>NC_140590.1:1202517742-1205217511 GCF_964204655.1 Triturus cristatus
TTTGTGTCTGGACAAAGCTATATCTCTCTGAAGAGCTCTAATTAGAGCGAAACACTGGGTCAGGGGTTGTTTTTAATCATTTCAGGTTGGCTTGATTGGTATTTTACCAATTCAAAGCTGTAATACTGTGCCTGGAGTGGTAATTGGCTTTTGTCATTTTGCAGCTCGGCAAGGACAGCACTGTGCTAGTCCTATGCTTAAAGACTTTGCTGTACAAATGACAAAAGATTTTGTACTTTTCTATCTCGGCGTGGATGGCACTGTGCTAATCCTATGCTTAAAGATTTTGATAGAAAAACAGACATTTGAGGTGAGCAGATCTAGAGTGTCGCTGGTGTTGAGAGTGCTCCGTACAGGAGCTGCTTTCCACCTAAACTTGAGAACTACCCAGAGTTCTCTGCTTCTTTTTTGCACATTTTATTCGTCACTCTATGCCTGAAAGGGTATTTCTTTGACTTATACTGGGTGCTCCCTTGAGTCTGGACAAAGCTATACCTCTCTGAAAAACTCTAGTTAGAGCGAAACACTGTGTCAGGGGTTGCTTTTGCTCATTTCAGGTTGGCTTGATTGGTATTTTACCAATTCAAAGTTGTAATACTGTGCCTGGAGTGGTAATTTGCTTTTGTCATTTTACAGCTCGGCAAGGACAGCACTGTGCTAGTCCTATGCTTAAAGACTTTGCTGTACAAACGGCAAAAGACTTTGTCCTTTTCTATCTCAGCGTGGATGGCACTGTGCTAATCCTATGCTTACAGATTTTGATAGAAAAACAGACATTTGAGGTGAGCAGATCTAGAGTGTTGCTGGTGTTGAGAGTGCTCCATACAGGAGCTGCTTTCCACCTAAACTTAAGAACTATCCAGACGTCTCTGCTTCTTTTTTGCATAATTTATTCGTCACTCTATGCCTGAAAGGGTATTTCTTTGACTTATACTGGGTTCTCCCTTGAGTCTGGACAAAGCTATACCTCTCTGAAGAACTCTAATTAGAGCGAAACACTGTGTCAGGGGTTGCTTTTGCTCATTTCAGGTTGGCTTGATTGGTATTTTACCAATTCAAAGTTGTAATACTGTGCCTAGAGTGGTAATTTGCTTTTGTCATTTTACAGCTCGGCAAGGACAGCACTGTGCTAGTCCTATGCTTAAAGACTTTGCTGTACAAACGGCAAAAGACTTTGTCCTTTTCTATCTCAGCGTGGATGGCACTGTGCTAATCCTATGCTTACAGATTTTGATAGAAAAACAGACATTTGAGGTGAGCAGATCTAGAGTGTCGCTGGTGTTGAGAGTGCTCCATACAGGAGCTGCTTTCCACCTAAACTTAAGAACTATCCAGACGTCTCTGCTTCTTTTTTGCATAATTTATTCGTCACTCTATGCCTGAAAGGGTATTTCTTTGACTTATATTGGGTGCTCCCTTGTGTCTTGACAAAGCAATACCTCTCTGAAGAGCTCTAATTAGAGCGAAACACAGTGTCAGGGGTTGCTTTTACTCATTTCAGGTTGGCTTGATTGGTATTTTACCAATTCAAAGCTGTAATACTGTGCCTGGAGTGTTAATTGGCTTTTGTCATTTTACAGCTCGGCAAGGACAGCACTGTGCTAGTCCTGTGCTTAAAGACTTTGCTGTACAAATGGCAAAAGACTTTGTCCTTTTCTATCTCGGCATGGATGGCACTGTGCTAATCCTATGCTTAAACATTTTGATAGAAAAACAGACATTTGAGGTGAGCAGATCTAGAGTGTTGCTGGTGTTGAGAGTGCTCCATACAGGAGCTGCTTTCCACCTAAACTTGAGAACTACCCAGAGTTCTCTGCTTCTTTTTTGCATAATTTATTCGTCACTCTATGCCTGAAGGAGTATTTCTTTGACTTATACTGGGTGCTCCCTCGTGTCTGGACAAAGCTATACCTCTCTGAAGAGCTCTAATTAGAGCAAAACACTATGTTAGGGGTTGCTTTTACTCATTTCAGGTTGGCTTGATTGGTATTTTACCAATTCAAAGCTGTAATACTGTGCCTGGAGTGGTAATTGGCTTTTGTCATTTTACAGCTCGGCAAGGACAGCACTGTGCTAGTCCTATGCTTAAAGACTTTGCTGTACAATTGGCAAAAGACTTTGTCCTTTTCTATCTCGGCGTGGATGGCACTGTGCTAATCCTATGCTTAAACATTTTGATAAAAAACAGACATTTTAGGTGAGCAGATCTAGAGTGTTGCTGGTGTTGAGAGTGCTCCATACAGGAGCTGCTTTCCACCTAAACTTGAAAACTACCCAGAGTTCTCTGCTTCTTTTTTGCATAATTTATTCGTCAATCTATGCCTGAAAGGGTATTTCTTTGACTTATTCTGGGTGCTCCCTTGTGTCTGGACAAAGCTATACCTCTTTTTAGAGCTCTAATTAGAGCGAAACACTGTGTTAGAGGTTGCTTTTACTCATTTCAGGTTGGCTTGATTGGTATTTTACCAATTCAAAGCTGTAATGCTGTGCCTGGAGTGGTAATTGGCTTTTGTCATTTTACAGCTCGGCAAGGACAGCACTGTGCTAGTCCTATGCTTAAAGACTTTGCTGTACAAATGGCAAAAGACTTTGTCCTTTTCTATCTCGGCGTGGATGGCACTGAGCTAATCCTATGCTTAAAGATTTTAATAGAACAACAGACATATGAGGTGAGCAGATCTAGAGTGTCGCTGGTGTTGAGAGTGCTCCATACAGGAGCTGTTTTCCACCTAAACTTGAGAACTACCCAGAGTTCTCTGCTTCTTTTTTGCATAATTTATTTGTCACTCTATGCCTGAAAGGGTATTTCTTTGACTTATACTGGGTGCTCCCTTGTGTCTGGACAAAGCTATACTTCTCTGAAGAACTCTAATTAGAGCGAAACACTGTGTCAGGGGTTGCTTTTACTCATTTCAGGTTGGCTTGATTGGTATTTTACCAATTCAAAGTTGTAATACTGTGCCTGGAGTGGTAATTGGCTGTTGTCATTTTACTGCTCGGCAAGGACAGCACTGTGCTAGTCCTATGCTTAAAGACTTTGTCCTTTTCTATCTCGGCGTGGATGGCACTGTGCAGCTTTGAATTGGTAAAATACCAATCAAGCTAACCTGAAATGAGTAAAAGCAACCCCTGACAAAGTGTTTCGCTCTAATTAGAGCTCTTCAGAGAGGTATAGCTTTGTCCAGACACAAGGGAGCACCCAGTATAAGTCAAAGAAATACCCTTTCAGGCATAGAGTGAGGAATAAATTATACAAAAAAGAAGCAGAGAACTCTGCAAGTTTAGGTGGAAAGCAGATCCTGTATGGAGCACTCTCAACACCAGCGACACTCTAGATCTGCTCACCTCAAATGTCTGTTTTTCTATCAAAATCTTTAAGCATAGGTTTATCACAGTGCCAACCATGCGGAGATAGAAAAGGACAAAGTCTTTTGCCATTTGTACAGCAAAGTCTTTAAGCATAGGACTAGCACAGTGCTGTCTTTGCCGAGCTGTAAATTGACAAAAGCCAATTACTACTCCAGACACAGTATTACAGCTTTGAATTGGTAAAATACCAATCAAGCCAACCTGAAATGAGTAAAAGCAACCCCTAACAAAGTGTTTCACTCTAATTAGAGCTCTTCAGAGAGGTATAGCTTTGTCCAGACACAAGGGAGCACCCAGTATAAGTCAATGAAATACCCTTTCAGGCATAGAGTGACGAATAAATTATGCAAAAAAGAAGCAGAGAACTCTGGGTAGTTCTCAAGATTAGGTGGAAAGCAGCTTCAGTATGGAGCACTCTCAACACCAGCGACACTCTTGATCTGCTCACCTCAAATATCTGTTTTTCTATCAAAATCTTTAAGCATAGGATTTCAGAGTGCGATCCACACCGAGATAGAAAAGGACAAAGTCTTTCAGCATATGATTAGCACAGTGCTGTTCTTGCCGAGCTGTAAAATGACAAAAGCCAATTACCACTCCAGGCACAGTATTACAGTTTTGAATTGGTAAAATACCAAACAAGCCAACCTGAAATGAGTAAAAGCAACCCCTGACACAGTGTTTCGCTCTAATTAGAGCTCTTCAGAGAGGTATAGCTTTGTCCAGACACAAGGGAGCACCCATTATAAGTCAAAGAAATACCCTTTCAGGCTTAGAGTGACGAATAAATTATGCAAAAAAGAAGCAGAGACGTCTGGATAGTTCTTAAGTTTAGGTGGAAAGCAGCTCCTGTATGGAGCACTCTCAACACCAGCGACACTCTAGATCTGCTCACCTCAAATGTCTGTTTTTCTATCAAAATATTTAAGCATAGGATTAGCACAGTGCCAACTACGCCGAGATAGAAAAAGACAAAGGGGCATATCAACAAGGGCTTTATCTCTGCTTTTTTGGCTTTAAAAGCCAAAAAAGCAGAGATAAAACTAGCGCCCTATCAACAACAGGGTGCTAACACGCAAATTTGCATGTTAGCACCCTTTTACTCTACGCTTCCCCTTGCATCTCTAATGAGATGCAAAGGGGGCGTTCCAGAGTAAAATAATAGGAGAAATGTCGCTAAGCGACATTTCTCCTATTATCAAGAATGTCGCTAACCCTGTTAGAGACAAAAAAAGCAGCGCTAACCGCGGTTAACGCTGCTTTTTTACGTCTGCTAATTTTCAGACTTAGCCATGATATCCTATGGAAGGAGGAAATCATGGCTAAGTTTACCTGTCCCTATCAACAAGGTAACGTGTGATTATCGCTGGGTTTCCAGCGATAATCTCACGTTAGCCTGTTAGCGTGTAGATTTTTATCGCTATTGAGATAAGCGTTGCTAATAGCACGCTATCTCAGCGATAAAAATTCACGCTAGCCGGCGATAATTATCCTCACGCTAAGAGCGCTGAGCGATAATTATCGCCGGTTGTTGTTGATATGCCCCAAAGTCTTTTGCCATTTGTACAGCAAAGTCTTTAAGCATAGGACTAGCACAGTGCTGTCCTTGCCGATCTGTAAAATGACGAAAGCCAATTACCACTCCAGGCACAGTATTACAACTTTGAATGGGTAAAATACCAATCAAGCCAAACTGAAATGAGTAAAAGCAACTCCTGACACAGTGTTTCGCTCTAATTAGAGCTCTTCAGAGAGGTATAGCTTTGTCCAGACACAAGGGAGCACCCAGTATAAGTCAAAGAAATAACCTTTCAGGCATAGAGTGACGAATAAATTATGCAAAAAAGAAGCAGAGAACTCTGGGTAGTTCTCAAGTTTAGGTGGAAAGCAGATCCTGTATGGAGCACTCTCAACACCAGCGACACTCTAGATCTGCCCACCTCAAATGTCTGTTTTTCTATCAAAATCTTTAAGCATAGGATTAGCACAGTGCCAACCACGCGGAGATAGAAAAGGAAAAAGTCTTTTGCCATTTGTACAGCAAAGTCTTTAAGCATAGGACTAGCACAGTGCTGTCTTTGCTGAGCTGTAAATTGACAAAAGCCAATTACCACTCCAGACACAGTATTAAAGCTTTGAATTGGTAAAATACCAATCAAGCCAACCTGAAATGAGTAAAAGCAACCCCTGACACAGTGTGTCGCTCTAATTAGAGGTCTTCAGAGAGGTATAGCTTTGTCCAGACACAAGGGAGCACCCAGTATAAGTCAAAAAAATACCCTTTCAGGCATAGAGTGACGAATAAATTATGCAAAAAAGAAGCAGAGAACTCTGGGTAGTTCTCAAGTTTAGGTGGAAAGCAGCTCTTCTATGGAGCACTCTCAACAACCAGCGACACTCTAGATCTGCTCACCTCAAATGTCTGTTTTTCTATCAAAATATTTAAGCATAGGATTAGCACAGTGCCAACCACGCCGAGATAGAAAAGGACAAAGTCTTTTGCCATTTGTACAGCAAATTCTTTAAGCATAGGACTAGCACAGTGCTGTCCTTGCCGATCTGTAAAATGACAAAAGCCAATTACCACTCCAGGCACAGTATTACAGCTTTGAATTGGTAAAATACCAATCAAACCAACCTGAAATGAGTAAAAACAACCCCTGACACAGTGTTTTGCTCTAATTAGAGCTCTTCAGAGAGGTATAGCTTTGCCCAGACACAAGGGAGCACCCAGTATGAGTCAAAGAAATACCCTTTCAGGCATAGAGTGACGAATAAATTATGCAAAAAAGATGCAGAGAACTCTGGGTAGTTCTCAAGTTTAGGTGGAAAGCAGCTCCTGTATGGAGCACTCCCAACACCAGCAACACTCTAGATCTGCTCACCTCAAATGTCTGTTTTTCTATCAAAATCTTTAAGCATAGGATTAGCACAGTGCCATCCACGCCGAGATAGAAAAGGACAAAGCATTTTGGCATTTGTACAGCAAAGTCTTTAAGCATAGGACTAGCACAGTGCTGTCCTTGCCGAGCTGTAAAATGACAAAAGCCAATTACCACTCCAGGCACAGTATTACAGCTTTGAATAGGTAAAATACCAATCAAACCAACCTGAAATGAGTAAAAACAACCCCTGACACAGTGTTTCGCTCTAATTAGTGCTCTTCAGAGAGGTATAGCTTTGCCCAGACACAAGGGAGCACCCAGTATAAGTCAAAGAAATACCCTTTCAGGCATAGAGTGACGAATAAATTATGCAAAAAAGATGCAGAGAACTCTGGGTAGTTCTCAAGTTTAGGTGGAAAGCAGCTCCTGTATGGAGCACTCCCAACACCAGCAACACTCTAGATCTGCTCACCTCAAATGTCTGTTTTTCTATCAAAATATTTAAGCATAGGATTAGCACAGTGCCAACCACGCCGAGATAGAAAAGGACAAAGTCTTTTGCCATTTGTACAGCAAAGTCTTTAAGCATAGAACTAGCACAGTGCTGTCTTTGCCGAGCTGTAAATTGACAAAAGCCAATTACCACTCCAGACACAGTATTACAGCTTTGAATGGGTAAAATACCAATCAAGCCAACCTGAAATGAGTTAAAGCAACCCCTGACACAGTGTTTCGATCTAATTAGAGCTCTGCAGAGAGGTATAGCTTTGTCCAGACACAAGGGAGCACCCAGTATAAGTCAATGAAATACCCTTTCAGGCATAGAGTGACAAATAAATTATGCAAAAAAGAAGCAGAGAACTCTGGGTAGTTCTCAAGTTTAGGTCGAAAGCAGCTCCTGTATTGAGCACTCTCAACATCAGCGACACTCTAGATCTGCTCACCTCAAATGTCGGTTTTTCTATCAAAATATTTAAGCAGAGGATTAGCTCAGTGCCATCCATGCCGAGATAGAAAAGAACAAAGTCTTTTGCCATTTGTACAGCAAAGTCTTTAAGCATAGGACTAGCACAGTGCTGTCCTTGCCGAGCTGTAAATTGAGAAAAACCAATTACCACTCCAGACACAGTATTACAGCTTTGAATTGGTAAAATACCAATCAAGCCAACCTGAAATGAGTAAAAGCAACCCCTGACACAGTGTTTCGCTCTAATTAGAGCTCTTCAGAGAGGTATAGCTTTGTCCAGACACAAGGGAGCACCCAGTATAAGTCAAAGAAATACCCTTTCAGGCATAGAGTGACCAATAAATTATGCAAAAAAGAAGCAGAGAACTCTGAGTAGTTCTCAAGTTTAGGTGGAAAGCAGCTCCTGTATTGAGCACTCTCAACACCAGCGACACTCTAGATCTGCTCACCTCAAATGTCTGATTTCTATCAAAATATTTAAGCATAGGATTAGCACAGTGCCAACCACGCAGAGATAGAAAAGGACAAAGTCTTTTGCCATTTGTACAGCAAAGTCTTTAAGCATAGGACTAGCACAGTGCTGTCCTTGCCGATCTGTAAAATGACAAAAGCCAATTACCACTCCAGGCACAGTATTACAGCTTTGAATGGGTAAAATACCAATCAAGCCAACCTGAAATGAGTAAAAGCAACCCCTGACACAGTGTTTCGCTCTAATTAGAGCTCTTCAGAGAGGTATAGCTTTGTCCAGACACAAGGGAGCACCCAGTATAAGTCAAAGAAATACCCTTTCAGGCATAGAGTGACGAATGAATTATGCAAAAAAGAAGCAGAGAACTCTGGGTAGTTCTCAAGTTTAGGTGGAAAGCAGCTCCTGTATGGAGCACTCTCAACACCAGCGACACTCTAGATCTGCTCACCTCAAATGTCTGTTTTTCTATCAAAATATTTAAGCATAGGAATAGCACAGTGCCAACCACGCCGAGATAGAAAAGGACAAAGTCTTTTGCCATTTGTACAGCAAATTCTTTAAGCATAGGACCAGCACAGTGCTGTCCTTGCCGATCTGTAAAATGACAAAAGCCAATTACCATTCCAGGCACAGTATTTAAGCTTTGAATGGGTAAAATACCAATCAAGCCAACCTGAAATGAGTAAAAGCAACCCCTGACACAGTGTTTCGCTCTAATTAAAGCTCTTCAGAGAGGTATAGCTTTGTCCAGACACAAGGGAGCACCCAGTATAAGTCAATGAAATACCCTTTCAGGCATAGAGTGACAAATAAATTATGCAAAAAAGAAGCAGAGAACTCTGGGTAGTTCTCAAGATTAGGTGGAAAGCAGCTTCTGTATGGAGCACTCTCAACACCAGCGACCCTCTAGATCTGCTCACCTCAAATGTCTGTTTTTCTATCAAAAACTTTAAGCATAGGATTAGCACAGTGCCATCCACGCCGAGATAGAAAAGGACAAAGTCTTTTCCCATTTGTACAGCAAAGTCTTTAAGCATAGGATTAGCACAGTAATGTGCTTGCCGAGCTGTAAAATGACAAAAGCCAATTACCACTCCAGGCACAGTATTACAGCTTTGAATTGGTAAAATACCAAACAAGCCAACCTGAAATTAGTAAAAGCAACCCCTGACACAGTGTTTCGCTCTAATTAGAGCTCTTCAGAGAGGTATAGCTTTGTCCAGACACGAGGGAGCACCCAGTATAAGTCAAAGAAATACCCTTTCAGCCATAGAGTGACGAATAAATTATGCAAACAAGAAGCAGAGAACTCTGGGTAGTTCTCAAGTTTAGGTGGAAAGCAGATCCTGTATCGAGCACTCTCAACACCAGCGACACTCTAGATCTGCTCACCTCAAATGTCTGTTTTTCTATCAAAATCTTTAAGCACAGGATTAGCACAGTGCCAACCACGCCGAGATAGAAAAGGACAAAGTCTTTTGCCATTTGTACAGAAAAGTCTTTAAGCATAGGACTAGCACAGTGCTGTCCTTGCCGAGCTGTAAAATGACAAAAGCCAATTACCACTCCAGGCACAGTATTACAGCTTTGAATAGGTAAAATGCCAATCAAGCCAACCTGAAATGAGTAAAAGCAACCCCTGACACAGTGTTTCGCTCTAATTAGAGCTCTTCAGAGAGGTATAGCTTTGTCCAGACACAAGGGATCTCCCAGTATAAGTCAATGAAATACCCTTTCAGGCATAGAGTGACGAATAAATTATGCAAAAAAGAAGCAGAGAACTCTGGGTAGTTCTCAAGTTTAGGTCGAAAGCAGCTCCTGTATGGAGCACTCTCAACACCAACGACACTCTAGATCTGCTCACCTCAAATGTCTGTTTTTCTATCAAAATATTTAAGCATAGGATTAGCACAGTGCCAACCACGCCGAGATAGAAAAGGACAAAGTCTTTTGCCATTTGTACAGCAAAGTCTTTAAGCATAGGACTAGCACTGTGCTGTCCTTGCCGATCTGTAAAATGACAAAAGCCAATTACCACTCCAGGCACAGTATTACAGCTTTGAATAGGTAAAATACCAATCAAGCCAACCTGAAATGAGTAAAAGCAACCCCTGACACAGTGTTTCGCTCTAATTAGAGCTCTTCAGAGAGGTATAGCTTTGTCCAGACACAAGTGAGCACCCAGTATAAGTCAATAAAATACCCTTTCAGGCATAGAGTGACGAATAAATTATGCAAAAAAGAAGCAGAGAACTCTGGGTAGTTCTCAAGATTAGGTGGAAAGCAGCTTCTGTATGGAGCACTCTCAACACCAGCGACCCTCTAGATCTGCTCACCTCAAATGTCTGTTTTTCTATCAAAAACTTTAAGCATAGGATTAGCACAGTGCCATCCACGCCGAGATAGAAAAGGACAAAGTCTTTTCCCATTTGTACAGCAAAGTCTTTAAGCATAGGATTAGCACAGTAATGTGCTTGCCGAGCTGTAAAATGACAAAAGCCAATTACCACTCCAGGCACAGTATTACAGCTTTGAATTGGTAAAATACCAAACAAGCCAACCTGAAATTAGTAAAAGCAACCCCTGACACAGTGTTTCGCTCTAATTAGAGCTCTTCAGAGAGGTATAGCTTTGTCCAGCCACAAGGGAGCACCCAGTATAAGTCAAAGAAATACCCTTTCAGGCATAGAGTGACGAATAAATTATGCAAAAAAGAAGCAGAGAACTCTGGGTAGTTCTCAAGTTGAGGTGGAAAGCAGCTCCTGTATGGAGCACTCTCAACACCAGCGACACTCTAGATCTGCTCACCTCAAATGTCTGTTTTTCTATCAAAATATTTAAGCATAGGATTAGCACAGTGCCAACCACGCCGAGATAGAAAAGGACAAAGTCTTTTGCCATTTGTACAGCAAATTCTTTAAGCATAGGACCAGCACAGTGCTGTCCTTGCCGATCTGTAAAATGACAAAAGCCAATTACCACTCCAGGCACAGTATTACAGCTTTGAATTGGTAAAATACCAAACAAGCCAACCTGAAATTAGTAAAAGCAACCCCTGACACAGTGTTTCGCTCTAATTAGAGCTCTTCAGAGAGGTATAGCTTTGTCCAGACACGAGGGAGCAGCCAGTATAAGTCAAAGAAATACCCTTTCAGCCATAGAGTGACGAATAAATTATGCAAAGAAGAAGCAGAGAACTCTGGGTAGTTCTCAAGTTTAGGTGGAAAGCAGATCCTGTATCGAGCACTCTCAACACCAGTGACACTCTAGATCTGCTCACCTCAAATGTCTGTTTTTCTATCAAAATCTTTAAGCACAGGATTAGCACAGTGCCAACCACGCCGAGATAGAAAAGGACAAAGTCTTTTGCCATTTGTACAGAAAAGTCTTTAAGCATAGGACTAGCACAGTGCTGTCCTTGCCGAGCTGTAAAATGACAAAAGCCAATTACCACTCCAGGCACAGTATTACAGCTTTGAATAGGTAAAATGCCAATCAAGCCAACCTGAAATGAGTAAAAGCAACCCCTGACACAGTGTTTCGCTCTAATTAGAGCTCTTCAGAGAGGTATAGCTTTGTCCAGACACAAGGGAGCTCCCAGTATAAGTCAATGAAATACCCTTTCAGGCATAGAGTGACGAATAAATTATGCAAAAAAGAAGCAGAGAACTCTGGGTAGTTCTCAAGTTTAGGTCGAAAGCAGCTCCTGTATGGAGCACTCTCAACACCAACGACACTCTAGATCTGCTCACCTCAAATGTCTGTTTTTCTATCAAAATATTTAAGCATAGGATTAGCACAGTGCCAACCACGCCGAGATAGAAAAGGACAAAGTCTTTTGCCATTTGTACAGCAAAGTCTTTAAGCATAGGACTAGCACTGTGCTGTCCTTGCCGATCTTTAAAATGACAAAAGCCAATTACCACTCCAGGCACAGTATTATAGCTTTGAATAGGTAAAATACCAATCAAGCCAACCTGAAATGAGTAAAAGCAACCCCTGACACAGTGTTTCGCTCTAATTAGAGCTCTTCAGAGAGGTATATCTTTGTCCAGACACAAGGGAGCACCCAGTATAAGTCAATAAAATACCCTTTCAGGCATAGAGTGACGAATAAATTATGCAAAAAAGAAGCAGAGAACTCTGGGTAGTTCTCAAGATTAGGTGGAAAGCAGCTTCTGTATGGAGCACTCTCAACACCAGCGACCCTCTACATCTGCTCACCTCAAATGTCTGTTTTTCTATCAAAAACTTTAAGCATAGGATTAGCACAGTGCCATCCACGCCGAGATAGAAAAGGACAAAGTCTTTTCCCATTTGTACAGCAAAGTCTTTAAGCATAGGATTAGCACAGTAATGTGCTTGCCGAGCTGTAAAATGACAAAAGCCAATTACCACTCCAGGCACAGTATTACAGCTTTGAATTGGTAAAATACCAAACAAGCCAACCTGAAATTAGTAAAAGCAACCCCTGACACAGTGTTTCGCTCTAATTAGAGCTCTTCAGAGAGGTATAGCTTTGTCCAGACACAAGGGAGCACCCAGTATAAGTCAAAGAAATACCCTTTCAGGCATAGAGTGACGAATAAATTATGCAAAAAAGAAGCAGAGAACTCTGGGTAGTTCTCAAGTTTAGGTGGAAAGCAGCTCCTGTATGGAGCACTCTCAACACCAGCGACACTCTAGATCTGCTCACCTCAAATGTCTGTTTTTCTATCAAAATATTTAAGCATAGGATTAGCACAGTGCCAACCACGCCGAGATAGAAAAGGACAAAGTCTTTTGCCATTTGTACAGCAAAGTCTTTAAGCATAGGACTAGCACAGTGCTGTCCTTGCCGATCTGTAAAATGACGAAAGCCAATTACCACTCCAGGCACAGTATTACAACTTTGAATGGGTAAAATACCAATCAAGCCAAACTGAAATGAGTAAAAGCAACTCCTGACACAGTGTTTCGCTCTAGTTAGAGCTCTTCAGAGAGGTATAGCTTTGTCCAGACACAAGGGAGCACCCAGTATAAGTCAAAGAGATACCCTTTCAGGCATAGAGTGACGAATACATTTTGCAAAAAAGAAGCAGAGAACTCTGGGTAGTTCTCAAGTTTAGGTGGAAAGCAGCTCCTGTATGGAGCACTGTCAACACCAGCGACACTCTAGATCTGCTCACCAAAAATATCTGTTTTTCTATCAAAATATTTAAGCATAGGATTAGCACAGTGCCAACCACGCCGAGATAGAAAAGGACAAAGTCTTTTGCCATTTGTACAGCAAAGTCTTTAAGCATAGGACTAGCACAGCGCTGTCCTTGCCGATCTGTAAATTGACAAAAGCCAATTACCACTCCAGACACAGCATTACAGCTTTGAATGGGTAAAATACCAATCAAGCCAACCTAAAATGAGTAAAAGCAACCCCTGACACAGTGTTTCGCTCTAATTAGAGCTCTTCAGAGAGGTATAGCTTTGTCCAGACACAAGGGAGCACCCAGTATAAGTCAAAGAAATACCCTTTCAGGCATAGAGTGACGAATAAATTATGCAAAAAAGAAGCAGAGAACTCTGGGTAGTTCTCAAGATTAGGTGGAAAGCAGTTCCTGTATGGAGCACTCTTAACACCAGCGACACTCTAGATCTGCTCACCTCAAATGTCTGTTTTTCTATCAAAAACTTTAAGCATAGGATTAGCACAGTGCCATCCACGCCGAGATAGAAAAGGACAAAGTCTTTTGCTATTTGTACAGCAAAGTCTTTAAGCGTAGGACTAGCACAGTGCTGTCCTTGCGGAACTGAAAAATGAGAAAAGCCAAGTATCACTCCAGGCACAGTATTACAGCTTTGAATTGATAAAATACCAATCAAGCCAACCTGAAATGAGTAAAAGCAACCCCTGACACAGTCTTTCGCTTTAATTAGAGCTCTTCAGAGATGTATAGCTTTGTCCAGACACAAGGGAGCACCCAGTATAAGTCAAAGAAATACCCTTTCAGGCATAAAGTGATGAATAAATTATGCAAAAAAGAAGCAGAGAACTCTGGGTAGTTCTCAAGTTTAGGTGGAAAGCAGATCCTGTATGGAGCACTCTCAACACCAGCGACACTCTAGATCTGCTCACATCAAATGTCTGTTTTTCTATCAAAATCTTTAAGCATAGGATTAGCAGAGTGCCATCCACGCCGAGATAGAAAAGGACAAAGTCTTTTGCCATTTGTACAGCAAAGTCTTTAAGCATAGGACTAGCACAGTGCTGTCCTTGCGAAACTGTAAAATGACAAAAGCCAATTATCACTCCAGGCACAGTATTACAGCTTTGAATTGATAAAATACCAATCAAGCCAACCTGACATGAGTAAAAGCAACCCCTGACACAGTGTTTCGCTCTAATTAGAGCTCTTCAGAGAGGTATAGCTTTGTCCAGATACAAGGGAGCACCCAGTATAAGTCAAAGAAATACCCTTTCAGGCATAGAGTGACAAATAAATTATGCAAAAAGGAAGCAGAGAACTCTGGGTAGTTCTCAAGTTTAGGTGGAAAGCAGCTCCTGTATGGAGCACTCTCAACACCAGCGACACTCTAGATCTGCTCACCTCAAATGTCTGTTTTTCTATCAAAATCTTTAAGCATAGGATTAGCACAGTGCCATCCACGCCGAGATAGAAAAGGACAAAGTCTTTTGCCATTTGTACAGCAAAGTCTTTAAGCATAGGACTAGCACAGTGCTGTCCTTGCTGAGCTGTAAAATGACAAAAGTCAATTACCACTTCAGGCACAGTATTACAGCTTTGAATGGGTAAAATACCAATCAAGCCAACCTGAAATGAGTAAAAGCAACCCCTGACACAGTCTTTTGCTCTACTTAGAGCTCTTCAGAGAGGTATAGCTTTGTCCAGACACGAGGGAGCACCCAGTATAAGCCAAAGAAATACCCTTTCAGGCATAGAGTGACGAATAAATTATGCAAAAAAGAAGCAGAGAACTCTGGGTAGTTCTCAAGTTTAGGTGGAAAGCAGATCCTGTATCGAGCACTCTCAACACCAGCGACACTCTAGATCTGCTCACCTCAAATGTCTGTTTTTCTATCAAAATCTTTAAGCACAGGATTAGCACAGTGCCAACCACGCCGAGATAGAAAAGGACAAAGTCTTTTGCCATTTGTACAGAAAAGTCTTTAAGCATAGGACTAGCACAGTGCTGTCCTTGCCGAGTTGTAAAATGACAAAAGCCAATTACCACTCCAGGTACAGTATTACAGCTTTGAATAGGTAAAATGCCAATCAAGCCAACCTGAAATGAGTAAAAGCAACCCCTGACACAGTGTTTCGCTCTAATTAGAGCTCTTCAGAGAGGTATAGCTTTGTCCAGACACAAGGGAGCTCCCAGTATAAGTCAATGAAATACCCTTTCAGGCATAGAGTGACGAATAAATTATGCAAAAAAGAAGCAGAGAACTCTGGGTAGTTCTCAAGTTTAGGTGGAAAGCAGATCCTGTATCGAGCACTCTCAACACCAGCGACACTCTAGATCCGCTCACCTCAAATGTCTGTTTTTCTATCAAAATCTTTAAGCACAGGATTAGCACAGTGCCAACCACGTCGAGATAGAAAAGGACAAAGTCTTTTGCCATTTGTACAGAAAAGTCTTTAAGCAGAGGACTAGCACAGTGCTGTCCTTGCCGAGTTGTAAAATGACAAAAGCCAATTACCACTCCAGGTACAGTATTACAGCTTTGAATAGGTAAAATGCCAATCAAGCCAACCTGAAATGAGTAAAAGCAACCCCTGACACAGTGTTTCGCTCTAATTAGAGCTCTTCAGAGAGGTATAGCTTTGTCCAGACACAAGGGAGCTCCCAGTATAAGTCAATGAAATACCCTTTCAGGCATAGAGTGACGAATAAATTATGCAAAAAAGAAGCAGAGAACTCTGGGTAGTTCTCAAGTTTAGGTGGAAAGCAGCTCCTGTATGGAGCACTCTCAACACCAACGACACTCTAGATCTGCTCACCTCAAATGTCTGTTTTTCTATCAAAATATTTAAGCATAGGATTAGCACAGTGCCAACCACGCCGAGATAGAAAAGGACAAAGTCTTTAGCCATTTGTACAGCAAAGTCTTTAAGCATAGGACTAGCACTGTGCTGTCCTTGCCGATCTGTAAAATGACAAAAGCCAATTACCACTCCAGGCACAGTATTACAGCTTTGAATGGGTAAAATACCAATCAAGCCAACCTGAAATGAGTAAAAGCAACCCCTGACACAGCGTTTCGCTCTAATTAGAGCTCTTCAGAGAGGTATAGCTTTGTCCAGACACAAGGTAGCACCCAGTATAAGTCAATGAAATACCCTTTCAGGCATAGAGTGACAAATAAATTATGCAAAAAAGAAGCAGAAAACTCTGGGTAGTTCTCAAGTTTAGTTGGAAAGCAGCTCCTGTATGGAGCACTCTCAACACCAGCGACACTCTAGATCTGCTCACCTCAAATGTCTGTTTTCTATCAAAATCTTTAAGCATAGGATTAGCACAGTGCCAACCACGCCGAGATAGAAAAGGACAAAGTCTTTTGCCATTTGTACAGCAAAGTCTTTAAGCATAGGACTAGCACAGTGCTGTCCTTGCCGAGCTGTAAAATGACAAAAGCCAATTACCACTCCAGGCACAGTATTACAGCTTTGAATAGGTAAAATACCAATCAAGCCAACCTGAAATGAGTAAAAGCAACCCCTGACACAGTGTTTCGCTCTAATTAGAGCTCTTCAGAGAGGTATAGCTTTGTCCAGACACAAGGGAGCACCCAGTATAAGTCAATAAAATACCCTTTCAGGCATCGAGTGACGAATAAATATGCAAAAAAGAAGCAGAGAACTCTGGCTAGTTCTCAAGTTTAGGTCAAAAGCAGCTCCTGTATGGAGCACTCTCAACACCAACGACACTCTAGATCTGCTCACCTCAAATGTCTGTTTTTCTATCAAAATATTTAAGCATAGGATTAGCACAGTGCCAACCACGCCGAGATAGAAAAGGACAAAGTCTTTTGCCATTTGTACAGCAAAGTCCTTAAGGATAGGACTAGCACTGTGCTGTCCTTGCCGATCTGTAAAATGACAAAAGCCAATTACCACTCCAGGCACAGTATTACAGCTTTGAATGGGTAAAATACCAATCAAGCCAACCTGAAATGAGTAAAAGCAACCCCTGACACAGTGTTTCGCTCTAATTAGAGCTCTTCAGAGAGGTATAGCTTTGTCCAGACACAAGGGAGCACCCAGTATAAGTCAATGAAATACCCTTTCAGGCATAGAGTGACGAATAAATTATGCAAAAAAGAAGCAGAGAACTCTGGGTAGTTCTCAAGTTTAGGTGGAAAGCAGCTACTGTATTGAGCACTCTCAACACCAGCGACACTCTAGATCTGCTCACCTCAAATGTCTGTTTTTCTATCAAAATCTTTAAGCATAGGATTAGCACAGTGCCAACCACGCTTAGATAGAAAAGGACAAAGTCTTTTGCCATTTGTACAGCAAAGTCTTTAAGCATAGGACTAGCACAGTGCTGTCCTTGCCGAGCTGTAAATTGACAAAAACCAATTACCACTCCAGACACAGTATTACAGCTTTGAATTGGTAAAATACCAATCAAGCCAACCTGAAATTAGTAAAAGCAACCCCTAACACAGTGTTTCGCTCTAATTAGAGCTCTTCAGAGAGGTATAGCTTTGTCCAGACACAAGGGAACACCCAGTATAAGTCAATGAAATACCCTTTCAGGCATAGAGTGACGAATAAATTATGCAAAAAAGAAGCAGAGAACTCTTGGTAGTTCTCAAGTTTAGGTCAAAAGCAGCTCCTGTATGGAGCACTCTCAACACCAGCGACACTCTAGATCTGCTCACCTCAAATGTCTGTTTTTCTATCAAAATATTTAAGCTTAGGATTAGCACAGTGCCAACCACGCCGAGATAGAAAAGGACAAAGTCTTTTGCCATTTGTACAGCAAAGTCTTTAAGCATAGGACTAGCACAGCGCTGTCCTTGCCGATCTGTAAAATAACAAAAGCCAATTACCACTCCAGGCACAGTATTACAGCTTTGAATGGGTAAAATACCAATCAAGCCAACCTGAAATGAGTAAAACCAACACCTGACACAGTGTTTCGCTCTAATTAGAGCTCTTCAGAGAGGTATAGCTTTGTCCAGACACAAGGGAGCACCCAGTATAAGTCAATGAAATACCCTTTCAGGCATAGAGTGACGAATAAATTATGCAAAAAAGAAGCAGAGAACTCTGGGTAGTTCTCAAGTTTAGGTGGAAAGCAGCTCCTGTATGGAGCACTCTCAACACCAACGACAATCTAGATCTGCTCACCTCAAATGTCTGTTTTTCTATCAAAATATTTAAGCATAGGATTAGCACAGTGCCAACCACGCCGAGATAGAAAAGGACAAAGTCTTTTGCCATTTGTACAGCAAAGTCTTTAAGTATAGGACTAGCACTGTGCTGTCCTTGCCGATCTGTAAAATGACAAAAGCCAATTACCACTCCAGGCACAGTATTACAGCTTTGAATGGGTAAAATACCAATCAAGCCAACCTGAAATGAGTAAAAGCAACCCCTGACACAGCGTTTCGCTCTAATTAGAGCTCTTCAGAGAGATATAGCTTTGTCCAGACACAAGGTAGCACCCAGTATAAGTTAATGAAATACCCTTTCAGGCATAGAGTGACAAATAAATTATGCAAAAAAGAAGCAGAGAACTCTGGGTAGTTCTCAAGTTTAGGAGGAAAGCAGCTCCTGTATTGAGCACTCTCAACACCAGCGGCACTCTAGATCTGCTCACCTCAAATGTCTGTTTTTCTATCAAAATCTTTAAGCATAGGATTAGCACAGTGCCAACCACGCCGAGATAGAAAAGGACAAAGTCTTTTGCCATTTGTACAGCAAAGTCTTTAAGCATAGGACTAGCACAGTGCTGTCCTTGCCGAGCTGTAAAATGACAAAAGCCAATTACCACTCCAGGCACAGTATTACAGCTTTGAATAGGTAAAATACCAATCAAGCCAACCTGAAATGAGTAAAAGCAACCCCTGACACAGTGTTTCGCTCTAATTAGAGCTCTTCAGAGAGGTATAGCTTTGTCCAGACACAAGGGAGCACCCAGTATAAGTCAATAAAATACCCTTTCAGGCATAGAGTGACGAATAAATATGCAAAAAAGAAGCAGAGAACTCTGGGTAGTTCTCAAGTTTAGGTCAAAAGCAGCTCCTGTATGGAGCACTCTCAACACCAACGACACTCTAGATCTGCTCACCTCAAATGTCTGTTTTTCTATCAAAATATTTAAGCATAGGATTAGCACAGTGCCAACCACGCCGAGATAGAAAAGGACAAAGTCTTTTGCCATTTGTACAGCAAAGTCTTTAAGGATAGGACTAGCACTGTGCTGTCCTTGCCGATCTGTAAAATGACAAAAGCCAATTACCACTCCAGGCACAGTATTACAGCTTTGAATGGGTAAAATACCAATCAAGCCAACCTGAAATGAGTAAAAGCAACCCCTGGCACAGTGTTTCGCTCTAATTAGAGCTCTTCAGAGAGGTATAGCTTTGTCCAGACACAAGGGAGCACCCAGTATAAGTCAATGAAATACCCTTTCAGGCATAGAGTGACGAATAAATTATGCAAAAAAGAAGCAGAGAACTCTGGGTAGTTCTCAAGTTTAGGTGGAAAGCAGCTACTGTATTGAGCACTCTCAACACCAGCGACACTCTAGATCTGCTCACCTCAAATGTCTGTTTTTCTATCAAAATCTTTAAGCATAGGATTAGCACAGTGCCAACCACGCTTAGATAGAAAAGGACAAAGTCTTTTGCCATTTGTACAGCAAAGTCTTTAAGCATAGGACTAGCACAGTGCTGTCCTTGCCGAGCTGTAAATTGACAAAACCCAATTACCACTCCAGACACAGTATTACAGCTTTGAATTGGTAAAATACCAATCAAGCCAACCGGAAATGAGTAAAAGCAACCCCTAACACAGTGTTTCGCTCTAATTAGAGCTCTTCAGAGAGGTATAGCTTTGTCCAGACACAAGGGAACACCCAGTATAAGTCAATGAAATACCCTTTCAGGCATAGAGTGATGAATAAATTATGCAAAAAAGAAGCAGAGAACTCTGGGTAGTTCTCAAGTTTAGGTCAAAAGCAGCTCCTGTATGGAGCACTCTCAACATCAGCGACACTCTAGATCTGCTCACCTCAAAAGTCTGTTTTTCTATCAAAATCTTTAAGCATAGGATTAGTACAGTGCCATTCATGCCGAGATAGAAAAGGACAAAGTCTTTTGCCATTTGTACAGCAAAGTCTTTAAGCATAGGATTAGCACAGTGCTGTCCTTGCCGAGCTGTAAAATGACAAAAGCCAATTACCACTCCAGGCACAGTATTACAGCTTTGAATTGGTAAAATACCAAACAAGCCAACCAGAAATGAGTAAAAGCAACCCCATACACAGTGTTTCGCTCTAATTAAAGCTCTTCAGAGAGGTATAGCTTTGCCCAGACACAAGGGAGCACCCAGTATAAGTCAAACAAATACCCTTTCAGGCATAGAGTGACGACTAAATTATGCAAAAAAGAAGCAGAGAACTCTGGGTAGTTCTCAAGTTTAGGTGGAAAGCAGCTCCTGTATGGAGCACTCTCAACACCAGCGACACTCTAGATCTGCTCAACTCAAATGTCTGTTTTTCTATCAAAATATTTAAGCTTAGGATTAGCACAGTGCCAACCACGCCGAGATAGAAAAGGACAAAGTCTTTTGCCATTTGTACAGCAAAGTCTTTAAGCATAGGACTAGCACATCGCTGTCCTTGCCGATCTATAAAATAACAAAAGCCAATTACCACTCCAGGTACAGTATTACAGCTTTGAATGGGTAAAATACCAATCAAGCCAACCTGAAATGAGTAAAAGCAGCCCCTGACACAGTGTTTCGCACTAATTAGAGCTCTTCAGAGAGGTATAGCTTTGTCCAGACACAAGGGAGCACCCAGTATAAGTCAATGAAATACCCTTTCAGGCATAGAGTGACGAATAAATTATGCAAAAAAGAAGCAGAGAACTCTGGGTAGTTCTCAAGTTTAGGTCGAAAGCAGCTCCTGTATGGAGCACTCTCAACACCAGCGACACTCTAGATCTGCTCACGTCAAATGTCTGTTTTTCTATCAAAATCTTTAAGCATAGGATTAGCACAGTGCCATCCACGCCGAGATAGAATAGGACAAAGTCTTTTGCCATTTGTACAGCAAAGTCTTTAAGCATAGGACTAGCACAGTGCTGTCCTTGCCAATCTGTAAAACGACAAAAGCCAATTACCACTCCAGGCACAGTATTACAGCTTTGAATGGGTAAAATACCAATCAAGCCAACCTGAAATGAGTAAAAGCAGCCCCTGACACAGTGTTTCGCTCTAATTAGAGCTCTTCAGAGAGGTATAGCTTTGTCCAGACACAAGGGAGCACCCAGTATAAGTCAAAGAAATACCCTTTCAGGGATAGAGTACCAATAAATTATGCAAAAAAGAAGCAGAGAACTCTGATTAGTTCTCAAGATTAGGTGGAAAGCAGCTTCTGTATGGAGCACTCTCTACACCAGTGACACTCTAGATCTGCTCACGTCAAATGTCTGTTTTTCTATCAAAATCTTTAAGCATAGGATTAGCACAGTGCCATCCACGCCGAAAGTCTTTTGTCATTTGTACAGCAAAGTCTTTAAGCATAGGACTAGCACAGTGCTGCCCTTGCCGAGCTGTAAAATGACAAAAGCCAATTACCACTCCAGGCACAGTATTACAGCTCTGAATTGGTAAAATACCAAACAAGCCAACCTGAAATGAGTAAAAGCAACCCCTGACACAGTGTTTCGCTCTAATTAGAGCTTTTCAGAGAGGTATAGCTTTGTACAGACACAAGGGAGCACCCAGTATAAGTCAATGAAATACCCTTTCAGGCATAGAGTGACAAATAAATTATGCAAAAAAGAAGCAGAGAACTCTGGGTAGTTCTCAAGTTTAGGTCAAAAGCAGCTCCTGTATGGAGCACTCTCAACACCAGCGACACTCTAGATCTGCTCACCTCAAATGTCGGTTTTTCTATCAAAATCTTTAAGCATAGGATTAGCACAGTGCCAACCACGCCGAGATAGAAAAGGACAAAGTCTTTTGCCATTTGTACAGCAAAGTCTTTAAGCATAGGACTAGCACTGTGCTGTCCTTGCCGATCTGTAAAATGACAAAAGCCAATTACCACTCCAGGCACAGTATTACAGCTTTGAATGGGTAAAATACCAATCAAGCCAACCTGAAATGAGTAAAAGCAACCCCTGACACAGCGTTTCGCTCTAATTAGAGCTCTTCAGAGAGGTATAGCTTTGTCCAGACACAAGGGAGCACCCAGTATAAGTCAATGAAATACCCTTTCAGGCATAGAGTGACGAATAAATTATGCAAAAAAGAAGCAGAGAACTCTGGGTAGTTCTCAAGTTTAGGTGGAAATCAGCTACTGTATTGAGCACTCTCAACACCAGCGACACTCTAGATCTGCTCACCTCAAATGTCTGTTTTTCTATCAAAATCTTTAAGCATAGGATTAGCACAGTGCCAACCACGCTTAGATAGAAAAGGACAAAGTCTTTTGCCATTTGTACAGCAAAGTCTTTAAGCATAGGACTAGCACAGTGCTGTCCTTGCCGAGCTGTAAATTGACAAAAACCAATTACCACTCCAGACACAGTATTACAGCTTTGAATTGGTAAAATACCAATCAAGCCAACCTGAAATTAGTAAAAGCAACCCCTAACACAGTGTTTCGCTCTAATTAGAGCTCTTCAGAGAGGTATAGCTTTGTCCAGACACAAGGGAACACCCAGTATAAGTCAATGAAATACCCTTTCAGGCATAGAGTGACGAATAAATTATGCAAAAAAGAAGCAGAGAACTCTTGGTAGTTCTCAAGTTTAGGTCAAAAGCAGCTCCTGTTTGGAGCACTCTCAACACCAGCGACACTCTAGATCTGCTCACCTCAAATGTCTGTTTTTCTATCAAAATATTTAAGCTTAGGATTAGCACAGTGCCAACCACGCCGAGATAGAAAAGGACAAAGTCTTTTGCCATTTGTACAGCAAAGTCTTTAAGCATAGGACTAGCACAGCGCTGTCCTTGCCGATCTGTAAAATAACAAAAGCCAATTACCACTCCAGGCACAGTATTACAGCTTTGAATGGGTAAAATACCAATCAAGCCAACCTGAAATGAGTAAAACCAACACCTGACACAGTGTTTCGCTCTAATTAGAGCTCTTCAGAGAGGTATAGCTTTGTCCAGACACAAGGGAGCACCCAGTATAAGTCAATGAAATACCCTTTCAGGCATAGAGTGATGAATAAATTATGCAAAAAAGAAGCAGAGAACTCTGGGTAGTTCTCAAGTTTAGGTGGAAAGCAGCTACTGTATTGAGCACTCTCAACACCAGCGACACTCTAGATCTGCTCACCTCAAATGTCTGTTTTTCTATCAAAATCTTTAAGCATAGGATTAGCACAGTGCCAACCACGCTTAGATAGAAAAGGACAAAGTCTTTTGCCATTTGTACAGCAAAGTCTTTAAGCATAGGACTAGCACAGTGCTGTCCTTGCCGAGCTGTAAATTGACAAAACCCAATTACCACTCCAGACACAGTATTACAGCTTTGAATTGGTAAAATACCAATCAAGCCAACCGGAAATGAGTAAAAGCAACCCCTAACACAGTGTTTCGCTCTAATTAGAGCTCTTCAGAGAGGTATAGCTTTGTCCAGACACAAGGGAACACCCAGTATAAGTCAATGAAATACCCTTTCAGGCATAGAGTGATGAATAAATTATGCAAAAAAGAAGCAGAGAACTCTGGATAGTTCTCAAGTTTAGGTCAAAAGCAGCTCCTGTATGGAGCACTCTCAACATCAGCGACACTCTAGATCTGCTCACCTCAAAAGTCTGTTTTTCTATCAAAATCTTTAAGCATAGGATTAGTACAGTGCCATTCACGCCGAGATAGAAAAGGACAAAGTCTTTTGCCATTTGTACAGCAAAGTCTTTAAGCATAGGACTAGCACAGTGCTGTCCTTGCCAATCTGTAAAATGACAAAAGCCAATTACCACTCCAGGCACAGTATTACAGCTTTGAATGGGTAAAATACCAATCAAGCCAACCTGAAATGAGTAAAAGCACCCCCTGACACAGTGTTTCGCTCTAATTAGAGCTCTTCAGAGAGGTATAGCTTTGCCCAGACACAAGGGAGCACCCAGTATAAGTCAAAGAAATACCCTTTCAGGGATAGAGTACCAATAAATTATGCAAAAAAGAAGCAGAGAACTCTGATTAGTTCTCAAGATTAGGTGGAAAGCAGCTTCTGTATGGAGCACTCTCTACACCAGTGACACTCTAGATCTGCTCACGTCAAATGTCTGTTTTTCTATCAAAATCTTTAAGCATAGGATTAGCACAGTGCCATCCACGCCGAGATAGAATAGGACAAAGTCTTTTGCCATTTGTACAGCAAAGTCTTTAAGCATAGGACTAGCACAGTGCTGTCCTTGCCAATCTGTAAAATGACAAAATCCAATTACCACTCCAGGCACAGTATTACAGCTTTGAATGGGTAAAATACCAATCAAGCCAACCTGAAATGAGTAAAAGCAACCCCTGACACAGTTTTTTGCTCTAACTAGAGCTCTTCAGAGAGGTATAGCTTTGTCCAGACACAAGGGAGCACCCAGTATAAGTCAATGAAATACCCTTTCAGGCATAGAGTGACGAATAAATTATGCAAAAAAGAAGCAGAGAACTCTGGGTAGTTCTCAAGTTTAGGTCGAAAGCAGCTCCTGTATGGAGCACTCTCAACATCAGCGACACTCTAGATCTGCTCACCTCAAATGTCGGTTTTTCTATCAAAATCTTTAAGCATAGGATTAGCTCAGTGCCATCCACGCCGAGATAGAAAAGGACAAAGTATTTTGCCATTTGTACTGCAAAGTCTTTAAGCATAGGACTAGCACAGTGCTGTCCTTGCCGAGCTGTAAAATGACAAAAGCCAATTACCACTCCAGGCACAGTATTACAGCTTTGAATTGGTAAAATACCAATCAAGCCAACCTGAAATGAGTAAAAGCAACCCCTGACACAGTGTTTCGCACTAATTAAAGCTCTTCAGAGAGGTATAGCTTTTTCCAGACACAAGGGAGCAACCAGTATAAGTCAAAGAAATACCCTTTCAGGGATAGAGTACCAATAAATTAGGCAAAAAAGAAGCAGAGAACTCTGATTAGTTCTCAAGATTAAGTGGAAAGCAGCTTCTGTATGGAACACTCTCAACACCAGCGACACTCTAGATCTGCTCACGTCAAATGTCTGTTTTTCTATCAAAATCTTTAAGCATAGGATTAGCACAGTGCCATCCACGCCTAGATAGAATAGGACAAAGTCTTTTGTACAGCAAAGTCTTTAAGCATAGGACTAGCACAGTGCTGCCCTTGCCGAGCTGTAAAATGACAAAAGCCAATTACCACTCCAGGCACAGTATTACAGCTCTGAATTGGTAAAATACCAAACAAGCCAACCTGAAATGAGTAAAAGCAACCCCTGACACAGTGTTTCGCTCTAATTAGAGCTTTTCAGAGAGGTATAGCTTTGTACAGACACAAGGGAGCACCCAGTATAAGTCAATGAAATACCCTTTCAGGCATAGAGTGACAAATAAATTATGCAAAAAAGAAGCAGAGAACTCTGGGTAGTTCTCAAGTTTAGGTCAAAAGCAGCTCCTGTATGGAGCACTCTCAACACCAGCGACACTCTAGATCTGCTCACCTCAAATGTCGGTTTTTCTATCAAAATCTTTAAGCATAGGATTAGCACAGTGCCAACCACGCCGAGATAGAAAAGGACAAAGTCTTTTGCCATTTGTACAGCAAAGTCTTTAAGCATAGGACTAGCACTGTGCTGTCCTTGCCGATCTGTAAAATGACAAAAGCCAATTACCACTCCAGGCACAGTATTACAGCTTTGAATGGGTAAAATACCAATCAAGCCAACCTGAAATGAGTAAAAGCAACCTCTGACACAGCGTTTCGCTCTAATTAGAGCTCTTCAGAGAGGTATAGCTTTGTCCAGACACAAGGTAGCACCCAGTATAAGTCAATGAAATACCCTTTCAGGCATAGAGTGACAAATAAATTATGCAAAAAAGAAGCAGAGAACTCTGGGTAGTTCTCAAGTTTAGGTGGAAAGCAGCTCCTGTATTGAGCACTCTCAACACCAGCGACACTCTAGATCTGCTCACCTCAAATGTCTGTTTTTCTATCAAAATCTTTAAGCATAGGATTAGACCAGTGCCAACCACGCCGAGATAGAAAAGGACAAAGTCTTTTGCCATTTGTACAGCAAAGTCTTTAAGCATAGGACTAGCACAGTGCTGTCCTTGCCGAGCTGTAAATTGACAAAAACCAATTACCACTCCAGACACAGTATTACAGCTTTGAATTGGTAAAATACCAATCAAGCCAACCTGAAATGAGTAAAAGCAACCCCTAACACAGTGTTTCGCTCTAATTAGAGCTCTTCAGAGAGGTATAGCTTTGTCCAGACACAAGGGAGCACCCAGTATAAGTCAATAAAATACCCTTTCAGGCATAGAGTGACGAATAAATCTGCAAAAAAGAAGCAGAGAACTCTGGGTAGTTCTCAAGTTTAGGTCAAAAGCAGCTCCTGTATGGAGCACTCTCAACACCAACGACACTCTAGATCTGCTCACCTCAAATGTCTGTTTTTCTATCAAAATATTTAAGCATAGGATTAGCACAGTGCCAACCACGCCGAGATAGAAAAGGACAAAGTCTTTTGCCATTTGTACAGCAAAGTCTTTAAGGATAGGACTAGCACTGTGCTGTCCTTGCCGATCTGTAAAATGACAAAAGCCAATTACTACTCCAGGCACAGTATTACAGCTTTGAATGGGTAAAATACCAATCAAGCCAACCTGAAATGAGTAAAAGCAACCCCTGACACAGTGTTTCGCTCTAATTAGAGCTCTTCAGAGAGGTATAGCTTTGTCCAGACGTAAGGGAGCACCCAGTATAAGTCAATGAAATACCCTTTCAGGCATAGAGTGACAAATAAATTATGCAAAAAAGAAGCAGAGAACTCTGGGTAGTTCTCAAGTTTAGGTCGAAAGCAGCTCCTGTATGGAGCACTCTCAACACCAGCGACACTCTAGATCTGCTCACGTCAAATGTCTGTTTTTCTATCAAAATCTTTAAGCATAGGATTAGCACAGTGCCATCCATGCCGAGATAGAATAGGACAAAGTCTTTTGCCATTTGTACAGCAAAGTCTTTAAGCATAGGACTAGCACAGTGCTGTCCTTGCCAATCTGTAAAACGACAAAAGCCAATTACCACTCCAGGCACAGTATTACAGCTTTGAATGGGTAAAATGCCAATCAAGCCAACCTGAAATGAGTAAAAGCAGCCCCTGACACAGTGTTTCGCTCTAATTAGAGCTCTTCAGAGAGGTATAGCTTTGTCCAGACACAAGGGAGCACCCAGTATAAGTCAAAGAAATACCCTTTCAGGGATAGAGTACCAATAAATTATGCAAAAAAGAAGCAGAGAACTCTGATTAGTTCTCAAGATTAGGTGGAAAGCAGCTTCTGTATGGAGCACTCTCTACACCAGCGACACTCTAGATCTGCTCACGTCAAATGTCTGTTTTTCTATCAAAATCTTTAAGCATAGGATTAGCACAGTGCCATCCATGCCGAAATAGAATAGGACAAAGTCTTTTGCCATTTGTACAGCAAAGTCTTTAAGCATAGGACTAGCACAGTGCTGTCCTTGCCAATCTGTAAAATGACAAAAGCCAATTACCACTCCAGGCACAGTATTACAGCTTTGAATGGGTAAAATACCAATCAAGCCAACCTGAAATGAGTAAAAGCAACCCCTGACACAGTGTTTCGCTCTAATTAGAGTTCTTCAGAGAGGTATAGCTTTGTCCAGACACAAGGGAGCACCCAGTATAAGTCAAAGAAATACCCTTTCAGGGATAGAGTACCAATAAATTATGCAAAAAAGAAGCAGAGAACTCTGATTAGTTCTCAAGATTAGGTGGAAAGCAGCTTCTGTATGGAGCACTCTCTACACCAGTGACACTCTAGATCTGCTCACGTCAAATGTCTGTTTTTCTATCAAAATCTTTAAGCATAGGATTAGCACAGTGCCAACCACGCCGAGATAGAAAAGGACAAAGTCTTTTGCCATTTGTACAGCAAAGTCTTTAAGCATAGGACTAGCACTGTGCTGTCCTTGCCGATCTGTAAAATGACAAAAGCCAATTACCACTCCAGGCACAGTATTACAGCTTTGAATGGGTAAAATACCAATCAAGCCAACCTGAAATGAGTAAAAGCAACCCCTGACACAGCGTTTCGCTCTAATTAGAGCTCTTCAGAGAGGTATAGCTTTGTCCAGACACAAGGGAGCACCCAGCAAAAGTCAATGAAATACCCTTTCAGGCATAGAGTGACGAATAAATTATGCAAAAAAGAAGCAGAGAACTCTGGGTAGTTCTCAAGTTTAGGTGGAAAGCAGCTACTGTATTGAGCACTCTCAACACCAGCGACACTCTAGATCTGCTCACCTCAAATGTCTGTTTTTCGATCAAAATCTTTAAGCATAGGATTAGCACAGTGCCAACCACGCTTAGATAGAAAAGGACAAAGTCTTTTGCCATTTGTACAGCAAAGTCTTTAAGCATAGGACTAGCACAGTGCTGTCCTTGCCGAGCTGTAAATTGACAAAAACCAATTACCACTCCAGACACAGTATTACAGCTTTGAATTGGTAAAATACCAATCAAGCCAACCTGAAATTAGTAAAAGCAACCCCTAACACAGTGTTTCGCTCTAATTAGAGCTCTTCAGAGAGGTATAGCTTTGTCCAGACACAAGGGAACACCCAGTATAAGTCAATGAAATACCCTTTCAGGCATAGAGTGACGAATAAATTATGCAAAAAAGAAGCAGAGAACTCTTGGTAGTTCTCAAGTTTAGGTCAAAAGCAGCTCCTGTATGGAGCACTCTCAACACCAGCGACACTCTAGATCTGCTCACCTCAAATGTCTGTTTTTCTATCAAAATATTTAAGCTTAGGATTAGCACAGTGCCAACCGCGCCGAGATAGAAAAGGACAAAGTCTTTTGCCATTTGTACAGCAAAGTCTTTAAGCATAGGACTAGCACAGCGCTGTCCTTGCCGATCTGTAAAATAACAAAGGCCAATTACCACTCCAGGCACAGTATTACAGCTTTGAATGGGTAAAATACCAATCAAGCCAACCTGAAATGAGTAAAACCAACACCTGACACAGTGTTTCGCTCTAATTAGAGCTCTTCAGAGAGGTATAGCTTTGTCCAGACACAAGGGAGCACCCAGTATAAGTCAATGAAATACCCTTTCAGGCATAGAGTGATGAATAAATTATGCAAAAAAGAAGCAGAGAACTCTGGGTAGTTCTCAAGTTTAGGTGGAAAGCAGCTACTGTATTGAGCACTCTCAACACCAGCGACACTCTAGATCTGCTCACCTCAAATGTCTGTTTTTCTATCAAAATCTTTAAGCATAGGATTAGCACAGTGCCAACCACGCTTAGATAGAAAAGGACAAAGTCTTTTGCCATTTGTACAGCAAAGTCTTTAAGCATAGGACTAGCACAGTGCTGTCCTTGCCGAGCTGTAAATTGACAAAACCCAATTACCACTCCAGACACAGTATTACAGCTTTGAATTGGTAAAATACCAATCAAGCCAACCGGAAATGAGTAAAAGCAACCCCTAACACAGTGTTTCGCTCTAATTAGAGCTCTTCAGAGAGGTATAGCTTTGTCCAGACACAAGGGAACACCCAGTATAAGTCAATGAAATACCCTTTCAGGCATAGAGTGATGAATAAATTATGCAAAAAAGAAGCAGAGAACTCTGGGTAGTTCTCAAGTTTAGGTCAAAAGCAGCTCCTGTATGGAGCACTCTCAACATAAGCGACACTCTAGATCTGCTCACCTCAAAAGTCTGTTTTTCTATCAAAATCTTTAAGCATAGGATTAGTACAGTGCCATTCACGCCGAGATAGAAAAGGACAAAGTCTTTTGCCATTTGTACAGCAAAGTCTTTAAGCATAGGATTAGCACAGTGCTGTCCTTGCCGAGCTGTAAAATGACAAAAGCCAATTACCACTCCAGGCACAGTATTACAGCTTTGAATTGGTAAAATACCAAACAAGCCAACCAGAAATGAGTAAAAGCAACCCCTGACACAGTGTTTCGCTCTAATTAAAGCTCTTCAGAGAGGTATAGCTTTGCCCAGACACAAGGGAGCACCCAGTATAAGTCAAACAAATACCCTTTCAGGCATAGAGTGACGAATAAATTATGCAAAAAAGAAGCAGAGAACTCTGGGTAGTTCTCAAGTTTAGGTGGAAAGCAGCTCCTGTATGGAGCACTCTCAACACCAGCGACACTCTAGATCTGCTCAACTCAAATGTCTGTTTTTCTATCAAAATATTTAAGCTTAGGATTAGCACAGTGCCAACCACGCCGAGATAGAAAAGGACAAAGTCTTTTGCCATTTGTACAGCAAAGTTTTTAAGCATAGGACTAGCACATCGCTGTCCTTGCCGATCTGTAAAATAACAAAAGCCAATTACCACTCCAGGTACAGTATTACAGCTTTGAATGGGTAAAATACCAATCAAGCCAACCTGAAATGAGTAAAAGCAGCCCCTGACACAGTGTTTCGCACTAATTAGAGCTCTTCAGAGAGGTATAGCTTTGTCCAGACACAAGGGAGCACCCAGTATAAGTCAATGAAATACCCTTTCAGGCATAGAGTGACGAATAAATTATGCAAAAAAGAAGCAGAGAACTCTGGGTAGTTCTCAAGTTTAGGTCGAAAGCAGCTCCTGTATGGAGCACTCTCAACACCAGCGACACTCTAGATCTGCTCACGTCAAATGTCTGTTTTTCTATCAAAATCTTTAAGCATAGGATTAGCACAGTGCCATCCACGCCGAGATAGAATAGGACAAAGTCTTTTGCCATTTGTACAGCAAAGTCTTTAAGCATAGGACTAGCACAGTGCTGTCCTTGCCAATCTGTAAAACGACAAAAGCCAATTACCACTCCAGGCACAGTATTACAGCTTTGAATGGGTAAAATACCAATCAAGCCAACCTGAAATGAGTAAAAGCAGCCCCTGACACAGTGTTTCGCTCTAATTAGAGCTCTTCAGAGAGGTATAGCTTTGTCCAGACACAAGGGAGCACCCAGTATAAGTCAAAGAAATACCCTTTCAGGGATAGAGTACCAATAAATTATGCAAAAAAGAAGCAGAGAACTCTGATTAGTTCTCAAGATTAGGTGGAAAGCAGCTTCTGTATGGAGCACTCTCTACACCAGCGACACTCTAGATCTGCTCACGTCAAATGTCTGTTTTTCTATCAAAATCTTTAAGCATAGGATTAGCACAGTGCCATCCATGCCGAAATAGAATAGGACAAAGTCTTTTGCCATTTGTACAGCAAAGTCTTTAAGCATAGGACTAGCACAGTGCTGTCCTTGCCAATCTGTAAAATGACAAAAGCCAATTACCACTCCAGGCACAGTATTACAGCTTTGAATGGGTAAAATACCAATCAAGCCAACCTGAAATGAGTAAAAGCACCCCCTGACACAGTGTTTCGCTCTAATTAGAGCTCTTCAGAGAGGTATAGCTTTGTCCAGACACAAGGGAGCACCCAGTATAAGTCAAAGAAATACCCTTTCAGGGATAGAGTACCAATAAATTATGCAAAAAAGAAGCAGAGAACTCTGATTAGTTCTCAAGATTAGGTGGAAAGCAGCTTCTGTATGGAGCACTCTCTACACCAGTGACACTCTAGATCTGCTCACGTCAAATGTCTGTTTTTCTATCAAAATCTTTAAGCATAGGATTAGCACAGTGCCATCCACGCCGAGATAGAATAGGACAAAGTCTTTTGCCATTTGTACAGCAAAGTCTTTAAGCATAGGACTAGCACAGGGCTGTCCTTGCCAATCTTTAAAATGACAAAATCCAATTACCACTCCAGGCACAGTATTACAGCTTTGAATGGGTAAAATACCAATCAAGCCAACCTGAAATGAGTAAAAGCAACCCCTGACACAGTTTTTTGCTCTAACTAGAGCTCTTCAGAGAGGTATAGCTTTGTCCAGACACAAGGGAGCACCCAGTATAAGTCAATGAAATACCCTTTCAGGCATAGAGTGACGAATAAATTATGCAAAAAAGAAGCAGAGAACTCTGGGTAGTTCTCAAGTTTAGGTCGAAAGCAGCTCCTGTATGGAGCACTCTCAACATCAGCGACACTCTAGATCTGCTCACCTCAAATGTCGGTTTTTCTATCAACATCTTTAAGCATAGGATTAGCTCAGTGCCATCCACGCCGAGATAGAAAAGGACAAAGTATTTTGCCATTTGTACTGCAAAGTCTTTAAGCATAGGACTAGCACAGTGCTGTCCTTGCCGAGCTGTAAAATGACAAAAGCCAATTACCACTCCAGGCACAGTATTACAGCTTTGAATTGGTAAAATACCAATCAAGCCAACCTGAAATGAGTAAAAGCAACCCCTGACACAGTGTTTCGCACTAATTAAAGCTCTTCAGAGAGGTATAGCTTTTTCCAGACACAAGGGAGCAACCAGTATAAGTCAAAGAAATACCCTTTCAGGGATAGAGTACCAATAAATTAGGCAAAAAAGAAGCAGAGAACTCTGATTAGTTCTCAAGATTAAGTGGAAAGCAGCTTCAGTATGGAACACTCTCAACACCAGCGACACTCCAGATCTGCTCACGTCAAATGTCTGTTTTTCTATCAAAATCTTTAAGCATAGGATTAGCACAGTGCCATCCACGCCTAGATAGAATAGGACAAAGTCTTTTGTACAGCAAAGTCTTTAAGCATAGGACTAGCACAGTGCTGCCCTTGCCGAGCTGTAAAATGACAAAAGCCAATTACCACTCCAGGCACAGTATTACAGCTCTGAATTGGTAAAATACCAAACAAGCCAACCTGAAATGAGTAAAAGCAACCCCTGACACAGTGTTTCGCTCTAATTAGAGCTTTTCAGAGAGGTATAGCTTTGTACAGACACAAGGGAGCACCCAGTATAAGTCAATGAAATACCCTTTCAGGCATAGAGTGACAAATAAATTATGCAAAAAAGAAGCAGAGAACTCTGGGTAGTTCTCAAGTTTAGGTCAAAAGCAGCTCCTGTATGGAGCACTCTCAACACCAGCAACACTCTAGATCTGCTCACCTCAAATGTCGGTTTTTCTATCAAAATCTTTAAGCATAGGATTAGCACAGTGCCAACCACGCCGAGATAGAAAAGGACAAAGTCTTTTGCCATTTGTACAGCAAAGTCTTTAAGCATAGGACTAGCACTGTGCTGTCCTTGCCGATCTGTAAAATGACAAAAGCCAATTACCACTCCAGGCACAGTATTACAGCTTTGAATGGGTAAAATACCAATCAAGCCAACCTGAAATGAGTAAAAGCAACCCCTGACACAGCGTTTCGCTCTAAATAGAGCTCTTCAGAGAGGTATAGCTTTGTCCAGACACAAGGTAGCACCCAGTATAAGTCAATGAAATACCCTTTCAGGCATAGAGTGACAAATAAATTATGCAAAAAAGAAGCAGAGAACTCTGGGTAGTTCTCAAGTTTAGGTGGAAAGCAGCTCCTGTATTGAGCACTCTCAACACCAGCGACACTCTAGATCTGCTCACCTCAAATGTCTGTTTTTCTATCAAAATCTTTAAGCATAGGATTAGACCAGTGCCAACCACGCCGAGATAGAAAAGGACAAAGTCTTTTGCCATTTGTACAGCAAAGTCTTTAAGCATAGGACTAGCACAGTGCTGTCCTTGCCGAGCTGTAAATTGACAAAAACCAATTACCACTCCAGACACAGTATTACAGCTTTGAATTGGTAAAATACCAATCAAGCCAACCTGAAATGAGTAAAAGCAACCCCTAACACAGTGTTTCGCTCTAATTAGAGCTCTTCAGAGAGGTATAGCTTTGTCCAGACACAAGGGAGCACCCAGTATAAGTCAATAAAATACCCTTTCAGGCATAGAGTGACGAATAAATCTGCAAAAAAGAAGCAGAGAACTCTGGGTAGTTCTCAAGTTTAGGTCAAAAGCAGCTCCTGTATGGAGCACTCTCAACACCAACGACACTCTAGATCTGCTCACCTCAAATGTCTGTTTTTCTATCAAAATATTTAAGCATAGGATTAGCACAGTGCCAACCACGCCGAGATAGAAAAGGACAAAGTCTTTTGCCATTTGTACAGCAAAGTCTTTAAGGATAGGACTAGCACTGTGCTGTCCTTGCCGATCTGTAAAATGACAAAAGCCAATTACTACTCCAGGCACAGTATTACAGCTTTGAATGGGTAAAATACTAATCAAGCCAACCTGAAATGAGTAAAAGCAACCCCTGACACAGTGTTTCGCTCTAATTAGAGCTCTTCAGAGAGGTATAGCTTTGTCCAGACGTAAGGGAGCACCCAGTATAAGTCAATGAAATACCCTTTCAGGCATAGAGTGACAAATAAATTATGCAAAAAAGAAGCAGAGAACTCTGGGTAGTTCTCAAGTTTAGGTCGAAAGCAGCTCCTGTATGGAGCACTCTCAACACCAGCGACACTCTAGATCTGCTCACGTCAAATGTCTGTTTTTCTATCAAAATCTTTAAGCATAGGATTAGCACAGTGCCATCCACGCCGAGATAGAATAGGACAAAGTCTTTTGCCATTTGTACAGCAAAGTCTTTAAGCATAGGACTAGCACAGTGCTGTCCTTGCCAATCTGTAAAACGACAAAAGCCAATTACCACTCCAGGCACAGTATTACAGCTTTGAATGGGTAAAATACCAATCAAGCCAACCTGAAATGAGTAAAAGCAGCCCCTGACACAGTGTTTCGCTCTAATTAGAGCTCTTCAGAGAGGTATAGCTTTGTCCAGACACAAGGGAGCACCCAGTATAAGTCAAAGAAATACCCTTTCAGGGATAGAGTACCAATAAATTATGCAAAAAAGAAGCAGAGAACTCTGATTAGTTCTCAAGATTAGGTGGAAAGCAGCTTCTGTATGGAGCACTCTCTACACCAGCGACACTCTAGATCTGCTCACGTCAAATGTCTGTTTTTCTATCAAAATCTTTAAGCATAGGATTAGCACAGTGCCATCCATGCCGAAATAGAATAGGACAAAGTCTTTTGCCATTTGTACAGCAAAGTCTTTAAGCATAGGACTAGCACAGTGCTGTCCTTGCCAATCTGTAAAATGACAAAAGCCAATTACCACTCCAGGCACAGTATTACAGCTTTGAATGGGTAAAATACCAATCAAGCCAACCTGAAATGAGTAAAAGCAACCCCTGACACAGTGTTTCGCTCTAATTAGAGTTCTTCAGAGAGGTATAGCTTTGTCCAGACACAAGGGAGCACCCAGTATAAGTCAAAGAAATACCCTTTCAGGGATAGAGTACCAATAAATTATGCAAAAAAGAAGCAGAGAACTCTGATTAGTTCTCAAGATTAGGTGGAAAGCAGCTTCTGTATGGAGCACTCTCTACACCAGTGACACTCTAGATCTGCTCACGTCAAATGTCTGTTTTTCTATCAAAATCTTTAAGCATAGGATTAGCACAGTGCCATCCACGCCGAGATAGAATAGGACAAAGTCTTTTGTCATTTGTACAGCAAAGTCTTTAAGCATAGGACTAGCACAGTGCTGCCCTTGCCGAGCTGTAAAATGACAAAAGCCAATTACCACTCCAGGCACAGTATTACAGCTCTGAATTGGTAAAATACCAAACAAGCCAACCTGAAATGAGTAAAAGCAACCCCTGACACAGTGTTTCGCTCTAATTAGAGCTTTTCAGAGAGGTATAGCTTTGTACAGACACAAGGGAGCACCCAGTATAAGTCAATGAAATACCCTTTCAGGCATAGAGTGACAAATAAATTATGCAAAAAAGAAGCAGAGAACTCTGGGTAGTTCTCAAGTTTAGGTCAAAAGCAGCTCCTGTATGGAGCACTCTCAACACCAGCGACACTCTAGATCTGCTCACCTCAAATGTCGGTTTTTCTATCAAAATCTTTAAGCATAGGATTAGCACAGTGCCAACCACGCCGAGATAGAAAAGGACAAAGTCTTTTGCCATTTGTACAGCAAAGTCTTTAAGCATAGGACTAGCACTGTGCTGTCCTTGCCGATCTGTAAAATGACAAAAGCCAATTACCACTCCAGGCACAGTATTACAGCTTTGAATGGGTAAAATACCAATCAAGCCAACCTGAAATGAGTAAAAGCAACCCCTGACACAGTGTTTCGCTCTAATTAAAGCTCTTCAGAGAGGTATAGCTTTGCCCAGACACAAGGGAGCACCCAGTATAAGTCAAACAAATACCCTTTCAGGCATAGAGTGACGAATAAATTATGCAAAAAAGAAGCAGAGAACTCTGGGTAGTTCTCAAGTTTAGGTGGAAAGCAGCTCCTGTATGGAGCACTCTCAACACCAGCGACACTCTAGATCTGCTCAACTCAAATGTCTGTTTTTCTATCAAAATATTTAAGCTTAGGATTAGCACAGTGCCAACCACGCCGAGATAGAAAAGGACAAAGTCTTTTGCCATTTGTACAGCAAAGTTTTTAAGCATAGGACTAGCACATCGCTGTCCTTGCCGATCTGTAAAATAACAAAAGCCAATTACCACTCCAGGTACAGTATTACAGCTTTGAATGGGTAAAATACCAATCAAGCCAACCTGAAATGAGTAAAAGCAGCCCCTGACACAGTGTTTCGCACTAATTAGAGCTCTTCAGAGAGGTATAGCTTTGTCCAGACACAAGGGAGCACCCAGTATAAGTCAATGAAATACCCTTTCAGGCATAGAGTGACGAATAAATTATGCAAAAAAGAAGCAGAGAACTCTGGGTAGTTCTCAAGTTTAGGTCGAAAGCAGCTCCTGTATGGAGCACTCTCAACACCAGCGACACTCTAGATCTGCTCACGTCAAATGTCTGTTTTTCTATCAAAATCTTTAAGCATAGGATTAGCACAGTGCCATCCACGCCGAGATAGAATAGGACAAAGTCTTTTGCCATTTGTACAGCAAAGTCTTTAAGCATAGGACTAGCACAGTGCTGTCCTTGCCAATCTGTAAAACGACAAAAGCCAATTACCACTCCAGGCACAGTATTACAGCTTTGAATGGGTAAAATACCAATCAAGCCAACCTGAAATGAGTAAAAGCAGCCCCTGACACAGTGTTTCGCTCTAATTAGAGCTCTTCAGAGAGGTATAGCTTTGTCCAGACACAAGGGAGCACCCAGTATAAGTCAAAGAAATACCCTTTCAGGGATAGAGTACCAATAAATTATGCAAAAAAGAAGCAGAGAACTCTGATTAGTTCTCAAGATTAGGTGGAAAGCAGCTTCTGTATGGAGCACTCTCTACACCAGCGACACTCTAGATCTGCTCACGTCAAATGTCTGTTTTTCTATCAAAATCTTTAAGCATAGGATTAGCACAGTGCCATCCATGCCGAAATAGAATAGGACAAAGTCTTTTGCCATTTGTACAGCAAAGTCTTTCAGCATAGGACTAGCACAGTGCTGTCCTTGCCAATCTGTAAAATGACAAAAGCCAATTACCACTCCAGGCACAGTATTACAGCTTTGAATGGGTAAAATACCAATCAAGCCAACCTGAAATGAGTAAAAGCACCCCCTGACACAGTGTTTCGCTCTAATTAGAGCTCTTCAGAGAGGTATAGCTTTGTCCAGACACAAGGGAGCACCCAGTATAAGTCAAAGAAATACCCTTTCAGGGATAGAGTACCAATAAATTATGCAAAAAAGAAGCAGAGAACTCTGATTAGTTCTCAAGATTAGGTGGAAAGCAGCTTCTGTATGGAGCACTCTCTACACCAGTGACACTCTAGATCTGCTCACGTCAAATGTCTGTTTTTCTATCAAAATCTTTAAGCATAGGATTAGCACAGTGCCATCCACGCCGAGATAGAATAGGACAAAGTCTTTTGCCATTTGTACAGCAAAGTCTTTAAGCATAGGACTAGCACAGTGCTGTCCTTGCCAATCTGTAAAATGACAAAATCCAATTACCACTCCAGGCACAGTATTACAGCTTTGAATGGGTAAAATACCAATCAAGCCAACCTGAAATGAGTAAAAGCAACCCCTGACACAGTTTTTTGCTCTAACTAGAGCTCTTCAGAGAGGTATAGCTTTGTCCAGACACAAGGGAGCACCCAGTATAAGTCAATGAAATACCCTTTCAGGCATAGAGTGACGAATAAATTATGCAAAAAAGAAGCAGAGAACTCTGGGTAGTTCTCAAGTTTAGGTCGAAAGCAGCTCCTGTATGGAGCACTCTCAACATCAGCGACACTCTAGATCTGCTCACCTCAAATGTCGGTTTTTCTATCAAAATCTTTAAGCATAGGATTAGCTCAGTGCCATCCACGCCGAGATAGAAAAGGACAAAGTATTTTGCCATTTGTACTGCAAAGTCTTTAAGCATAGGACTAGCACAGTGCTGTCCTTGCCGAGCTGTAAAATGACAAAAGCCAATTACCACTCCAGGCACAGTATTACAGCTTTGAATTGGTAAAATACCAATCAAGCCAACCTGAAATGAGTAAAAGCAACCCCTGACACAGTGTTTCGCACTAATTAAAGCTCTTCAGAGAGGTATAGCTTTTTCCAGACACAAGGGAGCAACCAGTATAAGTCAAAGAAATACCCTTTCAGGGATAGAGTACCAATAAATTAGGCAAAAAAGAAGCAGAGAACTCTGATTAGTTCTCAAGATTAAGTGGAAAGCAGCTTCTGTATGGAACACTCTCAACACCAGCGACACTCTAGATCTGCTCACGTCAAATGTCTGTTTTTCTATCAAAATCTTTAAGCATAGGATTAGCACAGTGCCATCCACGCCTAGATAGAATAGGACAAAGTCTTTTGTACAGCAAAGTCTTTAAGCATAGGACTAGCACAGTGCTGCCCTTGCCGAGCTGTAAAATGACAAAAGCCAATTACCACTCCAGGCACAGTATTACAGCTCTGAATTGGTAAAATACCAAACAAGCCAACCTGAAATGAGTAAAAGCAACCCCTGACACAGTGTTTCGCTCTAATTAGAGCTTTTCAGAGAGGTATAGCTTTGTACAGACACAAGGGAGCACCCAGTATAAGTCAATGAAATACCCTTTCAGGCATAGAGTGACAAATAAATTATGCAAAAAAGAAGCAGAGAACTCTGGGTAGTTCTCAAGTTTAGGTCAAAAGCAGCTCCTGTATGGAGCACTCTCAACACCAGCGACACTCTAGATCTGCTCACCTCAAATGTCGGTTTTTCTATCAAAATCTTTAAGCATAGGATTAGCACAGTGCCAACCACGCCGAGATAGAAAAGGACAAAGTCTTTTGCCATTTGTACAGCAAAGTCTTTAAGCATAGGACTAGCACTGTGCTGTCCTTGCCGATCTGTAAAATGACAAAAGCCAATTACCACTCCAGGCACAGTATTACAGCTTTGAATGGGTAAAATACCAATCAAGCCAACCTGAAATGAGTAAAAGCAACCCCTGACACAGCGTTTCGCTCTAATTAGAGCTCTTCAGAGAGGTATAGCTTTGTCCAGACACAAGGTAGCACCCAGTATAAGTCAATGAAATACCCTTTCAGGCATAGAGTGACAAATAAATTATGCAAAAAAGAAGCAGAGAACTCTGGGTAGTTCTCAAGTTTAGGTGGAAAGCAGCTCCTGTATTGAGCACTCTCAACACCAGCGACACTCTAGATCTGCTCACCTCAAATGTCTGTTTTTCTATCAAAATCTTTAAGCATAGGATTAGACCAGTGCCAACCACGCCGAGATAGAAAAGGACAAAGTCTTTTGCCATTTGTACAGCAAAGTCTTTAAGCATAGGACTAGCACAGTGCTGTCCTTGCCGAGCTGTAAATTGACAAAAACCAATTACCACTCCAGACACAGTATTACAGCTTTGAATTGGCAAAATACCAATCAAGCCAACCTGAAATGAGTAAAAGCAACCCCTAACACAGTGTTTCGCTCTAATTAGAGCTCTTCAGAGAGGTATAGCTTTGTCCAGACACAAGGGAGCACCCAGTATAAGTCAATAAAATACCCTTTCAGGCATAGAGTGACGAATAAATCTGCAAAAAAGAAGCAGAGAACTCTGGGTAGTTCTCAAGTTTAGGTCAAAAGCAGCTCCTGTATGGAGCACTCTCAACACCAACGACACTCTAGATCTGCTCACCTCAAATGTCTGTTTTTCTATCAAAATATTTAAGCATAGGATTAGCACAGTGCCAACCACGCCGAGATAGAAAAGGACAAAGTCTTTTGCCATTTGTACAGCAAAGTCTTTAAGGATAGGACTAGCACTGTGCTGTCCTTGCCGATCTGTAAAATGACAAAAGCCAATTACTACTCCAGGCACAGTATTACAGCTTTGAATGGGTAAAATACCAATCAAGCCAACCTGAAATGAGTAAAAGCAACCCCTGACACAGTGTTTCGCTCTAATTAGAGCTCTTCAGAGAGGTATAGCTTTGTCCAGACGTAAGGGAGCACCCAGTATAAGTCAATGAAATACCCTTTCAGGCATAGAGTGACAAATAAATTATGCAAAAAAGAAGCAGAGAACTCTGGGTAGTTCTCAAGTTTAGGTCGAAAGCAGCTCCTGTATGGAGCACTCTCAACACCAGCGACACTCTAGATCTGCTCACGTCAAATGTCTGTTTTTCTATCAAAATCTTTAAGCATAGGATTAGCACAGTGCCATCCACGCCGAGATAGAATAGGACAAAGTCTTTTGCCATTTGTACAGCAAAGTCTTTAAGCATAGGACTAGCACAGTGCTGTCCTTGCCAATCTGTAAAACGACAAAAGCCAATTACCACTCCAGGCACAGTATTACAGCTTTGAATGGGTAAAATACCAATCAAGCCAACCTGAAATGAGTAAAAGCAGCCCCTGACACAGTGTTTCGCTCTAATTAGAGCTCTTCAGAGAGGTATAGCTTTGTCCAGACACAAGGGAGCACCCAGTATAAGTCAAAGAAATACCCTTTCAGGGATAGAGTACCAATAAATTATGCAAAAAAGAAGCAGAGAACTCTGATTAGTTCTCAAGATTAGGTGGAAAGCAGCTTCTGTATGGAGCACTCTCTACACCAGCGACACTCTAGATCTGCTCACGTCAAATGTCTGTTTTTCTATCAAAATCTTTAAGCATAGGATTAGCACAGTGCCATCCATGCCGAAATAGAATAGGACAAAGTCTTTTGCCATTTGTACAGCAAAGTCTTTAAGCATAGGACTAGCACAGTGCTGTCCTTGCCAATCTGTAAAATGACAAAAGCCAATTACCACTCCAGGCACAGTATTACAGCTTTGAATGGGTAAAATACCAATCAAGCCAACCTGAAATGAGTAAAAGCAACCCCTGACACAGTGTTTCGCTCTAATTAGAGTTCTTCAGAGAGGTATAGCTTTGTCCAGACACAAGGGAGCACCCAGTATAAGTCAAAGAAATACCCTTTCAGGGATAGAGTACCAATAAATTATGCAAAAAAGAAGCAGAGAACTCTGATTAGTTCTCAAGATTAGGTGGAAAGCAGCTTCTGTATGGAGCACTCTCTACACCAGTGACACTCTAGATCTGCTCACGTCAAATGTCTGTTTTTCTATCAAAATCTTTAAGCATAGGATTAGCACAGTGCCATCCACGCCGAGATAGAATAGGACAAAGTCTTTTGTCATTTGTACAGCAAAGTCTTTAAGCATAGGACTAGCACAGTGCTGCCCTTGCCGAGCTGTAAAATGACAAAAGCCAATTACCACTCCAGGCACAGTATTACAGCTCTGAATTGGTAAAATACCAAACAAGCCAACCTGAAATGAGTAAAAGCAACCCCTGACACAGTGTTTCGCTCTAATTAGAGCTTTTCAGAGAGGTATAGCTTTGTACAGACACAAGGGAGCACCCAGTATAAGTCAATGAAATACCCTTTCAGGCATAGAGTGACAAATAAATTATGCAAAAAAGAAGCAGAGAACTCTGGGTAGTTCTCAAGTTTAGGTCAAAAGCAGCTCCTGTATGGAGCACTCTCAACACCAGCGACACTCTAGATCTGCTCACCTCAAATGTCGGTTTTTCTATCAAAATCTTTAAGCATAGGATTAGCACAGTGCCAACCACGCCGAGATAGAAAAGGACAAAGTCTTTTGCCATTTGTACAGCAAAGTCTTTAAGCATAGGACTAGCACTGTGCTGTCCTTGCCGATCTGTAAAATGACAAAAGCCAATTACCACTCCAGGCACAGTATTACAGCTTTGAATGGGTAAAATACCAATCAAGCCAACCTGAAATGAGTAAAAGCAACCCCTGACACAGCGTTTCGCTCTAATTAGAGCTCTTCAGAGAGGTATAGCTTTGTCCAGACACAAGGGAGCACCCAGTATAAGTCAATGAAATACCCTTTCAGGCATAGAGTGACGAATAAATTATGCAAAAAAGAAGCAGAGAACTCTGGGTAGTTCTCAAGTTTAGGTGGAAAGCAGCTACTGTATTGAGCACTCTCAACACCAGCGACACTCTAGATCTGCTCACCTCAAATGTCTGTTTTTCTATCAAAATCTTTAAGCATAGGATTAGCACAGTGCCAACCACGCTTAGATAGAAAAGGACAAAGTCTTTTGCCATTTGTACAGCAAAGTCTTTAAGCATAGGACTAGCACAGTGCTGTCCTTGCCGAGCTGTAAATTGACAAAAACCAATTACCACTCCAGACACAGTATTACAGCTTTGAATTGGTAAAATACCAATCAAGCCAACCTGAAATTAGTAAAAGCAACCCCTAACACAGTGTTTCGCTCTAATTAGAGCTCTTCAGAGAGGTATAGCTTTGTCCAGACACAAGGGAACACCCAGTATAAGTCAATGAAATACCCTTTCAGGCATAGAGTGACGAATAAATTATGCAAAAAAGAAGCAGAGAACTCTTGGTAGTTCTCAAGTTTAGGTCAAAAGCAGCTCCTGTATGGAGCACTCTCAACACCAGCGACACTCTAGATCTGCTCACCTCAAATGTCTGTTTTTCTATCAAAATATTTAAGCTTAGGATTAGCACAGTGCCAACCGCGCCGAGATAGAAAAGGACAAAGTCTTTTGCCATTTGTACAGCAAAGTCTTTAAGCATAGGACTAGCACAGCGCTGTCCTTGCCGATCTGTAAAATAACAAAAGCCAATTACCACTCCAGGCACAGTATTACAGCTTTGAATGGGTAAAATACCAATCAAGCCAACCTGAAATGAGTAAAACCAACACCTGACACAGTGTTTCGCTCTAATTAGAGCTCTTCAGAGAGGTATAGCTTTGTCCAGACACAAGGGAGCACCCAGTATAAGTCAATGAAATACCCTTTCAGGCATAGAGTGATGAATAAATTATGCAAAAAAGAAGCAGAGAACTCTGGGTAGTTCTCAAGTTTAGGTGGAAAGCAGCTACTGTATTGAGCACTCTCAACACCAGCGACACTCTAGATCTGCTCACCTCAAATGTCTGTTTTTCTATCAAAATCTTTAAGCATAGGATTAGCACAGTGCCAACCACGCTTAGATAGAAAAGGACAAAGTCTTTTGCCATTTGTACAGCAAAGTCTTTAAGCATAGGACTAGCACAGTGCTGTCCTTGCCGAGCTGTAAATTGACAAAACCCAATTACCACTCCAGACACAGTATTACAGCTTTGAATTGGTAAAATACCAATCAAGCCAACCGGAAATGAGTAAAAGCAACCCCTAACACAGTGTTTCGCTCTAATTAGAGCTCTTCAGAGAGGTATAGCTTTGTCCAGACACAAGGGAACACCCAGTATAAGTCAATGAAATACCCTTTCAGGCATAGAGTGATGAATAAATTATGCAAAAAAGAAGCAGAGAACTCTGGGTAGTTCTCAAGTTTAGGTCAAAAGCAGCTCCTGTATGGAGCACTCTCAACATAAGCGACACTCTAGATCTGCTCACCTCAAAAGTCTGTTTTTCTATCAAAATCTTTAAGCATAGGATTAGTACAGTGCCATTCACGCCGAGATAGAAAAGGACAAAGTCTTTTGCCATTTGTACAGCAAAGTCTTTAAGCATAGGATTAGCACAGTGCTGTCCTTGCCGAGCTGTAAAATGACAAAAGCCAATTACCACTCCAGGCACAGTATTACAGCTTTGAATTGGTAAAATACCAAACAAGCCAACCAGAAATGAGTAAAAGCAACCCCTGACACAGTGTTTCGCTCTAATTAAAGCTCTTCAGAGAGGTATAGCTTTGCCCAGACACAAGGGAGCACCCAGTATAAGTCAATGAAATACCCTTTCAGGCATAGAGTGACGAATAAATTATGCAAAAAAGAAGCAGAGAACTCTGGGTAGTTCTCAAGTTTAGGTCGAAAGCAGCTCCTGTATGGAGCACTCTCAACACCAGCGACACTCTAGATCTGCTCACGTCAAATGTCTGTTTTTCTATCAAAATCTTTAAGCATAGGATTAGCACAGTGCCATCCACGCCGAGATAGAATAGGACAAAGTCTTTTGCCATTTGTACAGCAAAGTCTTTAAGCATAGGACTAGCACAGTGCTGTCCTTGCCAATCTGTAAAACGACAAAAGCCAATTACCACTCCAGGCACAGTATTACAGCTTTGAATGGGTAAAATACCAATCAAGCCAACCTGAAATGAGTAAAAGCAGCCCCTGACACAGTGTTTCGCTCTAATTAGAGCTCTTCAGAGAGGTATAGCTTTGTCCAGACACAAGGGAGCACCCAGTATAAGTCAAAGAAATACCCTTTCAGGGATAGAGTACCAATAAATTATGCAAAAAAGAAGCAGAGAACTCTGATTAGTTCTCAAGATTAGGTGGAAAGCAGCTTCTGTATGGAGCACTCTCTACACCAGCGACACTCTAGATCTGCTCACGTCAAATGTCTGTTTTTCTATCAAAATCTTTAAGCATAGGATTAGCACAGTGCCATCCATGCCGAAATAGAATAGGACAAAGTCTTTTGCCATTTGTACAGCAAAGTCTTTAAGCATAGGACTAGCACAGTGCTGTCCTTGCCAATCTGTAAAATGACAAAAGCCAATTACCACTCCAGGCACAGTATTACAGCTTTGAATGGGTAAAATACCAATCAAGCCAACCTGAAATGAGTAAAAGCACCCCCTGACACAGTGTTTCGCTCTAATTAGAGCTCTTCAGAGAGGTATAGCTTTGTCCAGACACAAGGGAGCACCCAGTATAAGTCAAAGAAATACCCTTTCAGGGATAGAGTACCAATAAATTATGCAAAAAAGAAGCAGAGAACTCTGATTAGTTCTCAAGATTAGGTGGAAAGCAGCTTCTGTATGGAGCACTCTCTACACCAGTGACACTCTAGATCTGCTCACGTCAAATGTCTGTTTTTCTATCAAAATCTTTAAGCATAGGATTAGCACAGTGCCATCCACGCCGAGATAGAATAGGATAAAGTCTTTTGCCATTTGTACAGCAAAGTCTTTAAGCATAGGACTAGCACAGTGCTGTCCTTGCCAATCTGTAAAATGACAAAAGCCAATTACCACTCCAGGCACAGTATTACAGCTTTGAATGGGTAAAATACCAATCAAGCCAACCTGAAATGAGTAAAAGCAACCCCTGACACAGTTTTTTGCTCTAATTAGAGCTCTTCAGAGAGGTATAGCTTTGTCCAGACACAAGGGAGCACCCAGTATAAGTCAATGAAATACCCTTTCAGGCATAGAGAGACGAATAAATTATGCAAAAAAGAAGCAGAGAACTCTGGGTAGTTCTCAAGTTTAGGCCGAAAGCAGCTCCTGTATGGAGCACTCTCAACATCAGCGACACTCTAGATCTGCTCACCTCAAATGTCGGTTTTTCTATCAAAATCTTTAAGCATAGGATTAGCTCAGTGCCATCCACACCGAGATAGAAAAGGACAAAGTATTTTGCCATTTGTACTGCAAAGTCTTTAAGCATAGGACTAGCACAGTGCTGTCCTTGCCGAGCTGTAAAATGACAAAAGCCAATTACCACTCCAGGCACAGTATTACAGCTTTGAATTGGTAAAATACCAATCAAGCCAACCTGAAATGAGTAAAAGCAACCCCTGACACAGTGTTTCGCACTAATTAAAGCTCTTCAGAGAGGTATAGCTTTTTCCAGACACAAGGGAGCAACCAGTATAAGTCAAAGAAATACCCTTTCAGGGATAGAGTACCAATAAATTAGGCAAAAAAGAAGCAGAGAACTCTGATTAGTTCTCAAGATTAAGTGGAAAGCAGCTTCTGTATGGAACACTCTCAACACCAGCGACACTCTAGATCTGCTCACGTCAAATGTCTGTTTTTCTATCAAAATCTTTAAGCATAGGATTAGCACAGTGCCATCCACGACTAGATAGAATAGGACAAAGTCTTTTGTCATTTGTACAGCAAAGTCTTTAAGCATAGGACTAGCACAGTGCTGCCCTTGCCGAGCTGTAAAATGACAAAAGCCAATTACCACTCCAGGCACAGTATTACAGCTCTGAATTGGTAAAATACCAAACAAGCCAACCTGAAATGAGTAAAAGCAACCCCTGACACAGTGTTTCGCTCTAATTAGAGCTTTTCAGAGAGGTATAGCTTTGTACAGACACAAGGGAGCACCCAGTATAAGTCAATGAAATACCCTTTCAGGCATAGAGTGACAAATAAATTATGCAAAAAAGAAGCAGAGAACTCTGGGTAGTTCTCAAGTTTAGGTCAAAAGCAGCTCCTGTATGGAGCACTCTCAACACCAGCGACACTCTAGATCTGCTCACCTCAAATGTCGGTTTTTCTATCAAAATCTTTAAGCATAGGATTAGCACAGTGCCAACCACGCCGAGATAGAAAAGGACAAAGTCTTTTGCCATTTGTACAGCAAAGTCTTTAAGCATAGGACTAGCACTGTGCTGTCCTTGCCGATCTGTAAAATGACAAAAGCCAATTACCACTCCAGGCACAGTATTACAGCTTTGAATGGGTAAAATACCAATCAAGCCAACCTGAAATGAGTAAAAGCAACCCCTGACACAGCGTTTTGCTCTAATTAGAGCTCTTCAGAGAGGTATAGCTTTGTCCAGACACAAGGTAGCACCCAGTATAAGTCAATGAAATACCCTTTCAGGCATAGAGTGACAAATAAATTATGCAAAAAAGAAGCAGAGAACTCTGGGTAGTTCTCAAGTTTAGGTGGAAAGCAGCTCCTGTATTGAGCACTCTCAACACCAGCGACACTCTAGATCTGCTCACCTCAAATGTCTGTTTTTCTATCAAAATCTTTAAGCATAGGATTAGACCAGTGCCAACCACGCCGAGATAGAAAAGGACAAAGTCTTTTGCCATTTGTACAGCAAAGTCTTTAAGCATAGGACTAGCACAGTGCTGTCCTTGCCGAGCTGTAAAATGACAAAAGCCAATTACCACTCCAGGCACAGTATTACAGCTTTGAATAGGTAAAATACCAATCAAGCCAACCTGAAATGAGTAAAAGCAACCCCTGACACAGTGTTTCGCTCTAATTAGAGCTCTTCAGAGAGGTATAGCTTTGTCCAGACACAAGGGAGCACCCAGTATAAGTCAATAAAATACCCTTTCAGGCATAGAGTGACGAATAAATATGCAAAAAAGAAGCAGAGAACTCTGGGTAGTTCTCAAGTTTAGGTCAAAAGCAGCTCCTGTATGGAGCACTCTCAACACCAACGACACTCTAGATCTGCTCACCTCAAATGTCTGTTTTTCTATCAAAATATTTAAGCATAGGATTAGCACAGTGCCAACCACGCCGAGATAGAAAAGGACAAAGTCTTTTGCCATTTGTACAGCAAAGTCTTTAAGGATAGGACTAGCACTGTGCTGTCCTTGCCGATCTGTAAAATGACAAAAGCCAATTACCACTCCAGGCACAGTATTACAGCTTTGAATGGGTAAAATACCAATCAAGCCAACCTGAAATGAGTAAAAGCAACCCCTGACACAGTGTTTCGCTCTAATTAGAGCTCTTCAGAGAGGTATAGCTTTGTCCAGACACAAGGGAGCACCCAGTATAAGTCAATGAAATACCCTTTCAGGCATAGAGTGACGAATAAATTATGCAAAAAAGAAGCAGAGAACTCTGGGTAGTTCTCAAGTTTAGGTGGAAAGCAGCTACTGTATTGAGCACTCTCAACACCAGCGACACTCTAGATCTGCTCACCTCAAATGTCTGTTTTTCTATCAAAATCTTTAAGCATAGGATTAGCACAGTGCCAACCACGCTTAGATAGAAAAGGACAAAGTCTTTTGCCATTTGTACAGCAAAGTCTTTAAGCATAGGACTAGCACAGTGCTGTCCTTGCCGAGCTGTAAATTGACAAAAACCAATTACCACTCCAGACACAGTATTACAGCTTTGAATTGGTAAAATACCAATCAAGCCAACCTGAAATGAGTAAAAGCAACCCCTAACACAGTGTTTCGCTCTAATTAGAGCTCTTCAGAGAGGTATAGCTTTGTCCAGACACAAGGGAGCACCCAGTATAAGTCAATAAAATACCCTTTCAGGCATAGAGTGACGAATAAATCTGCAAAAAAGAAGCAGAGAACTCTGGGTAGTTCTCAAGTTTAGGTCAAAAGCAGCTTCTGTATGGAGCACTCTCAACACCAACGACACTCTAGATCTGCTCACCTCAAATGTCTGTTTTTCTATCAAAATATTTAAGCATAGGATTAGCACAGTGCCAACCACGCCGAGATAGAAAAGGACAAAGTCTTTTGCCATTTGTACAGCAAAGTCTTTAAGGATAGGACTAGCACTGTGCTGTCCTTGCCGATCTGTAAAATGACAAAAGCCAATTACTACTCCAGGCACAGTATTACAGCTTTGAATGGGTAAAATACCAATCAAGCCAACCTGAAATGAGTAAAAGCAACCCCTGACACAGTGTTTCGCTCTAATTAGAGCTCTTCAGAGAGGTATAGCTTTGTCCAGACATAAGGGAGCACCCAGTATAAGTCAATGAAATACCCTTTCAGGCATAGAGTGACGAATAAATTATGCAAAAAAGAAGCAGAGAACTCTGGGTAGTTCTCAAGTTTAGGTGGAAAGCAGCTACTGTATTGAGCACTCTCAACACCAGCGACACTCTAGATCTGCTCACCTCAAATGTCTGTTTTTCTATCAAAATCTTTAAGCATAGGATTAGCACAGTGCCAACCACGCTTAGATAGAAAAGGACAAAGTCTTTTGCCATTTGTACAGCAAAGTCTTTAAGCATAGGACTAGCACAGTGCTGTCCTTGCCGAGCTGTAAATTGACAAAAACCAATTACCACTCCAGACACAGTATTACAGCTTTGAATTGGTAAAATACCAATCAAGCCAACCTGAAATGAGTAAAAGCAACCCTTAACACAGTGTTTCGCTCTAATTAGAGCTCTTCAGGGAGGTATAGCTTTGTCCAGACACAAGGGAACACCCAGTATAAGTCAATGAAATACCCTTTCAGGCATAGAGTGATGAATAAATTATGCAAAAAAGAAGCAGAGAACTCTGGGTAGTTCTCAAGTTTAGGTCAAAATCAGCTCCTGTATGGAGCACTCTCAACATCAGCGACACTCTAGATCTGCTCACCTCAAAAGTCTGTTTTTCTATCAAAATCTTTAAGCATAGGATTAGTACAGTGCCATTCACGCCGAGATAGAAGAGGACAAAGTCTTTTGCCATTTGTACAGCAAAGTCTTTAAGCATAGGATTAGCACAGTGCTGTCCTTGCCGAGCTGTAAAATGACAAAAGCCAATTACCACTCCAGGCACAGTATTACAGCTTTGAATTGGTAAAATACCAAACAAGCCAACCAGAAATGAGTAAAAGCAACCCCTGACACAGTGTTTCGCTCTAATTAAAGCTCTTCAGAGAGGTATAGCTTTGCCCAGACACAAGGGAGCACCCAGTATAAGTCAAAGAAATACCCTTTCAGGCATAGAGTGACGAATAAATTATGCAAAAAAGAAGCAGAGAACTCTGGGTAGTTCTCAAGTTTAGGTGGAAAGCAGCTCCTGTATGGAGCACTCTCAACACCAGCGACACTCTAGATCTGCTCACCTCAAATGTCTGTTTTTCTATCAAAATATTTAAGCATAGGATTAGCACAGTGCCAACCACGACGAGATAGAAAAGGACAAAGTCTTTTGCCATTTGTACAGCAAAGTCTTTAAGCATAGGACTAGCACAGCGCTGTCCTTGCCGATCTGTAAAATGACAAAAGCCAATTACCACTCCAGGCACAGTATTACAGCTTTGAATGGGTAAAATACCAATCAAGCCAACCTGAAATGAGTAAAAGCAACCCCTGACACAGCGTTTCGCTCTAATTAGAGCTCTTCAGAGAGGTATAGCTTTGTCCAGACACAAGGTAGCACCCAGTATAAGTCAATGAAATATCCTTTCAGGCATAGAGTGACGAATAAATTATGCAAAAAAAAAGCAGAGAACTCTGGGTAGTTCTCAAGTTTAGGTCGAAAGCAGCTCCTGTATGGAGCACTCTCAACATCAGCGACACTCTAGATCTGCTCACCTCAAAAGTCTGTTTTTCCATCAAAATCTTTAAGCATAGGATTAGTACAGTGCCATTCACGCCGAGATAGAAAAGGACAAAGTCTTTTGCCATTTGTACAGCAAAGTCTTTAAGCATAGGATTAGCACAGTGCTGTCCTTGCCGAGCTGTAAAATGACAAAAGCCAATTACCACTCCAGGCACAGTATTACAGCTTTGAATTGGTAAAATACCAAACAAACCAACCAGAAATGAGTAAAAGCAACCCCTGACACAGTGTTTCGCTCTAATTAAAGCTCTTCAGAGAGGTATAGCTTTGCCCAGACACAAGGGAGCACCCAGTATAAGTCAAAGAAATACCCTTTCAAGCATAGAGTGACGAATAAATTATGCAAAAAAGAAGCAGAGAACTCTGGGTAGTTCTCAAGTTTAGGTGGAAAGCAGCTCCTGTATGGAGCACTCTCAACACCAGCGACACTCTAGATCTGCTCACCTCAAATGTCTGTTTTTCTATCAAAATATTTAAGCATAGGATTAGCACAGTGCCAACCACGCCGAGATAGAAAAGGACAAAGTCTTTTGCCATTTGTACAGCAAAGTCTTTAAGCATAGGACTAGCACAGCGCTGTCCTTGCCGATCTGTAAAATAACAAAAGCCAATTACCACTCCAGGCACAGTATTACAGCTTTGAATGGGTAAAATACCAATCAAGCCAACCTGAAATGAGTAAAAGCAACCCCTGACACAGTGTTTCGCTCTAATTAGAGCTCTTCAGAGAGGTATAGCTTTGTCCAGACACAAGGGAGCACCCAGTATAAGTCAATGAAATACCCTTTCAGGCATAGAGTGACGAATAATTTATGCAAAAAAGAAGCAGAGAACTCTGGGTAGTTCTCAAGTTTAGGTGGAAAGCAGCTACTGTATTGAGCACTCTCAACACCAGCGACACTCTAGATCTGCTCACCTCAAATGTCTGTTTTTCTATCAAAATCTTTAAGCATAGGATTAGCACAGTGCCAACCACGCTTAGATAGAAAAGGACAAAGTCTTTTGCCATTTGTACAGCAAAGTCTTTAAGCATAGGACTAGCACAGTGCTGTCCTTGCCGAGCTGTAAATTGACAAAAACCAATTACCACTCCAGACACAGTATTACAGCTTTGAATTGGTAAAATACCAATCAAGCCAACCTGAAATGAGTAAAAGCAACCCCTAACACAGTGTTTTGCTCTAATTAGAGCTCTTCAGAGAGGTATAGCTTTGTCCAGACACAAGGGAACACCCAGTATAAGTCAATGAAATACCCTTTCAGGCATAGAGTGATGAATAAATTATGCAAAAAAGAAGCAGAGAACTCTGGGTAGTTCTCAAGTTTAGGTCAAAAGCAGCTCCTGTATGGAGCACTCTCAACATCAGCGACACTCTAGATCTGCTCACCTCAAAAGTCTGTTTTTCTATCAAAATCTTTAAGCATAGGATTAGTACAGTGCCATTCACGCCGAGATAGAAAAGGACAAAGTCTTTTGCCATTTGTACAGCAAAGTCTTTAAGCATAGGATTAGCACAGTGCTGTCCTTGCCGAGCTGTAAAATGACAAAAGCCAATTACCACTCCAGGCACAGTATTACAGCTTTGAATTGGTAAAATACCAAACAAACCAACCAGAAATGAGTAAAAGCAACCCCTGACACAGTGTTTCGCTCTAATTAAAGCTCTTCAGAGAGGTATAGCTTTGCCCAGACACAAGGGAGCACCCAGTATAAGTCAAAGAAATACCCTTTCAGGCATAGAGTGACGAATAAATTATGCAAAAAAGAAGCAGAGAACTCTGGGTAGTTCTCAAGTTTAGGTGGAAAGCAGCTCCTGTATGGAGCACTCTCAACACCAGCGACACTCTAGATCTGCTCACCTCAAATGTCTGTTTTTCTATCAAAATATTTAAGCATAGGATTAGCACAGTGCCAACCACGCCGAGATAGAAAAGGACAAAGTCTTTTGCCATTTGTACAGCAAAGTCTTTAAGCATAGGACTAGCACAGCGCTGTCCTTGCCGATCTGTAAAATAACAAAAGCCAATTACCACTCCAGGCACAGTATTACAGCTTTGAATGGGTAAAATACCAATCAAGCCAACCTGAAATGAGTAAAACCAACCCCTGACACAGTGTTTCGCCCTAATTAGAGCTCTTCAGAGAGGTATAGCTTTGTCCAGACACAAGGGAGCACCAAGTATAAGTCAATGAAATATCCTTTCAGGCATAGAGTGACGAATAAATTATGCAAAAAAAAAGCAGAGAACTCTGGGTAGTTCTCAAGTTTAGGTCGAAAGCAGCTCCTGTATGGAGCACTCTCAACATCAGCGACACTCTAGATCTGCTCACCTGAAATGTCTGTTTTTCTATCAAAATCTTTAAGCATAGGATTAGCTCAGTGCCATCCACGCCGAGATAGAAAAGGACAAAGTCTTTTGCCATTTGTACTGCAAAGTCTTTAAGCATAGGACTAGCACAGTGCTGTCCATGCCGAGCTGTAAAATGACAAAAGCCAATTACCACTCCAGGCACAGTATTACAGCTTTGAATTGGTAAAATACCAATCAAGCCAACCTGAAATGAGTAAAAGCAACCCCTGACACAGTGTTTCGCTCTAATTAAAGCTCTTCAGAGAGGTATAGCTTTGTCCAGACACAAGGGAGCACCCAGTATAAGTCAATGAAATACCCTTTCAGGCATAGAGTGACGAATAAATTATGCAAAAAAGAAGCAGAGAACTCTGGGTAGTTCTCAAGTTTAGGTCGAAAGCAGCTCCTGTATGGAGCACTCTCAACATCAGCGACACTCTAGATCTGCTCACCTCAAATGTCGGTTTTTCCATCAAAATCTTTCAGCATAGGATTAGCTCAGTGACGTCCACGCAGAGATAGAAAAGGACAAAGTATTTTGCCATTTGTACAGCAAAGTCTTTAAGCATAGGACTAGCACAGTGCTGTCCTTGCCAATCTGTAAAATGACAAAAGCCAATTACCACTCCAGGCACAGTATTACAGTTTTGAATGGGTAAAATACCAATCAAGCCAACCTGAAATGAGTAAAAGCAACCCCTGACACAGTGTTTCGCTCTAATTAGAGCTCTTCAGAGAGGTATAGCTTTGTCCAGACACAAGGGAGCACCCAGTATAAGTCAAAGAAATACCCTTTCAGGGATAGAGTACCAATACATTATGCAAAAAAGAAGCAGAGAACTCTGATTAGTTCTTAAGATTAGGTGGAAAGCAGCTTCTGTATGGAGCACTCTCTACACCAGCGACACTCTAGATCTGCTCACGTCAAATGTCTGTTTTTCTATCAAAATCTTTAAGCATAGGATTAGCACAGTGCCATCCATGCCGAAATAGAATAGGACAAAGTCTTTTGCCATTTGTACAGCAAAGTCTTTAAGCATAGGACTAGCACAGTGCTGTCCTTGCCAATCTGTAAAATGACAAAAGCCAATTACCACTCCAGGCACAGTATTACAGCTTTGAATGGGTAAAATACCAATCAAGCCCACCTGAAATGAGTAAAAGCAACCCCTGACACAGTGTTTCGCTCTAATTAGAGCTCTTCAGAGAGGTATAGCTTTGTCCAGACACAAGGGAGCACCCAGTATAAGTCAAAGAAATACCCTTTCAGGGATAGAGTACCAATAAATTATGCAAAAAAGAAGCAGAGAACTCTGATTAGTTCTCAAGATTAGGTGGAAAGCAGCTTCTGTATGGAGCACTCTCTACACCAGCGACACTCTAGATCTGCTCACGTCAAATGTCTGTTTTTCTATCAAAATCTTTAAGCATAGGATTAGCACAGTGCCATCCACGCCGAGATAGAATAGGACAAAGTCTTTTGCCATTTGTACAGCAAAGTCTTTAAGCATAGGACTAGCACAGTGCTGTCCTTGCCAATCTGTAAAATGACAAAAGCCAATTACCACTCCAGGCACAGTATTGCAGCTTTGAATGGGTAAAATACCAATCAAGCCAACCTGAAATGAGTAAAAGCAACCCCTGACACAGTTTTTCGCTCTAATTAGAGCTCTTCAGAGAGGTATAGCTTTGTCCAGACACAAGGGAGCACCCAGTATAAGTCAATGAAATACCCTTTCAGGCATAGAGTGACGAATAAATTATGCAAAAAAGAAGCAGAGAACTCTGGGTAGTTCTCAAGTTTAGGTCGAAAGCAGCTCCTGTATGGAGCACTCTCAACATCAGCGACACTCTAGATCTGCTCACCTCAAATGTCGGTTTTTCTATCAAAATCTTTAAGCATAGGATTAGCTCAGTGCCATCCACGCCGAGATAGAAAAGGACAAAGTCTTTTGCCATTTGTACTGCAAAGTCTTTAAGCATAGGACTAGCACAGTGTTGTCCTTGCCGAGCTGTAAAATGACAAAAGCCAATTACCACTCCAGGCACAGTATTACAGCTTTGAATTGGTAAAATACCAATCAAGCCAACCTGAAATGAGTAAAAGCAACCCCTGACACAGTGTTTCGCACTAATTAAAGCTCTTCAGAGAGGTATAGCTTTTTCCAGACACAAGGGAGCAACCAGTATAAGTCAAAGAAATACCCTTTCAGGGATAGAGTACCAATAAATTATGCAACAAAGAAGCAGAGAACTCTGATTAGTTCTCAAGATTAAGTGGAAAGCAGCTTCTGTATGGAGCACTCTCAACACCAGCGACACTCTAGATCTGCTCACGTCAAATGTCTGTTTTTCTATCAAAATCTTTAAGCATAGGATTAGCACAGTGCCATCCACGCCTAGATAGAATAGGACAAAGTCTTTTGTCATTTGTACAGCAAAGTCTTTAAGCATAGGACTAGCACAGTGCTGCCCTTGCAGAGCTGTAAAATGACAAAAGCCAATTACCACTCCAGGCACAGTATTACAGCTTTGAATTGGTAAAATACCAAACAAGCCAACCTGAAATGAGTAAAAGCAACCCCGGACACAGTGTTTCGCTCTAATTAGAGCTTTTCAGAGAGGTATAGCTTTGTCCAGACACAAGGGAGCACCCAGTATAAGTCAATGAAATACCCTTTCAGGCATAGAGTGACAAATAAATTATGCAAAAAAGAAGCAGAGAACTCTGGGTAGTTCTCAAGTTTAGGTCAAAAGCAGCTCCTGTATGGAGCACTCTCAACACCAGCGACACTCTAGATCTGCTCACCTCAAATGTCGGTTTTTCTATCAAAATCTTTAAGCATAGGATTAGCTCAGTGCTATCCACGCCGAGATAGAAAAGGACAAAGTCTTTTGCCATTTGTACAGCAAAGTCTTTAAGCATAGGACTAGCACAGTGCAGTCCTTGCCGAGCTGTAAAATGACAAACGCCAATTACCACTCCAGGCACAGTATTACAGCTTTGAATATGTAAAATACCAATCAAGCCAACCTGAAATGAGTAAAAGCAACCCCTGACACAGTATTTCGCTCTAATTAGAGCTCTTCAGAGAGGTATAGCTTTGTCCAGACACAAGGGAGCACCCAGTATAAGTCAATGAAATACACTTTCAGGCATAGAGTGATGAATAAATTATGCAAAAAAGAAGCAGAGAACTCTGGGTAGTTCTCAAGTTTAGGTCGAAAGCAGCTCCTGTATGGAGCACTCTCAACATCAGCGACACTCTAGATCTGCTCACCTCAAATGTCGGTTTTTCTACCAAAATCTTTAAGCATTGGATTAGCTCAGTGCCATCCACGTCGAGATAGAAAAGGACAAAGTCTTTTGCCATTTGTACAGCAAAGTCTTTAAGCATAGGACTAGCACAGTGCTGTCCTTGCCAATCTGTAAAATGACAAAAGCCAATTACCACTCCAGGCACAGTATTACAGCTTTGAATGGGTAAAATACCAATCAAGCCAACCTGAAATGAGTAAAAGCAACCCCTGACACAGTGTTTCGCTCTAATTAGAGCTCTTCAGAGAGGTATAGCTTTGTCCAGACACAAGGGAGCACCCAGTATAAGTCAAAGAAATACCCTTTCAGGGATAGAGTACCAATAAATTATGCAAAAAAGAAGCAGAGAACTCTGATTAGTTCTCAAGATTAGGTGGAAAGCAGCTTCTGTATGGAGCACTCTCTACACCAGCGACACTCTAGATCTGCTCACGTCAAATGTCTGTTTTTCTATCAAAATCTTTAAGCATAGGATTAGCACAGTGCCATCCACGCCGAAATAGAATAGGACAAAGTCTTTTGCCATTTGTACAGCAAAGTCTTTAAGCATAGGACTAGCACAGTGCTGTCCTTGCCAATCTGTAAAATGACAAAAGCCAATTACCACTCCAGGCACAGTATTACAGCTTTGAATGGGTAAAATACCAATCAAGCCAACCTGAAATGAGTAAAAGCAACCCCTGACACAGTGTTTCGCTCTAATTAGAGCTCTTCAGAGAGGTATAGCTTTGTCCAGACACTAGGGAGCACCCAGTATAAGTCAAAGAAATACCCTTTCAGGGATAGAGTACCAATAAATTATGCAAAAAAGAAGCAGAGAACTCTGATTAGTTCTCAAGATTAGGTGGAAAGCAGCTTCTGTATGGAGCACTCTCAACACCAGCGACACTCTAGATCTGCTCACGTCAAATGTCTGTTTTTCTATCAAAATCTTTAAGCATAGGATTAGCACAGTGCCATCCACGCCTAGATAGAATAGGACAAAGTCTTTTGTCATTTGTACAGCAAAGTCTTTAAGCATAGGACTAGCACAGTGCTGCCCTTGCCGAGCTGTAAAATGACAAAAGCCAATTACCACTCCAGGCACAGTATTACAGCTTTGAATTGGTAAAATACCAATCAAGCCAACCTGAAATGAGTAAAAGCAACCCCTGACACAGTGTTTCGCTCTAATTAGAGCTTTTCAGAGAGGTATAGCTTTGTCCGGACACAAGGGAGCACCCAGTATAAGTCAATGAAATACCCTTTCAGGCATAGAGTGACAAATAAATTATGCAAAAAAGAAGCAGAGAACTCTGGGTAGTTCTCAAGTTTAGGTCAAAAGCAGCTCCTGTATGGAGCACTCTCAACACCAGCGACACTCTAGATCTGCTCACCTCAAATGTCGGTTTTTCTATCAAAATCTTTAAGCATAGGATTAGCTCAGTGCTATCCACGCCGAGATAGAAAAGGACAAAGTCTTTTGCCATTTGTACAGCAAAGTCTTTAAGCATAGGACTAGCACAGTGCAGTCCTTGCCGAGCTGTAAAATGACAAACGCCAATTACCACTTCAGGCACAGTATTACAGCTTTGAATTGGTAAAATACCAATCAAGCCAACCTGAAATGAGCAAAAGCAACCCCTGACACAGTGTTTCGCACTAATTAAAGCTCTTCAGAGAGGTATAGCTTTTTCCAGACACAAGGGAGCACCCAGTATAAGTCAAAGAAATACCCTTTCAGGGATAGAGTACCAATAAATTATGCAAAAAAGAAGCAGAGAACTCTGATTAGTTCTCAAGATTAAGTGGAAAGCAGCTTCTGTATGGAGCACTCTCAACACCAGCGACACTCTAGATCTGCTCACGTCAAATGTCTGTTTTTCTATCAAAATCTTTAAGCATAGGATTAGCACAGTGCCATCCATGCCGAGATAGAATAGGACAAAGTCTTTTGTCATTTGTACAGCAAACTCTTTAAGCATAGGACTAGCACAGTGCTGTCCTTGCCGAGCTGTAAAATGACAAAAGCCAATTACCACTCCAGGCACAGTATTACAGCTTTGAAAAGGTAACATACCAATCAAGCCAACCTGAAATGAGAAAAAGCTACCCCGGACACAGTGTTTCGCTCTAATTAGAGCTCTTCAGAGAGGTATAGCTTTGTCCAGACACAAGGGAGCACCCAGTATAAGTCAATGAAATACCCTTTCAGGCATAGAGTGACGAATAAATTATGCAAAAAAGAAGCAGAGAACTCTGGGTAGTTCTCAAGTTTAGGTCAAAAGCAGCTCCTGTATGGAGCACTCTCAACATCAGCGACACTCTAGATCTGCTCACCTCAAAAGTCTGTTTTTCTATCAAAATCTTTAAGCATAGGATTAGCACAGTGCCAACCACGCAGAGATAGGAAAGAACAAAGTCTTTTGCCATTTGTACAGCAAAATCTTTAAGCATAGGACTAGCACAGTGCTGTCCTTGCCGAGCTGTAAATTGACAAAAACTAATTACCACTCCAGACACAGTATTACAGCTTTGAATTGGTAAAATACCAATCAAGCCAACCTGAAATGAGTAAAAGCAACCCCTGACACAGTGTTTCGCTCTAATTAGAGCTCTTCAGAGAGGTATAGCTTTGTCCAGACACAAGGGAGCACCCAGTATAAGTCAATGAAATACCCTTTCAGGCATAGAGTGACGAATAAATTATGCAAAAAAGAAGCAGAGAACTCTGGGTAGTTCTCAAGTTTAGGTCGAAAGCAGCTCCTGTATGGAGCACTCTCAACATCAGCGACACTCTAGATCTGCTCACCTCAAATGTCGGTTTTTCTATCAAAATCTTTAAGCATAGGATTAGCTCAGTGCCATCCACGCCGAGATAGAAAAGGACAAAGTCTTTTGCCATTTGTACTGCAAAGTCTTTAAGCATAGGACTAGCACAGTGCTGTCCTTGCCGAGCTGTAAAATGACAAAAGCCAATTACCACTCCAGGCACAGTATTACAGCTTTGAATTGGTAAAATACCAATCAAGCCAACCTGAAATGAGTAAAAGCAACCCCTGACACAGTGTTTCGCACTAATTAAAGCTCTTCAGAGAGGTATAGCTTTTTCCAGACACAAGGGAGCAACCAGTATAAGTCTAAGAAATACCCTTTCAGGGATAGAGTACCAATAAATTAGGCAAAAAAGAAGCAGAGAACTCTGATTAGTTCTCAAGATTAAGTGGAAAGCAGCTTCTGTATGGAGCACTCTCAACACCAGCGACACTCTAGATCTGCTCACGTCAAATGTCTGTTTTTCTATCAAAATCTTTAAGCATAGGATTAGCACAGTGCCATCCACGCCTAGATAGAATAGGACAAAGTCTTTTGTCATTTGTACAGCAAAGTCTTTAAGCATAGGACTAGCACAGTGCTGCCCTTGCCGAGCTGTAAAATGACAAAAGCCAATTACCACTCCAGGCACAGTATTACAGCTTTGAATTGGTAAAATACCAAACAAGCCAACCTGAAATGAGTAAAAGCAACCCCTGACACAGTGTTTCGCTCTAATTAGAGCTTTTCAGAGAGGTATAGCTTTGTCCAGACACAAGGGAGCACCCAGTATAAGTCAATGAAATACCCTTTCAGGCATAGAGTGACAAATAAATTATGCAAAAAAGAAGCAGAGAACTCTGGGTAGTTCTCAAGTTTAGGTCAAAAGCAGCTCCTGTATGGAGCACTCTCAACACCAGCGACACTCTAGATCTGCTCACCTCAAATGTCGGTTTTTCTATCAAAATCTTTAAGCATAGGATTAGCTCAGTGCTATCCACGCCGAGATAGAAAAGGACAAAGTCTTTTGTCATTTGTACAGCAAAGTCTTTAAGCATAGGACTAGCACAGTGCAGTCCTTGCCGAGCTGTAAAATGACAAACGCCAATTACCACTCCAGGCACAGTATTACAGCTTTGAATTGGTAAAATAAAAATCAAACCAACCTGAAATGAGTAAAAGCAACCCCTGACACAGTGTTTCGCTCTAATTAGAGCTCTTCAGAGAGGTATAGCTTTGTCCAGACACAAGGGAGCACCCAGTATAAGTCAAAGAAATACCCTTTCAGGCATAGAGTGACAAATAAATTATGCAAAAAAGAAGCAGAGAACTCTGGGTAGTTCTCAAGTTTAGGTGGAAAGCAGCTCCTGTATTGAGCACTCTCAACACCAGCGACACTCTAGATCTGCTCACCTCAAATGTCTGTTTTTCTATCAAAATCTTTAAGCATAGGATTAGCACAGTGCCAACCACGCCGAGATAGAAAAGGACAAAGTCTTTTGCCATTTGTACAGCAAACTCTTTAAGCATAGGACTAGCACAGTGCTGTCCTTGCCGAGCTGTAAAATGACAAAAGCCAATTACCACTCCAGGCACAGTATTACAGCTTTGAATTGGTAAAATACCAATCAAGCCAACCTGAAATGAGTAAAAGCAACCCCTGACACAGTGTTTCGCACTAATTAAAGCTCTTCAGAGAGGTATAGCTTTTTCCAGACACAAGGGAGCACCCAGTATAAGTCAAAGAAATACCCTTTCAGGGATAGAGTACCAATAAATTATGCAAAAAAGAAGCAGAGAACTCTGATTAGTTCTCAAGATTAAGTGGAAAGCAGCTTCTGTATGGAGCACACTCAACACCAGCGACACTCTAGATCTGCTCACGTCAAATGTCTGTTTTTCTATCAAAATCTTTAAGCATAGGATTAGCACAGTGCCATCCACGCCGAGATAGAAAAGGACAAAGTCTTTTGTCATTTGTACAGCAAACTCTTTAAGCATAGGACTAGCACAGTGCTGTCCTTGCAGAGCTGTAAAATGACAAAAGCCAATTACCACTCCAGGCACAGTATTACAGCTTTGAAAAGGTAAAATACCAATCAAGCCAACCTGAAATGAGTAAAAGCAACCCCTGACACAGTGTTTCGCTCTAATTAGAGCTCTTCAGAGAGGTATAGCTTTGTCCAGACACAAGGGAGCACCCAGTATAAGTCAATGAAATACCCTTTCAGGCATAGAGTGACGAATAAATTATGCAAAAAAGAAGCAGAGAACTCTGGGTAGTTCTCAAGTTTAGGTCAAAAGCAGCTCCTGTATGGAGCACTCTCAACATCAGCGACACTCTAGATCTGCTCACCTCAAAAGTCTGTTTTCTATCAAAATCTTTAAGCATAGGATTAGCACAGTGCCAACCACGCAGAGATAGGAAAGAACAAAGTCTTTTGCCATTTGTACAGCAAAGTCTTTAAGCATAGGACTAGCACAGTGCTGTCCTTGCCGAGCTGTAAATTGACAAAAACTAATTACCACTCCAGACACAGTATTACAGCTTTGAATTGGTAAAATACCAATCAAGCCAACCTGAAATGAGTAAAAGCAACCCCTGACACAGTGTTTCGCTCTAATTAGAGCTCTTCAGAGAGGTATAGCTTTGTCCAGACACAAGGGAGCACCCAGTATAAGTCAATGAAATACCCTTTCAGGCATAGAGTGACGAATAAAATATGCAAAAAAGAAGCAGAGAACTCTGGGTAGTTCTCAAGAATAGGTGGAAAGCAGCTTCTGTATGGAGCACTCTCAACACCAGCGACACTCTAGATCTGCTCACCTCAAAGGTCTGTTTTTCTATCAAAATCTTTAAGCATAGGATTAGCACAGTGCCATCCACGCCGAGATAGAAAAGGACAAAGTGTTTTGCCATTTGTACAGCAAAGTCTTTAAGCATAGGATTAGCACAGTGCTGTCCTTGCCGAGCTGTAAAATGACAAAAGCCAATTACCACTCCAGGCACAGTATTACAGATTTGAATTGGTAAAATACCAATCAAGCCAACCTGAAATGAGTAAAAGCAACCCCTGACACAGTGTTTCGCTCTAATTAGAGCTTTTCAGAGAGGTATAGCTTTGTCCAGACACAAGGGAGCACCCAGTATAAGTCAATGAAATACCCTTTCAGGCATAGAGTGACAAATAAATTATGCAAAAAAGAAGCAGAGAACTCTGGGTAGTTCTCAAGTTTAGGTCAAAAGCAGCTCCTGTATGGAGCAATCTCAACACCAGCGACACTCAAGATCTGCTCACCTCAAATGTCGGTTTTTCTATCAAAATCTTTAAGCATAGGATTAGCTCAGTGCTATCCACGCCGAGATAGAAAAGGACAAAGTCTTTTGTCATTTGTACAGCAAAGTCTTTAAGCATAGGACTAGCACAGTGCAGTCCTTGCCGAGCTGTAAAATGACAAACGCCAATTACCACTCCAGGCACAGTATTACAGCTTTGAATTGGTAAAATAAAAATCAAACCAACCTGAAATGAGTAAAAGCTACCCCTGACACAGTGTTTCGCTCTAATTAAAGCTCTTCAGAGAGGTATAGCTTTTTCCAGACACAAGGGAGCACCCAGTATAAGTCAAAGAAATACCCTTTCAGGGATAGAGTACCAATAAATTATGCAAAAAAGAAGCAGAGAACTCTGATTAGTTCTCAAGATTAAGTGGAAAGCAGCTTCTGTATGGAGCACTCTCAACACCAGCGACACTCTAGGTCTGCTCACGTCAAATGTCTGTTTTTCTATCAAAATCTTTAAGCATAGGATTAGCACAGTGCCATCCACGCCGAGATAGAATAGGACAAAGTCTTTTGTCATTTGTACAGCAAACTCTTTAAGCATAGGACTAGCACAGTGCTGTCCTTGCCGAGCTGTAAAATGACAAAAGCCAATTACCACTCCAGGCACAGTATTACAGCTTTGAAAAGGTAAAATACCAATCAAGCCAACCTGAAATGAGTAAAAGCAACCCCTGACACAGTGTTTCGCTCTAATTAGAGCTCTTCAGAGAGGTATAGCTTTGTCCAGACACAAGGGAGCACCCAGTATAAGTCAATGAAATACCCTTTCAGGCATAGAGTGACAAATAAATTATGCAAAAAAGAAGCAGAGAACTCTGGGTAGCTCTCAAGAATAGGTGGAAAGCAGCTTCTGTATGGAGCACTCTCAACACCAGCAACACTCTAGATCTGCTCACCTCAAAGGTCTGTTTTTCTATCAAAATCTTTAAGCATAGGATTAGCACAGTGCCATCCACGCCGAGATAGAAAAGGACAAAGTCTTTTGCCATTTGTACAGCAAAGTCTTTAAGCATAGGATTAGCACAGTGCTGTCCTTGCCGAGCTGTAAAATGACAAAAGCCAATTACCACTCCAGGCACAGTATTACAGCTTTGAATTGGTAAAATACCAATCAAGCCAACCTGAAATGAGTAAAAGCAACCCCTGACACAGTGTTTTGCTCTAATTAGAGCTTTTCAGAGAGGTATAGCTTTGTCCAGACACAAGGGAGCACCCAGTATAAGTCAATGAAATACCCTTTCAGGCATAGAGTGACAAATAAATTATGCAAAAAAGAAGCAGAGAACTCTGGGTAGTTCTCAAGTTTAGGTCAAAAGCAGCTCCTGTATGGAGCACTCTCAACACCAGCGACACTCTAGATCTGCTCACCTCAAATGTCGGTTTTTCTATCAAAATCTTTAAGCATAGGATTAGCTCAGTGCTATCCACGCCGAGATAGAAAAGGACAAAGTCTTTTGTCATTTGTACAGCAAAGTCTTTAAGCATAGGACTAGCACAGTGCAGTCCTTGCCGAGCTGTAAAATGACAAACGCCAATTACCACTCCAGGCACAGTAAATTACAGCTTTGAATTGGTAAAATAAAAATCAAACCAACCTGAAATGAGTAAAAGCAACCCCTGACACAGTGTTTCGCTCTAATTAAAGGTCTTCAGAGAGGTATAGCTTTTTCCAGACACAAGGGAGCACCCAGTATAAGTCAAAGAAATACCCTTTCAGGGATAGAGTACCAATAAATTATGCAAAAAAGAAGCAGAGAACTCTGATTAGTTCTCAAGATTAAGTGGAAAGCAGCTTCTGTATGGAGCACTCTCAACACCAGCGACACTCTAGATCTGCTCACGTCAAATATCTGTTTTTCTATCAAAATCTTTAAGCATAGGATTAGCACAGTGCCATCCACGCCGAGATAGAATAGGACAAAGTCTTTTGTCATTTGTACAGCAAACTCTTTAAGCATAGGACTAGCACAGTGCTGTCCTTGCCGAGCTGTAAAATGACAAAAGCCAATTACCACTCCAGGTACAGTATTACAGCTTTGAAAAGGTAAAATACCAATCAAGCCAACCTGAAATGAGTAAAAGCAACCCCTGACACAGTGTTTCGCTCTAATTAGAGCTCTTCAGAGAGGTATAGCTTTGTCCAGACACAAGGGAGCACCCAGTATAAGTCAATGAAATACCCTTTCAGACATAGAGTGACGAATAAATTATGCAAAAAAGAAGCAGAGAACTCTGGGTAGTTCTCAAGTTTAGGTCAAAAGCAGCTCCTGTATGGAGCACTCTCAACATCAGCGACACTCTAGATCTGCTCACCTCAAAAGTCTGTTTTTCTATCAAAATCTTTAAGCATAGGATTAGCACAGTGCCAACCACGCAGAGATAGGAAAGAACAAAGTCTTTTGCCATTTGTACAGCAAAGACTTTAAGCATAGGACTAGCACAGTGCTGTCCTTGCCGAGCTGTAAATTGACAAAAACTAATTACCACTCCAGACACAGTATTACAGCTTTGAATTGGTAAAATACCAATCAAGCCAACCTGAAATGAGTAAAAGCAACCCCTGACACAGTGTTTCGCTCTAATTAGAGCTCTTCAGAGAGGTATAGCTTTGTCCAGACACAAGGGAGCACCCAGTATAAGTCAATGAAATACCCTTTCAGGCATAGAGTGACGAATAAATTATGCAAAAAAGAAGCAGAGAACTCTGGGTAGTTCTCAAGATTAGGTGGAAAGCAGCTTCTGTATGGAGCACTCTCAACACCAGTGACACTCTAGATCTGCTCACCTCAAAGGTCTGTTTTTCTATCAAAATCTTTAAGCATAGGATTAGCACAGTGCCATCCACGCCGAGATAGAAAAGGACAAAGTCTTTTGCCATTTGTACAGCAAAGTCTTTAAGCATAGGATTAGCACAGTGCTGTCCTTACCGAGCTGTAAAATGACAAAAGCCAATTACCAATCCATGCACAGTATTACAGCTTTGAATTGGTAAAATACCAAACAAGCCAACCTGAAATGAGTAAAAGCAACCCCTGACACAGTGTTTCGCTCTAATTAGAGCTCTTCAGAGAGGTATAGCTTTGTCCAGACACAAGGGAGGACCCAGTATAAGTCAATGAAATACCCTTTCAGGCATAGAGTGACGAATAAATTATGCAAAAAAGAAGCAGAGAACTCTGGGTAGTTCTCAAGTTTAGGTGGAAAGCAGATCCTGTATGGAGCACTCTCAACACCAGCGACACTCTAGATCTGTTCCCCTCAAATGTCTGTTTTTCTATCAAAATCTTTAAGCATAGGCTTAGCACAGTGCCAACCACGCCGAGATAGAAAAAGACAAAGTCTTTTGCCATTTGTACAGCAAAGTCTTTAAGCATAGGACTAGCACAGTGCTGTCTTTGCCGAGCTGTAAATTGACAAAAGCCAATTACCACTCCAGACACAGTATTACAGCTTTGAATTGGTAAAATACCAAACAAGCCAACCTGAAATGAGTAAAAGCAACCCCTGACACAGTGTTTCGCTCTAATTAGAGCTCTTCAGAGAGGTATAGCTTTGTCCAGACACAAGGGAACACCCAGTATAAGTCAATGAAATACCCTTTCAGGCATAGAGTGACGGATAAATTATGCAAAAAAGAAGAAGAGAACTCTGGGTAGTTCTCAAGATTAGGTGGAAAGCAGCTTCTGTATGGAGCACTCTCAACATCAGCGACACTCTAGATCTGCTCACCTCAAATGTCTGTTTTTCTATCAAAATCTTTAAGCATAAGATTAGCACAGAGCCATCCACGCCGAGATAGAAAAGGACAAAGTCTTTTGCCATTTGTACAGCAAAGTCTTTAAGTATAGGATTAGCACAGTGCTGCCCTTGCTGAGCTGTAAAATGACAAAAGCCAATTACCACTCCAGGCACAGTATTACAGCTTTGAATTGGTAAAATACCAAACAAGCCAACCTGAAATAAGTAAAAGCAACCCCTGACACAGTGTTTCGCTCTAATTAGAGCTCTTCAGAGAGGTATAGCTTTGTCCATAAACAAGGGAGCACCCAGTATAACTCAAAGAAATACCCTTTCAGGCATAGAGTGACGAATACATTATGCAAAAAAGAAGCAGAGAACTCTGGGTAGTTCTCAAGTTTAGGTGGAAAGCAGCTCCTGTATGGAGCACTCTCAACACCAGCGACACTCTAGATCTGCTCACCTCAAATGTCTGTTTTTCTATCAAAATATTTAAGCATAGGATTAGCACAGTGCCAACCACGCCGAGATAGAAAAGGACAAAGTCTTTTGCCATTTGTACAGCAAAGTCTTTAAGCATAGGACTAGCACAGTGCTGTCCTTGCCGATCTGTAAAATGACAAATGCAAATTACCACTCCAGGCACAGTATTGCAGCTTTGAATGGGTAAAATACCAATCAAGCCAACCTGAAATGAGTAAAAGCAACCCCTGACACAGTGTTTCGCTCTAATTAGAGCTCTTCAGAGAGGTATAGCTTTGTCCAGACACAAGGGAGCACCCAGTATAAGTCAAAGAAATACCCTTTCAGGCATAGAGTGACGAATAAATTATGAAAAAAAGAAGCAGAGAACTCTGGGTAGTTCTCAAGTTTAGGTGGAAAGCAGCTCCTGTATGGAGCACTCTCAACACCAGCGACACTCTAGATCTGCTCACCTCAAATGTCTGTTTTTCTATCAAAATATTTAAGCATAGGATTAGCACAGTGCCAACCACGCCGAGATAGAAAAGGACAAAGTCTTTTGCCATTTGTACAGCAAAGTCTTTAAGCATAGGACTAGCACAGTGCTGTCCTTGCCGATCTGTAAAATGACAAAAGCCAATTACCACTCCAGGCACAGTATTACAGCTTTGAATTGGTAAAATACCAATCAAGCCAACCTGAAATGAGTAAAAGCAACCCCTGACACAGTGTTTCGCTCTAATTAGAGCTCTTCAGAGAGGTATAGCTTTGTCCAGACACAAGGGAGCACCCAGTATAAGTCAATGAAATACCCTTTCAGGCATAGAGTGACGAATAAATTATGCAAAAAAGAAGCAGAGAGCTCTGGGTAGTTCTCAAGATTAGGTGGAAAGCAGCTCCTGTATGGAGCACTCTCAACACCAGCGACACTCTAGATCTGCTCACCTCAAATGTCTGTTTTTCTATCAAAATCTTTAAGCATAGGATTAGCTCAGTGCCATCCACGCCGAGATAGAAAAGGACAAAGTCTTTTGCCATTTGTACTGCAAAGTCTTTAAGCATAGGACTAGCACAGTGCTGTCCTTGTCGAGCTGGAAAATGACAAAAGCCAATTACCACTCCAGGCACAGTATTACAGCTTTGAATTGGTAAAATACCAATCAAGCCAACCTGAAATGAGTAAAAGCAACCCCTGACACAGTGTTTCGCTCTAATTAAAGCTCTTCAGAGAGGTATAGCTTTGTCCAGACACAAGGGAGCACCCAGTATAAGTCAAAGAAATACCCTTTCAGGGATAGAGTACCAATAAATTATGCAAAAAAGAAGCAGAGAACTCTGATTAGTTCTCAAGATTAGGTGGAAAGCAGCTTCTGTATGGAGCACTCTCAACACCAGCGACACTCTAGATCTGCTCACGTCAAATGTCTGTTTTTCTATCAAAATCTTTAAGCATAGGATTAGCACAGTGCCATCCACGCGGAGATAGAATAGGACAAAGTCTTTTGCCATTTGTACAGCAAAGTCTTTAAGCATAGGACTAGCACAGTGCTGTCCTTGCCGAGCTGTAAAATGACAAAAGCCAATTACCACTCCAATCACAGTATTACAGCTTTGAATTGGTAAAATACCAATCAAGCCAACCTGAAATGAGTAAAAGCAACCCTGACACAGTGTTTCGCTCTAATTAGAGCTTTTCAGAGAAGTATAGCTTTGTCCAGACACAAGGGAGCACCCAGTATAAGTCAATGAAATACCCTTTCAGGCATATAGTGACAAATAAATTATGCAAAAAAGAAGCAGAGAACTCTGGGTAGTTCTCAAGTTTAGGTCGAAAGCAGCTCCTGTATGGAGCACTCTCAACATCAGCGACACTCTAGATCTGCTCACCTCAAATGTCGTTTTTTCTATCAAAATCATTAAGCATAGGATTAGCTCAGTCTCATCCACGCCGAGATAGAAAAGGACAAAGTCTTTTGCCATTTGTACAGCAAAGTCTTTCAGCATAGGACCAGCACAGTGCTGTCCTTGCCGAGCTGTAAAATGACAAACGCCAATTACCACTCCAGGCACAGTATTACAGCTTTGAATTTGTAAAATACCAATCAAACCAACCTGAAATGTGTAAAAACAACCCCTGACACAGTGTTTCGCTCCAATTAGAGCTCTTCAGAGAGGTATAGCTTTGTCCAGACACAAGGGAGCACCCAGTATAAGTCAAAGAAATACCCTTTCAGGCATAGAGTGACAAATAAATTATGCAAAAAAGAAGCAGAGAACTCTGGGTAGTTCTCAAGTTTAGGTGGAAAGCAGCTCCTGTATGGAGCTCTCTCAACACCAGCGACACTCTAGATCTGCTCACCTCAAATGTCTGTTTTTCTCTCAAAATATTTAAGCATAGGATTAGCACAGTGCCAACCACGCCGAGATCGAAAAGGACAAAGTCTTTTGCCATTTGTACAGCAAAGTGTTTAAGCATAGGACTAGCACAGTGCTGTCCTTGCCGATCTGTAAAATGACAAAAGCCAATTACCACTCCAGGCACAGTATTACAGCTTTGAATGGGTAAAATACCAATCAAGCCAACCTGAAATGAGTAAAAGCAACCCCTGACACAGTGTTTCGCTCTAATTAGAGCTCTTCAGAGAGGTATAGCTTTGTCCAGACACAAGGGAGCACCCAGTATAAGTCAATGAAATACCCTTTCAGGCATAGAGTGACGAATAAATTATGCAAAAAAGAAGCAGAGAACTCTGGGTAGTTCTCAAGATTAGGTGGAAAGCAGCTTCTGTATGGAGCACTCTCAACACCAGCGACACTCTAGATCTGCTCACCTCAAATGTCTGTTTTTCTATCAAAATCTTTAAGCATAGGATTAGCACAGTGCCATCCACGCCGAGATAGAAAAGGACAAAATCTTTTGCCATTTGTACAGCAAAGTCTTTAAGCATAGGATTAGCACAGTGCTGTCCTTGCCGAGCTGTAAAATGACAAAAGCCAATTACCACTCCAGGCAAAGTATTACAGCTTTGAATTGGTAAAATACCAAACAAGCCAACCTGAAATGAGTAAAAGCAACCCCTGACACAGTGTTTCGCTCTAATTAGAGCTCTTCTGAGAAGTATAGCTTTGTCCAGACACAAGGGAGCACCCAGTATAAGTCAAAGAAATACCCTTTCAAGCATAGATTGACGAATAAATTATGCAAAAAAAAGCAGAGAACTCTGGGTAGTTCTCAAGTTTAGGTGGAAAGCAGCTCCTGCATGGAGCACTCTCAACACCAGCGACACTCTAGATCTGCTCACCTCAAATGTCTGTTTTGTTATCAAAATCTTTAAGCATAGGATTAGCACAGTGCCAACCACGCCAAGATAGAAAAGGACAAAGTCTTTTGCCATTTGTACAGCAAAGTCTTTAAGCATAGGACTAGCACAGCGCTGTCCTTGCCGATCTGTAAAATGACAAAAGCCAATTACCACTCCAGGCACAGCATTACAGCTTTGAATGGGTAAAATACCAATCAAGCCAACCTGAAATGAGTAAAAGCAACCCCTGACACAGTGTTTCGCTCTAATTAGAGCTCTTCAGAGAGTTATAGCTTTGTCCAGACACAAGGGAGCACCCAGTATAAGTCAAAGAAATACCCTTTCAGGCATAGAGTGACGAATAAATTATGCAAAAAAGAAGCAGAGAACTCTGCAAGTTTAGGTGGAAAGCAGATCCTGTATGGAGCACTCTCAACACCAGCGACACTCTAGATCTGCTCACCTCAAATGTCTGTTTTTCTATCAAAATCTTTAAGCATAGGATTAGCACAGTGCCAACCACGCCGAGATAGAAAAGGACAAAGTCTTTTGCCATTTGTACAGCAAAGTCTTTAAGCATAGGACTAGCACAGTGCTGTGTTTGCAGAGCTGTAAATTGACAAAAGCCAATTACTACTCCAGACACAGTATTACAGCTTTGAATTGGTAAAATACCAATCAAGCCAACCTGAAATGAGTAAAAGCAACCCCTGACAAAGTGTTTCGCTCTAATTAGAGCTCTTCGGAGAGGTATAGCTTTGTCCAGACACAAGGGAGCACCCAGTATAAGTCAATGAAATACCCTTTCAGGCATAGAGTGACGAATAAATTATGCAAAAAAGAAGCAGAGAACTCTGGGTAGTTCTCAAGATTAGGTGGAAAGCAGCTTCAGTATGGAGCACTCTCAACACCAGCGACACTCTTGATCTGCTCACCTCAAATGTCTGTTTTTCTATCAAAATCTTTAAGCATAGGATTAGCACAGTGCCATCCACGCCGAGATAGAAAAGGACAAAGTCTTTTGCCATTTGTACAGCAAAGTCTTTAAGCATAGGATTAGCACAGTGCTGTCCTTGCCGAGCTGTAAAATGACAAAAGCTAATTACCACTCCAGGCACAGTATTACAGTTTTGAATTGGTAAAATACCAAACAAGCCAACCTGAAATGAGTAAAAGCAACCCCTGACAAAGTGTTTCGCTCTAATTAGAGCTCTTCAGAGAGGTATAGCTTTGTCCAGACACAAGGGAGCACCCAGTATAAGTCAATGAAATATCCTTTCAGGCATAGAGTGACGAATAAATTATGCAAAAAAGAAGCAGAGAACTCTGGGTAGTTCTCAAGTTTAGGTCGAAAGCAGCTCCTTTATGGAGCACTCTCAACATCAGCGACACTCTAGATCTGCTCACCTCAAATGTCTGTTTTTCTATCAAAATCTTTAAGCATAGGATTAGCACAGTGCCAACCACGCCGAGATAGAAAAGAACAAAGTCTTTTGCCATTTGTCCAGCAAAGTCTTTAAGCATAGGACTAGCACAGTGCTGTCCTTGCCGAGCTGTAAATTGACAAAAGCCAATTACCACTCCAGACACAGTATTACAGCTTTGAATTGGTAAAATACCAATCAAGCCAACCTGAAATGAGTAAAAGCAACCCCTGACACAGTGTTTCGCTCTAATTAGAGCTCTTCAGAGTGGTATAACTTTGTCCAGACACAAGAGAGCACCCAGTATAAGTCAATGAAATACCCTTTCAGGCATAGAGTGAGGAATAAAGTATGCAAAAAAGAAGCAGAGAACTCTGGGTAGTTCTCAAGTTTAGGTGGAAAGCAGATCCTGTATGGAGCACTCTCAACACAAGCGACACTCTAGATCTGCTCACCTCAAATGTCTGTTTTTCTATCAAAATCTTTAAGCATAGGATTAGCACAGTGCCAACCACGCCGAGATAGAACAGGACAAAGTCTTTTGCCATTTGTACAGCAAAGTCTTTAGGCATAGGACTAGCACAGTGCTGTCTTTGCCGAGCTGTAAATTGACAAAAGCCAATTACTACTCCAGACACAGTATTACAGCTTTGAATTGGTAAAATACCAATCAAGCCAACCTGAAATGAGTAAAAGCAACCCCTGACAAAGTGTTTCGCTCTAATTAGAGCTCTTCAGAGAGGTATAGCTTTGTCCAGACACAAGGGAGCACCCAGTATAAGTCAATGAAATACCCTTTCAGGCATAGAGTGACGAATAAATTATGCAAAAAAGAAGCAGAGAACTCTGGGTAGTTCTCAAGATTAGGTGGAAAGCAGCTTCAGTATGGAGCACTCTCAACACCAGCGACACTCTTGATCTGCTCACCTCCAATGTCTGTTTTTCTATCAAAATCTTTAAGCGTAGGATTAGCACAGTGCCATCCACGCCGAGATAGAAAAGGACAAAGTCTTTTGCCATTTGTACAGCAAAGTCTTTAAGCATAGGATTAGCACAGTGCTGTCCTTGCCGAGCTGTAAAATGACAAAAGCCAATTACCACTCCAGGCACAGTATTACAGTTTTGAATTGGTAAAATACCAAACAAGCCAACCTGAAATGAGTAAAAGCAACCCCTGACACAGTGTTTCGCTCTAATTAGAGCTCTTCAGAGAGGTATAGCTTTGTCCAGACACAAGGGAGCACCCAGTATAAGTCAAAGAAATACCCTTTCAGGCATAGAGTGACGAATAAATTATGCAAAAAAGAAGCAGAGAACTCTGGGTAGTTCTCAAGATTAGGTGGAAAGCAGCTTCTGTATGGAGCACTCTCAACACCAGCGACCCTCTAGATCTGCTCACCTCAAATGTCTGTTTTTCTATCAAAAACTTTAAGCATAGGATTAGCACAGTGCCATCCACGCCGAGATAGAAAAGGGCAAAGTCTTTTCCCATTTGTACAGCAAAGTCTTTAAGCATAGGATTAGCACAGTAATGTCCTTGCCGAGCTGTAAAATGACAAAAGCCAATTACTACTCCAGGCACAGTATTACAGATTTGAATTGGTAAAATACTAAACAAGCCAACCTGAAATGAGTAAAAGCAACCCCTGACACAGTGTTTCGCTCTAATTAGAGCTCTTCAGAGAGTTATAGCTTTGTCCAGACACAAGGGAGCACCCAGTATAAGTCAAAGAAATAACCTTTCAGGCATAGAGTGACAAATAAATTATGCAAAAAAGAAGCAGAGAACTCTGGGTAGTTCTCAAGTTTAGGTGGAAAGCAGCTCCTGTATGGAGCACTCTCAACACCAGCGACACTCTAGATCTGCTCACCTCAAATGTCTGGTTTTCCTATCAAAATATTTAAGCATAGGATTAGCACAGTGCCAACCATGCCGAGATAGAAAAGGACAAAGTCTTTTGCCATTTGTACAGCAAAGTCTTTAAGCATAGGACTAGCACAGTGCTGTCCTTGCCGATCTGTAAAATGACGAAAGCCAATTACCACTCCAGGCACAGTATTGAGGAAATATGAATTTTGTGATCAGTTATGTCCCCTATCGTAGACCCCAACGGCTCCATGTGCATGCTATAAGTACATGTATGTTCCCTCCAGTTCCAGTTTTGAAGACGCAAATACATGTGCGTCCACCGTCAACATGTCCTCTTTCAGATCCGCCATGAATGGGTCAGATATTCCATTCCTAAGTATGAAAGGCCACCGACTTTATGTGGTTCACTTTCCACATTTTACAGATTCAGGCGAGTAGGCCCTGAATTCTGTCATCAAGCCTTTTCCTGCCTTCTGCCTCTGAAAGCTCCAGTCTGAGCCTGCATCTGTATCCATGAACTTTGTCCTACTCCCTGCGCGGCTAACGGTGCCTGATCCAGCATATTGCCTGCCAAAAACTGTATTTCACCTTCAAGATTATCTGCTCCGCTCCTCATCCGATGCATTCCTGTCTAGTAGTTTAGGTAAACATTCCTCCAGCTACCGTGCAAAGGGCCAGGCCTCGCTGTCCACATGCAAGTAATTCATAGCCCCCGTTACCATGGAATATTCCTACCCCCTCGCATCTCATGTAGACACTTAGACGCTTGTACACGCACTAATAGTCAGTATAGAATAGATTCTATCCTAGAAACCTTTCCTTTTGGATAACACAGTTCTTTAAACATAGGATATTAGATATGATTTGGGATTAGGTTGACATGACCCCCAGACTTCTGTCTCCACATGTAGAGCTAAATGTCAAGTCCCCTTCACCCTCTAGTTGCACGTCAATCACACGTCATGCGGCTGCGCGCGCATCTCTGCCAAATATTTCTGCTGACATTGCAGGATTCTTTTATGGATCCACCCACTTGTGACATCATGTATAATGACGTTTATTAAATTACGCCCATATGTCCGCCTTTATTAGTTACGTATGCACATTTTATCTGTATTATCAGCTGTTACGCCTCTTGCATCTGTTTCACTGTAATGCATTTCCTATAAAACTAATTATCTGTCAATAATGTATGCCCTTCCTTCCTGAACTTTCGTGGTGATGGAATAGAAGCCTGCAATTCGAATTGTATTCCTTTGTATAGGAATAAAGCCTTTTTAGAACCTCGAATACCACGGATTCTGCCTCTTATATTTACTGAGTTATTCTTACTAGACTTTACCGCATAAAAAATAGTACCGGTAATGAAATATTTACCACATAAATTGGCGCCCGAAGAGGGACACTTTCTCATCTCACGCGCCGGCGGTGCGTTGCAGGCCCGGTCTCCTGCCACAGCTGTACGGACAAAAACGCGTATCTGCAGGATTTCCTGTATCTCCCTTCGGCCAAGCGGAGGCGACTGAGGCTGCGATCAACACCCAGACGAGGCGGTGAGAAGTGAGAAGTATCCCGACCAGAGCCTAGCTGAGAGAGCAAGATCCGAGGTATACAGAGGCCCACCAGGTTCGAAGTTCCGAGTCCAGTCGAGTCGAGTCCAGTCCGTTCCAGTTTCAGTTCCGTTCCGAGGCCTTCCGTTCCGAGCTACCCGGTGAGTACCATTACCGGGGAGGCATTTAACGTGCACATAGTCTGTGCCGGTCAAGACGGGTTTGGGTACACAAATCCGGTCTGCACTGTTTCAGCAGTGTATCTGTACTGTTTAGCAGTATATATAGTATGTCTTGCATATAAATAAGTATTATCTAATGTCAGTATTATGTCAGTAACTAGTTTTCTATTAGTTATCATCGTTCGTTAAAACTGTTAAGTGTTAAATGTTTTAATACGTTCTATATATTGTGGTGTGAATGATTGTTCATTATTGTGTTCCTTGTATAAAGTGTGTTCTAGTAATAAGGTCTAAAAATGCTGCTCTTTTCGAAACTAAGACAGATCAAAACCAGAAAAGGTGTACTCGAAGAAGCTGTTCCCATTCCACCTAGGGACACTCCAGGGTACTTTATGTATCATAAGCATGGCCTAGATGCCATATTATTTCTTGATTTATGGGTGGACTACACCAAGGATTTGCCAGAAAACCAGAGATGGCCCGCAGCGGGGACCTGGGATGCAGATTGCATCATGAGAGTAGAAGAAGAATTATGGAAAAAGAAAGCCAGACAGTCACAGAAAGATGCCATTGAATTATGGCGTAAAGAATCATATAGACGTACAGAAAAAGCGCTCAGACAGGAAGAGAAAGGTAGAGAGAATTCAAATAAAACCCGAGAAAATCTATTACTTGAGGAAGGTACCCGAGTAGAATCAGAACAATTAGATACAATAGCTTATGTAGGTAGAGGAAGACCCCATAATAATACCAGAGGCTTCAATGATCCGATACGTCCGATACGTCCAGAACATAATAGACATTTTCAAACCCCTATGTTAAATACAAGATCCCCTGAACACCTATTCCAAGCCGCTGATAAATTACTACGAGATCGCAGGGGGTACCACATGCTCGATTCCATGGACGAACAAGAATTAGCCAGGTCAGCAGTACAATGGGCTGACAGTCCCAGCGAATACAATGATGATGTACTTGCACACACGTTTCTGAATCTTGATCCATACGAACAGCGTTTAGCTAGTATATACATGATTCAACACCTCCTTATATTATATAAAAGCCAACACTCCGATCCAGGACCCTTACCTGACATATTGACAGAACTACTCACGAATATATGGAGAGGGTCAGGTACTGATTTGATTAAAGAAATTCTAGAATTTCGAAACCAATATTTAACTTTCGTATGCCCAGAACACGTTCCAGTTCCCATCATGGGAAGAAAAATGTATCACATAGATAGACAGAACCCGTTACGCGAAGTACACCCAATCAGAGGTGACGGTAATAACTTTACACGCGTGTTTGTGTACACGCCTATAACTAAATTGGAATTATTAGAAATGAAGAAAGTAGTATGCGTTATTCCCCTGGCGAACTTCGCTCACTCGTTCCTCATGGTTATGGCTGTCGAACTGTATTTCCTGGCCGCTACCATGGGAAATCCCGCTGCCCGGGCTGTGGCTGGCGCCCGACCCGCTCGCTTTTCTTACGGCCGAGCACCAACAGCTCTAGTTTGGGCTTTGGGTGCATGCTGTTGAACACCAGGTCAGCTTGCAAACATGCGCTGGACATCTATGAGCTTCTTGATGTAGATAAACCACTATGTCTCATGCTTACTGAGACATGGTGGGGCGACTCTTCTAACCCTGACGTTGCCCTGGCAATCCCGCCCGATTACAACATCTTCAGAAAGGATAGAGCCATCGGAAGGGGAGGTGGAGTTGCGCTAGTGGTCCGGAAAGGAACTCCCTGTGAGATCCTGCCAGCTACTGACATCCGTGGCTCGGAAACCCTAGCCTTCTCTATCACTTTGTCGCCCCACCAATCTTTCAAGGGACTGCTTGTATACAGACCGCCTGGCTCGCCCGGCACCTTCTTTGAAGATCTGGATATGGTGCTGGTGGAGCTGGCCCTGAAAGGCGAACATTTTATTGTGGCGGGCGATTTCAACTTTCGGATGGATGATTCATCCGACCCGGCGGCCGCCAAACTTTCGGAGGCGCTGTCCCCGTTGGGGCTCATCCCCTACTTTCAGGAGCCTACGCATGAGAGGGGGCATATCCTGGACCAGGTTTTTTCGTCTGTCCCTCTCGAGGGTATTGGGATCACTCCTGTCTTATGGTCTGACCACTTCCTCGCAAAATTTGTGATCAAGGGCATAGTTAAATCTGTGCCTATCCAGGTACATCAACAGAGTCGTGTCCACAGGGCTCTCCATCGTGTTACCCCGGAGATGCTGGCCCAGGCAGCTGAGGCTCATCCATGCCTTCTCTCAGGTGATCTAGACAGGGATCTGCAGACCATACAAGACTGGTTACTGGATAGGCTTAACGATCTTGCCCCGGAAGTAACATCCCGGCCGACATCGAAACGGGTCTCTGCGCCCTGGTTTACCGCTGCACTGTTGGCTACGCGGCAGCAGTGCAAGGTAGCCGAAAGAGTCTGGCGGGCACAATATGACACTGGTGCCAAGCTGGCATACAAAAAGGTGGTTAAGGCTTATCACCGGGACATCCGTTTGGAAAAAAAAGCTTATCTAGCCAGGAGAATTGATGCGGCTTCCAACTCTGGCAAGGAGATTTTTTCCATTGTGAGAGAATTCACCTCACCTTGGTCTAACACCTCGGACCAAAAACCATCTGGTACCTGGGCCACGGACCTTGCTGACTTCTTTACGAGCAAGATCCAACGTATCCAGGAGTCATTCCTGGTTCCAGTGTCTGCTGGCCAGACTGAACCTGATACCACCACACTGCCGAAGGCCGGGCCAGGGGTAACATTGAGTGTGTTTCCCTCTATCTCTGCTCCGGACTCCCTTGCTCTTATGGGCAATTTAAAATCAGGATCTCCTCTCGACCCATGCCCTGCCAAATTTCTGGCGAAAGTCGCGGAGGTGATCAACCCATTGGCTAATCCGCTTTTAAATCTTTCGCTGAGGCTCGGTGTGGTTCCGCAGGCCTGGAAGCAGGCGATGGTGATTCCATTGCTCAAAAAATCTGGCCTAGATCCGAAGGCCCCGGTTAATTATAGGCCCATCTCTCTGTTGCCGGCCCTCACGAAGATTCTGGAAAAGCACGTCCAAGGCGTGCTTTCCAATTTTCTTGAATCTAATGAGATCCTGCATGCCACCCAATCTGGCTTTCGTCCCCATCTCAGCACTGAGACTGCGCTCCTGGAGGTCTCGGAAACCATTAAAGAGGTTCTGGACTCTGGGGGCAAAGTCATGCTGGTGATGCTAGATCTGTCGGCGGCGTTCGACACCGTTCCCCATGACGGTCTTCTCGCTAGACTCTTCGAGATAGGCCTACGGGGGACGGTGTTCGACTGGTTCTCTTCTTTTCTAGCCGGTCGCCGGCAGTCGATCTGGGCCCCGCCGGATTCCGCCGTGATGCCGCCTCTGGGAGTCGGGGTCCCTCAGGGCTCTATTTTGAGCCCGACCCTCTTCAACATCATTATGACCCCTTTGGCGGCGCTGGTGGAGTCGCATGGTGCCCAGATCGTATCCTATGCGGACGACACCCAGCTCCTCTTCTCTTGTAAGAGAGGAGGTGACTTTGATGGGGAGAGCATTCGGGATTGCCTTGGGGCTGTTTTTCACTGGTTCCATCTAAACAGCCTTAAGTGCAATTCCGACAAGTCCGAAGTACTTTTCTTTGGGTGCGACACAGAACCAGATTGGCAGACCTGGTGGCCGCGGGATATGTTCCCTCCGTCCTGCTCCTCTCAGGTTGCTAAGAATCTGGGGGTGAAGATGGATAACAGGCTTACCTTGAAATCCCAGATCCTGGGGGTGTCGGGCATCTGCTTTGGCATCCTCAGGATGTTGCGGAGGTTTCTTCCTCTGTTATCCGTGGATCACAGGGCGCTGACTGTCCAGGCTCTGATTGGGTCCAGGTTGGATTACTCTAACGTTCTCTACCTGGGCCTCCCAGAGTATCTGTTGCAGCGGCTTCAAGTGGTACAGAATGCCGCTGCAAGGGCAATCTTTGGCCTTAGCAGGCGCTCCAGGGCCTCGGGCCTGCTGGCAACTTTACACTGGCTTCCTATCCGCAAGAGGATCGCCTTTAAGGCGCTGACCTTGGCCTACAAAGCTCTTCACCAGGAGGGAGCCAAGTATCTCCATAAGAGACTGGTTTTTTACCATCCAACCAGGTCTCTGAGGTCGGAAGTCCTGCATCTTGCTGTTGTCCCCCGGGTAAAGAAAGCGCGCCTCGGAGGCCGCTCTTTTGGACTGCTGGCTTCTCAGCTGTGGAACTCTTTACCACTGGCCCTGCGGGGAGTCACCAGCCTACTGGCTTTTAGGAAAGGCCTTAAAACGTGGCTGTTCACTCAGTAGTCCGTCCTCCGTGAATCTTTTGCCCTTTTTTCTGTTGGTTTTATCTGGTGTTATGTTTGTTATGTTGCAGTATTGTCTCTTTCTCCATTAAAGCGCCGGGACACTCTTTTTGAGTAGCCGTGCGCTATAGAAATAAACAAATAACATAACATAACATAACATAGTACCCAGCCATGACAAGGATCCAGCAGGTTTCCACCGTGAAATAAAAGACATGTTACTCATGGGAGAGTATACCTACCCCGACATTATGAAAATATTAAAAGTCCTATTACCCGCCGGTGTTTATGAGAAACTAAAAGAAAAGGAATGGGAGGTGGGAGACCAAAAGATAGATTGGACAGCATTAGAAAACGAAGAAAGGGCCCGAGCTGCAGGAGCAGGGCTTGGGGAAAAGACTACAGCACTACCAGGACTACTAGTACAGGTACTGCCACGTTTATTAACTACGAAAAAGGAAGACTGGGGTGCAATATCAGCCTGTAAACAAAAGCCAGATGAAGACACTAGTGATTTCTATTCCCGATTTGAAAAATGTTTTGGTATAAATAGTGGCATAAAAGCCAGTAGTGAGTCATATCCACATCTGTTTGTGACAAAATTAGTTGAAAATTCTCTGCTGCAAATCAAGAATAGAGTATTGAAATTCGAAAGTACCTGGCAAGGTAATACCCCATCACAGATGTTACAGATGTTACAATATCACCACAATAGAATTAGAGAAGAACAAGAACATGAACAAAGACGTATGAAAGATACAAAAATGAAAATGCTTGTTGCTCAGTCAGTTCCAGCTGATGGTCATCAAAAGGGTGATTCCGCAGGTCCAACGAAAGGGACATGCAACTATTGTAAACAACAAGGTCATTATATACACGATTGTCCAGTCCTGAAACATAATATTGCCACAGGTAGAACCCAGGAGAGACCACGTCCACCTAGACAGGATCAGAATCAACAACAAATCCCTCAGCATACACAACCTAGGTTAGCTCCGCAACAACTAGCTCCGCAACAGGCAGCTCCACAACAGACCGTAGCACCCTCCACAAACGCAGCCTATTGCTGCAACACAAGCAACGACACAACAGATGTATCAGTATGCACAAGCAGATTATCCCGATTATCAGCGATACACATGAAATAGCCTAGAGAGGGAAGTTGGCTTACCCCTTATTGAGGTTCCTGTAGACCAGGAGGGACCTTATGTACATAGCGAACTATTAGGGGAAGACAGAAAGTTTTTACTTGACACAGGGGCAAGCAGAACAACTATAAGACGCAGTGAAGTTCCAGGGGCACCCCTCTCAGGCTCACAGAATCTTTCCCTTGGATTCTCAGGAAAACCTATAATCAATGACGTAACACAACCTCTTCCACTTACGGTCGGTCCATTGACACATACTACAGATTTATTGCTTACTAAATCATGTCCAGAAAACTTGTTAGGTATAAAAACATTGAAAGCTCTAGGAGCCATAATATGTTGTTCTCCGGAAGGAGTACGACTATTTTTACGTGACTTTAAAGGTCACTACGTGTCCAGAGACATGGATCACGACTGCAGAATTTACCTACACATTTATGGGCACAAGGCCCCACTGATGTTGGTTGCATGAACATTACACCATATCGAGTTACACTGAAAACAGGAGTAGTACTACCACGAATGCGACAATACAAGTTACCACCAGATGCTGTTGTGGCTTTACTGCAAATCATTGACGAGCTCATTGCACAAGGAGTGGTTGTCGAAACCGACTCCAATGTATGTAATTCCCCGATAATTCCGATTCTTAAAAGAACGGATCCGAAAGCACCACCAGTATATCGATTAGTTATTGATCTGCGCGAATTAAATAAATGTATTGTACCACAATACCCTGTGGTCCCAGATATCTCTTCATTACTAACAGCTATTGACTCAGAAGCAACGTTCTTCACTGTAATTGATCTCAAGAATGCTTTCTTTAGCGTCCCAATAGATCCGGAAAGTCAATATCTGTTCGGATTCAGTTTAAATGGACGAAGTTTTAAATTCACACGCGCACCTCAAGGATTTACAGAAAGCCCCAGCATCTATAGCCAAGCACTGAAACGAGAACTTGACAGTATCCACATGCCAGTTAACACTGCCTTGCTTCAATATGTCGATGATCTGCTGATCACCGCCCGAAGCGAACCTGAATGTGAAAAAGCGTCACTGACGGTTTTGAAATTTCTGGCCGACAAGGGGCACAAGGTGTCCCCTTCTAAGCTGCAATTCTGTGTCCAGCGAGTTGTTTACCTTGGGCACTCGCTGTCCAAGGAGGGAAGGCAGCTTACATCCGACCGCATCCAGTTAATTGCTAACATGTCACCACCCAAGACACAAAAGGAGGTGCGGGCTTTTATAGGCCTCACTTCATACTGTAGGCAGTGGATCCCTCAATATGCATTTTTAGCAAAACCACTCATCCAGTTGACAACAGAGGAGGCAGCCACATCGACTGTCCTCCCTTGGACTCCAGAACATACACACGCCTTTGAAAGCTTAAAGAAAGCTTTATGCCAAGCACCTGTTTTAGCAACACCAAGTTACAGTAAACAGTTTACACTCTTTGTTACAGAACGCGAAGGTACTGCCTTGTCAGTACTCACTCAGGAACAAGCAGGATCACACAAACCATGTGCTTATTTCTCTAGTACATTAGATCCAGTAGCTCAGGCTCTTCCTGCGTGCCTGAAATCGGTGGCAGCAACAGCTTTAGCAATCAGACAAAGCGATGCCATAGTGTTAGGACATCAATTGACAGTACAAATACCACACGCAGTAGAGGTTCTCTTGAACCGCACACAAACACAACACTTGACTATAGCGAGACTCACGGGTTACGAATTAACATTGTTTCAGCCACACATAGAAATCAGACGTTGTAATACGTTAAATCCTGCCACACTGTTGCCAGTAGGCGGAACAGATCCATTGGCACATGATTGTGTCGAAGTCATTACTATCACGACGAAACCCAGACAAGACTTGACAGATATCCCTTTGTCAGATCCAGACTTGACATTGTATGTAGATGGGTCATGTATGAGAACAAGTACAGGAGAGTTAGTGGCCGCTTACGCAGTCACAACAGACACTGAAGTCATTGAAACAGATTGTATTAACACTTTGTCAGCTCAAGCAGCAGAGCTCATCGCTCTGACACAAGCCTGTACTCAAGCCAAAAATAAGAAAGTCAACATATACACAGATTCACGTTATGCATTCGGAGTCGTCCATGACTTTGGCGTACTGTGGCGAGAGAGAGGTTATTTAACTTCTCACGGTGCCCACATCCAACACGGACCCCTCATTCAAGCCCTATTAGACGCGATTCATCTACCTACTGCAATATCGATTATGAAATGCAAAGCCCATACAAAAGTTACCGATATCATTTCTCAGGGTAATGACCTAGCTGACAGAACAGCTAAACAGACTGCTCAGAATCAGACTCATACAACTGACATGACAAAGACAATAGTTCCGACACCAACACATTGCATGACAGTTAAGGATCCCGCCCTTGATGTAATTGACATACAGACACATGCTACACCAGAAGAAATAAAGAAATGGACTGAATTAGGAGGGATCCAAACAGATCAAGGATGGATGACGAAGGAAAAATCTATATGGTTTCTTCCCGACTCCATGGTCCAAGTCATCATTAACACTATACATAGTCCAGCGCACCTAGGAGAAAAAGCTATGCTAGACAGCATTCAACACATCTGGTTTAACAAACACTTGCGAGCAGCAGCTAAACAAAAAGTTCGTACCTGTATGATATGTTGTCAGTTTAATCCAGGTAAAAGCATCCCCGTAGAGCAGGGTGGATTTCAACCTCCCGATCATGCTTTTGAAGTCCTCCAGATGGATTATATCCAGATGGAACGATGTCGAGGATTCAAATATGTTCTCGTAGTTGTCTGTGCTCTTTCCCGTTGGACAGAAGCCTACCCGGTTTCAGATTACACTGCCCCGACTACTGCCAAACAGTTAGTTCGAGAATTCTTCCCACGGTACGGTTTACCACGTGTTGTCTACTCAGATAACGGCCAGCCGTTCTCATCCGAACTAATGAGACACGTTTCCCTTTTGTTAGGCTACCAATGGAAATTCCACTGTGTCCGACATCCCGAGGCGGCAGGTCTCGTGGAACGCCATAATCAAACTCTGAAAATTAGATTGTCCAAAATATGTAGGGAAAAAGGTGTCGATTGGATAGTAGCCTTACCAGTTGCGCTCTTTTACATGAGAATGGTAGCACATTCTCGAACAGGGCTATCCCCATACGAGGTGATCTTCGGTAGACCACCAAATATGTGGGGGACGCCTATACCTCGCAAAATCACTGATGTTGACTGTAATATACTGACAGATTACCTGGCTTCCTTGATGTCTGCACTACAATCTTGTCGTTCACAGGTAGCCGCAGCTTTTCCCGATAATACTGAGGTGAAGCCCCATGACGTGGTTCCTGGTGACCTAGTTCTGGTCAGGAATTTTGACCGGAAGACCCAACTGGAGCCTAGAAGGACATCGCCAAAATTGGTTCTACTAACTACAAGGACAGCCGTGAAGATTGAGGGACGTAAAGGGTGGTTGCACTCGAGTCATATCAAGAAATTTCATGGACTACCATCTAGTGTGAACGCTCAGCCCTGCATTCCCTCACAGACAGACTCAAAGCTCCCCTTGGCTGAATTAACAAACACTGAACTTTATAAACTGAAGTTAAGGTCTAGCAAGTCAGACAATTTGATTGTTTAAGTCCTCTCCAAGGTGAATCGGTTGAATTTGTCTCTGACATGTATCCTCTAGACCGGAATAGAGAAAGAAATCAACAGATGCAGCTTAAAAAGCATGCGTATTGTAAATCACTTCGTAGTCACTGCATAGTAACATTATTAATTTTGTTTTTTCTAAGTCTTCTGATCATCATTTCTAGCATACTATTGCACATGTATTACCCTATTCTTAAGCGTGCTTACAATGTAACTGCAGAACATTCTTTTAGCGAATTACCTCCGCATGAATTGTCCTATAGATTTGCGCTGCGCAACAACACATTCATTAGTATGTTACATCATTCCCATCAGACCAGCAATGCCACAAATTGTTGGATATGTGGCCGACTCCCTCCCTATCAGAACTATAAGGGAGTTTTGCCCCTCTTTCCCTATCCGTTCACACACAATGGCTCCTGTGGAGCATGGTTTAGTTTGATTAATTCCCTAGATTCAAATTCCGCAGTTTATCAAGACAACTGGGTATGGGGAAACCTGAACCTAGTTTTGCTTAAAGTCTGCTACCCTAACAAGGAGGGACTTCCCAAAAGAACAGGAACTGATCTAGAAAATGAAGTATATGGATTAGGTAATTTTACACTTAACCCCATGATCCTGAACGTTGAATCTGAAGCTACACCAATCTTGCCCGCCATGTCAGTATTCCCAGTAAAAGGGGAATTATGTGTAAGAAAGAATGGTTCCATACATATGGGCCATAGTAAATGCACCACTGTAATAAAATTCAGTGATCAAGGCAAGTCTACATTTAGAGCTTCCCGCCATTCCTACTTTATATGTGGCCAGACCGCATATATACGTCTACCTCTAGATTGGGATGGTACCTGTTACATAGCATTCCTTCTGCCACCTGTTTTCCTAGCTCCTCCTGATTATCATAGAAATACCCATTTAGTGCACAATAGACAGCAGAGAGATCTCCCAATTGTCGATTACACTGAAACAGCATGGGAGCAATACACAGATTTCAATAAAGGTTTCTTTCCCTATATAGGTACAGTCACTAATAGTAAGCTGATACGTAGATTAACCAGAACCCTTGAAGCAGTAGTGAACGAAACTACTTCCGCCTTAGGCAATTTAACAGAAGAGCAGTCGGCTATGCGGATTGTTGTGCTTCAAAATCGTCTTGTCCTTGACGTCATCCTGGCCGATAGGGGCAGAGCTTGTAGGGTCATCGGATCAAGTTGCTGCATTTTCATACCAGAAAATTCGCCGTCAGTATATAAAGCCATAACCCGCCTTCATAAGATTATAAGCCAGATACACCAGAGTCCAGGCACCTGGACTTGGTCCGGTTGGTTTTGGGGCGTGTTGTCAGCCTGGGGATGGAGAATCCTATCCTTCCTAGGTATTGGCTTTCTCATACTATTCAGTTGCTGCTTATGTCTACAATGTGGGCCAGCGATTTGTGGTCTGTGTGCCACATCGTGTATCCCACATCCAAGTTTTCGTTCAAGATCTCGGAAGAAGAAAGAAGAACAAATGATGCTATATGAACAGATCGATGGATTGATGAAGATCGATATCTCCTGAGGGTCCGTAGGGGACAAGGAGGGAATGAGGAAATATGAATTTTGTGATCAGTTATGTCCCCTATCGTAGACCCCAACGGCTCCATGTGCATGCTATAAGTACATGTATGTTCCCTCCAGTTCCAGTTTTGAAGACGCAAATACATGTGCGTCCACCGTCAACATGTCCTCTTTCAGATCCGCCATGAATGGGTCAGATATTCCATTCCTAAGTATGAAAGGCCACCGACTTTATGTGGTTCACTTTCCACATTTTACAGATTCAGGCGAGTAGGCCCTGAATTCTGTCATCAAGCCTTTTCCTGCCTTCTGCCTCTGAAAGCTCCAGTCTGAGCCTGCATCTGTATCCATGAACTTTGTCCTACTCCCTGCGCGGCTAACGGTGCCTGATCCAGCATATTGCCTGCCAAAAACTGTATTTCACCTTCAAGATTATCTGCTCCGCTCCTCATCCGATGCATTCCTGTCTAGTAGTTTAGGTAAACATTCCTCCAGCTACCGTGCAAAGGGCCAGGCCTCGCTGTCCACATGCAAGTAATTCATAGCCCCCGTTACCATGGAATATTCCTACCCCCTCGCATCTCATGTAGACACTTAGACGCTTGTACACGCACTAATAGTCAGTATAGAATAGATTCTATCCTAGAAACCTTTCCTTTTGGATAACACAGTTCTTTAAACATAGGATATTAGATATGATTTGGGATTAGGTTGACATGACCCCCAGACTTCTGTCTCCACATGTAGAGCTAAATGTCAAGTCCCCTTCACCCTCTAGTTGCACGTCAATCACACGTCATGCGGCTGCGCGCGCATCTCTGCCAAATATTTCTGCTGACATTGCAGGATTCTTTTATGGATCCACCCACTTGTGACATCATGTATAATGACGTTTATTAAATTACGCCCATATGTCCGCCTTTATTAGTTACGTATGCACATTTTATCTGTATTATCAGCTGTTACGCCTCTTGCATCTGTTTCACTGTAATGCATTTCCTATAAAACTAATTATCTGTCAATAATGTATGCCCTTCCTTCCTGAACTTTCGTGGTGATGGAATAGAAGCCTGCAATTCGAATTGTATTCCTTTGTATAGGAATAAAGCCTTTTTAGAACCTCTAATACCACGGATTCTGCCTCTTATATTTACTGAGTTATTCTTACTAGACTTTACCGCATAAAAAATAGTACCGGTAATGAAATATTTACCACAGTATTACAACTTTGAATGGGTAAAATACCAATCAAGCCAAACTGAAATGAGTAAAAGCAACTCCTGACACAGTGTTTCGCTCTAATTAGAGCTCTTCAGAGAGGTATAGCTTTGTCCAGACACAAGGGAGCACCCAGTATAAGTCAAAGAAATAACCTTTCAGGCATAGAGTGACGAATAAATTATGCAAAAAAGAAGCAGAGAACTCTGGGTAGTTCTCAAGTTTAGGTGGAAAGCAGATCCTGTATGGAGCACTCTCAACACCAGCGACACTCTAGATCTGCTCACCTCAAATGTCTGTTTTTCTATCAAAATCTTTAAGCATAGGATTAGCACAGTGCCAACCACGCGGAGATAGAAAAGGAAAAAGTCTTTTGCCATTTGTACAGCAAAGTCTTTAAGCATAGGACTAGCACAGTGCTGTCCTTGCCGAGCTGTAAAATGACAAAAGCCAATTACCACTCCAGGCACAATATTACAGCTTTGAATTGGTAAAATACCAATCAAACCAACCTGAAATGAGTAAAAGCAACCCCTGACACAGTGTTTCGCTCTAATTAGAGGTCTTCAGAGAGGTATAGCTTTGTCCAGACACAAGGGAGCACCCAGTATAAGTCAAAAAAATACCCTTTCAGGCATAGAGTGACGAATAAATTATGCAAAAAAGAAGCAGAGAACTCTGGGTAGTTCTCAAGTTTAGATGGAAAGCAGCTCCTGTATGGAGCTCTCTCAACACCAGCGACACTCTAGATCTGCTCACCTCAAATGTCTGTTTTTCTATCAAAATATTTAAGCATAGGATTAGCACAGTGCCAACCACGCCGAGATAGAAAAGGACAAAGTCTTTTGCCAATTGTCCAGCAAAGTCTTTAAGCATAGGACTAGCACAGTGCTGTCCTTGCCGAGCTGTAAATTGACAAAAGCCAATTACCACTCCAGACACAGTATTACAGCTTTGAATTGGTAAAATACCAATCAAGCCAACCTGAAATGAGTAAAAGCAACCCCTGACACAGTGTTTCGCTCTAATTAGAGCTCTTCAGAGAGGTATAACTTTGTCCAGACACAAGGGAGCACCCAGTATAAGTCAAAGAAATACCCTTTCAAGCATAGAGTGACGAATAAATTATGCAAAAAAAAAGCAGAGAACTCTGGGTAGTTCTCAAGTTTAGGTGGAAAGCAGCTCCTGCATGGAGCACTCTCAACACCAGCGACACTCTAGATTTGCTCACCTCAAATGTCTGTTTTGCTATCAAAATCTTTAAGCATAGGATTAGCACAGTGCCAACCACGCCGAGATAGAAAAGGACAAAGTCTTTTGCCATTTGTACAGCAAAGTCTTTAAGCATAGGACTAGCACAGCGCTGTCCTTGCCGATCTGTAAAATGACAAAAGCCAATTACCACTCCAGACACAGCATTACAGCTTTGAATGGGTAAAATACCAATCAAGCCAACCTAAAATGAGTAAAAGCAACCCCTGACACAGTGTTTCGCTCTAATTAGAGCTCTTCAGAGAGGTATAGCTTTGTCCAGACACAAGGGAGCACCCAGTATAAGTCAATGAAATATCCTTTCAGGCATAGAGTGACGAATAAATTATGCAAAAAAGAAGCAGAGAACTCTGGGTAGTTCTCAAGTTTAGGTCGAAAGCAGCTCCTGTATGGAGCACTCTCAACATCAGCGACACTCTAGATCTGCTCACCTCAAATGTCTGTTTTTCTATCAAAATCTTTAAGCATAGGATTAGCACAGTGCCAACCACGCCGAGATGGAAAAGGACAAAGTCTTTTGCCATTTGTACAGCAAAGTCTTTAAGCATAGGACTAGCACAATGCTGTCCTTGCCGAGCTGTAAATTGACAAAAGCCAATTACCACTCCAGACACAGTATTACAGCCTTGAATTGATAAAATACCAATCAAGGCAACCTGAAATGAGTAAAAGGAACCCCTGACACAGTGTGTCGCTCTAATTAGAGCTCTTCAGAGAGGTATAACTTTGTCCAGACACAAGGGAGCACCCAGTATAAGTCAAAGAAATACCCTTTCAGGCATAGAGTGACGAATAAATTATGCAAAAAAGAAGCAGAGAACTCTGGGTAGTTCTCAAGTTTAGGTGGAAAGCAGCTCCTGTATGGAGCACTCTCAACACCAGCGACACTCTAGATCTGCTCACAACAAATGTCGGTTTTTCTACCAAAATCTTTAAGCATTGGATTAGCTCAGTGCCATCCACGCCGAGATAGAAAAGGACAAAGTCTTTTGCCATTTGTACAGCAAAGTCTTTAAGCATAGGACTAGCACAATGCTGTCCTTGCCGAGCTGTAAAATGACAAAAGCCAATTACCACTCCAGGCACAGTATTACAGCTTTGAATAGGTAAAATACCAATCAAGCCAACCTGAAATGAGTAAAAGCAACCCCTGACACAGTGTTTCGCTCTAATTGGAGCTCTTCAGAGAGGTATAGCTTTGTCCAGATACAAGGGAGCACCCAGTATAAGTCAAAGAAATACCCTTTCAGGCATAGAGTGACGATTAAATTATGCAAAAAAGAAGCAGAGAACTCTGCAAGTTTAGGTGGAAAGCAAATCCTGTATGGAGCACTCTCAACACCAGCGACACTCTAGATCTGCTCACCTCAAATGTCTGTTTTTCTATCAAAATCTTTAAGCATAGGATTAGCACAGTGCCAACCACGCCGAGATAGAAAAGGACAAAGTCTTTTGCCATTTGTACAGCAAAGTCTTTAAGCATAGGACTAGCACAGTGCTGTGTTTGCCGAGCTGTAAATTGACAAAAGCCAATTACTACTCCAGACACAGTATTACAGCTTTGAATTGGTAAAATACCAATCAAGCCAATCTGAAATGAGTAAAAGCAACCCCTGACAAAGTGTTTCGCTCTTATTAGAGCTCTTCAGAGAGGTATAGCTTTGTCCAGACACAAGGGAGCACCCAGTATAAGTCAATGAAATACCCTTTCAGGCATAGAGTGACGAATAAATTATGCAAAAAAGAAGCAGAGAACTCTGGGTAGTTCTCAAGATTAGGTGGAAAGCAGCTTCAGTATGGAGCACTCTCAACACCAGCGACACTCTTGATCTGCTCACCTCAAATGTCTGTTTTTCTATCAAAATCTTTAAGCATAGGATTAGCACAGTGCCATCCACGCCGAGATAGAAAAGGACAAAGTCTTTTGCCATTTGTACAGCAAAGTCTTTAAGCATAGGATTAGCACAGTGCTGTCCTTGCCGAGCTGTAAAATGACAAAAGCCAATTACCACTCCAGGCACAGTATTACAGTTTTGAATTGGTAAAATACCAAACAAGCCAACCTGAAATGAGTAAAAGCAACCCCTGACAAAGTGTTTCGCTCTAATTAGAGCTCTTCAGAGAGGTATAGCTTTGTCCAGACACAAGGGAGCACCCAGTATAAGTCAATGAAATATCCTTTCAGGCATAGAGTGACGAATAAATTATGCAAAAAAGAAGCAGAGAACTCTGGGTAGTTCTCAAGTTTAGGTCGAAAGCAGCTCCTTTATGGAGCACTCTCAACATCAGCGACACTCTAGATCTGCTCACCTCAAATGTCTGTTTTTCTATCAAAATCTTTAAGCATAGGATTAGCACAGTGCCAACCACGCCGAGATAGAAAAGAACAAAGTCTTTTGCCATTTGTCCAGCAAAGTCTTTAAGCATAGGACTAGCACAGTGCTGTCCTTGCCGAGCTGTAAATTGACAAAAGCCAATTACCACTCCAGACACAGTATTACAGCTTTGAATTGGTAAAATACCAATCAAGCCAACCTGAAATGAGTAAAAGCAACCCCTGATACAGTGTTTCGCTCTAATTAGAGCTCTTCAGAGTGGTATAACTTTGTCCAGACACAAGAGAGCACCCAGTATAAGTCAATGAAATACCCTTTCAGGCATAGAGTGAGGAATAAAGTATGCAAAAAAGAAGCAGAGAACTCTGGGTAGTTCTCAAGTTTAGGTGGAAAGCAGATCCTGTATGGAGCACTCTCAACACAAGCGACACTCTAGATCTGCTCACCTCAAATGTCTGTTTTTCTATCAAAATCTTTAAGCATAGGATTAGCACAGTGCCAACCACGCCGAGATAGAACAGGACAAAGTCTTTTGCCATTTGTACAGCAAAGTCTTTAAGCATAGGACTAGCACAGTGCTGTCCTTGCCGAGCTGTAAATTGACAAAAGCCAATTACCACTCCAGACACAGTATTACAGCTTTGAATTGGTAAAATACCAATCAAGCCAACCTGAAATGAGTAAAAGCAACCCCAGACAAAGTGTTTCGCTCTAATTAGAGCTCTTCAGAGAGGTATAGCTTTGTCCAGACACAAGGGAGCACCCAGTATAAGTCGATGAAATACCCTTTCAGGCATAGAGTGACGAATAAATTATGCAAAAAAGAAGCAGAGAACTCTGGGTAGTTCTCAAGATTAGGTGGAAAGCAGCTTCAGTATGGAGCACTCTCAACACCAGCGACACTCTTGATCTGCTCACCTCAAATGTCTGTTTTTCTATCAAAATCTTTAAGCATAGGATTAGCACAGTGCCATCCACGCCGAGATAGAAAAGGACAAAGTCTTTTGCCATTTGTACAGCAAAGTCTTTAAGCATAGGATTAGCACAGTGCTGTCCTTGCCGAGCTGTAAAATGACAAAAGCCAATTACCACTCCAGGCACAGTATTACAGTTTTGAATTGGTAAAATACCAAACAAGCCAACCTGAATTGAGTAAAAGCAACCCCTGACACAGTGTTTCGCTCTAATTAGAGCTCTTCAGAGAGGTATAGCTTTGTCCAGACACAAGGGAGCACCCAGTATAAGTCAAAGAAATACCCTTTCAGGCATAGAGTGACGAATAAATTATGCAAAAAAGAAGCAGAGAACTCTGGGTAGTTCTCAAGATTAGGTGGAAAGCAGCTTCTGTATGGAGCACTCTCAACACCAGCGACCCTCTAGATCTGCTCACCTCAAACGTCTGTTTTTCTATCAAAAACTTTAAGCATAGGATTAGCACAGTGCCATCCACGCCGAGATAGAAAAGGACAAAGTCTTTTCCCATTTGTACAGCAAAGTCTTTAAGCATAGGATTAGCACAGTAATGTCCTTGCCGAGCTGTAAAATGACAAAAGCCAATTACCACTCCAGGCACAGTATTACAGCTTTGAATTGGTAAAATACTAAACAAGCCAACCTGAAATGAGTAAAAGCAACCCCTGACACAGTGTTTCGCTCTAATTAGAGCTCTTCAGAGAGGTATAGCTTTGTCCAGACACAAGGGAGCACCCAGTATAAGTCAAAGAAATAACCTTTCAGGCATAGAGTGACAAATAAATTATGCAAAAAAGAAGCAGAGAACTCTGGGTAGTTCTCAAGTTTAGGTGGAAAGCAGCTCCTGTATGGAGCACTCTCAACACCAGCGACACTCTAGATCTGCTCACCTCAAATGTCTGGTTTTCCTATCAAAATATTTAAGCATAGGATTAGCACAGTGCCAACCACGCCGAGATAGAAAAGGACAAAGTCTTTTGCCATTTGTACAGCAAAGTCTTTAAGCATAGGACTAGCACAGTGCTGTCCTTGCCGATCTGTAAAATTACGAAAGCCAATTACCACTCCAGGCACAGTATTACAACTTTGAATGGGTAAAATACCAATCAAGCCAAACTGAAATGAGTAAAAGCAACTCCTGACACAGTGTTTCGCTCTAATCAGAGCTCTTCAGAGAGGTATAGCTTTGTCCAGACACAAGGGAGCACCCAGTATAAGTCAAAGAAATAACCTTTCAGGCATAGAGTGACGAATAAATTATGCAAAAAAGAAGCAGAGAACTCTGGGTAGTTCTCAAGTTTAGGTGGAAAGCAGATCCTGTATGGAGCACTCTCAACACCAGCGACACTCTAGATCTGCTCACCTCAAATGTCTGTTTTTCTATCAAAATCTTTAAGCATAGGATTAGCACAGTGCGAACCACGCGGAGATAGAAAAGGACAAAGTATTTTGCCATTTGTACAGCAAAGTCTTTAAGCATAGGACTAGCACAGTGCTGTCCTTGCCAAGCTGTAAAATGACAAAAGCCAATTACCACTCCAGGCACAGTATTACAGTTTTGAATTGGTAAAATACCAAACAAGCCAACCTGAATTGAGTAAAAGCAACCCCATACACAGTGTTTCGCTCTAATTAGAGCTCTTCAGAGAGGTATAGCTTTGTCCAGACACAAGGGAGCACCCAGTATAAGTCAAAGAAATACCCTTTCAGGCATAGAGTGACGAATAAATTATGCAAAAAAGAAGCAGAGAACTCTGGGTAGTTCTCAAGATTAGGTGGAAAGCAGCTTCTGTATGGAGCACTCTCAACACCAGCGACCCTCTAGATCTGCTCACCTCAAATGTCTGTTTTTCTATCAAAAACTTTAAGCATAGGATTAGCACAGTGCCATCCACGCCGAGATAGAAAAGGACAAAGTATTTTCCCATTTGTACAGCAAAGTCTTTAAGCATAGGATTAGCACAGTAATGTCCTTGCCGAGCTGTAAAATGACAAAAGCCAATTACCACTCCAGGCACAGTATTACAGCTTTGAATTGGTAAAATACTAAACAAGCCAACCTGAAATGAGTAAAAGCAACCCCTGACACAGTGTTTCGCTCTAATTAGAGCTCTTCAGAGAGGTATAGCTTTGTCCAGACACAAGGGAGCACCCAGTATAAGTCAAAGAAATAACCTTTCAGGCATAGAGTGACAAATAAATTATGCAAAAAAGAAGCAGAGAACTCTGGGTAGTTCTCAAGTTTAGGTGGAAAGCAGCTCCTGTATGGAGCACTCTCAACACCAGCGACACTCTAGATCTGCTCACCTCAAATGTCTGGTTTTCCTATCAAAATATTTAAGCATAGGATTAGCACAGTGCCAACCACGCCGAGATAGAAAAGGACAAAGTCTTTTGCCATTTGTACAGCAAAGTCTTTAAGCATAGGACTAGCACAGTGCTGTCCTTGCCGATCTGTAAAATTACGAAAGCCAATTACCACTCCAGGCACAGTATTACAACTTTGAATGGGTAAAATACCAATCAAGCCAAACTGAAATGAGTAAAAGCAACTCCTGACATAGTGTTTCGCTCTAATCAGAGCTCTTCAGAGAGGTATAGCTTTGTCCAGACACAAGGGAGCACCCAGTATAAGTCAAAGAAATAACCTTTCAGGCATAGAGTGACGAATAAATTATGCAAAAAAGAAGCAGAGAACTCTGGGTAGTTCTCAAGTTTAGGTGGAAAGCAGATCCTGTATGGAGCACTCTCAACACCAGCGACACTCTAGATCTGCTCACCTCAAATGTCTGTTTTTCTATCAAAATCTTTAAGCATAGGATTAGCACAGTGCGAACCACGCGGAGATAGAAAAGGACAAAGTATTTTGCCATTTGTACAGCAAAGTCTTTAAGCATAGGACTAGCACAGTGCTGTCCTTGCCAAGCTGTAAAATGACAAAAGCCAATTACCACTCCAGGCACAATATTACAGCTTTGAATTGGTAAAATACCAATCAAACCAACCTGAAATGAGTAAAAACAACCCCTGACACAGTGTTTCGCTCTAATTAGAGCTCTTCAGAGAGGTATAGCTTTGTCCAGACACAAGGGAGCACCCAGTAAAAGTCAAAGAAATACCCTTTCAGGCATAGAGTGACGAATAAGCTATGCAAAAAAGAAGCAGAGAACTCTGGGTAGTTCTCAAGTTTAGGTGGAAAGCAGCTCCTGTATTGAGCACTCTCAACACCAGCGACACTCTAGATCTGCTCACCTCAAATGTCTGTTTTTCTATCAAAATCTTTAAGCATAGGATTAGCACAGTGCCAACCACGCCGACATAGAAAAGGATAAAGTCTTTTGCCATTTGTACAACAAAGTCTTTAAGCATAGGACTAGCACAGTGCTGTCCTTGCCGAGCTGTAAAATGACAAAAGCCAATTAGCACTCCAGGCACAGTATTACAGCTTTGAATAGGTAAAATACCAATCAAGCAAACCTGAAATGAGTAAAAGCAACCCCTGACACAGTGTTTCGCTCTAATTAGAGCCCTTCAGAGAGGTATAGCTTTGTCCAGACACAAGGGAGCACCCAGTATAAGTCAATGAAATACCCTTTCAGGCATAGAGTGACGAATAAATTATGCAAAAAAAAGCAGAGAACTCTGGGTAGTTCTCAAGATTAGGTGGAAAGCAGCTTCTGTATGGAGCACTCTCAACATCAGCGACACTCTAGATCTGCTCACCTCAAATGTCTGTTTTTCTTTCAAAATCTTTAAGCATAGGATTAGCACAGTGCCAACCACGCCGAGATAGAAAAGAACAAAGTCTTTTGCCATTTGTCCAGCAAAGTCTTTAAGCATAGGACTAGCACAGTGCTGTCCTTGCCGAGCTGTAAATTGACAAAAGCCAATTACCACTCCAGACACAGTATTACAGCTTTGAATTGGTAAAATACCAATCAAGCCAACCTGAAATGAGTAAAAGCAACCCCTGACACAGTGTTTCGCTCTAATTAGAGCTCTTCAGAGAGGTATAACTTTGTCCAGACACAAGGGAGCACCCAGTATAAGTCAATGAAATACCCTTTCAGGCATAGAGTGACGAATAAATTATGCAAAAAAGAAGCAGAGAACTCTGGGTAGTTCTCAAGTTTAGGTGGAAAGCAGCTCCTGTATGGAGCACTCTCAACACCAGCGACACTCTAGATCTGCTCACCTCAAATGTCTGTTTTTCTATCAAAATCTTTAAGCATAGGATTAGCACAGTGCCAACCACGCCGAGATAGAAAAGGACAAAGTCTTTTGCCATTTGTACAGCAAAGTCTTTAAGCATAGGACTAGCACAGTGCTGTCCTTGCCGAGATGTAAAATGACAAAAGCCAATTACCACTCCAGGCACAGTATTACAGCTTTGAATAGGTAAAATACCAATCAAGCCAACCTGAAATGAGTAAAAGCAACGCCTGACACAGTATTTCGCTCTAATTAGAGCTTCTCAGAGAGGTATAGCTTTGTCCAGACACAAGGGAGCACCCAGTATAAGTCAATGAAATACACTTTCAGGCATAGAGTGACGAATAAATTATGCAAAAAAGAAGCAGAGAACTCTGGGTAGTTCTCAAGTTTAGGTCGAAAGCAGCTCCTGTATGGAGCACTCCTAACATCAGCAACACTCTAGATCTGCTCACCTCAAATGTCGGTTTTTCTACCAAAATCTTTAAGCATTGCATTAGCTCAGTGCCATCCACGCCGAGATAGAAAAGGACAAAGTCTTTTGCCATTTGTACAGAAAAGTCTTTAAGCATAGGACTAGCACAGTGCTGTCCTTGCCGAGCTGTAAAATGACAAAAGCCAATTACCACTCCAGGCACAGTATTACAGCTTTGAATAGGTAAAATACCAATCAAGCCAACCTGAAATGAGTAAAAGCAACCCCTGACACAGTGTTTCGCTCTAATTAGAGCTCTTCAGAGAGGTATAGCTTTGTCCAGACACAAGGGAGCACCCAGTATAAGTCAAAGAAATACCCTTTCAGGCATAGAGTGACGAATAAATTATGCAAAAAAGAAGCAGAGAACTCTGCAAGTTTAGGTGGAAAGCAGATCCTGTATGGAGCACTCTCAACACCAGCGACACTCTAGATCTGCTCACCTAAAATGTCTGTTTTTCTATCAAAATCTTTAAGCATAGGATTAGCACAGTGCCAACCACGCCGAGATAGAAAAGGACAAAGTCTTTTGCCATTTGTACAGCAAAGTCTTAAAGTATAGGACTAGCACAGTGCTGTGTTTGCCGAGCTGTAAATTGACAAAAGCCAATTACTACTCCAGACACAGTATTACAGCTTTGAATTGGTAAAATACCAATCAAGCCAACCTGAAATGAGTAAAAGCAACCCCTGACAAAGTGTTTCGCTCTAATTAGAGCTCTTCAGAGAGGTATAGCTTTGTCCAGACACAAGGGAGCACCCAGTATAAGTCAATGAAATACCCTTTCAGGCATAGAGTGACGAATAAATTATGCAAAAAAGAAGCAGAGAACTCTGGGTAGTTCTCAAGATTAGGTGGAAAGCAGCTTCAGTATGGAGCACTCTCAACACCAGCGACACTCTTGATCTGCTCACCTCAAATGTCTGTTTTTCTATCAAAATCTTTAAGCATAGGATTAGCACAGTGCCATCCACGCCGAGATAGAAAAGGACAAAGTCTTTTGCCATTTGTACAGCAAAGTCTTTAAGCATACGATTAGCACAGTGCTGTCCTTGCCGAGCTGTAAAATGTCAAAAGCCAATTACCACTCCAGGCACAGTATTACAGTTTTGAATTGGTAAAATACCAAACAAGCCAACCTGAAATGAGTAAAAGCAACCCCTGACACAGTGTTTCGCTCTAATTAGAGCTCTTCAGAGAGGTATAGCTTTGTCCAGACACAAGGGAGCACCCAGTATAAATCAATGAAATATCCTTTCAGGCATAGAGTGACGAATAAATTATGCAAAAAAGAAGCAGAGAACTCTGGGTAGTTCTCAAGTTTAGGTCGAAAGCAGCTCCTGTATGGAGCACTCTCAACATCAGCGACACTCTAGATCTGCTCACCTCAAATGTCTGTTTTTCTATCAAAATCTTTAAGCTTAGGATTAGCACAGTGCCAACCACGCCGAGATAGAAAAGAACAAAGTCTTTTGCCATTTGTCCAGCAAAGTCTTTAAGCATAGGACTAGCACAGTGCTGTCCTTGCCGAGCTGTAAATTGACAAAAGCCAATTACCACTCCAGGCACAGTATTACAGCTTTGAATTGGTAAAATACCAATCAAGCCAACCTGAAATGAGTAAAAACAACCCCTGACACAGTGTTTCGCTCTAATTAGAGCTCTTCATAGTGGTATAACTTTGTCCAGACACAAGGGAGCACCCAGTATAAGTCAATGAAATACCCTTTCAGGCATAGAGTGACGAATAAATTATGCAAAAAAGAAGCAGAGAACTCTGGGTGGTTCTCAAGTTTAGGTGGAAAGCAGCTCCTGTATGGAGCACTCTCAACACCAGCGACACTCTAGATCTGCTCACCTCAAATGTCTGTTTTTCTATCAAAATCTTTAAGCATAGGATTGGCACAGTGCCAACCACGCCGAGATAGAAAAGGACAAAGTCTTTTGCCATTTGTACAGCAAAGTCTTTAAGCATAGGACTAGCACAGTGCTGTCCTTGCCGAGCTGTAAAATGACAAAAGCCAATTACCACTCCAGGCACAGTATTACAGCTTTGAATAGGTAAAATACCAATCAAGCCAACCTGAAATGAGTAAAAGCAACCCCTGACACAGTATTTTGCTCTAATTAGAGCTCTTCAGAGAGGTATAGCTTTGTCCAGACACAAGGGAGCACCCAGTATAAGTCAATGAAATACACTTTCAGGCATAGAGTGACGAATAAATTATGCAAAAAAGAAGCAGAGAACTCTGGGTAGTTCTCAAGTTTAGGTCGAAAGCAGCTCCTGTATGGAGCACTCTCAACATCAGCGACACTCTAGATCTGCTCACCTCAAATGTCGGTTTTTCTACCAAAATCTTTAAGCATTGGATTAGCTCAGTGCCATCCACGCCGAGATAGAAAAGGACAAAGTCTTTTGCCATTTGTACTGCAAAGTCTTTAAGCATAGGACTAGCACAATGTTGTCCTTGCCGAGCTGTAAAATGACAAAAGCCAATTACCACTCCAGGCACAGTATTACAGCTTTGAATAGGTAAAATACCAATCAAGCCAACCTGAAATGAGTAAAAGCAACCCCTGACACAGTGTTTCGCTCTAATTAGAGCTCTTCAGAGAGGTATAGCTTTGTCCAGACACAAGGGAGCACCCAGTATAAGTCAAAGAAATACCCTTTCAGGCATAGAGTGACGAATAAATTATGCAAAAAAGAAGCAGAGAACTCTGCAAGTTTAGGTGGAAAGCAGATCCTGTATGGAGCACTCTCAACACCAGCGACACTCTAGATCTGCTCACCTCAAAGGTCTGTTTTTCTATCAAAATCTTTAAGCATAGGACTAGCACAGTGCTGTGTTTGCCGAGCTGTAAATTGACAAAAGCCAATTACTACTCCAGACACAGTATTACAGCTTTGAATTGGTAAAATCCCAATCAAGCCAACCTGAAATGAGTAAAAGCAACCCCTGACAAAGTGTTTCGCTCTAATTAGAGCTCTTCAGAGAGGTATAGCTTTGTCCAGACACAAGGGAGCACCTAGTATAAGTCAATGAAATACCCTTTCAGGCATAGAGTGACGAATAAATTATGCAAAAAAGAAGCAGAGAACTCTGGGTAGTTCTCAAGATTAGGTGGAAAGCAGCTTCAGTATGGAGCACTCTCAACACCAGCGACACTCTTGATCTGCTCACCTCAAATGTCTGTTTTTCTATCAAAATCTTTAAGCATAGGATTAGCACAGTGCCATCCACACCGAGATAGAAAAGGACAAAGTCTTTTGCCATTTGTACAGCAAAGTCTTTAAGCATAGGATTAGCACAGTGCTGTCCTTGCCGAGCTGTAAAATGACAAAAGCCAATTACCACTCCAGGCACAGTATTACAGCTTTGAATTGGTAAATTACTAAACAAGCCAACCTGAAATGAGTAAAAGCAACCCCTGACACAGTGTTTCGCTCTAATTAGAGCTCTTCATAGAGGTATAGCTTTGTCCAGACACAAGGGAGCACCCAGCATAAGTCAAAAAAATACCCTTTCAGGCATAGAGTGACGAATAAATTATGCAAAAAAGAAGCAGAGAACTCTGGGTAGTTCTCAAGTTTACGTGGAAAGCAGCTCCTGTATGGAGCTCTCTCAACACCAGCGACACTCTAGATCTGCTCACCTCAAATGTCTGTTTTTCTATCAAAATATTTAAGCATAGGATTAGCTCAGTGCCATCCACGCCGAGATAGAAAAGGACAAAGTCTTTTGCTATTTGTACAGCAAAGTCTTTAAGCAAAGGACCAGCACAGTGCTGTCCTTGCCGAGCTGTAAAATGACAAACGCCAATTACCACTCCAGGCACAGTATTACAGCTTTGAATTTGTAAAATACCAATCAAACCAACCTGAAATGTGTAAAAACAACCCCTGACACAGTGTTTCACTATAATTAGAGCTCTTCAGAGAGGTATAGCTTTGTCCAGACACAAGGGAGCACCCAGTATAAGTCAAAGAAATACCCTTTCAGGCATAGAGTGACGAATAAATTATGCAAAAAAGAAGCAGAGAACTCTGGGTAGTTCTCAAGTTTAGGTGGAAAGCAGCTCCTGTATGGAGCTCTCTCAACACCAGCGACACTCTAGATCTGCTCACCTCAAATGTCTGTTTTTCTATCAAAATATTTAAGCATAGGATTAGCACAGTGCCAACCACACCGAGATAGAAAAGGACAAAGTCTTTTGCTATTTGTACAGCAAAGTCTTTAAGCATAGGACTAGCACAGTGCTGTCCTTGCCGATCTGTAAAATGACAAAAGCCAATTACCACTCCAGGCACAGTATTACAGCTTTGAATGGGTAAAATACCAATCAAGCCAACCTGAAATGAGTAAAAGCAACCCCTGACACAGTGTTTCCCTCTAATTAGAGCTCTTCAGAGAGGTATAGCTTTGTCCAGACACAAGGGAGCACCCAGTATAAGTCAATGAAATACCCTTTCAGGCATAGAGTGACGAATAAATTATGCAAAAAAGAAGCAGAGAACTCTGGGTAGTTCTCAAGATTAGGTGGAAAGCAGCTTCTGTATGGAGCACTCTCAACACCAGCGACACTCTAGATCTGCTCAACTCAAATGTCTGCTTTTCTATCAAAATCTTTAAGCATAGGATTAGCACAGTGCCATCCACGCCGAGATAGAAAAGGACAAAATCTTTTGCCATTTGTACAGCAAAGTCTTTAAGCATAGGATTAGCACAGTGCTGTCCTTGCCGAGCTGTAAAATGACAAAAGCCAATTACCACTCCAGGCAAAGTATTACAGCTTTGAATTGGTAAAATACCAAACAAGCCAACCTGAAATGAGTAAAAGCAACCCCTGACACAGTGTTTCGCTCTAATTAGAGCTCTTCTGAGAAGTATAGCTTTGTCCAGACACAAGGGAGCACCCAGTATAAGTCAAAGAAATACCCTTTCAAGCATGGAGTGACGAATAAATTATGCAAAAAAAAAGCAGAGAACTCTGGGTAGTTCTCAAGTTTAGGTGGAAAGCAGCTCCTGCATGGAGCACTCTCAACACCAGCGACAATCTAGATCTGCTCACCTCAAATGTCTGTTTTGCTATCAAAATCTTTAAGCATAGGATTAGCACAGTGCCAACCACGCCGAGATAGAAAAGGACAAAGTCTTTTGCCATTTGTACAGCAAAGTCTTTAAGCATAGGACTAGCACAGCGCTGTCCTTGCCGATCTGTAAAATGACAAAAGCCAATTACCACTCCAGGCACAGCATTACAGCTTTGAATGGGTAAAATACCAATCAAGCCAACCTAAAATGAGTAAAAGCAATCCCTGACACAGTGTTTCGCTCTAATTAGAGCTCTTCAGAGAGGTATAGCTTTGTCCAGACACAAGGGAGCACCCAGTATAAGTCAATGAAATATCCTTTCAGGCATAGAGTGACGAATAAATTATGCAAAAAAGAAGCAGAGAACTCTGGGTAGTTCTCAAGTTTAGGTCGAAAGCAGCTTCTGTATGGAGCACTCTCAACATCAGCGACACTCTAGATCTGCTCACCTCAAATGTCTGTTTTTCTATCAAAATCTTTAAGCATAGGATTAGCACAGTGCCAACCACGCCGAGATAGAAAAGGACAAAGTCTTTTGCCATTTGTACAGCAAAGTCTTTAAGCATAGGACTAGCACAATGCTGTCCTTGCCGAGCTGTAAATTGACAAAAGCCAATTACCACTCCAGACACAGTATTACAGCTTTGAATTGGTAAAATACCAATCAAGCCAACCTGAAATGAGTAAAAGGAACCCCTGACACAGTGTTTCACTCTAATTAGAGCTCTTCAGAGAGGTATAACTTTGTCCAGACACAAAGGAGCACCTAGTATAAGTCAATGAAATACCCTTTCAGGCATAGAGTGACGAATAAATTATGCAAAAAAGAAGCAGAGAACTCTGGGTAGTTCTCAAGATTAGGTGGAAAGCAGCTTCAGTATGGAGCACTCTCAACACCAGCGACACTCTTGATCTGCTCACCTCAAATGTCTGTTTTTCTATCAAAATCTTTAAGCATAGGATTAGCACAGTGCCATCCACACCGAGATAGAAAAGGACAAAGTCTTTTGCCATTTGTACAGCAAAGTCTTTAAGCATAGGATTAGCACAGTGCTGTCCTTGCCGAGCTGTAAAATGACAAAAGCCAATTACCACTCCAGGCACAGTATTACAGCTTTGAATTGGTAAACTACTAAACAAGCCAACCTGAAATGAGTAAAAGCAACCCCTGACACAGTGTTTCGCTCTAATTAGAGCTCTTCATAGAGGTATAGCTTTGTCCAGACACAAGGGAGCACCCAGCATAAGTCAAAAAAATACCCTTTCAGGCATAGAGTGACGAATAAATTATGCAAAAAAGAAGCAGAGAACTCTGGGTAGTTCTCAAGTTTACGTGGAAAGCAGCTCCTGTATGGAGCTCTCTCAACACCAGCGACACTCTAGATCTGCTCACCTCAAATGTCTGTTTTTCTATCAAAATATTTAAGCATAGGATTAGCTCAGTGCCATCCACGCCGAGATAGAAAAGGACAAAGTCTTTTGCCATTTGTACAGCAAAGTCTTTAAGCATAGGACCAGCACAGTGCTGTCCTTGCCGAGCTGTAAAATGACAAACGCCAATTACCACTCCAGGCACAGTATTACAGCTTTGAATTTGTAAAATACCAATCATACCAACCTGAAATGTGTAAAAACAACCCCTGACACAGTGTTTCGCTCTAATTAGAGCTCTTCAGAGAGGTATAGCTTTGTCCAGACACAAGGGAGCACCCAGTATAAGTCAAAGAAATACCCTTTCAGGCATAGAGTGACGAATAAATTATGCAAAAAAGAAGCAGAGAACTCTGGGTAGTTCTCAAGTTTAGGTGGAAAGCAGCTCCTGTATGGAGCTCTCTCAACACCAGCGACACTCTAGATCTGCTCACCTCAAATGTCTGTTTTTCTATCAAAATATTTAAGCATAGGATTAGCACAGTGCCAACCACGCCGAGATAGAAAAGGACAAAGTCTTTTGCTATTTGTACAGCAAAGTCTTTAAGCATAGGACTAGCACAGTGCTGTCCTTGCCGATCTGTAAAATGACAAAAGCCAATTACCACTCCAGGCACAGTATTACAGCTTTGAATGGGTAAAATACCAATCAAGCCAACCTGAAATGAGTAAAAGCAACCCCTGACACAGTGTTTCGCTCTAATTAGAGCTCTTCAGAGAGGTATAGCTTTGTCCAGACACAAGGGAGCACCCAGTATAAGTCAATGAAATACCCTTTCAGGCATAGAGTGATGAATAAATTATGCAAAAAAGAAGCAGAGAACTCTGGGTAGTTCTCAAGATTAGGTGGAAAGCAGCTTCTGTATGGAGCACTCTCAACACCAGCGACACTCTAGATCTGCTCACCTCAAATGTCTGTTTTTCTATCAAAATCTTTAAGCATAGGATAAGCACAGTGCCATCCACGCCGAGATAGAAAAGGACAAAATCTTTTGCCATTTGTACAGCAAAGTCTTTAAGCATAGGATTAGCACAGTGCTGTCCTTGCCGAGCTGTAAAATGACAAAAGCCAATTACCACTCCAGGCAAAGTATTACAGCTTTGAATTGGTAAAATACCAAACAAGCCAACCTGAAATGAGTAAAAGCAACCCCTGACACAGTGTTTCGCTCTAATTAGAGCTCTTCTGAGAAGTATAGCTTTGTCCAGACACAAGGGAGCACCCAGTATAAGTCAAAGAAATACCCTTTCAAGCATAGAGTGACAAATAAATTATGCAAAAAAAAAGCAGAGAACTCTGGGTAGTTCTCAAGTTTAGGTGGAAAGCAGCTCCTGCATGGAGCACTCTCAACACCAGCGACAATCTAGATCTGCTCACCTCAAATGTCTGTTTTGCTATCAAAATCTTTAAGCATAGGATTAGCACAGTGCCAACCACGCCGAGATAGAAAAGGACAAAGTCTTTTGCCATTTGTACAGCAAAGTCTTTAAGCATAGGACTAGCACAGCGCTGTCCTTGCCGATCTGTAAAATGACAAAAGCCAATTACCACTCCAGGCACAGCATTACAGCTTTGAATGGGTAAAATACCAATCAAGCCAACCTAAAATGAGTAAAAGCAACCCCTGACACAGTGTTTCGCTCTAATTAGAGCTCTTCAGAGAGGTATAGCTTTGTCCAGACCCAAGGGAGCACCCAGTATAAGTCAATGAAATATCCTTTCAGGCATAGAGTGACGAATAAATTATGCAAAAAAGAAGCAGAGAACTCTGGGTAGTTCTCAAGTTTAGGTCGAAAGCAGCTCCTGTATGGAGCACTCTCAACATCAGCGACACTCTAGATCTGCTCACCTCAAATGTATGTTTTTCTATCAAAATCTTTAAGCATAGGATTAGCACAGTGCCAACCACGCCGAGATAGAAAAGGACAAAGTCTTTTGCCATTTGTACAGCAAAGTCTTTAAGCATAGGACTAGCACAATGCTGTCCTTGCCGAGCTGTAAATTGACAAAAGCCAATTACCACTCCAGACACAGTATTACAGCTTTGAATTGGTAAAATACCAATCAAACCAACCTGAAATGAGTAAAAGCAACCCCTGACACAGTGTTTCGCTCTAATTAGAGCTCTTCAGAGAGGTATAACTTTGTCCAGACACAAGGGAGCACCCAGTATAAGTCAAAGAAATACCCTTTCAGGCATAGAGTGACGAATAAATTATGCAAAAAAGAAGCAGAGAACTCTGGGTAGTTCTCAAGATTAGGTGGAAAGCAGCTTCTGTATGGAGCACTCTCAACACCAGCGACCCTCTAGATCTGCTCACCTCAAATGTCTGTTTTTCTATCAAAAACTTTAAGCATAGGATTAGCACAGTGCCATCCACGCCGAGATAGAAAAGGACAAAGTCTTTTCCCATTTGTACAGCAAAGTCTTTAAGCATAGGATTAGCACAGTAATGTCCTTGCCGAGCTGTAAAATGACAAAAGCCAATTACCACTCCAGGCACAGTATTACAGCTTTGAATTGGTAAAATACTAAACAAGCCAACCTGAAATGAGTAAAAGCAACGCCTGACACAGTGTTTCGCTCTAATTAGAGCTCTTCAGAGAGGTATAGCTTTGTCCAGACACAAGGGAGCACCCAGTATAAGTCAAAGAAATAACCTTTCAGGCATAGAGTGACAAATAAATTATGCAAAAAAGAAGCAGAGAACTCTGGGTAGTTCTCAAGTTTAGGTGGAAAGCAGCTCCTGTATGGAGCACTCTCAACACCAGCGACACTCTAGATCTGCTCACCTCAAATGTCTGTTTTTCTATCAAAATATTTAAGCATAGGATTAGCACAGTGCCAACCACGCCGAGATAGAAAAGGACAAAGTCTTTTGCCATTTGTATAGCAAAGTCTTTAAGCATAGGACTAGCACAGTGCTGTCCTTGCCGATCTGTAAAATGACGAAAGCCAATTACCACTCCAGGCACAGTATTACAACTTTGAATGGGTAAAATACCAATCAAGCCAAACTGAAATGAGTAAAAGCAACTCCTGACACATTGTTTCGCTCTAATTAGAGCTCTTCAGAGAGGTATAGCTTTGTCCAGACACAAGGGAGCACCCAGTATAAGTCAAAGAAATAACCTTTCAGGCATAGAGTGACGAATAAATTATGCAAAAAAGAAGCAGAGAACTCTGGGTAGTTCTCAAGTTTAGGTGGAAAGCAGATCCTGTATGGAGCACTCTCAACACCAGCGACACTCTAGATCTGCTCACCTCAAATGTCTGTTTTTCTATCAAAATCTTTAAGCATAGGATTAGCACAGTGCCAACCACGCGCAGATAGAAAAGGAAAAAGTCTTTTGCCATTTGTACAGCAAAGTCTTTAAGCATAGGACTAGCACAGTGCTGTCTTTGCTGAGCTGTAAATTGACAAAAGCCAATTACCACTCCAGACACAGTATTACAGCTTTGAATTGTTAAAATACCAATCAAGCCAACCTGAAATGAGTAAAAGAAACCCCTCACACAGTGTTTCGCTCTAATTAGAGGTCTTCAGAGAGGTATAGCTTTGTCCAGACACAAGGGAGCACCCAGTATAAGTCAATGAAATATCCTTTCAGGCATAGAGTGACGAATAAATTATGCAAAAAAGAAGCAGAGAACTCTGGGTAGTTCTCAAGTTTAGGTCGAAAGCAGCTTCTGTATGGAGCACTCTCAACATCAGCGACACTCTAGATCTGCTCACCTCAAATGTCTGTTTTTCTATCAAAATCTTTAAGCATAGGATTAGCACAGTGCCAACCACGCCGAGATAGAAAAGGACAAAGTCTTTTGCCATTTGTACAGCAAAGTCTTTAAGCATAGGACTAGCACAATGCTGTCCTTGCCGAGCTGTAAATTGACAAAAGCCAATTACCACTCCAGACACAGTATTACAGCTTTGAATTGGTAAAATACCAATCAAGCCAACCTGAAATGAGTAAAAGGAACCCCTGACACAGTGTTTCGCTCTAATTAGAGCTCTTCAGAGAGGTATAACTTTGTCCAGACACAAAGGAGCACCCAGTATAAGTCAAAGAAATACCCTTTCAGGCATAGAGTGACGAATAAATTATGCAAAAAAGAAGCAGAGAACTCTGGGTAGTTCTCAAGTTTAGGTGGAAAGCAGCTCCTGTATGGAGCACTCTCAACACCAGCGACACTCTAGATCTGCTCACCTCAAATGTCTGTTTTTCTATCAAAATCTTTAAGCATAGGATTAGCACAGTGCCAACCACGCCGAGATAGAAAAGGACAAAGTCTTTTGCCATTTGTACAGCAAAGTCTTTAAGCATAGGACTAGCACAGTGCTGTCCTTGCCGAGCTGTAAAATGACAAAAGCCAATTACCACTCCAGGCACAGTATTACAGCTTTGAATAGGTAAAATACCAATCAAGCCAACCTGAAATGTGTAAAAGCAACCCCTGACAAAGTGTTTCGCTCTAATTAGAGCTCTTCAGAGAGGTATAGCTTTGTCCAGACACAAGGGAGCACCCAGTATAAGTCAATGAAATACCCTTTGAGGCATAGAGTGACGAATAAATTATGCAAAAAAGAAGCAGAGAACTCTGGGTAGTTCTCAAGATTAGGTGGAAAGCAGCTTCAGTATGGAGCACTCTCAACACCAGCGACACTCTTGATCTGCTCACCTCAAATGTCTGTTTTTCTATCAAAATCTTTAAGCATAGGATTAGCTCAGTGCCATCCACGCCGAGATAGAAAAGGACAAAGTCTTTTGCCATTTGTACAGCAAAGTCTTTAAGCATAGGACCAGCACAGTGCTGTCCTTGCCGAGCTGTAAAATGACAAACGCCAATTACCACTCCAGGCACAGTATTACAGCTTTGAATTTGTAAAATACCAATCAAACCAACCTGAAATGTGTAAAAACAACCCCTGACACAGTATTTCGCTCTAATTAGAGCTCTTCAGAGAGGTATAGCTTTGTCCAGACACAAGGGAGCACCCAGTATAAGTCAATGAAATACACTTTCAGGCATAGAGTGACGAATAAATTATGCAAAAAAGAAGCAGAGAACTCTGGGTAGTTCTCAAGTTTAGGTCGAAAGCAGCTCCTGTATGGAGCACTCTCAACATCAGCGACACTCTTGATCTGCTCACAACAAATGTCGGTTTTTCTACCAAAATCTTTAAGCATTGGATTAGCTCAGTGCCATCCACGCCGAGATAGAAAAGGACAAAGTCTTTTGCCATTTGTACAGCAAAGTCTTTAAGCATAGAACTAGCACAATGCTGTCCTTGCCGAGCTGTAAAATGACAAAAGCCAATTACCACTCCAGGCACAGTATTACAGCTTTGAATAGGTAAAATACCAATCAAGCCAACCTGAAATGAGTAAAAGCAACCCCTGACACAGTGTTTCGCTCTAATTAGAGCTCTTCAGAGAGGTATAGCTTTGTCCAGACACAAGGGAGCACCCAGTATAAGTCAAAGAAATACCCTTTCAGGCATAGAGTGACGAATAAATTATGCAAAAAAGAAGCAGAGAACTCTGCAAGTTTAGGTGGAAAGCAGATCCTGTATGGAGCACTCTCAACACCAGCGACACTCTAGATCTGCTCACCTCAAATGTCTGTTTTTCTATCAAAATCTTTAAGCATAGGATTAGCACAGTGCCAACCACGCCGAGGTAGAAAAGGACAAAGTCTTTTGCCATTTGTACAGCAAAGTCTTTAAGCATAGGACTAGCACAGTGCTGTGTTTGCCGAGCTGTAAATTGACAAAAGCCAATTACTACTCCAGACACAGTATTACAGCTTTGAATTGGTAAAATACCAATCAAGCCAACCTGAAATGAGTAAAAGCAACCCCTGACACAGTGTTTCGCTCTAATTAGAGCTCTTCAGAGAGGTATAGCTTTGTCCAGACACAAGGGAGCACCCAGTATAAGTCAATAAAATACCCTTTCAGGCATAGAGTGACGAATAAATTATGCAAAAAAGAAGCAGAGAACTCTGGGTAGTTCTCAAGATTAGGTGGAAAGCAGCTTCTGTATGGAGCACTCTCAACACCAGCGACACTCTAGATCTGCTCACCTCAAATGTCTGTTTTTCTATCAAAATCTTTAAGCATAGGATTAGCACAGTGCCATCCACGCCGAGATAGAAAAGGACAAAATCTTTTGCCATTTGTACAGCAAAGTCTTTAAGCATAGGATTAGCACAGTGCTGTCCTTGCCGAGCTGTAAAATGACAAAAGCCAATTACCACTCCAGGCAAAGTATTACAGCTTTGAATTGGTAAAATACCAAACAAGCCAACCTGAAATGAGTAAAAGCAACCCCTGACACAGTGTTTCGCTCTAATTAGAGCTCTTCTGAGAAGTATAGCTTTGTCCAGACACAAGGGAGCACCCAGTATAAGTCAAAGAAATACCCTTTCAAGCATAGAGTGACAAATAAATTATGCAAAAAAAAAGCAGAGAACTCTGGGTAGTTCTCAAGTTTAGGTGGAAAGCAGCTCCTGCATGGAGCACTCTCAACACCAGCGACAATCTAGATCTGCTCACCTCAAATGTCTGTTTTGCTATCAAAATCTTTAAGCATAGGATTAGCACAGTGCCAACCACGCCGAGATAGAAAAGGACAAAGTCTTTTGCCATTTGTACAGCAAAGTCTTTAAGCATAGGACTAGCACAGCGCTGTCCTTGCCGATCTGTAAAATGACAAAAGCCAATTACCACTCCAGGCACAGCATTACAGCTTTAAATGGGTAAAATACCAATCAAGCCAACCTTAAATGAGTAAAAGCAACCCCTGACACAGTGTTTCGCTCTAATTAGAGCTCTTCAGAGAGGTATAGCTTTGTCCAGACCCAAGGGAGCACCCAGTATAAGTCAATGAAATATCCTTTCAGGCATAGAGTGACGAATAAATTATGCAAAAAAGAAGCAGAGAACTCTGGGTAGTTCTCAAGTTTAGGTCGAAAGCAGCTCCTGTATGGAGCACTCTCAACATCAGCGACACTCTAGATCTGCTCACCTCAAATGTATGTTTTTCTATCAAAATCTTTAAGCATAGGATTAGCACAGTGCCAACCACGCCGAGATAGAAAAGGACAAAGTCTTTTGCCATTTGTACAGCAAAGTCTTTAAGCATAGGACTAGCACAATGCTGTCCTTGCCGAGCTGTAAATTGACAAAAGCCAATTACCACTCCAGACACAGTATTACAGCTTTGAATTGGTAAAATACCAATCAAACCAACCTGAAATGAGTAAAAGGAACCCCTGACACAGTGTTTCGCTCTAATTAGAGCTCTTCAGAGAGGTATAACTTTGTCCAGACACAAGGGAGCACCCAGTATAAGTCAAAGAAATACCCTTTCAGGCATAGAGTGACGAATAAATTATGCAAAAAAGAAGCAGAGAACTCTGGGTAGTTCTCAAGTTTAGGTGGAAAGCAGCTCCTGTATGGAGCACTCTCAACACCAGCGACACTCTAGATCTGCTCACCTCAAATGTCTGTTTTTCTATCAAAATCTTTAAGCATAGGATTAGCACAGTGCCAACCACGCCGAGATAGAAAAGGACAAAGTATTTTGCCATTTGTACAGCAAAGTCTTTAAGCATAGGACTAGCACAGTGCTGTCCTTGCCGAGCTGTAAAATGACAAATGCCAAGTACCACTCCAGGCACAGTATTACAGCTTTGAATAGGTAAAATACCAATCAAGCCAACAAGAAATGAGTAAAAGCAACCGCTGACACAGTATTTCGCTCTAATTAGAGCTCTTCAGAGAGGTATAGCTTTGTCCAGACACAAGGGAGCACCCAGTATAAGTCAATGAAATACACTTTCAGGCATAGAGTGACGAATAAATTATGCAAAAAAGAAGCAGAGAACTCTGGGTAGTTCTCAAGTTTAGGTCGAAAGCAGCTCCTGTATGGAGCACTCTCAACATCAGCGACACTCTAGATCTGCTCACAACAAATGTCGGTTTTTCTACCAAAATCTTTAAGCATTGGATTAGCTCAGTGCCATCCACGCCGAGATAGAAAAGGACAAAGTCTTTTGCTATTTGTACAGCAAAGTCTTTAAGCATAGGACTAGCACAATGCTGTCCTTGCCGAGCTGTAAAATGACAAAAGCCAATTACCACTCCAGGCACAGTATTACAGCTTTGAATAGGTAAAATACCAATCAAGCCAACCTGAAATGAGTAAAAGCAACCCCTGACACAGTGTTTCGCTCTAATTAGAGCTCTTCAGAGAGGTATAGCTTTGTCCAGACACAAGGGAGCACCCAGTATAAGTCAAAGAAATACCCTTTCAGGCATAGAGTGACGAATAAATTATGCAAAAAAGAAGCAGAGAACTCTGCAAGTTTAGGTGGAAAGCAGATCCTGTATGGAGCACTCTCAACACCAGATACACTCTAGATCTGCTCACCTCAAATGTCTGTTTTTCTATCAAAATCTTTAAGCATAGGATTAGCACAGTGCCAACCACGCCGAGATAGAAAAGGACAAAGTCTTTTGCCATTTGTACAGCAAAGTCTTTAAGCATAGGACTAGCACAGTGCTGTCTTTGCCGAGCTGTAAATTGACAAAAGCCAATTACTACTCCAGACACAGTATTACAGCTTTGAATTGGTAAAATACCAATCAAGCCAACCTGAAATGAGTAAAAGCAACCCCTGACAAAGTGTTTCGCTCTAATTAGAGCTCTTCAGAGAGGTATAGCTTTGTCCAGACACAAGGGAGCACCCAGTATAAGTCAATGAAATACCCTTTGAGGCATAGAGTGACGAATAAATTATGCAAAAAAGAAGCAGAGAACTCTGGGTAGTTCTCAAGATTAGGTGGAAAGCAGCTTCAGTATGGAGCACTCTCAACACCAGCGACACTCTTGATCTGCTCACCTCAAATGTCTGTTTTTCTATCAAAATCTTTAAGCATAGGATTAGCACAGTGCCATCCACGCCGAGATAGAAAAGGACAAAGTCTTTTGCCATTTGTACAGCAAAGTCTTTAAGCATAGGATTAGCACAGTGCTGTTCTTGCCGAGCTGTAAAATGACAAAAGCCAATTACCACTCCAGGCACAGTATTACAGTTTTGAATTGGTAAAATACCAAACAAGCCAACCTGAAATGAGTAAAAGCAACCCCTGACACAGTGTTTCGCTCTACTTAGAGCTCTTCAGAGAGGTATAGCTTTGTCCAGACACAAGGGAGCACCCAGTATAAGTCAAAGAAATACCCTTTCAGGCATAGAGTGACGAATAAATTATGCAAAAAAGAAGCAGAGAACTCTGGGTAGTTCTCAAGATTAGGTGGAAAGCAGCTTCTGTATGGAGCACTCTCAACACCAGCGACCCTCTAGATCTGCTCACCTCAAATGTCTGTTTTTCTATCAAAAACTTTAAGCATAGGATTAGCACAGTGCCATCCACGCCGAGATAGAAAAGGACAAAGTCTTTTCCCATTTGTACAGCAAAGTCTTTAAGCATAGGATTAGCACAGTAATGTCCTTGCCGAGCTGTAAAATGACAAAAGCCAATTACCACTCCAGGCACAGTATTACAGCTTTGAATTGGTAAAATACTAAACAAGCCAACCTGAAATGAGTAAAAGCAACCCCTGACACAGTGTTTCGCTCTAATTAGAGCTCTTCAGAGAGGTATAGCTTTGTCCAGACACAAGGGAGCACCCAGTATAAGTCAAAGAAATAACCTTTCAGGCATAGAGTGACAAATAAATTATGCAAAAAAGAAGCAGAGAACTCTGGGTAGTTCTCAAGTTTAGGTGGAAAGCAGCTCCTGTATGGAGCACTCTCAACACCAGCGACACTCTAGATCTGCTCACCTCAAATGTCTGTTTTTCTATCAAAATATTTAAGCATAGGATTAGCACAGTGCCAACCACGCCGAGATAGAAAAGGACAAAGTCTTTTGCCATTTGTATAGCAAAGTCTTTAAGCATAGGACTAGCACAGTGCTGTCCTTGCCGATCTGTAAAATGACGAAAGCCAATTACCACTCCAGGCACAGTATTACAACTTTGAATGGGTAAAATACCAATCAAGCCAAACTGAAATGAGTAAAAGCAACTCCTGACACATTGTTTCGCTCTAATTAGAGCTCTTCAGAGAGGTATAGCTTTGTCCAGACACAAGGGAGCACCCAGTATAAGTCAAAGAAATAACCTTTCAGGCATAGAGTGACGAATAAATTATGCAAAAAAGAAGCAGAGAACTCTGGGTAGTTCTCAAGTTTAGGTGGAAAGCAGATCCTGTATGGAGCACTCTCAACACCAGCGACACTCTAGATCTGCTCACCTCAAATGTCTGTTTTTCTATCAAAATCTTTAAGCATAGGATTAGCACAGTGCCAACCACGCGCAGATAGAAAAGGAAAAAGTCTTTTGCCATTTGTACAGCAAAGTCTTTAAGCATAGGACTAGCACAGTGCTGTCTTTGCTGAGCTGTAAATTGACAAAAGCCAATTACCACTCCAGACACAGTATTACAGCTTTGAATTGTTAAAATACCAATCAAGCCAACCTGAAATGAGTAAAAGAAACCCCTGACACAGTGTTTCGCTCTAATTAGAGGTCTTCAGAGAGGTATAGCTTTGTCCAGACACAAGGGAGCACCCAGTATAAGTCAAAAAAATACCCTTTCAGGCATAGAGTGACGAATAAATTATGCAAAAAAGAAGCAGAGAACTCTGCAAGTTTAGGTGGAAAGCAGATCCTGTATGGAGCACTCTCAACACCAGCGACACTCTAGATCTGCTCACCTCAAATGTCTGTTTTTCTATCAAAATCTTTAAGCATAGGATTAGCACAGTGCCAACCACGCCGAGATAGAAAAGGACAAAGTCTTTTGCCATTTGTACAGCAAAGTCTTTAAGTATAGGACTAGCACAGTGCTGTGTTTGCCGAGCTGTAAATTGACAAAAGCCAATTACTACTCCAGACACAGTATTACAGCTTTGAATTGGTAAAATACCAATCAAGCCAACCTGAAATGAGTAAAAGCAACCCCTGACAAAGTGTTTCGCTCTAATTAGAGCTCTTCAGAGAGGTATAGCTTTGTCCAGACACAAGGGAGCACCCAGTATAAGTCAATGAAATACCCTTTCAGGCATAGAGTGACGAATAAATTATGCAAAAAAGAAGCAGAGAACTCTGGGTAGTTCTCAAGTTTAGGTCGAAAGCAGCTCCTGTATGGAGCACTCTCAACATCAGCGACACTCTAGATCTGCTCACCTCAAATGTCTGTTTTTCTATCAAAATCTTTAAGCATAGGATTAGCACAGTGCCAACCACGCCGAGATAGAAAAGAACAAAGTCTTTTGCCATTTGTCCAGCAAAGCCTTTAAGCATAGGACTAGCACAGTGCTGTCCTTGCCGAGCTGTAAATTGACAAAAGCCAATTACCACTCCAGACACAGTATTACAGCTTTGAATTGGTAAAATACCAATCAAGCCAACCTGAAATGAGTAAAAGCAACCCCTGACACAGTGTTTCGCTCTAATTAGAGCTCTTCAGAGTGGTATAACTTTGTCCAGACACAAGGGAGCACCCAGTATAAGTCAATGAAATACCCTTTCAGGCATAGAGTGACGAATAAATTATGCAAAAAAGAAGCAGAGAACTCTGGGTAGTTCTCAAGTTTAGGTGGAAAGCAGCTCCTGTATGGAGCACTCTCAACACCAGCGACACTCTAGATCTGCTCACCTCAAATGTCTGTTTTTCTATCAAAATCTTTAAGCATAGGATTAGCACAGTGCCAACCACGCCGAGATAGAAAAGGACAAAGTCTTTTGCCATTTGTACAGCAAAGTCTTTAAGCATAGGACTAGCACAGTGCTGTCCTTGCCGAGCTGTAAAATGACAAAAGCCAATTACCACTCCAGGCACAGTATTACAGCTTTGAATAGGTAAAATACCAATCAAGCCAACCTGAAATGAGTAAAAGCAACCCCTAACACAGTATTTTGCTCTAATTAGAGCTCTTCAGAGAGGTATAGCTTTGTCCAGACACAAGGGAGCACCCAGTATAAGTCAATGAAATACCCTTTCAGGCATAGAGTGACGAATAAATTATGCAAAAAAGAAGCAGAGAACTCTGGGTAGTTCTCAAGATTAGGTGGAAAGCAGCTTCTGTATGGAGCACTATCAACATCACCGACACTCTAGATCTGCTCACCTCAAATGTCTGTTTTTCTATCAAAATCTTTAAGCATAGGATTAGCACAGTGCCAACCACGCCGAGATAGAAAAGAACAAAGTCTTTTGCCATTTGTCCAGCAAAGTCTTTAAGCATAGGACTAGCACAGTGCTGTCCTTGCCGAGCTGTAAATTGACAAAAGCCAATTACCACTCCAGACACAGTATTACAGCTTTGAATTGGTAAAATACCAATCAAGCCAACCCGAAATGAGTAAAAGCAACCCCTGACACAGTGTTTCGCTCTAATTAGAGCTCTTCAGAGAGGTATAACTTTGTCCAGACACCAGGGAGCACCCAGTATAAGTCAATGAAATACCCTTTCAGGCATAGAGTGACGAATAAATTATGCAAAAAAGAAGCAGAGAACTCTGGGTAGTTCTCAAGTTTAGGTGGAAAGCAGCTCCTGTATGGAGCACTCTCAACACCAGCGACACTCTAGATCTGCTCACCTCAAATGTCTGTTTTTCTATCAAAATCTTTAAGCATAGGATTAGCACAGTGCCAACCACGCCGAGATAGAAAAGGACAAAGTCTTTTGCCATTTGTACAGCAAAGTCTTTACGCATAGGACTAGCACAGTGCTGTCCTTGCCGAGCTGTAAAATGACAAAAGCCAATTACCACTCCAGGCACAGTATTACAGCTTTGAATAGGTAAAATACCAATCAAGCCAACCTGAAATGAGTAAAAGCAACCCCTGACACAGTGTTTCGCTCTAATTAGAGCTCTTCAGAGAGGTATAGCTTTGTCCAGACACAAGGGAGCACCCAGTATAAGTCAAAGAAATACCCTTTCAGGCATAGAGTGACGAATACATTATGCAAAAAAGAAGCAGAGAACTCTGCAAGTTTAGGTGGAAAGCAGATCCTGTATGGAGCACTCTCAACACCAGCGACACTCTAGATCTGCTCACCTAAAATGTCTGTTTTTCTATCAAAATCTTTAAGCATAGGATTAGCACAGTGCCAACCACGCCGAGATAGAAAAGGACAAAGTCTTTTGCCATTTGTTCAGCAAAGTCTTTAAGTATAGGACTAGCACAGTGCTGTGTTTGCCGAGCTGTAAATTGACCAAAGCCAATTACTACTCCAGACACAGTATTACAGCTTTGAATTGGTAAAATACCAATCAAGCCAACCTGAAATGAGTAAAAGCAACCCCTGACAAAGTGTTTCGCTCTAATTAGAGCTCTTCAGAGAGGTATAGCTTTGTCCAGACACAAGGGAGCACCCAGTATAAGTCAATGAAATACCCTTTCAGGCATAGAGTGACGAATAAATTATGCAAAAAAGAAGCAGAGAACTCTGGGTAGTTCTCAAGTTTAGGTCGAAAGCAGCTCCTGTATGGAGCACTCTCAACATCAGCGACACTCTAGATCTGCTCACCTCAAATGTCTGTTTTTCTATCAAAATCTTTAAGCATAGGATTAGCACAGTGCCAACCACTCCGAGATAGAAAAGAACAAAGTCTTTTGCTATTTGTCCAGCAAAGCCTTTAAGCATAGGACTAGCACAGTGCTGTCCTTGCCGAGCTGTAAATTGACAAAAGCCAATTACCACTCCAGACACAGTATTACAGCTTTGAATTGGTAAAATACCAATCAAGCCAACCTGAAATGAGTAAAAGCAACCCCTGACACAGTGTTTCGCTCTAATTAGAGCTCTTCAGAGTGGTATAACTTTGTCCAGACACAAGGGAGCACCCAGTATAAGTCAATGAAATACCCTTTCAGGCATAGAGTGACGAATAAATTATGCAAAAAAGAAGCAGAGAACTCTGGGTAGTTCTCAAGTTTAGGTGGAAAGCAGCTCCTGTATGGAGCACTCTCAACACCAGCGACACTCTAGATCTGCTCACCTCAAATGTCTGTTTTTCTATCAAAATCTTTAAGCATAGGATTAGCACAGTGCCAACCACGCCGAGATAGAAAAGGACAAAGTCTTTTGCCATTTGTACAGCAAAGTCTTTAAGCATAGGACTAGCACAGTGCTGTCCTTGCCGAGCTGTAAAATGACAAAAGCCAATTACCACTCCAGGCACAGTATTACAGCTTTGAATAGGTAAAATACCAATCAAGCCAACCTGAAATGAGTAAAAGCAACCCCTGACACAGTATTTTGCTCTAATTAGAGCTCTTCAGAGAGGTATAGCTTTGTCCAGACACAAGGGAGCACCCAGTATAAGTCAATGAAATACACTTTCAGGCATAGAGTGACGAATAAATTATGCAAAAAAGAAGCAGAGAACTCTGGGTAGTTCTCAAGTTTAGGTCGAAAGCAGCTCCTGTATGGAGCACTCTCAACATCAGCGACACTCTAGATCTGCTCACCTCAAATGTCGGTTTTTCTACCAAAATCTTTAAGCATTGGATTAGCTCAGTGCCATCCACGCCGAGATAGAAAAGGACAAAGTCTTTTGCCATTTGTACTGCAAAGTCTTTAAGCATAGGACTAGCACAATGCTGTCCTTGCCGAGCTGTAAAATGACAAAAGCCAATTACCACTCCAGGCACAGTATTACAGCTTTGAATAGGTAAAATACCAATCAAGCCAACCTGAAATGAGTAAAAGCAACCCCTGACACAGTGTTTCGCTCTAATTAGAGCTCTTCAGAGAGGTATAGCTTTGTCCAGACACAAGGGAGCACCCAGTATAAGTCAAAGAAATACCCTTTCAGGCATAGAGTGACGAATAAATTATGCAAAAAAGAAGCAGAGAACTCTGCAAGTTTAGGTGGAAAGCAGATCCTGTATGGAGCACTCTCAACACCAGCGACACTCTAGATCTGCTCACCTCAAATGTCTGTTTTTCTATCAAAATCTTTAAGCATAGGATTAGCACAGTGCCAACCACGCCGAGATAGAAAAGGACAAAGTCTTTTGCCATTTGTACAGCAAAGTCTTTAAGCATAGGACTAGCACAGTGCTGTGTTTGCCGAGCTGTAAATTGACAAAAGCCAATTACTACTCCAGACACAGTATTACAGCTTTGAATTGGTAAAATACCAATCAAGCCAACCTGAAATGAGTAAAAGCAACCCCTGACAAAGTGTTTCGCTCTAATTAGAGCTCTTCAGAGAGGTATAGCTTTGTCCAGACACAAGGGAGCACCCAGTATAAGTCAATGAAATACCCTTTCAGGCATAGAGTGACGAATAAATTATGCAAAAAAGAAGCAGAGAACTCTGGGTAGTTCTCAAGATTAGGTGGAAAGCAGCTTCAGTATGGAGCACTCTCAACACCAGCGACACTCTTGATCTGCTCACCTCAAATGTCTGTTTTTCTATCAAAATCTTTAAGCATAGGATTAGCACAGTGCCATCCACACCGAGATAGAAAAGGACAAAGTCTTTTGCCATTTGTACAGCAAAGTCTTTAAGCATAGGATTAGCACAGTGCTGTCCTTGCCGAGCTGTAAAATGACAAAAGCCAATTACCACTCGAGGCACAGTTTTACAGCTTTGAATTGGTAAAATACTAAACAAGCCAACCTGAAATGAGTAAAAGCAACCCCTGACACAGTGTTTCGCTCTAATTAGAGCTCTTCAGAGAGGTATAGCTTTGTCCAGACACAAGGGAGCACCCAGCATAAGTCAAAAAAATACCCTTTCAGGCATAGAGTGACGAATAAATTATGCAAAAAAGAAGCAGAGAACTCTGCAAGTTTAGGTGGAAAGCAGATCCTGTATGGAGCACTCTCAACACCAGCGACACTCTAGATCTGCTCACCTCAAATGTCTGTTTTTCTATCAAAATCTTTAAGCATAGGATTAGCACAGTGCCAACCACGCCGAGATAGAAAAGGACAAAGTCTTTTGCCATTTGTACAGCAAAGTCTTTAAGCATAGGACTAGCACAGTGCTGTGTTTGCCGAGCTGTAAATTGACAAAAGCCAATTACTACTCCAGACACAGTATTACAGCTTTGAATTGGTAAAATACCAATCAAGCCAACCTGAAATGAGTAAAAGCAACCCCTGACAAATTGTTTCGCTCTAATTAGAGCTCTTCAGAGAGGTATAGCTTTGTCCAGACACAAGGGAGCACCCAGTATAAGTCAATGAAATACCCTTTCAGGCATAGAGTGACGAATAAATTATGCAAAAAAGAAGCAGAGAACTCTGGGTAGTTCTCAAGATTAGGTGGAAAGCAGCTTCAGTATGGAGCACTCTCAACACCAGCGACACTCTTGATCTGCTCACCTCAAATGTCTGTTTTTCTATCAAAATCTTTAAGCATAGGATTAGCACAGTGCCATCCACACCGAGATAGAAAAGGACAAAGTCTTTTGCCATTTGTACAGCAAAGTCTTTAAGCATAGGATTAGCACAGTGCTGTCCTTGCCGAGCTGTAAAATGACAAAAGCCAATTACCACTCGAGGCACAGTATTACAGCTTTGAATTGGTAAAATACTAAACAAGCCAACCTGAAATGAGTAAAAGCAACCCCTGACACAGTGTTTCGCTCTAATTAGAGCTCTTCAGAGAGGTATAGCTTTGTCCAGACACAAGGGAGCACCCAGCATAAGTCAAAAAAATACCCTTTCAGGCATAGAGTGACGAATAAATTATGCAAAAAAGAAGCAGAGAACTCTGGGTAGTTCTCAAGTTTACGTGGAAAGCAGCTCCTGTATGTAGCTCTCTCAACACCAGCGACACTCTAGATCTGCTCACCTCAAATGTCTGTTTTTCTATCAAAATATTTAAGCATAGGATTAGCACAGTGCCAACCACGCCGAGATAGAAAAGGACAAAGTCTTTTGCCATTTGTACAGCAAAGTCTTTAAGCATAGGACTATCACCGTGCTGTCCTTGCCGATCTGTAAAATGACAAAAACCAATTACCACTCCAGGCACAGTATTACAGCTTTGAATGGGTAAAATTCCAATCAAGCCAACCTGAAATGAGTAAAAGCAACCCCTGACACAGTGTTTCGCTCTAATTAGAGCTCTTCAGAGAGGTATAGCTTTGTCCAGACACAAGGGAGCACCCAGTATAAGTCAAAGAAATAACCTTTCAGGCATAGAGTGACAAATAAATTATGCAAAAAAGAAGCAGAGAACTCTGGGTAGTTCTCAAGTTTAGGTGGAAAGCAGCTCCTGTATGGAGCACTCTCAACACCAGCGACACTCTAGATCTGCTCACCTCAAATGTCTGTTTTTCTATCAAAATATTTAAGCATAGGATTAGCACAGTGCCAACCACGCCGAGATAGAAAAGGACAAAGTCTTTTGCCATTTGTATAGCAAAGTCTTTAAGCATAGGACTAGCACAGTGCTGTCCTTGCCGATCTGTAAAATGACGAAAGCCAATTACCACTCCAGGCACAGTATTACAACTTTGAATGGGTAAAATACCAATCAAGCCAAACTGAAATGAGTAAAAGCAACTCCTGACACATTGTTTCGCTCTAATTAGAGCTCTTCAGAGAGGTATAGCTTTGTCCAGACACAAGGGAGCACCCAGTATAAGTCAAAGAAATAACCTTTCAGGCATAGAGTGACGAATAAATTATGCAAAAAAGAAGCAGAGAACTCTGGGTAGTTCTCAAGTTTAGGTGGAAAGCAGATCCTGTATGGAGCACTCTCAACACCAGCGACACTCTAGATCTGCTCACCTCAAATGTCTGTTTTTCTATCAAAATCTTTAAGCATAGGATTAGCACAGTGCCAACCACGCGCAGATAGAAAAGGAAAAAGTCTTTTGCCATTTGTACAGCAAAGTCTTTAAGAATAGGACTAGCACAGTGCTGTCTTTGCTGAGCTGTAAATTGACAAAAGCCAATTACCACTCCAGACACAGTATTACAGCTTTGAATTGTTAAAATACCAATCAAGCCAACCTGAAATGAGTAAAAGAAACCCCTGACACAGTGTTTCGCTCTAATTAGAGGTCTTCAGAGAGGTATAGCTTTGTCCAGACACAAGGGAGCACCCAGTATAAGTCAAAAAAATACCCTTTCAGGCATAGAGTGACGAATAAATTATGCAAAAAAGAAGCAGAGAACTCTGCAAGTTTAGGTGGAAAGCAGATCCTGTATGGAGCACTCTCAACACCAGCGACACTCTAGATCTGCTCACCTCAAATGTCTGTTTTTCTATCAAAATCTTTAAGCATAGGATTAGCACAGTGCCAACCACGCCGAGATAGAAAAGGACAAAGTCTTTTGCCATTTGTACAGCAAAGTCTTTAAGTATAGGACTAGCACAGTGCTGTGTTTGCCGAGCTGTAAATTGACAAAAGCCAATTACTACTCCAGACACAGTATTACAGCTTTGAATTGGTAAAATACCAATCAAGCCAACCTGAAATGAGTAAAAGCAACCCCTGACAAAGTGTTTCGCTCTAATTAGAGCTCTTCAGAGAGGTATAGCTTTGTCCAGACACAAGGGAGCACCCAGTATAAGTCAATGAAATACCCTTTCAGGCATAGAGTGACGAATAAATTATGCAAAAAAGAAGCAGAGAACTCTGGGTAGTTCTCAAGTTTAGGTCGAAAGCAGCTCCTGTATGGAGCACTCTCAACATCAGCGACACTCTAGATCTGCTCACCTCAAATGTCTGTTTTTCTATCAAAATCTTTAAGCATAGGATTAGCACAGTGCCAACCACGCCGAGATAGAAAAGAACAAAGTCTTTTGCCATTTGTCCAGCAAAGCCTTTAAGCATAGGACTAGCACAGTGCTGTCCTTGCCGAGCTGTAAATTGACAAAAGCCAATTACCACTCCAGACACAGTATTACAGCTTTGAATTGGTAAAATACCAATCAAGCCAACCTGAAATGAGTAAAAGCAACCCCTGACACAGTGTTTCGCTCTAATTAGAGCTCTTCAGAGTGGTATAACTTTGTCCAGACACAAGGGAGCACCCAGTATAAGTCAATGAAATACCCTTTCAGGCATAGAGTGACGAATAAATTATGCAAAAAAGAAGCAGAGAACTCTGGGTAGTTCTCAAGTTTAGGTGGAAAGCAGCTCCTGTATGGAGCACTCTCAACACCAGCGACACTCTAGATCTGCTCACCTCAAATGTCTGTTTTTCTATCAAAATCTTTAAGCATAGGATTAGCACAGTGCCAACCACGCCGAGATAGAAAAGGACAAAGTCTTTTGCCATTTGTACAGCAAAGTCTTTAAGCATAGGACTAGCACAGTGCTGTCCTTGCCGAGCTGTAAAATGACAAAAGCCAATTACCACTCCAGGCAGAGTATTACAACTTTGAATGGGTAAAATACCAATCAAGCCAAACTGAAATGAGTAAAAGCAACTCCTGACACATTGTTTCGCTCTAATTAGAGCTCTTCAGAGAGGTATAGCTTTGTCCAGACACAAGGGAGCACCCAGTATAAGTCAAAGAAATAACCTTTCAGGCATAGAGTGACGAATAAATTATGCAAAAAAGAAGCAGAGAACTCTGGGTAGTTCTCAAGTTTAGGTGGAAAGCAGATCCTGTATGGAGCACTCTCAACACCAGCGACACTCTAGATCTGCTCACCTCAAATGTCTGTTTTTCTATCAAAATCTTTAAGCATAGGATTAGCACAGTGCCAACCACGCGCAGATAGAAAAGGAAAAAGTCTTTTGCCATTTGTACAGCAAAGTCTTTAAGAATAGGACTAGCACAGTGCTGTCTTTGCTGAGCTGTAAATTGACAAAAGCCAATTACCACTCCAGACACAGTATTACAGCTTTGAATTGTTAAAATACCAATCAAGCCAACCTGAAATGAGTAAAAGAAACCCCTGACACAGTGTTTCGCTCTAATTAGAGGTCTTCAGAGAGGTATAGCTTTGTCCAGACACAAGGGAGCACCCAGTATAAGTCAAAAAAATACCCTTTCAGGCATAGAGTGACGAATAAATTATGCAAAAAAGAAGCAGAGAACTCTGCAAGTTTAGGTGGAAAGCAGATCCTGTATGGAGCACTCTCAACACCAGCGACACTCTAGATCTGCTCACCTCAAATGTCTGTTTTTCTATCAAAATCTTTAAGCATAGGATTAGCACAGTGCCAACCACGCCGAGATAGAAAAGGACAAAGTCTTTTGCCATTTGTACAGCAAAGTCTTTAAGTATAGGACTAGCACAGTGCTGTGTTTGCCGAGCTGTAAATTGACAAAAGCCAATTACTACTCCAGACACAGTATTACAGCTTTGAATTGGTAAAATACCAATCAAGCCAACCTGAAATGAGTAAAAGCAACCCCTGACACAGTATTTTGCTCTAATTAGAGCTCTTCAGAGAGGTATAGCTTTGTCCAGACACAAGGGAGCACCCAGTATAAGTCAATGAAATACACTTTCAGGCATAGAGTGACGAATAAATTATGCAAAAAAGAAGCAGAGAACTCTGGGTAGTTCTCAAGTTTAGGTCGAAAGCAGCTCCTGTATGGAGCACTCTCAACATCAGCGACACTCTAGATCTGCTCACCTCAAATGTCGGTTTTTCTACCAAAATCTTTAAGCATTGGATTAGCTCAGTGCCATCCACGCCGAGATAGAAAAGGACAAAGTCTTTTGCCATTTGTACTGCAAAGTCTTTAAGCATAGGACTAGCACAATGCTGTCCTTGCCGAGCTGTAAAATGACAAAAGCCAATTACCACTCCAGGCACAGTATTACAGCTTTGAATAGGTAAAATACCAATCAAGCCAACCTGAAATGAGTAAAAGCAACCCCTGACACAGTGTTTCGCTCTAATTAGAGCTCTTCAGAGAGGTATAGCTTTGTCCAGACACAAGGGAGCACCCAGTATAAGTCAAAGAAATACCCTTTCAGGCATAGAGTGACGAATAAATTATGCAAAAAAGAAGCAGAGAACTCTGCAAGTTTAGGTGGAAAGCAGATCCTGTATGGAGCACTCTCAACACCAGCGACACTCTAGATCTGCTCACCTCAAATGTCTGTTTTTCTATCAAAATCTTTAAGCATAGGATTAGCACAGTGCCAACCACGCCGAGATAGAAAAGGACAAAGTCTTTTGCCATTTGTACAGCAAAGTCTTTAAGCATAGGACTAGCACAGTGCTGTGTTTGCCGAGCTGTAAATTGACAAAAGCCAATTACTACTCCAGACACAGTATTACAGCTTTGAATTGGTAAAATACCAATCAAGCCAACCTGAAATGAGTAAAAGCAACCCCTGACAAAGTGTTTCGCTCTAATTAGAGCTCTTCAGAGAGGTATAGCTTTGTCCAGACACAAGGGAGCACCCAGTATAAGTCAATGAAATACCCTTTCAGGCATAGAGTGACGAATAAATTATGCAAAAAAGAAGCAGAGAACTCTGGGTAGTTCTCAAGATTAGGTGGAAAGCAGCTTCAGTATGGAGCACTCTCAACACCAGCGACACTCTTGATCTGCTCACCTCAAATGTCTGTTTTTCTATCAAAATCTTTAAGCATAGGATTAGCACAGTGCCATCCACACCGAGATAGAAAAGGACAAAGTCTTTTGCCATTTGTACAGCAAAGTCTTTAAGCATAGGATTAGCACAGTGCTGTCCTTGCCGAGCTGTAAAATGACAAAAGCCAATTACCACTCGAGGCACAGTTTTACAGCTTTGAATTGGTAAAATACTAAACAAGCCAACCTGAAATGAGTAAAAGCAACCCCTGACACAGTGTTTCGCTCTAATTAGAGCTCTTCAGAGAGGTATAGCTTTGTCCAGACACAAGGGAGCACCCAGCATAAGTCAAAAAAATACCCTTTCAGGCATAGAGTGACGAATAAATTATGCAAAAAAGAAGCAGAGAACTCTGCAAGTTTAGGTGGAAAGCAGATCCTGTATGGAGCACTCTCAACACCAGCGACACTCTAGATCTGCTCACCTCAAATGTCTGTTTTTCTATCAAAATCTTTAAGCATAGGATTAGCACAGTGCCAACCACGCCGAGATAGAAAAGGACAAAGTCTTTTGCCATTTGTACAGCAAAGTCTTTAAGCATAGGACTAGCACAGTGCTGTGTTTGCCGAGCTGTAAATTGACAAAAGCCAATTACTACTCCAGACACAGTATTACAGCTTTGAATTGGTAAAATACCAATCAAGCCAACCTGAAATGAGTAAAAGCAACCCCTGACAAATTGTTTCGCTCTAATTAGAGCTCTTCAGAGAGGTATAGCTTTGTCCAGACACAAGGGAGCACCCAGTATAAGTCAATGAAATACCCTTTCAGGCATAGAGTGACGAATAAATTATGCAAAAAAGAAGCAGAGAACTCTGGGTAGTTCTCAAGATTAGGTGGAAAGCAGCTTCAGTATGGAGCACTCTCAACACCAGCGACACTCTTGATCTGCTCACCTCAAATGTCTGTTTTTCTATCAAAATCTTTAAGCATAGGATTAGCACAGTGCCATCCACACCGAGATAGAAAAGGACAAAGTCTTTTGCCATTTGTACAGCAAAGTCTTTAAGCATAGGATTAGCACAGTGCTGTCCTTGCCGAGCTGTAAAATGACAAAAGCCAATTACCACTCGAGGCACAGTATTACAGCTTTGAATTGGTAAAATACTAAACAAGCCAACCTGAAATGAGTAAAAGCAACCCCTGACACAGTGTTTCGCTCTAATTAGAGCTCTTCAGAGAGGTATAGCTTTGTCCAGACACAAGGGAGCACCCAGCATAAGTCAAAAAAATACCCTTTCAGGCATAGAGTGACGAATAAATTATGCAAAAAAGAAGCAGAGAACTCTGGGTAGTTCTCAAGTTTACGTGGAAAGCAGCTCCTGTATGTAGCTCTCTCAACACCAGCGACACTCTAGATCTGCTCACCTCAAATGTCTGTTTTTCTATCAAAATATTTAAGCATAGGATTAGCACAGTGCCAACCACGCCGAGATAGAAAAGGACAAAGTCTTTTGCCATTTGTACAGCAAAGTCTTTAAGCATAGGACTATCACCGTGCTGTCCTTGCCGATCTGTAAAATGACAAAAACCAATTACCACTCCAGGCACAGTATTACAGCTTTGAATGGGTAAAATTCCAATCAAGCCAACCTGAAATGAGTAAAAGCAACCCCTGACACAGTGTTTCGCTCTAATTAGAGCTCTTCAGAGAGGTATAGCTTTGTCCAGACACAAGGGAGCACCCAGTATAAGTCAAAGAAATAACCTTTCAGGCATAGAGTGACAAATAAATTATGCAAAAAAGAAGCAGAGAACTCTGGGTAGTTCTCAAGTTTAGGTGGAAAGCAGCTCCTGTATGGAGCACTCTCAACACCAGCGACACTCTAGATCTGCTCACCTCAAATGTCTGTTTTTCTATCAAAATATTTAAGCATAGGATTAGCACAGTGCCAACCACGCCGAGATAGAAAAGGACAAAGTCTTTTGCCATTTGTATAGCAAAGTCTTTAAGCATAGGACTAGCACAGTGCTGTCCTTGCCGATCTGTAAAATGACGAAAGCCAATTACCACTCCAGGCACAGTATTACAACTTTGAATGGGTAAAATACCAATCAAGCCAAACTGAAATGAGTAAAAGCAACTCCTGACACATTGTTTCGCTCTAATTAGAGCTCTTCAGAGAGGTATAGCTTTGTCCAGACACAAGGGAGCACCCAGTATAAGTCAAAGAAATAACCTTTCAGGCATAGAGTGACGAATAAATTATGCAAAAAAGAAGCAGAGAACTCTGGGTAGTTCTCAAGTTTAGGTGGAAAGCAGATCCTGTATGGAGCACTCTCAACACCAGCGACACTCTAGATCTGCTCACCTCAAATGTCTGTTTTTCTATCAAAATCTTTAAGCATAGGATTAGCACAGTGCCAACCACGCGCAGATAGAAAAGGAAAAAGTCTTTTGCCATTTGTACAGCAAAGTCTTTAAGAATAGGACTAGCACAGTGCTGTCTTTGCTGAGCTGTAAATTGACAAAAGCCAATTACCACTCCAGACACAGTATTACAGCTTTGAATTGTTAAAATACCAATCAAGCCAACCTGAAATGAGTAAAAGAAACCCCTGACACAGTGTTTCGCTCTAATTAGAGGTCTTCAGAGAGGTATAGCTTTGTCCAGACACAAGGGAGCACCCAGTATAAGTCAAAAAAATACCCTTTCAGGCATAGAGTGACGAATAAATTATGCAAAAAAGAAGCAGAGAACTCTGCAAGTTTAGGTGGAAAGCAGATCCTGTATGGAGCACTCTCAACACCAGCGACACTCTAGATCTGCTCACCTCAAATGTCTGTTTTTCTATCAAAATCTTTAAGCATAGGATTAGCACAGTGCCAACCACGCCGAGATAGAAAAGGACAAAGTCTTTTGCCATTTGTACAGCAAAGTCTTTAAGTATAGGACTAGCACAGTGCTGTGTTTGCCGAGCTGTAAATTGACAAAAGCCAATTACTACTCCAGACACAGTATTACAGCTTTGAATTGGTAAAATACCAATCAAGCCAACCTGAAATGAGTAAAAGCAACCCCTGACAAAGTGTTTCGCTCTAATTAGAGCTCTTCAGAGAGGTATAGCTTTGTCCAGACACAAGGGAGCACCCAGTATAAGTCAATGAAATACCCTTTCAGGCATAGAGTGACGAATAAATTATGCAAAAAAGAAGCAGAGAACTCTGGGTAGTTCTCAAGTTTAGGTCGAAAGCAGCTCCTGTATGGAGCACTCTCAACATCAGCGACACTCTAGATCTGCTCACCTCAAATGTCTGTTTTTCTATCAAAATCTTTAAGCATAGGATTAGCACAGTGCCAACCACGCCGAGATAGAAAAGAACAAAGTCTTTTGCCATTTGTCCAGCAAAGCCTTTAAGCATAGGACTAGCACAGTGCTGTCCTTGCCGAGCTGTAAATTGACAAAAGCCAATTACCACTCCAGACACAGTATTACAGCTTTGAATTGGTAAAATACCAATCAAGCCAACCTGAAATGAGTAAAAGCAACCCCTGACACAGTGTTTCGCTCTAATTAGAGCTCTTCAGAGTGGTATAACTTTGTCCAGACACAAGGGAGCACCCAGTATAAGTCAATGAAATACCCTTTCAGGCATAGAGTGACGAATAAATTATGCAAAAAAGAAGCAGAGAACTCTGGGTAGTTCTCAAGTTTAGGTGGAAAGCAGCTCCTGTATGGAGCACTCTCAACACCAGCGACACTCTAGATCTGCTCACCTCAAATGTCTGTTTTTCTATCAAAATCTTTAAGCATAGGATTAGCACAGTGCCAACCACGCCGAGATAGAAAAGGACAAAGTCTTTTGCCATTTGTACAGCAAAGTCTTTAAGCATAGGACTAGCACAGTGCTGTCCTTGCCGAGCTGTAAAATGACAAAAGCCAATTACCACTCCAGGCAGAGTATTACAACTTTGAATGGGTAAAATACCAATCAAGCCAAACTGAAATGAGTAAAAGCAACTCCTGACACATTGTTTCGCTCTAATTAGAGCTCTTCAGAGAGGTATAGCTTTGTCCAGACACAAGGGAGCACCCAGTATAAGTCAAAGAAATAACCTTTCAGGCATAGAGTGACGAATAAATTATGCAAAAAAGAAGCAGAGAACTCTGGGTAGTTCTCAAGTTTAGGTGGAAAGCAGATCCTGTATGGAGCACTCTCAACACCAGCGACACTCTAGATCTGCTCACCTCAAATGTCTGTTTTTCTATCAAAATCTTTAAGCATAGGATTAGCACAGTGCCAACCACGCGCAGATAGAAAAGGAAAAAGTCTTTTGCCATTTGTACAGCAAAGTCTTTAAGAATAGGACTAGCACAGTGCTGTCTTTGCTGAGCTGTAAATTGACAAAAGCCAATTACCACTCCAGACACAGTATTACAGCTTTGAATTGTTAAAATACCAATCAAGCCAACCTGAAATGAGTAAAAGAAACCCCTGACACAGTGTTTCGCTCTAATTAGAGGTCTTCAGAGAGGTATAGCTTTGTCCAGACACAAGGGAGCACCCAGTATAAGTCAAAAAAATACCCTTTCAGGCATAGAGTGACGAATAAATTATGCAAAAAAGAAGCAGAGAACTCTGCAAGTTTAGGTGGAAAGCAGATCCTGTATGGAGCACTCTCAACACCAGCGACACTCTAGATCTGCTCACCTCAAATGTCTGTTTTTCTATCAAAATCTTTAAGCATAGGATTAGCACAGTGCCAACCACGCCGAGATAGAAAAGGACAAAGTCTTTTGCCATTTGTACAGCAAAGTCTTTAAGTATAGGACTAGCACAGTGCTGTGTTTGCCGAGCTGTAAATTGACAAAAGCCAATTACTACTCCAGACACAGTATTACAGCTTTGAATTGGTAAAATACCAATCAAGCCAACCTGAAATGAGTAAAAGCAACCCCTGACAAAGTGTTTCGCTCTAATTAGAGCTCTTCAGAGAGGTATAGCTTTGTCCAGACACAAGGGAGCACCCAGTATAAGTCAATGAAATACCCTTTCAGGCATAGAGTGACGAATAAATTATGCAAAAAAGAAGCAGAGAACTCTGGGTAGTTCTCAAGTTTAGGTCGAAAGCAGCTCCTGTATGGAGCACTCTCAACATCAGCGACACTCTAGATCTGCTCACCTCAAATGTCTGTTTTTCTATCAAAATCTTTAAGCATAGGATTAGCACAGTGCCAACCACGCCGAGATAGAAAAGAACAAAGTCTTTTGCCATTTGTCCAGCAAAGCCTTTAAGCATAGGACTAGCACAGTGCTGTCCTTGCCGAGCTGTAAATTGACAAAAGCCAATTACCACTCCAGACACAGTATTACAGCTTTGAATTGGTAAAATACCAATCAAGCCAACCTGAAATGAGTAAAAGCAACCCCTGACACAGTGTTTCGCTCTAATTAGAGCTCTTCAGAGTGGTATAACTTTGTCCAGACACAAGGGAGCACCCAGTATAAGTCAATGAAATACCCTTTCAGGCATAGAGTGACGAATAAATTATGCAAAAAAGAAGCAGAGAACTCTGGGTAGTTCTCAAGTTTAGGTGGAAAGCAGCTCCTGTATGGAGCACTCTCAACACCAGCGACACTCTAGATCTGCTCACCTCAAATGTCTGTTTTTCTATCAAAATCTTTAAGCATAGGATTAGCACAGTGCCAACCACGCCGAGATAGAAAAGGACAAAGTCTTTTGCCATTTGTACTGCAAAGTCTTTAAGCATAGGACTAGCACAATGCTGTCCTTGCCGAGCTGTAAAATGACAAAAGCCAATTACCACTCCAGGCACAGTATTACAGCTTTGAATAGGTAAAATACCAATCAAGCCAACCTGAAATGAGTAAAAGCAACCCCTGACACAGTGTTTCGCTCTAATTAGAGCTCTTCAGAGAGGTATAGCTTTGTCCAGACACAAGGGAGCACCCAGTATAAGTCAAAGAAATACCCTTTCAGGCATAGAGTGACGAATAAATTATGCAAAAAAGAAGCAGAGAACTCTGCAAGTTTAGGTGGAAAGCAGATCCTGTATGGAGCACTCTCAACACCAGCGACACTCTAGATCTGCTCACCTCAAATGTCTGTTTTTCTATCAAAATCTTTAAGCATAGGATTAGCACAGTGCCAACCACGCCGAGATAGAAAAGGACAAAGTCTTTTGCCATTTGTACAGCAAAGTCTTTAAGCATAGGACTAGCACAGTGCTGTGTTTGCCGAGCTGTAAATTGACAAAAGCCAATTACTACTCCAGACACAGTATTACAGCTTTGAATTGGTAAAATACCAATCAAGCCAACCTGAAATGAGTAAAAGCAACCCCTGACAAAGTGTTTCGCTCTAATTAGAGCTCTTCAGAGAGGTATAGCTTTGTCCAGACACAAGGGAGCACCCAGTATAAGTCAATGAAATACCCTTTCAGGCATAGAGTGACGAATAAATTATGCAAAAAAGAAGCAGAGAACTCTGGGTAGTTCTCAAGATTAGGTGGAAAGCAGCTTCAGTATGGAGCACTCTCAACACCAGCGACACTCTTGATCTGCTCACCTCAAATGTCTGTTTTTCTATCAAAATCTTTAAGCATAGGATTAGCACAGTGCCATCCACACCGAGATAGAAAAGGACAAAGTCTTTTGCCATTTGTACAGCAAAGTCTTTAAGCATAGGATTAGCACAGTGCTGTCCTTGCCGAGCTGTAAAATGACAAAAGCCAATTACCACTCGAGGCACAGTATTACAGCTTTGAATTGGTAAAATACTAAACAAGCCAACCTGAAATGAGTAAAAGCAACCCCTGACACAGTGTTTCGCTCTAATTAGAGCTCTTCAGAGAGGTATAGCTTTGTCCAGACACAAGGGAGCACCCAGCATAAGTCAAAAAAATACCCTTTCAGGCATAGAGTGACGAATAAATTATGCAAAAAAGAAGCAGAGAACTCTGGGTAGTTCTCAAGTTTACGTGGAAAGCAGCTCCTGTATGTAGCTCTCTCAACACCAGCGACACTCTAGATCTGCTCACCTCAAATGTCTGTTTTTCTATCAAAATATTTAAGCATAGGATTAGCACAGTGCCAACCACGCCGAGATAGAAAAGGACAAAGTCTTTTGCCATTTGTACAGCAAAGTCTTTAAGCATAGGACTATCACCGTGCTGTCCTTGCCGATCTGTAAAATGACAAAAACCAATTACCACTCCAGGCACAGTATTACAGCTTTGAATGGGTAAAATTCCAATCAAGCCAACCTGAAATGAGTAAAAGCAACCCCTGACACAGTGTTTCGCTCTAATTAGAGCTCTTCAGAGAGGTATAGCTTTGTCCAGACACAAGGGAGCACCCAGTATAAGTCAAAGAAATAACCTTTCAGGCATAGAGTGACAAATAAATTATGCAAAAAAGAAGCAGAGAACTCTGGGTAGTTCTCAAGTTTAGGTGGAAAGCAGCTCCTGTATGGAGCACTCTCAACACCAGCGACACTCTAGATCTGCTCACCTCAAATGTCTGTTTTTCTATCAAAATATTTAAGCATAGGATTAGCACAGTGCCAACCACGCCGAGATAGAAAAGGACAAAGTCTTTTGCCATTTGTATAGCAAAGTCTTTAAGCATAGGACTAGCACAGTGCTGTCCTTGCCGATCTGTAAAATGACGAAAGCCAATTACCACTCCAGGCACAGTATTACAACTTTGAATGGGTAAAATACCAATCAAGCCAAACTGAAATGAGTAAAAGCAACTCCTGACACATTGTTTCGCTCTAATTAGAGCTCTTCAGAGAGGTATAGCTTTGTCCAGACACAAGGGAGCACCCAGTATAAGTCAAAGAAATAACCTTTCAGGCATAGAGTGACGAATAAATTATGCAAAAAAGAAGCAGAGAACTCTGGGTAGTTCTCAAGTTTAGGTGGAAAGCAGATCCTGTATGGAGCACTCTCAACACCAGCGACACTCTAGATCTGCTCACCTCAAATGTCTGTTTTTCTATCAAAATCTTTAAGCATAGGATTAGCACAGTGCCAACCACGCGCAGATAGAAAAGGAAAAAGTCTTTTGCCATTTGTACAGCAAAGTCTTTAAGCATAGGACTAGCACAGTGCTGTCTTTGCTGAGCTGTAAATTGACAAAAGCCAATTACCACTCCAGACACAGTATTACAGCTTTGAATTGTTAAAATACCAATCAAGCCAACCTGAAATGAGTAAAAGAAACCCCTGACACAGTGTTTCGCTCTAATTAGAGGTCTTCAGAGAGGTATAGCTTTGTCCAGACACAAGGGAGCACCCAGTATAAGTCAAAAAAATACCCTTTCAGGCATAGAGTGACGAATAAATTATGCAAAAAAGAAGCAGAGAACTCTGCAAGTTTAGGTGGAAAGCAGATCCTGTATGGAGCACTCTCAACACCAGCGACACTCTAGATCTGCTCACCTCAAATGTCTGTTTTTCTATCAAAATCTTTAAGCATAGGATTAGCACAGTGCCAACCACGCCGAGATAGAAAAGGACAAAGTCTTTTGCCATTTGTACAGCAAAGTCTTTAAGTATAGGACTAGCACAGTGCTGTGTTTGCCGAGCTGTAAATTGACAAAAGCCAATTACTACTCCAGACACAGTATTACAGCTTTGAATTGGTAAAATACCAATCAAGCCAACCTGAAATGAGTAAAAGCAACCCCTGACAAAGTGTTTCGCTCTAATTAGAGCTCTTCAGAGAGGTATAGCTTTGTCCAGACACAAGGGAGCACCCAGTATAAGTCAATGAAATACCCTTTCAGGCATAGAGTGACGAATAAATTATGCAAAAAAGAAGCAGAGAACTCTGGGTAGTTCTCAAGTTTAGGTCGAAAGCAGCCCCTGTATGGAGCACTCTCAACATCAGCGACACTCTAGATCTGCTCACCTCAAATGTCTGTTTTTCTATCAAAATCTTTAAGCATAGGATTAGCACAGTGCCAACCACGCCGAGATAGAAAAGAACAAAGTCTTTTGCCATTTGTCCAGCAAAGCCTTTAAGCATAGGACTAGCACAGTGCTGTCCTTGCCGAGCTGTAAATTGACAAAAGCCAATTACCACTCCAGACACAGTATTACAGCTTTGAATTGGTAAAATACCAATCAAGCCAACCTGAAATGAGTAAAAGCAACCCCTGACACAGTGTTTCGCTCTAATTAGAGCTCTTCAGAGTGGTATAACTTTGTCCAGACACAAGGGAGCACCCAGTATAAGTCAATGAAATACCCTTTCAGGCATAGAGTGACGAATAAATCATGCAAAAAAGAAGCAGAGAACTCTGGGTAGTTCTCAAGTTTAGGTGGAAAGCAGCTCCTGTATGGAGCACTCTCAACACCAGCGACACTCTAGATCTGCTCACCTCAAATGTCTGTTTTTCTATCAAAATCTTTAAGCATAGGATTAGCACAGTGCCAACCACGCCGAGATAGAAAAGGACAAAGTCTTTTGCCATTTGTACAGCAAAGTCTTTAAGCATAGGACTAGCACAGTGCTGTCCTTGCCGAGCTGTAAAATGACAAAAGCCAATTACCACTCCAGGCACAGTATTACAGCTTTGAATAGGTAAAATACCAATCAAGCCAACCTGAAATGAGTAAAAGCAACCCCTAACACAGTATTTTGCTCTAATTAGAGCTCTTCAGAGAGGTATAGCTTTGTCCAGACACAAGGGAGCACCCAGTATAAGTCAATGAAATACCCTTTCAGGCATAGAGTGACGAATAAATTATGCAAAAAAGAAGCAGAGAACTCTGGGTAGTTCTCAAGATTAGGTGGAAAGCAGCTTCTGTATGGAGCACTATCAACATCACCGACACTCTAGATCTGCTCACCTCAAATGTCTGTTTTTCTATCAAAATCTTTAAGCATAGGATTAGCACAGTGCCAACCACGCCGAGATAGAAAAGAACAAAGTCTTTTGCCATTTGTCCAGCAAAGTCTTTAAGCATAGGACTAGCACAGTGCTGTCCTTGCCGAGCTGTAAATTGACAAAAGCCAATTACCACTCCAGACACAGTATTACAGCTTTGAATTGGTAAAATACCAATCAAGCCAACCCGAAATGAGTAAAAGCAACCCCTGACACAGTGTTTCGCTCTAATTAGAGCTCTTCAGAGAGGTATAACTTTGTCCAGACACCAGGGAGCACCCAGTATAAGTCAATGAAATACCCTTTCAGGCATAGAGTGACGAATAAATTATGCAAAAAAGAAGCAGAGAACTCTGGGTAGTTCTCAAGTTTAGGTGGAAAGCAGCTCCTGTATGGAGCACTCTCAACACCAGCGACACTCTAGATCTGCTCACCTCAAATGTCTGTTTTTCTATCAAAATCTTTAAGCATAGGATTAGCACAGTGCCAACCACGCCGAGATAGAAAAGGACAAAGTCTTTTGCCATTTGTACAGCAAAGTCTTTAAGCATAGGACTAGCACAGTGCTGTCCTTGCCGAGCTGTAAAATGACAAAAGCCAATTACCACTCCAGGCACAGTATTACAGCTTTGAATAGTTAAAATACCAATCAAGCCAACCTGAAATGAGTAAAAGCAACCCCTGACACAGTGTTTCGCTCTAATTAGAGCTCTTCAGAGAGGTATAGCTTTGTCCAGACACAAGGGAGCACCCAGTATAAGTCAAAGAAATACCCTTTCAGGCATAGAGTGACGAATACATTATGCAAAAAAGAAGCAGAGAACTCTGCAAGTTTAGGTGGAAAGCAGATCCTGTATGGAGCACTCTCAACACCAGCGACACTCTAGATCTGCTCACCTAAAATGTCTGTTTTTCTATCAAAATCTTTAAGCATAGGATTAGCACAGTGCCAACCACGCCGAGATAGAAAAGGACAAAGTCTTTTGCCATTTGTTCAGCAAAGTCTTTAAGTATAGGACTAGCACAGTGCTGTGTTTGCCGAGCTGTAAATTGACCAAAGCCAATTACTACTCCAGACACAGTATTACAGCTTTGAATTGGTAAAATACCAATCAAGCCAACCTGAAATGAGTAAAAGCAACCCCTGACAAAGTGTTTCGCTCTAATTAGAGCTCTTCAGAGAGGTATAGCTTTGTCCAGACACAAGGGAGCACCCAGTATAAGTCAATGAAATACCCTTTCAGGCATAGAGTGACGAATAAATTATGCAAAAAAGAAGCAGAGAACTCTGGGTAGTTCTCAAGTTTAGGTCGAAAGCAGCTCCTGTATGGAGCACTCTCAACATCAGCGACACTCTAGATCTGCTCACCTCAAATGTCTGTTTTTCTATCAAAATCTTTAAGCATAGGATTAGCACAGTGCCAACCACTCCGAGATAGAAAAGAACAAAGTCTTTTGCCATTTGTCCAGCAAAGCCTTTAAGCATAGGACTAGCACAGTGCTGTCCTTGCCGAGCTGTAAATTGACAAAAGCCAATTACCACTCCAGACACAGTATTACAGCTTTGAATTGGTAAAATACCAATCAAGCCAACCTGAAATGAGTAAAAGCAACCCCTGACACAGTGTTTCGCTCTAATTAGAGCTCTTCAGAGTGGTATAACTTTGTCCAGACACAAGGAAGCACCCAGTATAAGTCAATGAAATACCCTTTCAGGCATAGAGTGACGAATAAATTATGCAAAAAAGAAGCAGAGAACTCTGGGTAGTTCTCAAGTTTAGGTGGAAAGCAGCTCCTGTATGGAGCACTCTCAACACCAGCGACACTCTAGATCTGCTCACCTCAAATGTCTGTTTTTCTATCAAAATCTTTAAGCATAGGATTAGCACAGTGCCAACCACGCCGAGATAGAAAAGGACAAAGTCTTTTGCCATTTGTACAGCAAAGTCTTTAAGCATAGGACTAGCACAGTGCTGTCCTTGCCGAGCTGTAAAATGACAAAAGCCAATTACCACTCCAGGCACAGTATTACAGCTTTGAATAGGTAAAATACCAATCAAGCCAACCTGAAATGAGTAAAAGCAACCCCTGACACAGTATTTTGCTCTAATTAGAGCTCTTCAGAGAGGTATAGCTTTGTCCAGACACAAGGGAGCACCCAGTATAAGTCAATGAAATACACTTTCAGGCATAGAGTGACGAATAAATTATGCAAAAAAGAAGCAGAGAACTCTGGGTAGTTCTCAAGTTTAGGTCGAAAGCAGCTCCTGTATGGAGCACTCTCAACATCAGCGACACTCTAGATCTGCTCACCTCAAATGTCGGTTTTTCTACCAAAATCTTTAAGCATTGGATTAGCTCAGTGCCATCCACGCCGAGATAGAAAAGGACAAAGTCTTTTGCCATTTGTACTGCAAAGTCTTTAAGCATAGGACTAGCACAATGCTGTCCTTGCCGAGCTGTAAAATGACAAAAGCCAATTACCACTCCAGGCACAGTATTACAGCTTTGAATAGGTAAAATACCAATCAAGCCAACCTGAAATGAGTAAAAGCAACCCCTGACACAGTGTTTCGCTCTAATTAGAGCTCTTCAGAGAGGTATAGCTTTGTCCAGACACAAGGGAGCACCCAGTATAAGTCAAAGAAATACCCTTTCAGGCATAGAGTGACGAATAAATTATGCAAAAAAGAAGCAGAGAACTCTGCAAGTTTAGGTGGAAAGCAGATCCTGTATGGAGCACTCTCAACACCAGCGACACTCTAGATCTGCTCACCTCAAATGTCTGTTTTTCTATCAAAATCTTTAAGCATAGGATTAGCACAGTGCCAACCACGCCGAGATAGAAAAGGACAAAGTCTTTTGCCATTTGTACAGCAAAGTCTTTAAGCATAGGACTAGCACAGTGCTGTGTTTGCCGAGCTGTAAATTGACAAAAGCCAATTACTACTCCAGACACAGTATTACAGCTTTGAATTGGTAAAATACCAATCAAGCCAACCTGAAATGAGTAAAAGCAACCCCTGACAAAGTGTTTCGCTCTAATTAGAGCTCTTCAGAGAGGTATAGCTTTGTCCAGACACAAGGGAGCACCCAGTATAAGTCAATGAAATACCCTTTCAGGCATAGAGTGACGAATAAATTATGCAAAAAAGAAGCAGAGAACTCTGGGTAGTTCTCAAGATTAGGTGGAAAGCAGCTTCAGTATGGAGCACTCTCAACACCAGCGACACTCTTGATCTGCTCACCTCAAATGTCTGTTTTTCTATCAAAATCTTTAAGCATAGGATTAGCACAGTGCCATCCACACCGAGATAGAAAAGGACAAAGTCTTTTGCCATTTGTACAGCAAAGTCTTTAAGCATAGGATTAGCACAGTGCTGTCCTTGCCGAGCTGTAAAATGACAAAAGCCAATTACCACTCGAGGCACAGTTTTACAGCTTTGAATTGGTAAAATACTAAACAAGCCAACCTGAAATGAGTAAAAGCAACCCCTGACACAGTGTTTCGCTCTAATTAGAGCTCTTCAGAGAGGTATAGCTTTGTCCAGACACAAGGGAGCACCCAGCATAAGTCAAAAAAATACCCTTTCAGGCATAGAGTGACGAATAAATTATGCAAAAAAGAAGCAGAGAACTCTGCAAGTTTAGGTGGAAAGCAGATCCTGTATGGAGCACTCTCAACACCAGCGACACTCTAGATCTGCTCACCTCAAATGTCTGTTTTTCTATCAAAATCTTTAAGCATAGGATTAGCACAGTGCCAACCACGCCGAGATAGAAAAGGACAAAGTCTTTTGCCATTTGTACAGCAAAGTCTTTAAGCATAGGACTAGCACAGTGCTGTGTTTGCCGAGCTGTAAATTGACAAAAGCCAATTACTACTCCAGACACAGTATTACAGCTTTGAATTGGTAAAATACCAATCAAGCCAACCTGAAATGAGTAAAAGCAACCCCTGACAAATTGTTTCGCTCTAATTAGAGCTCTTCAGAGAGGTATAGCTTTGTCCAGACACAAGGGAGCACCCAGTATAAGTCAATGAAATACCCTTTCAGGCATAGAGTGACGAATAAATTATGCAAAAAAGAAGCAGAGAACTCTGGGTAGTTCTCAAGATTAGGTGGAAAGCAGCTTCAGTATGGAGCACTCTCAACACCAGCGACACTCTTGATCTGCTCACCTCAAATGTCTGTTTTTCTATCAAAATCTTTAAGCATAGGATTAGCACAGTGCCATCCACACCGAGATAGAAAAGGACAAAGTCTTTTGCCATTTGTACAGCAAAGTCTTTAAGCATAGGATTAGCACAGTGCTGTCCTTGCCGAGCTGTAAAATGACAAAAGCCAATTACCACTCGAGGCACAGTATTACAGCTTTGAATTGGTAAAATACTAAACAAGCCAACCTGAAATGAGTAAAAGCAACCCCTGACACAGTGTTTCGCTCTAATTAGAGCTCTTCAGAGAGGTATAGCTTTGTCCAGACACAAGGGAGCACCCAGCATAAGTCAAAAAAATACCCTTTCAGGCATAGAGTGACGAATAAATTATGCAAAAAAGAAGCAGAGAACTCTGGGTAGTTCTCAAGTTTACGTGGAAAGCAGCTCCTGTATGTAGCTCTCTCAACACCAGCGACACTCTAGATCTGCTCACCTCAAATGTCTGTTTTTCTATCAAAATATTTAAGCATAGGATTAGCACAGTGCCAACCACGCCGAGATAGAAAAGGACAAAGTCTTTTGCCATTTGTACAGCAAAGTCTTTAAGCATAGGACTATCACCGTGCTGTCCTTGCCGATCTGTAAAATGACAAAAACCAATTACCACTCCAGGCACAGTATTACAGCTTTGAATGGGTAAAATTCCAATCAAGCCAACCTGAAATGAGTAAAAGCAACCCCTGACACAGTGTTTCGCTCTAATTAGAGCTCTTCAGAGAGGTATAGCTTTGTCCAGACACAAGGGAGCACCCAGTATAAGTCAAAGAAATAACCTTTCAGGCATAGAGTGACAAATAAATTATGCAAAAAAGAAGCAGAGAACTCTGGGTAGTTCTCAAGTTTAGGTGGAAAGCAGCTCCTGTATGGAGCACTCTCAACACCAGCGACACTCTAGATCTGCTCACCTCAAATGTCTGTTTTTCTATCAAAATATTTAAGCATAGGATTAGCACAGTGCCAACCACGCCGAGATAGAAAAGGACAAAGTCTTTTGCCATTTGTATAGCAAAGTCTTTAAGCATAGGACTAGCACAGTGCTGTCCTTGCCGATCTGTAAAATGACGAAAGCCAATTACCACTCCAGGCACAGTATTACAACTTTGAATGGGTAAAATACCAATCAAGCCAAACTGAAATGAGTAAAAGCAACTCCTGACACATTGTTTCGCTCTAATTAGAGCTCTTCAGAGAGGTATAGCTTTGTCCAGACACAAGGGAGCACCCAGTATAAGTCAAAGAAATAACCTTTCAGGCATAGAGTGACGAATAAATTATGCAAAAAAGAAGCAGAGAACTCTGGGTAGTTCTCAAGTTTAGGTGGAAAGCAGATCCTGTATGGAGCACTCTCAACACCAGCGACACTCTAGATCTGCTCACCTCAAATGTCTGTTTTTCTATCAAAATCTTTAAGCATAGGATTAGCACAGTGCCAACCACGCGCAGATAGAAAAGGAAAAAGTCTTTTGCCATTTGTACAGCAAAGTCTTTAAGCATAGGACTAGCACAGTGCTGTCTTTGCTGAGCTGTAAATTGACAAAAGCCAATTACCACTCCAGACACAGTATTACAGCTTTGAATTGTTAAAATACCAATCAAGCCAACCTGAAATGAGTAAAAGAAACCCCTGACACAGTGTTTCGCTCTAATTAGAGGTCTTCAGAGAGGTATAGCTTTGTCCAGACACAAGGGAGCACCCAGTATAAGTCAAAAAAATACCCTTTCAGGCATAGAGTGACGAATAAATTATGCAAAAAAGAAGCAGAGAACTCTGCAAGTTTAGGTGGAAAGCAGATCCTGTATGGAGCACTCTCAACACCAGCGACACTCTAGATCTGCTCACCTCAAATGTCTGTTTTTCTATCAAAATCTTTAAGCATAGGATTAGCACAGTGCCAACCACGCCGAGATAGAAAAGGACAAAGTCTTTTGCCATTTGTACAGCAAAGTCTTTAAGTATAGGACTAGCACAGTGCTGTGTTTGCCGAGCTGTAAATTGACAAAAGCCAATTACTACTCCAGACACAGTATTACAGCTTTGAATTGGTAAAATACCAATCAAGCCAACCTGAAATGAGTAAAAGCAACCCCTGACAAAGTGTTTCGCTCTAATTAGAGCTCTTCAGAGAGGTATAGCTTTGTCCAGACACAAGGGAGCACCCAGTATAAGTCAATGAAATACCCTTTCAGGCATAGAGTGACGAATAAATTATGCAAAAAAGAAGCAGAGAACTCTGGGTAGTTCTCAAGTTTAGGTCGAAAGCAGCCCCTGTATGGAGCACTCTCAACATCAGCGACACTCTAGATCTGCTCACCTCAAATGTCTGTTTTTCTATCAAAATCTTTAAGCATAGGATTAGCACAGTGCCAACCACGCCGAGATAGAAAAGAACAAAGTCTTTTGCCATTTGTCCAGCAAAGCCTTTAAGCATAGGACTAGCACAGTGCTGTCCTTGCCGAGCTGTAAATTGACAAAAGCCAATTACCACTCCAGACACAGTATTACAGCTTTGAATTGGTAAAATACCAATCAAGCCAACCTGAAATGAGTAAAAGCAACCCCTGACACAGTGTTTCGCTCTAATTAGAGCTCTTCAGAGTGGTATAACTTTGTCCAGACACAAGGGAGCACCCAGTATAAGTCAATGAAATACCCTTTCAGGCATAGAGTGACGAATAAATCATGCAAAAAAGAAGCAGAGAACTCTGGGTAGTTCTCAAGTTTAGGTGGAAAGCAGCTCCTGTATGGAGCACTCTCAACACCAGCGACACTCTAGATCTGCTCACCTCAAATGTCTGTTTTTCTATCAAAATCTTTAAGCATAGGATTAGCACAGTGCCAACCACGCCGAGATAGAAAAGGACAAAGTCTTTTGCCATTTGTACAGCAAAGTCTTTAAGCATAGGACTAGCACAGTGCTGTCCTTGCCGAGCTGTAAAATGACAAAAGCCAATTACCACTCCAGGCACAGTATTACAGCTTTGAATAGGTAAAATACCAATCAAGCCAACCTGAAATGAGTAAAAGCAACCCCTAACACAGTATTTTGCTCTAATTAGAGCTCTTCAGAGAGGTATAGCTTTGTCCAGACACAAGGGAGCACCCAGTATAAGTCAATGAAATACCCTTTCAGGCATAGAGTGACGAATAAATTATGCAAAAAAGAAGCAGAGAACTCTGGGTAGTTCTCAAGATTAGGTGGAAAGCAGCTTCTGTATGGAGCACTATCAACATCACCGACACTCTAGATCTGCTCACCTCAAATGTCTGTTTTTCTATCAAAATCTTTAAGCATAGGATTAGCACAGTGCCAACCACGCCGAGATAGAAAAGAACAAAGTCTTTTGCCATTTGTCCAGCAAAGTCTTTAAGCATAGGACTAGCACAGTGCTGTCCTTGCCGAGCTGTAAATTGACAAAAGCCAATTACCACTCCAGACACAGTATTACAGCTTTGAATTGGTAAAATACCAATCAAGCCAACCCGAAATGAGTAAAAGCAACCCCTGACACAGTGTTTCGCTCTAATTAGAGCTCTTCAGAGAGGTATAACTTTGTCCAGACACCAGGGAGCACCCAGTATAAGTCAATGAAATACCCTTTCAGGCATAGAGTGACGAATAAATTATGCAAAAAAGAAGCAGAGAACTCTGGGTAGTTCTCAAGTTTAGGTGGAAAGCAGCTCCTGTATGGAGCACTCTCAACACCAGCGACACTCTAGATCTGCTCACCTCAAATGTCTGTTTTTCTATCAAAATCTTTAAGCATAGGATTAGCACAGTGCCAACCACGCCGAGATAGAAAAGGACAAAGTCTTTTGCCATTTGTACAGCAAAGTCTTTAAGCATAGGACTAGCACAGTGCTGTCCTTGCCGAGCTGTAAAATGACAAAAGCCAATTACCACTCCAGGCACAGTATTACAGCTTTGAATAGTTAAAATACCAATCAAGCCAACCTGAAATGAGTAAAAGCAACCCCTGACACAGTGTTTCGCTCTAATTAGAGCTCTTCAGAGAGGTATAGCTTTGTCCAGACACAAGGGAGCACCCAGTATAAGTCAAAGAAATACCCTTTCAGGCATAGAGTGACGAATACATTATGCAAAAAAGAAGCAGAGAACTCTGCAAGTTTAGGTGGAAAGCAGATCCTGTATGGAGCACTCTCAACACCAGCGACACTCTAGATCTGCTCACCTAAAATGTCTGTTTTTCTATCAAAATCTTTAAGCATAGGATTAGCACAGTGCCAACCACGCCGAGATAGAAAAGGACAAAGTCTTTTGCCATTTGTTCAGCAAAGTCTTTAAGTATAGGACTAGCACAGTGCTGTGTTTGCCGAGCTGTAAATTGACCAAAGCCAATTACTACTCCAGACACAGTATTACAGCTTTGAATTGGTAAAATACCAATCAAGCCAACCTGAAATGAGTAAAAGCAACCCCTGACAAAGTGTTTCGCTCTAATTAGAGCTCTTCAGAGAGGTATAGCTTTGTCCAGACACAAGGGAGCACCCAGTATAAGTCAATGAAATACCCTTTCAGGCATAGAGTGACGAATAAATTATGCAAAAAAGAAGCAGAGAACTCTGGGTAGTTCTCAAGTTTAGGTCGAAAGCAGCTCCTGTATGGAGCACTCTCAACATCAGCGACACTCTAGATCTGCTCACCTCAAATGTCTGTTTTTCTATCAAAATCTTTAAGCATAGGATTAGCACAGTGCCAACCACTCCGAGATAGAAAAGAACAAAGTCTTTTGCCATTTGTCCAGCAAAGCCTTTAAGCATAGGACTAGCACAGTGCTGTCCTTGCCGAGCTGTAAATTGACAAAAGCCAATTACCACTCCAGACACAGTATTACAGCTTTGAATTGGTAAAATACCAATCAAGCCAACCTGAAATGAGTAAAAGCAACCCCTGACACAGTGTTTCGCTCTAATTAGAGCTCTTCAGAGTGGTATAACTTTGTCCAGACACAAGGAAGCACCCAGTATAAGTCAATGAAATACCCTTTCAGGCATAGAGTGACGAATAAATTATGCAAAAAAGAAGCAGAGAACTCTGGGTAGTTCTCAAGTTTAGGTGGAAAGCAGCTCCTGTATGGAGCACTCTCAACACCAGCGACACTCTAGATCTGCTCACCTCAAATGTCTGTTTTTCTATCAAAATCTTTAAGCATAGGATTAGCACAGTGCCAACCACGCCGAGATAGAAAAGGACAAAGTCTTTTGCCATTTGTACAGCAAAGTCTTTAAGCATAGGACTAGCACAGTGCTGTCCTTGCCGAGCTGTAAAATGACAAAAGCCAATTACCACTCCAGGCACAGTATTACAGCTTTGAATAGGTAAAATACCAATCAAGCCAACCTGAAATGAGTAAAAGCAACCCCTGACACAGTATTTTGCTCTAATTAGAGCTCTTCAGAGAGGTATAGCTTTGTCCAGACACAAGGGAGCACCCAGTATAAGTCAATGAAATACACTTTCAGGCATAGAGTGACGAATAAATTATGCAAAAAAGAAGCAGAGAACTCTGGGTAGTTCTCAAGTTTAGGTCGAAAGCAGCTCCTGTATGGAGCACTCTCAACATCAGCGACACTCTAGATCTGCTCACCTCAAATGTCGGTTTTTCTACCAAAATCTTTAAGCATTGGATTAGCTCAGTGCCATCCACGCCGAGATAGAAAAGGACAAAGTCTTTTGCCATTTGTACTGCAAAGTCTTTAAGCATAGGACTAGCACAATGCTGTCCTTGCCGAGCTGTAAAATGACAAAAGCCAATTACCACTCCAGGCACAGTATTACAGCTTTGAATAGGTAAAATACCAATCAAGCCAACCTGAAATGAGTAAAAGCAACCCCTGACACAGTGTTTCGCTCTAATTAGAGCTCTTCAGAGAGGTATAGCTTTGTCCAGACACAAGGGAGCACCCAGTATAAGTCAAAGAAATACCCTTTCAGGCATAGAGTGACGAATAAATTATGCAAAAAAGAAGCAGAGAACTCTGCAAGTTTAGGTGGAAAGCAGATCCTGTATGGAGCACTCTCAACACCAGCGACACTCTAGATCTGCTCACCTCAAATGTCTGTTTTTCTATCAAAATCTTTAAGCATAGGATTAGCACAGTGCCAACCACGCCGAGATAGAAAAGGACAAAGTCTTTTGCCATTTGTACAGCAAAGTCTTTAAGCATAGGACTAGCACAGTGCTGTGTTTGCCGAGCTGTAAATTGACAAAAGCCAATTACTACTCCAGACACAGTATTACAGCTTTGAATTGGTAAAATACCAATCAAGCCAACCTGAAATGAGTAAAAGCAACCCCTGACAAAGTGTTTCGCTCTAATTAGAGCTCTTCAGAGAGGTATAGCTTTGTCCAGACACAAGGGAGCACCCAGTATAAGTCAATGAAATACCCTTTCAGGCATAGAGTGACGAATAAATTATGCAAAAAAGAAGCAGAGAACTCTGGGTAGTTCTCAAGATTAGGTGGAAAGCAGCTTCAGTATGGAGCACTCTCAACACCAGCGACACTCTTGATCTGCTCACCTCAAATGTCTGTTTTTCTATCAAAATCTTTAAGCATAGGATTAGCACAGTGCCATCCACACCGAGATAGAAAAGGACAAAGTCTTTTGCCATTTGTACAGCAAAGTCTTTAAGCATAGGATTAGCACAGTGCTGTCCTTGCCGAGCTGTAAAATGACAAAAGCCAATTACCACTCGAGGCACAGTTTTACAGCTTTGAATTGGTAAAATACTAAACAAGCCAACCTGAAATGAGTAAAAGCAACCCCTGACACAGTGTTTCGCTCTAATTAGAGCTCTTCAGAGAGGTATAGCTTTGTCCAGACACAAGGGAGCACCCAGCATAAGTCAAAAAAATACCCTTTCAGGCATAGAGTGACGAATAAATTATGCAAAAAAGAAGCAGAGAACTCTGCAAGTTTAGGTGGAAAGCAGATCCTGTATGGAGCACTCTCAACACCAGCGACACTCTAGATCTGCTCACCTCAAATGTCTGTTTTTCTATCAAAATCTTTAAGCATAGGATTAGCACAGTGCCAACCACGCCGAGATAGAAAAGGACAAAGTCTTTTGCCATTTGTACAGCAAAGTCTTTAAGCATAGGACTAGCACAGTGCTGTGTTTGCCGAGCTGTAAATTGACAAAAGCCAATTACTACTCCAGACACAGTATTACAGCTTTGAATTGGTAAAATACCAATCAAGCCAACCTGAAATGAGTAAAAGCAACCCCTGACAAATTGTTTCGCTCTAATTAGAGCTCTTCAGAGAGGTATAGCTTTGTCCAGACACAAGGGAGCACCCAGTATAAGTCAATGAAATACCCTTTCAGGCATAGAGTGACGAATAAATTATGCAAAAAAGAAGCAGAGAACTCTGGGTAGTTCTCAAGATTAGGTGGAAAGCAGCTTCAGTATGGAGCACTCTCAACACCAGCGACACTCTTGATCTGCTCACCTCAAATGTCTGTTTTTCTATCAAAATCTTTAAGCATAGGATTAGCACAGTGCCATCCACACCGAGATAGAAAAGGACAAAGTCTTTTGCCATTTGTACAGCAAAGTCTTTAAGCATAGGATTAGCACAGTGCTGTCCTTGCCGAGCTGTAAAATGACAAAAGCCAATTACCACTCGAGGCACAGTATTACAGCTTTGAATTGGTAAAATACTAAACAAGCCAACCTGAAATGAGTAAAAGCAACCCCTGACACAGTGTTTCGCTCTAATTAGAGCTCTTCAGAGAGGTATAGCTTTGTCCAGACACAAGGGAGCACCCAGCATAAGTCAAAAAAATACCCTTTCAGGCATAGAGTGACGAATAAATTATGCAAAAAAGAAGCAGAGAACTCTGGGTAGTTCTCAAGTTTACGTGGAAAGCAGCTCCTGTATGTAGCTCTCTCAACACCAGCGACACTCTAGATCTGCTCACCTCAAATGTCTGTTTTTCTATCAAAATATTTAAGCATAGGATTAGCACAGTGCCAACCACGCCGAGATAGAAAAGGACAAAGTCTTTTGCCATTTGTACAGCAAAGTCTTTAAGCATAGGACTATCACCGTGCTGTCCTTGCCGATCTGTAAAATGACAAAAACCAATTACCACTCCAGGCACAGTATTACAGCTTTGAATGGGTAAAATTCCAATCAAGCCAACCTGAAATGAGTAAAAGCAACCCCTGACACAGTGTTTCGCTCTAATTAGAGCTCTTCAGAGAGGTATAGCTTTGTCCAGACACAAGGGAGCACCCAGTATAAGTCAAAGAAATAACCTTTCAGGCATAGAGTGACAAATAAATTATGCAAAAAAGAAGCAGAGAACTCTGGGTAGTTCTCAAGTTTAGGTGGAAAGCAGCTCCTGTATGGAGCACTCTCAACACCAGCGACACTCTAGATCTGCTCACCTCAAATGTCTGTTTTTCTATCAAAATATTTAAGCATAGGATTAGCACAGTGCCAACCACGCCGAGATAGAAAAGGACAAAGTCTTTTGCCATTTGTATAGCAAAGTCTTTAAGCATAGGACTAGCACAGTGCTGTCCTTGCCGATCTGTAAAATGACGAAAGCCAATTACCACTCCAGGCACAGTATTACAACTTTGAATGGGTAAAATACCAATCAAGCCAAACTGAAATGAGTAAAAGCAACTCCTGACACATTGTTTCGCTCTAATTAGAGCTCTTCAGAGAGGTATAGCTTTGTCCAGACACAAGGGAGCACCCAGTATAAGTCAAAGAAATAACCTTTCAGGCATAGAGTGACGAATAAATTATGCAAAAAAGAAGCAGAGAACTCTGGGTAGTTCTCAAGTTTAGGTGGAAAGCAGATCCTGTATGGAGCACTCTCAACACCAGCGACACTCTAGATCTGCTCACCTCAAATGTCTGTTTTTCTATCAAAATCTTTAAGCATAGGATTAGCACAGTGCCAACCACGCGCAGATAGAAAAGGAAAAAGTATTTTGCCATTTGTACAGCAAAGTCTTTAAGCATAGGACTAGCACAGTGCTGTCTTTGCTGAGCTGTAAATTGACAAAAGCCAATTACCACTCCAGACACAGTATTACAGCTTTGAATTGTTAAAATACCAATCAAGCCAACCTGAAATGAGTAAAAGAAACCCCTGACACAGTGTTTCGCTCTAATTAGAGGTCTTCAGAGAGGTATAGCTTTGTCCAGACACAAGGGAGCACCCAGTATAAGTCAAAAAAATACCCTTTCAGGCATAGAGTGACGAATAAATTATGCAAAAAAGAAGCAGAGAACTCTGCAAGTTTAGGTGGAAAGCAGATCCTGTATGGAGCACTCTCAACACCAGCGACACTCTAGATCTGCTCACCTCAAATGTCTGTTTTTCTATCAAAATCTTTAAGCATAGGATTAGCACAGTGCCAACCACGCCGAGATAGAAAAGGACAAAGTCTTTTGCCATTTGTACAGCAAAGTCTTTAAGTATAGGACTAGCACAGTGCTGTGTTTGCCGAGCTGTAAATTGACAAAAGCCAATTACTACTCCAGACACAGTATTACAGCTTTGAATTGGTAAAATACCAATCAAGCCAACCTGAAATGAGTAAAAGCAACCCCTGACAAAGTGTTTCGCTCTAATTAGAGCTCTTCAGAGAGGTATAGCTTTGTCCAGACACAAGGGAGCACCCAGTATAAGTCAATGAAATACCCTTTCAGGCATAGAGTGACGAATAAATTATGCAAAAAAGAAGCAGAGAACTCTGGGTAGTTCTCAAGTTTAGGTCGAAAGCAGCCCCTGTATGGAGCACTCTCAACATCAGCGACACTCTAGATCTGCTCACCTCAAATGTCTGTTTTTCTATCAAAATCTTTAAGCATAGGATTAGCACAGTGCCAACCACGCCGAGATAGAAAAGAACAAAGTCTTTTGCCATTTGTCCAGCAAAGCCTTTAAGCATAGGACTAGCACAGTGCTGTCCTTGCCGAGCTGTAAATTGACAAAAGCCAATTACCACTCCAGACACAGTATTACAGCTTTGAATTGGTAAAATACCAATCAAGCCAACCTGAAATGAGTAAAAGCAACCCCTGACACAGTGTTTCGCTCTAATTAGAGCTCTTCAGAGTGGTATAACTTTGTCCAGACACAAGGGAGCACCCAGTATAAGTCAATGAAATACCCTTTCAGGCATAGAGTGACGAATAAATCATGCAAAAAAGAAGCAGAGAACTCTGGGTAGTTCTCAAGTTTAGGTGGAAAGCAGCTCCTGTATGGAGCACTCTCAACACCAGCGACACTCTAGATCTGCTCACCTCAAATGTCTGTTTTTCTATCAAAATCTTTAAGCATAGGATTAGCACAGTGCCAACCACGCCGAGATAGAAAAGGACAAAGTCTTTTGCCATTTGTACAGCAAAGTCTTTAAGCATAGGACTAGCACAGTGCTGTCCTTGCCGAGCTGTAAAATGACAAAAGCCAATTACCACTCCAGGCACAGTATTACAGCTTTGAATAGGTAAAATACCAATCAAGCCAACCTGAAATGAGTAAAAGCAACCCCTAACACAGTATTTTGCTCTAATTAGAGCTCTTCAGAGAGGTATAGCTTTGTCCAGACACAAGGGAGCACCCAGTATAAGTCAATGAAATACCCTTTCAGGCATAGAGTGACGAATAAATTATGCAAAAAAGAAGCAGAGAACTCTGGGTAGTTCTCAAGATTAGGTGGAAAGCAGCTTCTGTATGGAGCACTATCAACATCACCGACACTCTAGATCTGCTCACCTCAAATGTCTGTTTTTCTATCAAAATCTTTAAGCATAGGATTAGCACAGTGCCAACCACGCCGAGATAGAAAAGAACAAAGTCTTTTGCCATTTGTCCAGCAAAGTCTTTAAGCATAGGACTAGCACAGTGCTGTCCTTGCCGAGCTGTAAATTGACAAAAGCCAATTACCACTCCAGACACAGTATTACAGCTTTGAATTGGTAAAATACCAATCAAGCCAACCCGAAATGAGTAAAAGCAACCCCTGACACAGTGTTTCGCTCTAATTAGAGCTCTTCAGAGAGGTATAACTTTGTCCAGACACCAGGGAGCACCCAGTATAAGTCAATGAAATACCCTTTCAGGCATAGAGTGACGAATAAATTATGCAAAAAAGAAGCAGAGAACTCTGGGTAGTTCTCAAGTTTAGGTGGAAAGCAGCTCCTGTATGGAGCACTCTCAACACCAGCGACACTCTAGATCTGCTCACCTCAAATGTCTGTTTTTCTATCAAAATCTTTAAGCATAGGATTAGCACAGTGCCAACCACGCCGAGATAGAAAAGGACAAAGTCTTTTGCCATTTGTACAGCAAAGTCTTTAAGCATAGGACTAGCACAGTGCTGTCCTTGCCGAGCTGTAAAATGACAAAAGCCAATTACCACTCCAGGCACAGTATTACAGCTTTGAATAGTTAAAATACCAATCAAGCCAACCTGAAATGAGTAAAAGCAACCCCTGACACAGTGTTTCGCTCTAATTAGAGCTCTTCAGAGAGGTATAGCTTTGTCCAGACACAAGGGAGCACCCAGTATAAGTCAAAGAAATACCCTTTCAGGCATAGAGTGACGAATACATTATGCAAAAAAGAAGCAGAGAACTCTGCAAGTTTAGGTGGAAAGCAGATCCTGTATGGAGCACTCTCAACACCAGCGACACTCTAGATCTGCTCACCTAAAATGTCTGTTTTTCTATCAAAATCTTTAAGCATAGGATTAGCACAGTGCCAACCACGCCGAGATAGAAAAGGACAAAGTCTTTTGCCATTTGTTCAGCAAAGTCTTTAAGTATAGGACTAGCACAGTGCTGTGTTTGCCGAGCTGTAAATTGACCAAAGCCAATTACTACTCCAGACACAGTATTACAGCTTTGAATTGGTAAAATACCAATCAAGCCAACCTGAAATGAGTAAAAGCAACCCCTGACAAAGTGTTTCGCTCTAATTAGAGCTCTTCAGAGAGGTATAGCTTTGTCCAGACACAAGGGAGCACCCAGTATAAGTCAATGAAATACCCTTTCAGGCATAGAGTGACGAATAAATTATGCAAAAAAGAAGCAGAGAACTCTGGGTAGTTCTCAAGTTTAGGTCGAAAGCAGCTCCTGTATGGAGCACTCTCAACATCAGCGACACTCTAGATCTGCTCACCTCAAATGTCTGTTTTTCTATCAAAATCTTTAAGCATAGGATTAGCACAGTGCCAACCACTCCGAGATAGAAAAGAACAAAGTCTTTTGCCATTTGTCCAGCAAAGCCTTTAAGCATAGGACTAGCACAGTGCTGTCCTTGCCGAGCTGTAAATTGACAAAAGCCAATTACCACTCCAGACACAGTATTACAGCTTTGAATTGGTAAAATACCAATCAAGCCAACCTGAAATGAGTAAAAGCAACCCCTGACACAGTGTTTCGCTCTAATTAGAGCTCTTCAGAGTGGTATAACTTTGTCCAGACACAAGGAAGCACCCAGTATAAGTCAATGAAATACCCTTTCAGGCATAGAGTGACGAATAAATTATGCAAAAAAGAAGCAGAGAACTCTGGGTAGTTCTCAAGTTTAGGTGGAAAGCAGCTCCTGTATGGAGCACTCTCAACACCAGCGACACTCTAGATCTGCTCACCTCAAATGTCTGTTTTTCTATCAAAATCTTTAAGCATAGGATTAGCACAGTGCCAACCACGCCGAGATAGAAAAGGACAAAGTCTTTTGCCATTTGTACAGCAAAGTCTTTAAGCATAGGACTAGCACAGTGCTGTCCTTGCCGAGCTGTAAAATGACAAAAGCCAATTACCACTCCAGGCACAGTATTACAGCTTTGAATAGGTAAAATACCAATCAAGCCAACCTGAAATGAGTAAAAGCAACCCCTGACACAGTATTTTGCTCTAATTAGAGCTCTTCAGAGAGGTATAGCTTTGTCCAGACACAAGGGAGCACCCAGTATAAGTCAATGAAATACACTTTCAGGCATAGAGTGACGAATAAATTATGCAAAAAAGAAGCAGAGAACTCTGGGTAGTTCTCAAGTTTAGGTCGAAAGCAGCTCCTGTATGGAGCACTCTCAACATCAGCGACACTCTAGATCTGCTCACCTCAAATGTCGGTTTTTCTACCAAAATCTTTAAGCATTGGATTAGCTCAGTGCCATCCACGCCGAGATAGAAAAGGACAAAGTCTTTTGCCATTTGTACTGCAAAGTCTTTAAGCATAGGACTAGCACAATGCTGTCCTTGCCGAGCTGTAAAATGACAAAAGCCAATTACCACTCCAGGCACAGTATTACAGCTTTGAATAGGTAAAATACCAATCAAGCCAACCTGAAATGAGTAAAAGCAACCCCTGACACAGTGTTTCGCTCTAATTAGAGCTCTTCAGAGAGGTATAGCTTTGTCCAGACACAAGGGAGCACCCAGTATAAGTCAAAGAAATACCCTTTCAGGCATAGAGTGACGAATAAATTATGCAAAAAAGAAGCAGAGAACTCTGCAAGTTTAGGTGGAAAGCAGATCCTGTATGGAGCACTCTCAACACCAGCGACACTCTAGATCTGCTCACCTCAAATGTCTGTTTTTCTATCAAAATCTTTAAGCATAGGATTAGCACAGTGCCAACCACGCCGAGATAGAAAAGGACAAAGTCTTTTGCCATTTGTACAGCAAAGTCTTTAAGCATAGGACTAGCACAGTGCTGTGTTTGCCGAGCTGTAAATTGACAAAAGCCAATTACTACTCCAGACACAGTATTACAGCTTTGAATTGGTAAAATACCAATCAAGCCAACCTGAAATGAGTAAAAGCAACCCCTGACAAAGTGTTTCGCTCTAATTAGAGCTCTTCAGAGAGGTATAGCTTTGTCCAGACACAAGGGAGCACCCAGTATAAGTCAATGAAATACCCTTTCAGGCATAGAGTGACGAATAAATTATGCAAAAAAGAAGCAGAGAACTCTGGGTAGTTCTCAAGATTAGGTGGAAAGCAGCTTCAGTATGGAGCACTCTCAACACCAGCGACACTCTTGATCTGCTCACCTCAAATGTCTGTTTTTCTATCAAAATCTTTAAGCATAGGATTAGCACAGTGCCATCCACACCGAGATAGAAAAGGACAAAGTCTTTTGCCATTTGTACAGCAAAGTCTTTAAGCATAGGATTAGCACAGTGCTGTCCTTGCCGAGCTGTAAAATGACAAAAGCCAATTACCACTCGAGGCACAGTTTTACAGCTTTGAATTGGTAAAATACTAAACAAGCCAACCTGAAATGAGTAAAAGCAACCCCTGACACAGTGTTTCGCTCTAATTAGAGCTCTTCAGAGAGGTATAGCTTTGTCCAGACACAAGGGAGCACCCAGCATAAGTCAAAAAAATACCCTTTCAGGCATAGAGTGACGAATAAATTATGCAAAAAAGAAGCAGAGAACTCTGCAAGTTTAGGTGGAAAGCAGATCCTGTATGGAGCACTCTCAACACCAGCGACACTCTAGATCTGCTCACCTCAAATGTCTGTTTTTCTATCAAAATCTTTAAGCATAGGATTAGCACAGTGCCAACCACGCCGAGATAGAAAAGGACAAAGTCTTTTGCCATTTGTACAGCAAAGTCTTTAAGCATAGGACTAGCACAGTGCTGTGTTTGCCGAGCTGTAAATTGACAAAAGCCAATTACTACTCCAGACACAGTATTACAGCTTTGAATTGGTAAAATACCAATCAAGCCAACCTGAAATGAGTAAAAGCAACCCCTGACAAATTGTTTCGCTCTAATTAGAGCTCTTCAGAGAGGTATAGCTTTGTCCAGACACAAGGGAGCACCCAGTATAAGTCAATGAAATACCCTTTCAGGCATAGAGTGACGAATAAATTATGCAAAAAAGAAGCAGAGAACTCTGGGTAGTTCTCAAGATTAGGTGGAAAGCAGCTTCAGTATGGAGCACTCTCAACACCAGCGACACTCTTGATCTGCTCACCTCAAATGTCTGTTTTTCTATCAAAATCTTTAAGCATAGGATTAGCACAGTGCCATCCACACCGAGATAGAAAAGGACAAAGTCTTTTGCCATTTGTACAGCAAAGTCTTTAAGCATAGGATTAGCACAGTGCTGTCCTTGCCGAGCTGTAAAATGACAAAAGCCAATTACCACTCGAGGCACAGTATTACAGCTTTGAATTGGTAAAATACTAAACAAGCCAACCTGAAATGAGTAAAAGCAACCCCTGACACAGTGTTTCGCTCTAATTAGAGCTCTTCAGAGAGGTATAGCTTTGTCCAGACACAAGGGAGCACCCAGCATAAGTCAAAAAAATACCCTTTCAGGCATAGAGTGACGAATAAATTATGCAAAAAAGAAGCAGAGAACTCTGGGTAGTTCTCAAGTTTACGTGGAAAGCAGCTCCTGTATGTAGCTCTCTCAACACCAGCGACACTCTAGATCTGCTCACCTCAAATGTCTGTTTTTCTATCAAAATATTTAAGCATAGGATTAGCACAGTGCCAACCACGCCGAGATAGAAAAGGACAAAGTCTTTTGCCATTTGTACAGCAAAGTCTTTAAGCATAGGACTATCACCGTGCTGTCCTTGCCGATCTGTAAAATGACAAAAACCAATTACCACTCCAGGCACAGTATTACAGCTTTGAATGGGTAAAATTCCAATCAAGCCAACCTGAAATGAGTAAAAGCAACCCCTGACACAGTGTTTCGCTCTAATTAGAGCTCTTCAGAGAGGTATAGCTTTGTCCAGACACAAGGGAGCACCCAGTATAAGTCAAAGAAATAACCTTTCAGGCATAGAGTGACAAATAAATTATGCAAAAAAGAAGCAGAGAACTCTGGGTAGTTCTCAAGTTTAGGTGGAAAGCAGCTCCTGTATGGAGCACTCTCAACACCAGCGACACTCTAGATCTGCTCACCTCAAATGTCTGTTTTTCTATCAAAATATTTAAGCATAGGATTAGCACAGTGCCAACCACGCCGAGATAGAAAAGGACAAAGTCTTTTGCCATTTGTATAGCAAAGTCTTTAAGCATAGGACTAGCACAGTGCTGTCCTTGCCGATCTGTAAAATGACGAAAGCCAATTACCACTCCAGGCACAGTATTACAACTTTGAATGGGTAAAATACCAATCAAGCCAAACTGAAATGAGTAAAAGCAACTCCTGACACATTGTTTCGCTCTAATTAGAGCTCTTCAGAGAGGTATAGCTTTGTCCAGACACAAGGGAGCACCCAGTATAAGTCAAAGAAATAACCTTTCAGGCATAGAGTGACGAATAAATTATGCAAAAAAGAAGCAGAGAACTCTGCAAGTTTAGGTGGAAAGCAGATCCTGTATGGAGCACTCTCAACACCAGCGACACTCTAGATCTGCTCACCTCAAATGTCTGTTTTTCTATCAAAATCTTTAAGCATAGGATTAGCACAGTGCCAACCACGCGCAGATAGAAAAGGAAAAAGTCTTTTGCCATTTGTACAGCAAAGTCTTTAAGAATAGGACTAGCACAGTGCTGTCTTTGCTGAGCTGTAAATTGACAAAAGCCAATTACCACTCCAGACACAGTATTACAGCTTTGAATTGTTAAAATACCAATCAAGCCAACCTGAAATGAGTAAAAGAAACCCCTGACACAGTGTTTCGCTCTAATTAGAGGTCTTCAGAGAGGTATAGCTTTGTCCAGACACAAGGGAGCACCCAGTATAAGTCAAAAAAATACCCTTTCAGGCATAGAGTGACGAATAAATTATGCAAAAAAGAAGCAGAGAACTCTGCAAGTTTAGGTGGAAAGCAGATCCTGTATGGAGCACTCTCAACACCAGCGACACTCTAGATCTGCTCACCTCAAATGTCTGTTTTTCTATCAAAATCTTTAAGCATAGGATTAGCACAGTGCCAACCACGCCGAGATAGAAAAGGACAAAGTCTTTTGCCATTTGTACAGCAAAGTCTTTAAGTATAGGACTAGCACAGTGCTGTGTTTGCCGAGCTGTAAATTGACAAAAGCCAATTACTACTCCAGACACAGTATTACAGCTTTGAATTGGTAAAATACCAATCAAGCCAACCTGAAATGAGTAAAAGCAACCCCTGACAAAGTGTTTCGCTCTAATTAGAGCTCTTCAGAGAGGTATAGCTTTGTCCAGACACAAGGGAGCACCCAGTATAAGTCAATGAAATACCCTTTCAGGCATAGAGTGACGAATAAATTATGCAAAAAAGAAGCAGAGAACTCTGGGTAGTTCTCAAGTTTAGGTCGAAAGCAGCTCCTGTATGGAGCACTCTCAACATCAGCGACACTCTAGATCTGCTCACCTCAAATGTCTGTTTTTCTATCAAAATCTTTAAGCATAGGATTAGCACAGTGCCAACCACGCCGAGATAGAAAAGGACAAAGTCTTTTGCCATTTGTACAGCAAAGTCTTTAAGCATAGGACTAGCACAGTGCTGTCCTTGCCGAGCTGTAAAATGACAAAAGCCAATTACCACTCCAGGCACAGTATTACAGCTTTGAATAGTTAAAATACCAATCAAGCCAACCTGAAATGAGTAAAAGCAACCCCTGACACAGTGTTTCGCTCTAATTAGAGCTCTTCAGAGAGGTATAGCTTTGTCCAGACACAAGGGAGCACCCAGTATAAGTCAAAGAAATACCCTTTCAGGCATAGAGTGACGAATACATTATGCAAAAAAGAAGCAGAGAACTCTGCAAGTTTAGGTGGAAAGCAGATCCTGTATGGAGCACTCTCAACACCAGCGACACTCTAGATCTGCTCACCTAAAATGTCTGTTTTTCTATCAAAATCTTTAAGCATAGGATTAGCACAGTGCCAACCACGCCGAGATAGAAAAGGACAAAGTCTTTTGCCATTTGTTCAGCAAAGTCTTTAAGTATAGGACTAGCACAGTGCTGTGTTTGCCGAGCTGTAAATTGACCAAAGCCAATTACTACTCCAGACACAGTATTACAGCTTTGAATTGGTAAAATACCAATCAAGCCAACCTGAAATGAGTAAAAGCAACCCCTGACAAAGTGTTTCGCTCTAATTAGAGCTCTTCAGAGAGGTATAGCTTTGTCCAGACACAAGGGAGCACCCAGTATAAGTCAATGAAATACCCTTTCAGGCATAGAGTGACGAATAAATTATGCAAAAAAGAAGCAGAGAACTCTGGGTAGTTCTCAAGTTTAGGTCGAAAGCAGCTCCTGTATGGAGCACTCTCAACATCAGCGACACTCTAGATCTGCTCACCTCAAATGTCTGTTTTTCTATCAAAATCTTTAAGCATAGGATTAGCACAGTGCCAACCACTCCGAGATAGAAAAGAACAAAGTCTTTTGCCATTTGTCCAGCAAAGCCTTTAAGCATAGGACTAGCACAGTGCTGTCCTTGCCGAGCTGTAAATTGACAAAAGCCAATTACCACTCCAGACACAGTATTACAGCTTTGAATTGGTAAAATACCAATCAAGCCAACCTGAAATGAGTAAAAGCAACCCCTGACACAGTGTTTCGCTCTAATTAGAGCTCTTCAGAGTGGTATAACTTTGTCCAGACACAAGGGAGCACCCAGTATAAGTCAATGAAATACCCTTTCAGGCATAGAGTGACGAATAAATTATGCAAAAAAGAAGCAGAGAACTCTGGGTAGTTCTCAAGTTTAGGTGGAAAGCAGCTCCTGTATGGAGCACTCTCAACACCAGCGACACTCTAGATCTGCTCACCTCAAATGTCTGTTTTTCTATCAAAATCTTTAAGCATAGGATTAGCACAGTGCCAACCACGCCGAGATAGAAAAGGACAAAGTCTTTTGCCATTTGTACAGCAAAGTCTTTAAGCATAGGACTAGCACAGTGCTGTCCTTGCCGAGCTGTAAAATGACAAAAGCCAATTACCACTCCAGGCACAGTATTACAGCTTTGAATAGGTAAAATACCAATCAAGCCAACCTGAAATGAGTAAAAGCAACCCCTGACACAGTATTTTGCTCTAATTAGAGCTCTTCAGAGAGGTATAGCTTTGTCCAGACACAAGGGAGCACCCAGTATAAGTCAATGAAATACACTTTCAGGCATAGAGTGACGAATAAATTATGCAAAAAAGAAGCAGAGAACTCTGGGTAGTTCTCAAGTTTAGGTCGAAAGCAGCTCCTGTATGGAGCACTCTCAACATCAGCGACACTCTAGATCTGCTCACCTCAAATGTCGGTTTTTCTACCAAAATCTTTAAGCATTGGATTAGCTCAGTGCCATCCACGCCGAGATAGAAAAGGACAAAGTCTTTTGCCATTTGTACTGCAAAGTCTTTAAGCATAGGACTAGCACAATGCTGTCCTTGCCGAGCTGTAAAATGACAAAAGCCAATTACCACTCCAGGCACAGTATTACAGCTTTGAATAGGTAAAATACCAATCAAGCCAACCTGAAATGAGTAAAAGCAACCCCTGACACAGTGTTTCGCTCTAATTAGAGCTCTTCAGAGAGGTATAGCTTTGTCCAGACACAAGGGAGCACCCAGTATAAGTCAAAGAAATACCCTTTCAGGCATAGAGTGACGAATAAATTATGCAAAAAAGAAGCAGAGAACTCTGCAAGTTTAGGTGGAAAGCAGATCCTGTATGGAGCACTCTCAACACCAGCGACACTCTAGATCTGCTCACCTCAAATGTCTGTTTTTCTATCAAAATCTTTAAGCATAGGATTAGCACAGTGCCAACCACGCCGAGATAGAAAAGGACAAAGTCTTTTGCCATTTGTACAGCAAAGTCTTTAAGCATAGGACTAGCACAGTGCTGTGTTTGCCGAGCTGTAAATTGACAAAAGCCAATTACTACTCCAGACACAGTATTACAGCTTTGAATTGGTAAAATACCAATCAAGCCAACCTGAAATGAGTAAAAGCAACCCCTGACAAAGTGTTTCGCTCTAATTAGAGCTCTTCAGAGAGGTATAGCTTTGTCCAGACACAAGGGAGCACCCAGTATAAGTCAATGAAATACCCTTTCAGGCATAGAGTGACGAATAAATTATGCAAAAAAGAAGCAGAGAACTCTGGGTAGTTCTCAAGATTAGGTGGAAAGCAGCTTCAGTATGGAGCACTCTCAACACCAGCGACACTCTTGATCTGCTCACCTCAAATGTCTGTTTTTCTATCAAAATCTTTAAGCATAGGATTAGCACAGTGCCATCCACACCGAGATAGAAAAGGACAAAGTCTTTTGCCATTTGTACAGCAAAGTCTTTAAGCATAGGATTAGCACAGTGCTGTCCTTGCCGAGCTGTAAAATGACAAAAGCCAATTACCACTCGAGGCACAGTTTTACAGCTTTGAATTGGTAAAATACTAAACAAGCCAACCTGAAATGAGTAAAAGCAACCCCTGACACAGTGTTTCGCTCTAATTAGAGCTCTTCAGAGAGGTATAGCTTTGTCCAGACACAAGGGAGCACCCAGCATAAGTCAAAAAAATACCCTTTCAGGCATAGAGTGACGAATAAATTATGCAAAAAAGAAGCAGAGAACTCTGCAAGTTTAGGTGGAAAGCAGATCCTGTATGGAGCACTCTCAACACCAGCGACACTCTAGATCTGCTCACCTCAAATGTCTGTTTTTCTATCAAAATCTTTAAGCATAGGATTAGCACAGTGCCAACCACGCCGAGATAGAAAAGGACAAAGTCTTTTGCCATTTGTACAGCAAAGTCTTTAAGCATAGGACTAGCACAGTGCTGTGTTTGCCGAGCTGTAAATTGACAAAAGCCAATTACTACTCCAGACACAGTATTACAGCTTTGAATTGGTAAAATACCAATCAAGCCAACCTGAAATGAGTAAAAGCAACCCCTGACAAATTGTTTCGCTCTAATTAGAGCTCTTCAGAGAGGTATAGCTTTGTCCAGACACAAGGGAGCACCCAGTATAAGTCAATGAAATACCCTTTCAGGCATAGAGTGACGAATAAATTATGCAAAAAAGAAGCAGAGAACTCTGGGTAGTTCTCAAGATTAGGTGGAAAGCAGCTTCAGTATGGAGCACTCTCAACACCAGCGACACTCTTGATCTGCTCACCTCAAATGTCTGTTTTTCTATCAAAATCTTTAAGCATAGGATTAGCACAGTGCCATCCACACCGAGATAGAAAAGGACAAAGTCTTTTGCCATTTGTACAGCAAAGTCTTTAAGCATAGGATTAGCACAGTGCTGTCCTTGCCGAGCTGTAAAATGACAAAAGCCAATTACCACTCGAGGCACAGTATTACAGCTTTGAATTGGTAAAATACTAAACAAGCCAACCTGAAATGAGTAAAAGCAACCCCTGACACAGTGTTTCGCTCTAATTAGAGCTCTTCAGAGAGGTATAGCTTTGTCCAGACACAAGGGAGCACCCAGCATAAGTCAAAAAAATACCCTTTCAGGCATAGAGTGACGAATAAATTATGCAAAAAAGAAGCAGAGAACTCTGGGTAGTTCTCAAGTTTACGTGGAAAGCAGCTCCTGTATGTAGCTCTCTCAACACCAGCGACACTCTAGATCTGCTCACCTCAAATGTCTGTTTTTCTATCAAAATATTTAAGCATAGGATTAGCACAGTGCCAACCACGCCGAGATAGAAAAGGACAAAGTCTTTTGCCATTTGTACAGCAAAGTCTTTAAGCATAGGACTATCACCGTGCTGTCCTTGCCGATCTGTAAAATGACAAAAACCAATTACCACTCCAGGCACAGTATTACAGCTTTGAATGGGTAAAATTCCAATCAAGCCAACCTGAAATGAGTAAAAGCAACCCCTGACACAGTGTTTCGCTCTAATTAGAGCTCTTCAGAGAGGTATAGCTTTGTCCAGACACAAGGGAGCACCCAGTATAAGTCAAAGAAATAACCTTTCAGGCATAGAGTGACAAATAAATTATGCAAAAAAGAAGCAGAGAACTCTGGGTAGTTCTCAAGTTTAGGTGGAAAGCAGCTCCTGTATGGAGCACTCTCAACACCAGCGACACTCTAGATCTGCTCACCTCAAATGTCTGTTTTTCTATCAAAATATTTAAGCATAGGATTAGCACAGTGCCAACCACGCCGAGATAGAAAAGGACAAAGTCTTTTGCCATTTGTATAGCAAAGTCTTTAAGCATAGGACTAGCACAGTGCTGTCCTTGCCGATCTGTAAAATGACGAAAGCCAATTACCACTCCAGGCACAGTATTACAACTTTGAATGGGTAAAATACCAATCAAGCCAAACTGAAATGAGTAAAAGCAACTCCTGACACATTGTTTCGCTCTAATTAGAGCTCTTCAGAGAGGTATAGCTTTGTCCAGACACAAGGGAGCACCCAGTATAAGTCAAAGAAATAACCTTTCAGGCATAGAGTGACGAATAAATTATGCAAAAAAGAAGCAGAGAACTCTGCAAGTTTAGGTGGAAAGCAGATCCTGTATGGAGCACTCTCAACACCAGCGACACTCTAGATCTGCTCACCTCAAATGTCTGTTTTTCTATCAAAATCTTTAAGCATAGGATTAGCACAGTGCCAACCACGCGCAGATAGAAAAGGAAAAAGTCTTTTGCCATTTGTACAGCAAAGTCTTTAAGAATAGGACTAGCACAGTGCTGTCTTTGCTGAGCTGTAAATTGACAAAAGCCAATTACCACTCCAGACACAGTATTACAGCTTTGAATTGTTAAAATACCAATCAAGCCAACCTGAAATGAGTAAAAGAAACCCCTGACACAGTGTTTCGCTCTAATTAGAGGTCTTCAGAGAGGTATAGCTTTGTCCAGACACAAGGGAGCACCCAGTATAAGTCAAAAAAATACCCTTTCAGGCATAGAGTGACGAATAAATTATGCAAAAAAGAAGCAGAGAACTCTGCAAGTTTAGGTGGAAAGCAGATCCTGTATGGAGCACTCTCAACACCAGCGACACTCTAGATCTGCTCACCTCAAATGTCTGTTTTTCTATCAAAATCTTTAAGCATAGGATTAGCACAGTGCCAACCACGCCGAGATAGAAAAGGACAAAGTCTTTTGCCATTTGTACAGCAAAGTCTTTAAGTATAGGACTAGCACAGTGCTGTGTTTGCCGAGCTGTAAATTGACAAAAGCCAATTACTACTCCAGACACAGTATTACAGCTTTGAATTGGTAAAATACCAATCAAGCCAACCTGAAATGAGTAAAAGCAACCCCTGACAAAGTGTTTCGCTCTAATTAGAGCTCTTCAGAGAGGTATAGCTTTGTCCAGACACAAGGGAGCACCCAGTATAAGTCAATGAAATACCCTTTCAGGCATAGAGTGACGAATAAATTATGCAAAAAAGAAGCAGAGAACTCTGGGTAGTTCTCAAGTTTAGGTCGAAAGCAGCTCCTGTATGGAGCACTCTCAACATCAGCGACACTCTAGATCTGCTCACCTCAAATGTCTGTTTTTCTATCAAAATCTTTAAGCATAGGATTAGCACAGTGCCAACCACGCCGAGATAGAAAAGAACAAAGTCTTTTGCCATTTGTCCAGCAAAGCCTTTAAGCATAGGACTAGCACAGTGCTGTCCTTGCCGAGCTGTAAATTGACAAAAGCCAATTACCACTCCAGACACAGTATTACAGCTTTGAATTGGTAAAATACCAATCAAGCCAACCTGAAATGAGTAAAAGCAACCCCTGACACAGTGTTTCGCTCTAATTAGAGCTCTTCAGAGTGGTATAACTTTGTCCAGACACAAGGGAGCACCCAGTATAAGTCAATGAAATACCCTTTCAGGCATAGAGTGACGAATAAATTATGCAAAAAAGAAGCAGAGAACTCTGGGTAGTTCTCAAGTTTAGGTGGAAAGCAGCTCCTGTATGGAGCACTCTCAACACCAGCGACACTCTAGATCTGCTCACCTCAAATGTCTGTTTTTCTATCAAAATCTTTAAGCATAGGATTAGCACAGTGCCAACCACGCCGAGATAGAAAAGGACAAAGTCTTTTGCCATTTGTACAGCAAAGTCTTTAAGCATAGGACTAGCACAGTGCTGTCCTTGCCGAGCTGTAAAATGACAAAAGCCAATTACCACTCCAGGCAGAGTATTACAACTTTGAATGGGTAAAATACCAATCAAGCCAAACTGAAATGAGTAAAAGCAACTCCTGACACATTGTTTCGCTCTAATTAGAGCTCTTCAGAGAGGTATAGCTTTGTCCAGACACAAGGGAGCACCCAGTATAAGTCAAAGAAATAACCTTTCAGGCATAGAGTGACGAATAAATTATGCAAAAAAGAAGCAGAGAACTCTGGGTAGTTCTCAAGTTTAGGTGGAAAGCAGATCCTGTATGGAGCACTCTCAACACCAGCGACACTCTAGATCTGCTCACCTCAAATGTCTGTTTTTCTATCAAAATCTTTAAGCATAGGATTAGCACAGTGCCAACCACGCGCAGATAGAAAAGGAAAAAGTCTTTTGCCATTTGTACAGCAAAGTCTTTAAGAATAGGACTAGCACAGTGCTGTCTTTGCTGAGCTGTAAATTGACAAAAGCCAATTACCACTCCAGACACAGTATTACAGCTTTGAATTGTTAAAATACCAATCAAGCCAACCTGAAATGAGTAAAAGAAACCCCTGACACAGTGTTTCGCTCTAATTAGAGGTCTTCAGAGAGGTATAGCTTTGTCCAGACACAAGGGAGCACCCAGTATAAGTCAAAAAAATACCCTTTCAGGCATAGAGTGACGAATAAATTATGCAAAAAAGAAGCAGAGAACTCTGCAAGTTTAGGTGGAAAGCAGATCCTGTATGGAGCACTCTCAACACCAGCGACACTCTAGATCTGCTCACCTCAAATGTCTGTTTTTCTATCAAAATCTTTAAGCATAGGATTAGCACAGTGCCAACCATGCCGAGATAGAAAAGGACAAAGTCTTTTGCCATTTGTACAGCAAAGTCTTTAAGTATAGGACTAGCACAGTGCTGTGTTTGCCGAGCTGTAAATTGACAAAAGCCAATTACTACTCCAGACACAGTATTACAGCTTTGAATTGGTAAAATACCAATCAAGCCAACCTGAAATGAGTAAAAGCAACCCCTGACAAAGTGTTTCGCTCTAATTAGAGCTTTTCAGAGAGGTATAGCTTTGTCCAGACACAAGGGAGCACCCAGTATAAGTCAATGAAATACCCTTTCAGGCATAGAGTGACGAATAAATTATGCAAAAAAGAAGCAGAGAACTCTGGGTAGTTCTCAAGTTTAGGTCGAAAGCAGCTCCTGTATGGAGCACTCTCAACATCAGCGACACTCTAGATCTGCTCACCTCAAATGTCTGTTTTTCTATCAAAATCTTTAAGCATAGGATTAGCACAGTGCCAACCACGCCGAGATAGAAAAGAACAAAGTCTTTTGCCATTTGTCCAGCAAAGCCTTTAAGCATAGGACTAGCACAGTGCTGTCCTTGCCGAGCTGTAAATTGACAAAAGCCAATTACCACTCCAGACACAGTATTACAGCTTTGAATTGGTAAAATACCAATCAAGCCAACCTGAAATGAGTAAAAGCAACCCCTGACACAGTGTTTCGCTCTAATTAGAGCTCTTCAGAGTGGTATAACTTTGTCCAGACACAAGGGAGCACCCAGTATAAGTCAATGAAATACCCTTTCAGGCATAGAGTGACGAATAAATTATGCAAAAAAGAAGCAGAGAACTCTGGGTAGTTCTCAAGTTTAGGTGGAAAGCAGCTCCTGTATGGAGCACTCTCAACACCAGCGACACTCTAGATCTGCTCACCTCAAATGTCTGTTTTTCTATCAAAATCTTTAAGCATAGGATTAGCACAGTGCCAACCACGCCGAGATAGAAAAGGACAAAGTCTTTTGCCATTTGTACTGCAAAGTCTTTAAGCATAGGACTAGCACAATGCTGTCCTTGCCGAGCTGTAAAATGACAAAAGCCAATTACCACTCCAGGCACAGTATTACAGCTTTGAATAGGTAAAATACCAATCAAGCCAACCTGAAATGAGTAAAAGCAACCCCTGACACAGTGTTTCGCTCTAATTAGAGCTCTTCAGAGAGGTATAGCTTTGTCCAGACACAAGGGAGCACCCAGTATAAGTCAAAGAAATACCCTTTCAGGCATAGAGTGACGAATAAATTATGCAAAAAAGAAGCAGAGAACTCTGCAAGTTTAGGTGGAAAGCAGATCCTGTATGGAGCACTCTCAACACCAGCGACACTCTAGATCTGCTCACCTCAAATGTCTGTTTTTCTATCAAAATCTTTAAGCATAGGATTAGCACAGTGCCAACCACGCCGAGATAGAAAAGGACAAAGTCTTTTGCCATTTGTACAGCAAAGTCTTTAAGCATAGGACTAGCACAGTGCTGTGTTTGCCGAGCTGTAAATTGACAAAAGCCAATTACTACTCCAGACACAGTATTACAGCTTTGAATTGGTAAAATACCAATCAAGCCAACCTGAAATGAGTAAAAGCAACCCCTGACAAAGTGTTTCGCTCTAATTAGAGCTCTTCAGAGAGGTATAGCTTTGTCCAGACACAAGGGAGCACCCAGTATAAGTCAATGAAATACCCTTTCAGGCATAGAGTGACGAATAAATTATGCAAAAAAGAAGCAGAGAACTCTGGGTAGTTCTCAAGATTAGGTGGAAAGCAGCTTCAGTATGGAGCACTCTCAACACCAGCGACACTCTTGATCTGCTCACCTCAAATGTCTGTTTTTCTATCAAAATCTTTAAGCATAGGATTAGCACAGTGCCATCCACACCGAGATAGAAAAGGACAAAGTCTTTTGCCATTTGTACAGCAAAGTCTTTAAGCATAGGATTAGCACAGTGCTGTCCTTGCCGAGCTGTAAAATGACAAAAGCCAATTACCACTCGAGGCACAGTTTTACAGCTTTGAATTGGTAAAATACTAAACAAGCCAACCTGAAATGAGTAAAAGCAACCCCTGACACAGTGTTTCGCTCTAATTAGAGCTCTTCAGAGAGGTATAGCTTTGTCCAGACACAAGGGAGCACCCAGCATAAGTCAAAAAAATACCCTTTCAGGCATAGAGTGACGAATAAATTATGCAAAAAAGAAGCAGAGAACTCTGCAAGTTTAGGTGGAAAGCAGATCCTGTATGGAGCACTCTCAACACCAGCGACACTCTAGATCTGCTCACCTCAAATGTCTGTTTTTCTATCAAAATCTTTAAGCATAGGATTAGCACAGTGCCAACCACGCCGAGATAGAAAAGGACAAAGTCTTTTGCCATTTGTACAGCAAAGTCTTTAAGCATAGGACTAGCACAGTGCTGTGTTTGCCGAGCTGTAAATTGACAAAAGCCAATTACTACTCCAGACACAGTATTACAGCTTTGAATTGGTAAAATACCAATCAAGCCAACCTGAAATGAGTAAAAGCAACCCCTGACAAATTGTTTCGCTCTAATTAGAGCTCTTCAGAGAGGTATAGCTTTGTCCAGACACAAGGGAGCACCCAGTATAAGTCAATGAAATACCCTTTCAGGCATAGAGTGACGAATAAATTATGCAAAAAAGAAGCAGAGAACTCTGGGTAGTTCTCAAGATTAGGTGGAAAGCAGCTTCAGTATGGAGCACTCTCAACACCAGCGACACTCTTGATCTGCTCACCTCAAATGTCTGTTTTTCTATCAAAATCTTTAAGCATAGGATTAGCACAGTGCCATCCACACCGAGATAGAAAAGGACAAAGTCTTTTGCCATTTGTACAGCAAAGTCTTTAAGCATAGGATTAGCACAGTGCTGTCCTTGCCGAGCTGTAAAATGACAAAAGCCAATTACCACTCGAGGCACAGTATTACAGCTTTGAATTGGTAAAATACTAAACAAGCCAACCTGAAATGAGTAAAAGCAACCCCTGACACAGTGTTTCGCTCTAATTAGAGCTCTTCTGAGAGGTATAGCTTTGTCCAGACACAAGGGAGCACCCAGCATAAGTCAAAAAAATACCCTTTCAGGCATAGAGTGACGAATAAATTATGCAAAAAAGAAGCAGAGAACTCTGGGTAGTTCTCAAGTTTACGTGGAAAGCAGCTCCTGTATGTAGCTCTCTCAACACCAGCGACACTCTAGATCTGCTCACCTCAAATGTCTGTTTTTCTATCAAAATATTTAAGCATAGGATTAGCACAGTGCCAACCACGCCGAGATAGAAAAGGACAAAGTCTTTTGCCATTTGTACAGCAAAGTCTTTAAGCATAGGACTATCACCGTGCTGTCCTTGCCGATCTGTAAAATGACAAAAACCAATTACCACTCCAGGCACAGTATTACAGCTTTGAATGGGTAAAATTCCAATCAAGCCAACCTGAAATGAGTAAAAGCAACCCCTGACACAGTGTTTCGCTCTAATTAGAGCTCTTCAGAGAGGTATAGCTTTGTCCAGACACAAGGGAGCACCCAGTATAAGTCAAAGAAATAACCTTTCAGGCATAGAGTGACAAATAAATTATGCAAAAAAGAAGCAGAGAACTCTGGGTAGTTCTCAAGTTTAGGTGGAAAGCAGCTCCTGTATGGAGCACTCTCAACACCAGCGACACTCTAGATCTGCTCACCTCAAATGTCTGTTTTTCTATCAAAATATTTAAGCATAGGATTAGCACAGTGCCAACCACGCCGAGATAGAAAAGGACAAAGTCTTTTGCCATTTGTATAGCAAAGTCTTTAAGCATAGGACTAGCACAGTGCTGTCCTTGCCGATCTGTAAAATGACGAAAGCCAATTACCACTCCAGGCACAGTATTACAACTTTGAATGGGTAAAATACCAATCAAGCCAAACTGAAATGAGTAAAAGCAACTCCTGACACATTGTTTCGCTCTAATTAGAGCTCTTCAGAGAGGTATAGCTTTGTCCAGACACAAGGGAGCACCCAGTATAAGTCAAAGAAATAACCTTTCAGGCATAGAGTGACGAATAAATTATGCAAAAAAGAAGCAGAGAACTCTGGGTAGTTCTCAAGTTTAGGTGGAAAGCAGATCCTGTATGGAGCACTCTCAACACCAGCGACACTCTAGATCTGCTCACCTCAAATGTCTGTTTTTCTATCAAAATCTTTAAGCATAGGATTAGCACAGTGCCAACCACGCGCAGATAGAAAAGGAAAAAGTCTTTTGCCATTTGTACAGCAAAGTCTTTAAGAATAGGACTAGCACAGTGCTGTCTTTGCTGAGCTGTAAATTGACAAAAGCCAATTACCACTCCAGACACAGTATTACAGCTTTGAATTGTTAAAATACCAATCAAGCCAACCTGAAATGAGTAAAAGAAACCCCTGACACAGTGTTTCGCTCTAATTAGAGGTCTTCAGAGAGGTATAGCTTTGTCCAGACACAAGGGAGCACCCAGTATAAGTCAAAAAAATACCCTTTCAGGCATAGAGTGACGAATAAATTATGCAAAAAAGAAGCAGAGAACTCTGCAAGTTTAGGTGGAAAGCAGATCCTGTATGGAGCACTCTCAACACCAGCGACACTCTAGATCTGCTCACCTCAAATGTCTGTTTTTCTATCAAAATCTTTAAGCATAGGATTAGCACAGTGCCAACCACGCCGAGATAGAAAAGGACAAAGTCTTTTGCCATTTGTACAGCAAAGTCTTTAAGTATAGGACTAGCACAGTGCTGTGTTTGCCGAGCTGTAAATTGACAAAAGCCAATTACTACTCCAGACACAGTATTACAGCTTTGAATTGGTAAAATACCAATCAAGCCAACCTGAAATGAGTAAAAGCAACCCCTGACAAAGTGTTTCGCTCTAATTAGAGCTCTTCAGAGAGGTATAGCTTTGTCCAGACACAAGGGAGCACCCAGTATAAGTCAATGAAATACCCTTTCAGGCATAGAGTGACGAATAAATTATGCAAAAAAGAAGCAGAGAACTCTGGGTAGTTCTCAAGTTTAGGTCGAAAGCAGCTCCTGTATGGAGCACTCTCAACATCAGCGACACTCTAGATCTGCTCACCTCAAATGTCTGTTTTTCTATCAAAATCTTTAAGCATAGGATTAGCACAGTGCCAACCACGCCGAGATAGAAAAGAACAAAGTCTTTTGCCATTTGTCCAGCAAAGCCTTTAAGCATAGGACTAGCACAGTGCTGTCCTTGCCGAGCTGTAAATTGACAAAAGCCAATTACCACTCCAGACACAGTATTACAGCTTTGAATTGGTAAAATACCAATCAAGCCAACCTGAAATGAGTAAAAGCAACCCCTGACACAGTGTTTCGCTCTAATTAGAGCTCTTCAGAGTGGTATAACTTTGTCCAGACACAAGGGAGCACCCAGTATAAGTCAATGAAATACCCTTTCAGGCATAGAGTGACGAATAAATTATGCAAAAAAGAAGCAGAGAACTCTGGGTAGTTCTCAAGTTTAGGTGGAAAGCAGCTCCTGTATGGAGCACTCTCAACACCAGCGACACTCTAGATCTGCTCACCTCAAATGTCTGTTTTTCTATCAAAATCTTTAAGCATAGGATTAGCACAGTGCCAACCACGCCGAGATAGAAAAGGACAAAGTCTTTTGCCATTTGTACAGCAAAGTCTTTAAGCATAGGACTAGCACAGTGCTGTCCTTGCCGAGCTGTAAAATGACAAAAGCCAATTACCACTCCAGGCAGAGTATTACAACTTTGAATGGGTAAAATACCAATCAAGCCAAACTGAAATGAGTAAAAGCAACTCCTGACACATTGTTTCGCTCTAATTAGAGCTCTTCAGAGAGGTATAGCTTTGTCCAGACACAAGGGAGCACCCAGTATAAGTCAAAGAAATAACCTTTCAGGCATAGAGTGACGAATAAATTATGCAAAAAAGAAGCAGAGAACTCTGGGTAGTTCTCAAGTTTAGGTGGAAAGCAGATCCTGTATGGAGCACTCTCAACACCAGCGACACTCTAGATCTGCTCACCTCAAATGTCTGTTTTTCTATCAAAATCTTTAAGCATAGGATTAGCACAGTGCCAACCACGCGCAGATAGAAAAGGAAAAAGTCTTTTGCCATTTGTACAGCAAAGTCTTTAAGAATAGGACTAGCACAGTGCTGTCTTTGCTGAGCTGTAAATTGACAAAAGCCAATTACCACTCCAGACACAGTATTACAGCTTTGAATTGTTAAAATACCAATCAAGCCAACCTGAAATGAGTAAAAGAAACCCCTGACACAGTGTTTCGCTCTAATTAGAGGTCTTCAGAGAGGTATAGCTTTGTCCAGACACAAGGGAGCACCCAGTATAAGTCAAAAAAATACCCTTTCAGGCATAGAGTGACGAATAAATTATGCAAAAAAGAAGCAGAGAACTCTGCAAGTTTAGGTGGAAAGCAGATCCTGTATGGAGCACTCTCAACACCAGCGACACTCTAGATCTGCTCACCTCAAATGTCTGTTTTTCTATCAAAATCTTTAAGCATAGGATTAGCACAGTGCCAACCACGCCGAGATAGAAAAGGACAAAGTCTTTTGCCATTTGTACAGCAAAGTCTTTAAGTATAGGACTAGCACAGTGCTGTGTTTGCCGAGCTGTAAATTGACAAAAGCCAATTACTACTCCAGACACAGTATTACAGCTTTGAATTGGTAAAATACCAATCAAGCCAACCTGAAATGAGTAAAAGCAACCCCTGACAAAGTGTTTCGCTCTAATTAGAGCTCTTCAGAGAGGTATAGCTTTGTCCAGACACAAGGGAGCACCCAGTATAAGTCAATGAAATACCCTTTCAGGCATAGAGTGACGAATAAATTATGCAAAAAAGAAGCAGAGAACTCTGGGTAGTTCTCAAGTTTAGGTCGAAAGCAGCTCCTGTATGGAGCACTCTCAACATCAGCGACACTCTAGATCTGCTCACCTCAAATGTCTGTTTTTCTATCAAAATCTTTAAGCATAGGATTAGCACAGTGCCAACCACGCCGAGATAGAAAAGAACAAAGTCTTTTGCCATTTGTCCAGCAAAGCCTTTAAGCATAGGACTAGCACAGTGCTGTCCTTGCCGAGCTGTGAATTGACAAAAGCCAATTACCACTCCAGACACAGTATTACAGCTTTGAATTGGTAAAATACCAATCAAGCCAACCTGAAATGAGTAAAAGCAACCCCTGACACAGTGTTTCGCTCTAATTAGAGCTCTTCAGAGTTGTATAACTTTGTCCAGACACAAGGGAGCACCCAGTATAAGTCAATGAAATACCCTTTCAGGCATAGAGTGACGAATAAATTATGCAAAAAAGAAGCAGAGAACTCTGGGTAGTTCTCAAGTTTAGGTGGAAAGCAGCTCCTGTATGGAGCACTCTCAACACCAGCGACACTCTAGATCTGCTCACCTCAAATGTCTGTTTTTCTATCAAAATCTTTAAGCATAGGATTAGCACAGTGCCAACCACGCCGAGATAGAAAAGGACAAAGTCTTTTGCCATTTGTACAGCAAAGTCTTTAAGCATAGGACTAGCACAGTGCTGTCCTTGCCGAGCTGTAAAATGACAAAAGCCAATTACCACTCCAGGCACAGTATTACAGCTTTGAATAGGTAAAATACCAATCAAGCCAACCTGAAATGAGTAAAAGCAACCCCTAACACAGTATTTTGCTCTAATTAGAGCTCTTCAGAGAGGTATAGCTTTGTCCAGACACAAGGGAGCACCCAGTATAAGTCAATGAAATACCCTTTCAGGCATAGAGTGACGAATAAATTATGCAAAAAAGAAGCAGAGAACTCTGGGTAGTTCTCAAGATTAGGTGGAAAGCAGCTTCTGTATGGAGCACTATCAACATCACCGACACTCTAGATCTGCTCACCTCAAATGTCTGTTTTTCTATCAAAATCTTTAAGCATAGGATTAGCACAGTGCCAACCACGCCGAGATAGAAAAGAACAAAGTCTTTTGCCATTTGTCCAGCAAAGTCTTTAAGCATAGGACTAGCACAGTGCTGTCCTTGCCGAGCTGTAAATTGACAAAAGCCAATTACCACTCCAGACACAGTATAACAGCTTTGAATTGGTAAAATACCAATCAAGCCAACCTGAAATGAGTAAAAGCAACCCCTGGCACAGAGTTTCGCTCTAATTAGAGCTCTTCAGAGAGGTATAACTTTGTCCAGACACCAGGGAGCGCCCAGTATAAGTCAATGAAATACCCTTTCAGGCATAGAGTGACGAATAAATTATGCAAAAAAGAAGCAGAGAACTCTGGGTAGTTCTCAAGTTTAGGTGGAAAGCAGCTCCTGTATGGAGCACTCTCAACACCAGCGACACTCTAGATCTGCTCACCTCAAATGTCTGTTTTTCTATCAAAATCTTTAAGCATAGGATTAGCACAGTGCCAACCACGCCGAGATAGAAAAGGACAAAGTCTTTTGCCATTTGTACAGCAAAGTCTTTAAGCATAGGACTAGCACAGTGCTGTCCTTGCCGAGCTGTAAAATGACAAAAGCCAATTACCACTCCAGGCACAGTATTACAGCTTTGAATAGGTAAAATACCAATCAAGCCAACCTGAAATGAGTAAAAGCAACGCCTGACACAGTATTTCGCTCTAATTAGAGCTCTTCAGAGAGGTATAGCTTTGTCCAGACACAAGGGAGCACCCAGTATAAGTCAATGAAATACACTTTCAGGCATAGAGTAACGAATAAATTATGCAAAAAAGAAGCAGAGAACTCTGGGTAGTTTTCAAGTTTAGGTCGAAAGCAGCTCCTGTATGGAACACTCTCAACATCAGCAACACTCTAGATCTGCTCACCTCAAATGTCGGTTCTTCTACCAAAATCTTTAAGCATTGGATTAGCTCAGTGCCATCCACGCCGAGATAGAAAAGGACAAAGTCTTTTGCCATTTGTACAGCAAAGTCTTTAAGCATAGGACTAGCACAGTGCTGTCCTTGCCGAGCTGTAAAATGACAAAAGCCAATTACCACTCCAGGCACAGTATTACAGGTTTGAATAGGTAAAATACCAATCAAGCCAACCTGAAATGAGTAAAAGCAACCCCTGACACAGTGTTTCGCTCTAATTAGAGCTCTTCAGAGAGGTATAGCTTTGTCCAGACACAAGGGAGCACCCAGTATAAGTCAAAGAAATACCCTTTCAGGCATAGAGTGACGAATACATTATGCAAAAAGAAGCAGAGAACTCTGCAAGTTTAGGTGGAAAGCAGATCCTGTATGGAGCACTCTCAACACCAGCGACACTCTAGATCTGCTCACCTAAAATGTCTGTTTTTCTATCAAAATCTTTAAGCATAGGATTAGCACAGTGCCAACCACGCCGAGATAGAAAAGGACAAAGTCTTTTGCCATTTGTTCAGCAAAGTCTTTAAGTATAGGACTAGCACAGTGCTGTGTTTGCCGAGCTGTAAATTGACCAAAGCCAATTACTACTCCAGACACAGTATTACAGCTTTGAATTGGTAAAATACCAATCAAGCCAACCTGAAATGAGTAAAAGCAACCCCTGACAAAGTGTTTCGCTCTAATTAGAGCTCTTCAGAGAGGTATAGCTTTGTCCAGACACAAGGGAGCACCCAGTATAAGTCAATGAAATACCCTTTCAGGCATAGAGTGACGAATAAATTATGCAAAAAAGAAGCAGAGAACTCTGGGTAGTTCTCAAGTTTAGGTCGAAAGCAGCTCCTGTATGGAGCACTCTCAACATCAGCGACACTCTAGATCTGCTCACCTCAAATGTCTGTTTTTCTATCAAAATCTTTAAGCATAGGATTAGCACAGTGCCAACCACGCCGAGATAGAAAAGGACAAAGTCTTTTGCCATTTGTACAGCAAAGTCTTTAAGCATAGGACTAGCACAGTGCTGTCCTTGCCGAGCTGTAAAATGACAAAAGCCAATTACCACTCCAGGCACAGTATTACAGCTTTGAATAGGTAAAATACCAATCAAGCCAACCTGAAATGAGTAAAAGCAACCCCTAACACAGTATTTTGCTCTAATTAGAGCTCTTCAGAGAGGTATAGCTTTGTCCAGACACAAGGGAGCACCCAGTATAAGTCAATGAAATACCCTTTCAGGCATAGAGTGACGAATAAATTATGCAAAAAAGAAGCAGAGAACTCTGGGTAGTTCTCAAGATTAGGTGGAAAGCAGCTTCTGTATGGAGCACTATCAACATCACCGACACTCTAGATCTGCTCACCTCAAATGTCTGTTTTTCTATCAAAATCTTTAAGCATAGGATTAGCACAGTGCCAACCACGCCGAGATAGAAAAGAACAAAGTCTTTTGCCATTTGTCCAGCAAAGTCTTTAAGCATAGGACTAGCACAGTGCTGTCCTTGCCGAGCTGTAAATTGACAAAAGCCAATTACCACTCCAGACACAGTATAACAGCTTTGAATTGGTAAAATACCAATCAAGCCAACCTGAAATGAGTAAAAGCAACCCCTGACACAGTGTTTCGCTCTAATTAGAGCTCTTCAGAGAGGTATAACTTTGTCCAGACACCAGGGAGCACCCAGTATAAGTCAATGAAATACCCTTTCAGGCATAGAGTGACGAATAAATTATGCAAAAAAGAAGCAGAGAACTCTGGGTAGTTCTCAAGTTTAGGTGGAAAGCAGCTCCTGTATGGAGCACTCTCAACACCAGCGACACTCTAGATCTGCTCACCTCAAATGTCTGTTTTTCTATCAAAATCTTTAAGCATAGGATTAGCACAGTGCCAACCACGCCGAGATAGAAAAGGACAAAGTCTTTTGCCATTTGTACAGCAAAGTCTTTAAGCATAGGACTAGCACAGTGCTGTCCTTGCCGAGCTGTAAAATGACAAAAGCCAATTACCACTCCAGGCACAGTATTACAGCTTTGAATAGGTAAAATACCAATCAAGCCAACCTGAAATGAGTAAAAGCAACGCCTGACACAGTATTTCGCTCTAATTAGAGCTCTTCAGAGAGGTATAGCTTTGTCCAGACACAAGGGAGCACCCAGTATAAGTCAATGAAATACACTTTCAGGCATAGAGTAACGAATAAATTATGCAAAAAAGAAGCAGAGAACTCTGGGTAGTTTTCAAGTTTAGGTCGAAAGCAGCTCCTGTATGGAACACTCTCAACATCAGCAACACTCTAGATCTGCTCACCTCAAATGTCGGTTCTTCTACCAAAATCTTTAAGCATTGGATTAGCTCAGTGCCATCCACGCCGAGATAGAAAAGGACAAAGTCTTTTGCCATTTGTACAGCAAAGTCTTTAAGCATAGGACTAGCACAGTGCTGTCCTTGCCGAGCTGTAAAATGACAAAAGCCAATTACCACTCCAGGCACAGTATTACAGCTTTGAATAGGTAAAATACCAATCAAGCCAACCTGAAATGAGTAAAAGCAACCCCTGACACAGTGTTTCGCTCTAATTAGAGCTCTTCAGAGAGGTATAGCTTTGTCCAGACACAAGGGAGCACCCAGTATAAGTCAAAGAAATACCCTTTCAGGCATAGAGTGACGAATACATTATGCAAAAAGAAGCAGAGAACTCTGCAAGTTTAGGTGGAAAGCAGATCCTGTATGGAGCACTCTCAACACCAGCGACACTCTAGATCTGCTCACCTAAAATGTCTGTTTTTCTATCAAAATCTTTAAGCATAGGATTAGCACAGTGCCAACCACGCCGAGATAGAAAAGGACAAAGTCTTTTGCCATTTGTTCAGCAAAGTCTTTAAGTATAGGACTAGCACAGTGCTGTGTTTGCCGAGCTGTAAATTGACCAAAGCCAATTACTACTCCAGACACAGTATTACAGCTTTGAATTGGTAAAATACCAATCAAGCCAACCTGAAATGAGTAAAAGCAACCCCTGACAAAGTGTTTCGCTCTAATTAGAGCTCTTCAGAGAGGTATAGCTTTGTCCAGACACAAGGGAGCACCCAGTATAAGTCAATGAAATACCCTTTCAGGCATAGAGTGACGAATAAATTATGCAAAAAAGAAGCAGAGAACTCTGGGTAGTTCTCAAGTTTAGGTCGAAAGCAGCTCCTGTATGGAGCACTCTCAACATCAGCGACACTCTAGATCTGCTCACCTCAAATGTCTGTTTTTCTATCAAAATCTTTAAGCATAGGATTAGCACAGTGCCAACCACGCCGAGATAGAAAAGGACAAAGTCTTTTGCCATTTGTACAGCAAAGTCTTTAAGCATAGGACTAGCACAGTGCTGTCCTTGCCGAGCTGTAAAATGACAAAAGCCAATTACCACTCCAGGCACAGTATTACAGCTTTGAATAGGTAAAATACCAATCAAGCCAACCTGAAATGAGTAAAAGCAACCCCTAACACAGTATTTTGCTCTAATTAGAGCTCTTCAGAGAGGTATAGCTTTGTCCAGACACAAGGGAGCACCCAGTATAAGTCAATGAAATACCCTTTCAGGCATAGAGTGACGAATAAATTATGCAAAAAAGAAGCAGAGAACTCTGGGTAGTTCTCAAGATTAGGTGGAAAGCAGCTTCTGTATGGAGCACTATCAACATCACCGACACTCTAGATCTGCTCACCTCAAATGTCTGTTTTTCTATCAAAATCTTTAAGCATAGGATTAGCACAGTGCCAACCACGCCGAGATAGAAAAGAACAAAGTCTTTTGCCATTTGTCCAGCAAAGTCTTTAAGCATAGGACTAGCACAGTGCTGTCCTTGCCGAGCTGTAAATTGACAAAAGCCAATTACCACTCCAGACACAGTATAACAGCTTTGAATTGGTAAAATACCAATCAAGCCAACCTGAAATGAGTAAAAGCAACCCCTGACACAGTGTTTCGCTCTAATTAGAGCTCTTCAGAGAGGTATAACTTTGTCCAGACACCAGGGAGCACCCAGTATAAGTCAATGAAATACCCTTTCAGGCATAGAGTGACGAATAAATTATGCAAAAAAGAAGCAGAGAACTCTGGGTAGTTCTCAAGTTTAGGTGGAAAGCAGCTCCTGTATGGAGCACTCTCAACACCAGCGACACTCTAGATCTGCTCACCTCAAATGTCTGTTTTTCTATCAAAATCTTTAAGCATAGGATTAGCACAGTGCCAACCACGCCGAGATAGAAAAGGACAAAGTCTTTTGCCATTTGTACAGCAAAGTCTTTAAGCATAGGACTAGCACAGTGCTGTCCTTGCCGAGCTGTAAAATGACAAAAGCCAATTACCACTCCAGGCACAGTATTACAGCTTTGAATAGGTAAAATACCAATCAAGCCAACCTGAAATGAGTAAAAGCAACGCCTGACACAGTATTTCGCTCTAATTAGAGCTCTTCAGAGAGGTATAGCTTTGTCCAGACACAAGGGAGCACCCAGTATAAGTCAATGAAATACACTTTCAGGCATAGAGTAACGAATAAATTATGCAAAAAAGAAGCAGAGAACTCTGGGTAGTTTTCAAGTTTAGGTCGAAAGCAGCTCCTGTATGGAACACTCTCAACATCAGCAACACTCTAGATCTGCTCACCTCAAATGTCGGTTCTTCTACCAAAATCTTTAAGCATTGGATTAGCTCAGTGCCATCCACGCCGAGATAGAAAAGGACAAAGTCTTTTGCCATTTGTACAGCAAAGTCTTTAAGCATAGGACTAGCACAGTGCTGTCCTTGCCGAGCTGTAAAATGACAAAAGCCAATTACCACTCCAGGCACAGTATTACAGCTTTGAATAGGTAAAATACCAATCAAGCCAACCTGAAATGAGTAAAAGCAACCCCTGACACAGTGTTTCGCTCTAATTAGAGCTCTTCAGAGAGGTATAGCTTTGTCCAGACACAAGGGAGCACCCAGTATAAGTCAAAGAAATACCCTTTCAGGCATAGAGTGACGAATACATTATGCAAAAAGAAGCAGAGAACTCTGCAAGTTTAGGTGGAAAGCAGATCCTGTATGGAGCACTCTCAACACCAGCGACACTCTAGATCTGCTCACCTAAAATGTCTGTTTTTCTATCAAAATCTTTAAGCATAGGATTAGCACAGTGCCAACCACGCCGAGATAGAAATGGACAAAGTCTTTTGCCATTTGTTCAGCAAAGTCTTTAAGTATAGGACTAGCACAGTGCTGTGTTTGCCGAGCTGTAAATTGACCAAAGCCAATTACTACTCCAGACACAGTATTACAGCTTTGAATTGGTAAAATACCAATCAAGCCAACCTGAAATGAGTAGAAGCAACCCCTGACAAAGTGTTTCGCTCTAATTAGAGCTCTTCAGAGAGGTATAGCTTTGTCCAGACACAAGGGAGCACCCAGTATAAGTCAATGAAATACCCTTTCAGGCATAGAGTGACGAATAAATTATGCAAAAAAGAAGCAGAGAACTCTGGGTAGCTCTCAAGTTTAGGTCGAAAGCAGCTCCTGTATGGAGCACTCTCAACATCAGCGACACTCTAGATCTGCTCACCTCAAATGTCTGTTTTTCTATCAAAATCTTTAAGCATAGGATTAGCACAGTGCCAACCACGCCGAGATAGAAAAGGACAAAGTCTTTTGCCATTTGTACAGCAAAGTCTTTAAGCATAGGACTAGCACAGTGCTGTCCTTGCCGAGCTGTAAAATGACAAAAGCCAATTACCACTCCAGGCACAGTATTACAGCTTTGAATAGGTAAAATACCAATCAAGCCAACCTGAAATGAGTAAAAGCAACCCCTAACACAGTATTTTGCTCTAATTAGAGCTCTTCAGAGAGGTATAGCTTTGTCCAGACACAAGGGAGCACCCAGTATAAGTCAATGAAATACCCTTTCAGGCATAGAGTGACGAATAAATTATGCAAAAAAGAAGCAGAGAACTCTGGGTAGTTCTCAAGATTAGGTGGAAAGCAGCTTCTGTATGGAGCACTATCAACATCACCGACACTCTAGATCTGCTCACCTCAAATGTCTGTTTTTCTATCAAAATCTTTAAGCATAGGATTAGCACAGTGCCAACCACGCCGAGATAGAAAAGAACAAAGTCTTTTGCCATTTGTCCAGCAAAGTCTTTAAGCATAGGACTAGCACAGTGCTGTCCTTGCCGAGCTGTAAATTGACAAAAGCCAATTACCACTCCAGACACAGTATAACAGCTTTGAATTGGTAAAATACCAATCAAGCCAACCTGAAATGAGTAAAAGCAACCCCTGACACAGTGTTTCGCTCTAATTAGAGCTCTTCAGAGAGGTATAACTTTGTCCAGACACCAGGGAGCACCCAGTATAAGTCAATGAAATACCCTTTCAGGCATAGAGTGACGAATAAATTATGCAAAAAAGAAGCAGAGAACTCTGGGTAGTTCTCAAGTTTAGGTGGAAAGCAGCTCCTGTATGGAGCACTCTCAACACCAGCGACACTCTAGATCTGCTCACCTCAAATGTCTGTTTTTCTATCAAAATCTTTAAGCATAGGATTAGCACAGTGCCAACCACGCCGAGATAGAAAAGGACAAAGTCTTTTGCCATTTGTACAGCAAAGTCTTTAAGCATAGGACTAGCACAGTGCTGTCCTTGCCGAGCTGTAAAATGACAAAAGCCAATTACCACTCCAGGCACAGTATTACAGCTTTGAATAGGTAAAATACCAATCAAGCCAACCTGAAATGAGTAAAAGCAACGCCTGACACAGTATTTCGCTCTAATTAGAGCTCTTCAGAGAGGTATAGCTTTGTCCAGACACAAGGGAGCACCCAGTATAAGTCAATGAAATACACTTTCAGGCATAGAGTAACGAATAAATTATGCAAAAAAGAAGCAGAGAACTCTGGGTAGTTTTCAAGTTTAGGTCGAAAGCAGCTCCTGTATGGAACACTCTCAACATCAGCAACACTCTAGATCTGCTCACCTCAAATGTCGGTTCTTCTACCAAAATCTTTAAGCATTGGATTAGCTCAGTGCCATCCACGCCGAGATAGAAAAGGACAAAGTCTTTTGCCATTTGTACAGCAAAGTCTTTAAGCATAGGACTAGCACAGTGCTGTCCTTGCCGAGCTGTAAAATGACAAAAGCCAATTACCACTCCAGGCACAGTATTACAGCTTTGAATAGGTAAAATACCAATCAAGCCAACCTGAAATGAGTAAAAGCAACCCCTGACACAGTGTTTCGCTCTAATTAGAGCTCTTCAGAGAGGTATAGCTTTGTCCAGACACAAGGGAGCACCCAGTATAAGTCAAAGAAATACCCTTTCAGGCATAGAGTGACGAATACATTATGCAAAAAGAAGCAGAGAACTCTGCAAGTTTAGGTGGAAAGCAGATCCTGTATGGAGCACTCTCAACACCAGCGACACTCTAGATCTGCTCACCTAAAATGTCTGTTTTTCTATCAAAATCTTTAAGCATAGGATTAGCACAGTGCCAACCACGCCGAGATAGAAAAGGACAAAGTCTTTTGCCATTTGTTCAGCAAAGTCTTTAAGTATAGGACTAGCACAGTGCTGTGTTTGCCGAGCTGTAAATTGACCAAAGCCAATTACTACTCCAGACACAGTATTACAGCTTTGAATTGGTAAAATACCAATCAAGCCAACCTGAAATGAGTAAAAGCAACCCCTGACAAAGTGTTTCGCTCTAATTAGAGCTCTTCAGAGAGGTATAGCTTTGTCCAGACACAAGGGAGCACCCAGTATAAGTCAATGAAATACCCTTTCAGGCATAGAGTGACGAATAAATTATGCAAAAAAGAAGCAGAGAACTCTGGGTAGTTCTCAAGTTTAGGTCGAAAGCAGCTCCTGTATGGAGCACTCTCAACATCAGCGACACTCTAGATCTGCTCACCTCAAATGTCTGTTTTTCTATCAAAATCTTTAAGCATAGGATTAGCACAGTGCCAACCACGCCGAGATAGAAAAGAACAAAGTCTTTTGCCATTTGTCCAGCAAAGCCTTTAAGCATAGGACTAGCACAGTGCTGTCCTTGCCGAGCTGTAAATTGACAAAAGCCAATTACCACTCCAGACACAGTATTACAGCTTTGAATTGGTAAAATACCAATCAAGCCAACCTGAAATGAGTAAAAGCAACCCCTGACACAGTGTTTCGCTCTAATTAGAGCTCTTCAGAGTGGTATAACTTTGTCCAGACACAAGGGAGCACCCAGTATAAGTCAATGAAATACCCTTTCAGGCATAGAGTGACGAATAAATTATGCAAAAAAGAAGCAGAGAACTCTGGGTAGTTCTCAAGTTTAGGTGGAAAGCAGCTCCTGTATGGAGCACTCTCAACACCAGCGACACTCTAGATCTGCTCACCTCAAATGTCTGTTTTTCTATCAAAATCTTTAAGCATAGGATTAGCACAGTGCCAACCACGCCGAGATAGAAAAGGACAAAGTCTTTTGCCATTTGTACAGCAAAGTCTTTAAGCATAGGACTAGCACAGTGCTGTCCTTGCCGAGCTGTAAAATGACAAAAGCCAATTACCACTCCAGGCACAGTATTACAGCTTTGAATAGGTAAAATACCAATCAAGCCAACCTGAAATGAGTAAAAGCAACCCCTGACACAGTATTTTGCTCTAATTAGAGCTCTTCAGAGAGGTATAGCTTTGTCCAGACACAAGGGAGCACCCAGTATAAGTCAATGAAATACACTTTCAGGCATAGAGTGACGAATAAATTATGCAAAAAAGAAGCAGAGAACTCTGGGTAGTTCTCAAGTTTAGGTCGAAAGCAGCTCCTGTATGGAGCACTCTCAACATCAGCGACACTCTAGATCTGCTCACCTCAAATGTCGGTTTTTCTACCAAAATCTTTAAGCATTGGATTAGCTCAGTGCCATCCACGCCGAGATAGAAAAGGACAAAGTCTTTTGCCATTTGTACTGCAAAGTCTTTAAGCATAGGACTAGCACAATGCTGTCCTTGCCGAGCTGTAAAATGACAAAAGCCAATTACCACTCCAGGCACAGTATTACAGCTTTGAATAGGTAAAATACCAATCAAGCCAACCTGAAATGAGTAAAAGCAACCCCTGACACAGTGTTTCGCTCTAATTAGAGCTCTTCAGAGAGGTATAGCTTTGTCCAGACACAAGGGAGCACCCAGTATAAGTCAAAGAAATACCCTTTCAGGCATAGAGTGACGAATAAATTATGCAAAAAAGAAGCAGAGAACTCTGCAAGTTTAGGTGGAAAGCAGATCCTGTATGGAGCACTCTCAACACCAGCGACACTCTAGATCTGCTCACCTCAAATGTCTGTTTTTCTATCAAAATCTTTAAGCATAGGATTAGCACAGTGCCAACCACGCCGAGATAGAAAAGGACAAAGTCTTTTGCCATTTGTACAGCAAAGTCTTTAAGCATAGGACTAGCACAGTGCTGTGTTTGCCGAGCTGTAAATTGACAAAAGCCAATTACTACTCCAGACACAGTATTACAGCTTTGAATTGGTAAAATACCAATCAAGCCAACCTGAAATGAGTAAAAGCAACTCCTGACAAAGTGTTTCGCTCTAATTAGAGCTCTTCAGAGAGGTATAGCTTTGTCCAGACACAAGGGAGCACCCAGTATAAGTCAATGAAATACCCTTTCAGGCATAGAGTGACGAATAAATTATGCAAAAAAGAAGCAGAGAACTCTGGGTAGTTCTCAAGATTAGGTGGAAAGCAGCTTCAGTATGGAGCACTCTCAACACCAGCGACACTCTTGATCTGCTCACCTCAAATGTCTGTTTTTCTATCAAAATCTTTAAGCATAGGATTAGCACAGTGCCATCCACACCGAGATAGAAAAGGACAAAGTCTTTTGCCATTTGTACAGCAAAGTCTTTAAGCATAGGATTAGCACAGTGCTGTCCTTGCCGAGCTGTAAAATGACAAAAGCCAATTACCACTCGAGGCACAGTATTACAGCTTTGAATTGGTAAAATACTAAACAAGCCAACCTGAAATGAGTAAAAGCAACCCCTGACACAGTGTTTCGCTCTAATTAGAGCTCTTCAGAGAGGTATAGCTTTGTCCAGACACAAGGGAGCACCCAGCATAAGTCAAAAAAATACCCTTTCAGGCATAGAGTGACGAATAAATTATGCAAAAAAGAAGCAGAGAACTCTGGGTAGTTCTCAAGTTTACGTGGAAAGCAGCTCCTGTATGTAGCTCTCTCAACACCAGCGACACTCTAGATCTGCTCACCTCAAATGTCTGTTTTTCTATCAAAATATTTAAGCATAGGATTAGCACAGTGCCAACCACGCCGAGATAGAAAAGGACAAAGTCTTTTGCCATTTGTACAGCAAAGTCTTTAAGCATAGGACTATCACCGTGCTGTCCTTGCCAATCTGTAAAATGACAAAAACCAATTACCACTCCAGGCACAGTATTACAGCTTTGAATGGGTAAAATTCCAATCAAGCCAACCTGAAATGAGTAAAAGCAACCCCTGACACAGTGTTTCGCTCTAATTAGAGCTCTTCAGAGAGGTATAGCTTTGTCCAGACACAAGGGAGCACCCAGTATAAGTCAAAGAAATACCCTTTCAGGCATAGAGTGACGAATAAATTATGCAAAAAAGAAGCAGAGAACTCTGGGTAGTTCTCAAGTTTAGGTGGAAAGCAGCTCCTGTATGGAGCACTCTCAACACCAGCGACACTCTAGATCTGCTCACCTCAAATGTCTGTTTTTCTATCAAAATCTTTAAGCATAGGATTAGCACAGTGCCAACCACGCCGAGATAGAAAAGGACAAAGTCTTTTGCCATTTGTACAGCAAAGTCTTTAAGCATAGGACCAGCACAGTGCCGTCCTTGCTGATCTGTAAAATGACAAAAGCCAATTACCATTCCAGGCACAGTATTAAAGCTTTGAATGGGTAAAATACCAATCAAGCCAACCTGAAATGAGTAAAAGCAACCCCTGACACAGTGTTTCGCTCTAATTAGAGCTCTTCAGAGAGGTATAGCTTTGTCCAGACACAAGGGAGCTCCCAGTATAAGTCAATGAAATACCCTTTCAGGCATAGAGTGACGAATAAATTATGCAAAAAAGAAGCAGAGAACTCTGGGTAGTTCTCAAGATTAGGTGGAAAGCAGCTTCTGTATGGAGCACTCTCAACACCAGCGACCCTCTAGATCTGCTCACCTCAAATGTCTGTTTTTCTATCAAAAACTTTAAGCATAGGATTAGCACAGTGCCATCCACGCCGAGATAGAAAAGGACAAAGTCTTTTCCCATTTGTACAGCAAAGTCTTTAAGCATAGGATTAGCACAGTAATGTCCTTGCCGAGCTGTAAAATGACAAAAGCCAATTACCACTCCAGGCACAGTATTACAGCTTTGAATTGGTAAAATACCAAACAAGCCAACCTGAAATGAGTAAAAGCAACCCCTGACACAGTGTTTCGCTCTAATTAGAGCTCTTCAGAGAGGTATAGCTTTGTCCAGACACAAGGGAGCTCCCAGTATAAGTCAATGAAATACCCTTTCCGGCATAGAGTGACGAATAAATTATGCAAAAAAGAAGCAGAGAACTCTGGGTAGTTCTCAAGTTTAGGTGGAAAGCAGCTCCTGTATGGAGCACTCTCAACACCAAAGACACTCTAGATCTGCTCACCTCAAATGTCTGTTTTTCTATCAAAATATTTAAGCATAGGATTAGCACAGTGCCAACCACGCCAAGATAGAAAAGGACAAAGTCTTTTGCCATTTGTACAGCAAAGTCTTTAAGCATAGGACTAGCACTGTGCTGTCCTTGCCGATCTGTAAAATGACAAAAGCCAATTACCACTCCAGGCACAGTATTACAGCTTTGAATGGGTAAAATACCAATCAAGCCAACCTGAAATGAGTAAAAGCAACCCCTGACACAGTGTTTCGCTCTAATTAGAGCTCTTCAGAGAGGTATAGCTTTGTCCAGACACAAGGTAGCACCCAGTATAAGTCAATGAAATACCCTTTCAGGCATAGTGTGACAAATAAATTATGCAAAAAAGAAGCAGAGAACTCTGGGTAGTTCTCAAGTTTAGGTGGAAAGCAGCTCCTGTATTGAGCACTCTCAACACCAGCGACACTCTAGATCTGCTCACCTCAAATGTCTGTTTTTCTATCAAAATCTTTAAGCATAGGATTAGCACAGTGCCAACCACGCCGAGATAGAAAAGGACAAAGTCTTTTGCCATTTGTACAGCAAAGTCTTTAAGCATAGGACTAGCACAGTGCTGTCCTTGCCGAGCTGTAAAATGACAAAAGCCAATTACCACTCCAGGCACAGTATTACAGCTTTGAATAGGTAAAATACCAATCAAGCCAACCTGAAATGAGTAAAAGCAACCCCTGACACAGTGTTTCGCTCTAATTAGAGCTCTTCAGAGAGGTATAGCTTTGTCCAGACACAAGGGAGCTCCCAGTATAAGTCAATGAAATACCCTTTCCGGCATAGAGTGACGAATAAATTATGCAAAAAAGAAGCAGAGAACTCTGGGTAGTTCTCAAGTTTAGGTGGAAAGCAGCTCCTGTATGGAGCACTCTCAACACCAACGACACTCTAGATCTGCTCACCTCAAATGTCTGTTTTTCTCTCAAAATATTTAAGCATAGGATTAGCACAGTGCCAACCACGCCGAGATAGAAAAGGACAAAGTCTTTTGCCATTTGTACAGCAAAGTCTTTAAGCATAGGACTAGCACTGTGCTGTCCTTGCCGATCTGTAAAATGACAAAAGCCAATTACCACTCCAGGCACAGTATTACAGCTTTGAATGGGTAAAATACCAATCAAGCCAACCTGAAATGAGTAAAAGCAACCCCTGACACAGTGTTTCGCTCTAATTAGAGCTCTTCAGAGAGGTATAGCTTTGTCCAGACACAAGGTAGCACCCAGTATAAGTCAATGAAATACCCTTTCAGGCATAGAGTGACAAATAAATTATGCAAAAAAGAAGCAGAGAACTCTGGGTAGTTCTCAAGTTTAGGTGGAAAGCAGCTCCTGTATTGAGCACTCTCAACACCAGCGACACTCTAGATCTGCTCACCTCAAATGTCTGTTTTTCTATCAAAATCTTTAAGCATAGGATAAGCACAGTGCCAACCACGCCGAGATAGAAAAGGACAAAGTCTTTTGCCATTTGTACAGCAAAGTCTTTAAGCATAGGACTAGCACAGTGCTGTCCTTGCCGAGCTGTAAAATGACAAAAGCCAATTACCACTCCAGGCACAGTATTACAGCTTTGAATAGGTAAAATACCAATCAAGCCAACCTGAAATGAGTAAAAGCAACCCCTGACACAGTGTTTCGCTCTAATTAGAGCTCTTCAGAGAGGTATAGCTTTGTCCAGACACAAGGGAGCACCCAGTATAAGTCAATAAAATACCCTTTCAGGCATAGAGTGACGAATAAATATGCAAAAAAGAAGCAGAGAACTCTGGGTAGTTCTCAAGTTTAGGTCAAAAGCAGCTCCTGTATGGAGCACTCTCAACACCAACGACACTCTAGATCTGCTCACCTCAAATGTCTGTTTTTCTATCAAAATATTTAAGCATAGGATTAGCACAGTGCCAACCACGCCGAGATAGAAAAGGACAAAGTCTTTTGCCATTTGTACAGCAAAGTCTTTAAGGATAGGACTAACACTGTGCTGTCCTTGCCGATCTGTAAAATGACAAAAGCCAATTACCACTCCAGGCACAGTATTACAGCTTTGAATGGCTAAAATACCAATCAAGAAAATAAACAAGGGCCCCCTGTACAATAGTTATGTGATTCCTAGGGCAGGGTACTATCAAGTGAGGTATAAATCCCTAGGCAAATCAAGTTAAGTTATCTGTAGTTTGTTGGTAAATATATGCCCAATTAGTGCATTTGATTTCTTTGAAATATTGGAGTGCAATTCATATAAAGTCAACTAACACTTACTAAATTTAAAAACATTCATTTAATGGCATATTAAAAACAATTCATCATACAATATAAAATGCAATTGTTAAAATAATTAAAATGTTACACTTTTTATCTCATCACGTAATGATTACACAATACACATTATTTGGTGGCTGGCGAGTGGGTTCTTTCTCGACGCGCGTTTCGACGCAAGCTGCGTCTTCATCAGGAGAAGCCACACGTTAACCTATAACATAATGTAATAATTACACTCCAATATATGATACTTCACAAGTCAATTTATTTTTAGACCTTCACCGACACCTCTGTGACATAGTTGGTATATTTTTAACGTTCCAATTTGTGGTTTTCATTCTTTTCACCGACAGGCGAAATTGCATTAATAATCGTATTGTTGCGCTACATTATTACTTTTTTTATATCTAGGCAATTTATTAGCCATCCTCTTTTTAAGTGATTAATTCAAAAGTGATGCATGCTTACGTTGTTTGTATTCTAGATACGTTTCTCACACTCTGGTAGCTATGCTTCCTTTACTTCGTTAGTGGTTTTAGGTACTAGAAGGCAATGATATTTATTTAAGTCAAGTACAAATCTCCACCTTTGGTTTGGAGGAATAAACTCTTTTAATGACAACTTACAGTGGTTTGTTCTCTGAGTATGATAATCTCTTCTTTCTTTTAAAGTTGTACGGTAACCGATAGAATTCTAGATATACTAAAACGAAGAGACAAATAATATGTACATATCCATATTTTTCTGGGTCGAATATACTAATTTCCTGTTATAAGATCTCATAAATTTACCTAGTTGGGCGTTTTAACGTCGTAAATGATGGCGACGATGGTTTATTTTTGATAAAGAAGCGAATGTCGTCATCGAGGTAGAGCTAAAAAAATAAAAAAATAAAATGTATAATAATTTCAAACAGATATTGTTATGTTTATCTAAATTTGCAAGACATCGTGATTTTATTTGCATCCAAGTAAGATTTCTTAGTGGATGTGACTGACTCTCTTCAAAGTCTACGTTATGTATTATGGACTATTCTTATTGATAATAGCAAGATATCGTGGTTCATTAACGTCAAAGGCATTCTCTTATTCTAAGTTTGTCGATATTATTCTAACCGTGACTTATTATCTATTCCGGACTCCTTTCACTCTTACGTGTTGGTCAAATCCTCTCGTGTTTAGTGGTTGCGTATTACTAGTAAGACGCCTATTTAGTTGAAATAACAAGAGGATCGCAGCCAGGGGTTTCTTACCTTAAAATGGTTTTAACAATCTAGGAACCGGCGGCGTCTCGGCGTCCTACTCGGTCTGTTGTAATGTGTTCTATACTCTCCTTTTCCTCTGTGTTATTTAAACGCATTTGAGCGCGAGTGATCTGACATTTCATTGGTGAATACTTATGTCAAAAAGGCCTTAATCTCTATTTGGAGTTCCGGTTGGGTAACAAGTTGGATGCTGTTATCCTATTGGTTACTAGGATCCAATCACATTCTCTTACACAGACTTGTATCGATTGGCCTCGTGGATAGGTGGAAATTGTCGCTATAATCTATGTAGAGTGATTTAATTGGGTATCGAGGGTAATAGGATAAATTTAGGTTAGGGAATTGATTTCTAATTGGATACCTAGGTGTAGATTCTTTATGTTCACTTCCCACGCTGGCCAATGGGAGCTACAATAGGGCAAGAGTCTTGCCATGTTTTTTCTTTTTTCAAATGAAAAAACTTTATTCACAATTTATATATAATATAATAAAGGAAAAATAATCGCTGTCCAAAGGTAAATAATTACATGTACAGGTATATTTATTAGTAATACAGGAAGTTCTACTATTTTGAATTTATTAATTTTATATTATCTATTTAATTAAATTGCATTTTCCCAGGGTAGCTCATTATTAAGCCCATTTATTGCTGTGTTCAGAGAAAAAATCCAAAAGACTTCTCTCAACTTTCTGATTCTGTTACTTTCATTTTCTGTTGCACATTTAATTTTTTCTAGTATTCTCCATTGCATTTGTTCCGGTTTATGCTGTGAGTCAATGTAGTGTTTTACTAGAGGGGCAGAGAATTTAGCATTTCTAATGGCTGAACGGTGTTCAGTGAGTCTTGTCTGGATTGCTCTAGAAGTCTCACCTACATAACCTAGTTTACACGGGCATATGATAAGGTAAACCACATTTTGTGTCTTACAATTCCACATCTCTGATGCATGAATTGTATAATTGTTAAAAATCAGATTTTCTCCTTCAAGGACAGAGTCACAAGATTTGCAAGAAAGACATTTGTGGGTTCCCTTCACAGGGTGATCTCCATCAATTGTTTTCTGTGTGAAAGTGTTGGCTTTCGTGAATCTTGAATGTACTACCATATCTTTAATATTCTTATTGCGTTTATAAGCAAATAAGGGTTTCGGTATGGTGTACTCTTGTGCAGGGTCGCTATTTAAGATATGCCAGTTGGAATTTATGATTTGTTTTACCTTAGCATTGAGTGTCGAATGTTTAGTGACACATACCAGTTGTGTAGTTCTTTTTTTAGAGGTTCCTTTTAAAAGGTGATCTCTGTCGTAGTACCTAGCTCTTTTATATGATTCCCTCACCAATCGGTGTGGGTATCCTCTAGCTATAAATTTTTGTTTCATTGAGACAGCCTGATTGTCAAAGTCTATTAGTCTTGTGCAGTTCCGTCTAACTCTTAAAAACTGCGAAAATGGTATACTTTGTTTTTGTGTTCTTGGATGGTAGCTGTCGAAGTGGAGAAGTGTATTTCTCGAAGTAGGTTTGACAAATAAGTCTACTTCTAAGGTGCCATTATTATGTTTTATGAGAATGTCCAGAAATTCTACTTTTTGTGTGCTTGAATGTGCCGTGAATTTCAGGTTTGGATCAGTGAGGTTTAACCATGTCAAAAAGTCGTCTAGTTCATGGTCATCATCGGTCCATATAAAAAAGATGTCGTCTATATATCTAGACCAATGAGTGATTGACTCAAAATAGGGGGCAATTTCATTAAATATATTCTTAGTTTCAAACAAAGCCATATAGATGTTGGCTACAGAAGGCGCTACCGAGGCTCCCATACTTACGCCTTTTGTTTGTTTATAAAGGCTATTTCCAAATTCGAAGTTGTTTTCGTTTAAAACGATATCAAGACAATCAAGTATGAATTTTGTAGGGCCTTGGATTTCATATTGATTTATAAACCACTTGACGGCATCTAAAGCTTCCTTTTGTGGAATATTAGAGTATAATGATTCTATGTCAAGGGTCACTAATGTACTCCTATTTGGATTGAATTCAAGACCTTCTACTTTGTTGATTATATCTCCAGTATCTTTAATGTAAGATTGTATCTTAGAAATATAAGGTCTCAGTTTACAGTCAACATATTTCGACAAGGGTTCCGTAACTGAACCGATAGTGGAGACTATAGGACGATAAGGAGGGTCTAGTTCATTTTTATGTACTTTAGGGATTCCGTATATACATGGCATTTTCTCAAGTGAACTGTTGAGATATTCATGTTCCTTATTGCTAATTTCTCCTTTGTTATAGGCATTATCTGTCAAATTTTTAATTTTGTTGATGATTTTTTTAGTAGGATTAGATTTAATTTTTGAATAAAATCTCTGATCATTAAGCATGGTGGTCATTTTCTGTTCATATGCTACAGTGTCAATCACTGCAATGCCTCCACCTTTATCACAGTTTTTTATAGTCAATGTAGAGTTATCTCGTAACTCTTTCAGAGTGAGATATTCTTCTCTATTCAAGTTGTATATAGGTTTGGGGATGAACTTACATATTTGATTCAGACGTTTTAACACCGTGTGTTCAAACACGCCTACTTCTGGACCAATTTGTTCAAGTGAAGGTGTGAAGTGAGATTTCACATGTAATTCATTGTGATCATAAGTTTCTATGCAATTATCATTATCTCCGAAGAATTTTTTGAGTCTAATCTTACGAAAAAATGAGATGATATCTCTGTGTAGTTCAAATTTGTTAGTCACTGTGTGGGGGACATAGGATAAACCTTTAGATAGTAAAGATAGGCTACTTGTATTAAGTGATTCTGTGGAAAGATTGAAGATTGGTATTTCCTTCCTTATCTCCAATACTGTCTCTTGCGTGTCTCTAAGACATGGGATGTTTCTGGTTGGTATTGGTGATTCTGATACTCTTCCCTTGCTGGTAGTTGAAAGCTCACTCTTTGTCTCCCTCGTCGTCCCCCTCGCTGGGCTAAAAAAGGACGACGTCCTTGTTGGTTAGGTTGGTATGGTCTTTGTAAATTTTGGGGTTCATAATAATTAGAATTATCTTCACCCTCCGAGTCTGTAGTATCTGAGAAAGTTTTAACTTTCTGCTGTCTAGGGATGTTATCATTAACATATTGATTTTGTTTGTAAAAATTCTCTCCTAAATAGGGGTACGTTCTTTCTAGGGAGTGATAACGTTTGTCTTTACTTAACTTCTCTGTTTTCCGTTTTGTTAAATAGTCAGAGAAGGATGAAAGTTCTCTCTCAGAGTTTTCTAGTTTCTTTTTTGCTTCCTCAAACTCATTGGATTTCCTAATTTTTTCTTCTAGTTCTGTTATTTCTAATTTCAATTTGTTAACCAATTCTTTCGCAGTTTCTATGATTAAAATCATGAAATCTCTGGAGCATCTGTTGGCAATCATGCACTAATTGGGCATATATTTACCAACAAACTACAGATAACTTAACTTGATTTGCCTAGGGATTTATAAAATACCAATCAAGCCAACCTGAAATGAGTAAAAGCAACCCCTGACACAGTGTTTCGCTCTAATTAGAGCTCTTCAGAGAGGTATAGCTTTGTCCAGACACAAGGGAGCACCCAGTATAAGTCAATGAAATACCCTTTCAGGCATAGAGTGACGAATAAATTATGCAAAAAAGAAGCAGAGAACTCTGGGTAGTTCTCAAGTTTAGGTGGAAAGCAGCTACTGTATTGAGCACTCTCAACACCAGCGACACTCTAGATCTGCTCACCTCAAATGTCTGTTTTTCTATCAAAATCTTTAAGCATAGGATTAGCACAGTGCCAACCACGCTTAGATAGAAAAGGACAAAGTCTTTTGCCATTTGTACAGCAAAGTCTTTAAGCATAGGACTAGCACAGTGCTGTCCTTGCCGAGCTGTAAATTGACAAAAACCAATTACCACTCCAGACACAGTATTACAGCTTTGAATTGGTAAAATACCAATCAAGCCAACCTGAAATGAGTAAAAGCAACCCCTAACTCAGTGTTTCGCTCTAATTAGAGCTCTTCAGAGAGGTGTAGCTTTGTCCAGACACAAGGGAACACCCAGTATAAGTCAATGAAATACCCTTTCAGGCATAGAGTGATGAATAAATTATGCAAAAAAAACAGCAGAGAACTCTGGGTAGTTCTCAAGTTTAGGTCAAAAGCAGCTCCTGTATGGAGCACTCTCAACATCAGCAACACACTAGATCTGCTCACCTCAAATGTCTGTTTTTCTCTCAAAATATTTAAGCATAGGATTAGCACAGTGCCAACCACGCCGAGATAGAAAAGGACAAAGTCTTTTGCCATTTGTACAGCAAAGTCTTTAAGCATAGGACTAGCACTGTGCTGTCCTTGCCGATCTGTAAAATGACAAAAGCCAATTACCACTCCAGGCACAGTATTACAGCTTTGAATGGGTAAAATACCAATCAAGCCAACCTGAAATGAGTAAAAGCAACCCCTGACACAGTGTTTCGCTCTAATTAGAGCTCTTCAGAGAGGTATAGCTTTGTCCAGACACAAGGTAGCACCCAGTATAAGTCAATGAAATACCCTTTCAGGCATAGAGTGACAAATAAATTATGCAAAAAAGGAGCAGAGAACTCTGGGTAGTTCTCAAGTTTAGGTGGAAAGCAGCTCCTGTATTGAGCACTCTCAACACCAGCGACACTCTAGATCTGCTCACCTCAAATGTCTGTTTTTCTATTAAAATCTTTAAGCATAGGATTAGCACAGTGCCAACCACGCCGAGATAGAAAAGGACAAAGTCTTTTGCCATTTGTACAGCAAAGTCTTTAAGCATAGGACTAGCACAGTGCTGTCCTTGCCGAGCTGTAAAATGACAAAAGCCAATTACCACTCCAGGCACAGTATTACAGCTTTGAATAGGTAAAATACCAATCAAGCCAACCTGAAATGAGTAAAAGCAACCCCTGACACAGTGTTTCGCTCTAATTAGAGCTCTTCAGAGAGGTATAGCTTTGTCCAGACACAAGGGAGCTCCCAGTATAAGTCAATGAAATACCCTTTCCGGCATAGAGTGACGAATAAATTATGCAAAAAAGAAGCAGAGAACTCTGGGTAGTTCTCAAGTTTAGGTGGAAAGCAGCTCCTGTATGGAGCACTCTCAACACCAACGACACTCTAGATCTGCTCACCTCAAATGTCTGTTTTTCTATCAAAATATTTAAGCATAGGATTAGCACAGTGCCAACCACGCCAAGATAGAAAAGGACAAAGTCTTTTGCCATTTGTACAGCAAAGTCTTTAAGCATAGGACTAGCACTGTGCTGTCCTTGCCGATCTGTAAAATGACAAAAGCCAATTACCACTCCAGGCACAGTATTACAGCTTTGAATGGGTAAAATACCAATCAAGCCAACCTGAAATGAGTAAAAGCAACCCCTGACACAGTGTTTCGCTCTAATTAGAGCTCTTCAGAGAGGTATAGCTTTGTCCAGACACAAGGTAGCACCCAGTATAAGTCAATGAAATACCCTTTCAGGCATAGAGTGACAAATAAATTATGCAAAAAAGAAGCAGAGAACTCTGGGTAGTTCTCAAGTTTAGGTGGAAAGCAGCTCCTGTATTGAGCACTCTCAACACCAGCGACACTCTAGATCTGCTCACCTCAAATGTCTGTTTTTCTATCAAAATCTTTAAGCATAGGATTAGCACAGTGCCAACCACGCCGAGATAGAAAAGGACAAAGTCTTTTGCCATTTGTACAGCAAAGTCTTTAAGCATAGGACTAGCACAGTGCTGTCCTTGCCGAGCTGTAAATTGACAAAAACCAATTACCACTCCAGACACAGTATTACAGCTTTGAATTGGTAAAATACCAATCAAGCCAACCTGAAATGAGTAAAAGCAACCCCTAACTCAGTGTTTCGCTCTAATTAGAGCTCTTCAGAGAGGTGTAGCTTTGTCCAGACACAAGGGAACACCCAGTATAAGTCAATGAAATACCCTTTCAGGCATAGAGTGATGAATAAATTATGCAAAAAAAACAGCAGAGAACTCTGGGTAGTTCTCAAGTTTAGGTCAAAAGCAGCTCCTGTATGGAGCACTCTCAACATCAGCAACACTCTAGATCTGCTCACCTCAAATGTCTGTTTTTCTCTCAAAATATTTAAGCATAGGATTAGCACAGTGCCAACCACGCCGAGATAGAAAAGGACAAAGTCTTTTGCCATTTGTACAGCAAAGTCTTTAAGCATAGGACTAGCACTGTGCTGTCCTTGCCGATCTGTAAAATGACAAAAGCCAATTACCACTCCAGGCACAGTATTACAGCTTTGAATGGGTAAAATACCAATCAAGCCAACCTGAAATGAGTAAAAGCAACCCCTGACACAGTGTTTCGCTCTAATTAGAGCTCTTCAGAGAGGTATAGCTTTGTCCAGACACAAGGTAGCACCCAGTATAAGTCAATGAAATACCCTTTCAGGCATAGAGTGACAAATAAATTATGCAAAAAAGGAGCAGAGAACTCTGGGTAGTTCTCAAGTTTAGGTGGAAAGCAGCTCCTGTATTGAGCACTCTCAACACCAGCGACACTCTAGATCTGCTCACCTCAAATGTCTGTTTTTCTATTAAAATCTTTAAGCATAGGATTAGCACAGTGCCAACCACGCCGAGATAGAAAAGGACAAAGTCTTTTGCCATTTGTACAGCAAAGTCTTTAAGCATAGGACTAGCACAGTGCTGTCCTTGCCGAGCTGTAAAATGACAAAAGCCAATTACCACTCCAGGCACAGTATTACAGCTTTGAATAGGTAAAATAACAATCAAGCCAACCTGAAATGAGTAAAAGCAACCCCTGACACAGTGTTTCGCTCTAATTAGAGCTCTTCAGAGAGGTATAGCTTTGTCCAGACACAAGGGAGCTCCCAGTATAAGTCAATGAAATACCCTTTCCGGCATAGAGTGACGAATAAATTATGCAAAAAAGAAGCAGAGAACTCTGGGTAGTTCTCAAGTTTAGGTGGAAAGCAGCTCCTGTATGGAGCACTCTCAACACCAACGACACTCTAGATCTGCTCACCTCAAATGTCTGTTTTTCTCTCAAAATATTTAAGCATAGGATTAGCACAGTGCCAACCACGCCGAGATAGAAAAGGACAAAGTCTTTTGCCATTTGTACAGCAAAGTCTTTAAGCATAGGACTAGCACTGTGCTGTCCTTGCCGATCTGTAAAATGACAAAAGCCAATTACCACTCCAGGCACAGTATTACAGCTTTGAATGGGTAAAATACCAATCAAGCCAACCTGAAATGAGTAAAAGCAACCCCTGACACAGTGTTTCGCTCTAATTAGAGCTCTTCAGAGAGGTATAGCTTTGTCCAGACACAAGGTAGCACCCAGTATAAGTCAATGAAATACCCTTTCAGGCATAGAGTGACAAATAAATTATGCAAAAAAGGAGCAGAGAACTCTGGGTAGTTCTCAAGTTTAGGTGGAAAGCAGCTCCTGTATTGAGCACTCTCAACACCAGCGACACTCTAGATCTGCTCACCTCAAATGTCTGTTTTTCTATTAAAATCTTTAAGCATAGGATTAGCACAGTGCCAACCACGCCGAGATAGAAAAGGACAAAGTCTTTTGCCATTTGTACAGCAAAGTCTTTAAGCATAGGACTAGCACAGTGCTGTCCTTGCCGAGCTGTAAAATGACAAAAGCCAATTACCACTCCAGGCACAGTATTACAGCTTTGAATAGGTAAAATACCAATCAAGCCAACCTGAAATGAGTAAAAGCAACCCCTGACACAGTGTTTCGCTCTAATTAGAGCTCTTCAGAGAGGTATAGCTTTGTCCAGACACAAGGGAGCTCCCAGTATAAGTCAATGAAATACCCTTTCCGGCATAGAGTGACGAATAAATTATGCAAAAAAGAAGCAGAGAACTCTGGGTAGTTCTCAAGTTTAGGTGGAAAGCAGCTCCTGTATGGAGCACTCTCAACACCAATGACACTCTAGATCTGCTCACCTCAAATGTCTGTTTTTCTATCAAAATATTTAAGCATAGGATTAGCACAGTGCCAACCACGCCAAGATAGAAAAGGACAAAGTCTTTTGCCATTTGTACAGCAAAGTCTTTAAGCATAGGACTAGCACTGTGCTGTCCTTGCCGATCTGTAAAATGACAAAAGCCAATTACCACTCCAGGCACAGTATTACAGCTTTGAATGGGTAAAATACCAATCAAGCCAACCTGAAATGAGTAAAAGCAACCCCTGACACAGTGTTTCGCTCTAATTAGAGCTCTTCAGAGAGGTATAGCTTTGTCCAGACACAAGGTAGCACCCAGTATAAGTCAATGAAATACCCTTTCAGGCATAGAGTGACAAATAAATTATGCAAAAAAGAAGCAGAGAACTCTGGGTAGTTCTCAAGTTTAGGTGGAAAGCAGCTCCTGTATTGAGCACTCTCAACACCAGCGACACTCTAGATCTGCTCACCTCAAATGTCTGTTTTTCTATCAAAATCTTTAAGCATAGGATTAGCACAGTGCCAACCACGCCGAGATAGAAAAGGACAAAGTCTTTTGCCATTTGTACAGCAAAGTCTTTAAGCATAGGACTAGCACAGTGCTGTCCTTGCCGAGCTGTAAAATGACAAAAGCCAATTACCACTCCAGGCACAGTATTACAGCTTTGAATAGGTAAAATACCAATCAAGCCAACCTGAAATGAGTAAAAGCAACCCCTGACACAGTGTTTCGCTCTAATTAGAGCTCTTCAGAGAGGTATAGCTTTGTCCAGACACAAGGGAGCTCCCAGTATAAGTCAATGAAATACCCTTTCCGGCATAGAGTGACGAATAAATTATGCAAAAAAGAAGCAGAGAACTCTGGGTAGTTCTCAAGTTTAGGTCAAAAGCAGCTCCTGTATGGAGCACTCTCAACACCAATGACACTCTAGATCTGCTCACCTCAAATGTCTGTTTTTCTATCAAAATATTTAAGCATAGGATTAGCACAGTGCCAACCACGCCGAGATAGAAAAGGACAAAGTCTTTTGCCATTTGTACAGCAAAGTCTTTAAGGATAGGACTAACACTGTGCTGTCCTTGCCGATCTGTAAAATGACAAAAGCCAATTACCACTCCAGGCACAGTATTACAGCTTTGAATGGGTAAAATACCAATCAAGCCAACCTGAAATGAGTAAAAGCAACCCCTGACACAGTGTTTCGCTCTAATTAGAGCTCTTCAGAGAGGTATAGCTTTGTCCAGACACAAGGGAGCACCCAGTATAAGTCAATGAAATACCCTTTCAGGCATAGAGTGACGAATAAATTATGCAAAAAAGAAGCAGAGAACTCTGGGTAGTTCTCAAGTTTAGGTGGAAAGCAGCTACTGTATTGAGCACTCTCAACACCAGCGACACTCTAGATCTGCTCACCTCAAATGTCTGTTTTTCTATCAAAATCTTTAAGCATAGGATTAGCACAGTGCCAACCACGCTTAGATAGAAAAGGACAAAGTCTTTTGCCATTTGTACAGCAAAGTCTTTAAGCAGAGGACTAGCACAGTGCTGTCCTTGCCGAGCTGTAAATTGACAAAAACCAATTACCACTCCAGACACAGTATTACAGCTTTGAATTGGTAAAATACCAATCAAGCCAACCTGAAATGAGTAAAAGCAACCCCTAACTCAGTGTTTCGCTCTAATTAGAGCTCTTCAGAGAGGTATAGCTTTGTCCAGACACAAGGGAACACCCAGTATAAGTCAATGAAATACCCTTTCAGGCATAGAGTGATGAATAAATTATGCAAAAAAAAAGCAGAGAACTCTGGGTAGTTCTCAAGTTTAGGTCAAAAGCAGCTCCTGTATGGAGCACTCTCAACATCAGCAACACTCTAGATCTGCTCACCTCAAATGTCTGTTTTTCTATCAAAATATTTAAGCATAGGATTAGCACAGTGCCAACCACGCCGAGATAGAAAAGGACAAAGTCTTTTGGCATTTGTACAGCAAAGTCTTTAAGCATAGGACTAGCACAGTGCTGTCCTTGCCGAGCTGTAAAATGACAAAAGCCAATTACCACTCCAGGCACAGTATTACAGCTTTGAATAGGTAAAATACCAATCAAGCCAACCTGAAATGAGTAAAAGCAACCCCTGACACAGTGTTTCGCTCTAATTAGAGCTCTTCAGAGAGGTATAGCTTTGTCCAGACACAAGGGAGCACCCAGCATAAGTCAATAAAATACCCTTTCAGGCATAGAGTGACGAATAAATATGCAAAAAAGAAGCAGAGAACTCTGGGTAGTTCTCAAGTTTAGGTCAAAAGCAGCTCCTGTATGGAGCACTCTCAACACCAACGACACTCTAGATCTGCTCACCTCAAATGTCTGTTTTTCTATCAAAATATTTAAGCATAGGATTAGCACAGTGCCAACCACGCCGAGATATAAAAGGACAAAGTCTTTTGCCATTTGTACAGCAAAGTCTTTAAGGATAGGACTAACACTGTGCTGTCCTTGCCGATCTGTAAAATGACAAAAGCCAATTACCACTCCAGGCACAGTATTACAGCTTTGAATGGGTAAAACACCAATCAAGCCAACCTGAAATGAGTAAAAGCAACCCCTGACACAGTGTTTCGCTCTAATTAGAGCTCTTCAGAGAGGTATAGCTTTGTCCAGACACAAGGGAGCACCCAGTATAAGTCAATGAAATACCCTTTCAGGCATAGAGTGACGAATAAATTATGCAAAAAAGAAGCAGAGAACTCTGGGTAGTTCTCAAGTTTAGGTGGAAAGCAGCTCCTGTATGGAGCACTCTCAACACCAGCGACACTCTAGATCTGCTCACCTCAAATGTCTGTTTTTCTATCAAAATCTTTAAGCATAGGATTAGCACAGTGCCAACCACGCCGAGATAGAAAAGGACAAAGTCTTTTGCCATTTGTACAGCAACGTCTTTAAGCATAGGACTAGCACAGTGCTGTCCTTGCCGAGCTGTAAAATGGCAAAAGCCAATTACCACTCCAGGCACAGTATTACAGCTTTGAATAGGTAAAATACCAATCAAGCCAACCTGAAATGAGTAAAAGCAACGCCTGACACAGTATTTCGCTCTAATTAGAGCTCTTCAGAGAGGTATAGCTTTGTCCAGACACAAGGGAGCACCCAGTATAAGTCAATGAAATACACTTTCAGGCATAGAGTGACGAATAAATTATGCAAAAAAGAAGCAGAGAACTCTGGGTAGTTCTCAAGTTTAGGTCGAAAGCAGCTCCTGTATGGAGCACTCTCAACATCAGCAACACTCTAGATCTGTGCTCCTCAAATGTCGGTTCTTCTACCAAAATCTTTAAGCATTGGATTAGCTCAGTGCCATCCACGCCGAGATAGAAAAGGACAAAGTCTTTTGCCATTTGTACAGCAAAGTCTTTAAGCATAGGACTAGCACAGTGCTGTCCTTGCCGAGCTGTAAAATGACAAAAGCCAATTACCACTCCAGGCACAGTATTACAGCTTTGAATAGGTAAAATACCAATCAAGCCAACCTGAAATGAGTAAAAGCAACCCCTGACACAGTGTTTCGCTCTAATTAGAGCTCTTCAGAGAGGTATAGCTTTGTCCAGACACAAGGGAGCACCCAGTATAAGTCAAAGAAATACCCTTTCAGGCATAGAGTGACAAATAAATTATGCAAAAAAGAAGCAGAGAACTCTGGGTAGTTCTCAAGTTTAGGTCAAAAGCAGCTCCTGTATGGAGCACTCTCAACATCAGCAACACTCTAGATCTGCTCACCTCAAAAGTCTGTTTTTCTATCAAAATCTTTAAGCATAGGATTAGCACAGTGCCATTCACGCCGAGATAGAAAAGGACAAAGTCTTTTGCCATTTGTACAGCAAAGTCGTTAAGCATAGGATTAGCACAGTGCTGTCCTTGCCGAGCTGTAAAATGACAAAAGCCAATTACCACTCCAGGCACAGTATTACAGCTTTGAATTGGTAAAATACCAAACAAGCCAACCAGAAATGAGTAAAAGCAACCCCTGACACAGTGTTTCGCTCTAATTAAAGCTCTTCAGAGAGGTATAGCTTTGCCCAGACACAAGGGAGCACCCAGTATAAGTCAAAGAAATACCCTTTCAGGCATAGAGTGACGAATAAATTATGCAAAAAAGAAGCAGAGAACTCTGGGTAGTTCTCAAGTTTAGGTGGAAAGCAGCTCCTGTATGGAGCACTCTCAACACCAGCGACACTCTAGATCTGCTCACCTCAAATGTCAGTTTTTCTATCAAAATATTTAAGCATAGGATTAGCACAGTGCCAACCACGCCGAGATAGAAAAGGACAAAGTCTTTTGCCATTTGTACAGCAAAGTCTTTAAGCATAGGACTAGCACAGCGCTGTCCTTGCCGATCTGTAAAATAACAAAAGCCAATTACCACTCCAGGCACAGTATTACAGCTTTGAATTGGTAAAATACCAATCAAGCCAACCTGAAATGAGTAAAACCAACCCCTGACACAGTGTTTCGCTCTAATTAGAGCTCTTCAGAGAGGTATAGCTTTGTCCAGACACAAGGGAGCACCAAGTATAGGTCAATGAAATATCCTTTCAGGCATAAAGTGACGAATAAATTATGCAAAAAAAAAGCAGAGAACTCTGGGTAGTTCTCAAGTTTAGGTGGAAAGCAGCTCCTGAATGGAGCACTCTCAACACCAGCGACACTCTAGATCTGCTCACGTCAAATGTCTGTTTTTCTATCAAAATCTTTAAGCATAGGATTAGCACATTGCCATCCACGCCGAGATAGAATAGGACAAAGTCTTTTGCCATTTGTACAGCAAAGTCTTTAAGCATAGGACTAGCACAGTGATGTCCTTGCCAATCTGTAAAATGACAAAAGCCAATTACCACTCCAGGCACAGTATTACAGCTTTGAATGGGTAAAATACCAATCAAGCCAACCTGAAATGAGTAAAAGCAACCCCTGACTCAGTGTTTCGCTCTAATTAGAGCTCTTCAGAGAGGTATAGCTTTGTCCAGACACAAGGGAGCACCCAGTATAAGTCAAAGAAATACCCATTCAGGGATAGAGTACCAATAAATTATGCAAAAAAGAAGCAGAGAACTCTGGGTAGTTCTCAAGTTTAGGTCAAAAGCAGCTCCTGTATGGAGCACTCTCAACATCAGCAACACTCTAGATCTGCTCACCTCAAAAGTCTGTTTTTCTATCAAAATCTTTAAGCATAGGATTAGCACAGTGCCATTCACGCCGAGATAGAAAAGGACAAAGTCTTTTGCCATTTGTACAGCAAAGTCGTTAAGCATAGGATTAGCACAGTGCTGTCCTTGCCGAGCTGTAAAATGACAAAAGCCAATTACCACTCCAGGCACAGTATTACAGCTTTGAATTGGTAAAATACCAAACAAGCCAACCAGAAATGAGTAAAAGCAACCCCTGACACAGTGTTTCGCTCTAATTAAAGCTCTTCAGAGAGGTATAGCTTTGCCCAGACACAAGGGAGCACCCAGTATAAGTCAAAGAAATACCCTTTCAGGCATAGAGTGACGAATAAATTATGCAAAAAAGAAGCAGAGAACTCTGGGTAGTTCTCAAGTTTAGGTGGAAAGCAGCTCCTGTATGGAGCACTCTCAACACCAGCGACACTCTAGATCTGCTCACCTCAAATGTCAGTTTTTCTATCAAAATATTTAAGCATAGGATTAGCACAGTGCCAACCACGCCGAGATAGAAAAGGACAAAGTCTTTTGCCATTTGTACAGCAAAGTCTTTAAGCATAGGACTAGCACAGCGCTGTCCTTGCCGATCTGTAAAATAACAAAAGCCAATTACCACTCCAGGCACAGTATTACAGCTTTGAATGGGTAAAATACCAATCAAGCCAACCTGAAATGAGTAAAACCAACCCCTGACACAGTGTTTCGCTCTAATTAGAGCTCTTCAGAGAGGTATAGCTTTGTCCAGACACAAGGGAGCACCAAGTATAGGTCAATGAAATATCCTTTCAGGCATAAAGTGACGAATAAATTATGCAAAAAAAAAGCAGAGAACTCTGGGTAGTTCTCAAGTTTAGGTGGAAAGCAGCTCCTGAATGGAGCACTCTCAACACCAGCGACACTCTAGATCTGCTCACGTCAAATGTCTGTTTTTCTATCAAAATCTTTAAGCATAGGATTAGCACATTGCCATCCACGCCGAGATAGAATAGGACAAAGTCTTTTGCCATTTGTACAGCAAAGTCTTTAAGCATAGGACTAGCACAGTGATGTCCTTGCCAATCTGTAAAATGACAAAAGCCAATTACCACTCCAGGCACAGTATTACAGCTTTGAATGGGTAAAATACCAATCAAGCCAACCTGAAATGAGTAAAAGCAACCCCTGACTCAGTGTTTCGCTCTAATTAGAGCTCTTCAGAGAGGTATAGCTTTGTCCAGACACAAGGGAGCACCCAGTATAAGTCAAAGAAATACCCATTCAGGGATAGAGTACCAATAAATTATGCAAAAAAGAAGCAGAGAACTCTGATTAGTTCTCAAGATTAGGTGGAAAGCAGCTTCTGTATGGAGCACTCTCTACACCAGCGACACTCTAGATCTGCTCACGTCAAATGTCTGTTTTTCTATCAAAATCTTTAAGCATAGGATTAGCACAGTGCCATCCATGCCGAAATAGAATAGGACAAAGTCTTTTGCCATTTGTACAGCAAAGTCTTTAAGCATAGGACTAGCACAGTGCTGTCCTTGCCAATCTGTAAAATGACAAAAGCCAATTACCACTCCAGGCACAGTATTACAGCTTTGAATGGGTAAAATACCAATCAAGCCAACCTGAAATGAGTAAAAGCAACCCCTGACACAGTGTTTCGCTCTAATTAGAGCTCTTCAGAGAGGTATAGCTTTGTCCAGACACAAGGGAGCACCCAGTATAAGTCAAAGAAATACCCTTTCAGGGATAGAGTACCAATAAATTATGCAAAAAAGAAGCAGAGAACTCTGATTAGTTCTCAAGATTAGGTGGAAAGCAGCTTCTGTATGGAGCACTCTCTACACCAGTGACACTCTAGATCTGCTCACGTCAAATGTCTGTTTTTCTATCAAAATCTTTAAGCATAGGATTAGCACAGTGCCATCCATGCCGAGATAGAATAGGACAAAGTCTTTTGCCATTTGTACAGCAAAGTCTTTAAGCATAGAACTAGCACAGTGCTGTACTTGCCAATCTGTAAAATGACAAAAGCCAATTACCACTCCAGGCACAGTATTACAGCTTTGAATGGGTAAAATACCAATCAAGCCAACCTGAAATGAGTAAAAGCAACCCCTGACAAAGTTTTTCGCTCTAATTAGAGCTCTTCAGAGAGGTATAGCTTTGTCCAGACACAAGGGAGCACCCAGTATAAGTCAATAAAATACCCTTTCAGGCATAGAGTGACGAATAAATTATGCAAAAAAGAAGCAGAGAACTCTGGGTAGTTCTCAAGTTTAGGTCGAAAGCAGCTCCTGTATGGAGCACTCTCAACATCAGCGACACTCTAGATCTGCTCACCTCAAATGTCGGTTTTTCTATCAAAATCTTTAAGCATAGGATTAGCTCAGTGCCATCCACGCCGAGATAGAAAAGGACAAAGTCTTTTGCCATTTGTACTGCAAAGTCTTTAAGCATAGGACTAGCACAGTGCTGTCCTTGCCGAGTTGTAAAATGACAAAAGCCAATTACCACTCCAGGCACAGTATTACAGCTTTGAATTGGTAAAATACCAATCAAGCCAACCTGAAATGAGTAAAAGCAACCCCTGACACAGTGTTTCGCACTAATTAAAGCTCTTCAGAGAGGTATAGCTTTTTCCAGACACAAGGGAGCAACCAGTATAAGTCAAAGAAATACCCTTTCAGGGATAGAGTACCAATAAATTATGCAAAAAAGAAGCAGAGAACTCTGATTAGTTCTCAAGATTAAGTGGAAAGCAGCTTCTGTATGGAGCACTCTCAACACCAGCGACACTCTAGATCTGCTCACGTCAAATGTCTGTTTTTCTATCAAAATCTTTAAGCATAGGATTAGCACAGTGCCATCCACGCCTAGATAGAATAGGACAAAGTCTTTTATCATTTGTACAGCAAAGTCTTTAAGCATAGGACTAGCACAGTGCTGCCCTTGCCGAGCTGTAAAATGACAAAAGCCAATTACCACTCCAGGCACAGTATTACAGCTTTGAATTGGTAAAATACCAATCAAGCCAACCTGAAATGAGTAAAAGCAACCCCTGACACAGTGTTTCGCTCTAATTAGAGCTTTTAAGATTGGTATAGCTTTGTCCAGACACAAGGGAGCACCCAGTATAAGTCAATGAAATACCCTTTCAGGCATAGAGTGACAAATAAATTATGCAAAAAAGAAGCAGAGAACTCTGGGTAGTTCTCAAGTTTAGGTCAAAAGCAGCTCCTGTATGGAGCACTCTCAACACCAGCGACACTCTAGATCTGCTCACCTCAAATGTCGGTTTTTCTATCAAAATCTTTAAGCATAGGATTAGCTCAGTGCTATCCACGCCGAGATAGAAAAGGACAAAGTCTTTTGCCATTTGTACAGCAAAGTCTTTAAGCATAGGACTAGCACAGTGCAGTCCTTGCCGAGCTGTAAAATGACAAACGCCAATTACCACTCCAGGCACAGTATTACAGCTTTGAATTGGTAAAATAAAAATCAAACCAACCTGAAATGAGTAAAAGCAACCCCTGACACAGTGTTTCGCTCTAATTAGAGCTCTTCAGAGAGGTATAGCTTTGTCCAGACACAAGGGAGCACCCAGTATAAGTCAAAGAAATACCCTTTCAGGCATAGAGTGACAAATAAATTATGCAAAAAAGAAGCAGAGAACTCTGGGTAGTTCTCAAGTTTAGGTGGAAAGCAGCTCCTGTATTGAGCACTCTCAACACCAGCGACACTCTAGATCTGCTCACCTCAAATGTCTGTTTTTCTATCAAAATCTTTAAGCATAGGATTAGCACAGTGCCAACCACGCCGAGATAGAAAAGGACAAAGTCTTTTGCCATTTGTACAGCAAACTCTTTAAGCATAGGACTAGCACAGTGCTGTCCTAGCCGAGCTGTAAAATGACAAAAGCCAATTACCACTCCAGGCACAGTATTACAGCTTTGAATTGGTAAAATACCAATCAAGCCAACCTGAAATGAGTAAAAGCAACCCCTGACACAGTGTTTCACACTAATTAAAGCTCTTCAGAGAGGTATAGCTTTTTCCAGACACAAGGGAGCACCCAGTATAAGTCAAAGAAATACCCTTTCAGGGATAGAGTACCAATAAATTATGCAAAAAAGAAGCAGAGAACTCTGATTAGTTCTCAAGATTAAGTGGAAAGCAGCTTCTGTATGGAACACTCTCAACACCAGCGACACTCTAGATCTGCTCACGTCAAATGTCTGTTTTTCTATCAAAATCTTTAAGCATAGGATTAGCACAGTGCCATCCACGCCTAGATAGAATAGGACAAAGTCTTTTATCATTTGTACAGCAAAGTCTTTAAGCATAGGACTAGCACAGTGCTGCCCTTGCCGAGCTGTAAAATGACAAAAGCCAATTACCACTCCAGGCACAGTATTACAGCTTTGAATTGGTAAAATACCAATCAAGCCAACCTGAAATGAGTAAAAGCAACCCCTGACACAGTGTTTCGCTCTAATTAGAGCTCTTCAGAGTGGTATAACTTTGTCCAGACACAAGGGAGCACCCAGTATAAGTCAATGAAATACCCTTTCAGGCATAGAGTGACGAATAAATTATGCAAAAAAGAAGCAGAGAACTCTGGGTAGTTCTCAAGTTTAGGTGGAAAGCAGCTCCTGTATGGAGCACTCTCAACACCAGCGACACTCTAGATCTGCTCACCTCAAATGTCTGTTTTTCTATCAAAATCTTTAAGCATAGGATTAGCACAGTGCCAACCACGCCGAGATAGAAAAGGACAAAGTCTTTTGCCATTTGTACAGCAAAGTCTTTAAGCATAGGACTAGCACAGTGCTGTCCTTGCCGAGCTGTAAAATGACAAAAGCCAATTACCACTCCAGGCACAGTATTACAGCTTTGAATAGGTAAAATACCAATCAAGCCAACCTGAAATGAGTAAAAGCAACCCCTGACACAGTATTTTGCTCTAATTAGAGCTCTTCAGAGAGGTATAGCTTTGTCCAGACACAAGGGAGCACCCAGTATAAGTCAATGAAATACACTTTCAGGCATAGAGTGACGAATAAATTATGCAAAAAAGAAGCAGAGAACTCTGGGTAGTTCTCAAGTTTAGGTCGAAAGCAGCTCCTGTATGGAGCACTCTCAACATCAGCGACACTCTAGATCTGCTCACCTCAAATGTCGGTTTTTCTACCAAAATCTTTAAGCATTGGATTAGCTCAGTGCCATCCACGCCGAGATAGAAAAGGACAAAGTCTTTTGCCATTTGTACTGCAAAGTCTTTAAGCATAGGACTAGCACAATGCTGTCCTTGCCGAGCTGTAAAATGACAAAAGCCAATTACCACTCCAGGCACAGTATTACAGCTTTGAATAGGTAAAATACCAATCAAGCCAACCTGAAATGAGTAAAAGCAACCCCTGACACAGTGTTTCGCTCTAATTAGAGCTCTTCAGAGAGGTATAGCTTTGTCCAGACACAAGGGAGCACCCAGTATAAGTCAAAGAAATACCCTTTCAGGCATAGAGTGACGAATAAATTATGCAAAAAAGAAGCAGAGAACTCTGCAAGTTTAGGTGGAAAGCAGATCCTGTATGGAGCACTCTCAACACCAGCGACACTCTAGATCTGCTCACCTCAAATGTCTGTTTTTCTATCAAAATCTTTAAGCATAGGATTAGCACAGTGCCAACCACGCCGAGATAGAAAAGGACAAAGTCTTTTGCCATTTGTACAGCAAAGTCTTTAAGCATAGGACTAGCACAGTGATGTCCTTGCCAATCTGTAAAATGACAAAAGCCAATTACCACTCCAGGCACAGTATTACAGCTTTGAATGGGTAAAATACCAATCAAGCCAACCTGAAATGAGTAAAAGCAACCCCTGACTCAGTGTTTCGCTCTAATTAGAGCTCTTCAGAGAGGTATAGCTTTGTCCAGACACAAGGGAGCACCCAGTATAAGTCAAAGAAATACCCATTCAGGGATAGAGTACCAATAAATTATGCAAAAAAGAAGCAGAGAACTCTGATTAGTTCTCAAGATTAGGTGGAAAGCAGCTTCTGTATGGAGCACTCTCTACACCAGCGACACTCTAGATCTGCTCACGTCAAATGTCTGTTTTTCTATCAAAATCTTTAAGCATAGGATTAGCACAGTGCCATCCATGCCGAAATAGAATAGGACAAAGTCTTTTGCCATTTGTACAGCAAAGTCTTTAAGCATAGGACTAGCACAGTGCTGTCCTTGCCAATCTGTAAAATGACAAAAGCCAATTACCACTCCAGGCACAGTATTACAGCTTTGAATAGGTAAAATACCAATCAAGCCAACCTGAAATGAGTAAAAGCAACGCCTGACACAGTATTTCGCTCTAATTAGAGCTCTTCAGAGAGGTATAGCTTTGTCCAGACACAAGGGAGCACCCAGTATAAGTCAATGAAATACACTTTCAGGCATAGAGTGACGAATAAATTATGCAAAAAAGAAGCAGAGAACTCTGGGTAGTTCTCAAGTTTAGGTCGAAAGCAGCTCCTGTATGGAGCACTCTCAACATCAGCAACACTCTAGATCTGTGCTCCTCAAATGTCGGTTCTTCTACCAAAATCTTTAAGCATTGGATTAGCTCAGTGCCATCCACGCCGAGATAGAAAAGGACAAAGTCTTTTGCCATTTGTACAGCAAAGTCTTTAAGCATAGGACTAGCACAGTGCTGTCCTTGCCGAGCTGTAAAATGACAAAAGCCAATTACCACTCCAGGCACAGTATTACAGCTTTGAATAGGTAAAATACCAATCAAGCCAACCTGAAATGAGTAAAAGCAACCCCTGACACAGTGTTTCGCTCTAATTAGAGCTCTTCAGAGAGGTATAGCTTTGTCCAGACACAAGGGAGCACCCAGTATAAGTCAAAGAAATACCCTTTCAGGCATAGAGTGACAAATAAATTATGCAAAAAAGAAGCAGAGAACTCTGGGTAGTTCTCAAGTTTAGGTCAAAAGCAGCTCCTGTATGGAGCACTCTCAACATCAGCAACACTCTAGATCTGCTCACCTCAAAAGTCTGTTTTTCTATCAAAATCTTTAAGCATAGGATTAGCACAGTGCCATTCACGCCGAGATAGAAAAGGACAAAGTCTTTTGCCATTTGTACAGCAAAGTCGTTAAGCATAGGATTAGCACAGTGCTGTCCTTGCCGAGCTGTAAAATGACAAAAGCCAATTACCACTCCAGGCACAGTATTACAGCTTTGAATTGGTAAAATACCAAACAAGCCAACCAGAAATGAGTAAAAGCAACCCCTGACACAGTGTTTCGCTCTAATTAAAGCTCTTCAGAGAGGTATAGCTTTGCCCAGACACAAGGGAGCACCCAGTATAAGTCAAAGAAATACCCTTTCAGGCATAGAGTGACGAATAAATTATGCAAAAAAGAAGCAGAGAACTCTGGGTAGTTCTCAAGTTTAGGTGGAAAGCAGCTCCTGTATGGAGCACTCTCAACACCAGCGACACTCTAGATCTGCTCACCTCAAATGTCAGTTTTTCTATCAAAATATTTAAGCATAGGATTAGCACAGTGCCAACCACGCCGAGATAGAAAAGGACAAAGTCTTTTGCCATTTGTACAGCAAAGTCTTTAAGCATAGGACTAGCACAGCGCTGTCCTTGCCGATCTGTAAAATAACAAAAGCCAATTACCACTCCAGGCACAGTATTACAGCTTTGAATGGGTAAAATACCAATCAAGCCAACCTGAAATGAGTAAAACCAACCCCTGACACAGTGTTTCGCTCTAATTAGAGCTCTTCAGAGAGGTATAGCTTTGTCCAGACACAAGGGAGCACCAAGTATAGGTCAATGAAATATCCTTTCAGGCATAAAGTGACGAATAAATTATGCAAAAAAAAAGCAGAGAACTCTGGGTAGTTCTCAAGTTTAGGTGGAAAGCAGCTCCTGAATGGAGCACTCTCAACACCAGCGACACTCTAGATCTGCTCACGTCAAATGTCTGTTTTTCTATCAAAATCTTTAAGCATAGGATTAGCACATTGCCATCCACGCCGAGATAGAATAGGACAAAGTCTTTTGCCATTTGTACAGCAAAGTCTTTAAGCATAGGACTAGCACAGTGATGTCCTTGCCAATCTGTAAAATGACAAAAGCCAATTACCACTCCAGGCACAGTATTACAGCTTTGAATGGGTAAAATACCAATCAAGCCAACCTGAAATGAGTAAAAGCAACCCCTGACTCAGTGTTTCGCTCTAATTAGAGCTCTTCAGAGAGGTATAGCTTTGTCCAGACACAAGGGAGCACCCAGTATAAGTCAAAGAAATACCCATTCAGGGATAGAGTACCAATAAATTATGCAAAAAAGAAGCAGAGAACTCTGGGTAGTTCTCAAGTTTAGGTCAAAAGCAGCTCCTGTATGGAGCACTCTCAACATCAGCAACACTCTAGATCTGCTCACCTCAAAAGTCTGTTTTTCTATCAAAATCTTTAAGCATAGGATTAGCACAGTGCCATTCACGCCGAGATAGAAAAGGACAAAGTCTTTTGCCATTTGTACAGCAAAGTCGTTAAGCATAGGATTAGCACAGTGCTGTCCTTGCCGAGCTGTAAAATGACAAAAGCCAATTACCACTCCAGGCACAGTATTACAGCTTTGAATTGGTAAAATACCAAACAAGCCAACCAGAAATGAGTAAAAGCAACCCCTGACACAGTGTTTCGCTCTAATTAAAGCTCTTCAGAGAGGTATAGCTTTGCCCAGACACAAGGGAGCACCCAGTATAAGTCAAAGAAATACCCTTTCAGGCATAGAGTGACGAATAAATTATGCAAAAAAGAAGCAGAGAACTCTGGGTAGTTCTCAAGTTTAGGTGGAAAGCAGCTCCTGTATGGAGCACTCTCAACACCAGCGACACTCTAGATCTGCTCACCTCAAATGTCAGTTTTTCTATCAAAATATTTAAGCATAGGATTAGCACAGTGCCAACCACGCCGAGATAGAAAAGGACAAAGTCTTTTGCCATTTGTACAGCAAAGTCTTTAAGCATAGGACTAGCACAGCGCTGTCCTTGCCGATCTGTAAAATAACAAAAGCCAATTACCACTCCAGGCACAGTATTACAGCTTTGAATGGGTAAAATACCAATCAAGCCAACCTGAAATGAGTAAAACCAACCCCTGACACAGTGTTTCGCTCTAATTAGAGCTCTTCAGAGAGGTATAGCTTTGTCCAGACACAAGGGAGCACCAAGTATAGGTCAATGAAATATCCTTTCAGGCATAAAGTGACGAATAAATTATGCAAAAAAAAAGCAGAGAACTCTGGGTAGTTCTCAAGTTTAGGTGGAAAGCAGCTCCTGAAGGGAGCACTCTCAACACCAGCGACACTCTAGATCTGCTCACGTCAAATGTCTGTTTTTCTATCAAAATCTTTAAGCATAGGATTAGCACATTGCCATCCACGCCGAGATAGAATAGGACAAAGTCTTTTGCCATTTGTACAGCAAAGTCTTTAAGCATAGGACTAGCACAGTGATGTCCTTGCCAATCTGTAAAATGACAAAAGCCAATTACCACTCCAGGCACAGTATTACAGCTTTGAATGGGTAAAATACCAATCAAGCCAACCTGAAATGAGTAAAAGCAACCCCTGACTCAGTGTTTCGCTCTAATTAGAGCTCTTCAGAGAGGTATAGCTTTGTCCAGACACAAGGGAGCACCCAGTATAAGTCAAAGAAATACCCATTCAGGGATAGAGTACCAATAAATTATGCAAAAAAGAAGCAGAGAACTCTGATTAGTTCTCAAGATTAGGTGGAAAGCAGCTTCTGTATGGAGCACTCTCTACACCAGCGACACTCTAGATCTGCTCACGTCAAATGTCTGTTTTTCTATCAAAATCTTTAAGCATAGGATTAGCACAGTGCCATCCATGCCGAAATAGAATAGGACAAAGTCTTTTGCCATTTGTACAGCAAAGTCTTTAAGCATAGGACTAGCACAGTGCTGTCCTTGCCAATCTGTAAAATGACAAAAGCCAATTACCACTCCAGGCACAGTATTACAGCTTTGAATGGGTAAAATACCAATCAAGCCAACCTGAAATGAGTAAAAGCAACCCCTGACACAGTGTTTCGCTCTAATTAGAGCTCTTCAGAGAGGTATAGCTTTGTCCAGACACAAGGGAGCACCCAGTATAAGTCAAAGAAATACCCTTTCAGGGATAGAGTACCAATAAATTATGCAAAAAAGAAGCAGAGAACTCTGATTAGTTCTCAAGATTAGGTGGAAAGCAGCTTCTGTATGGAGCACTCTCTACACCAGTGACACTCTAGATCTGCTCACGTCAAATGTCTGTTTTTCTATCAAAATCTTTAAGCATAGGATTAGCACAGTGCCATCCATGCCGAGATAGAATAGGACAAAGTCTTTTGCCATTTGTACAGCAAAGTCTTTAAGCATAGAACTAGCACAGTGCTGTACTTGCCAATCTGTAAAATGACAAAAGCCAATTACCACTCCAGGCACAGTATTACAGCTTTGAATGGGTAAAATACCAATCAAGCCAACCTGAAATGAGTAAAAGCAACCCCTGACAAAGTTTTTCGCTCTAATTAGAGCTCTTCAGAGAGGTATAGCTTTGTCCAGACACAAGGGAGCACCCAGTATAAGTCAATAAAATACCCTTTCAGGCATAGAGTGACGAATAAATTATGCAAAAAAGAAGCAGAGAACTCTGGGTAGTTCTCAAGTTTAGGTCGAAAGCAGCTCCTGTATGGAGCACTCTCAACATCAGCGACACTCTAGATCTGCTCACCTCAAATGTCGGTTTTTCTATCAAAATCTTTAAGCATAGGATTAGCTCAGTGCCATCCACGCCGAGATAGAAAAGAACAAAGTCTTTTGCCATTTGTACTGCAAAGTCTTTAAGCATAGGACTAGCACAGTGCTGTCCTTGCCGAGTTGTAAAATGACAAAAGCCAATTACCACTCCAGGCACAGTATTACAGCTTTGAATTGGTAAAATACCAATCAAGCCAACCTGAAATGAGTAAAAGCAACCCCTGACACAGTGTTTCGCACTAATTAAAGCTCTTCAGAGAGGTATAGCTTTTTCCAGACACAAGGGAGCAACCAGTATAAGTCAAAGAAATACCCTTTCAGGGATAGAGTACCAATAAATTATGCAAAAAAGAAGCAGAGAACTCTGATTAGTTCTCAAGATTAAGTGGAAAGCAGCTTCTGTATGGAGCACTCTCAACACCAGCGACACTCTAGATCTGCTCACGTCAAATGTCTGTTTTTCTATCAAAATCTTTAAGCATAGGATTAGCACAGTGCCATCCACGCCTAGATAGAATAGGACAAAGTCTTTTATCATTTGTACAGCAAAGTCTTTAAGCATAGGACTAGCACAGTGCTGCCCTTGCCGAGCTGTAAAATGACAAAAGCCAATTACCACTCCAGGCACAGTATTACAGCTTTGAATTGGTAAAATACCAATCAAGCCAACCTGAAATGAGTAAAAGCAACCCCTGACACAGTGTTTCGCTCTAATTAGAGCTTTTAAGATTGGTATAGCTTTGTCCAGACACAAGGGAGCACCCAGTATAAGTCAATGAAATACCCTTTCAGGCATAGAGTGACAAATAAATTATGCAAAAAAGAAGCAGAGAACTCTGGGTAGTTCTCAAGTTTAGGTCAAAAGCAGCTCCTGTATGGAGCACTCTCAACACCAGCGACACTCTAGATCTGCTCACCTCAAATGTCGGTTTTTCTATCAAAATCTTTAAGCATAGGATTAGCTCAGTGCTATCCACGCCGAGATAGAAAAGGACAAAGTCTTTTGCCATTTGTACAGCAAAGTCTTTAAGCATAGGACTAGCACAGTGCAGTCCTTGCCGAGCTGTAAAATGACAAACGCCAATTACCACTCCAGGCACAGTATTACAGCTTTGAATTGGTAAAATAAAAATCAAACCAACCTGAAATGAGTAAAAGCAACCCCTGACACAGTGTTTCGCTCTAATTAGAGCTCTTCAGAGAGGTATAGCTTTGTCCAGACACAAGGGAGCACCCAGTATAAGTCAAAGAAATACCCTTTCAGGCATAGAGTGACAAATAAATTATGCAAAAAAGAAGCAGAGAACTCTGGGTAGTTCTCAAGTTTAGGTGGAAAGCAGCTCCTGTATTGAGCACTCTCAACACCAGCGACACTCTAGATCTGCTCACCTCAAATGTCTGTTTTTCTATCAAAATCTTTAAGCATAGGATTAGCACAGTGCCAACCACGCCGAGATAGAAAAGGACAAAGTCTTTTGCCATTTGTACAGCAAACTCTTTAAGCATAGGACTAGCACAGTGCTGTCCTTGCCGAGCTGTAAAATGACAAAAGCCAATTACCACTCCAGGCACAGTATTACAGCTTTGAATTGGTAAAATACCAATCAAGCCAACCTGAAATGAGTAAAAGCAACCCCTGACACAGTGTTTCACACTAATTAAAGCTCTTCAGAGAGGTATAGCTTTTTCCAGACACAAGGGAGCACCCAGTATAAGTCAAAGAAATACCCTTTCAGGGATAGAGTACCAATAAATTATGCAAAAAAGAAGCAGAGAACTCTGATTAGTTCTCAAGATTAAGTGGAAAGCAGCTTCTGTATGGAACACTCTCAACACCAGCGACACTCTAGATCTGCTCACGTCAAATGTCTGTTTTTCTATCAAAATCTTTAAGCATAGGATTAGCACAGTGCCATCCACGCCTAGATAGAATAGGACAAAGTCTTTTATCATTTGTACAGCAAAGTCTTTAAGCATAGGACTAGCACAGTGCTGCCCTTGCCGAGCTGTAAAATGACAAAAGCCAATTACCACTCCAGGCACAGTATTACAGCTTTGAATTGGTAAAATACCAATCAAGCCAACCTGAAATGAGTAAAAGCAACCCCTGACACAGTGTTTCGCTCTAATTAGAGCTCTTCAGAGTGGTATAACTTTGTCCAGACACAAGGGAGCACCCAGTATAAGTCAATGAAATACCCTTTCAGGCATAGAGTGACGAATAAATTATGCAAAAAAGAAGCAGAGAACTCTGGGTAGTTCTCAAGTTTAGGTGGAAAGCAGCTCCTGTATGGAGCACTCTCAACACCAGCGACACTCTAGATCTGCTCACCTCAAATGTCTGTTTTTCTATCAAAATCTTTAAGCATAGGATTAGCACAGTGCCAACCACGCCGAGATAGAAAAGGACAAAGTCTTTTGCCATTTGTACAGCAAAGTCTTTAAGCATAGGACTAGCACAGTGCTGTCCTTGCCGAGCTGTAAAATGACAAAAGCCAATTACCACTCCAGGCACAGTATTACAGCTTTGAATAGGTAAAATACCAATCAAGCCAACCTGAAATGAGTAAAAGCAACCCCTGACACAGTATTTTGCTCTAATTAGAGCTCTTCAGAGAGGTATAGCTTTGTCCAGACACAAGGGAGCACCCAGTATAAGTCAATGAAATACACTTTCAGGCATAGAGTGACGAATAAATTATGCAAAAAAGAAGCAGAGAACTCTGGGTAGTTCTCAAGTTTAGGTCGAAAGCAGCTCCTGTATGGAGCACTCTCAACATCAGCGACACTCTAGATCTGCTCACCTCAAATGTCGGTTTTTCTACCAAAATCTTTAAGCATTGGATTAGCTCAGTGCCATCCACGCCGAGATAGAAAAGGACAAAGTCTTTTGCCATTTGTACTGCAAAGTCTTTAAGCATAGGACTAGCACAATGCTGTCCTTGCCGAGCTGTAAAATGACAAAAGCCAATTACCACTCCAGGCACAGTATTACAGCTTTGAATAGGTAAAATACCAATCAAGCCAACCTGAAATGAGTAAAAGCAACCCCTGACACAGTGTTTCGCTCTAATTAGAGCTCTTCAGAGAGGTATAGCTTTGTCCAGACACAAGGGAGCACCCAGTATAAGTCAAAGAAATACCCTTTCAGGCATAGAGTGACGAATAAATTATGCAAAAAAGAAGCAGAGAACTCTGGGTAGTTCTCAAGTTTACGTGGAAAGCAGCTCCTGTATGTAGCTCTCTCAACACCAGCGACACTCTAGATCTGCTCACCTCAAATGTCTGTTTTTCTATCAAAATATTTAAGCATAGGATTAGCACAGTGCCAACCACGCCGAGATAGAAAAGGACAAAGTCTTTTGCCATTTGTACAGCAAAGTCTTTAAGCATAGGACTATCACCGTGCTGTCCTTGCCGATCTGTAAAATGACAAAAACCAATTACCACTCCAGGCACAGTATTACAGCTTTGAATGGGTAAAATTCCAATCAAGCCAACCTGAAATGAGTAAAAGCAACCCCTGACACAGTGTTTCGCTCTAATTAGAGCTCTTCAGAGAGATATAGCTTTGTCCAGACACAAGGGAGCACCCAGTATAAGTCAAAGAAATACCCTTTCAGGCATAGAGTGACGAATAAATTATGCGAAAAAGAAGCAGAGAACTCTGGGTAGTTCTCAAGTTTAGGTGGAAAGCAGCTCCTGTATGGAGCACTCTCAACACCAGCGACACTCTAGATCTGCTCACCTCAAATGTCTGTTTTTCTATCAAAATCTTTAAGCATAGGATTAGCACAGTGCCAACCACGCCGAGATAGAAAAGGACAAAGTCTTTTGCCATTTGTACAGCAAAGTCTTTAAGCATAGGACCAGCACAGTGCCGTCCTTGCTGATCTGTAAAATGACAAAAGCCAATTACCATTCCAGGCACAGTATTAAAGCTTTGAATGGGTAAAATACCAATCAAGCCAACCTGAAATGAGTAAAAGCAACCCCTGACACAGTGTTTCGCTCTAATTAGAGCTCTTCAGAGAGGTATAGCTTTGTCCAGACACAAGGGAGCTCCCAGTATAAGTCAATGAAATACCCTTTCAGGCATAGAGTGACGAATAAATTATGCAAAAAAGAAGCAGAGAACTCTGGGTAGTTCTCAAGATTAGGTGGAAAGCAGCTTCTGTATGGAGCACTCTCAACACCAGCGACCCTCTAGATCTGCTCACCTCAAATGTCTGTTTTTCTATCAAAAACTTTAAGCATAAGATTAGCACAGTGCCATCCACGCCGAGATAGAAAAGGACAAAGTCTTTTCCCATTTGTACAGCAAAGTCTTTAAGCATAGGATTAGCACAGTAATGTCCTTGCCGAGCTGTAAAATGACAAAAGCCAATTACCACTCCAGGCACAGTATTACAGCTTTGAATTGGTAAAATACCAAACAAGCCAACCTGAAATGAGTAAAAGCAACCCCTGACACAGTGTTTCGCTCTAATTAGAGCTCTTCAGAGAGGTATAGCTTTGTCCAGACACAAGGGAGCTCCCAGTATAAGTCAATGAAATACCCTTTCCGGCATAGAGTGACGAATAAATTATGCAAAAAAGAAGCAGAGAACTCTGGGTAGTTCTCAAGTTTAGGTGGAAAGCAGCTCCTGTATGGAGCACTTTCAACACCAAAGACACTCTAGATCTGCTCACCTCAAATGTCTGTTTTTCTATCAAAATATTTAAGCATAGGATTAGCACAGTGCCAACCACGCCAAGATAGAAAAGGACAAAGTCTTTTGCCATTTGTACAGCAAAGTCTTTAAGCATAGGACTAGCACTGTGCTGTCCTTGCCGATCTGTAAAATGACAAAAGCCAATTACCACTCCAGGCACAGTATTACAGCTTTGAATGGGTAAAATACCAATCAAGCCAACCTGAAATGAGTAAAAGCAACTCCTGACACAGTGTTTCGCTCTAATTAGAGCTCTTCAGAGAGGTATAGCTTTGTCCAGACACAAGGTAGCACCCAGTATAAGTCAATGAAATACCCTTTCAGGCATAGTGTGACAAATAAATTATGCAAAAAAGAAGCAGAGAACTCTGGGTAGTTCTCAAGTTTAGGTGGAAAGCAGCTCCTGTATTGAGCACTCTCAACACCAGCGACACTCTAGATCTGCTCACCTCAAATGTCTGTTTTTCTATCAAAATCTTTAAGCATAGGATTAGCACAGTGCCAACCACGCCGAGATAGAAAAGGACAAAGTCTTTTGCCATTTGTACAGCAAAGTCTTTAAGCATAGGACTAGCACAGTGCTGTCCTTGCCGAGCTGTAAAATGACAAAAGCCAATTACCACTCCAGGCACAGTATTACAGCTTTGAATAGGTAAAATACCAATCAAGCCAACCTGAAATGAGTAAAAGCAACCCCTGACACAGTGTTTCGCTCTAATTAGAGCTCTTCAGAGAGGTATAGCTTTGTCCAGACACAAGGGAGCACCCAGTATAAGTCAATAAAATACCCTTTCAGGCATAGAGTGATGAATAAATATGCAAAAAAGAAGCAGAGAACTCTGGGTAGTTCTCAAGTTTAGGTCAAAAGCAGCTCCTGTATGGAGCACTCTCAACACCAACGACACTCTAGATCTGCTCACCTCAAATGTCTGTTTTTCTATCAAAATATTTAAGCATAGGATTAGCACAGTGCCAACCACGCCGAGATAGAAAAGGACAAAGTCTTTTGCCATTTGTACAGCAAAGTCTTTAAGGATAGGACTAACACTGTGCTGTCCTTGCCGATCTGTAAAATGACAAAAGCCAATTACCACTCCAGGCACAGTATTACAGCTTTGAATGGGTAAAATACCAATCAAGCCAACCTGAAATGAGTAAAAGCAACCCCTGACACAGTGTTTCGCTCTAATTAGAGCTCTTCAGAGAGGTATAGCTTTGTCCAGACACAAGGGAGCTCCCAGTATAAGTCAATGAAATACCCTTTCAGGCATAGAGTGACGAATAAATTATGCAAAAAAGAAGCAGAGAACTCTGGGTAGTTCTCAAGTTTAGGTGGAAAGCAGCTCCTGTATGGAGCACTCTCAACACCAACGACACTCTAGATCTGCTCACCTCAAATGTCTGTTTTTCTATCAAAATATTTAAGCATAGGATTAGCACAGTGCCAACCACGCCGAGATAGAAAAGGACAAAGTCTTTTGCCATTTGTACAGCAAAGTCTTTAAGCATAGGACTAGCACTGTGCTGTCCTTGCCGATCTGTATAATGACAAAAGCCAATTACCACTCCAGGCACAGTATTACAGCTTTGAATGGGTAAAATACCAATCAAGCCAACCTGAAATGAGTAAAAGCAACCCCTGACACAGTGTTTCGCTCTAATTAGAGCTCTTCAGAGAGGTATAGCTTTGTCCAGACACAAGGTAGCACCCAGTATAAGTCAATGAAATACCCTTTCAGGCATAGAGTGACAAATAAATTATGCAAAAAAGAAGCAGAGAACTCTGGGTAGTTCTCAAGTTTAGGTGGAAAGCAGCTCCTGTATTGAGCACTCTCAACACCAGCGACACTCTAGATCTGCTCACCTCAAATGTCTGTTTTTCTATCAAAATCTTTAAGCATAGGATAAGCACAGTGCCAACCACGCCGAGATAGAAAAGGACAAAGTCTTTTGCCATTTGTACAGCAAAGTCTTTAAGCATAGGACTAGCACAGTGCTGTCCTTGCCGAGCTGTAAAATGACAAAAGCCAATTACCACTCCAGGCACAGTATTACAGCTTTGAATAGGTAAAATACCAATCAAGCCAACCTGAAATGAGTAAAAGCAACCCCTGACACAGTGTTTCGCTCTAATTAGAGCTCTTCAGAGAAGTATAGCTTTGTCCAGACACAAGGGAGCACCCAGTATAAGTCAATAAAATACCCTTTCAGGCATAGAGTGACGAATAAATATGCAAAAAAGAAGCAGAGAACTCTGGGTAGTTCTCAAGTTTAGGTCAAAAGCAGCTCCTGTATGGAGCACTCTCAACACCAACGACACTCTAGATCTGCTCACCTCAAATGTCTGTTTTTCTATCAAAATATTTAAGCATAGGATTAGCACAGTGCCAACCACGCCGAGATAGAAAAGGACAAAGTCTTTTGCCATTTGTACAGCAAAGTCTTTAAGGATAGGACTAACACTGTGCTGTCCTTGCCGATCTGTAAAATGACAAAAGCCAATTACCACTCCAGGCACAGTATTACAGCTTTGAATGGGTAAAATACCAATCAAGCCAACCTGAAATGAGTAAAAGCAACCCCTGACACAGTGTTTCGCTCTAATTAGAGCTCTTCAGAGAGGTATAGCTTTGTCCAGACACAAGGGAGCACCCAGTATAAGTCAATGAAATACCCTTTCAGGCATAGAGTGACGAATAAATTATGCAAAAAAGAAGCAGAGAACTCTGGGTAGTTCTCAAGTTTAGGTGGAAAGCAGCTACTGTATTGAGCACTCTCAACACCAGCGACACTCTAGATCTGCTCACCTCAAATGTCTGTTTTTCTATCAAAATCTTTAAGCATAGGATTAGCACAGTGCCAACCACGCTTAGATAGAAAAGGACAAAGTCTTTTGCCATTTGTACAGCAAAGTCTTTAAGCATAGGACTAGCACAGTGCTGTCCTTGCCGAGCTGTAAATTGACAAAAACCAATTACCACTCCAGACACAGTATTACAGCTTTGAATTGGTAAAATACCAATCAAGCCAACCTGAAATGAGTAAAAGCAACCCCTAACTCAGTGTTTCGCTCTAATTAGAGCTCTTCAGAGAGGTGTAGCTTTGTCCAGACACAAGGGAACACCCAGTATAAGTCAATGAAATACCCTTTCAGGCATAGAGTGATGAATAAATTATGCAAAAAAAACAGCAGAGAACTCTGGGTAGTTCTCAAGTTTAGGTCAAAAGCAGCTCCTGTATGGAGCACTCTCAACATCAGCAACACTCTAGATCTGCTCACCTCAAATGTCTGTTTTTCTCTCAAAATATTTAAGCATAGGATTAGCACAGTGCCAACCACGCCGAGATAGAAAAGGACAAAGTCTTTTGCCATTTGTACAGCAAAGTCTTTAAGCATAGGACTAGCACTGTGCTGTCCTTGCCGATCTGTAAAATGACAAAAGCCAATTACCACTCCAGGCACAGTATTACAGCTTTGAATGGGTAAAATACCAATCAAGCCAACCTGAAATGAGTAAAAGCAACCCCTGACACAGTGTTTCGCTCTAATTAGAGCTCTTCAGAGAGGTATAGCTTTGTCCAGACACAAGGTAGCACCCAGTATAAGTCAATGAAATACCCTTTCAGGCATAGAGTGACAAATAAATTATGCAAAAAAGGAGCAGAGAACTCTGGGTAGTTCTCAAGTTTAGGTGGAAAGCAGCTCCTGTATTGAGCACTCTCAACACCAGCGACACTCTAGATCTGCTCACCTCAAATGTCTGTTTTTCTATTAAAATCTTTAAGCATAGGATTAGCACAGTGCCAACCACGCCGAGATAGAAAAGGACAAAGTCTTTTGCCATTTGTACAGCAAAGTCTTTAAGCATAGGACTAGCACAGTGCTGTCCTTGCCGAGCTGTAAAATGACAAAAGCCAATTACCACTCCAGGCACAGTATTACAGCTTTGAATAGGTAAAATACCAATCAAGCCAACCTGAAATGAGTAAAAGCAACCCCTGACACAGTGTTTCGCTCTAATTAGAGCTCTTCAGAGAGGTATAGCTTTGTCCAGACACAAGGGAGCTCCCAGTATAAGTCAATGAAATACCCTTTCCGGCATAGAGTGACGAATAAATTATGCAAAAAAGAAGCAGAGAACTCTGGGTAGTTCTCAAGTTTAGGTGGAAAGCAGCTCCTGTATGGAGCACTCTCAACACCAACGACACTCTAGATCTGCTCACCTCAAATGTCTGTTTTTCTATCAAAATATTTAAGCATAGGATTAGCACAGTGCCAACCACGCCAAGATAGAAAAGGACAAAGTCTTTTGCCATTTGTACAGCAAAGTCTTTAAGCATAGGACTAGCACTGTGCTGTCCTTGCCGATCTGTAAAATGACAAAAGCCAATTACCACTCCAGGCACAGTATTACAGCTTTGAATGGGTAAAATACCAATCAAGCCAACCTGAAATGAGTAAAAGCAACCCCTGACACAGTGTTTCGCTCTAATTAGAGCTCTTCAGAGAGGTATAGCTTTGTCCAGACACAAGGTAGCACCCAGTATAAGTCAATGAAATACCCTTTCAGGCATAGAGTGACAAATAAATTATGCAAAAAAGAAGCAGAGAACTCTGGGTAGTTCTCAAGTTTAGGTGGAAAGCAGCTCCTGTATTGAGCACTCTCAACACCAGCGACACTCTAGATCTGCTCACCTCAAATGTCTGTTTTTCTATCAAAATCTTTAAGCATAGGATTAGCACAGTGCCAACCACGCCGAGATAGAAAAGGACAAAGTCTTTTGCCATTTGTACAGCAAAGTCTTTAAGCATAGGACTAGCACAGTGCTGTCCTTGCCGAGCTGTAAATTGACAAAAACCAATTACCACTCCAGACACAGTATTACAGCTTTGAATTGGTAAAATACCAATCAAGCCAACCTGAAATGAGTAAAAGCAACCCCTAACTCAGTGTTTCGCTCTAATTAGAGCTCTTCAGAGAGGTGTAGCTTTGTCCAGACACAAGGGAACACCCAGTATAAGTCAATGAAATACCCTTTCAGGCATAGAGTGATGAATAAATTATGCAAAAAAAACAGCAGAGAACTCTGGGTAGTTCTCAAGTTTAGGTCAAAAGCAGCTCCTGTATGGAGCACTCTCAACATCAGCAACACTCTAGATCTGCTCACCTCAAATGTCTGTTTTTCTCTCAAAATATTTAAGCATAGGATTAGCACAGTGCCAACCACGCCGAGATAGAAAAGGACAAAGTCTTTTGCCATTTGTACAGCAAAGTCTTTAAGCATAGGACTAGCACTGTGCTGTCCTTGCCGATCTGTAAAATGACAAAAGCCAATTACCACTCCAGGCACAGTATTACAGCTTTGAATGGGTAAAATACCAATCAAGCCAACCTGAAATGAGTAAAAGCAACCCCTGACACAGTGTTTCGCTCTAATTAGAGCTCTTCAGAGAGGTATAGCTTTGTCCAGACACAAGGTAGCACCCAGTATAAGTCAATGAAATACCCTTTCAGGCATAGAGTGACAAATAAATTATGCAAAAAAGGAGCAGAGAACTCTGGGTAGTTCTCAAGTTTAGGTGGAAAGCAGCTCCTGTATTGAGCACTCTCAACACCAGCGACACTCTAGATCTGCTCACCTCAAATGTCTGTTTTTCTATTAAAATCTTTAAGCATAGGATTAGCACAGTGCCAACCACGCCGAGATAGAAAAGGACAAAGTCTTTTGCCATTTGTACAGCAAAGTCTTTAAGCATAGGACTAGCACAGTGCTGTCCTTGCCGAGCTGTAAAATGACAAAAGCCAATTACCACTCCAGGCACAGTATTACAGCTTTGAATAGGTAAAATACCAATCAAGCCAACCTGAAATGAGTAAAAGCAACCCCTGACACAGTGTTTCGCTCTAATTAGAGCTCTTCAGAGAGGTATAGCTTTGTCCAGACACAAGGGAGCTCCCAGTATAAGTCAATGAAATACCCTTTCCGGCATAGAGTGACGAATAAATTATGCAAAAAAGAAGCAGAGAACTCTGGGTAGTTCTCAAGTTTAGGTGGAAAGCAGCTCCTGTATGGAGCACTCTCAACACCAACGACACTCTAGATCTGCTCACCTCAAATGTCTGTTTTTCTCTCAAAATATTTAAGCATAGGATTAGCACAGTGCCAACCACGCCGAGATAGAAAAGGACAAAGTCTTTTGCCATTTGTACAGCAAAGTCTTTAAGCATAGGACTAGCACTGTGCTGTCCTTGCCGATCTGTAAAATGACAAAAGCCAATTACCACTCCAGGCACAGTATTACAGCTTTGAATGGGTAAAATACCAATCAAGCCAACCTGAAATGAGTAAAAGCAACCCCTGACACAGTGTTTCGCTCTAATTAGAGCTCTTCAGAGAGGTATAGCTTTGTCCAGACACAAGGTAGCACCCAGTATAAGTCAATGAAATACCCTTTCAGGCATAGAGTGACAAATAAATTATGCAAAAAAGGAGCAGAGAACTCTGGGTAGTTCTCAAGTTTAGGTGGAAAGCAGCTCCTGTATTGAGCACTCTCAACACCAGCGACACTCTAGATCTGCTCACCTCAAATGTCTGTTTTTCTATTAAAATCTTTAAGCATAGGATTAGCACAGTGCCAACCACGCCGAGATAGAAAAGGACAAAGTCTTTTGCCATTTGTACAGCAAAGTCTTTAAGCATAGGACTAGCACAGTGCTGTCCTTGCCGAGCTGTAAAATGACAAAAGCCAATTACCACTCCAGGCACAGTATTACAGCTTTGAATAGGTAAAATACCAATCAAGCCAACCTGAAATGAGTAAAAGCAACCCCTGACACAGTGTTTCGCTCTAATTAGAGCTCTTCAGAGAGGTATAGCTTTGTCCAGACACAAGGGAGCTCCCAGTATAAGTCAATGAAATACCCTTTCAGGCATAGAGTGACGAATAAATTATGCAAAAAAGAAGCAGAGAACTCTAGGTAGTTCTCAAGTTTAGGTGGAAAGCAGCTCCTATATGGAGCACTCTCAACACCAACGACACTCTAGATCTGCTCACCTCAAATGTCTGTTTTTCTATCAAAATATTTAAGCATAGGATTAGCACAGTGCCAACCACGCCAAGATAGAAAAGGACAAAGTCTTTTGCCATTTGTACAGCAAAGTCTTTAAGCATAGGACTAGCACTGTGCTGTCCTTGCCGATCTGTAAAATGACAAAAGCCAATTACCACTCCAGGCACAGTATTACAGCTTTGAATGGGTAAAATACCAATCAAGCCAACCTGAAATGAGTAAAAGCAACCCCTGACACAGTGTTTCGCTCTAATTAGAGCTCTTCAGAGAGGTATAGCTGTGTCCAGACACAAGGGAGCACCCAGTATAAGTCAATAAAATACCCTTTCAGGCATAGAGTGACGAATAAATATGCAAAAAAGAAGCAGAGAACTCTGGGTAGTTCTCAAGTTTAGGTCAAAAGCAGCTCCTGTATGGAGCACTCTCAACACCAATGACACTCTAGATCTGCTCACCTCAAATGTCTGTTTTTCTATCAAAATATTTAAGCATAGGATTAGCACAGTGCCAACCACGCCGATATAGAAAAGGACAAAGTCTTTTGCCATTTGTACAGCAAAGTCTTTAAGGATAGGACTAACACTGTGCTGTCCTTGCCGATCTGTAAAATGACAAAAGCCAATTACCACTCCAGGCACAGTATTACAGCTTTGAATGGGTAAAATACCAATCAAGCCAACCTGAAATGAGTAAAAGCAACCCCTGACACAGTGTTTCGCTCTAATTAGAGCTCTTCAGAGAGGTATAGCTTTGTCCAGACACAAGGGAGCACCCAGTATAAGTCAATGAAATACCCTTTCAGGCATAGAGTGACGAATAAATTATGCAAAAAAGAAGCAGAGAACTCTGGGTAGTTCTCAAGTTTAGGTGGAAAGCAGCTACTGTATTGAGCACTCTCAACACCAGCGACACTCTAGATCTGCTCACCTCAAATGTCTGTTTTTCTATCAAAATCTATAAGCATAGGATTAGCACAGTGCCAACCACGCTTAGATAGAAAAGGACAAAGTCTTTTGCCATTTGTACAGCAAAGTCTTTAAGCAGAGGACTAGCACAGTGCTGTCCTTGCCGAGCTGTAAATTGACAAAAACCAATTACCTCTCCAGACACAGTATTACAGCTTTGAATTGGTAAAATACCAATCAAGCCAACCTGAAATGAGTAAAAGCAACCCCTAACTCAGTGTTTCGCTCTAATTAGAGCTCTTCAGAGAGGTATAGCTTTGTCCAGACACAAGGGAACACCCAGTATAAGTCAATGAAATACCCTTTCAGGCATAGAGTGATGAATAAATTATGCAAAAAAAAAGCAGAGAACTCTGGGTAGTTCTCAAGTTTAGGTCAAAAGCAGCTCCTGTATGGAGCACTCTCAAAATCAGCAACACTCTAGATCTGCCCACCTCAAATGTCTGTTTTTCTATCAAAATATTTAAGCATAGGATTAGCACAGTGCCAACCACGCCGAGATAGAAAAGGACAAAGTCTTTTGCCATTTGTACAGCAAAGTCTTTAAGCATAGGACTAGCACTGTGCTGTCCTTGCCGATCTGTAAAATGACAAAAGCCAATTACCACTCCAGGCACAGTATTACAGCTTTGAATGGGTAAAATACCAATCAAGCCAACCTGAAATGAGTAAAAGCAACCCCTGACACAGTGTTTCGCTCTAATTAGAGCTCTTCAGAGAGGTATAGCTTTGTCCAGACACAAGGTAGCACCCAGTATAAGTCAATGAAATACCCTTTCAGGCATAGAGTGACAAATAAATTATGCAAAAAAGAAGCAGAGAACTCTGGGTAGTTCTCAAGTTTAGGTGGAAAGCAGCTCCTGTATTGAGCACTCTCAACACCAGCGACACTCTAGATCTGCTCACCTCATATCTCTGTTTTTCTATTAAAATCTTTAAGCATAGGATTAGCACAGTGCCAACCACGCCGAGATAGAAAAGGACAAAGTCTTTTGCCATTTGTACAGCAAAGTCTTTAAGCATAGGACTAGCACAGTGCTGTCCTTGCCGAGCTGTAAAATGACAAAAGCCAATTACCACTCCAGGCACAGTATTACAGCTTTGAATAGGTAAAATACCAATCAAGCCAACCTGAAATGAGTAAAAGCAACCCCTGACACAGTGTTTCGCTCTAATTAGAGCTCTTCAGAGAGGTATAGCTTTGTCCAGACACAAGGGAGCACCCAGCATAAGTCAATAAAATACCCTTTCAGGCATAGAGTGACGAATAAATATGCAAAAAAGAAGCAGAGAACTCTGGGTAGTTCTCAAGTTTAGGTCAAAAGCAGCTCCTGTATGGAGCACTCTCAACACCAACGACACTCTAGATCTGCTCACCTCAAATGTCTGTTTTTCTATCAAAATATTTAAGCATAGGATTAGCACAGTGCCAACCACGCCGAGATATAAAAGGACAAAGTCTTTTGCCATTTGTACAGCAAAGTCTTTAAGGATAGGACTAACACTGTGCTGTCCTTGCCGATCTGTAAAATGACAAAAGCCAATTACCACTCCAGGCACAGTATTACAGCTTTGAATGGGTAAAACACCAATCAAGCCAACCTGAAATGAGTAAAAGCAACCCCTGACACAGTGTTTCGCTCTAATTAGAGCTCTTCAGAGAGGTATAGCTTTGTCCAGACACAAGGGAGCACCCAGTATAAGTCAATGAAATACCCTTTCAGGCATAGAGTGACGAATAAATTATGCAAAAAAGAAGCAGAGAACTCTGGGTAGTTCTCAAGTTTAGGTGGAAAGCAGCTCCTGTATGGAGCACTCTCAACACCAGCGACACTCTAGATCTGCTCACCTCAAATGTCTGTTTTTCTATCAAAATCTTTAAGCATAGGATTAGCACAGTGCCAACCACGCCGAGATAGAAAAGGACAAAGTCTTTTGCCATTTGTACAGCAACGTCTTTAAGCATAGGACTAGCACAGTGCTGTCCTTGCCGAGCTGTAAAATGGCAAAAGCCAATTACCACTCCAGGCACAGTATTACAGCTTTGAATAGGTAAAATACCAATCAAGCCAACCTGAAATGAGTAAAAGCAACGCCTGACACAGTATTTCGCTCTAATTAGAGCTCTTCAGAGAGGTATAGCTTTGTCCAGACACAAGGGAGCACCCAGTATAAGTCAATGAAATACACTTTCAGGCATAGAGTGACGAATAAATTATGCAAAAAAGAAGCAGAGAACTCTGGGTAGTTCTCAAGTTTAGGTCGAAAGCAGCTCCTGTATGGAGCACTCTCAACATCAGCAACACTCTAGATCTGCTCACCTCAAATGTCGGTTCTTCTACCAAAATCTTTAAGCATTGGATTAGCTCAGTGCCATCCACGCCGAGATAGAAAAGGACAAAGTCTTTTGCCATTTGTACAGCAAAGTCTTTAAGCATAGGACTAGCACAGTGCTGTCCTTGCCGAGCTGTAAAATGACAAAAGCCAATTACCACTCCAGGCACAGTATTACAGCTTTGAATAGGTAAAATACCAATCAAGCCAACCTGAAATGAGTAAAAGCAACCCCTGACACAGTGTTTCGCTCTAATTAGAGCTCTTCAGAGAGGTATAGCTTTGTCCAGACACAAGGGAGCACCCAGTATAAGTCAAAGAAATACCCTTTCAGGCATAGAGTGACAAATAAATTATGCAAAAAAGAAGCAGAGAACTCTGGGTAGTTCTCAAGTTTAGGTCAAAAGCAGCTCCTGTATGGAGCACTCTCAACATCAGCAACACTCTAGATCTGCTCACCTCAAAAGTCTGTTTTTCTATCAAAATCTTTAAGCATAGGATTAGCACAGTGCCATTCACGCCGAGATAGAAAAGGACAAAGTCTTTTTGCCATTTGTACAGCAAAGTCGTTAAGCATAGGATTAGCACAGTGCTGTCCTTGCCGAGCTGTAAAATGACAAAAGCCAATTACCACTCCAGGCACAGTATTACAGCTTTGAATTGGTAAAATACCAAACAAGCCAACCAGAAATGAGTAAAAGCAACCCCTGACACAGTGTTTCGCTCTAATTAAAGCTCTTCAGAGAGGTATAGCTTTGCCCAGACACAAGGGAGCACCCAGTATAAGTCAAAGAAATACCCTTTCAGGCATAGAGTGACGAATAAATTATGCAAAAAAGAAGCAGAGAACTCTGGGTAGTTCTCAAGTTTAGGTGGAAAGCAGCTCCTGTATGGAGCACTCTCAACACCAGCGACACTCTAGATCTGCTCACCTCAAATGTCAGTTTTTCTATCAAAATATTTAAGCATAGGATTAGCACAGTGCCAACCACGCCGAGATAGAAAAGGACAAAGTCTTTTGCCATTTGTACAGCAAAGTCTTTAAGCATAGGACTAGCACAGCGCTGTCCTTGCCGATCTGTAAAATAACAAAAGCCAATTACCACTCCAGGCACAGTATTACAGCTTTGAATGGGTAAAATACCAATCAAGCCAACCTGAAATTAGTAAAACCAACCCCTGACACAGTGTTTCGCTCTAATTAGAGCTCTTCAGAGAGGTATAGCTTTGTCCAGACACAAGGGAGCACCAAGTATAGGTCAATGAAATATCCTTTCAGGCATAAAGTGACGAATAAATTATGCAAAAAAAAAGCAGAGAACTCTGGGTAGTTCTCAAGTTTAGGTGGAAAGCAGCTCCTGAATGGAGCACTCTCAACACCAGCGACACTCTAGATCTGCTCACGTCAAATGTCTGTTTTTCTATCAAAATCTTTAAGCATAGGTTTAGCACATTGCCATCCACGCCGAGATAGAATAGGACAAAGTCTTTTGCCATTTGTACAGCAAAGTCTTTAAGCATAGGACTAGCACAGTGATGTCCTTGCCAATCTGTAAAATGACAAAAGCCAATTACCACTCCAGGCACAGTATTACAGCTTTGAATGGGTAAAATACCAATCAAGCCAACCTGAAATGAGTAAAAGCAACCCCTGACTCAGTGTTTCGCTCTAATTAGAGCTCTTCAGAGAGGTATAGCTTTGTCCAGACACAAGGGAGCACCCAGTATAAGTCAAAGAAATACCCATTCAGGGATAGAGTACCAATAAATTATGCAAAAAAGAAGCAGAGAACTCTGATTAGTTCTCAAGATTAGGTGGAAAGCAGCTTCTGTATGGAGCACTCTCTACACCAGCGACACTCTAGATCTGCTCACGTCAAATGTCTGTTTTTCTATCAAAATCTTTAAGCATAGGATTAGCACAGTGCCATCCATGCCGAAATAGAATAGGACAAAGTCTTTTGCCATTTGTACAGCAAAGTCTTTAAGCATAGGACTAGCACAGTGCTGTCCTTGCCAATCTGTAAAATGACAAAAGCCAATTACCACTCCAGGCACAGTATTACAGCTTTGAATGGGTAAAATACCAATCAAGCCAACCTGAAATGAGTAAAAGCAACCCCTGACACAGTGTTTCGCTCTAATTAGAGCTCTTCAGAGAGGTATAGCTTTGTCCAGACACAAGGGAGCACCCAGTATAAGTCAAAGAAATACCCTTTCAGGGATAGAGTACCAATAAATTATGCAAAAAAGAAGCAGAGAACTCTGATTGGTTCTCAAGATTAGGTGGAAAGCAGCTTCTGTATGGAGCACTCTCTACACCAGTGACACTCTAGATCTGCTCATGTCAAATGTCTGTTTTTCTATCAAAATCTTTAAGCATAGGATTAGCACAGTGCCATCCATGCCGAGATAGAATAGGACAAAGTCTTTTGCCATTTGTACAGCAAAGTCTTTAAGCATAGAACTAGCACAGTGCTGTACTTGCCAATCTGTAAAATGACAAAAGCCAATTACCACTCCAGGCACAGTATTACAGCTTTGAATGGGTAAAATACCAATCAAGCCAACCTGAAATGAGTAAAAGCAACCCCTGACAAAGTTTTTCGCTCTAATTAGAGCTCTTCAGAGAGGTATAGCTTTGTCCAGACACAAGGGAGCACCCAGTATAAGTCAATAAAATACCCTTTCAGGCATAGAGTGACGAATAAATTATGCAAAAAAGAAGCAGAGAACTCTGGGTAGTTCTCAAGTTTAGGTCGAAAGCAGCTCCTGTATGGAGCACTCTCAACATCAGCGACACTCTAGATCTGCTCACCTCAAATGTCGGTTTTTCTATCAAAATCTTTAAGCATAGGATTAGCTCAGTGCCATCCACGCCGAGATAGAAAAGGACAAAGTCTTTTGCCATTTGTACTGCAAAGTCTTTAAGCATAGGACTAGCACAGTGCTGTCCTTGCCGAGTTGTAAAATGACAAAAGCCAATTACCACTCCAGGCACAGTATTACAGCTTTGAATTGGTAAAATACCAATCAAGCCAACCTGAAATGAGTAAAAGCAACCCCTGACACAGTGTTTCGCACTAATTAAAGCTCTTCAGAGAGGTATAGCTTTTTCCAGACACAAGGGAGCAACCAGTATAAGTCAAAGAAATACCCTTTCAGGGATAGAGTACCAATAAATTATGCAAAAAAGAAGCAGAGAACTCTGATTAGTTCTCAAGATTAAGTGGAAAGCAGCTTCTGTATGGAGCACTCTCAACACCAGCGACACTCTAGATCTGCTCACGTCAAATGTCTGTTTTTCTATCAAAATCTTTAAGCATAGGATTAGCACAGTGCCATCCACGCCTAGATAGAATAGGACAAAGTCTTTTATCATTTGTACAGCAAAGTCTTTAAGCATAGGACTAGCACAGTGCTGCCCTTGCCGAGCTGTAAAATGACAAAAGCCAATTACCACTCCAGGCACAGTATTACAGCTTTGAATTGGTAAAATACCAATCAAGCCAACCTGAAATGAGTAAGAGCAACCCCTGACACAGTGTTTCGCTCTAATTAGAGCTTTTCAGATTGGTATAGCTTTGTCCAGACTCAAGGGAGCACCCAGTATAAGTCAATGAAATACCCTTTCAGGCATAGAGTGACAAATAAATTATGCAAAAAAGAAGCAGAGAACTCTGGGTAGTTCTCAAGTTTAGGTCAAAAGCAGCTCCTGTATGGAGCACTCTCAACACCAGCGACACTCTAGATCTGCTCACCTCAAATGTCGGTTTTTCTATCAAAATCTTTAAGCATAGGATTAGCTCAGTGCTATCCACGCCGAGATAGAAAAGGACAAAGTCTTTTGCCATTTGTACAGCAAAGTCTTTAAGCATAGGACTAGCACAGTGCTGTCCTTGCCGAGCTGTAAAATGACAAAAGCCAATTACCACTCCAGGCACAGTATTACAGCTTTGAATAGGTAAAATACCAATCAAGCCAACCTGAAATGAGTAAAAGCAACCCCTGACACAGTGTTTCGCTCTAATTAGAGCTCTTCAGAGAGGTATAGCTTTGTCCAGACACAAGGGAGCTCCCAGTATAAGTCAATGAAATACCCTTTCCGGCATAGAGTGACGAATAAATTATGCAAAAAAGAAGCAGAGAACTCTGGGTAGTTCTCAAGTTTAGGTGGAAAGCAGCTCCTGTATGGAGCACTCTCAACACCAACGACACTCTAGATCTGCTCACCTCAAATGTCTGTTTTTCTCTCAAAATATTTAAGCATAGGATTAGCACAGTGCCAACCACGCCGAGATAGAAAAGGACAAAGTCTTTTGCCATTTGTACAGCAAAGTCTTTAAGCATAGGACTAGCACTGTGCTGTCCTTGCCGATCTGTAAAATGACAAAAGCCAATTACCACTCCAGGCACAGTATTACAGCTTTGAATGGGTAAAATACCAATCAAGCCAACCTGAAATGAGTAAAAGCAACCCCTGACACAGTGTTTCGCTCTAATTAGAGCTCTTCAGAGAGGTATAGCTTTGTCCAGACACAAGGTAGCACCCAGTATAAGTCAATGAAATACCCTTTCAGGCATAGAGTGACAAATAAATTATGCAAAAAAGGAGCAGAGAACTCTGGGTAGTTCTCAAGTTTAGGTGGAAAGCAGCTCCTGTATTGAGCACTCTCAACACCAGCGACACTCTAGATCTGCTCACCTCAAATGTCTGTTTTTCTATTAAAATCTTTAAGCATAGGATTAGCACAGTGCCAACCACGCCGAGATAGAAAAGGACAAAGTCTTTTGCCATTTGTACAGCAAAGTCTTTAAGCATAGGACTAGCACAGTGCTGTCCTTGCCGAGCTGTAAAATGACAAAAGCCAATTACCACTCCAGGCACAGTATTACAGCTTTGAATAGGTAAAATACCAATCAAGCCAACCTGAAATGAGTAAAAGCAACCCCTGACACAGTGTTTCGCTCTAATTAGAGCTCTTCAGAGAGGTATAGCTTTGTCCAGACACAAGGGAGCTCCCAGTATAAGTCAATGAAATACCCTTTCAGGCATAGAGTGACGAATAAATTATGCAAAAAAGAAGCAGAGAACTCTAGGTAGTTCTCAAGTTTAGGTGGAAAGCAGCTCCTGTATGGAGCACTCTCAACACCAACGACACTCTAGATCTGCTCACCTCAAATGTCTGTTTTTCTATCAAAATATTTAAGCATAGGATTAGCACAGTGCCAACCACGCCAAGATAGAAAAGGACAAAGTCTTTTGCCATTTGTACAGCAAAGTCTTTAAGCATAGGACTAGCACTGTGCTGTCCTTGCCGATCTGTAAAATGACAAAAGCCAATTACCACTCCAGGCACAGTATTACAGCTTTGAATGGGTAAAATACCAATCAAGCCAACCTGAAATGAGTAAAAGCAACCCCTGACACAGTGTTTCGCTCTAATTAGAGCTCTTCAGAGAGGTATAGCTGTGTCCAGACACAAGGGAGCACCCAGTATAAGTCAATAAAATACCCTTTCAGGCATAGAGTGACGAATAAATATGCAAAAAAGAAGCAGAGAACTCTGGGTAGTTCTCAAGTTTAGGTCAAAAGCAGCTCCTGTATGGAGCACTCTCAACACCAATGACACTCTAGATCTGCTCACCTCAAATGTCTGTTTTTCTATCAAAATATTTAAGCATAGGATTAGCACAGTGCCAACCACGCCGATATAGAAAAGGACAAAGTCTTTTGCCATTTGTACAGCAAAGTCTTTAAGGATAGGACTAACACTGTGCTGTCCTTGCCGATCTGTAAAATGACAAAAGCCAATTACCACTCCAGGCACAGTATTACAGCTTTGAATGGGTAAAATACCAATCAAGCCAACCTGAAATGAGTAAAAGCAACCCCTGACACAGTGTTTCGCTCTAATTAGAGCTCTTCAGAGAGGTATAGCTTTGTCCAGACACAAGGGAGCACCCAGTATAAGTCAATGAAATACCCTTTCAGGCATAGAGTGACGAATAAATTATGCAAAAAAGAAGCAGAGAACTCTGGGTAGTTCTCAAGTTTAGGTGGAAAGCAGCTACTGTATTGAGCACTCTCAACACCAGCGACACTCTAGATCTGCTCACCTCAAATGTCTGTTTTTCTATCAAAATCTATAAGCATAGGATTAGCACAGTGCCAACCACGCTTAGATAGAAAAGGACAAAGTCTTTTGCCATTTGTACAGCAAAGTCTTTAAGCAGAGGACTAGCACAGTGCTGTCCTTGCCGAGCTGTAAATTGACAAAAACCAATTACCACTCCAGACACAGTATTACAGCTTTGAATTGGTAAAATACCAATCAAGCCAACCTGAAATGAGTAAAAGCAACCCCTAACTCAGTGTTTCGCTCTAATTAGAGCTCTTCAGAGAGGTATAGCTTTGTCCAGACACAAGGGAACACCCAGTATAAGTCAATGAAATACCCTTTCAGGCATAGAGTGATGAATAAATTATGCAAAAAAAAGCAGAGAACTCTGGGTAGTTCTCAAGTTTAGGTCAAAAGCAGCTCCTGTATGGAGCACTCTCAAAATCAGCAACACTCTAGATCTGCTCACCTCAAATGTCTGTTTTTCTATCAAAATATTTAAGCATAGGATTAGCACAGTGCCAACCACGCCGAGATAGAAAAGGACAAAGTCTTTTGCCATTTGTACAGCAAAGTCTTTAAGCATAGGACTAGCACTGTGCTGTCCTTGCCGATCTGTAAAATGACAAAAGCCAATTACCACTCCAGGCACAGTATTACAGCTTTGAATGGGTAAAATACCAATCAAGCCAACCTGAAATGAGTAAAAGCAACCCCTGACACAGTGTTTCGCTCTAATTAGAGCTCTTCAGAGAGGTATAGCTTTGTCCAGACACAAGGTAGCACCCAGTATAAGTCAATGAAATACCCTTTCAGGCATAGAGTGACAAATAAATTATGCAAAAAAGAAGCAGAGAACTCTGGGTAGTTCTCAAGTTTAGGTGGAAAGCAGCTCCTGTATTGAGCACTCTCAACACCAGCGACACTCTAGATCTGCTCACCTCATATCTCTGTTTTTCTATTAAAATCTTTAAGCATAGGATTAGCACAGTGCCAACCACGCCGAGATAGAAAAGGACAAAGTCTTTTGCCATTTGTACAGCAAAGTCTTTAAGCATAGGACTAGCACAGTGCTGTCCTTGCCGAGCTGTAAAATGACAAAAGCCAATTACCACTCCAGGCACAGTATTACAGCTTTGAATAGGTAAAATACCAATCAAGCCAACCTGAAATGAGTAAAAGCAACCCCTGACACAGTGTTTCGCTCTAATTAGAGCTCTTCAGAGAGGTATAGCTTTGTCCAGACACAAGGGAGCACCCAGCATAAGTCAATAAAATACCCTTTCAGGCATAGAGTGACGAATAAATATGCAAAAAAGAAGCAGAGAACTCTGGGTAGTTCTCAAGTTTAGGTCAAAAGCAGCTCCTGTATGGAGCACTCTCAACACCAACGACACTCTAGATCTGCTCACCTCAAATGTCTGTTTTTCTATCAAAATATTTAAGCATAGGATTAGCACAGTGCCAACCACGCCGAGATATAAAAGGACAAAGTCTTTTGCCATTTGTACAGCAAAGTCTTTAAGGATAGGACTAACACTGTGCTGTCCTTGCCGATCTGTAAAATGACAAAAGCCAATTACCACTCCAGGCACAGTATTACAGCTTTGAATGGGTAAAACACCAATCAAGCCAACCTGAAATGAGTAAAAGCAACCCCTGACACAGTGTTTCGCTCTAATTAGAGCTCTTCAGAGAGGTATAGCTTTGTCCAGACACAAGGGAGCACCCAGTATAAGTCAATGAAATACCCTTTCAGGCATAGAGTGACGAATAAATTATGCAAAAAAGAAGCAGAGAACTCTGGGTAGTTCTCAAGTTTAGGTGGAAAGCAGCTCCTGTATGGAGCACTCTCAACACCAGCGACACTCTAGATCTGCTCACCTCAAATGTCTGTTTTTCTATCAAAATCTTTAAGCATAGGATTAGCACAGTGCCAACCACGCCGAGATAGAAAAGGACAAAGTCTTTTGCCATTTGTACAGCAACGTCTTTAAGCATAGGACTAGCACAGTGCTGTCCTTGCCGAGCTGTAAAATGGCAAAAGCCAATTACCACTCCAGGCACAGTATTACAGCTTTGAATAGGTAAAATACCAATCAAGCCAACCTGAAATGAGTAAAAGCAACGCCTGACACAGTATTTCGCTCTAATTAGAGCTCTTCAGAGAGGTATAGCTTTGTCCAGACACAAGGGAGCACCCAGTATAAGTCAATGAAATACACTTTCAGGCATAGAGTGACGAATAAATTATGCAAAAAAGAAGCAGAGAACTCTGGGTAGTTCTCAAGTTTAGGTCGAAAGCAGCTCCTGTATGGAGCACTCTCAACATCAGCAACACTCTAGATCTGCTCACCTCAAATGTCGGTTCTTCTACCAAAATCTTTAAGCATTGGATTAGCTCAGTGCCATCCACGCCGAGATAGAAAAGGACAAAGTCTTTTGCCATTTGTACAGCAAAGTCTTTAAGCATAGGACTAGCACAGTGCTGTCCTTGCCGAGCTGTAAAATGACAAAAGCCAATTACCACTCCAGGCACAGTATTACAGCTTTGAATAGGTAAAATACCAATCAAGCCAACCTGAAATGAGTAAAAGCAACCCCTGACACAGTGTTTCACTCTAATTAGAGCTCTTCAGAGAGGTATAGCTTTGTCCAGACACAAGGGAGCACCCAGTATAAGTCAAAGAAATACCCTTTCAGGCATAGAGTGACAAATAAATTATGCAAAAAAGAAGCAGAGAACTCTGGGTAGTTCTCAAGTTTAGGTCAAAAGCAGCTCCTGTATGGAGCACTCTCAACATCAGCAACACTCTAGATCTGCTCACCTCAAAAGTCTGTTTTTCTATCAAAATCTTTAAGCATAGGATTAGCACAGTGCCATTCACGCCGAGATAGAAAAGGACAAAGTCTTTTTGCCATTTGTACAGCAAAGTCGTTAAGCATAGGATTAGCACAGTGCTGTCCTTGCCGAGCTGTAAAATGACAAAAGCCAATTACCACTCCAGGCACAGTATTACAGCTTTGAATTGGTAAAATACCAAACAAGCCAACCAGAAATGAGTAAAAGCAACCCCTGACACAGTGTTTCGCTCTAATTAAAGCTCTTCAGAGAGGTATAGCTTTGCCCAGACACAAGGGAGCACCCAGTATAAGTCAAAGAAATACCCTTTCAGGCATAGAGTGACGAATAAATTATGCAAAAAAGAAGCAGAGAACTCTGGGTAGTTCTCAAGTTTAGGTGGAAAGCAGCTCCTGTATGGAGCACTCTCAACACCAGCGACACTCTAGATCTGCTCACCTCAAATGTCAGTTTTTCTATCAAAATATTTAAGCATAGGATTAGCACAGTGCCAACCACGCCGAGATAGAAAAGGACAAAGTCTTTTGCCATTTGTACAGCAAAGTCTTTAAGCATAGGACTAGCACAGCGCTGTCCTTGCCGATCTGTAAAATAACAAAAGCCAATTACCACTCCAGGCACAGTATTACAGCTTTGAATGGGTAAAATACCAATCAAGCCAACCTGAAATGAGTAAAACCAACCCCTGACACAGTGTTTCGCTCTAATTAGAGCTCTTCAGAGAGGTATAGCTTTGTCCAGACACAAGGGAGCACCAAGTATAGGTCAATGAAATATCCTTTCAGGCATAAAGTGACGAATAAATTATGCAAAAAAAAAGCAGAGAACTCTGGGTAGTTCTCAAGTTTAGGTGGAAAGCAGCTCCTGAATGGAGCACTCTCAACACCAGCGACACTCTAGATCTGCTCACGTCAAATGTCTGTTTTTCTATCAAAATCTTTAAGCATAGGTTTAGCACATTGCCATCCACGCCGAGATAGAATAGGACAAAGTCTTTTGCCATTTGTACAGCAAAGTCTTTAAGCATAGGACTAGCACAGTGATGTCCTTGCCAATCTGTAAAATGACAAAAGCCAATTACCACTCCAGGCACAGTATTACAGCTTTGAATGGGTAAAATACCAATCAAGCCAACCTGAAATGAGTAAAAGCAACCCCTGACTCAGTGTTTCGCTCTAATTAGAGCTCTTCAGAGAGGTATAGCTTTGTCCAGACACAAGGGAGCACCCAGTATAAGTCAAAGAAATACCCATTCAGGGATAGAGTACCAATAAATTATGCAAAAAAGAAGCAGAGAACTCTGATTAGTTCTCAAGATTAGGTGGAAAGCAGCTTCTGTATGGAGCACTCTCTACACCAGCGACACTCTAGATCTGCTCACGTCAAATGTCTGTTTTTCTATCAAAATCTTTAAGCATAGGATTAGCACAGTGCCATCCATGCCGAAATAGAATAGGACAAAGTCTTTTGCCATTTGTACAGCAAAGTCTTTAAGCATAGGACTAGCACAGTGCTGTCCTTGCCAATCTGTAAAATGACAAAAGCCAATTACCACTCCAGGCACAGTATTACAGCTTTGAATGGGTAAAATACCAATCAAGCCAACCTGAAATGAGTAAAAGCAACCCCTGACACAGTGTTTCGCTCTAATTAGAGCTCTTCAGAGAGGTATAGCTTTGTCCAGACACAAGGGAGCACCCAGTATAAGTCAAAGAAATACCCTTTCAGGGATAGAGTACCAATAAATTATGCAAAAAAGAAGCAGAGAACTCTGATTGGTTCTCAAGATTAGGTGGAAAGCAGCTTCTGTATGGAGCACTCTCTACACCAGTGACACTCTAGATCTGCTCATGTCAAATGTCTGTTTTTCTATCAAAATCTTTAAGCATAGGATTAGCACAGTGCCATCCATGCCGAGATAGAATAGGACAAAGTCTTTTGCCATTTGTACAGCAAAGTCTTTAAGCATAGAACTAGCACAGTGCTGTACTTGCCAATCTGTAAAATGACAAAAGCCAATTACCACTCCAGGCACAGTATTACAGCTTTGAATGGGTAAAATACCAATCAAGCCAACCTGAAATGAGTAAAAGCAACCCCTGACAAAGTTTTTCGCTCTAATTAGAGCTCTTCAGAGAGGTATAGCTTTGTCCAGACACAAGGGAGCACCCAGTATAAGTCAATAAAATACCCTTTCAGGCATAGAGTGACGAATAAATTATGCAAAAAAGAAGCAGAGAACTCTGGGTAGTTCTCAAGTTTAGGTCGAAAGCAGCTCCTGTATGGAGCACTCTCAACATCAGCGACACTCTAGATCTGCTCACCTCAAATGTCGGTTTTTCTATCAAAATCTTTAAGCATAGGATTAGCTCAGTGCCATCCACGCCGAGATAGAAAAGGACAAAGTCTTTTGCCATTTGTACTGCAAAGTCTTTAAGCATAGGACTAGCACAGTGCTGTCCTTGCCGAGTTGTAAAATGACAAAAGCCAATTACCACTCCAGGCACAGTATTACAGCTTTGAATTGGTAAAATACCAATCAAGCCAACCTGAAATGAGTAAAAGCAACCCCTGACACAGTGTTTCGCACTAATTAAAGCTCTTCAGAGAGGTATAGCTTTTTCCAGACACAAGGGAGCAACCAGTATAAGTCAAAGAAATACCCTTTCAGGGATAGAGTACCAATAAATTATGCAAAAAAGAAGCAGAGAACTCTGATTAGTTCTCAAGATTAAGTGGAAAGCAGCTTCTGTATGGAGCACTCTCAACACCAGCGACACTCTAGATCTGCTCACGTCAAATGTCTGTTTTTCTATCAAAATCTTTAAGCATAGGATTAGCACAGTGCCATCCACGCCTAGATAGAATAGGACAAAGTCTTTTATCATTTGTACAGCAAAGTCTTTAAGCATAGGACTAGCACAGTGCTGCCCTTGCCGAGCTGTAAAATGACAAAAGCCAATTACCACTCCAGGCACAGTATTACAGCTTTGAATTGGTAAAATACCAATCAAGCCAACCTGAAATGAGTAAGAGCAACCCCTGACACAGTGTTTCGCTCTAATTAGAGCTTTTCAGATTGGTATAGCTTTGTCCAGACTCAAGGGAGCACCCAGTATAAGTCAATGAAATACCCTTTCAGGCATAGAGTGACAAATAAATTATGCAAAAAAGAAGCAGAGAACTCTGGGTAGTTCTCAAGATTAGGTGGAAAGCAGCTTCTGTATGGAGCACTTTCAACACCAGCGACACTCTAGATCTGCTCACCTCAAATGTCGGTTTTTCTATCAAAATCTTTAAGCATAGGATTAGCTCAGTGCCATCCACGCCGAGATAGAAAAGGACAAAGTCTTTTGCCATTTGTACTGCAAAGTCTTTAAGCATAGGACTAGCACAGTGCTGTCCTTGCCGAGCTGTAAAATGACAAAAGCCAATTACCACTCCAGGCACAGTATTACAGCTTTGAATTGGTAAAATACCAATCAAGCCAACCTGAAATGAGTAAAAGCAACCCCTGACACAGTGTTTCGCACTAATTAAAGCTCTTCAGAGAGGTATAGCTTTTTCCAGACACAAGGGAGCACCCAGTATAAGTCAAAGAAATACCCTTTCAGGGATAGAGTACCAATAAATTATGCAAAAAAGAAGCAGAGAACTCTGATTAGTTCTCAAGATTAAGTGGAAAGCAGCTTCTGTATGGAACACTCTCAACACCAGCGACACTCTAGATCTGCTCACGTCAAATGTCTGTTTTTCTATCAAAATCTTTAAGCATAGGATTAGCACAGTGCCATCCACGCCGAGATAGAATAGGACAAAGTCTTTTGTCATTTGTACAGCAAACTCTTTAAGCATAGGACTAGCACAGTGCTGTCCTTGCCGAGCTGTAAATTGACAAAAACTAATTACCACTCCAGACACAGTATTACAGCTTTGAATTGGTAAAATACCAATCAAGCCAACCTGAAATGAGTAAAAGCAACCCCTGACACAGTGTTTCGCTCTAATTAGAGCTCTTCAGAGAGGTATAGCTTTGTCCAGACACAAGGGAGCACCCAGTATAAGTCAATGAAATACCCTTTCAGGCATAGAGTGACGAATAAATTATGCAAAAAAGAGGCAGAGAACTCTGGGTAGTTCTCAAGATTAGGTGGAAAGCAGCTTCTGTATGGAGCACTCTCAACACCAGCGACACTCTAGATCTGCTCACCTCAAAGGTCTGTTTTTCTATCAAAATCTTTAAGCATAGGATTAGCACAGTGCCATCCACGCCGAGATAGAATAGGACAAAGTCTTTTGTCATTTGTACAGCAAACTCTTTAAGTATAGGACTAGCACAGTGCTGTCCTTGCCGAGCTGTAAAATGACAAAAGCCAATTACCACTCCAGGCACAGTATTACAGCTTTGAAAAGGTAAAATACCAATCAAGCCACCCTGAAATGAGTAAAAGCAACCCCTGACACAGTGTTTCGCTCTAATTAGAGCTCTTCAGAGAGGTATAGCTTTGTCCAGACACAAGGGAGAACCCAGTATAAGTCAATGAAATACCCTTTCAGGCATAGAGTGACGAATAAATTATGCAAAAAAGAAGCAGAGAACTCTGGGTAGTTCTCAAGTTTAGGTCAAAAGCAGCTCCTGTATGGAGCACTCTCAACATCAGCGACACTCTAGATCTGCTCACCTCAAAAGTCTGTTTTTCTATCAAAATCTTTAAGCATAGGATTAGCACAGTGCCAACCACGCAGAGATAGGAAAGAACAAAGTCTTTTGCCATTTGTACAGCAAAGTCTTTAAGCATAGGACTAGCACAGTGCTGTCCTTGACGAGCTGTAAATTGACAAAAACTAATTACCACTCCAGACACAGTATTACAGCTTTGAATTGGTAAAATACCAATCAAGCCAACCTGAAATGAGTAAAAGCAACCCCTGACACAGTGTTTCGCTCTAATTAGAGCTCTTCAGAGAGGTATAGCTTTGTCCAGACACAAGGGAGCACCCAGTATAAGTCAATGAAATACCCTTTCAGGCATAGAGTGACGAATAAATTATGCAAAAAAGAAGCAGAGAACTCTGGGTAGTTCTCAAGATTAGGTGGAAAGCAGCTTCTGTATGGAGCACTCTCAACACCAGCGACACTCTCGATCTGCTCACCTCAAAGGTCTGTTTTTCTATCAAAATCTTTAAGCATAGGATTAGCACAGTGCCATCCACGCCGAGATAGAAAAGGACAAAGTCTTTTGCCATTTGTACAGCAAAGTCTTTAAGCATAGAACGAGCACAGTGCTGTCCTTGCCAATCTGTAAAATGACAAAAGCCAATTACCACTCCAGGCACAGTATTACAGCTTTGAATGGGTAAAATACCAATCAAGCCAACCTGAAATGAGTAAAAGCAACCCCTGACAAAGTTTTTCGCTCTAATTAGAGCTCTTCAGAGAGGTATAGCTTTGTCCAGACACAAGGGAGCACCCAGTATAAGTCAATAAAATACCCTTTCAGGCATAGAGTGACGAATAAATTATGCAAAAAAGAAGCAGAGAACTCTGGGTAGTTCTCAAGTTTAGGTCGAAAGCAGCTCCTGTATGGAGCACTCTCAACATCAGCGACACTCTAGATCTGCTCACCTCAAATGTCGGTTTTTCTATCAAAATCTTTAAGCATAGGATTAGCTCAGTGCCATCCACGCCGAGATAGAAAAGGACAAAGTCTTTTGCCATTTGTACTGCAAAGTCTTTAAGCATAGGACTAGCACAGTGCTGTCCTTGCCGAGCTGTAAAATGACAAAAGCCAATTACCACTCCAGGCACAGTATTACAGCTTTGAATTGGTAAAATACCAATCAAGCCAACCTGAAATGAGTAAAAGCAACCCCTGACACAGTGTTTCGCACTAATTAAAGCTCTTCAGAGAGGTATAGCTTTTTCCAGACACAAGGGAGCAACCAGTATAAGTCAAAGAAATACCCTTTCAGGGATAGAGTACCAATAAATTATGCAAAAAAGAAGCAGAGAACTCTGATTAGTTCTCAAGATTAAGTGGAAAGCAGCTTCTGTATGGAGCACTCTCAACACCAGCGACACTCTAGATCTGCTCACGTCAAATGTCTGTTTTTCTATCAAAATCTTTAAGCATAGGATTAGCACAGTGCCATCCACGCCTAGATAGAATAGGACAAAGTCTTTTATCATTTGTACAGCAAAGTCTTTAAGCATAAGCCTAGCACAGTGCTGCCCTTGCCGAGCTGTAAAATGACAAGAGCCAATTACCACTCCAGGCACAGTATTACAGCTTTGAATTGGTAAAATACCAATCAAGCCAACCTGAAATGAGTAAAAGCAACCCCTGACACAGTGTTTCGCTCTAATTAGAGCTTTTCAGAGAGGTATAGCTTTGTCCAGACACAAGGGAGCACCCAGTATAAGTCAATGAAATACCCTTTCAGGCATAGAGTGACAAAAAAATTATGCAAAAAAGAAGCAGAGAACTCTGGGTAGTTCTCAAGTTTAGGTCAAAAGCAGCTCCTGTATGGAGCACTCTCAACACCAGCGACACTCTAGATCTGCTCACCTCAAATGTCGGTTTTTCTATCAAAATCTTTAAGCATAGGATTAGCTCAGTGCTATCCACGCCGAGATAGAAAAGGACAAAGTCTTTTGCCATTTGTACAGCAAAGTCTTTAAGCATAGGACTAGCACAGTGCAGTCCTTGCCGAGCTGTAAAATGACAAACGCCAATTACCACTCCAGGCACAGTATTACAGCTTTGAATTGGTAAAATAAAAATCAAACCAACCTGAAATGAGTAAAAGCAACCCCTGACACAGTGTTTCGCTCTAATTAGAGCTCTTCAGAGAGGTATAGCTTTGTCCAGACACAAGGGAGCACCCAGTATAAGTCAAAGAAATACCCTTTCAGGCATAGAGTGACAAATAAATTATGCAAAAAAGAAGCAGAGAACTCTGGGTAGTTCTCAAGTTTAGGTGGAAAGCAGCTCCTGTATTGAGCACTCTCAACACCAGCGACACTCTATATCTGCTCACCTCAAATGTCTGTTTTTCTATCAAAATCTTTAAGCATAGGATTAGCACAGTGCCAACCACGCCGAGATAGAAAAGGACAAAGTCTTTTGCCATTTGTACAGCAAACTCTTTAAGCATAGGACTAGCACAGTGCTGTCCTTGCCGAGCTGTAAAATGACAAAAGCCAATTACCACTCCAGGCACAGTATTACAGCTTTGAATTGGTAAAATACCAATCAAGCCAACCTGAAATGAGTAAAAGCAACCCCCGACACAGTGTTTCGCTCTAATTAGAGCTCTTCAGAGAGGTATAGCTTTGTCCAGACACAAGGGAGAACCCAGTATAAGTCAATGAAATACCCTTTCAGGCATAGAGTGACGAATAAATTATGCAAAAAAGAAGCAGAGAACTCTGGATAGTTCTCAAGTTTAGGTCAAAAGCAGCTCCTGTATGGAGCACTCTCAACATCAGCGACACTCTAGATCTGCTCACCTCAAAAGTCTGTTTTTCTATCAAAATCTTTAAGCATAGGATTAGCACAGTGCCATCCACGCCGAGATAGAAAAGGACAAAGTCTTTTGCCATTTGTACAGCAAAGTCTTTAAGCATAGGAATAGCACAGTGCTGTCCTTACCGAGCTGTAAAATGACAAAAGCCAATTACCAATCCATGCACAGTATTACTGCTTTGAATTGGTAAAATACCAAACAAGCCAACCTGAAATGAGTAAAAGCAACCCCTGACACAGTGTTTCGCTCTAATTAGAGCTCTTCAGAGAGGTATAGCTTTGTCCAGACACAAGGGAACACCCAGTATAAGTCAATGAAATACCCTTATAGGCATAGAGTGACTGATAAATTATGCAAAAAAGAAGCAGAGAACTCTGGGTAGTTCTCAAGATTAGGTGGAAAGCAGCTTCTGTATGGAGCACTCTCAACACCAGCGACATTCTAGATCTGCTCACCTCAAATGTCTGTTTTTCTATCAAAATCTTTAAGCATAGGATTAGCACAGAGCCATCCACGCCGAGATAGAAAAGGACAAAGTCTTTTGCCATTTGTACAGCAAAGTCTTTAAGCATAGGATTAGCACAGTGCTGTCCTTGCTGAGCTGTAAAATGACAAAAGCCAATTACCACTCCAGGCTCAGTATTACAGCTTTGAATTGGTAAAATACCAAACAAGCCTACCTGAAATGAGTAAAAGCAACCCCTGACACAGTGTTTCGCTCTAATTAGAGCTCTTCAGAGAGGTATAGCTTTGTCCAGACACAAGGGAGCACCCAGTATAACTCAAAGAAATACCCTTTCAGGCATAGAGTGACGAATACATTATGCAAAAAAGAAGCAGAGAACTCTGGGTAGTTCTCAAGTTTAGGTGGAAAGCAGCTCCTGTATGGAGCACTCTCAACACCAGCGACACTCTAGATCTGCTCACCTCAAATGTCTGTTTTTCTATCAAAATATTTAAGCATAGGATTAGCACAGTGCCAACCACGCCGAGATAGAAAAGGACAAAGTCTTTTGCCATTTGTACAGCAAAGTCTTTAAGCATAGGACTAGCAGAGTGCTGTCCTTGCCGATCTGTAAAATGACAAAAGCCAATTACCACTCCAGGCACAGTATTACAGCTTTGAATTGGTAAAATACCAATCAAGCCAACCTGAAATGAGTAAAAGCAACCCCTGACACAGTGTTTCGCTCTAATTAAAGCTCTTCAGAGAGGTATAGCTTTGTCCAGACACAAGGGAGCACCCAGTATAAGTCAAAGAAATACCCTTTCAGGGATAGAGTACCAATAAATTATGCAAAAAAGAAGCAGAGAACTCTGATTAGTTCTCAAGTTTAGGTGGAAAGCAGCTTCTGTATGGAGCACTCTCAACACCAGCGACACTCTAGATCTGCTCACCTCAAATGTCTGTTTTTCTATCAAAATCTTTAAGCATAGGATTAGCACAGTGCCATCCACGCTGAGATAGAATAGGACAAAGTCTTTTGCCATTTGTACAGCAAAGTCTTTAAGCATAGGACTAGCACAGTGCTGTCCTTGCCGAGCTGTAAAATGACAAAAGCCAATTACCACTCCAGGCACAGTATTACAGCTTTGAATTGGTAAAATACCAATCAAGCCAACCTGAAATGAGTAAAAGCAACCCCTGACACAGTGTTTCGCTCCAATTAGAGCTTTTCAAAGAAGTATAGCTTTGTCCAGACACAAGGGAGCACCCAGTATAAGTCAATGAAATACCCTTTCAGGCATATAGTGACAAATAAATTATGCAAAAAAGAAGCAGAGAACTCTGGGTAGTTCTCAAGTTTAGGTCGAAAGCAGCTCCTGTATGGAGCACTCTCAACATCAGCGACACTCTAGATCTGCTCACCTCAAATGTCGGTTTTTCTATCAAAATCTTTAAGCATAGGATTAGCTCAGTGCCATCCACGCCGAGATAGAAAAGGACAAAGTCTTTTGCCATTTGTACAGCAAAGTCTTTAAGCATAGGACCAGCACAGTGCTGTCCTTGCCGAGCTGTAAAATGACAAACGCCAATTACCACTCCAGGCACAGTATTACAGCTTTGAATTTGTAAAATACCAATCAAACCAACCTGAAATGTGTAAAAACAACCCCTGACACAGTGTTTCGCTCTAATTAGAGCTCTTCAGAGAGGTATAGCTTTGTCCAGACATAAGGGAGCACCCAGTATAAGTCAAAGAAATACCCTTTCAGGCATAGAGTGACGAATAAATTATGCAAAAAAGAAGCAGAGAACTCTGGGTAGTTCTCAAGTTTAGGTGGAAAGCAGCTCCTGTATGGAGCTCTCTCAACACCAGCGACACTCTAGATCAGCTCACCTCAAATGTCTGTTTTTCTATCAAAATATTTAAGCATAGGATTAGCACAGTGCCAACCACGCCGAGATAGAAAAGGACAAAGTCTTTTGCCATTTGTACAGCAAAGTCTTTAAGCATAGGACTAGCACAGTGCTGTCCTTGCCGATCTGTAAAATGACAAAAGCCAATTACCACTCCAGGCACAGTATTACAGCTTTGAATGGGTAAAATACCAATCAAGCCAACCTGAAATGAGTAAAAGCAACCCCTGACACAGTGTTTCGCTCTAATTAGAGCTCTTCAGAGAGGTATAGCTTTGTCCAGACACAAGGGAGCACCCAGTATAAGTCAATGAAATACCCGTTCAGGCATAGAGTGACGAATAAATTATGCAAAAAAGAAGCAGAGAACTCTGGGTAGTTCTCAAGATTAGGTGGAAAGCAGCTTCTGTATGGAGCACTCTCAACACCAGCGACACTCTAGATCTGCTCACCTCAAATGTCTGTTTTTCTATCAAAATCTTTAAGCATAGGATTAGCACAGTGCCATCCACGCCGAGATAGAACAGGACAAAATCTTTTGCCATTTGTACAGCAAAGTCTTTAAGCATAGGATTAGCACAGTGCTGTCCTTGCCGAGCTGTAAAATGACAAAAGCCAATTACCACTCCAGGCAAAGTATTACAGCTTTGAATTGGTAAAATACCAAACAAGCCAACCTGAAATGAGTAAAAGCAACCCCTGACACAGTGTTTCGCTCTAATTAGAGCTCTTCTGAGAAGTGTAGCTTTGTCCAGACACAAGGGAGCACCCAGTATAAGTCAAAGAAATACCCTTTCAAGCATAGAGTGACGAATAAATTTTGCAAAAAAAAAGCTGAGAACTCTGGGTAGTTCTCAAGTTTAGGTGGAAAGCAGCTCCTGCATGGAGCACTCTCAACACCAGCGACACTCTAGATCTGCTCACCTCAAATGTCTGTTTTGCTATCAAAATCTTTAAGCATAGGATTAGCACAGTGCCAACCACGCCGAGATAGAAAAGGACAAAGTCTTTTGCCATTTGTACAGCAAAGTCTTTAAGCATAGGACTAGCACAGCGTTGTCCTTGCCGATCTGTAAATTGACAAAAGCCAATTACCACTCCAGGCACAGCATTACAGCTTTGAATGGGTAAAATACCAATCAAGCCAACCTAAAATGAGTAATAGCAACCCCTGACACAGTGTTTCGCTCTAATTAGAGCTCTTCAGAGAGGTATAGCTTTGTCCAGACACAAGGGAGCACCCAGTATAAGTCAATGAAATATCCTTTCAGGCATAGAGTGACGAATAAATTATGCAAAAAAGAAGCAGAGAACTCTGGGTAGTTCTCAAGTTTAGGTCGAAAGCAGCTCCTGTATGGAGCACTCTCAACATCAGCGACACTCTAGATCTGCTCACCTCAAATGTCTGTTTTTCTATCAAAATCTTTAAGCATAGGATTAGCGCAGTGCCAACCACGCCGAGATAGAAAAGGACAAAGTCTTTTGCCATTTGTACAGCAAAGTCTTTAAGCATAGGACTAGCACAATGCTGTCCTTGCCGAGCTGATAATTGACAAAAGCCAATTACCACTCCAGACACAGTATTACAGCTTTGAATTGGTAAAATACCAATCAAGCCAACCTGAAATGAGTAAAAGCAACCCCTGACACAGTGTTTCGCTCTAATTAAAGCTCTTCAGAGAGGTATAGCTTTGTCCAGACACAAGGGAGCACCCAGTATAAGTCAAAGAAATACCCTTTCAGGGATAGAGTACCAATAAATTATGCAAAAAAGAAGCAGAGAACTCTGATTAGTTCTCAAGATTAGGTGGAAAGCAGCTCCTGTATGGAGCACTCTCAACACCAGCGACACTCTAGATCTGCTCACGTCAAATGTCTGTTTTTCTATCAAAATCTTTAAGCATAGGATTAGCACAGTGCCATCCACGCTGAGATAGAATAGGACAAAGTCTTTTGCCATTTGTACAGCAAAGTCTTTAAGCATAGGACTAGCACAGTGCTGTCCTTGCCGAGCTGTAAAATGACAAAAGCCAATTACCACTCCAGGCACAGTATTACAGCTTTGAATTGGTAAAATACCAATCAAGCCAACCTGAAATGAGTAAAAGCAACCCCTGACACAGTGTTTCGCTCCAATTAGAGCTTTTCAAAGAAGTATAGCTTTGTCCAGACACAAGGGAGCACCCAGTATAAGTCAATGAAATACCCTTTCAGGCATATAGTGACAAATAAATTATGCAAAAAAGAAGCAGAGAACTCTGGGTAGTTCTCAAGTTTAGGTCGAAAGCAGCTCCTGTATGGAGCACTCTCAACATCAGCGACACTCTAGATCTGCTCACCTCAAATGTCGGTTTTTCTATCAAAATCTTTAAGCATAGGATTAGCTCAGTGCCATCCACGCCGAGATAGAAAAGGACAAAGTCTTTTGCCATTTGTACAGCAAAGTCTTTAAGCATAGGACCAGCACAGTGCTGTCCTTGCCGAGCTGTAAAATGACAAACGCCAATTACCACTCCAGGCACAGTATTACAGCTTTGAATTTGTAAAATACCAATCAAACCAACCTGAAATGTGTAAAAACAACCCCTGACACAGTGTTTCGCTCTAATTAGAGCTCTTCAGAGAGGTATAGCTTTGTCCAGACATAAGGGAGCACCCAGTATAAGTCAAAGAAATACCCTTTCAGGCATAGAGTGACGAATAAATTATGCAAAAAAGAAGCAGAGAACTCTGGGTAGTTCTCAAGTTTAGGTGGAAAGCAGCTCCTGTATGGAGCTCTCTCAACACCAGCGACACTCTAGATCAGCTCACCTCAAATGTCTGTTTTTCTATCAAAATATTTAAGCATAGGATTAGCACAGTGCCAACCACGCCGAGATAGAAAAGGACAAAGTCTTTTGCCATTTGTACAGCAAAGTCTTTAAGCATAGGACTAGCACAGTGCTGTCCTTGCCGATCTGTAAAATGACAAAAGCCAATTACCACTCCAGGCACAGTATTACAGCTTTGAATGGGTAAAATACCAATCAAGCCAACCTGAAATGAGTAAAAGCAACCCCTGACACAGTGTTTCGCTCTAATTAGAGCTCTTCAGAGAGGTATAGCTTTGTCCAGACACAAGGGAGCACCCAGTATAAGTCAATGAAATACCCGTTCAGGCATAGAGTGACGAATAAATTATGCAAAAAAGAAGCAGAGAACTCTGGGTAGTTCTCAAGATTAGGTGGAAAGCAGCTTCTGTATGGAGCACTCTCAACACCAGCGACACTCTAGATCTGCTCACCTCAAATGTCTGTTTTTCTATCAAAATCTTTAAGCATAGGATTAGCACAGTGCCATCCACGCCGAGATAGAACAGGACAAAATCTTTTGCCATTTGTACAGCAAAGTCTTTAAGCATAGGATTAGCACAGTGCTGTCCTTGCCGAGCTGTAAAATGACAAAAGCCAATTACCACTCCAGGCAAAGTATTACAGCTTTGAATTGGTAAAATACCAAACAAGCCAACCTGAAATGAGTAAAAGCAACCCCTGACACAGTGTTTCGCTCTAATTAGAGCTCTTCTGAGAAGTGTAGCTTTGTCCAGACACAAGGGAGCACCCAGTATAAGTCAAAGAAATACCCTTTCAAGCATAGAGTGACGAATAAATTTTGCAAAAAAAAAGCTGAGAACTCTGGGTAGTTCTCAAGTTTAGGTGGAAAGCAGCTCCTGCATGGAGCACTCTCAACACCAGCGACACTCTAGATCTGCTCACCTCAAATGTCTGTTTTGCTATCAAAATCTTTAAGCATAGGATTAGCACAGTGCCAACCACGCCGAGATAGAAAAGGACAAAGTCTTTTGCCATTTGTACAGCAAAGTCTTTAAGCATAGGACTAGCACAGCGTTGTCCTTGCCGATCTGTAAATTGACAAAAGCCAATTACCACTCCAGGCACAGCATTACAGCTTTGAATGGGTAAAATACCAATCAAGCCAACCTAAAATGAGTAATAGCAACCCCTGACACAGTGTTTCGCTCTAATTAGAGCTCTTCAGAGAGGTATAGCTTTGTCCAGACACAAGGGAGCACCCAGTATAAGTCAATGAAATATCCTTTCAGGCATAGAGTGACGAATAAATTATGCAAAAAAGAAGCAGAGAACTCTGGGTAGTTCTCAAGTTTAGGTCGAAAGCAGCTCCTGTATGGAGCACTCTCAACATCAGCGACACTCTAGATCTGCTCACCTCAAATGTCTGTTTTTCTATCAAAATCTTTAAGCATAGGATTAGCGCAGTGCCAACCACGCCGAGATAGAAAAGGACAAAGTCTTTTGCCATTTGTACAGCAAAGTCTTTAAGCATAGGACTAGCACAATGCTGTCCTTGCCGAGCTGATAATTGACAAAAGCCAATTACCACTCCAGACACAGTATTACAGCTTTGAATTGGTAAAATACCAATCAAGCCAACCTGAAATGAGTAAAAGGAACCCCTGACACAGTGTTTCGCTCTAATTAGAGCTCTTCAGAGAGGTATAACTTTGTCCAGACACAAGGGAGCACCCAGTATAAGTCAAAGAAATACCCTTTCAGGCATAGAGTGACGAATAAATTATGCAAAAAAGAAGCAGAGAACTCTGGGTAGTTCTCAAGTTTAGGTGGAAAGCAGCTCCTGTATGGAGCACTCTCAACACCAGCGACACTCTAGATCTGCTCACCTCAAATGTCTGTTTTTCTATCAAAATCTTTAAGCATAGGATTAGCACAGTGCCAACCACGCCGAGATAGAAAAGGACAAAGTCTTTTGCCATTTGTACAGCAAAGTCTTTAAGCATAGGACTAGCACAGTGCTGTCCTTGCCGAGCTGTAAAATGACAAAAGCCAATTACCACTCCAGGCACAGTATTACAGCTTTGAATAGGTAAAATACCAATCAAGCCAAACTGAAATGAGTAAAAGCAACCCCTGACACAGTGTTTCGCTCTAATTAGAGCTCTTCAGAGAGGTATAGCTTTGTCCAGACACAAGGGAGCACCCAGTATAAGTCAATGAAATACCCTTTCAGGCATAGAGTGACGAATAAATTATGCAAAAAAGAAGCAGAGAACTCTGGGTAGTTCTCAAGATTAGGTGGAAAGCAGCTTCAGTATGGAGCACTCTCAACACCAGCGACACTCTTGATCTGCTCACCTCAAATGTCTGTTTTTCTATCAAAATCTTTAAGCATAGGATTAGCACAGTGCCAACCACGCCGAGATAGAAAAGAACAAAGTCTTTTGCCATTTGTCCAGCAAAGTCTTTAAGCATAGGACTAGAACAGTGCTGTCCTTGCCGAGCTGCAAATTGACAAAAGCCAATTACCACTCCAGACACAGTATTACAGCTTTGAATTGGTAAAATACCAATCAAGCCAACCTGAAATGAGTAAAAGCAACCCCAGACACAGTGTTTCGCTCTAATTAGAGCTCTTCAGAGTGGTATAACTTTGTCCAGACACAAGGGAGCACCCAGTATAAGTCAATGAAATACCCTTTCAGGCATAGAGTGACGAATAAATTATGCAAAAAAGAAGCAGAGAACTCTGGGTAGTTCTCAAGTTTAGGTGGAAAGCAGATCCTGTATGGAGCACTCTCAACACCAGCGACACTCTAGATCTGCTCACCTCAAATGTCTGTTTTTCTATCAAAATCTTTAAGCATAGGATTAGCACAGTGCCAACCACGCCGAGATAGAAAAGGACAAAGTCTTTTGCCATTTGTACAGCAAAGTCTTTAAGCATAGGACTAGCACAGTGCTGTGTTTGCCGAGCTGTAAATTGACAAAAGCCAATTACTACTCCAGACACAGTATTACAGCTTTGAATTGGTAAAATACCAATCAAGCCAACCTGAAATGAGTAAAAGCAACCCCTGACAAAGTGTTTCGCTCTAATTAGAGCTCTTCAGAGAGGTATAGCTTTGTCCAGACACAAGGGAGCACCCAGTATAAGTCAATGAAATACCCTTTCAGGCATAGAGTGACGAATAAATTATGCAAAAAAGAAGCAGAGAACTCTGGGTAGTTCTCAAGATTAGGTGGAAAGCAGCTTCAGTATGGAGCACTCTCAACACCAGCGACACTCTTGATCTGCTCACCTCAAATGTCTGTTTTTCTATCAAAATCTTTAAGCATAGGATTAGCACAGTGCCATCCACGCCGAGATAGAAAAGGACAAAGTCTTTTGCCATTTGTACAGCAAAGTCTTTAAGCATAGGATTAGCACAGTGCTGTCCTTGCCGAGCTGTAAAATGACAAAAGCCAATTACCACTCCAGGCACAGTATTACAGTTTTGAATTGGTAAAATACCAAACAAGCCAACCTGAAATGAGTAAAAGCAACCCCTGACACAGTATTTCGCTCTAATTAGAGCTCTTCAGAGAGGTATAGCTTTGTCCAGACACAAGGGAGCACCCAGTATAAGTAAAAGAAATACCCTTTCAAGCATAGAGTGACGAATAAATTATGCAAAAAAGAAGCAGAGAACTCTGGGTAGTTCTAAAGATTAGGTGGAAAGCAGCTTCTGTATGGAGCACTCACAACACCAGCGACCCTCTAGATCTGCTCACCTCAAATGTCTGTTTTTCTATCAAAAACTTTAAGCATAGGATTAGCACTGTGCCATCCACGCCGAGATAGAAAAGGACAAAGTCTTTTCCCATTTGTACAGCAAAGTCTTTAAGCATAGGATTAGCACAGTAATGTCCTTGCCGAGCTGTAAAATGACAAAAGCCAATTACCACTCCAGGCACAGTATTACAGCTTTGAATTGGTAAAATACTAAACAAGCCAACCTGAAATGAGTAAAAGCAACCCCTGACACAGTGTTTCGCTCTAATTAGAGCTCTTCAGAGAGGTATAGCTTTGTCCAGACACAAGGGAGCACCCAGTATAAGTCAAAGAAATAACCTTTCAGGCATAGAGTGACAAATAAATTATGCAAAAAAGAAGCAGAGAACTCTGGGTAGTTCTCAAGTTTAGGTGGAAAGCAGCTCCTGTATGGAGCACTCTCAACACCAGCGACACTCTAGATCTGCTCACCTCAAATGTCTGTTTTTCTATCAAAATATTTAAGCATAGGATTAGCACAGTGCCAACCACGCCGAGATAGAAAAGGACAAAGTCTTTTGCCATTTGTACAGCAAAGTCTTTAAGCATAGGACTAGCACAGTGCTGTCCTTGCCGATCTGTAAAATGACGAAAGCCAATTACCACTCCAGGCACAGTATTACAGCTTTGAATGGGTAAAATACCAATCAAGCCAACCTGAAATGAGTAAAAGCAACCCCTGACACAGTGTTTCGCTCTAATTAGAGCTCTTCAGAGAGGTATAGCTTTGTCCAGACACAAGGTAGCACCCAGTATAAGTCAATGAAATACCCTTTCAGGCATAGAGTGACAAATAAATTATGCAAAAAAGAAGCAGAGAACTCTGGGTAGTTCTCAAGTTTAGGTGGAAAGCAGCTCCTGTATTGAGCACTCTCAACACCAGCGACACTCTAGATCTGCTCACCTCATATCTCTGTTTTTCTATTAAAATCTTTAAGCATAGGATTAGCACAGTGCCAACCACGCCGAGATAGAAAAGGACAAAGTCTTTTGCCATTTGTACAGCAAAGTCTTTAAGCATAGGACTAGCACAGTGCTGTCCTTGCCGAGCTGTAAAATGACAAAAGCCAATTACCACTCCAGGCACAGTATTACAGCTTTGAATAGGTAAAATACCAATCAAGCCAACCTGAAATGAGTAAAAGCAACCCCTGACACAGTGTTTCGCTCTAATTAGAGCTCTTCAGAGAGGTATAGCTTTGTCCAGACACAAGGGAGCACCCAGCATAAGTCAATAAAATACCCTTTCAGGCATAGAGTGACGAATAAATATGCAAAAAAGAAGCAGAGAACTCTGGGTAGTTCTCAAGTTTAGGTCAAAAGCAGCTCCTGTATGGAGCACTCTCAACACCAACGACACTCTAGATCTGCTCACCTCAAATGTCTGTTTTTCTATCAAAATATTTAAGCATAGGATTAGCACAGTGCCAACCACGCCGAGATATAAAAGGACAAAGTCTTTTGCCATTTGTACAGCAAAGTCTTTAAGGATAGGACTAACACTGTGCTGTCCTTGCCGATCTGTAAAATGACAAAAGCCAATTACCACTCCAGGCACAGTATTACAGCTTTGAATGGGTAAAACACCAATCAAGCCAACCTGAAATGAGTAAAAGCAACCCCTGACACAGTGTTTCGCTCTAATTAGAGCTCTTCAGAGAGGTATAGCTTTGTCCAGACACAAGGGAGCACCCAGTATAAGTCAATGAAATACCCTTTCAGGCATAGAGTGACGAATAAATTATGCAAAAAAGAAGCAGAGAACTCTGGGTAGTTCTCAAGTTTAGGTGGAAAGCAGCTCCTGTATGGAGCACTCTCAACACCAGCGACACTCTAGATCTGCTCACCTCAAATGTCTGTTTTTCTATCAAAATCTTTAAGCATAGGATTAGCACAGTGCCAACCACGCCGAGATAGAAAAGGACAAAGTCTTTTGCCATTTGTACAGCAACGTCTTTAAGCATAGGACTAGCACAGTGCTGTCCTTGCCGAGCTGTAAAATGGCAAAAGCCAATTACCACTCCAGGCACAGTATTACAGCTTTGAATAGGTAAAATACCAATCAAGCCAACCTGAAATGAGTAAAAGCAACGCCTGACACAGTATTTCGCTCTAATTAGAGCTCTTCAGAGAGGTATAGCTTTGTCCAGACACAAGGGAGCACCCAGTATAAGTCAATGAAATACACTTTCAGGCATAGAGTGACGAATAAATTATGCAAAAAAGAAGCAGAGAACTCTGGGTAGTTCTCAAGTTTAGGTCGAAAGCAGCTCCTGTATGGAGCACTCTCAACATCAGCAACACTCTAGATCTGCTCACCTCAAATGTCGGTTCTTCTACCAAAATCTTTAAGCATTGGATTAGCTCAGTGCCATCCACGCCGAGATAGAAAAGGACAAAGTCTTTTGCCATTTGTACAGCAAAGTCTTTAAGCATAGGACTAGCACAGTGCTGTCCTTGCCGAGCTGTAAAATGACAAAAGCCAATTACCACTCCAGGCACAGTATTACAGCTTTGAATAGGTAAAATACCAATCAAGCCAACCTGAAATGAGTAAAAGCAACCCCTGACACAGTGTTTCGCTCTAATTAGAGCTCTTCAGAGAGGTATAGCTTTGTCCAGACACAAGGGAGCACCCAGTATAAGTCAAAGAAATACCCTTTCAGGCATAGAGTGACAAATAAATTATGCAAAAAAGAAGCAGAGAACTCTGGGTAGTTCTCAAGTTTAGGTCAAAAGCAGCTCCTGTATGGAGCACTCTCAACATCAGCAACACTCTAGATCTGCTCACCTCAAAAGTCTGTTTTTCTATCAAAATCTTTAAGCATAGGATTAGCACAGTGCCATTCACGCCGAGATAGAAAAGGACAAAGTCTTTTTGCCATTTGTACAGCAAAGTCGTTAAGCATAGGATTAGCACAGTGCTGTCCTTGCCGAGCTGTAAAATGACAAAAGCCAATTACCACTCCAGGCACAGTATTACAGCTTTGAATTGGTAAAATACCAAACAAGCCAACCAGAAATGAGTAAAAGCAACCCCTGACACAGTGTTTCGCTCTAATTAAAGCTCTTCAGAGAGGTATAGCTTTGCCCAGACACAAGGGAGCACCCAGTATAAGTCAAAGAAATACCCTTTCAGGCATAGAGTGACGAATAAATTATGCAAAAAAGAAGCAGAGAACTCTGGGTAGTTCTCAAGTTTAGGTGGAAAGCAGCTCCTGTATGGAGCACTCTCAACACCAGCGACACTCTAGATCTGCTCACCTCAAATGTCAGTTTTTCTATCAAAATATTTAAGCATAGGATTAGCACAGTGCCAACCACGCCGAGATAGAAAAGGACAAAGTCTTTTGCCATTTGTACAGCAAAGTCTTTAAGCATAGGACTAGCACAGCGCTGTCCTTGCCGATCTGTAAAATAACAAAAGCCAATTACCACTCCAGGCACAGTATTACAGCTTTGAATGGGTAAAATACCAATCAAGCCAACCTGAAATTAGTAAAACCAACCCCTGACACAGTGTTTCGCTCTAATTAGAGCTCTTCAGAGAGGTATAGCTTTGTCCAGACACAAGGGAGCACCAAGTATAGGTCAATGAAATATCCTTTCAGGCATAAAGTGACGAATAAATTATGCAAAAAAAAAGCAGAGAACTCTGGGTAGTTCTCAAGTTTAGGTGGAAAGCAGCTCCTGAATGGAGCACTCTCAACACCAGCGACACTCTAGATCTGCTCACGTCAAATGTCTGTTTTTCTATCAAAATCTTTAAGCATAGGTTTAGCACATTGCCATCCACGCCGAGATAGAATAGGACAAAGTCTTTTGCCATTTGTACAGCAAAGTCTTTAAGCATAGGACTAGCACAGTGATGTCCTTGCCAATCTGTAAAATGACAAAAGCCAATTACCACTCCAGGCACAGTATTACAGCTTTGAATGGGTAAAATACCAATCAAGCCAACCTGAAATGAGTAAAAGCAACCCCTGACTCAGTGTTTCGCTCTAATTAGAGCTCTTCAGAGAGGTATAGCTTTGTCCAGACACAAGGGAGCACCCAGTATAAGTCAAAGAAATACCCATTCAGGGATAGAGTACCAATAAATTATGCAAAAAAGAAGCAGAGAACTCTGATTAGTTCTCAAGATTAGGTGGAAAGCAGCTTCTGTATGGAGCACTCTCTACACCAGCGACACTCTAGATCTGCTCACGTCAAATGTCTGTTTTTCTATCAAAATCTTTAAGCATAGGATTAGCACAGTGCCATCCATGCCGAAATAGAATAGGACAAAGTCTTTTGCCATTTGTACAGCAAAGTCTTTAAGCATAGGACTAGCACAGTGCTGTCCTTGCCAATCTGTAAAATGACAAAAGCCAATTACCACTCCAGGCACAGTATTACAGCTTTGAATGGGTAAAATACCAATCAAGCCAACCTGAAATGAGTAAAAGCAACCCCTGACACAGTGTTTCGCTCTAATTAGAGCTCTTCAGAGAGGTATAGCTTTGTCCAGACACAAGGGAGCACCCAGTATAAGTCAAAGAAATACCCTTTCAGGGATAGAGTACCAATAAATTATGCAAAAAAGAAGCAGAGAACTCTGATTGGTTCTCAAGATTAGGTGGAAAGCAGCTTCTGTATGGAGCACTCTCTACACCAGTGACACTCTAGATCTGCTCATGTCAAATGTCTGTTTTTCTATCAAAATCTTTAAGCATAGGATTAGCACAGTGCCATCCATGCCGAGATAGAATAGGACAAAGTCTTTTGCCATTTGTACAGCAAAGTCTTTAAGCATAGAACTAGCACAGTGCTGTACTTGCCAATCTGTAAAATGACAAAAGCCAATTACCACTCCAGGCACAGTATTACAGCTTTGAATGGGTAAAATACCAATCAAGCCAACCTGAAATGAGTAAAAGCAACCCCTGACAAAGTTTTTCGCTCTAATTAGAGCTCTTCAGAGAGGTATAGCTTTGTCCAGACACAAGGGAGCACCCAGTATAAGTCAATAAAATACCCTTTCAGGCATAGAGTGACGAATAAATTATGCAAAAAAGAAGCAGAGAACTCTGGGTAGTTCTCAAGTTTAGGTCGAAAGCAGCTCCTGTATGGAGCACTCTCAACATCAGCGACACTCTAGATCTGCTCACCTCAAATGTCGGTTTTTCTATCAAAATCTTTAAGCATAGGATTAGCTCAGTGCCATCCACGCCGAGATAGAAAAGGACAAAGTCTTTTGCCATTTGTACTGCAAAGTCTTTAAGCATAGGACTAGCACAGTGCTGTCCTTGCCGAGTTGTAAAATGACAAAAGCCAATTACCACTCCAGGCACAGTATTACAGCTTTGAATTGGTAAAATACCAATCAAGCCAACCTGAAATGAGTAAAAGCAACCCCTGACACAGTGTTTCGCACTAATTAAAGCTCTTCAGAGAGGTATAGCTTTTTCCAGACACAAGGGAGCAACCAGTATAAGTCAAAGAAATACCCTTTCAGGGATAGAGTACCAATAAATTATGCAAAAAAGAAGCAGAGAACTCTGATTAGTTCTCAAGATTAAGTGGAAAGCAGCTTCTGTATGGAGCACTCTCAACACCAGCGACACTCTAGATCTGCTCACGTCAAATGTCTGTTTTTCTATCAAAATCTTTAAGCATAGGATTAGCACAGTGCCATCCACGCCTAGATAGAATAGGACAAAGTCTTTTATCATTTGTACAGCAAAGTCTTTAAGCATAGGACTAGCACAGTGCTGCCCTTGCCGAGCTGTAAAATGACAAAAGCCAATTACCACTCCAGGCACAGTATTACAGCTTTGAATTGGTAAAATACCAATCAAGCCAACCTGAAATGAGTAAGAGCAACCCCTGACACAGTGTTTCGCTCTAATTAGAGCTTTTCAGATTGGTATAGCTTTGTCCAGACTCAAGGGAGCACCCAGTATAAGTCAATGAAATACCCTTTCAGGCATAGAGTGACAAATAAATTATGCAAAAAAGAAGCAGAGAACTCTGGGTAGTTCTCAAGTTTAGGTCAAAAGCAGCTCCTGTATGGAGCACTCTCAACACCAGCGACACTCTAGATCTGCTCACCTCAAATGTCGGTTTTTCTATCAAAATCTTTAAGCATAGGATTAGCTCAGTGCTATCCACGCCGAGATAGAAAAGGACAAAGTCTTTTGCCATTTGTACAGCAAAGTCTTTAAGCATAGGACTAGCACAGTGCTGTCCTTGCCGAGCTGTAAAATGACAAAAGCCAATTACCACTCCAGGCACAGTATTACAGCTTTGAATAGGTAAAATACCAATCAAGCCAACCTGAAATGAGTAAAAGCAACCCCTGACACAGTGTTTCGCTCTAATTAGAGCTCTTCAGAGAGGTATAGCTTTGTCCAGACACAAGGGAGCTCCCAGTATAAGTCAATGAAATACCCTTTCCGGCATAGAGTGACGAATAAATTATGCAAAAAAGAAGCAGAGAACTCTGGGTAGTTCTCAAGTTTAGGTGGAAAGCAGCTCCTGTATGGAGCACTCTCAACACCAACGACACTCTAGATCTGCTCACCTCAAATGTCTGTTTTTCTCTCAAAATATTTAAGCATAGGATTAGCACAGTGCCAACCACGCCGAGATAGAAAAGGACAAAGTCTTTTGCCATTTGTACAGCAAAGTCTTTAAGCATAGGACTAGCACTGTGCTGTCCTTGCCGATCTGTAAAATGACAAAAGCCAATTACCACTCCAGGCACAGTATTACAGCTTTGAATGGGTAAAATACCAATCAAGCCAACCTGAAATGAGTAAAAGCAACCCCTGACACAGTGTTTCGCTCTAATTAGAGCTCTTCAGAGAGGTATAGCTTTGTCCAGACACAAGGTAGCACCCAGTATAAGTCAATGAAATACCCTTTCAGGCATAGAGTGACAAATAAATTATGCAAAAAAGGAGCAGAGAACTCTGGGTAGTTCTCAAGTTTAGGTGGAAAGCAGCTCCTGTATTGAGCACTCTCAACACCAGCGACACTCTAGATCTGCTCACCTCAAATGTCTGTTTTTCTATTAAAATCTTTAAGCATAGGATTAGCACAGTGCCAACCACGCCGAGATAGAAAAGGACAAAGTCTTTTGCCATTTGTACAGCAAAGTCTTTAAGCATAGGACTAGCACAGTGCTGTCCTTGCCGAGCTGTAAAATGACAAAAGCCAATTACCACTCCAGGCACAGTATTACAGCTTTGAATAGGTAAAATACCAATCAAGCCAACCTGAAATGAGTAAAAGCAACCCCTGACACAGTGTTTCGCTCTAATTAGAGCTCTTCAGAGAGGTATAGCTTTGTCCAGACACAAGGGAGCTCCCAGTATAAGTCAATGAAATACCCTTTCAGGCATAGAGTGACGAATAAATTATGCAAAAAAGAAGCAGAGAACTCTAGGTAGTTCTCAAGTTTAGGTGGAAAGCAGCTCCTGTATGGAGCACTCTCAACACCAACGACACTCTAGATCTGCTCACCTCAAATGTCTGTTTTTCTATCAAAATATTTAAGCATAGGATTAGCACAGTGCCAACCACGCCAAGATAGAAAAGGACAAAGTCTTTTGCCATTTGTACAGCAAAGTCTTTAAGCATAGGACTAGCACTGTGCTGTCCTTGCCGATCTGTAAAATGACAAAAGCCAATTACCACTCCAGGCACAGTATTACAGCTTTGAATGGGTAAAATACCAATCAAGCCAACCTGAAATGAGTAAAAGCAACCCCTGACACAGTGTTTCGCTCTAATTAGAGCTCTTCAGAGAGGTATAGCTGTGTCCAGACACAAGGGAGCACCCAGTATAAGTCAATAAAATACCCTTTCAGGCATAGAGTGACGAATAAATATGCAAAAAAGAAGCAGAGAACTCTGGGTAGTTCTCAAGTTTAGGTCAAAAGCAGCTCCTGTATGGAGCACTCTCAACACCAATGACACTCTAGATCTGCTCACCTCAAATGTCTGTTTTTCTATCAAAATATTTAAGCATAGGATTAGCACAGTGCCAACCACGCCGATATAGAAAAGGACAAAGTCTTTTGCCATTTGTACAGCAAAGTCTTTAAGGATAGGACTAACACTGTGCTGTCCTTGCCGATCTGTAAAATGACAAAAGCCAATTACCACTCCAGGCACAGTATTACAGCTTTGAATGGGTAAAATACCAATCAAGCCAACCTGAAATGAGTAAAAGCAACCCCTGACACAGTGTTTCGCTCTAATTAGAGCTCTTCAGAGAGGTATAGCTTTGTCCAGACACAAGGGAGCACCCAGTATAAGTCAATGAAATACCCTTTCAGGCATAGAGTGACGAATAAATTATGCAAAAAAGAAGCAGAGAACTCTGGGTAGTTCTCAAGTTTAGGTGGAAAGCAGCTACTGTATTGAGCACTCTCAACACCAGCGACACTCTAGATCTGCTCACCTCAAATGTCTGTTTTTCTATCAAAATCTATAAGCATAGGATTAGCACAGTGCCAACCACGCTTAGATAGAAAAGGACAAAGTCTTTTGCCATTTGTACAGCAAAGTCTTTAAGCAGAGGACTAGCACAGTGCTGTCCTTGCCGAGCTGTAAATTGACAAAAACCAATTACCACTCCAGACACAGTATTACAGCTTTGAATTGGTAAAATACCAATCAAGCCAACCTGAAATGAGTAAAAGCAACCCCTAACTCAGTGTTTCGCTCTAATTAGAGCTCTTCAGAGAGGTATAGCTTTGTCCAGACACAAGGGAACACCCAGTATAAGTCAATGAAATACCCTTTCAGGCATAGAGTGATGAATAAATTATGCAAAAAAAAGCAGAGAACTCTGGGTAGTTCTCAAGTTTAGGTCAAAAGCAGCTCCTGTATGGAGCACTCTCAAAATCAGCAACACTCTAGATCTGCTCACCTCAAATGTCTGTTTTTCTATCAAAATATTTAAGCATAGGATTAGCACAGTGCCAACCACGCCGAGATAGAAAAGGACAAAGTCTTTTGCCATTTGTACAGCAAAGTCTTTAAGCATAGGACTAGCACTGTGCTGTCCTTGCCGATCTGTAAAATGACAAAAGCCAATTACCACTCCAGGCACAGTATTACAGCTTTGAATGGGTAAAATACCAATCAAGCCAACCTGAAATGAGTAAAAGCAACCCCTGACACAGTGTTTCGCTCTAATTAGAGCTCTTCAGAGAGGTATAGCTTTGTCCAGACACAAGGTAGCACCCAGTATAAGTCAATGAAATACCCTTTCAGGCATAGAGTGACAAATAAATTATGCAAAAAAGAAGCAGAGAACTCTGGGTAGTTCTCAAGTTTAGGTGGAAAGCAGCTCCTGTATTGAGCACTCTCAACACCAGCGACACTCTAGATCTGCTCACCTCATATCTCTGTTTTTCTATTAAAATCTTTAAGCATAGGATTAGCACAGTGCCAACCACGCCGAGATAGAAAAGGACAAAGTCTTTTGCCATTTGTACAGCAAAGTCTTTAAGCATAGGACTAGCACAGTGCTGTCCTTGCCGAGCTGTAAAATGACAAAAGCCAATTACCACTCCAGGCACAGTATTACAGCTTTGAATAGGTAAAATACCAATCAAGCCAACCTGAAATGAGTAAAAGCAACCCCTGACACAGTGTTTCGCTCTAATTAGAGCTCTTCAGAGAGGTATAGCTTTGTCCAGACACAAGGGAGCACCCAGCATAAGTCAATAAAATACCCTTTCAGGCATAGAGTGACGAATAAATATGCAAAAAAGAAGCAGAGAACTCTGGGTAGTTCTCAAGTTTAGGTCAAAAGCAGCTCCTGTATGGAGCACTCTCAACACCAACGACACTCTAGATCTGCTCACCTCAAATGTCTGTTTTTCTATCAAAATATTTAAGCATAGGATTAGCACAGTGCCAACCACGCCGAGATATAAAAGGACAAAGTCTTTTGCCATTTGTACAGCAAAGTCTTTAAGGATAGGACTAACACTGTGCTGTCCTTGCCGATCTGTAAAATGACAAAAGCCAATTACCACTCCAGGCACAGTATTACAGCTTTGAATGGGTAAAACACCAATCAAGCCAACCTGAAATGAGTAAAAGCAACCCCTGACACAGTGTTTCGCTCTAATTAGAGCTCTTCAGAGAGGTATAGCTTTGTCCAGACACAAGGGAGCACCCAGTATAAGTCAATGAAATACCCTTTCAGGCATAGAGTGACGAATAAATTATGCAAAAAAGAAGCAGAGAACTCTGGGTAGTTCTCAAGTTTAGGTGGAAAGCAGCTCCTGTATGGAGCACTCTCAACACCAGCGACACTCTAGATCTGCTCACCTCAAATGTCTGTTTTTCTATCAAAATCTTTAAGCATAGGATTAGCACAGTGCCAACCACGCCGAGATAGAAAAGGACAAAGTCTTTTGCCATTTGTACAGCAACGTCTTTAAGCATAGGACTAGCACAGTGCTGTCCTTGCCGAGCTGTAAAATGGCAAAAGCCAATTACCACTCCAGGCACAGTATTACAGCTTTGAATAGGTAAAATACCAATCAAGCCAACCTGAAATGAGTAAAAGCAACGCCTGACACAGTATTTCGCTCTAATTAGAGCTCTTCAGAGAGGTATAGCTTTGTCCAGACACAAGGGAGCACCCAGTATAAGTCAATGAAATACACTTTCAGGCATAGAGTGACGAATAAATTATGCAAAAAAGAAGCAGAGAACTCTGGGTAGTTCTCAAGTTTAGGTCGAAAGCAGCTCCTGTATGGAGCACTCTCAACATCAGCAACACTCTAGATCTGCTCACCTCAAATGTCGGTTCTTCTACCAAAATCTTTAAGCATTGGATTAGCTCAGTGCCATCCACGCCGAGATAGAAAAGGACAAAGTCTTTTGCCATTTGTACAGCAAAGTCTTTAAGCATAGGACTAGCACAGTGCTGTCCTTGCCGAGCTGTAAAATGACAAAAGCCAATTACCACTCCAGGCACAGTATTACAGCTTTGAATAGGTAAAATACCAATCAAGCCAACCTGAAATGAGTAAAAGCAACCCCTGACACAGTGTTTCACTCTAATTAGAGCTCTTCAGAGAGGTATAGCTTTGTCCAGACACAAGGGAGCACCCAGTATAAGTCAAAGAAATACCCTTTCAGGCATAGAGTGACAAATAAATTATGCAAAAAAGAAGCAGAGAACTCTGGGTAGTTCTCAAGTTTAGGTCAAAAGCAGCTCCTGTATGGAGCACTCTCAACATCAGCAACACTCTAGATCTGCTCACCTCAAAAGTCTGTTTTTCTATCAAAATCTTTAAGCATAGGATTAGCACAGTGCCATTCACGCCGAGATAGAAAAGGACAAAGTCTTTTTGCCATTTGTACAGCAAAGTCGTTAAGCATAGGATTAGCACAGTGCTGTCCTTGCCGAGCTGTAAAATGACAAAAGCCAATTACCACTCCAGGCACAGTATTACAGCTTTGAATTGGTAAAATACCAAACAAGCCAACCAGAAATGAGTAAAAGCAACCCCTGACACAGTGTTTCGCTCTAATTAAAGCTCTTCAGAGAGGTATAGCTTTGCCCAGACACAAGGGAGCACCCAGTATAAGTCAAAGAAATACCCTTTCAGGCATAGAGTGACGAATAAATTATGCAAAAAAGAAGCAGAGAACTCTGGGTAGTTCTCAAGTTTAGGTGGAAAGCAGCTCCTGTATGGAGCACTCTCAACACCAGCGACACTCTAGATCTGCTCACCTCAAATGTCAGTTTTTCTATCAAAATATTTAAGCATAGGATTAGCACAGTGCCAACCACGCCGAGATAGAAAAGGACAAAGTCTTTTGCCATTTGTACAGCAAAGTCTTTAAGCATAGGACTAGCACAGCGCTGTCCTTGCCGATCTGTAAAATAACAAAAGCCAATTACCACTCCAGGCACAGTATTACAGCTTTGAATGGGTAAAATACCAATCAAGCCAACCTGAAATGAGTAAAACCAACCCCTGACACAGTGTTTCGCTCTAATTAGAGCTCTTCAGAGAGGTATAGCTTTGTCCAGACACAAGGGAGCACCAAGTATAGGTCAATGAAATATCCTTTCAGGCATAAAGTGACGAATAAATTATGCAAAAAAAAAGCAGAGAACTCTGGGTAGTTCTCAAGTTTAGGTGGAAAGCAGCTCCTGAATGGAGCACTCTCAACACCAGCGACACTCTAGATCTGCTCACGTCAAATGTCTGTTTTTCTATCAAAATCTTTAAGCATAGGTTTAGCACATTGCCATCCACGCCGAGATAGAATAGGACAAAGTCTTTTGCCATTTGTACAGCAAAGTCTTTAAGCATAGGACTAGCACAGTGATGTCCTTGCCAATCTGTAAAATGACAAAAGCCAATTACCACTCCAGGCACAGTATTACAGCTTTGAATGGGTAAAATACCAATCAAGCCAACCTGAAATGAGTAAAAGCAACCCCTGACTCAGTGTTTCGCTCTAATTAGAGCTCTTCAGAGAGGTATAGCTTTGTCCAGACACAAGGGAGCACCCAGTATAAGTCAAAGAAATACCCATTCAGGGATAGAGTACCAATAAATTATGCAAAAAAGAAGCAGAGAACTCTGATTAGTTCTCAAGATTAGGTGGAAAGCAGCTTCTGTATGGAGCACTCTCTACACCAGCGACACTCTAGATCTGCTCACGTCAAATGTCTGTTTTTCTATCAAAATCTTTAAGCATAGGATTAGCACAGTGCCATCCATGCCGAAATAGAATAGGACAAAGTCTTTTGCCATTTGTACAGCAAAGTCTTTAAGCATAGGACTAGCACAGTGCTGTCCTTGCCAATCTGTAAAATGACAAAAGCCAATTACCACTCCAGGCACAGTATTACAGCTTTGAATGGGTAAAATACCAATCAAGCCAACCTGAAATGAGTAAAAGCAACCCCTGACACAGTGTTTCGCTCTAATTAGAGCTCTTCAGAGAGGTATAGCTTTGTCCAGACACAAGGGAGCACCCAGTATAAGTCAAAGAAATACCCTTTCAGGGATAGAGTACCAATAAATTATGCAAAAAAGAAGCAGAGAACTCTGATTGGTTCTCAAGATTAGGTGGAAAGCAGCTTCTGTATGGAGCACTCTCTACACCAGTGACACTCTAGATCTGCTCATGTCAAATGTCTGTTTTTCTATCAAAATCTTTAAGCATAGGATTAGCACAGTGCCATCCATGCCGAGATAGAATAGGACAAAGTCTTTTGCCATTTGTACAGCAAAGTCTTTAAGCATAGAACTAGCACAGTGCTGTACTTGCCAATCTGTAAAATGACAAAAGCCAATTACCACTCCAGGCACAGTATTACAGCTTTGAATGGGTAAAATACCAATCAAGCCAACCTGAAATGAGTAAAAGCAACCCCTGACAAAGTTTTTCGCTCTAATTAGAGCTCTTCAGAGAGGTATAGCTTTGTCCAGACACAAGGGAGCACCCAGTATAAGTCAATAAAATACCCTTTCAGGCATAGAGTGACGAATAAATTATGCAAAAAAGAAGCAGAGAACTCTGGGTAGTTCTCAAGTTTAGGTCGAAAGCAGCTCCTGTATGGAGCACTCTCAACATCAGCGACACTCTAGATCTGCTCACCTCAAATGTCGGTTTTTCTATCAAAATCTTTAAGCATAGGATTAGCTCAGTGCCATCCACGCCGAGATAGAAAAGGACAAAGTCTTTTGCCATTTGTACTGCAAAGTCTTTAAGCATAGGACTAGCACAGTGCTGTCCTTGCCGAGTTGTAAAATGACAAAAGCCAATTACCACTCCAGGCACAGTATTACAGCTTTGAATTGGTAAAATACCAATCAAGCCAACCTGAAATGAGTAAAAGCAACCCCTGACACAGTGTTTCGCACTAATTAAAGCTCTTCAGAGAGGTATAGCTTTTTCCAGACACAAGGGAGCAACCAGTATAAGTCAAAGAAATACCCTTTCAGGGATAGAGTACCAATAAATTATGCAAAAAAGAAGCAGAGAACTCTGATTAGTTCTCAAGATTAAGTGGAAAGCAGCTTCTGTATGGAGCACTCTCAACACCAGCGACACTCTAGATCTGCTCACGTCAAATGTCTGTTTTTCTATCAAAATCTTTAAGCATAGGATTAGCACAGTGCCATCCACGCCTAGATAGAATAGGACAAAGTCTTTTATCATTTGTACAGCAAAGTCTTTAAGCATAGGACTAGCACAGTGCTGCCCTTGCCGAGCTGTAAAATGACAAAAGCCAATTACCACTCCAGGCACAGTATTACAGCTTTGAATTGGTAAAATACCAATCAAGCCAACCTGAAATGAGTAAGAGCAACCCCTGACACAGTGTTTCGCTCTAATTAGAGCTTTTCAGATTGGTATAGCTTTGTCCAGACTCAAGGGAGCACCCAGTATAAGTCAATGAAATACCCTTTCAGGCATAGAGTGACAAATAAATTATGCAAAAAAGAAGCAGAGAACTCTGGGTAGTTCTCAAGATTAGGTGGAAAGCAGCTTCTGTATGGAGCACTTTCAACACCAGCGACACTCTAGATCTGCTCACCTCAAATGTCGGTTTTTCTATCAAAATCTTTAAGCATAGGATTAGCTCAGTGCCATCCACGCCGAGATAGAAAAGGACAAAGTCTTTTGCCATTTGTACTGCAAAGTCTTTAAGCATAGGACTAGCACAGTGCTGTCCTTGCCGAGCTGTAAAATGACAAAAGCCAATTACCACTCCAGGCACAGTATTACAGCTTTGAATTGGTAAAATACCAATCAAGCCAACCTGAAATGAGTAAAAGCAACCCCTGACACAGTGTTTCGCACTAATTAAAGCTCTTCAGAGAGGTATAGCTTTTTCCAGACACAAGGGAGCACCCAGTATAAGTCAAAGAAATACCCTTTCAGGGATAGAGTACCAATAAATTATGCAAAAAAGAAGCAGAGAACTCTGATTAGTTCTCAAGATTAAGTGGAAAGCAGCTTCTGTATGGAACACTCTCAACACCAGCGACACTCTAGATCTGCTCACGTCAAATGTCTGTTTTTCTATCAAAATCTTTAAGCATAGGATTAGCACAGTGCCATCCACGCCGAGATAGAATAGGACAAAGTCTTTTGTCATTTGTACAGCAAACTCTTTAAGCATAGGACTAGCACAGTGCTGTCCTTGCCGAGCTGTAAATTGACAAAAACTAATTACCACTCCAGACACAGTATTACAGCTTTGAATTGGTAAAATACCAATCAAGCCAACCTGAAATGAGTAAAAGCAACCCCTGACACAGTGTTTCGCTCTAATTAGAGCTCTTCAGAGAGGTATAGCTTTGTCCAGACACAAGGGAGCACCCAGTATAAGTCAATGAAATACCCTTTCAGGCATAGAGTGACGAATAAATTATGCAAAAAAGAGGCAGAGAACTCTGGGTAGTTCTCAAGATTAGGTGGAAAGCAGCTTCTGTATGGAGCACTCTCAACACCAGCGACACTCTAGATCTGCTCACCTCAAAGGTCTGTTTTTCTATCAAAATCTTTAAGCATAGGATTAGCACAGTGCCATCCACGCCGAGATAGAATAGGACAAAGTCTTTTGTCATTTGTACAGCAAACTCTTTAAGTATAGGACTAGCACAGTGCTGTCCTTGCCGAGCTGTAAAATGACAAAAGCCAATTACCACTCCAGGCACAGTATTACAGCTTTGAAAAGGTAAAATACCAATCAAGCCACCCTGAAATGAGTAAAAGCAACCCCTGACACAGTGTTTCGCTCTAATTAGAGCTCTTCAGAGAGGTATAGCTTTGTCCAGACACAAGGGAGAACCCAGTATAAGTCAATGAAATACCCTTTCAGGCATAGAGTGACGAATAAATTATGCAAAAAAGAAGCAGAGAACTCTGGGTAGTTCTCAAGTTTAGGTCAAAAGCAGCTCCTGTATGGAGCACTCTCAACATCAGCGACACTCTAGATCTGCTCACCTCAAAAGTCTGTTTTTCTATCAAAATCTTTAAGCATAGGATTAGCACAGTGCCAACCACGCAGAGATAGGAAAGAACAAAGTCTTTTGCCATTTGTACAGCAAAGTCTTTAAGCATAGGACTAGCACAGTGCTGTCCTTGACGAGCTGTAAATTGACAAAAACTAATTACCACTCCAGACACAGTATTACAGCTTTGAATTGGTAAAATACCAATCAAGCCAACCTGAAATGAGTAAAAGCAACCCCTGACACAGTGTTTCGCTCTAATTAGAGCTCTTCAGAGAGGTATAGCTTTGTCCAGACACAAGGGAGCACCCAGTATAAGTCAATGAAATACCCTTTCAGGCATAGAGTGACGAATAAATTATGCAAAAAAGAAGCAGAGAACTCTGGGTAGTTCTCAAGATTAGGTGGAAAGCAGCTTCTGTATGGAGCACTCTCAACACCAGCGACACTCTCGATCTGCTCACCTCAAAGGTCTGTTTTTCTATCAAAATCTTTAAGCATAGGATTAGCACAGTGCCATCCACGCCGAGATAGAAAAGGACAAAGTCTTTTGCCATTTGTACAGCAAAGTCTTTAAGCATAGAACGAGCACAGTGCTGTCCTTGCCAATCTGTAAAATGACAAAAGCCAATTACCACTCCAGGCACAGTATTACAGCTTTGAATGGGTAAAATACCAATCAAGCCAACCTGAAATGAGTAAAAGCAACCCCTGACAAAGTTTTTCGCTCTAATTAGAGCTCTTCAGAGAGGTATAGCTTTGTCCAGACACAAGGGAGCACCCAGTATAAGTCAATAAAATACCCTTTCAGGCATAGAGTGACGAATAAATTATGCAAAAAAGAAGCAGAGAACTCTGGGTAGTTCTCAAGTTTAGGTCGAAAGCAGCTCCTGTATGGAGCACTCTCAACATCAGCGACACTCTAGATCTGCTCACCTCAAATGTCGGTTTTTCTATCAAAATCTTTAAGCATAGGATTAGCTCAGTGCCATCCACGCCGAGATAGAAAAGGACAAAGTCTTTTGCCATTTGTACTGCAAAGTCTTTAAGCATAGGACTAGCACAGTGCTGTCCTTGCCGAGCTGTAAAATGACAAAAGCCAATTACCACTCCAGGCACAGTATTACAGCTTTGAATTGGTAAAATACCAATCAAGCCAACCTGAAATGAGTAAAAGCAACCCCTGACACAGTGTTTCGCACTAATTAAAGCTCTTCAGAGAGGTATAGCTTTTTCCAGACACAAGGGAGCAACCAGTATAAGTCAAAGAAATACCCTTTCAGGGATAGAGTACCAATAAATTATGCAAAAAAGAAGCAGAGAACTCTGATTAGTTCTCAAGATTAAGTGGAAAGCAGCTTCTGTATGGAGCACTCTCAACACCAGCGACACTCTAGATCTGCTCACGTCAAATGTCTGTTTTTCTATCAAAATCTTTAAGCATAGGATTAGCACAGTGCCATCCACGCCTAGATAGAATAGGACAAAGTCTTTTATCATTTGTACAGCAAAGTCTTTAAGCATAAGCCTAGCACAGTGCTGCCCTTGCCGAGCTGTAAAATGACAAGAGCCAATTACCACTCCAGGCACAGTATTACAGCTTTGAATTGGTAAAATACCAATCAAGCCAACCTGAAATGAGTAAAAGCAACCCCTGACACAGTGTTTCGCTCTAATTAGAGCTTTTCAGAGAGGTATAGCTTTGTCCAGACACAAGGGAGCACCCAGTATAAGTCAATGAAATACCCTTTCAGGCATAGAGTGACAAAAAAATTATGCAAAAAAGAAGCAGAGAACTCTGGGTAGTTCTCAAGTTTAGGTCAAAAGCAGCTCCTGTATGGAGCACTCTCAACACCAGCGACACTCTAGATCTGCTCACCTCAAATGTCGGTTTTTCTATCAAAATCTTTAAGCATAGGATTAGCTCAGTGCTATCCACGCCGAGATAGAAAAGGACAAAGTCTTTTGCCATTTGTACAGCAAAGTCTTTAAGCATAGGACTAGCACAGTGCAGTCCTTGCCGAGCTGTAAAATGACAAACGCCAATTACCACTCCAGGCACAGTATTACAGCTTTGAATTGGTAAAATAAAAATCAAACCAACCTGAAATGAGTAAAAGCAACCCCTGACACAGTGTTTCGCTCTAATTAGAGCTCTTCAGAGAGGTATAGCTTTGTCCAGACACAAGGGAGCACCCAGTATAAGTCAAAGAAATACCCTTTCAGGCATAGAGTGACAAATAAATTATGCAAAAAAGAAGCAGAGAACTCTGGGTAGTTCTCAAGTTTAGGTGGAAAGCAGCTCCTGTATTGAGCACTCTCAACACCAGCGACACTCTATATCTGCTCACCTCAAATGTCTGTTTTTCTATCAAAATCTTTAAGCATAGGATTAGCACAGTGCCAACCACGCCGAGATAGAAAAGGACAAAGTCTTTTGCCATTTGTACAGCAAACTCTTTAAGCATAGGACTAGCACAGTGCTGTCCTTGCCGAGCTGTAAAATGACAAAAGCCAATTACCACTCCAGGCACAGTATTACAGCTTTGAATTGGTAAAATACCAATCAAGCCAACCTGAAATGAGTAAAAGCAACCCCTGACACAGTGTTTCGCTCCAATTAGAGCTTTTCAAAGAAGTATAGCTTTGTCCAGACACAAGGGAGCACCCAGTATAAGTCAATGAAATACCCTTTCAGGCATATAGTGACAAATAAATTATGCAAAAAAGAAGCAGAGAACTCTGGGTAGTTCTCAAGTTTAGGTCGAAAGCAGCTCCTGTATGGAGCACTCTCAACATCAGCGACACTCTAGATCTGCTCACCTCAAATGTCGGTTTTTCTATCAAAATCTTTAAGCATAGGATTAGCTCAGTGCCATCCACGCCGAGATAGAAAAGGACAAAGTCTTTTGCCATTTGTACAGCAAAGTCTTTAAGCATAGGACCAGCACAGTGCTGTCCTTGCCGAGCTGTAAAATGACAAACGCCAATTACCACTCCAGGCACAGTATTACAGCTTTGAATTTGTAAAATACCAATCAAACCAACCTGAAATGTGTAAAAACAACCCCTGACACAGTGTTTCGCTCTAATTAGAGCTCTTCAGAGAGGTATAGCTTTGTCCAGACATAAGGGAGCACCCAGTATAAGTCAAAGAAATACCCTTTCAGGCATAGAGTGACGAATAAATTATGCAAAAAAGAAGCAGAGAACTCTGGGTAGTTCTCAAGTTTAGGTGGAAAGCAGCTCCTGTATGGAGCTCTCTCAACACCAGCGACACTCTAGATCAGCTCACCTCAAATGTCTGTTTTTCTATCAAAATATTTAAGCATAGGATTAGCACAGTGCCAACCACGCCGAGATAGAAAAGGACAAAGTCTTTTGCCATTTGTACAGCAAAGTCTTTAAGCATAGGACTAGCACAGTGCTGTCCTTGCCGATCTGTAAAATGACAAAAGCCAATTACCACTCCAGGCACAGTATTACAGCTTTGAATGGGTAAAATACCAATCAAGCCAACCTGAAATGAGTAAAAGCAACCCCTGACACAGTGTTTCGCTCTAATTAGAGCTCTTCAGAGAGGTATAGCTTTGTCCAGACACAAGGGAGCACCCAGTATAAGTCAATGAAATACCCGTTCAGGCATAGAGTGACGAATAAATTATGCAAAAAAGAAGCAGAGAACTCTGGGTAGTTCTCAAGATTAGGTGGAAAGCAGCTTCTGTATGGAGCACTCTCAACACCAGCGACACTCTAGATCTGCTCACCTCAAATGTCTGTTTTTCTATCAAAATCTTTAAGCATAGGATTAGCACAGTGCCATCCACGCCGAGATAGAACAGGACAAAATCTTTTGCCATTTGTACAGCAAAGTCTTTAAGCATAGGATTAGCACAGTGCTGTCCTTGCCGAGCTGTAAAATGACAAAAGCCAATTACCACTCCAGGCAAAGTATTACAGCTTTGAATTGGTAAAATACCAAACAAGCCAACCTGAAATGAGTAAAAGCAACCCCTGACACAGTGTTTCGCTCTAATTAGAGCTCTTCTGAGAAGTGTAGCTTTGTCCAGACACAAGGGAGCACCCAGTATAAGTCAAAGAAATACCCTTTCAAGCATAGAGTGACGAATAAATTTTGCAAAAAAAAAGCTGAGAACTCTGGGTAGTTCTCAAGTTTAGGTGGAAAGCAGCTCCTGCATGGAGCACTCTCAACACCAGCGACACTCTAGATCTGCTCACCTCAAATGTCTGTTTTGCTATCAAAATCTTTAAGCATAGGATTAGCACAGTGCCAACCACGCCGAGATAGAAAAGGACAAAGTCTTTTGCCATTTGTACAGCAAAGTCTTTAAGCATAGGACTAGCACAGCGTTGTCCTTGCCGATCTGTAAATTGACAAAAGCCAATTACCACTCCAGGCACAGCATTACAGCTTTGAATGGGTAAAATACCAATCAAGCCAACCTAAAATGAGTAATAGCAACCCCTGACACAGTGTTTCGCTCTAATTAGAGCTCTTCAGAGAGGTATAGCTTTGTCCAGACACAAGGGAGCACCCAGTATAAGTCAATGAAATATCCTTTCAGGCATAGAGTGACGAATAAATTATGCAAAAAAGAAGCAGAGAACTCTGGGTAGTTCTCAAGTTTAGGTCGAAAGCAGCTCCTGTATGGAGCACTCTCAACATCAGCGACACTCTAGATCTGCTCACCTCAAATGTCTGTTTTTCTATCAAAATCTTTAAGCATAGGATTAGCGCAGTGCCAACCACGCCGAGATAGAAAAGGACAAAGTCTTTTGCCATTTGTACAGCAAAGTCTTTAAGCATAGGACTAGCACAATGCTGTCCTTGCCGAGCTGATAATTGACAAAAGCCAATTACCACTCCAGACACAGTATTACAGCTTTGAATTGGTAAAATACCAATCAAGCCAACCTGAAATGAGTAAAAGCAACCCCTGACACAGTGTTTCGCTCTAATTAAAGCTCTTCAGAGAGGTATAGCTTTGTCCAGACACAAGGGAGCACCCAGTATAAGTCAAAGAAATACCCTTTCAGGGATAGAGTACCAATAAATTATGCAAAAAAGAAGCAGAGAACTCTGATTAGTTCTCAAGATTAGGTGGAAAGCAGCTCCTGTATGGAGCACTCTCAACACCAGCGACACTCTAGATCTGCTCACGTCAAATGTCTGTTTTTCTATCAAAATCTTTAAGCATAGGATTAGCACAGTGCCATCCACGCTGAGATAGAATAGGACAAAGTCTTTTGCCATTTGTACAGCAAAGTCTTTAAGCATAGGACTAGCACAGTGCTGTCCTTGCCGAGCTGTAAAATGACAAAAGCCAATTACCACTCCAGGCACAGTATTACAGCTTTGAATTGGTAAAATACCAATCAAGCCAACCTGAAATGAGTAAAAGCAACCCCTGACACAGTGTTTCGCTCCAATTAGAGCTTTTCAAAGAAGTATAGCTTTGTCCAGACACAAGGGAGCACCCAGTATAAGTCAATGAAATACCCTTTCAGGCATATAGTGACAAATAAATTATGCAAAAAAGAAGCAGAGAACTCTGGGTAGTTCTCAAGTTTAGGTCGAAAGCAGCTCCTGTATGGAGCACTCTCAACATCAGCGACACTCTAGATCTGCTCACCTCAAATGTCGGTTTTTCTATCAAAATCTTTAAGCATAGGATTAGCTCAGTGCCATCCACGCCGAGATAGAAAAGGACAAAGTCTTTTGCCATTTGTACAGCAAAGTCTTTAAGCATAGGACCAGCACAGTGCTGTCCTTGCCGAGCTGTAAAATGACAAACGCCAATTACCACTCCAGGCACAGTATTACAGCTTTGAATTTGTAAAATACCAATCAAACCAACCTGAAATGTGTAAAAACAACCCCTGACACAGTGTTTCGCTCTAATTAGAGCTCTTCAGAGAGGTATAGCTTTGTCCAGACATAAGGGAGCACCCAGTATAAGTCAAAGAAATACCCTTTCAGGCATAGAGTGACGAATAAATTATGCAAAAAAGAAGCAGAGAACTCTGGGTAGTTCTCAAGTTTAGGTGGAAAGCAGCTCCTGTATGGAGCTCTCTCAACACCAGCGACACTCTAGATCAGCTCACCTCAAATGTCTGTTTTTCTATCAAAATATTTAAGCATAGGATTAGCACAGTGCCAACCACGCCGAGATAGAAAAGGACAAAGTCTTTTGCCATTTGTACAGCAAAGTCTTTAAGCATAGGACTAGCACAGTGCTGTCCTTGCCGATCTGTAAAATGACAAAAGCCAATTACCACTCCAGGCACAGTATTACAGCTTTGAATGGGTAAAATACCAATCAAGCCAACCTGAAATGAGTAAAAGCAACCCCTGACACAGTGTTTCGCTCTAATTAGAGCTCTTCAGAGAGGTATAGCTTTGTCCAGACACAAGGGAGCACCCAGTATAAGTCAATGAAATACCCGTTCAGGCATAGAGTGACGAATAAATTATGCAAAAAAGAAGCAGAGAACTCTGGGTAGTTCTCAAGATTAGGTGGAAAGCAGCTTCTGTATGGAGCACTCTCAACACCAGCGACACTCTAGATCTGCTCACCTCAAATGTCTGTTTTTCTATCAAAATCTTTAAGCATAGGATTAGCACAGTGCCATCCACGCCGAGATAGAACAGGACAAAATCTTTTGCCATTTGTACAGCAAAGTCTTTAAGCATAGGATTAGCACAGTGCTGTCCTTGCCGAGCTGTAAAATGACAAAAGCCAATTACCACTCCAGGCAAAGTATTACAGCTTTGAATTGGTAAAATACCAAACAAGCCAACCTGAAATGAGTAAAAGCAACCCCTGACACAGTGTTTCGCTCTAATTAGAGCTCTTCTGAGAAGTGTAGCTTTGTCCAGACACAAGGGAGCACCCAGTATAAGTCAAAGAAATACCCTTTCAAGCATAGAGTGACGAATAAATTTTGCAAAAAAAAAGCTGAGAACTCTGGGTAGTTCTCAAGTTTAGGTGGAAAGCAGCTCCTGCATGGAGCACTCTCAACACCAGCGACACTCTAGATCTGCTCACCTCAAATGTCTGTTTTGCTATCAAAATCTTTAAGCATAGGATTAGCACAGTGCCAACCACGCCGAGATAGAAAAGGACAAAGTCTTTTGCCATTTGTACAGCAAAGTCTTTAAGCATAGGACTAGCACAGCGTTGTCCTTGCCGATCTGTAAATTGACAAAAGCCAATTACCACTCCAGGCACAGCATTACAGCTTTGAATGGGTAAAATACCAATCAAGCCAACCTAAAATGAGTAATAGCAACCCCTGACACAGTGTTTCGCTCTAATTAGAGCTCTTCAGAGAGGTATAGCTTTGTCCAGACACAAGGGAGCACCCAGTATAAGTCAATGAAATATCCTTTCAGGCATAGAGTGACGAATAAATTATGCAAAAAAGAAGCAGAGAACTCTGGGTAGTTCTCAAGTTTAGGTCGAAAGCAGCTCCTGTATGGAGCACTCTCAACATCAGCGACACTCTAGATCTGCTCACCTCAAATGTCTGTTTTTCTATCAAAATCTTTAAGCATAGGATTAGCGCAGTGCCAACCACGCCGAGATAGAAAAGGACAAAGTCTTTTGCCATTTGTACAGCAAAGTCTTTAAGCATAGGACTAGCACAATGCTGTCCTTGCCGAGCTGATAATTGACAAAAGCCAATTACCACTCCAGACACAGTATTACAGCTTTGAATTGGTAAAATACCAATCAAGCCAACCTGAAATGAGTAAAAGGAACCCCTGACACAGTGTTTCGCTCTAATTAGAGCTCTTCAGAGAGGTATAACTTTGTCCAGACACAAGGGAGCACCCAGTATAAGTCAAAGAAATACCCTTTCAGGCATAGAGTGACGAATAAATTATGCAAAAAAGAAGCAGAGAACTCTGGGTAGTTCTCAAGTTTAGGTGGAAAGCAGCTCCTGTATGGAGCACTCTCAACACCAGCGACACTCTAGATCTGCTCACCTCAAATGTCTGTTTTTCTATCAAAATCTTTAAGCATAGGATTAGCACAGTGCCAACCACGCCGAGATAGAAAAGGACAAAGTCTTTTGCCATTTGTACAGCAAAGTCTTTAAGCATAGGACTAGCACAGTGCTGTCCTTGCCGAGCTGTAAAATGACAAAAGCCAATTACCACTCCAGGCACAGTATTACAGCTTTGAATAGGTAAAATACCAATCAAGCCAAACTGAAATGAGTAAAAGCAACCCCTGACACAGTGTTTCGCTCTAATTAGAGCTCTTCAGAGAGGTATAGCTTTGTCCAGACACAAGGGAGCACCCAGTATAAGTCAATGAAATACCCTTTCAGGCATAGAGTGACGAATAAATTATGCAAAAAAGAAGCAGAGAACTCTGGGTAGTTCTCAAGATTAGGTGGAAAGCAGCTTCAGTATGGAGCACTCTCAACACCAGCGACACTCTTGATCTGCTCACCTCAAATGTCTGTTTTTCTATCAAAATCTTTAAGCATAGGATTAGCACAGTGCCAACCACGCCGAGATAGAAAAGAACAAAGTCTTTTGCCATTTGTCCAGCAAAGTCTTTAAGCATAGGACTAGAACAGTGCTGTCCTTGCCGAGCTGCAAATTGACAAAAGCCAATTACCACTCCAGACACAGTATTACAGCTTTGAATTGGTAAAATACCAATCAAGCCAACCTGAAATGAGTAAAAGCAACCCCAGACACAGTGTTTCGCTCTAATTAGAGCTCTTCAGAGTGGTATAACTTTGTCCAGACACAAGGGAGCACCCAGTATAAGTCAATGAAATACCCTTTCAGGCATAGAGTGACGAATAAATTATGCAAAAAAGAAGCAGAGAACTCTGGGTAGTTCTCAAGTTTAGGTGGAAAGCAGATCCTGTATGGAGCACTCTCAACACCAGCGACACTCTAGATCTGCTCACCTCAAATGTCTGTTTTTCTATCAAAATCTTTAAGCATAGGATTAGCACAGTGCCAACCACGCCGAGATAGAAAAGGACAAAGTCTTTTGCCATTTGTACAGCAAAGTCTTTAAGCATAGGACTAGCACAGTGCTGTGTTTGCCGAGCTGTAAATTGACAAAAGCCAATTACTACTCCAGACACAGTATTACAGCTTTGAATTGGTAAAATACCAATCAAGCCAACCTGAAATGAGTAAAAGCAACCCCTGACAAAGTGTTTCGCTCTAATTAGAGCTCTTCAGAGAGGTATAGCTTTGTCCAGACACAAGGGAGCACCCAGTATAAGTCAATGAAATACCCTTTCAGGCATAGAGTGACGAATAAATTATGCAAAAAAGAAGCAGAGAACTCTGGGTAGTTCTCAAGATTAGGTGGAAAGCAGCTTCAGTATGGAGCACTCTCAACACCAGCGACACTCTTGATCTGCTCACCTCAAATGTCTGTTTTTCTATCAAAATCTTTAAGCATAGGATTAGCACAGTGCCATCCACGCCGAGATAGAAAAGGACAAAGTCTTTTGCCATTTGTACAGCAAAGTCTTTAAGCATAGGATTAGCACAGTGCTGTCCTTGCCGAGCTGTAAAATGACAAAAGCCAATTACCACTCCAGGCACAGTATTACAGTTTTGAATTGGTAAAATACCAAACAAGCCAACCTGAAATGAGTAAAAGCAACCCCTGACACAGTATTTCGCTCTAATTAGAGCTCTTCAGAGAGGTATAGCTTTGTCCAGACACAAGGGAGCACCCAGTATAAGTAAAAGAAATACCCTTTCAAGCATAGAGTGACGAATAAATTATGCAAAAAAGAAGCAGAGAACTCTGGGTAGTTCTAAAGATTAGGTGGAAAGCAGCTTCTGTATGGAGCACTCACAACACCAGCGACCCTCTAGATCTGCTCACCTCAAATGTCTGTTTTTCTATCAAAAACTTTAAGCATAGGATTAGCACTGTGCCATCCACGCCGAGATAGAAAAGGACAAAGTCTTTTCCCATTTGTACAGCAAAGTCTTTAAGCATAGGATTAGCACAGTAATGTCCTTGCCGAGCTGTAAAATGACAAAAGCCAATTACCACTCCAGGCACAGTATTACAGCTTTGAATTGGTAAAATACTAAACAAGCCAACCTGAAATGAGTAAAAGCAACCCCTGACACAGTGTTTCGCTCTAATTAGAGCTCTTCAGAGAGGTATAGCTTTGTCCAGACACAAGGGAGCACCCAGTATAAGTCAAAGAAATAACCTTTCAGGCATAGAGTGACAAATAAATTATGCAAAAAAGAAGCAGAGAACTCTGGGTAGTTCTCAAGTTTAGGTGGAAAGCAGCTCCTGTATGGAGCACTCTCAACACCAGCGACACTCTAGATCTGCTCACCTCAAATGTCTGTTTTTCTATCAAAATATTTAAGCATAGGATTAGCACAGTGCCAACCACGCCGAGATAGAAAAGGACAAAGTCTTTTGCCATTTGTACAGCAAAGTCTTTAAGCATAGGACTAGCACAGTGCTGTCCTTGCCGATCTGTAAAATGACGAAAGCCAATTACCACTCCAGGCACAGTATTACAACTTTGAATGGGTAAAATACCAATCAAGCCAAACTGAAATGAGTAAAAGCAACTCCTGACACAGTGTTTCGCTCTAATTAGAGCTCTTCAGAGAGGTATAGCTTTGTCCAGATACAAGGGAGCACCCAGTATAAGTCAAAGAAATAACCTTTCAGGCATAGAGTGACGGATAAATTATGCAAAAAAGAAGCAGAGAACTCTGGGTAGTTCTCAAGTTTAGGTGGAAAGCAGCTCTTGCATGGAGCACTTTCAACACCAGTGACACTCTAGATCTGCTCACCTCAAATGTCTGTTTTTCTATCAAAATATTTAAGCATAGGATTAGCACAGTGCCAACCACGCCGAGATAGAAAAGGACAAAGTATTTTGCCATTTGTACAGCAAAGTCTTTAAGCATAGGTCTAGCACAGTGCTGTCCTTGCCGAGCTGTAAAATGACAAAAGCCAATTACCACTCCAGGCACAATATTACAGCTTTGAATTGGTAAAATACCAATCAAACCAACCTGAAATGAGTAAAAAACAACCCCTGACACAGTGTTTCGCTCTAATTAGAGCTCTTCAGAGAGGTATAGCTTTGTCCAGACGCAAGGGAGCACCCAGTATAAGTCAAAGAAATACCCTTTCAGGCATAGAGTGACGAATAAATTATGCAAAAAAGAAGCAGAGAACTCTGGGTAGTTCTCAAGTTTAGGTGGAAAGCAGCTCCTGTATTGAGCACTCTCAACACCAGCAACACTCTAGATCTGCTCACCTCAAATGTCTGTTTTTCTATCAAAATCTTTAAGCATAGGATTAGCACGCTGCCAACCACGCCGAGATAGAAAAGGATAAAGTCTTTTGCCATTTGTACAACAAAGTCTTTAAGCATAGGACTAGCACAGTGCTGTCCTTGCCGATCTGTAAAATGACAAAAGCCAATTAGCACTCCAGGCACAGTATTACAGCTTTGAATAGGTAAAATACCAATCAAGCAAACCTGAAATGAGTAAAAGCAACCCCTGACACAGTGTTTCGCTCTAATTAGAGCTTTTCAGAGAGGTATAGCTTTGTCCAGACACAAGGGAGCACCCAGTATAAGTCAAAAAAATACCCTTTCAGGCATAGAGTGATGAATAAATTATGCAAAAAAGAAGCAGAGAACTCTGGGTAGTTCTCAAGTTTAGGTGGAAAGCAGCTCCTGTATGGAGCTCTCTCAACACCAGCGACACTCTAGATCTGCTCACCTCAAATGTCTGTTTTTCTATCAAAATATTTAAGCATAGGATTAGCACAGTGCCAACCACGCCGAGATAGAAAAGGACAAAGTCTTTTGCCATTTGTACAGCAAAGTCTTTAAGCATAGGACTAGCACAGTGCTGTCCTTGCCGATCTGTAAAATGACAAAAGCCAATTACCACTCCAGGCACAGTATTACAGCTTTGAATGGGTAAAATACCAATCAAGCCAACCTGAAATGAGTAAAAGCAACCCCTGACACAGTGTTTCGCTCTAATTAGAGCTCTTCTGAGAAGTGTAGCTTTGTCCAGACACAAGGGAGCACCCAGTATAAGTCAAAGAAATACCCTTTCAAGCATAGAGTGACGAATAAATTATGCAAAAAAAAAGCAGAGAACTCTGGGTAGTTCTCAAGTTTAGGTGGAAAGCAGCTCCTGCATGGAGCACTCTCAACACCAGCGACACTCTAGATCTGCTCACCTCAAATGTCTGTTTTTCTATCAAAATCTTTAAGCATAGGATTAGCACAGTACCAACCACGCCGAGATAGAAAAGAACAAAGTCTTTTGCCATTTGTCCAGCAAAGTCTTTAAGCATAGGACTAGCACAGTGCTGTCCTTGCCAAGCTGTAAATTGACAAAAGCCAATTACCACTCCAGGCACAGTATTACAGCTTTGAATTGGTAAAATACCAATCAAGCCAACCTGAAATGAGTAAAAGCAACCCCTGACACAGTGTTTCGCTCTAATTAGAGCTTTTCAGAGAAGTATAGCTTTGTCCAGACACAAGGGAGCACCCAGTATAAGTCAATGAAATACCCTTTCAGGCATATAGTGACAAATAAATTATGCAAAAAAGAAGCAGAGAACTCTGGGTAGTTCTCAAGTTTAGGTCGAAAGCAGCTCCTGTATGGAGCACTCTCAACATCAGCGACACTCTAGATCTGCTCACCTCAAATGTCTGTTTTTCTATCAAAATCTTTAAGCATAGGATTAGCTCAGTGCCATCCACGCCGAGATAGAAAAGGACAAAGTCTTTTGCCATTTGTACAGCAAAGTCTTTAAGCATAGGACCAGCACAGTGCTGTCCTTGCCGAGCTGTAAAATGACAAACGCCAATTACCACTCCAGGCACAGTATTACAGCTTTGAATGGGTAAAATACCAATCAAGCCAACCTGAAATGAGTAAAAGCAACCCCTGACACAGTGTTTCGCTCTAATTCGAGCTCTTCTGAGAAGTGTAGCTTTGTCCAGACACAAGGGAGCACCCAGTATAAGTCAAAGAAATACCCTTTCAAGCATAGAGTGACGAATAAATTATGCAAAAAAAAAGCAGAGAACTCTGGGTAGTTCTCAAGTTTAGGTGGAAAGCAGCTCCTGCATGGAGCACTCTCAACACCAGCGACACTCTAGATCTGCTCACCTCAAATGTCTGTTTTGCTATCAAAATCTTTAAGCATAGGATTAGCACAGTGCCAACCACACCGAGATAGAAAAGGACAAAGTCTTTTGCCATTTGTACAGCAAAGTCTTTAAGCATAGGACTAGCACAGCGCTGTCCTTGCCGATCTGTAAAATGACAAAAGCCAATTACCACTCCAGGCACAGCATTACAGCTTTGAATGGGTAAAATACCAATCAAGCCAACCTAAAATGAGTAAAAGCAACCCCTGACACAGTGTTTCGCTCTAATTAGAGCTCTTCAGAGAGGTATAGCTTTGTCCAGACACAAGGGAGCACCCAGTATACGTCAATGAAATATCCTTTCAGGCATAGAGTGACGAATAAATTATGCAAAAAAGAAGCAGAGAACTCTGGGTAGTTCTCAAGTTTAGGTCGAAAGCAGCTCCTGTATGGAGCACTCTCAACATCAGCGACACTCTAGATCTGCTCACCTCAAATGTCTGTTTTTCTATCAAAATCTTTAAGCATAGGATTAGCACAGTGCCAACCACGCCGAGATAGAAAATAACAAAGTCTTTTGCCATTTGTACAGCAAAGTCTTTAAGCATAGGACTAGCACAATGCTGTCCTTGCCGAGCTGTAAATTGACAAAAGCCAATTACCACTCCAGACACAGTATTACAGCTTTGAATTGGTAAAATACCAATCAAGCCAACCTGAAATGAGTAAAAGGAACCCCTGACACAGTGTTTCGCTCTAATTAGAGCTCTTCAGAGAGGTATAACTTTGTCCAGACACAAGGGAGCACCCAGTATAAGTCAAAGAAATACCCTTTCAGGCATAGAGTGACGAATAAATTATGCAAAAAAGAAGCAGAGAACTCTGGGTAGTTCTCAAGTTTAGGTGGAAAGCAGCTCCTGTATGGAGCACTCTCAACACCAGCGACACTCTAGATCTGCTCACCTCAAATGTCTGTTTTTCTATCAAAATCTTTAAGCATAGGATTAGCACAGTGCCAACCACGCCGAGATAGAAAAGGACAAAGTCTTTTGCCATTTGTACAGCAAAGTCTTTAAGCATAGGACTAGCACAGTGCTGTCCTTGCCGAGCTGTTAAATGACAAAAGCCAATTACCACTCCAGGCACAGTATTACAGCTTTGAATAGGTAAAATACCAATCAAGCCAACCTGAAATGTGTAAAAGCAACCGCTGACACAGTATTGCGCTCTAATTAGAGCTCTTCAGAGAGGTATAGCTTTGTCCAGACACAAGGGAGCACCCAGTATAAGTCACTGAAATACACTTTCAGGCATAGAGTGACGAATAAATTATGCAAAAAAGAAGCAGAGAACTCTGGGTAGTTCTCAAGTTTAGGTCGAAAGCAGCTCCTGTATGGAGCACTCTCAACATCAGCGACACTCTAGATCTGCTCACAACAAATGTCGGTTTTTCTACCAAAATCTTTAAGCATTGGATTAGCTCAGTGCCATCCACGCCGAGATAGAAAAGGACAAAGTCTTTTGCCATTTGTACAGCAAAGTCTTTAAGCATAGGACTAGCACAATGCTGTCCTTGCCGAGCTGTAAAATGACAAAAGCCAATTACCACTCCAGGCACAGTATTACAGCTTTGAATAGGTAAAATACCAATCAAGCCAACCTGAAATGAGTAAAAGCAACCCCTGACACAGTGTTTCGCTCTAATTAGAGCTCTTCAGAGAGGTATAGCTTTGTCCAGACACAAGGGAGCACCCAGTATAAGTCAAAGAAATACCCTTTCAGGCATAGAGTGACGAATAAATTATGCAAAAAAGAAGCAGAGAACTCTGCAAGTTTAGGTGGAAAGCAGATCCTGTATGGAGCACTCTCAACACCAGCGACACTCTAGATCTGCTCACCTCAAATGTCTGTTTTTCTATCAAAATCTTTAAGCATAGGATTAGCACAGTGCCAACCACGCCGAGATAGAAAAGGACAAAGTCTTTTGCCATTTGTACAGCAAAGTCTTTAAGCATAGGACTAGCACAGTGCTGTGTTTGCCGAGCTGTAAATTGACAAAAGCCAATTACTACTCCAGACACAGTATTACAGCTTTGAATTGGTAAAATACCAATCAAGCCAACCTGAAATGAGTAAAAGCAACCCCTGACAAAGTGTTTCGCTCTAATTAGAGCTCTTCAGAGAGGTATAGCTTTGTCCAGACACAAGGGAGCACCCAGTATAAGTCAATGAAATACCCTTTCAGGCATAGAGTGACGAATAAATTATGCAAAAAAGAAGCAGAGAACTCTGGGTAGTTCTCAAGATTAGGTGGAAAGCAGCTTCAGTATGGAGCACTCTCAACACCAGCGACACTCTTGATCTGCTCACCTCAAATGTCTGTTTTTCTATCAAAATCTTTAAGCATAGGATTAGCACAATGCCATCCACGCCGAGATAGAAAAGGACAAAGTCTTTTGCCATTTGTACAGCAAAGTCTTTAAGCATAGGATTAGCACAGTGCTGTCCTTGCCGAGCTGTAAAATGACAAAAGCCAATTACCACTCCAGGCACAGTATTACAGTTTTGAATTGGTAAAATACCAAACAAGCCAACCTGAAATGAGTAAAAGCAACCCGTGACAAAGTGTTTCGCTCTAATTAGAGCTCTTCAGAGAGGTATAGCTTTGTCCAGACACAAGGGAGCACCCAGTATAAGTCAATGAAATATCCTTTCAGGCATAGAGTGACGAATAAATTATGCAAAAAAGAAGCAGAGAACTCTGGGTAGTTCTCAAGTTTAGGTCGAAAGCAGCTCCTTTATGGAGCACTCTCAACATCAGCGACACTCTAGATCTGCTCACCTCAAATGTCTGTTTTTCTATCAAAATCTTTAAGCATAGGATTAGCACAGTGCCAACCACGCCGAGATAGAAAAGAACAAAGTCTTTTGCCATTTGTCCAGCAAAGTCTTTAAGCATAGGACTAGCACAGTGCTGTCCTTGCCGATCTGTAAAATGACAAAAGCCAATTACCACTCCAGGCACAGTATTACAGCTTTAAATGGGTAAAATACCAATCAAGCCAACCTGAAATGAGTAAAAGCAACCCCTGACACAGTGTTTCGCTCTAATTCGAGCTCTTCTGAGAAGTGTAGCTTTGTCCAGACACAAGGGAGCACCCAGTATAAGTCAAAGAAATACCCTTTCAAGCATAGAGTGACGAATAAATTATGCAAAAAAAAAGCAGAGAACTCTGGGTAGTTCTCAAGTTTAGGTGGAAAGCAGCTCCTGCATGGAGCACTCTCAACACCAGCGACACTCTAGATCTGCTCACCTCAAATGTCTGTTTTGCTATCAAAATCTTTAAGCATAGGATTAGCACAGTGCCAACCACACCGAGATAGAAAAGGACAAAGTCTTTTGCCATTTGTACAGCAAAGTCTTTAAGCATAGGACTAGCACAGCGCTGTCCTTGCCGATCTGTAAAATGACAAAAGCCAATTACCACTCCAGGCACAGCATTACAGCTTTGAATGGGTAAAATACCAATCAAGCCAACCTAAAATGAGTAAAAGCAACCCCTGACACAGTGTTTCGCTCTAATTAGAGCTCTTCAGAGAGGTATAGCTTTGTCCAGACACAAGGGAGCACCCAGTATACGTCAATGAAATATCCTTTCAGGCATAGAGTGACGAATAAATTATGCAAAAAAGAAGCAGAGAACTCTGGGTAGTTCTCAAGTTTAGGTCGAAAGCAGCTCCTGTATGGAGCACTCTCAACATCAGCGACACTCTAGATCTGCTCACCTCAAATGTCTGTTTTTCTATCAAAATCTTTAAGCATAGGATTAGCACAGTGCCAACCACGCCGAGATAGAAAATAACAAAGTCTTTTGCCATTTGTACAGCAAAGTCTTTAAGCATAGGACTAGCACAATGCTGTCCTTGCCGAGCTGTAAATTGACAAAAGCCAATTACCACTCCAGACACAGTATTACAGCTTTGAATTGGTAAAATACCAATCAAGCCAACATGAAATGAGTAAAAGGAACCCCTGACACAGTGTTTCGCTCTAATTAGAGCTCTTCAGAGAGGTATAACTTTGTCCAGACACAAGGGAGCACCCAGTATAAGTCAAAGAAATACCCTTTCAGGCATAGAGTGAAGAATAAATTATGCAAAAAAGAAGCAGAGAACTCTGGGTAGTTCTCAAGTTTAGGTGGAAAGCAGCTCCTGTATGGAGCACTCTCAACACCAGCGACACTCTAGATCTGCTCACCTCAAATGTCTGTTTTTCTATCAAAATCTTTAAGCATAGGATTAGCACAGTGCCAACCACGCCGAGATAGAAAAGGACAAAGTCTTTTGCCATTTGTACAGCAAAGTCTTTAAGCATAGGACTAGCACAGTGCTGTCCTTGCCGAGCTGTTAAATGACAAAAGCCAATTACCACTCCAGGCACAGTATTACAGCTTTGAATAGGTAAAATACCAATCAAGCCAACCTGAAATGTGTAAAAGCAACCGCTGACACAGTATTGCGCTCTAATTAGAGCTCTTCAGAGAGGTATAGCTTTGTCCAGACACAAGGGAGCACCCAGTATAAGTCACTGAAATACACTTTCAGGCATAGAGTGACGAATAAATTATGCAAAAAAGAAGCAGAGAACTCTGGGTAGTTCTCAAGTTTAGGTCGAAAGCAGCTCCTGTATGGAGCACTCTCAACATCAGCGACACTCTAGATCTGCTCACAACAAATGTCGGTTTTTCTACCAAAATCTTTAAGCATTGGATTAGCTCAGTGCCATCCACGCCGAGATAGAAAAGGACAAAGTCTTTTGCCATTTGTACAGCAAAGTCTTTAAGCATAGGACTAGCACAATGCTGTCCTTGCCGAGCTGTAAAATGACAAAAGCCAATTACCACTCCAGGCACAGTATTACAGCTTTGAATAGGTAAAATACCAATCAAGCCAACCTGAAATGAGTAAAAGCAACCCCTGACACAGTGTTTCGCTCTAATTAGAGCTCTTCAGAGAGGTATAGCTTTGTCCAGACACAAGGGAGCACCCAGTATAAGTCAAAGAAATACCCTTTCAGGCATAGAGTGACGAATAAATTATGCAAAAAAGAAGCAGAGAACTCTGCAAGTTTAGGTGGAAAGCAGATCCTGTATGGAGCACTCTCAACACCAGCGACACTCTAGATCTGCTCACCTCAAATGTCTGTTTTTCTATCAAAATCTTTAAGCATAGGATTAGCACAGTGCCAACCACGCCGAGATAGAAAAGGACAAAGTCTTTTGCCATTTGTACAGCAAAGTCTTTAAGCATAGGACTAGCACAGTGCTGTGTTTGCCGAGCTGTAAATTGACAAAAGCCAATTACTACTCCAGACACAGTATTACAGCTTTGAATTGGTAAAATACCAATCAAGCCAACCTGAAATGAGTAAAAGCAACCCCTGACAAAGTGTTTCGCTCTAATTAGAGCTCTTCAGAGAGGTATAGCTTTGTCCAGACACAAGGGAGCACCCAGTATAAGTCAATGAAATACCCTTTCAGGCATAGAGTGACGAATAAATTATGCAAAAAAGAAGCAGAGAACTCTGGGTAGTTCTCAAGATTAGGTGGAAAGCAGCTTCAGTATGGAGCACTCTCAACACCAGCGACACTCTTGATCTGCTCACCTCAAATGTCTGTTTTTCTATCAAAATCTTTAAGCATAGGATTAGCACAATGCCATCCACGCCGAGATAGAAAAGGACAAAGTCTTTTGCCATTTGTACAGCAAAGTCTTTAAGCATAGGATTAGCACAGTGCTGTCCTTGCCGAGCTGTAAAATGACAAAAGCCAATTACCACTCCAGGCACAGTATTACAGTTTTGAATTGGTAAAATACCAAACAAGCCAACCTGAAATGAGTAAAAGCAACCCGTGACAAAGTGTTTCGCTCTAATTAGAGCTCTTCAGAGAGGTATAGCTTTGTCCAGACACAAGGGAGCACCCAGTATAAGTCAATGAAATATCCTTTCAGGCATAGAGTGACGAATAAATTATGCAAAAAAGAAGCAGAGAACTCTGGGTAGTTCTCAAGTTTAGGTCGAAAGCAGCTCCTTTATGGAGCACTCTCAACATCAGCGACACTCTAGATCTGCTCACCTCAAATGTCTGTTTTTCTATCAAAATCTTTAAGCATAGGATTAGCACAGTGCCAACCACGCCGAGATAGAAAAGAACAAAGTCTTTTGCCATTTGTCCAGCAAAGTCTTTAAGCATAGGACTAGCACAGTGCTGTCCTTGCCGAGCTGTAAATTGACAAAAGCCAATTACCACTCCAGACACAGTATTACAGCTTTGAATTGGTAAAATACCAATCAAGCCAACCTGAAATGAGTAAAAGCAACCCCTGACACAGTGTTTTGCTCTAATTAGAGCTCTTCAGAGTGGTATAACTTTGTCCAGACACAAGGGAGCACCCAGTATAAGTCAATGAAATACCCTTTCAGGCATAGAGTGACGAATAAATTATGCAAAAAAGAAGCAGAGAACTCTGGGTAGTTCTCAAGTTTAGGTGGAAAGCAGATCCTGTGTGGAGCACTCTCAACACCAGCGACACTCTAGATCTGCTCACCTCAAATGTCTGTTTTTCTATCAAAATCTTTAAGCATAGGATTAGCACAATGCCAACCACGCCGAGATAGAAACGGACAAAGTCTTTTGCCATTTGTACAGCAAAGTCTTTAAGCATAGGACTAGCACAGTGCTGTGTTTGCCGAGCTGTAAATTGACAAAAGCCAATTACTACTCCAGACACAGTATTACAGCTTTGAATTGGTAAAATACCAATCAAGCCAACCTGAAATGAGTAAAAGCAACCCCTGACAAAGTGTTTCGCTCTAATTAGAGCTCTTCAGAGAGGTATAGCTTTGTCCAGACACAAGGGAGCACCCAGTATAAGTCAATGAAATACCCTTTCAGGCATAGAGTGACGAATACATTATGCAAAAAAGAAGCAGAGAACTCTGGGTAGTTCTCAAGATTAGGTGGAAAGCAGCTTCAGTATGGAGCACTCTCAACACCAGCGACACTCTTGATCTGCTCACCTCAAATGTCTGTTTTTCTATCAAAATCTTTAAGCATAGGATTAGCACTGTGCCATCCACGCTGAGATAGAAAAGGACAAAGTCTTTTGCCATTTGTACAGCAAAGTCTTTAAGCATAGGATTAGCACAGTGCTGTCCTTGCCGAGCTGTAAAATGACAAAAGCCAATTACCACTCCAGGCACAGTATTACAGTTTTGAATTGGTAAAATACCAAACAAGCCAACCTGAAATGAGTAAAAGCAACTCCTGACACAGTGTTTCGCTCTAATTAGAGCTCTTCAGAGAGGTATAGCTTTGTCCAGACACAAGGGAGCACCCAGTATAAGTCAAAGAAATACCCTTTCAGGCATAGAGTGACGAATAAATTATGCAAAAAAGAAGCAGAGAACTCTGGGTAGTTCTCAAGATTAGGTGGAAAGCAGCTTCTGTATGGATCACTCTCAACACCAGCGACCCTCTAGATCTGCTCACCTCAAATGTCTGTTTTTCTATCAAAAACTTTAAGCATAGGATTAGCACAGTGCCATCCACGCCGAGATAGAAAAGGACAAAGTCTTTTCCCATTTGTACAGCAAAGTCTTTAAGCATAGGATTAGCACAGTAATGTCCTTGCCGAGCTGTAAAATGACAAAACCCAATTACCACTCCAGGCACAGTATTACAGCTTTGAATTGGTAAAATACTAAACAAGCCAACCTGAAATGAGTAAAAGCAACCCCTGACACAGTGTTTCGCTCTAATTAGAGCTCTTCAGAGAGGTATAGCTTTGTCCAGACACAAGGGAGCACCCAGTATAAGTCAAAGAAATAACCTTTCAGGCATAGAGTGACAAATAAATTATGCAAAAAAGAAGCAGAGAACTCTGGGTAGTTCTCAAGTTTAGGTGGAAAGCAGCTCCTGTATGGATCACTCTCAACACCAGCGACACTCTAGATCTGCTCACCTCAAATGTCTGTTTTTCTATCAAAATCTTTAAGCATAGGATTAGCACAGTGCCAACCACGCCGAGATAGAAAAGGACAAAGTCTTTTGCCATTTGTACAGCAAAGTCTTTAAGCATAGGACTAGCACAGTGCTGTCCTTGCCGAGCTGTTAAATGACAAAAGCCAATTACCACTCCAGGCACAGTATTACAGCTTTGAATAGGTAAAATACCAATCAAGCCAACCTGAAATGTGTAAAAGCAACCGCTGACACAGTATTGCGCTCTAATTAGAGCTCTTCAGAGAGGTATAGCTTTGTCCAGACACAAGGGAGCACCCAGTATAAGTCACTGAAATACACTTTCAGGCATAGAGTGACGAATAAATTATGCAAAAAAGAAGCAGAGAACTCTGGGTAGTTCTCAAGTTTAGGTCGAAAGCAGCTCCTGTATGGAGCACTCTCAACATCAGCGACACTCTAGATCTGCTCACAACAAATGTCGGTTTTTCTACCAAAATCTTTAAGCATTGGATTAGCTCAGTGCCATCCACGCCGAGATAGAAAAGGACAAAGTCTTTTGCCATTTGTACAGCAAAGTCTTTAAGCATAGGACTAGCACAATGCTGTCCTTGCCGAGCTGTAAAATGACAAAAGCCAATTACCACTCCAGGCACAGTATTACAGCTTTGAATAGGTAAAATACCAATCAAGCCAACCTGAAATGAGTAAAAGCAACCCCTGACACAGTGTTTCGCTCTAATTAGAGCTCTTCAGAGAGGTATAGCTTTGTCCAGACACAAGGGAGCACCCAGTATAAGTCAAAGAAATACCCTTTCAGGCATAGAGTGACGAATAAATTATGCAAAAAAGAAGCAGAGAACTCTGCAAGTTTAGGTGGAAAGCAGATCCTGTATGGAGCACTCTCAACACCAGCGACACTCTAGATCTGCTCACCTCAAATGTCTGTTTTTCTATCAAAATCTTTAAGCATAGGATTAGCACAGTGCCAACCACGCCGAGATAGAAAAGGACAAAGTCTTTTGCCATTTGTACAGCAAAGTCTTTAAGCATAGGACTAGCACAGTGCTGTGTTTGCCGAGCTGTAAATTGACAAAAGCCAATTACTACTCCAGACACAGTATTACAGCTTTGAATTGGTAAAATACCAATCAAGCCAACCTGAAATGAGTAAAAGCAACCCCTGACAAAGTGTTTCGCTCTAATTAGAGCTCTTCAGAGAGGTATAGCTTTGTCCAGACACAAGGGAGCACCCAGTATAAGTCAATGAAATACCCTTTCAGGCATAGAGTGACGAATAAATTATGCAAAAAAGAAGCAGAGAACTCTGGGTAGTTCTCAAGATTAGGTGGAAAGCAGCTTCAGTATGGAGCACTCTCAACACCAGCGACACTCTTGATCTGCTCACCTCAAATGTCTGTTTTTCTATCAAAATCTTTAAGCATAGGATTAGCACAATGCCATCCACGCCGAGATAGAAAAGGACAAAGTCTTTTGCCATTTGTACAGCAAAGTCTTTAAGCATAGGATTAGCACAGTGCTGTCCTTGCCGAGCTGTAAAATGACAAAAGCCAATTACCACTCCAGGCACAGTATTACAGTTTTGAATTGGTAAAATACCAAACAAGCCAACCTGAAATGAGTAAAAGCAACCCGTGACAAAGTGTTTCGCTCTAATTAGAGCTCTTCAGAGAGGTATAGCTTTGTCCAGACACAAGGGAGCACCCAGTATAAGTCAATGAAATATCCTTTCAGGCATAGAGTGACGAATAAATTATGCAAAAAAGAAGCAGAGAACTCTGGGTAGTTCTCAAGTTTAGGTCGAAAGCAGCTCCTTTATGGAGCACTCTCAACATCAGCGACACTCTAGATCTGCTCACCTCAAATGTCTGTTTTTCTATCAAAATCTTTAAGCATAGGATTAGCACAGTGCCAACCACGCCGAGATAGAAAAGAACAAAGTCTTTTGCCATTTGTCCAGCAAAGTCTTTAAGCATAGGACTAGCACAGTGCTGTCCTTGCCGAGCTGTAAATTGACAAAAGCCAATTACCACTCCAGACACAGTATTACAGCTTTGAATTGGTAAAATACCAATCAAGCCAACCTGAAATGAGTAAAAGCAACCCCTGACACAGTGTTTTGCTCTAATTAGAGCTCTTCAGAGTGGTATAACTTTGTCCAGACACAAGGGAGCACCCAGTATAAGTCAATGAAATACCCTTTCAGGCATAGAGTGACGAATAAATTATGCAAAAAAGAAGCAGAGAACTCTGGGTAGTTCTCAAGTTTAGGTGGAAAGCAGATCCTGTGTGGAGCACTCTCAACACCAGCGACACTCTAGATCTGCTCACCTCAAATGTCTGTTTTTCTATCAAAATCTTTAAGCATAGGATTAGCACAATGCCAACCACGCCGAGCTAGAAACGGACAAAGTCTTTTGCCATTTGTACAGCAAAGTCTTTAAGCATAGGACTAGCACAGTGCTGTGTTTGCCGAGCTGTAAATTGACAAAAGCCAATTACTACTCCAGACACAGTATTACAGCTTTGAATTGGTAAAATACCAATCAAGCCAACCTGAAATGAGTAAAAGCAACCCCTGACAAAGTGTTTCGCTCTAATTAGAGCTCTTCAGAGAGGTATAGCTTTGTCCAGACACAAGGGAGCACCCAGTATAAGTCAATGAAATACCCTTTCAGGCATAGAGTGACGAATACATTATGCAAAAAAGAAGCAGAGAACTCTGGGTAGTTCTCAAGATTAGGTGGAAAGCAGCTTCAGTATGGAGCACTCTCAACACCAGCGACACTCTTGATCTGCTCACCTCAAATGTCTGTTTTTCTATCAAAATCTTTAAGCATAGGATTAGCACTGTGCCATCCACGCTGAGATAGAAAAGGACAAAGTCTTTTGCCATTTGTACAGCAAAGTCTTTAAGCATAGGATTAGCACAGTGCTGTCCTTGCCGAGCTGTAAAATGACAAAAGCCAATTACCACTCCAGGCACAGTATTACAGTTTTGAATTGGTAAAATACCAAACAAGCCAACCTGAAATGAGTAAAAGCAACTCCTGACACAGTGTTTCGCTCTAATTAGAGCTCTTCAGAGAGGTATAGCTTTGTCCAGACACAAGGGAGCACCCAGTATAAGTCAAAGAAATACCCTTTCAGGCATAGAGTGACGAATAAATTATGCAAAAAAGAAGCAGAGAACTCTGGGTAGTTCTCAAGATTAGGTGGAAAGCAGCTTCTGTATGGATCACTCTCAACACCAGCGACCCTCTAGATCTGCTCACCTCAAATGTCTGTTTTTCTATCAAAAACTTTAAGCATAGGATTAGCACAGTGCCATCCACGCCGAGATAGAAAAGGACAAAGTCTTTTCCCATTTGTACAGCAAAGTCTTTAAGCATAGGATTAGCACAGTAATGTCCTTGCCGAGCTGTAAAATGACAAAACCCAATTACCACTCCAGGCACAGTATTACAGCTTTGAATTGGTAAAATACTAAACAAGCCAACCTGAAATGAGTAAAAGCAACCCCTGACACAGTGTTTCGCTCTAATTAGAGCTCTTCAGAGAGGTATAGCTTTGTCCAGACACAAGGGAGCACCCAGTATAAGTCAAAGAAATAACCTTTCAGGCATAGAGTGACGAATAAATTATGCAAAAAAGAAGCAGAGAACTCTGGGTAGTTCTCAAGTTTAGGTGGAAAGCAGCTCCTGTATGGATCACTCTCAACACCAGCGACACTCTAGATCTGCTCCCCTCAAATGTCTGTTTTTCTATCAAAATATTTAAGCATAGGATTAGCACAGTGCCAACTATGCCGAGATAGAAAAGGACAAAGTCTTTTGCCATTTGTACAGCAAAGTCTTTAAGCATAGGACTAGCACAGTGCTGTCCTTGCCGATCTGTAAAATGACGAAAGACAATTACCACTCCAGACACAGTATTACAGCTTTGAATTGGTAAAATACCAATCAAGCCAACCTGAAATGAGTAAAAGCAACCCCTGACACAGTGTTTCGCTCTAATTAGAGGTCTTCAGAGAGGTATAGCTTTGTCCAGACACAAGGGAGCACCCAGTATAAGTCAAAAAAATACCCTTTCAGGCATAGAGTGACGAATAAATTATGCAAAAAAGAAGCAGAGAACTCTGCAAGTTTAGGTGGAAAGCAGATCCTGTATGGAGCACTCTCAACACCAGCGACACTCTAGATCTGCTCACCTCAAATGTCTGTTTTTCTATCAAAATCTTTAAGCATAGGATTAGCACAGTGCCAACCACGCCGAGATAGAAAAGGACAAAGTCTTTTGCCATTTGTACAGCAAAGTCTTTAAGCATAGGACTAGCACAGTGCTGTGTTTGCCGAGCTGTAAATTGACAAAAGCCAATTACTACTCCAGACACAGTATTACAGCTTTGAATTGGTAAAATACCAATCAAGCCAACCTGAAATGAGTAAAAGCAACCCCTGACAAAGTGTTTCGCTCTAATTAGAGCTCTTCAGAGAGGTATAGCTTTGTCCAGACACAAGGGAGCACCCAGTATAAGTCAATGAAATACCCTTTCAGGCATAGAGTGACGAATAAATTATGCAAAAAAGAAGCAGAGAACTCTGGGTAGTTCTCAAGATTAGGTGGAAAGCAGCTTCAGTATGGAGCACTCTCAACACCAGCGACACTCTTGATCTGCTCACCTCAAATGTCTGTTTTTCTATCAAAATCTTTAAGCATAGGATTAGCACAATGCCATCCACGCCGAGATAGAAAAGGACAAAGTCTTTTGCCATTTGTACAGCAAAGTCTTTAAGCATAGGATTAGCACAGTGCTGTCCTTGCCGAGCTGTAAAATGACAAAAGCCAATTACCACTCCAGGCACAGTATTACAGTTTTGAATTGGTAAAATACCAAACAAGCCAACCTGAAATGAGTAAAAGCAACCCGTGACAAAGTGTTTCGCTCTAATTAGAGCTCTTCAGAGAGGTATAGCTTTGTCCAGACACAAGGGAGCACCCAGTATAAGTCAATGAAATATCCTTTCAGGCATAGAGTGACGAATAAATTATGCAAAAAAGAAGCAGAGAACTCTGGGTAGTTCTCAAGTTTAGGTCGAAAGCAGCTCCTTTATGGAGCACTCTCAACATCAGCGACACTCTAGATCTGCTCACCTCAAATGTCTGTTTTTCTATCAAAATCTTTAAGCATAGGATTAGCACAGTGCCAACCACGCCGAGATAGAAAAGAACAAAGTCTTTTGCCATTTGTCCAGCAAAGTCTTTAAGCATAGGACTAGCACAGTGCTGTCCTTGCCGAGCTGTAAATTGACAAAAGCCAATTACCACTCCAGACACAGTATTACAGCTTTGAATTGGTAAAATACCAATCAAGCCAACCTGAAATGAGTAAAAGCAACCCCTGACACAGTGTTTTGCTCTAATTAGAGCTCTTCAGAGTGGTATAACTTTGTCCAGACACAAGGGAGCACCCAGTATAAGTCAATGAAATACCCTTTCAGGCATAGAGTGACGAATAAATTATGCAAAAAAGAAGCAGAGAACTCTGGGTAGTTCTCAAGTTTAGGTGGAAAGCAGATCCTGTGTGGAGCACTCTCAACACCAGCGACACTCTAGATCTGCTCACCTCAAATGTCTGTTTTTCTATCAAAATCTTTAAGCATAGGATTAGCACAATGCCAACCACGCCGAGATAGAAACGGACAAAGTCTTTTGCCATTTGTACAGCAAAGTCTTTAAGCATAGGACTAGCACAGTGCTGTGTTTGCCGAGCTGTAAATTGACAAAAGCCAATTACTACTCCAGACACAGTATTACAGCTTTGAATTGGTAAAATACCAATCAAGCCAACCTGAAATGAGTAAAAGCAACCCCTGACAAAGTGTTTCGCTCTAATTAGAGCTCTTCAGAGAGGTATAGCTTTGTCCAGACACAAGGGAGCACCCAGTATAAGTCAATGAAATACCCTTTCAGGCATAGAGTGACGAATACATTATGCAAAAAAGAAGCAGAGAACTCTGGGTAGTTCTCAAGATTAGGTGGAAAGCAGCTTCAGTATGGAGCACTCTCAACACCAGCGACACTCTTGATCTGCTCACCTCAAATGTCTGTTTTTCTATCAAAATCTTTAAGCATAGGATTAGCACTGTGCCATCCACGCTGAGATAGAAAAGGACAAAGTCTTTTGCCATTTGTACAGCAAAGTCTTTAAGCATAGGATTAGCACAGTGCTGTCCTTGCCGAGCTGTAAAATGACAAAAGCCAATTACCACTCCAGGCACAGTATTACAGTTTTGAATTGGTAAAATACCAAACAAGCCAACCTGAAATGAGTAAAAGCAACTCCTGACACAGTGTTTCGCTCTAATTAGAGCTCTTCAGAGAGGTATAGCTTTGTCCAGACACAAGGGAGCACCCAGTATAAGTCAAAGAAATACCCTTTCAGGCATAGAGTGACGAATAAATTATGCAAAAAAGAAGCAGAGAACTCTGGGTAGTTCTCAAGATTAGGTGGAAAGCAGCTTCTGTATGGATCACTCTCAACACCAGCGACCCTCTAGATCTGCTCACCTCAAATGTCTGTTTTTCTATCAAAAACTTTAAGCATAGGATTAGCACAGTGCCATCCACGCCGAGATAGAAAAGGACAAAGTCTTTTCCCATTTGTACAGCAAAGTCTTTAAGCATAGGATTAGCACAGTAATGTCCTTGCCGAGCTGTAAAATGACAAAACCCAATTACCACTCCAGGCACAGTATTACAGCTTTGAATTGGTAAAATACTAAACAAGCCAACCTGAAATGAGTAAAAGCAACCCCTGACACAGTGTTTCGCTCTAATTAGAGCTCTTCAGAGAGGTATAGCTTTGTCCAGACACAAGGGAGCACCCAGTATAAGTCAAAGAAATAACCTTTCAGGCATAGAGTGACAAATAAATTATGCAAAAAAGAAGCAGAGAACTCTGGGTAGTTCTCAAGTTTAGGTGGAAAGCAGCTCCTGTATGGATCACTCTCAACACCAGCGACACTCTAGATCTGCTCACCTCAAATGTCTGTTTTTCTATCAAAATATTTAAGCATAGGATTAGCACAGTGCCAACTATGCCGAGATAGAAAAGGACAAAGTCTTTTGCCATTTGTACAGCAAAGTCTTTAAGCATAGGACTAGCACAGTGCTGTCCTTGCCGATCTGTAAAATGACGAAAGACAATTACCACTCCAGACACAGTATTACAGCTTTGAATTGGTAAAATACCAATCAAGCCAACCTGAAATGAGTAAAAGCAACCCCTGACACAGTGTTTCGCTCTAATTAGAGGTCTTCAGAGAGGTATAGCTTTGTCCAGACACAAGGGAGCACCCAGTATAAGTCAAAAAAATACCCTTTCAGGCATAGAGTGACGAATAAATTATGCAAAAAAGAAGCAGAGAACTCTGGGTAGTTCTCAAGTTTAGGTGGAAAGCAGCTCTTGTATGGAGCACTTTCAACACCAGTGACACTCTAGATCTGCTCACCTCAAATGTCTGTTTTTCTATCAAAATCATTAAGCATAGGATTAGCACATTGCCAACCACGCCGAGATAGAAAAGAACAAAGTCTTTTGCCATTTGTCCAGCAAAGTCTTTAAGCATAGGACTAGCACAGTGCTGTCCTTGCCGAGCTGTAAATTGACAAAAGCCAATTACCACTCCAGACACAGTATTACAGCTTTGAATTGGTAAAATACCAATCAAGCCAACCTGAAATGAGTAAAAGCAACCCCTGACACAGTGTTTCGCTCTAATTAGAGCTCTTCAGAGAGGTATAACTTTGTCCAGACACAAGGGAGCACCCAGTATAAGTCAATGAAATACCCTTTCAGGCATAGAGTGACGAATAAATTATGCAAAAAAGAAGCAGAGAACTCTGGGTAGTTCTCAAGTTTAGGTGGAAAGCAGCTCCTGTATGGAGCACTCTCAACACCAGCGACACTCTAGATCTGCTCACCTCAAATGTCTGTTTTTCTATCAAAATCTTTAAGCATAGGATTAGCACAGTGCCAACCACGCCGAGATAGAAAAGGACAAAGTCTTTTGCCATTTGTACAGCAAAGTCTTTAAGCATAGGACTAGCACAGTGCTGTCTTTGCCGAGCTGTAAAATGACAAAAGCCAATTACCACTCCAGGCACAGTATTACAGCTTTGAATAGGTAAAATACCAATCAAGCCAACCTGAAATGAGTAAAAGCAACGCCTGACACAGTATTTCGCTCTAATTAGAGCTCTTCAGAGAGGTATAGCTTTGTCCAGACACAAGGGAGCACCCAGTATAAGTCAATGAAATACACTTTCAGGCATAGAGTGACGAATAAATTATGCAAAAAAGAAGCAGAGAACTCTGGGTAGTTCTCAAGTTTAGGTCGAAAGCAGCTCCTGTATGGAGCACTCTCAACATCAGCAACACTCTAGATCTGCTCACCTCAAATGTCGGTTTTTCTACCAAAATCTTTAAGCATTGGATTAGCTCAGTGCCATCCACGCCGAGATAGAAAAGGACAAAGTCTTTTGCCATTTGTACAGCAAAGTCTTTAAGCATAGGACTAGCACAGTGCTGTCCTTGCCGAGCTGTAAAATGACAAAAGCCAATTACCACTCCAGGCACAGTATTACAGCTTTGAATAGGTAAAATATCAATCAAGCCAACCTGAAATGAGTAAAAGCAACCCCTGACACAGTGTTTCGCTCTAATTAGAGCTCTTCAGAGAGGTATAGCTTTGTCCAGACACAAGGGAGCACCCAGTATAAGTCAAAGAAATACCCTTTCAGGCATAGAGTGACGAATCAATTATGCAAAAAAGAAGCAGAGAACTCTGCAAGTTTAGGTAGGAAGCAGATCCTGTATGGAGCACTCTCAACACCAGCGACACTCTAGATCTGCTCACCTCAAATGTCTGTTTTTCTATCAAAATCTTTAAGCATAGGATTAGCACAGTGCCAACCACGCCGAGATAGAAAAGGACAAAGTCTTTTGCCATTTGTACAGCAAAGTCTTTAAGTATAGGACTAGCACAGTGCTGTGTTTGCCGAGCTGTAAATTGACAAAAGCCAATTACTACTCCAGACACAGTATTACAGCTTTGAATTGGTAAAATACCAATCAAGCCAACCTGAAATGAGTAAAAGCAACCCCTAACAAAGTGTTTCGCTCTAATTAGAGCTCTTCAGAGAGGTATAGCTTTGTCCAGACACAAGGGAGCACCCAGTATAAGTCAATGAAATACCCTTTCAGGCATAGAGTGACGAATAAATTATGCAAAAAAGAAGCAGAGAACTCTGGGTAGTTCTCAAGATTAGGTGGAAAGCAGCTTCAGTATGGAGCACTCTCAACACCAGCGACACTCTTGATCTGCTCACCTCAAATGTCTGTTTTTCTATCAAAATCTTTAAGCATAGGATTAGCACAGTGCCATCCACGCCGAGATAGAAAAGGACAAAGTCTTTTGCCATTTGTACAGCAAAGTCTTTACGCATAGGATTAGCACAGTGCTGTCCTTGCCGAGCTGTAAAATGACAAAAGCCAATTACCACTCTAGGCACAGTATTACAGTTTTGAATTGGTAAAATACCAAACAAGCCAACCTGAAATGAGTAAAAGCAACCCCTGACACAGTGTTTCGCTCTAATTAGAGCTCTTCAGAGAGGTATAGCTTTGTCCAGACACAAGGGAGCACCCAGTATAAATCAATGAAATATCCTTTCAGGCATAGAGTGACGAATAAATTATGCAAAAAAGAAGCAGAGAACTCTGGGTAGTTCTCAAGTTTAGGTCGAAAGCAGCTCCTGTATTGAGCACTCTCAACATCAGCGACACTCTAGATCTGCTCACCTCAAATGTCGTTTTTTCTATCAAAATCTTTAAGCATAGGATTAGCTCAGTGCCATCCACGCCGAGATAGAAAAGGACAAAGTCTTTTGCCATTTGTACTGCAAAGTCTTTAAGCATAGGACTAGCACAGTGCTGTCCTTGCCGAGCTGTAAAATGACAAAAGCCAATTACCACTCCAGGCACAGTATTACAGCTTTGAATTGGTAAAATACCAATCAAGCCAACCTGAAATGAGTAAAAGCAACCCCTGACACAGTGTTTCGCACTAATTAAAGCTCTTCAGAGAGGTATAGCTTTTTCCAGACACAAGGGAGCAACCAGTATAAGTCAAAGAAATACCCTTTCAGGGATAGAGTACCAATAAATTATGCAAAAAAGAAGCAGAGAACTCTGATTAGTTCTCAAGATTAAGTGGAAAGCAGCTTCTGTATGGAGCACTCTCAACACCAGCGACACTCTAGATCTGCTCACGTCAAATGTCTGTTTTTCTATCAAAATCTTTAAGCATAGGATTAGCACAGTGCCATCCACGCCTAGATAGAATAGGACAAAGTCTTTTATCATTTGTACAGCAAAGTCTTTAAGCATAGGACTAGCACAGTGCTGCCCTTGCCGAGCTGTAAAATGACAAAAGCCAATTACCACTCCAGGCACAGTATTACAGCTTTGAATTGGTAAAATACCAATCAAGCCAACCTGAAATGAGTAAAAGCAACCCCTGACACAGTGTTTCGCTCTAATTAGAGCTTTTCAGAGAGGTATAGCTTTGTCCAGACACAAGGGAGCACCCAGTATAAGTCAATGAAATACCCTTTCAGGCATAGAGTGACAAATAAATTATGCAAAAAAGAAGCAGAGAACTCTGGGTAGTTCTCAAGTTTAGGTCAAAAGCAGCTCCTGTATGGAGCACTCTCAACACCAGCGACACTCTAGATCTGCTCACCTCAAATGTCGGTTTTTCTATCAAAATCTTTAAGCATAGGATTAGCTCAGTGCTATCCACGCCGAGATAGAAAAGGACAAAGTCTTTTGCCATTTGTACAGCAAAGTCTTTAAGCAAAGGACTAGCACAGTGCAGTCCTTGCCGAGCTGTAAAATGACAAACGCCAATTACCACTCCAGGCACAGTATTACAGCTTTGAATTGGTAAAATAAAAATCAAACCAACCTGAAATGAGTAAAAGCAACCCCTGACACAGTGTTTCGCTCTAATTAGAGCTCTTCAGAGAGGTATAGCTTTGCCCAGACACAAGGGAGCACCCAGTATAAGTCAAAGAAATACCCTTTCAGGCATAGAGTGACAAATAAATTATGCAAAAAAGAAGCAGAGAACTCTGGGTAGTTCTCAAGTTTAGGTGGAAAGCAGCTCCTGTATTGAGCACTCTCAACACCAGCGACACTCTAGATCTGCTCACCTCAAATGTCTGTTTTTCTATCAAAATCTTTAAGCATAGGATTAGCACAGTGCCAACCACGCCGAGATAGAAAAGGACAAAGTCTTTTGCCATTTGTACAGCAAACTCTTTAAGCATAGGACTAGCACAGTGCTGTCCTTGCCGAGCTGTAAAATGACAAAAGCCAATTGCCACTCCAGGCACAGTATTACAGCTTTGAATTGGTAAAATACCAATCAAGCCAACCTGAAATGAGTAAAAGCAACCCCTGACACAGTGTTTCGCACTAATTTAAGCTCTTCAGAGAGGTATAGCTTTTTCCAGACACAAGGGAGCACCCAGTATAAGTCAAAGAAATACCCTTTCAGGGATAGAGTACCAATAAATTATGCAAAAAAGAAGCAGAGAACTCTGATTAGTTCTCAAGATTAAGTGGAAAGCAGCTTCTGTATGGAACACTCTCAACACCAGCGACACTCTAGATCTGCTCACGTCAAATGTCTGTTTTTCTATCAAAATCTTTAAGCATAGGATTAGCACAGTGCCATCCACGCCGAGATAGAATAGGACAAAGTCTTTTGTCATTTGTACAGCAAACTCTTTAAGCATAGGACTAGCACAGTGCTGTCCTTGCCGAGCTGTAAAATGACAAAAGCCAATTACCACTCCAGGCACAGTATTACAGCTTTGAAAAGGTAAAATACCAATCAAGCCAACCTGAAATGAGTAAAAGCAACCCCTGACACAGTGTTTCGCTCTAATTAGAGCTCTTCAGAGAGGTATAGCTTTGTCCAGACACAAGGGAGCACCCAGTATAAGTCAATGAAATACCCTTTCAGGCATAGAGTGACGAATAAATTATGCAAAAAAGAAGCAGAGAACTCTGGGTAGTTCTCAAGTTTAGGTCAAAAGCAGCTCCTGTATGGAGCACTCTCAACATCAGCGACACTCTAGATCTGCTCACCTCAAAAGTCTGTTTTTCTATCAAAATCTTTAAGCATAGGATTAGCACAGTGCCAACCACGCAGAGATAGGAAAGAACAAAGTCTTTTGCCATTTGTACAGCAAAGTCTTTAAGCATAGGACTAGCACAGTGCTGTCCTTGCCGAGCTGTAAATTGACAAAAACTAATTACCACTCCAGACACAGTATTACAGCTTTGAATTGGTAAAATACCAATCAAGCCAACCTGAAATGAGTAAAAGCAACCCCTGACACAGTGTTTCGCTCTAATTAGAGCTCTTCAGAGAGGTATAGCTTTGTCCAGACACAAGGGAGCACCCAGTATAAGTCAATGAAATACCCTTTCAGGCATAGAGTGACGAATAAATTATGCAAAAAAGAGGCAGAGAACTCTGGGTAGTTCTCAAGATTAGGTGGAAAGCAGCTTCTGTATGGAGCACTCTCAACACCAGCGACACTCTAGATCTGCTCACCTCAAAGGTCTGTTTTTCTATCAAAATTTTTAAGCATAGGATTAGCACAGTGCCATCCACGCCGAGATAGAATAGGACAAAGTCTTTTGTCATTTGTACAGCAAACTCTTTAAGTATAGGACGAGCACAGTGCTGTCCTTGCCGAGCTGTAAAATGACAAAAGCCAATTACCACTCCAGGCACAGTATTACAGCTTTGAAAAGGTAAAATACCAATCAAGCCAACCTGAAATGAGTAAAAGCAACCCCTGACACAGTGTTTCGCTCTAATTAGAGCTCTTCAGAGAGGTATAGCTTTGTCCAGACACAAGGGAGCACCCAGTATCAGTCAATGAAATACCCTTTCAGGCATAGAGTGACGAATAAATTATGCAAAAAAGAAGCAGAGAACTCTGGGTAGTTCTCAAGTTTAGGTCAAAAGCAGCTCCTGTATGGAGCACTCTCAACATCAGCGACACTCTAGATCTGCTCACCTCAAAAGTCTGTTTTTCTATCAAAATCTTTAAGCATAGGATTAGCACAGTACCAACCACGCAGAGATAGGAAAGAACAAAGTCTTTTGCCATTTGTACAGCAAAGTCTTTAAGCATACGACTAGCACAGTGCTGTCCTTGCCGAGCTGTAAATTGACAAAAACTAATTACCACTCCAGACACAGTATTACAGCTTTGAATTGGTAAAATACCAATCAAGCCAACCTGAAATGAGTAAAAGCAAGCCCTGACACAGTGTTTCGCTCTAATTAGAGCTCTTCAGAGAGGTATAGCTTTGTCCAGACACAAGGGAGCACCCAGTATAAGTCAATGAAATACCCTTTCAGGCATAGAGTGACGAATAAATTATGCAAAACAGAAGCAGAGAACTCTGGGTAGTTCTCAAGATTAGGTGGAAAGCAGCTTCTGTATGGAGCACTCTCAACACCAGCGACACTCTAGATCTGCTCACCTCAAAGGTCTGTTTTTCTATCAAAATCTTTAAGCATAGGATTAGCACAGTGCCATCCACGCCGAGATAGAAAAGGACAAAGTCTTTTGCCATTTGTACAGCAAAGTCTTTAAGCATAGGATTAGCACAGTGCTGTCCTTACCGAGCTGTAAAATGACAAAAGCCAATTACCAATCCATGCACAGTATTACAGCTTTGAATTGGTAAAATACCAAACAAGCCAACCTGAAATGAGTAAAAGCAACCCCTGACACAGTGTTTCGCTCTAATTAGAGCTCTTCAGAGAGGTATAGCTTTGTCCAGACACAAGGGAACACCCACTATAAGTCAATGAAATACCCTTTCAGGCATAGAGTGACGGATAAATTATGCAAAAAAGAAGCAGAGAACTCTGGGTAGTTCTCAAGATTAGGTGGAAAGCAGCTTCTGTATGGAGCACTCTCAACACCAGCGACATTCTAGATCTGCTCACCTCAAATGTCTGTTTTTCTATCAAAATCTTTAAGCATAGGATTAGCACAGAGCCATCCACGCCGAGATAGAAAAGGACAAAGTCTTTTGCCATTTGTACAGCAAAGTCTTTAAGCATAGGATTAGCACAGTGCAGTCCTTGCTGAGCTGTAAAATGACAAAAGCCAATTACCACTCCAGGCACAGTATTACAGCTTTGAATTGGTAAAATACCAAACAAGCCAACCTGAAATGAGTAAAAGCAACCCCTGACACAGTGTTTCGCTCTAATTAGAGCTCTTCAGAGAGGTATAGCTTTGTCCAGACACAAGGGAGCACCCAGTATAACTCAAAGAAATACCCTTTCAGGCATAGAGTGACGAATACATTATGCAAAAAAGAAGCAGAGAACTCTGGGTAGTTCTCAAGTTTAGGTGGAAAGCAGCTCCTGTATGGAGCACTCTCAACACCAGCGACACTCTAGATCTGCTCACCTCAAATGTCTGTTTTTCTATCAAAATATTTAAGCATAGGATTAGCACAGTGCCAACCGCGCCGAGATAGAAAAGGACAAAGTCTTTTGCCATTTGTACAGCAAAGTCTTTAAGCATAGGACTAGCAGAGTGCTGTCCTTGCCGATCTGTAAAATGACAAAAGCCAATTACCACTCCAGGCACAGTATTACAGCTTTGAATTGGTAACATACCAATCAAGCCAACCTGAAATGAGTAAAAGCAACCCCTGACACAGTGTTTCGCTCTAATTAAAGCTCTTCAGAGAGGTATAGCTTTGTCCAGACACAAGGGAGCACCCAGTATAAGTCAAAGAAATACCCTTTCAGGGATAGAGTACCAATAAATTATGCAAAAAAGAAGCAGAGAACTCTGATTAGTTCTCAAGATTAGGTGGAAAGCAGCTTCTGTATGGAGCACTCTCAACACCAGCGACACTCTAGATCTGCTCACATCAAATGTCTGTTTTTCTATCAAAATCTTTAAGCATAGGATTAGCACAGTGCCATCCACGCCGAGATAGAATAGGACAAAGTCTTTTGCCATTTGTACAGCAAAGTCTTTAAGCATAGGACTAGCACAGTGCTGTCCTTGCCGAGCTGTAAAATGACAAAAGCCAATTACCACTCCAGGCACAGTATTACAGCTTTGAATTGGTAAAATACCAATCAAGCCAACCTGAAATGAGTAAAAGCAACCCCTGACACAGTGTTTCGCTCTAATTAGAGCTTTTCAGAGAAGTATAGCTTTGTCCAGACACAAGGGAGCACCCAGTATAAGTCAATGAAATACCCTTTCAGGCATATAGTGACAAATAAATTATGCAAAAAAGAAGCAGAGAACTCTGGGTAGTTCTCAAGTTTAGGTCGAAAGCAGCTCCTGTATGGAGCACTCTCAACACCAGCGACACTCTAGATCTGCTCACCTCAAATGTCGGTTTTTCTATCAAAATCTTTAAGCATAGGATTAGCACAGTGCCATCCACGCCGAGATAGAAAAGGACAAAATCTTTTGCCATTTGTACAGCAAAGTCTTTAAGCATAGGATTAGCACAGTGCTGTCCTTGCCGAGCTGTAAAATGACAAAAGCCAATTACCACTCCAGGCACAGCATTACAGCTTTGAATGGGTAAAATACCAATCAAGCCAACCTAAAATGAGTAATAGCAACCCCTGACACAGTGTTTCGCTCCAATTAGAGCTCTTCAGAGAGGTATAGCTTTGTCCAGACACAAGGTAGCACCCAGTATAAGTCAATGAAATACACTTTCAGGCATAGAGTGACAAATAAATTATGCAAAAAAGAAGCAGAGAACTCTGGGTAGTTCTCAAGTTTAGGTCGAAAGCAGCTCCTGTATGGAACACTCTCAACATCAGCAACACTCTAGATATGCTCACCTCAAATGTCGGTTTTTCTACCAAAATCTTTAAGCATTGGATTAGCTCAGTGCCATCCACGCCGAGATAGAAAAGGACAAAGTCTTTTGCCATTTGTACAGCAAAGTCTTTAAGCATAGGACTAGCACAGTGCTGTCCTTGCCGAGCTGTAAAATGACAAAAGCCAATTACCACTCCAGGCACAGTATTACAGCTTTGAATAGGTAAAATACCAATCAAGCCAACCTGAAATGAGTAAAAGCAACCCCTGACACAGTGTTTCGCTCTAATTAGAGCTCTTCAGAGAGGTATAGCTTTGTCCAGACACAAGGGAGCACCCAGTATAAGTCAAAGAAATACCCTTTCAGGCATAGAGTGACGAATAAATTATGCAAAAAAGAAGCAGAGAACTCTGCAAGTTTAGGTAGAAAGCAGATCCTGTATGGAGCACTCTCAACACCAGCGACACTCTAGATCTGCTCACCTCAAATGTCTGTTTTTCTATCAAAATCTTTAAGCATAGGATTAGCACAGTGCCAACCACGCCGAGATAGAAAAGGACAAAGTCTTTTGCCATTTGTACAGCAAAGTCTTTAAGTATAGGACTAGCACAGTGCTGTGTTTGCCGAGCTGTAAATTGACAAAAGCCAATTACTACTCCAGACACAGTATTACAGCTTTGAATTGGTAAAATACCAAACAAGCCAACCTGAAATGAGTAAAAGCAACCCCTGACACAGTGTTTCGCTCTAATTAGAGCTCTTCAGAGAGGTATAGCTTTGTCCAGACACAAGGGAGCACCCAGTATAAGTCAAAGAAATACCCTTTCAGGCATAGAGTGACGAATAAATTATGCAAAAAAGAAGCAGAGAACTCTGGGTAGTTCTCAAGATTAGGTGGAAAGCAGCTTCTGTATGGATCACTCTCAACACCAGCGACCCTCTAGATCTGCTCACCTCAAATGTCTGTTTTTCTATCAAAAACTTTAAGCATAGGATTAGCACAGTGCCATCCACGCCGAGATAGAAAAGGACAAAGTCTTTTCCCATTTGTACAGCAAAGTCTTTAAGCATAGGATTAGCACAGTAATGTCCTTGCCGAGCTGTAAAATGACAAAACCCAATTACCACTCCAGGCACAGTATTACAGCTTTGAATTGGTAAAATACTAAACAAGCCAACCTGAAATGAGTAAAAGCAACCCCTGACACAGTGTTTCGCTCTAATTAGAGCTCTTCAGAGAGGTATAGCTTTGTCCAGACACAAGGGAGCACCCAGTATAAGTCAATGAAATACCCTTTCCGGCATAGAGTGACGAATACATTATGCAAAAAAGAAGCAGAGAACTCTGGGTAGTTCTCAAGATTAGGTGGAAAGCAGCTTCAGTATGGAGCACTCTCAACACCAGCGACACTCTTGATCTGCTCACCTCAAATGTCTGTTTTTCTATCAAAATCTTTAAGCATAGGATTAGCACTGTGCCATCCACGCCGAGATAGAAAAGGACAAAGTCTTTTGCCATTTGTACAGCAAAGTCTTTAAGCATAGGATTAGCACAGTGCTGTCCTTGCCGAGCTGTAAAATGACAAAAGCCAATTACCACTCCAGGCACAGTATTACAGTTTTGAATTGGTAAAATACCAAACAAGCCAACCTGAAATGAGTAAAAGCAACCCCTGACACAGTGTTTCGCTCTAATTAGAGCTCTTCAGAGAGGTATAGCTTTGTCCAGACACAAGGGAGCACCCAGTATAAGTCAAAGAAATACCCTTTCAGGCATAGAGTGACGAATAAATTATGCAAAAAAGAAGCAGAGAACTCTGGGTAGTTCTCAAGATTAGGTGGAAAGCAGCTTCTGTATGGATCACTCTCAACACCAGCGACCCTCTAGATCTGCTCACCTCAAATGTCTGTTTTTCTATCAAAAACTTTAAGCATAGGATTAGCACAGTGCCATCCACGCCGAGATAGAAAAGGACAAAGTCTTTTCCCATTTGTACAGCAAAGTCTTTAAGCATAGGATTAGCACAGTAATGTCCTTGCCGAGCTGTAAAATGACAAAACCCAATTACCACTCCAGGCACAGTATTACAGCTTTGAATTGGTAAAATACTAAACAAGCCAACCTGAAATGAGTAAAAGCAACCCCTGACACAGTGTTTCGCTCTAATTAGAGCTCTTCAGAGAGGTATAGCTTTGTCCAGACACAAGGGAGCACCCAGTATAAATCAATGAAATATCCTTTCAGGCATAGAGTGACGAATAAATTATGCAAAAAAGAAGCAGAGAACTCTGGGTAGTTCTCAAGTTTAGGTCGAAAGCAGCTCCTGTATGGAGCACTCTCAACATCAGCGACACTCTAGATCTGCTCACCTCAAATGTCGGTTTTTCTATCAAAATCTTTAAGCATAGGATTAGCTCAGTGCCATCCACGCCGAGATAGAAAAGGAGAAAGTCTTTTGCCATTTGTACTGCAAAGTCTTTAAGCATAGGACTAGCACAGTGCTGTCCTTGCCGAGCTGTAAAATGACAAAAGCCAATTACCACTCCAGGCACAGTATTACAGCTTTGAATTGGTAAAATACCAATCAAGCCAACCTGAAATGAGTAAAAGCAACCCCTGACACAGTGTTTCGCACTAATTAAAGCTCTTCAGAGAGGTATAGCTTTTTCCAGACACAAGGGAGCAACCAGTATAAGTCAAAGAAATACCCTTTCAGGGATAGAGTACCAAGAAATTATGCAAAAAAGAAGCAGAGAACTCTGATTAGTTCTCAAGATTAAGTGGAAAGCAGCTTCTGTATGGAGCACTCTCAACACCAGCGACACTCTAGATCTGCTCACGTCAAATGTCTGTTTTTCTATCAAAATATTTAAGCATAGGATTAGCACAGTGCCATCCACGCCTAGATAGAATAGGACAAAGTCTTTTATCATTTGTACAGCAAAGTCTTTAAGCATAGGACTAGCACAGTGCTGCCCTTGCCGAGCTGTAAAATGACAAAAGCCAATTACCACTCCAGGCACAGTATTACAGCTTTGAATTGGTAAAATACCAATCAAGCCAACCTGAAATGAGTAAAAGCAACCCCTGGCACAGTGTTTCGCTCTAATTAGAGCTTTTCAGAGAGGTATAGCTTTGTCCAGACACAAGGGAGCACCCAGTATAAGTCAATGAAATACCCTTTCAGGCATAGAGTGACAAATAAATTATGCAAAAAAGAAGCAGAGAACTCTGGGTAGTTCTCAAGTTTAGGTCAAAAGCAGCTCCTGTATGGAGCACTCTCAACACCAGCGACACTCTAGATCTGCTCACCTCAAATGTCGGTTTTTCTATCAAAATCTTTAAGCATAGGATTAGCTCAGTGCTATCCACGCCGAGATAGAAAAGGACAAAGTCTTTTGCCATTTGTACAGCAAAGTCTTTAAGCAAAGGACTAGCACAGTGCAGTCCTTGCCGAGCTGTAAAATGACAAACGCCAATTACCACTCCAGGCACAGTATTACAGCTTTGAATTGGTAAAATAAAAATCAAACCAACCTGAAATGAGTAAAAGCAACCCCTGACACAGTGTTTCGCTCTAATTAGAGCTCTTCAGAGAGGTATAGCTTTGCCCAGACACAAGGGAGCACCCAGTATAAGTCAAAGAAATACCCTTTCAGGCATAGAGTGACAAATAAATTATGCAAAAAAGAAGCAGAGAACTCTGGTTAGTTCTCAAGTTTAGGTGGAAAGCAGCTCCTGTATTGAGCACTCTCAACACCAGCGACACTCTAGATCTGCTCACCTCAAATGTCTGTTTTTCTATCAAAATCTTTAAGCATAGGATTAGCACAGTGCCAACCACGCCGAGATAGAAAAGGACAAAGTCTTTTGCCATTTGTACAGCAAACTCTTTAAGCATAGGACTAGCACAGTGCTGTCCTTGCCGAGCTGTAAAATGACAAAAGCCAATTGCCACTCCAGGCACAGTATTACAGCTTTGAATTGGTAAAATACCAATCAAGCCAACCTGAAATGAGTAAAAGCAACCCCTGACACAGTGTTTCGCACTAATTTAAGCTCTTCAGAGAGGTATAGCTTTTTCCAGACACAAGGGAGCACCCAGTATAAGTCAAAGAAATACCCTTTCAGGGATAGAGTACCAATAAATTATGCAAAAAAGAAGCAGAGAACTCTGATTAGTTCTCAAGATTAAGTGGAAAGCAGCTTCTGTATGGAACACTCTCAACACCAGCGACACTCTAGATCTGCTCACGTCAAATGTCTGTTTTTCTATCAAAATCTTTAAGCATAGGATTAGCACAGTGCCATCCACGCCGAGATAGAATAGGACAAAGTCTTTTGTCATTTGTACAGCAAACTCTTTAAGCATAGGACTAGCACAGTGCTGTCCTTGCCGAGCTGTAAAATGACAAAAGCCAATTACCACTCCAGGCACAGTATTACAGCTTTGAAAAGGTAAAATACCAATCAAGCCAACCTGAAATGAGTAAAAGCAACCCCTGACACAGTGTTTCGCTCTAATTAGAGCTCTTCAGAGAGGTATAGCTTTGTCCAGACACAAGGGAGCACCCAGTATAAGTCAATGAAATACCCTTTCAGGCATAGAGCGACGAATAAATTATGCAAAAAAGAAGCAGAGAACTCTGGGTAGTTCTCAAGTTTAGGTCAAAAGCAGCTCCTGTATGGAGCACTCTCAACATCAGCGACACTCTAGATCTGCTCACCTCAAAAGTCTGTTTTTCTATCAAAATCTTTAAGCATAGGATTAGCACAGTGCCAACCACGCAGAGATAGGAAAGAACAAAGTCTTTTGCCATTTGTACAGCAAAGTCTTTAAGCATAGGACTAGCACAGTGCTGTCCTTGCCGAGCTGTAAATTGACAAAAACTAATTACCACTCCAGACACAGTATTACAGCTTTGAATTGGTAAAATACCAATCAAGCCAACCTGAAATGAGTAAAAGCAACCCCTGACACAGTGTTTCGCTCTAATTAGAGCTCTTCAGAGAGGTATAGCTTTGTCCAGACACAAGGGAGCACCCAGTATAAGTCAATGAAATACCCTTTCAGGCATAGAGTGACGAATAAATTATGCAAAAAAGAGGCAGAGAACTCTGGGTAGTTCTCAAGATTAGGTGGAAAGCAGCTTCTGTATGGAGCACTCTCAACACCAGCGACACTCTAGATCTGCTCACCTCAAAGGTCTGTTTTTCTATCAAAATTTTTAAGCATAGGATTAGCACAGTGCCATCCACACCGAGATAGAATAGGACAAAGTCTTTTGTCATTTGTACAGCAAACTCTTTAAGTATAGGACGAGCACAGTGCTGTCCTTGCCGAGCTGTAAAATGACAAAAGCCAATTACCACTCCAGGCACAGTATTACAGCTTTGAAAAGGTAAAATACCAATCAAGCCAACCTGAAATGAGTAAAAGCAACCCCTGACACAGTGTTTCGCTCTAATTAGAGCTCTTCAGAGAGGTATAGCTTTGTCCAGACACAAGGGAGCACCCAGTATAAGTCAATGAAATACCCTTTCAGGCATAGAGTGACGAATAAATTATGCAAAAAAGAAGCAGAGAACTCTGGGTAGTTCTCAAGTTTAGGTCAAAAGCAGCTCCTGTATGGAGCACTCTCAACATCAGCGACACTCTAGATCTGCTCACCTCAAAAGTCTGTTTTTCTTTCAAAATCTTTAAGCATAGGATTAGCACAGTACCAACCACGCAGAGATAGGAAAGAACAAAGTCTTTTGCCATTTGTACAGCAAAGTCTTTAAGTATAGGACTAGCACAGTGCTGTGTTTGCCGAGCTGTAAATTGACAAAAGCCAATTACTACTCCAGACACAGTATTACAGCTTTGAATTGGTAAAATACCAATCAAGCCAACCTGAAATGAGTAAAAGCAACCCCTAACAAAGTGTTTCGCTCTAATTAGAGCTCTTCAGAGAGGTATAGCTTTGTCCAGACACAAGGGAGCACCCAGTATAAGTCAATGAAATACCCTTTCAGGCATAGAGTGACGAATAAATTATGCAAAAAAGAAGCAGAGAACTCTGGGTAGTTCTCAAGTTTAGGTGGAAAGCAGCTTCAGTATGGAGCACTCTCAACACCAGCGACACTCTTGCTCTCCTCACCTCAAATGTCTGTTTTTCTATCAAAATCTTTAAGCATAGGATTAGTACAGTGCCATCCACGCCGAGATAGAAAAGGACAAAGTCTTTTGCCATTTGTACAGCAAAGTCTTTACGCATAGGATTAGCACAGTGCTGTCCTTGCCGAGCTGTAAAATGACAAAAGCCAATTACCACTCCAGGCACAGTATTACAGTTTTGAATTGGTAAAATACCAAACAAGCCAACCTGAAATGAGTAAAAGCAACCCCTGACACAGTGTTTCGCTCTAATTAGAGCTCTTCAGAGAGGTATAGCTTTGTCCAGACACAAGGGAGCACCCAGTATAAATCAATGAAATATCCTTTCAGGCATAGAGTGACGAATAAATTATGCAAAAAAGAAGCAGAGAACTCTGGGTAGTTCTCAAGTTTAGGTCGAAAGCAGCTCCTGTATGGAGCACTCTCAACATCAGCGACACTCTAGATCTGCTCACCTCAAATGTCGGTTTTTCTATCAAAATCTTTAAGCATAGGATTAGCTCAGTGCCATCCACGCCGAGATAGAAAAGGACAAAGTCTTTTGCCATTTGTACTGCAAAGTCTTTAAGCATAGGACTAGCACAGTGCTGTCATTGCCGAGCTGTAAAATGACAAAAGCCAATTACCACTCCAGGCACAGTATTACAGCTTTGAATTGGTAAAATACCAATCAAGCCAACCTGAAATGAGTAAAAGCAACCCCTGACACAGTGTTTCGCACTAATTAAAGCTCTTCAGAGAGGTATAGCTTTTTCCAGACACAAGGGAGCAACCTGTATAAGTCAAAGAAATACCCTTTCAGGGATAGAGTACCAATAAATTATGCAAAAAAGAAGCAGAGAACTCTGATTAGTTCTCAAGATTAAGTGGAAAGCAGCTTCTGTATGGAGCACTCTCAACACCAGCGACACTCTAGATCTGCTCACGTCAAATGTCGGTTTTTCTATCAAAATATTTAAGCATAGGATTAGCACAGTGCCATCCACGCCTAGATAGAATAGGACAAAGTCTTTTATCATTTGTATAGCAAAGTCTTTAAGCATAGGACTAGCACAGTGCTGCCCTTGCCGAGCTGTAAAATGACAAAAGCCAATTACCACTCCAGGCACAGTATTACAGCTTTGAATTGGTAAAATACCAATCAAGCCAACCTGAAATGAGTAAAAGCAACCCCTGGCACAGTGTTTCGCTCTAATTAGAGCTTTTCAGAGAGGTATAGCTTTGTCCAGACACAAGGGAGCACCCAGTATAAGTCAATGAAATACCCTTTCAGGCATAGAGTGACAAATAAATTATGCAAAAAAGAAGCAGAGAACTCTGGGTAGTTCTCAAGTTTAGGTCAAAAGCAGCTCCTGTATGGAGCACTCTCAACACCAGCGACACTCTAGATCTGCTCACCTCAAATGTCGGTTTTTCTATCAAAATCTTTAAGCATAGGATTAGCTCAGTGCTATCCACGCCGAGATAGAAAAGGACAAAGTCTTTTGCCATTTGTACAGCAAAGTCTTTAAGCAAAGGACTAGCACAGTGCAGTCCTTGCCGAGCTGTAAAATGACAAACGCCAATTACCACTCCAGGCACAGTATTACAGCTTTGAATTGGTAAAATAAAAATCAAACCAACCTGAAATGAGTAAAAGCAACCCCTGACACAGTGTTTCGCTCTAATTAGAGCTCTTCAGAGAGGTATAGCTTTGCCCAGACACAAGGGAGCACCCAGTATAAGTCAAAGAAATACCCTTTCAGGCATAGAGTGACAAATAAATTATGCAAAAAAGAAGCAGAGAACTCTGGTTAGTTCTCAAGTTTAGGTGGAAAGCAGCTCCTGTATTGAGCACTCTCAACACCAGCGACACTCTAGATCTGCTCACCTCAAATGTCTGTTTTTCTATCAAAATCTTTAAGCATAGGATTAGCACAGTGCCAACCACGCCGAGATAGAAAAGGACAAAGTCTTTTGCCATTTGTACAGCAAACTCTTTAAGCATAGGACTAGCACAGTGCTGTCCTTGCCGAGCTGTAAAATGACAAAAGCCAATTGCCACTCCAGGCACAGTATTACAGCTTTGAATTGGTAAAATACCAATCAAGCCAACCTGAAATGAGTAAAAGCAACCCCTGACACAGTGTTTCGCACTAATTTAAGCTCTTCAGAGAGGTATAGCTTTGTCCAGACACAAGGGAGCACCCAGTATAAGTCAATGAAATACCCTTTCAGGCATAGAGTGACGAATAAATTATGCAAAAAAGAAGCAGAGAACTCTGGGTAGTTCTCAAGTTTAGGTCAAAAGCAGCTCCTGTATGGAGCACTCTCAACATCAGCGACACTCTAGATCTGCTCACCTCAAAAGTCTGTTTTTCTATCAAAATCTTTAAGCATAGGATTAGCACAGTGCCAACCACGCAGAGATAGGAAAGAACAAAGTCTTTTGCCATTTGTACAGCAAAGTCTTTAAGCATAGGACTAGCACAGTGCTGTCCTTGCCGAGCTGTAAATTGACAAAAACTAATTACCACTCCAGACACAGTATTACAGCTTTGAATTGGTAAAATACCAATCAAGCCAACCTGAAATGAGTAAAAGCAACCCCTGACACAGTGTTTCGCTCTAATTAGAGCTCTTCAGAGAGGTATAGCTTTGTCCAGACACAAGGGAGCACCCAGTATAAGTCAATGAAATACCCTTTCAGGCATAGAGTGACGAATAAATTATGCAAAAAAGAGGCAGAGAACTCTGGGTAGTTCTCAAGATTAGGTGGAAAGCAGCTTCTGTATGGAGCACTCTCAACACCAGCGACACTCTAGATCTGCTCACCTCAAAGGTCTGTTTTTCTATCAAAATTTTTAAGCATAGGATTAGCACAGTGCCATCCACACCGAGATAGAATAGGACAAAGTCTTTTGTCATTTGTACAGCAAACTCTTTAAGTATAGGACGAGCACAGTGCTGTCCTTGCCGAGCTGTAAAATGACAAAAGCCAATTACCACTCCAGGCACAGTATTACAGCTTTGAAAAGGTAAAATACCAATCAAGCCAACCTGAAATGAGTAAAAGCAACCCCTGACACAGTGTTTCGCTCTAATTAGAGCTCTTCAGAGAGGTATAGCTTTGTCCAGACACAAGGGAGCACCCAGTATAAGTCAATGAAATACCCTTTCAGGCATAGAGTGACGAATAAATTATGCAAAAAAGAAGCAGAGAACTCTGGGTAGTTCTCAAGTTTAGGTCAAAAGCAGCTCCTGTATGGAGCACTCTCAACATCAGCGACACTCTAGATCTGCTCACCTCAAAAGTCTGTTTTTCTATCAAAATCTTTAAGCATAGGATTAGCACAGTACCAACCACGCAGAGATAGGAAAGAACAAAGTCTTTTGCCATTTGTACAGCAAAGTCTTTAAGCATAGGACTAGCACAGTGCTGTCCTTGCCGAGCTGTAAATTGACAAAAACTAATTACCACTCCAGACACAGTATTACAGCTTTGAATTGGTAAAATACCAATCAAGCCAACCTGAAATGAGTAAAAGCAACCCCTGACACAGTGTTTCGCTCTAATTAGAGCTCTTCAGAGAGGTATAGCTTTGTCCAGACACAAGGGAGCACCCAGTATAAGTCAATGAAATACCCTTTCAGGCATAGAGTGACGAATAAATTATGCAAAAAAGAAGCAGAGAACTCTGGGTAGTTCTCAAGATTAGGTGGAAAGCAGCTTCTGTATGGAGCACTCTCAACACCAGCGACACTCTAGATCTGCTCACCTCAAAGGTCTGTTTTTCTATCAAAATCTTTAAGCATAGGATTAGCACAGTGCCATCCACGCCGAGATAGAAAAGGACAAAGTCTTTTGCCATTTGTACAGCAAAGTCTTTAAGCATAGGATTAGCACAGTGCTGTCCTTACCGAGCTGTAAAATGACAAAAGCCAATTACCAATCCATGCACAGTATTACAGCTTTGAATTGGTAAAATACCAAACAAGCCAACCTGAAATGAGTAAAAGCAACGTCTGACACAGTGTTTCGCTCTAATTAGAGCTCTTCAGAGAGGTATAGTTTTGTCAAGACACAAGGGAACACCCAGTATAAGTCAATGAAATACCCTTTCAGGCATAGAGTGACGGATAAATTATGCAAAAAAGAAGCAGAGAACTCTGGGTAGTTCTCAAGATTAGGTGGAAAGCAGCTTCTGTATGGAGCACTCTCAACACCAGCGACATTCTAGATCTGCTCACCTCAAATGTCTGTTTTTCTATCAAAATCTTTAAGCATAGGATTAGCACAGAGCCATCCACGCCGAGATAGAAAAGGACAAAGTCTTTTGCCATTTGTACAGCAAAGTCTTTAAGCATAGGATTAGCACAGTGCTGTCCTTGCTGAGCTGTAAAATGACAAAAGCCAATTACCACTCCAGGCACAGTATTACAGCTTTGAATTGGTAAAATACCAAACAAGCCAACCTGAAATGAGTAAAAGCAACCCCTGACACAGTGTTTCGCTCTAATTAGAGCTCTTCAGAGAGGTATAGCTTTGTCCAGACACAAGGGAGCACCCAGTATAACTCAAAGAAATACCCTTTCAGGCATAGAGTGACGAATACATTATGCAAAAAAGAAGCAGAGAACTCTGGGTAGTTCTCAAGTTTAGGTGGAAAGCAGCTCCTGTATGGAGCACTCTCAACACCAGCGACACTCTAGATCTGCTCACCTCAAATGTCTGTTTTTCTATCAAAATATTTAAGCATAGGATTAGCACAGTGCCAACCGCGCCGAGATAGAAAAGGACAAAGTCTTTTGCCATTTGTACAGCAAAGTCTTTAAGCATAGGACTAGCAGAGTGCTGTCCTTGCCGATCTGTAAAATGACAAAAGCCAATTACCACTCCAGGCACAGTATTACAGCTTTGAATTGGTAAAATACCAATCAAGCCAACCTGAAATGAGTAAAAGCAACCCCTGACACAGTGTTTCGCTCTAATTAAAGCTCTTCAGAGAGGTATAGCTTTGTCCAGACACAAGGGAGCACCCAGTATAAGTCAAAGAAATACCCTTTCAGGGATAGAGTACCAATAAATTATGCAAAAAAGAAGCAGAGAACTCTGATTAGTTCTCAAGATTAGGTGGAAAGCAGCTTCTGTATGGAGCACTCTCAACACCAGCGACACTCTAGATCTGCTCACATCAAATGTCTGTTTTTCTATCAAAATCTTTAAGCATAGGATTAGCACAGTGCCATCCACGCCGAGATAGAATAGGACAAAGTCTTTTGCCATTTGTACAGCAAAGTCTTTAAGCATAGGACTAGCACAGTGCTGTCCTTGCCGAGCTGTAAAATGACAAAAGCCAATTACCACTCCAGGCACAGTATTACAGCTTTGAATTGGTAAAATACCAATCAAGCCAACCTGAAATGAGTAAAAGCAACCCCTGACACAGTGTTTCGCTCTAATTAGAGCTTTTCAGAGAAGTATAGCTTTGTCCAGACACAAGGGAGCACCCAGTATAAGTCAATGAAATACCCTTTCAGGCATATAGTGACAAATAAATTATGCAAAAAAGAAGCAGAGAACTCTGGGTAGTTCTCAAGTTTAGGTCGAAAGCAGCTCCTGTATGGAGCACTCTCAACATCAGCGACACTCTAGATCTGCTCACCTCAAATGTCGGTTTTTCTATCAAAATCTTTAAGCATAGGATTAGCTCAGTGCCATCCACGCCGAGATAGAAAAGGACAAAGTCTTTTGCCATTTGTACAGCAAAGTCTTTAAGCATAGGACCAGCACAGTGCTGTCCTTGCCGAGCTGTAAAATGACAAACGCCAATTACCACTCCAGGCACAGTATTACAGCTTTGAATTTGTAAAATACCAATCAAACCAACCTGAAATGTGTAAAAACAACCCCTGACTCAGTGTTTCGCTCTAATTAGAGCTCTTCAGAGAGGTATAGCTTTGTCCAGACACAAGGGAGCACCCAGTATAAGTCAAAGAAATACCCTTTCAGGCATAGAGTGACGAATAAATTATGCAAAAAAGAAGCAGAGAACTCTGGGTAGTTCTCAAGTTTAGGTGGAAAGCAGCTCCTGTATGGAGCTCTCTCAACACCAGCGACACTCTAGATCAGCTCACCTCAAATGTCTGTTTTTCTATCAAAATATTTAAGCATAGGATTAGCACAGTGCCAACCACGCCGAGATAGAAAAGGACAAAGTCATTTGCCATTTGTACAGCAAAGTCTTTAAGCATAGGACTAGCACAGTGCTGTCCTTGCCGATCTGTAAAATGACAAAAGCCAATTACCACTCCAGGCACAGTATTACAGCTTTGAATGGGTAAAATACCAATCAAGCCAACCTGAAATGAGTAAAAGCAACCCCTGACACAGTGTTTCGCTCTAATTAGAGCTCTTCAGAGAGGTATAGCTTTGTCCAGACACAAGGGAGCACCCAGTATAAGTCAAAGAAATACCCTTTCAGGCATAGAGTGACGAATAAATTATGCAAAAAAGAAGCAGAGAACTCTGGGTAGTTCTCAAGATTAGGTGGAAAGCAGCTTCTGTATGGATCACTCTCAACACCAGCGACCCTCTAGATCTGCTCACCTCAAATGTCTGTTTTTCTATCAAAAACTTTAAGCATAGGATTAGCACAGTGCCATCCACGCCGAGATAGAAAAGGACAAAGTCTTTTCCCATTTGTACAGCAAAGTCTTTAAGCATAGGATTAGCACAGTAATGTCCTTGCCGAGCTGTAAAATGACAAAACCCAATTACCACTCCAGGCACAGTATTACAGCTTTGAATTGGTAAAATACTAAACAAGCCAACCTGAAATGAGTAAAAGCAACCCCTGACACAGTGTTTCGCTCTAATTAGAGCTCTTCAGAGAGGTATAGCTTTGTCCAGACACAAGGGAGCACCCAGTATAAGTCAATGAAATGCCCTTTCAGGCATAGAGTGACGAATACATTATGCAAAAAAGAAGCAGAGAACTCTGGGTAGTTCTCAAGATTAGGTGGAAAGCAGCTTCAGTATGGAGCACTCTCAACACCAGCGACACTCTTGATCTGCTCACCTCAAATGTCTGTTTTTCTATCAAAATCTTTAAGCATAGGATTAGCACTGTGCCATCCACGCCGAGATAGAAAAGGACAAAGTCTTTTGCCATTTGTACAGCAAAGTCTTTAAGCATAGGATTAGCACAGTGCTGTCCTTGCCGAGCTGTAAAATGACAAAAGCCAATTACCACTCCAGGCACAGTATTACAGTTTTGAATTGGTAAAATACCAAACAAGCCAACCTGAAATGAGTAAAAGCAACCCCTGACACAGTGTTTCGCTCTAATTAGAGCTCTTCAGAGAGGTATAGCTTTGTCCAGACACAAGGGAGCACCCAGTATAAGTCAAAGAAATACCCTTTCAGGCATAGAGTGACGAATAAATTATGCAAAAAAGAAGCAGAGAACTCTGGGTAGTTCTCAAGATTAGGTGGAAAGCAGCTTCTGTATGGATCACTCTCAACACCAGCGACCCTCTAGATCTGCTCACCTCAAATGTCTGTTTTTCTATCAAAAACTTTAAGCATAGGATTAGCACAGTGCCATCCACGCCGAGATAGAAAAGGACAAAGTCTTTTCCCATTTGTACAGCAAAGTCTTTAAGCATAGGATTAGCACAGTAATGTCCTTGCCGAGCTGTAAAATGACAAAACCCAATTACCACTCCAGGCACAGTATTACAGCTTTGAATTGGTAAAATACTAAACAAGCCAACCTGAAATGAGTAAAAGCAACCCCTGACACAGTGTTTCGCTCTAATTTAAGCTCTTCAGAGAGGTATAGCTTTTTCCAGACACAAGGGAGCACCCAGTATAAGTCAAAGAAATACCCTTTCAGGGATAGAGTACCAATAAATTATGCAAAAAAGAAGCAGAGAACTCTGATTAGTTCTCAAGATTAAGTGGAAAGCAGCTTCTGTATGGAACACTCTCAACACCAGCGACACTCTAGATCTGCTCACGTCAAATGTCTGTTTTTCTATCAAAATCTTTAAGCATAGGATTAGCACAGTGCCATCCACGCCGAGATAGAATAGGACAAAGTCTTTTGTCATTTGTACAGCAAACTCTTTAAGCATAGGACTAGCACAGTGCTGTTCTTGCCGAGCTGTAAAATGACAAAAGCCAATTACCACTCCAGGCACAGTATTACAGCTTTGAAAAGGTAAAATACCAATCAAGCCAACCTGAAATGAGTAAAAGCAACCCCTGACACAGTGTTTCGCTCTAATTAGAGCTCTTCAGAGAGGTATAGCTTTGTCCAGACACAAGGGAGCACCCAGTATAAGTCAATGAAATACCCTTTCAGGCATAGAGTGACGAATAAATTATGCAAAAAAGAAGCAGAGAACTCTGGGTAGTTCTCAAGTTTAGGTCAAAAGCAGCTCCTGTATGGAGCACTCTCAACATCAGCGACACTCTAGATCTGCTCACCTCAAAAGTCTGTTTTTCTATCAAAATCTTTAAGCATAGGATTAGCACAGTGCCAACCACGCAGAGATAGGAAAGAACAAAGTCTTTTGCCATTTGTACAGCAAAGTCTTTAAGCATAGGACTAGCACAGTGCTGTCCTTGCCGAGCTGTAAATTGACAAAAACTAATTACCACTCCAGACACAGTATTACAGCTTTGAATTGGTAAAATACCAATCAAGCCAACCTGAAATGAGTAAAAGCAACCCCTGACACAGTGTTTCGCTCTAATTAGAGCTCTTCAGAGAGGTATAGCTTTGTCCAGACACAAGGGAGCACCCAGTATAAGTCAATGAAATACCCTTTCAGGCATAGAGTGACGAATAAATTATGCAAAAAAGAGGCAGAGAACTCTGGGTAGTTCTCAAGATTAGGTGGAAAGCAGCTTCTGTATGGAGCACTCTCAACACCAGCGACACTCTAGATCTGCTCACCTCAAAGGTCTGTTTTTCTATCAAAATTTTTAAGCATAGGATTAGCACAGTGCCATCCACACCGAGATAGAATAGGACAAAGTCTTTTGTCATTTGTACAGCAAACTCTTTAAGTATAGGACGAGCACAGTGCTGTCCTTGCCGAGCTGTAAAATGACAAAAGCCAATTACCACTCCAGGCACAGTATTACAGCTTTGAAAAGGTAAAATACCAATCAAGCCAACCTGAAATGAGTAAAAGCAACCCCTGACACAGTGTTTCGCTCTAATTAGAGCTCTTCAGAGAGGTATAGCTTTGTCCAGACACAAGGGAGCACCCAGTATAAGTCAATGAAATACCCTTTCAGGCATAGAGTGACGAATAAATTATGCAAAAAAGAAGCAGAGAACTCTGGGTAGTTCTCAAGTTTAGGTCAAAAGCAGCTCCTGTATGGAGCACTCTCAACATCAGCGACACTCTAGATCTGCTCACCTCAAAAGTCTGTTTTTCTATCAAAATCTTTAAGCATAGGATTAGCACAGTACCAACCACGCAGAGATAGGAAAGAACAAAGTCTTTTGCCATTTGTACAGCAAAGTCTTTAAGCATAGGACTAGCACAGTGCTGTCCTTGCCGAGCTGTAAATTGACAAAAACTAATTACCACTCCAGACACAGTATTACAGCTTTGAATTGGTAAAATACCAATCAAGCCAACCTGAAATGAGTAAAAGCAACCCCTGACACAGTGTTTCGCTCTAATTAGAGCTCTTCAGAGAGGTATAGCTTTGTCCAGACACAAGGGAGCACCCAGTATAAGTCAATGAAATACCCTTTCAGGCATAGAGTGACGAATAAATTATGCAAAAAAGAAGCAGAGAACTCTGGGTAGTTCTCAAGATTAGGTGGAAAGCAGCTTCTGTATGGAGCACTCTCAACACCAGCGACACTCTAGATCTGCTCACCTCAAAGGTCTGTTTTTCTATCAAAATCTTTAAGCATAGGATTAGCACAGTGCCATCCACGCCGAGATAGAAAAGGACAAAGTCTTTTGCCATTTGTACAGCAAAGTCTTTAAGCATAGGATTAGCACAGTGCTGTCCTTACCGAGCTGTAAAATGACAAAAGCCAATTACCAATCCATGCACAGTATTACAGCTTTGAATTGGTAAAATACCAAACAAGCCAACCTGAAATGAGTAAAAGCAACGTCTGACACAGTGTTTCGCTCTAATTAGAGCTCTTCAGAGAGGTATAGTTTTGTCCAGACACAAGGGAACACCCAGTATAAGTCAATGAAATACCCTTTCAGGCATAGAGTGACGGATAAATTATGCAAAAAAGAAGCAGAGAACTCTGGGTAGTTCTCAAGATTAGGTGGAAAGCAGCTTCTGTATGGAGCACTCTCAACACCAGCGACATTCTAGATCTGCTCACCTCAAATGTCTGTTTTTCTATCAAAATCTTTAAGCATAGGATTAGCACAGAGCCATCCACGCCGAGATAGAAAAGGACAAAGTCTTTTGCCATTTGTACAGCAAAGTCTTTAAGCATAGGATTAGCACAGTGCTGTCCTTGCTGAGCTGTAAAATGACAAAAGCCAATTACCACTCCAGGCACAGTATTACAGCTTTGAATTGGTAAAATACCAAACAAGCCAACCTGAAATGAGTAAAAGCAACCCCTGACACAGTGTTTCGCTCTAATTAGAGCTCTTCAGAGAGGTATAGCTTTGTCCAGACACAAGGGAGCACCCAGTATAACTCAAAGAAATACCCTTTCAGGCATAGAGTGACGAATACATTATGCAAAAAAGAAGCAGAGAACTCTGGGTAGTTCTCAAGTTTAGGTGGAAAGCAGCTCCTGTATGGAGCACTCTCAACACCAGCGACACTCTAGATCTGCTCACCTCAAATGTCTGTTTTTCTATCAAAATATTTAAGCATAGGATTAGCACAGTGCCAACCGCGCCGAGATAGAAAAGGACAAAGTCTTTTGCCATTTGTACAGCAAAGTCTTTAAGCATAGGACTAGCAGAGTGCTGTCCTTGCCGATCTGTAAAATGACAAAAGCCAATTACCACTCCAGGCACAGTATTACAGCTTTGAATTGGTAAAATACCAATCAAGCCAACCTGAAATGAGTAAAAGCAACCCCTGACACAGTGTTTCGCTCTAATTAAAGCTCTTCAGAGAGGTATAGCTTTGTCCAGACACAAGGGAGCACCCAGTATAAGTCAAAGAAATACCCTTTCAGGGATAGAGTACCAATAAATTATGCAAAAAAGAAGCAGAGAACTCTGATTAGTTCTCAAGATTAGGTGGAAAGCAGCTTCTGTATGGAGCACTCTCAACACCAGCGACACTCTAGATCTGCTCACATCAAATGTCTGTTTTTCTATCAAAATCTTTAAGCATAGGATTAGCACAGTGCCATCCACGCCGAGATAGAATAGGACAAAGTCTTTTGCCATTTGTACAGCAAAGTCTTTAAGCATAGGACTAGCACAGTGCTGTCCTTGCCGAGCTGTAAAATGACAAAAGCCAATTACCACTCCAGGCACAGTATTACAGCTTTGAATTGGTAAAATACCAATCAAGCCAACCTGAAATGAGTAAAAGCAACCCCTGACACAGTGTTTCGCTCTAATTAGAGCTTTTCAGAGAAGTATAGCTTTGTCCAGACACAAGGGAGCACCCAGTATAAGTCAATGAAATACCCTTTCAGGCATATAGTGACAAATAAATTATGCAAAAAAGAAGCAGAGAACTCTGGGTAGTTCTCAAGTTTAGGTCGAAAGCAGCTCCTGTATGGAGCACTCTCAACATCAGCGACACTCTAGATCTGCTCACCTCAAATGTCGGTTTTTCTATCAAAATCTTTAAGCATAGGATTAGCTCAGTGCCATCCACGCCGAGATAGAAAAGGACAAAGTCTTTTGCCATTTGTACAGCAAAGTCTTTAAGCATAGGACCAGCACAGTGCTGTCCTTGCCGAGCTGTAAAATGACAAACGCCAATTACCACTCCAGGCACAGTATTACAGCTTTGAATTTGTAAAATACCAATCAAACCAACCTGAAATGTGTAAAAACAACCCCTGACACAGTGTTTCGCTCTAATTAGAGCTCTTCAGAGAGGTATAGCTTTGTCCAGACACAAGGGAGCACCCAGTATAAGTCAAAGAAATACCCTTTCAGGCATAGAGTGACGAATAAATTATGCAAAAAAGAAGCAGAGAACTCTGGGTAGTTCTCAAGTTTAGGTGGAAAGCAGCTCCTGTATGGAGCTCTCTCAACACCAGCGACACTCTAGATCAGCTCACCTCAAATGTCTGTTTTTCTATCAAAATATTTAAGCATAGGATTAGCACAGTGCCAACCACGCCGAGATAGAAAAGGACAAAGTCTTTTGCCATTTGTACAGCAAAGTCTTTAAGCATAGGACTAGCACAGTGCTGTCCTTGCCGATCTGTAAAATGACAAAAGCCAATTACCACTCCAGGCACAGTATTACAGCTTTGAATGGGTAAAATACCAATCAAGCCAACCTGAAATGAGTAAAAGCAACCCCTGACACAGTGTTTCGCTCTAATTAGAGCTCTTCAGAGAGGTATAGCTTTGTCCAGACACAAGGGAGCACCCAGTATAAGTCAAAGAAATACCCTTTCAGGCATAGAGTGACGAATAAATTATGCAAAAAAGAAGCAGAGAACTCTGGGTAGTTCTCAAGATTAGGTGGAAAGCAGCTTCTGTATGGATCACTCTCAACACCAGCGACCCTCTAGATCTGCTCACCTCAAATGTCTGTTTTTCTATCAAAAACTTTAAGCATAGGATTAGCACAGTGCCATCCACGCCGAGATAGAAAAGGACAAAGTCTTTTCCCATTTGTACAGCAAAGTCTTTAAGCATAGGATTAGCACAGTAATGTCCTTGCCGAGCTGTAAAATGACAAAACCCAATTACCACTCCAGGCACAGTATTACAGCTTTGAATTGGTAAAATACTAAACAAGCCAACCTGAAATGAGTAAAAGCAACCCCTGACACAGTGTTTCGCTCTAATTAGAGCTCTTCAGAGAGGTATAGCTGTGTCCAGACACAAGGGAGCACCCAGTATAAGTCAATGAAATGCCCTTTCAGGCATAGAGTGACGAATACATTATGCAAAAAAGAAGCAGAGAACTCTGGGTAGTTCTCAAGATTAGGTGGAAAGCAGCTTCAGTATGGAGCACTCTCAACACCAGCGACACTCTTGATCTGCTCACCTCAAATGTCTGTTTTTCTATCAAAATCTTTAAGCATAGGATTAGCACTGTGCCATCCACGCCGAGATAGAAAAGGACAAAGTCTTTTGCCATTTGTACAGCAAAGTCTTTAAGCATAGGATTAGCACAGTGCTGTCCTTGCCGAGCTGTAAAATGACAAAAGCCAATTACCACTCCAGGCACAGTATTACAGTTTTGAATTGGTAAAATACCAAACAAGCCAACCTGAAATGAGTAAAAGCAACCCCTGACACAGTGTTTCGCTCTAATTAGAGCTCTTCAGAGAGGTATAGCTTTGTCCAGACACAAGGGAGCACCCAGTATAAGTCAAAGAAATACCCTTTCAGGCATAGAGTGACGAATAAATTATGCAAAAAAGAAGCAGAGAACTCTGGGTAGTTCTCAAGATTAGGTGGAAAGCAGCTTCTGTATGGATCACTCTCAACACCAGCGACCCTCTAGATCTGCTCACCTCAAATGTCTGTTTTTCTATCAAAAACTTTAAGCATAGGATTAGCACAGTGCCATCCACGCCGAGATAGAAAAGGACAAAGTCTTTTCCCATTTGTACAGCAAAGTCTTTAAGCATAGGATTAGCACAGTAATGTCCTTGCCGAGCTGTAAAATGACAAAACCCAATTACCACTCCAGGCACAGTATTACAGCTTTGAATTGGTAAAATACTAAACAAGCCAACCTGAAATGAGTAAAAGCAACCCCTGACACAGTGTTTCGCTCTAATTTAAGCTCTTCAGAGAGGTATAGCTTTTTCCAGACACAAGGGAGCACCCAGTATAAGTCAAAGAAATACCCTTTCAGGGATAGAGTACCAATAAATTATGCAAAAAAGAAGCAGAGAACTCTGATTAGTTCTCAAGATTAAGTGGAAAGCAGCTTCTGTATGGAACACTCTCAACACCAGCGACACTCTAGATCTGCTCACGTCAAATGTCTGTTTTTCTATCAAAATCTTTAAGCATAGGATTAGCACAGTGCCATCCACGCCGAGATAGAATAGGACAAAGTCTTTTGTCATTTGTACAGCAAACTCTTTAAGCATAGGACTAGCACAGTGCTGTTCTTGCCGAGCTGTAAAATGACAAAAGCCAATTACCACTCCAGGCACAGTATTACAGCTTTGAAAAGGTAAAATACCAATCAAGCCAACCTGAAATGAGTAAAAGCAACCCCTGACACAGTGTTTCGCTCTAATTAGAGCTCTTCAGAGAGGTATAGCTTTGTCCAGACACAAGGGAGCACCCAGTATAAGTCAATGAAATACCCTTTCAGGCATAGAGTGACGAATAAATTATGCAAAAAAGAAGCAGAGAACTCTGGGTAGTTCTCAAGTTTAGGTCAAAAGCAGCTCCTGTATGGAGCACTCTCAACATCAGCGACACTCTAGATCTGCTCACCTCAAAAGTCTGTTTTTCTATCAAAATCTTTAAGCATAGGATTAGCACAGTGCCAACCACGCAGAGATAGGAAAGAACAAAGTCTTTTGCCATTTGTACAGCAAAGTGTTTAAGCATAGGACTAGCACAGTGCTGTCCTTGCCGAGCTGTAAATTGACAAAAACTAATTACCACTCCAGACACAGTATTACAGCTTTGAATTGGTAAAATACCAATCAAGCCAACCTGAAATGAGTAAAAGCAACCCCTGACACAGTGTTTCGCTCTAATTAGAGCTCTTCAGAGAGGTATAGCTTTGTCCAGACACAAGGGAGCACCCAGTATAAGTCAATGAAATACCCTTTCAGGCATAGAGTGACGAATAAATTATGCAAAAAAGAGGCAGAGAACTCTGGGTAGTTCTCAAGATTAGGTGGAAAGCAGCTTCTGTATGGAGCACTCTCAACACCAGCGACACTCTAGATCTGCTCACCTCAAAGGTCTGTTTTTCTATCAAAATTTTTAAGCATAGGATTAGCACAGTGCCATCCACACCGAGATAGAATAGGACAAAGTCTTTTGTCATTTGTACAGCAAACTCTTTAAGTATAGGACGAGCACAGTGCTGTCCTTGCCGAGCTGTAAAATGACAAAAGCCAATTACCACTCCAGGCACAGTATTACAGCTTTGAAAAGGTAAAATACCAATCAAGCCAACCTGAAATGAGTAAAAGCAACCCCTGACACAGTGTTTCGCTCTAATTAGAGCTCTTCAGAGAGGTATAGCTTTGTCCAGACACAAGGGAGCACCCAGTATAAGTCAATGAAATACCCTTTCAGGCATAGAGTGACGAATAAATTATGCAAAAAAGAAGCAGAGAACTCTGGGTAGTTCTCAAGTTTAGGTCAAAAGCAGCTCCTGTATGGAGCACTCTCAACATCAGCGACACTCTAGATCTGCTCACCTCAAAAGTCTGTTTTTCTATCAAAATCTTTAAGCATAGGATTAGCACAGTACCAACCACGCAGAGATAGGAAAGAACAAAGTCTTTTGCCATTTGTACAGCAAAGTCTTTAAGCATAGGACTAGCACAGTGCTGTCCTTGCCGAGCTGTAAATTGACAAAAACTAATTACCACTCCAGACACAGTATTACAGCTTTGAATTGGTAAAATACCAATCAAGCCAACCTGAAATGAGTAAAAGCAACCCCTGACACAGTGTTTCGCTCTAATTAGAGCTCTTCAGAGAGGTATAGCTTTGTCCAGACACAAGGGAGCACCCAGTATAAGTCAATGAAATACCCTTTCAGGCATAGAGTGACGAATAAATTATGCAAAAAAGAAGCAGAGAACTCTGGGTAGTTCTCAAGATTAGGTGGAAAGCAGCTTCTGTATGGAGCACTCTCAACACCAGCGACACTCTAGATCTGCTCACCTCAAAGGTCTGTATTTCTATCAAAATCTTTAAGCATAGGATTAGCACAGTGCCATCCACGCCGAGATAGAAAAGGACAAAGTCTTTTGCCATTTGTACAGCAAAGTCTTTAAGCATAGGATTAGCACAGTGCTGTCCTTACCGAGCTGTAAAATGACAAAAGCCAATTACCAATCCATGCACAGTATTACAGCTTTGAATTGGTAAAATACCAAACAAGCCAACCTGAAATGAGTAAAAGCAACGCCTGACACAGTGTTTCGCTCTAATTAGAGCTCTTCAGAGAGGTATAGTTTTGTCCAGACACAAGGGAACACCCAGTATAAGTCAATGAAATACCCTTTCAGGCATAGAGTGACGGATAAATTATGCAAAAAAGAAGCAGAGAACTCTGGGTAGTTCTCAAGATTAGGTGGAAAGCAGTTTCTGTATGGAGCACTCTCAACACCAGCGACATTCTAGATCTGCTCACCTCAAATGTCTGTTTTTCTATCAAAATCTTTAAGCATAGGATTAGCACAGAGCCATCCACGCCGAGATAGAAAAGGACAAAGTCTTTTGCCATTTGTACAGCAAAGTCTTTAAGCATAGGATTAGCACAGTGCTGTCCTTGCTGAGCTGTAAAATGACAAAAGCCAATTACCACTCCAGGCACAGTATTACAGCTTTGAATTGGTAAAATACCAAACAAGCCAACCTGAAATGAGTAAAAGCAACCCCTGACACAGTGTTTCGCTCTAATTAGAGCTCTTCAGAGAGGTATAGCTTTGTCCAGACACAAGGGAGCACCCAGTATAACTCAAAGAAATACCCTTTCAGGCATAGAGTGACGAATACATTATGCAAAAAAGAAGCAGAGAACTCTGGGTAGTTCTCAAGTTTAGGTGGAAAGCAGCTCCTGTATGGAGCACTCTCAACACCAGCGACACTCTAGATCTGCTCACCTCAAATGTCTGTTTTTCTATCAAAATATTTAAGCATAGGATTAGCACAGTGCCAACCGCGCCGAGATAGAAAAGGACAAAGTCTTTTGCCATTTGTACAGCAAAGTCTTTATGCATAGGACTAGCAGAGTGCTGTCCTTGCCGATCTGTAAAATGACAAAAGCCAATTACCACTCCAGGCACAGTATTACAGCTTTGAATTGGTAAAATACCAATCAAGCCAACCTGAAATGAGTAAAAGCAACCCCTGACACAGTGTTTCGCTCTAATTAAAGCTCTTCAGAGAGGTATAGCTTTGTCCAGACACAAGGGAGCACCCAGTATAAGTCAAAGAAATACCCTTTCAGGGATAGAGTACCAATAAATTATGCAAAAAAGAAGCAGAGAACTCTGATTAGTTCTCAAGATTAGGTGGAAAGCAGCTTCTGTATGGAGCACTCTCAACACCAGCGACACTCTAGATCTGCTCACATCAAATGTCTGTTTTTCTATCAAAATCTTTAAGCATAGGATTAGCACAGTGCCATCCACGCCGAGATAGAATAGGACAAAGTCTTTTGCCATTTGTACAGCAAAGTCTTTAAGCATAGGACTAGCACAGTGCTGTCCTTGCCGAGCTGTAAAATGACAAAAGCCAATTACCACTCCAGGCACAGTATTACAGCTTTGAATTGGTAAAATACCAATCAAGCCAACCTGAAATGAGTAAAAGCAACCCCTGACACAGTGTTTCGCTCTAATTAGAGCTTTTCAGAGAAGTATAGCTTTGTCCAGACACAAGGGAGCACCCAGTATAAGTCAATGAAATACCCTTTCAGGCATATAGTGACAAATAAATTATGCAAAAAAGAAGCAGAGAACTCTGGGTAGTTCTCAAGTTTAGGTCAAAAGCAGCTCCTGTATGGAGCACTCTCAACATCAGCGACACTCTAGATCTGCTCACCTCAAATGTCGGTTTTTCTATCAAAATCTTTAAGCATAGGATTAGCTCAGTGCCATCCACGCCGAGATAGAAAAGGACAAAGTCTTTTGCCATTTGTACAGCAAAGTCTTTAAGCATAGGACCAGCACAGTGCTGTCCTTGCCGAGCTGTAAAATGACAAACGCCAATTACCACTCCAGGCACAGTATTACAGCTTTGAATTTGTAAAATACCAATCAAACCAACCTGAAATGTGTAAAAACAACCCCTGACACAGTGTTTCGCTCTAATTAGAGCTCTTCAGAGAGGTATAGCTTTGTCCAGACACAAGGGAGCACCCAGTATAAGTCAAAGAAATACCCTTTCAGGCATAGAGTGACGAATAAATTATGCAAAAAAGAAGCAGAGAACTCTGGGTAGTTCTCAAGTTTAGGTGGAAAGCAGCTCCTGTATGGAGCTCTCTCAACACCAGCGACACTCTAGATCAGCTCACCTCAAATGTCTGTTTTTCTATCAAAATATTTAAGCATAGGATTAGCACAGTGCCAACCACGCCGAGATAGAAAAGGACAAAGTCTTTTGCCATTTGTACAGCAAAGTCTTTAAGCATAGGACTAGCACAGTGCTGTCCTTGCCGATCTGTAAAATGACAAAAGCCAATTACCACTCCAGGCACAGTATTACAGCTTTGAATGGGTAAAATACCAATCAAGCCAACCTGAAATGAGTAAAAGCAACCCCTGACACAGTGTTTCGCTCTAATTAGAGCTCTTCAGAGAGGTATAGCTTTGTCCAGACACAAGGGAGCACCCAGTATAAGTCAATGAAATACCCTTTCAGGCATAGAGTGACGAATAAATTATGCAAAAAAGAAGCAGAGAACTCTGGGTAGTTCTCAAGATTAGGTGGAAAGCAGCTTCTGTATGGAGCACTCTCAACACCAGCGACACTCTAGATCTGCTCACCTCAAATGTCTGTTTTTCTATCAAAATCTTTAAGCATAGGATTAGCACAGTGCCATCCACGCCAAGATAGAAAAGGACAAAATCTTTTGCCATTTGTACAGCAAAGTCTTTAAGCATAGGATTAGCACAGTGCTGTCCTTGCCGAGCTGTAAAATGACAAAAGCCAATTACCACTCCAGGCAAAGTATTACAGCTTTGAATTGGTAAAATACCAAACAAGCCAACCTGAAATGAGTAAAAGCAACCCCTGACACAGTGTTTCGCTCTAATTAGAGCTCTTCTGAGAAGTGTAGCTTTGTCCAGAAACAAGGGAGCACCCAGTATAAGTCAAAGAAATACCCTTTCAAGCATAGAGTGACGAATAAATTATGCAAAAAAAAGCAGAGAACTCTGGGTAGTTCTCAAGTTTAGGTGGAAAGCAGCTCCTGCATGGAGCACTCTCAACACCAGCGACACTCTAGATCTGCTCACCTCAAATGTCTGTTTTGCTATCAAAATCTTTAAGCATAGGATTAGCACAGTGCCAACCACGCCGAGATAGAAAAGGACAAAGTCTTTTGCCATTTGTACAGCAAAGTCTTTAAGTATAGGACTAGCACAGTGCTGTGTTTGCCGAGCTGTAAATTGACAAAAGCCAATTACTACTCCAGACACAGTATTACAGCTTTGAATTGGTAAAATACCAAACAAGCCAACCTGAAATGAGTAAAAGCAACCCCTGACACAGTGTTTCGCTCTAATTAGAGCTCTTCAGAGAGGTATAGCTTTGTCCAGACACAAGGGAGCACCCAGTATAAGTCAAAGAAATACCCTTTCAGGCATAGAGTGACGAATAAATTATGCAAAAAAGAAGCAGAGAACTCTGGGTAGTTCTCAAGATTAGGTGGAAAGCAGCTTCTGTATGGATCACTCTCAACACCAGCGACCCTCTAGATCTGCTCACCTCAAATGTCTGTTTTTCTATCAAAAACTTTAAGCATAGGATTAGCACAGTGCCATCCACGCCGAGATAGAAAAGGACAAAGTCTTTTCCCATTTGTACAGCAAAGTCTTTAAGCATAGGATTAGCACAGTAATGTCCTTGCCGAGCTGTAAAATGACAAAACCCAATTACCACTCCAGGCACAGTATTACAGCTTTGAATTGGTAAAATACTAAACAAGCCAACCTGAAATGAGTAAAAGCAACCCCTGACACAGTGTTTCGCTCTAATTAGAGCTCTTCAGAGAGGTATAGCTTTGTCCAGACACAAGGGAGCACCCAGTATAAGTCAATGAAATGCCCTTTCAGGCATAGAGTGACGAATACATTATGCAAAAAAGAAGCAGAGAACTCTGGGTAGTTCTCAAGATTAGGTGGAAAGCAGCTTCAGTATGGAGCACTCTCAACACCAGCGACACTCTTGATCTGCTCACCTCAAATGTCTGTTTTTCTATCAAAATCTTTAAGCATAGGATTAGCACTGTGCCATCCACGCCGAGATAGAAAAGGACAAAGTCTTTTGCCATTTGTACAGCAAAGTCTTTAAGCATAGGATTAGCACAGTGCTGTCCTTGCCGAGCTGTAAAATGACAAAAGCCAATTACCACTCCAGGCACAGTATTACAGTTTTGAATTGGTAAAATACCAAACAAGCCAACCTGAAATGAGTAAAAGCAACCCCTGACACAGTGTTTCGCTCTAATTAGAGCTCTTCAGAGAGGTATAGCTTTGTCCAGACACAAGGGAGCACCCAGTATAAGTCAAAGAAATACCCTTTCAGGCATAGAGTGACGAATAAATTATGCAAAAAAGAAGCAGAGAACTCTGGGTAGTTCTCAAGATTAGGTGGAAAGCAGCTTCTGTATGGATCACTCTCAACACCAGCGACCCTCTAGATCTGCTCACCTCAAATGTCTGTTTTTCTATCAAAAACTTTAAGCATAGGATTAGCACAGTGCCATCCACGCCGAGATAGAAAAGGACAAAGTCTTTTCCCATTTGTACAGCAAAGTCTTTAAGCATAGGATTAGCACAGTAATGTCCTTGCCGAGCTGTAAAATGACAAAACCCAATTACCACTCCAGGCACAGTATTACAGCTTTGAATTGGTAAAATACTAAACAAGCCAACCTGAAATGAGTAAAAGCAACCCCTGACACAGTGTTTCGCTCTAATTAGAGCTCTTCAGAGAGGTATAGCTTTGTCCAGACACAAGGGAGCACCCAGTATAAGTCAAAGAAATAACCTTTCAGGCATAGAGTGACAAATAAATTATGCAAAAAAGAAGCAGAGAACTCTGGGTAGTTCTCAAGTTGAGGTGGAAAGCAGCTCCTGTATGGATCACTCTCAACACCAGCGACACTCTAGATCTGCTCACCTCAAATGTCTGTTTTTCTATCAAAATATTTAAGCATAGGATTAGCACAGTGCCAACTACGCCGAGATAGAAAAGGACAAAGTCTTTTGCCATTTGTACAGCAAAGTCTTTAAGCATAGGACTAGCACAGTGCTGTCCTAGCCGATCGGTAAAATGACGAAAGCCAATTACCACTCCAGACACAGTATTACAGCTTTGAATTGGTAAAATACCAATCAAGCCAACCTGAAATGAGTAAAAGCAACCCCTGACACAGTGTTTCGCTCTAATTAGAGGTCTTCAGAGAGGTATAGCTTTGTCCAGACACAAGGGAGCACCCAGTATAAGTCAAAAAAATACCCTTTCAGGCATAGAGTGACGAATAAATTATGCAAAAAAGAAGCAGAGAACTCTGGGTAGTTCTCAAGTTTAGGTGGAAAGCAGCTCTTGTATGGAGCACTTTCAACACCAGTGACACTCTAGATCTGCTCACCTCAAATGTCTGTTTTTCTATCAAAATCATTAAGCATAGGATTAGCAAAGTGCCAACCACGCCGAGATAGAAAAGAACAAAGTCTTTTGCCATTTGTCCAGCAAAGTCTTTAAGCATAGGACTAGCACAGTGCTGTCCTTGCCGAGCTGTAAATTGACAAAAGCCAATTACCACTCCAGACACAGTATTACAGCTTTGAATTGGTAAAATACCAATCAAGCCAACCTGAAATGAGTAAAAGCAACCCCTGACACAGTGTTTCGCTCTAATTAGAGCTCTTCAGAGAGGTATAACTTTGTCCAGACACAAGGGAGCACCCAGTATAAGTCAATGAAATACCCTTTCAGGCATAGAGTGACGAATAAATTATGCAAAAAAGAAGCAGAGAACTCTGGGTAGTTCTCAAGTTTAGGTGGAAAGCAGCTCCTGTATGGAGCACTCTCAACACCAGCGACACTCTAGATCTGCTCACCTCAAATGTCTGTTTTTCTATCAAAATCTTTAAGCATAGGATTAGCACAGTGCCAACCACGCCGAGATAGAAAAGGACAAAGTCTTTTGCCATTTGTACAGCAAAGTCTTTAAGCATAGGACTAGCACAGTGCTGTCTTTGCCGAGCTGTAAAATGACAAAAGCCAATTACCACTCCAGGCACAGTATTACAGCTTTGAATAGGTAAAATACCAATCAAGCCAACCTGAAATGAGTAAAAGCAAATCCTGACACAGTATTTCGCTCTAATTACAGCTCTTCAGAGAGGTATAGCTTTGTCCAGACACAAGGGAGCACCCAGTATAAGTCAATGAAATACACTTTCAGGCATAGAGTGACGAATAAATTATGCAAAAAAGAAGCAGAGAACTCTGGGTAGTTCTCAAGTTTAGGTCGAAAGCAGCTCCTGTATGGAGCACTCTCAACATCAGCAACACTCTAGATCTGCTCACCTCAAATGTCGGTTTTTCTACCAAAATCTTTAAGCATTGGATTAGCTCAGTGCCATCCACGACGAGATAGAAAAGGACAAAGTCTTTTGCCATTTGTACAGCAAAGTCTTTAAGCATAGGACTAGCACAGTGCTGTCCTTGCCGAGCTGTAAAATGACAAAAGCCAATTACCACTCCAGGCACAGTATTACAGCTTTGAATAGGTAAAATACCAATCAAGCCAACCTTTAATGAGTAAAAGCAACCCCTGACACAGTGTTTCGCTCTAATTAGAGCTCTTCAGAGAGGTATAGCTTTGTCCAGACACAAGGGAGCACCCAGTATAAGTCAAAGAAATACCCTTTCAGGCATAGAGTGACGAATCAATTATGCAAAAAAGAAGCAGAGAACTCTGCAAGTTTAGCTAGAAAGCAGATCCTGTATGGAGCACTCTCAACACCAGCGACACTCTAGATCTGCTCACTTCAAATGTCTGTTTTTCTATCAAAATCTTTAAGCATAGGATTAGCACAGTGCCAACCACGCCGAGATAGAAAAGGACAAAGTCTTTTGCCATTTGTACAGCAAAGTCTTTAAGTATAGGACTAGCACAGTGCTGTGTTTGCCGAGCTGTAAATTGACAAAAGCCAATTACTACTCCAGACACAGTATTACAGCTTTGAATTGGTAAAATACCAATCAAGCCAACCTGAAATGAGTAAAAGCAACCCCTGACACAGTGTTTCGCTCTAATTAGAGCTTTTCAGAGAAGTATAGCTTTGTCCAGACACAAGGGAGCACCCAGTATAAGTCAATGAAATACCCTTTCAGGCATATAGTGACAAATAAATTATGCAAAAAAGAAGCAGAGAACTCTGGGTAGTTCTCAAGTTTAGGTCGAAAGCAGCTCCTGTATGGAGCACTCTCAACATCAGCGACACTCTAGATCTGCTCACCTCAAATGTCGGTTTTTCTATCAAAATCTTTAAGCATAGGATTAGCTCAGTGCCATCCACGCCGAGATAGAAAAGGACAAAGTCTTTTGCCATTTGTACAGCAAAGTCTTTAAGCATAGGACCAGCACAGTGCTGTCCTTGCCGAGCTGTAAAATGACAAACGCCAATTACCACTCCAGGCACAGTATTACAGCTTTGAATTTGTAAAATACCAATCAAACCAACCTGAAATGTGTAAAAACAACCCCTGACACAGTGTTTCGCTCTAATTAGAGCTCTTCAGAGAGGTATAGCTTTGTCCAGACACAAGGGAGCACCCAGTATAAGTCAAAGAAATACCCTTTCAGGCATAGAGTGACGAATAAATTATGCAAAAAAGAAGCAGAGAACTCTGGGTAGTTCTCAAGTTTAGGTGGAAAGCAGCTCCTGTATGGAGCTCTCTCAACACCAGCGACACTCTAGATCAGCTCACCTCAAATGTCTGTTTTTCTATCAAAATATTTAAGCATAGGATTAGCACAGTGCCAACCACGCCGAGATAGAAAAGGACAAAGTCTTTTGCCATTTGTACAGCAAAGTCTTTAAGCATAGGACTAGCACAGTGCTGTCCTTGCCGATCTGTAAAATGACAAAAGCCAATTACCACTCCAGGCACAGTATTACAGCTTTGAATGGGTAAAATACCAATCAAGCCAACCTGAAATGAGTAAAAGCAGCCCCTGACACAGTGTTTCGCTCTAATTAGAGCTCTTCAGAGAGGTATAGCTTTGTCCAGACACAAGGGAGCACCCAGTATAAGTCAATGAAATACCCTTTCAGGCATAGAGTGACGAATAAATTATGCAAAAAAGAAGCAGAGAACTCTGGGTAGTTCTCAAGATTAGGTGGAAAGCAGCTTCTGTATGGAGCACTCTCAACACCAGCGACACTCTAGATCTGCTCACCTCAAATGTCTGTTTTTCTATCAAAATCTTTAAGCATAGGATTAGCACAGTGCCATCCACGCCAAGATAGAAAAGGACAAAATCTTTTGCCATTTGTACAGCAAAGTCTTTAAGCATAGGATTAGCACAGTGCTGTCCTTGCCGAGCTGTAAAATGACAAAAGCCAATTACCACTCCAGGCAAAGTATTACAGCTTTGAATTGGTAAAATACCAAACAAGCCAACCTGAAATGAGTAAAAGCAACCCCTGACACAGTGTTTCGCTCTAATTAGAGCTCTTCTGAGAAGTGTAGCTTTGTCCAGAAACAAGGGAGCACCCAGTATAAGTCAAAGAAATACCCTTTCAAGCATAGAGTGACGAATAAATTATGCAAAAAAAAGCAGAGAACTCTGGGTAGTTCTCAAGTTTAGGTGGAAAGCAGCTCCTGCATGGAGCACTCTCAACACCAGCGACACTCTAGATCTGCTCACCTCAAATGTCTGTTTTGCTATCAAAATCTTTAAGCATAGGATTAGCACAGTGCCAACCACGCCGAGATAGAAAAGGACAAAGTCTTTTGCCATTTGTACAGCAAAGTCTTTAAGTATAGGACTAGCACAGTGCTGTGTTTGCCGAGCTGTAAATTGACAAAAGCCAATTACTACTCCAGACACAGTATTACAGCTTTGAATTGGTAAAATACCAAACAAGCCAACCTGAAATGAGTAAAAGCAACCCCTGACACAGTGTTTCGCTCTAATTAGAGCTCTTCAGAGAGGTATAGCTTTGTCCAGACACAAGGGAGCACCCAGTATAAGTCAAAGAAATACCCTTTCAGGCATAGAGTGACGAATAAATTATGCAAAAAAGAAGCAGAGAACTCTGGGTAGTTCTCAAGATTAGGTGGAAAGCAGCTTCTGTATGGATCACTCTCAACACCAGCGACCCTTTAGATCTGCTCACCTCAAATGTCTGTTTTTCTATCAAAAACTTTAAGCATAGGATTAGCACAGTGCCATCCACGCCGAGATAGAAAAGGACAAAGTCTTTTCCCATTTGTACAGCAAAGTCTTTAAGCATAGGATTAGCACAGTAATGTCCTTGCCGAGCTGTAAAATGACAAAACCCAATTACCACTCCAGGCACAGTATTACAGCTTTGAATTGGTAAAATACTAAACAAGCCAACCTGAAATGAGTAAAAGCAACCCCTGACACAGTGTTTCGCTCTAATTAGAGCTCTTCAGAGAGGTATAGCTTTGTCCAGACACAAGGGAGCACCCAGTATAAGTCAATGAAATGCCCTTTCAGGCATAGAGTGACGAATACATTATGCAAAAAAGAAGCAGAGAACTCTGGGTAGTTCTCAAGATTAGGTGGAAAGCAGCTTCAGTATGGAGCACTCTCAACACCAGCGACACTCTTGATCTGCTCACCTCAAATGTCTGTTTTTCTATCAAAATCTTTAAGCATAGGATTAGCACTGTGCCATCCACGCCGAGATAGAAAAGGACAAAGTCTTTTGCCATTTGTACAGCAAAGTCTTTAAGCATAGGATTAGCACAGTGCTGTCCTTGCCGAGCTGTAAAATGACAAAAGCCAATTACCACTCCAGGCACAGTATTACAGTTTTGAATTGGTAAAATACCAAACAAGCCAACCTGAAATGAGTAAAAGCAACCCCTGACACAGTGTTTCGCTCTAATTAGAGCTCTTCAGAGAGGTATAGCTTTGTCCAGACACAAGGGAGCACCCAGTATAAGTCAAAGAAATACCCTTTCAGGCATAGAGTGACGAATAAATTATGCAAAAAAGAAGCAGAGAACTCTGGGTAGTTCTCAAGATTAGGTGGAAAGCAGCTTCTGTATGGATCACTCTCAACACCAGCGACCCTCTAGATCTGCTCACCTCAAATGTCTGTTTTTCTATCAAAAACTTTAAGCATAGGATTAGCACAGTGCCATCCACGCCGAGATAGAAAAGGACAAAGTCTTTTCCCATTTGTACAGCAAAGTCTTTAAGCATAGGATTAGCACAGTAATGTCCTTGCCGAGCTGTAAAATGACAAAACCCAATTACCACTCCAGGCACAGTATTACAGCTTTGAATTGGTAAAATACTAAACAAGCCAACCTGAAATGAGTAAAAGCAACCCCTGACACAGTGTTTTGCTCTAATTAGAGCTCTTCAGAGAGGTATAGCTTTGTCCAGACACAAGGGAGCACCCAGTATAAGTCAAAGAAATAACCTTTCAGGCATAGAGTGACAAATAAATTATGCAAAAAAGAAGCAGAGAACTCTGGGTAGTTCTCAAGTTGAGGTGGAAAGCAGCTCCTGTATGGATCACTCTCAACACCAGCGACTCTCTAGATCTGCTCACCTCAAATGTCTGTTTTTCTATCAAAATATTTAAGCATAGGATTAGCACAGTGCCAACTACGCCGAGATAGAAAAGGACAAAGTCTTTTGCCATTTGTACAGCAAAGTCTTTAAGCATAGGACTAGCACAGTGCTGTCCTTGCCGATCGGTAAAATGACGAAAGCCAATTACCACTCCAGACACAGTATTACAGCTTTGAATTGGTAAAATACCAATCAAGCCAACCTGAAATGAGTAAAAGCAACCCCTGACACAGTGTTTCGCTCTAATTAGAGGTCTTCAGAGAGGTATAGCTTTGTCCAGACACAAGGGAGCACCCAGTATAAGTCAAAAAAATACCCTTTCAGGCATAGAGTGACGAATAAATTATGCAAAAAAGAAGCAGAGAACTCTGGGTAGTTCTCAAGTTTAGGTGGAAAGCAGCTCTTGTATGGAGCACTTTCAACACCAGTGACACTCTAGATCTGCTCACCTCAAATGTCTGTTTTTCTATCAAAATCATTAAGCATAGGATTAGCAAAGTGCCAACCACGCCGAGATAGAAAAGAACAAAGTCTTTTGCCATTTGTCCAGCAAAGTCTTTAAGCATAGGACTAGCACAGTGCTGTCCTTGCCGAGCTGTAAATTGACAAAAGCCAATTACCACTCCAGACACAGTATTACAGCTTTGAATTGGTAAAATACCAATCAAGCCAACCTGAAATGAGTAAAAGCAACGCCTGACACAGTATTTCGCTCTAATTAGAGCTCTTCAGAGAGGTATAGCTTTGTCCAGACACAAGGGAGCACCCAGTATAAGTCAATGAAATACCCTTTCAGGCATAGAGTGACGAATAAATTATGCAAAAAAGAAGCAGAGAACTCTGGGTAGTTCTCAAGATTAGGTGGAAAGCAGCTTCAGTATGGAGCACTCTCAACACCAGCGACACTCTTGATCTGCTCACCTCAAATGTCTGTTTTTCTATCAAAATCTTTAAGCATAGGATTAGCACAGTGCCATCCAGGCCGAGATAGAAAAGGACAAAGTCTTTTGCCATTTGTACAGCAAAGTCTTTACGCATAGGATTAGCACAGTGCTGTCCTTGCCGAGCTGTAAAATGACAAAAGCCAATTACCACTCCAGGCACAGTATTACAGTTTTGAATTGGTAAAATACCAAACAAGCCAACCTGAAATGAGTAAAAGCAACCCCTGACACAGTGTTTCGCTCTAATTAGAGCTCTTCAGAGAGGTATAGCTTTGTCCAGACACAAGGGAGCACCCAGTATAAATCAATGAAATATCCTTTCAGGCATAGAGTGACGAATAAATTATGCAAAAAAGAAGCAGAGAACTCTGGGTAGTTCTCAAGTTTAGGTCGAAAGCAGCTCCTGTATGGAGCACTCTCAACATCAGCGACACTCTAGATCTGCTCACCTCAAAGGTCTGTTTTTCTATCAAAATTTTTAAGCATAGGATTAGCACAGTGCCATCCACGCCGAGATAGAATAGGACAAAGTCTTTTGTCATTTGTACAGCAAACTCTTTAAGTATAGGACGAGCACAGTGCTGTCCTTGCCGAGCTGTAAAATGACAAAAGCCAATTACCACTCCAGGCACAGTATTACAGCTTTGAAAAGGTAAAATACCAATCAAGCCAACCTGAAATGAGTAAAAGCAACCCCTGACACAGTGTTTCGCTCTAATTAGAGCTCTTCAGAGAGGTATAGCTTTGTCCAGACACAAGGGAGCACCCAGTATAAGTCAATGAAATACCCTTTCAGGCATAGAGTGACGAATAAATTATGCAAAAAAGAAGCAGAGAACTCTGGGTAGTTCTCAAGTTTAGGTCAAAAGCAGCTCCTGTATGGAGCACTCTCAACATCAGCGACACTCTAGATCTGCTCACCTCAAAAGTCTGTTTTTCTATCAAAATCTTTAAGCATAGGATTAGCACAGTGCCAACCACGCAGAGATAGGAAAGAACAAAGTCTTTTGCCATTTGTACAGCAAAGTCTTTAAGCATAGGACTAGCACAGTGCTGTCCTTGCCGAGCTGTAAATTGACAAAAACTAATTACCACTCCAGACACAGTAGTACAGCTTTGAATTGGTAAAATACCAATCAAGCCAACCTGAAATGAGTAAAAGCAACCCCTGACACAGTGTTTCGCTCTAATTAGAGCTCTTCAGAGAGGTATAGCTTTGTCCAGACACAAGGGAGCACCCAGTATAAGTCAATGAAATACCCTTTCAGGCATAGAGTGACGAATAAATTATGCAAAAAAGAAGCAGAGAACTCTGGGTAGTTCTCAAGATTAGGTGGAAAGCAGCTTCTGTATGGAGCACTCTCAACACCAGCGACACTCTAGATCTGCTCACCTCAAAGGTCTGTTTTTCTATCAAAATCTTTAAGCATAGGATTAGCACAGTGCCATCCACGCCGAGATAGAAAAGGACAAAGTCTTTTGCCATTTGTACAGCAAAGTCTTTAAGCATAGGATTAGCACAGTGCTGTCCTTACCGAGCTGTAAAATGACAAAAGCCAATTACCAATCCATGCACAGTATTACAGCTTTGAATTGGTAAAATACCAAACAAGCCAACCTGAAATGAGTAAAAGCAACCCCTGACACAGTGTTTCGCTCTAATTAGAGCTCTTCAGAGAGGTATAGCTTTGTCCAGACACAAGGGAACACCCAGTATAAGTCAATGAAATACCCTTTCAGGCATAGAGTGACGGATAAATTATGCAAAAAAGAAGCAGAGAACTCTGGGTAGTTCTCAAGATTAGGTGGAAAGCAGCTTCTGTATGGAGCACTCTCAACACCAGCAACATTCTAGATCTGCTCACCTCAAATGTCTGTTTTTCTATCAAAATCTTTAAGCATAGGATTAGCACAGAGCCATCCACGCCGAGATAGAAAAGGACAAAGTCTTTTGCCATTTGTACAGCAAAGTCTTTAAGCATAGGACTAGCAGAGTGCTGTCCTTGCCGATCTGTAAAATGACAAAAGCCAATTACCACTCCAGGCACAGTATTACAGCTTTGAATTGGTAAAATACCAATCAAGCCAACCTGAAATGAGTAAAAGCAACCCCTGACACAGTGTTTCGCTCTAATTAAAGCTCTTCAGAGAGGTATAGCTTTGTCCAGACACAAGGGAGCACCCAGTATAAGTCAAAGAAATACCCTTTCAGGGATAGAGTACCAATAAATTATGCAAAAAAGAAGCAGAGAACTCTGATTAGTTCTCAAGATTAGGTGGAAAGCAGCTTCTGTATGGAGCACTCTCAACACCAGCGACACTCTAGATCTGCTCACATCAAATGTCTGTTTTTCTATCAAAATCTTTAAGCATAGGATTAGCACAGTGCCATCCACGCCGAGATAGAATAGGACAAAGTCTTTTGCCATTTGTACAGCAAAGTCTTTAAGCATAGGACTAGCACAGTGCTGTCCTTGCCGAGCTGTAAAATGACAAAAGCCAATTACCACTCCAGGCACAGTATTACAGCTTTGAATTGGTAAAATACCAATCAAGCCAACCTGAAATGAGTAAAAGCAACCCCTGACACAGTGTTTCGCTCTAATTAGAGCTTTTCAGAGAAGTATAGCTTTGTCCAGACACAAGGGAGCACCCAGTATAAGTCAATGAAATACCCTTTCAGGCATATAGTGACAAATAAATTATGCAAAAAAGAAGCAGAGAACTCTGGGTAGTTCTCAAGTTTAGGTGGAAAGCAGCTCCTGTATGGAGCTCTCTCAACACCAGCGACACTCTAGATCAGCTCACCTCAAATGTCTGTTTTTCTATCAAAATATTTAAGCATAGGATTAGCACAGTGCCAACCACGCCGAGATAGAAAAGGACAAAGTCTTTTGCCATTTGTACAGCAAAGTCTTTAAGCATAGGACTAGCACAGTGCTGTCCTTGCCGATCTGTAAAATGACAAAAGCCAATTACCACTCCAGGCACAGTATTACAGCTTTGAATGGGTAAAATACCAATCAAGCCAACCTGAAATGAGTAAAAGCAACCCCTGACACAGTGTTTTGCTCTAATTAGAGCTCTTCAGAGAGGTATAGCTTTGTCCAGACACAAGGGAGCACCCAGTATAAGTCAATGAAATACCCTTTCAGGCATAGAGTGACGAATAAATTATGCAAAAAAGAAGCAGAGAACTCTGGGTAGTTCTCAAGATTAGGTGGAAAGCAGCTTCTGTATGGAGCACTCTCAACACCAGCGACACTCTAGATCTGCTCACCTCAAATGTCTGTTTGTCTATCAAAATCTTTAAGCATAGGATTAGCACAGTGCCATCCACGCCGAGATAGAAAAGGACAAAATCTTTTGCCATTTGTACAGCAAAATCTTTAAGCATAGGATTAGCACAGTGCTGTCCTTGCCGAGCTGTAAAATGACAAAAGCCAATTACCACTCCAGGCAAAGTATTACAGCTTTGAATTAGTAAAATACCAAACAAGCCAACCTGAAATGAGTAAAAGCAACCCCTGACACAGTGTTTCGCTCTAATTAGAGCTCTTCTGAGAAGTGTAGCTTTGTCCAGAAACAAGGGAGCACCCAGTATAAGTCAAAGAAATACCCTTTCAAGCATAGAGTGACGAATAAATTATGCAAAAAAAAAGCAGAGAACTCTGGGTAGTTCTCAAGTTTAGGTGGAAAGCAGCTCCTGCATGGAGCACTCTCAACACCAGCGACACTCTAGATCTGCTCACCTCAAATGTCTGTTTTGCTATCAAAATCTTTAAGCATAGGATTAGCACAGTGCCAACCACGCCGAGATAGAAAAGGACAAAGTCTTTTGCCATTTGTACAGCAAAGTCTTTAAGCATAGGACTAGCACAGCGCTGTCCTTGCCGATCTGTAAATTGACAAAAGCCAATTACCACTCCAGGCACAGCATTACAGCTTTGAATGGGTAAAATACCAATCAAGCCAACCTAAAATGAGTAATAGCAACCCCTGACACAGTGTTTCGCTCTAATTAGAGCTCTTCAGAGAGGTATAGCTTTGTCCAGACACAAGGGAGCACCCAGTATAAGTCAATGAAATACACTTTCAGGCATAGAGTGACGAATAAATTATGCAAAAAAGAAGCAGAGAACTCTAGGTAGTTCTCAAGTTTAGGTCGAAAGCAGCTCCTGTATGGAGCACTCTCAACATCAGCAACACTCTAGATCTGCTCACCTCAAATGTCGGTTTTTCTACCAAAATCTTTAAGCATTGGATTAGCTCAGTGCCATCCACGCCGAGATAGAAAAGGACAAAGTCTTTTGCCATTTGTACAGCAAAGTCTTTAAGCATAGGACTAGCACAGTGCTGTCCTTGCCGAGCTGTAAAATGACAAAAGCCAATTACCACTCCAGGCACAGTATTACAGCTTTGAATAGGTAAAATACCAATCAAGCCAACCTGAAATGAGTAAAAGCAACCCCTGACACAGTGTTTCGCTCTAATTAGAGCTCTTCAGAGAGGTATAACTTTGTCCAGACACAAGGGAGCACCCAGTATAAGTCAATGAAATACCCTTTCAGGCATAGAGTGACGAATAAATTATGCAAAAAAGAAGCAGAGAACTCTGGGTAGTTCTCAAGTTTAGGTGGAAAGCAGCTCCTGTATGGAGCACTCTCAACACCAGCAACACTCTAGATCTGCTCACCTCAAATGTCTGTTTTTCTATCAAAATCTTTAAGCATAGGATTAGCACAGTGCCAACCACGCCGAGATAGAAAAGGACAAAGTCTTTTGCCATTTGTACAGCAAAGTCTTTAAGCATAGGACTAGCACAGTGCTGTCTTTGCCGAGCTGTAAAATGACAAAAGCCAATTACCACTCCAGGCACAGTATTACAGCTTTGAATAGATAAAATACCAATCAAGCCAACCTGAAATGAGTAAAAGCAACGCCTGACACAGTATTTCGCTCTAATTAGAGCTCTTCAGAGAGGTATAGCTTTGTCCAGACACAAGGGAGCACCCAGTATAAGTCAATGAAATACACTTTCAGGCATAGAGTGACGAATAAATTATGCAAAAAAGAAGCAGAGAACTCTGGGTAGTTCTCAAGTTTAGGTCGAAAGCAGCTCCTGTATGGAGCACTCTCAACATCAGCAACACTCTAGATCTGCTCACCTCAAATGTCGGTTTTTCTACCAAAATCTTTAAGCATTGGATTAGCTCAGTGCCATCCACGACGAGATAGAAAAGGACAAAGTCTTTTGCCATTTGTACAGCAAAGTCTTTAAGCATAGGACTAGCACAGTGCTGTCCTTGCCGAGCTGTAAAATGACAAAAGCCAATTACCACTCCAGGCACAGTATTACAGCTTTGAATAGGTAAAATACCAATCAAGCCAACCTGAAATGAGTAAAAGCAACCCCTGACACAGTGTTTCGCTCTAATTAGAGCTCTTCAGAGAGGTATAGCTTTGTCCAGACACAAGGGAGCACCCAGTATAAGTCAAAGAAATACCCTTTCAGGCATAGAGTGACGAATCAATTATGCAAAAAAGAAGCAGAGAACTCTGCAAGTTTAGCTAGAAAGCAGATCCTGTATGGAGCACTCTCAACACCAGCGACACTCTAGATCTGCTCACTTCAAATGTCTGTTTTTCTATCAAAATCTTTAAGCATAGGATTAGCACAGTGCCAACCACGCCGAGATAGAAAAGGACAAAGTCTTTTGCCATTTGTACAGCAAAGTCTTTAAGTATAGGACTAGCACAGTGCTGTGTTTGCCGAGCTGTAAATTGACAAAAGCCAATTACTACTCCAGACACAGTATTACAGCTTTGAATTGGTAAAATACCAATCAAGCCAACCTGAAATGAGTAAAAGCAACCCCTAACAAAGTGTTTCGCTCTAATTAGAGCTCTTCAGAGATGTATAGCTTTGTCCAGACACAAGGGAGCACCCAGTATAAGTCAATGAAATACCCTTTCAGGCATAGAGTGACGAATAAATTATGCAAAAAAGAAGCAGAGAACTCTGGGTAGTTCTCAAGATTAGGTGGAAAGCAGCTTCAGTATGGAGCACTCTCAACACCAGCGACACTCTTGATCTGCTCACCTCAAATGTCTGTTTTTCTATCAAAATCTTTAAGCATAGGATTAGCACAGTGCCATCCACGCCGAGATAGAAAAGGACAAAGTCTTTTGCCATTTGTACAGCAAAGTCTTTAAGCATAGGATTAGCACAGTGCTGTCCTTGCTGAGCTGTAAAATGACAAAAGCCAATTACCACTCCAGGCACAGTATTACAGCTTTGAATTGGTAAAATACCAAACAAGCCAACCTGAAATGAGTAAAAGCAACCCCTGACACAGTGTTTCGCTCTAATTAGAGCTCTTCAGAGAGGTATAGCTTTGTCCAGACACAAGGGAGCACCCAGTATAAATCAATGAAATATCCTTTCAGGCATAGAGTGACGAATAAATTATGCAAAAAAGAAGCAGAGAACTCTGGGTAGTTCTCAAGTTTAGGTCGAAAGCAGCTCCTGTATGGAGCACTCTCAACATCAGCGACACTCTAGATCTGCTCACCTCAAAGGTCTGTTTTTCTATCAAAATTTTTAAGCATAGGATTAGCACAGTGCCATCCACGCCGAGATAGAATAGGACAAAGTCTTTTGTCATTTGTACAGCAAACTCTTTAAGTATAGGACGAGCACAGTGCTGTCCTTGCCGAGCTGTAAAATGACAAAAGCCAATTACCACTCCAGGCACAGTATTACAGCTTTGAAAAGGTAAAATACCAATCAAGCCAACCTGAAATGAGTAAAAGCAACCCCTGACACAGTGTTTCGCTCTAATTAGAGCTCTTCAGAGAGGTATAGCTTTGTCCAGACACAAGGGAGCACCCAGTATAAGTCAATGAAATACCCTTTCAGGCATAGAGTGACGAATAAATTATGCAAAAAAGAAGCAGAGAACTCTGGGTAGTTCTCAAGTTTAGGTCAAAAGCAGCTCCTGTATGGAGCACTCTCAACATCAGCGACACTCTAGATCTGCTCACCTCAAAAGTCTGTTTTTCTATCAAAATCTTTAAGCATAGGATTAGCACAGTGCCAACCACGCAGAGATAGGAAAGAACAAAGTCTTTTGCCATTTGTACAGCAAAGTCTTTAAGCATAGGACTAGCACAGTGCTGTCCTTGCCGAGCTGTAAATTGACAAAAACTAATTACCACTCCAGACACAGTATTACAGCTTTGAATTGGTAAAATACCAATCAAGCCAACCTGAAATGAGTAAAAGCAACCCCTGACACAGTGTTTCGCTCTAATTAGAGCTCTTCAGAGAGGTATAGCTTTGTCCAGACACAAGGGAGCACCCAGTATAAGTCAATGAAATACCCTTTCAGGCATAGAGTGACGAATAAATTATGCAAAAAAGAAGCAGAGAACTCTGGGTAGTTCTCAAGATTAGGTGGAAAGCAGCTTCTGTATGGAGCACTCTCAACACCAGCGACACTCTAGATCTGCTCACCTCAAAGGTCTGTTTTTCTATCAAAATCTTTAAGCATAGGATTAGCACAGTGCCATCCACGCCGAGATAGAAAAGGACAAAGTCTTTTGCCATTTGTACAGCAAAGTCTTTAAGCATAGGATTAGCACAGTGCTGTCCTTACCGAGCTGTAAAATGACAAAAGCCAATTACCAATCCATGCACAGTATTACAGCTTTGAATTGGTAAAATACCAAACAAGCCAACCTGAAATGAGTAAAAGCAACCCCTGACACAGTGTTTCGCTCTAATTAGAGCTCTTCAGAGAGGTATAGCTTTGTCCAGACACAAGGGAACACCCAGTATAAGTCAATTAAATACCCTTTCAGGCATAGAGTGACGGATAAATTATGCAAAAAAGAAGCAGAGAACTCTGGGTAGTTCTCAAGATTAGGTGGAAAGCAGCTTCTGTATGGAGCACTCTCAACACCAGCAACATTCTAGATCTGCTCACCTCAAATGTCTGTTTTTCTATCAAAATCTTTAAGCATAGGATTAGCACAGAGCCATCCACGCCGAGATAGAAAAGGACAAAGTCTTTTGCCATTTGTACAGCAAAGTCTTTAAGCATAGGATTAGCACAGTGCTGTCCTTGCTGAGCTGTAAAATGACAAAAGCCAATTACCACTCCAGGCACAGTATTACAGCTTTGAATTGGTAAAATACCAAACAAGCCAACCTGAAATGAGTAAAAGCAACCCCTGACACAGTGTTTCGCTCTAATTAGAGCTCTTCAGAGAGGTATAGCTTTGTCCAGACACAAGGGAGCACCCAGTATAACTCAAAGAAATACCCTTTCAGGCATAGAGTGACGAATACATTATGCAAAAAAGAAGCAGAGAACTCTGGGTAGTTCTCAAGTTTAGGTGGAAAGCAGCTCCTGTATGGAGCACTCTCAACACCAGCGACACTCTAGATCTGCTCACCTCAAATGTCTGTTTTTCTATCAAAATATTTAAGCATAGGATTAGCACAGTGCCAACCGCGCCGAGATAGAAAAGGACAAAGTCTTTTGCCATTTGTACAGCAAAGTCTTTAAGCATAGGACTAGCAGAGTGCTGTCCTTGCCGATCTGTAAAATGACAAAAGCCAATTACCACTCCAGGCACAGTATTACAGCTTTGAATTGGTAAAATACCAATCAAGCCAACCTGAAATGAGTAAAAGCAACCCCTGACACAGTGTTTCGCTCTAATTAAAGCTCTTCAGAGAGGTATAGCTTTGTCCAGACACAAGGGAGCACCCAGTATAAGTCAAAGAAATACCCTTTCAGGGATAGAGTACCAATAAATTATGCAAAAAAGAAGCAGAGAACTCTGATTAGTTCTCAAGATTAGGTGGAAAGCAGCTTCTGTATGGAGCACTCTCAACACCAGCGACACTCTAGATCTGCTCACATCAAATGTCTGTTTTTCTATCAAAATCTTTAAGCATAGGATTAGCACAGTGCCATCCACGCCGAGATAGAATAGGACAAAGTCTTTTGCCATTTGTACAGCAAAGTCTTTAAGCATAGGACTAGCACAGTGCTGTCCTTGTCGAGCTGTAAAATGACAAAAGCCAATTACCACTCCAGGCACAGTATTACAGCTTTAAATTGGTAAAATACCAATCAAGCCAACCTGAAATGAGTAAAAGCAACCCCTGACACAGTGTTTCGCTCTAATTAGAGCTTTTCAGAGAAGTATAGCTTTGTCCAGACACAAGGGAGCACCCAGTATAAGTCAATGAAATACCCTTTCAGGCATATAGTGACAAATAAATTATGCAAAAAAGAAGCAGAGAACTCTGGGTAGTTCTCAAGTTTAGGTGGAAAGCAGCTCCTGTATGGAGCTCTCTCAACACCAGCGACACTCTAGATCAGCTCACCTCAAATGTCTGTTTTTCTATCAAAATATTTAAGCATAGGATTACCACAGTGCCAACCACGCCGAGATAGAAAAGGACAAAGTCTTTTGCCATTTGTACAGCAAAGTCTTTAAGCATAGGACTAGCACAGTGCTGTCCTTGCCGATCTGTAAAATGACAAAAGCCAATTACCACTCCAGGCACAGTATTACAGCTTTGAATGGGTAAAATACCAATCAAGCCAACCTGAAATGAGTAAAAGCAACCCCTGACACAGTGTTTCGCTCTAATTAGAGCTCTTCAGAGAGGTATAGCTTTGTCCAGACACAAGGGAGCACCCAGTATAAGTCAATGAAATACCCTTTCAGGCATAGAGTGACGAATAAATTATGCAAAAAAGAAGCAGAGAACTCTGGGTAGTTCTCAAGATTAGGTGGAAAGCAGCTTCTGTATGGAGCACTCTCAACACCAGCGACACTCTAGATCTGCTCACCTCAAATGTCTGTTTGTCTATCAAAATCTTTAAGCATAGGATTAGCACAGTGCCATCCACGCCGAGATAGAAAAGGACAAAATCTTTTGCCATTTGTACAGCAAAGTCTTTAAGCATAGGATTAGCACAGTGCTGTCCTTGCCGAGCTGTAAAATGACAAAAGCCAATTACCACTCCAGGCAAAGTATTACAGCTTTGAATTAGTAAAATACCAAACAAGCCAACCTGAAATGAGTAAAAGCAACCCCTGACACAGTGTTTCGCTCTAATTAGAGCTCTTCTGAGAAGTGTAGCTTTGTCCAGAAACAAGGGAGCACCCAGTATAAGTCAAAGAAATACCCTTTCAAGCATAGAGTGACGAATAAATTATGCAAAAAAAAAGCAGAGAACTCTGGGTAGTTCTCAAGTTTAGGTGGAAAGCAGCTCCTGCATGGAGCACTCTCAACACCAGCGACACTCTAGATCTGCTCACCTCAAATGTCTGTTTTGCTATCAAAATCTTTAAGCATAGGATTAGCACAGTGCCAACCACGCCGAGATAGAAAAGGACAAAGTCTTTTGCCATTTGTACAGCAAAGTCTTTAAGCATAGGACTAGCACAGCGCTGTCCTTGCCGATCTGTAAATTGACAAAAGCCAATTACCACTCCAGGCACAGCATTACAGCTTTGAATGGGTAAAATACCAATCAAGCCAACCTAAAATGAGTAATAGCAACCCCTGACACAGTGTTTCGCTCTAATTAGAGCTCTTCAGAGAGGTATAGCTTTGTCCAGACACAAGGGAGCACCCAGTATAAGTCAATGAAATACACTTTCAGGCATAGAGTGACGAATAAATTATGCAAAAAAGAAGCAGAGAACTCTGGGTAGTTCTCAAGTTTAGGTCGAAAGCAGCTCCTGTATGGAGCACTCTCAACATCAGCAACACTCTAGATCTGCTCACCTCAAATGTCGGTTTTTCTACCAAAATCTTTAAGCATTGGATTAGCTCAGTGCCATCCACGCCGAGATAGAAAAGGACAAAGTCTTTTGCCATTTGTACAGCAAAGTCTTTAAGCATAGGACTAGCACAGTGCTGTCCTTGCCGAGCTGTAAAATGACAAAAGATAATTACCACTCCAGGCACAGTATTACAGCTTTGAATAGGTAAAATACCAATCAAGCCAACCTGAAATGAGTAAAAGCAACCCCTGACACAGTGTTTCGCTCTAATTAGAGCTCTTCAGAGAGGTATAGCTTTGTCCAGACACAAGGGAGCACCCAGTATAAGTCAAAGAAATACCCTTTCAGGCATAGAGTGACGAATAAATTATGCAAAAAAGAAGCAGAGAACTCTGCAAGTTTAGGTAGAAAGCAGATCCTGTATGGAGCACTCTCAACACCAGCGACACTCTAGATCTGCTCACCTCAAATGTCTGTTTTTCTATCAAAATCTTTAAGCATAGGATTAGCACAGTGCCAACCACGCCGAGATAGAAAAGGACAAAGTCTTTTGCCATTTGTACAGCAAAGTCTTTAAGTATAGGACTAGCACAGTGCTGTGTTTGCCGAGCTGTAAATTGACAAAAGCCAATTACTACTCCAGACACAGTATTACAGCTTTGAATTGGTAAAATACCAATCAAGCCAACCTGAAATGAGTAAAAGCAACCCCTAACAAAGTGTTTCGCTCTAATTAGAGCTCTTCAGAGAGGTATAGCTTTGTCCAGACACAAGGGAGCACCCAGTATAAGTCAATGAAATACCCTTTCAGGCATAGAGTGACAAATAAATTATGCAAAAAAGAAGCAGAGAACTCTGGGTAGTTCTCAAGATTAGGTGGAAAGCAGCTTCAGTATGAAGCACTCTCAACACCAGCGACACTCTTGATCTGCTCACCTCAAATGTCTGTTTTTCTATCAAAATCTTTAAGCATAGGATTAGCACAGTGCCATCCACGCTGAGATAGAAAAGGACAAAGTCTTTTGCCATTTGTACAGCAAAGTCTTTACGCATAGGATTAGCACAGTGCTGTCCTTGCCGAGCTGTAAAATGACAAAAGCCAATTACCACTCCAGGCACAGTATTACAGTTTTGAATTGGTAAAATACCAAACAAGCCAACCTGAAATGAGTAAAAGCAACCCCTGACACAGTGTTTCGCTCTAATTAGAGCTCTTCAGAGAGGTATAGCTTTGTCCAGACACAAGGGAGCACCCAGTATAAATCAATGAAATATCCTTTCAGGCATAGAGTGACGAATAAATTGTGCAAAAAAGAAGCAGAGAACTCTGGGTAGTTCTCAAGTTTAGGTCGAAAGCAGCTCCTGTATGGAGCACTCTCAACATCAGCGACACTCTAGATCTGCTCACCTCAAATGTCGGTTTTTCTATCAAAATCTTTAAGCATAGGATTAGCTCAGTGCCATCCACGCCGAGATAGAAAAGGACAAAGTCTTTTTCCATTTGTACTGCAAAGTCTTTAAGCATAGGACTAGCACAGTGCTGTCCTTGCCGAGCTGTAAAATGACAAAAGCCAATTACCACTCCAGGCACAGTATTACAGCTTTGAATTGGTAAAATACCAATCAAGCCAACCTGAAATGAGTAAAAGCAACCCCTGACACAGTGTTTCGCACTAATTAAAGCTCTTCAGAGAGGTATAGCTTTTTCCAGACACAAGGGAGCAACCAGTATAAGTCAAAGAAATACCCTTTCAGGGATAGAGTACCAATAAATTATGCAAAAAAGAAGCAGATTACTCTGATTAGTTCTCAAGATTAAGTGGAAAGCAGCTTCTGTATGGAGCACTCTCAACACCAGCGACACTCTAGATCTGCTCACGTCAAATGTCTGTTTTTCTATCAAAATCTTTAAGCATAGGATTAGCACAGTGCCATCCACGCCTAGATAGAATAGGACAAAGTCTTTTATCATTTGTACAGCAAAGTCTTTAAGCATAGGACTAGCACAGTGCTGCCCTTGCCGAGCTGTAAAATGACAAAAGCCAATTACCACTCCAGGCACAGTATTACAGCTTTGAATTGGTAAAATACCAATCAAGCCAACCTGAAATGAGTAAAAGCAACCCCTGACACAGTGTTTCGCTCTAATTAGAGCTTTTCAGAGAGGTATAGCTTTGTCCAGACACAAGGGAGCACCCAGTATAAGTCAATGAACTACCCTTTCAGGCATAGAGTGACAAATAAATTATGCAAAAAAGAAGCAGAGAACTCTGGGTAGTTCTCAAGTTTAGGTCAAAAGCAGCTCCTGTATGGAGCACTCTCAACACCAGCGACACTCTAGATCTGCTCACCTCAAATGTCGGTTTTTCTATCAAAATCTTTAAGCATAGGATTAGCTCAGTGCTATCCACGCCGAGATAGAAAAGGACAAAGTCTTTTGCCATTTGTACAGAAAAGTCTTTAAACATAGGACTAGCACAGTGCAGTCCTTGCCGAGCTGTAAAATGACAAACGCCAATTACCACTCCAGGCACAGTATTACAGCTTTGAATTGGTAAAATAAAAATCAAACCAACCTGAAATGAGTAAAAGCAACCCCTGACACAGTGTTTCGCTCTAATTAGAGCTCTTCAGAGAGGTATAGCTTTGCCCAGACACAAGGGAGCACCCAGTATAAGTCAAAGAAATACCCTTTCAGGCATAGAGTGACAAATAAATTATGCAAAAAAGAAGCAGAGAACTCTGGGTAGTTCTCAAGTTTAGGTGGAAAGCAGCTCCTGTATTGAGCACTCTCAACACCAGCGACACTCTAGATCTGCTCACCTCAAATGTCTGTTTTTCTATCAAAATCTTTAAGCATAGGATTAGCACAGTGCCAACCACGCCGAGATAGAAAAGAACAAAGTCTTTTGCCATTTGTACAGCAAAGTCTTTAAGCATAGGACTAGCACAGTGCTGTCCTTGCCGAGCTGTAAATTGACAAAAACTAATTACCACTCCAGACACAGTATTACAGCTTTGAATTGGTAAAATACCAATCAAGCCAACCTGAAATGAGTAAAAGCAACCCCTGACACAGTGTTTCGCTCTAATTAGAGCTCTTCAGAGAGGTATAGCTTTGTCCAGACACAAGGGAGCACCCAGTATAAGTCAATGAAATACCCTTTCAGGCATAGAGTGACGAATAAATTATGCAAAAAAGAAGCAGAGAACTCTGGGTAGTTCTCAAGATTAGGTGGAAAGCAGCTTCTGTATGGAGCACTCTCAACACCAGCGACACTCTAGATCTGCTCACCTCAAAGGTCTGTTTTTCTATCAAAATCTTTAAGCATAGGATTAGCACAGTGCCATCCACGCCGAGATAGAAAAGGACAAAGTCTTTTGCCATTTGTACAGCAAAGTCTTTAAGCATAGGATTAGCACAGTGCTGTCCTTACCGAGCTGTAAAATGACAAAAGCCAATTACCAATCCATGCACAGTATTACAGCTTTGAATTGGTAAAATACCAAACAAGCCAACCTGAAATGAGTAAAAGCAACCCCTGACACAGTGTTTCGCTCTAATTAGAGCTCTTCAGAGAGGTATAGCTTTGTCCAGACACAAGGGAACACCCAGTATAAGTCAATGAAATACCCTTTCAGGCATAGAGTGACGGATAAATTATGCAAAAAAGAAGCAGAGAACTCTGGGTAGTTCTCAAGATTAGGTGGAAAGCAGCTTCTGTATGGAGCACTCTCAACACCAGCAACATTCTAGATCTGCTCACCTCAAATGTCTGTTTTTCTATCAAAATCTTTAAGCATAGGATTAGCACAGAGCCATCCACGCCGAGATAGAAAAGGACAAAGTCTTTTGCCATTTGTACAGCAAAGTCTTTAAGCATAGGATTAGCACAGTGCTGTCCTTGCTGAGCTGTAAAATGACAAAAGCCAATTACCACTCCAGGCACAGTATTACAGCTTTGAATTGGTAAAATACCAAACAAGCCAACCTGAAATGAGTAAAAGCAACCCCTGACACAGTGTTTCGCTCTAATTAGAGCTCTTCAGAGAGGTATAGCTTTGTCCAGACACAAGGGAGCACCCAGTATAACTCAAAGAAATACCCTTTCAGGCATAGAGTGACGAATACATTATGCAAAAAAGAAGCAGAGAACTCTGGGTAGTTCTCAAGTTTAGGTGGAAAGCAGCTCCTATACGGAGCACTCTCAACACCAGCGACACTCTAGATCTGCTCACCTCAAATGTCTGTTTTTCTATCAAAATATTTAAGCATAGGATTAGCACAGTGCCAACCGCGCCGAGATAGAAAAGGACAAAGTCTTTTGCCATTTGTACAGCAAAGTCTTTAAGCATAGGACTAGCAGAGTGCTGTCCTTGCCGATCTGTAAAATGACAAAAGCCAATTACCACTCCAGGCACAGTATTACAGCTTTGAATTGGTAAAATACCAATCAAGCCAACCTGAAATGAGTAAAAGCAACCCCTGACACAGTGTTTCGCTCTAATTAAAGCTCTTCAGAGAGGTATAGCTTTGTCCAGACACAAGGGAGCACCCAGTATAAGTCAAAGAAATACCCTTTCAGGGATAGAGTACCAATAAATTATGCAAAAAAGAAGCAGAGAACTCTGATTAGTTCTCAAGATTAGGTGGAAAGCAGCTTCTGTATGGAGCACTCTCAACACCAGCGACACTCTAGATCTGCTCACATCAAATGTCTGTTTTTCTATCAAAATCTTTAAGCATAGGATTAGCACAGTGCCATCCACGCCGAGATAGAATAGGACAAAGTCTTTTGCTATTTGTACAGCAAAGTCTTTAAGCATAGGACTAGCACAGTGCTGTCCTTGCCGAGCTGTAAAATGACAAAAGCCAATTACCACTCCAGGCACAGTATTACAGCTTTGAATTGGTAAAATACCAATCAAGCCAACCTGAAATGAGTAAAAGCAACCCCTGACACAGTGTTTCGCTCTAATTAGAGCTTTTCAGAGAAGTATAGCTTTGTCCAGACACAAGGGAGCACCCAGTATAAGTCAATGAAATACCCTTTCAGGCATATAGTGACAAATAAATTATGCAAAAAAGAAGCAGAGAACTCTGGGTAGTTCTCAAGTTTAGGTGGAAAGCAGCTCCTGTATGGAGCTCTCTCAACACCAGCGACACTCTAGATCAGCTCACCTCAAATGTCTGTTTTTCTATCAAAATATTTAAGCATAGGATTAGCACAGTGCCAACCACGCCGAGATAGAAAAGGACAAAGTCTTTTGCCATTTGTACAGCAAAGTCTTTAAGCATAGGACTAGCACAGTGCTGTCCTTGCCGATCTGTAAAATGACAAAAGCCAATTACCACTCCAGGCACAGTATTACAGCTTTGAATGGGTAAAATTCCAATCAAGACAACCTGAAATGAGTAAAAGCAACCCCTGACACAGTGTTTCGCTCTAATTAGAGCTCTTCAGAGAGGTATAGCTTTGTCCAGACACAAGGGAGCACCCAGTATAAGTCAATGAAATACCCTTTCAGGCATAGAGTGACGAATAAATTATGCAAAAAAGAAGCAGAGAACTCTGGGTAGTTCTCAAGATTAGGTGGAAAGCAGCTTCTGTATGGAGCACTCTCAACACCAGCGACACTCTAGATCTGCTCACCTCAAATGTCTGTTTGTCTATCAAAATCTTTAAGCATAGGATTAGCACAGTGCCATCCACGCCGAGATAGAAAAGGACAAAATCTTTTGCCATTTGTACAGCAAAGTCTTTAAGCATAGGATTAGCACAGTGCTGTCCTTGCCGAGCTGTAAAATGACAAAAGCCAATTACCACTCCAGGCAAAGTATTACAGCTTTGAATTAGTAAAATACCAAACAAGCCAGCCTGAAATGAGTAAAAGCAACCCCTGACACAGTGTTTCGCTCTAATTAGAGCTCTTCTGAGAAGTGTAGCTTTGTCCAGAAACAAGGGAGCACCCAGTATAAGTCAAAGAAATACCCTTTCAAGCATAGAGTGACGAATAAATTATGCAAAAAAAAAGCAGAGAACTCTGGGTAGTTCTCAAGTTTAGGTGGAAAGCAGCTCCTGCATGGAGCACTCTCAACACCAGCGACACTCTAGATCTGCTCACCTCAAATGTCTGTTTTGCTATCAAAATCTTTAAGCATAGGATTAGCACAGTGCCAACCACGCCGAGATAGAAAAGTGTGGTAAATATTCTTTTTACCTTGACTGAATTTCATACGGAATCTAAAATAAAGTAAAATAGCTCAGAATAACAAGAGGCAGAATCCGTGGTATAAGAGATTTTCTGAATGGCCTTTATTCCAAAATGGCCGACTCGAGTGGCGGCCTTCAGGTTCCGTCACCACGAGGGTTCAGGAAGTGAAGTACAATACTTTATTGACAAGAAGTAACTTTTATAGGTCATACATTACAATGAAACGAATGCAAAAGGCGTAACAATTGATAAGAGGAATGACATAGTGGTACGTAATCGAAACTAGGCGTAATAAGGAGCAGAAAGAAACATGATTGGCTCTGATTATCATGCATAGGTGGATCTATAAGATAATACTTAACATAGATGCGCGCGCAGCAGCATGACGTGTGATTGACTAGGGAGTGAAGGGGACTTGACATTTAGCTCTACATGTGGAGACGAGAAGTCTGGGGGGTCAAGTCAACCTAATCCCAAATCATATCTAACATCCTATGTTTAGAGAACTATGTTATCCACAAGAAAAGACTCTCGGACAGAATCTATTCTATACTGACTGTGTGTGCGTGTACAAGCGTCTAAGTGTCTATATGAGATGCGAGGGGCAGAAAACTTTCCATGGCAACAGGGCTATGAATTACTTGCAGGAGGACGGAAAGGCCGAGTCCTTTGCTTGTGAGCTAAAGGAAATGTTTACCTAAATCACTAGACAGGAATGCATCGGCTGAAGAGCAAAGTAGATAATTCGAAGGTGAAATACAGCTTCTTGGCAGGCAGGCAAAACTGGCCGAGGCAGGCACCGTTAGCTGCACAGGGAGTAGGACAAAGTTCATGGATACAGATGCGAGCTCAAGCTGAAGCTGTCAGAGACAGAGAGCAGGGAAGGCTTTGAGGACAGAATCGGGCCTACTTGCCTGAACTGTAAAAATGGAGTAACTTAGCCATATAAAGTCGGTGGCCTTTCATACTTAGGAATCGAATATCCAGCCCATTGATGGCGGATCTGACAGAGAACATGTTGACGGTGGACGCACATATGTTTGCGTTTTGGAAACTGGAACTGGAGGGAACATACATGTACTTGTGACATGCACATAGAACCGTTGGGGTCCAAGATAGGGGACATAACGAATCAGGAAAATCCACATTTCCACATTCCCTCCTTGTCCCCTACTTGCCCTTCAAGAGATATCAATCTTCATCATTCCATCGATTTGCTCATGGAGCATCATTTCTTCTTCCTTCTTCTTCCGGCATTCTGAACGAGAACTTTGATATGGAATGCATGATGTGGCACACAGACCACAAATCGCTGGTCCACATTGCAGGCATAAACAACAACTGAAGAGCATAAGAAGGCCAATACCTAGGAACGATAGAACTCTCCATCCCCAGGCTGATATTACACTCCAAAACCACCCGGACCACGTCCAAGTGCCTGGATTCTCGTGTATCTGGCTCACAATCTTATGAAGGCGCGTTATAGCTTTATATACAGATGGCGAATTTTCTGGTATGAATATGCAGCAGCTGGATCCGATGACCCTGCAAGCTCCGCCCCTATCGGCCAGGATGACGTCAAGGACAAGACGATTCTGGAGAACAACAATTCTCATCACTGATTGTTCCTCTGTCAGATTGCCTAGGGCGGCTATAGTCTCGTTTACTACAGCTTCAAGAGTCTTGGTTAGTCTGCGTATCAGCTTACTATTTGATATTGTACCTATATAGGGAAAGATGCCTTTATTGAAATCTACATACTTGTCCCATGCCGTCTCAGTATAATCGACAACTGGGAGATCTCTTCGCTCTCTATTGTGTACTAAATGAACATTCCGATAATAATCAGGTGGAGCTAGGAAAACAGGTGGCAGAAGGAATGCTATGTAACAGGTACCATCCCAATCTAGAGGCAGACGCATATATGCCGTCTGACCACATATAAAGTAAGAATGGCGAGAAGCTCTAAATGAAGATTTACCTTGATCACTATATTCTACTGTAGTAACGCATTGGCTATGGCCCATATGTATGGAACCAACTTTTCTTACACATAATTCACCCTTAACTGGAAATACTGACATAGTGGGCAGAATTAGTTCAACTTCGGATTTGACATTCAGAATCATAAGATTAGGTGTAAAATTACCTAATTTATACACTTCATTTTCTAGATCAGTTCCTGTTCTACTGGGGTGACCCTCCTTATTAGGATGACAGACTTTGAATAAAACTAGATTCAGATTTCCCCATATCCAATGTTGTTGATAAACTGCTGTGTCTGGGTCTATGGAATTTAGTAAACTAAACCATGCTCCACAGGAGCCATTGTGTGTGAACGGATGTGGAAAGAAAGGCAGAACTCCTTTGTTATTCTGATAGGGAGGGAGTCGGCCACACACCCAACAATTGGTGGCATTACTAGTCTGATGGGAATGATGTAACATACTAATGAAGGTGTTATTGCGCAGCGCAAGTCTATAAGATAATTCATGTGGCGGTAGGTCACTAAAAGAATGTTCAGCAGCAACATTATAAACATGTCTAGAAATAGGATGATATATGTGCAAAATCACACTCGTAATAATTATTAAAACACTCAATAAAAACAAAATTAATAATGTCCTCATACAGTAGCTACGCAGTGATTTACAATACGCCTGTCGTTTCAACATTTCTCGGGTATTTTCTCTACTCAGGTCCAAGGGATACATGTCGGAGACAATTCAACCGCTTCACCTTGGAGAGGACTTAAACAATCAAATTGCTCGACTGTTTGGGCCTAAGCTTTAATTTATAGCACTGAGAGTCATTCTGTTCAACAAAAGGAAGTTTTGAATCAGTCTGTGAGGGAGTGCAGGGCACAGTGTCTATATCCGAGGATAGTCCATGAAATTTCTTAATGTGGCTGGAATGTATCCAGCCCTTGCGGCCCTCAACTTTCACGGCTGTTCTTGTGGTCAGCAGGACTAGCTTCGGTGCTTTCCACCTGGGCTCCAACTGGGTCTTCCGATCAAAATTTCTTACAAACACCAGATCCCCCGGAGCAACGTCATGGGGTTTCACCTCAGTGTTGTCAGGAAAAGCTGCAGCTACCTGTGAACGACAAGATTGTAGTGCAGACATCAAGGAAGCCAAGTAATCTGTCAGCATATTACAATTAACATCAGTTATTTTACGTGGTATAGGCGTCCCCCACATATTTGGTGGCCTTCCGAAGATCACCTCATACGGGGATAGCCCTGTTCGAGAGTGTGCTACCATTCTTATGTAAAATAGTGCAACTGGTAATGCTACTATCCAGTCAACACCTTTCTCCTTACATATTTTAGACAATCTGATTTTCAAAATTTGATTATGTCGTTCCACGAGACCTGCTGCCTCGGGGTGTCGGACACAGTGGAATTTCCACTGATATCCCAACAAAAGTGAGACATGTTTCATTAATTCGGATGAGAAAGGCTGGCCGTTATCTGAATATACAACACGTGGTAAACCGTACCGCGGGAAGAATTCTCGAACTAACTGTTTGGCAGTAGTCGGGGCCGTGTAATCTGATACTGGGTACGCCTCAGTCCATCGGGAGAGAGCGCAGACAACTACCAGAACATATTTGAATCCTCGACATCGTTCCATCTGGATATAATCCATTTGGAGCACTTCAAAAGGATGATCAGGAGTCTGGAATCCACCCTGTTCTACGGGAACACTTTTTCCTGGGTTGAACTGACAACATATCATACAGGTACGGACTTTTTGTTTAGCTGCTGCTCGTAAATGTTTGTTGAACCAAATGTGTTGAATGCTATCTAGCATAGCTTTCTCTCCTAAATGCGCTGGGCTGTGAATTGTAGCTATAATGGCTTGGACCATAGAGTCAGGAAGAAACCATACAGATTTCTCCTTCGTCATCCATCCCTGATCTGTCTGGATCCCTCCTAGTTCAGTCCATTTCTTTAATTCTTCTGCAGTAGCATGTGTCTGTATGTCAATTACGTCAAGTGCGGGATCCTTAATTGTCATACACTGTGTTGGTGTCTGAACTATTGGCTTTGTCATGTCTAATGTGCGATTCTGAGCAGTCTGTTTAGCTGTTCTGTCAGCTAAATCATTGCCTTGAGAAATGATATCAGTAACCTTCGTGTGTGCTTTACATTTCATAATCGATATGGCAGTTGGTAGATGTATTGCGTCTAACAAGGCATGAATGAGGGTTCCGTGCTGAATGTGGGCACCATGGGAGGTTAAATAACCTCTCTCTCGCCACAGCACGCCGAAGTCGTGTACAACTCCGAATGCATAACGTGAGTCAGTGTATACATTAACTTTCTTATTTGTGGCTTGAATACAGGCTTGTGTTAGAGCAATAAGTTCTGCTGCTTGGGCTGACAAAGTATCTATACAATTTGTCTCAATAACTTCAGTGTCTGTTGTGACTGCATACGCGGCCACTAAGTCTCCTGTACTTGCTCTCATGCACGATCCATCTACATACAACGTCAGGTCTGGATCTAACAATGGAACGTCTGTTAAGTCTTGTCTAGGTTTCGTCTTTATTTCAATAATTTCAACACAATCATGAGCTAGTGGGTCTGTTCCAATTACAGGTAATAGTGTAGCAGGATTCAATGTATTACACCGTCGGATCTCTATGTGTGGCTGAAACAATGTCAGTTCATAACCGGTAAGTCTTGCTATGGTCAAGTGTTGTGTTTGTGTTCGGTTCACAAGAACTTCTACTGCATGTGGTACTTGTACTGTCAATGGATGTCCTAACACTATGGCATCGCTTTGTCTGATTGCTAAAGCTGTTGCTGCCACTGATTTCAGGCACGCGGGCAAAGCCTGAGCTACGGGATCTAATGTACTGGAAAAATAAGCACATGGCTTGCGTGATCCTGCTTGATCCTGAGTGAGTACTGACAAAGCAGTACCTTCGCGTTCTGTAACAAGAGTGTAAAATGTTTGCTATAACATGGTGTTGCTAAAACAGGTGCTTGGCATAAAGCTTCCTTTAGGCTTTCAAAAGCTTGTGTATGTTCCTGAGTCCAAGGGAGAACAGTCGATGTGGCTGCCTCCTGTGTGGTTAACTGAATGAGTGGTTTTGCTAGAAATGCGTACTGAGGGATCCACTGCCTACAATATGAAGTGAGGCCTATGAAAGCCCGCACCTCCTTTTGTGTCTGGGGTTTTGACATGTTAGCAATTAACTGGATGCGATCTGGTGTAAGCTGCCTTCCCTCCTTGGACAGCGAGTGACCAAGATAAATAACTCGCTGGACACAGAATTGCAGCTTAGAAGGAGACACCTTGTGCCCCTTGTCGGCTAGAAAATGTAAAACTGTTAGAGAAGCCTTTTCACATTCAGGTTCGCTTCTCGCGGTGATCAGCAGATCATCGACATATTGAAGCAGTGCAGTGTTGACTGGCATGTGGATACTGTCAAGTTCTCGTTTCAGTGCTTGGCTGTAGATGCTGGGGCTTTCTGTGAATCCTTGGGGAGCGCGTGAGAATTTAAAGCTGCGCCCATTTAAACTGAATCCGAACAAATATTGGCTTTCCGGATCTATTGGGACGCTAAAAAAGGCATTCTTGAGATCAATTACAGTAAAGAATGTTGCTTCGGAATCAATTGCTGTCAATAATGATGATATATCGGGGACCACAGGAAATTGTGGCACAATGCACTTGTTTAGTTCACGCAAATCAATAACCAATCGGTATACTGGCGGAGCAGTAGGGTCAGTTCGTTTAAGAATCGGAATTATCGGCGAATTACATACATTGGAGTCTGTTTCTACAACTACTCCTTGGGCAATTAACTCATCAATGATTTTCAGCAAAGCCACTACAGCATCTTGCGGTAACTTGTATTGTCGCAATCGTGGTAATACCACTCCTGCCTTGAGTGTAACTCGGTATGGTGTAATGTTCATGCAACCAACATCAGTAGGGCCTTGTGCCCATAGATGTGCTGGTAAAGTCTGTAGTCGGGGATCCATGTCTCTAGACACATAGTGACCTTTAAAATCACGTAAAAACAACCTTATTCCTCCCGGAGAACAACATATTATGGCTCCTAGGGCTTTCAGAGTTTTAATTCCTAACAGATTTTCTGGGCATGATTTAGTAAGCAATAAATCTGTAGTTCGTGTCAAAGGTCCTATCGTAAGTGGAAGAGGCTGTGATACTTCATTAACAATAGGTTTTCCTGAAAAACCAAGGGAAACATTTTGAGAGCCTGAGAGGGGTGCCCCTGGAACTTCACTACGTTTTATAGTTGTTCGACTTGCCCCTGTATCGAGTAAGAATTTTCTATCTTGACCTAATAATTCACTATGTACATAAGGTCCTTCTTGATCTACAGGAATCTCGATAAGCGGTAAGTCAACTTCCCTCTCTAGGCTGGTTCATGCGTAACGCTGATACTCAGGATATTCATACTGTGCAGTCTGATACATTTGTCGTGTTGTGGTTTGTGTGGCAGTAACAGGCAACGGTGGTGCAGCTGGCACAAACTGTATTGGCTGTTGTGCGGCTGGCATGGCCTGGGAATGCGGCATAGTTCCTTGTTCATTCTGATCTTGTCTGAGTGGCCGTGATCTTTCTTGTGTTTTACCTATGGCGATATTATGTTTTAAAACTGGACAATCGTGTACGTAATGACCTGGCTTTTTGCAATAATTGCATGTCCCTTTTACCGGTCCTGCTGAATCGGAATGTGTCATACCCTTTTTATGTCCTTCAGCCGGTACTGTCTGAGACACTAGCATTTTCATTTTTGTATCTTTCATACGTCTTTGTTCGTGTTCTTGTTCATCTCTAATTCTATTGTGATGATACTGTAACATTTGTAGCATTTGTGACGGAGTGTTACTTTGCCAGGTACTCTCGAATTTCAATATTCTATTCTTTACTGGAGGTAAAGCATTTTCTACTAATTTTGTCACAAATAAATGTGGATACGACTCACTACTTGTTTTTATACCACTATTTATTCCAAAACATTTTTCAAATCGGGCATAATAGTCACTTGTGTCTTCATCATGCTTTTGTTTACAGGCCGTGATTGCACCCCAATCTTCCTTTTTCGTAGTTAATAAACGTGGCAGTACTTGTACTAGTAAACCTGGTAATGCTTTGACTTTATCCCCGAGCCCTGAACCTGCAGCTCGGGCCTTTTCTTCCGTCTCTAATGCTGTCCAATCTATCTTTTGGTCTCCCACTTCCCACTCTTTTTCTTTCAGTTTTTCATAAATGCCAGCAGGTAAGAGCACCTTTAATATCGTCATAATATCAGGATAGGTATACTCTCCCATCAGCAACATGTCCTTAATTTCTCGATGGAAACCCGCTGGGTCTTTGTCATGACTTGGTACTACTTTCTTCATCTCTAACAATTCAATTTTTGATATGGGTGTGTATACAAATACACGGTGAAACTCATTGTCTTCGCCTTTTATTGGGTGCACTTCTCGTAAGGGATTTTGTCTATCCATATAATACGGCGTTCTTTCTCTGCGGGGCAGCGAGAAAGAATCCGGACTTACAAAAAGGACATACTGTTTACGTGACACTAATATTTCTTTAATTAACTTGTTACTAGAACCTTTCCATCTGTTCGTGAGTAGTTCCGTTAATATATCAGGTAAAGGACCAGGGTCAGCATGTTGGCTCTTATATAGTATAAGGAGTTGCTGAATCATATAGATTCCAGCTAAACGTTGTTCATCTGCACTAAGGTTAAAAAACGTGTGTGCTACGGTCTTATCACCGTATTTTCCAGGACTGTCAATCCAGTGAACGGCTGATCTGGCCAATTCTTGCTCATCCATGGAATCGAGGAGGTGGTAACCCCTTTGTTCTCGTAGTAGTTTATCTGCGGCTTGGAACAAATGTTCAGGAGACTTTAAATTTATTACAGGCGTCGGATACGTTCTGCTATTATTTGGACATTCTGAGTGTATGGGATCAGAAAAGCATCTAGTATTATCACAGGATCTTCCTCTGCCTACGTATGCTATGGTTTCTGACTGTCTTGTGGAATTCCCTGATTCGGATACTTCATCTTGCTCGAACTCGTCTGTTTCCAATCTTTCTTCGTGAATACGTTCTATTTCTCTACGGATTTTTCGGCACATGGCTATTATACAGTTTTTCTTATCGTGTCTCCCTTCTGATATATTCTGGCTCCATCTTGTAAGAATAAGCATTGTATTCGGGTCTACCCCCGGACGGTCTTGATTTCTGATCACACAGTTTATGAGGAAACGTAACAGTTCCCCCTGTATCTCTACTTTCTGGAATTCCATAGCTCTGTTAATACATTCTGGGTCTCGCCCTGTTTGGACAAAATGATATATGTTATCTAGATGCGTAGTCATTCCTGGTAACCTCGCTAAATACTCTGCGGCTCGTCTGATACGTAATGATGCCAGGACCATTTCGTCCTCTTTACCGACCACCGGGTCATATCTACAATCTATAAGGAGTTCCTTAAGCGTACGTTCACTTACGAATTTGGGTGTACGTGAATGCGCTGATTCTTGAAAAACAAGTTTATTTATTCTAGGTGGCGTAAAAGTATTGCTTGCACCTCCCGTGGCCCCTTCAGGGGCGTCGGGTGTGAATGGATTCGTCGAACGTGACACAGCAACTATAGGTGTCGATACCACTGTAGAATCGATTGCGGGGACAGATGCGGAAACAGATGTGCTTGCCGGAGCTCGTGTCGGGACTTGCTGTTGCACGGGGACAGATACCTGATCCTGACGTTGAACCCCTCCGCCAGACGGTCTATGTGGTGTGGGGTTAGCATACTCGGGAGCTGCGTCATCTAGATATGAGGAAAGAAAAACATCTTCTGCGGTTCTGGGATGCCCTTTTGGATGTACCTTAATTGGAAATAATGGGGGTGGCAAGTCTTTTGGCATCTCTGGAACAGCCTTAGGTAGTCCTTCGGCTAGGAGAGGATACATACCACTCATAAGAGCGTTTCTTTGTCTATCTACTTGTTCTGATTTCACTCGGATACCTTCCTCAATTAATATATTTTCTTGAACTTCCTTTGAACTCTCTTTACTCCTCTCTTCTTGTCTACGTGCTTTTTCTGTACGTCTATGAGATTCTTTACGCCATAACTCAACAGCGTCTTTCTGTGACTGTCTGACTTTTCTTTTCCATAACTCTTCCTCCACTTTCATGATGCACTCTGCATCCCAGGTTCCCGCTGCGGGCCACCTTTGACTTTCCGGCAATCCCTTGGTATAATCTACCCATAGATCAAGAAACAATATGGCATCTAAGCCATGCTTGTGATACATAAAATGCCCTGGAGTGTCCCTAGGAGGAATAGGAACTGCTTCTTCAAGCACCCCTTTTCTAGTAGTAATCTGTCTTAACTTTGAAAAGAGCGGCATATTGACAACTGATCTGATACTTAATCTTGAACACACTTAATACAAAAAAAAGCACAACAATGAACAATCATTCATACCACAATATGTAGGACATTTTTAACACATTAAACATTAAACATTAAACATTTTAACCTTTAAAAATGACCAACAATGATGACAGTCTGCATAACTAATCACCAAGCAGAATTCTTGACAATAACTAGATACTTCGGAATACTTGATATACTGCTAAACAGTACATATACACTGCTAAACAGTGCAGACCGGATTCGTGTACCCAAATCCGTCTTGACCGGCACAACCTATGTGCGCGTCAACACGCCTCCCCGGCGATGGTACTCACCGGGTAGCTCCTTGAAACGGAAGGCCTCAGAGAATGGACGGGACTCGATGACTGCGGATAGCGGACCCTCTGGACATCGGGATTTCGAAAACCTGGTGGGCCTCTGTATACCTCGGATCTTGCTCTCTCAGCTAGGCTCTGGTCGGGATACTTCGCACTTCTCACCGCCTCGTCTGGGTTGATCGCAGCCTCAGTCGCCCCCGCTTGACCGGAGGGAGCTTACAGGAAATCCTGCTGGTACGCGTTTATGGTCCGTCCAGCTGTGGCAGGAGACCGGGCCTGCAACGCACCGCCGGCGCGTGAGATGAGAAAGTGTCCCTATTCGGGCGCCATTATGTGGTAAATATTCTTTTTACCTTGACTGAATTTCATACGGAATCTAAAATAAAGTAAAATAGCTCAGAATAACAAGAGGCAGAATCCGTGGTATAAGAGATTTTCTGAATGGCCTTTATTCCAAAATGGCCGACTCGAGTGGCGGCCTTCAGGTTCCGTCACCACGAGGGTTCAGGAAGTGAAGTACAATACTTTATTGACAAGAAGTAACTTTTATAGGTCATACATTACAATGAAACGAATGCAAAAGGCGTAACAATTGATAAGAGGAATGACATAGTGGTACGTAATCGAAACTAGGCGTAATAAGGAGCAGAAAGAAACATGATTGGCTCTGATTATCATGCATAGGTGGATCTATAAGATAATACTTAACATAGATGCGCGCGCAGCAGCATGACGTGTGATTGATGTGCAACTAGGGAGTGAAGGGGACTTGACATTTAGCTCTACATGTGGAGACGAGAAGTCTGGGGGGTCAAGTCAACCTAATCCCAAATCATATCTAACATCCTATGTTTAGAGAACTATGTTATCCACAAGAAAAGACTCTCGGACAGAATCTATTCTATACTGACTGTGTGTGCGTGTACAAGCGTCTAAGTGTCTATATGAGATGCGAGGGGCAGAAAACTTTCCATGGCAACAGGGCTATGAATTACTTGCAGGAGGACGGAAAGGCCGAGTCCTTTGCTTGTGAGCTAAAGGAAATGTTTACCTAAATCACTAGACAGGAATGCATCGGCTGAAGAGCAAAGTAGATAATTCGAAGGTGAAATACAGCTTCTTGGCAGGCAGGCAAAACTGGCCGAGGCAGGCACCGTTAGCTGCACAGGGAGTAGGACAAAGTTCATGGATACAGATGCGAGCTCAAGCTGAAGCTGTCAGAGACAGAGAGCAGGGAAGGCTTTGAGGACAGAATCGGGCCTACTTGCCTGAACTGTAAAAATGGAGTAACTTAGCCATATAAAGTCGGTGGCCTTTCATACTTAGGAATCGAATATCCAGCCCATTGATGGCGGATCTGACAGAGAACATGTTGACGGTGGACGCACATATGTTTGCGTTTTGGAAACTGGAACTGGAGGGAACATACATGTACTTGTGACATGCACATAGAACCGTTGGGGTCCAAGATAGGGGACATAACGAATCAGGAAAATCCACATTTCCACAAAAGGACAAAGTCTTTTGCCATTTGTACAGCAAAGTCTTTAAGCATAGGACTAGCACAGCGCTGTCCTTGCCGATCTGTAAATTGACAAAAGCCAATTACCACTCCAGGCACAGCATTACAGCTTTGAATGGGTAAAATACCAATCAAGCCAACCTAAAATGAGTAATAGCAACCCCTGACACAGTGTTTCGCTCTAATTAGAGCTCTTCAGAGAGGTATAGCTTTGTCCAGACACAAGGGAGCACCCAGTATAAGTCAATGAAATACACTTTCAGGCATAGAGTGACGAATAAATTATGCAAAAAAGAAGCAGAGAACTCTGCAAGTTTAGGTAGAAAGCAGATCCTGTATGGAGCACTCTCAACACCAGCGACACTCTAGATCTGCTCACCTCAAATGTCTGTTTTTCCATCAAAATCTTTAAGCATAGGATTAGCACAGTGCCAACCACGCCGAGATAGAAAAGGACAAAGTCTTTTGCCATTTGTACAGCAAAGTCTTTAAGTATAGGACTAGCACAGTGCAGTGTTTGCCGAGCTGTAAATTGACAAAAGCCAATTACTACTCCAGACACAGTATTACAGCTTTGAATTGGTAAAATACCAATCAAGCCAACCTGAAATGAGTAAAAGCAACCCCTAACAAAGTGTTTCGCTCTAATTAGAGCTCTTCAGAGAGGTATAGCTTTGTCCAGACACAAGGGAGCACCCAGTATAAGTCAATGAAATACCCTTTCAGGCATAGAGTGACAAATAAATTATGCAAAAAAGAAGCAGAGAACTCTGGGTAGTTCTCAAGATTAGGTGGAAAGCAGCTTCAGTATGGAGCACTCTCAACACCAGCGACACTCTTGATCTGCTCACCTCAAATGTCTGTTTTTCTATCAAAATCTTTAAGCATAGGATTAGCACAGTGCCATCCACGCCGAGATAGAAAAGGACAAAGTCTTTTGCCATTTGTACAGCAAAGTCTTTACGCATAGGATTAGCACAGTGCTGTCCTTGCCGAGCTGTAAAATGACAAAAGCCAATTACCACTCCAGGCACAGTATTACAGTTTTGAATTGGTAAAATACCAAACAAGCCAACCTGAAATGAGTAAAAGCAACCCCTGACACAGTGTTTCGCTCTAATTAGAGCTCTTCAGAGAGGTATAGCTTTGTCCAGACACAAGGGAGCACCCAGTATAAATCAATGAAATATCCTTTCAGGCATAGAGTGACGAATAAATTGTGCAAAAAAGAAGCAGAGAACTCTGGGTAGTTCTCAAGTTTAGGTCGAAAGCAGCTCCTGTATGGAGCACTCTCAACATCAGCGACACTCTAGATCTGCTCACCTCAAATGTCGGTTTTTCTATCAAAATCTTTAAGCATAGGATTAGCTCAGTGCCATCCACGCCGAGATAGAAAAGGACAAAGTCTTTTGCCATTTGTACTGCAAAGTCTTTAAGCATAGGACTAGCACAGTGCTGTCCTTGCCGAGCTGTAAAATGACAAAAGCCAATTACCACTCCAGGCACAGTATTACAGCTTTGAATTGGTAAAATACCAATCAAGCCAACCTGAAATGAGTAAAAGCAACCCCTGACACAGTGTTTCGCACTAATTAAAGCTCTTCAGAGAGGTATAGCTTTTTCCAGACACAAGGGAGCAACCAGTATAAGTCAAAGAAATACCCTTTCAGGGATAGAGTACCAATAAATTATGCAAAAAAGAAGCAGATTACTCTGATTAGTTCTCAAGATTAAGTGGAAAGCAGCTTCTGTATGGAGCACTCTCAACACCAGCGACACTCTAGATCTGCTCACGTCAAATGTCTGTTTTTCTATCAAAATCTTTAAGCATAGGATTAGCACAGTGCCATCCACGCCTAGATAGAATAGGACAAAGTCTTTTATCATTTGTACAGCAAAGTCTTTAAGCATAGGACTAGCACAGTGCTGCCCTTGCCGAGCTGTAAAATTACAAAAGCTAATTACCACTCCAGGCACAGTATTACAGCTTTGAATTGGTAAAATACCAATCAAGCCAACCTGAAATGAGTAAAAGCAACCCCTGACACAGTGTTTCGCTCTAATTAGAGCTTTTCAGAGAGGTATAGCTTTGTCCAGACACAATGGAGCACCCAGTATAAGTCAATGAAATACCCTTTCAGGCATAGAGTGACAAATAAATTATGCAAAAAAGAAGCAGAGAACTCTGGGTAGTTCTCAAGTTTAGGTCAAAAGCAGCTCCTGTATGGAGCACTCTCAACACCAGCGACACTCTAGATCTGCTCACCTCAAATGTCGGTTTTTCTATCAAAATCTTTAAGCATAGGATTAGCTCAGTGCTATCCACGCCGAGATAGAAAAGGACAAAGTCTTTTGCCATTTGTACAGAAAAGTCTTTAAACATAAGACTAGCACAGTGCAGTCCTTGCCGAGCTGTAAAATGACAAACGCCAATTACCACTCCAGGCACAGTATTACAGCGTTGAATTGGTAAAATAAAAATCAAACCAACCTGAAATGAGTAAAAGCAACCCCTGACACAGTGTTTCGCTCTAATTAGAGCTCTTCAGAGAGGTATAGCTTTGCCCAGACACAAGGGAGCACCCAGTATAAGTCAAAGAAATACCCTTTCAGGCATATAGTGACAAATAAATTATGCAAAAAAGAAGCAGAGAACTCTGGGTAGTTCTCAAGTTTAGGTGGAAAGCAGCTCCTGTATTGAGCACTCTCAACACCAGCGACACTCTAGATCTGCTCACCTCAAATGTCTGTTTTTCTATCAAAATCTTTAAGCATAGGATTAGCACAGTGCCAACCACGCCGAGATAGAAAAGGACAAAGTCTTTTGCCATTTGTACAGAAAACTCTTTAAGCATAGGACTAGCACAGTGCTGTCCTTGCCGAGCTGTAAAATGACAAAAGCCAATTACCACTCCAGGCACAGTATTACAGCTTTGAATTGGTAAAATACCAATCAAGCCAACCTGAAATGAGTAAAAGCAACCCCTGACACAGTGTTTCGCACTAATTTGAGCTCTTCAGAGAGGTATAGCTTTTTCCAGACACAAGGGAGCACCCAGTATAAGTCAAAGAAATACCCTTTCAGGGATAGAGTACCAATAAATTATGCAAAAAAGAAGCAGAGAACTCTGATTAGTTCTCAAGATTAAGTGGAAAGCAGCTTCTGTATGGAACACTCTCAACACCAGCGACACTCTAGATCTACTCACGTCAAATGTCTGTTTTTCTATCAAAATCTTTAACCATAGGATTAGCACAGTGCCATCCACGCCGAGATAGAATAGGACAAAGTCTTTTGTCATTTGTACAGCAAACTCTTTAAGCATAGGACTAGCACAGTGCTGTCCTTGCCGAGCTGTAAAATGACAAAAGCCAATTACCACTCAAGGCACAGTATTACAGCTTTGAAAAGGTAAAATACCAATCAAGCCAACCTGAAATGAGTAAAAGCAACCCCTGACACAGTGTTTCGCTCTAATTAGAGCTCTTCAGAGAGGTATAGCTTTGTCCATACACAAGGGAGCACCCAGTATAAGTCAATGAAATACCCTTTCAGGCATAGAGTGACGAATAAATTATGCAAAAAAGAAGCAGAGAACTCTGGGTAGTTCTCAAGTTTAGGTCAAAAGCAGCTCCTGTATGGAGCACTCTCAACATCAGCGACACTCTAGATCTGCTCACCTCAAAAGTCTGTTTTTCTATCAAAATCTTTAAGCATAGGATTAGCACAGTGCCAACCACGCAGAGATAGGAAAGAACAAAGTCTTTTGCCATTTGTACAGCAAAGTCTTTAAGCATAGGACTAGCACAGTGCTGTCCTTGCCGAGCTTTAAATTGACAAAAACTAATTACCACTCCAGACACAGTTTTACAGCTTTGAATTGGTAAAATACCAATCAAGCCAACCTGAAATGAGTAAAAGCAACCCCTGACACAGTGTTTCGCTCTAAGTAGAGCTTTTCAGAGAGGTATAGCTTTGTCCAGACACAAGGGAGCACCCAGTATAAGTCAATGAAATACCCTTTCAGGCATAGAGTGACGAATAAATTATGCAAAAAAGAGGCAGAGAACTCTGGGTAGTTCTCAAGATTAGGTGGAAAGCAGCTTCTGTATGGAGCACTCTCAACACCAGCGACACTCTAGATCTGCTCACCTCAAAGGTCTGTTTTTCTATCAAAATTTTTAAGCATAGGATTAGCACAGTGCCATCCACGCCGAGATAGAATAGGACAAAGTCTTTTGTCATTTGTACAGCAAACTCTTTAAGTATAGGACTAGCACAGTGCTGTCCTTGCCGAGCTGTAAAATGACAAAAGCCAATTACCACTCCAGGCACAGTATTACAGCTTTGAAAAAGTAAAATACCAATCAAGCCAACCTGAAATGAGTAAAAGCAACCCCTGACACAGTGTTTCGCTCTAATTAGAGCTCTTCAGAGAGGTATAGCTTTGTCCAGACACAAGGGAGCACCCAGTATAAGTCAATGAAATACCCTTTCAGGCATAGAGTGACGAATAAATTATGCAAAAAAGAATCAGAGAACTCTGGGTAGTTCTCAAGTTTAGGTCAAAAGCAGCTCCTGTATGGAGCACTCTCAACATCAGCGACACTCTAGATCTGCTCACCTCAAAAGTCTGTTTTTCTATCAAAATCTTTAAGCATAGGATTAGCACAGTGCCAACCACGCAGAGATAGGAAAGAACAAAGTCTTTTGCCATTTGTACAGCAAAGTCTTTAAGCATAGGACTAGCACAGTGCTGTCCTTGCCGAGCTGTAAATTGACCAAAACTAATTACCACTCCAGACACAGTATTACAGCTTTGAATTGGTAAAATACCAATCAAGCCAACCTGAAATGAGTAAAAGCAACCCCTGACACAGTGTTTCGCTCTAATTAGAGCTCTTCAGAGAGGTATAGCTTTGTCCAGACACAAGGGAGCACCCAGTATTAGTCAATGAAATACCCTTTCAGGCATAGAGTGACGAATAAATTATGCAAAAAAGAAGCAGAGAACTCTGGGTAGTTCTCAAGATTAGGTGGAAAGCAGCTTCTGTATGGAGCACTCTCAACACCAGCGACACTCTAGATCTGCTCACCTCAAAGGTCTGTTTTTCTATCAAAATCTTTAAGCATAGGATTAGCACAGTGCCATCCACGCCGAGATAGAAAAGGACAAAGTCTTTTGCCATTTGTACAGCAAAGTCTTTAAGCATAGGATTAGCACAGTGCTGTCCTTACCGAGCTGTAAAATGACAAAAGCCAATTACCAATCCATGCACAGTATTACAGCTTTGAATTGGTAAAATACCAAACAAGCCAACCTGAAATGAGTAAAAGCAACCCCTGACACAGTGTTTCGCTCTAATTAGAGCTCTTCAGAGAGGTATAGCTTTGTCCAGACACAAGGGAACACCCAGTATAAGTCAATGAAATACCCTTTCAGGCATAGAGTGACGGATAAATTATGCAAAAAAGAAGCAGAGAACTCTGGGTAGTTCTCAAGATTAGGTGGAAAGCAGCTTCTGTATGGAGCACTCTCAACACCAGCGACATTCTAGATCTGCTCACCTCAAATGTCTGTTTTTCTATCAAAATCTTTAAGCATAGGATTAGCACAGAGCCATCCACGCCGAGATAGAAAAGGCCAAAGTCTTTTGCCATTTGTACAGCAAAGTCTTTAAGCATAGGACTAGCAGAGTGCTGTCCTTGCCGATCTGTAAAATGACAAAAGCCAATTACCACTCCAGGCACAGTATTACAGCTTTGAATTGGTAAAATACCAATCAAGCCAACCTGAAATGAGTAAAAGCAACCCCTGACACAGTGTTTCGCTCTAATTAAAGCTCTTCAGAGAGGTATAGCTTTGTCCAGACACAAGGGAGCACCCAGTATAAGTCAATGAAATACCCTTTCAGGCATATAGTGACAAATAAATTATGCAAAAAAGAAGCAGAGAACTCTGGGTAGTTCTCAAGTTTAGGTCGAAAGCAGCTCCTGTATGGAGCACTCTCAACATCAGCGACACTCTAGATCTGCTCACCTCAAATGTCGGTTTTTCTATCAAAATCTTTAAGCATAGGATTAGCTCAGTGCCATCCACGCCGAGATAGAAAAGGACAAAGTCTTTTGCCATTTGTACAGCAAAGTCTTTAAGCATAGGACCAGCACAGTGCTGTCCTTGCCGAACTGTAAAATGACAAACGCCAATTACCACTCCAGGCACAGTATTACAGCTTTGAATTTGTAAAATACCAATCAAACCAACCTGAAATGTGTAAAAACAACCCCTGACACAGTGTTTCGCTCTAATTAGAGCTCTTCAGAGAGGTATAGCTTTGTCCAGACACAAGGGAGCACCCAGTATAAGTCAAAGAAATACCCTTTCAGGCATAGAGTGACGAATAAATTATGCAAAAAAGAAGCAGAGAACTCTGGGTAGTTCTCAAGTTTAGGTGGAAAGCAGCTCCTGTATGGAGCTCTCTCAACACCAGCGACACTCTAGATCAGCTCACCTCAAATGTCTGTTTTTCTATCAAAATATTTAAGCATAGGATTAGCACAGTGCCAACCACGCCGAGATAGAAAAGGACAAAGTCTTTTGCCATTTGTACAGCAAAGTCTTTAAGCATAGGACTAGCACAGTGCTGTCCTTGCCGATCTGTAAAATGACAAAAGCCAATTACCACTCCAGGCACAGTATTACAGCTTTGAATGGGTAAAATACCAATCAAGCCAACCTGAAATGAGTAAAAGCAACCCCTGACACAGTGTTTCGCTCTAATTAGAGCTCTTCAGAGAGGTATAGCTTTGTCCAGACACAAGGGAGCACCCAGTATAAGTCAATGAAATACCCTTTCAGGCATAGAGTGACGAATAAATTATGCAAAAAAGAAGCAGAGAACTCTGGGTAGTTCTCAAGATTAGGTGGAAAGCAGCTTCTGTATGGAGCACTCTCAACACCAGCGACACTCTAGATCTGCTCACCTCAAATGTCTGTTTTTCTATCAAAATCTTTAAGCATAGGATTAGCACAGTGCCATCCACGCCGAGATAGAAAAGGACAAAATCTTTTGCCATTTGTACAGCAAAGTCTTTAAGCATAGGATTAGCACAGTGCTGTCCTTGCCGAGCTGTAAAATGACAAAAGCCAATTACCACTCCAGGCAAAGTATTACAGCTTTGAATTGGTAAAATACCAAACAAGCCAGCCTGAAATAAGTAAAAGCAACCCCTGACACAGTGTTTCGCTCTAATTAGAGCTCTTCTGAGAAGTGTAGCTTTGTCCAGACACAAGGGAGCACCCAGTATAAGTCAAAGAAATACCCTTTCAAGCATAGAGTGACGAATAAATTATGCAAAAAAAAAGCAGAGAACTCTGGGTAGTTCTCAAGTTTAGGTGGAAAGCAGCTCCTGCATGGAGCACTCTCAACACCAGCGACACTCTAGATCTGCTCACCTCAAATGTCTGTTTTGCTATCAAAATCTTTAAGCATAGGATTAGCACAGTGCCAACCACGCCGAGATAGAAAAGGACAAAGTCTTTTGCCATTTGTACAGCAAAGTCTTTAAGCATAGGACTAGTACAGCGCTGTCCTTGCCGATCTGTAAATTGACAAAAGCCAATTACCACTCCAGGCACAGCATTACAGCTTTGAATGGGTAAAATACCAATCAAGCCAACCTAAAATGAGTAATAGCAACCCCTGACACAGTGTTTCGCTCTAATTAGAGCTCTTCAGAGAGGTATAGCTTTGTCCAGACACAAGGGAGCACCCAGTATAAGTCAATGAAATATCCTTTCAGGCATAGAGTGACGAATAAATTATGCAAAAAAGAAGCAGAGAACTCTGGGTAGTTCTCAAGTTTAGGTCGAAAGCAGCTCCTGTATGGAGCACTCTCAACATCAGCGACACTCTAGATCTGCTCACCTCAAATGTCTGTTTTTCTATCAAAATCTTTAAGCATAGGATTAGCACAGTGCCAACCACGCCGAGATAGAAAAGGACAAAGTCTTTTGCCATTTGTACAGCAAAGTCTTTAAGCATAGGACTAGCACAATGCTGTCCTTGCCGAGCTGTAAATTGACAAAAGCCAATTGCCACTCCAGACACAGTATTACAGCTTTGAATTGGTAAAATACCAATCAACCCAACCTGAAATGAGTAAAAGGAACCCCTGACACAGTGTTTCGCTCTAATTAGAGCTCTTCAGAGAGGTATAACTTTGTCCAGACACAAGGGAGCACCCAGTATAAGTCAAAGAAATACCCTTTCAGGCATAGAGTGACGAATAAATTATGCAAAAAAGAAGCAGAGAACTCTGGGTAGTTCTCAAGTTTAGGTGGAAAGCAGCTCCTGTATGGAGCACTCTCAACACCAGCGACACTCTAGATCTGCTCACCTCAAATGTCTGTTTTTCTATCAAAATCTTTAAGCATAGGATTAGCACAGTGCCAACCACGCCGAGATAGAAAAGGACAAAATCTTTTGCCATTTGTACAGCAAAGTCTTTAAGCATAGGACTAGCACAGTGCTGTCCTTGCCGAGCTGTAAAATGACAAAAGCCAATTACCACTCCAGGCACAGTATTACAGCTTTGAATAGGTAAAATACCAATCAAGCCAAACTGAAATGAGTAAAAGCAACCCCTGACACAGTGTTTCGCTCTAATTAGAGCTCTTCAGAGAGGTATAGCTTTGTCCAGACACAAGGGAGCACCCAGTATAAGTCAAAGAAATACCCTTTCAGGCATAGAGTGACGAATAAATTATGCAAAAAAGAAGCAGAGAACTCTGCAAGTTTAGGTGGAAAGCAGATCCTGTATGGAGCACTCTCAACACCAGCGAAACTCTAGATCTGCTCACCTCAAATGTCTGTTTTTCTATCAAAATCTTTAAGCATAGGATTAGCACAGTGCCAACCACGCCGAGATAGAAAAGGACAAAGTCTTTTGCCATTTGTACAGCAAAGTCTTTAAGCATAGGACTAGCACAGTGCTGTGTTTGCCGAGCTGTAAATTGACAAAAGCCAATTACTACTCCAGACACAGTATTATAGCTTTGAATTGGTAAAATACCAATCAAGCCAACCTGAAATGAGTAAAAGCAACCCCTGACAAAGTGTTTCGCTCTAATTAGAGCTCTTCAGAGAGGTATAGCTTTGTCCAGACACAAGGGAGCACCCAGTATAAGTCAATGAAATACCCTTTCAGGCATAGAGTGACGAATAAATTATGCAAAAAAGAAGCAGAGAACTCTGGGTAGTTCTCAAGATTAGGTGGAAAGCAGCTTCAGTATGGAGCACTCTCAACACCAGCGACACTCTTGATCTGCTCACCTCAAATGTCTGTTTTTCTATCAAAATATTTAAGCATAGGATTAGCACAGTACCATCCACGCCGAGATAGAAAAGGACAAAGTCTTTTGCCATTTGTACAGCAAAGTCTTTAAGCATAGGATTAGCACAGTGCTGTCCTTGCCGAGCTGTAAAATGACAAAAGCCAATTACCACTCCAGGCACAGTATTACAGTTTTGAATTGGTAAAATACCAAACAAGCCAACCTAAAATGAGTAAAAGCAACCCCTGACAAAGTGTTTCGCTCTAATTAGAGCTCTTCAGAGACGTATAGCTTTGTCCAGACACAAGGGAGCACCCAGTATAAGTCAATGAAATATCCTTTCAGGCATAGAGTGACGAATAAATTATGCAAAAAAGAAGCAGAGAACTCTGGGTAGTTCTCAAGTTTAGGTCGAAAGCAGCTCCTTTATGGAGCACTCTCAACATCAGCGACACTCTAGATCTGCTCACCTCAAATGTCTGTTTTTCTATCAAAATCTTTAAGCATAGGATTAGCACAGTGCCAACCACGCCGAGATAGAAAAGAACAAAGTCTTTTGCCATTTGTCCAGCAAAGTCTTTAAGCATAGGACTAGCACAGTGCTGTCCTTGCCGAGCTGTAAATTGACAAAAGCCAATTACCACTCCAGACACAGTATTACAGCTTTGAATTGGTAAAATACCAATCAAGCCAACCTTAAATGAGTAAAAGCAACCCCAGACACAGTGTTTCGCTCTAATTAGAGCTCTTCAGAGTGGTTTAACTTTGTCCAGACACAAGGGAGCACCCAGTATAAGTCAATGAAATACCCTTTCAGGCATAGAGTGACGAATAAATTATGCAAAAAAGAAGCAGAGAACTCTGGGTAGCTCTCAAGATTAGGTGGAAAGCAGCTTCTGTATGGAGCACTCTCAACACCAGCGACACTCTAGATCTGCTCACCTCAAATGTCTGTTTGTCTATCAAAATCTTTAAGCATAGGATTAGCACAGTGCCATCCACGCCGAGATAGAAAAGGACAAAATCTTTTGCCATTTGTACAGCAAAGTCTTTAAGCATAGGATTAGCACAGTGCTGTCCTTGCCGAGCTGTAAAATGACAAAAGCCAATTACCACTCCAGGCAAAGTATTACAGCTTTGAATTAGTAAAATACCAAACAAGCCAACCTGAAATGAGTAAAAGCAACCCCTGACACAGTGTTTCGCTCTAATTAGAGCTCTTCTGAGAAGTGTAGCTTTGTCCAGAAACAAGGGAGCACCCAGTATAAGTCAAAGAAATACCCTTTCAAGCATAGAGTGACGAATAAATTATGCAAAAAAAAAAGCAGAGAACTCTGGGTAGTTCTCAAGTTTAGGTGGAAAGCAGCTCCTGCATGGAGCACTCTCAACACCAGCGACACTCTAGATCTGCTCACCTCAAATGTCTGTTTTGCTATCAAAATCTTTAAGCATAGGATTAGCACAGTGCCAACCACGCCGAGATAGAAAAGGACAAAGTCTTTTGCCATTTGTACAGCAAAGTCTTTAAGCATAGGACTAGCACAGCGCTGTCCTTGCCGAGCTGTAAAATGACAAAAGCCAATTACCACTCCAGGCACAGTATTACAGCTTTGAATAGGTAAAATACCAATCAAGCCAACCTGAAATGAGTAAAAGCAACCCCTGACACAGTGTTTCGCTCTAATTAGAGCTCTTCAGAGAGGTATAGCTTTGTCCAGACACAAGGGAGCACCCAGTATAAGTCAAAGAAATACCCTTTCAGGCATAGAGTGACGAATAAATTATGCAAAAAAGAAGCAGTGAACTCTGCAAGTTTAGGTAGAAAGCAGATCCTGTATGGAGCACTCTCAACACCAGCGACACTCTAGATCTGCTCACCTCAAATGTCTGTTTTTCTATCAAAATCTTTAAGCATAGGATTAGCACAGTGCCAACCACGCCGAGATAGAAAAGGACAAAGTCTTTTGCCATTTGTACAGCAAAGTCTTTAAGTATAGGACTAGCACAGTGCTGTGTTTGCCGAGCTGTAAATTGACAAAAGCCAATTACTACTCCAGACACAGTATTACAGCTTTGAATTGGTAAAATACCAATCAAGCCAACCTGAAATGAGTAAAAGCAACCCCTAACAAAGTGTTTCGCTCTAATTAGAGCTCTTCAGAGAGGTATAGCTTTGTCCAGACACAAGGGAGCACCCAGTATAAGTCAATGAAATACCCTTTCAGGCATAGAGTGACAAATAAATTATGCAAAAAAGAAGCAGAGAACTCTGGGTAGTTCTCAAGATTAGGTGGAAAGCAGCTTCAGTATGGAGCACTCTCAACACCAGCGACACTCTTGATCTGCTCACCTCAAATGTCTGTTTTTCTATCAAAATCTTTAAGCATAGGATTAGCACAGAGCCATCCACGCCGAGATAGAAAAGGCCAAAGTCTTTTGCCATTTGTACAGCAAAGTCTTTAAGCATAGGAGTAGCAGAGTGCTGTCCTTGCCGATCTGTAAAATGACAAAAGCCAATTACCACTCCAGGCACAGTATTACAGCTTTGAATTGGTAAAATACCAATCAAGCCAACCTGAAATGAGTAAAAGCAACCCCTGACACAGTGTTTCGCTCTAATTAAAGCTCTTCAGAGAGGTATAGCTTTGTCCAGACACAAGGGAGCACCCAGTATAAGTCAAAGAAATACCCTTTCAGGGATAGAGTACCAATAAATTATGCAAAAAAGAAGCAGAGAACTCTGATTAGTTCTCAAGATTAGGTGGAAAGCAGCTTCTGTATGGAGCACTCTCAACACCAGCGACACTCTAGATCTGCTCACGTCAAATGTCTGTTTTTCTATCAAAATCTTTAAGCATAGGATTAGCACAGTGCCATCCACGCCGAGATAGAATAGGACAAAGTCTTTTGCCATTTGTACAGCAAAGTCTTTAAGCATAGGACTAGCACAGTGCTGTCCTTGCCGAGCTGTAAAATGACAAAAGCCAATTACCACTCCAGGCACAGTATTACAGCTTTGAATTGGTAAAATACCAATCAAGCCAACCTGAAATGAGTAAAAACAACCCCTGACACAGTGTTTCGCTCTAATTAGAGCTTTTCAGAGAAGTATAGCTTTGTCCAGACACAAGGGAGCACCCAGTATAAGTCAATGAAATACCCTTTCAGGCATATAGTGACAAATAAATTATGCAAAAAAGAAGCAGAGAACTCTGGGTAGTTCTCAAGTTTAGGTCGAAAGCAGCTCCTGTATGGAGCACTCTCAACATCAGCGACACTCTAGATCTGCTCACCTCAAATGTCGGTTTTTCTATCAAAATCTTTAAGCATAGGATTAGCTCAGTGCCATCCACGCCGAGATAGAAAAGGACAAAGTCTTTTGCCATTTGTACAGCAAAGTCTTTAAGCATAGGACCAGCACAGTGCTGTCCTTGCCGAACTGTAAAATGACAAACGCCAATTACCACTCCAGGCACAGTATTACAGCTTTGAATTTGTAAAATACCAATCAAACCAACCTGAAATGTGTAAAAACAACCCCTGACACAGTGTTTCGCTCTAATTAGAGCTCTTCAGAGAGGTATAGCTTTGTCCAGACACAAGGGAGCACCCAGTATAAGTCAAAGAAATACCCTTTCAGGCATAGAGTGACGAATAAATTATGCAAAAAAGAAGCAGAGAACTCTGGGTAGTTCTCAAGTTTAGGTGGAAAGCAGCTCCTGTATGGAGCTCTCTCAACACCAGCGACACTCTAGATCAGCTCACCTCAAATGTCTGTTTTTCTATCAAAATATTTAAGCATAGGATTAGCACAGTGCCAACCACGCCGAGATAGAAAAGGACAAAGTCTTTTGCCATTTGTACAGCAAAGTCTTTAAGCATAGGACTAGCACAGTGCTGTCCTTGCCGATCTGTAAAATGACAAAAGCCAATTACCACTCCAGGCACAGTATTACAGCTTTGAATGGGTAAAATACCAATCAAGCCAACCTGAAATGAGTAAAAGCAACCCCTGACACAGTGTTTCGCTCTAATTAGAGCTCTTCAGAGAGGTATAGCTTTGTCCAGACACAAGGGAGCACCCAGTATAAGTCAATGAAATACCCTTTCAGGCATAGAGTGACGAATAAATTATGCAAAAAAGAAGCAGAGAACTCTGGGTAGTTCTCAAGATTAGGTGGAAAGCAGCTTCTGTATGGAGCACTCTCAACACCAGCGACACTCTAGATCTGCTCACCTCAAATGTCTGTTTTTCTATCAAAATCTTTAAGCATAGGATTAGCACAGTGCCATCCACGCCGAGATAGAAAAGGACAAAATCTTTTGCCATTTGTACAGCAAAGTCTTTAAGCATAGGATTAGCACAGTGCTGTCCTTGTCGAGCTGTAAAATGACAAAAGCCAATTACCACTCCAGGCAAAGTATTACAGCTTTGAATTGGTAAAATACCAAACAAGCCAGCCTGAAATAAGTAAAAGCAACCCCTGACACAGTGTTTCGCTCTAATTAGAGCTCTTCTGAGAAGTGTAGCTTTGTCCAGACACAAGGGAGCACCCAGTATAAGTCAAAGAAGTACCCTTTCAAGCATAGAGTGACGAATAAATTATGCAAAAAAAAAGCAGAGAACTCTGGGTAGTTCTCAAGTTTAGGTGGAAAGCAGCTCCTGCATGGAGCACTCTCAACACCAGCGACACTCTAGATCTGCTCACCTCAAATGTCTGTTTTGCTATCAAAATCTTTAAGCATAGGATTAGCACAGTGCCAACCACGCCGAGATAGAAAAGGACAAAGTCTTTTGCCATTTGTACAGCAAAGTCTTTAAGCATAGGACTAGCACAGCGCTGTCCTTGCCGATCTGTAAATTGACAAAAGCCAATTACCACTCCAGGCACAGCATTACAGCTTTGAATGGGTAAAATACCAATCAAGCCAACCTAAAATGAGTAATAACAACCCCTGACACAGTGTTTCGCTCTAATTAGAGCTCTCCAGAGAGGTATAGCTTTGTCCAGACACAAGGGAGCACCCAGTATAAGTCAATGAAATATCCTTTCAGGCATAGAGTGACGAATAAATTATGCAAAAAAGAAGCAGAGAACTCTGGGTAGTTCTCAAGTTTAGGTCGAAAGCAGCTCCTGTATGGAGCACTCTCAACATCAGCGACACTCTAGATCTGCTCACCTCAAATGTCTGTTTTTCTATCAAAATCTTTAAGCATAGGATTAGCACAGTGCCAACCACGCCGAGATAGAAAAGGACAAAGTCTTTTGCCATTTGTACAGCAAAGTCTTTAAGCATAGGACTAGCACAATGCTGTCCTTGCCGAGCTGTAAATTGACAAAAGCCAATTGCCACTCCAGACACAGTATTACAGCTTTGAATTGGTAAAATACCAATCAACCCAACCTGAAATGAGTAAAAGGAACCCCTGACACAGTGTTTCGCTCTAATTAGAGCTCTTCAGAGAGGTATAACTTTGTCCAGACACAAGGGAGCACCCAGTATAAGTCAAAGAAATACCCTTTCAGGCATAGAGTGACGAATAAATTATGCAAAAAAGAAGCAGAGAACTCTGGGTAGTTCTCAAGTTTAGGTGGAAAGCAGCTCCTGTATGGAGCACTCTCAACACCAGCGACACTCTAGATCTGCTCACCTCAAATGTCTGTTTTTCTATCAAAATCTTTAAGCATAGGATTAGCACAGTGCCAACCACGCCGAGATAGAAAAGGACAAAATCTTTTGCCATTTGTACAGCAAAGTCTTTAAGCATAGGACTAGCACAGTGCTGTCCTTGCCGAGCTGTAAAATGACAAAAGCCAATTACCACTCCAGGCACAGTATTACAGCTTTGAATAGGTAAAATACCAATCAAGCCAAACTGAAATGAGTAAAAGCAACCCCTGACACAGTGTTTCGCTCTAATTAGAGCTCTTCAGAGAGGTATAGCTTTGTCCAGACAAAAGGGAGCACCCAGTATAAGTCAAAGAAATACCCTTTCAGGCATAGAGTGACGAATAAATTATGCAAAAAAGAAGCAGAGAACTCTGCAAGTTTAGGTGGAAAGCAGATCCTGTATGGAGCACTCTCAACACCAGCGACACTCTAGATCTGCTCACCTCAAATGTCTGTTTTTCTATCAAAATCTTTAAGCATAGGATTAGCACAGTGCCAACCACGCCGAGATAGAAAAGGACAAAGTCTTTTGCCATTTGTACAGCAAAGTCTTTAAGCATAGGACTAGCACAGTGCTGTGTTTGCCGAGCTGTAAATTGACAAAAGCCAATTACTACTCCAGACACAGTATTACAGCTTTGAATTGGTAAAATACCAATCAAGCCAACCTGAAATGAGTAAAAGCAACCCCTGACAAAGTGTTTCGCTCTAATTAGAGCTCTTCAGAGAGGTATAGCTTTGTCCAGACACAAGGGAGCACCCAGTATAAGTCAATGAAATACCCTTTCAGGCATAGAGTGACGAATAAATTATGCAAAAAAGAAGTAGAGAACTCTGGGAGTTCTCAAGATTAGGTGGAAAGCAGCTTCAGTATGGAGCACTCTCAACACCAGCGACACTCTTGATCTGCTCACCTCAAATGTCTGTTTTTCTATCAAAATATTTAAGCATAGGATTAGCACAGTACCATCCACGCCGAGATAGAAAAGGACAAAGTCTTTTGCCATTTGTACAGCAAAGTCTTTAAGCATAGGATTAGCACAGTGCTGTCCTTGCCGAGCTGTAAAATGACAAAAGCCAATTACCACTCCAGGCACAGTATTACAGTTTTGAATTGGTAAAATACCAAACAAGCCAACCTAAAATGAGTAAAAGCAACCCCTGACAAAGTGTTTCGCTCTAATTAGAGCTCTTCAGAGACGTATAGCTTTGTCCAGACACAAGGGAGCACCCAGTATAAGTCAATGAAATATCCTTTCAGGCATAGAGTGACGAATAAATTATGCAAAAAAGAAGCAGAGAACTCTGGGTAGTTCTCAAGTTTAGGTCGAAAGCAGCTCCTTTATGGAGCACTCTCAACATCAGCGACACTCTAGATCTGCTCACCTCAAATGTCTGTTTTTCTATCAAAATCTTTAAGCATAGGATTAGCACAGTGCCAACCACGCCGAGATAGAAAAGAACAAAGTCTTTTGCCATTTGTCCAGCAAAGTCTTTAAGCATAGGACTAGCACAGTGCTGTCCTTGCCGAGCTGTAAATTGACAAAAGCCAATTACCACTCCAGACACAGTATTACAGCTTTGAATTGGTAAAATACCAATCAAGCCAACCTTAAATGAGTAAAAGCAACCCCAGACACAGTGTTTCGCTCTAATTAGAGCTCTTCAGAGTGGTTTAACTTTGTCCAGACACAAGGGAGCACCCAGTATAAGTCAATGAAATACCCTTTCAGGCATAGAGTGACGAATAAATTATGCAAAAAAGAAGCAGAGAACTCTGGGTAGTTCTCAAGTTTAGGTGGAAAGCAGATCCTGTATGGAGCACTCTCAACACCAGCGACACTCTAGATCTGCTCACCTCAAATGTCTGTTTTTCTATCAAAATCTTTAAGCATAGGATTAGCACAGTGCCAACCACGCCGAGATAGAAAAGGACAAAGTCTTTTGCCATTTGTACAGCAAAGTCTTTAAGCATAGGACTAGCACAGTGCTGTGTTTGCCGAGCTGTAAATTGACAAAAGCCAATTACTACTCCAGACACAGTATTACAGCTTTGAATTGGTAAAATACCAATCAAGCCAACCTGAAATGAGTAAAAGCAATCCCTGACAAAGTGTTTCGCTCTAATTAGAGATCTTCAGAGAGGTATAGCTTTGTCCAGACACAAGGGAGCACCCAGTATAAGTCAATGAAATACCCTTTCAGGCATAGAGTGACGAATAAATTATGCAAAAAAGAAGCAGAGAACTCTGGGTAGTTCTCAAGATTAGATGGAAAGCAGCTTCAGTATGGAGCACTCTCAACACCAGCGACACTCTTGATCTGCTCACCTCAAATGTCTGTTTTTCTATCAAAATCTTTAAGCATAGGATTAGCACAGTGCCATCCACGCCGAGATAGAAAAGGACAAAGTCTTTTGCCATTTGTACAGCAAAGTCTTTAAGCATAGGATTAGCACAGTGCTGTCCTTGCCGAGCCGTAAAATGACAAAAGCCAATTACCACTCCAGGCACAGTATTACAGTTTTGAATTGGTAAAATACCAAACAAGCCAACCTGAAATGAGTAAAAGCAACCCCTGACACAGTGTTTCGCTCTAATTAGAGCTCTTCAGAGAGGTATAGCTTTGTCCAGACACAAGGGAGCACCCAGTATAAGTCAAAGAAATACCCTTACAGGCATAGAGTGACGAATAAATTATGAAAAAAAGAAGCAGAGAACTCTGGGTAGTTCTCAAGTTTTGGTGGAAAGCAGCTCCTGTATGGAGCACTCATAACACCAGTGACACTCTAGATCTGCTCACCTCAAATGTCTGTTTTTCTATCAAAATCTTTAAGCATAGGATTAGCACAGTGCCATCCACGCCGAGATAGAAAAGGACAAAGTCTTTTCCCATTTGTACAGCAAAGTCTTTAAGCATAGGATTAGCACAGTAATGTCCTTGCCGAGCTGTAAAATGACAAAAGCCAATTACCACTCCAGGCACAGTATTACAGCTTTGAATTGGTAAAATACTAAACAAGCCAACCTGAAATGAGTAAAAGCAACCCCTGACACAGTGTTTCGCTCTAATTAGAGCTCTTCAGAGAGGTATAGCTTTGTCCAGACACAAGGGAGCACCCAGTATAAGTCAAAGAAATAACCTTTCAGGCATAGAGTGACAAATAAATTATGCAAAAAAGAAGCAGAGAACTCTGGGTAGGTCTCAAGTTTAGGTGGAAAGCAGCTCCTGTATGGAGCACTCTCAACACCAGCGACACTCTAGATCTGCTCACCTCAAATGTCTGTTTTTCTATCAAAATATTTAAGCATAGGATTAGCACAGTGCCAACCACGCCGAGATAGAAAAGGACAAAGTCTTTTGCCATTTGTACAGCAAAGTCTTTAAGCATAGGACTAGCACAGTGCTGTCCTTGCCGATCTGTAAAATGACGAAAGCCAATTACCACTCCAGGCACAGTATTACAACTTTGAATGGGTAAAATACCAATCAAGCCAAACTGAAATGAGTAAAAGCAACTCCTGACACAGTGTTTCGCTCTAATTAGAGCTCTTCAGAGAGGTATAGCTTTGTCCAGATACAAGAGAGCACCCAGTATAAGTCAAAGAAATAACCTTTCAGGCATAGAGTGACGAATAAATTATGCAAAAAAGAAGCAGAGAACTCTGGGTAGTTCTCAAGTTTAGGTGGAAAGCAGATCCTGTATGGAGCACTCTCAACACCAGCGACACTCTAGATCTGTTCACCTCAAATGTCTGTTTTTCTATCAAAATCTTTAAGCATAGGATTAGCACAGTGCCAACCACGCGGAGATAGAAAAGGAAAAAGTCTTTTGCCATTTGTACAGCAAAGTCTTTAAGCATAGGACTAGCACAGTGCTGTCTTTGCTGAGCTGTAAATTGACAGAAGCCAATTACCACTCCAGACACAGTATTACAGCTTTGAATTGGTAAAATACCAATCAAGCCAACCTGTAATGAGTAAAAGCAACCCCTGACACAGTGTTTCGCTCTAATTAGAGGTCTTCAGAGAGGTATAGCTTTGTCCAGACACAAGGGAGCACCCAGTATAAGTCAAAAAAATACCCTTTCAGGCATAGAGTGACGAATAAATTATGCAAAAAAGAAGCAGAGAACTCTGGGTAGTTCTCAAGTTTAGGTGGAAAGCAGATCCTGTATGGAGCACTCTCAACACCAGCGACACTCTAGATCTGTTCACCTCAAATGTCTGTTTTTCTATCAAAATCTTTAAGCATAGGATTAGCACAGTGTCAACCACGCCGAGATAGAAAAGGACAAAGTCTTTTGCCATTTGTACAGCAAAGTCTTTAAGCATAGGACTAGCACAGTGCTGTCCTTGCCGATCTGTAAAATGACGAAAGCCAATTACCACTCCAGGCACAGTATTACAGCTTTGAATGGGTAAAATACCAATCAAGCCAACCTGAAATGAGTAAAAGCAACCCCTGACACAGTGTTTCGCTCTAATTAGAGCTCTTCAGAGAGGTATAGCTTTGTCCAGACACAAGGGAGCACCCAGTATAAGTCAATGAAATACCCTTTTCAGGCATAGAGTGACGAATAAATTATGCAAAAAAGAAGCAGAGAACTCTGGGTAGTTCTCAAGACTAGGTGGAAAGCAGCTTCTGTATGGAGCACTCTCAACATCAGCGACACTCTAGATCTGCTCACCTCAAATGTCTGTTTTTCTATCAAAATCTTTAAGCATAGGATTAGCACAGTGCCAACCACGCCGAGATAGAAAAGAACAAAGTCTTTTGCCATTTGTCCAGCAAAGTCTTTAAGCATAGGACTAGCACAGTGCTGTCCTTGCCGAGCTGTAAATTGACAAAAGCCAATTACCACTCCAGGCACAGTATTACAGCTTTGAATTGGTAAAATACCAATCAAGCCAACCTGAAATGAGTAAAAGCAACCCCTGACACAGTGTTTCGCTCTAATTAGAGCTTTTCATAGAAGTATAGCTTTGTCCAGACACAAGGGAGCACCCAGTATAAGTCAATGAAATACCCTTTCAGGCATATAGTGACAAATAAATTATGCAAAAAAGAAGCAGAGAACTCTGGGTAGTTCTCAAGTTTAGGTCGAAAGCAGCTCCTGTATGGAGCACTCTCAACATCAGCGACACTCTAGATCTGCTCACCTCAAATGTCGGTTTTTCTATCAAAATCTTTAAGCATAGGATTAGCTCAGTGCCATCCACGCCGAGATAGAAAAGGACAAAGTCTTTTGCCATTTGTACAGCAAAGTCTTTAAGCATAGGACCAGCACAGTGCTGTCCTTGCCGAGCTGTAAAATGACAAACGCCAATTACCACTCCAGGCACAGTATTACAGCTTTGAATTTGTAAAATACCAATCAAACCAACCTGAAATGTGTAAAAACAACCCCTGACACAGTGTTTCGCTCTAATTAGAGCTCTTCAGAGAGGTATAGCTTTGTCCAGACACAAGGGAGCACCCAGTATAAGTCAAAGAAATACCCTTTCAGGCATAGAGTGACGAATAAATTATGCAAAAAAGAAGCAGAGAACTCTGGGTAGTTCTCAAGTTTAGGTGGAAAGCAGCTCCTGTATGGAGCTCTCTCAACACCAGCCACACTCTAGATCTGCTCACCTCAAATGTCTGTTTTTCTATCAAAATATTTAAGCATAGGATTAGCACAGTGCCAACCACGCCGAGATAGAAAAGGACAAAGTCTTTTGCCATTTGTACAGCAAAGTCTTTAAGCATAGGACTAGCACAGTGCTGTCCTTGCCGATCTGTAAAATGACAAAAGCCAATTACCACTCCAGGCACAGTATTACAGCTTTGAATGGGTAAAATACCAATCAAGCCAACCTGAAATGAGTAAAAGCAACCCCTGACACAGTGTTTCGCTCTAATTAGAGCTCTTCTGAGAAGTATAGCTTTGTCCAGACACAAGGGAGCACCCAGTATAAGTCAAAGAAATACCCTTTCAAGCATAGAGTGACGAATAAATTATGCAAAAAAAAAGCAGAGAACTCTGGGTAGTTCTCAAGTTTAGGTGGAAAGCAGCTCCTGCATGGAGCACTCTCAACACCAGCGACACTCTAGATCTGCTCACCTCAAATGTCTGTTTTGCTATCAAAATCTTTAAGCATAGGATTAGCACAGTGCCAACCGCACCGAGATAGAAAAGGACAAAGTCTTTTGCCATTTGTACAGCAAAGTCTTTAAGCATAGGACTAGCACAGCGCTGTCCTTGCCGATCTGTAAAATGACAAAAGCCAATTACCACTCCAGGCACAGCATTACAGCTTTGAATGGGTAAAATACCAATCAAGCCAACCTAAAATGAGTAAAAGCAACCCCTGACACAGTGTTTCGCTCTAATTAGAGCTCTTCAGAGAGGTATAGCTTTGTCCAGACACAAGGGAGCACCCAGTATAAGTCAATGAAATATCCTTTCAGGCATAGAGTGACGAATAAATTATGCAAAAAAGAAGCAGAGAACTCTGGGTAGTTCTCAAGTTTAGGTCGAAAGCAGCTCCTGTATGGAGCACTCTCAACATCAGCGACACTCTAGATCTGCTCACCTCAAATGTCTGTTTTTCTATCAAAATCTTTAAGCATAGGATTAGCACAGTGCCAACCACGCCGAGATAGAAAAGGACAAAGTCTTTTGCCATTTGTACAGCAAAGTCTTTAAGCATAGGACTAGCACAATGCTGTCCTTGCCGACCTGTAAATTGACAAAAGCCAATTACCACTCCAGACACAGTATTACAGCTTTGAATTGGTAAAATACCAATCAAGCCAACCTGAAATAAGTAAAAGGAACCCCTCACACAGTGTTTCGCTCTAATTAGAGCTCTTCAGAGAGGTATAACTTTGTCCAGACACAAGGGAGCACCCAGTATAAGTCAAAGAAATACCCTTTCAGGCATAGAGTGACGAATAAATAATGCAAAAAAGAAGCAGAGAACTCTGGGTAGTTCTCAAGTTTAGATGGAAAGCAGCTCCTGTATGGAGCACTCTCAACACCAGCGACACTCTAGATCTGCTCACCTCAAATGTCTGTTTTTTTATCAAAATCTTTAAGCATAGGATTAGCACAGTGCCAACCACGCCGAGATAGAAAAGGACAAAGTCTTTTGCCATTTGTACAGCAAAGTCTTTAAGCATAGGACTAGCACAGTGCTGTCCTTGCCGAGCTGTTAAATGACAAAAGCCAATTAGCACTCCAGGCACAGTATTACAGCTTTGAATAGGTAAAATACCAATCAAGCAAACCTGAAATGAGTAAAAGCAACCCCTGACACAGTGTTTCGCTCTAATTAGAGCTTTTCAGAGAGGTATAGCTTTGTCCAGGCACAAGGGAGCACCCAGTATAAGTCAAAAAAATACCCTTTCAGGCATAGAGTGACGAATAAATTATGCAAAAAAGATGCAGAGAACTCTGGGTAGTTCTCAAGTTTAGGTGGAAAGCAGCTTCTGTATGGAGCTCTCTCAACCCCAGCGACACTCTAGATCTGCTCACCTCAAATGTCTGTTTTTCTATCAAAATATTTAAGCATAGGATTAGCACAGTGCCAACCACGCCGAGATAGAAAAGGACAAAGTCTTTTGCCATTTGTACAGCAAAGTCTTTAAGCATAGGACTAGCACAGTGCTGTCCTTGCCGAGCTGTAAAATGACAAAAGCCAATTACCACTCCAGGCACAATATTACAGCTTTGAATTGGTAAAATACCAATCAAACCAACCTGAAATGAGTAAAAACAACCCCTGACACAGTGTTTCGCTCTAATTAGAGCTCTTCAGAGAGGTATAGCTTTGTCCAGACGCAAGGGAGCACCCAGTATAAGTCAAAGAAATACCCTTTCAGGCATAGAGTGACGAAGAAATTATGCAAAAAAGAAGCAGAGAACTCTGGGTAGTTCTCAAGTTTAGGTGGAAAGCAGCTCCTGTATGGAGCTCTCTCAACACCAGCGACACTCTAGATCTGCTCACCTCAAATGTCTGTTTTTCTATCAAAATCTTTAAGCATAGGATTAGCACAGTGCCAACCACGCCGAGATAGAAAAGGACAAAGTATTTTGCCATTTGTACAGCAAAGTCTTTAAGCATAGGACTAGCACAGTGCTGTCCTTGCCGATCTGTAAAATGACAAAAGCCAATTACCACTCCAGGCACAGTATTACAGCTTTGAATGGGTAAAATACCAATCAAGCCAACCTGAAATGAGTAAAAGCAACCCCTGACACAATGTTTCGCTCTAATTAGAGCTCTTCAGAGAGGTATAGCTTTGTCCAGACACAAGGGAGCACCCAGTATAAGTCAATGAAATACCCTTTCAGGCATAGAGTGACAAATAAATTATGCAAAAAAGAAGCAGAGAACTCTGGGTAGTTCTCAAGTTTAGGTGGAAAGCAGCTCCTGTATGGAGCACTCTCAACACCAGCCACACTCTAGATCTGCTCACCTCAAATGTCTGTTTTTCTATCAAAATCTTTAGGCATAGGATTAGCACAGTGCCAACCACGCCGAGATAGAAAAGGACAAAGTCTTTTGCCATTTGTACAGCAAAGTCTTTAAGCATAGGATTAGCACAGTGCTGTCCTTGCCGAGCTGTAAAATGACAAAAGCCAATTACCACTCCAGGCACAGTATTACAGTTTTGAATTGGTAAAATACCAAACAAGCCAACCTGAAATGAGTAAAAGCAACCCCTGACACAGTGTTTCGCTCTAATTAGAGCTCTTCAGAGAGGTATAGCTTTGTCCAGACACAAGGGAGCACCCAGTATAAGTCAAAGAAATAACCTTTCAGGCATAGAGTGACAAATAAATTATGCAAAAAAGAAGCAGAGAACTCTGGGTAGGTCTCAAGTTTAGGTGGAAAGCAGCTCCTGTATGGAGCACTCTCAACACCAGCGACACTCTAGATCTGCTCACCTCAAATGTCTGTTTTTCTATCAAAATATTTAAGCATAGGATTAGCACAGTGCCAACCACGCCGAGATAGAAAAGGACAAAGTCTTTTGCCATTTGTACAGCAAAGTCTTTAAGCATAGGACTAGCACAGTGCTGTCCTTGCCGATCTGTAAAATGACGAAAGCCAATTACCACTCCAGGCACAGTATTACAACTTTGAATGGGTAAAATACCAATCAAGCCAAACTGAAATGAGTAAAAGCAACTCCTGACACAGTGTTTCGCTCTAATTAGAGCTCTTCAGAGAGGTATAGCTTTGTCCAGATACAAGGGAGCACCCAGTATAAGTCAAAGAAATAACCTTTCAGGCATAGAGTGACGAATAAATTATGCAAAAAAGAAGCAGAGAACTCTGGGTAGTTCTCAAGTTTAGGTGGAAAGCAGATCCTGTATGGAGCACTCTCAACACCAGCGACACTCTAGATCTGTTCACCTCAAATGTCTGTTTTTCTATCAAAATCTTTAAGCATAGGATTAGCACAGTGCCAACCACGCGGAGATAGAAAAGGAAAAAGTCTTTTGCCATTTGTACAGCAAAGTCTTTAAGCATAGGACTAGCACAGTGCTGTCTTTGCTGAGCTGTAAATTGACAAAAGCCAATTACCACTCCAGACACAGTATTACAGCTTTGAATTGGTAAAATACCAATCAAGCCAACCTGTAATGAGTAAAAGCAACCCCTGACACAGTGTTTCGCTCTAATTAGAGGTCTTCAGAGAGGTATAGCTTTGTCCAGACACAAGGGAGCACCCAGTATAAGTCAAAAAAATACCCTTTCAGGCATAGAGTGACGAATAAATTATGCAAAAAAGAAGCAGAGAACTCTGGGTAGTTCTCAAGTTTAGGTGGAAAGCAGATCCTGTATGGAGCACTCTCAACACCAGCGACACTCTAGATCTGTTCACCTCAAATGTCTGTTTTTCTATCAAAATCTTTAAGCATAGGATTAGCACAGTGTCAACCACGCCGAGATAGAAAAGGACAAAGTCTTTTGCCATTTGTACAGCAAAGTCTTTAAGCATAGGACTAGCACAGTGCTGTCCTTGCCGATCTGTAAAATGACGAAAGCCAATTACCACTCCAGGCACAGTATTACAGCTTTGAATGGGTAAAATACCAATCAAGCCAACCTGAAATGAGTAAAAGCAACCCCTGACACAGTGTTTCGCTCTAATTAGAGCTCTTCAGAGAGGTATAGCTTTGTCCAGACACAAGGGAGCACCCAGTATAAGTCAATGAAATACCCTTTTCAGGCATAGAGTGACGAATAAATTATGCAAAAAAGAAGCAGAGAACTCTGGGTAGTTCTCAAGACTAGGTGGAAAGCAGCTTCTGTATGGAGCACTCTCAACATCAGCGACACTCTAGATCTGCTCACCTCAAATGTCTGTTTTTCTATCAAAATCTTTAAGCATAGGATTAGCACAGTGCCAACCACGCCGAGATAGAAAAGAACAAAGTCTTTTGCCATTTGTCCAGCAAAGTCTTTAAGCATAGGACTAGCACAGTGCTGTCCTTGCCGAGCTGTAAATTGACAAAAGCCAATTACCACTCCAGGCACAGTATTACAGCTTTGAATTGGTAAAATACCAATCAAGCCAACCTGAAATGAGTAAAAGCAACCCCTGACACAGTGTTTCGCTCTAATTAGAGCTTTTCATAGAAGTATAGCTTTGTCCAGACACAAGGGAGCACCCAGTATAAGTCAATGAAATACCCTTTCAGGCATATAGTGACAAATAAATTATGCAAAAAAGAAGCAGAGAACTCTGGGTAGTTCTCAAGTTTAGGTCGAAAGCAGCTCCTGTATGGAGCACTCTCAACATCAGCGACACTCTAGATCTGCTCATCTCAAATGTCGGTTTTTCTATCAAAATCTTTAAGCATAGGATTAGCTCAGTGCCATCCACGCCGAGATAGAAAAGGACAAAGTCTTTTGCCATTTGTACAGCAAAGTCTTTAAGCATAGGACCAGCACAGTGCTGTCCTTGCCGAGCTGTAAAATGACAAACGCCAATTACCACTCCAGGCACAGTATTACAGCTTTGAATTTGTAAAATACCAATCAAACCAACCTGAAATGTGTAAAAACAACCCCTGACACAGTGTTTCGCTCTAATTAGAGCTCTTCAGAGAGGTATAGCTTTGTCCAGACACAAGGGAGCACCCAGTATAAGTCAAAGAAATACCCTTTCAGGCATAGAGTGACGAATAAATTATGCAAAAAAGAAGCAGAGAACTCTGGGTAGTTCTCAAGTTTAGGTGGAAAGCAGCTCCTGTATGGAGCTCTCTCAACACCAGCCACACTCTAGATCTGCTCACCTCAAATGTCTGTTTTTCTATCAAAATATTTAAGCATAGGATTAGCACAGTGCCAACCACGCCGAGATAGAAAAGGAAAAAGTATTTTGCCATTTGTACAGCAAAGTCTTTAAGCATAGGACTAGCACAGTGCTGTCCTTGCCGATCTGTAAAATGACAAAAGCCAATTACCACTCCAGGCACAGTATTACAGCTTTGAATGGGTAAAATTCCAATCAAGCCAACCTGAAATGAGTAAAAGCAACCCCTGACACAGTGTTTCGCTCTAATTAGAGCTCTTCTGAGAAGTATAGCTTTGTCCAGACACAAGGGAGCACCCAGTATAAGTCAAAGAAATACCCTTTCAAGCATAGAGTGACGAATAAATTATGCAAAAAAAAAGCAGAGAACTCTGGGTAGTTCTCAAGTTTAGGTGGAAAGCAGCTCCTGCATGGAGCACTCTCAACACCAGCGACACTCTAGATCTGCTCACCTCAAATGTCTGTTTTGCTATCAAAATCTTTAAGCATAGGATTAGCACAGTGCCAACCGCACCGAGATAGAAAAGGACAAAGTCTTTTGCCATTTGTACAGCAAAGTCTTTAAGCATAGGACTAGCACAGCGCTGTCCTTGCCGATCTGTAAAATGACAAAAGCCAATTACCACTCCAGGCACAGCATTACAGCTTTGAATGGGTAAAATACCAATCAAGCCAACCTAAAATGAGTAAAAGCAACCCCTGACACAGTGTTTCGCTCTAATTAGAGCTCTTCAGAGAGGTATAGCTTTGTCCAGACACAAGGGAGCACCCAGTATAAGTCAATGAAATATCCTTTCAGGCATAGAGTGACGAATAATTATGCAAAAAAGAAGCAGAGAACTCTGGGTAGTTCTCAAGTTTAGGTCGAAAGCAGCTCCTGTATGGAGCACTCTCAACATCAGCGACACTCTAGATCTGCTCACCTCAAATGTCTGTTTTTCTATCAAAATCTTTAAGCATAGGATTAGCACAGTGCCAACCACGCCGAGATAGAAAAGGACAAAGTCTTTTGCCATTTGTACAGCAAAGTCTTTAAGCATAGGACTAGCACAATGCTGTCCTTGCCGACCTGTAAATTGACAAAAGCCAATTACCACTCCAGACACAGTATTACAGCTTTGAATTGGTAAAATACCAATCAAGCCAACCTGAAATAAGTAAAAGGAACCCCTCACACAGTGTTTCGCTCTAATTAGAGCTCTTCAGAGAGGTATAACTTTGTCCAGACACAAGGGAGCACCCAGTATAAGTCAAAGAAATACCCTTTCAGGCATAGAGTGACGAATAAATAATGCAAAAAAGAAGCAGAGAACTCTGGGTAGTTCTCAAGTTTAGATGGAAAGCAGCTCCTGTATGGAGCACTCTCAACACCAGCGACACTCTAGATCTGCTCACCTCAAATGTCTGTTTTTTTATCAAAATCTTTAAGCATAGGATTAGCACAGTGCCAACCACGCCGAGATAGAAAAGGACAAAGTCTTTTGCCATTTGTACAGCAAAGTCTTTAAGCATAGGACTAGCACAGTGCTGTCCTTGCCGAGCTGTTAAATGACAAAAGCCAATTAGCACTCCAGGCACAGTATTACAGCTTTGAATAGGTAAAATACCAATCAAGCAAACCTGAAATGAGTAAAAGCAACCCCTGACACAGTGTTTCGCTCTAATTAGAGCTTTTCAGAGAGGTATAGCTTTGTCCAGGCACAAGGGAGCACCCAGTATAAGTCAAAAAAATACCCTTTCAGGCATAGAGTGACGAATAAATTATGCAAAAAAGAAGCAGAGAACTCTGGGTAGTTCTCAAGTTTAGGTGGAAAGCAGCTTCTGTATGGAGCTCTCTCAACCCCAGCGACACTCTAGATCTGCTCACCTCAAATGTCTGTTTTTCTATCAAAATATTTAAGCATAGGATTAGCACAGTGCCAACCACGCCGAGATAGAAAAGGACAAAGTCTTTTGCCATTTGTACAGCAAAGTCTTTAAGCATAGGACTAGCACAGTGCTGTCCTTGCCGAGCTGTAAAATGACAAAAGCCAATTACCACTCCAGGCACAATATTACAGCTTTGAATTGGTAAAATACCAATCAAACCAACCTGAAATGAGTAAAAACAACCCCTGACACAGTGTTTCGCTCTAATTAGAGCTCTTCAGAGAGGTATAGCTTTGTCCAGACGCAAGGGAGCACCCAGTATAAGTCAAAGAAATACCCTTTCAGGCATAGAGTGACGAAGAAATTATGCAAAAAAGAAGCAGAGAACTCTGGGTAGTTCTCAAGTTTAGGTGGAAAGCAGCTCCTGTATGGAGCTCTCTCAACACCAGCGACACTCTAGATCTGCTCACCTCAAATGTCTGTTTTTCTATCAAAATCTTTAAGCATAGGATTAGCACAGTGCCAACCACGCCGAGATAGAAAAGGACAAAGTATTTTGCCATTTGTACAGCAAAGTCTTTAAGCATAGGACTAGCACAGTGCTGTCCTTGCCGATCTGTAAAATGACAAAAGCCAATTACCACTCCAGGCACAGTATTACAGCTTTGAATGGGTAAAATACCAATCAAGCCAACCTGAAATGAGTAAAAGCAACCCCTGACACAATGTTTCGCTCTAATTAGAGCTCTTCAGAGAGGTATAGCTTTGTCCAGACACAAGGGAGCACCCAGTATAAGTCAATGAAATACCCTTTCAGGCATAGAGTGACAAATAAATTATGCAAAAAAGAAGCAGAGAACTCTGGGTAGTTCTCAAGTTTAGGTGGAAAGCAGCTCCTGTATGGAGCACTCTCAACACCAGCCACACTCTAGATCTGCTCACCTCAAATGTCTGTTTTTCTATCAAAATCTTTAAGCATAGGATTAGCACAGTGCCAACCACGCCGAGATAGAAAAGGACAAAGTCTTTTGCCATTTGTACAGCAAAGTCTTTAAGCATAGGATTAGCACAGTGCTGTCCTTGCCGAGCTGTAAAATGACAAAAGCCAATTACCACTCCAGGCACAGTATTACAGTTTTGAATTGGTAAAATACCAAACAAGCCAACCTGAAATGAGTAAAAGCAACCCCTGACACAGTGTTTCGCTCTAATTAGAGCTCTTCAGAGAGGTATAGCTTTGTCCAGACACAAGGGAGCACCCAGTATAAGTCAAAGAAATACCCTTTCAGGCATAGACTGACGAATAAATTATGCAAAAAAGAAGCAGAGAACTCTGGGTAGTTCTCAAGATTAGGTGGAAAGCAGCTTCTGTATGGAGCACTCTCAACACCAGCGACCCTCTAGATCTGCTCACCTCAAATGTCTGTTTTTCTATCAAAAACTTTAAGCATAGGATTAGCACAGTGCCATCCACGCCGAGATAGAAAAGGACAAAGTCTTTTCCCATTTGTACAGCAAAGTCTTTAAGCATAGGACTAGAACAGTGCTGTCCTTGCCGATCTGTAAAATTACGAAAGCCAATTACCACTCCAGGCACAGTATTACAACTTTGAATGGGTAAAATACCAATCAAGCCAAACTGAAATGAGTACAAGCAACTCCTGACACAGTGTTTCACTCTAATTAGAGCTCTTCAGAGAGGTATAGCTTTGTCCAGATACAAGGGAGCACCCAGTATAAGTCAAAGAAATAACCTTTCAGGCATAGAGTGACGAATAAATTATGCAAAAAAGAAGCAGAGAACTCTGGGTAGTTCTCAAGTTTAGGTGGAAAGCAGATCCTGTATGGAGCACTCTCAACACCAGCGACACTCTAGATCTGCTCACCTCAAATGTCTGTTTTTCTATCAAAATCTTTAAGCATAGGATTAGCACAGTGCCAACCACGCAGAGATAGAAAAGGAAAAAGTATTTTGCCATTTGTACAGCAAAGTCTTTAAGCATAGGACTAGCACAGTGCTGTCTTTGCTGAGCTGTAAATTGACAAAAGCCAATTACCACTCCAGACACAGTATTACAGCTTTGAATTGGTAAAATACCAATCAAGCCAACCTGAAATGAGTAAAAGCAACCCCTGACACAGTGTTTCGCTCTAATTAGAGGTCTTTAGAGAGGTATAGCTTTGTCCAGACACAGGGGAGCACCCAGTATAAGTCAAAAAAATACCCTTTCAGGCATAGAGTGACGAATAAATTATGCAAAAAAGAAGCAGAGAACTCTGGGTAGTTCTCAAGTTTAGGTGGAAAGCAGCTCTTGTATGGAGCACTTTCAACACCAGTGACACTCTAGATCTGCTCACCTCAAATGTCTGATTTTCTATCAAAATATTTAAGCATAGGATTAGCACAGTGCCAACCACGCAGAGATAGAAAAGGACAAAGTATTTTGCCATTTGTACAGCAAAGTCTTTAAGTATAGGACTAGCACAGTGCTGTGTTTGCCGAGCTGTAAATTGACAAAAGCCAATTACTACTCCAGACACAGTATTACAGCTTTGAATTGGTAAAATACCAATCAAGCCAACCTGAAATGAGTAAAAGCAACCCCTAACAAAGTGTTTCGCTCTAATTAGAGCGCTTCAGAGAGGTATAGCTTTGTCCAGACACAAGGGAGCACCCAGTATAAGTCAATGAAATACCCTTTCAGGCATAGAGTGACGGATAAATTATGCAAAAAAGAAGCAGAGAACTCTGGGTAGTTCTCAAGATTAGGTGGAAAGCAGCTTCAGTATGGAGCACTCTCAACACCAGCGACACTCTTGATCTGCTCACCTCAAATGTCTGTTTTTCTTTCAAAATCTTTAAGCATAGGATTAGCACAGTGCCATCCACGCCGAGATAGAAAAGGACAAAGTCTTTTGCCATTTGTACAGCAAAGTCTTTACGCATAGGATTAGCACAGTGCTGTCCTTGCCGAGCTGTAAAATGACAAAAGAAAATTACCACTCCAGGCACAGTATTACAGTTTTGAATTGGTAAAATACCAAACAAGCCAACCTGAAATGAGTAAAAGCAACCCCTGACACAGTGTTTCGCTCTAATTAGAGCTCTTCAGAGAGGTATAGCTTTGTCCAGACACAAGGGAGCACCCTGTATAAATCAATGAAATATCCTTTCAGGCATAGAGTGACGAATAAATTATGCAAAAAAGAAGCAGAGAACTCTGGGTAGTTCTCAAGTTTAGGTCGAAAGCAGCTCCTGTATGGAGCACTCTCAACATCAGCGACACTCTAGATCTGCTCACCTCAAATGTCTGTTTTTCTATCAAAATCTTTAAGCATAGGATTAGCACAGTGCCAACCACGCCGAGATAGAAAAGAACAAAGTCTTTTGCCATTTGTCCAGCAAAGTCTTTAAGCATAGGACTAGCACAGTGCTGTCCTTGCCGAGCTGTAAATTGACAAAAGCCAATTACCACTCCAGACACAGTATTACAGCTTTGAATTGGTAAAATACCAATCAAGCCAAACTGAAATGAGTAAAAGCAACCCCTGACACAATGTTTCGCTCTAATTAGAGCTCTTCAGAGTGGTATAAGTTTGTCCAGACACAAGGGAGCACCCAGTATAAGTCAATGAAATACCCTTTCAGGCATAGAGTGACGAATAAATTATGCAAAAAAGAAGCAGAGAACTCTGGGTAGTTCTCAAGTTTAGGTGGAAAGCAGCTCCTGTATGGAGCACTCTCAAAACCAGCGACACTCTAGATCTGCTCACCTCAAATGTCTGTTTTTCTATCAAAATCTTTAAGCATAGGATTAGCACAGTGCCAACCACGCCGAGATAGAAAAGGACAAAGTCTTTTGCCATTTGTACAGCAACGTCTTTAAGTATAGGACTAGCACAGTGCTGTGTTTGCCGAGCTGCAAATTGACAAAAGCCAATTACTACTCCAGACACAGTATTACAGCTTTGAATTGGTAAAATACCAATCAAGCCAACCTGAAATGAGTAAAAGCAACCCCTGACAAAGTGTTTCGCTCTAATTAGAGCTCTTCAGAGAGGTATAGCTTTGTCCAGACACAAGGGAGCACCCAGTATAAATCAATGAAATATCCTTTCAGGCATAGAGTGACAAATAAATTATGCAAAAAAGAAGCAGAGAACTCTGGGTAGTTCTCAAGTTTAGGTGGAAAGCAGCTCCTGTATGGAGCTCTCTCAACACCAGCGACACTCTAGATCTGCTCACCTCAAATGTCTGTTTTTCTATCAAAATCTTTAAGCATAGGATTAGCACAGTGCCAACCACGCCGAGATAGAAAAGGACAAAGTATTTTGCCATTTGTACAGCAAAGTCTTTAAGCATAGGACTAGCACAGTGCTGTCCTTGCCGATCTGTAAAATGACAAAAGCCAATTACCACTCCAGGCACAGTATTACAGCTTTGAATGGGTAAAATACCAATCAAGCCAACCTGAAATGAGTAAAAGCAACCCCTGACACAATGTTTCGCTCTAATTAGAGCTCTTCAGAGAGGTATAGCTTTGTCCAGACACAAGGGAGCACCCAGTATAAGTCAATGAAATACCCTTTCAGGCATAGAGTGACGAATAAATTATGCAAAAAAGAAGCAGAGAACTCTGGGTAGTTCTCAAGTTTAGGTGGAAAGCAGCTCCTGTATGGAGCACTCTCAACACCAGCGACACTCTAGATCTGCTCACCTCAAATGTCTGTTTTTCTATCAAAATCTTTAAGCATAGGATTAGCACAGTGCCAACCACGCCGAGATAGAAAAGGACAAAGTCTTTTGCCATTTGTACAGCAAAGTCTTTAAGCATAGGATTAGCACAGTGCTGTCCTTGCCGAGCTGTAAAATGACAAAAGCCAATTACCACTCCAGGCACAGTATTACAGTTTTGAATTGGTAAAATACCAAACAAGCCAACCTGAAATGAGTAAAAGCAACCCCTGACACAGTGTTTCGCTCTAATTAGAGCTCTTCAGAGAGGTATAGCTTTGTCCAGACACAAGGGAGCACCCAGTATAAGTCAAAGAAATACCCTTTCAGGCATAGACTGACGAATAAATTATGCAAAAAAGAAGCAGAGAACTCTGGGTAGTTCTCAAGATTAGGTGGAAAGCAGCTTCTGTATGGAGCACTCTCAACACCAGCGACCCTCTAGATCTGCTCACCTCAAATGTCTGTTTTTCTATCAAAAACTTTAAGCATAGGATTAGCACAGTGCCATCCACGCCGAGATAGAAAAGGACAAAGTCTTTTCCCATTTGTACAGCAAAGTCTTTAAGCATAGGACTAGAACAGTGCTGTCCTTGCCGATCTGTAAAATTACGAAAGCCAATTACCACTCCAGGCACAGTATTACAACTTTGAATGGGTAAAATACCAATCAAGCCAAACTGAAATGAGTACAAGCAACTCCTGACACAGTGTTTCGCTCTAATTAGAGGTCTTTAGAGAGGTATAGCTTTGTCCAGACACAAGGGAGCACCCAGTATAAGTCAAAAAAATACCCTTTCAGGCATAGAGTGACGAATAAATTATGCAAAAAAGAAGCAGAGAACTCTGGGTAGTTCTCAAGTTTAGGTGGAAAGCAGCTCTTGTATGGAGCACTTTCAACACCAGTGACACTCTAGATCTGCTCACCTCAAATGTCTGATTTTCTATCAAAATATTTAAGCATAGGATTAGCACAGTGCCAACCACGCAGAGATAGAAAAGGACAAAGTATTTTGCCATTTGTACAGCAAAGTCTTTAAGTATAGGACTAGCACAGTGCTGTGTTTGCCGAGCTGTAAATTGACAAAAGCCAATTACTACTCCAGACACAGTATTACAGCTTTGAATTGGTAAAATACCAATCAAGCCAACCTGAAATGAGTAAAAGCAACCCCTAACAAAGTGTTTCGCTCTAATTAGAGCGCTTCAGAGAGGTATAGCTTTGTCCAGACACAAGGGAGCACCCAGTATAAGTCAATGAAATACCCTTTCAGGCATAGAGTGACGGATAAATTATGCAAAAAAGAAGCAGAGAACTCTGGGTAGTTCTCAAGTTTAGGTCGAAAGCAGCTCCTGTATGGAGCACTCTCAACATCAGCGACACTCTAGATCTGCTCACCTCAAATGTCTGTTTTTCTATCAAAATCTTTAAGCATAGGATTAGCACAGTGCCAACCACGCCGAGATAGAAAAGAACAAAGTCTTTTGCCATTTGTCCAGCAAAGTCTTTAAGCATAGGACTAGCACAGTGCTGTCCTTGCCGAGCTGTAAATTGACAAAAGCCAATTACCACTCCAGACACAGTATTACAGCTTTGAATTGGTAAAATACCAATCAAGCCAAACTGAAATGAGTAAAAGCAACCCCTGACACAATGTTTCGCTCTAATTAGAGCTCTTCAGAGTGGTATAAGTTTGTCCAGACACAAGGGAGCACCCAGTATAAGTCAATGAAATACCCTTTCAGGCATAGAGTGACGAATAAATTATGCAAAAAAGAAGCAGAGAACTCTGGGTAGTTCTCAAGTTTAGGTGGAAAGCAGCTCCTGTATGGAGCACTCTCAAAACCAGCGACACTCTAGATCTGCTCACCTCAAATGTCTGTTTTTCTATCAAAATCTTTAAGCATAGGATTAGCACAGTGCCAACCACGCCGAGATAGAAAAGGACAAAGTCTTTTGCCATTTGTACAGCAAAGTCTTTAAGTATAGGACTAGCACAGTGCTGTGTTTGCCGAGCTGCAAATTGACAAAAGCCAATTACTACTCCAGACACAGTATTACAGCTTTGAATTGGTAAAATACCAATCAAGCCAACCTGAAATGAGTAAAAGCAACCCCTGACAAAGTGTTTCGCTCTAATTAGAGCTCTTCAGAGAGGTATAGCTTTGTCCAGACACAAGGGAGCACCCAGTATAAGTCAATGAAATACCCTTTCAGGCATAGAGTGACGAATAAATTATGCAAAAAAGAAGCAGAGAACTCTGGGTAGTTCTCAAGATTAGGTGGAAAGCAGCTTCAGTATGGAGCACTCTCAACACCAGCGACACTCTTGATCTGCTCACCTCAAATGTCTGTTTTTCTTTCAAAATCTTTAAGCATAGGATTAGCACAGGGCCATCCACGCCGAGATAGAAAAGGACAAAGTCTTTTGCCATTTGTACAGCAAAATCTTTAAGCATAGGATTAGCACACTGCTGTCCTTGCCGAGCTGTAAAATGACAAAAGCCAATTACCACTCCAGGCACAGTATTACAGTTTTGAATTGGTAAAATACCAAACAAACCAACCTGAAATGAGTAAAAGCAACCCCTGACACAGTGTTTCGCTCTAATTAGAGCTCTTCAGAGAGGTATAGCTTTGTCCAGACACAAGGGAGCACCCAGTATAAATCAATGAAATATCCTTTCAGGCATAGAGTGACGAATAAATTATGCAAAAAAGAAGCAGAGAACTCTGGGTAGTTCTCAAGTTTAGGTGGAAAGCAGCTCCTGTATGGAGCACTCTCAACACCAGCGACACTCTAGATCTGCTCACCTCAAATGTCTGTTTTTCTATCAAAATCTTTAAGCATAGGATTAGCACAGTGCCAACCACGCCGAGATAGAAAAGGACAAAGTCTTTTGCCATTTGTACAGCAAAGTCTTTAAGCATAGGATTAGCACAGTGCTGTCCTTGCCGAGCTGTAAAATGACAAAAGCCAATTACCACTCCAGGCACAGTATTACAGTTTTGAATTGGTAAAATACCAAACAAGCCAACCTGAAATGAGTAAAAGCAACCCCTGACACAGTGTTTCGCTCTAATTAGAGCTCTTCAGAGAGGTATAGCTTTGTCCAGACACAAGGGAGCACCCAGTATAAGTCAAAGAAATACCCTTTCAGGCATAGAGTGACGAATAAATTATGGAAAAAAGAAGCAGAGAACTCTGGGTAGTTCTCAAGATTAGGTGGAAAGCAGCTTCTGTATGGAGCACTCTCAACACCAGCGACCCTCTAGATCTGCTCACCTCAAATGTCTGTTTTTCTATCAAAAACTTTAAGCATAGGATTAGCACAGTGCCATCCACGCCGAGATAGAAAAGGACAAAGTCTTTTCCCATTTGTACAGCAAAGTCTTTAAGCATAGGACTAGAACAGTGCTGTCCTTGCCGATCTGTAAAATGACGAAAGCCAATTACCACTCCAGGCACAGTATTACAACTTTGAATGGGTAAAATACCAATCAAGCCAAACTGAAATGAGTAAAAGCAACTCCTGACACAGTGTTTCACTCTAATTAGAGCTCTTCAGAGAGGTATAGCTTTGTCCAGATACAAGGGAGCACCCAGTATAAGTCAAAGAAATAACCTTTCAGGCATAGAGTGACGAATAAATTATGCAAAAAAGAAGCAGAGAACTCTGGGTAGTTCTCAAGTTTAGGTGGAAAGCAGATCCTGTACGGAGCACTCTCAACACCAGCGACACTCTAGATCTGCTCACCTCAAATGTCTGTTTTTCTATCAAAATCTTTAAGCATAGGATTAGCACAGTGCCAACCACGCAGAGATAGAAAAGGAAAAAGTATTTTGCCATTTGTACAGCAAAGTCTTTAAGCATAGGACTAGCACAGTGCTGTCTTTGCTGAGCTGTAAATTGACAAAAGCCAATTACCACTCCAGACACAGTATTACAGCTTTGAATTGGTAAAATACCAATCAAGCCAACCTGAAATGAGTAAAAGCAACTCCTGACACAGTGTTTCACTCTAATTAGAGCTCTTCAGAGAGGTATAGCTTTGTCCAGACACAAGGGAGCACCCAGTATAAGTCAAAGAAATACCCTTTCAGGCATAGAGTGACGAATAAATTATGCAAAAAAGAAGCAGAGAACTCTGGGTAGTTCTCAAGTTTAGGTGGAAAGCAGCTTCTGTATTGAGCACTCTCAACACCAGCGACACTCTAGATCTGCTCACCTCAAATGTCTGTTTTTCTATCAAAATCATTAAGCATAGGATTAGCACAGTGCCAACCACGCCGAGATAGAAAAGGATAAAGTCTTTTGCCATTTGTACAACAAAGTCTTTAAGCATAGGACTAGCACAGTGCTGTCCTTGCCGAGCTGTAAAATGACAAAAGCCAATTAGCACTCCAGGCACAGTATTACAGCTTTGAATAGGTAAAATACCAATCAAGCAAACCTGAAATGAGTAAAAGCAACCCCTGACACAGTGTTTCGCTCTAATTAGAGCTTTTCAGAGAGGTATAGCTTTGTCCAGGCACAAGGGAGCACCCAGTATAAGTCAAAAAAATACCCTTTCAGGCATAGAGTGACGAATAAATTATGCAAAAAAGAAGCAGAGAACTCTGGGTAGTTCTCAAGTTTAGGTGGAAAGCAGCTTCTGTATGGAGCTCTCTCAACCCCAGCGACACTCTAGATCTGCTCACCTCAAATGTCTGTTTTTCTATCAAAATATTTAAGCATAGGATTAGCACAGTGCCAACCACGCCGAGATAGAAAAGGACAAAGTATTTTGCCATTTGTACAGCAAAGTCTTTAAGCATAGGACTAGCACAGTGCTGTCTTTGCTGAGCTGTAAATTGACAAAAGCCAATTACCACTCCAGACACAGTATTACAGCTTTGAATTGGTAAAATACCAATCAAGCCAACCTGAAATGAGTAAAAGCAACCCCTGACACAGTGTTTCGCTCTAATTAGAGGTCTTCAGAGAGGTATAGCTTTGTCCAGACACAAGGGAGCACCCAGTATAAGTCAAAAAAATACCCTTTCAGGCATAGAGTGACGAATAAATTATGCAAAAAAGAAGCAGAGAACTCTGGGTAGTTCTCAAGTTTAGGTGGAAAGCAGCTCTTGTATGGAGCACTTTCAACACCAGTGACACTCTAGATCTGCTCACCTCAAATGTCTGATTTTCTATCAAAATATTTAAGCATAGGATTAGCACAGTGCCAACCACGCAGAGATAGAATAGGACAAAGTATTTTGCCATTTGTACAGCAAAGTCTTTAAGCATAGGACTAGCACAGTGCTGTCCTTGCCGAGCTGTAAAATGACAAAAGCCAATTACCACTCCAGGCACAATATTACAGCTTTGAAGTGGTAAAATACCAATCAAACCAACCTGAAATGAGTAAAAACAACCCCTGACACAGTGTTTCGCTCTAATTAGAGCTCTTCAGAGAGGTATAGCTTTGTCCAGACGCAAGGGAGCACCCAGTATAAGTCAAAGAAATACCCTTTCAGGCATAGAGTGACGAATAAATTATGCAAAAAAGAAGCAGAGAACTCTGGGTAGTTCTCAAGTTTAGGTGGAAAGCAGCTCCTGTATGGAGCTCTCTCAACACCAGCGACACTCTAGATCTGCTCACCTCAAATGTCTGTTTTTCTATCAAAATATTTAAGCATAGGATTAGCACAGTGCCAACCATGCCGAGATAGAAAAGGACAAAGTCTTTTGCCATTTGTACAGCAAAGTCTTTAAGCATAGGACTAGCACAGTGCTGTCCTTGCCGATCTGTAAAATGACAAAAGCCAATTACCACTCCAGGCACAGTATTACAGCTTTGAATGGGTAAAATACCAATCAAGCCAAACTGAAATGAGTAAAAGCAACCCCTGACACAGTGTTTCGCTCTAATTAGAGGTCTTTAGAGAGGTATAGCTTTGTCCAGACACAAGGGAGCACCCAGTATAAGTCAAAAAAATACCCTTTCAGGCATAGAGTGACGAATAAATTATGCAAAAAAGAAGCAGAGAACTCTGGGTAGTTCTCAAGTTTAGGTGGAAAGCAGCTCTTGTATGGAGCACTTTCAACACCAGTGACACTCTAGATCTGCTCACCTCAAATGTCTGATTTTCTATCAAAATATTTAAGCATAGGATTAGCACAGTGCCAACCACGCAGAGATAGAAAAGGACAAAGTATTTTGCCATTTGTACAGCAAAGTCTTTAAGTATAGGACTAGCACAGTGCTGTGTTTGCCGAGCTGTAAATTGACAAAAGCCAATTACTACTCCAGACACAGTATTACAGCTTTGAATTGGTAAAATACCAATCAAGCCAACCTGAAATGAGTAAAAGCAACCCCTAACAAAGTGTTTCGCTCTAATTAGAGCGCTTCAGAGAGGTATAGCTTTGTCCAGACACAAGGGAGCACCCAGTATAAGTCAATGAAATACCCTTTCAGGCATAGAGTGACGGATAAATTATGCAAAAAAGAAGCAGAGAACTCTGGGTAGTTCTCAAGATTAGGTGGAAAGCAGCTTCAGTATGGAGCACTCTCAACACCAGCGACACTCTTGATCTGCTCACCTCAAATGTCTGTTTTTCTTTCAAAATCTTTAAGCATAGGATTAGCACAGTGCCATCCACGCCGAGATAGAAAAGGACAAAGTCTTTTGCCATTTGTACAGCAAAGTCTTTACGCATAGGATTAGCACAGTGCTGTCCTTGCCGAGCTGTAAAATGACAAAAGAAAATTACCACTCCAGGCACAGTATTACAGTTTTGAATTGGTAAAATACCAAACAAGCCAACCTGAAATGAGTAAAAGCAACCCCTGACACAATGTTTCGCTCTAATTAGAGCTCTTCAGAGTGGTATAAGTTTGTCCAGACACAAGGGAGCACCCAGTATAAGTCAATGAAATACCCTTTCAGGCATAGAGTGACGAATAAATTATGCAAAAAAGAAGCAGAGAACTCTGGGTAGTTCTCAAGTTTAGGTGGAAAGCAGCTCCTGTATGGAGCACTCTCAACACCAGCGACACTCTAGATCTGCTCACCTCAAATGTCTGTTTTTCTATCAAAATCTTTAAGCATAGGATTAGCACAGTGCCAACCACGCCGAGATAGAAAAGGACAAAGTCTTTTGCCATTTGTACAGCAAAGTCTTTAAGTATAGGACTAGCACAGTGCTGTGTTTGCCGAGCTGCAAATTGACAAAAGCCAATTACTACTCCAGACACAGTATTACAGCTTTGAATTGGTAAAATACCAATCAAGCCAACCTGAAATGAGTAAAAGCAACCCCTGACAAAGTGTTTCGCTCTAATTAGAGCTCTTCAGAGAGGTATAGCTTTGTCCAGACACAAGGGAGCACCCAGTATAAGTCAATGAAATACCCTTTCAGGCATAGAGTGACGAATAAATTATGCAAAAAAGAAGCAGAGAACTCTGGGTAGTTCTCAAGATTAGGTGGAAAGCAGCTTCAGTATGGAGCACTCTCAACACCAGCGACACTCTTGATCTGCTCACCTCAAATGTCTGTTTTTCTTTCAAAATCTTTAAGCATAGGATTAGCACAGTGCCATCCACGCCGAGATAGAAAAGGACAAAGTCTTTTGCCATTTGTACAGCAAAATCTTTAAGCATAGGATTAGCACACTGCTGTCCTTGCCGAGCTGTAAAATGACAAAAGCCAATTACCACTCCAGGCACAGTATTACAGTTTTGAATTGGTAAAATACCAAACAAACCAACCTGAAATGAGTAAAAGCAACCCCTGACACAGTGTTTCGCTCTAATTAGAGCTCTTCAGAGAGGTATAGCTTTGTCCAGACACAAGGGAGCACCCAGTATAAATCAATGAAATATCCTTTCAGGCATAGAGTGATGAATAAATTATGCAAAAAAGAAGCAGAGAACTCTGGGTAGTTCTCAAGTTTAGGTCGAAAGCAGCTCCTGTATGGAGCACTCTCAACATCAGCGACACTCTAGATCTGCTCACCTCAAATGTCTGTTTTTCTATCAAAATCTTTAAGCATAGGATTAGCACAGTGCCAACCACGCCGAGATAGAAAAGAACAAAGTCTTTTGCCATTTGTCCAGCAAAGTCTTTAAGCATAGGACTAGCACAGTGCTGTCCTTGCCGAGCTGTAAATTGACAAAAGCCAATTACCACTCCAGACACAGTATTACAGCTTTGAATTGGTAAAATACCAATCAAGCCAACCTGAAATGAGTAAAAGCAACCCCTGACACAGTGTTTCGCTCTAATTAGAGCTCTTCAGAGTGGTATAACTTTGTCCAGACACAAGGGAGCACCCAGTATAAGTCAATGAAATACCCTTTCAGGCATAGAGTGACGAATAAATTATGCAAAAAAGAAGCAGAGAACTCTGGGTAGTTCTCAAGTTTAGGTGGAAAGCAGCTCCTGTATGGAGCACTCTCAACACCAGCGACACTCTAGATCTGCTCACCTCAAATGTCTGTTTTTCTATCAAAATCTTTAAGCATAGGATTAGCACAGTGCCAACCACGCCGAGATAGAAAAGGACAAAGTCTTTTGCCATTTGTACAGCAAAGTCTTTAAGCATAGGATTAGCACAGTGCTGTCCTTGCCGAGCTGTAAAATGACAAAAGCCAATTACCACTCCAGGCACAGTATTACAGTTTTGAATTGGTAAAATACCAAACAAGCAACCCTTGACACAGTGTTTCGCTCTAATTAGAGCTCTTCAGAGAGGTATAGCTTTGTCCAGACACAAGGGAGCACCCAGTATAAGTCAAAGAAATACCCTTTCAGGCATAGAGTGACGAATAAATTATGCAAAAAAGAAGCAGAGAACTCTGGGTAGTTCTCAAGATTAGGTGGAAAGCAGCTTCTGTATGGAGCACTCTCAACACCAGCGACCCTCTAGATCTGCTCACCTCAAATGTCTGTTTTTCTATCAAAAACTTTAAGCATAGGATTAGCACAGTGCCATCCACGCCGAGATAGAAAAGGACAAAGTCTTTTCCCATTTGTACAGCAAAGTCTTTAAGCATAGGACTAGAACAGTGCTGTCCTTGCCGATCTGTAAAATGACGAAAGCCAATTACCACTCCAGGCACAGTATTACAACTTTGAATGGGTAAAATACCAATCAAGCCAAACTGAAATGAGTAAAAGCAACTCCTGACACAGTGTTTCACTCTAATTAGAGCTCTTCAGAGAGGTATAGCTTTGTCCAGATACAAGGGAGCACCCAGTATAAGTCAAAGAAATAACCTTTCAGGCATAGAGTGACGAATAAATTATGCAAAAAAGAAGCAGAGAACTCTGGGTAGTTCTCAAGTTTAGGTGGAAAGCAGATCCTGTACGGAGCACTCTCAACACCAGCGACACTCTAGATCTGCTCACCTCAAATGTCTGTTTTTCTATCAAAATCTTTAAGCATAGGATTAGCACAGTGCCAACCACGCAGAGATAGAAAAGGAAAAAGTATTTTGCCATTTGTACAGCAAAGTCTTTAAGCATAGGACTAGCACAGTGCTGTCTTTGCTGAGCTGTAAATTGACAAAAGCCAATTACCACTCCAGACACAGTATTACAGCTTTGAATTGATAAAATACCAATCAAGCCAACCTGAAATGAGTAAAAGCAACCCCTGACACAGTGTTTCGCTCTAATTAGAGGTCTTCAGAGAGGTATAGATTTGTCCAGACACAAGGGAGCACCCAGTATAAGTCAAAAAAATACCCTTTCAGGCATAGAGTGACGAATAAATTATGCAAAAAAGAAGCAGAGAACTCTGGGTAGTTCTCAAGTTTAGGTGGAAAGCAGCTCTTGTATGGAGCACTTTCAACACCAGTGACACTCTAGATCTGCTCACCTCAAATGTCTGATTTTCTATCAAAATATTTAAGCATAGGATTAGCACAGTGCCAACCACGCAGAGATAGAAAAGGACAAAGTATTTTGCCATTTGTACAGCAAAGTCTTTAAGCATAGGACTAGCACAGTGCTGTCCTTGCCGAGCTGTAAAATGACAAAAGCCAATTACCACTCCAGGCACAATATTACAGCTTTGAATTGGTAAAATACCAATCAAACCAACCTGAAATGAGTAAAAACAACCCCTGACACAGTGTTTCGCTCTAATTAGAGCTCTTCAGAGAGGTATAGCTTTGTCCAGACACAAGGGAGCACCCAGTATAAGTCAAAGAAATACCCTTTCAGGCATAGAGTGACGAATAAATTATGCAAAAAAGAAGCAGAGAACTCTGGGTAGTTCTCAAGTTTAGGTGGAAAGCAGCTTCTGTATTGAGCACTCTCAACACCAGCGACACTCTAGATCTGCTCACCTCAAATGTCTGTTTTTCTATCAAAATCATTAAGCATAGGATTAGCACAGTGCCAACCACGCCGAGATAGAAAAGGATAAAGTCTTTTGCCATTTGTACAACAAAGTCTTTAAGCATAGGACTAGCACAGTGCTGTCCTTGCCGAGCTGTAAAATGACAAAAGCCAATTAGCACTCCAGGCACAGTATTACAGCTTTGAATAGGTAAAATACCAATCAAGCAAACCTGAAATGAGTAAAAGTAACCCCTGACACAGTGTTTCGCTCTAATTAGAGCTTTTCAGAGAGGTATAGCTTTGTCCAGGCACAAGGGAGCACCCAGTATAAGTCAAAAAAATACCCTTTCAGGCATAGAGTGACGAATAAATTATGCAAAAAAGAAGCAGAGAACTCTGGGTAGTTCTCAAGTTTAGGTGGAAAGCAGCTTCTGTATGGAGCTCTCTCAACCCCAGCGACACTCTAGATCTGCTAACCTCAAATGTCTGTTTTTCTATCAAAATATTTAAGCATAGGATTAGCACAGTGCCAACCACGCCGAGATAGAAAAGGACAAAGTATTTTGCCATTTGTACAGCAAATCTTTAAGCATAGGACTAGCACAGTGCTGTCCTTGCCGAGCTGTAAAATGACAAAAGCCAATTACCACTCCAGGCACAATATTACAGCTTTGAATTGGTAAAATACCAATCAAACCAACCTGAAATGAGTAAAAACAACCCCTGACACAGTGTTTCGCTCTAATTAGAGCTCTTCAGAGAGGTATAGCTTTGTCCAGACGCAAGGGAGCACCCAGTATAAGTCAAAGAAATACCCTTTCAGGCATAGAGTGACGAATAAATTATGCAAAAAAGAAGCAGAGAACTCTGGGTAGTTCTCAAGTTTAGGTGGAAAGCAGCTCCTGTATGGAGCTCTCTCAACACCAGCGACACTCTAGATCTGCTCACCTCAAATGTCTGTTTTTCTATCAAAATATTTAAGCATAGGATTAGCACAGTGCCAACCATGCCGAGATAGAAAAGGACAAAGTCTTTTGCCATTTGTACAGCAAAGTCTTTAAGCATAGGACTAGCACAGTGCTGTCCTTGCCGATCTGTAAAATGACAAAAGCCAATTACCACTCCAGGCACAGTATTACAGCTTTGAATGGGTAAAATACCAATCAAGCCAAACTGAAATGAGTAAAAGCAACCCCTGACACAATGTTTCGCTCTAATTAGAGCTCTTCAGAGTGGTATAACTTTGTCCAGACACAAGGGAGCACCCAGTATAAGTCAATGAAATACCCTTTCAGGCAAAGAGTGACGAATAAATTATGCAAAAAAGAAGCAGAGAACTCTGGGTAGTTCTCAAGTTTAGGTGGAAAGCAGCTCCTGTATGGAGCACTCTCAACACCAGCGACAATCTAGATCTGCTCACCTCAAATGTCTGTTTTTCTATCAAAATCTTTAAGCATAGGATTAGCACAGTGCCAACCACGCCGAGATAGAAAAGGACAAAGTCTTTTGCCATTTGTACAGCAAAGTCTTTAAGTATAGGACTAGCACAGTGCTGTGTTTGCCGAGCTGCAAATTGACAAAAGCCAATTACTACTCCAGACACAGTATTACAGCTTTGAATTGGTAAAATACCAATCAAGCCAACCTGAAATGAGTAAAAGCAACCCCTGACAAAGTGTTTCGCTCTAATTAGAGCTCTTCAGAGAGGTATAGCTTTGTCCAGACACAAGGGAGCACCCAGTATAAGTCAAAGAAATACCCTTTCAGGCATAGAGTGACGAATAAATTATGCAAAAAAGAAGCAGAGAACTCTGGGTAGTTCTCAAGTTTAGGTGGAAAGCAGCTTCTGTATTGAGCACTCTCAACACCAGCGACACTCTAGATCTGCTCACCTCAAATGTCTGTTTTTCTATCAAAATCATTAAGCATAGGATTAGCACAGTGCCAACCACGCCGAGATAGAAAAGGATAAAGTCTTTTGCCATTTGTACAACAAAGTCTTTAAGCATAGGACTAGCACAGTGCTGTCCTTGCCGAGCTGTAAAATGACAAAAGCCAATTAGCACTCCAGGCACAGTATTACAGCTTTGAATAGGTAAAATACCAATCAAGCAAACCTGAAATGAGTAAAAGCAACCCCTGACACAGTGTTTCGCTCTAATTAGAGCTTTTCAGAGAGGTATAGCTTTGTCCAGGCACAAGGGAGCACCCAGTATAAGTCAAAAAAATACCCTTTCAGGCATAGAGTGACGAATAAATTATGCAAAAAAGAAGCAGAGAACTCTGGGTAGTTCTCAAGTTTAGGTGGAAAGCAGCTTCTGTATGGAGCTCTCTCAACCCCAGCGACACTCTAGATCTGCTCACCTCAAATGTCTGTTTTTCTATCAAAATATTTAAGCATAGGATTAGCACAGTGCCAACCACGCCGAGATAGAAAAGGACAAAGTATTTTGCCATTTGTACAGCAAAGTCTTTAAGCATAGGACTAGCACAGTGCTGTCTTTGCTGAGCTGTAAATTGACAAAAGCCAATTACCACTCCAGACACAGTATTACAGCTTTGAATTGGTAAAATACCAATCAAGCCAACCTGAAATGAGTAAAAGCAACCCCTGACACAGTGTTTCGCTCTAATTAGAGGTCTTCAGAGAGGTATAGCTTTGTCCAGACACAAGGGAGCACCCAGTATAAGTCAAAAAAATACCCTTTCAGGCATAGAGTGACGAATAAATTATGCAAAAAAGAAGCAGAGAACTCTGGGTAGTTCTCAAGTTTAGGTGGAAAGCAGCTCTTGTATGGAGCACTTTCAACACCAGTGACACTCTAGATCTGCTCACCTCAAATGTCTGATTTTCTATCAAAATATTTAAGCATAGGATTAGCACAGTGCCAACCACGCAGAGATAGAATAGGACAAAGTATTTTGCCATTTGTACAGCAAAGTCTTTAAGCATAGGACTAGCACAGTGCTGTCCTTGCCGAGCAGTAAAATGACAAAAGCCAATTACCACTCCAGGCACAATATTACAGCTTTGAATTGGTAAAATACCAATCAAACCAACCTGAAATGAGTAAAAACAACCCCTGACACAGTGTTTCGCTCTAATTAGAGCTCTTCAGAGAGGTATAGCTTTGTCCAGACGCAAGGGAGCACCCAGTATAAGTCAAAGAAATACCCTTTCAGGCATAGAGTGACGAATAAATTATGCAAAAAAGAAGCAGAGAACTCTGGGTAGTTCTCAAGTTTAGGTGGAAAGCAGCTCCTGTATGGAGCTCTCTCAACACCAGCGACACTCTAGATCTGCTCACCTCAAATGTCTGTTTTTCTATCAAAATATTTAAGCATAGGATTAGCACAGTGCCAACCATGCCGAGATAGAAAAGGACAAAGTCTTTTGCCATTTGTACAGCAAAGTCTTTAAGCATAGGACTAGCACAGTGCTGTCCTTGCCGATCTGTAAAATGACAAAAGCCAATTACCACTCCAGGCACAGTATTACAGCTTTGAATGGGTAAAATACCAATCAAGCCAAACTGAAATGAGTAAAAGCAACCCCTGACACAGTGTTTCGCTCTAATTAGAGGTCTTTAGAGAGGTATAGCTTTGTCCAGACACAAGGGAGCACCCAGTATAAGTCAAAAAAATACCCTTTCAGGCATAGAGTGACGAATAAATTATGCAAAAAAGAAGCAGAGAACTCTGGGTAGTTCTCAAGTTTAGGTGGAAAGCAGCTCTTGTATGGAGCACTTTCAACACCAGTGACACTCTAGATCTGCTCACCTCAAATGTCTGATTTTCTATCAAAATATTTAAGCATAGGATTAGCACAGTGCCAACCACGCAGAGATAGAAAAGGACAAAGTATTTTGCCATTTGTACAGCAAAGTCTTTAAGTATAGGACTAGCACAGTGCTGTGTTTGCCGAGCTGTAAATTGACAAAAGCCAATTACTACTCCAGACACAGTATTACAGCTTTGAATTGGTAAAATACCAATCAAGCCAACCTGAAATGAGTAAAAGCAACCCCTAACAAAGTGTTTCGCTCTAATTAGAGCGCTTCAGAGAGATATAGCTTTGTCCAGACACAAGGGAGCACCCAGTATAAGTCAATGAAATACCCTTTCAGGCATAGAGTGACGGATAAATTATGCAAAAAAGAAGCAGAGAACTCTGGGTAGTTCTCAAGATTAGGTGGAAAGCAGCTTCAGTATGGAGCACTCTCAACACCAGCGACACTCTTGATCTGCTCACCTCAAATGTCTGTTTTTCTTTCAAAATCTTTAAGCATAGGATTAGCACAGTGCCATCCACGCCGAGATAGAAAAGGACAAAGTCTTTTGCCATTTGTACAGCAAAGTCTTTACGCATAGGATTAGCACAGTGCTGTCCTTGCCGAGCTGTAAAATGACAAAAGAAAATTACCACTCCAGGCACAGTATTACAGTTTTGAATTGGTAAAATACCAAACAAGCCAACCTGAAATGAGTAAAAGCAACCCCTGACACAGTGTTTCGCTCTAATTAGAGCTCTTCAGAGAGGTATAGCTTTGTCCAGACACAAGGGAGCACCCAGTATAAGTCAATGAAATACCCTTTCAGGCATAGAGTGACGAATAAATTATGCAAAAAAGAAGCAGAGAACTCTGGGCAGTTCTCAAGTTTAGGTCGAAAGCAGCTCCTGTATGGAGCACTCTCAACATCAGCGACACTCTAGATCTGCTCACCTCAAATGTCTGTTTTTCCATCAAAATCTTTAAGCATAGGATTAGCACAGTGCCAACCACGCCGAGATAGAAAAGAACAAAGTCTTTTCCCATTTGTACAGCAAAGTCTTTAAGCATAGGACTAGAACAGTGCTGTCCTTGCCGATCTGTAAAATGACGAAAGCCAATTACCACTCCAGGCACAGTATTACAACTTTGAATGGGTAAAATACCAATCAAGCCAAACTGAAATGAGTAAAAGCAACTCCTGACACAGTGTTTCACTCTAATTAGAGCTCTTCAGAGAGGTATAGCTTTGTCCAGATACAAGGGAGCACCCAGTATAAGTCAAAGAAATAACCTTTCAGGCATAGAGTGACGAATAAATTATGCAAAAAAGAAGCAGAGAACTCTGGGTAGTTCTCAAGTTTAGGTGGAAAGCAGATCCTGTACGGAGCACTCTCAACACCAGCGACACTCTAGATCTGCTCACCTCAAATGTCTGTTTTTCTATCAAAATCTTTAAGCATAGGATTAGCACAGTGCCAACCACGCAGAGATAGAAAAGGAAAAAGTATTTTGCCATTTGTACAGCAAAGTCTTTAAGCATAGGACTAGCACAGTGCTGTCTTTGCTGAGCTGTAAATTGACAAAAGCCAATTACCACTCCAGACACAGTATTACAGCTTTGAATTGATAAAATACCAATCAAGCCAACCTGAAATGAGTAAAAGCAACCCCTGACACAGTGTTTCGCTCTAATTAGAGGTCTTCAGAGAGGTATAGATTTGTCCAGACACAAGGGAGCACCCAGTATAAGTCAAAAAAATACCCTTTCAGGCATAGAGTGACGAATAAATTATGCAAAAAAGAAGCAGAGAACTCTGGGTAGTTCTCAAGTTTAGGTGGAAAGCAGCTCTTGTATGGAGCACTTTCAACACCAGTGACACTCTAGATCTGCTCACCTCAAATGTCTGATTTTCTATCAAAATATTTAAGCATAGGATTAGCACAGTGCCAACCACGCAGAGATAGAAAAGGACAAAGTATTTTGCCATTTGTACAGCAAAGTCTTTAAGCATAGGACTAGCACAGTGCTGTCCTTGCCGAGCTGTAAAATGACAAAAGCCAATTACCACTCCAGGCACAATATTACAGCTTTGAATTGGTAAAATACCAATCAAACCAACCTGAAATGAGTAAAAACAACCCCTGACACAGTGTTTCGCTCTAATTAGAGCTCTTCAGAGAGGTATAGCTTTGTCCAGACACAAGGGAGCACCCAGTATAAGTCAAAGAAATACCCTTTCAGGCATAGAGTGACGAATAAATTATGCAAAAAAGAAGCAGAGAACTCTGGGTAGTTCTCAAGTTTAGGTGGAAAGCAGCTTCTGTATTGAGCACTCTCAACACCAGCGACACTCTAGATCTGCTCACCTCAAATGTCTGTTTTTCTATCAAAATCATTAAGCATAGGATTAGCACAGTGCCAACCACGCCGAGATAGAAAAGGATAAAGTCTTTTGCCATTTGTACAACAAAGTCTTTAAGCATAGGACTAGCACAGTGCTGTCCTTGCCGAGCTGTAAAATGACAAAAGCCAATTAGCACTCCAGGCACAGTATTACAGCTTTGAATAGGTAAAATACCAATCAAGCAAACCTGAAATGAGTAAAAGTAACCCCTGACACAGTGTTTCGCTCTAATTAGAGCTTTTCAGAGAGGTATAGCTTTGTCCAGGCACAAGGGAGCACCCAGTATAAGTCAAAAAAATACCCTTTCAGGCATAGAGTGACGAATAAATTATGCAAAAAAGAAGCAGAGAACTCTGGGTAGTTCTCAAGTTTAGGTGGAAAGCAGCTTCTGTATGGAGCTCTCTCAACCCCAGCGACACTCTAGATCTGCTCACCTCAAATGTCTGTTTTTCTATCAAAATATTTAAGCATAGGATTAGCACAGTGCCAACCACGCCGAGATAGAAAAGGACAAAGTATTTTGCCATTTGTACAGCAAAGTCTTTAAGCATAGGACTAGCACAGTGCTGTCCTTGCCGAGCTGTAAAATGACAAAAGCCAATTACCACTCCAGGCACAATATTACAGCTTTGAATTGGTAAAATACCAATCAAACCAACCTGAAATGAGTAAAAACAACCCCTGACACAGTGTTTCGCTCTAATTAGAGCTCTTCAGAGAGGTATAGCTTTGTCCAGACGCAAGGGAGCACCCAGTATAAGTCAAAGAAATACCCTTTCAGGCATAGAGTGACGAATAAATTATGCAAAAAAGAAGCAGAGAACTCTGGGTAGTTCTCAAGTTTAGGTGGAAAGCAGCTCCTGTATGGAGCTCTCTCAACACCAGCGACACTCTAGATCTGCTCACCTCAAATGTCTGTTTTTCTATCAAAATATTTAAGCATAGGATTAGCACAGTGCCAACCACGCCGAGATAGAAAAGGACAAAGTCTTTTGCCATTTGTACAGCAAAGTCTTTAAGCATAGGACTAGCACAGTGCTGTCCTTGCCGATCTGTAAAATGACAAAAGCCAATTACCACTCCAGGCACAGTATTACAGCTTTGAATGGGTAAAATACCAATCAAGCCAAACTGAAATGAGTAAAAGCAACCCCTGACACAATGTTTCGCTCTAATTAGAGCTCTTCAGAGTGGTATAACTTTGTCCAGACACAAGGGAGCACCCAGTATAAGTCAATGAAATACCCTTTCAGGCAAAGAGTGACGAATAAATTATGCAAAAAAGAAGCAGAGAACTCTGGGTAGTTCTCAAGTTTAGGTGGAAAGCAGCTCCTGTATGGAGCACTCTCAACACCAGCGACAATCTAGATCTGCTCACCTCAAATGTCTGTTTTTCTATTAAAATCTTTAAGCATAGGATTAGCACAGTGCCAACCACGCCGAGATAGAAAAGGACAAAGTCTTTTGCCATTTGTACAGCAAAGTCTTTAAGTATAGGACTAGCACAGTGCTGTGTTTGCCGAGCTGCAAATTGACAAAAGCCAATTACTACTCCAGACACAGTATTACAGCTTTGAATTGGTAAAATACGAATCAAGCCAACCTGAAATGAGTAAAAGCAACCCCTGACAAAGTGTTTCGCTCTAATTAGAGCTCTTCAGAGAGGTATAGCTTTGTCCAGACACAAGGGAGCACCCAGTATAAGTCAAAGAAATACCCTTTCAGGCATAGAGTGACGAATAAATTATGCAAAAAAGAAGCAGAGAACTCTGGGTAGTTCTCAAGTTTAGGTGGAAAGCAGCTTCTGTATTGAGCACTCTCAACACCAGCGACACTCTAGATCTGCTCACCTCAAATGTCTGTTTTTCTATCAAAATCATTAAGCATAGGATTAGCACAGTGCCAACCACGCCGAGATAGAAAAGGATAAAGTCTTTTGCCATTTGTACAACAAAGTCTTTAAGCATAGGACTAGCACAGTGCTGTCCTTGCCGAGCTGTAAAATGACAAAAGCCAATTAGCACTCCAGGCACAGTATTACAGCTTTGAATAGGTAAAATACCAATCAAGCAAACCTGAAATGAGTAAAAGCAACCCCTGACACAGTGTTTCGCTCTAATTAGAGCTTTTCAGAGAGGTATAGCTTTGTCCAGGCACAAGGGAGCACCCAGTATAAGTCAAAAAAATACCCTTTCAGGCATAGAGTGACGAATAAATTATGCAAAAAAGAAGCAGAGAACTCTGGGTAGTTCTCAAGTTTAGGTGGAAAGCAGCTTCTGTATGGAGCTCTCTCAACCCCAGCGACACTCTAGATCTGCTCACCTCAAATGTCTGTTTTTCTATCAAAATATTTAAGCATAGGATTAGCACAGTGCCAACCACGCCGATATAGAAAAGGACAAAGTATTTTGCCATTTGTACAGCAAAGTCTTTAAGCATAGGACTAGCACAGTGCTGTCTTTGCTGAGCTGTAAATTGACAAAAGCCAATTACCACTCCAGACACAGTATTACAGCTTTGAATTGGTAAAATACCAATCAAGCCAACCTGAAATGAGTAAAAGCAACCCCTGACACAGTGTTTCGCTCTAATTAGAGGTCTTCAGAGAGGTATAGCTTTGTCCAGACACAAGGGAGCACCCAGTATAAGTCAAAAAAATACCCTTTCAGGCATAGAGTGACGAATAAATTATGCAAAAAAGAAGCAGAGAACTCTGGGTAGTTCTCAAGTTTAGGTGGAAAGCAGCTCTTGTATGGAGCACTTTCAACACCAGTGACACTCTAGATCTGCTCACCTCAAATGTCTGATTTTCTATCAAAATATTTAAGCATAGGATTAGCACAGTGCCAACCACGCAGAGATAGAATAGGACAAAGTATTTTGCCATTTGTACAGCAAAGTCTTTAAGCATAGGACTAGCACAGTGCTGTCCTTGCCGAGCAGTAAAATGACAAAAGCCAATTACCACTCCAGGCACAATATTACAGCTTTGAATTGGTAAAATACCAATCAAACCAACCTGAAATGAGTAAAAACAACCCCTGACACAGTGTTTCGCTCTAATTAGAGCTCTTCAGAGAGGTATAGCTTTGTCCAGACGCAAGGGAGCACCCAGTATAAGTCAAAGAAATACCCTTTCAGGCATAGAGTGACGAATAAATTATGCAAAAAAGAAGCAGAGAACTCTGGGTAGTTCTCAAGTTTAGGTGGAAAGCAGCTCCTGTATGGAGCTCTCTCAACACCAGCGACACTCTAGATCTGCTCACCTCAAATGTCTGTTTTTCTATCAAAATATTTAAGCATAGGATTAGCACAGTGCCAACCATGCCGAGATAGAAAAGGACAAAGTCTTTTGCCATTTGTACAGCAAAGTCTTTAAGCATAGGACTAGCACAGTGCTGTCCTTGCCGATCTGTAAAATGACAAAAGCCAATTACCACTCCAGGCACAGTATTACAGCTTTGAATGGGTAAAATACCAATCAAGCCAAACTGAAATGAGTAAAAGCAACCCCTGACACAGTGTTTCGCTCTAATTAGAGGTCTTTAGAGAGGTATAGCTTTGTCCAGACACAAGGGAGCACCCAGTATAAGTCAAAAAAATACCCTTTCAGGCATAGAGTGACGAATAAATTATGCAAAAAAGAAGCAGAGAACTCTGGGTAGTTCTCAAGTTTAGGTGGAAAGCAGCTCTTGTATGGAGCACTTTCAACACCAGTGACACTCTAGATCTGCTCACCTCAAATGTCTGATTTTCTATCAAAATATTTAAGCATAGGATTAGCACAGTGCCAACCACGCAGAGATAGAAAAGGACAAAGTATTTTGCCATTTGTACAGCAAAGTCTTTAAGTATAGGACTAGCACAGTGCTGTGTTTGCCGAGCTGTAAATTGACAAAAGCCAATTACTACTCCAGACACAGTATTACAGCTTTGAATTGGTAAAATACCAATCAAGCCAACCTGAAATGAGTAAAAGCAACCCCTAACAAAGTGTTTCGCTCTAATTAGAGCGCTTCAGAGAGATATAGCTTTGTCCAGACACAAGGGAGCACCCAGTATAAGTCAATGAAATACCCTTTCAGGCATAGAGTGACGGATAAATTATGCAAAAAAGAAGCAGAGAACTCTGGGTAGTTCTCAAGATTAGGTGGAAAGCAGCTTCAGTATGGAGCACTCTCAACACCAGCGACACTCTTGATCTGCTCACCTCAAATGTCTGTTTTTCTTTCAAAATCTTTAAGCATAGGATTAGCACAGTGCCATCCACGCCGAGATAGAAAAGGACAAAGTCTTTTGCCATTTGTACAGCAAAGTCTTTACGCATAGGATTAGCACAGTGCTGTCCTTGCCGAGCTGTAAAATGACAAAAGAAAATTACCACTCCAGGCACAGTATTACAGTTTTGAATTGGTAAAATACCAAACAAGCCAACCTGAAATGAGTAAAAGCAACCCCTGACACAGTGTTTCGCTCTAATTAGAGCTCTTCAGAGAGGTATAGCTTTGTCCAGACACAAGGGAGCACCCAGTATAAATCAATGAAATATCCTTTCAGGCATAGAGTGACGAATAAATTATGCAAAAAAGAAGCAGAGAACTCTGGGCAGTTCTCAAGTTTAGGTCGAAAGCAGCTCCTGTATGGAGCACTCTCAACATCAGCGACACTCTAGATCTGCTCACCTCAAATGTCTGTTTTTCCATCAAAATCTTTAAGCATAGGATTAGCACAGTGCCAACCACGCCGAGATAGAAAAGAACAAAGTCTTTTGCCATTTGTCCAGCAAAGTCTTTAAGCATAGGACTAGCACAGTGCTGTCCTTGCCGAGCTGTAAATTGACAAAAGCCAATTACCACTCCAGACACAGTATTACAGCTTTGAATTGGTAAAATACCAATCAAGCCAAACTGAAATGAGTAAAAGCAACCCCTGACACAATGTTTCGCTCTAATTAGAGCTCTTCAGAGTGGTATAAGTTTGTCCAGACACAAGGGAGCACCCAGTATAAGTCAATGAAATACCCTTTCAGGCATAGAGTGACGAATAAATTATGCAAAAAAGAAGCAGAGAACTCTGGGTAGTTCTCAAGTTTAGGTGGAAAGCAGCTCCTGTATGGAGCACTCTCAACACCAGCGACACTCTAGATCTGCTCACCTCAAATGTCTGTTTTTCTATCAAAATCTTTAAGCATAGGATTAGCACAGTGCCAACCACGCCGAGATAGAAAAGGACAAAGTCTTTTGCCATTTGTACAGCAAAGTCTTTAAGTATAGGACTAGCACAGTGCTGTGTTTGCCGAGCTGCAAATTGACAAAAGCCAATTACTACTCCAGACACAGTATTACAGCTTTGAATTGGTAAAATACCAATCAAGCCAACCTGAAATGAGTAAAAGCAACCCCTGACAAAGTGTTTCGCTCTAATTAGAGCTCTTCAGAGAGGTATAGCTTTGTCCAGACACAAGGGAGCACCCAGTATAAGTCAATGAAATACCCTTTCAGGCATAGAGTGACGAATAAATTATGCAAAATAGAAGCAGAGAACTCTGGGTAGTTCTCAAGATTAGGTGGAAAGCAGCTTCAGTATGGAGCACTCTCAACACCAGCGACACTCTTGATCTGCTCACCTCAAATGTCTGTTTTTCTTTCAAAATCTTTAAGCATAGGATTAGCACAGTGCCATCCACGCCGAGATAGAAAAGGACAAAGTCTTTTGCCATTTGTACAGCAAAATCTTTAAGCATAGGATTAGCACACTGCTGTCCTTGCCGAGCTGTAAAATGACAAAAGCCAATTACCACTCCAGGCACAGTATTACAGTTTTGAATTGGTAAAATACCAAACAAACCAACCTGAAATGAGTAAAAGCAACCCCTGACACAGTGTTTCGCTCTAATTAGAGCTCTTCAGAGAGGTATAGCTTTGTCCAGACACAAGGGAGCACCCAGTATAAATCAATGAAATATCCTTTCAGGCATAGAGTGATGAATAAATTATGCAAAAAAGAAGCAGAGAACTCTGGGTAGTTCTCAAGTTTAGGTCGAAAGCAGCTCCTGTATGGAGCACTCTCAACATCAGCGACACTCTAGATCTGCTCACCTCAAATGTCTGTTTTTCTATCAAAATCTTTAAGCATAGGATTAGCACAGTGCCAACCACGCCGAGATAGAAAAGAACAAAGTCTTTTGCCATTTGTCCAGCAAAGTCTTTAAGCATAGGACTAGCACAGTGCTGTCCTTGCCGAGCTGTAAATTGACAAAAGCCAATTACCACTCCAGACACAGTATTACAGCTTTGACTTGGTAAAATACCAATCAAGCCAACCTGAAATGAGTAAAAGCAACCCCTGACACAGTGTTTCGCTCTAATTAGAGCTCTTCAGAGTGGTATAACTTTGTCCAGACACAAGGGAGCACCCAGTATAAGTCAATGAAATACCCTTTCAGGCATAGAGTGACGAATAAATTATGCAAAAAAGAAGCAGAGAACTCTGGGTAGTTCTCAAGTTTAGGTGGAAAGCAGCTCCTGTATGGAGCACTCTCAACACCAGCGACACTCTAGATCTGCTCACCTCAAATGTCTGTTTTTCTATCAAAATCTTTAAGCATAGGATTAGCACAGTGCCAACCACGCCGAGATAGAAAAGGACAAAGTCTTTTGCCATTTGTACAGCAAAGTCTTTAAGCATAGGATTAGCACAGTGCTGTCCTTGCCGAGCTGTAAAATGACAAAAGCCAATTACCACTCCAGGCACAGTATTACAGTTTTGAATTGGTAAAATACCAAACAAGCCAACCTGAAATGAGTAAAAGCAACCCCTGACACAGTGTTTCGCTCTAATTAGAGCTCTTCAGAGAGGTATAGCTTTGTCCAGACACAAGGGAGCACCCAGTATAAGTCAAAGAAATACCCTTTCAGGCATAGAGTGACGAATAAATTATGCAAAAAAGAAGCAGAGAACTCTGGGTAGTTCTCAAGATTAGGTGGAAAGCAGCTTCTGTATGGAGCACTCTCAACACCAGCGACCCTCTAGATCTGCTCACCTCAAATGTCTGTTTTTCTATCAAAAACTTTAAGCATAGGATTAGCACAGTGCCATCCACGCCGAGATAGAAAAGGACAAAGTCTTTTCCCATTTGTACAGCAAAGTCTTTAAGCATAGGACTAGAACAGTGCTGTCCTTGCCGATCTGTAAAATGACGAAAGCCAATTACCACTCCAGGCACAGTATTACAACTTTGAATGGGTAAAATACCAATCAAGCCAAACTGAAATGAGTAAAAGCAACTCCTGACACAGTGTTTCACTCTAATTAGAGCTCTTCAGAGAGGTATAGCTTTGTCCAGATACAAGGGAGCACCCAGTATAAGTCAAAGAAATAACCTTTCAGGCATAGAGTGACGAATAAATTATGCAAAAAAGAAGCAGAGAACTCTGGGTAGTTCTCAAGTTTAGGTGGAAAGCAGATCCTGTACGGAGCACTCTCAACACCAGCGACACTCTAGATCTGCTCACCTCAAATGTCTGTTTTTCCATCAAAATCTTTAAGCATAGGATTAGCACAGTGCCAACCACGCAGAGATAGAAAAGGAAAAAGTATTTTGCCATTTGTACAGCAAAGTCTTTAAGCATAGGACTAGCACAGTGCTGTCTTTGCTGAGCTGTAAATTGACAAAAGCCAATTACCACTCCAGACACAGTATTACAGCTTTGAATTGGTAAAATACCAATCAAGCCAACCTGAAATGAGTAAAAGCAACCCCTGACACAGTGTTTCGCTCTAATTAGAGCTCTTCAGAGAGGTATAGCTTTGTCCAGACACAAGGGAGCACCCAGTATAAGTCAAAGAAATACCCTTTCAGGCATAGAGTGACGAATAAATTATGCAAAAAAAAAAACAGAGAACTCTGGGTAGTTCTCAAGTTTAGGTGGAAAGCAGCTCTTGTATGGAGCACTTTCAACACCAGTGACACTCTAGATCTGCTCACCTCAAATGTCTGATTTTCTATCAAAATATTTAAGCATAGGATTAGCACAGTGCCAACCACGCAGAGATAGAAAAGGACAAAGTATTTTGCCATTTGTACAGCAAAGTCTTTAAGCATAGGACTAGCACAGTGCTGTCCTTGCCGAGCTGTAAAATGACAAAAGCCAATTACCACTCCAGGCACAATATTACAGCTTTGAATTGGTAAAATGCCAATCAAACCAACCTGAAATGAGTAAAAACAACCCCTGACACAGTGTTTCGCTCTAATTAGAGCTCTTCAGAGAGGTATAGCTTTGTCCAGACACAAGGGAGCACCCAGTATAAGTCAAAAAAATACCCTTTCAGGCATAGAGTGACGAATAAATTATGCAAAAAAGAAGCAGAGAACTCTGGGTAGTTCTCAAGTTTAGGTGGAAAGCAGCTTCTGTATGGAGCTCTCTCAACCCCAGCGACACTCTAGATCTGCTCACCTCAAATGTCTGTTTTTCTATCAAAATATTTAAGCATAGGATTAGCACAGTGCCAACCACGCCGAGATAGAAAAGGACAAAGTATTTTGCCATTTGTACAGCAAAGTCTTTAAGCATAGGACTAGCACAGTGCTGTCCTTGCCGAGCTGTAAAATGACAAAAGCCAATTACCACTCCAGGCACAATATTACAGCTTTGAATTGGTAAAATACCAATCAAACCAACCTGAAATGAGTAAAAACAACCCCTGACACAGTGTTTCGCTCTAATTAGAGCTCTTCAGAGAGGTATAGCTTTGTCCAGACGCAAGGGAGCACCCAGTATAAGTCAAAGAAATACCCTTTCAGGCATAGAGTGACGAATAAATTATGCAAAAAAGAAGCAGAGAACTCTGGGTAGTTCTCAAGTTTAGGTGGAAAGCAGCTCCTGTATGGAGCTCTCTCAACACCAGCGACACTCTAGATCTGCTCACCTCAAATGTCTGTTTTTCTATCAAAATATTTAAGCATAGGATTAGCACAGTGCCAACCACGCCGAGATAGAAAAGGACAAAGTCTTTTGCCATTTGTACAGCAAAGTCTTTAAGCATAGGACTAGCACAGTGCTGTCCTTGCCGATCTGTAAAATGACAAAAGCCAATTACCACTCCAGGCACAGTATTACAGCTTTGAATGGGTAAAATACCAATCAAGCCAAACTGAAATGAGTAAAAGCAACCCCTGACACAATGTTTCGCTCTAATTAGAGCTCTTCAGAGTGGTATAACTTTGTCCAGACACAAGGGAGCACCCAGTATAAGTCAATGAAATACCCTTTCAGGCAAAGAGTGACGAATAAATTATGCAAAAAAGAAGCAGAGAACTCTGGGTAGTTCTCAAGTTTAGGTGGAAAGCAGCTCCTGTATGGAGCACTCTCAACACCAGCGACAATCTAGATCTGCTCACCTCAAATGTCTGTTTTTCTATCAAAATCTTTAAGCATAGGATTAGCACAGTGCCAACCACGCCGAGATAGAAAAGGACAAAGTCTTTTGCCATTTGTACAGCAAAGTCTTTAAGTATAGGACTAGCACAGTGCTGTGTTTGCCGAGCTGCAAATTGACAAAAGCCAATTACTACTCCAGACACAGTATTACAGCTTTGAATTGGTAAAATACCAATCAAGCCAACCTGAAATGAGTAAAAGCAACCCCTGACAAAGTGTTTCGCTCTAATTAGAGCTCTTCAGAGAGGTATAGCTTTGTCCAGACACAAGGGAGCACCCAGTATAAGTCAATGAAATACCCTTTCAGGCATAGAGTGACAAATAAATTATGCAAAAAAGAAGCAGAGAACTCTGGGTAGTTCTCAAGATTAGGTGGAAAGCAGCTTCAGTATGGAGCACTCTCAACACCAGCGACACTCTTGATCTGCTCACCTCAAATGTCTGTTTTTCTATCAAAATCTTTAAGCATAGGATTAGCACAGTGCCATCCACGCCGAGATAGAAAAGGACAAAGTCTTTTGCCATTTGTACAGCAAAATCTTTAAGCATAGGATTAGCACACTGCTGTCCTTGCCGAGCTGTAAAATGACAAAAGCCAATTACCACTCCAGGCACAGTATTACAGTTTTGAATTGGTAAAATACCAAACAAACCAACCTGAAATGAGTAAAAGCAACCCCTGACACAGTGTTTCGCTCTAATTAGAGCTCTTCAGAGAGGTATAGCTTTGTCCAGACACAAGGGAGCACCCAGTATAAATCAATGAAATATCCTTTCAGGCATAGAGTGATGAATAAATTATGCAAAAAAGAAGCAGAGAACTCTGGGTAGTTCTCAAGTTTAGGTCGAAAGCAGCTCCTGTATGGAGCACTCTCAACATCAGCGACACTCTAGATCTGCTCACCTCAAATGTCTGTTTTTCTATCAAAATCTTTAAGCATAGGATTAGCACAGTGCCAACCACGCCGAGATAGAAAAGAACAAAGTCTTTTGCCATTTGTCCAGCAAAGTCTTTAAGCATAGGACTAGCACAGTGCTGTCCTTGCCGAGCTGTAAATTGACAAAAGCCAATTACCACTCCAGACACAGTATTACAGCTTTGAATTGGTAAAATACCAATCAAGCCAACCTGAAATGAGTAAAAGCAACCCCTGACACAGTGTTTCGCTCTAATTAGAGCTCTTCAGAGTGGTATAACTTTGTCCAGACACAAGGGAGCACCCAGTATAAGTCAATGAAATACCCTTTCAGGCATAGAGTGACGAATAAATTATGCAAAAAAGAAGCAGAGAACTCTGGGTAGTTCTCAAGTTTAGGTGGAAAGCAGCTCCTGTATGGAGCACTCTCAACACCAGCGACACTCTAGATCTGCTCACCTCAAATGTCTGTTTTTCTATCAAAATCTTTAAGCATAGGATTAGCACAGTGCCAACCACGCCGAGATAGAAAAGGACAAAGTCTTTTGCCATTTGTACAGCAAAGTCTTTAAGCATAGGATTAGCACAGTGCTGTCCTTGCCGAGCTGTAAAATGACAAAAGCCAATTACCACTCCAGGCACAGTATTACAGTTTTGAATTGGTAAAATACCAAACAAGCCAACCTGAAATGAGTAAAAGCAACCCCTGACACAGTGTTTCGCTCTAATTAGAGCTCTTCAGAGAGGTATAGCTTTGTCCAGACACAAGGGAGCACCCAGTATAAGTCAAAGAAATACCCTTTCAGGCATAGAGTGACGAATAAATTATGCAAAAAAGAAGCAGAGAACTCTGGGTAGTTCTCAAGATTAGGTGGAAAGCAGCTTCTGTATGGAGCACTCTCAACACCAGCGACCCTCTAGATCTGCTCACCTCAAATGTCTGTTTTTCTATCAAAAACTTTAAGCATAGGATTAGCACAGTGCCATCCACGCCGAGATAGAAAAGGACAAAGTCTTTTCCCATTTGTACAGCAAAGTCTTTAAGCATAGGACTAGAACAGTGCTGTCCTTGCCGATCTGTAAAATGACGAAAGCCAATTACCACTCCAGGCACAGTATTACAACTTTGAATGGGTAAAATACCAATCAAGCCAAACTGAAATGAGTAAAAGCAACTCCTGACACAGTGTTTCACTCTAATTAGAGCTCTTCAGAGAGGTATAGCTTTGTCCAGATACAAGGGAGCACCCAGTATAAGTCAAAGAAATAACCTTTCAGGCATAGAGTGACGAATAAATTATGCAAAAAAGAAGCAGAGAACTCTGGGTAGTTCTCAAGTTTAGGTGGAAAGCAGATCCTGTACGGAGCACTCTCAACACCAGCGACACTCTAGATCTGCTCACCTCAAATGTCTGTTTTTCTATCAAAATCTTTAAGCATAGGATTAGCACAGTGCCAACCACGCAGAGATAGAAAAGGAAAAAGTATTTTGCCATTTGTACAGCAAAGTCTTTAAGCATAGGACTAGCACAGTGCTGTCTTTGCTGAGCTGTAAATTGACAAAAGCCAATTAGCACTCCAGGCACAGTATTACAGCTTTGAATAGGTAAAATACCAATCAAGCAAACCTGAAATGAGTAAAAGTAACCCCTGACACAGTGTTTCGCTCTAATTAGAGCTTTTCAGAGAGGTATAGCTTTGTCCAGGCACAAGGGAGCACCCAGTATAAGTCAAAAAAATACCCTTTCAGGCATAGAGTGACGAATAAATTATGCAAAAAAGAAGCAGAGAACTCTGGGTAGTTCTCAAGTTTAGGTGGAAAGCAGCTTCTGTATGGAGCTCTCTCAACCCCAGCGACACTCTAGATCTGCTCACCTCAAATGTCTGTTTTTCTATCAAAATATTTAAGCATAGGATTAGCACAGTGCCAACCACGCCGAGATAGAAAAGGACAAAGTATTTTGCCATTTGTACAGCAAAGTCTTTAAGCATAGGACTAGCACAGTGCTGTCCTTGCCGAGCTGTAAAATGACAAAAGCCAATTACCACTCCAGGCACAATATTACAGCTTTGAATTGGTAAAATACCAATCAAACCAACCTGAAATGAGTAAAAACAACCCCTGACACAGTGTTTCGCTCTAATTAGAGCTCTTCAGAGAGGTATAGCTTTGTCCAGACGCAAGGGAGCACCCAGTATAAGTCAAAGAAATACCCTTTCAGGCATAGAGTGACGAATAAATTATGCAAAAAAGAAGCAGAGAACTCTGGGTAGTTCTCAAGTTTAGGTGGAAAGCAGCTCCTGTATGGAGCTCTCTCAACACCAGCGACACTCTAGATCTGCTCACCTCAAATGTCTGTTTTTCTATCAAAATATTTAAGCATAGGATTAGCACAGTGCCAACCACGCCGAGATAGAAAAGGACAAAGTCTTTTGCCATTTGTACAGCAAAGTCTTTAAGCATAGGACTAGCACAGTGCTGTCCTTGCCGATCTGTAAAATGACAAAAGCCAATTACCACTCCAGGCACAGTATTACAGCTTTGAATGGGTAAAATACCAATCAAGCCAAACTGAAATGAGTAAAAGCAACCCCTGACACAATGTTTCGCTCTAATTAGAGCTCTTCAGAGTGGTATAACTTTGTCCAGACACAAGGGAGCACCCAGTATAAGTCAATGAAATACCCTTTCAGGCAAAGAGTGACGAATAAATTATGCAAAAAAGAAGCAGAGAACTCTGGGTAGTTCTCAAGTTTAGGTGGAAAGCAGCTCCTGTATGGAGCACTCTCAACACCAGCGACAATCTAGATCTGCTCACCTCAAATGTCTGTTTTTCTATCAAAATCTTTAAGCATAGGATTAGCACAGTGCCAACCACGCCGAGATAGAAAAGGACAAAGTCTTTTGCCATTTGTACAGCAAAGTCTTTAAGTATAGGACTAGCACAGTGCTGTGTTTGCCGAGCTGCAAATTGACAAAAGCCAATTACTACTCCAGACACAGTATTACAGCTTTGAATTGGTAATATACCAATCAAGCCAACCTGAAATGAGTAAAAGCAACCCCTGACAAAGTGTTTCGCTCTAATTAGAGCTCTTCAGAGAGGTATAGCTTTGTCCAGACACAAGGGAGCACCCAGTATAAGTCAATGAAATACCCTTTCAGGCATAGAGTGACGAATAAATTATGCAAAAAAGAAGCAGAGAACTCTGGGTAGTTCTCAAGATTAGGTGGAAAGCAGCTTCAGTATGGAGCACTCTCAACACCAGCGACACTCTTGATCTACTCACCTCAAATGTCTGTTTTTCTATCAAAATCTTTAAGCATAGGATTAGCACAGTGCCATCCATGCCGAGATAGAAAAGGACAAAGTCTTTTGCCATTTGTACAGCAAAATCTTTAAGCATAGGATTAGCACACTGCTGTCCTTGCCGAGCTGTAAAATGACAAAAGCCAATTACCACTCCAGGCACAGTATTACAGTTTTGAATTGGTAAAATACCAAACAAACCAACCTGAAATGAGTAAAAGCAACCCCTGACACAGTGTTTCGCTCTAATTAGAGCTCTTCAGAGAGGTATAGCTTTGTCCAGACACAAGGGAGCACCCAGTATAAATCAATGAAATATCCTTTCAGGCATAGAGTGATGAATAAATTATGCAAAAAAGAAGCAGAGAACTCTGGGTAGTTCTCAAGTTTAGGTCGAAAGCAGCTCCTGTATGGAGCACTCTCAACATCAGCGACACTCTAGATCTGCTCACCTCAAATGTCTGTTTTTCTATCAAAATATTTAAGCATAGGATTAGCACAGTGCCAACCACGCCGAGATAGAAAAGGCCAAAGTATTTTGCCATTTGTACAGCAAAGTCTTTAAGCATAGGACTAGCACAGTGCTGTCCTTGCCGAGCTGTAAAATGACAAAATCCAATTACCACTCCAGGCACAATATTACAGCTTTGAATTGGTAAAATACCAATCAAACCAACCTGAAATGAGTAAAAACAACCCCTGACACAGTGTTTCGCTCTAATTAGAGCTCTTCAGAGAGGTATAGCTTTGTCCAGACGCAAGGGAGCACCCAGTATAAGTCAAAGAAATACCCTTTCAGGCATAGAGTGACGAATAAATTATGCAAAAAAGAAGCAGAGAACTCTGGGTAGTTCTCAAGTTTAGGTGGAAAGCAGCTCCTGTATGGAGCTCTCTCAACACCAGCGACACTCTAGATCTGCTCACCTCAAATGTCTGTTTTTCTATCAAAATATTTAAGCATAGGATTAACACAGTGCCAACCACGCCGAGATAGAAAAGGACAAAGTCTTTTGCCATTTGTACAGCAAAGTCTTTAAGCATAGGACTAGCACAGTGCTGTCCTTGCCGATCTGTAAAATGACAAAAGCCAATTACCACTCCAGGCACAGTATTACAGCTTTGAATGGGTAAAATACCAATCAAGCCAAACTGAAATGAGTAAAAGCAACCCCTGACACAATGTTTCGCTCTAATTAGAGCTCTTCAGAGTGGTATAACTTTGTCCAGACACAAGGGAGCACCCAGTATAAGTCAATGAAATACCCTTTCAGGCATAGAGTGACGAATAAATTATGCAAAAAAGAAGCAGAGAACTCTGGGTAGTTCTCAAGTTTAGGTGGAAAGCAGCTCCTGTATGGAGCACTCTCAACACCAGCGACAATCTAGATCTGCTCACCTCAAATGTCTGTTTTTCTATCAAAATCTTTAAGCATAGGATTAGCACAGTGCCAACCACGCCGAGATAGAAAAGGACAAAGTCTTTTGCCATTTGTACAGCAAAGTCTTTAAGTATAGGACTAGCACAGTGCTGTGTTTGCCGAGCTGCAAATTGACAAAAGCCAATTACTACTCCAGACACAGTATTACAGCTTTGAATTGGTAAAATACCAATCAAGCCAACCTGAAATGAGTAAAAGCAACCCCTGACAAAGTGTTTCGGTCTAATTAGAGCTCTTCAGAGAGGTATAGCTTTGTCCAGACACAAGGGAGCACCCAGTATAAGTCAATGAAATACCCTTTCAGGCATAGAGTGACGAATAAATTATGCAAAAAAGAAGCAGAGAACTCTGGGTAGTTCTCAAGATTAGGTGGAAAGCAGCTTCAGTATGGAGCACTCTCAACACCAGCGACACTCTTGATCTGCTCACCTCAAATGTCTGTTTTTCTATCAAAATCTTTAAGCATAGGATTAGCACAGTGCCATCCACGCCGAGATAGAAAAGGACAAAGTCTTTTGCCATTTGTACAGCAAAATCTTTAAGCATAGGATTAGCACACTGCTGTCCTTGCCGAGCTGTAAAATGACAAAAGCCAATTACCACTCCAGGCACAGTATTACAGTTTTGAATTGGTAAAATACCAAACAAACCAACCTGAAATGAGTAAAAGCAACCCCTGACACAGTGTTTCGCTCTAATTAGAGCTCTTCAGAGAGGTATAGCTTTGTCCAGACACAAGGGAGCACCCAGTATAAATCAATGAAATATCCTTTCAGGCATAGAGTGATGAATAAATTATGCAAAAAAGAAGCAGAGAACTCTGGGTAGTTCTCAAGTTTAGGTCGAAAGCAGCTCCTGTATGGAGCACTCTCAACATCAGCGACACTCTAGATCTGCTCACCTCAAATGTCTGTTTTTCTATCAAAATATTTAAGCATAGGATTAGCACAGTGCCAACCACGCCGAGATAGAAAAGGACAAAGTATTTTGCCATTTGTACAGCAAAGTCTTTAAGCATAGGACTAGCACAGTGCTGTCCTTGCCGAGCTGTAAAATGACAAAAGCCAATTACCACTCCAGGCACAATATTACAGCTTTGAATTGGTAAAATACCAATCAAACCAACCTGAAATGAGTAAAAACAACCCCTGACACAGTGTTTCGCTCTAATTAGAGCTCTTCAGAGAGGTATAGCTTTGTCCAGACGCAAGGGAGCACCCAGTATAAGTCAAAGAAATACCCTTTCAGGCATAGAGTGACGAATAAATTATGCAAAAAAGAAGCAGAGAACTCTGGGTAGTTCTCAAGTTTAGGTGGAAAGCAGCTCCTGTATGGAGCTCTCTCAACACCAGCGACACTCTAGATCTGCTCACCTCAAATGTCTGTTTTTCTATCAAAATATTTAAGCATAGGATTAGCACAGTGCCAACCACGCCGAGATAGAAAAGGACAAAGTCTTTTGCCATTTGTACAGCAAAGTCTTTAAGCATAGGACTAGCACAGTGCTGTCCTTGCCGATCTGTAAAATGACAAAAGCCAATTACCACTCCAGGCACAGTATTACAGCTTTGAATGGGTAAAATACCAATCAAGCCAAACTGAAATGAGTAAAAGCAACCCCTGACACAATGTTTCGCTCTAATTAGAGCTCTTCAGAGTGGTATAACTTTGTCCAGACACAAGGGAGCACCCAGTATAAGTCAATGAAATACCCTTTCAGACATAGAGTGACGAATAAATTATGCAAAAAAGAAGCAGAGAACTCTGGGTAGTTCTCAAGTTTAGGTGGAAAGCAGCTCCTGTATGGAGCACTCTCAACACCAGCGACAATCTAGATCTGCTCACCTCAAATGTCTGTTTTTCTATCAAAATCTTTAAGCATAGGATTAGCACAGTGCCAACCACGCCGAGATAGAAAAGGACAAAGTCTTTTGCCATTTGTACAGCAAAGTCTTTAAGTATAGGACTAGCACAGTGCTGTGTTTGCCGAGCTGCAAATTGACAAAAGCCAATTACTACTCCAGACACAGTATTACAGCTTTGAATTGGTAAAATACCAATCAAGCCAACCTGAAATGAGTAAAAGCAACCCCTGACAAAGTGTTTCGCTCTAATTAGAGCTCTTCAGAGAGGTATAGCTTTGTCCAGACACAAGGGAGCACCCAGTATAAGTCAATGAAATACCCTTTCAGGCATAGAGTGACAAATAAATTATGCAAAAAAGAAGCAGAGAACTCTGGGTAGTTCTCAAGATTAGGTGGAAAGCAGCTTCAGTATGGAGCACTCTCAACACCAGCGACACTCTTGATCTGCTCACCTCAAATGTCTGTTTTTCTATCAAAATCTTTAAGCATAGGATTAGCACAGTGCCATCCACGCCGAGATAGAAAAGGACAAAGTCTTTTGCCATTTGTACAGCAAAATCTTTAAGCATAGGATTAGCACACTGCTGTCCTTGCCGAGCTGTAAAATGACAAAAGCCAATTACCACTCCAGGCACAGTATTACAGTTTTGAATTGGTAAAATACCAAACAAACCAACCTGAAATGAGTAAAAGCAACCCCTGACACAGTGTTTCGCTCTAATTAGAGCTCTTCAGAGAGGTATAGCTTTGTCCAGACACAAGGGAGCACCCAGTATAAATCAATGAAATATCCTTTCAGGCATAGAGTGATGAATAAATTATGCAAAAAAGAAGCAGAGAACTCTGGGTAGTTCTCAAGTTTAGGTCGAAAGCAGCTCCTGTATGGAGCACTCTCAACATCAGCGACACTCTAGATCTGCTCACCTCAAATGTCTGTTTTTCTATCAAAATCTTTAAGCATAGGATTAGCACAGTGCCAACCACGCCGAGATAGAAAAGAACAAAGTCTTTTGCCATTTGTCCAGCAAAGTCTTTAAGCATAGGACTAGCACAGTGCTGTCCTTGCCGAGCTGTAAATTGACAAAAGCCAATTACCACTCCAGACACAGTATTACAGCTTTGAATTGGTAAAATACCAATCAAGCCAACCTGAAATGAGTAAAAGCAACCCCTGACACAGTGTTTCGCTCTAATTAGAGCTCTTCAGAGTGGTATAACTTTGTCCAGACACAAGGGAGCACCCAGTATAAGTCAATGAAATACCCTTTCAGGCATAGAGTGACGAATAAATTATGCAAAAAAGAAGCAGAGAACTCTGGGTAGTTCTCAAGTTTAGGTGGAAAGCAGCTCCTGTATGGAGCACTCTCAACACCAGCGACACTCTAGATCTGCTCACCTCAAATGTCTGTTTTTCTATCAAAATCTTTAAGCATAGGATTAGCACAGTGCCAACCACGCCGAGATAGAAAAGGACAAAGTCTTTTGCCATTTGTACAGCAAAGTCTTTAAGCATAGGATTAGCACAGTGCTGTCCTTGCCGAGCTGTAAAATGACAAAAGCCAATTACCACTCCAGGCACAGTATTACAGTTTTGAATTGGTAAAATACCAAACAAGCCAACCTGAAATGAGTAAAAGCAACCCCTGACACAGTGTTTCGCTCTAATTAGAGCTCTTCAGAGAGGTATAGCTTTGTCCAGACACAAGGGAGCACCCAGTATAAGTCAAAGAAATACCCTTTCAGGCATAGAGTGACGAATAAATTATGCAAAAAAGAAGCAGAGAACTCTGGGTAGTTCTCAAGATTAGGTGGAAAGCAGCTTCTGTATGGAGCACTCTCAACACCAGCGACCCTCTAGATCTGCTCACCTCAAATGTCTGTTTTTCTATCAAAAACTTTAAGCATAGGATTAGCACAGTGCCATCCACGCCGAGATAGAAAAGGACAAAGTCTTTTCCCATTTGTACAGCAAAGTCTTTAAGCATAGGACTAGAACAGTGCTGTCCTTGCCGATCTGTAAAATGACGAAAGCCAATTACCACTCCAGGCACAGTATTACAACTTTGAATGGGTAAAATACCAATCAAGCCAAACTGAAATGAGTAAAAGCAACTCCTGACACAGTGTTTCACTCTAATTAGAGCTCTTCAGAGAGGTATAGCTTTGTCCAGATACAAGGGAGCACCCAGTATAAGTCAAAGAAATAACCTTTCAGGCATAGAGTGACGAATAAATTATGCAAAAAAGAAGCAGAGAACTCTGGGTAGTTCTCAAGTTTAGGTGGAAAGCAGATCCTGTACGGAGCACTCTCAACACCAGCGACACTCTAGATCTGCTCACCTCAAATGTCTGTTTTTCTATCAAAATCTTTAAGCATAGGATTAGCACAGTGCCAACCACGCAGAGATAGAAAAGGAAAAAGTATTTTGCCATTTGTACAGCAAAGTCTTTAAGCATAGGACTAGCACAGTGCTGTCTTTGCTGAGCTGTAAATTGACAAAAGCCAATTAGCACTCCAGGCACAGTATTACAGCTTTGAATAGGTAAAATACCAATCAAGCAAACCTGAAATGAGTAAAAGTAACCCCTGACACAGTGTTTCGCTCTAATTAGAGCTTTTCAGAGAGGTATAGCTTTGTCCAGGCACAAGGGAGCACCCAGTATAAGTCAAAAAAATACCCTTTCAGGCATAGAGTGACGAATAAATTATGCAAAAAAGAAGCAGAGAACTCTGGGTAGTTCTCAAGTTTAGGTGGAAAGCAGCTTCTGTATGGAGCTCTCTCAACCCCAGCGACACTCTAGATCTGCTCACCTCAAATGTCTGTTTTTCTATCAAAATATTTAAGCATAGGATTAGCACAGTGCCAACCACGCCGAGATAGAAAAGGACAAAGTATTTTGCCATTTGTACAGCAAAGTCTTTAAGCATAGGACTAGCACAGTGCTGTCCTTGCCGAGCTGTAAAATGACAAAAGCCAATTACCACTCCAGGCACAATATTACAGCTTTGAATTGGTAAAATACCAATCAAACCAACCTGAAATGAGTAAAAACAACCCCTGACACAGTGTTTCGCTCTAATTAGAGCTCTTCAGAGAGGTATAGCTTTGTCCAGACGCAAGGGAGCACCCAGTATAAGTCAAAGAAATACCCTTTCAGGCATAGAGTGACGAATAAATTATGCAAAAAAGAAGCAGAGAACTCTGGGTAGTTCTCAAGTTTAGGTGGAAAGCAGCTCCTGTATGGAGCTCTCTCAACACCAGCGACACTCTAGATCTGCTCACCTCAAATGTCTGTTTTTCTATCAAAATATTTAAGCATAGGATTAGCACAGTGCCAACCACGCCGAGATAGAAAAGGACAAAGTCTTTTGCCATTTGTACAGCAAAGTCTTTAAGCATAGGACTAGCACAGTGCTGTCCTTGCCGATCTGTAAAATGACAAAAGCCAATTACCACTCCAGGCACAGTATTACAGCTTTGAATGGGTAAAATACCAATCAAGCCAAACTGAAATGAGTAAAAGCAACCCCTGACACAATGTTTCGCTCTAATTAGAGCTCTTCAGAGTGGTATAACTTTGTCCAGACACAAGGGAGCACCCAGTATAAGTCAATGAAATACCCTTTCAGGCAAAGAGTGACGAATAAATTATGCAAAAAAGAAGCAGAGAACTCTGGGTAGTTCTCAAGTTTAGGTGGAAAGCAGCTCCTGTATGGAGCACTCTCAACACCAGCGACAATCTAGATCTGCTCACCTCAAATGTCTGTTTTTCTATCAAAATCTTTAAGCATAGGATTAGCACAGTGCCAACCACGCCGAGATAGAAAAGGACAAAGTCTTTTGCCATTTGTACAGCAAAGTCTTTAAGTATAGGACTAGCACAGTGCTGTGTTTGCCGAGCTGCAAATTGACAAAAGCCAATTACTACTCCAGACACAGTATTACAGCTTTGAATTGGTAATATACCAATCAAGCCAACCTGAAATGAGTAAAAGCAACCCCTGACAAAGTGTTTCGCTCTAATTAGAGCTCTTCAGAGAGGTATAGCTTTGTCCAGACACAAGGGAGCACCCAGTATAAGTCAATGAAATACCCTTTCAGGCATAGAGTGACGAATAAATTATGCAAAAAAGAAGCAGAGAACTCTGGGTAGTTCTCAAGATTAGGTGGAAAGCAGCTTCAGTATGGAGCACTCTCAACACCAGCGACACTCTTGATCTACTCACCTCAAATGTCTGTTTTTCTATCAAAATCTTTAAGCATAGGATTAGCACAGTGCCATCCATGCCGAGATAGAAAAGGACAAAGTCTTTTGCCATTTGTACAGCAAAATCTTTAAGCATAGGATTAGCACACTGCTGTCCTTGCCGAGCTGTAAAATGACAAAAGCCAATTACCACTCCAGGCACAGTATTACAGTTTTGAATTGGTAAAATACCAAACAAACCAACCTGAAATGAGTAAAAGCAACCCCTGACACAGTGTTTCGCTCTAATTAGAGCTCTTCAGAGAGGTATAGCTTTGTCCAGACACAAGGGAGCACCCAGTATAAATCAATGAAATATCCTTTCAGGCATAGAGTGATGAATAAATTATGCAAAAAAGAAGCAGAGAACTCTGGGTAGTTCTCAAGTTTAGGTCGAAAGCAGCTCCTGTATGGAGCACTCTCAACATCAGCGACACTCTAGATCTGCTCACCTCAAATGTCTGTTTTTCTATCAAAATATTTAAGCATAGGATTAGCACAGTGCCAACCACGCCGAGATAGAAAAGGCCAAAGTATTTTGCCATTTGTACAGCAAAGTCTTTAAGCATAGGACTAGCACAGTGCTGTCCTTGCCGAGCTGTAAAATGACAAAATCCAATTACCACTCCAGGCACAATATTACAGCTTTGAATTGGTAAAATACCAATCAAACCAACCTGAAATGAGTAAAAACAACCCCTGACACAGTGTTTCGCTCTAATTAGAGCTCTTCAGAGAGGTATAGCTTTGTCCAGACGCAAGGGAGCACCCAGTATAAGTCAAAGAAATACCCTTTCAGGCATAGAGTGACGAATAAATTATGCAAAAAAGAAGCAGAGAACTCTGGGTAGTTCTCAAGTTTAGGTGGAAAGCAGCTCCTGTATGGAGCTCTCTCAACACCAGCGACACTCTAGATCTGCTCACCTCAAATGTCTGTTTTTCTATCAAAATATTTAAGCATAGGATTAACACAGTGCCAACCACGCCGAGATAGAAAAGGACAAAGTCTTTTGCCATTTGTACAGCAAAGTCTTTAAGCATAGGACTAGCACAGTGCTGTCCTTGCCGATCTGTAAAATGACAAAAGCCAATTACCACTCCAGGCACAGTATTACAGCTTTGAATGGGTAAAATACCAATCAAGCCAAACTGAAATGAGTAAAAGCAACCCCTGACACAATGTTTCGCTCTAATTAGAGCTCTTCAGAGTGGTATAACTTTGTCCAGACACAAGGGAGCACCCAGTATAAGTCAATGAAATACCCTTTCAGGCATAGAGTGACGAATAAATTATGCAAAAAAGAAGCAGAGAACTCTGGGTAGTTCTCAAGTTTAGGTGGAAAGCAGCTCCTGTATGGAGCACTCTCAACACCAGCGACAATCTAGATCTGCTCACCTCAAATGTCTGTTTTTCTATCAAAATCTTTAAGCATAGGATTAGCACAGTGCCAACCACGCCGAGATAGAAAAGGACAAAGTCTTTTGCCATTTGTACAGCAAAGTCTTTAAGTATAGGACTAGCACAGTGCTGTGTTTGCCGAGCTGCAAATTGACAAAAGCCAATTACTACTCCAGACACAGTATTACAGCTTTGAATTGGTAAAATACCAATCAAGCCAACCTGAAATGAGTAAAAGCAACCCCTGACAAAGTGTTTCGCTCTAATTAGAGCTCTTCAGAGAGGTATAGCTTTGTCCAGACACAAGGGAGCACCCAGTATAAGTCAATGAAATACCCTTTCAGGCATAGAGTGACAAATAAATTATGCAAAAAAGAAGCAGAGAACTCTGGGTAGTTCTCAAGATTAGGTGGAAAGCAGCTTCAGTATGGAGCACTCTCAACACCAGCGACACTCTTGATCTGCTCACCTCAAATGTCTGTTTTTCTATCAAAATCTTTAAGCATAGGATTAGCACAGTGCCATCCACGCCGAGATAGAAAAGGACAAAGTCTTTTGCCATTTGTACAGCAAAATCTTTAAGCATAGGATTAGCACACTGCTGTCCTTGCCGAGCTGTAAAATGACAAAAGCCAATTACCACTCCAGGCACAGTATTACAGTTTTGAATTGGTAAAATACCAAACAAACCAACCTGAAATGAGTAAAAGCAACCCCTGACACAGTGTTTCGCTCTAATTAGAGCTCTTCAGAGAGGTATAGCTTTGTCCAGACACAAGGGAGCACCCAGTATAAATCAATGAAATATCCTTTCAGGCATAGAGTGATGAATAAATTATGCAAAAAAGAAGCAGAGAACTCTGGGTAGTTCTCAAGTTTAGGTCGAAAGCAGCTCCTGTATGGAGCACTCTCAACATCAGCGACACTCTAGATCTGCTCACCTCAAATGTCTGTTTTTCTATCAAAATCTTTAAGCATAGGATTAGCACAGTGCCAACCACGCCGAGATAGAAAAGAACAAAGTCTTTTGCCATTTGTCCAGCAAAGTCTTTAAGAATAGGACTAGCACAGTGCTGTCCTTGCCGAGCTGTAAATTGACAAAAGCCAATTACCACTCCAGACACAGTATTACAGCTTTGAATTGGTAAAATACCAATCAAGCCAACCTGAAATGAGTAAAAGCAACCCCTGACACAGTGTTTCGCTCTAATTAGAGCTCTTCAGAGTGGTATAACTTTGTCCAGACACAAGGGAGCACCCAGTATAAGTCAATGAAATACCCTTTCAGGCATAGAGTGACGAATAAATTATGCAAAAAAGAAGCAGAGAACTCTGGGTAGTTCTCAAGTTTAGGTGGAAAGCAGCTCCTGTATGGAGCACTCTCAACACCAGCGACACTCTAGATCTGCTCACCTCAAATGTCTGTTTTTCTATCAAAATCTTTAAGCATAGGATTAGCACAGTGCCAACCACGCCGAGATAGAAAAGGACAAAGTCTTTTGCCATTTGTACAGCAAAGTCTTTAAGCATAGGATTAGCACAGTGCTGTCCTTGCCGAGCTGTAAAATGACAAAAGCCAATTACCACTCCAGGCACAGTATTACAGTTTTGAATTGGTAAAATTCCAAACAAGCCAACCTGAAATGAGTAAAAGCAACCCCTGACACAGTGTTTCGCTCTAATTAGAGCTCTTCAGAGAGGTATAGCTTTGTCCAGACACAAGGGAGCACCCAGTATAAGTCAAAGAAATACCCTTTCAGGCATAGAGTGACGAATAAATTATGCAAAAAAGAAGCAGAGAACTCTGGGTAGTTCTCAAGATTAGGTGGAAAGCAGCTTCTGTATGGAGCACTCTCAACACCAGCGACACTCTAGATCTGCTCACCTCAAATGTCTGTTTTTCTATCAAAATATTTAAGCATAGGATTAGCACAGTGCCAACCACGCCGAGATAGAAAAGGACAAAGTCTTTTGCCATTTGTACAGCAAAGTCTTTAAGCATAGGACTAGCACAGTGCTGTCCTTGCCGATCTGTAAAATGACAAAAGCCAATTACCACTCCAGGCACAGTATTACAGCTTTGAATGGGTAAAATACCAATCAAGCCAAACTGAAATGAGTAAAAGCAACCCCTGACACAATGTTTCGCTCTAATTAGAGCTCTTCAGAGTGGTATAACTTTGTCCAGACACAAGGGAGCACCCAGTATAAGTCAATGAAATACCCTTTCAGGCAAAGAGTGACGAATAAATTATGCAAAAAAGAAGCAGAGAACTCTGGGTAGTTCTCAAGTTTAGGTGGAAAGCAGCTCCTGTATGGAGCACTCTCAACACCAGCGACAATCTAGATCTGCTCACCTCAAATGTCTGTTTTTCTATCAAAATCTTTAAGCATAGGATCAGCACAGTGCCAACCACGCCGAGATAGAAAAGGACAAAGTCTTTTGCCATTTGTACAGCAAAGTCTTTAAGTATAGGACTAGCACAGTGCTGTGTTTGCCGAGCTGCAAATTGACAAAAGCCAATTACTACTCCAGACACAGTATTACAGCTTTGAATTGGTAAAATACCAATCAAGCCAACCTGAAATGAGTAAAAGCAACCCCTGACAAAGTGTTTCGCTCTAATTAGAGCTCTTCAGAGAGGTATAGCTTTGTCCAGACACAAGGGAGCACCCAGTATAAGTCAAAGAAATACCCTTTCAGGCATAGAGTGACGAATAAATTATGCAAAAAAGAAGCAGAGAACTCTGGGTAGTTCTCAAGTTTAGGTGGAAAGCAGCTTCTGTATTGAGCACTCTCAACACCAGCGACACTCTAGATCTGCTCACCTCAAATGTCTGTTTTTCTATCAAAATCATTAAGCATAGGATTAGCACAGTGCCAACCACGCCGAGATAGAAAAGGATAAAGTCTTTTGCCATTTGTACAACAAAGTCTTTAAGCATAGGACTAGCACAGTGCTGTCCTTGCCGAGCTGTAAAATGACAAAAGCCAATTAGCACTCCAGGCACAGTATTACAGCTTTGAATAGGTAAAATACCAATCAAGCAAACCTGAAATGAGTAAAAGCAACCCCTGACACAGTGTTTCGCTCTAATTAGAGCTTTTCAGAGAGGTATAGCTTTGTCCAGGCACAAGGGAGCACCCAGTATAAGTCAAAAAAATACCCTTTCAGGCATAGAGTGACGAATAAATTATGCAAAAAAGAAGCAGAGAACTCTGGGTAGTTCTCAAGTTTAGGTGGAAAGCAGCTTCTGTATGGAGCTCTCTCAACCCCAGCGACACTCTAGATCTGCTCACCTCAAATGTCTGTTTTTCTATCAAAATATTTAAGCATAGGATTAGCACAGTGCCAACCACGCCGAGATAGAAAAGGACAAAGTATTTTGCCATTTGTACAGCAAAGTCTTTAAGCATAGGACTAGCACAGTGCTGTCTTTGCTGAGCTGTAAATTGACAAAAGCCAATTACCACTCCAGACACAGTATTACAGCTTTGAATTGGTAAAATACCAATCAAGCCAACCTGAAATGAGTAAAAGCAACCCCTGACACAGTGTTTCGCTCTAATTAGAGGTCTTCAGAGAGGTATAGCTTTGTCCAGACACAAGGGAGCACCCAGTATAAGTAAAAAAAATACCCTTTCAGGCATAGAGTGACGAATAAATTATGCAAAAAAGAAGCAGAGAACTCTGGGTAGTTCTCAAGTTTAGGTGGAAAGCAGCTCTTGTATGGAGCACTTTCAACACCAGTGACACTCTAGATCTGCTCACCTCAAATGTCTGATTTTCTATCAAAATATTTAAGCATAGGATTAGCACAGTGCCAACCACGCAGAGATAGAATAGGACAAAGTATTTTGCCATTTGTACAGCAAAGTCTTTAAGCATAGGACTAGCACAGTGCTGTCCTTGCCGAGCTGTAAAATGACAAAAGCCAATTACCACTCCAGGCACAATATTACAGCTTTGAATTGGTAAAATACCAATCAAACCAACCTGAAATGAGTAAAAACAACCCCTGACACAGTGTTTCGCTCTAATTAGAGCTCTTCAGAGAGGTATAGCTTTGTCCAGACGCAAGGGAGCACCCAGTATAAGTCAAAGAAATACCCTTTCAGGCATAGAGTGACGAATACATTATGCAAAAAAGAAGCAGAGAACTCTGGGTAGTTCTCAAGTTTAGGTGGAAAGCAGCTCCTGTATGGAGCTCTCTCAACACCAGCGACACTCTAGATCTGCTCACCTCAAATGTCTGTTTTTCTATCAAAATATTTAAGCATAGGATTAGCACAGTGCCAACCATGCCGAGATAGAAAAGGACAAAGTCTTTTGCCATTTGTACAGCAAAGTCTTTAAGCATAGGACTAGCACAGTGCTGTCCTTGCCGATCTGTAAAATGACAAAAGCCAATTACCACTCCAGGCACAGTATTACAGCTTTGAATGGGTAAAATACCAATCAAGCCAAACTGAAATGAGTAAAAGCAACCCCTGACACAGTGTTTCGCTCTAATTAGAGGTCTTTAGAGAGGTATAGCTTTGTCCAGACACAAGGGAGCACCCAGTATAAGTAAAAAAAATACCCTTTCAGGCATAGAGTGACGAATAAATTATGCAAAAAAGAAGCAGAGAACTCTGGGTAGTTCTCAAGTTTAGGTGGAAAGCAGCTCTTGTATGGAGCACTTTCAACACCAGTGACACTCTAGATCTGCTCACCTCAAATGTCTGATTTTCTATCAAAATATTTAAGCATAGGATTAGCACAGTGCCAACCACGCAGAGATAGAAAAGGACAAAGTATTTTGCCATTTGTACAGCAAAGTCTTTAAGTATAGGACTAGCACAGTGCTGTGTTTGCCGAGCTGTAAATTGACAAAAGCCAATTACTACTCCAGACACAGTATTACAGCTTTGAATTGGTAAAATACCAATCAAGCCAACCTGAAATGAGTAAAAGCAACCCCTAACAAAGTGTTTCGCTCTAATTAGAGCGCTTCAGAGAGATATAGCTTTGTCCAGACACAAGGGAGCACCCAGTATAAGTCAATGAAATACCCTTTCAGGCATAGAGTGACGGATAAATTATGCAAAAAAGAAGCAGAGAACTCTGGGTAGTTCTCAAGATTAGGTGGAAAGCAGCTTCAGTATGGAGCACTCTCAACACCAGCGACACTCTTGATCTGCTCACCTCAAATGTCTGTTTTTCTTTCAAAATCTTTAAGCATAGGATTAGCACAGTGCCATCCACGCCGAGATAGAAAAGGACAAAGTCTTTTGCCATTTGTACAGCAAAGTCTTTACGCATAGGATTAGCACAGTGCTGTCCTTGCCGAGCTGTAAAATGACAAAAGAAAATTACCACTCCAGGCACAGTATTACAGTTTTGAATTGGTAAAATACCAAACAAGCCAACCTGAAATGAGTAAAAGCAACCCCTGACACAGTGTTTCGCTCTAATTAGAGCTCTTCAGAGAGGTATAGCTTTGTCCAGACACAAGGGAGCACCCAGTATAAATCAATGAAATATCCTTTCAGGCATAGAGTGACGAATAAATTATGCAAAAAAGAAGCAGAGAACTCTGGGTAGTTCTCAAGTTTAGGTCGAAAGCAGCTCCTGTATGGAGCACTCTCAACATCAGCGACACTCTAGATCTGCTCACCTCAAATGTCTGTTTTTCTATCAAAATCTTTAAGCATAGGATTAGCACAGTGCCAACCACGCCGAGATAGAAAAGGACAAAGTCTTTTGCCATTTGTACAGCAAAGTCTTTAAGCATAGGACTAGCACAGTGCTGTCCTTGCCGATCTGTAAAATGACAAAAGCCAATTACCACTCCAGGCACAGTATTACAGCTTTGAATGGGTAAAATATCAATCAAGCCAAACTGAAATGAGTAAAAGCAACCCCTGACACAATGTTTCGCTCTAATTAGAGCTCTTCAGAGTGGTATAACTTTGTCCAGACACAAGGGAGCACCCAGTATAAGTCAATGAAATACCCTTTCAGGCAAAGAGTGACGAATAAATTATGCAAAAAAGAAGCAGAGAACTCTGGGTAGTTCTCAAGTTTAGGTGGAAAGCAGCTCCTGTATGGAGCACTCTCAACACCAGCGACAATCTAGATCTGCTCACCTCAAATGTCTGTTTTTCTATCAAAATCTTTAAGCATAGGATTAGCACAGTGCCAACCACGCCGAGATAGAAAAGGACAAAGTCTTTTGCCATTTGTACAGCAAAGTCTTTAAGTATAGGACTAGCACAGTGCTGTGTTTGCCGAGCTGCAAATTGACAAAAGCCAATTACTACTCCAGACACAGTATTACAGCTTTGAATTGGTAAAATACCAATCAAGCCAACCTGAAATGAGTAAAAGCAACCCCTAACAAAGTGTTTCGCTCTAATTAGAGCGCTTCAGAGAGATATAGCTTTGTCCAGACACAAGGGAGCACCCAGTATAAGTCAATGAAATACCCTTTCAGGCATAGAGTGACGGATAAATTATGCAAAAAAGAAGCAGAGAACTCTGGGTAGTTCTCAAGATTAGGTGGAAAGCAGCTTCAGTATGGAGCACTCTCAACACCAGCGACACTCTTGATCTGCTCACCTCAAATGTCTGTTTTTCTTTCAAAATCTTTAAGCATAGGATTAGCACAGTGCCATCCACGCCGAGATAGAAAAGGACAAAGTCTTTTGCCATTTGTACAGCAAAGTCTTTACGCATAGGATTAGCACAGTGCTGTCCTTGCCGAGCTGTAAAATGACAAAAGAAAATTACCACTCCAGGCACAGTATTACAGTTTTGAATTGGTAAAATACCAAACAAGCCAACCTGAAATGAGTAAAAGCAACCCCTGACACAGTGTTTCGCTCTAATTAGAGCTCTTCAGAGAGGTATAGCTTTGTCCAGACACAAGGGAGCACCCAGTATAAATCAATGAAATATCCTTTCAGGCATAGAGTGACGAATAAATTATGCAAAAAAGAAGCAGAGAACTCTGGGTAGTTCTCAAGTTTAGGTCGAAAGCAGCTCCTGTATGGAGCACTCTCAACATCAGCGACACTCTAGATCTGCTCACCTCAAATGTCTGTTTTTCTATCAAAATCTTTAAGCATAGGATTAGCACAGTGCCAACCACGCCGAGATAGAAAAGGACAAAGTCTTTTGCCATTTGTACAGCAAAGTCTTTAAGCATAGGACTAGCACAGTGCTGTCCTTGCCGATCTGTAAAATGACAAAAGCCAATTACCACTCCAGGCACAGTATTACAGCTTTGAATGGGTAAAATACCAATCAAGCCAAACTGAAATGAGTAAAAGCAACCCCTGACACAATGTTTCGCTCTAATTAGAGCTCTTCAGAGTGGTATAACTTTGTCCAGACACAAGGGAGCACCCAGTATAAGTCAATGAAATACCCTTTCAGGCAAAGAGTGACGAATAAATTATGCAAAAAAGAAGCAGAGAACTCTGGGTAGTTCTCAAGTTTAGGTGGAAAGCAGCTCCTGTATGGAGCACTCTCAACACCAGCGACAATCTAGATCTGCTCACCTCAAATGTCTGTTTTTCTATCAAAATCTTTAAGCATAGGATTAGCACAGTGCCAACCACGCCGAGATAGAAAAGGACAAAGTCTTTTGCCATTTGTACAGCAAAGTCTTTAAGTATAGGACTAGCACAGTGCTGTGTTTGCCGAGCTGCAAATTGACAAAAGCCAATTACTACTCCAGACACAGTATTACAGCTTTGAATTGGTAAAATACCAATCAAGCCAACCTGAAATGAGTAAAAGCAACCCCTGACAAAGTGTTTCGCTCTAATTAGAGCTCTTCAGAGAGGTATAGCTTTGTCCAGACACAAGGGAGCACCCAGTATAAGTCAAAGAAATACCCTTTCAGGCATAGAGTGACGAATAAATTATGCAAAAAAGAAGCAGAGAACTCTGGGTAGTTCTCAAGTTTAGGTGGAAAGCAGCTTCTGTATTGAGCACTCTCAACACCAGCGACACTCTAGATCTGCTCACCTCAAATGTCTGTTTTTCTATCAAAATCATTAAGCATAGGATTAGCACAGTGCCAACCACGCCGAGATAGAAAAGGATAAAGTCTTTTGCCATTTGTACAGCAAAGTCTTTAAGCATAGGACTAGCACAGTGCTGTCCTTGCCGATCTGTAAAATGACAAAAGCCAATTACCACTCCAGGCACAGTATTACAGCTTTGAATGGGTAAAATACCAATCAAGCCAAACTGAAATGAGTAAAAGCAACCCCTGACACAGTGTTTCGCTCTAATTAGAGGTCTTTAGAGAGGTATAGCTTTGTCCAGACACAAGGGAGCACCCAGTATAAGTCAAAAAAATACCCTTTCAGGCATAGAGTGACGAATAAATTATGCAAAAAAGAAGCAGAGAACTCTGGGTAGTTCTCAAGTTTAGGTGGAAAGCAGCTCTTGTATGGAGCACTTTCAACACCAGTGACACTCTAGATCTGCTCACCTCAAATGTCTGATTTTCTATCAAAATATTTAAGCATAGGATTAGCACAGTGCCAACCACGCAGAGATAGAAAAGGATAAAGTATTTTGCCATTTGTACAGCAAAGTCTTTAAGTATAGGACTAGCACAGTGCTGTGTTTGCCGAGCTGTAAATTGACAAAAGCCAATTACTACTCCAGACACAGTATTACAGCTTTGAATTGGTAAAATACCAATCAAGCCAACCTGAAATGAGTAAAAGCAACCCCTAACAAAGTGTTTCGCTCTAATTAGAGCGCTTCAGAGAGATATAGCTTTGTCCAGACACAAGGGAGCACCCAGTATAAGTCAATGAAATACCCTTTCAGGCATAGAGTGACGGATAAATTATGCAAAAAAGAAGCAGAGAACTCTGGGTAGTTCTCAAGATTAGGTGGAAAGCAGCTTCAGTATGGAGCACTCTCAACACCAGCGACACTCTTGATCTGCTCACCTCAAATGTCTGTTTTTCTTTCAAAATCTTTAAGCATAGGATTAGCACAGTGCCATCCACGCCGAGATAGAAAAGGACAAAGTCTTTTGCCATTTGTACAGCAAAGTCTTTACGCATAGGATTAGCACAGTGCTGTCCTTGCCGAGCTGTAAAATGACAAAAGAAAATTACCACTCCAGGCACAGTATTACAGTTTTGAATTGGTAAAATACCAAACAAGCCAACCTGAAATGAGTAAAAGCAACCCCTGACACAGTGTTTCGCTCTAATTAGAGCTCTTCAGAGAGGTATAGCTTTGTCCAGACACAAGGGAGCACCCAGTATAAATCAATGAAATATCCTTTCAGGCATAGAGTGACGAATAAATTATGCAAAAAAGAAGCAGAGAACTCTGGGTAGTTCTCAAGTTTAGGTCGAAAGCAGCTCCTGTATGGAGCACTCTCAACATCAGCGACACTCTAGATCTGCTCACCTCAAATGTCTGTTTTTCTATCAAAATCTTTAAGCATAGGATTAGCACAGTGCCAACCACGCCGAGATAGAAAAGGACAAAGTCTTTTGCCATTTGTACAGCAAAGTCTTTAAGCATAGGACTAGCACAGTGCTGTGTTTGCCGAGCTGCAAATTGACAAAAGCCAATTACTACTCCAGACACAGTATTACAGCTTTGAATTGGTAAAATACCAATCAAGCCAACCTGAAATGAGTAAAAGCAACCCCTGACAAAGTGTTTCGCTCTAATTAGAGCTCTTCAGAGAGGTATAGCTTTGTCCAGACACAAGGGAGCACCCAGTATAAGTCAAAGAAATACCCTTTCAGGCATAGAGTGACGAATAAATTATGCAAAAAAGAAGCAGAGAACTCTGGGTAGTTCTCAAGTTTAGGTGGAAAGCAGCTTCTGTATTGAGCACTCTCAACACCAGCGACACTCTAGATCTGCTCACCTCAAATGTCTGTTTTTCTATCAAAATCATTAAGCATAGGATTAGCACAGTGCCAACCACGCCGAGATAGAAAAGGATAAAGTCTTTTGCCATTTGTACAACAAAGTCTTTAAGCATAGGACTAGCACAGTGCTGTCCTTGCCGAGCTGTAAAATGACAAAAGCCAATTAGCACTCCAGGCACAGTATTACAGCTTTGAATAGGTAAAATACCAATCAAGCAAACCTGAAATGAGTAAAAGCAACCCCTGACACAGTGTTTCGCTCTAATTAGAGCTTTTCAGAGAGGTATAGCTTTGTCCAGGCACAAGGGAGCACCCAGTATAAGTCAAAAAAATACCCTTTCAGGCATAGAGTGACGAATAAATTATGCAAAAAAGAAGCAGAGAACTCTGAGTAGTTCTCAAGTTTAGGTGGAAAGCAGCTTCTGTATGGAGCTCTCTCAACCCCAGCGACACTCTAGATCTGCTCACCTCAAATGTCTGTTTTTCTATCAAAATATATAAGCATAGGATTAGCACAGTGCCAACCACGCCGAGATAGAAAAGGACAAAGTATTTTGCCATTTGTACAGCAAAGTCTTTAAGCATAGGACTAGCACAGTGCTGTCTTTGCTGAGCTGTAAATTGACAAAAGCCAATTACCACTCCAGACACAGTATTACAGCTTTGAATTGGTAAAATACCAATCAAGCCAACCTGAAATGAGTAAAAGCAACCCCTGACACAGTGTTTCGCTCTAATTAGAGGTCTTCAGAGAGGTATAGCTTTGTCCAGACACAAGGGAGCACCCAGTATAAGTCAAAAAAATACCCTTTCAGGCATAGAGTGACGAATAAATTATGCAAAAAAGAAGCAGAGAACTCTGGGTAGTTCTCAAGTTTAGGTGGAAAGCAGCTCTTGTATGGAGCACTTTCAACACCAGTGACACTCTAGATCTGCTCACCTCAAATGTCTGATTTTCTATCAAAATATTTAAGCATAGGATTAGCACAGTGCCAACCACGCAGAGATAGAATAGGACAAAGTATTTTGCCATTTGTACAGCAAAGTCTTTAAGCATAGGACTAGCACAGTGCTGTCCTTGCCGAGCTGTAAAATGACAAAAGCCAATTACCACTCCAGGCACAATATTACAGCTTTGAATTGGTAAAATACCAATCAAACCAACCTGAAATGAGTAAAAACAACCCCTGACACAGTGTTTCGCTCTAATTAGAGCTCTTCAGAGAGGTATAGCTTTGTCCAGACGCAAGGGAGCACCCAGTATAAGTCAAAGAAATACCCTTTCAGGCATAGAGTGACGAATAAATTATGCAAAAAAGAAGCAGAGAACTCTGGGTAGTTCTCAAGTTTAGGTGGAAAGCAGCTCCTGTATGGAGCTCTCTCAACACCAGCGACACTCTAGATCTGCTCACCTCAAATGTCTGTTTTTCTATCAAAATATTTAAGCATAGGATTAGCACAGTGCCAACCATGCCGAGATAGAAAAGGACAAAGTCTTTTGCCATTTGTACAGCAAAGTCTTTAAGCATAGGACTAGCACAGTGCTGTCCTTGCCGATCTGTAAAATGACAAAAGCCAATTACCACTCCAGGCACAGTATTACAGCTTTGAATGGGTAAAATACCAATCAAGCCAAACTGAAATGAGTAAAAGCAACCCCTGACACAGTGTTTCGCTCTAATTAGAGGTCTTTAGAGAGGTATAGCTTTGTCCAGACACAAGGGAGCACCCAGTATAAGTCAAAAAAATACCCTTTCAGGCATAGAGTGACGAATAAATTATGCAAAAAAGAAGCAGAGAACTCTGGGTAGTTCTCAAGTTTAGGTGGAAAGCAGCTCTTGTATGGAGCACTTTCAACACCAGTGACACTCTAGATCTGCTCACCTCAAATGTCTGATTTTCTATCAAAATATTTAAGCATAGGATTAGCACAGTGCCAACCACGCAGAGATAGAAAAGGACAAAGTATTTTGCCATTTGTACAGCAAAGTCTTTAAGTATAGGACTAGCACAGTGCTGTGTTTGCCGAGCTGTAAATTGACAAAAGCCAATTACTACTCCAGACACAGTATTACAGCTTTGAATTGGTAAAATACCAATCAAGCCAACCTGAAATGAGTAAAAGCAACCCCTAACAAAGTGTTTCGCTCTAATTAGAGCGCTTCAGAGAGATATAGCTTTGTCCAGACACAAGGGAGCACCCAGTATAAATCAATGAAATATCCTTTCAGGCATAGAGTGACGAATAAATTATGCAAAAAAGAAGCAGAGAACTCTGGGTAGTTCTCAAGTTTAGGTCGAAAGCAGCTCCTGTATGGAGCACTCTCAACATCAGCGACACTCTAGATCTGCTCACCTCAAATGTCTGTTTTTCTATCAAAATCTTTAAGCATAGGATTAGCACAGTGCCAACCACGCCGAGATAGAAAAGGACAAAGTCTTTTGCCATTTGTACAGCAAAGTCTTTAAGCATAGGACTAGCACAGTGCTGTCCTTGCCGATCTGTAAAATGACAAAAGCCAATTACCACTCCAGGCACAGTATTACAGCTTTGAATGGGTAAAATACCAATCAAGCCAAACTGAAATGAGTAAAAGCAACCCCTGACACAATGTTTCGCTCTAATTAGAGCTCTTCAGAGTGGTATAACTTTGTCCAGACACAAGGGAGCACCCAGTATAAGTCAATGAAATACCCTTTCAGGCAAAGAGTGACGAATAAATTATGCAAAAAAGAAGCAGATAACTCTGGGTAGTTCTCAAGTTTAGGTGGAAAGCAGCTCCTGTATGGAGCACTCTCAACACCAGCGACAATCTAGATCTGCTCACCTCAAATGTCTGTTTTTCTATCAAAATCTTTAAGCATAGGATTAGCACAGTGCCAACCACGCCGAGATAGAAAAGGACAAAGTCTTTTGCCATTTGTACAGCAAAGTCTTTAAGTATAGGACTAGCACAGTGCTGTGTTTGCCGAGCTGCAAATTGACAAAAGCCAATTACTACTCCAGACACAGTATTACAGCTTTGAATTGGTAAAATACCAATCAAGCCAACCTGAAATGAGTAAAAGCAACCCCTGACAAAGTGTTTTGCTCTAATTAGAGCTCTTCAGAGAGGTATAGCTTTGTCCAGACACAAGGGAGCACCCAGTATAAGTCAAAGAAATACCCTTTCAGGCATAGAGTGACGAATAAATTATGCAAAAAAGAAGCAGAGAACTCTGGGTAGTTCTCAAGTTTAGGTGGAAAGCAGCTTCTGTATTGAGCACTCTCAACACCAGCGACACTCTAGATCTGCTCACCTCAAATGTCTGTTTTTCTATCAAAATCATTAAGCATAGGATTAGCACAGTGCCAACCACGCCGAGATAGAAAAGGATAAAGTCTTTTGCCATTTGTACAACAAAGTCTTTAAGCATAGGACTAGCACAGTGCTGTCCTTGCCGAGCTGTAAAATGACAAAAGCCAATTAGCACTCCAGGCACAGTATTACAGCTTTGAATAGGTAAAATACCAATCAAGCAAACCTGAAATGAGTAAAAGCAACCCCTGACACAGTGTTTCGCTCTAATTAGAGCTTTTCAGAGAGGTATAGCTTTGTCCAGGCACAAGGGAGCACCCAGTATAAGTCAAAAAAATACCCTTTCAGGCATAGAGTGACGAATAAATTATGCAAAAAAGAAGCAGAGAACTCTGGGTAGTTCTCAAGTTTAGGTGGAAAGCAGCTTCTGTATGGAGCTCTCTCAACCCCAGCGACACTCTAGATCTGCTCACCTCAAATGTCTGTTTTTCTATCAAAATATTTAAGCATAGGATTAGCACAGTGCCAACCACGCCGAGATAGAAAAGGACAAAGTATTTTGCCATTTGTACAGCAAAGTCTTTAAGCATAGGACTAGCACAGTGCTGTCTTTGCTGAGCTGTAAATTGACAAAAGCCAATTACCACTCCAGACACAGTATTACAGCTTTGAATTGGTAAAATACCAATCAAGCCAACCTGAAATGAGTAAAAGCAACCCCTGACACAGTGTTTCGCTCTAATTAGAGGTCTTCAGAGAGGTATAGCTTTGTCCAGACACAAGGGAGCACCCAGTATAAGTCAAAAAAATACCCTTTCAGGCATAGAGTGACGAATAAATTATGCAAAAAAGAAGCAGAGAACTCTGGGTAGTTCTCAAGTTTAGGTGGAAAGCAGCTCTTGTATGGAGCACTTTCAACACCAGTGACACTCTAGATCTGCTCACCTCAAATGTCTGATTTTCTATCAAAATATTTAAGCATAGGATTAGCACAGTGCCAACCACGCAGAGATAGAATAGGACAAAGTATTTTGCCATTTGTACAGCAAAGTCTTTAAGCATAGGACTAGCACAGTGCTGTCCTTGCCGAGCTGTAAAATGACAAAAGCCAATTACCACTCCAGGCACAATATTACAGCTTTGAATTGGTAAAATACCAATCAAACCAACCTGAAATGAGTAAAAACAACCCCTGACACAGTGTTTCGCTCTAATTAGAGCTCTTCAGAGAGGTATAGCTTTGTCCAGACGCAAGGGAGCACCCAGTATAAGTCAAAGAAATACCCTTTCAGGCATAGAGTGACGAATAAATTATGCAAAAAAGAAGCAGAGAACTCTGGGTAGTTCTCAAGTTTAGGTGGAAAGCAGCTCCTGTATGGAGCTCTCTCAACACCAGCGACACTCTAGATCTGCTCACCTCAAATGTCTGTTTTTCTATCAAAATATTTAAGCATAGGATTAGCACAGTGCCAACCATGCCGAGATAGAAAAGGACAAAGTCTTTTGCCATTTGTACAGCAAAGTCTTTAAGCATAGGACTAGCACAGTGCTGTCCTTGCCGATCTGTAAAATGACAAAAGCCAATTACCACTCCAGGCACAGTATTACAGCTTTGAATGGGTAAAATACCAATCAAGCCAAACTGAAATGAGTAAAAGCAACCCCTGACACAGTGTTTCGCTCTAATTAGAGGTCTTTAGAGAGGTATAGCTTTGTCCAGACACAAGGGAGCACCCAGTATAAGTCAAAAAAATACCCTTTCAGGCATAGAGTGACGAATAAATTATGCAAAAAAAAAGCAGAGAACTCTGGGTAGTTCTCAAGTTTAGGTGGAAAGCAGCTCTTGTATGGAGCACTTTCAACACCAGTGACACTCTAGATCTGCTCACCTCAAATGTCTGATTTTCTATCAAAATATTTAAGCATAGGATTAGCACAGTGCCAACCACGCAGAGATAGAAAAGGACAAAGTATTTTGCCATTTGTACAGCAAAGTCTTTAAGTATAGGACTAGCACAGTGCTGTGTTTGCCGAGCTGTAAATTGACAAAAGCCAATTACTACTCCAGACACAGTATTACAGCTTTGAATTGGTAAAATACCAATCAAGCCAACCTGAAATGAGTAAAAGCAACCCCTAACAAAGTGTTTCGCTCTAATTAGAGCGCTTCAGAGAGATATAGCTTTGTCCAGACACAAGGGAGCACCCAGTATAAGTCAATGAAATACCCTTTCAGGCATAGAGTGACGGATAAATTATGCAAAAAAGAAGCAGAGAACTCTGGGTAGTTCTCAAGATTAGGTGGAAAGCAGCTTCAGTATGGAGCACTCTCAACACCAGCGACACTCTTGATCTGCTCACCTCAAATGTCTGTTTTTCTTTCAAAATCTTTAAGCATAGGATTAGCACAGTGCCATCCACGCCGAGATAGAAAAGGACAAAGTCTTTTGCCATTTGTACAGCAAAGTCTTTACGCATAGGATTAGCACAGTGCTGTCCTTGCCGAGCTGTAAAATGACAAAAGAAAATTACCACTCCAGGCACAGTATTACAGTTTTGAATTGGTAAAATACCAAACAAGCCAACCTGAAATGAGTAAAAGCAACCCCTGACACAGTGTTTCGCTCTAATTAGAGCTCTTCAGAGAGGTATAGCTTTGTCCAGACACAAGGGAGCACCCAGTATAAATCAATGAAATATCCTTTCAGGCATAGAGTGACGAATAAATTATGCAAAAAAGAAGCAGAGAACTCTGGGCAGTTCTCAAGTTTAGGTCGAAAGCAGCTCCTGTATGGAGCACTCTCAACATCAGCGACACTCTAGATCTGCTCACCTCAAATGTCTGTTTTTCTATCAAAATCTTTAAGCATAGGATTAGCACAGTGCCAACCACGCCGAGATAGAAAAGAACAAAGTCTTTTGCCATTTGTCCAGCAAAGTCTTTAAGCATAGGACTAGCACAGTGCTGTCCTTGCCGAGCTGTAAATTGACAAAAGCCAATTACCACTCCAGACACAGTATTACAGCTTTGAATTGGTAAAATACCAATCAAGCCAAACTGAAATGAGTAAAAGCAACCCCTGACACAATGTTTCGCTCTAATTAGAGCTCTTCAGAGTGGTATAAGTTTGTCCAGACACAAGGGAGCACCCAGTATAAGTCAATGAAATACCCTTTCAGGCATAGAGTGACGAATAAATTATGCAAAAAAGAAGCAGAGAACTCTGGGTAGTTCTCAAGTTTAGGTGGAAAGCAGCTCCTGTATGGAGCACTCTCAACACCAGCGACACTCTAGATCTGCTCACCTCAAATGTCTGTTTTTCTATCAAAATCTTTAAGCATAGGATTAGCACAGTGCCAACCACGCCGAGATAGAAAAGGACAAAGTCTTTTGCCATTTGTACAGCAAAGTCTTTAAGTATAGGACTAGCACAGTGCTGTGTTTGCCGAGCTGCAAATTGACAAAAGCCAATTACTACTCCAGACACAGTATTACAGCTTTGAATTGGTAAAATACCAATCAAGCCAACCTGAAATGAGTAAAAGCAACCCCTGACAAAGTGTTTCGCTCTAATTAGAGCTCTTCAGAGAGGTATAGCTTTGTCCAGACACAAGGGAGCACCCAGTATAAGTCAATGAAATACCCTTTCAGGCATAGAGTGACGAATAAATTATGCAAAAAAGAAGCAGAGAACTCTGGGTAGTTCTCAAGATTAGGTGGAAAGCAGCTTCAGTATGGAGCACTCTCAACACCAGCGACACTCTTGATCTGCTCACCTCAAATGTCTGTTTTTCTTTCAAAATCTTTAAGCATAGGATTAGCACAGTGCCATCCACGCCGAGATAGAAAAGGACAAAGTCTTTTGCCATTTGTACAGCAAAATCTTTAAGCATAGGATTAGCACACTGCTGTCCTTGCCGAGCTGTAAAATGACAAAAGCCAATTACCACTCCAGGCACAGTATTACAGTTTTGAATTGGTAAAATACCAAACAAACCAACCTGAAATGAGTAAAAGCAACCCCTGACACAGTGTTTCGTTCTAATTAGTGCTCTTCAGAGAGGTATAGCTTTGTCCAGACACAAGGGAGCACCCAGTATAAATCAATGAAATATCCTTTCAGGCATAGAGTGATGAATAAATTATGCAAAAAAGAAGCAGAGAACTCTGGGTAGTTCTCAAGTTTAGGTCGAAAGCAGCTCCTGTATGGAGCACTCTCAACATCAGCGACACTCTAGATCTGCTCACCTCAAATGTCTGTTTTTCTATCAAAATCTTTAAGCATAGGATTAGCACAGTGCCAACCACGCCGAGATAGAAAAGAACAAAGTCTTTTGCCATTTGTCCAGCAAAGTCTTTAAGCATAGGACTAGCACAGTGCTGTCCTTGCCGAGCTGTAAATTGACAAAAGCCAATTACCACTCCAGACACAGTATTACAGCTTTGAATTGGTAAAATACCAATCAAGCCAACCTGAAATGAGTAAAAGCAATCCCTGACACAGTGTTTCGCTCTAATTAGAGCTCTTCAGAGTGGTATAACTTTGTCCAGACACAAGGGAGCACCCAGTATAAGTCAATGAAATACCCTTTCAGGCATAGAGTGACGAATAAATTATGCAAAAAAGAAGCAGAGAACTCTGGGTAGTTCTCAAGTTTAGGTGGAAAGCAGCTCCTGTATGGAGCACTCTCAACACCAGCGACACTCTAGATCTGCTCACCTCAAATGTCTGTTTTTCTATCAAAATCTTTAAGCATAGGATTAGCACAGTGCCAACCACGCCGAGATAGAAAAGGACAAAGTCTTTTGCCATTTGTACAGCAAAGTCTTTAAGCATAGGATTAGCACAGTGCTGTCCTTGCCGAGCTGTAAAATGACAAAAGCCAATTACCACTCCAGGCACAGTATTACAGTTTTGAATTGGTAAAATACCAAACAAGCCAACCTGAAATGAGTAAAAGCAACCCCTGACACAGTGTTTCGCTCTAATTAGAGCTCTTCAGAGAGGTATAGCTTTGTCCAGACACAAGGGAGCACCCAGTATAAGTCAAAGAAATACCCTTTCAGGCATAGAGTGACGAATAAATTATGCAAAAAAGAAGCAGAGAACTCTGGGTAGTTCTCAAGATTAGGTGGAAAGCAGCTTCTGTATGGAGCACTCTCAACACCAGCGACCCTCTAGATCTGCTCACCTCAAATGTCTGTTTTTCTATCAAAAACTTTAAGCATAGGATTAGCACAGTGCCATCCACGCCGAGATAGAAAAGGACAAAGTCTTTTCCCATTTGTACAGCAAAGTCTTTAAGCATAGGACTAGAACAGTGCTGTCCTTGCCGATCTGTAAAATGACGAAAGCCAATTACCACTCCAGGCACAGTATTACAACTTTGAATGGGTAAAATACCAATCAAGCCAAACTGAAATGAGTAAAAGCAACTCCTGACACAGTGTTTCACTCTAATTAGAGCTCTTCAGAGAGGTATAGCTTTGTCCAGATACAAGGGAGCACCCAGTATAAGTCAAAGAAATAACCTTTCAGGCATAGAGTGACGAATAAATTATGCAAAAAAGAAGCAGAGAACTCTGGGTAGTTCTCAAGTTTAGGTGGAAAGCAGATCCTGTACGGAGCACTCTCAACACCAGCGACACTCTAGATCTGCTCACCTCAAATGTCTGTTTTTCTATCAAAATCTTTAAGCATAGGATTAGCACAGTGCCAACCACGCAGAGATAGAAAAGGAAAAAGTATTTTGCCATTTGTACAGCAAAGTCTTTAAGCATAGGACTAGCACAGTGCTGTCTTTGCTGAGCTGTAAATTGACAAAAGCCAATTACCACTCCAGACACAGTATTACAGCTTTGAATTGGTAAAATACCAATCAAGCCAACCTGAAATGAGTAAAAGCAACCCCTGACACAGTGTTTCGCTCTAATTAGAGGTCTTCAGAGAGGTATAGCTTTGTCCAGACACAAGGGAGCACCCAGTATAAGTCAAAAAAATACCCTTTCAGGCATAGAGTGACGAATAAATTATGCAAAAAAGAAGCAGAGAACTCTGGGTAGTTCTCAAGTTTAGGTGGAAAGCAGCTCTTGTATGGAGCACTTTCAACACCAGTGACACTCTAGATCTGCTCACCTCAAATGTCTGATTTTCTATCAAAATATTTAAGCATAGGATTAGCACAGTGCCAACCACGCAGAGATAGAAAAGGACAAAGTATTTTGCCATTTGTACAGCAAAGTCTTTAAGCATAGGACTAGCACAGTGCTGTCCTTGCCGAGCTGTAAAATGACAAAAGCCAATTACCACTCCAGGCACAATATTACAGCTTTGAATTGGTAAAATACCAATCAAACCAACCTGAAATGAGTAAAAACAACCCCTGACACAGTGTTTCGCTCTAATTAGAGCTCTTCAGAGAGGTATAGCTTTGTCCAGACACAAGGGAGCACCCAGTATAAGTCAAAGAAATACCCTTTCAGGCATAGAGTGACGAATAAATTATGCAAAAAAGAAGCAGAGAACTCTGGGTAGTTCTCAAGTTTAGGTGGAAAGCAGCTTCTGTATTGAGCACTCTCAACACCAGCGACACTCTAGATCTGCTCACCTCAAATGTCTGTTTTTCTATCAAAATCATTAAGCATAGGATTAGCACAGTGCCAACCAGGCCGAGATAGAAAAGGATAAAGTCTTTTGCCATTTGTACAACAAAGTCTTTAAGCATAGGACTAGCACAGTGCTGTCCTTGCCGAGCTGTAAAATGACAAAAGCCAATTAGCACTCCAGGCACAGTATTACAGCTTTGAATAGGTAAAATACCAATCAAGCAAACCTGAAATGAGTAAAAGTAACCCCTGACACAGTGTTTCGCTCTAATTAGAGCTTTTCAGAGAGGTATAGCTTTGTCCAGGCACAAGGGAGCACCCAGTATAAGTCAAAAAAATACCCTTTCAGGCATAGAGTGACGAATAAATTATGCAAAAAAGAAGCAGAGAACTCTGGGTAGTTCTCAAGTTTAGGTGGAAAGCAGCTTCTGTATGGAGCTCTCTCAACCCCAGCGACACTCTAGATCTGCTCACCTCAAATGTCTGTTTTTCTATCAAAATATTTAAGCATAGGATTAGCACAGTGCCAACCACGCCGAGATAGAAAAGGACAAAGTATTTTGCCATTTGTACAGCAAAGTCTTTAAGCATAGGACTAGCACAGTGCTGTCCTTGCCGAGCTGTAAAATGACAAAAGCCAATTACCACTCCAGGCACAATATTACAGCTTTGAATTGGTAAAATACCAATCAAACCAACCTGAAATGAGTAAAAACAACCCCTGACACAGTGTTTCGCTCTAATTAGAGCTCTTCAGAGAGGTATAGCTTTGTCCAGACGCAAGGGAGCACCCAGTATAAGTCAAAGAAATACCCTTTCAGGCATAGAGTGACGAATAAATTATGCAAAAAAGAAGCAGAGAACTCTGGGTAGTTCTCAAGTTTAGGTGGAAAGCAGCTCCTGTATGGAGCTCTCTCAACACCAGCGACACTCTAGATCTGCTCACCTCAAATGTCTGTTTTTCTATCAAAATATTTAAGCATAGGATTAGCACAGTGCCAACCACGCCGAGATAGAAAAGGACAAAGTCTTTTGCCATTTGTACAGCAAAGTCTTTAAGCATAGGACTAGCACAGTGCTGTCCTTGCCGATCTGTAAAATGACAAAAGCCAATTACCACTCCAGGCACAGTATTACAGCTTTGAATGGGTAAAATACCAATCAAGCCAAACTGAAATGAGTAAAAGCAACCCCTGACACAATGTTTCGCTCTAATTAGAGCTCTTCAGAGTGGTATAACTTTGTCCAGACACAAGGGAGCACCCAGTATAAGTCAATGAAATACCCTTTCAGGCAAAGAGTGACGAATAAATTATGCAAAAAAGAAGCAGAGAACTCTGGGTAGTTCTCAAGTTTAGGTGGAAAGCAGCTCCTGTATGGAGCACTCTCAACACCAGCGACAATCTAGATCTGCTCACCTCAAATGTCTGTTTTTCTATCAAAATCTTTAAGCATAGGATTAGCACAGTGCCAACCACGCCGAGATAGAAAAGGACAAAGTCTTTTGCCATTTGTACAGCAAAGTCTTTAAGTATAGGACTAGCACAGTGCTGTGTTTGCCGAGCTGCAAATTGACAAAAGCCAATTACTACTCCAGACACAGTATTACAGCTTTGAATTGGTAAAATACCAATCAAGCCAACCTGAAATGAGTAAAAGCAACCCCTGACAAAGTGTTTCGCTCTAATTAGAGCTCTTCAGAGAGGTATAGCTTTGTCCAGACACAAGGGAGCACCCAGTATAAGTCAATGAAATACCCTTTCAGGCATAGAGTGACGAATAAATTATGCAAAAAAGAAGCAGAGAACTCTGGGTAGTTCTCAAGATTAGGTGGAAAGCAGCTTCAGTATGGAGCACTCTCAACACCAGCGACACTCTTGATCTGCTCACCTCAAATGTCTGTTTTTCTATCAAAATCTTTAAGCATAGGATTAGCACAGTGCCATCCACGCCGAGATAGAAAAGGACAAAGTCTTTTGCCATTTGTACAGCAAAATCTTTAAGCATAGGATTAGCACACTGCTGTCCTTGCCGAGCTGTAAAATGACAAAAGCCAATTACCACTCCAGGCACAGTATTACAGTTTTGAATTGGTAAAATACCAAACAAACCAACCTGAAATGAGTAAAAGCAACCCCTGACACAGTGTTTCGCTCTAATTAGAGCTCTTCAGAGAGGTATAGCTTTGTCCAGACACAAGGGAGCACCCAGTATAAATCAATGAAATATCCTTTCAGGCATAGAGTGATGAATAAATTATGCAAAAAAGAAGCAGAGAACTCTGGGTAGTTCTCAAGTTTAGGTCGAAAGCAGCTCCTGTATGGAGCACTCTCAACATCAGCGACACTCTAGATCTGCTCACCTCAAATGTCTGTTTTTCTATCAAAATATTTAAGCATAGGATTAGCACAGTGCCAACCACGCTGAGATAGAAAAGGACAAAGTATTTTGCCATTTGTACAGCAAAGTCTTTAAGCATAGGACTAGCACAGTGCTGTCCTTGCCGAGCTGTAAAATGACAAAAGCCAATTACCACTCCAGGCACAATATTACAGCTTTGAATTGGTAAAATACCAATCAAACCAACCTGAAATGAGTAAAAACAACCCCTGACACAGTGTTTCGCTCTAATTAGAGCTCTTCAGAGAGGTATAGCTTTGTCCAGACGCAAGGGAGCACCCAGTATAAGTCAAAGAAATACCCTTTCAGGCATAGAGTGACGAATAAATTATGCAAAAAAGAAGCAGAGAACTCTGGGTAGTTCTCAAGTTTAGGTGGAAAGCAGCTCCTGTATGGAGCTCTCTCAACACCAGCGACACTCTAGATCTGCTCACCTCAAATGTCTGTTTTTCTATCAAAATATTTAAGCATAGGATTAGCACAGTGCCAACCACGCCGAGATAGAAAAGGACAAAGTCTTTTGCCATTTGTACAGCAAAGTCTTTAAGCATAGGACTAGCACAGTGCTGTCCTTGCCGATCTGTAAAATGACAAAAGCCAATTACCACTCCAGGCACAGTATTACAGCTTTGAATGGGTAAAATACCAATCAAGCCAAACTGAAATGAGTAAAAGCAACCCCTGACACAATGTTTCGCTCTAATTAGAGCTCTTCAGAGTGGTATAACTTTGTCCAGACACAAGGGAGCACCCAGTATAAGTCAATGAAATACCCTTTCAGACATAGAGTGACGAATAAATTATGCAAAAAAGAAGCAGAGAACTCTGGGTAGTTCTCAAGTTTAGGTGGAAAGCAGCTCCTGTATGGAGCACTCTCAACACCAGCGACAATCTAGATCTGCTCACCTCAAATGTCTGTTTTTCTATCAAAATCTTTAAGCATAGGATTAGCACAGTGCCAACCACGCCGAGATAGAAAAGGACAAAGTCTTTTGCCATTTGTACAGCAAAGTCTTTAAGTATAGGACTAGCACAGTGCTGTGTTTGCCGAGCTGCAAATTGACAAAAGCCAATTACTACTCCAGACACAGTATTACAGCTTTGAATTGGTAAAATACCAATCAAGCCAACCTGAAATGAGTAAAAGCAACCCCTGACAAAGTGTTTCGCTCTAATTAGAGCTCTTCAGAGAGGTATAGCTTTGTCCAGACACAAGGGAGCACCCAGTATAAGTCAATGAAATACCCTTTCAGGCATAGAGTGACAAATAAATTATGCAAAAAAGAAGCAGAGAACTCTGGGTAGTTCTCAAGATTAGGTGGAAAGCAGCTTCAGTATGGAGCACTCTCAACACCAGCGACACTCTTGATCTGCTCACCTCAAATGTCTGTTTTTCTATCAAAATCTTTAAGCATAGGATTAGCACAGTGCCATCCACGCCGAGATAGAAAAGGACAAAGTCTTTTGCCATTTGTACAGCAAAATCTTTAAGCATAGGATTAGCACACTGCTGTCCTTGCCGAGCTGTAAAATGACAAAAGCCAATTACCACTCCAGGCACAGTATTACAGTTTTGAATTGGTAAAATACCAAACAAACCAACCTGAAATGAGTAAAAGCAACCCCTGACACAGTGTTTCGCTTTAATTAGAGCTCTTCAGAGAGGTATAGCTTTGTCCAGACACAAGGGAGCACCCAGTATAAATCAATGAAATATCCTTTCAGGCATAGAGTGATGAATAAATTATGCAAAAAAGAAGCAGAGAACTCTGGGTAGTTCTCAAGTTTAGGTCGAAAGCAGCTCCTGTATGGAGCACTCTCAACATCAGCGACACTCTAGATCTGCTCACCTCAAATGTCTGTTTTTCTATCAAAATCTTTAAGCATAGGATTAGCACAGTGCCAACCACGCCGAGATAGAAAAGAACAAAGTCTTTTGCCATTTGTCCAGCAAAGTCTTTAAGCATAGGACTAGCACAGTGCTGTCCTTGCCGAGCTGTAAATTGACAAAAGCCAATTACCACTCCAGACACAGTATTACAGCTTTGAATTGGTAAAATACCAATCAAGCCAACCTGAAATGAGTAAAAGCAACCCCTGACACAGTGTTTCGCTCTAATTAGAGCTCTTCAGAGTGGTATAACTTTGTCCAGACACAAGGGAGCACCCAGTATAAGTCAATGAAATACCCTTTCAGGCATAGAGTGACGAATAAATTATGCAAAAAAGAAGCAGAGAACTCTGGGTAGTTCTCAAGTTTAGGTGGAAAGCAGCTCCTGTATGGAGCACTCTCAACACCAGCGACACTCTAGATCTGCTCACCTCAAATGTCTGTTTTTCTATCAAAATCTTTAAGCATAGGATTAGCACAGTGCCAACCACGCCGAGATAGAAAAGGACAAAGTCTTTTGCCATTTGTACAGCAAAGTCTTTAAGCATAGGATTAGCACAGTGCTGTCCTTGCCGAGCTGTAAAATGACAAAAGCCAATTACCACTCCAGGCACAGTATTACAGTTTTGAATTGGTAAAATACCAAACAAGCCAACCTGAAATGAGTAAAAGCAACCCCTGACACAGTGTTTCGCTCTAATTAGAGCTCTTCAGAGAGGTATAGCTTTGTCCAGACACAAGGGAGCACCCAGTATAAGTCAAAGAAATACCCTTTCAGGCATAGAGTGACGAATAAATTATGCAAAAAAGAAGCAGAGAACTCTGGGTAGTTCTCAAGATTAGGTGGAAAGCAGCTTCTGTATGGAGCACTCTCAACACCAGCGACCCTCTAGATCTGCTCACCTCAAATGTCTGTTTTTCTATCAAAAACTTTAAGCATAGGATTAGCACAGTGCCATCCACGCCGAGATAGAAAAGGACAAAGTCTTTTCCCATTTGTACAGCAAAGTCTTTAAGCATAGGACTAGAACAGTGCTGTCCTTGCCGATCTGTAAAATGACGAAAGCCAATTACCACTCCAGGCACAGTATTACAACTTTGAATGGGTAAAATACCAATCAAGCCAAACTGAAATGAGTAAAAGCAACTCCTGACACAGTGTTTCACTCTAATTAGAGCTCTTCAGAGAGGTATAGCTTTGTCCAGATACAAGGGAGCACCCAGTATAAGTCAAAGAAATAACCTTTCAGGCATAGAGTGACGAATAAATTATGCAAAAAAGAAGCAGAGAACTCTGGGTAGTTCTCAAGTTTAGGTGGAAAGCAGATCCTGTACGGAGCACTCTCAACACCAGCGACACTCTAGATCTGCTCACCTCAAATGTCTGTTTTTCTATCAAAATCTTTAAGCATAGGATTAGCACAGTGCCAACCACGCAGAGATAGAAAAGGAAAAAGTATTTTGCCATTTGTACAGCAAAGTCTTTAAGCATAGGACTAGCACAGTGCTGTCTTTGCTGAGCTGTAAATTGACAAAAGCCAATTACCACTCCAGACACAGTATTACAGCTTTGAATTGGTAAAATACCAATCAAGCCAACCTGAAATGAGTAAAAGCAACCCCTGACACAGTGTTTCGCTCTAATTAGAGGTCTTCAGAGAGGTATAGCTTTGTCCAGACACAAGGGAGCACCCAGTATAAGTCAAAAAAATACCCTTTCAGGCATAGAGTGACGAATAAATTATGCAAAAAAGAAGCAGAGAACTCTGGGTAGTTCTCAAGTTTAGGTGGAAAGCAGCTCTTGTATGGAGCACTTTCAACACCAGTGACACTCTAGATCTGCTCACCTCAAATGTCTGATTTTCTATCAAAATATTTAAGCATAGGATTAGCACAGTGCCAACCACGCAGAGATAGAAAAGGACAAAGTATTTTGCCATTTGTACAGCAAAGTCTTTAAGCATAGGACTAGCACAGTGCTGTCCTTGCCGAGCTGTAAAATGACAAAAGCCAATTACCACTCCAGGCACAATATTACAGCTTTGAATTGGTAAAATACCAATCAAACCAACCTGAAATGAGTAAAAACAACCCCTGACACAGTGTTTCGCTCTAATTAGAGCTCTTCAGAGAGGTATAGCTTTGTCCAGACACAAGGGAGCACCCAGTATAAGTCAAAGAAATACCCTTTCAGGCATAGAGTGACGAATAAATTATGCAAAAAAGAAGCAGAGAACTCTGGGTAGTTCTCAAGTTTAGGTGGAAAGCAGCTTCTGTATTGAGCACTCTCAACACCAGCGACACTCTAGATCTGCTCACCTCAAATGTCTGTTTTTCTATCAAAATCATTAAGCATAGGATTAGCACAGTGCCAACCACGCCGAGATAGAAAAGGATAAAGTCTTTTGCCATTTGTACAACAAAGTCTTTAAGCATAGGACTAGCACAGTGCTGTCCTTGCCGAGCTGTAAAATGACAAAAGCCAATTAGCACTCCAGGCACAGTATTACAGCTTTGAATAGGTAAAATACCAATCAAGCAAACCTGAAATGAGTAAAAGTAACCCCTGACACAGTGTTTCGCTCTAATTAGAGCTTTTCAGAGAGGTATAGCTTTGTCCAGGCACAAGGGAGCACCCAGTATAAGTCAAAAAAATACCCTTTCAGGCATAGAGTGACGAATAAATTATGCAAAAAAGAAGCAGAGAACTCTGGGTAGTTCTCAAGTTTAGGTGGAAAGCAGCTTCTGTATGGAGCTCTCTCAACCCCAGCGACACTCTAGACCTGCTCACCTCAAATGTCTGTTTTTCTATCAAAATATTTAAGCATAGGATTAGCACAGTGCCATCCACGCCGAGATAGAAAAGGACAAAGTCTTTTGCCATTTGTACAGCAAAATCTTTAAGCATAGGATTAGCACACTGCTGTCCTTGCCGAGCTGTAAAATGACAAAAGCCAATTACCACTCCAGGCACAGTATTACAGTTTTGAATTGGTAAAATACCAAACAAACCAACCTGAAATGAGTAAAAGCAACCCCTGACACAGTGTTTCGCTCTAATTAGAGCTCTTCAGAGAGGTATAGCTTTGTCCAGACACAAGGGAGCACCCAGTATAAATCAATGAAATATCCTTTCAGGCATAGAGTGATGAATAAATTATGCAAAAAAGAAGCAGAGAACTCTGGGTAGTTCTCAAGTTTAGGTCGAAAGCAGCTCCTGTATGGAGCACTCTCAACATCAGCGACACTCTAGATCTGCTCACCTCAAATGTCTGTTTTTCTATCAAAATATTTAAGCATAGGATTAGCACAGTGCCAACCACGCCGAGATAGAAAAGGACAAAGTATTTTGCCATTTGTACAGCAAAGTCTTTAAGCATAGGACTAGCACAGTGCTGTCCTTGCCGAGCTGTAAAATGACAAAAGCCAATTACCACTCCAGGCACAATATTACAGCTTTGAATTGGTAAAATACCAATCAAACCAACCTGAAATGAGTAAAAACAACCCCTGACACAGTGTTTCGCTCTAATTAGAGCTCTTCAGAGAGGTATAGCTTTGTCCAGACGCAAGGGAACACCCAGTATAAGTCAAAGAAATACCCTTTCAGGCATAGAGTGACGAATAAATTATGCAAAAAAGAAGCAGAGAACTCTGGGTAGTTCTCAAGTTTAGGTGGAAAGCAGCTCCTGTATGGCGCTCTCTCAACACAAGCGACACTCTAGATCTGCTCACCTCAAATGTCTGTTTTTCTATCAAAATATTTAAGCATAGGATTAGCACAGTGCCAACCACGCCGAGATAGAAAAGGACAAAGTCTTTTGCCATTTGTACAGCAAAGTCTTTAAGCATAGGACTAGCACAGTGCTGTCCTTGCCGATCTGTAAAATGACAAAAGCCAATTACCACTCCAGGCACAGTATTACAGCTTTGAATGGGTAAAATACCAATCAAGCCAAACTGAAATGAGTAAAAGCAACCCCTGACACAATGTTTCGCTCTAATTAGAGCTCTTCAGAGTGGTATAACTTTGTCCAGACACAAGGGAGCACCCAGTATAAGTCAATGAAATACCCTTTCAGGCATAGAGTGACGAATAAATTATGCAAAAAAGAAGCAGAGAACTCTGGGTAGTTCTCAAGTTTAGGTGGAAAGCAGCTCCTGTATGGAGCACTCTCAACACCAGCGACAATCTAGATCTGCTCACCTCAAATGTCTGTTTTTCTATCAAAATCTTTAAGCATAGGATTAGCACAGTGCCAACCACGCCGAGATAGAAAAGGACAAAGTCTTTTGCCATTTGTACAGCAAAGTCTTTAAGTATAGGACTAGCACAGTGCTGTGTTTGCCGAGCTGCAAATTGACAAAAGCCAATTACTACTCCAGACACAGTATTACAGCTTTGAATTGGTAAAATACCAATCAAGCCAACCTGAAATGAGTAAAAGCAACCCCTGACAAAGTGTTTCGCTCTAATTAGAGCTCTTCAGAGAGGTATAGCTTTGTCCAGACACAAGGGAGCACCCAGTATAAGTCAATGAAATACCCTTTCAGGCATAGAGTGACAAATAAATTATGCAAAAAAGAAGCAGAGAACTCTGGGTAGTTCTCAAGATTAGGTGGAAAGCAGCTTCAGAATGGAGCACTCTCAACACCAGCGACACTCTTGATCTGCTCACCTCAAATGTCTGTTTTTCTATCAAAATCTTTAAGCATAGGATTAGCACAGTGCCATCCACGCCGAGATAGAAAAGGACAAAGTCTTTTGCCATTTGTACAGCAAAATCTTTAAGCATAGGATTAGCACACTGCTGTCCTTGCCGAGCTGTAAAATGACAAAAGCCAATTACCACTCCAGGCACAGTATTACAGTTTTGAATTGGTAAAATACCAAACAAACCAACCTGAAATGAGTAAAAGCAACCCCTGACACAGTGTTTCGCTCTAATTAGAGCTCTTCAGAGAGGTATAGCTTTGTCCAGACACAAGGGAGCACCCAGTATAAATCAATGAAATATCCTTTCAGGCATAGAGTGATGAATAAATTATGCAAAAAAGAAGCAGAGAACTCTGGGTAGTTCTCAAGTTTAGGTCGAAAGCAGCTCCTGTATGGAGCACTCTCAACATCAGCGACACTCTAGATCTGCTCACCTCAAATGTCTGTTTTTCTATCAAAATCTTTAAGCATAGGATTAGCACAGTGCCAACCACGCCGAGATAGAAAAGAACAAAGTCTTTTGCCATTTGTCCAGCAAAGTCTTTAAGCATAGGACTAGCACAGTGCTGTCCTTGCCGAGCTGTAAATTGACAAAAGCCAATTACCACTCCAGACACAGTATTACAGCTTTGAATTGGTAAAATACCTTTCAAGCCAACCTGAAATGAATAAAAGCAACCCCTGACACAGTGTTTCGCTCTAATTAGAGCTCTTCAGAGTGGTATAACTTTGTCCAGACACAAGGGAGCACCCAGTATAAGTCAATGAAATACCCTTTCTGGCATAGAGTGACGAATAAATTATGCAAAAAAGAAGCAGAGAACTCTGGGTAGTTCTCAAGTTTAGGTGGAAAGCAGCTTCTGTATGGAGCACTCTCAACACCAGCGACACTCTAGATCTGCTCACCTCAAATGTCTGTTTTTCTATCAAAATATTTAAGCATAGGATTAGCACAGTGCCAACCACGCCGAGATAGAAAAGGACAAAGTCTTTTGCCATTTGTACAGCAAAGTCTTTAAGCATAGGACTAGCACAGTGCTGTCCTTGCCGATCTGTAAAATGACAAAAGCCAATTACCACTCCAGGCACAATATTACAGCTTTGAATTGGTAAAATACCAATCAAACCAACCTGAAATGAGTAAAAACAACCCCTGACACAGTGTTTCGCTCTAATTAGAGCTCTTCAGAGAGGTATAGCTTTGTCCAGACACAAGGGAGCACCCAGTATAAGTCAAAGAAATACCCTTTCAGGCATAGAGTGACGAATAAATTATGCAAAAAAGAAGCAGAGAACTCTGGGTAGTTCTCAAGTTTAGGTGGAAAGCAGCTTCTGTATTGAGCACTCTCAACACCAGCGACACTCTAGATCTGCTCACCTCAAATGTCTGTTTTTCTATCAAAATCATTAAGCATAGGATTAGCACAGTGCCAACCACGCCGAGATAGAAAAGGATAAAGTCTTTTGCCATTTGTACAACAAAGTCTTTAAGCATAGGACTAGCACAGTGCTGTCCTTGCCGAGCTGTAAAATGACAAAAGCCAATTAGCACTCCAGGCACAGTATTACAGCTTTGAATAGGTAAAATACCAATCAAGCAAACCTGAAATGAGTAAAAGTAACCCCTGACACAGTGTTTCGCTCTAATTAGAGCTTTTCAGAGAGGTATAGCTTTGTCCAGGCACAAGGGAGCACCCAGTATAAGTAAAAAAAATACCCTTTCAGGCATAGAGTGACGAATAAATTATGCAAAAAAGAAGCAGAGAACTCTGGGTAGTTCTCAAGTTTAGGTGGAAAGCAGCTTCTGTATGGAGCTCTCTCAACCCCAGCGACACTCTAGACCTGCTCACCTCAAATGTCTGTTTTTCTATCAAAATATTTAAGCATAGGATTAGCACAGTGCCATCCACGCCGAGATAGAAAAGGACAAAGTCTTTTGCCATTTGTACAGCAAAATCTTTAAGCATAGGATTAGCACACTGCTGTCCTTGCCGAGCTGTAAAATGACAAAAGCCAATTACCACTCCAGGCACAGTATTACAGTTTTGAATTGGTAAAATACCAAACAAACCAACCTGAAATGAGTAAAAGCAACCCCTGACACAGTGTTTCGCTCTAATTAGAGCTCTTCAGAGAGGTATAGCTTTGTCCAGACACAAGGGAGCACCCAGTATAAATCAATGAAATATCCTTTCAGGCATAGAGTGATGAATAAATTATGCAAAAAAGAAGCAGAGAACTCTGGGTAGTTCTCAAGTTTAGGTCGAAAGCAGCTCCTGTATGGAGCACTCTCAACATCAGCGACACTCTAGATCTGCTCACCTCAAATGTCTGTTTTTCTATCAAAATATTTAAGCATAAGATTAGCACAGTGCCAACCACGCCGAGATAGAAAAGGACAAAGTATTTTGCCATTTGTACAGCAAAGTCTTTAAGCATAGGACTAGCACAGTGCTGTCCTTGCCGAGCTGTAAAATGACAAAAGCCAATTACCACTCCAGGCACAATATTACAGCTTTGAATTGGTAAAATACCAATCAAACCAACCTGAAATGAGTAAAAACAACCCCTGACACAGTGTTTCGCTCTAATTAGAGCTCTTCAGAGAGGTATAGCTTTGTCCAGACGCAAGGGAGCACCCAGTATAAGTCAAAGAAATACCCTTTCAGGCATAGAGTGACGAATAAATTATGCAAAAAAGAAGCAGAGAACTCTGGGTAGTTCTCAAGTTTAGGTGGAAAGCAGCTCCTGTATGGAGCTCTCTCAACCCCAGCGACACTCTAGATCTGCTCACCTCAAATGTCTGTTTTTCTATCAAAATATTTAAGCATAGGATTAGCACAGTGCCAACCACGCCGAGATAGAAAAGGACAAAGTCTTTTGCCATTTGTACAGCAAAGTCTTTAAGCATAGGACTAGCACAGTGCTGTCCTTGCCGATCTGTAAAATGACAAAAGCCAATTACCACTCCAGGCACAGTATTACAGCTTTGAATGGGTAAAATACCAATCAAGCCAAACTGAAATGAGTAAAAGCAACCCCTGACACAATGTTTCGCTCTAATTAGAGCTCTTCAGAGTGGTATAACTTTGTCCAGACACAAGGGAGCACCCAGTATAAGTCAATGAAATACCCTTTCAGGCATAGAGTGGCGAATAAATTATGCAAAAAAGAAGCAGAGAACTCTGGGTAGTTCTCAAGTTTAGGTGGAAAGCAGCTCCTGTATGGAGCACTCTCAACACCAGCGACAATCTAGATCTGCTCACCTCAAATGTCTGTTTTTCTATCAAAATCTTTAAGCATAGGATTAGCACAGTGCCAACCACGCCGAGATAGAAAAGGACAAAGTCTTTTGCCATTTGTACAGCAAAGTCTTTAAGTATAGGACTAGCACAGTGCTGTGTTTGCCGAGCTGCAAATTGACAAAAGCCAATTACTACTCCAGACACAGTATTACAGCTTTGAATTGGTAAAATACCAATCAAGCCAACCTGAAATGAGTAAAAGCAACCCCTGACAAAGTGTTTCGCTCTAATTAGAGCTCTTCAGAGAGGTATAGCTTTGTCCAGACACAAGGGAGCACCCAGTATAAGTCAATGAAATACCCTTTCAGGCATAGAGTGACAAATAAATTATGCAAAAAAGAAGCAGAGAACTCTGGGTAGTTCTCAAGATTAGGTGGAAAGCAGCTTCAGTATGGAGCACTCTCAACACCAGCGACACTCTTGATCTGCTCACCTCAAATGTCTGTTTTTCTATCAAAATCTTTAAGCATAGGATTAGCACAGTGCCATCCACGCCGAGATAGAAAAGGACAAAGTCTTTTGCCATTTGTACAGCAAAATCTTTAAGCATAGGATTAGCACACTGCTGTCCTTGCCGAGCTGTAAAATGACAAAAGCCAATTACCACTCCAGGCACAGTATTACAGTTTTGAATTGGTAAAATACCAAACAAACCAACCTGAAATGAGTAAAAGCAACCCCTGACACAGTGTTTCGCTCTAATTAGAGCTCTTCAGAGAGGTATAGCTTTGTCCAGACACAAGGGAGCACCCAGTATAAATCAATGAAATATCCTTTCAGGCATAGAGTGATGAATAAATTATGCAAAAAAGAAGCAGAGAACTCTGGGTAGTTCTCAAGTTTAGGTCGAAAGCAGCTCCTGTATGGAGCACTCTCAACATCAGCGACACTCTAGATCTGCTCACCTCAAATGTCTGTTTTTCTATCAAAATCTTTAAGCATAGGATTAGCACAGTGCCAACCACGCCGAGATAGAAAAGAACAAAGTCTTTTGCCATTTGTCCAGCAAAGTCTTTAAGCATAGGACTAGCACAGTGCTGTCCTTGCCGAGCTGTAAATTGACAAAAGCCAATTACCACTCCAGACACAGTATTACAGCTTTGAATTGGTAAAATACCAATCAAGCCAACCTGAAATGAGTAAAAGCAACCCCTGTCACAGTGTTTCGCTCTAATTAGAGCTCTTCAGAGTGGTATAACTTTGTCCAGACACAAGGGAGCACCCAGTATAAGTCAATGAAATACCCTTTCAGGCATAGAGTGACGAATAAATTATGCAAAAAAGAAGCAGAGAACTCTGGGTAGTTCTCAAGTTTAGGTGGAAAGCAGCTCCTGTATGGAGCACTCTCAACACCAGCGACACTCTAGATCTGCTCACCTCAAATGTCTGTTTTTCTATCAAAATCTTTAAGCATAGGATTAGCACAGTGCCAACCACGCCGAGATAGAAAAGGACAAAGTCTTTTGCCATTTGTACAGCAAAGTCTTTAAGCATAGGATTAGCACAGTGCTGTCCTTGCCGAGCTGTAAAATGACAAAAGCCAATTACCACTCCAGGCACAGTATTACAGTTTTGAATTGGTAAAATTCTAAACAAGCCAACCTGAAATGAGTAAAAGCAACCCCTGACACAGTGTTTCGCTCTAATTAGAGCTCTTCAGAGAGGTATAGCTTTGTCCAGACACAAGGGAGCACCCAGTATAAGTCAAAGAAATACCCTTTCAGGCATAGAGTGACGAATAAATTATGCAAAAAAGAAGCAGAGAACTCTGGGTAGTTCTCAAGATTAGGTGGAAAGCAGCTTCTGTATGGAGCACTCTCAACACCAGCGACACTCTAGATCTGCTCACCTCAAATGTCTGTTTTTCTATCAAAATATTTAAGCATAGGATTAGCACAGTGCCAACCACGCCGAGATAGAAAAGGACAAAGTCTTTTGCCATTTGTACAGCAAAGTCTTTAAGCATAGGACTAGCACAGTGCTGTCCTTGCCGATCTGTAAAATGACAAAAGCCAATTACCACTCCAGGCACAGTATTACAGCTTTGAATGGGTAAAATACCAATCAAGCCAAACTGAAATGAGTAAAAGCAACCCCTGACACAATGTTTCGCTCTAATTAGAGCTCTTCAGAGTGGTATAACTTTGTCCAGACACAAGGGAGCACCCAGTATAAGTCAATGAAATACCCTTTCAGGCATAGAGTGACGAATAAATTATGCAAAAAAGAAGCAGAGAACTCTGGGTAGTTCTCAAGTTTAGGTGGAAAGCAGCTCCTGTATGGAGCACTCTCAACACCAGCGACACTCTAGATCTGCTCACCTCAAATGTCTGTTTTTCTATCAAAATCTTTAAGCATAGGATTAGCACAGTGCCAACCACGCCGAGATAGAAAAGGACAAAGTCTTTTGCCATTTGTACAGCAAAGTCTTTAAGCATAGGACTAGCACAGTGCTGTGTTTGCCGAGCTGCAAATTGACAAAAGCCAATTACTACTCCAGACACAGTATTACAGCTTTGAATTGGTAAAATACCAATCAAGCCAACCTGAAATGAGTAAAAGCAACCCCTGACAAAGTGTTTCGCTCTAATTAGAGCTCTTCAGAGAGGTATAGCTTTGTCCAGACACAAGGGAGCACCCAGTATAAGTCAATGAAATACCCTTTCAGGCATAGAGTGACAAATAAATTATGCAAAAAAGAAGCAGAGAACTCTGGGTAGTTCTCAAGATTAGGTGGAAAGCAGCTTCAGTATGGAGCACTCTCAACACCAGCGACACTCTTGATCTGCTCACCTCAAATGTCTGTTTTTCTATCAAAATCTTTAAGCATAGGATTAGCACAGTGCCATCCACGCCGAGATAGAAAAGGACAAAGTCTTTTGCCATTTGTACAGCAAAATCTTTAAGCATAGGATTAGCACACTGCTGTCCTTGCCGAGCTGTAAAATGACAAAAGCCAATTACCACTCCAGGCACAGTATTACAGTTTTGAATTGGTAAAATACCAAACAAACCAACCTGAAATGAGTAAAAGCAACCCCTGACACAGTGTTTCGCTCTAATTAGAGCTCTTCAGAGAGGTATAGCTTTGTCCAGACACAAGGGAGCACCCAGTATAAATCAATGAAATATCCTTTCAGGCATAGAGTGATGAATAAATTATGCAAAAAAGAAGCAGAGAACTCTGGGTAGTTCTCAAGTTTAGGTCGAAAGCAGCTCCTGTATGGAGCACTCTCAACATCAGCGACACTCTTGATCTGCTCACCTCAAATGTCTGTTTTTCTATCAAAATCTTTAAGCATAGGATTAGCACAGTGCCAACCACGCCGAGATAGAAAAGAACAAAGTCTTTTGCCATTTGTCCAGCAAAGTCTTTAAGCATAGGACTAGCACAGTGCTGTCCTTGCCGAGCTGTAAATTGACAAAAGCCAATTACCACTCCAGACACAGTATTACAGCTTTGAATTGGTAAAATACCAATCAAGCCAACCTGAAATGAGTAAAAGCAACCCCTGACACAGTGTTTCGCTCTAATTAGAGCTCTTCAGAGTGGTATAACTTTGTCCAGACACTAGGGAGCACCCAGTATAAGTCAATGAAATACCCTTTCAGGCATAGAGTGACGAATAAATTATGCAAAAAAGAAGCAGAGAACTCTGGGTAGTTCTCAAGTTTAGGTGGAAAGCAGCTCCTGTATGGAGCACTCTCAACACCAGCGACACTCTAGATCTGCTCACCTCAAATGTCTGTTTTTCTATCAAAATCTTTAAGCATAGGATTAGCACAGTGCCAACCACGCCGAGATAGAAAAGGACAAAGTCTTTTGCCATTTGTACAGCAAAGTCTTTAAGCATAGGATTAGCACAGTGCTGTCCTTGCCGAGCTGTAAAATGACAAAAGCCAATTACCACTCCAGGCACAGTATTACAGTTTTGAATTGGTAAAATTCCAAACAAGCCAACCTGAAATGAGTAAAAGCAACCCCTGACACAGTGTTTCGCTCTAATTAGAGCTCTTCAGAGAGGTATAGCTTTGTCCAGACACAAGGGAGCACCCAGTATAAGTCAAAGAAATACCCTTTCAGGCATAGAGTGACGAATAAATTATGCAAAAAAGAAGCAGAGAACTCTGGGTAGTTCTCAAGATTAGGTGGAAAGCAGCTTCTGTATGGAGCACTCTCAACACCAGCGACACTCTAGATCTGCTCACCTCAAATGTCTGTTTTTCTATCAAAATATTTAAGCATAGGATTAGCACAGTGCCAACCACGCGGAGATAGAAAAGGACAAAGTCTTTTGCCATTTGTACAGCAAAGTCTTTAAGCATAGGACTAGCACAGTGCTGTCCTTGCCGATCTGTAAAATGACAAAAGCCAATTACCACTCCAGGCACAGTATTACAGCTTTGAATGGGTAAAATACCAATCAAGCCAAACTGAAATGAGTAAAAGCAACCCCTGACACAATGTTTCGCTCTAATTAGAGCTCTTCAGAGTGGTATAACTTTGTCCAGACACAAGGGAGCACCCAGTATAAGTCAATGAAATACCCTTTCAGGCATAGAGTGACGAATAAATTATGCAAAAAAGAAGCAGAGAACTCTGGGTAGTTCTCAAGTTTAGGTGGAAAGCAGCTCCTGTATGGAGCACTCTCAACACCAGCGACACTCTAGATCTGCTCACCTCAAATGTCTGTTTTTCTATCAAAATCTTTAAGCATAGGATTAGCACAGTGCCAACCACGCCGAGATAGAAAAGGACAAAGTCTTTTGCCATTTGTACAGCAAAGTCTTTAAGTATAGGACTAGCACAGTGCTGTGTTTGCCGAGCTGCAAATTGACAAAAGCCAATTACTACTCCAGACACAGTATTACAGCTTTGAATTGGTAAAATACCAATCAAGCCAACCTGAAATGAGTAAAAGCAACCCCTGACAAAGTGTTTCGCTCTAATTAGAGCTCTTCAGAGAGGTATAGCTTTGTCCAGACACAAGGGAGCACCCAGTATAAGTCAATGAAATACCCTTTCAGGCATAGAGTGACAAATAAATTATGCAAAAAAGAAGCAGAGAACTCTGGGTAGTTCTCAAGATTAGGTGGAAAGCAGCTTCAGTATGGAGCACTCTCAACACCAGCGACACTCTTGATCTGCTCACCTCAAATGTCTGTTTTTCTATCAAAATCTTTAAGCATAGGATTAGCACAGTGCCATCCACGCCGAGATAGAAAAGGACAAAGTCTTTTGCCATTTGTACAGCAAAATCTTTAAGCATAGGATTAGCACACTGCTGTCCTTGCCGAGCTGTAAAATGACAAAAGCCAATTACCACTCCAGGCACAGTATTACAGTTTTGAATTGGTAAAATACCAAACAAACCAACCTGAAATGAGTAAAAGCAACCCCTGACACAGTGTTTCGCTCTAATTAGAGCTCTTCAGAGAGGTATAGCTTTGTCCAGACACAAGGGAGCACCCAGTATAAATCAATGAAATATCCTTTCAGGCATAGAGTGATGAATAAATTATGCAAAAAAGAAGCAGAGAACTCTGGGTAGTTCTCAAGTTTAGGTCGAAAGCAGCTCCTGTATGGAGCACTCTCAACATCAGCGACACTCTAGATCTGCTCACCTCAAATGTCTGTTTTTCTATCAAAATCTTTAAGCATAGGATTAGCACAGTGCCAACCACGCCGAGATAGAAAAGGACAAAGTCTTTTGCCATTTGTCCAGCAAAGTCTTTAAGCATAGGACTAGCACAGTGCTGTCCTTGCCGAGCTGTAAATTGACAAAAGCCAATTACCACTCCAGACACAGTATTACAGCTTTGAATTGGTAAAATACCAATCAAGCCAACCTGAAATGAGTAAAAGCAACCCCTGACACAGTGTTTCGCTCTAATTAGAGCTCTTCAGAGTGGTATAACTTTGTCCAGACACAAGGGAGCACCCAGTATAAGTCAATGAAATACCCTTTCAGGCATAGAGTGACGAATAAATTATGCAAAAAAGAAGCAGAGAACTCTGGGTAGTTCTCAAGTTTAGGTGGAAAGCAGCTCCTGTATGGAGCACTCTCAACACCAGCGACACTCTAGATCTGCTCACCTCAAATGTCTGTTTTTCTATCAAAATCTTTAAGCATAGGATTAGCACAGTGCCAACCACGCCGAGATAGAAAAGGACAAAGTCTTTTGCCATTTGTACAGCAAAGTCTTTAAGCATAGGATTAGCACAGTGCTGTCCTTGCCGAGCTGTAAAATGACAAAAGCCAATTACCACTCCAGGCACAGTATTACAGTTTTGAATTGGTAAAATTCCAAACAAGCCAACCTGAAATGAGTAAAAGCAACCCCTGACACAGTGTTTCGCTCTAATTAGAGCTCTTCAGAGAAGTATAGCTTTGTCCAGACACAAGGGAGCATCCAGTATAAGTCAAAGAAATACCCTTTCAGGCATAGAGTGACGAATAAATTATGCAAAAAAGAAGCAGAGAACTCTGGGTAGTTCTCAAGATTAGGTGGAAAGCAGCTTCTGTATGGAGCACTCTCAACACCAGCGACACTCTAGATCTGCTCACCTCAAATGTCTGTTTTTCTATCAAAATATTTAAGCATAGGATTAGCACAGTGCCAACCACGCCGAGATAGAAAAGGACAAAGTCTTTTGCCATTTGTACAGCAAAGTCTTTAAGCATAGGACTAGCACAGTGCTGTCCTTGCCGATCTGTAAAATGACAAAAGCCAATTACCACTCCAGGCACAGTATTACAGCTTTGAATGGGTAAAATAACAATCAAGCCAAACTGAAATGAGTAAAAGCAACCCCTGACACAATGTTTCGCTCTAATTAGAGCTCTTCAGAGTGGTATAACTTTGTCCAGACACAAGGGAGCACCCAGTATAAGTCAATGAAATACCCTTTCAGGCATAGAGTGACGAATAAATTATGCAAAAAAGAAGCAGAGAACTCTGGGTAGTTCTCAAGTTTAGGTGGAAAGCAGCTCCTGTATGGAGCACTCTCAACACCAGCGACACTCTAGATCTGCTCACCTCAAATGTCTGTTTTTCTATCAAAATCTTTAAGCATAGGATTAGCACAGTGCCAACCACGCCGAGATAGAAAAGGACAAAGTCTTTTGCCATTTGTACAGCAAAGTCTTTAAGTATAGGACTAGCACAGTGCTGTGTTTGCCGAGCTGCAAATTGACAAAAGCCAATTACTACTCCAGACACAGTATTACAGCTTTGAATTGGTAAAATACCAATCAAGCCAACCTTAAATGAGTAAAAGCAACCCCTGACAAAGTGTTTCGCTCTAATTAGAGCTCTTCAGAGAGGTATAGCTTTGTCCAGACACAAGGGAGCACCCAGTATAAGTCAATGAAATACCCTTTCAGGCATAGAGTGACGAATAAATTATGCAAAAAAGAAGCAGAGAACTCTGGGTAGTTCTCAAGATTAGGTGGAAAGCAGCTTCAGTATGGAGCACTCTCAACACCAGCGACACTCTTGATCTGCTCACCTCAAATGTCTGTTTTTCTATCAAAATCTTTAAGCATAGGATTAGCACAGTGCCATCCACGCCGAGATAGAAAAGGACAAAGTCTTTTGCCATTTGTACAGCAAAATCTTTAAGCATAGGATTAGCACACTGCTGTCCTTGCCGAGCTGTAAAATGACAAAAGCCAATTACCACTCCAGGCACAGTATTACAGTTTTGAATTGGTAAAATACCAAACAAACCAACCTGAAATGAGTAAAAGCAACCCCTGACACAGTGTTTCGCTCTAATTAGAGCTCTTCAGAGAGGTATAGCTTTGTCCAGACACAAGGGAGCACCCAGTATAAATCAATGAAATATCCTTTCAGGCATAGAGTGATGAATAAATTATGCAAAAAAGAAGCAGATAACTCTGGGTAGTTCTCAAGTTTAGGTCGAAAGCAGCTCCTGTATGGAGCACTCTCAACATCAGCGACACTCTAGATCTGCTCACCTCAAATGTCTGTTTTTCTATCAAAATCTTTAAGCATAGGATTAGCACAGTGCCAACCACGCCGAGATAGAAAAGAACAAAGTCTTTTGCCATTTGTCCAGCAAAGTCTTTAAGCATAGGACTAGCACAGTGCTGTCCTTGCCGAGCTGTAAATTGACAAAAGCCAATTACCACTCCAGACACAGTATTACAGCTTTGAATTGGTAAAATACCAATCAAGCCAACCTGAAATGAGTAAAAGCAACCCCTGACACAGTGTTTCGCTCTAATTAGAGCTCTTCAGAGTGGTATAACTTTGTCCAGACACAAGGGAGCACCCAGTATAAGTCAATGAAATACCCTTTCAGGCATAGAGTGACGAATAAATTATGCAAAAAAGAAGCAGAGAACTCTGGGTAGTTCTCAAGTTTAGGTGGAAAGCAGCTCCTGTATGGAGCACTCTCAACACCAGCGACACTCTAGATCTGCTCACCTCAAATGTCTGTTTTTCTATCAAAATCTTTAAGCATAGGATTAGCACAGTGCCAACCACGCCGAGATAGAAAAGGACAAAGTCTTTTGCCATTTGTACAGCAAAGTCTTTAAGCATAGGATTAGCACAGTGCTGTCCTTGCCGAGCTGTAAAATGACAAAAGCCAATTACCACTCCAGGCACAGTATTACAGTTTTGAATTGGTAAAATTCCAAACAAGCCAACCTGAAATGAGTAAAAGCAACCCCTGACACAGTGTTTCGCTCTAATTAGAGCTCTTCAGAGAGGTATAGCTTTGTCCAGACACAAGGGAGCACCTAGTATAAGTCAAAGAAATACCCTTTCAGGCATAGAGTGACGAATAAATTATGCAAAAAAGAAGCAGAGAACTCTGGGTAGTTCTCAAGATTAGGTGGAAAGCAGCTTCTGTATGGAGCACTCTCAACACCAGCGACCCTCTAGATCTGCTCACCTCAAATGTCTGTTTTTCTATCAAAAACTTTAAGCATAGGATTAGCACAGTGCCATCCACGCCGAGATAGAAAAGGACAAAGTCTTTTCCCATTTGTACAGCAAAGTCTTTAAGCATAGGATTAGCTCAGTAATGTCCTTGCCGAGCTGTAAAATGACAAAAGCCAATTACCACTCCAGGCACAGTATTACAGCTTTGAATTGGTAAAATACTAAACAAACCAACCTGAAATGAGTAAAAGCAACCCCTGAAACAGTGTTTCGCTCTAATTAGAGCTCTTCAGAGAGGTATAGCTTTGTCCAGACACAAGGGAGCACCCAGTATAAGTCAAAGAAATATCCTTTCAGGCATAGAGTGACAAATAAATTATGCAAAAAAGAAGCAGAGAACTCTGGGTAGTTCTCAAGTTTAGGTGGAAAGCAGCTCCTGTATGGAGCACTCTCAACACCAGCGACACTCTAGATCTGCTCACCTCAAATGTCTGTTTTTCTATCAAAATATTTAAGCATAGGATTAGCACAGTGCCAACCACGCCGAGATAGAAAAGGACAAAGTCTTTTGCCATTTGTACAGCAAAGTCTTTAAGCATAGGACTAGAACAGTGCTGTCCTTGCCGATCTGTAAAATGACGAAAGCCAATTACCACTCCAGGCACAGTATTACAACTTTGAATGGGTAAAATACCAATCAAGCCAAACTGAAATGAGTAAAAGCAACTACTGACACAGTGTTTCACTCTAATTAGAGCTCTTCAGAGAGGTATAGCTTTGTCCAGATACAAGGGAGCACCCAGTATAAGTCAAAGAAATAACCTTTCAGGCATAGAGTGACGAATAAATTATGCAAAAAAGAAGCAGAGAACTCTGGGTAGTTCTCAAGTTTAGGTGGAAAGCAGATCCTGTATGGAGCACTCTCAACACCAGCGACACTCTAGATCTGCTCACCTCAAATGTCTGTTTTTCTATCAAAATCTTTAAGCATAGGATTAGCACAGTGCCAACCACGCAGAGATAGAAAAGGAAAAAGTATTTTGCCATTTGTACAGCAAAGTCTTTAAGCATAGGACTAGCACAGTGCTGTCTTTGCTGAGCTGTAAATTGACAAAAGCCAATTACCACTCCAGACACAGTATTACAGCTTTGAATTGGTAAAATACCAATCAAGCCAACCTGAAATGAGTAAAAGCAACCCCTGACACAGTGTTTCGCTCTAATTAGAGGTCTTCAGAGAGGTATAGCTTTGTCCAGACACAAGGGAGCACCCAGAATAAGTCAAAAAAATACCCTTTCAGGCATAGAGTGACGAATAAATTATGCAAAAAAGAAGCAGAGAACTCTGGGTAGTTCTCAAGTTTAGGTGGAAAGCAGCTCTTGTATGGAGCACTTTCAACACCAGTGACACTCTAGATCTGCTCACCTCAAATGTCTGATTTTCTATCAAAATATTTAAGCATAGGATTAGCACAGTGCCAACCACGCAGAGATAGAAAAGGACAAAGTATTTTGCCATTTGTACAGCAAAGTCTTTAAGCATAGGACTAGCACAGTGCTGTCCTTGCCGAGCTGTAAAATGACAAAAGCCAATTACCACTCCAGGCACAATATTACAGCTTTGAATTGGTAAAATACCAATCAAACCAACCTGAAATGAGTAAAAACAACCCCTGACACAGTGTTTCGCTCTAATTAGAGCTCTTCAGAGAGGTATAGCTTTGTCCAGACACAAGGGAGCACCTAGTATAAGTCAAAGAAATACCCTTTCAGGCATAGAGTGACGAATAAATTATGCAAAAAAGAAGCAGAGAACTCTGGGTAGTTCTCAAGTTTAGGTGGAAAGCAGCTTCTGTATTGAGCACTCTCAACACCAGCGACACTCTAGATCTGCTCACCTCAAATGTCTGTTTTTCTATCAAAATCATTAAGCATAGGATTAGCACAGTGCCAACCACGCCGAGATAGAAAAGGATAAAGTCTTTTGCCATTTGTACAACAAAGTCTTTAAGCATAGGACTAGCACAGTGCTGTCCTTGCCGAGCTGTAAAATGACAAAAGCCAATTAGCACTCCAGGCACAGTATTACAGCTTTGAATGGGTAAAATACCAATCAAGCAAACCTGAAATGAGTAAAAGCAACCCCTGACACAGTGTTTCGCTCTAATTAGAGCTCTTCAGAGAGGTATAGCTTTGTCCAGACACAAGGGAGCACCCAGTATAAGTCAATGAAATACCCTTTCAGGCATAGAGTGACGAATAAATTATGCAAAAAAGAAGCAGAGAACTCTGGGTAGTTCTCAAGATTAGGTGGAAAGCAGCTTCTGTATGGAGCACTCTCAACATCAGCGACACTCTAGATCTGCTCACCTCAAATGTCTGTTTTTCTATCAAAATCTTTAAGCATAGGATTAGCACAGTGCCAACCACGCCGAGATAGAAAAGAACAAAGTCTTTTGCCATTTGTCCAGCAAAGTCTTTAAGCATAGGACTAGCACAGTGCTGTCCTTGCCGAGCTGTAAATTGACAAAAGCCAATTACCACTCCAGACACAGTATTACAGCTTTGAATTGGTAAAATACCAATCAAGCCAACCTGAAATGAGTAAAAGCAACCCCTGACACAGTGTTTCGCTCTAATTAGAGCTCTTCAGAGAGGTATAACTTTGTACAGACACAAGGGAGCACCCAGTATAAGTCAATGAAATACCCTTTCAGGCATAGAGTGACGAATAAATTATGCAAAAAAGAAGCAGAGAACTCTGGGTAGTTCTCAAGTTTAGGTGGAAAGCAGCTCCTGTATAGAGCACTCTCAACACCAGCGACACTCTAGATCTGCTCACCTCAAATGTCTGTTTTTCTATCAAAATCTTTAAGCATAGGATTAGCACAGTGCCAACCACGCCGAGATAGAAAAGGACAAAGTCTTGTGCCATTTGTACAGCAAAGTCTTTAAGCATAGGACTAGCACAGTGCTGTCTTTGCCGAGCTGTAAAATGAAAAAAGCCAATTAGCACTCCAGGCACAGTATTACAGCTTTGAATAGGTAAAATACCAATCAAGCAAACCTGAAATGAGTAAAAGCAACCCCTGACACAGTGTTTCGCTCTAATTAGAGCTTTTCAGAGAGGTATAGCTTTGTCCAGGCACAAGGGAGCACCCAGTATAAGTCAAAAAAATACCCTTTCAGGCATAGAGTGACGAATAAATTATGCAAAAAAGAAGCAGAGAACTCTGGGTAGTTCTCAAGTTTAGGTGGAAAGCAGCTTCTGTATGGAGCTCTCTCAACCCCAGCGACACTCTAGATCTGCTCACCTCAAATGTCTGTTTTTCTATCAAAATATTTAAGCATAGGATTAGCACAGTGCCAACCACGCCGAGATAGAAAAGGACAAAGTATTTTGCCATTTGTACAGCAATGTCTTTAAGCATAGGACTAGCACAGTGCTGTCCTTGCCGAGCTGTAAAATGACAAAAGCCAATTACCACTCCAGGCACAATATTACAGCTTTGAATTGGTAAAATACCAATCAAACCAACCTGAAATGAGTAAAAACAACCCCTGACACAGTGTTTCGCTCTAATTAGAGCTCTTCAGAGAGGTATAGCTTTGTCCAGACGCAAGGGAGCACCCAGTATAAGTCAAAAAAATACCCTTTCAGGCATAGAGTGACGAATAAATTATGCAAAAAAGAAGCAGAGAACTCTGGGTAGTTCTCAAGTTTAGGTGGAAAGCAGCTCCTGTATGGAGCTCTCTCAACACCAGCGACACTCTAGATCTGCTCACCTCAAATGTCTGTTTTTCTATCAAAATATTTAAGCATAGGATTAGCACAGTGCCAACCACGCCGAGATAGAAAAGGACAAAGTCTTTTGCCATTTGTACAGCAAAGTCTTTAAGCATAGGACTAGCACAGTGCTGTCCTTGCCGATCTGTAAAATGACAAAAGCCAATCACCACTCCAGGCACAGTATTACAGCTTTGAATGGGTAAAATACCAATCAAGCCAACCTGAAATGAGTAAAAGCAACCCCTGACACAGTGTTTCACTCTAATTAGAGCTCTTCAGAGAGGTATAGCTTTGTCCAGACACAAGGGAGCACCCAGTATAAGTCAATGAAATACCCTTTCAGGCATAGAGTGACGAATAAATTATGCAAAAAAGAAGCAGAGAACTCTGGGTAGTTCTCAAGATTAGGTGGAAAGCAGCTTCTGTATGGAGCACTCTCAACATCAGCGACACTCTAGATCTGCTCACCTCAAATGTCTGTTTTTCTATCAAAATCTTTAAGCATAGGATTAGCACAGTGCCAACCACGCCGAGATAGAAAAGAACAAAGTCTTTTGCCATTTGTCCAGCAAAGTCTTTAAGCATAGGACTAGCACAGTGCTGTCCTTGCCGAGCTGTAAATTGACAAAAGCCAATTACCACTCCAGACACAGTATTACAGCTTTGAATTGGTAAAATACCAATCAAGCCAACCTGAAATGAGTAAAAGCAACCCCTGACACAGTGTTTCGCTCTAATTAGAGCTCTTCAGAGAGGTATAACTTTGTCCAGACACAAGGGAGCACCCAGTATAAGTCAATGAAATACCCTTTCAGGCATAGAGTGACGAATAAATTATGCAAAAAAGAAGCAGAGAACTCTGGGTAGTTCTCAAGTTTAGGTGGAAAGCAGCTCCTGTATAGAGCACTCTCAACACCAGCGACACTCTAGATCTGCTCACCTCAAATGTCTGTTTTTCTATCAAAATCTTTAAGCATAGGATTAGCACAGTGCCAACCACGCCGAGATAGAAAAGGACAAAGTCTTTTGCCATTTGTACAGAAAAGTCTTTAAGCATAGGACTAGCACAGTGCTGTCTTTGCCGAGCTGTAAAATGACAAAAGCCAATTACCACTCCAGGCACAGTATTACAGCTTTGAATAGGTAAAATACCAATCAAGCCAACCTGAAATGAGTAAAAGCAACGCCTGACACAGTATTTCGCTCTAATTAGAGCTCTTCAGAGAGATATAGCTTTGTCCAGACACAAGGGAGCACCCAGTATAAGTCAATGAAATACACTTTCAGGCATAGAGTGACGAATAAATTATGCAAAAAAGAAGCAGAGAACTCTGGGTAGTTCTCAAGTTTAGGTCGAAAGCAGCTCCTGTATGGAGCACTCTCAACATCAGCAACACTCTAGATCTGCTCACATCAAATGTCGGTTTTTCTACCAAAATCTTTAAGCATTGGATTAGCTCAGTGCCATCCACGCCGAGATAGAAAAGGACAAAGTCTTTTGCCATTTGTACAGCAAAGTCTTTAAGCATAGGACTAGCACAGTGCTGTCCTTGCCGAGCTGTAAAATGACAAAAGCCAATTACCACTCCAGGCACAGTATTACAGCTTTGTATAGGTAAAATACCAATCAAGCCAACCTGAAATGAGTAAAAGCAACCCCTGACACAGTGTTTCGCTCTAATTAGAGCTCTTCAGAGAGGTATAGCTTTGTCCAGACACAAGGGAGCACCCAGTATAAGTCAAAGAAATACCCTTTCAGGCATAGAGTGACGAATAAATTATGCAAAAAAGAAGCAGAGAACTCTGCAAGTTTAGGTGGAAAGCAGATCCTGTATGGAGCACTCTCAACACCAGCGACACTCTAGATCTGCTCACCTCAAATGTCTGTTTTTCTATCAAAATAAATCTTTAAGCATAGGATTAGCACAGTGCCAACCACGCCGAGATAGAAAAGGACAAAGTCTTTTGCCATTTGTACAGCAAAGTCTTTAAGGATAGGACTAGCACAGTGCTGTGTTTGCCGAGCTGTAAATTGACAAAAGCCAATTACTACTCCAGATACAGTATTACAGCTTTGAATTGGTAAAATACCAATCAAGCCAACCTGAAATGAGTAAAAGCAACCCCTAACAAAGTGTTTCGCTCTAATTAGAGCTCTTCAGAGAGGTATAGCTTTGTCCAGACACAAGGGAGCACCCAGTATAAGTCAATGAAATACCCTTTCAGGCATAGAGTGACGAATAAATTATGCAAAAAAGAAGCAGAGAACTCTGGGTAGTTCTCAAGATTAGGTGGAAAGCAGCTTCAGTATGAAGCACTCTCAACACCAGCGACACTCTTGATCTGCTCACCTCAAATGTCTGTGTTGGACTTGGCCCTTTTTGCAGGGTCCTCCCTAAACTTTTTGCCTTCCTCCTGTATTTGTTCTGACCTGTTGTTGGCTGTTTTATGACTCTGGGCACCTTACCACTGCTGACCAGTGCTAAGGTGCATATGCTCTCCCTATGGTAAAAGGTATACATTGATTGGTGTCCATGTTTGGCTTATTCGGTTTACTATCAGCCCCTAGTAAAGTGCACCAGGAGTGCCAGGGCTTGTAAATGCGAATGCTGCTGGTGGGCCTGCAGCGCTGGTTGCGCCATCCACAGAAGCGGCCTTGTAAAATGTGTCTAGGGTCTGCCACTGCAGACCCTGCGTGCAGTCTGGTACTGTCGCGCTGACTGCGCAAGATCCCCCACTTGCCAGTCCCTAAACCTTCCCTTAACTACATATTAGCCACCCCTCTGGTAGGCCCAAGGGCAGGGTGCATTGTAGGCATAAGGTAGGACATGCCCTGATGTGTGTGGCATGTCTTAGTAGTGAATTACAGCCATTGTCGTTTTTCACTATTGAAGGCTACCTGCTCTCCATAGGCCAGAATGGGCTGCTGGGATCCCGCCAACGCTGTGACCCCAGTGGACTCAGAGAGCATGGTAGAGTGTCAAGTTTAGTATGCCTGAACTCAGGATGATAAAATACTTCTTGTAGTCAAGTTTATTTTAATATCCTGGGTTTGTAAATACTACTTTTAGAAAGTTAGTATTTACTGACCTGACCATCTCAGTCCGCCTCTGCTGTGTGTGTGTGTGTTCTGCCTAGCAACAGTAAGGAGCAGGGTGGGGGGATCCCCAGAGACAGGTTGGCTGCCAGGTGGTGGGTAGAGAGATTACACCTGGATGGGTGGGAGGAGTACACCTTGACTCTTGAATAGACCTGTGCTCTGCCACCACAAAGCCGGCGCCACCCCCTGTGGGGCGGCTGATGTATCTGCCCTGCTGCTGAAAGGAAAGAGCAGAGCCACAATAACAAAGTGCTCCAGAACTGGACTGAGCCAGGCCTAGGCCCCCTGGCGCTAAAGAACAAAAGAATCATGGTATAAAAGTAGGAGCCTGGCTCCTAAGAAATCAGAATCCTGTTTACCACAAAGAACCTCTGCCCGACTAGAAGGAGAAGAAGACGCCGGAGGAGCTGGCCTGCTGCTTGCCTTGCTGAGAGAGGAGAGGAAGAGACTTACTGAAAAGACTTTGCTACTTTGTGCTTGAACATTCTCCAAGGGCTTGATCTGAGCTTGCCCCCTGAACTGAACCCCAGGAACAGTGGGTTCTCTGTGCTTCTTGCTCGTCCTCCAATTCGAGCCGTGTGTGCATCCCGCTGGAAAAGAGACTGCGCCCCTCATCGCCCCTCCTAGGGCCGTGACACCCAGAAGCTCGCCTGCCTCAAACCCGTGAGAGCCCCGCTCCGTCCCGAGCCGCTCTCTGTCCCCGGGCCAGGCCGCCTGCATCCCTGTCACCGCCTGCTACTGGAGCGCGCTGAACGCGCTATCACCCCTCCTGCCGGAAGCCGTCCGACGACTGTGATCTACGCCGGGCCATCCAGCTGCACTGACTGTGCCCTGTGACCCCGCTTCGCTATCCTCGGACATCTCAGGCCGCGCCGCCCCCGCTGTGGAGACCCTCCTGCACCGCCGTGCTAAAGGGTCGCGGGCCGCGCCTGCCTACTTGCCCACACCTGCTGATTGAGGACCCAAGAACACTTCCCAAGCTGAGAGTCGCACCGACCTGTGCCGACTCTCCACATCACGAAAGAAGTTCCAGTATCGGGCTCGGGGCCCGCAACGCCTTATTTCCCCGTTCGCAGGAGTCGATCTCTGTGAGTACTGGAACTACAAGTAAAGAGACTACGAACTGTCCATTTGAAACTACGAACCAAGAACATTTGCCTGCTGTATAACCTGGTGGCCTAGCGAAAACGTTATTGGTCTTGTGATAAGTCTGTTGAGATATATATACCTTATTTTTACATAAAGAAACGTATTTTTATATATATCCAAGTCTGGTGTCCGTTTCTGGGGGGATTGATGTATTTACTGTGTGTATGATTGTAAGTGCTTAACCAACAACGCCTGAGGAATCGCCTTGGCTGCTCACGCCACGCACCTAGAGGGTGAGCAAGGGTCATTCGCGAGGGGTTATCCTGCGCCCTGACGTGGAGGAGAGGGTTCCTGCTTGACACAAGGGCAACCTTGCGCCAACCAGAGATCCCCGACTCTAACAGTCTGTTTTTCTATCAAAATCTTTAAGCATAGGATTAGCACAGTGCCATCCACGCCGAGATAGAAAAGGACAAAGTCTTTTGCCATTTGTACAGCAAAGTCTTTACGCATAGGATTAGCACAGTGCTGTCCTTGCCGAGCTGTAAAATGACAAAAGCCAATTACCACTCCAGGCACAGTATTACAGTTTTGAATTGGTAAAATACCAAACAAGCCAACCTGAAATGAGTAAAAGCAACCCCTGACACAGTGTTTCGCTCTAATTAGAGCTCTTCAGAGAGGTATAGCTTTGTCCAGACACAAGGGAGCACCCAGTATAAATCAATGAAATATCCTTTCAGGCATAGAGTGACGAATAAATTATGCAAAAAAGAAGCAGAGAACTCTGGGTAGTTCTCAAGTTTAGGTCGAAAGCAGCTCCTGTATGGAGCACTCTCAACATCAGCGACACTCTAGATCTGCTCACCTCAAATGTCTGTTTTTCTATCAAAATCTTTAAGGATAGGATTAGCACAGTGCCAACCACGCCGAGATAGAAAAGAACAAAGTCTTTTGCCATTTGTCCAGCAAAGTCTTTAAGCATAGGACTAGCACAGTGCTGTCCTTGCCGAGCTGTAAATTGACAAAAGCCAATTACCACTCCAGACACAATATTACAGCTTTGAATTGGTAAAATACCAATCAAACCAACCTGAAATGAGTAAAAACAACCCCTGACACAGTGTTTCGCTCTAATTAGAGCTCTTCAGAGAGGTATAGCTTTGTCCAGACGCAAGGGAGCACCCAGTATAAGTCAAAAAAATACCCTTTCAGGCATAGAGTGACGAATAAATTATGCAAAAAAGAAGCAGAGAACTCTGGGTAGTTCTCAAGTTTAGGTGGAAAGCAGCTCCTGTATGGAGCTCTCTCAACACCAGCGACACTCTAGATCTGCTCACCTCAAATGTCTGTTTTTCTATCAAAATATTTAAGCATAGGATTAGCACAGTGCCAACCACGCCGAGATAGAAAAGGACAAAGTCTTTTGCCATTTGTACAGCAAAGTCTTTAAGCATAGGACTAGCACAGTGCTGTCCTTGCCGATCTGTAAAATGACAAAAGCCAATCACCACTCCAGGCACAGTATTACAGCTTTGAATGGGTAAAATACCAATCAAGCCAACCTGAAATGAGTAAAAGCAACCCCTGACACAGTGTTTCACTCTAATTAGAGCTCTTCAGAGAGGTATAGCTTTGTCCAGACACAAGGGAGCACCCAGTATAAGTCAATGAAATACCCTTTCAGGCATAGAGTGACGAATAAATTATGCAAAAAAGAAGCAGAGAACTCTGGGTAGTTCTCAAGATTAGGTGGAAAGCAGCTTCTGTATGGAGCACTCTCAACATCAGCGACACTCTAGATCTGCTCACCTCAAATGTCTGTTTTTCTATCAAAATCTTTAAGCATAGGATTAGCACAGTGCCAACCACGCCGAGATAGAAAAGAACAAAGTCTTTTGCCATTTGTCCAGCAAAGTCTTTAAGCATAGGACTAGCACAGTGCTGTCCTTGCCGAGCTGTAAATTGACAAAAGCCAATTACCACTCCAGACACAGTATTACAGCTTTGAATTGGTAAAATACCAATCAAGCCAACCTGAAATGAGTAAAAGCAACCCCTGACACAGTGTTTCGCTCTAATTAGAGCTCTTCAGAGAGGTATAACTTTGTCCAGACACAAGGGAGCACCCAGTATAAGTCAAAGAAATACCCTTTCAGGCATAGAGTGACGAATAAATTATGCAAAAAAGAAGCAGAGAACTCTGGGTAGTTCACAAGTTTAGGTGGAAAGCAGCTCCTGTATGGAGCACTCTCAACACCAGCGACACTCTAGATCTGCTCACCTCAAATTTCGGTTTTTCTACCAAAATCTTTAAGCATTGGATTAGCTCAGTGCCATCCACGCCGAGATAGAAAAGGACAAAGACTTTTGCCATTTGTACTGCAAAGTCTTTAAGCATAGGATTAGCACAATGCTGTCCTTGCCGAGCTGTAAAATGACAAAAGCCAATTACCACTCCAGGCACAGTATTACAGCTTTGAATAGGTAAAATACCAATCAAGCCAACCTGAAATGAGTAAAAGCAACGCCTGACACAGTATTTCGCTCTAATTAGAGCTCTTCAGAGAGATATAGCTTTGTCCAGACACAAGGGAGCACCCAGTATAAGTCAATGAAATACACTTTCAGGCATAGAGTGACGAATAAATTATGCAAAAAAGAAGCAGAGAACTCTGGGTAGTTCTCAAGTTTAGGTCGAAAGCAGCTCCTGTATGGAGCACTCTCAACATCAGCAACACTCTAGATCTGCTCACATCAAATGTCGGTTTTTCTACCAAAATCTTTAAGCATTGGATTAGCTCAGTGCCATCCACGCCGAGATAGAAAAGGACAAAGTCTTTTGCCATTTGTACAGCAAAGTCTTTAAGCATAGGACTAGCACAGTGCTGTCCTTGCCGAGCTGTAAAATGACAAAAGCCAATTACCACTCCAGGCACAGTATTACAGCTTTGAATAGGTAAAATACCAATCAAGCCAACCTGAAATGAGTAAAAGCAACCCCTGACACAGTGTTTCGCTCTAATTAGAGCTCTTCAGAGAGGTATAGCTTTGTCCAGACACAAGGGAGCACCCAGTATAAGTCAAAGAAATACCCTTTCAGGCATAGAGTGACGAATAAATTATGCAAAAAAGAAGCAGAGAACTCTGCAAGTTTAGGTGGAAAGCAGATCCTGTATGGAGCACTCTCAACACCAGCGACACTCTAGATCTGCTCACCTCAAATGTCTGTTTTTCTATCAAAATCTTTAAGCATAGGATTAGCACAGTGCCAACCACGCCGAGATAGCAAAGGACAAAGTCTTTTGCCATTTGTACAGCAAAGTCTTTAAGGATAGGACTAGCACAGTGCTGTGTTTGCCGAGCTGTAAATTGACAAAAGCCAATTACTACTCCAGATACAGTATTACAGCTTTGAATTGGTAAAATACCAATCAAGCCAACCTGAAATGAGTAAAAGCAACCCCTAACAAAGTGTTTCGCTCTAATTAGAGCTCTTCAGAGAGGTATAGCTTTGTCCAGACACAAGGGAGCACCCAGTATAAGTCAATGAAATACCCTTTCAGGCATAGAGTGACGAATAAATTATGCAAAAAAGAAGCAGAGAACTCTGGGTAGTTCTCAAGATTAGGTGGAAAGCAGCTTCAGTATGGAGCACTCTCAACACCAGCGACACTCTTGATCTGCTCACCTCAAATGTCTGTTTTTCTATCAAAATCTTTAAGCATAGGATTAGCACAGTGCCATCCACGCCGAGATAGAAAAGGACAAAGTCTTTTGCCATTTGTACAGCAAAGTCTTTACGCATAGGATTAGCACAGTGCTGTCCTTGCCGAGCTGTAAAATGACAAAAGCCAATTACCACTCCAGGCACAGTATTACAGTTTTGAATTGGTAAAATACCAAACAAGCCAACCTGAAATGAGTAAAAGCAACCCCTGACACAGTGTTTCGCTCTAATTAGAGCTCTTCAGAGAGGTATAGCTTTGTCCAGACACAAGGGAGCACCCAGTATAAATCAATGAAATATCCTTTCAGGCATAGAGTGACGAATAAATTATGCAAAAAAGAAGCAGAGAACTCTGGGTAGTTCTCAAGTTTAGGTCGAAAGCAGCTCCTGTATGGAGCACTCTCAACATCAGCGACACTCTAGATCTGCTCACCTCAAATGTCTGTTTTTCTATCAAAATCTTTAAGGATAGGATTAGCACAGTGCCAACCACGCCGAGATAGAAAAGAACAAAGTCTTTTGCCATTTGTCCAGCAAAGTCTTTAAGCATAGGACTAGCACAGTGCTGTCCTTGCCGAGCTGTAAATTGACAAAAGCCAATTACCACTCCAGACACAGTATTACAGCTTTGAATTGGTAAAATACCAATCAAGCCAAACTGAAATGAGTAAAAGCAACCCCTGACACAGTGTTTCGCTCTAATTAGAACTCTTCAGAGTGGTATAACTTTGTCCAGACACAAGGGAGCACCCAGTATAAGTCAATGAAATACCCTTTCAGGCATAGAGTGACGAATAAATTATGCAAAAAAGAAGCAGAGAACTCTGGGTAGTTCTCAAGTTTAGGTGGAAAGCAGCTCCTGTAGGGAGCACTCTCAACACCAGCAACACTCTAGATCTGCTCACCTCAAATGTCTGTTTTTCTATCAAAATCTTTAAGCATAGGATTAGCACAGTGCCAACCACGCCGAGATAGAAAAGGACAAAGTCTTTTGCCATTTGTACAGCAAAGTCTTTAAGTATAGGACTAGCACAGTGCTGTGGGTGCCGAGCTGCAAATTGACAAAAGCCAATTACTACTCCAGACACAGTATTACAGCTTTGAATTGGTAAAATACCAATCAAGCCAACCTGAAATGAGTAAAAGCAACCCCTGACAAAGTGTTTCGCTCTAATTAGAGCTCTTCAGAGAGGTATAGCTTTGTCCAGACACAAGGGAGCACCCAGTATAAGTCAATGAAATACCCTTTCAGGCATAGAGTGACGAATAAATTATGCAAAAAAGAAGCAGAGAACTCTGGGTAGTTCTCAAGATTAGGTGGAAAGCAGCTTCAGTATGGAGCACTCTCAACACCAGCGACACTCTTGATCTGCTCACCTCAAATGTCTGTTTTTCTATCAAAATCTTTAAGCATAGGATTAGCACAGTGCTATCCACGCCGAGATTGAAAAGGACAAAGTCTTTTGCCATTTGTACAGCAAAATCTTTAAGCATAGGATTAGCACACTGCTGTCCTTGCCGAGCTGTAAAATGACAAAAGCCAATTACCACTCCAGGCACAGTATTACAGTTTTGAATTGGTAAAATACCAAACAAACCAACCTAAAATGAGTAAAAGCAACCCCTGACACAGTGTTTCGCTCTAATTAGAGCTCTTCAGAGAGGTATAGCTTTGTCCAGACACAAGGGAGCACCCAGTATAAATCAATGAAATATCCTTTCAGGCATAGAGTGACGAATAAATTATGCAAAAAAGAAGCAGAGAACTCTGGGTAGTTCTCAAGTTTAGGTCGAAAGCAGCTCCTGTATGGAGCACTCTCAACATCAGCGACACTCTACATCTGCTCACCTCAAATGTCTGTTTTTCTATCAAAATCTTTAAGCATAGGATTAGCACAGTGCCAACCACGCCGATATAGAAAAGAACAAAGTCTTTTGCCATTTGTCCAGCAAAGTCTTTAAGCATAGGACTAGCACAGTGCTGTCCTTGCCGAGCTGTAAATTGACAAAAGCCAATTACCACTCCAGACACAGTATTACAGCTTTGAATTGGTAAAATACCAATCAAGCCAACCTGAAATGAGTAAAAGCAACCCCTGACACAGTGTTTCGCTCTAATTAGAGCTCTTCAGAGTGGTATAACTTTGTCCAGACACAAGGGAGCACCCAGTATAAGTCAATGAAAGACCCTTTCAGGCATAGAGTGACGAATAAATTATGCAAAAAAGAAGCAGAGAACTCTGGGTAGTTCTCAAGTTTAGGTGGAAAGCAGCTCCTGTATGGAGCACTCTCAACACCAGCGACACTCTAGATCTGCTCACCTCAAATGTCTGTTTTTCTATCAAAATCTTTAAGCATAGGATTAGCACAGTGCCAACCACGCCGAGATAGAAAAGGACAAAGTCTTTTGCCATTTGTACAGCAAAGTCTTTAAGCATAGGACTAGCACAGTGCTGTCCTTGCCGAGCTGTAAATTGACAAAAGCCAATTACCACTCCAGACACAGTATTACAGCTTTGAATTGGTAAAATACCAATCAAGCCAAACTGAAATGAGTAAAAGCAACCCCTGACACAGTGTTTCGCTCTAATTAGAACTCTTCAGAGTGGTATAACTTTGTCCAGACACAAGGGAGCACCCAGTATAAGTCAATGAAATACCCTTTCAGGCATAGAGTGACGAATAAATTATGCAAAAAAGAAGCAGAGAACTCTGGGTAGTTCTCAAGTTTAGGTGGAAAGCAGCTCCTGTAGGGAGCACTCTCAACACCAGCAACACTCTAGATCTGCTCACCTCAAATGTCTGTTTTTCTATCAAAATCTTTAAGCATAGGATTAGCACAGTGCCAACCACGCCGAGATAGAAAAGGACAAAGTCTTTTGCCATTTGTACAGCAAAGTCTTTAAGTATAGGACTAGCACAGTGCTGTGGGTGCCGAGCTGCAAATTGACAAAAGCCAATTACTACTCCAGACACAGTATTACAGCTTTGAATTGGTAAAATACCAATCAAGCCAACCTGAAATGAGTAAAAGCAACCCCTGACAAAGTGTTTCGCTCTAATTAGAGCTCTTCAGAGAGGTATAGCTTTGTCCAGACACAAGGGAGCACCCAGTATAAGTCAATGAAATACCCTTTCAGGCATAGAGTGACGAATAAATTATGCAAAAAAGAAGCAGAGAACTCTGGGTAGTTCTCAAGATTAGGTGGAAAGCAGCTTCAGTATGGAGCACTCTCAACACCAGCGACACTCTTGATCTGCTCACCTCAAATGTCTGTTTTTCTATCAAAATCTTTAAGCATAGGATTAGCACAGTGCTATCCACGCCGAGATTGAAAAGGACAAAGTCTTTTGCCATTTGTACAGCAAAATCTTTAAGCATAGGATTAGCACACTGCTGTCCTTGCCGAGCTGTAAAATGACAAAAGCCAATTACCACTCCAGGCACAGTATTACAGTTTTGAATTGGTAAAATACCAAACAAACCAACCTAAAATGAGTAAAAGCAACCCCTGACACAGTGTTTCGCTCTAATTAGAGCTCTTCAGAGAGGTATAGCTTTGTCCAGACACAAGGGAGCACCCAGTATAAATCAATGAAATATCCTTTCAGGCATAGAGTGACGAATAAATTATGCAAAAAAGAAGCAGAGAACTCTGGGTAGTTCTCAAGTTTAGGTCGAAAGCAGCTCCTGTATGGAGCACTCTCAACATCAGCGACACTCTACATCTGCTCACCTCAAATGTCTGTTTTTCTATCAAAATCTTTAAGCATAGGATTAGCACAGTGCCAACCACGCCGATATAGAAAAGAACAAAGTCTTTTGCCATTTGTCCAGCAAAGTCTTTAAGCATAGGACTAGCACAGTGCTGTCCTTGCCGAGCTGTAAATTGACAAAAGCCAATTACCACTCCAGACACAGTATTACAGCTTTGAATTGGTAAAATACCAATCAAGCCAACCTGAAATGAGTAAAAGCAACCCCTGACACAGTGTTTCGCTCTAATTAGAGCTCTTCAGAGTGGTATAACTTTGTCCAGACACAAGGGAGCACCCAGTATAAGTCAATGAAAGACCCTTTCAGGCATAGAGTGACGAATAAATTATGCAAAAAAGAAGCAGAGAACTCTGGGTAGTTCTCAAGTTTAGGTGGAAAGCAGCTCCTGTATGGAGCACTCTCAACACCAGCGACACTCTAGATCTGCTCACCTCAAATGTCTGTTTTTCTATCAAAATCTTTAAGCATAGGATTAGCACAGTGCCAACCACGCCAAGATAGAAAAGGACAAAGTCTTTTGCCATTTGTACAGCAAAGTCTTTAAGCATAGGACTAGCACAATGCTGTCCTTGCCGAGCTGTAAAATGACAAAAGCCAATTACCACTCCAGGCACAGTATTACAGCTTTGAATAGGTAAAATACCAATCAAGCCAACCTGAAATGAGTAAAAGCAACCCCTGACACAGTATTTCGCTCTAATTAGAGCTCTTCAGAGAGGTATAGCTTTGTCCAGACACAAGGGAGCACCCAGTATAAGTCAATGAAATACACTTTCAGGCATAGAGTGACAAATAAATTATGCAAAAAAGAAGCAGAGAACTCTGGGTAGTTCTCAAGTTTAGGTCGAAAGCAGCTCCTGTATGGAGCACTCTCAATATCAGCGACACTCTAGATCTGCTCACCTCAAATTTCGGTTTTTCTACCAAAATCTTTAAGCATTGGATTAGCTCAGTGCCATCCACGCCGAGATAGAAAAGGACAAAGTCTTTTGCCATTTGTACTGCAAAGTCTTTAAGCATAGGATTAGCACAGTGCTGTGTTTGCCGAGCTGTAAATTGACAAAAGCCAATTACTACTCCAGACACAGTATTACAGCTTTGAATTGGTAAAATACCAACCAAGCCAACCTGAAATGAGTAAAAGCAACCCCTGACAAAGTGTTTCGCTCTAATTAGAGCTCTTCAGAGAGGTATAGCTTTGTCCAGACACAAGGGAGCACCCAGTATAAGTCAATGAAATACCCTTTCAGGCATAGAGTGACGAATAAATTATGCAAAAAAGAAGCAGAGAACTCTGGGTAGTTCTCAAGATTAGGTGGAAAGCAGCTTCAGTATGGAGCACTCTCAACACCAGCGACACTCTTGATCTGCTCACCTCAAATGTCTGTTTTTCTATCAAAATCTTTAAGCATAGGATTAGCACAGTGCCATCCACACCGAGATAGAAAAGGACAAAGTCTTTTGCCATTTGTACAGCAAAGTCTTTAAGCATAGGATTACCACAGTGCTGTCCTTGCCGAGCTGTAAAATGACAAAAGCCAATTACCACTCCAGGCACAGTATTACAGCTTTGAATTGGTAAAATACTAAACAAGCCAACCTGAAATGAGTAAAAGCAACCCCTGACACAGTGTTTCGCTCTAATTAGAGCTCTTCAGAGAGGTATAGCTTTGTCCAGACACAAGGGAGCACCCAGCATAAGTCAAAAAAATACCCTTTCAGGCATAGAGTGACGAATAAATTATGCAAAAAAGAAGCAGAGAACTCTGGGTAGTTCTCAAGTTTACGTGGAAAGCAGCTCCTGTATGGAGCTCTCTCAACACCAGCGACACTCTAGATCTGCTCACCTCAAATGTCTGTTTTTCTATCAAAATATTTAAGCATAGGATTAGCCAGTGCCAACCACGCCGAGATAGAAAAGGACAAAGTCTTTTGCCATTTGTACAGGAAAGTCTTTAAGCATAGGACTAGCACAGTGCTGTCCTTGCCGATCTGTAAAATGACAAAAGCCAATTACCACTCCAGGCACAGTATTACAGCTTTGAATGGGTAAAATTCCAATCAAGCCAACCTGAAATGAGTAAAAGCAACCCCTGACATAGTGTTTCGCTCTAATTAGAGCTCTTCAGAGAGGTATAGCTTTTTCCAGACACAAGGGAGCACCCAGTATAAGTCAAAGAAATACCCTTTCAGGCATAGAGTGACGAATAAATTATGCAAAAAAGAAGCAGAGAACTCTGGGTAGTTCACAAGTTTAGGTGGAAAGCAGCTCCTGTATGGAGCACTCTCAACACCAGCGACACTCTAGATCTGCTCACCTCAAATTTCGTTTTTTCTACCAAAATCTTTAAGCATTGGATTAGCTCAGTGCCATCCACGCCGAGATAGAAAAGGACAAAGTCTTTTGCCATTTGTACTGCAAAGTCTTTAAGCATAGGATTAGCACAATGCTGTCCTTGCCGAGCTGTAAAATGACAAAAGCCAATTACCACTCCAGGCACAGTATTACAGCTTTGAATAGGTAAAATACCAATCAAGCCAACCTGAAATGAGTAAAAGCAACCCCTGACACAGTGTTTCGCTCTAATTAGAGCTCTTCAGAGAGGTATAGCTTTGTCCAGACACAAGGGAGCACCCAGTATAAGTCAAAGAAATACCCTTTCAGGCATAGAGTGACGAATAAATTATGCAAAAAAGAAGCAGAGAACTCTGCAAGTTTAGGTGGAAAGCAGATCCTGTATGGAGCACTCTCAACACCAGCGACACTCTAGATCTGCTCACCTCAAATGTCTGTTTTTCTATCAAAATCTTTAAGCATAGGATTAGCACAGTGCCAACCACGCCGAGATAGAAAAGGACAAAGTCTTTTGCCATTTGTACAGCAAAGTCTTTAAGCATAGGACTAGCACAGTGCTGTGTTTGCCGAGCTGTAAATTGACAAAAGCCAATTACTACTCCAGACACAGTATTACAGCTTTGAATTGGTAAAATACCAATCAAGCCAACCTGAAATGAGTAAAAGCAACCCCTGACAAAGTGTTTCGCTCTAATTAGAGCTCTTCAGAGAGGTATAGCTTTGTCCAGACACAAGGGAGCACCCAGTATAAGTCAATGAAATACCCTTTCAGGCATAGAGTGACGAATAAATTATGCAAAAAAGAAGCAGAGAACTCTGGGTAGTTCTCAAGATTAGGTGGAAAGCAGCTTCAGTATGGAGCACTCTCAACACCAGCGACACTCTTGATCTGCTCACCTCAAATGTCTGTTTTTCTATCAAAATCTTTAAGCATAGGATTAGCACAGTGCCATCCACACCGAGATAGAAAAGGACAAAGTCTTTTGCCATTTGTACAGCAAAGTCTTTAAGCATAGGATTACCACAGTGCTGTCCTTGCCGAGCTGTAAAATGACAAAAGCCAATTACCACTCCAGGCACAGTATTACAGCTTTGAATTGGTAAAATACTAAACAAGCCAACCTGAAATGAGTAAAAGCAACCCCTGACACAGTGTTTCGCTCTAATTAGAGCTCTTCAGAGAGGTATAGCTTTGTCCAGACACAAGGGAGCACCCAGCATAAGTCAAAAAAATACCCTTTCAGGCATAGAGTGACGAATAAATTATGCAAAAAAGAAGCAGAGAACTCTGGGTAGTTCTCAAGTTTACGTGGAAAGCAGCTCCTGTATGGAGCTCTCTCAACACCAGCGACACTCTAGATCTGCTCACCTCAAATGTCTGTTTTTCTATCAAAATATTTAAGCATAGGATTAGCACAGTGCCAACCACGCCGAGATAGAAAAGGACAAAGTCTTTTGCCATTTGTACAGCAAAGTCTTTAAGCATAGGACTAGCACAGTGCTGTCCTTGCCGATCTGTAAAATGACAAAAGCCAATTACCACTCCAGGCACAGTATTACAGCTTTGAATGGGTAAAATTCCAATCAAGCCAACCTGAAATGAGTAAAAGCAACCCCTGACACAGTGTTTCGCTCTAATTAGAGCTCTTCAGAGAGGTATAGCTTTTTCCAGACACAAGGGAGCACCCAGTATAAGTCAAAGAAATACCCTTTCAGGCATAGAGTGACGAATAAATTATGCAAAAAAGAAGCAGAGAACTCTGGGTAGTTCACAAGTTTAGGTGGAAAGCAGCTCCTGTATGGAGCACTCTCAACACCAGCGACACTCTAGATCTGCTCACCTCAAATGTCTGTTTTTCTATCAAAATCATTAAGCATAGGATTAGCACAGTGCCAACCACGCCGAGATAGAAAAGGATAAAGTCTTTTGCCATTTGTACAACAAAGTCTTTAAGCATAGGACTAGCACAGTGCTGTCCTTGCCGAGCTGTAAAATGACAAAAGCCAATTAGCACTCCAGGCACAGTATTACAGCTTTGAATAGGTAAAATACCAATCAAGCAAACCTGAAATGAGTAAAAGCAACCCCTGACACAGTGTTTCGCTCTAATTAGAGCTTTTCAGAGAGGTATAGCTTTGTCCAGGCACAAGGGAGCACCCAGTATAAGTCAAAAAAATACCCTTTCAGGCATAGAGTGACGAATAAATTATGCAAAAAACAAGCAGAGAACTCTGGGTAGTTCTCAAGTTTAGGTGGAAAGCAGCTTCTGTATGGAGCTCTCTCAACCCCAGCGACACTCTAGATCTGCTCACCTCAAATGTCTGTTTTTCTATCAAAATATTTAAGCATAGGATTAGCACAGTGCCAACCACGCCGAGATAGAAAAGGACAAAGTATTTTGCCATTTGTACAGCAAAGTCTTTAAGCATAGGACTAGCACAGTGCTGTCCTTGCCGAGCTGTAAAATGACAAAAGCCAATTACCACTCCAGGCACAATATTACAGCTTTGAATTGGTAAAATACCAATCAAACCAACCTGAAATGAGTAAAAACAACCCCTGACACAGTGTTTCGCTCTAATTAGAGCTCTTCAGAGAGGTATAGCTTTGTCCAGACGCAAGGGAGCACCCAGTATAAGTCAAAGAAATACCCTTTCAGGCATAGAGTGACGAATAAATTATGCAAAAAAGAAGCAGAGAACTCTGGGTAGTTCTCAAGTTTAGGTGGAAAGCAGCTCCTGTATGGAGCTCTCTCAACACCAGCGACACTCTAGATCTGCTCACCTCAAATGTCTGTTTTTCTATCAAAATATTTAAGCATAGGATTAGCACAGTGCCAACCACGCCGAGATAGAAAAGGACAAAGTCTTTTGCCATTTGTACAGCAAAGTCTTTAAGCATAGGACTAGCACAGTGCTGTCCTTGCCGATCTGTAAAATGACAAAAGCCAATCACCACTCCAGGCACAGTATTACAGCTTTGAATGGGTAAAATACCAATCAAGCCAACCTGAAATGAGTAAAAGCAACCCCTGACACAGTGTTTCACTCTAATTAGAGCTCTTCAGAGAGGTATAGCTTTGTCCAGACACAAGGGAGCACCCAGTATAAGTCAATGAAATACCCTTTCAGGCATAGAGTGACGAATAAATTATGCAAAAAAGAAGCAGAGAACTCTGGGTAGTTCTCAAGATTAGGTTGAAAGCAGCTTCTGTATGGAGCACTCTCAACATCAGCGACACTCTAGATCTGCTCACCTCAAATGTCTGTTTTTCTATCAAAATCTTTAAGCATAGGATTAGCACAGTGCCAACCACGCCGAGATAGAAAAGAACAAAGTCTTTTGCCATTTGTCCAGCAAAGTCTTTAAGCATAGGACTAGCACAGTGCTGTCCTTGCCGAGCTGTAAATTGACAAAAGCCAATTACCACTCCAGACACAGTATTACAGCTTTGAATTGGTAAAATACCAATCAAGCCAACCTGAAATGAGTAAAAGCAACCCCTGACACAGTGTTTCGCTCTAATTAGAGCTCTTCAGAGAGGTATAACTTTGTCCAGACACAAGGGAGCACCCAGTATAAGTCAATGAAATACCCTTTCAGGCATAGAGTGACGAATAAATTATGCAAAAAAGAAGCAGAGAACTCTGGGTAGTTCTCAAGTTTAGGTGGAAAGCAGCTCCTGTATGGAGCACTCTCAACACCAGCGACACTCTAGATCTGCTCACCTCAAATGTCTGTTTTTCTATCAAAATCTTTAAGCATAGGATTAGCACAGTGCCAACCACGCCGAGATAGAAAAGGACAAAGTCTTTTGCCATTTGTACAGCAAAGTCTTTAAGCATAGGACTAGCACAGTGCTGTCTTTGCCGAGCTGTAAAATGACAAAAGCCAATTACCACTCCAGGCACAGTATTACAGCTTTGAATAGGTAAAATACCAATCAAGCCAACCTGAAATGAGTAAAAGCAACGCCTGACACAGTATTTCGCTCTAATTAGAGCTCTTCAGAGAGGTATAGCTTTGTCCAGACACAAGGGAGCACCCAGTATAAGTCAATGAAATACACTTTCAGGCATAGAGTGACGAATAAATTATGCAAAAAAGAAGCAGAGAACTCTGGGTAGTTCTCAAGTTTAGGTCGAAAGCAGCTCCTGTATGGAGCACTCTCAACATCAGCAACACTCTAGATCTGCTCACCTCAAATGTCGGTTTTTCTACCAAAATCTTTAAGCATTGGATTAGCTCAGTGCCATCCACGCCGAGATAGAAAAGGACAAAGTCTTTTGCCATTTGTACAGCAAAGTCTTTAAGCATAGGACTAGCACAGTGCTGTCCTTGCCGAGCTGGACAAAGCTATACCTCTCGAAAGAGCTCTAATTAGAGCGAAACAATTTCTCAGGGGTTGCTTTTACTTATTTCAGGTTGGCTTGTTTGGTATTTTACCAATTCAAAGCTGTAATACTATGCCTGGCGTGGTAATTGGCTTTTGTCATTTTACAGCTCGGCAAGGACAGCACTGTGCTAGTCCTATGCTTAAAGACTTTGCTGTACAAATGGCAAAAGACTTTGTCCTTTTCTATCTCGGCGTGGTTGGCACTGTGCTAATCCTATGCTTAAAGATTTTGATAGAAAAACAGACATTTGAGGTGAGCAGATCTAGAGTGTCGCTGGTGTTGAGAGTGCTCCATACAGGATCTGCTTTCCACCTAAACTTGAGAACTACCCAGAGTTCTCTGCTTCTTTTTTGCATAATTTATTCGTAACTCTATGCCTGAAAGGGTATTTCATTGACTTATACTGGGTGCTCCCTTGTGTCTGGACAAAGCTATACCTCTCTGAAGAGCTCTAATTAGAGCGAAACACTGTGTCAGGGGTTGCTTTTACTCATTTCAGGTTGGCTTGATTGGTATTTTACCAAGTCAAAGCTGTAATACTGTGTCTGGAGTGGTAATTGGTTTTTGTCAATTTACAGCTCGGCAAGGACAGCACTGTGCTAGTCCTATGCTTAAAGACTTTGCTGTACAAATGGCAAAAGACTTTGTTCTTTTCTATCTCGGAGTGGATGGCACTGAGCTAATCCTCTGCTTAAATATTTTGATAGAAAAACCGACATTTGAGGTGAGCAGATCTAGAGTGTCGCTGATGTTGAGAGTGCTCAATACAGGAGCTGATTTCGACCTAAACTTGAGAACTACCCAGAGTTCTCTGCTTCTTTTTTGCATAATTTATTTGTCACTCTGTGCCTGAAAGGGTATTTCATTGACTTATACTGGGTGCTCCCTTGTGTCTGGACAAAGCTATACCTCTCTAAAGAGCTCTAATTAGAGCGAAACAATTTCTCAGGGGTTGCTTTTACTTAATTTCAGGTTGGCTTGTTTGGTATTTTACCAATTCAAAGCTGTAATACTGTGCCTGGAGTGGTAATTGGCTTTTGTCATTTTACAGCTCGGCAAGGACAGCACTGTGCTAGTCCTATGCTTAAAGACTTTGCTGTACAAATGGCAAAAAACTTTGTCCTTTTCTATCTCGGCGTGGTTGGCACTGTGCTAATCCTATGCTTAAAGATTTTGATAGAAAAACAGACATTTGAGGTGAGCAGATCTAGAGTGTCGCTGGTGTTGAGAGTGCTCCATACAGGATCTGCTTTCCACCTAAACTTGAGAACTACCCAGAGTTCTCTGCTTCTTTTTTGCATAACTTATTCGTCACTCTATGCCTGAAAGGGTATTTCATTGACTTATACTGGGTGCTCCCCTTTGTCTGGACAAAGCTATACCTCTCTGAAGAGCTCTAATTAGAGTGAAACACTGTGTCAGGGGTTGCCTTTACTCATTTCAGGTTGGCTTGATTGGTATTTTACCCATTCAAAGCTGTAATACTGTGCCTGGAGTGGTAATTGGCTTTTGTCATTTTACAGATCGGCAAGGACAGCACTGTGCTAGTCCTATGCTTAAAGACTTTGCTGTACAAATGGCAAAAGACTTTGTCCTTTTCTATCTCGGCGTGGTTGGCACTGTGCTAATCCTATGCTTAAATATTTTGATAGAAAAACAGACATTTGAGGTGAGCAGATCTAGATTGTTGCTGGTGTTGAATTGTTCCATACAGGAGCTGCTTTCCACCTAAACTTGAGAACTACCCAGAGTTCTCTGCTTCTTTTTTGCATAATTTATTCGTCACTCTATGCCTGAAAGGGTATTTCTTTGACTTATACTGGCTGCTCCCTTGTGTCTGGACAAAGCTATACCTCTCTAAAGAGCTCTAATTAGAGCGAAACACTTTGTCAGGGGTTGCTTTTACTTATTTCAGGTTGGCTTGTTTGGTATTTTACCAATTCAAAGCTGTAATACTGTGCCTGGAGTGGTAATTGGCTTTTGTCATTTTACAGTTCAGCAAGGACATTACTGTGCTAATCCTATGCTTAAAGACTTTGCTGTACAAATGGCAAAAGACTTTGTCCTTTTCTATCTCGGCGTGGATGGCACTGTGCTAATCCTATGCTTAAAGATTTTGATAGAAAAACAGACATTTGAGGTGAGCAGATCTAGAGTGTCGCTTGTGTTGAGAGTGCTCCATGCAGAAGCTGCTTTCCACCTAATCTTGAGAACTACCCAGAGTTCTCTGCTTCTTTTTTTCATAATTTATTCGTCACTCTATGCCTGAAAGGGTATTTCATTGACTTATACTGGGTGCTCCCTTGTGTCTGGACAAAGCTATACCTCTCTGAAGAGCTCTAATTAGAGCGAAACACTTTGTATGGGGTTGCTTTTACTCATTTCAGGTTGGCTTGATTGGTATTTTACCAATTCAAAGCTGTAATACTGTGCCTGGAGTGGTAATTGGCTTTTGTCATTTTACTGCTCGGCAAGGACAGCATTGTGCTAGTCCTATGCTTAAAGACTTTGCTGTACAAATGGCAAAAGACTTTGTCCTTTTCTATCTCGACGTGGATGGCACTGAGCTAATCCAATGCTTAAAGATTTTGGTAGAAAAACCGACATTTGAGGTGAGCAGATCTAGAGTGTCGCTGATGTTGAGAGTGCTCCATACAGGAGCTGCTTTCGACCTAAACTTGAGAACTACCCAGAGTTCTCTGCTTCTTTTTTGCATAATTTATTCATCACTCTATGCCTGAAAGTGTATTTCATTGACTTATACTGGGTGCTCCCTTGTGTCTGGACAAATCTATACCTCTCTGAAGAGCTCTAATTAGAGCGAAATAATGTGTCAGGTGTTGCTTTTACTCATTTCAGGTTGGCTTGATTGGTATTTTACCTATTCAAAGCTGTAATACTGTGCCTGGAGTGGTAATTGGCTTTTGTCAATTTACAGCTCGGCAAAGACAGCACTGTGCTAGTCCTATGCTTAAAGACTTTGCTGTACATATGGCAAAAGACTTTGTCTTTTTCTATCTCGGCGTGGTTGGCACTGTGCTAATCCTATGCTTAAAGATTTTGATAGAAAAACAGACATTTGAGGTGAGCAGATCTAGAGTGTCGCTGGTGTTGAGAGTGCTCCATACAGGATCTGCTTTCCACCTAAACTTGAGAACTACCCAGAGTTCTCTGCTTCTTTTTTGCATAATTTATTCGTCACTCTATGCCTGAAAGGGTATTTCTTTGACTTATACTGGGTGCTCCATTGTGTCTGGACAAAGCTATACCTCTCTGAAGAGCTATAATTAGAGCGAAACACTGTGTCAGGGGTTGCTTTTACTCACTTCAGGTTGGCTTGATTGGTATTTTACCAATTCAAAGCTGTAATACTGTGCCTGGAGTGGTAATTGTCTTTTGTCAATTTACAGCTCGGCAAAGACAGCACTGTGCTAGTCCTATGCTTAAAGACTTTGCTGTACAAATGGCAAAAGACTTTGTCCTTTTCTATCTCGGCGTGGTTGGCACTGTGCTAATCCTATGCTTAAAGATTTTGATAGAAAAACAGACATTTGAGGTGAGTAGATCTAGAGTGTCGCTGGTGTTGAGAGTGCTCCATACAGGATCTGCTTTCCACCTAAACTTGAGAACTACCCAGAGTTCTCTGCTTCTTTTTGCATAATTTATTCGTCACTCTATGCCTGAAAGGGTATTTATTTGACTTATACTGGGTGCTCCCTTGTGTCTGGCCGAAGCTATACCTCTCTGAAGAGCTCTAATTAGAGCGAAACACTTTGTCAGGGGTTGCTTTTACTCATTTCAGGTTGGCTTGATTGGTATTTTACCAATTCAAAGCTGTAATACTGTGCCTGGAGTGGTAATTGGCTTTTGTCATTTTACAGCTCGGCAAGGACAGCATTGTGCTAGTCCTAAGCTTAAAGTCTTTGCTGTACAAATGGCAAAAGACTTTGTCCTTTTCTATCTCGGCGTGGATGGCACTGAGCTAATCCATTGCTTAAAGATTTTGATAGAAAAACCGACATTTGAGGTGAGCAGATCTAGAGTGTCGCTGATGTAGAGAGTGCTCCATACAGGAGCTGCTTTCGACCTAAACTTGAGAACTACCCAGAGTTCTCTACTACTTTTTTGCATAATTTATTCGTCACTCTATGCCTGAAAGGGTATTTCTTTGACTTATACTGGGTGCTCCATTGTGTCTGGACAAAGCTATACCTCTCTGAAGAGCTCTAATTAGAGCGAAACACTGTGTCAGGGGTTGCTTTTACTCATTTCAGGTTGGCTTGTTTGGTATTTTACCAATTCAAAGCTGTAAGACTGTGCCTGGAGTGGTAATTGGCTTTTGTCATTTTACAGCTCGGCAAGGACAGCACTGTGCTAATCCTATGCTTAAAGACTTTGCTGTACAAATGGCAAAAGACTTTGTCCTTTTCTATCTCAGCGTGGATGGCACTGTGCTAATCCTATGCTTAAAGATTTTAATAGGAAAACAGACCTTTGAGGTGAGCAGATCTAGAGTGTCGCTGGTGTTGAGAGTGCTCCATACAGAAGCTGCTTTCCACCTAATCTTGAGAACTACCCAGAGTTCTCTGCTTGTTTTTTGCATAATTTATTCGTCACTCTATGCCTGAAAGGGTATTTCATTGACTTATAATGGGTGCTCCCTTGTGTCTGGACAAAGCTATACCTCTCTGAAGAGCTCTAATTAGAGCGAAACGCTGTGTCAGGGGTTGCTTTTACTCATTTCAGGTTGGCTTGATTGGTATTTTACCAATTCAAAGCTGTAATACTGTTTCTGGAGTGGTAATTGGTTTTTGTCAATTTACAGCTCGGCAAGGACAGCACTGTGCTAGTCCTATGCTTAAAGACTTTGCTGTACAAATGGCAAAAGACTTTGTTCTTTTCTATCTCGGCGTGGATGGCACTGAGCTAATCCTCTGCTTAAATATTTTGATAGAAAAACCGACATTTGAGGTGAGCAGATCTAGAGTGTCGCTGATGTTGAGAGTGCTCCATACAGGAGCTGCTTTCGACCTAAACTTGAGAACTACCCAGAGTTCTCTGCTTCTTTTTTGCATAATTTATTTGTCACTATATGCCTGAAAGGGTATTTCATTGAGTTATACTGGGTGCTCCCTTGTGTCTGGACAAAGCTATACCTCTCTAAAAAGCTCTAATTAGAGCGAAACACTGTGTCAGGGGTTGCTTTTACTCACTTCAGGTTGGCTTGATTGGTATTTTACCAATTCAAAGCTGTAATACTGTGCCTGGAGTGGTAATTGGCTTTTGTCATTTTACAGCTCGGCAAGGACAGCACTGTGCTAGTCCTATGCTTAAAGACTTTGCTGTACAAATGGCAAAAGACTTTGTCCTATTCTATCTCGGCGTGGATGGCACTGTGCTAATCCTATGCTTAAAGATTTTGATAGAAAAACAGACATTTGACGTGAGCAGATCTAGATTGTCGCTGGTGTTGAGAGTGCTCCATACAGAAGCTGCTTTCCACCTAATCTTGAGAACTAATCAGAGTTCTCTGCTTCTTTTTTGCATAATTTATTGGTACTCTATCCCTGAAAGGGTATTTCTTTGACTTATACTGGGTGCTCTCTTGTGTCTGGACAAAGCTATACCTCTCTGAAGAGCTTTAATTAGAGCGAAACACTGTGTCAGGGGTTGCTTTTACTCATTTCAGGTTGGCTTGATTGGTATTTTACCAATTCAAAGCTGTAATACTGTGCCCGGAGTGGTAATTGGCTTTTGTCATTTTCCAGCTCGGCAAGGACAGCACTGTGCTAGTCCTATGCTTAAAGACTTTGCAGTACAAATGGCAAAAGACTTTGTCCTTTTCTATCTCGGCGTGGATGGCACTGAGCTAATCCTATGCTTAAAGATTTTGATAGAAAAACAGACATTTGAGGTGAGCAGATCTAGAGTGTCGCTGGTGTTGAGAGTGCTCCATACAGGAGCTGCTTTCCACCTATTCTTGAGAACTACCCAGAGTTCTCTGCTTCCTTTATGCATAATTTATTCGTCACTCTATGCATGAAAGGGTATTTCATTGACTTATACTGGGTGCTCCCTTGTTTCTGGACAAAGCTATACCTCCCTGAAGAGCTCTAATTAGAGTGAAACACTGTGTCAGGGGTTGCTTTTACTCATTTTAGGTTGGCTTGATTGGTATTTTACCAATTCAAAGCTGTAATACTGTGTCTGGAGTGGTAATTGGCTTTTGTCAATTTACAGCTCGGCAAAGACAGCACTGTGCTAGTCCTATGCTTAAAGACTTTGCTGTACAAATGGCAAAAGACTTTGTCCTTTTCTATCTCGGCGTGGTTGGCACTGTGCTAATCCTATGCTTAAAGATTTTGATAGAAAAACAGACATTTGAGGTGAGCAGATCTAGAGTGTCGCTGGTGTTGAGAGTGCTCCATACAGGATCTGCTTTCCACCTAAACTTGAGAACTACCCAGAGTTCTCTGCTTCTTTTTTGCATAATTTATTCGTCACTCTATGCCTGAAAGGGTATTTCTTTGACTTATACTGGGTGCTCCCTTGTGTCTAGACAAAGCTATACCTCTCTGAAGAGCTCTAATTAGAGCGAAACACTGTGTCAGGGGTTGCTTTTACTCATTTCAGGTTGGCTTGTTGGGTATTTTACCAATTCAAAGCTGTAATACTGTGTCTGGAGTGGTAATTGGCTTTTGTCATTTTACAGCTCGGCAAGGACAGCACTGTGCTAATCCTATGCTTAAAGACTTTGCTGTACGAATGGCAAAAGACTTTGTCCTTTTCTATCTCGGCGTGGATGGCTCTGTGCTAATCCTATGCTTAAAGATTTTGATAGAAAAACAGACATTTGAGGTGAGCAGATCTAGAATGTCGCTGGTGTTGAGAGTGCTCCATACAGAAGCTGCTTTCCACCTAATCTTGAGAACTACCCAGAGTTCTCTGCTTCTTTTTTGCATAATTTATTCGGCACTCTATGCCTGAAAGGGTATTTCATTGACTTATACTGGGTGCTCCCTTGTGTCTGGACAAAGCTATACCTCTCTGAAGAGCTCTAATCAGAGCGAAACACTGTGTCAGGGGTGCTTTTACTCATTTCAGGTTGGCTTGATTGGTATTTTACCAATTCAAAGCTGTAATACTGTGTCTGGAGTGGTAATTGGCTTTTGTCATTTTACAGCTCGGCAAGGACAGCATTGTGCTAGTCCTAAGCTTAAAGACTTTGCTGTACTAATGGCAAAAGACTTTGTCCTTTTCTATCTCGGCGTGGATGGCACTGAGCTAATCCAATGCTTAAAGATTTTGATAGAAAAACCGACATTTGAGGTGAGCAGATCTAGAGTGTCGCTGGTGTTGAGAATGCTCCATACAGAAGCTGCTTTCCACCTAATCTTGAGAACTACCCAGAGTTCTCTGCTTGTTTTTTGCATAATTTATTCGTCACTCTATGCCTGAAAGGGTATTTCATTGACTTATAATGGGTGCTCCCTTGTGTCTGGACAAAGCTATACCTCTCTGAAGAGCTCTAATTAAAGCGAAACACTGTGTCAGGGGTTGCTTTTACTCATTTCAGGTTGACTTGATTGGTATTTTACCAAGTCAAAGCTGTAATACTGTGTCTGGGGTGGTAATTGGTTTTTGTCAATTTACAGCTCGGCAAGGACAGCACTGTGCTAGTCCTATGCTTAAAGACTTTGCTGTACAAATGGCAAAAGACTTTGTTCTTTTCTATCTCGGAGTGGATGGCACTGAGCTAATCCTCTGCTTAAATATTTTGATAGGAAAACCGACATTTGAGGTGAGCAGATCTAGAGTGTCGCTGATGTTGAGAGTGCTCAATACAGGAGCTGCTTTCGACCTAAACTTGAGAACTACCCAGAGTTCTCTGCTTCTTTTTTGCATAATTTATTTGTCACTCTGTGCCTGAAAGGGTATTTCATTGACTTATACTGGGTGCTCCCTTGTGTCTGGACAAAGCTATACCTCTCGAAAGAGCTCTAATTAGAGCGAAACAATTTCTCAGGGGTTGCTTTTACTTATTTCAGGTTGGCTTGTTTGGTATTTTACCAATTCAAAGCTGTAATACTGTGCCTGGCGTGGTAATTGGCTTTTGTCATTTTACAGCTCGGCAAGGACAGCACTGTGCTAGTCCTATGCTTAAAGACTTTGCTGTACAAATGGCAAAAGACTTTGTCCTTTTCTATCTCGGCGTGGTTGGCACTGTGCTAATCCTATGCTTAAAGATTTTGATAGAAAAACAGACATTTGAGGTGAGCAGATCTAGAGTGTCGCTGGTGTTGAGAGTGCTCCATACAGGATCTGCTTTCCACCTAAACTTGAGAACTACCCAGAGTTCTCTGCTTCTTTTTTGCATAATTTATTCGTAACTCTATGCCTGAAAGGGTATTTCATTGACTTATACTGGGTGCTCCCTTGTGTCTGGACAAAGCTATACCTCTCTGAAGAGCTCTAATTAGAGCGAAACACTGTGTCAGGGGTTGCTTTTACTCATTTCAGGTTGGCTTGATTGGTATTTTACCAAGTCAAAGCTGTAATACTGTGTCTGGAGTGGTAATTGGTTTTTGTCAATTTACAGCTCGGCAAGGACAGCACTGTGCTAGTCCTATGCTTAAAGACTTTGCTGTACAAATGGCAAAAGACTTTGTTCTTTTCTATCTCGGAGTGGATGGCACTGAGCTAATCCTCTGCTTAAATATTTTGATAGAAAAACCGACATTTGAGGTGAGCAGATCTAGAGTGTCGCTGATGTTGAGAGTGCTCAATACAGGAGCTGATTTCGACCTAAACTTGAGAACTACCCAGAGTTCTCTGCTTCTTTTTTGCATAATTTATTTGTCACTCTGTGCCTGAAAGGGTATTTCATTGACTTATACTGGGTGCTCCCTTGTGTCTGGACAAAGCTATACCTCTCTAAAGAGCTCTAATTAGAGCGAAACAATTTCTCAGGGGTTGCTTTTACTTAATTTCAGGTTGGCTTGTTTGGTATTTTACCAATTCAAAGCTGTAATACTGTGCCTGGAGTGGTAATTGGCTTTTGTCATTTTACAGCTCGGCAAGGACAGCACTGTGCTAGTCCTATGCTTAAAGACTTTGCTGTACAAATGGCAAAAGACTTTGTCCTTTTCTATCTCGGCGTGGTTGGCACTGTGCTAATCCTATGCTTAAAGATTTTGATAGAAAAACAGACATTTGAGGTGAGCAGATCTAGAGTGTCGCTGGTGTTGAGAGTGCTCCATAAAGGATCTGCTTTCCACCTAAACTTGAGAACTACCCAGAGTTCTCTGCTTCTTTTTTGCATAACTTATTCGTCACTCTATGCCTGAAAGGGTATTTCATTGACTTATACTGGGTGCTCCCCTTTGTCTGGACAAAGCTATACCTCTCTGAAGAGCTCTAATTAGAGTGAAACACTGTGTCAGGGGTTGCCTTTACTCATTTCAGGTTGGCTTGATTGGTATTTTACCCATTCAAAGCTGTAATACTGTGCCTGGAGTGGTAATTGGCTTTTGTCATTTTACAGATCGGCAAGGACAGCACTGTGCTAGTCCTATGCTTAAAGACTTTGCTGTACAAATGGCAAAAGACTTTGTCCTTTTCTATCTCGGCGTGGTTGGCACTGTGCTAATCCTATGCTTAAATATTTTGATAGAAAAACAGACATTTGAGGTGAGCAGATCTAGATTGTTGCTGGTGTTGAATTGTTCCATACAGGAGCTGCTTTCCACCTAAACTTGAGAACTACCCAGAGTTCTCTGCTTCTTTTTTGCATAATTTATTCGTCACTCTATGCCTGAAAGGGTATTTCTTTGACTTATACTGGCTGCTCCCTTGTGTCTGGACAAAGCTATACCTCTCTAAAGAGCTCTAATTAGAGCGAAACACTTTGTCAGGGGTTGCTTTTACTTATTTCAGGTTGGCTTGTTTGGTATTTTACCAATTCAAAGCTGTAATACTGTGCCTGGAGTGGTAATTGGCTTTTGTCATTTTACAGTTCAGCAAGGACATTACTGTACTAATCCTATGCTTAAAGACTTTGCTGTACAAATGGCAAAAGACTTTGTCCTTTTCTATCTCGGCGTGGATGGCACTGTGCTAATCCTATGCTTAAAGATTTTGATAGAAAAACAGACATTTGAGGTGAGCAGATCTAGAGTGTCGCTTGTGTTGAGAGTGCTCCATGCAGAAGCTGCTTTCCACCTAATCTTGAGAACTACCCAGAGTTCTCTGCTTCTTTTTTTCATAATTTATTCGTCACTCTATGCCTGAAAGGGTATTTCATTGACTTATACTGGGTGCTCCCTTGTGTCTGGACAAAGCTATACCTCTCTGAAGAGCTCTAATTAGAGCGAAACACTTTGTATGGGGTTGCTTTTACTCATTTCAGGTTGGCTTGATTGGTATTTTACCAATTCAAAGCTGTAATACTGTGCCTGGAGTGGTAATTGGCTTTTGTCATTTTACAGCTCGGCAAGGACAGCATTGTGCTAGTCCTATGCTTAAAGACTTTGCTGTACAAATGGCAAAAGACTTTGTCCTTTTCTATCTCGACGTGGATGGCACTGAGCTAATCCAATGCTTAAAGATTTTGGTAGAAAAACCGACATTTGAGGTGAGCAGATCTAGAGTGTCGCTGATGTTGAGAGTGCTCCATACAGGAGCTGCTTTCGACCTAAACTTGAGAACTACCCAGAGTTCTCTGCTTCTTTTTTGCATAATTTATTCATCACTCTATGCCTGAAAGTGTATTTCATTGACTTATACTGGGTGCTCCCTTGTGTCTGGACAAAGCTATACCTCTCTGAAGAGCTCTAATTAGAGCGAAATAATGTGTCAGGTGTTGCTTTTACTCATTTCAGGTTGGCTTGATTGGTATTTTACCTATTCAAAGCTGTAATACTGTGCCTGGAGTGGTAATTGGCTTTTGTCAATTTACAGCTCGGCAAAGACAGCACTGTGCTAGTCCTATGCTTAAAGACTTTGCTGTACATATGGCAAAAGACTTTGTCTTTTTCTATCTCGGCGTGGTTGGCACTGTGCTAATCCTATGCTTAAAGATTTTGATAGAAAAACAGACATTTGAGGTGAGCAGATCTAGAGTGTCGCTGGTGTTGAGAGTGCTCCATACAGGATCTGCTTTCCACCTAAACTTGAGAACTACCCAGAGTTCTCTGCTTCTTTTTTGCATAATTTATTCGTCACTCTATGCCTGAAAGGGTATTTCTTTGACTTATACTGGGTGCTCCATTGTGTCTGGACAAAGCTATACCTCTCTGAAGAGCTATAATTAGAGCGAAACACTGTGTCAGGGGTTGCTTTTACTCACTTCAGGTTGGCTTGATTGGTATTTTACCAATTCAAAGCTGTAATACTGTGCCTGGAGTGGTAATTGTCTTTTGTCAATTTACAGCTCGGCAAAGACAGCACTGTGCTAGTCCTATGCTTAAAGACTTTGCTGTACAAATGGCAAAAGACTTTGTCCTTTTCTATCTCGGCGTGGTTGGCACTGTGCTAATCCTATGCTTAAAGATTTTGATAGAAAAACAGACATTTGAGGTGAGTAGATCTAGAGTGTCGCTGGTGTTGAGAGTGCTCCATACAGGATCTGCTTTCCACCTAAACTTGAGAACTACCCAGAGTTCTCTGCTTCTTTTTGCATAATTTATTCGTCACTCTATGCCTGAAAGGGTATTTATTTGACTTATACTGGGTGCTCCCTTGTGTCTGGCCGAAGCTATACCTCTCTGAAGAGCTCTAATTAGAGCGAAACACTTTGTCAGGGGTTGCTTTTACTCATTTCAGGTTGGCTTGATTGGTATTTTACCAATTCAAAGCTGTAATACTGTGCCTGGAGTGGTAATTGGCTTTTGTCATTTTACAGCTCGGCAAGGACAGCATTGTGCTAGTCCTAAGCTTAAAGTCTTTGCTGTACTAATGGCAAAAGACTTTGTCCTTTTCTATCTCGGCGTGGATGGCACTGAGCTAATCCAATGCTTAAAGATTTTGATAGAAAAACCGACATTTGAGGTGAGCAGATCTAGAGTGTCGCTGATGTAGAGAGTGCTCCATACAGGAGCTGCTTTCGACCTAAACTTGAGAACTACCCAGAGTTCTCTACTACTTTTTTGCATAATTTATTCGTCACTCTATGCCTGAAAGGGTATTTCTTTGACTTATACTGGGTGCTCCATTGTGTCTGGACAAAGCTATACCTCTCTGAAGAGCTCTAATTAGAGCGAAACACTGTGTCAGGGGTTGCTTTTACTCATTTCAGGTTGGCTTGTTTGGTATTTTACCAATTCAAAGCTGTAAGACTGTGCCTGGAGTGGTAATTGGCTTTTGTCATTTTACAGCTCGGCAAGGACAGCACTGTGCTAATCCTATGCTTAAAGACTTTGCTGTACAAATGGCAAAAGACTTTGTCCTTTTCTATCTCAGCGTGGATGGCACTGTGCTAATCCTATGCTTAAAGATTTTGATAGAAAAACAGACCTTTGAGGTGAGCAGATCTAGAGTGTCGCTGGTGTTGAGAGTGCTCCATACAGAAGCTGCTTTCCACCTAATCTTGAGAACTACCCAGAGTTCTCTGCTTGTTTTTTGCATAATTTATTCGTCACTCTATGCCTGAAAGGGTATTTCATTGACTTATAATGGGTGCTCCCTTGTGTCTGGACAAAGCTATACCTCTCTGAAGAGCTCTAATTAGAGCGAAACGCTGTGTCAGGGGTTGCTTTTACTCATTTCAGGTTGGCTTGATTGGTATTTTACCAATTCAAAGCTGTAATACTGTTTCTGGAGTGGTAATTGGTTTTTGTCAATTTACAGCTCGGCAAGGACAGCACTGTGCTAGTCCTATGCTTAAAGACTTTGCTGTACAAATGGCAAAAGACTTTGTTCTTTTCTATCTCGGCGTGGATGGCACTGAGCTAATCCTCTGCTTAAATATTTTGATAGAAAAACCGACATTTGAGGTGAGCAGATCTAGAGTGTCGCTGATGTTGAGAGTGCTCCATACAGGAGCTGCTTTCGACCTAAACTTAAGAACTACCCAGAGTTCTCTGCTTCTTTTTTGCATAATTTATTTGTCACTCTATGCCTGAAAGGGTATTTCATTGACTTATACTGGGTGCTCCCTTGTGTCTGGACAAAGCTATACCTCTCAAAGAGCTCTAATTAGAGCGAAACACTTTGTCAGGGGTTGCTTTTACTTATTTCAGGTTGGCTTGTTTGGTATTTTACCATTTCAAAGCTGTAATACTGTGCCTGGAGTGGTAATTGGCTTTTGTCATTTTACAGCTCGGCAAGGACAGCACTGTGCTAGTCCTATGCTTAAAGACTTTGCTGTACAAATGGCAAAAGACTTTGTTCTTTTCTATCTCGGCGTGGTTGGCACTGTGCTAATCCTATGCTTAAAGATTTTGATAGAAAAACAGACATTTGAGGTGAGCAGATCTAGAGTGTCGCTGTTGTTGAGTGTGCTCCATACAGGAGCTGCTTTCCACCTAAACTTGAGAACTACCCAGAGTTCTCTGCTTCATTTTTGCATAATTTATTCGTCACTCTATGCGTGAAAGGGTATTTCATTGACTTATACTGGGTGTTCCCTTGTGTCTGGACAAAGCTATACCTCTCTGAAGAGCTCTAATTAGAGCGAAACACTGTGTCAGGGGTTGCTTTTACTCATTTCAGGTTGGCTTGATTGGTATTTTACCAATTCAAAGCTGTAATACTGTGCCTGAAGTGGTAATTGGCTTTTGTCATTTTACAGATCGGCAAGAACAGCACTGTGCTAGTCCTATGCTTAAAGACTTTGCTGTACAAATGGCAAAAGACTTTGTCCTTTTCTATCTCGGCGTGGTTGGCACTGTGCTAATCCTATGCTTAAAGATTTTGATAGAAAAACAGACATTTGAGGTGAGCAGATCTAGAGTGTCGCTGGTGTTGAGAGTGCTCCATACAGGAGCTGCTTTCACCTAAACTTGAGAACTACCCAGAGTTCTCTGCTTCTTTTTTGCATAATTTATTCGTCACTCTATGCCTGAAAGGGTATTTCTTTGACTTGTACTGGGTGCTCCCTTGTGTCTGGACAAAGCTATACCTCTCTAAAGAGCTCTAATTAGAGCGAAACACTTTGTCAGGGGTTGCTTTTACTTATTTCAGGTTGGCTTGTTTGGTATTTTACCAATTCAAAGCTGTAATACTGTGCCTGGAGTGGTAATTGGTTTTTGTCATTTTACAGCTCGGCAAGGACATTACTGTGCTAATCCTATGCTTAAAGACTTTGCTGTACAAATGGCAAAAGACTTTGTCCTTTTCTATCTCGGCGTGGATGGCACTGTGCTAATCCTATGCTTAAAGATTTTGATAGAAAAACAGACATATAAGGTGAGCAGATCTAGAGTGTCGCTTGTGTTGAGAGTGCTCCATACAGAAGCTGCTTTCCACCTAATCTTGGGAACTACCCAGAGTTCTCTGCTTCTTTTTTGCATAATTTATTCGTCACTCTATGCCTGAAAAGGTATTTCATTGACTTATTCTGGGTGCTCCCTTGTGTCTGGACAAAGCTATACCTCTCTGAAGAGCTCTAATTAGAGCGAAACACTGTGTCAGGGGTTGCTTTTACTTATTTCAGGTTGGCTTGTTTGTTATTTTACCAATTCAAAGCTGTAATACTGTGCCTGGAGTGGTAATTGGCTTTTGTCATTTTACAGCTCGGCAAGGACATTACTGTGCTAATCCTATGCTTAAAGACTTTGCTGTACAAATGGCAAAAGACTTTGTTCTTTTCTATCTCGGCGTGGTTGGCACTGTGCTAATCCTATGCTTAAAGATTTTGATAGAAAAACAGACATTTGTGGTGAGCAGATCTAGAGTGTCGCTGGTGTTGAGAGTGCTCCATACAGGAGCTGCTTTCCACCTAAACTTGAGAACTACCCAGAGTTCTCTGCTTCTTTTTTGCATAATTTATTCGTCATTCTATGCCTGAAAGGGTATTTCATTGACTTATACTGGGTGCTCCCTTGTGTCTGGACAAAGCTATACCTCTCTGAAGAGCTCTAATTAGAGCGAAACACTGTGTCAGGGGTTGCTTTTACTCATTTCAGGTTGGCTTGATTGGTATTTTACCAATTCAAAGCTGTAATACTGTTTCTGGAGTGGTAATTGGTTTTTGTCAATTTACAGCTCGGCAAGGACAGCACTGTGCTAGTCCTATGCTTAAAGACTTTGCTGTACAAATGGCAAAAGACTTTGTTCTTTTCTATCTCGGCGTGGATGGCACTGAGCTAATCCTCTGCTTAAATATTTTGATAGAAAAACCGACATTTGAGGTGAGCAGATCTAGAGTGTCGCTGATGTTGAGAGTGCTCCATACAGGAGCTGCTTTCGACCTAAACTTAAGAACTACCCAGAGTTCTCTGCTTCTTTTTTGCATAATTTATTTGTCACTCTATGCCTGAAAGGGTATTTCATTGACTTATACTGGGTGCTCCCTTGTGTCTGGACAAAGCTATACCTCTCAAAGAGCTCTAATTAGAGCGAAACACTTTGTCAGGGGTTGCTTTTACTTATTTCAGGTTGGCTTGTTTGGTATTTTACCAATTCAAAGCTGTAATACTGTGCCTGGAGTGGTAATTGGCTTTTGTCATTTTACAGCTCGGCAAGGACAGCACTGTGCTAGTCCTATGCTTAAAGACTTTGCTGTACAAATGGCAAAAGATTTTGTTCTTTTCTATCTCGGCGTGGTTGGCACTGTGCTAATCCTATGCTTAAAGATTTTGATAGAAAAACAGACATTTGAGGTGAGCAGATCTAGAGTGTCGCTGTTGTTGAGTGTGCTCCATACAGGAGCTGCTTTCCACCTAAACTTGAGAACTACCCAGAGTTCTCTGCTTCTTTTTTGCATAATTTATTCGTCACTCTATGCGTGAAAGGGTATTTCATTGACTTATACTGGGTGTTCCCTTGTGTCTGGACAAAGCTATACCTCTCTGAAGAGCTCTAATTAGAGCGAAACACTGTGTCAGGGGTTGCTTTTACTCATTTCAGGTTGGCTTGATTGGTATTTTACCAATTCAAAGCTGTAATACTGTGCCTGAAGTGGTAATTGGCTTTTGTCATTTTACAGATCGGCAAGAACAGCACTGTGCTAGTCCTATGCTTAAAGACTTTGCTGTACAAATGGCAAAAGACTTTGTCCTTTTCTATCTCGGCGTGGTTGGCACTGTGCTAATCCTATGCTTAAATATTTTGATAGAAAAACAGACATTTGAGGTGAGCAGATCTAGAGTGTCGCTGGTGTTGAGAGTGCTCCATACAGGAGCTGCTTTCACCTAAACTTGAGAACTACCCAGAGTTCTCTGCTTCTTTTTTGCATAATTTATTCGTCACTCTATGCCTGAAAGGGTATTTCTTTGACTTGTACTGGGTGCTCCCTTTTGTCTGGACAAAGCTATACCTCTCTAAAGAGCTCTAATTAGAGCGAAACACTTTGTCAGGGGTTGCTTTTACTTATTTCAGGTTGGCTTGTTTGGTATTTTACCAATTCAAAGCTGTAATACTGTGCCTGGAGTGGTAATTGGCTTTTGTCATTTTACAGCTCGGCAAGGACATTACTGTGCTAATCCTATGCTTAAAGACTTTGCTGTACAAATGGCAAAAGACTTTGTCCTTTTCTATCTCGGCGTGGATGGCACTGTGCTAATCCTATGCTTAAAGATTTTGATAGAAAAACAGACATTTGAGGTGAGCAGATCTAGAGTGTCGCTTGTGTTGAGAGTGCTCCATACAGAAGCTGCTTTCCACCTAATCTTGGGAACTACCCAGAGTTCTCTGCTTCTTTTTTGCATAATTTATTCGTCACTCTATGCCTGAAAAGGTATTTCATTGACTTATTCTGGGTGCTCCCTTGTGTCTGGACAAAGCTATACCTCTCTGAAGAGCTCTAATTAGAGCGAAACACTTTGTCAGGGGTTGCTTTTACTTATTTCAGGTTGGCTTGTTTGGTATTTTACCAATTCAAAGCTGTAATACTGTGCCTGGAGTGGTAATTGGCTTTTGTCATTTTACAGCTCGGCAAGGACATTACTGTGCTAATCCTATGCTTAAAGACTTTGCTGTACAAATGGCAAAAGACTTTGTTCTTTTCTATCTCGGCGTGGTTGGCACTGTGCTAATCCTATGCTTAAAGATTTTGATAGAAAAACAGACATTTGTGGTGAGCAGATCTAGAGTGTCGCTGGTGTTGAGAGTGCTCCATACAGGAGCTGCTTTCCACCTAAACTTGAGAACTACCCAGAGTTCTCTGCTTCGTTTTTGCATAATTTATTCGTCATTCTATGCCTGAAAGGGTATTTCATTGACTTATACTGGGTGCTCCCTTGTGTCTGGACAAAGCTATACCTCTCTGAAGAGCTCTAATTAGAGCGAAACACTGTGTCAGGGGTTGCTTTTACTCATTTCAGGTTGGCTTGATTGGTATTTTACCAATTCAAAGCTGTAATACTGTGTCTGGAGTGGTAATTGGCTTTTGTCAATTTACAGCTCGGCAAGGACAGCACTGTGCTAGTCCTATGCTTAAAGACTTTGCTGTACAAATGGCAAAAGACTTTGTTCTTTTCTATCTCGGCGTGGTTGGCACTGTGCTAATCCTATGCTTAAAGATTTTGATAGAAAAACAGACATTTGAGGTGAGCAGATCTAGAGTGTCGCTGGTGTTGAGAGTGCTCCATACAGGAGCTGCTTTCCACCTAAACTTGAGAACTACCCAGAGTTCTCTGCTTCTTTTTTGCATAATTTATTCGTCACTCTATGCCTGAAAGGGTATTTCATTGACTTATACTGGGTGCTCCCCTTTGTCTGGACAAAGCTATACCTCTCTGAAGAGCTCTAATTAGAGCGAAACACTGTGTCAGGGGTTGCTTTTACTCATTTCAGGTTGGCTTGATTGGTATTTTACCCATTCAAAGCTGTAATACAGTGCCTGGAGTGGTCATTGGCTTTTGTCATTTTACTGATCGGCAAGAACAGCACTGTGCTAGTCCTATGCTTAAAGACTTTGCTGTACAAATGGCAAAAGACTTTGTCCTTTTCTATCTCGGCGTGGTTGGCACTGTGCTAATCCTATGCTTAAATATTTTGATAGAAAAACAGACATTTGAGGTGAGCAGATCTAGAGTGTCGCTGGTGTTGAGAGTGCTCCATACAGGAGCTGCTTTCCACCTAAACTTGAGAACTACCCAGAGTTCTCTGCTTCTTTTTTGCATAATTTATTCGTCACTCTATGCCTGAAAGGGTATTTCTTTGACTTGTACTGGGTGCTCCCTTGTGTATAGACAAAGCTATACCTCTCTGAAGAGCTCTAATTAGAGCGAAATACTGTGTCAGGGGTTGCTTTTGCTCATTTCAGGTTGGCTTGATTGGTATGTTACCTATTCAAAGCTGTAATACTGTGCCTGTAGTGGTAATTGGCTTTTGTCATTTTACAGCTCGGCAAGGACAGCACTGTGCTAGTCCTATGCTTAAAGACTTTGCTGTACAAATGGCAAAAGACTTTGTCCTTTTCTATCTCGGCGTGGTTGGCACTGTGCTAATCCTATGCTTAAAGATTTTGATAGAAAAACAGACATTTGAGGTGAGCAGATCTAGAGTGTCGCTGGTGTTGAGAGTGCTCCATACAGGAGCTGCTTTCCACCTAAACTTGAGAACTACCCAGAGTTCTCTGCTTCTTTTTTGCATAATTTATTCGTCACTCTATGCCTGAAAGGGTATTTCTTTGACTTATACTGGGTGCTCCCTTGTGTCTGGACAAAGCTATACCTCTCTGAAGAGCTCTAATTAGAGCGAAACACTGTGTCAGGGGTTGCTTTTACTCATTTCAGGTTGGCTTGATTGGTATTTTACCAATTCAAAGCTGTAATACTGTGTCTGGAGTGGTAATTGGCTTTTGTCAATTTACAGCTCGGCAAGGACAGCACTGTGCTAGTCCTATGCTTAAAGACTTTGCTGTACAAATGGCAAAAGACTTTGTTCTTTTCTATCTCGGCGTGGTTGGCACTGTGCTAATCCTATGCTTAAAGATTTTGATAGAAAAACAGACATTTGAGGTGAGCAGATCTAGAGTGTCGCTGGTGTTGAGAGTGCTCCATACAGGAGCTGCTTTCCACCTAAACTTGAGAACTACCCAGAGTTCTCTGCTTCTTTTTTGCATAATGTATTCATCACTCTATGCCTGAAAGGGTATTTCTTTGACTTGTACTGGGTGCTCCCTTGTGTCTGGACAAAGCTATACCTCTCTGAAGAGCTCTAATTAGAGCGAAACACTGTGTCAGGGGTTTCTTTTACTCATTTCAGGTTGGCTTGATTGGTATTTTACCCATTTAAAGCTGTAATACTGTGCCTGGAGTGGTAATTGGCTTTTGTCATTTTACAGATCGGCAAGGACAGCACTGTGCTAGTCCTATGCTTAAAGACTTTGCTGTACAAATGGCAAAAGACTTTGTCCTTTTCTATCTCGGCGTGGTTGGCACTGTGCTAATCCTATGCTTAAATATTTTGATAGAAAAACAGACATTTGAGGTGAGCAGATCTAGAGTGTCGCTGGTGTTGAGAGTGCTCCATACAGGAGCTGCTTTCCACCTAAACTTGAGAACTACCCAGAGTTCTCTGCTTCTTTTTTGCATAATTTATTCGTCACTCTATGCCTGAAAGGGTATTTCTTTGACTTATACTAGGTGCTCCCTTGTGTCTGGACAAAGCTATACCTCTCTAAAGAGCTCTAATTAGAGCGAAACACTTTGTCAGGGGTTGCTTTTACTTATTTCAGGTTGGCTTGTTTGGTATTTTACCAATTCAAAGCTGTAATACTGTGCCTTGAGTGGTAATTGGCTTTTGTCATTTTACAGCTCGGCAAGGACAGCACTGTGCTAATCCTATGCTTAAAGATTTTGCTGTACAAATGGAAAAAGATTTGTCCTTTTCTATCTCGGCGTGGATGGCACTGTGCTAATCCTATGCTTAAAGATTTTGATAGAAAAACAGACATTTGAGGTGAGCAGATCTAGAGTGTCGCTGGTGTTGAGAGTGCTCCATACAGGAGCTGCTTTCCACCTAAACTTGAGAACTACCCAGAGTTCTCTGCTTCTTTTTTGCATAATTTATTCATCACTCTATGCCTGAAAGGGTATTTTTTTGACTTATACTGTGTGCTCCCTTGTGTCTGGACAAAGCTATACCTCTCTGAAGAGCTCTAATTAGAGCGAAACACTTTGTCAGGGGTTGCTTTTACTTATTTCAGGTTGGCTTGATTGGTATTTTACCAATTCAAAGCTGTAATACTGTGTCTGGAGTGGTAATTGGCTTTTGTCAATTTACAGCTCGGCAAGGACAGCACTGTGCTAGTCCTATGCTTAAAGACTTTGCTGTACAAATGGCAAAAGACTTTGTTCTTTTCTATCTCGGCGTGGTTGGCACTGTGCTAATCCTATGCTTAAAGATTTTGATTGAAAAACAGACATTTGAGGTGAGCAGATCTAGAGTGTCGCTGGTGTTGAGAGTGCTCCATACAGGAGCTGCTTTCCACCTAAACTTGAGAACTACCCAGAGTTCTCTGCTTCTTTTTTGCATAATTTATTCATCACTCTATGCCTGAAAGGGTATTTCTTTGACTTGTACTGGGTGCTCCCTTGTGTCTGGACAAAGCTATACCTCTCTGAAGAGCTCTAATTAGAGCGAAACACTGTGTCAGGGGTTTCTTTTACTCATTTCAGGTTGGCTTGATTGGTATTTTACCCATTTAAAGCTGTAATACTGTGCCTGGAGTGGTAATTGGCTTTTGTCATTTTACAGATCGGCAAGGACAGCACTGTGCTAGTCCTATGCTTAAAGACTTTGCTGTACAAATGGCAAAAGACTTTGTCCTTTTCTATCTCGGCGTGGTTGGCACTGTGCTAATCCTATGCTTAAATATTTTGATAGAAAAACAGACATTTGAGGTGAGCAGATCTAGAGTGTCGCTGGTGTTGAGAGTGCTCCATACAGGAGCTGCTTTCCACCTAAACTTGAGAACTACCCAGAGTTCTCTGCTTCTTTTTTGCATAATTTATTCGTCACTCTATGCCTGAAAGGGTATTTCTTTGACTTATACTAGGTGCTCCCTTGTGTCTGGACAAAGCTATACCTCTCTAAAGAGCTCTAATTAGAGCGAAACACTTTGTCAGGGGTTGCTTTTACTTATTTCAGGTTGGCTTGTTTGGTATTTTACCAATTCAAAGCTGTAATACTGTGCCTTGAGTGGTAATTGGCTTTTGTCATTTTACAGCTCGGCAAGGACAGCACTGTGCTAATCCTATGCTTAAAGATTTTGCTGTACAAATGGAAAAAGATTTGTCCTTTTCTATCTCGGCGTGGATGGCACTGTGCTAATCCTATGCTTAAAGATTTTGATAGAAAAACAGACATTTGAGGTGAGCAGATCTAGAGTGTCGCTGGTGTTGAGAGTGCTCCATACAGGAGCTGCTTTCCACCTAAACTTGAGAACTACCCAGAGTTCTCTGCTTCTTTTTTGCATAATTTATTCATCACTCTATGCCTGAAAGGGTATTTTTTTGACTTATACTGTGTGCTCCCTTGTGTCTGGACAAAGCTATACCTCTCTGAAGAGCTCTAATTAGAGCGAAACACTTTGTCAGGGGTTGCTTTTACTTATTTCAGGTTGGCTTGATTGGTATTTTACCAATTCAAAGCTGTAATACTGTGTCTGGAGTGGTAATTGGCTTTTGTCAATTTACAGCTCGGCAAGGACAGCACTGTGCTAGTCCTATGCTTAAAGACTTTGCTGTACAAATGGCAAAAGACTTTGTTCTTTTCTATCTCGGCGTGGTTGGCACTGTGCTAATCCTATGCTTAAAGATTTTGATTGAAAAACAGACATTTGAGGTGAGCAGATCTAGAGTGTCGCTGGTGTTGAGAGTGCTCCATACAGGAGCTGCTTTCCACCTAAACTTGAGAACTACCCAGAGTTCTCTGCTTCTTTTTTGCATAATTTATTAGTCACTCTATGCCTGAAAGGGTATTTCATTGACTTATACTGGGTGCTCCCCTTTGTCTGGACAAAGCTATACCTCTCTGAAGAGCTCTAATTAGAGCGAAACACTGTGTCAGGGGTTGCTTTTACTCATTTCAGGTTGGCTTGATTGGTATTTTACCCATTCAAAGCTGTTATACTGTGTCTGGAGTGGTAATCCGCTTTTGTCAATTTACAGCTCGGCAAAGACAGCACTGTGCTAGTCCTATGCTCAAAGACTTTGCTGTACAAATGGCAAAAGACTTTGTCCTTTTCTATCTCCGCGTGGTTGGCACTGTGCTAATGCTATGCTTAAAGATTTTGATAGAAAAACAGACATTTGAGGTGAGCAGATCTAGAGTGTCGCTGGTGTTGAGAGTGCTCCATACAGGAGCTGCTTTCCACCTAAACTTGAGAACTACCCAGAGTTCTCTGCTTCTTTTTTGCATAATTTATTTGTCACTCTATGCCTGAAAGGGTATTTCATTGACTTATACTGGGTGCTCCCTTGTGTCTGGACAAAGCTATACCTCTCTGAAGAGCTCTAATTAGAGTGAAACACTGTGTCAGGGGTTGCTTTTACTCATTTCAGGTTGGCTTGATTGGTATTTTACCAATTCAAAGCTGTAATACTGTGTCTGGAGCGGTTATTGGCTTTTGTCAATTTACAGCTCGGCAAGGACAGCACTGTGCTAGTCCTATGCTTAAAGACTTTGCTGTACAAATGGCAAAAGACTTTGTTCTTTTCTATCTCGGCGTGGTTGGCACTGTGCTAATCCTATGCTTAAAGATTTTGATAGAAAAACAGACATTTGAGGTGAGCAGATCTAGAGTGTCGCTGGTGTTGAGAGTGCTCCATACAGAAGCTGCTTTCCACCTAAACTTGAGAACTACCCAGAGTTCTCTGCTTCTTTTTTGCATAATTTATTCGTCACTCTATGCCTGAAAGGGTATTTCATTGACTTATACTGGGTGCTCCCCTTTGTCTGGACAAAGCTATACCTCTCTGAAGAGCTCTAATTAGAGCGAAACACTGTGTCAGGGGTTGCTTTTACTCATTTCAGGTTGGCTTGATTGGTATTTTACCCATTCAAAGCTGTAATACTGTGCCTGGAGTGGTAATTGGCTTTTGTCATTTTACAGATCGGCAAGAACAGCACTGTGCTAGTCCTATGCTGAAAGACTTTGCTGTACAAATGGCAAAAGACTTTGTCCTTTTCTATCTCGGCGTGGTTGGCACTGTGCTAATCCTATGCTTAAATATTTTGATAGAAAAATAGACATTTGAGGTGAGCAGATCTAGAGTGTCGCTGGTGTTGAGAGTGCTCTATACAGGAGCTGCTTTCCACCTAAACTTGAGAACTACCCAGAGTTCTCTGCTTCTTTTTTGCATAATTTATTCGTCACTCTATGCCTGAAAGTGTATTTCATTGACTTATACTGGGTGCTCCCTTGTGTCTGGACAAAGCTATCCCTCTCTGAAGAGCTCTAATTGGAGCGAAATACTGTGTCAGGGGTTGCTTTTACTCATTTCAGGTTGGCTTGATTGGTATTTTACCTATTCAAAGCTGTAATACTGTGCCTGGAGTGGTAATTGGCTTTTGTCATTTTACAGCTCGGCAAGGACAGCACTGTGCTAGTCCTATGCTTAAAGACTTTGCTGTACAAATGGCAAAAGACTTTGTCCTTTTCTATCTCGGCTTGGTTGGCACTGTGCTAATCCTATGCTTAAAGATTTTGGTAGAAAAACAGACATTTGAGGTGAGCAGATCTAGAGTGTCGCTGGTGTTGAGAGTGCTCCATACAGGAGCTGCTTTCCACCTAAACTTGAGAACTACCCAGAGTTCTCTGCTTCTTTTTTGCATAATTTATTTGTCACTCTATGCCTGAAAGGGTATTTCATTGACTTATACTGGGTGCTCCCTTGTGTCTGGACAAAGCTATACCTCTCTGAAGAGCTCTAATTAGAGCGAAACACTGTGTCAGGGGTTGCTTTCACTCATTTCATGTTGGCTTGATTGGTATTTTACCAATTCAAAGCTGTAATACTGTGTCTGGAGCGGTTATTGGCTTTTGTCAATTTACAGCTCGGCAAGGACAGCACTGTGCTAGTCCTATGCTTAAAGACTTTGCTGTACAAATGGCAAAAGACTTTGTTCTTTTCTATCTCGGCGTGGTTGGCACTGTGCTAATCCTATGCTTAAAGATTTTGATTGAAAAACAGACATTTGAGGTGAGCAGATCTAGAGTGTCGCTGGTGTTGAGAGTGCTCCATACAGGAGCTGCTTTCCACCTAAACTTGAGAACTACCCAGAGTTCTCTGCTTCTTTTTTGCATAATTTATTAGTCACTCTATGCCTGAAAGGGTATTTCATTGACTTATACTGGGTGCTCCCCTTTGTCTGGACAAAGCTATACCTCTCTGAAGAGCTCTAATTAGAGCGAAACACTGTGTCAGGGGTTGCTTTTACTCATTTCAGGTTGGCTTGATTGGTATTTTACCCATTCAAAGCTGTTATACTGTGTCTGGAGTGGTAATCCGCTTTTGTCAATTTACAGCTCGGCAAAGACAGCACTGTGCTAGTCCTATGCTCAAAGACTTTGCTGTACAAATGGCAAAAGACTTTGTCCTTTTCTATCTCCGCGTGGTTGGCACTGTGCTAATCCTATGCTTAAAGATTTTGATAGAAAAACAGACATTTGAGGTGAGCAGATCTAGAGTGTCGCTGGTGTTGAGAGTGCTCCATACAGGAGCTGCTTTCCACCTAAACTTGAGAACTACCCAGAGTTCTCTGCTTCTTTTTTGCATAATTTATTTGTCACTCTATGCCTGAAAGGGTATTTCATTGACTTATACTGGGTGCTCCCTTGTGTCTGGACAAAGCTATACCTCTCTGAAGAGCTCTAATTAGAGTGAAACACTGTGTCAGGGGTTGCTTTTACTCATTTCAGGTTGGCTTGATTGGTATTTTACCAATTCAAAGCTGTAATACTGTGTCTGGAGCGGTTATTGGCTTTTGTCAATTTACAGCTCGGCAAGGACAGCACTGTGCTAGTCCTATGCTTAAAGACTTTGCTGTACAAATGGCAAAAGACTTTGTTCTTTTCTATCTCGGCGTGGTTGGCACTGTGCTAATCCTATGCTTAAAGATTTTGATAGAAAAACAGACATTTGAGGTGAGCAGATCTAGAGTGTCGCTGGTGTTGAGAGTGCTCCATACAGAAGCTGCTTTCCACCTAAACTTGAGAACTACCCAGAGTTCTCTGCTTCTTTTTTGCATAATTTATTCGTCACTCTATGCCTGAAAGGGTATTTCATTGACTTATACTGGGTGCTCCCTTGTGTCTGGACAAAGCTATCCCTGTCTGAAGAGCTCTAATTGGAGCGAAATACTGTGTCAGGGGTTGCTTTTACTCATTTCAGGTTGGCTTGATTGGTATTTTACCTATTCAAAGCTGTAATACTGTGCCTGGAGTGGTAATTGGCTTTTGTCATTTTACAGCTCGGCAAGGACAGCACTGTGCTAGTCCTATGCTTAAAGACTTTGCTGTACAAATGGCAAAAGACTTTGTCCTTTTCTATCTCGGCTTGGTTGGCACTGTGCTAATCCTATGCTTAAAGATTTTGGTAGAAAAACAGACATTTGAGGTGAGCAGATCAAGAGTGTCGCTGGTGTTGAGAGTGCTCCATACAGGAGCTGCTTTCCACCTAAACTTGAGAACTACCCAGAGTTCTCTGCTTCTTTTTTGCATAATTTATTTGTCACTCTATGCCTGAAAGGGTATTTCATTGACTTATACTGGGTGCTCCCTTGTGTCTGGACAAAGCTATACCTCTCTGAAGAGCTCTAATTAGAGCGAAACACTGTGTCAGGGGTTGCTTTTACTCATTTCATGTTGGCTTGATTGGTATTTTACCAATTCAAAGCTGTAATACTGTGTCTGGAGCGGTTATTGGCTTTTGTCAATTTACAGCTCGGCAAGGACAGCACTGTGCTAGTCCTATGCTTAAAGACTTTGCTGTACAAATGGCAAAAGACTTTGTTCTTTTCTATCTCGGCGTGGTTGGCACTGTGCTAATCCTATGCTTAAAGATTTTGATTGAAAAACAGACATTTGAGGTGAGCAGATCTAGAGTGTCGCTGGTGTTGAGAGTGCTCCATACAGGAGCTGCTTTCCACCTAAACTTGAGAACTACCCAGAGTTCTCTGCTTCTTTTTTGCATAATTTATTAGTCACTCTATGCCTGAAAGGGTATTTCATTGACTTATACTGGGTGCTCCCCTTTGTCTGGACAAAGCTATACCTCTCTGAAGAGCTCTAATTAGAGCGAAACACTGTGTCAGGGGTTGCTTTTACTCATTTCAGGTTGGCTTGATTGGTATTTTACCCATTCAAAGCTGTTATACTGTGTCTGGAGTGGTAATCCGCTTTTGTCAATTTACAGCTCGGCAAAGACAGCACTGTGCTAGTCCTATGCTCAAAGACTTTGCTGTACAAATGGCAAAAGACTTTGTCCTTTTCTATCTCCGCGTGGTTGGCACTGTGCTAATCCTATGCTTAAAGATTTTGATAGAAAAACAGACATTTGAGGTGAGCAGATCTAGAGTGTCGCTGGTGTTGAGAGTGCTCCATACAGGAGCTGCTTTCCACCTAAACTTGAGAACTACCCAGAGTTCTCTGCTTCTTTTTTGCATAATTTATTTGTCACTCTATGCCTGAAAGGGTATTTCATTGACTTATACTGGGTGCTCCCTTGTGTCTGGACAAAGCTATACCTCTCTGAAGAGCTCTAATTAGAGTGAAACACTGTGTCAGGGGTTGCTTTTACTCATTTCAGGTTGGCTTGATTGGTATTTTACCAATTCAAAGCTGTAATACTGTGTCTGGAGCGGTTATTGGCTTTTGTCAATTTACAGCTCGGCAAGGACAGCACTGTGCTAGTCCTATGCTTAAAGACTTTGCTGTACAAATGGCAAAAGACTTTGTTCTTTTCTATCTCGGCGTGGTTGGCACTGTGCTAATCCTATGCTTAAAGATTTTGATAGAAAAACAGACATTTGAGGTGAGCAGATCTAGAGTGTCGCTGGTGTTGAGAGTGCTCCATACAGAAGCTGCTTTCCACCTAAACTTGAGAACTACCCAGAGTTCTCTGCTTCTTTTTTGCATAATTTATTCGTCACTCTATGCCTGAAAGGGTATTTCATTGACTTATACTGGGTGCTCCCCTTTGTCTGGACAAAGCTATACCTCTCTGAAGAGCTCTAATTAGAGCAAAACACTGTGTCAGGGGTTGCTTTTACTCATTTCAGGTTGGCTTGATTGGTATTTTACCTATTCAAAGCTGTAATACTGTGCCTGGAGTGGTAATTGGCTTTTGTCATTTTACAGCTCGGCAAGGACAGCACTGTGCTAGTCCTATGCTTAAAGACTTTGCTGTACAAATGGCAAAAGACTTTGTCCTTTTCTATCTCGGCTTGGTTGGCACTGTGCTAATCCTATGCTTAAAGATTTTGATAGAAAAACAGACATTTGAGGTGAGCAGATCTAGAGTGTCGCTGGTGTTGAGAGTGCTCCATACAGGAGCTGCTTTCCACCTAAACTTGAGAACTACCCAGAGTTCTCTGCTTCTTTTTTGCATAATTTATTCATCACTCTATGCCTGAAAGGGTATTTCATTGATTTATACTGGGTGCTCCCCTTTGTCTGGACAAAGCTATACCTCTCTGAAGATCTCTAATTAGAGCGAAACACTGTGTCAGGGGTTGCTTTTACTCATTTCAGGTTGGCTTGATTGGTATTTTACCCATTCAAAGCTGTTATACTGTGTCTGGAGTGGTAATCCGCTTTTGTCAATTTACAGCTCGGCAAAGACAGCACTGTGCTAGTCCTATGCTTAAAGACTTTGCTGTACAAATGGCAAAAGACTTTGTCCTTTTCTATCTCCGCGTGGTTGGCACTGTGCTAATCCTATGCTTAAAGATTTTGATAGAAAAACAGACATTTGAGGTGAGCAGATCTAGAGTGTCGCTGGTGTTGAGAGTGCTCCATACAGGAGCTGCTTTCCACCTAAACTTGAGAACTACCCAGAGTTCTCTGCTTCTTTTTTGCATAATTTATTTGTCACTCTATGCCTGAAAGGGTATTTCATTGACTTATACTGGGTGCTCCCTTGTGTCTGGACAAAGCTATACCTCTCTGAAGAGCTCTAATTAGAGCGAAACACTGTGTCAGGGGTTGCTTTTACTCATTTCAGGTTGGCTTGATTGGTATTTTACCAATTCAAAGCTGTAATACTGTGTCTGGAGCGGTTATTGGCTTTTGTCAATTTACAGCTCGGCAAGGACAGCACTGTGCTAGTCCTATGCTTAAAGACTTTGCTGTACAAATGGCAAAAGACTTTGTCCTTTTCTATCTCGGCGTGGTTGGCACTGTGCTAATCCTATGCTTAAAGATTTTGGTAGAAAAACAGACATTTGAGGTGAGCAGATCTAGAGTGTCGCTGGTGTTGAGAGTGCTCCATACAGGAGCTGCTTTCCACCTAAACTTGAGAACTACCCAGAGTTCTCTGCTTCTTTTTTGCATAATTTATTTGTCACTCTATGCCTGAAAGGGTATTTCATTGACTTATACTGGGTGCTCCCTTGTGTCTGGACAAAGCTATACCTCTCTGAAGAGCTCTAATTAGAGCGACACACTGTGTCAGGGGTTGCTTTTATTCATTTCAGGTTGGCTTGATTGGTATTTTACCCATTCAAAGCTGTAATACTGTGCCTGGAGTGGTAATTGGCTTTTGTCATTTTACAGATCGGCAAGAACAGCACTGTGCTAGTCCTATGCTTAAAGACTTTGCTGTACAAATGGCAAAAGACTTTGTCCTTTTCTATCTCGGCGTGGTTGGCACTGTGCTAATCCTATGCTTAAATATTTTGATAGAAAGACAGACATTTGAGGTGAGCAGATCTAGAGTGTCGCTAATGTTGAGAGTGCTCCATACAGGAGCTGCTTTCCACCTAAACTTGAGAACTACCCAGAGTTCTCTGCTTCTTTTTTGCATAATTTATTCGTCACTCTATGCCTGAAAGGGTATTTCTTTGACTTATACTAGGTGCTCCCTTGTGTCTGGACAAAGCTATACCTCTCTAAAGAGCTCTAATTAGAGCGAAACACTTTGTCAGGGGTTGCTTTTACTTATTTCAGGTTGGCTTGTTTGGTATTTTACCAATTCAAAGCTGTAATACTGTGCCTTGAGTGGTAATTGGCTTTTGTCATTTTACAGCTCGGCAAGGACAGCACTGTGCTAATCCTATGCTTAAAGATTTTGCTGTACAAATGGAAAAAGATTTGTCCTTTTCTATCTCGGCGTGGATGGCACTGTGCTAATCCTATGCTTAAAGATTTTGATAGAAAAACAGACATTTGAGGTGAGCAGATCTAGAGTGTCGCTGGTGTTGAGAGTGCTCCATACAGGAGCTGCTTTCCACCTAAACTTGAGAACTACCCAGAGTTCTCTGCTTCTTTTTTGCATAATTTATTCATCACTCTATGCCTGAAAGGGTATTTTTTTGACTTATACTGTGTGCTCCCTTGTGTCTGGACAAAGCTATACCTCTCTGAAGAGCTCTAATTAGAGCGAAACAGTGTGTCAGGGGTTGCTTTTACTTATTTCAGGTTGGCTTGATTGGTATTTTACCAATTCAAAGCTGTAATACTGTGTCTGGAGTGGTAATTGGCTTTTGTCAATTTACAGCTCGGCAACGACAGCACTGTGCTAGTCCTATGCTTAAAGACATTGCTGTACAAATGGCAAAAGACTTTGTTCTTTTCTATCTCGGCGTGGTTGGCACTGTGCTAATCCTATGCTTAAAGATTTTGATTGAAAAACAGACATTTGAGGTGAGCAGATCTAGAGTGTCGCTGGTGTTGAGAGTGCTCCATACAGGAGCTGCTTTCCACCTAAACTTGAGAACTACCCAGAGTTCTCTGCTTCTTTTTGCATAATTTATTAGTCACTCTATGCCTGAAAGGGTATTTCATTGACTTATACTGGGTGCTCCCCTTTGTCTGGACAAAGCTATACCTCTCTGAAGAGCTCTAATTAGAGCGAAACACTGTGTCAGGGGTTGCTTTTACTCATTTCAGGTTGGCTTGATTGGTATTTTACCCATTCAAAGCTGTTATACTGTGTCTGGAGTGGTAATCCGCTTTTGTCAATTTACAGCTCGGCAAAGACAGCACTGTGCTAGTCCTATGCTTAAAGACTTTGCTGTACAAATGGCAAAAGACTTTGTCCTTTTCTATCTCCGCGTGGTTGGCACTGTGCTAATCCTATGCTTAAAGATTTTGATAGAAAAACAGACATTTGAGGTGAGCAGATCTAGAGTGTCGCTGGTGTTGAGAGTGCTCCATACAGGAGCTGCTTTCCACCTAAACTTGAGAACTACCCAGAGTTCTCTGCTTCTTTTTTGCATAATTTATTTGTCACTCTATGCCTGAAAGGGTATTTCATTGACTTATACTGGGTGCTCCCTTGTGTCTGGACAAAGCTATACCTCTCTGAAGAGCTCTAATTAGAGTGAAACACTGTGTCAGGGGTTGCTTTTACTCATTTCAGGTTGGCTTGATTGGTATTTTACCAATTCAAAGCTGTAATACTGTGTCTGGAGCGGTTATTGGCTTTTGTCAATTTACAGCTCGGCAAGGACAGCACTGTGCTAGTCCTATGCTTAAAGACTTTGCTGTACAAATGGCAAAAGACTTTGTTCTTTTCTATCTCGGCGTGGTTGGCACTGTGCTAATCCTATGCTTAAAGATTTTGATAGAAAAACAGACATTTGAGGTGAGCAGATCTAGAGTGTCGCTGGTGTTGAGAGTGCTCCATACAGAAGCTGCTTTCCACCTAAACTTGAGAACTACCCAGAGTTCTCTGCTTCTTTTTTGCATAATTTATTCGTCACTCTATGCCTGAAAGGGTATTTCATTGACTTATACTGGGTGCTCCCCTTTGTCTGGACAAAGCTATACCTCTCTGAAGAGCTCTAATTAGAGCGAAACACTGTGTCAGGGGTTGCTTTTACTCATTTCAGGTTGGCTTGATTGGTATTTTACCCATTCAAAGCTGTAATACTGTGCCTGGAGTGGTAATTGGCTTTTGTCATTTTACAGATCGGCAAGAACAGCACTGTGCTAGTCCTATGCTGAAAGACTTTGCTGTACAAATGGCAAAAGACTTTGTCCTTTTCTATCTCGGCGTGGTTGGCACTGTGCTAATCCTATGCTTAAATATTTTGATAGAAAAATAGACATTTGAGGTGAGCAGATCTAGAGTGTCGCTGGTGTTGAGAGTGCTCTATACAGGAGCTGCTTTCCACCTAAACTTGAGAACTACCCAGAGTTCTCTGCTTCTTTTTTGCATAATTTATTCGTCACTCTATGCCTGAAAGTGTATTTCATTGACTTATACTGGGTGCTCCCTTGTGTCTGGACAAAGCTATACCTCTCTGAAGAGCTCTAATTAGAGCGAAATACTGTGTCAGGGGTTGCTTTTACTCATTTCAGGTTGGCTTGATTGGTATTTTACCTATTCAAAGCTGTAATACTGTGCCTGGAGTGGTAATTGGCTTTTGTCATTTTACAGCTCGGCAAGGACAGCACTGTGCTAGTCCTATGCTTAAAGACTTTGCTGTACAAATGGCAAAAGACTTTGTCCTTTTCTATCTCGGCTTGGTTGGCACTGTGCTAATCCTATGCTTAAAGATTTTGGTAGAAAAACAGACATTTGAGGTGAGCAGATCTAGAGTGTCGCTGGTGTTGAGAGTGCTCCATACAGGAGCTGCTTTCCACCTAAACTTGAGAACTACCCAGAGTTCTCTGCTTCTTTTTTGCATAATTTATTTGTCACTCTATGCCTGAAAGGGTATTTCATTGACTTATACTGGGTGCTCCCTTGTGTCTGGACAAAGCTATACCTCTCTGAAGAGCTCTAATTAGAGCGAAACACTGTGTCAGGGGTTGCTTTTACTCATTTCAGGTTGGCTTGATTGGTATTTTACCAATTCAAAGCTGTAATACTGTGTCTGGAGCGGTTATTGGCTTTTGTCAATTTACAGCTCGGCAAGGACAGCACTGTGCTAGTCCTATGCTTAAAGACTTTGCTGTACAAATGGCAAAAGACTTTGTTCTTTTCTATCTCGGCGTGGTTGGCACTGTGCTAATCCTATGCTTAAAGATTTTGATAGAAAAACAGACATTTGAGGTGAGCAGATCTAGAGTGTCGCTGGTGTTGAGAGTGCTCCATACAGGAGCTGCTTTCCACCTAAACTTGAGAACTACCCAGAGTTCTCTGCTTCTTTTTTGCATAATTTATTCATCACTCTATGCCTGAAAGGGTATTTCATTGACTTATACTGGGTGCTCCCCTTTGTCTGGACAAAGCTATACCTCTCTGAAGATCTCTAATTAGAGCGAAACACTGTGTCAGGGGTTGCTTTTACTCATTTCAGGTTGGCTTGATTGGTATTTTACCCATTCAAAGCTGTTATACTGTGTCTGGAGTGGTAATCCGCTTTTGTCAATTTACAGCTCGGCAAAGACAGCACTGTGCTAGTCCTATGCTTAAAGACTTTGCTGTACAAATGGCAAAAGACTTTGTCCTTTTCTATCTCCGCGTGGTTGGCACTGTGCTAATCCTATGCTTAAAGATTTTGATAGAAAAACAGACATTTGAGGTGAGCAGATCTAGAGTGTCGCTGGTGTTGAGAGTGCTCCATACAGGAGCTGCTTTCCACCTAAACTTGAGAACTACCCAGAGTTCTCTGCTTCTTTTTTGCATAATTTATTTGTCACTCTATGCCTGAAAGGGTATTTCATTGACTTATACTGGGTGCTCCCTTGTGTCTGGACAAAGCTATACCTCTCTGAAGAGCTCTAATTAGAGCGAAACACTGTGTCAGGGGTTGCTTTTACTCATTTCAGGTTGGCTTGATTGGTATTTTACCAATTCAAAGCTGTAATACTGTGTTTGGAGCGGTTATTGGCTTTTGTCAATTTACAGCTCGGCAAGGACAGCACTGTGCTAGTCCTATGCTTAAAGACTTTGCTGTACAAATGGCAAAAGACTTTGTCCTTTTCTATCTCGGCGTGGTTGGCACTGTGCTAATCCTATGCTTAAAGATTTTGGTAGAAAAACAGACATTTGAGGTGAGCAGATCTAGAGTGTCGCTGGTGTTGAGAGTGCTCCATACAGGAGCTGCTTTCCACCTAAACTTGAGAACTACCCAGAGTTCTCTGCTTCTTTTTTGCATAATTTATTTGTCACTCTATGCCTGAAAGGGTATTTCATTGACTTATACTGGGTGCTCCCTTGTGTCTGGACAAAGCTATACCTCTCTGAAGAGCTCTAATTAGAGCGACACACTGTGTCAGGGGTTGCTTTTATGCATTTCAGGTTGGCTTGATTGGTATTTTACCCATTCAAAGCTGTAATACTGTGCCTGGAGTGGTAATTGGCTTTTGTCATTTTACAGCTCGGCAAGGACATTACTGTGCTAATCCTATGCTTAAAGACTTTGCTGTACAAATGGCAAAAGACTTTGTCCTTTTCTATCTCGGCGTGGATGGCACTGTGCTAATCCTATGCTTAAAGATTTTGATAGAAAAACAGACATTTGAGGTGAGCAGATCTAGAGTGTCGCTTGTGTTGAGAGTGCTCCATACAGAAGCTGCTTTCCACCTAATCTTGAGAACTACCCAGAGTTCTCTGCTTCTTTTTTGCATAATTTATTTGTCACTCTATGCCTGAAAGGGTATTTCATTGACTTATACTGGGTGCTCCCTTGTGTCGGGACAAAGCTATACCTCTCTGAAGAGCTCTAATTAGAGCGAAACACTTTGTCAGGGGTTGCTTTTACTCATTTCAGGTTGGCTTGATTGGTATTTTACCAATTCAAAGCTGTAATACTGTGCCTGTAGTGGTAATTGGCTTTTGTCATTTTACAGCTCGGCAAGGACAGCATTGTGCTAGTCCTATGCTTAAAGACTTTGCTGTACAAATGGCAAAAGACTTTGTCCTTTTCTATCTCGGCGTGGTTGGCACTGTGCTAATCCTATGCTTAAAGATTTTGATAGAAAAACAGACATTTGAGGTGAGCAGATCTAGAGTGTCGCTGGTGTTGAGAGTGCTCCATACAGGAGCTGCTTTCCACCTAAGCTTGAGAACTACCCAGAGTTCTCTGCTTCTTTTTTGCATAATTTATTTGTCAATCTATGCCTGAAAGGGTATTTCATTGACTTATACTGGGTGCTCCCTTGTGTCTGGACAAAGCTATACCTCTCTGAAGAGCTCTAATTAGAGCGAAACACTGTGTCAGGGGTTGCTTTTACTCATTTCAGGTTGGCTTGATTGGTATTTTACCAATTCACAGCTGTAATACTGTGTCTGGAGCGGTTATTGGCTTTTGTCAATTTACAGCTCGGCAAGGACAGCACTGTGCTAGTCCTATGCTTAAAGACTTTGCTGTACAAATGGCAAAAGACTTTGTTCTTTTCTATCTCGGCGTGGTTGGCACTGTGCTAATCCTATGCTTAAAGATTTTGATAGAAAAACAGACATTTGAGGTGAGCAGATCTAGAGTGTCGCTGGTGTTGAGAGTACTCCATACAGGAGCTGCTTTCCACCTAAACTTGAGAACTACCCAGAGTTCTCTGCTTCTTTTTTGCATAATTTATTCATCACTCTATGCCTGAAAGGGTCTTTCATTGACTTATACTGGGTGCTCCCTTGTGTATAGACAAAGCTATACCTCTCTGAAGAGCTCTAATTAGAGCGAAATACTGTGTCAGGGGTTGCTTTTGCTCATTTCAGGTTGGCTTGATTGGTATGTTACCTATTCAAAGCTGTAATACTGTGCCTGGAGTGGTAATTGGCTTTTGTCATTTTACAGCTCGGCAAGGACAGCACTGTGCTAGTCCTATGCTTAAAGACTTTGCTGTACAAATGGCAAAACACTTTGTCCTTTTCTATCTCGGCGTGGTTGGCACTGTGCTAATCCTATGCTTAAAGATTTTGATAGAAAAACAGACATTTGAGGTGAGCAGATCTAGAGTGTCGCTGGTGTTGAGAGTGCTCCATACAGGAGCTGCTTTCCACCTAAACTTGAGAACTACCCAGAGTTCTCTGCTTCTTTTTTGCATAATTTATTTGTCACTCTATGCCTGAAAGGGTATTTCATTGACTTATACTGGGTGCTCCCTTGTGTCTGGACAAAGCTATACCTCTCTGAAGAGCTCTAATTAGAGCGAAACACTGTGTCAGGGGTTGCTTTTACTCATTTCAGGTTGGCTTGATTGGTATTTTACCAATTCAAAGCTGTAATACTGTGTCTGGAGCGGTTATTGGCTTTTGTCAATTTACAGCTCGGCAAGGACAGCACTGTGCTAGTCCTATGCTTAAAGACTTTGCTGTACAAATGGCAAAAGACTTTGTTCTTTTCTATCTCGGCGTGGTTGGCACTGTGCTAATCCTATGCTTAAAGATTTTGATAGAAAAACAGACATTTGAGGTGAGCAGATCTAGAGTGTCGCTGGTGTTGAGAGTGCTCCATACAGGAGCTGCTTTCCACCTAAACTTGAGAACTACCCAGAGTTCTCTGCTTCTTTTTTGCATAATTTATTCGTCACTCTATGCCTGAAAGGGTATTTCATTGACTTATACTGGGTGCTCCCCTTTGTCTGGACAAAGCTATACCTCTCTGAAGAGCTCTAATTAGAGCGAAACACTGTGTCAGGGGTTTCTTTTACTCATTTCAGGTTGGCTTGATTGGTATTTTACCCATTTAAAGCTGTAATACTGTGCCTGGAGTGGTAATTGGCTTTTGTCATTTTACAGATCGGCAAGGACAGCACTGTGCTAGTCCTATCCTTAAAGACTTTGCTGTACAAATGGCAAAAGACTTTGTCCTTTTCTATCTCGGCGTGGTTGGCACTGTGCTAATCCTATGCTTAAATATTTTGATAGAAAAACAGACATTTGAGGTGAGCAGATCTAGAGTGTCGCTGGTGTTGAGAGTGCTCCATACAGGAGCTGCTTTCCACCTAAACTTGAGAACTACCCAGAGTTCTCTGCTTCTTTTTTGCATAATTTATTCGTCACTCTATGCCTGAAAGGGTATTTCTTTGACTTATACTGGGTGCTCCCTTGTGTCTGGAAAAAGCTATACCTCTCTAAAGAGCTCTAATTAGAGCGAAACACTTTGTCAGGGGTTGCTTTTACTTATTTCAGGTTGGCTTGTTTGGTATTTTACCAATTCAAAGCTGTAATACTGTGCCTGGAGTGGTAATTGGCTTTTGTCATTTTACAGCTCGGCAAGGACAGCACTGTGCTAATCCTATGCTTAAAGACTTTGCTGTACAAATGGAAAAAGATTTGTCCTTTTCTATCTCGGCGTGGATGGCACTGTGCTAATCCTATGCTTAAAGATTTTGTTAGAAAAACAGACATTTGAGGTGAGCAGATCTAGAGTGTCGCTGGTGTTGAGAGTGCTCCATACAGGAGCTGCTTTCCACCTAAACTTGAGAACTACCCAGAGTTCTCTGCTTCTTTTTTGCATAATTTATTCATCACTCTATGCCTGAAAGGGTATTTTTTTGACTTATACTGTGTGCTCCCTTGTGTCTGGACAAAGCTATACCTCTCTGAAGAGCTCTAATTAGAGCGAAACACTGTGTCAGGGGTTGCTTTTACTTATTTCAGGTTGGCTTGATTGGTATTTTACCAATTCAAAGCTGTAATACTGTGTCTGGAGTGGTAATTGGCTTTTGTCAATTTACAGCTCGGCAAGGACACCACTGTGCTAGTCCTATGCTTAAAGACTTTGCTGTACAAATGGCAAAAGACTTTGTTCTTTTCTATCTCGGCGTGGTTGGCACTGTGCTAATCCTATGCTTAAAGATTTTGATAGAAAAACAGACATTTGAGGTGAGCAGATCTAGAGTGTCGCTGGTGTTGAGAGTGCTCCATACAGGAGCTGCTTTCCACCTAAACTTGAGAACTACCCAGAGTTCTCTGCTTCTTTTTTGCATAATTTATTAGTCACTCTATGCCTGAAAGGGTATTTCATTGACTTATACTGGGTGCTCCTCTTTGTCTGGACAAAGCTATACCTCTCTGAAGAGCTCTAATTAGAGCGAAACACTGTGTCAGGGGTTGCTTTTACTCATTTCAGGTTGGCTTGATTGGTATTTTACCCATTCAAAGCTGTTATACTGTGTCTGGAGTGGTAATCGGCTTTTGTCAATTTACAGCTCGGCAAAGACAGCACTGTGCTAGTCCCATGCTTAAAGACTTTGCTGTACAAATGGCAAAAGACTTTGTCCTTTTCTATCTCGGCGTGGTTGGCACTGTGCTAATCCTATGCTTAAAGATTTTGATAGAAAAACAGACATTTGAGGTGAGCAGATCTAGAGTGTCGCTGGTGTTGAGAGTGCTCCATACAGGAGCTGCTTTCCACCTAAACTTGAGAACTACCCAGAGTTCTCTGCTTCTTTTTTGCATAATTTATTTGTCACTCTATGCCTGAAAGGGTATTTCATTGACTTATACTGGGTGCTCCCTTGTGTCTGGACAAAGCTATACCTCTCTGAAGAGCTCTAATTAGAGCGAAACACTGTGTCAGGGGTTGCTTTTACTCATTTCAGGTTGGCTTGATTGGTATTTTACCAATTCAAAGCTGTAATACTGTGTCTGGAGCGGTTATTGGCTTTTGTCAATTTACAGCTCGGCAAGGACAGCACTGTGCTAGTCCTATGCTTAAAGACTTTGCTGTACAAATGGCAAAAGACTTTGTTCTTTTCTATCTCGGCGTGGTTGGCACTGTGCTAATCCTATGCTTAAAGATTTTGATAGAAAAACAGACATTTGAGGTGAGCAGATCTAGAGTGTCGCTTGTGTTGAGAGTGCTCCATACAGGAGCTGCTTTCCACCTAAACTTGAGAACTACCCAGAGTTCTCTGCTTCTTTTTTGCATAATTTATTCGTCACTCTATGCCTGAAAGGGTATTTCATTGACTTATACTGGGTGCTCCCCTTTGTCTGGACAAAGCTATACCTCTCTGAAGAGCTCTAATTAGAGCGAAACACTGTGTCAGGGGTTTCTTTTACTCATTTCAGGTTGGCTTGATTGGTATTTTACCCATTTAAAGCTGTAATACTGTGCCTGGAGTGGTAATTGGCTTTTGTCATTTTACAGATCGGCAAGGACAGCACTGTGCTAGTCCTATGCTTAAAGACTTTGCTGTACAAATGGCAAAAGACTTTGTCCTTTTCTATCTCGGCGTGGTTGGCACTGTGCTAATCCTATGCTTAAATATTTTGATAGAAAAACAGACATTTGAGGTGAGCAGATCTAGAGTGTCGCTGGTGTTGAGAGTGCTCTATACAGGAGCTGCTTTCCACCTAAACTTGAGAACTACCCAGAGTTCTCTGCTTCTTTTTTGCATAATTTATTCGTCACTCTATGCCTGAAAGGGTATTTCTTTGACTTATACTGGGTGCTCCCTTGTGTCTGGAAAAAGCTATACCTCTCTAAAGAGCTCTAATTAGAGCGAAACACTTTGTCGGGGGTTGCTTTTACTTATTTCAGGTTGGCTTGTTTGGTATTTTACCAATTAAAAGCTGTAATACTGTGCCTGGAGTGGTAATTGGCTTTTGTCATTTTACAGCTCGGCAAGGACAGCACTGTGCTAATCCTATGCTTAAAGACTTTGCTGTACAAATGGAAAAAGATTTGTCCTTTTCTATCTCGGCGTGGATGGCACTGTGCTAATCCTATGCTTAAAGATTTTGATAGAAAAACAGACATTTGGGGTGAGCAGATCTAGAGTGTCGCTGGTGTTGAGAGTGCTCCATACAGGAGCTGCTTTCCACCTAAACTTGAGAACTACCCAGAGTTCTCTGCTTCTTTTTTGCATAATTTATTCATCACTCTATGCCTGAAAGGGTAGTTTTTTTGACTTATACTGTGTGCTCCCTTGTGTCTGGACAAAGCTATACCTCTCTGAAGAGCTCTAATTAGAGCGAAACACTGTGTCAGGGGTTGCTTTTACTTATTTCAGGTTGGCTTGATTGGTATTTTACCAATTCAAAGCTGTAATACTGTGTCTGGAGTGGTAATTGGCTTTTGTCAATTTACAGCTCGGCAAGGACAGCACTGTGCTAGTCCTATGCTTAAAGACTTTGCTGTACAAATGGCAAAAGACTTTGTTCTTTTCTATCTCGGCGTGGTTGGCACTGTGCTAATCCTATGCTTAAAGATTTTGATAGAAAAACAGACATTTGAGGTGAGCAGATCTAGAGTGTCGCTGGTGTTGAGAGTGCTCCATACAGGAGCTGCTTTCCACCTAAACTTGAGAACTACCCAGAGTTCTCTGCTTCTTTTTTGCATAATTTATTAGTCACTCTATGCCTGAAAGGGTATTTCATTGACTTATACTGGGTGCTCCTCTTTGTCTGGACAAAGCTATACCTCTCTGAAGAGCTCTAATTAGAGCGAAACACTGTGTCAGGGGTTGCTTTTACTCATTTCAGGTTGGCTTGATTGGTATTTTACCCGTTCAAAGCTGTTATACTGTGTCTGTAGTGGTAATCGGCTTTTGTCAATTTACAGCTCGGCAAAGACAGCACTGTGCTAGTCCTATGCTTAAAGACTTTGCTGTACAAATGGCAAAAGACTTTGTCCTTTTCTATCTCCGCGTGGTTGGCACTGTGCTAATACTATGCTTAAAGATTTTGATAGAAAAACAGACATTTGAGGTGAGCAGATCTAGAGTGTCGCTGGTGTTGAGAGTGCTCCATACAGGAGCTGCATTCCACCTAAACTTGAGAACTACCCAGAGTTCTCTGCTTCTTTTTTGCATAATTTATTCGTCACTCTATGCCTGAAAGGGTATTTCATTGACTTATACTGGGTGCTCCCCTTTGTCTGGACAAAGCTATACCTTTCTGAAGAGCTCTAATTAGAGCGAAACACTGTGTCAGGGGTTGCTTTTACTCATTTCAGGTTGGCTTGATTGGTATTTTACCCATTCAAAGCTGTAATACTGTGCCTGGAGTGATAATTGGCTTTTGTCATTTTACAGATCGGCAAGAACAGCACTGTGCTAGTCCTATGCTGAAAGACTTTGCTGTACAAATGGCAAAAGACTTTGTCCTTTTCTATCTCGGCGTGGTTGGCACTGTGCTAATCCTATGCTTAAATATTTTGATAGAAAAATAGTGATTTGAGGTGAGCAGATCTAGAGTGTCGCTGGTGTTGAGAGTGCTCTATACAGGAGCTGCTTTCCACCTAAACTTGAGAACTACCCAGAGTTCTCTGCTTCTTTTTTGCATAATTTATTCGTCACTCTATGCCTGAAAGGGTATTTCATTGACTTATACTGGGTGCTCCCCTTTGTCTGGACAAAGCTATACCTCTCTGAAGAGCTCTAATTAGAGCGAAACACTGTGTCAGGGGTTTCTTTTACTCATTTCAGGTTGGCTTGATTGGTATTTTACCCATTCAAAGCTGTAATACTGTGCCTGGAGTGGTAATTGGCTTTTGTCATTTTACAGATCGGCAAGGACAGCACTATGCTAGTCCTATGCTTAAAGACTTTGCTGTACAAATGGCAAAAGACTTTGTCCTTTTCTATCTCGGCGTGGTTGGCACTGTGCTAATCCTATGCTTAAATATTTTGATAGAAAAACAGACATTTGAGGTGAGCAGATCTAGAGTGTCGCTGGTGTTGAGAGTGCTCCATACAGGAGCTGCTTTCCACCTAAACTTGAGAACTACCCAGAGTTCTCTGCTTCTTTTTTGCATAATTTATTCGTCACTCTATGCCTGAAAGGGTATTTCTTAGACTTATACTAGGTGCTCCCTTGTGTCTGGACAAAGCTATACCTCTCTAAAGAGCTCTAATTAGAGCGAAACACTTTGTCAGGGGTTGCTTTTACTTATTTCAGGTTGGCTTGTTTGGTATTTTACCAATTCAAAGCTGTAATACTGTGCCTTGAGTGGTAATTGGCTTTTGTCATTTTACAGCTCGGCAAGGACAGCACTGTGCTAATCCTATGCTTAAAGACTTTGCTGTACAAATGGAAAAAGATTTGTCCTTTTCTATCTCGGCGTGGATGGCACTGTGCTAATCCTATGCTTAAAGATTTTGATAGAAAAACAGACATTTGAGGTGAGCAGATCTAGAGTGTCGCTGGTGTTGAGAGTGCTCCATACAGGAGCTGCTTTCCACCTAAACTTGAGAACTACCCAGAGTTCTCTGCTTCTTTTTTGCATAATTTATTCATCACTCTATGCCTGAAAGGGTATTTTTTTGACTTATACTGTGTGCTCCCTTGTGTCTGGACAAAGCTATACCTCTCTGAAGAGCTCTAATTAGAGCGAAACACTGTGTCAGGGGTTGCTTTTACTTATTTCAGGTTGGCTTGATTGGTATTTTACCAATTCAAAGCTGTAATACTGTGTCTGGAGTGGTAATTGGCTTTTGTCAATTTACAGCTCGGCAAGGACAGCACTGTGCTAGTCCTATGCTTAAAGACTTTGCTGTACAAATGGCAAAAGACTTTGTTCTTTTCTATCTCGGCGTGGTTGGCACTGTGCTATTCCTATGCTTAAAGATTTTGATAGAAAAACAGACATTTGAGGTGAGCAGATCTAGAGTGTCGCTGGTGTTGAGAGTGCTCCATACAGGAGCTGCTTTCCACCTAAACTTGAGAACTACCCAGAGTTCTCTGCTTCTTTTTTGCATAATTTATTAGTCACTCTATGCCTGAAAGGGTATTTCATTGACTTATACTGGGTGCTCCCCTTTGTCTGGACAAAGCTATACCTCTCTGAAGAGCTCTAATTAGAGCGAAACACTGTGTCAGGGGTTGCTTTTACTCATTTCAGGTTGGCTTGATTGGTATTTTACCCATTCAAAGCTGTTATACTGTGTCTGGAGTGGTAATCCGCTTTTGTCAATTTACAGCTCGGCAAAGACAGCACTGTGCTAGTCCTATGCTTAAAGACTTTGCTGTACAAATGGCAAAAGACTTTGTCCTTTTCTATCTCCGCGTGGTTGGCACTGTGCTAATCCTATGCTTAAAGATTTTGATAGAAAAACAGACATTTGAGGTGAGCAGATCTAGAGTGTCGCTGGTGTTGAGAGTGCTCCATACAGGAGCTGCTTTCCACCTAAACTTGAGAACTACCCAGAGTTCTCTGCTTCTTTTTTGCATAATTTATTTGTCACTCTATGCCTGAAAGGGTATTTCATTGACTTATACTGGGTGCTCCCTTGTGTCTGGACAAAGCTATACCTCTCTGAAGAGCTCTAATTAGAGTGAAACACTGTGTCAGGGGTTGCTTTTACTCATTTCAGGTTGGCTTGATTTGTATTTTACCAATTCAAAGCTGTAATACTGTGTCTGGAGCGGTTATTGGCTTTTGTCAATTTACAGCTCGGCAAGGACAGCACTGTGCTAGTCCTATGCTTAAAGACTTTGCTGTACAAATGGCAAAAGACTTTGTTCTTTTCTATCTCGGCGTGGTTGGCACTGTGCTAATCCTATGCTTAAAGATTTTGATAGAAAAACAGACATTTGAGGTGAGCAGATCTAGAGTGTCGCTGGTGTTGAGAGTGCTCCATACAGAAGCTGCTTTCCACCTAAACTTGAGAACTACCCAGAGTTCTCTGCTTCTTTTTTGCATAATTTATTCGTCACTCTATGCCTGAAAGGGTATTTCATTGACTTATACTGGGTGCTCCCCTTTGTCTGGACAAAGCTATACCTCTCTGAAGAGCTCTAATTAGAGCGAAACACTGTGTCAGGGGTTGCTTTTACTCATTTCAGGTTGGCTTGATTGGTATTTTACCCGTTCAAAGCTGTAATACTGTGCCTGGAGTGGTAATTGGCTTTTGTCATTTTACAGATCGGCAAAAACAGCACTGTGCTAGTCCTATGCTTAAAGACTTTGCTGTACAAATGGCAAAAGACTTTGTCCTTTTCTATCTCGGCGTGGTTGGCACTGTGCTAATCCTATGCTTAAAGATTTTGGTAGAAAAACAGACATTTGAGGTGAGCAGATCTAGAGTGTCGCTGGTGTTGAGAGTGCTCCATACAGGAGCTGCTTTCCACCTAAACTTGAGAACTACCCAGAGTTCTCTGCTTCTTTTTTGCATAATTTATTTGTCACTCTATGCCTGAAAGGGTATTTCATTGACTTATACTGGGTGCTCCCTTGTGTCTGGACAAAGCTATACCTCTCTGAAGAGCTCTAATTAGAGCGACACACTGTGTCAGGGGTTGCTTTTATTCATTTCAGGTTGGCTTGATTGGTATTTTACCCATTCAAAGCTGTAATACTGTGCCTGGAGTGGTAATTGGCTTTTGTCATTTTACAGATCGGCAAGAACAGCACTGTGCTAGTCCTATGCTTAAAGACTTTGCTGTACAAATGGCAAAAGACTTTGTCCTTTTCTATCTCGGCGTGGTTGGCACTGTGCTAATCCTATGCTTAAATATTTTGATAGAAAGACAGACATTTGAGGTGAGCAGATCTAGAGTGTCGCTAATGTTGAGAGTGCTCCATACAGGAGCTGCTTTCCACCTAAACTTGAGAACTATCCAGAGTTCTCTGCTTCTTTTTTGCATAATTTATTCGTCACTCTATGCCTGAAAGGGTATTTCTTTGACTTATACTGGGTGCTCTCTTGTGTCTGGACAAAGCTATACCTCTCTAAAGAGCTCTAATTAGAGCGAAACACTTTGTCAGGGGTTGCTTTTACTTATTTCAGGTTGGCTTGTTTGGTATTTTACCAATTCAAAGCTGTAATACTGTGCCTGGAGTGGTAATTGGCTTTTGTCATTTTACAGCTCGGCAAGGACATTACTGTGCTAATCCTATGCTTAAAGACTTTGCTGTACAAATGGCAAAAGACTTTGTCCTTTTCTATCTCGGCGTGGATGGCACTGTGCTAATCCTATGCTTAAAGATTTTGATAGAAAAACAGACATTTGAGGTGAGCAGATCTAGAGTGTCGCTTGTGTTGAGAGTGCTCCATACAGAAGCTGCTTTCCAACTAATCTTGAGAACTACCCAGAGTTCTCTGCTTCTTTTTTGCATAATTTATTTGTCACTCTATGCCTGAAAGGGTATTTCATTGACTTATACTGGGTGCTCCCTTGTGTCGGGACAAAGCTATACCTCTCTGAAGAGCTCTAATTAGAGCGAAACACTTTGTCAGGGGTTGCTTTTACTCATTTCAGGTTGGCTTGATTGGTATTTTACCAATTCAAAGCTGTAATACTGTGCCTGTAGTGGTAATTGGCTTTTGTCATTTTACAGCTCGGCAAGGACAGCATTGTGCTAGTCCTATGCTTAAAGACTTTGCTGTACAAATGGCAAAAGACTTTGTCCTTTTCTATCTCGGCGTGGTTGGCACTGTGCTAATCCTATGCTTAAAGATTTTGATAGAAAAACAGACATTTGAGGTGAGCAGATCTAGAGTGTCGCTAGTGTTGAGAGTGCTCCATACAGGAGCTGCTTTCCACCTAAGCTTGAGAACTACCCAGAGTTCTCTGCTTCTTTTTTGCATAATTTATTTGTCAATCTATGCCTGAAAGGGTATTTCATTGACTTATACTGGGTGCTCCCTTGTGTCTGGACAAAGCTATACCTCTCTGAAGAGCTCTAATTAGAGCGAAACACTGTGTCAGGGGTTGCTTTTACTCATTTCAGGTTGGCTTGATTGGTATTTTACCAATTCACAGCTGTAATACTGTGTCTGGAGCGGTTATTGGCTTTTGTCAATTTACAGCTCGGCAAGGACAGCACTGTGCTAGTCCTATGCTTAAAGACTTTGCTGTACAAATGGCAAAAGACTTTGTTCTTTTCTATCTCGGCGTGGTTGGCACTGTGCTAATCCTATGCTTAAAGATTTTGATAGAAAAACAGACATTTGAGGTGAGCAGATCTAGAGTGTCGCTGGTGTTGAGAGTACTCCATACAGGAGCTGCTTTCCACCTAAACTTGAGAACTACCCAGAGTTCTCTGCTTCTTTTTTGCATAATTTATTCATCACTCTATGCCTGAAAGGGTCTTTCATTGACTTATACTGGGTGCTCCCTTGTGTATAGACCAAGCTATACCTCTCTGAAGAGCTCTAATTAGAGCGAAATACTGTGTCAGGGGTTGCTTTTGCTCATTTCAGGTTGGCTTGATTGGTATGTTACCTATTCAAAGCTGTAATACTGTGCCTGGAGTGGTAATTGGCTTTTGTCATTTTACAGCTCGGCAAGGACAGCACTGTGCTAGTCCTATGCCTAAAGACTTTGCTGTACAAATGGCAAAACACTTTGTCCTTTTCTATCTCGGCGTGGTTGGCACTGTGCTAATCCTATGCTTAAAGATTTTGATAGAAAAACAGACATTTGAGGTGAGCAGATCTAGAGTGTCGCTGGTGTTGAGAGTGCTCCATACAGGAGCTGCTTTCCACCTAAACTTGAGAACTACCCAGAGTTCTCTGCTTCTTTTTTGCATAATTTATTTGTCACTCTATGCCTGAAAGGGTATTTCATTGACTTATACTGGGTGCTCCCTTGTGTCTGGACAAAGCTATACCTCTCTGAAGAGCTCTAATTAGAGCGAAACACTGTGTCAGGGGTTGCTTTTACTCATTTCAGGTTGGCTTGATTGGTATTTTACCAATTCAAAGCTGTAATACTGTGTCTGGAGCGGTTATTGGCTTTTGTCAATTTACAGCTCGGCAAGGACAGCACTGTGCTAGTCCTATGCTTAAAGACTTTGCTGTACAAATGGCAAAAGACTTTGTTCTTTTCTATCTCGGCGTGGTTGGCACTGTGCTAATCCTATGCTTAAAGATTTTGATAGAAAAACAGACATTTGAGGTGAGCAGATCTAGAGTGTCGCTGGTGTTGAGAGTGCTCCATACAGGAGCTGCTTTCCACCTAAACTTGAGAACTACCCAGAGTTCTCTGCTTCTTTTTTGCATAATTTATTCGTCACTCTATGCCTGAAAGGGTATTTCATTGACTTATACTGGGTGCTCCCCTTTGTCTGGACAAAGCTATACCTCTCTGAAGAGCTCTAATTAGAGCGAAACACTGTGTCAGGGGTTTCTTTTACTCATTTCAGGTTGGCTTGATTGGTATTTTACCCATTTAAAGCTGTAATACTGTGCCTGGAGTGGTAATTGGCTTTTGTCATTTTACAGATCGGCAAGGACAGCACTGTGCTAGTCCTATCCTTAAAGACTTTGCTGTACAAATGGCAAAAGACTTTGTCCTTTTCTATCTCGGCGTGGTTGGCACTGTGCTAATCCTATGCTTAAATATTTTGATAGAAAAACAGACATTTGAGGTGAGCAGATCTAGAGTGTCGCTGGTGTTGAGAGTGCTCCATACAGGAGCTGCTTTCCACCTAAACTTGAGAACTACCCAGAGTTCTCTGCTTCTTTTTTGCATAATTTATTCGTCACTCTATGCCTGAAAGGGTATTTCTTTGACTTATACTGGGTGCTCCCTTGTGTCTGGAAAAAGCTATACCTCTCTAAAGAGCTCTAATTAGAGCGAAACACTTTGTCAGGGGTTGCTTTTACTTATTTCAGGTTGGCTTGTTTGGTATTTTACCAATTCAAAGCTGTAATACTGTGCCTGGAGTGGTAATTGGCTTTTGTCATTTTACAGCTCGGCAAGGACAGCACTGTGCTAATCCTATGCTTAAAGACTTTGCTGTACAAATGGAAAAAGATTTGTCCTTTTCTATCTCGGCGTGGATGGCAGTGTGCTAATCCTATGCTTAAAGATTTTGTTAGAAAAACAGACATTTGAGGTGAGCAGATCTAGAGTGTCGCTGGTGTTGAGAGTGCTCCATACAGGAGCTGCTTTCCACCTAAACTTGAGAACTACCCAGAGTTCTCTGCTTCTTTTTTGCATAATTTATTCATCACTCTATGCCTGAAAGGGTATTTTTTTGACTTATACTGTGTGCTCCCTTGTGTCTGGACAAAGCTATACCTCTCTGAAGAGCTCTAATTAGAGCGAAACACTGTGTCAGGGGTTGCTTTTACTTATTTCAGGTTGGCTTGATTGGTATTTTACCAATTCAAAGCTGTAATACTGTGTCTGGAGTGGTAATTGGCTTTTGTCAATTTACAGCTCGGCAAGGACACCACTGTGCTAGTCCTATGCTTAAAGACTTTGCTGTACAAATGGCAAAAGACTTTGTTCTTTTCTATCTCGGCGTGGTTGGCACTGTGCTAATCCTATGCTTAAAGATTTTGAGAGAAAAACAGACATTTGAGGTGAGCAGATCTAGAGTGTCGCTGGTGTTGAGAGTGCTCCATACAGGAGCTGCTTTCCACCTAAACTTGAGAACTACCCAGAGTTCTCTGCTTCTTTTTTGCATAATTTATTAGTCACTCTATGCCTGAAAGGGTATTTCATTGACTTATACTGGGTGCTCCTCTTTGTCTGGACAAAGCTATACCTCTCTGAAGAGCTCTAATTAGAGCGAAACACTGTGTCAGGGGTTGCTTTTACTCATTTCAGGTTGGCTTGATTGGTATTTTACCCATTCAAAGCTGTTATACTGTGTCTGGAGTGGTAATCGGCTTTTGTCAATTTACAGCTCGGCAAAGACAGCACTGTGCTAGTCCCATGCTTAAAGACTTTGCTGTACAAATGGCAAAAGACTTTGTCCTTTTCTATCTCCGCGTGGTTGGCACTGTGCTAATCCTATGCTTAAAGATTTTGATAGAAAAACAGACATTTGAGGTGAGCAGATCTAGAGTGTCGCTGGTGTTGAGAGTGCTCCATACAGGAGCTGCTTTCCACCTAAACTTGAGAACTACCCAGAGTTCTCTGCTTCTTTTTTGCATAATTTATTTGTCACTCTATGCCTGAAAGGGTATTTCATTGACTTATACTGGGTGCTCCCTTGTGTCTGGACAAAGCTATACCTCTCTGAAGAGCTCTAATTAGAGCGAAACACTGTGTCAGGGGTTGCTTTTACTCATTTCAGGTTGGCTTGATTGGTATTTTACCAATTCAAAGCTGTAATACTGTGTCTGGAGCGGTTATTGGCTTTTGTCAATTTACAGCTCGGCAAGGACAGCACTGTGCTAGTCCTATGCTTAAAGACTTTGCTGTACAAATGGCAAAAGACTTTGTTCTTTTCTATCTCGGCGTGGTTGGCACTGTGCTAATCCTATGCTTAAAGATTTTGATAGAAAAACAGACATTTGAGGTGAGCAGATCTAGAGTGTCGCTGGTGTTGAGAGTGCTCCATACAGGAGCTGCTTTCCACCTAAACTTGAGAACTACCCAGAGTTCTCTGCTTCTTTTTTGCATAATTTATTCGTCACTCTATGCCTGAAAGGGTATTTCATTGACTTATACTGGGTGCTCCCCTTTGTCTGGACAAAGCTATACCTCTCTGAAGAGCTCTAATTAGAGCGAAACACTGTGTCAGGGGTTTCTTTTACTCATTTCAGGTTGGCTTGATTGGTATTTTACGCATTTAAAGCTGTAATACTGTGCCTGGAGTGGTAATTGGCTTTTGTCATTTTACAGATCGGCAAGGACAGCACTGTGCTAGTCCTATGCTTAAAGACTTTGCTGTACAAATGGCAAAAGACTTTGTCCTTTTCTATCTCGGCGTGGTTGGCACTGTGCTAATCCTATGCTTAAATATTTTGATAGAAAAACAGACATTTGAGGTGAGCAGATCTAGAGTGTCGCTGGTGTTGAGAGTGCTCCATACAGGAGCTGCTTTCCACCTAAACTTGAGAACTACCCAGAGTTCTCTGCTTCTTTTTTGCATAATTTATTCGTCACTCTATGCCTGAAAGGGTATTTCTTTGACTTATACTGGGTGCTCCCTTGTGTCTGGAAAAAGCTATACCTCTCTAAAGAGCTCTAATTAGAGCGAAACACTTTGTCGGGGGTTGCTTTTACTTATTTCAGGTTGGCTTGTTTGGTATTTTACCAATTAAAAGCTGTAATACTGTGCCTGGAGTGGTAATTGGCTTTTGTCATTTTACAGCTCGGCAAGGACAGCACTGTGCTAATCCTATGCTTAAAGACTTTGCTGTACAAATGGAAAAAGATTTGTCCTTTTCTATCTCGGCGTGGATGGCACTGTGCTAATCCTATGCTTAAAGATTTTGATAGAAAAACAGACATTTGGGGTGAGCAGATCTAGAGTGTCGCTGGTGTTGAGAGTGCTCCATACAGGAGCTGCTTTCCACCTAAACTTGAGAACTACCCAGAGTTCTCTGCTTCTTTTTTGCATAATTTATTCATCACTCTATGCCTGAAAGGGTAGTTTTTTTGACTTATACTGTGTGCTCCCTTGTGTCTGGACAAAGCTATACCTCTCTGAAGAGCTCTAATTAGAGCGAAACACTGTGTCAGGGGTTGCTTTTACTTATTTCAGGTTGGCTTGATTGGTATTTTACCAATTCAAAGCTGTAATACTGTGTCTGGAGTGGTAATTGGCTTTTGTCAATTTACAGCTCGGCAAGGACAGCACTGTGCTAGTCCTATGCTTAAAGACTTTGCTGTACAAATGGCAAAAGACTTTGTTCTTTTCTATCTCGGCGTGGTTGGCACTGTGCTAATCCTATGCTTAAAGATTTTGATAGAAAAACAGACATTTGAGGTGAGCAGATCTAGAGTGTCGCTGGTGTTGAGAGTGCTCCATACAGGAGCTGCTTTCCACCTAAACTTGAGAACTACCCAGAGTTCTCTGCTTCTTTTTTTGCATAATTTATTAGTCACTCTATGCCTGAAAGGGTATTTCATTGACTTATACTGGGTGCTCCTCTTTGTCTGGACAAAGCTATACCTCTCTGAAGAGCTCTAATTAGAGCGAAACACTGTGTCAGGGGTTGCTTTTACTCATTTCAGGTTGGCTTGATTGGTATTTTACCCGTTCAAAGCTGTTATACTGTGTCTGTAGTGGTAATCGGCTTTTGTCAATTTACAGCTCGGCAAAGACAGCACTGTGCTAGTCCTATGCTTAAAGACTTTGCTGTACAAATGGCAAAAGACTTTGTCCTTTTCTATCTCCGCGTGGTTGGCACTGTGCTAATACTATGCTTAAAGATTTTGATAGAAAAACAGACATTTGAGGTGAGCAGATCTAGAGTGTCGCTGGTGTTGAGAGTGCTCCATACAGGAGCTGCATTCCACCTAAACTTGAGAACTACCCAGAGTTCTCTGCTTCTTTTTTGCATAATTTATTCGTCACTCTATGCCTGAAAGGGTATTTCATTGACTTATACTGGGTGCTCCCCTTTGTCTGGACAAAGCTATACCTTTCTGAAGAGCTCTAATTAGAGCGAAACACTGTGTCAGGGGTTGCTTTTACTCATTTCAGGTTGGCTTGATTGGTATTTTACCCATTCAAAGCTGTAATACTGTGCCTGGAGTGGTAATTGGCTTTTGTCATTTTACAGATCGGCAAGAACAGCACTGTGCTAGTCCTATGCTGAAAGACTTTGCTGTACAAATGGCAAAAGACTTTGTCCTTTTCTATCTCGGCGTGGATGGCACTGTGCTAATCCTATGCTTAAATATTTTGATAGAAAAATAGTGATTTGAGGTGAGCAGATCTAGAGTGTCGCTGGTGTTGAGAGTGCTCTATACAGGAGCTGCTTTCCACCTAAACTTGAGAACTACCCAGAGTTCTCTGCTTCTTTTTTGCATAATTTATTCGTCACTCTATGCCTGAAAGTGTATTTCATTGACTTATACTGGGTGCTCCCTTGTGTCTGGACAAAGCTATACCTCTCTGAAGAGCTCTAATTAGAGCGAAATACTGTGTCAGGGGTTGCTTTACCTCATTTCAGGTTGGCTTGATTGGTATTTTACCTATTCAAAGCTGTAATACTGTGCCTGGAGTGGTAATTGGCTTTTGTCATTTTACAGCTCGGCAAGGACAGCACTGTGCTAGTCCTATGCTTAAAGACTTTGCTGTACAAATGGCAAAAGACTTTGTCCTTTTCTATCTCGGCGTGGTTGGCACTGTGCTAATCCTATGCTTAAAGATTTTGGTAGAAAAACAGACATTTGAGGTGAGCAGATCTAGAGTGTCGCTGGTGTTGAGAGTGCTCCATACAGGAGCTGCTTTCCACCTAAACTTGAGAACTACCCAGAGTTCTCTGCTTCTTTTTTGCATAATTTATTTGTCACTCTATGCCTGAAAGGGTATTTCATTGACTTATACTGGGTGCTCCCTTGTGTCTGGACAAAGCTATACCTCTCTGAAGAGCTCTAATTAGAGCGAAACACTGTGTCAGGGGTTGCTTTTACTCATTTCAGGTTGGCTTGATTGGTATTTTACCAATTCAAAGCTGTAATACTGTGTCTGGCGCGGTTATTGGCTTTTGTCAATTTACAGCTCGGCAAGGACAGCACTGTGCTAGTCCTATGCTTAAAGACTTTGCTGTACAAATGGCAAAAGACTTTGTTCTTTTCTATCTCGGCGTGGTTAGCACTGTGCTAATCCTATGCTTAAAGATTTTGATAGAAAAACAGACATTTGAGGTGAGCAGATCTAGAGTGTCGCTGGTGTTGAGAGTGCTCCATACAGGAGCTGCTTTCCACCTAAACTTGAGAACTACCCAGAGTTCTCTGCTTCTTTTTTGCATAATTTATTCGTCACTCTATGCCTGAAAGGGTATTTCATTGACTTATACTGGGTGCTCCCCTTTGTCTGGACAAAGCTATACCTCTCTGAAGAGCTCTAATTAGAGCGAAACACTGTGTCAGGGGTTTCTTTTACTCATTTCAGGTTGGCTTGATTGGTATTTTACCCATTTAAAGCTGTAATACTGTGCCTGGAGTGGTAATTGGCTTTTGTCATTTTACAGATCGGCAAGGACAGCACTGTGCTAGTCCTATGCTTAAAGACTTTGCTGTACAAATGGCAAAAGACTTTGTCCTTTTCTATCTCGGCGTGGTTGGCACTGTGCTAATCCTATGCTTAAATATTTTGATAGAAAAACAGACATTTGAGGTGAGCAGATCTAGAGTGTCGCTGGTGTTGAGAGTGCTCCATACAGGAGCTGCTTTCCACCTAAACTTGAGAACTACCCAGAGTTCTCTGCTTCTTTTTTGCATAATTTATTCGTCACTCTATGCCTGAAAGGGTATTTCATTGACTTATACTGGGTGCTCCTCTTTGTCTGGACAAAGCTATACCTCTCTGAAGAGCTCTAATTAGAGCGAAACACTGTGTCAGGGGTTGCTTTTACTCATTTCAGGTTGGCTTGATTGGTATTTTACCCATTCAAAGCTGTTATACTGTGTCTGGAGTGGTAATCGGCTTTTGTCAATTTACAGCTCGGCAAAGACAGCACTGTGCTAGTCCCATGCTTAAAGACTTTGCTGTACAAATGGCAAAAGACTTTGTCCTTTTCTATCTCCGCGTGGTTGGCACTGTGCTAATCCTATGCTTAAAGATTTTGATAGAAAAACAGACATTTGAGGTGAGCAGATCTAGAGTGTCGCTGGTGTTGAGAGTGCTCCATACAGGAGCTGCTTTCCACCTAAACTTGAGAACTACCCAGAGTTCTCTGCTTCTTTTTTGCATAATTTATTTGTCACTCTATGCCTGAAAGGGTATTTCATTGACTTATACTGGGTGCTCCCTTGTGTCTGGACAAAGCTATACCTCTCTGAAGAGCTCTAATTAGAGCGAAACACTGTGTCAGGGGTTGCTTTTACTCATTTCAGGTTGGCTTGATTGGTATTTTACCAATTCAAAGCTGTAATACTGTGTCTGGAGCGGTTATTGGCTTTTGTCAATTTACAGCTCGGCAAGGACAGCACTGTGCTAGTCCTATGCTTAAAGACTTTGCTGTACAAATGGCAAAAGACTTTGTTCTTTTCTATCTCGGCGTGGTTGGCACTGTGCTAATCCTATGCTTAAAGATTTTGATAGAAAAACAGACATTTGAGGTGAGCAGATCTAGAGTGTCGCTGGTGTTGAGAGTGCTCCATACAGGAGCTGCTTTCCACCTAAACTTGAGAACTACCCAGAGTTCTCTGCTTCTTTTTTGCATAATTTATTCGTCACTCTATGCCTGAAAGGGTATTTCATTGACTTATACTGGGTGCTCCCCTTTGTCTGGACAAAGCTATACCTCTCTGAAGAGCTCTAATTAGAGCGAAACACTGTGTCAGGGGTTTCTTTTACTCATTTCAGGTTGGCTTGATTGGTATTTTACGCATTTAAAGCTGTAATACTGTGCCTGGAGTGGTAATTGGCTTTTGTCATTTTACAGATCGGCAAGGACAGCACTGTGCTAGTCCTATGCTTAAAGACTTTGCTGTACAAATGGCAAAAGACTTTGTCCTTTTCTATCTCGGCGTGGTTGGCACTGTGCTAATCCTATGCTTAAATATTTTGATAGAAAAACAGACATTTGAGGTGAGCAGATCTAGAGTGTCGCTGGTGTTGAGAGTGCTCCATACAGGAGCTGCTTTCCACCTAAACTTGAGAACTACCCAGAGTTCTCTGCTTCTTTTTTGCATAATTTATTCGTCACTCTATGCCTGAAAGGGTATTTCTTTGACTTATACTGGGTGCTCCCTTGTGTCTGGAAAAAGCTATACCTCTCTAAAGAGCTCTAATTAGAGCGAAACACTTTGTCGGGGGTTGCTTTTACTTATTTCAGGTTGGCTTGTTTGGTATTTTACCAATTAAAAGCTGTAATACTGTGCCTGGAGTGGTAATTGGCTTTTGTCATTTTACAGCTCGGCAAGGACAGCACTGTGCTAATCCTATGCTTAAAGACTTTGCTGTACAAATGGAAAAAGATTTGTCCTTTTCTATCTCGGCGTGGATGGCACTGTGCTAATCCTATGCTTAAAGATTTTGATAGAAAAACAGACATTTGGGGTGAGCAGATCTAGAGTGTCGCTGGTGTTGAGAGTGCTCCATACAGGAGCTGCTTTCCACCTAAACTTGAGAACTACCCAGAGTTCTCTGCTTCTTTTTTGCATAATTTATTCATCACTCTATGCCTGAAAGGGTAGTTTTTTTGACTTATACTGTGTGCTCCCTTGTGTCTGGACAAAGCTATACCTCTCTGAAGAGCTCTAATTAGAGCGAAACACTGTGTCAGGGGTTGCTTTTACTTATTTCAGGTTGGCTTGATTGGTATTTTACCAATTCAAAGCTGTAATACTGTGTCTGGAGTGGTAATTGGCTTTTGTCAATTTACAGCTCGGCAAGGACAGCACTGTGCTAGTCCTATGCTTAAAGACTTTGCTGTACAAATGGCAAAAGACTTTGTTCTTTTCTATCTCGGCGTGGTTGGCACTGTGCTAATCCTATGCTTAAAGATTTTGATAGAAAAACAGACATTTGAGGTGAGCAGATCTAGAGTGTCGCTGGTGTTGAGAGTGCTCCATACAGGAGCTGCTTTCCACCTAAACTTGAGAACTACCCAGAGTTCTCTGCTTCTTTTTTTGCATAATTTATTAGTCACTCTATGCCTGAAAGGGTATTTCATTGACTTATACTGGGTGCTCCTCTTTGTCTGGACAAAGCTATACCTCTCTGAAGAGCTCTAATTAGAGCGAAACACTGTGTCAGGGGTTGCTTTTACTCATTTCAGGTTGGCTTGATTGGTATTTTACCCGTTCAAAGCTGTTATACTGTGTCTGTAGTGGTAATCGGCTTTTGTCAATTTACAGCTCGGCAAAGACAGCACTGTGCTAGTCCTATGCTTAAAGACTTTGCTGTACAAATGGCAAAAGACTTTGTCCTTTTCTATCTCCGCGTGGTTGGCACTGTGCTAATACTATGCTTAAAGATTTTGATAGAAAAACAGACATTTGAGGTGAGCAGATCTAGAGTGTCGCTGGTGTTGAGAGTGCTCCATACAGGAGCTGCATTCCACCTAAACTTGAGAACTACCCAGAGTTCTCTGCTTCTTTTTTGCATAATTTATTCGTCACTCTATGCCTGAAAGGGTATTTCATTGACTTATACTGGGTGCTCCCCTTTGTCTGGACAAAGCTATACCTTTCTGAAGAGCTCTAATTAGAGCGAAACACTGTGTCAGGGGTTGCTTTTACTCATTTCAGGTTGGCTTGATTGGTATTTTACCCATTCAAAGCTGTAATACTGTGCCTGGAGTGGTAATTGGCTTTTGTCATTTTACAGATCGGCAAGAACAGCACTGTGCTAGTCCTATGCTGAAAGACTTTGCTGTACAAATGGCAAAAGACTTTGTCCTTTTCTATCTCGGCGTGGATGGCACTGTGCTAATCCTATGCTTAAATATTTTGATAGAAAAATAGTGATTTGAGGTGAGCAGATCTAGAGTGTCGCTGGTGTTGAGAGTGCTCTATACAGGAGCTGCTTTCCACCTAAACTTGAGAACTACCCAGAGTTCTCTGCTTCTTTTTTGCATAATTTATTCGTCACTCTATGCCTGAAAGTGTATTTCATTGACTTATACTGGGTGCTCCCTTGTGTCTGGACAAAGCTATACCTCTCTGAAGAGCTCTAATTAGAGCGAAATACTGTGTCAGGGGTTGCTTTACCTCATTTCAGGTTGGCTTGATTGGTATTTTACCTATTCAAAGCTGTAATACTGTGCCTGGAGTGGTAATTGGCTTTTGTCATTTTACAGCTCGGCAAGGACAGCACTGTGCTAGTCCTATGCTTAAAGACTTTGCTGTACAAATGGCAAAAGACTTTGTCCTTTTCTATCTCGGCGTGGTTGGCACTGTGCTAATCCTATGCTTAAAGATTTTGGTAGAAAAACAGACATTTGAGGTGAGCAGATCTAGAGTGTCGCTGGTGTTGAGAGTGCTCCATACAGGAGCTGCTTTCCACCTAAACTTGAGAACTACCCAGAGTTCTCTGCTTCTTTTTTGCATAATTTATTTGTCACTCTATGCCTGAAAGGGTATTTCATTGACTTATACTGGGTGCTCCCTTGTGTCTGGACAAAGCTATACCTCTCTGAAGAGCTCTAATTAGAGCGAAACACTGTGTCAGGGGTTGCTTTTACTCATTTCAGGTTGGCTTGATTGGTATTTTACCAATTCAAAGCTGTAATACTGTGTCTGGAGCGGTTATTGGCTTTTGTCAATTTACAGCTCGGCAAGGACAGCACTGTGCTAGTCCTATGCTTAAAGACTTTGCTGTACAAATGGCAAAAGACTTTGTTCTTTTCTATCTCGGCGTGGTTAGCACTGTGCTAATCCTATGCTTAAAGATTTTGATAGAAAAACAGACATTTGAGGTGAGCAGATCTAGAGTGTCGCTGGTGTTGAGAGTGCTCCATACAGGAGCTGCTTTCCACCTAAACTTGAGAACTACCCAGAGTTCTCTGCTTCTTTTTTGCATAATTTATTCGTCACTCTATGCCTGAAAGGGTATTTCATTGACTTATACTGGGTGCTCCCCTTTGTCTGGACAAAGCTATACCTCTCTGAAGAGCTCTAATTAGAGCGAAACACTGTGTCAGGGGTTTCTTTTACTCATTTCAGGTTGGCTTGATTGGTATTTTACCCATTTAAAGCTGTAATACTGTGCCTGGAGTGGTAATTGGCTTTTGTCATTTTACAGATCGGCAAGGACAGCACTGTGCTAGTCCTATGCTTAAAGACTTTGCTGTACAAATGGCAAAAGACTTTGTCCTTTTCTATCTCGGCGTGGTTGGCACTGTGCTAATCCTATGCTTAAATATTTTGATAGAAAAACAGACATTTGAGGTGAGCAGATCTAGAGTGTCGCTGGTGTTGAGAGTGCTCCATACAGGAGCTGCTTTCCACCTAAACTTGAGAACTACCCAGAGTTCTCTGCTTCTTTTTTGCATAATTTATTCGTCACTCTATGCCTGAAAGGGTATTTCTTTGACTTATACTGGGTGCTCCCTTGTGTCTGGAAAAAGCTATACCTCTCTAAAGAGCTCTAATTAGAGCGAAACACTTTGTCGGGGGTTGCTTTTACTTATTTCAGGTTGGCTTGTTTGGTATTTTACCAATTAAAAGCTGTAATACTGTGCCTGGAGTGGTAATTGGCTTTTGTCATTTTACAGCTCGGCAAGGACAGCACTGTGCTAATCCTATGCTTAAAGACTTTGCTGTACAAATGGAAAAAGATTTGTCCTTTTCTATCTCGGCGTGGATGGCACTGTGCTAATCCTATGCTTAAAGATTTTGATAGAAAAACAGACATTTGGGGTGAGCAGATCTAGAGTGTCGCTGGTGTTGAGAGTGCTCCATACAGGAGCTGCTTTCCACCTAAACTTGAGAACTACCCAGAGTTCTCTGCTTCTTTTTTGCATAATTTATTCATCACTCTATGCCTGAAAGGGTAGTTTTTTTGACTTATACTGTGTGCTCCCTTGTGTCTGGACAAAGCTATACCTCTCTGAAGAGCTCTAATTAGAGCGAAACACTGTGTCAGGGGTTGCTTTTACTTATTTCAGGTTGGCTTGATTGGTATTTTACCAATTCAAAGCTGTAATACTGTGTCTGGAGTGGTAATTGGCTTTTGTCAATTTACAGCTCAGCAAGGACAGCACTGTGCTAGTCCTATGCTTAAAGACTTTGCTGTACAAATGGCAAAAGACTTTGTTCTTTTCTATCTCGGCGTGGTTGGCACTGTGCTAATCCTATGCTTAAAGATTTTGATAGAAAAACAGACATTTGAGGTGAGCAGATCTAGAGTGTCGCTGGTGTTGAGAGTGCTCCATACAGGAGCTGCTTTCCACCTAAACTTGAGAACTACCCAGAGTTCTCTGCTTCTTTTTTTGCATAATTTATTAGTCACTCTATGCCTGAAAGGGTATTTCATTGACTTATACTGGGTGCTCCTCTTTGTCTGGACAAAGCTATACCTCTCTGAAGAGCTCTAATTAGAGCGAAACACTGTGTCAGGGGTTGCTTTTACTCATTTCAGGTTGGCTTGATTGGTATTTTACCCGTTCAAAGCTGTTATACTGTGTCTGTAGTGGTAATCGGCTTTTGTCAATTTACAGCTCGGCAAAGACAGCACTGTGCTAGTCCTATGCTTAAAGACTTTGCTGTACAAATGGCAAAAGACTTTGTCCTTTTCTATCTCCGCGTGGTTGGCACTGTGCTAATACTATGCTTAAAGATTTTGATAGAAAAACAGACATTTGAGGTGAGCAGATCTAGAGTGTCGCTGGTGTTGAGAGTGCTCCATACAGGAGCTGCATTCCACCTAAACTTGAGAACTACCCAGAGTTCTCTGCTTCTTTTTTGCATAATTTATTCGTCACTCTATGCCTGAAAGGGTATTTCATTGACTTATACTGGGTGCTCCCCTTTGTCTGGACAAAGCTATACCTTTCTGAAGAGCTCTAATTAGAGCGAAACACTGTGTCAGGGGTTGCTTTTACTCATTTCAGGTTGGCTTGATTGGTATTTTACCCATTCAAAGCTGTAATACTGTGCCTGGAGTGGTAATTGGCTTTTGTCATTTTACAGATCGGCAAGAACAGCACTGTGCTAGTCCTATGCTGAAAGACTTTGCTGTACAAATGGCAAAAGACTTTGTCCTTTTCTATCTCGGCGTGGATGGCACTGTGCTAATCCTATGCTTAAATATTTTGATAGAAAAATAGTGATTTGAGGTGAGCAGATCTAGAGTGTCGCTGGTGTTGAGAGTGCTCTATACAGGAGCTGCTTTCCACCTAAACTTGAGAACTACCCAGAGTTCTCTGCTTCTTTTTTGCATAATTTATTCGTCACTCTATGCCTGAAAGTGTATTTCATTGACTTATACTGGGTGCTCCCTTGTGTCTGGACAAAGCTATACCTCTCTGAAGAGCTCTAATTAGAGCGAAATACTGTGTCAGGGGTTGCTTTACCTCATTTCAGGTTGGCTTGATTGGTATTTTACCTATTCAAAGCTGTAATACTGTGCCTGGAGTGGTAATTGGCTTTTGTCATTTTACAGCTCGGCAAGGACAGCACTGTGCTAGTCCTATGCTTAAAGACTTTGCTGTACAAATGGCAAAAGACTTTGTCCTTTTCTATCTCGGCGTGGTTGGCACTGTGCTAATCCTATGCTTAAAGATTTTGGTAGAAAAACAGACATTTGAGGTGAGCAGATCTAGAGTGTCGCTGGTGTTGAGAGTGCTCCATACAGGAGCTGCTTTCCACCTAAACTTGAGAACTACCCAGAGTTCTCTGCTTCTTTTTTGCATAATTTATTTGTCACTCTATGCCTGAAAGGGTATTTCATTGACTTATACTGGGTGCTCCCTTGTGTCTGGACAAAGCTATACCTCTCTGAAGAGCTCTAATTAGAGCGAAACACTGTGTCAGGGGTTGCTTTTACTCATTTCAGGTTGGCTTGATTGGTATTTTACCAATTCAAAGCTGTAATACTGTGTCTGGAGCTGTTATTGGCTTTTGTCAATTTACAGCTCGGCAAGGACAGCACTGTGCTAGTCCTATGCTTAAAGACTTTGCTGTACAAATGGCAAAAGACTTTGTTCTTTTCTATCTCGGCGTGGTTGGCACTGTGCTAATCCTATGCTTAAAGATTTTGATAGAAAAACAGACATTTGAGGTGAGCAGATCTAGAGTGTCGCTGGTGTTGAGAGTGCTCCATACAGGAGCTGCTTTCCACCTAAACTTGAGAACTACCCAGAGTTCTCTGCTTCTTTTTTGCATAATTTATTCGTCACTCTATGCCTGAAAGGGTATTTCATTGACTTATACTGGGTGCTCCCTTGTGTCTGGACAAAGCTATACCTCTCTGAAGAGCTCTAATTAGAGCAAAACACTGTGTCAGGGGTTGCTTTTACTCATTCAGGTTGGCTTGATTGGTATTTTACCAATTCAAAGCTGTAATACTGTGTCTTGAGTGGTAATTGGCTTTTGTCAATTTACAGCTCGGCAAGGACAGCACTGTGCTAGTCCTATGCTTAAAGACTTTGCTGTACAAATGGCAAAAAGACTTTGTCCTTTTCTATCTCGGCGTGGTTGGCACTGTGCTAATCCTATGCTTAAAGATTTTGATAGAAAAACAGACATTTGAGGTGAGCAGATCTAGAGTGTCGCTGGTGTTGAGAGTGCTCCATACAGGAGCTGCTTTCCACCTAAACTTGAGAACTACCCAGAGTTCTCTGCTTCTTTTTTGCATAATTTATTCGTCACTCTATGCCTGAAAGGGTATTTCATTGACTTATACTGGGTGCTCCCCTTTGTCTGGACAAAGCTATACCTCTCTGAAGAGCTCTAATTAGAGCGAAACACTGTGTCAGGGGTTTCTTTTACTCATTTCAGGTTGGCTTGATTGGTATTTTACCCATTCAAAGCTGTAATACTGTGCCTGGAGTGGTAATTGGCTTTTGTCATTTTACAGATCGGCAAGGACAGCACTATGCTAGTCCTATGCTTAAAGACTTTGCTGTACAAATGGCAAAAGACTTTGTCCTTTTCTATCTCGGCGTGGTTGGCACTGTGCTAATCCTATGCTTAAATATTTTGATAGAAAAACAGACATTTGAGGTGAGCAGATCTAGAGTGTCGCTGGTGTTGAGAGTGCTCCATACAGGAGCTGCTTTCCACCTAAACTTGAGAACTACCCAGAGTTCTCTGCTTCTTTTTTGCATAATTTATTCGTCACTCTATGCCTGAAAGGGTATTTCTTAGACTTATACTAGGTGCTCCCTTGTGTCTGGACAAATCTATACCTCTCTAAAGAGCTCTAATTAGAGCGAAACACTTTGTCAGGGGTTGCTTTTACTTATTTCAGGTTGGCTTGTTTGGTATTTTACCAATTCAAAGCTGTAATACTGTGCCTTGAGTGGTAATTGGCTTTTGTCATTTTACAGCTCGGCAAGGACAGCACTGTGCTAATCCTATGCTTAAAGACTTTGCTGTACAAATGGAAAAAGATTTGTCCTTTTCTATCTCGGCGTGGATGGCACTGTGCTAATCCTATGCTTAAAGATTTTGATAGAAAAACAGACATTTGAGGTGAGCAGATCTAGAGTGTCGCTGGTGTTGAGAGTGCTCCATACAGGAGCTGCTTTCCACCTAAACTTGAGAACTACCCAGAGTTCTCTGCTTCTTTTTTGCATAATTTATTCATCACTCTATGCCTGAAAGGGTATTTTTTTGACTTATACTGTGTGCTCCCTTGTGTCTGGACAAAGCTATACCTCTCTGAAGAGCTCTAATTAGAGCGAAACACTGTGTCAGGGGTTGCTTTTACTTATTTCAGGTTGGCTTGATTGGTATTTTACCAATTCAAAGTTGTAATACTGTGTCTGGAGTGGTAATTGGCTTTTGTCAATTTACAGCTCGGCAAGGACAGCACTGTGCTAGTCCTATGCTTAAAGACTTTGCTGTACAAATGGCAAAAGACTTTGTTCTTTTCTATCTCGGCGTGGTTGGCACTGTGCTAATCCTATGCTTAAAGATTTTGATAGAAAAACAGACATTTGAGGTGAGCAGATCTAGAGTGTCGCTGGTGTTGAGAGTGCTCCATACAGGAGCTGCTTTCCACCTAAACTTGAGAACTACCCAGAGTTCTCTGCTTCTTTTTTGCATAATTTATTAGTCACTCTATGCCTGAAAGGGTATTTCATTGACTTATACTGGGTGCTCCCCTTTGTCTGGACAAAGCTATACCTCTCTGAAGAGCTCTAATTAGAGCGAAACACTGTGTCAGGGGTTGCTTTTACTCATTTCAGGTTGGCTTGATTGGTATTTTACCCATTCAAAGCTGTTATACTGTGTCTGGAGTGGTAATCCGCTTTTGTCAATTTACAGCTCGGCAAAGACAGCACTGTGCTAGTCCTATGCTTAAAGACTTTGCTGTACAAATGGCAAAAGACTTTGTCCTTTTCTATCTCCGCGTGGTTGGCACTGTGCTAATCCTATGCTTAAAGATTTTGATAGAAAAACAGACATTTGAGGTGAGCAGATCTAGAGTGTCGCTGGTGTTGAGAGTGCTCCATACAGGAGCTGCTTTCCACCTAAACTTGAGAACTACCCAGAGTTCTCTGCTTCTTTTTTGCATAATTTATTTGTCACTCTATGCCTGAAAGGGTATTTCATTGACTTATACTGGGTGCTCCCTTGTGTCTGGACAAAGCTATACCTCTCTGAAGAGCTCTAATTAGAGCGAAACACTGTGTCAGGGGTTGCTTTTACTCATTTCAGGTTGGCTTGATTTGTATTTTACCAATTCAAAGCTGTAATACTGTGTCTGGAGCGGTTATTGGCTTTTGTCAATTTACAGCTCGGCAAGGACAGCACTGTGCTAGTCCTATGCTTAAAGACTTTGCTGTACAAATGGCAAAAGACTTTGTTCTTTTCTATCTCGGCGTGGTTGGCACTGTGCTAATCCTATGCTTAAAGATTTTGATAGAAAAACAGACATTTGAGGTGAGCAGATCTAGAGTGTCGCTGGTGTTGAGAGTGCTCCATACAGAAGCTGCTTTCCACCTAAACTTGAGAACTACCCAGAGTTCTCTGCTTCTTTTTTGCATAATTTATTCGTCACTCTATGCCTGAAAGGGTATTTCATTGACTTATACTGGGTGCTCCCCTTTGTCTGGACAAAGCTATACCTCTCTGAAGAGCTCTAATTAGAGCGAAACACTGTGTCAGGGGTTGCTTTTACTCATTTCAGGTTGGCTTGATTGGTATTTTACCCGTTCAAAGCTGTAATACTGTGCCTGGAGTGGTAATTGGCTTTTGTCATTTTACAGATCGGCAAGAACAGCACTGTGCTAGTCCTATGCTTAAAGACTTTGCTGTACAAATGGCAAAAGACTTTGTTCTTTTCTATCTCGGCGTGGTTGGCACTGTGCTAATCCTATGCTTAAAGATTTTGATAGAAAAACAGACATTTGAGGTGAGCAGATCTAGAGTGTCGCTGGTGTTGAGAGTGCTCCATACAGGAGCTGCTTTCCACCTAAACTTGAGAACTACCCAGAGTTCTCTGCTTCTTTTTTGCATAATTTATTTGTCACTCTATGCCTGAAAGGGTATTTCATTAACTTATACTGGGTGCTCCCTTGTGTCTGGACAAAGCTATACCTCTCTGAAGAGCTCTAATTAGAGCGAAACACTGTGTCAGGGGTTGCTTTTACTCATTTCAGGTTGGCTTGATTGGTATTTTACCAATTCAAAGCTGTAATACTGTGTCTGGAGCGGTTATTGGCTTTTGTCAATTTACAGCTCGGCAAGGACAGCACTGTGCTAGTCCTATGCTTAAAGACTTTGCTGTACAAATGGCAAAAGACTTTGTTCTTTTCTATCTCGGCGTGGTTGGCACTGTGCTAATCCTATGCTTAAAGATTTTGATAGAAAAACAGACATTTGAGGTGAGCAGATCTAGAGTGTCGCTGGTGTTGAGAGTGCTCCATACAGAAGCTGCTTTCCACCTAAACTTGAGAACTACCCAGAGTTCTCTGCTTCTTTTTTGCATAATTTATTCGTCACTCTATGCCTGAAAGGGTATTTCATTGACTTATACTGGGTGCTCCCCTTTGTCTGGACAAAGCTATAACTCTCTGAAGAGCTCTAATTAGAGCGAAACACTGTGTCAGGGCTTGCTTTTACTCATTTCAGGTTGGCTTGATTGGTATTTTACCCATTCAAAGCTGTAATACTGTGCCTGGAGTGGTAATTGGCTTTTGTCATTTTACAGATCGGCAAGAACAGCACTGTGCTAGTCCTATGCTGAAAGACTTTGCTGTACAAATGGCAAAAGACTTTGTCCTTTTCTATCTCGGCGTGGTTGGCACTGTGCTAATCCTATGCTTAAATATTTTGATAGAAAAATAGACATTTGAGGTGAGCAGATCTAGAGTGTCGCTGGTGTTGAGAGTGCTCTATACAGGAGCTGCTTTCCACCTAAACTTGAGAACTACCCAGAGTTCTCTGCTTCTTTTTTGCATAATTTATTCGTCACTCTATGCCTGAAAGTGTATTTCATTGACTTATACTGGGTGCTCCCTTGTGTCTGGACAAAGCTATACCTCTCTGAAGAGCTCTAATTAGAGCGAAATACTGTGTCAGGGGTTGCTTTTACTCATTTCAGGTTGGCTTGATTGGTATTTTACCTATTCAAAGCTGTAATACTGTGCCTGGAGTGGTAATTGGCTTTTGTCATTTTACAGCTCGGCAAGGACAGCACTGTGCTAGTCCTATGCTTAAAGACTTTGCTGTACAAATGGCAAAAGACTTTGTCCTTTTCTATCTCGGCTTGGTTGGCACTGTGCTAATCCTATGCTTAAAGATTTTGGTAGAAAAACAGACATTTGAGGTGAGCAGATCTAGAGTGTCGCTGGTGTTGAGAGTGCTCCATACAGGAGCTGCTTTCCACCTAAACTTGAGAACTACCCAGAGTTCTCTGCTTCTTTTTTGCATAATTTATTTGTCACTCTATGCCTGAAAGGGTATTTCATTGACTTATACTGGGTGCTCCCTTGTGTCTGGACAAAGCTATACCTCTCTGAAGAGCTCTAATTAGAGAGAAACACTGTGTCAGGGGTTGCTTTTACTCATTTCAGGTTGGCTTGATTGGTATTTTACCAATTCAAAGCTGTAATACTGTGTCTGGAGCGGTTATTGGCTTTTGTCAATTTACAGCTCGGCAAGGACAGCACTGTGCTAGTCCTATGCTTAAAGACTTTGCTGTACAAATGGCAAAAGACTTTGTTCTTTTCTATCTCGGCGTGGTTGGCACTGTGCTAATCCTATGCTTAAAGATTTTGATAGAAAAACAGACATTTGAGGTGAGCAGATCTAGAGTGTCGCTGGTGTTGAGAGTGCTCCATACAGGAGCTGCTTTCCACCTAAACTTGAGAACTACCCAGAGTTCTCTGCTTCTTTTTTGCATAATTTATTAGTCACTCTATGCCTGAAAGGGTATTTCATTGACTTATACTGGGTGCTCCCCTTTGTCTGGACAAAGCTATACCTCTCTGAAGAGCTCTAATTAGAGCGAAACACTGTGTCAGGGGTTGCTTTTACTCATTTCAGGTTGGCTTGATTGGTATTTTACCCATTCAAAGCTGTTATACTGTGTCTGGAGTGGTAATCCGCTTTTGTCAATTTACAGCTCGGCAAAGACAGCACTGTGCTAGTCCTATGCTTAAAGACTTTGCTGTACAAATGGCAAAAGACTTTGTCCTTTTCTATCTCCGCGTGGTTGGCACTGTGCTAATCCTATGCTTAAAGATTTTGATAGAAAAACAGACATTTGAGGTGAGCAGATCTAGAGTGTCGCTGGTGTTGAGAGTGCTCCATACAGGAGCTGCTTTCCACCTAAACTTGAGAACTACCCAGAGTTCTCTGCTTCTTTTTTGCATAATTTATTTGTCACTCTATGCCTGAAAGGGTATTTCATTGACTTATACTGGGTGCTCCCTTGTGTCTGGACAAAGCTATACCTCTCTGAAGAGCTCTAATTAGAGCGAAACACTGTGTCAGGGGTTGCTTTTACTCATTTCAGGTTGGCTTGATTTGTATTTTACCAATTCAAAGCTGTAATACTGTGTCTGGAGCGGTTATTGGCTTTTGTCAATTTACAGCTCGGCAAGGACAGCACTGTGCTAGTCCTATGCTTAAAGACTTTGCTGTACAAATGGCAAAAGACTTTGTTCTTTTCTATCTCGGCGTGGTTGGCACTGTGCTAATCCTATGCTTAAAGATTTTGATAGAAAAACAGACATTTGAGGTGAGCAGATCTAGAGTGTCGCTGGTGTTGAGAGTGCTCCATACAGAAGCTGCTTTCCACCTAAACTTGAGAACTACCCAGAGTTCTCTGCTTCTTTTTTGCATAATTTATTCGTCACTCCATGCCTGAAAGGGTATTTCATTGACTTATACTGGGTGCTCCCCTTTGTCTGGACAAAGCTATACCTCTCTGAAGAGCTCTAATTAGAGCGAAACACTGTGTCAGGGGTTGCTTTTACTCATTTCAGGTTGGCTTGATTGGTATTTTACCCATTCAAAGCTGTAATACTGTGCCTGGAGTGGTAATTGGCTTTTGTCATTTTACAGATCGGCAAGAACAGCACTGTGCTAGTCCTATGCTTAAAGACTTTGCTGTACAAATGGCAAAAGACTTTGTTCTTTTCTATCTCGGCGTGGTTGGCACTGTGCTAATCCTATGCTTAAAGATTTTGATAGAAAAACAGACATTTGAGGTGAGCAGATCTAGAGTGTCGCTGGTGTTGAGAGTGCTCCATACAGGAGCTGCTTTCCACCTAAACTTGAGAACTACCCAGAGTTCTCTGCTTCTTTTTTGCATAATTTATTTGTCACTCTATGCCTGAAAGGGTATTTCATTGACTTATACTGGGTGCTCCCTTGTGTCTGGACAAAGCTATACCTCTCTGAAGAGTTCTAATTAGAGCGAAACACTGTGTCAGGGGTTGCTTTTACTCATTTCAGGTTGGCTTGATTGGTATTTTACCAATTCAAAGCTGTAATACTGTGTCTGGAGCGGTTATTGGCTTTTGTCAATTTACAGCTCGGCAAGGACAGCACTGTGCTAGTCCTATGCTTAAAGACTTTGCTGTACAAATGGCAAAAGACTTTGTTCTTTTCTATCTCGGCGTGGTTGGCACTGTGCTAATCCTATGCTTAAAGATTTTGATAGAAAAACAGACATTTGAGGTGAGCAGATCTAGAGTGTCGCTGGTGTTGAGAGTGCTCCATACAGAAGCTGCTTTCCACCTAAACTTGAGAACTACCCAGAGTTCTCTGCTTCTTTTTTGCATAATTTATTCGTCACTCTATGCCTGAAAGGGTATTTCATTGACTTATACTGGGTGCTCCCCTTTGTCTGGACAAAGCTATACCTCTCTGAAGAGCTCTAATTAGAGCGAAACACTGTGTCAGGGCTTGCTTTTACTCATTTCAGGTTGGCTTGATTGGTATTTTACCCATTCAAAGCTGTAATACTGTGCCTGGAGTGGTAATTGGCTTTTGTCATTTTACAGATCGGCAAGAACAGCACTGTGCTAGTCCTATGCTGAAAGACTTTGCTGTACAAATGGCAAAAGACTTTGTCCTTTTCTATCTCGGCGTGGTTGGCACTGTGCTAATCCTATGCTTAAATATTTTGATAGAAAAATAGACATTTGAGGTGAGCAGATCTAGAGTGTCGCTGGTGTTGAGAGTGCTCTATACAGGAGCTGCTTTCCACCTAAACTTGAGAACTACCCAGAGTTCTCTGCTTCTTTTTTGCATAATTTATTCGTCACTCTATGCCTGAAAGTGTATTTCATTGACTTATACTGGGTGCTCCCTTGTGTCTGGACAAAGCTATACCTCTCTGAAGAGCTCTAATTAGAGCGAAATACTGTGTCAGGGGTTGCTTTTACTCATTTCAGGTTGGCTTGATTGGTATTTTACCTATTCAAAGCTGTAATACTGTGCCTGGAGTGGTAATTGGCTTTTGTCATTTTACAGCTCGGCAAGGACAGCACTGTGCTAGTCCTATGCTTAAAGACTTTGCTGTTCAAATGGCAAAAGACTTTGTCCTTTTCTATCTCGGCTTGGTTGGCACTGTGCTAATCCTATGCTTAAAGATTTTGATAGAAAAACAGACATTTGAGGTGAGCAGATCTAGAGTGTCGCTGGTGTTGAGAGTGCTCCATACAGGAGCTGCTTTCCACCTAAACTTGAGAACTACCCAGAGTTCTCTGCTTCTTTTTTGCATAATTTATTCATCACTCTATGCCTGAAAGGGTATTTCATTGACTTATACTGGGTGCTCCCCTTTGTCTGGACAAAGCTATACCTCTCTGAAGATCTCTAATTAGAGCGAAACACTGTGTCAGGGGTTGCTTTTACTCATTTCAGGTTGGCTTGATTGGTATTTTACCCATTCAAAGCTGTAATACTGTGCCTGGAGTGGTAATTGGCTTTTGTCATTTTACAGATCGGCAAGAACAGCACTGTGCTAGTCCTATGCTTAAAGACTTTGCTGTACAAATGGCAAAAGACTTTGTCCTTTTCTATCTCGGCGTGGTTGGCACTGTGCTAATCCTATGCTTAAATATTTTGATAGAAAAACAGACATTTGAGGTGAGCAGATCTAGAGTGTCGCTGGTGTTGAGAGTGCTCCATACAGGAGCTGCTTTCCACCTAAACTTGAGAACTACCCAGAGTTCTCTGCTTCTTTTTTGCATAATTTATTTGTCACTCTATGCCTGAAAGGGTATTTCATTGACTTATACTGGGTGCTCCCTTATGTCTGGACAAAGCTATACCTCTCTGAAGAGCTCTAATTAGAGCGAAACACTTTGTCAGGGGTTGCTTTTTCTTATTTCAGGTTGGCTTGTTTGGTATTTTACCAATTCAAAGCTGTAATACTGTGCCTGGAGTGGTAATTGGCTTTTGTCATTTTACAGCTCGGCAAGGACATTACTGTGCTAATCCTATGCTTAAAGACTTTGCTGTACAAATGGCAAAAGACTTTGTCCTTTTCTATCTCGGCGTGGATGGCACTGTGCTAATCCTATGCTTAAAGATTTTGATAGAAAAACAGACATTTGAGGTGAGCAGATCTAGAGTGTCGCTTGTGTTGAGAGTGCTCCATACAGAAGCTGCTTTCCACCTAATCTTGAGAACTACCCAGAGTTCTCTGCTTCTTTTTTGCATAATTTATTCGTTACTCTATGCCTGAAAGGGTATTTCATTGACTTATACTGGGTGCTCCCTTATGTCTGGACAAAGCTATACCTCTCTGAAGAGCTCTAATTAGAGCGAAACACTTTGTCAGGGGTTGCTTTTACTCATTTCAGGTTGGCTTGATTGGTATTTTACCAATTCAAAGCTGTAATACTGTGCCTGGAGTGGTAATTGGCTTTTGTCATTTTAGAGCTCGGCAAGGACAGCATTGTGCTAGTCCTATGCTTAAAGACTTTGCTGTACAAATGGCAAAAGACTTTGTCCTTTTCTATCTCGGCGTGGTTGGCACTGTGCTAATCCTATGCTTAAAGATTTTGATAGAAAAACAGACATTTGAGGTGAGCAGATCTAGAGTGTCGCTGGTGTTGAGAGTGCTCCATACAGGAGCTGCTTTCCACCTAAGCTTGAGAACTACCCAGAGTTCTCTGCTTCTTTTTTGCATAATTTATTTGTCAATCTATGCCTGAAAGGGTATTTCATTGACTTATACTGGGTGCTCCCTTGTGTCTGGACAAAGCTAAACCTCTCTGAAGAGCTCTAATTAGAGCGAAACACTGTGTCAGGGGTTGCTTTTACTCATTTCAGGTTGGCTTGATTGGTATGTTACCTATTCAAAGCTGTAATACTGTGCCTGGAGTGGTAATTGGCTTTTGTCATTTTACAGCTCGGCAAAGACAGCACTGTGCTAGTCCTATGCTTAAAGACTTTGCTGTACAAATGGCAAAAGACTTTGTCCTTTTCTATCTCGGCGTGGTTGGCACTGTGCTAATCCTATGCTTAAAGATTTTGATAGAAAAACAGACATTTGAGGTGAGCAGATCTAGAGTGTCGCTGGTGTTGAGAGTGCTCCATACAGGAGCTGCTTTCCACCTAAACTTGAGAACTACCCAGAGTTCTCTGCTTCTTTTTTGCATAATTTATTCGTCACTCTATGCCTGAAAGGGTATTTCATTGACTTATACTGGGTGCTCCCTTGTGTCTGGACAAAGCTATACCTCTCTGAAGAGCTCTAATTAGAGCGAAACACTGTGTCAGGGGTTGCTTTTACTCATTTCAGGTTGGCTTGATTGGTATTTTACCAATTCAAAGCTGTAATACTGTGTCTGGAGTGGTAATTGGCTTTTGTCAATTTACAGCTCGGCAAGGACAGCACTGTGCTAGTCCTATGCTTAAAGACTTTGCTGTACAAATGGCAAAAGACTTTGTCCTTTTCTATCTCGGCGTGGATGGCACTGTGCTAATCCTATGCTTAAAGATTTTGATAGAAAAACAGACATTTGAGGTGAGCAGATCTAGAGTGTCGCTGGTGTTGAGAGTGCTCCATACAGGAGCTGCTTTCCACCTAAACTTGAGAACTACCCAGAGTTCTCTGCTTCTTTTTTGCATAATTTATTCGTCACTCTATGCCTGAAAGGGTATTTCATTGACTTATACTGGGTGCTCCCTTGTGTCTGGACAAAGCTGTACCTCTCTGAAGAGCTCTAATTAGAGCGAAACACTGTGTCAGGGGTTGCTTTTACTCATTTCAGGTTGGCTTGATTGGTATTTTACCAATTCAAAGCTGTAATACTGTGTCTGGAGTGGTAATTGGCTTTTGTCAATTTACAGCTCGGCAAGGACAGCACTGTGCTAGTCCTATGCTTAAAGACTTTGCTGTACAAATGGCAAAAGACTTTGTCCTTTTCTATCTCGGCGTGGATGGCACTGTGCTAATCCTATGCTTAAAGATTTTGATAGAAAAACAGACATTTGAGGTGAGCAGATCTAGAGTGTCGCTGGTGTTGAGAGTGCTCCATACAGGAGCTGCTTTCCACCTAAACTTGAGAACTACCCAGAGTTCTCTGCTTCTTTTTTGCATAATTTATTCATCACTCTATGCCTGAAAGGGTATTTTTTTGACTTATACTGTGTGCTCCCTTGTGTCTGGACAAAGCTATACTTCTCTGAAGAGCTCTAATTAGAGCGAAACACTGTGTCAGGGGTTGCTTTTACTTATTTCAGGTTGGCTTGATTGGTATTTTACCAATTCAAAGCTGTAATACTGTGTCTGGAGTGGTAATTGGCTTTTGTCAATTTACAGCTCGGCAAGGACAGCACTGTGCTAGTCCTATGCTTAAAGACTGCTGTACAAATGGCAAAAGACTTTGTTCTTTTCTATATCGGCGTGGTTGGCACTGTGCTAATCCTATGCTTAAAGATTTTGATAGAAAAACAGACATTTGAGGTGAGCAGATCTAGAGTGTCGCTGGTGTTGAGAGTGCTCCATACAGGAGCTGCTTTCCACCTAAACTTGAGAACTACCCAGAGTTCTCTGCTTCTTTTTTGCATAATTTATTCGTCACTCTATGCCTGAAAGGGTATTTCATTGACTTATACTGGGTGCTCCCCTTTGTCTGGACAAAGCTATACCTCTCTGAAGAGCTCTAATTAGAGCGAAACACTGTGTCAGGGGTTGCTTTTACTCATTTCAGGTTGACTTGATTGGTATTTTACCCATTCAAAGCTGTAATACTGTGTCTGGAGTGGTAATCGGCTTTTGTCAATTTACAGCTCGGCAAAGACAGCACTGTGCTAGTCCTATGCTTAAAGACTTTGCTGTACAAATGGCAAAAGACTTTGTCCTTTTCTATCTCCGCGTGGTTGGCACTGTGCTAATCCTATGCTTAAAGATTTTGATAGAAAAACAGACATTTGAAGTGAGCAGATCTAGAGTGTCGCTGGTGTTGAGAGTGCTCCATACAGGATCTGCTTTCCACCTAACCTTGAGAACTACCCAGAGCTCTCTGCTTCTTTTGTGCATAATTTATTCGTCACTCTATGCCTGAAAGGTTATTTATTTGACTTATACTGGGTGCTCCCTTGTGTCTGGACAAAGCTATACCTCTCTGAAGAGCTCTAATTAGAGCGAAACACTTTGTCAGGGGTTGCTTTTACTCATTTCAGGTTGGCTTGATTGGTATTTTACCAATTCAAAGCTGTAATACTGTGCCTGGAGTGGTAATTGGCTTTTGTCATTTTAGAGCTCGGCAAGGACAGCATTGTGCTAGTCCTATGCTTAAAGACTTTGCTGTACAAATGGCAAAAGACTTTGTCCTTTTCTATCTCGGCGTGGTTGGCACTGTGCTAATCCTATGCTTAAAGATTTTGATAGAAAAACAGACATTTGAGGTGAGCAGATCTAGAGTGTCGCTGGTGTTGAGAGTGCTCCATACAGGAGCTGCTTTCCACCTAAGCTTGAGAACTACCCAGAGTTCTCTGCTTCTTTTTTGCATAATTTATTTGTCAATCTATGCCTGAAAGGGTATTTCATTGACTTATACTGGGTGCTCCCTTGTGTCTGGACAAAGCTAAACCTCTCTGAAGAGCTCTAATTAGAGCGAAACACTGTGTCAGGGGTTGCTTTTACTCATTTCAGGTTGGCTTGATTGGTATGTTACCTATTCAAAGCTGTAATACTGTGCCTGGAGTGGTAATTGGCTTTTGTCATTTTACAGCTCGGCAAAGACAGCACTGTGCTAGTCCTATGCTTAAAGACTTTGCTGTACAAATGGCAAAAGACTTTGTCCTTTTCTATCTCGGCGTGGTTGGCACTGTGCTAATCCTATGCTTAAAGATTTTGATAGAAAAACAGACATTTGAGGTGAGCAGATCTAGAGTGTCGCTGGTGTTGAGAGTGCTCCATACAGGAGCTGCTTTCCACCTAAACTTGAGAACTACCCAGAGTTCTCTGCTTCTTTTTTGCATAATTTATTCGTCACTCTATGCCTGAAAGGGTATTTCATTGACTTATACTGGGTGCTCCCTTGTGTCTGGACAAAGCTATACCTCTCTGAAGAGCTCTAATTAGAGCGAAACACTGTGTCAGGGGTTGCTTTTACTCATTTCAGGTTGGCTTGATTGGTATTTTACCAATTCAAAGCTGTAATACTGTGTCTGGAGTGGTAATTGGCTTTTGTCAATTTACAGCTCGGCAAGGACAGCACTGTGCTAGTCCTATGCTTAAAGACTTTGCTGTACAAATGGCAAAAGACTTTGTCCTTTTCTATCTCGGCGTGGATGGCACTGTGCTAATCCTATGCTTAAAGATTTTGATAGAAAAACAGACATTTGAGGTGAGCAGATCTAGAGTGTCGCTGGTGTTGAGAGTGCTCCATACAGGAGCTGCTTTCCACCTAAACTTGAGAACTACCCAGAGTTCTCTGCTTCTTTTTTGCATAATTTATTCGTCACTCTATGCCTGAAAGGGTATTTCATTGACTTATACTGGGTGCTCCCTTGTGTCTGGACAAAGCTGTACCTCTCTGAAGAGCTCTAATTAGAGCGAAACACTGTGTCAGGGGTTGCTTTTACTCATTTCAGGTTGGCTTGATTGGTATTTTACCAATTCAAAGCTGTAATACTGTGTCTGGAGTGGTAATTGGCTTTTGTCAATTTACAGCTCGGCAAGGACAGCACTGTGCTAGTCCTATGCTTAAAGACTTTGCTGTACAAATGGCAAAAGACTTTGTCCTTTTCTATCTCGGCGTGGATGGCACTGTGCTAATCCTATGCTTAAAGATTTTGATAGAAAAACAGACATTTGAGGTGAGCAGATCTAGAGTGTCGCTGGTGTTGAGAGTGCTCCATACAGGAGCTGCTTTCCACCTAAACTTGAGAACTACCCAGAGTTCTCTGCTTCTTTTTTGCATAATTTATTCATCACTCTATGCCTGAAAGGGTATTTTTTTGACTTATACTGTGTGCTCCCTTGTGTCTGGACAAAGCTATACTTCTCTGAAGAGCTCTAATTAGAGCGAAACACTGTGTCAGGGGTTGCTTTTACTTATTTCAGGTTGGCTTGATTGGTATTTTACCAATTCAAAGCTGTAATACTGTGTCTGGAGTGGTAATTGGCTTTTGTCAATTTACAGCTCGGCAAGGACAGCACTGTGCTAGTCCTATGCTTAAAGACTGCTGTACAAATGGCAAAAGACTTTGTTCTTTTCTATATCGGCGTGGTTGGCACTGTGCTAATCCTATGCTTAAAGATTTTGATAGAAAAACAGACATTTGAGGTGAGCAGATCTAGAGTGTCGCTGGTGTTGAGAGTGCTCCATACAGGAGCTGCTTTCCACCTAAACTTGAGAACTACCCAGAGTTCTCTGCTTCTTTTTTGCATAATTTATTCGTCACTCTATGCCTGAAAGGGTATTTCATTGACTTATACTGGGTGCTCCCCTTTGTCTGGACAAAGCTATACCTCTCTGAAGAGCTCTAATTAGAGCGAAACACTGTGTCAGGGGTTGCTTTTACTCATTTCAGGTTGACTTGATTGGTATTTTACCCATTCAAAGCTGTAATACTGTGTCTGGAGTGGTAATCGGCTTTTGTCAATTTACAGCTCGGCAAAGACAGCACTGTGCTAGTCCTATGCTTAAAGACTTTGCTGTACAAATGGCAAAAGACTTTGTCCTTTTCTATCTCCGCGTGGTTGGCACTGTGCTAATCCTATGCTTAAAGATTTTGATAGAAAAACAGACATTTGAAGTGAGCAGATCTAGAGTGTCGCTGGTGTTGAGAGTGCTCCATACAGGATCTGCTTTCCACCTAACCTTGAGAACTACCCAGAGCTCTCTGCTTCTTTTGTGCATAATTTATTCGTCACTCTATGCCTGAAAGGTTATTTATTTGACTTATACTGGGTGCTCCCTTGTGTCTGGACAAAGCTATACCTCTCTGAAGAGCTCTAATTAGAGCGAAACACTTTGTCAGGGGTTGCTTTTACTCATTTCAGGTTGGCTTGATTGGTATTTTACCAATTCAAAGCTGTAATACTGTGCCTGGAGTGGTAATTGGCTTTTATCATTTTACAGCTCGGCAAGGACAACACTGTGCTAGTCCTATGCTTAAAGACTTTGCTGTACAAATGGCAAAAGACTTTGTTCTTTTCTATCTCGGCGTGGTTGGCACTGTGCTAATCCTATGCTTAAAGATTTTGATAGAAAAACAGACATTTGAGGTGAGCAGATCTAGAGTGTCGCTGGTGTTGAGAGTGCTCCATACAGGAGCTGCTTTCCACCTAAACTTGAGAACTACCCAGAGTTCTCTGCTTCTTTTTTGCATAATTTATTCGTCACTCTATGCCTGAAAGGGTATTTCATTGACTTATACTGGGTGCTCCCTTGTGTCTGGACAAAGCTATACCTCTCTGAAGAGCTCTAATTAGAGCGAAATACTGTGTCAGGTGTTGCTTTTACTCATTTCAGGTTGGCTTGATTGGTATTTTACCTATTCAAAGCTGTAATACTGTGCCTGGAGTGGTAATTGGCTTTTGTCATTAAACAGCTCGGCAAGGACAGCACTGTGCTAGTCCTATGCTTAAAGACTTTGCTGTACAAATGGCAAAAGACTTTGTCCTTTTCTATCTCGGCGTGGTTGGCACTGTGCTAATCCTATGCTTAAAGATTTTGATAGAAAAACAGACATTTGAGGTGAGCAGATCTAGAGTGTCGCTGGTGTTGAGAGTGCTCCATACAGGAGATGCTTTCCACCTAAACTTGAGAACTACCCAGAGTTCTCTGCTTCTTTTTTGCATAATTTATTCGTCACTCTATGCCTGAAAGGGTATTTCATTGACTTATACTGGGTGCTCCCTTGTGTCTGGACAAAGCTATACCTCTCTGAAAAGCTCTAATTAGAGCGAAACACTTTGTCAGGGGTTGCTTTTACTCATTTCAGGTTGGCTTTATTGGTATTTTACCAATTCAAAGCTGTAATACTGTGCCTGGAGTGGTAATTGGCTTTTATCATTTTACAGCTCGGCAAGGACAGCATTGTGCTAGTCCTATGCTTAAAGACTTTGCTGTACAAATGGCAAAATACTTTGTCCTTTTCTATCTCGGTGTGGTTGGCACTGTGCTAATCCTATGCTTAAAGATTTTGATAGAAAAACAGACATTTGAGGTGAGCAGATCTAGAGTGTCGCTGGTGTTGAGAGTGCTTAATACAGGAGCTGCTTTCCACCTAAACTTGAGAACTACCCAGAGTTCTCTGCTTCTTTTTTGCATAATTTATTCGTCACTCTATGCCTGAAAGGGTATTTCTTTGACTTATACTGGGTGCTTCCTTGTGTCTGGACAAAGCTATACCTCTCTGAAGAGCTCTAATTAGAGCGAAACACTGTGTCAGGGGTTGTTTTTACTCATTTCAGGTTGGTTTGATTGGTATTTTACCAATTCAAAGCTGTAATACTGTGCCTGGAGTGGTAATTGGCTTTTGTCATTTTACAGCTCGGCAAGGACAGCACTGTGCTAGTCCTATGCTTAAAGACTTTGTCTTTTCTATCTCGGCGTGGATGGCACTGAGCTAATCCTATGCTTAAAGATTTTGATAGAAAAACCGATATTTGAGGTGAGCAGATCTAGAGTGTCGCTGATGTTGAGAGTGCTCCATACAGGAGCTGCTTTCGACCTAAACTTGAGAACTACCCAGAGTTCTCTGCTTCTTTTTTGCATACTTTATTCGTCACTCTATGCCTGAAAGGGTATTTCTTTGGCTTAAACTGGGTGCTACCTTGTGTCTGGACAAAGCTATACCTCTCTGAAGAGCTCTAATTAGAGCGAAACACTGTGTCAGGGGTTGCTTTTACTCATTTCAGGTTGGCTTGATTGGTATTTTACCCATTCAAAGCTGTAATACTGTGCCTGGAGTGGTAATTGGCTTTTGTCATTTTACAGATCGGCAAGGACAGCACTGTGCTAGTCCTATGCTTAAAGACTTTGCTGTACAAATGGCAAAAGACTTTGTCCTTTTCTATCTCGGCGTGGTTGGCACTGTGCTAACCCTATGCTTAAATATTTTGATAGAAAAACAGACATTTGAGGTGAGCAGATCTAGAGTGTCGCTGGTGTTGAGAGTGCTCCATACAGAAGCTGCTTTCCACCTAATCCTGAGAACTACCCAGAGTTCTCTGCTTCTTTTTTGCATAATTTATTCGTCACTCTATGCCTGAAAGGGTATTTCATTGACTTATACTGGGTGCTCCCTTGTGTCTGGACAAAGCTATTCTTCTCTGAAGAGCTCTAATTAGAGCGAAACACTGTGTCAGGGGTTGCTTTTACTCATTTCAGGTTGGCTTGATTGGTATTTTACCCATTCAAAGCAGTAATACTGTGCCTGGAGTGGTAATTGGCTTTTGTCATTTTACAGATCGGCAAGGACAGCACTGTGCTAGTCCTATGCTTAAAGACTTTGCTGTACAAATGGCAAAAGACTTTGTCCTTTTCTATCTCGGCGTGGTTGGCACTGTGCTAATCCTATGCTTAAAGATTTTGATAGAAAAACAGACATTTGAGGTGAGCAGATCTAGAGTGTCGCTGGTGTTGAGAGTGCTCCATACAGGATCTGCTTTCCACCTAAACTTGAGAACTACCCAGAGTTCTCTGCTTCTTTTTTGCATAATTTATTCGTCACTCTATGCCTGAAAGCGTATTTCTTTGACTTATACTGGGTGCTCCCTTGTGTCTGGACAAAGCTATACTTCTCTGAAGAGCTCTAATTAGAGTGAAACACTGTGTCAGGGGTTGCTTTTCCTCATTTCAGGTTGGCTGGTTTGGTATTTTACCAATTTAAAGATGTAATACTGTGCCTGGAGTGGTAATTGGCTTTTGTCATTTTACAGCTCGGCAAGGACAGCACTGTGCTAATCCTATGCTTAAAGACTTTACTGTACAAATGGCAAAAGACTTTGTCCTTTTCTATCTCGGCTTGGATGGCACTGTGCTAATCCTATGCTTAAAGATTTTGATAGAAAAACAGACATTTGAGGTGAGCAGATCTAGAGTGTCGCTGGTGTTGAGAGTGCTCCATACAGAAGCTGCTTTCCACCTAATCTTGAGAACTACCCAGAGTTCTCTGCTTGTTTTTTGCATAATTTATTCGTCACTCTATGCCTGAAAGGGTATTTCATTGACTTATACTGGGTGCTCCCTTGTGTCTGGACAAAGCTATACCTCTCTGAAGAGCTCTAATTAGAGCGAAACATTGTGTCAGGGGTTGCTTTTGCTCATTTCAGGTTGGCTTGATTGGTATTTTACCTATTCAAAGCTGTAATACTGTGCCTGGAGTGGAATTGGCTTTTGTCATTTTACAGCTCGGCAAGGACAGCACTGTGCTAGTCCTATGCTTAAAGACTTTGCTGTACAAATGGCAAAAGACTTGTCCTTTTCTATCTCGGCGTGGATGGCACTGTGCTAATCCTATGCTTAAAGATTTTGATAGAAAAACAGACATTTGAGGTGAGCAGATCTAGAGTGTCGCTGGTGTTGAGAGTGCTCCATACAGAAGCTGCTTTCCACCCAATCTTGAGAACTACCCAGAGTTCTCTGCTTCTTTTTTGCATAATTTATTTGTCACTCTATGCCTGAAAGGGTATTTCTTTGACTTATACTGGGTGCTCCCTTGTGTCTGGACAAAGCTATACCTCTCTGAAGAGCTCTAATTAGAGCGAAACACTTTGTCAGGGGTTGCTTTTACTCATTTCAGGTTGGCTTTATTGGTATTTTACCAATTCAAAGCTGTAATACTGTGCCTGGAGTGGTAATTGGCTTTTATCATTTTACAGCTCGGCAAGGACAGCATTGTGCTAGTCCTATGCTTAAAGACTTTGCTGTACAAATGGCAAAATACTTTGTCCGTTTCTATCTCGGCGTGGTTGGCACTGTGCTAATCCTATGCTTAAATATTTTGATAGAAAAACAGACATTTGAGGTGAGCAGATCTAGAGTGTCGCTGGTGTTGAGAGTGCTCCATACAGAAGCTGCTTTCCACCTAATCCTGAGAACTAACCAGAGTTCTCTGCTTCTTTTTTGCATAATTTATTCGTCACTCTATGCCTGAAAGGGTATTTCATTGACTTATACTGGGTGCTCCCTTGTGTCTGGACAAAGCTATTCTTCTCTGAAGAGCTCTAATTAGAGCGAAACACTGTGTCAGGGGTTGCTTTTACTCATTTCAGGTTGGCTTGATTGGTATTTTACCCATTCAAAGCAGTAATACTGTGCCTGGAGTGGTAATTGGCTTTTGTCATTTTACAGATCGGCAAGGACAGCACTGTGCTAGTCCTATGCTTAAAGACTTTGCTGTACAAATGGCAAAAGACTTTGTCCTTTTCTATCTCGGCGTGGTTGGCACTGTGCTAATCCTATGCTTAAAGATTTTGATAGAAAAACAGACATTTGAGGTGAGCAGATCTAGAGTGTCGCTGGTGTTGAGAGTGCTCCATACAGGATCTGCTTTCCACCTAAACTTGAGAACTACCCAGAGTTCTCTGCTTCTTTTTTGCATAATTTATTCGTCACTCTATGCCTGAAAGCGTATTTCTTTGACTTATACTGGGTGCTCCCTTGTGTCTGGACAAAGCTATACTTCTCTGAAGAGCTCTAATTAGAGTGAAACACTGTGTCAGGGGTTGCTTTTGCTCATTTCAGGTTGGCTTGATTGGTATTTTACCTATTCAAAGCTGTAATACTGTGCCTGGAGTGGAATTGGCTTTTGTCATTTTACAGCTCGGCAAGGACAGCACTGTGCTAGTCCTATGCTTAAAGACTTTGTTGTACAAATGGCAAAAGACTTTGTCCTTTTCTATCTCGGCATGGTTGGCACTGTGCTAATTCTATGCTTAAAGATTTTGATAGAAAAACAGACATTTGAGGTGAGCAGATCTAGAGTGTCGCTGATGTTGAGAATGCTCCATACAGGAGCTGCTTTCGACCTAAACTTGAGAACTACCCAGAGTTCTCTGCTTCTTTTTTGCATACTTTATTCCTCACTCTATGCCTGAAAGGGTATTTCATTGACTTATACTGCGTGCTCCCTTGTGTCTGGACAAAGCTATACCTCTCTGAAGAGCTCTAATTAGAGCGAAACACTGTGTCAGGGGTTGCTTTTACTCATTTCAGGTTGGCTTGATTGGTATTTTACCCATTCATAGCTGTACTACTGTGCCTGGAGTGGTAATTTGCTTTTGTCATTTTACAGATCGGCAAGGACAGCACTGTGCTAGTCCTATGCTTAAAGACTTTGCTGTACAAATGGCAAAAGACTTGTCCTTTTCTATCTCGGCGTGGATGGCACTGTGCTAATCCTATGCTTAAAGATTTTGATAGAAAAACAGACATTTGAGGTGAGCAGATCTAGAGTGTCGCTGGTGTTGAGAGTGCTCCATACAGAAGCTGCTTTCCACCCAATCTTGAGAACTACCCAGAGTTCTCTGCTTCTTTTTTGCATAATTTATTTGTCACTCTATGCCTGAAAGGGTATTTTTTTTACTTATACTGGGTGCTCCCTTGTGTCTGGACAAAGCTATACCTCTCTGAAGAGCTCTAATTAGAGCGAAACACTGTGTCAGGGGTTGCTTTTCCTCATTTCAGGTTGGCTTGTTTGGTATTTTACCAATTCAAAGATGTAATACTGTGCCTGGAGTGGTAATTGGATTTTGTCATTTTACTGCTCGGCAAGGACAGCACTGTGCTAATCCTATGCTTAAAGACTTTGCTGTACAAATGGCAAAAGACTTTGTCCTTTTCTATCTCGGCGTGGATGGCACTGTGCTAATCCTATGCTTAAAGATTTTGATAGAAAAACAGACATTTGAGGTGAGCAGATCTAGAGTGTCGCTGGTGTTGAGAGTGCTCCATACAGAAGCTGCTTTCCACCTAATCTTGAGAACTACCCAGAGTTCTCTGCTTCTTTTTTGCATAATTTATTTGTCACTCTATGCCTGAAAGGGTATTTTTTTTGCTCCCTTGTGTCTGGACAAAGCTATACCTCTCTGAAGAGCTCTAATTAGAGCGAAACACTGTGTCAGGGGTTGCTTTTACTCATTTCAGGTTGGCTTGATTGGTATTTTACCCATTCAAAGCTGTACTACTGTGCCTGGAGTGGTAATTGGCTTTTGTCATTTTACAGCTCGGCAAGGACAGCACTGTGCTAGTCCTATGCTTAAAGACTTTGCTGTACAAATGGCAAAAGACTTGTCCTTTTCTATCTCGGCGTGGATGGCACTGTGCTAATCCTATGCTTAAAGATTTAGATGGAAAAACAGACATTTGAGGTGAGCAGATCTAGAGTGTCGCTGGTGTTGAGAGTGCTCAATACCGGAGCTGCTTTCCACCTAAACTTGAGAGCTACCCAGAGTTCTCTGCTTCTTTTTTGCATAATTTATTCGTCACTCTATGCCTGAAAGGGTATTTCTTTGACTTATACTGGGTGCTCCCTTGTGTCTGGACAAAGCTATACCTCTCTGAAGAGCTCTAATTAGAGCAAAACACTGTGTCAGGGGTTGCTTTTACTTATTTCAGGTTGGCTTGTTTGGTATTTTACCAATTCAAAGCTGTAATACTGTGCCTGGAGTGGTAATTTACTTTTGTAATTTTACAGATCGGCAAGGACAGCACTGTGCTAGTCCTATGCTTAAAGACTTTGCTGTGCAAATGGCAAAAGACTTTGTTCTTTTCTATCTCGGCGTGGTTGGCACTGTGCTAATCCTATGCTTAAAGATTTTGATAGAAAAACAGACATTTGAGGTGAGCAGATCTAGAGTGTCGCTGGTGTTGAGAGTGCTCCATACAGGAGCTGCTTTCCACCTAAACTTGAGAACTACCCAGAGTTCTCTGCTTCTTTTTTGCATAATTTATTCGTCACTCTATGCCTGAAAGGGTATTTCATTGACTTATACTGGGTGCTCCCTTGTGTCTGGACAAAGCTATACCTCTCTAAAGAGCTCTAATTAGAGCGAAACACATTGTCAGGGGTTGCTTTTACTTATTTCAGGTTGGCTTGTTTGGTATTTTACCAATTCAAAGCTGTAATACTGTGCCTGGAGTGGTAATTGGCTTTTGTCATTTTACAGATCGGCAAGGACAGCACTGTGCTAGTCCTATGCTTAAAGACTTTGCTGTACAAATGGCAAAAGACTTTGTTCTTTTCTATCTCGGCGTGGTTGGCACTGTGCTAATCCTATGCTTAAAGATTTTGATAGAAAAACAGACATTTGAGGTGAGCAGATCTAGAGTGTCGCTGGTGTTGAGAGTGCTCCATACAGGAGCTGCTTTCCACCCAAACTTGAGAACTACCCAGAGTTCTCTGCTTCTTTTTTGCATAATTTATTCGTCACTCTATGCCTGAAAGGGTATTTTTTTGACTTATACTGGGTGCTCCCTTGTGTCTGGACAAAGCTATACCTCTCTGAAGACCTCTAATTAGAGCGAAACACTGTGTCAGGGATTGCTTTTACTCATTTCAGATTGGCTTGATTGGTATTTTACCAATTCAAAGCTATAATACTGTGTCTGGAGTGGTAATTGGCTTTTGTCAATTTACAGCTCGGCAAAGACAGCACTGTGCTAGTCCTATGCTTAAAGACTTTGCTGTACAAATGGCAAAAGACTTTGTCCTTTTCTATCTCCGCATGGTTGGCACTGTGCTAATCCTATGCTTAAAGATTTTGATAGAAAAACAGACATTTGAGGTGAGCAGATCTAGAGTGTCGCTGGTGTTGAGAGTGCTCCATACAGGATCTGCTTTCCACCTAAACTTGAGAACTATCCAGAGTTCTCTGCTTCTTTTTTGCATAATTTATTCGTCACTCTATGCCTGAAAGGTTATTTCTTTGACTTATACTGGGTGCTCCCTTGTGTCTGGACAAAGCTATACCTCTCTGAAGAGCTCTAATTAGAGCGAAACACTTTGTCAGGGGTTGCTTTTACTCATTTCAGGTTGGCTTTATTGGTATTTTACCAATTCAAAGCTGTAATACTGTGCCTGGAGTGGTAATTGGCTTTTATCATTTTACAGCTCGGCAAGGACAGCATTGTGCTAGTCCTATGCTTAAAGACTTTGCTGTACAAATGGCAAAATACTTTGTCCGTTTCTATCTCGGCGTGGTTGGCACTGTGCTAATCCTATGCTTAAAGATTTTGATAGAAAAACAGACATTTGAGGTGAGCAGATCTAGAGTGTCGCTGGTGTTGAGAGTGCTTAATACAGGAGCTGCTTTCCACCTAAACTTGAGAACTACCCAGAGTTCTCTGCTTCTTTTTTGCATAATTTATTCGTCACTCTATGCCTGAAAGGGTATTTCTTTGACTTATACTGGGTGCTACCTTGTGTCTGGACAAAGCTATACCTCTCTGAAGAGCTCTAATTAGAGCGAAACACTGTGTCAGGGGTTGCTTTTACTCATTTCAGGTTGGCTTGATTGGTATTTTACCCATTCAAAGCTGTAATACTGTGCCTGGAGTGGTAATTGGCTTTTGTCATTTTACAGATCGGCAAGGACAGCACTGTGCTAGTCCTATGCTTAAAGACTTTGCTGTACAAATGGCAAAAGACTTTGTCCTTTTCTATCTCGGCGTGGTTGGCACTGTGCTAATCCTATGCTTAAAGATTTTGATAGAAAAACAGACATTTGAGGTGAGCAGATCTAGAGTGTCGCTGGTGTTGAGAGTGCTCCATACAGGATCTGCTTTCCACCTAAACTTGAGAACTACCCAGAGTTCTCTGCTTCTTTTTTGCATAATTTATTCGTCACTCTATGCCTGAAAGCGTATTTCTTTGACTTATACTGGGTGCTCCCTTGTGTCTGGACAAAGCTATACTTCTCTGAAGAGCTCTAATTAGTGTGAAACACTGTGTCAGGGGTTGCTTTTGCTCATTTCAGGTTGGCTTGATTGGTATTTTACCTATTCAAAGCTGTAATACTGTGCCTGGAGTGGAATTGGCTTTTGTCATTTTACAGCTCGGCAAGGACAGCACTGTGCTAGTCCTATGCTTAAAGACTTTGTTGTACAAATGGCAAAAGACTTTGTCCTTTTCTATCTCGGCGTGGTTGGCACTGTGCTAATTCTATGCTTAAAGATTTTGATAGAAAAACAGACATTTGAGGTGAGCAGATCTAGAGTGTCGCTGATGTTGAGAATGCTCCATACAGGAGCTGCTTTCGACCTAAACTTGAGAACTACCCAGAGTTCTCTGCTTCTTTTTTGCATACTTTATTCCTCACTCTATGCCTGAAAGGGTATTTCATTGACTTATACTGGGTGCTCCCTTGTGTCTGGACAAAGCTATACCTCTCTGAAGAGCTCTAATTAGAGCGAAACACTGTGTCAGGGGTTGCTTTTACTCATTTCAGGTTGGCTTGATTGGTATTTTACCCATTCATAGCTGTACTACTGTGCCTGGAGTGGTAATTTGCTTTTGTCATTTTACAGATCGGCAAGGACAGCACTGTGCTAGTCCTATGCTTAAAGACTTTGCTGTACAAATGGCAAAAGACTTGTCCTTTTCTATCTCGGCGTGGATGGCACTGTGCTAATCCTATGCTTAAAGATTTTGATAGAAAAACAGACATTTGAGGTGAGCAGATCTAGAGTGTCGCTGGTGTTGAGAGTGCTCCATACAGAAGCTGCTTTCCACCCAATCTTGAGAACTACCCAGAGTTCTCTGCTTTTTTTTTGCATAATGTATTAGTCACTCTATGCCTGAAAGGATATTTCATTGACTTATACTGGGTGCTCCCTTGTGTCTGGACAAAGCTATACCTCTCTGAAGAGCTCTAGTTAGAGCGAAACACTGTGTCAGGGGTTGCTTTTCCTCATTTCAGGTTGGCTTGTTTGGTATTTTACCAATTCAAAGATGTAATACTGTGCCTGGAGTGGTAATTGGATTTTGTCATTTTACTGCTCGGCAAGGACAGCACTGTGCTAATTCTATGCTTAAAGACTTTGCTGTACAAATGGCAAAAGACTTTGTCCTTTTCTATCTCGGCGTGGATGGCACTGTGCTAATCCTATGCTTAAAGATTTTGATAGAAAAACAGACATTTGAGGTGAGCAGATCTAGAGTGTCGCTGGTGTTGAGAGTGCTCAATACCGGAGCTGCTTTCCACCTAAACTTGAGAGCTACCCAGAGTTCTCTGCTTCTTTTTTGCATAATTTATTCGTCACTCTATGCCTGAAAGGGTATTTCTTTGACTTATACTGGGTGCTCCCTTGTGTCTGGACAAAGCTATACCTCTCTGAAGAGCTCTAATTAGAGCAAAACACTGTGTCAGGGGTTGTTTTTACTCATTTCAGGTTGGTTTGATTGGTATTTTACCAATTCAAAGCTGTAATACTGTGTCTGGAGTGGTAATTGGCTTTTGTCAATTTACAGCTCGGCAAAGACAGCACTGTGCTAGTCCTATGCTTAAAGACTTTGCTGTACAAATGGCAAAAGACTTTGTCCTTTTCTATCTCGGCGTGGTTGGCACTGTGCTAATCCTATGCTTAAAGATTTTGGTAGAAAAACCGACATTTGAGGTGAGCAGATCTAGAGTGTCGCTGATGTTGAGAGTGCTCCATACAGGAGCTGCTTTCGACCTAAACTTGAAAACTACCCAGAGTTCTCTGCTTCTTTTTTGCATAATTTATTCGTCACTCTATGCCTGAAAGCGTATTTCTTTGACTTATACTGGGTGCTCCCTTGTGTCTGGACAAAGCTATACTTCTCTGAAGAGCTCTAATTAGAGTGAAACACTGTGTCAGGGATTGCTTTTCCTCATTTCAGGTTGGCTGGTTTGGTATTTTACCAATTTAAAGATGTAATACTGTGCCTGGAGTGGTAATTGGTTTTTGTCATTTTACTGCTCGGCAAGGACAGCACTGTGCTAATCCTATGCTTAAAGACTTTGCTGTACAAATGGCAAAAGACTTTGTCCTTTTCTATCTCGGCGTGGATGGCACTGTGCTAATCCTATGCTTAAAGATTTTGATAGAAAAACAGACATTTGAGGTGAGCAGATCTAGAGTGTCGCTGGTGTTGAGAGTGCTCCATACAGAAGCTGCTTTCCACCTAATCTTGAGAACTACCCAGAGTTCTCTGCTTCTTTTTTGCATAATTTATTTGTCACTCTATGCCTGAAAGGGTATTTTTTTTACTTATACTGGGTGCTCCCTTGTGTCTGGACAAAGCTATACCTCTCTAAAGAGCTCTAATTAGAGCGAAACACTGTGTCAGGGGTTGCTTTTACTCATTTCAGGTTGGCTTGATTGGTATTTTACCCATTCAAAGCTGTACTACTGTGCCTGGAGTGGTAATTGGCTTTTGTCATTTTACAGCTCGGCAAGGACAGCACTGTGCTAGTCCTATGCTTAAAGACTTTGCTGTACAATTGGCAAAAGACTTGTCCTTTTCTATCTCGGCGTGGATGGCACTGTGCTAATCCTATGCTTAAAGATTTAGATGGAAAAACAGACATTTGAGGTGAGCAGATCTAGAGTGTCGCTGGTGTTGAGAGTGCTCAATACCGGAGCTGCTTTCCACCTAAACTTGAGAGCTACCCAGAGTTCTCTGCTTCTTTTTTGCATAATTTATTCGTCACTCTATGCCTGAAAGGGTATTTCTTTGACTTATACTGGGTGCTCCCTTGTGTCTGGACAAAGCTATACCTCTCTGAAGAGCTCTAATTAGAGCGAAACACTGTGTCAGGGGTTGTTTTTACTCATTTCAGGTTGGTTTGATTGGTATTTTACCAATTCAAAGCTGTAATACTGTGTCTGGAGTGGTAATTGGCTTTTGTCAATTTACAGCTCGGCAAAGACAGCACTGTGCTAGTCCTATGCTTAAAGACTTTGCTGTACAAATGGCAAAAGACTTTGTCCTTTTCTATCTCGGCGTGGTTGGCACTGTGCTAATCCTATGCTTAAAGATGTTGGTAGAAAAACCGACATTTGAGGTGAGCAGATCTAGAGTGTCGCTGATGTTGAGAGTGCTCCATACAGGAGCTGCTTTCGACCTAAACTTGAAAACTACCCAGAGTTCTATGCTTCTTTTTTGCATAATTTATTCGTCACTCTATGCCTGAAAGGGTATTTCATTGACTTATACTGGGTGCTCCCTTGTGTCTGGACAAAGCTATACCTCTCTGAAGAGCTCTAATTAGAGCGAAACACTGTGTCAGGGGTTGCTTTTACTCATTTCAGGTTGGCTTGATTGGTATTTTACCTATTCAAAGCTGTAATACTGTGCCTGGAGTGGTAATTGGCTTTTGTCATTTTACAGTTCGGCAAGGACAGTACTGTGCTAGTCCTATGCTTAAAGACTTTGCTGTACAAATGGCAAAAGACTTTGTCCTTTTCTATCTCGGCGTGGTTGGCACTGTGCTAATCCTATGCTTAAAGATTTTGATAGAAAAACAGACATTTGAGGTGAGCAGATCTAGAGTGTCGCTGGTGTTGAGAGTGCTCCATACAGGAGCTGCTTTCCACCTAAACTTGAGAACTACCCAGAGTTCTCTGCTTCTTTTTTGCATAATTTATTTGTCACTCTATGCCTGAAAGGGTATTTCATTGACTTATACTGGGTGCTCCCTTGTGTCTGGACAAAGCTATACCTCTCTGAAGAGCTCTAATTAGAGCGAAACACTGTGTCAGGGGTTGCTTTTACTCATTTCAGGTTGGCTTGATTGTAATTTTACCAATTCCAAGCTTTGATACTGTGTCTGGAGTGGTAATTGGCTTTTGTCAATTTACAGCTCGGCAAGGACAGCACTGTGCTAGTCCTATGTTTAAAGGCTTTGCTGTACAAATGGCAAAAGACTTTGTTCATTTCTATCACGGCGTGGTTGGCACTGTGCTAATCCTATGCTTAAAGATTTTGATAGAAAATAGACATTTGAGGTGAGCAGATCTAGAGTGTCGCTGGTGTTGAGAGTGCTCCATACAGAAGCTGCTTTCCACCTAATCTTGAGAACTACCCAGAGTTCTCTGCTTATTTTTTGCATAATTTATTCGTCACTCTATGCCTGAAAGGTTATTTCTTTGACTTACACTGGGTGCTCCCTTGTGTCTGGACAAAGCTATACCTCTCTGAAGAGCTCTAATTAGAGCGAAACACTTTGTTCAGGGGTTGCTTTTACTCATTTCAGGTTGGCTTGATTGGTATTTTACCAATTCAAAGCTGTAATACTGTGCCTGTAGTGGTAATTGGCTTTTATCATTTTACAGCTCGGCAAGGACAGCACTGTGCTAGTCCTATGCTTAAAGACATTGCTGTACAAATGGCAAAAGACTTTGTTCTTTTCTATCTCGGCGTGGTTGGCACTGTGCTAATCCTATGCTTAAAGATTTTGATAGAAAAACAGACATTTGAGGTGAGCAGATCTAGAGTGTCGCTGGTGTTGAGAGTGCTCCATACAGGAGCTGCTTTCCACCTAAACTTGAGAACTACCCAGAGTTCTCTGCTTCTTTTTTGCATAATTTATTCGTCACTCTATGCCTGAAAGGGTATTTCATTGACTTATACTGGGTGCTCCCTTGTGTCTGGACAAAGCTATACCTCTCTGAAGAGCTCTAATTAGAGCGAAATACTGTGTCAGGGGTTGCTTTTACTCATTTCAGGTTGGCGTGATTGGTATTTTACCTATTCAAAGCTGTAATACTGTGCCTGGAGTGGTAATTGGCTTTTGTCATTTTACAGCTCGGCAAGGACAGCACTGTGCTAGTCCTATGCTTAAAGACTTTGCTGTACAAATGGCAAAAGACTTTGTCCTTTTCTATCTTGGCATGGTTGGCACTGTGCTAATCCTATGCTTAAAGATTTTGATAGAAAAACAGACATTTGAGGTGAGCAGATCTAGAGTGTCGCTGGTGTTGAGAGTGCTCCATACAGGAGCTGCTTTCCACCTAAACTTGAGAACTACCCAGAGTTCTCTGCTTCTTTTTTGCATAATTTATTCGTCACTCTATGCCTGAAAGGGTATTTCATTGACTTATACTGGGTGCTCCCTTGTGTCTGGACAAAGCTATACCTCTCTAAAGAGCTCTAATTAGAGCGAAACACATTGTCAGGGGTTGCTTTTACTTATTTCAGGTTGGCTTGTTTGGTATTTTACCAATTCAAAGCTGTAATACTTTGCCTGGAGTGGTAATTGGCTTTTGTCATTTTACAGATCGGCAAGGACAGCACTGTGCTAGTCCTATGCTTAAAGACTTTGCTGTACAAATGGCAAAAGACTTTGTTCTTTTCTATCTCGGCGTGGTTGGCACTGTGCTAATCCTATGCTTAAAGATTTTGATAGAAAAACAGACATTTGAGGTGAGCAGATCTAGAGTGTCGCTGGTGTTGAGAGTGCTCCATACAGGAGCTGCTTTCCACCCAAACTTGAGAACTACCCAGAGTTCTCTGCTTCTTTTTTGCATAATTTATTCGTCACTCCATGCCTGTAAGGGTATTTTTTTGACTTATACTGGGTGCTCTCTTGTGTCTGGACAAAGCTATACCTCTCTGAAGACCTCTAATTAGAGCGAAACACTGTGTCATGGATTGCTTTTACTCATTTCAGGTTGGCTTGATTGGTATTTTACCAATTCAAAGCTGTAATACTGTGTCTGGAGTGGTAATTGGCTTTTGTCAATTTACAGCTCGGCAAAGACAGCACTGTGCTAGTCCTATGCTTAAAGACTTTGCTGTACAAATGGCAAAAGACTTTGTCCTTTTCTATCTCCGCATGGTTGGCACTGTGCTAATCCTATGCTTAAAGATTTTGATAGAAAAACAGACATTTGAGGTGAGCAGATCTAGAGTGTCGCTGGTGTTGAGAGTGCTCCATACATGATCTGCTTTCCACCTAAACTTGAGAACTACCCAGAGTTCTCTGCTTCTTTTTTGCATAATATATTCGTCACTCTATGCCTGAAAGGTTATTTCTTTGACTTATACTGGGTGCTCCCTTGTGTCTGGACAAAGCTATACCTCTCTCAAGAGCTCTAATTAGAGCGAAACACTTTGTCAGGGGTTGCTTTTACTCATTTCAGGTTGGCTTGATTGGTATTTTACCAATTCAAAGCTGTAATACTGTGCCTGGAGTGGTAATTGGCTTTTGTCATTTTACAGCTCGGCAAGGACAGCACTGTGCTAGTCCTATGCTTAAAGACTTTGCTGTACAAATGGCAAAAGACTTTGTCCTTTTCTATCTCGGCGTGGATGGCACTGAGCTAATCCAATGCTTAAAGATTTTGGTAGAAAAACCGACATTTGAGGTGAGCAGATCTCGAGTGTCGCTGATGTTGAGAGTGCTCCATACAGGAGCTGCTTTAGACCTAAACTTGAGAACTACCCAGAGTTCTCTGCTTGTTTTTTGCATAATTTATTCGTCACTCTATGCCTGAAAGGGTATTTCATTGACTTATACTGGGTGCTCCCTTGTGTCTGGACAAAGCTATACCTCTCTGAAGAGCTCTAATTAGAGCGAAACATTGTGTCAGGGGTTGCTTTTGCTCATTTCAGGCTGGCTTGATTGGTATTTTACCTATTCAAAGCTGTAATACTGTGCCTGGAGTGGTAATTGGCTTTTGTCATTTTACAGCTCGGCAAGGACAGCACTGTGCTAGTCCTATGCTTAAAGACTTTGTTGTACAAATGGCAAAAGACTTTGTCCTTTTCTATCTCGGCGTGGTTGGCACTGTGCTAATTCTATGCTTAAAGATTTTGATAGAAAAACAGACATTTGAGGTGAGCAGATCTAGAGTGTCGCTGATGTTGAGAGTGCTCCATACAGGAGCTGCTTTCGACCTAAACTTGAGAACTACCCAGAGTTCTCTGCTTCTTTTTTGCATACTTTATTCCTCACTCTATGCCTGAAAGGGTATTTCATTGACTTATACTGGGTGCTCCCTTGTGTCTGGACAAAGCTATACCTCTCTGAAGAGCTCTAATTAGAGCGAAACACTGTGTCAGGGGTTGCTTTTACTCATTTCAGGTTGGCTTGATTGGTATTTTACCCATTCAAAGCTGTACTACTGTGCCTGGAGTGGTAATTGGCTTTTGTCATTTTACAGCTCGGCAAGGACAGCACTGTGCTAGTCCTATGCTTAAAGACTTTGCTGTACAAATGGCAAAAGACTTGTCCTTTTCTATCTCGGCGTGGATGGCACTGTGCTAATCCTATGCTTAAAGATTTAGATGGAAAAACAGACATTTGAGGTGAGCAGATCTAGAGTGTCGCTGGTGTTGAGAGTGCTCAATACCGGAGCTGCTTTCCACCTAAACTTGAGAGCTACCCAGAGTTCTCTGCTTCTTTTTTGCATAATTTATTCGTCACTCTATGCCTGAAAGGATATTTCATTGACTTATACTGGGTGCTCCCTTGTGTCTGGACAAAGCTATACCTCTCTGAAGAGCTCTAGTTAGAGCGAAACACTGTGTCAGGGGTTGCTTTTCCTCATTTCCGGTTGGCTTGTTTGGTATTTTACCAATTCAAAGATGTAATACTGTGCCTGGAGTTGTAATTGGTTTTTGTCATTTTACTGCTCGGCAAGGACAGCACTGTGCTAATCCTATGCTTAAAGACTTTGCTGTACAAATGGCAAAAGACTTTGTCCTTTTCTATCTCGGCGTGGATGGCACTGTGCTAATCCTATGCTTAAAGATTTTGATAGAAAAACAGACATTTGAGGTGAGCAGATCTAGAGTGTCGCTGGTGTTGAGAGTGCTCCATACAGAAGCTGCTTTCCACCTAATCTTGAGAACTACCCAGAGTTCTCTGCTTCTTTTTTGCATAATTTATTTGTCACTCTATGCCTGAAAGGGTATTTTTTTTACTTATACTGGGTGCTCCCTTGTGTCTGGACAAAGCTATACCTCTCTGAAGAGCTCTAATTAGAGCGAAACACTGTGTCAGGGGTTGCTTTTACTCATTTCAGGTTGGCTTGATTGGTATTTTACCCATTCAAAGCTGTACTACTGTGCCTGGAGTGGTAATTGGCTTTTGTCATTTTACAGCTCTGCAAGGACAGCACTGTGCTAGTCCTATGCTTAAAGACTTTGCTGTACAAATGGCAAAAGACTTGTCCTTTTCTATCTCGGCGTGGATTGCACTGTGCTAATCCTATGCTTAAAGATTTAGATGGAAAAACAGACATTTGAGGTGAGCAGATCTAGAGTGTCGCTGGTGTTGAGAGTGCTCAATACCGGAGCTGCTTTCCACCTAAACTTGAGAGCTACCCAGAGTTCTCTGCTTCTTTTTTGCATAATTTATTCGTCACTCTATGCCTGAAAGGGTATTTCTTTGACTTATACTGGGTGCTCCCTTGTGTCTGGACAAAGCTATACCTCTCTGAAGAGCTCTAATTAGAGCGAAACACTGTGTCAGGGGTTGTTTTTACTCATTTCAGGTTGGTTTGATTGGTATTTTACCAATTCAAAGCTGTAATACTGTGTCTGGAGTGGTAATTGGCTTTTGTCAATTTACAGCTCGGCAAAGACAGCACTGTGCTAGTCCTATGCTTAAAGACTTTGCTGTACAAATGGCAAAAGACTTTGTCCTTTTCTATCTCGGCGTGGTTGGCACTGTGCTAATCCAATGCTTAAAGATTTTGGTAGAAAAACAGACATTTGAGGTGAGCAGATCTAGAGTGTCGCTGGTGTTGAGAGTGCTCCATACAGAAGCTGCTTTCCACCTAATCTTGAGAACTACCCAGAGTTCTCTGCTTATTTTTTGCATAATTTATTCGTCACTCTATGCCTGAAAGGTTATTTCTTTGACTTATACTGGGTGCTCCCTTGTGTCTGGACAAAGCTATACCTCTCTGAAGAGCTCTAATTAGAGCGAAACACTTTGTCAGGGGTTGCTTTTACTCATTTCAGGTTGGCTTGATTGGTATTTTACCAATTCAAAGCTGTAATACTGTGCCTGGAGTGGTAATTGGCTTTTATCATTTTACAGCTCGGCAAGGACAGCACTGTGCTAGTCCTATGCTTAAAGACTTTGCTGTACAAATGGCAAAAGACTTCGTTCTTTTCTATCTCGGCGTGGTTGGCACTGTGCTAATCCTATGCTTAAAGATTTTGATAGAAAAACAGACATTTGAGGTGAGCAGATCTAGAGTGTCGCTGGTGTTGAGAGTGCTCCATACAGGAGCTGCTTTCCACCTAAACTTGAGAACTACCCAGAGTTCTCTGCTTCTTTTTTGCATAATTTATTCGTCAATCTATGCCTGAAAGGGTATTTCATTGACTTATACTGGGTGCTCCCTTGTGTCTGGACAAAGCTATACCTCTCTGAAGAGCTCTAATTAGAGCGAAATACTGTGTCAGGGGTTGCTTTTACTCATTTCAGGTTGGCTTGATTGGTATTTTACCTATTCAAAGCTGTAATACTGTGCCTGGAGTGGTAATTGGCTTTTGTCATTTTACAGCTCGGCAAGGACAGCACTGTGCTAGTCCTATGCTTAAAGACTTTGCTGTACAAATGGCAAAAGACTTTGTCCTTTTCTATCTCGGCGTGGTTGGCACTGTGCTAATCCTATGCTTAAAGATTTTGATAGAAAAACAGACATTTGAGGTGAGCAGATCTAGAGTGTCGCTGGTGTTGAGAGTGCTCCATACAGGAGCTGCTTTCCACCTAAACTTGAGAACTACCCAGAGTTCTCTGCTTCTTTTTTGCATAATTTATTCGTCACTCTATGCCTGAAAGGGTATTTCATTGACTTATACTGGGTGCTCCCTTGTGTCTGGACAAAGCTATACCTCTCTGAAGAGCTCTAATTAGAGCGAAACACATTGTCAGGGGTTGCTTTTACTTATTTCAGGTTGGCTTGTTTGGTATTTTACCAATTCAAAGCTGTAATACTGTGCCTGGAGTGGTAATTGGCTTTTGTCATTTTACAGATCGGCAAGGACAGCACTGTGCTAGTCCTATGCTTAAAGACTTTGCTGTACAAATGGCAAAAGACTTTGTTCTTTTCTATCTCGGCGTGGTTGGCACTGTGCTAATCCTATGCTTAAAGATTTTGATAGAAAAACAGACATTTGAGGTGAGCAGATCTAGAGTGTCGCTGGTGTTGAGAGTGCTCCATACAGGAGCTGCTTTCCACCCAAACTTGAGAACTACCCAGAGTTCTCTGCTTGTTTTTTGCATAATTTATTCGTCACTCTATGCCTGAAAGGGTATTTCATTGACTTATACTGGGTGCTCCCTTGTGTCTGGACAAAGCTATACCTCTCTGAAGAGCTCTAATTAGAGCGAAACATTGTGTCAGGGGTTGCTTTTGCTCATTTCAGGTTGGCTTGATTGGTATTTTACCTATTCAAAGCTGTAATACTGTGCCTGGAGTGGTAATTGGCTTTTGTCATTTTACAGCTCGGCAAGGACAGCACTGTGCTAGTCCTATGCTTAAAGACTTTGTTGTACAAATGGCAAAAGACTTTGTCCTTTTCTATCTCGGCGTGGTTGGCACTGTGCTAATTCTATGCTTAAAGATTTTGATAGAAAAACAGACATTTGAGGTGAGCAGATCTAGAGTGTCGCTGATGTTGAGAGTGCTCCATACAGGAGCTGCTTTCGACCTAAACTTGAGAACTACCCAGAGTTCTCTGCTTCTTTTTTGCATACTTTATTCCTCACTCTATGCCTGAAAGGGTATTTCATTGACTTATACTGGGTGCTCCCTTGTGTCTGGACAAAGCTATACCTCTCTGAAGAGCTCTAATTAGAGCGAAACACTGTGTCAGGGGTTGCTTTTACTCATTTCAGGTTGGCTTGATTGGTATTTTACCCATTCATAGCTGTACTACTGTGCCTGGAGTGGTAATTTGCTTTTGTCATTTTACAGATCGGCAAGGACAGCACTGTGCTAGTCCTATGCTTAAAGACTTTGCTGTACAAATGGCAAAAGACTTGTCCTTTTCTATCTCGGCGTGGATGGCACTGTGCTAATCCTATGCTTAAAGATTTTGATAGAAAAACAGACATTTGAGGTGAGCAGATCTAGAGTGTCGCTGGTGTTGAGAGTGCTCCATACAGAAGCTGCTTTCCACCCAATCTTGAGAACTACCCAGAGTTCTCTGCTTTTTTTTTGCATAATTTATTAGTCACTCTATGCCTGAAAGGATATTTCATTGACTTATACTGGGTGCTCCCTTGTGTCTGGACAAAGCTATACCTCTCTGAAGAGCTCTAGTTAGAGCGAAACACTGTGTCAGGGGTTGCTTTTCCTCATTTCCGGTTGGCTTGTTTGGTATTTTACCAATTCAAAGATGTAATACTGTGCCTGGAGTGGTAATTGTTTTTTGTCATTTTACTGCTCGGCAAGGACAGCACTGTGCTAATCCTATGCTTAAAGACTTTGCTGTACAAATGGCAAAAGACTTTGTCCTTTTCTATCTCGGCGTGGATGGCACTGTGCTAATCCTATGCTTAAAGATTTTGATAGAAAAACAGACATTTGAGGTGAGCAGATCTAGAGTGTCGCTGGTGTTGAGAGTGCTCCATACAGGAGCTGCTTTCCACCTAAACTTGAGAACTACCCAGAGTTCTCTGCTTCTTTTTTGCATAATTTATTCGTCACTCTATGCCTGAAAGGGTATTTCATTGACTTATACTGGGTGCTCCCTTGTGTCTGGACAAAGCTATACCTCTCTGAAGAGCTCTAATTAGAGCGAAACACATTGTCAGGGGTTGCTTTTACTTATTTCAGGTTGGCTTGTTTGGTATTTTACCAATTCAAAGCTGTAATACTGTGCCTGGAGTGGTAATTGGCTTTTGTCATTTTACAGATCGGCAAGGACAGCACTGTGCTAGTCCTATGCTTAAAGACTTTGCTGTACAAATGGCAAAAGACTTTGTTCTTTTCTATCTCGGCGTGGTTGGCACTGTGCTAATCCTATGCTTAAAGATTTTGATAGAAAAACAGACATTTGAGGTGAGCAGATCTAGAGTGTCGCTGGTGTTGAGAGTGCTCCATACAGGAGCTGCTTTCCACCCAAACTTGAGAACTACCCAGAGTTCTCTGCTTCTTTTTTGCATAATTTATTCGTCACTCCATGCCTGTAAGGGTATTTTTTTGACTTATACTGGGTGCTCTCTTGTGTCTGGACAAAGCTATACCTCTCTGAAGACCTCTAATTAGAGCGAAACACTGTGTCATGGATTGCTTTTACTCATTTCAGGTTGGCTTGATTGGTATTTTACCAATTCAAAGCTGTAATACTGTGTCTGGAGTGGTAATTGGCTTTTGTCAATTTACAGCTCGGCAAAGACAGCACTGTGCTAGTCCTATGCTTAAAGACTTTGCTGTACAAATGGCAAAAGACTTTGTCCTTTTCTATCTCCGCATGGTTGGCACTGTGCTAATCCTATGCTTAAAGATTTTGATAGAAAAACAGACATTTGAGGTGAGCAGATCTAGAGTGTCGCTGGTGTTGAGAGTGCTCCATACATGATCTGCTTTCCACCTAAACTTGAGAACTACCCAGAGTTCTCTGCTTCTTTTTTGCATAATATATTCGTCACTCTATGCCTGAAAGGTTATTTCTTTGACTTATACTGGGTGCTCCCTTGTGTCTGGACAAAGCTATACCTCTCTCAAGAGCTCTAATTAGAGCGAAACACTTTGTCAGGGGTTGCTTTTACTCATTTCAGGTTGGCTTGATTGGTATTTTACCAATTCAAAGCTGTAATACTGTGCCTGGAGTGGTAATTGGCTTTTGTCATTTTACAGCTCGGCAAGGACAGCACTGTGCTAGTCTTATGCTTAAAGACTTTGCTGTACAAATGGCAAAAGACTTTGTCCTTTTCTATCTCGGCGTGGATGGCACTGAGCTAATCCAATGCTTAAAGATTTTGGTAGAAAAACCGACATTTGAGGTGAGCAGATCTCGAGTGTCGCTGATGTTGAGAGTGCTCCATACAGGAGCTGCTTTAGACCTAAACTTGAGAACTACCCAGAGTTCTCTGCTTGTTTTTTGCATAATTTATTCGTCACTCTATGCCTGAAAGGGTATTTCATTGACTTATACTGGGTGCTCCCTTGTGTCTGGACAAAGCTATACCTCTCTGAAGAGCTCTAATTAGAGCGAAACATTGTGTCAGGGGTTGCTTTTGCTCATTTCAGGCTGGCTTGATTGGTATTTTACCTATTCAAAGCTGTAATACTGTGCCTGGAGTGGTAATTGGCTTTTGTCATTTTACAGCTCGGCAAGGACAGCACTGTGCTAGTCCTATGCTTAAAGACTTTGTTGTACAAATGGCAAAAGACTTTGTCCTTTTCTATCTCGGCGTGGTTGGCACTGTGCTAATTCTATGCTTAAAGATTTTGATAGAAAAACAGACATTTGAGGTGAGCAGATCTAGAGTGTCGCTGATGTTGAGAGTGCTCCATACAGGAGCTGCTTTCGACCTAAACTTGAGAACTACCCAGAGTTCTCTGCTTCTTTTTTGCATACTTTATTCCTCACTCTATGCCTGAAAGGGTATTTCATTGACTTATACTGGGTGCTCCCTTGTGTCTGGACAAAGCTATACCTCTCTGAAGAGCTCTAATTAGAGCGAAACACTGTGTCAGGGGTTGCTTTTACTCATTTCAGGTTGGCTTGATTGGTATTTTACCCATTCAAAGCTGTACTACTGTGCCTGGAGTGGTAATTGGCTTTTGTCATTTTACAGCTCGGCAAGGACAGCACTGTGCTAGTCCTATGCTTAAAGACTTTGCTGTACAAATGGCAAAAGACTTGTCCTTTTCTATCTCGGCGTGGATGGCACTGTGCTAATCCTATGCTTAAAGATTTAGATGGAAAAACAGACATTTGAGGTGAGCAGATCTAGAGTGTCGCTGGTGTTGAGAGTGCTCAATACCGGAGCTGCTTTCCACCTAAACTTGAGAGCTACCCAGAGTTCTCTGCTTCTTTTTTGCATAATTTATTCGTCACTCTATGCCTGAAAGGATATTTCATTGACTTATACTGGGTGCTCCCTTGTGTCTGGACAAAGCTATACCTCTCTGAAGAGCTCTAGTTAGAGCGAAACACTGTGTCAGGGGTTGCTTTTCCTCATTTCCGGTTGGCTTGTTTGGTATTTTACCAATTCAAAGATGTAATACTGTGCCTGGAGTTGTAATTGGTTTTTGTCATTTTACTGCTCGGCAAGGACAGCACTGTGCTAATCCTATGCTTAAAGACTTTGCTGTACAAATGGCAAAAGACTTTGTCCTTTTCTATCTCGGCGTGGATGGCACTGTGCTAATCCTATGCTTAAAGATTTTGATAGAAAAACAGACATTTGAGGTGAGCAGATCTAGAGTGTCGCTGGTGTTGAGAGTGCTCCATACAGAAGCTGCTTTCCACCTAATCTTGAGAACTACCCAGAGTTCTCTGCTTCTTTTTTGCATAATTTATTTGTCACTCTATGCCTGAAAGGGTATTTTTTTTACTTATACTGGGTGCTCCCTTGTGTCTGGACAAAGCTATACCTCTCTGAAGAGCTCTAATTAGAGCGAAACACTGTGTCAGGGGTTGCTTTTACTCATTTCAGGTTGGCTTGATTGGTATTTTACCCATTCAAAGCTGTACTACTGTGCCTGGAGTGGTAATTGGCTTTTGTCATTTTACAGCTCTGCAAGGACAGCACTGTGCTAGTCCTATGCTTAAAGACTTTGCTGTACAAATGGCAAAAGACTTGTCCTTTTCTATCTCGGCGTGGATTGCACTGTGCTAATCCTATGCTTAAAGATTTAGATGGAAAAACAGACATTTGAGGTGAGCAGATCTAGAGTGTCGCTGGTGTTGAGAGTGCTCAATACCGGAGCTGCTTTCCACCTAAACTTGAGAGCTACCCAGAGTTCTCTGCTTCTTTTTTGCATAATTTATTCGTCACTCTATGCCTGAAAGGGTATTTCTTTGACTTATACTGGGTGCTCCCTTGTGTCTGGACAAAGCTATACCTCTCTGAAGAGCTCTAATTAGAGCGAAACACTGTGTCAGGGGTTGTTTTTACTCATTTCAGGTTGGTTTGATTGGTATTTTACCAATTCAAAGCTGTAATACTGTGTCTGGAGTGGTAATTGGCTTTTGTCAATTTACAGCTCGGCAAAGACAGCACTGTGCTAGTCCTATGCTTAAAGACTTTGCTGTACAAATGGCAAAAGACTTTGTCCTTTTCTATCTCGGCGTGGTTGGCACTGTGCTAATCCAATGCTTAAAGATTTTGGTAGAAAAACAGACATTTGAGGTGAGCAGATCTAGAGTGTCGCTGGTGTTGAGAGTGCTCCATACAGAAGCTGCTTTCCACCTAATCTTGAGAACTACCCAGAGTTCTCTGCTTATTTTTTGCATAATTTATTCGTCACTCTATGCCTGAAAGGTTATTTCTTTGACTTATACTGGGTGCTCCCTTGTGTCTGGACAAAGCTATACTTCTTTGAAAAGCTCTAATTGGAGCGAAACACTGTGTCAGGGGTTGCTTTTACTCATTTCAGGTTGGCTTGATTGGTATTTTACCAATTCAAAGCTGTAATACTGTGCCTGGAGTGGTAATTGGCTTTTGTCATTTTACAGCTCGGCAAGGACAGCACTGTGCTAGTCCTATGCTTAAAGACTTTGCTGTACAAATGGCAAAAGACTTTGTTCTTTTCTATCTCGGCGTGGTTGGCACTGTGCTAATCCTATGCTTAAAGATTTTGATAGAAAAACAGACATTTGAGGTGAGCAGATCTAGAGTGTCGCTGGTGTTGAGAGTGCTCCATACAGGAGCTGCTTTCCACCCAAACTTGAGAACTACCCAGAGTTCTCTGCTTGTTTTTTGCATAATTTATTCGTCACTCTATGCCTGAAAGGGTATTTCATTGACTTATACTGGGTGCTCCCTTGTGTCTGGACAAAGCTATACCTCTCTGAAGAGCTCTAATTAGAGCGAAACATTGTGTCAGGGGTTGCTTTTGCTCATTTCAGGTTGGCTTGATTGGTATTTTACCTATTCAAAGCTGTAATACTGTGCCTGGAGTGGTAATTGGCTTTTGTCATTTTACAGCTCGGCAAGGACAGCACTGTGCTAGTCCTATGCTTAAAGACTTTGTTGTACAAATGGCAAAAGACTTTGTCCTTTTCTATCTCGGCGTGGTTGGCACTGTGCTAATTCTATGCTTAAAGATTTTGATAGAAAAACAGACATTTGAGGTGAGCAGATCTAGAGTGTCGCTGATGTTGAGAGTGCTCCATACAGGAGCTGCTTTCGACCTAAACTTGAGAACTACCCAGAGTTCTCTGCTTCTTTTTTGCATACTTTATTCCTCACTCTATGCCTGAAAGGGTATTTCATTGACTTATACTGGGTGCTCCCTTGTGTCTGGACAAAGCTATACCTCTCTGAAGAGCTCTAATTAGAGCGAAACACTGTGTCAGGGGTTGCTTTTACTCATTTCAGGTTGGCTTGATTGGTATTTTACCCATTCATAGCTGTACTACTGTGCCTGGAGTGGTAATTTGCTTTTGTCATTTTACAGATCGGCAAGGACAGCACTGTGCTAGTCCTATGCTTAAAGACTTTGCTGTACAAATGGCAAAAGACTTGTCCTTTTCTATCTCGGCGTGGATGGCACTGTGCTAATCCTATGCTTAAAGATTTTGATAGAAAAACAGACATTTGAGGTGAGCAGATCTAGAGTGTCGCTGGTGTTGAGAGTGCTCCATACAGAAGCTGCTTTCCACCCAATCTTGAGAACTACCCAGAGTTCTCTGCTTTTTTTTTGCATAATTTATTAGTCACTCTATGCCTGAAAGGATATTTCATTGACTTATACTGGGTGCTCCCTTGTGTCTGGACAAAGCTATACCTCTCTGAAGAGCTCTAGTTAGAGCGAAACACTGTGTCAGGGGTTGCTTTTCCTCATTTCCGGTTGGCTTGTTTGGTATTTTACCAATTCAAAGATGTAATACTGTGCCTGGAGTGGTAATTGTTTTTTGTCATTTTACTGCTCGGCAAGGACAGCACTGTGCTAATCCTATGCTTAAAGACTTTGCTGTACAAATGGCAAAAGACTTTGTCCTTTTCTATCTCGGCGTGGATGGCACTGTGCTAATCCTATGCTTAAAGATTTTGATAGAAAAACAGACATTTGAGGTGAGCAGATCTAGAGTGTCGCTGGTGTTGAGAGTGCTCCATACAGAAGCTGCTTTCCACCTAATCTTGAGAACTACCCAGAGTTCTCTGCTTCTTTTTTGCATAATTTATTTGTCACTCTATGCCTGAAAGGGTATTTTTTTTACTTATACTGGGTGCTCCCTTGTGTCTGGACAAAGCTATACCTCTCTGAAGAGCTCTAATTAGAGCGAAACACTGTGTCAGGGGTTGCTTTTACTCATTTCAGGTTGGCTTGATTGGTATTTTACCCATTCAAAGCTGTACTACTGTGCCTGGAGTGGTAATTGGCTTTTGTCATTTTACAGCTCGGCAAGGACAGCACTGTGCTAGTCCTATGCTTAAAGACTTTGCTGTACAAATGGCAAAAGACTTGTCCTTTTCTATCTCGGCGTGGATGGCACTGTGCTAATCCTATGCTTAAAGATTTAGATGGAAAAACAGACATTTGAGGTGAGCAGATCTAGAGTGTCGCTGGTGTTGAGAGTGCTCAATACCGGAGCTGCTTTCCACCTAAACTTGAGAGCTACCCAGAGTTCTCTGCTTCTTTTTTGCATAATTTATTCGTCACTCTATGCCTGAAAGGGTATTTCTTTGACTTATACTGGGTGCTCCCTTGTGTCTGGACAAAGCTATACCTCTCTGAAGAGCTCTAATTAGAGCGAAACACTGTGTCAGGGGTTGTTTTTACTCATTTCAGGTTGGTTTGATTGGTATTTTACCAATTCAAAGCTGTAATACTGTGTCTGGAGTGGTAATTGGCTTTTGTCAATTTACAGCTCGGCAAAGACAGCACTGTGCTAGTCCTATGCTTAAAGACTTTGCTGTACAAATGGCAAAAGACTTTGTCCTTTTCTATCTCGGCGTGGTTGGCACTGTGCTAATCCTATGCTTAAAGATTTTGGTAGAAAAACCGACATTTGAGGTGAGCAGATCTAGAGTGTCGCTGATGTTGAGAGTGCTCCATACAGGAGCTGCTTTCGACCTAAACTTGAAAACTACCCAGAGTTCTCTGCTTCTTTTTTGCATAATTTATTCGTCACTCTATGCCTGAAAGGGTATTTCATTGACTTATACTGGGTGCTCCCTTGTGTCTGGACAAAGCTATACCTCTCTGAAGAGCTCTAATTAGAGCGAAACACTGTGTCAGGGGTTGCTTTTACTCATTTCAGGTTGGCTTGATTGGTATTTTACCTATTCAAAGCTGTAATACTGTGCCTGGAGTGGTAATTTGCTTTTGTCATTTTACAGTCCGGCAAGGACAGCACTGTGCTAGTCCTATGCTTAAAGACTTTGCTGTACAAATGGCAAAAGACTTTGTCCTTTTCTATCTCGGCGTGGTTGGCACTGTGCTAATCCTATGCTTAAAGATTTTGATAGAAAAACAGACATTTGAGGTGAGCAGATCTAGAGTGTCGCTGGTGTTGAGAGTGCTCCATACAGGAGCTGCATTCCACCTAAACTTGAGAACTACCCAGAGTTCTCTGCTTCTTTTTTGCATAATTTATTTGTCACTCTATGCCTGAAAGGGTATTTCATTGACTTATACTGGGTGCTCCCTTGTGTCTGGACAAAGCTATACCTCTCTGAAGAGCTCTAATTAGAGCGAAACACTGTGTCAGGGGTTGCTTTTACTCATTTCAGGTTGGCTTGATTGGAATTTTACCAATTCAAAGCTGTAATACTGTGTCTGGAGTGGTAATTGGCTTTTGTCAATTTACAGCTCGGCAAGGACAGCACTGTGCTAGTCCTATGTTTAAAGGCTTTGCTGTACAAATGGCAAAAGACTTTGGGGCAGATTTATGAGCCCCTTGCGCCACTTTTGCGTCACTTTTCCAATGTTAAAAGTGACGCAAAAGTGGCGCAAGGGGCTCATAAATCTGCCCCTTTGTTCTTTTCTATCACGGCGTGGTTGGCACTGTGCTAATCCTATGCTTAAAGATTTTGATAGAAAAACAGACATTTGAGGTTAGCAGATCTAGAGTGTCGCTGGTGTTGAGAGTGCTCCATACAGAAGCTGCTTTCCACCTAATCTTGAGAACTACCCAGAGTTCTCTGCTTATTTTTTGCATAATTTATTCGTCACTCTATGCCTGAAAGGTTATTTCTTTGACTTATACTGGGTGCTCCCTTGTGTCTGGACAAAGCTATACCTCTCTGAAGAGCTCTAATTAGAGCGAAACACTTTGTCAGGGGTTGCTTTTGCTCATTTCAGGTTGGCTTGATTGGTATTTTACCAATTCAAAGCTGTAATACTGTGCTTGGAGTGGTAATTGGCTTTTATCATTTTACAGCTCGGCAAGGACAGCACTGTGCTAGTCCTATGCTTAAAGACTTTGCTGTACAAATGGCAAAAGACTTTGTTCTTTTCTATCTCGGCGTGGTTGGCACTGTGCTAATCCTATGCTTAAAGATTTTGATAGAAAAACAGACATTTGAGGTGAGCAGATCTAGAGTGTCGCTGGTGTTGAGAGTGTTCCATACAGGAGCTGCTTTCCACCTAAACTTGAGAACTACCCAGAGTTCTCTGCTTCTTTTTTGCATAATTTATTCATCACTCTATGCCTGAAAGGGTATTTCATTGACTTATACTGGGTGCTCCCTTGTGTCTGGACAAAGCTAAACCTCTCTGAAGAGCTCTAATTAGAGCGAAACACTGTGTCAGGGGTTGCTTTTACTTATTTCAGGTTGGCTTGATTGGTATTTTACCAATTCAGAGCTGTAATACTGTGTCTGGAGTGGTAATTGGCTTTTGTCAATTTACAGCTCGGCAATGACAGCACTGTGCTAGTCCTATGCTTAAAGACTTTGCTGTACAAATGGCAAAAGACTTTGTTCTTTTCTATCTCGGCGTGGTTGGCACTGTGCTAATCCTATGCTTAAAGATTTTGATAGAAAAACAGACATTTGAGGTGAGCAGATCTAGAGTGTCGCTGGTGTTGGGAGTGCTCCATACAGGAGCTGCTTTCCACCTAAACTTGAGAACTACCCAGAGTTCTCTGCTTCTTTTTTGCATAATTTATTCGTCACTCTATGCCTGAAAGGGTATTTCATTGACTTATACTGGGTGCTCCCTTGTGTCTGGACAAAGCTATACCTCTCTAAAGAGCTCTAATTAGAGCGAAACACATTGTCAGGGGTTGCTTTTACTTATTTCAGGTTGGCTTGTTTGGTATTTTACCAATTCAAAGCTGTAATACTGTGCCTGGAGTGGTAATTGGCTTTTGTCATTTTACAGATCGGCAAGGACAGCACTGTGCTAGTCCTATGCTTAAAGACTTTGCTGTACAAATGGCAAAAGACTTTGTTCTTTTCTATCTCGGCGTGGTTGGCACTGTGCTAATCCTATGCTTAAAGATTTTGATAGAAAAACAGACATTTGAGGTGAGCAGATCTAGAGTGTCGCTGGTGTTGAGAGTGCTCCATACAGGAGCTGCTTTCCACCCAAACTTGAGAACTACCCAGAGTTCTCTGCTTCTTTTTTGCATAATTTATTCATCACTCTATGCCTGTAAGGGTATTTTTTTGACTTATACTGGGTGCTCCCTTGTGTCTGGACAAAGCTATACCTCTCTGAAGACCTCTAATTAGAGCGAAACACTGTGTCAGGGATTGCTTTTACTCATTTCAGGTTGGCTTGATTGGTATTTTACCAATTCAAAGCTGTAATACTGTGTCTGGAGTGGTAATTGGCTTTTGTCAATTTACAGCTCGGCAAAGACAGCACTGTGCTATTCCTATGCTTAAAGACTTTGCTGTACAAATGTCAAAAGACTTTGTCCTTTTCTATCTCCACATGGTTGGCACTGTGCTAATCCTATGCTTAAAGATTTTGATAGAAAAACAGACATTTGAGGTGAGCAGATCTAGAGTGTCGCTGGTGTTGAGAGTGCTCCATACAGGATCTGCTTTCCACCTAACCTTGAGAACTACCCAGAGTTCTCTGCTTCTTTTTTGCATAATTTATTCGTCACTCTATGCCTGAAAGATTATTTCTTTGACTTATACTGGGTGCTCCCTTGTGTCTGGACAAAGCTATACCTCTCTGAAGAGCTCTAATTAGAGCGAAACACTTTGTCAGGGGTTGCTTTTACTCATTTCAGGTTGGCTTGATTGGTATTTTACCAATTCAAAGCTGTAATACTGTGCCTGGAGTGGTAATTGGCTTTTATCATTTTACAGCTCGGCAAGGACAGCATTGTGCTAGTCCTATGCTTAAAGACTTTGCTGTACAAATGGCAAAATACATTGTCCTTTTCTATCTCGGCATGGTTGGCACTGTGCTAATCCTATGCTTAAAGATTTTGATAGAAAAACAGACATTTGAGGTGAGCAGATCTAGAGTGTCGCTGGTGTTGAGAGTGCTTAATACAGGAGCTGCTTTCCACCTAAACTTGAGAACTACCCAGAGTTCTCTGCTTCTTTTTTGCATAATTTATTCATCACTCTATGCCTGAAAGGGTATTTCTTTGACTTATACTGGGTGCTTCCTTGTGTCTGGACAAAGCTATACCTCTCTGAAGAGCTCTAATTAGAGCGAAACACTGTGTCAGGGGTTGTTTTTACTCATTTCACGTTGGTTTGATTGGTATTTTACCAATTCAAAGCTGTAATACTGTGCCTGGAGTGGTAATTGGCTTTTGTCATTTTACAGCTCGGCAAGGACAGCACTGTGCTAGTCCTATGCTTAAAGACTTTGCTGTACAAATGGCAAAAGACTTTGTCCTTTTCTATCTCGGCGTGGATGGCACTGAGCTAATCCTATGCTTAAAGATTTTGATAGAAAAACCGATATTTGAGGTGAGCAGATCTAGAGTGTCGCTGATGTTGAGAGTGCTCCATACAGGAGCTGCTTTCGACCTAAACTTGAGAACTACCCAGAGTTCTCTGCTTCTTTTTTGCATACTTTATTCGTCACTCTATGCCTGAAAGGGTATTTCTTTGACTTATACTGGGTGCTACCTTGTGTCTGGACAAAGCTATACCTCTCTGAAGAGCTCTAATTAGAGCGAAACACTGTGTCAGGAGTTGCTTTTACTCATTTCAGGTTGGCTTGATTGGTATTTTACCCATTCAAAGCTGTAATACTGTGCCTGGAGTGGTAATTGGCTTTTGTCATTTTACAGATTGGCAAGGACAGCACTGTGCTAGTCCTATGCTTAAAGACTTTGCTGTACAAATGGCAAAAGACTTTGTCCTTTTCTATCTCGGCGTGGTTGGCACTGTGCTAATCCTATGCTTAAATATTTTGATAGAAAAACAGACATTTGAGGTGAGCAGATCTAGAGTGTCGCTGGTGTTGAGAGTGCTCCATACAGAAGCTGCTTTCCACCTAATCCTGAGAACTACCCAGAGTTCTCTGCTTCTTTTTTGCATACTTTATTCGTCACTCTATGCCTGAAAGGGTATTTCTTTGACTTATACTGGGTGCTACCTTGTGTCTGGACAAAGCTATACCTCTCTGAAGAGCTCTAATTAGAGCGAAACACTGTGTCAGGAGTTGCTTTTACTCATTTCAGGTTGGCTTGATTGGTATTTTACCCATTCAAAGCTGTAATACTGTGCCTGGAGTGGTAATTGGCTTTTGTCATTTTACAGATCGGCAAGGACAGCACTGTGCTAGTCCTATGCTTAAAGACTTTGCTGTACAAATGGCAAAAGACTTTGTCCTTTTCTATCTCGGCGTGGTTGGCACTGTGCTAATCCTATGCTTAAATATTTTGATAGAAAAACAGACATTTGAGGTGAGCAGATCTAGAGTGTCGCTGGTGTTGAGAGTGCTCCATACAGAAGCTGCTTTCCACCTAATCCTGAGAACTACCCAGAGTTCTCTGCTTTTTTTTTGCATAATTTATTCGTCACTCTATGCCTGAAAGGGTATTTCATTGACTTATACTGGGTGCTCCCTTGTGTCTGGACAAAGCTATACTTCTCTGAAGAGCTCTAATTAGAGTGAAACACTGTGTCAGGGGTTGCTTTTCCTCATTTCAGGTTGGCTGGTTTGGTATTTTACCAATTCAAAGATGTAATACTGTGTCTGGAGTGGTAATTGGCTTTTGTCATTTTACAGCTCGGCAAGGACAGCACTGTGCTAATCCTATGCTTAAAGACTTTACTGTACAAATGGCAAAAGACTTTGTCCTTTTCTATCTCGGCTTGGATGGCACTGTGCTAATCCTATGCTTAAAGATTTTGATAGAAAAACAGACGTTTGAGGTGAGCAGATCTAGAGTGTCGCTGGTGTTGAGAGTGCTCCATACAGAAGCTGCTTTCCACCTAATCTTGAGAACTACCCAGAGTTCTCTGCTTGTTTTTTGCATAATTTATTCGTCACTCTATGCCTGAAAGGGTATTTCATTGACTTATACTGGGTGCTCCCTTGTGTCTGGACAAAGCTATACCTCTCTGAAGAGCTCTAATTAGAGCGAAACATTGTGTCAGGGGTTGCTTTTGCTCATTTCAGGTTGGCTTGATTGGTATTTTACCTATTCAAAGCTGTAATACTGTGCCTGAAGTGGTAATTGGCTTTTGTCATTTTACAGCTCGGCAAGGACAGCACTGTGCTAGTCCTATTCTTAAAGACTTTGTTGTACAAATGGCAAAATACTTTGTCCTTTTCTATCTCGGCATGGTTGGCACTGTGCTAATCCTATGCTTAAAGATTTTGATAGAAAAACAGACATTTGAGGTGAGCAGATCTAGAGTGTCGCTGGTGTTGAGAGTGCTTAATACAGGAGCTGCTTTCCACCTAAACTTGAGAACTACCCAGAGTTCTCTGCTTCTTTTTTGCATAATTTATTCATCACTCTATGCCTGAAAGGGTATTTCTTTGACTTATACTGGGTGCTTCCTTGTGTCTGGACAAAGCTATACCTCTCTGAAGAGCTCTAATTAGAGCGAAACACTGTGTCAGGGGTTGTTTTTACTCATTTCACGTTGGTTTGATTGGTATTTTACCAATTCAAAGCTGTAATACTGTGCCTGGAGTGGTAATTGGCTTTTGTCATTTTACAGCTCGGCAAGGACAGCACTGTGCTAGTCCTATGCTTAAAGACTTTGCTGTACAAATGGCAAAAGACTTTGTCCTTTTCTATCTCGGCGTGGATGGCACTGAGCTAATCCTATGCTTAAAGATTTTGATAGAAAAACCGATATTTGAGGTGAGCAGATCTAGAGTGTCGCTGATGTTGAGAGTGCTCCATACAGGAGCTGCTTTCGACCTAAACTTGAGAACTACCCAGAGTTCTCTGCTTCTTTTTTGCATACTTTATTCGTCACTCTATGCCTGAAAGGGTATTTCTTTGACTTATACTGGGTGCTACCTTGTGTCTGGACAAAGCTATACCTCTCTGAAGAGCTCTAATTAGAGCGAAACACTGTGTCAGGAGTTGCTTTTACTCATTTCAGGTTGGCTTGATTGGTATTTTACCCATTCAAAGCTGTAATACTGTGCCTGGAGTGGTAATTGGCTTTTGTCATTTTACAGATCGGCAAGGACAGCACTGTGCTAGTCCTATGCTTAAAGACTTTGCTGTACAAATGGCAAAAGACTTTGTCCTTTTCTATCTCGGCGTGGGTGGCACTGTGCTAATCCTATGCTTAAATATTTTGATAGAAAAACAGACATTTGAGGTGAGCAGATCTAGAGTGTCGCTGGTGTTGAGAGTGCTCCATACAGAAGCTGCTTTCCACCTAATCCTGAGAACTACCCAGAGTTCTCTGCTTCTTTTTTGCATAATTTATTCGTCACTCTATGCCTGAAAGGGTATTTCATTGACTTATACTGGGTGCTCCCTTGTGTCTGGACAAAGCTATACTTCTCTGAAGAGCTCTAATTAGAGCGAAACACTGTGTCAGGGGTTGCTTTTACTCATTTCAGGTTGGCTTGATTGGTATTTTACCCATTCAAAGCAGTAATACTGTGCCTGGAGTGGTAATTGGCTTTTGTCATTTTTCAGATCGGCAAGGACAGCACTGTGCTAGTCCTATGCTTAAAGACTTTGCTGTACAAATGGCAAAAGACTTTGTCCTTTTCTATCTCGGCGTGGTTGGCACTGTGCTAATCCTATGCTTAAAGATTTTGATAGAAAAACAGACATTTGAGGTGAGCAGATCTAGAGTGTCGCTGGTGTTAAGAGTGCTCCATACAGGATCTGCTTTCCACCTAAACTTGAGAACTACCCAGAGTTCTCAGCTTCTTTTTTGCATAATTTATTCGTCACTCTATGCCTGAAAGCGTATTTCTTTGACTTATACTGGGTGCTCCCTTGTGTCTGGACAAAGCTATACTTCTCTGAAGAGCTCTAATTAGAGTGAAACACTGTGTCAGGGGTTGCTTTTCCTCATTTCAGGTTGGCTGGTTTGGTATTTTACCAATTCAAAGATGTAATACTGTGTCTGGAGTGGTAATTGGCTTTTGTCATTTTACAGCTCGGCAAGGACAGCACTGTGCTAATCCTATGCTTAAAGACTTTACTGTACAAATGGCAAAAGACTTTGTCCTTTTCTATCTCGGCTTGGATGGCACTGTGCTAATCCTATGCTTAAAGATTTTGATAGAAAAACAGACATTTGAGGTGAGCAGATCTAGAGTGTCGCTGGTGTTGAGAGTGCTCCATACAGAAGCTGCTTTCCACCTAATCTTGAGAACTACCCAGAGTTCTCTGCTTGTTTTTTGCATAATTTATTCGTCACTCTATGCCTGAAAGGGTATTTCATTGACTTATACTGGGTGCTCCCTTGTGTCTGGACAAAGCTATACCTCTCTGAAGAGCTCTAATTAGAGCGAAACATTGTGTCAGGGGTTGCTTTTGCTCATTTCAGGTTGGCTTGATTGGTATTTTACCTATTCAAAGCTGTAATACTGTGCCTGGAGTGGTAATTGGCTTTTGTCATTTTACAGCTCGACAAGGACAGCACTGTGCTAGTCCTATGCTTAAAGACTTTGTTGTACAAATGGCAAAAGACTTTGTCCTTTTCTATCTCGGCGTGGTTGGCACTGTGCTAATTCTATGCTTAAAGATTTTGATAGAAAAACAGACATTTGAGGTGAGCAGATCTAGAGTGTCGCTGATGTTGAGAGTGCTCCATACAGGAGCTGCTTTCAACCTAAACTTGAGAACTACCCAGAGTTCTCTGCTTATTTTTTGCATACTTTATTCCTCACTCTATGCCTGAAAGGGTATTTCATTGACTTATACTGGGTGCTCCCTTGTGTCTGGACAAAGCTATACCTCTCTGAAGAGCTCTAATTAGAGTGAAACACTGTGTCAGGGGTTGCTTTTACTCATTTCAGGTTGGCTTGATTGGTATTTTACCCATTCATAGCTGTACTACTGTGCCTGGAGTGGTAATTTGCTTTTGTCATTTTACAGATCGGCAAGGACAGCACTGTGCTAGTCCTATGCTTAAAGACTTTGCTGTACAAATGGCAAAAGACTTGTCCTTTTCTATCTCGGCGTGGATGGCACTGTGCTAATCCTATGCTTAAAGATTTTGATAAAAAAACAGACATTTGAGGTGAGCAGATCTAGAGTGTCGCTGGTGTTGAGAGTGCTCCATACAGAAGCTGCTTTCCACCCAATCTTGAGAACTACCCAGAGTTCTCTGCTTTTTTTTTGCATAATTTATTAGTCACTCTATGCCTGAAAGGATATTTCATTGACTTATACTGGGTGCTCCCTTGTGTCTGGACAAAGCTATACCTCTCTGAAGAGCTCTAGTTAGAGCGAAACACTGTGTCAGGGGTTGCTTTTCCTCATTTCAGGTTGGCTTGTTTGGTATTTTACCAATTCAAAGATGTAATACTGTGCCTGGAGTGGTAATTGGTTTTTGTCATTTTACTGCTCGGCAAGGACAGCACTGTGCTAATCCTATGCTTAAAGACTTTGCTGTACAAATGGCAAAAGACTTTGTCCTTTTCTATCTCGGCGTGGATGGCACTGTGCTAATCCTATGCTTAAAGATTTTGATAGAAAAACAGACATTTGAGGTGAGCAGATCTAGAGTGTCGCTGGTGTTGAGAGTGCTCCATACAGAAGCTGCTTTCCACCTAATCTTGAGAACTACCCAGAGTTCTCTGCTTCTTTTTTGCATAATTTATTTGTCACTCTATGCCTGAAAGGGTATGTTTTTTTACTTATACTGGGTGCTCCCTTGTGTCTGGACAAAGCTATACCTCTCTGAAGAGCTCTAATTAGAGCGAAACACTGTGTCAGGGGTTGCTTTTACTCATTTCAGGTTGGCTTGATTGGTATTTTACCCATTCAAAGCTGTACTACTGTGCCTGGAGTGGTAATTGGCTTTTGTCATTTTACAGCTCGGCAAGGACAGCACTGTGCTAGTCCTATGCTTAAAGACTTTGCTGTACAAATGGCAAAAGACTTGTCCTTTTCTATCTCGGCGTGGATGGCACTGTGCTAATCCTATGCTTAAAGATTTAGATGGAAAAACAGACATTTGAGGTGAGCAGATCTAGAGTGTCGCTGGTGTTGAGAGTGCTCAATACCGGAGCTGCTTTCCACCTAAACTTGAGAGCTACCCAGAGTTCTCTGCTTCTTTTTTGCATAATTTATTCGTCACTCTATGCCTGAAAGGGTATTTCTTTGACTTATACTGGGTGCTCCCTTGTGTCTGGACAAAGCTATACCTCTCTGAAGAGCTCTAATTAGAGCGAAACACTGTGTCAGGGGTTGTGTTTACTCATTTCAGGTTGGTTTGATTGGTATTTTACCAATTCAAAGCTGTAATACTGTGTCTGGAGTGGTAATTGGCTTTTGTCAATTTACAGCTCGGCAAAGACAGCACTGTGCTAGTCCTATGCTTAAAGACTTTGCTGTACAAATGGCAAAAGACTTTGTCCTTTTCTATCTCGGCGTGGTTGGCACTGTGCTAATCCTATGCTTAAAGATTTTGGTAGAAAAACCGACATTTGAGGTGAGCAGATCTAGAGTGTCGCTGATGTTGAGAGTGCTCCATACAGGAGCTGCTTTCGACCTAAACTTGAAAACTACCCAGAGTTCTCTGCTTCTTTTTTGCATAATTTATTAGTCACTCTATGCCTGAAAGGATATTTCATTGACTTATACTGGGTGCTCCCTTGTGTCTGGACAAAGCTATACCTCTCTGAAGAGATCTAGTTAGAGCGAAACACTGTGTCAGGGGTTGCTTTTCCTCATTTCAGGTTGGCTTGTTTGGTATTTTACCAATTCAAAGATGTAATACTGTGCCTGGAGTGGTAATTGGCTTTTGTCATTTTACAGCTCGGCAAGGACAGCACTGTGCTAATCCTATGCTTAAAGACTTTGCTGTACAAATGGCAAAAGACTTTGTCCTTTTCTATCTCGGCGTGGATGGCACTGTGCTAATGCTATGCTTAAAGATTTTGATAGAAAAACAGACATTTGAGGTGAGCAGATCTAGAGTGTCGCTGGTGTTGAGAGTGCTCCATACAGAAGCTGCTTTCCACCTAATCTTGAGAACTACCCAGAGTTCTCTGCTTCTTTTTTGCATAATTTATTTGTCACTCTATGCCTGAAAGGGTATTTTTTTTACTTATACTGGGTGCTCCCTTGTGTCTGGACAAAGCTATACCTCTCTGAAGAGCTCTAATTAGAGCGAAACATTGTGTCAGGGGTTGCTTTTACTCATTTCAGGTTGGCTTGATTGGTATTTTACCCATTCAAAGCTGTACTACTGTGCCTGGAGTGGTAATTGGCTTTTGTCATTTTACAGCTCGGCAAGGACAGCACTGTGCTAGTCCTATGCTTAAAGACTTTGCTGTACAAATGGCAAAAGACTTGTCCTTTTCTATCTCGGCGTGGATGGCACTGTGCTAATCCTATGCTTAAAGATTTAGATGGAAAATAAGACATTTGAGGTGAGCAGATCTAGAGTGTCGCTGGTGTTGAGAGTGCTCAATACCGGAGCTGCTTTTCACCTAAACTTGAGAGCTACCCAGAGTTCTCTGCTTCTTTTTTGCATAATTTATTCGTCACTCTATGCCTGAAAGGGTATTTCTTTGACTTATACTGGGTGCTCCCTTGTGTCTGGACAAAGCTATACCTCTCTGAAGAGCTCTAATTAGAGCGAAACACTTTGTCAGGGGCTGTTTTTACTCATTTCAGGTTGGTTTGATTGGTATTTTACCAATTCAAAGCTGTAATACTGGGCCTGGAGTGGTAATTGGCTTTTGTCATTTTACAGATCGGCAAGGACAGCACTGTGCTAGGCCTATCCTTAAAGACTTTGCTGTACAAATGGCAAAAGACTTTGGGGCATATCAACAAGGGCTTTATCTCTGCTTTTTTGGCTTTAAAAGCCAAAAAAGGAGAGATAAAACTAGCGTCCTATCAACAACAGGGTGCTAACATGCAAATTTGCATGTTAGCACCCTTTTACTCTACGCTTCCCCTTGCATCTCTAATGAGATGCAAAGGGGGCGTTCCAGAGTAAAATAATAGGAGAAATGTCGCTAAGCGACATTTCTCCTATTATCAAGAATGTCGCTAACCCTGTTAGAGACAAAAAAAGCAGCGGTAACCGCGGTTAGCGCTGCTTTTTTACGTCTGGTATTTTTCAGACTTAGTCATGATATCCTATGGAAGGAGGATATCATGGCTAAGTTTGCCTGTCCATATCAACAAGGTAACGTGAGATTATCGCTGGGTTTCCAGCGATAATCTCACGTTAGCCTGTTAGCGTGAGGATTTTTATCGCTATTGAGATAAGCGTTGCTAATAGCACGCTATCTCAGCGATAAAAATTCACGCTAGCCGGCGATAATTATCCTAGCGCTAAGTGCGCTTAGAGATAATTATCGCCGGTTGTTGTTGATATGCCCCTTAGTCCTTTTCTATCTCGGCGTGGTTGGCACTGTGCTAATCCTATGCTTAAATATTTTGATAGAAAAACAGACATTTGAGGTGAGCAGATCTAGAGTGTCGCTGGTGTTGAGAGTGCTCCATACAGGAGTTGCTTTCCACCTAAACTTGAGAACTACCCAGAGTACTCCGCTTCTTTTTTGCATAATTTATTCGTCACTCTATGCCTGAAAGGGTATTTCTTTGACTTATACTGGGTGCTCCCTTGTGTCTGGACAAAGCTATACTTCTCTGAAGAGCTCTAATTAGAGTGAAACACTGTGTCAGGGGTTGCTTTTCCTCATTTCAGGTTGGCTTGTTTGGTATTTTACCAATTCAAAGATGTAATACTGTGCCTGGAGTGGTAATTGGCTTTTGTCATTTTACAGCTCGGCAAGGACAGCACTGTGCTAATCCTATGCTTAAAGACTTTGCTGTACAAATGGCAAAAGACTTTGTCCTTTTCTATCTCGGCGTGGATGGCACTGTGCTAATTCTATGCTTAAAGATTTTGATAGAAAAACAGACATTTGAGGTGAGCAGATCTAGAGTGTCGCTGGTGTTGAGAGTGCTCCATACAGAAGTTGCTTTCCACCTAATCTTGAGAACTACCCAGAGTTCTCTGCTTCTTTTGTGCATAATTTATTCGTCACTCTATACCTGAAAGGGTAATTTATTGACTTATACTGGGTGCTCCCTTGTGTCTGGACAAAGCTATACCTCTCTGAAGAGCTCTAATTAGAGCGAAACACTGTGTCAGGGGTTGTTTTTACTCATTTCAGGTTGGTGTGATTGGTATTTTACCAATTCAAAGCTGTAATACTGTGCCTGGAGTGGTAATTGGCTTTTGTCATTTTACAGCTCGGCAAGGACAGCACTGTGCTAGTCCTATGCTTAAAGACTTTGCTGTACAAATGGCAAAAGACTTTGTCCTTTTCTATCTCGGCGTGGATGGCACTGAGCTAATCCTATGCTTAAAGATTTTGATTGAAAAACCGACATTTGAGGTGAGCAGATCTAGAGTGTCGTTGATGTTGAGAGTGCTCCATACCGGAGCTGCTTTCCACCTAAACTTGAGAACTACCCAGAGTTCTCTGCTTCTTTTTTGCATAATTTATTCGTCACTCTATGCCTGAAAGGGTATTTCATTGACTTATACTGGGTGCTCCCTTGTGTCTGGACAAAGCTATACCTCTCTAAAGAGCTCTAAATAGAGCAAAACACTTTGTCAGGGGTTGCTTGTTTGGTATTTTACCAAGTCAAAGCTGTAATACTGTGCCTGGAGTGGTAATTGGCTTTTGTCATTTTACAGCTCGGCAAGGACAGCACTGTGCTAATCCTATGCTTAAAGACTTTGCTGTACAAATGGAAAAAGATTTGTCCTTTTCTATCTCGGCATGGATGGCACTGTGCTAATCCTATGCTTAAAGATTTTGATAGAAAAACAGACATTTGAGGTGAGCAGATCTAGAGTGTCGCTGGTGTTGAGAGTGCTCCATACAGGAGCTGCTTTCCACCTAAACTTGAGAACAACCTGTGGAAATTTAGTTTGCAACTGAACATTATCTGCGCCATCTTGCCTCTCCCCAGCGCCACGCACCGAAAACGCACGGCAGCCATTTTAGGCACCCCACTCTCTCTCCCCGCTCATCGCCGATCACCAGCGCGCCCCTCAGGCGCTTCGAACATCCCCCGCGCGCTGGCCACTCCCGCTCTCTCGTGCATGGGCTGTAAAACCTCTCCTTCTGCGCGACCCTGCCATGGAATCGCACCCCGTGCCTGACCAACACCTCCTTTTCATCCCATACATGGTCATACATCCTTTCTGATAACCCCCTTCCTCCACGCCCGATTGTCCGAACCAATCCCAGGCCATCACATAGCCCTGCGGATGCAGTTTATTGCCCCTACTGTAAGGGAAACACCCCACATCAAAGGGATTACAGTAGATCAAGGTTCCCCCCACCCCATGAGACCCGACCTGTCGCACACACCCCCGGGAATTGGCGGAATGTCCAGCTGTGTGATAGCCATCTCCCACTGTGGGTGGGGTGGGGACTTCCACTGTAGATATGTGTGGGAACGAGCTTGAAGTGGGGATTCTGAGGATGTTCTTTCATGTATCAAAGCGATCTCAAGAATGTGCCATGTATGATAAACCTGCAATAAAGTCATAAACCTGTGTATAAGAGGCCAGGCCTCAGAGATGTGGTTAGAGCACCTCATGACGATACCTTGCTGTCTGACCTGATGTGTTCTCCTCTGGAGAGAATAAAACTTTGTTTCCTGCCTTCCAGTCTCCGGCGCCTGCCTCTTTGTTGGTTTAGCATCGAATGGTATAAGAGGCGATTACCGCCGGGCAATACTTGAAAGGTTATCGACTACGACTGCCGCTACCATTTAACAATTGGCGTCCCAAGCGTGGGGCCCATCAGCGACACGTGGATCCAGTGGGAGAGGTCCCGACGACAGAGTGAACGACTGCAACGATCGGGAGAGCTCCTGCCCGATAGACCCTCGTCTGGCAGCCGATCATCCGAACTTCACTGGTTCCGAGCAGACCTCTCTCGAGTGATCTACGGTCCTGACTGGGAACCATCAGGAGTGCCGCGGCAATAACGGAGAGTAGAGGACGATCGGGCGCTGGAGGCGGAAGACGAGAAACTGTCCACGCGGTCCGGGTAAGGTCGTGAAACACGACAAATTGCGAAACGATTGATTGATTGATTGAAATACTAGTATTTGCTTATTGATTGTTCTCTTTGAGATATTCGTTGTCTACAAACGGGGAGGAGTAGAAATACTCTCTCTTCCTTTGCAGATAGTGAAGGGTAGGTAACGCAGACTTTTGTCCCCATTGTAACCCGTCGTGCCTATTTTTATCTCCCCACTGATTGATTGTCCGAATATTGATTGTTTTGAAGGATAGTGCTCTTTGAGATATTCTCTGTTTGCAAATAACGTAGAATAGAAATATTCTGTCTAGTCTTTGCAAATAGTGAAGGGTAGGTAACGCAGACTTTTGTCCCCATTGTAACCCGTCGTGCCTATCTCTTTCTCACCATTGATTGATTGATTGTCCGAACACTAGTTGTTCGATATTGGTTCTTTAGAGGTATTCTCTGCTTACAAATAACGTGGAATAGAGATATTCGATCTAGTCTTTGCAAGCAGTGAAAAGATAGGTAGTGCTGACTTTTGTCCCCGTTGTAACCCGTCATGCCTATCTTCTCCTCACTGATTGGTAGTTGGTTCTGCCCGGACCGCTTATTAGAGGCGAACCATCCAGCTCCACTGGAAGACACCCCTAATAAGGACATATTTACTAAATATGGATTAGTCGCTGTAGCTTACAGCAAGCTAGGGCATAAAAATCGCTATAAAGAAACAAAAATAATCTAGTGAGACCAGTAGACCGCTGATGGGACCCTTTTTGACCCTACAAACACAAGAAACGCTAGGAAATAGCCCTTTACGAGGAATATGAAACTAGGAGGAGGAGCCAAGCCCACGGTCGAGGTAGCCACGAGGTAGCTCGGCTCCGCCGCTCTCATTGCCTAAAACATGTCTGCCTTACTGCCCACCCCGCCTAGTAAACGGGACAAAATCCTGCACCAACGGAAGCCTGCTGGTACCCACTATCGATTGCCAGATTGCAAATATATGCAACACTCCAACAAAGTAGTACAGTTATAACATTTTAATAACTTATAGGTATAACAACACGCCAACAGGGTAAACACATTAAAACATGTTTTTAAACAACTATTTACATGACAGTCCTCGCCCCTCCTTCTTCGAAATAGCAACATTGGCCTGTTTTGGGCGGTCCTTTTAGTTGGCTTTGGGCTATAAAAGACCTGCAAAATCCATCGGCCTGTGAGGCGGCATCAGTGGCGGACGATTGTGCGAACAGGCCGGAGGCTACACGCAGCGCCGAGGCCCTGGCAGCGCCAAGGTGGAGTCCACCACGTTGTACTGGTCTTCCCATTCTCTGCTTCGACCGGCAGCGAAGGGTGCCCTGGCAGGGGGGAAGCGACGCGGACGGGCCTCCCCCGCCTCCCCAGGTGGAGGCTCGCCAGCAGAGAAGGCACCCCTGCCGTTTCATTCGCCGGCCAGCTGAGTTGCACCCAGCCGTTTCACTCGCCGTCCAGATGAGTAGGCACCCCTGCACTCACCGGCCAGCTGCAGCAGGACAGCCATTCACATCTCGCCTGCCGGGCAACCACTCAGGCGCGGGTCCACTAAGATTGCCATTAGCGTTTGACTCGAGAAGTGGGTCCCCGCAGCCGAGTGATCGGGGGACCCACCCCGGTGGTTGTAACGAAGAGCTGCTGCTGCTGCTGCCTCTGGACTCTGGCGGTCGGTTCTTCAGATCCAGGCCTGGCCCACCGAAAGACGGCCCTGGACTCGGAAGCTTGTCTGCTCGGGCGTGGGCCCCACCCTTGAAAAACACCCTCTCAACTTTGCAGATTCTGCGGGAGTCATTGACATTCGACTCCCGTGGACTTCCGGTGGGGGCAACCGCCGCTATTTGCTTGCTTATTCCACATTAACTTGTCTTTGCCCCGGGCGGCAGCCATCTTGCCTCCGTTTGGTGCCGTAAAAGAAAGACTGATTCAAGGCGTCGGCAGAAGAACCCGCCTGCTGTCCCGCCCCAAGAACGGACCACGGCATTGCTACAAGACCGCGGTGACGCCATGCTGACGCAAGCTGACGCTAACGAAAGTTCTCGAACTACCGAAAGGGATTCTGGTCCGGCAGCTAGTTAGTGGGAAGACTTAGACTGTGCACTGGACCCACCCGACCTCGCCCCAAAATAGCGCCAATGTAGGAGGGGCCTGCAACTCCTTATGGCGTCCCGGTTACTTGACATTTATGTATGCAATGTTTCCACACATGATGGTCGGAGGGACGGGGAGGGTACTGAATTTATGCTAAAGTAGTGTTGCTCATGATACTCGACGCCTTTCACACCGTGGCCGGCCTGTAGCGGTTGTAGGCCCGTATTTGTATACTGACATTGTTTTAAATAAAGGGCTTCTTAAAGGAATTACGGAATCAGCGTCATGACAAATCATCTAGGTTGGTAAAGGTTTTTGAATAAATGATTGTTACTCCCAAGCAATAGAAAGCAGATAATGCAGACCCTATTTGCCTGAATTTTTTTTTGATTAACGGAATTTGTACCCGTCACACCTGTCTTTTTCCAAGAGTTGTCAGAAAATGGTCGACTATAGCTTAAGGTATATGCCGAATGCAAGGTACGGTATCTTGCACCATAATATACGACCGATTGAGAAATAAATGTACGACCAGGGAATCCGAATTTAGGAGATGAATGAAATAGAGCATCTTTGTATAATCGAAAGAAAAGAATAATAGGTCTGTGGTATTACCCACTCCTGCGGCTAGCCTGGTACGTGGTAAGTAGAACTTTTCGTGTCTACGGGCGCTAATGTACTTTGAATGCTGCGCACCCCCCCCCCCCCCCTTCTTCTCTTCTCTATAGGCCACATCGGAATGGAATTCCGACTGGAGAATGGAGTAAACATGGACCGCACCGTGCTCAATGTAGGGAAAAACATAGACAAACGTTGTGGGATGGTGCATGAAGCACAGACCACCACTGGGAACGTGAGAAACTGTATGGTATAACTGTGCTTATGTGCCCTGATTGTATGGTATGAATGTGTACGTATTGTATATGCCTGGGTCGCTGGAGAGAACGTCGTTGTATGGACTGAGACGCTTGTCTATCGACCAAAGGGAGGGGAGTAAAAAGTCCGACACCCCCCCAAAATGAATTACGGAAAATACTGAAAAATACACAGCACGCGTAGAAAAAGGGACAGGAAAAGAAAGGCCCCTTTTCCCTAATTAGCTCTGTGTCTTCGTCTTCAGTTTCTGCGCTTGGTGTATGTACTGTCATGTCCTATCCGGTATTTGTGTGTACGTGAACGATGAATTTATGTTTTTCCAGCCTATGTTTCTTTACGTAAAACTGACCCGTGCTGCTCTGCGTTGTGTGCACACCAAGTAGCCTATAATCATACACATTTATCGCTCTCTCTCTCTCTCTCTTTATGTCGCACGTTTATCAAATAGCCTACTTGATGCGCACGTACTCTCTCTCTCTCTCTCTCTCTCTCTCTCTCTCTCTCTCAATAAATGATGTACTCTCTCTCTCTCTCTCTCTCTCTCTCTCTCTCTCTCTCTCTCTCTCTCTCTCTCAATAAACGATGTACTCTCTCTCTCTCTCTCTCACTCTCACTCTCTCTCTCTCTCTCTCCCTCTCCCTCGCCGAAGGCTCCCTTGCCCTCTTTTTAAATAAATGACGACACTGTACCACCCCAGTAGATATATAATTGGCCTAAAACACGGCGGTGTTCGAACAAATTGACAGAAACAAAAACGACCGTACTTTACCACGTTACTACCTCTCCTTTCTGCAAATGTTGAAGTTAATTGGCTGAGAAAGAAAGGACAGGTAAGACGACTGATGTCTCCCAATCTGGCCCTCATCACGGGGACTATTTGTCAGTGGTTTTCATTTTTAGAGCTCTAACGACACCATCTCCACCGCCCAGAATTGCCCCCGCCCAATTGTTCCGAACTAGAATGTCTAAGCACCCCGTCCTCCCAGAATCACCCCAGCTCTGTACTAGCCGTCCCAGAGTATTTCGAACAAAACAGCTGATGACTTTATTTTCTAAAGGTACATCGCCTAAGCTGATGAGGGTTACCTATTGTCTCCAGCAAGAAAAATGTTTAGCTTGTGTCCCTCCCCGAAATAGATATCTGTGAATCCATGACAGTAGCACCTCGCACTTTTTCATAAACTTAGCAGTCCTCGGAGGAAAATGTGTATTAACAGAACTTGTGTTAAGAAGAACGAGTCTCTACCGGAGAAGCCGGTTCGAATTTTTGATAGACCAGAAAGTTGACAGATGTCAGGCTTCCTGCCACGATTATAGGGCACAGGAATCGACACCTAGCAGGCCAGACGATGGACAGGAACACCCACAGAAACCTGCACCACAGCAATGATTAATAAATTAGTAACACACACCGACATAAGAGTTAATAGACATCAATCATACAGCGACCGATAAAAGCATTTCCCCAACTACTCGGTGGTTGGGAGAGAGGATGAAGTGTGTAAATGTCTTCCCTGCCAACTCTCTAAGATTTTGTTTCTTGTACTCATTCAAAGATAACCTGCGGCCATCGGAAGAGAGGGGTCGGACGGGACGCACAGCCTGGCTACGGACCATGGAACATCTATGGCATCGACCAAGGGGGAGCCACGAAGCAAAGGGATGCGGGACGAGGCACCATTCACAGCATGGAAAGCAATAGAACGAAAGGCTATCCCGAAGCCCCCTGCTCGCTGATCAGCTCGTGCCTGGAGTCCCAACCCGTCGGGCCCGATTGATGGGCCCAATGCTGAAAGATTCTGCTCTCCTTGGTCCGCCCTTTGATCCGATCCCACTCCACCCCCTCTTCCCTCGGCCTCCCAAAAGCACCCCTATTTTTCGACATTGACCTTACAAAAGAAAAATGAGAAGCGGGTACCCAGTCTCAAGGTACCTACGATAAGACCAGTCAAGGGAAAGGACAGAACAGGACTGTGATCCAAGAGCAAAGGATGATCACACCCTGAAACGCTGGATTTGAGCTGGACCTTAGCTCCACCGCTGGTGCTCAACAGTGCCAACGAAAGAAGAAGAGAGAGCTTACCAGTGATGGCTCACTGCAATAAGACACTGGAAAGCAGAAACACCCCCTGACTGTAACCCATGTTGAGTTGTATTCCTCTCCCAACCACTTTTTGATTTGACTACCTCCCAACCAAGTTTCCAAGATCTTTTTTCGGTCGCTTCCAGCTACACACTAAATAAATGAGGAAACATTAGCTTATTATAAATGACAATTGTATAGCATCAACCGTACACATGACTATGCTGTTTAGCTTGATCCACGCGAAGTCTAGGCCTTAAGTAAATGAGCGTAATTATCCCTTGTTTTACCAAACCTTTATCAAGTATCGAGTTTGTGTTCAAGCAAGTTTCCCTCCACCTATCTCCGTGTCTGATATCTGATGCAGCTAATGAAAATCTGTATACGCTACGTCATCAACTGTCACGTCAACCTCATGTAACTATGTACAATTGTGTCAGATTGCTCCCGCCTGTCCTAAGACTCTGTACTTTTAAGGAACGCATGAAAACATTTACGATATTATGGCTAAAAGGTTAACGAAGGTGAATGTCGGCCTATGCTTAAAGACTTTGCTGTACAAATGGCAAAAGACTTTGTTCTTTTCTATCTCGGCGTGGTTGGCACTGTGCTAATCCTATGCTTAAAGATTTTGATAGAAAAACAGACATTTGAGGTGAGCAGATCTAGAGTGTCGCTGGTGTTGAGAGTGCTCCATACAGGAGCTGCTTTCCACCTAAACTTGAGAACTACCCAGAGTTCTCTGCTTCTTTTTTGCATAATTTATTCGTCACTCTATGCCTGAAAGGGTATTTCATTGACTTATACTGGGTGCTCCCTTGTGTCTGGACAAAGCTATACCTCTCCGAAGAGCTCTAATTAGAGCGAAATACTGTGTCAGGGGTTGCTTTTACTCATTTCAGGTTGGCTTGATTGGTATTTTACCTATTCAAAGCTATAATACTGTGCCTGGAGTGGTAATTGGCTTTTGTCATTTTACAGTTCGGCAAGGACAGCACTGTGCTAGTCCTATGCTTAAAGACTTTGCTGTACAAATGGCAAAAGACTTTGTCCTTTTCTATCTCGGCGTGGTTGGCACTGTGCTAATCCTATGCTTAAAGATTTTGATAGAAAAACAGACATTTGAGGTAAGCAGATCTAGAGTGTCGCTGGTGTTGAGAGTGTTCCATACAGGAGCTGCTTTCCACCTAAACTTGAGAAGTACCCAGAGTTCTCTGTTTCTTTTTTGCATAATTTATTTGTCACTCTATGCCTGAAAGGGTATTTCATTGACTTATACTGGGTGCTCCCTTGTGTCTGGACAAAGCTATACCTCTCTGAAGAGCTCTAATTAGAGCGAAACACTGTGTCAGGGGTTGCTTTTACTCATTTCAGGTTGGCTTGATTGGTATTTTACCAATTCAAAGCTGTAATACTGTGTCTGGAGTGGTAATTGGCTTTTGTCAATTTACAGCTCGGCAAGGACAGCACTGTGCTAGTCCTATGTTTAAAGGCTTTGCTGTACAAATGGCAAAAGACTTTGTTCTTTTCTATCACGGCGTGGTTGGCACTGTGCTAATCCTATGCTTAAAGATTTTGATAGAAAAACAGACATTTGAGGTGAGCAGATCTAGAGTGTCGCTGGTGTTGAGAGTGCTCCATACAGAAGCTGCTTTCCACCTAATCTTGAGAACTACCCAGAGTTCTCTGCTTGTTTTTTGCATAATTTATTCGTCACTCTATGCCTGAAAGGGTATTTCATTGACTTATACTGGGTGCTCCCTTGTGTCTGGACAAAGCTATACCTCTCTGAAGAGCTCTAATTAGAGCGAACCACTGTGTCAGGGGTTGCTTTTACTCATTTCAGGTTGGCTTGATTGGTATTTTACCCATTCATAGCTGTACTACTGTGCCTGGAGTGGTAATTTGCTTTTGTCATTTTACAGATCGGCAAGGACAGCACTGTGCTAGTCCTATGCTTAAAGACTTTGCTGTACAAATGGCAAAAGACTTGTCCTTTTCTATCTCGGCGTGGATGGCACTGTGCTAATCCTATGCTTAAAGATTTTGATAAAAAAACAGACATTTGAGGTGAGCAGATCTAGAGTGTCGCTGGTGTTGAGAGTGCTCCATACAGAAGCTGCTTTCCACCCAATCTTGAGAACTACCCAGAGTTCTCTGCTTTTTTTTTGCATAATTTATTAGTCACTCTATGCCTGAAAGGATATTTCATTGACTTATACTTGGTGCTCCCTTGTGTCTGGACAAAGCTATACCTCTCTGAAGAGCTCTAGTTAGAGCGAAACACTGTGTCAGGGGTTGCTTTTCCTCATTTCAGGTTGGCATGTTTGGTATTTTACCAATTCAAAGATGTAATACTGTGCCTGGAGTGGTAATTGGTTTTTGTCATTTTACAGCTCGGCAAGGACAGCACTGTGCTAATCCTATGCTTAAAGACTTTGCTGTACAAATGGCAAAAGACTTTGTCCTTTTCTATCTCGGCGTGGATGGCACTGTGCTAATGCTATGCTTAAAGATTTTGATAGAAAAACAGACATTTGAGGTGAGCAGATCTAGAGTGTCGCTGGTGTTGAGAGTGCTCCATACAGAAGCTGCTTTCCACCTAATCTTGAGAACTACCCAGAGTTCTCTGCTTCTTTTTTGCATAATTTATTTGTCACTCTATGCCTGAAAGGGTATTTTTTTTACTTATACTGGGTGCTCCCTTGTGTCTGGACAAAGCTATACCTCTCTGAAGAGCTCAAATTAGAGCGAAACACTGTGTCAGGGGTTGCTTTTACTCATTTCAGGTTGGCTTGATTGGTACTTTACCCATTCAAAGCTGTACTACTGTGCCTGGAGTGGTAATTGGCTTTTGTCATTTTACAGCTCGGCAAGGACAGCACTGTGCTAGTCCTATGCTTAAAGACTTTGCTGTACAAATGGCAAAAGACTTGTCCTTTTCTATCTCGGCGTGGATGGCACTGTGCTAATCCTATGCTTAAAGATTTAGATGGAAAAACAGACATTTGAGGTGAGCAGATCTAGAGTGTTGCTGGTGTTGAGAGTGCTCAATACCGGAGCTGCTTTCCACCTAAACTTGAGAGCTACCCAGAGTTCTCTGCTTCTTTTTTGCATAATTTATTCGTCACTCTATGCCTGAAAGGGTATTTCTTTGACTTATACTGGGTGCTCCCTTGTGTCTGGACAAAGCTATACCTCTCTGAAGAGCTCTAATTAGAGCGAAACACTGTGTCAGGGGTTGTTTTTACTCATTTCAGGTTGGTTTGATTGGTATTTTACCAATTCAAAGCTGTAATACTGTGTCTGGAGTGGTAATTGGCTTTTGTCAATTTACAGCTCGGCAAAGACAGCACTGTGCTAGTCCTATGCTTAAAGACTTTGCTGTACAAATGGCAAAAGACTTTGTCCTTTTCTATCTCGGCGTGGTTGGCACTGTGCTAATCCTATGCTTAAAGATTTTGGTAGAAAAACCGACATTTGAGGTGAGCAGATCTAGAGTGTTGCTGATGTTGAGAGTGCTCCATACAGGAGCTGCTTTCGACCTAAACTTGAAAACTACCCAGAGTTCTCTGCTTCTTTTTTGCATAATTTATTCGTCACTCTATGCCTGAAAGGGTATTTCATTGACTTATACTGGGTGCTCCCTTGTGTCTGGACAAAGCTATACCTCTCTGAAGAGCTCTGATTAGAGCGAAACACTGTGTCAGGGGTTGCTTTTGCTCATTTCAGGTTGGCTTGATTGGTATTTTACCTATTCAAAGCTGTAATACTGTGCCTGGAGTGGTAATTGGCTTTTGTCATTTTACAGCTCGGCAAGGACAGCACTGTGCTAGTCCTATGCTTAAAGACTTTGCTGTACAAATGGCAAAAGACTTGTCCTTTTCTATCTCGGCGTGGATGGCACTGTGCTAATCCTATGCTTAAAGATTTTGATAGAAAAACAGACATTTGAGGTGAGCAGATCTAGAGTGTCGCTGGTGTTGAGAGTGCTCCATACAGAAGCTGCTTTCCACCTAATCTTGAGAACTACCCAGAGTTCTCTGCTTCTTTTTTGCATAATTTATTAGTCACTCTATGCCTGAAAGGATATTTCATTGACTTATACTGGGTGCTCCCTTGTGTCTGGACAAAGCTATACCTCTCTGAAGAGATCTAGGTAGAGTGAAACACTGTGTCAGGGGTTGCTTTTCCTCATTTCAGGTTGGCTTGTTTGGTATTTTACCAATTCAAAGATGTAATACTGTGCCTGGAGTGGTAATTGGCTTTTGTCATTTTACAGCTCGGCAAGGACAGCACTGTGCTAATCCTATGCTTAAAGACTTTGCTGTACAAATGGCAAAAGACTTTGTCCTTTTCTATCTCGGCGTGGATGGCACTGTGCTAATGCTATGCTTAAAGATTTTGATAGAAAAACAGACATTTGAGGTGAGCAGATCTAGAGTGTCGCTGGTGTTGAGAGTGCTCCATACAGAAGCTGCTTTCCACCTAATCTTGAGAACTACCCAGAGTTCTCTGCTTCTTTTTTGCATAATTTATTTGTCACTCTATGCCTGAAAGGGTATTTTTTTTACTTATACTGGGTGCTCCCTTGTGTCTGGACAAAGCTATACCTCTCTGAAGAGCTCTAATTAGAGCGAAACACTGTGTCAGGGGTTGCTTTTACTCATTTCAGGTTGGCTTGATTGGTATTTTACCCATTCAAAGCTGTACTACTGTGCCTGGAGTGGTAATTGGCTTTTGTCATTTTACAGCTCGGCAAGGACAGCACTGTGCTAGTCCTATGCTTAAAGACTTTGCTGTACAAATGGCAAAAGACTTGTCCTTTTCTATCTCGGCGTGGATGGCACTGTGCTAATCCTATGCTTAAAGATTTAGATGGAAAATAAGACATTTGAGGTGAGCAGATCTAGAGTGTCGCTGGTGTTGAGAGTGCTCAATACCGGAGCTGCTTTTCACCTAAACTTGAGAGCTACCCAGAGTTCTCTGCTTCTTTTTTGCATAATTTATTCGTCAATCTATGCCTGAAAGGGTATTTCTTTGACTTATACTGGGTGCTCCCTTGTGTCTGGACAAAGCTATACCTCTCTGAAGAGCTCTAATTAAAGCGAAACACTGTGTCAGGGGCTGTTTTTACTCATTTCAGGTTGGTTTGATTGGTATTTTACCAATTCAAAGCTGTAATACTGGGCCTGGAGTGGTAATTGGCTTTTGTCATTTTACAGATCGGCAAGGACAGCACTGTGCTAGGCCTATCCTTAAAGACTTTGCTGTACAAATGGCAAAAGACTTTGGGGCATATCAACAAGGGCTTTATCTCTGCTTTTTTGGCTTTAAAAGCCAAAAAAGGAGAGATAAAACTAGCGTCCTATCAACAACAGGGTGCTAACATGCAAATTTGCATGTTAGCACCCTTTTACTCTACGCTTCCCCTTGCATCTCTAATGAGATGCAAAGGGGGCGTTCCAGAGTAAAATAATAGGAGAAATGTCGCTAAGCGACATTTCTCCTATTATCAAGAATGTCGCTAACCCTGTTAGAGACAAAAAAAGCAGCGGTAACCGCGGTTAGCGCTGCTTTTTTACGTCTGGTATTTTTCAGACCTAGCCATGATATCCTATGGAAGGAGGATATCATGGCTAAGTTTGCCTGTCCATATCAACAAGGTAACGTGAGATTATCGCTGGGTTTCCAGCGATAATCTCACGTTAGCGTGAGGATTTTTATCGCTATTGAGATAAGCGTTGCTAATAGCACGCTATCTCAGCGATAAAAATTCACGCTAGCCGGCGATAATTATCCTAGCGCTAAGTGCGCTTAGAGATAATTATCGCCGGTTGTTGTTGATATGCCCCTTAGTCCTTTTCTATCTCGGCGTGGTTGGCACTGTGCTAATCCTATGCTTAAATATTTTGATAGAAAAACAGACATTTGAGGTGAGCAGATCTAGAGTGTCGCTGGTGTTGAGAGTGCTCCATACAGGAGTTGCTTTCCACCTAAACTTGAGAACTACCCAGAGTACTCCGCTTCTTTTTTGCATAATTTATTCGTCACTCTATGCCTGAAAGGGTATTTCTTTGACTTATACTGGGTGCTCCCTTGTGTCTGGACAAAGCTATACTTCTCTGAAGAACTCTAATTAGAGTGAAACACTGTGTCAGGGGTTGCTTTTCCTCATTTCAGGTTGGCTTGTTTGGTATTTTACCAATTCAAAGATGTAATACTGTGCCTGGAGTGGTAATTGGCTTTTGTCATTTTACAGCTCGGCAAGGACAGCACTGTGCTAATCCTATGCTAAAAGACTTTGCTGTACAAATGGCAAAAGACTTTGTCCTTTTCTATCTCGGCGTGGATGGCACTGTGCTAATCCTATGCTTAAAGATTTTGATAGAAAAACAGACATTTGAGGTGAGCAGATCTAGAGTGTCGCTGGTGTTGAGAGTGCTCCATACAGAAGTTGCTTTCCACCTAATCTTGAGAACTACCCAGAGTTCTCTGCTTCTTTTTTGCATAATTTATTCGTCACTCTATACCTGGAAGGGTAATTTATTGACTTATACTGGGTGCTCCCTTGTGTCTGGACAAAGCTATACCTCTCTGAAGAGCTCTAATTAGAGCGAAACACTGTGTCAGGGGTTGTTTTTACTCATTTCAGGTTGGTGTGATTGGTATTATACCAATTCAAAGCTGTAATACTGTGCCTGGAGTGGTAATTGGCTTTTGTCATTTTACAGCTCGGCAAGGACAGCACTGTGCTAGTCCTATGCTTAAAGACTTTGCTGTACAAATGGCAAAAGACTTTGTCCTTTTCTATCTCGGCGTGGATGGCACTGAGCTAATCCTATGCTTAAAGATTTTGATTGAAAAACCGACATTTGAGGTGAGCAGATCTAGAGTGTCGCTGATGTTGAGAGTGCTCCATACCGGAGCTGCTTTCCACCTAAACTTGAGAACTACCCAGAGTTCTCTGCTTCTTTTTTGCATAATTTATTCGTCACTCTATGCCTGAAAGGGTATTTCATTGACTTATACTGGGTGCTCCCTTGTGTCTGGACAAAGCTATACCTCTCTAAAGAGCTCTAATTAGAGCGAAACACTTTGTCAGGGGTTGCTTTTACTTATTTCAGGTTGGCTTGTTTGGTATTTTACCAATTCAAAGCTGTAATACTGTGCCTGGAGTGGTAATTGGCTTTTGTCATTTTACAGCTCGGCAAGGACAGCACTGTGCTAATCCTATGCTTAAAGACTTTGCTGTACAAATGGAAAAAGATTTGTCCTTTTCTATCTCGGCGTGGATGGCACTGTGCTAATCCTATGCTTAAAGATTTTGATAGAAAAACACACATTTGAGGTGAGCAGATCTAGAGTGTCGCTGGTGTTGAGAGTGCTCCAAACAGGAGCTGCTTTCCACCTAAACTTGAGAACTACCCAGAGTTCTCTGCTTCTTTTTTGCATAATTTATTCATCACTCTATGCCTGAAAGGGTATTTTTTTGACTTATACTGTGTGCTCCCTTGTGTCTGGACAAAGCTATACCTCTCTGAAGAGCTCTAATTAGAGCGAAACACTGTGTCAGGGGTTGCTTTTACTTATTTCAGGTTGGCTTGATTGGTATTTTACCAATTCAAAGCTGTAATACTGTGTCTGGAGTGGTAATTGGCTTTTGTCTATTTACAGCTCGGCAAGGACAGCACTGTGCTAGTCCTACGCTTAAAGACTTTGCTGTACAAATGGCAAAAGACTTTGTTCTTTTCTATATCGGCGTGGTTGGCACTGTGCTAATCCTATGCTTAAAGATTTTGATAGAAAAACAGACATTTGAGGTGAGCAGATCTAGAGTGTCGCTGGTGTTGAGAGTGCTCCATACAGGAGCTGCTTTCCACCTAAACTTGAGAACTACCCAGAGTTCTCTGCTTCTTTTTTGCATAATTTATTCGTCACTCTATGCCTGAAAGGGTATTTCATTGACTTATACTGGGTGCTCCCCTTTGTCTGGACAAAGCTATACCTCTCTGAAGAGCTCTAATTAGAGCGAAACACTGTGTCAGGGGTTGCTTTTACTCATTTCAGGTTGACTTGATTGGTATTTTACCCATTCAAAGCTGTAATACTGTGTCTGGAGTGGTAATCGGCTTTTGTCAATTTACAGCTCGGCAAAGACAGCACTGTGCTAGTCCTATGCTTAAAGACTTTGCTGTACAAATGGCAAAAGACTTTGTCCTTTTCTATCTCCGCGTGGTTGGCACTGGGCTAATCCTATGCTTAAAGATTTTGATAGAAAAACAGACATTTGAGGTGAGCAGATCTAGAGTGTCGCTGGTGTTGAGAGTGCTCCATACAGGATCTGCTTTCCACCTAACCTTGAGAACTACCCAGAGTTCTCTGCTTCTTTTGTGCATAATTTATTCGTCACTCTATGCCTGAAAGGTTATTTCTTTGACTTATACTGGGTGCTCCCTTGTGTCTGGACAAAGCTATACCTCTCTGAAGAGCTCTAATTAGAGCGAAACACTTTGTCAGGGGTTGCTTTTACTCATTTCAGGTTGGCTTGATTGGTATTTTACCAATTCAAAGCTGTAATACTGTGCCTGGAGTGGTAATTGGCTTTTATCATTTTACAGCTCGGCAAGGACAACACTGTGCTGGTCCTATGCTTAAAGACTTTGCTGTACAAATGGCAAAAGACTTTGTTCTTTTCTATCTCGGCGTGGTTGGCACTGTGCTAATCCTATGCTTAAAGATTTTGATAGAAAAACAGACATTTGAGGTGAGCAGATCTAGAGTGTCGCTGGTGTTGAGAGTGCTCCATACAGGAGCTGCTTTCCACCTAAACTTGAGAACTACCCAGAGTTCTCTGCTTCTTTTTTGCATAATTTATTCGTCACTCTATGCCTGAAAGGGTATTTCATTGACTTATACTGGGTGCTCCCTCGTGTCTGGACAAAGCTATACCTCTCTGAAGAGCTCTAATTAGAGCGAAATACTGTGTCAGGTGTTGCTTTTACTCATTTCAGGTTGGCTTGATTGGTATTTTACCTATTCAAAGCTGTAATACTGTGCCTGGAGTGGTAATTGGCTTTTATCATTTTACAGCTCGGCAAGGACAGCACTGTGCTAGTCCTATGCTTAAAGACTTTGCTGTACAAATGGCAAAAGACTTTGTCCTTTTCTATCTCGGCGTGGTTGGCACTGTGCTAATCCTATGCTTAAAGATTTTGATAGAAAAACAGACATTTGAGGTGAGCAGATCTAGAGTGTCGCTGGTGTTGAGAGTGCTCCATACAGAAGCTGCTTTCCACCTAATCTTAAGAAGTACCCAGAGTTCTCTGCTTCTTTTTTGCATAATTTATTCGTCACTCTATGCCTGAAAGGTTATTTCTTTGACTTATACTGGGTGCTCCCTTGTGTCTGGACAAAGCTATACCTCTCTGAAGAGCTCTAATTAGAGCGAAACACTTTGTCAGGGGTTGCTTTTACTCATTTCAGGTTGGCTTGATTGGTATTTTACCAATTCAAAGCTGTAATACTGTGCCTGGAGTGGTAATTGGCTTTTATCATTTTACAGCTCGGCAAGGACAGCACTGTGCTAGTCCTATGCCTAAAGACTTTGCTGTGCAAATGTCAAAACACTTTGTCCTTTTCTATCTCCGCGTGGTTGGCACTGTGCTAATCCTATGCTTAAAGATTTTGATAGAAAAACAGACATTTGAGGTGAGCAGATTTAGAGTGTCGCTGGTGTTGAGAGTGCTCCATACAGGATCTGCTTTCCACCTAAACTTGAGAACTACCCAGAGTTCTCTGCTTCTTTTTTGCATAATTTATTCGTCACTCTATGCCTGAAAGGTTATTTCTTTGACTTATACTGGGTGCTCCCTTGTGTCTGGACAAAGCTATACCTCTCTGAAGAGCTCTAATTAGAGCGAAACACTTTGTCAGGGGTTGCTTTTACTCATTTCAGGTTGGCTCGATTGGTATTTTACCAATTCAAAGCTGTAAGACTGTGCCTGGAGTGGTAATTGGCTTTTATCATTTTACAGCTCGGCAAGGACAGCACTGTGCTAGTCCTATGCTTAAAGACTTTGCTGTACAAATGGCAAAAGACTTTGTTCTTTTCTATCTCGGTGTGGTTGGCACTGTGCTAATCCTATGCTTAAAGATTTTGATAGAAAAACAGACATTTGAGGTGAGCAGATCTAGAGTGTCGCTGGTGTTGAGAGTGCTCCATACAGGAGCTGCTTTCCACCTAAACTTGAGAACTACCTGTGGAAATTTAGTTTGCAACTGAACATTATCTGCGCCATCTTGCCTCTCCCCAGCGCCACGCACCGAAAACGCACGGCAGCCATTTTAGGCACCCCACTCTCTCTCCCCGCTCATCGCCGATCACCAGCGCGCCCCTCAGGCGCTTCGAACATCCCCCGCGCGCTGGCCACTCCCGCTCTCTCGTGCATGGGCTGTAAAACCTCTCCTTCTGCGCGACCCTGCCATGGAATAGCACCCCGTGCCTGACCAACACCTCCTTTTCATCCCATACATGGTCATACATCCTTTCTGATAACCCCCTTCCTCCGCGCCCGATTGTCCGAACCAATCCCAGGCCATCACATAGCCCTGCGGATGCAGTTTATTGCCCCTACTGTAAGGGAAACACCCCACATCAAAGGGATTACAGTAGATCAAGGTTCCCCCCACCCCATGAGACCCGACCTGTCGCACACACCCCCGGGAATTGGCGGAATGTCCAGCTGTGTGATAGCCATCTCCCACTGTGGGTGGGGTGGGGACTTCCACTGTAGATATGTGTGGGAACGAGCTTGAAGTGGGGATTCTGAGGATGTTCTTTCATGTATCAAAGCGATCTCAAGAATGTGCCATGTATGATAAACCTGCAATAAAGTCATAAACCTGTGTATAAGAGGCCAGGCCTCAGAGATGTGGTTAGAGCACCTCATGACGATACCTTGCTGTCTGACCTGATGTGTTCTCCTCTGGAGAGAATAAAACTTTGTTTCCTGCCTTCCAGTCTCCGGCGCCTGCCTCTTTGTTGGTTTAGCATCGAATGGTATAAGAGGCGATTACCGCCGGGCAATACTTGAAAGGTTATCGACTACGACTGCCGCTACCATTTAACAATTGGCGTCCCAAGCGTGGGGCCCATCAGCGACACGTGGATCCAGTGGGAGAGGTCCCGACGACAGAGTGAACGACTGCAACGATCGGGAGAGCTCCTGCCCGATAGACCCTCGTCTGGCAGCCGATCATCCGAACTTCACTGGTTCCGAGCAGACCTCTCTCGAGTGATCTACGGTCCTGACTGGGAACCATCAGGAGTGCCGCGGCAATAACGGAGAGTAGAGGACGATCGGGCGCTGGAGGCGGAAGACGAGAAACTGTCCACGCGGTCCGGGTAAGGTCGTGAAACATGACAAATTGCGAAACGATTGATTGATTGATTGAAATACTAGTATTTGCTTATTGATTGTTCTCTTTGAGATATTCGTTGTCTACAAACGGGGAGGAGTAGAAATACTCTCTCTTCCTTTGCAGATAGTGAAGGGTAGGTAACGCAGACTTTTGTCCCCATTGTAACCCGTCGTGCCTATTTTTATCTCCCCACTGATTGATTGTCCGAATATTGATTGTTTTGAAGGATAGTGCTCTTTGAGATATTCTCTGTTTGCAAATAACGTAGAATAGAAATATTCTGTCTAGTCTTTGCAAATAGTGAAGGGTAGGTAACGCAGACTTTTGTCCCCATTGTAACCCGTCGTGCCTATCTCTTTCTCACCATTGATTGATTGATTGTCCGAACACTAGTTGTTCGATATTGGTTCTTTGGAGGTATTCTCTGCTTACAAATAACGTGGAATAGAGATATTCTATCTAGTCTTTGCAAGCAGTGAAAAGATAGGTAGTGCTGACTTTTGTCCCCGTTGTAACCCGTCATGCCTATCTTCTCCCCACTGATTGGTAGTTGGTTCTGCCCGGACCGCTTATTAGAGGCGAACCATCCAGCTCCACTGGAAGACACCCCTAATAAGGACATATTTACTAAATATGGATTAGTCGCTGTAGCTTACAGCAAGCTAGGGCATAAAAATCGCTATAAAGAAACAAAAATAATCTAGTGAGACCAGTAGACCGCTGATGGGACCCTTTTTGACCCTACAAACACAAGAAACGCTAGGAAATAGCCCTTTACGAGGAATATGAAACTAGGAGGAGGAGCCAAGCCCACGGTCGAGGTAGCCAAGAGGTAGCTCGGCTCCGCTGCTCTCATTGCCTAAAACATGTCTGCCTTACTGCCCACCCCGCCTAGTAAACGGGACAAAATCCTGCACCAACGGAAGCCTGCTGGTACCCACTATCGATTGCCAGATTGCAAATATATGCAACACTCCAACAAAGTAGTACAGTTATAACATTTTAATAACTTATAGGTATAACAACACGCCAACAGGGTAAACACATTAAAACATGTTTTTAAACAACTATTTACATGACAGTCCTCGCCCCTCCTTCTTCGAAATAGCAACATTGGCCTGTTTTGGGCGGTCCTTTTAGTTGGCTTTGGGCTATGAAAGACCTGCAAAATCCATCGGCCTGTGAGGCGGCATCAGTGGCGGACGATTGTGCGAACAGGCCGGAGGCTACACGCAGCGCCGAGGCCCTGGCAGCGCCAAGGTGGAGTCCACCACGTTGTACTGGTCTTCCCATTCTCTGCTTCGACCGGCAGCGAAGGGTGCCCTGGCAGGGGGGAAGCGACGCGGACGGGCCTCCCCCGCCTCCCCAGGTGGAGGCTCGCCAGCAGAGAAGGCACCCCTGCCGTTTCATTCGCCGGCCAGCTGAGTTGCACCCAGCCGTTTCACTCGCCGTCCAGATGAGTAGGCACCCCTGCACTCACCGGCCAGCTGCAGCAGGACAGCCATTCACATCTCGCCTGCCGGGCAACCACTCAGGCGCGGGTCCACTAAGATTGCCATTAGCGTTTCACTCGAGAAGTGGGTCCCCGCAGCCGAGTGATCGGGGGACCCACCCCGGTGGCTGTAACGAAGAGCTGCTGCTGCCTCTGGACTCTGGCGGTCGGTTCTTCAGATCCAGGCCTGGCCCACCGAAAGACGGCCCTGGACTCGGAAGCTTGTCTGCTCGGGCGTGGGCCCCACCCTTGAAAAACACCCTCTCAACTTTGCAGATTCTGCGGGAGTCATTGACATTCGACTCCCGTGGACTTCCGGTGGGGGCAACCGCCGCTATTTGCTTGCTTATTCCACATTAACTTGTCTTTGCCCCGGGCGGCAGCCATCTTGCCTCCGTTTGGTGCCGTAAAAGAAAGACTGATTCAAGGCGTCGGCAGAAGAACCCGCCTGCTGTCCCGCCCCAAGAACGGACCACGGCATTGCTACAAGACCGCGGTGACGCCATGCTGACGCAAGCTGACGCTAACGAAAGTTCTCGAACTACCGAAAGGGATTCTGGTCCGGCAGCTAGTTAGTGGGAAGACTTAGACTGTGCACTGGACCCACCCGACCTCGCCCCAAAATAGCGCCAATGTAGGAGGGGCCTGCAACTCCTTATGGCGTCCCGGTTACTTGACATTTATGTATGCAATGTTTCCACACATGATGGTCGGAGGGACGGGGAGGGTACTGAATTTATGCTAAAGTAGTGTTGCTCATGATACTCGACGCCTTTCACACCGTGGCCGGCCTGTAGCGGTTGTAGGCCCGTATTTGTATACTGACATTGTTTTAAATAAAGGGCTTCTTAAAGGAATTACGGAATCAGCGTCATGACAAATCATCTAGGTTGGTAAAGGTTTTTGAATAAATGATTGTTACTCCCAAGCAATAGAAAGCAGATAATGCAGACCCTATTTGCCTGAATTTTTTTTTGATTAACGGAATTTGTACCCGTCACACCTGTCTTTTTCCAAGAGTTGTCAGAAAATGGTCGACTATAGCTTAAGGTATATGCCGAATGCAAGGTACGGTATCTTGCACCATAATATACGACCGATTGAGAAATAAATGTACGACCAGGGAACCCGAATTTAGGAGATGAATGAAATAGAGCATCTTTGTATAATCGAAAGAAAAGAATAATAGGTCTGTGGTATTACCCACTCCTGCGGCTAGCCTGGTACGTGGTAAGTAGAACTTTTCGTGTCTACGGGCGCTAATGTACTTTGAATGCTGCGCACCCCCCCCCCCTTCTTCTCTTCTCTATAGGCCACATCGGAATGGAATTCCGACTGGAGAATGGAGTGAACATGGACCGCACCGTGCTCAATGTAGGGAAAAACATAGACAAACGTTGTGGGATGGTGCATGAAGCACAGACCACCACTGGGAACGTGAAAAACTGTATGGTATAACTGTGCTTATGTGCCCTGATTGTACGGTATGAATGTGTACGTATTGTATATGCCTGGGTCGCTGGAGAGAACGTCGTTGTATGGACTGAGACGCTTGTCTATCGACCAAAGGGAGGGGAGTAAAAAGTCCGACACCCCCCCAAAATGAATTACGGAAAATACTGAAAAATACACAGCACGCGTAGAAAAAGGGACAGGAAAAGAAAGGCCCCTTTTCCCTAATTAGCTCTGTGTCTTCGTCTTCAGTTTCTGCGCTTGGTGTATGTACTGTCATGTCCTATCCGGTTTTTGTGTGTACGTGAACGATGAATTTATGTTTTTCCAGCCTATGTTTCTTTACGTAAAACTGACCCGTGCTGCTCTGCGTTGTGTGCACACCAAGTAGCCTATAATCATACACATTTATCGCTCTCTCTCTCTCTCTCTTTATGTCGCACGTTTATCAAATAGCCTACTTGATGCGCACGTACTCTCTCTCTCTCTCTCTCTCTCTCTCTCTCTCTCTCTCTCTCTCTCTCTCTCAATAAATGATGTACTCTCTATCTCTCTCTCTCTCTCTCTCTCTCTCTCTCTCTCTCTCTCAATAAACGATGTACTCTCTCTCTCTCTCTCTCACTCTCACTCTCTCTCTCTCTCTCTCCCTCTCCCTCGCCGAAGGCTCCCTTGCCCTCTTTTTAAATAAATGACGACACTGTACCACCCCAGTAGATATATAATTGGCCTAAAACACGGCGGTGTTCGAACAAATTGACAGAAACAAAAACGACCGTACTTTACCACGTTACTACCTCTCCTTTCTGCAAATGTTGAAGTTAATTGGCTGAGAAAGAAAGGACAGGTAAGACGACTGATGTCTCCCAATCTGGCCCTCATCACGGGGACTATTTGTCAGTGGTTTTCGTTTTTAGAGCTCTAACGACACCATCTCCACCGCCCAGAATTGCCCCCGCTCAATTGTTCCGAACTAGAATGTCTAAGCACCCCGTCCTCCCAGAATCACCCCAGCTCTGTACTAGCCGTCCCAGAGTATTTCGAACAAAACAGCTGATGACTTTATTTTCTAAAGGTACATCGCCTAAGCTGATGAGGGTTACCTATTGTCTCCAGCAAGAAAAATGTTTAGCTTGTGTCCCTCCCCGAAATAGATATCTGTGAATCCATGACAGTAGCACCTCGCACTTTTTCATAAACTTAGCAGTCCTCGGAGGAAAATGTGTATTAACAGAACTTGCGTTAAGAAGAACGAGTCTCTACCGGAGAAGCCGGTTCGAATTTTTGATAGACCAGAAAGTTGACAGATGTCAGGCTTCCTGCCACGATTATAGGGCACAGGAATCGACACCTAGCAGGCCAGACGATGGACAGGAACACCCACAGAAACCTGCACCACAGCAATGATTAATAAATTAGTAACACACACCGACATAAGAGTTAATAGACATCAATCATACAGCGACCGATAAAAGCATTTGCCCAACTACTCGGTGGTTGGGAGAGAGGATGAAGTGTGTAAATGTCTTCCCTGCCAACTCTCTAAGATTTTGTTTCTTGTACTCATTCAAAGATAACCTGCGGCCATCGGAAGAGAGGGGTCGGACGGGACGCACAGCCTGGCTACGGACCATGGAACATCTATGGCATCGACCAAGGGGGAGCCACGAAGCAAAGGGATGCGGGACGAGGCACCATTCACAGCATGGAAAGCAATAGAACGAAAGGCTATCCCGAAGCCCCCTGCTCGCTGATCAGCTCGTGCCTGGAGTCCCAACCCGTCGGGCCCGATTGATGGGCCCAATGCTGAAAGATTCTGCTCTCCTTGGTCCGCCCTTTGATCCGATCCCACTCCACCCCCTCTTCCCTCGGCCTCCCAAAAGCACCCCTATTTTTCGACATTGACCTTACAAAAGAAAAATGAGAAGCGGGTACCCAGTCTCAAGGTACCTACGATAAGACCAGTCAAGGGAAAGGACAGAACAGGACTGTGATCCAAGAGCAAAGGATGATCACACCCTGAAACGCTGGATTTGAGCTGGACCTTAGCTCCACCGCCGGTGCTCAACAGTGCCAACGAAAGAAGAAGAGAGAGCTTACCAGTGATGGCTCACTGCAATAAGACACTGGAAAGCAGAAACACCCCCTGACTGTAACCCATGTTGAGTTGTATTCCTCTCCCAACCACTTTTTGATTTGACTACCTCCCAACCAAGTTTCCAAGATCTTTTTTCGGTCGCTTCCAGCTACACACTAAATAAATGAGGAAACATTAGCTTATTATAAATGACAATTGTATAGCATCAACCGTACACATGACTATGCTGTTTAGCTTGATCCACGCGAAGTCTAGGCCTTAAGTAAATGAGCGTAATTATCCCTTGTTTTACCAAACCTTTTTCAAGTATCGAGTTTGTGTTCAAGCAAGTTTCCCTCCACCTATCTCCGTGTCTGATATCTGATGCAGCTAATGAAAATCTGTATACGCTACGTCATCAACTGTCACGTCAACCTCATGTAACTATGTACAATTGTGTCAGATTGCTCCCGCCTGTCCTAAGACTCTGTACTTTTAAGGAACGCATGAAAACATTTACGATATTATGGCTAAAAGGTTAACGAAGGTGAATGTCGGCCTATGCTTAAAGACTTTGCTGTACAAATGGCAAAAGACTTTGTTCTTTTCTATCTCGGCGTGGTTGGCACTGTGCTAATCCTATGCTTAAAGATTTTGATAGAAAAACAGACATTTGAGGTGAGCAGATCTAGAGTGTCGCTGGTGTTGAGAGTGCTCCATACAGGAGCTGCTTTCCACCTAAACTTGAGAACTACCCAGAGTTCTCTGCTTCTTTTTTGCATAATTTATTCGTCACTCTATGCCTGAAAGGGTATTTCATTGACTTATACTGGGTGCTCCCTTGTGTCTGGACAAAGCTATACCTCTCTGAAGAGCTCTAATTAGAGCGAAATACTGTGTCAGGGGTTGCTTTTACTCATTTCAGGTTGGCTTGATTGGTATTTTACCAATTCAAAGCTGTAATACTGTGTCTGGAGTGGTAATTGGCTTTTGTCAATTTACAGCTCGGCAAGGACAGCACTGTGCTAGTCCTATGTTTAAAGGCTTTGCTGTACAAATGGCAAAAGACTTTGTTCTTTTCTATCACGGCGTGGTTGGCACTGTGCTAATCCTATGCTTAAAGATTTTGATAGAAAAACAGACATTTGAGGTGAGCAGATCTAGAGTGTCGCTGGTGTTGAGAGTGCTCCATACAGAAGCTGCTTTCCACCTAATCTTGAGAACTACCCAGAGTTCTCTGCTTCTTTTTTGCATAATTTATTCGTCACTCTATGCCTGAAAGGTTATTTCTTTGACTTATACTGGGTGCTCCCTTGTGTCTGGACAAAGCTATACCTCTCTGAAGAGCTCTAATTAGAGCAAAACACTTTGTCAGGGGTTGCTTTTACTCATTTCAGGTTGGCTTGATTGGTATTTTACCAATTCAAACCTGTAATACTGTGCCTGGAGTGGTAATTGGCTTTTATCATTTTACAGCTCGGCAAGGACAGCACTGTGCTAGTCCTATGCTTAAAGACTTTGCTGTACAAATGGCAAAAGACTTTGTCCTTTTCTATCTCGGCGTGGTTGGCACTGTGCTAATCCTATGCTTAAAGATTTTGATAGAAAAACAGACATTTGAGGTGAGCAGATCTAGAGTGTCGCTGGTGTTGAGAGTGCTCCATACAGGAGCTGCTTTCCACCTAAACTTGAGAACTACCCAGAGTTCTCTGCTTCTTTTTTGCATAATTTATTCATCACTCTATGCCTGAAAGGGTATTTTTTTGACTTATACTGTGTGCTCCCTTGTGTCTGGACAAAGCTATACCTCTCTGAAGAGCTCTAATTAGAGCGAAACACTGTGTCAGGGGTTGCTTTTACTCATTTCAGGTTGGCTTGATTGGTATTTTACCCATTCAAAGCTGTACTACTGTGCCTGGAGTGGTAATTTGCTTTTGTCATTTTACAGATCGGCAAGGACAGCACTGTGCTAGTCCTATGCTTAAAGACTTTGCTGTACAAATGGCAAAAGACTTGTCCTTTTCTATCTCGGTGTGGATAGCACTGTGCTAATCCTATGCTTAAAGATTTTGATAGAAAAACAGACATTTGAGGTGAGCAGATCTAGAGTGTCGCTGGTGTTGAGAGTGCTCCATACAGAAGCTGCTTTCCACCCAATCTTGAGAACTACCCAGAGTTCTCTGCTTTTTTTTTGCATAATTTATTAGTCACTCTATGCCTGAAAGGATATTTCATTGACTTATACTGGGTGCTCCCTTGTGTCTGGACAAAGCTATACCTCTCTGAAGAGCTCTAGTTAGAGCGAAACACTGTGTCAGGGGTTGCTTTTCCTCATTTCAGGTTGGCTTGTTTGGTATTTTACCAATTCAAAGATGTAATACTGTGCCTGGAGTGGTAATTGGTTTTTGTCATTTTACTGCTCGGCAAGGACAGCACTGTGCTAATCCTATGCTTAAAGACTTTGCTGTACAAATGGCAAAAGACTTTGTCCTTTTCTATCTCGACGTGGATGGCACTGTGCTAATCCTATGCTTAAAGATTTTGATAGAAAAACAGACATTTGAGGTGAGCAGATCTAGAGTGTCGCTGGTGTTGAGAGTGCTCCATACAGAAGCTGCTTTCCACCTAATCTTGAGAACTACCCAGAGTTCTCTGCTTCTTTTTTGCATAATTTATTTGTCACTCTATGCCTGAAAGGGTAGTTTTTTTTACTTATACTGGGTGCTCCCTTGTGCCTGGACAAAGCTATACCTCTCTGAAGAGCTCTAATTAGAGCGAAACACTGTGTCAGGGGTTGCTTTTACTCATTTCAGGTTGGCTTGATTGGTATTTTACCCATTCAAAGCTGTACTACTGTGTCTGGAGTGGTAATTGGCTTTTGTCATTTTACAGCTCGGCAAGGACAGCACTGTGCTAGTCCTATGCTTAAAGACTTTGCTGTACAAATGGCAAAAGACTTGTCCTTTTCTATCTCGATGTGGATGGCACTGTGCTAATCCTATGCTTAAAGATTTAGATGGAAAAACAGACATTTGAGGTGAGCAGATCTAGAGTGTCGCTGGTGTTGAGAGTGCTCAATACCGGAGCTGCTTTCCACCTAAACTTGAGAGCTACCCAGAGTTCTCTGCTTCTTTTTTGCATCATGTATTCGTCACTCTATGCCTGAAAGGGTATTTCTTTGACTTATACTGGGTGCTCCCTTGTGTCTGGACAAAGCTATACCTCTCTGAAGAGCTCTAATTAGAGCGAAACACTGTGTCAGGGGTTGTTTTTACTCATTTCAGGTTGGTTTGATTGGTATTTTACCAATTCAAAGCTGTAATACTGTGTCTGGAGTGGTAATTGGCTTTTGTCAATTTACAGCTCGGCAAAGACAGCACTGTGCTAGTCCTATGCTTAAAGACTTTGCTGTACAAATGGCAAAAGACTTTGTCCTTTTCTATCTCGGCGTGGTTGGCACTGTGCTAATCCTATGCTTAAAGATTTTGGTAGAAAAACCGACATTTGAGGTGAGCAGATCTAGAGTGTCGCTGATGTTGAGAGTGCTCCATACAGGAGCTGCTTTCGACCTAAACTTGAAAACTACCCAGAGTTCTCTGCTTCTTTTTTGCATAATTTATTCGTCACTCTATGCCTGAAAGGGTATTTCATTGACTTATACTGGGTGCTCCCTTGTGTCTGGACAAAGCTATACCTCTCTGAAGAGCTCTGATTAGAGCGAAACACTGTGTCAGGGGTTGCTTTTGCTCATTTCAGGTTGGCTTGATTGGTATTTTACCTATTCAAAGCTGTAATACTGTGCCTGGAGTGGTAATTGGCTTTTGTCATTTTACAGCTCAGCAAGGACAGCACTGTGCTAGTCCTATGCTTAAAGACTTTGTTGTACAAATGGCAAAAGACTTTGTCCTTTTCTATCTCGGCGTGGTTGGCACTGTGCTAATTCTATGCTTAAAGATTTTGATAGAAAAACAGACATTTGAGGTGAGCAGATCTAGAGTGTCGCTGATGTTGAGAGTGCTCCATACAGGAGCTGCTTTCGACCTAAACTTGAGAACTACCCAGAGTTCTCTGCTTCTTTTTTGCATACTTTATTCCTCACTCTATGCCTGAAAGGGTATTTCATTGACTTATACTGGGTGCTCCCTTGTGTCTGGACAAAGCTATACCTCTCTGAAGAGCTCTAATTAGAGCGAAACACTGTGTCAGGGGTTGCTTTTACTCATTTCAGGTTGGCTTGATTGGTATTTTAACCATTCATAGCTGTACTACTGTGCCTGGAGTGGTAATTTGCTTTTGTCATTTTACAGATCGGCAAGGACAGCACTGTGCTAGTCCTATGCTTAAAGACTTTGCTGTATAAATGGCAAAAGACTTGTCCTTTTCTATCTCGGCGTGGATGGCACTGTGCTAATCCTATGGTTAAAGATTTTGATAGAAAAAACGACATTTGAGGTGAGCAGATCTAGAGTGTCGCTGGTGTTGAGAGTGCTCCATACAGAAGCTGCTTTCCACCTAATCTTGAGAACTACCCAGAGTTCTCTGCTTCTTTTTTGCATAATTTATTAGTCACTCTATGCCTGAAAGGATATTTCATTGACTTATACTGGGTGCTCCCTTGTGTCTGGACAAAGCTATACCTCTCTGAAGAGATCTAGTTAGAGCGAAACACTGTGTCAGGGGTTGCTTTTACTCATTTCAGGTTGGCTTGATTGGTATTTTACCCATTCAAAGCTGTACTACTGTGCCTGGAGTGGTAATTGGCTTTTGTCATTTTACAGCTCGGCAAGGACAGCACTGTGCTAGTCCTATGCTTAAAGACTTTGCTGTACAAATGGCAAAAGACTTGTCCTTTTCTATCTCGGCGTGGATGGCACTGTGCTAATCCTATGCTTAAAGATTTAGATGGAAAAACCGACATTTGAGGTGAGCAGATCTAGAGTGTCGCTGGTGTTGAGAGTGCTCCATACAGAAGCTGCTTTCCACCTAATCTTGAGAACTACCCAGAGTTCTCTGCTTCTTTTTTGCATAATTTATTCGTCACTCTATGCCTGAAAGGGTATTTCATTGACTTATACTGGGTGCTCCCTTGTGTCTGGACAAAGCTATACCTCTCTGAAGAGCTCTAATTAGAGCGAAACACTGTGTCAGGGGTTGTTTTTACTCATTTCAGGTTGGTTTGATTGGTATTTTACCAATTCAAAGCTGTAATACTGTGTCTGGAGTGGTAATTGGCTTTTGTCAATTTACAGCTCTGCAAAGACAGCACTGTGCTAGTCCTATGCTTAAAGACTTTGCTGTACAAATGGCAAAAGACTTTGTCCTTTTCTATCTCGGCGTGGTTGGCACTGTGCTAATCCTATGCTTAAAGATTTTGGTAGAAAAACCGACATTTGAGGTGAGCAGATCTAGAGTGTCGCTGATGTTGAGAGTGCTCCATACAGGAGCTGCTTTCGACCTAAACTTGAAAACTACCCAGAGTTCTCTGCTTCTTTTTTGCATAATTTATTCGTCACTCTATGCCTGAAAGGGTATTTCATTGACTTATACTGGGTGCTCCCTTGTGTCTGGACAAAGCTATACCTCTCTGAAGAGCTCTGATTAGAGCGAAACACTGTGTCAGGGGTTGCTTTTGCTCATTTCAGGTTGGCTTGATTGGTAATTTACCTATTCAAAGCTGTAATACTGTGCCTGGAGTGGTAATTGGCTTTTGTCATTTTACAGCTCGGCAAGGACAGCACTGTGCTAGTCCTATGCTTAAAGACTTTGTTGTACAAATGGCAAAAGACTTTGTCCTTTTCTATCTCGGCGTGGTTGGCACTGTGCTAATTCTATGCTTAAAGATTTTGATAGAAAAACAGACATTTGAGGTGAGCAGATCTAGAGTGTTGCTGATGTTGAGAGTGCTCCATACAGGAGCTGCTTTCGACCTAAACTTGAGAACTACCCAGAGTTCTCTGCTTCTTTTTTGCATACTTTATTCCTCACTCTATGCCTGAAAGGGTATTTCATTGACTTATACTGGGTGCTCCCTTGTGTCTGGACAAAGCTATACCTCTCTGAAGAGCTCTAATTAGAGCGAAACACTGTGTCAGGGGTTGCTTTTACTCATTTCAGGTTGGCTTGATTGGTATTTTAACCATTCATAGCTGTACTACTGTGCCTGGAGTGGTAATTTGCTTTTGTCATTTTACAGATCGGCAAGGACAGCACTGTGCTAGTCCTATGCTTAAAGACTTTGCTGTACAAATGGCAAAAGACTTGTCCTTTTCTATCTCGGCGTGGATGGCACTGTGCTAATCCTATGGTTAAAGATTTTGATAGAAAAAACGACATTTGAGGTGAGCAGATCTAGAGTGTCGCTGGTGTTGAGAGTGCTCCATACAGAAGCTGCTTTCCACCTAATCTTGAGAACTACCCAGAGTTCTCTGCTTCTTTTTTGCATAATTTATTAGTCACTCTATGCCTGAAAGGATATTTCATTGACTTATACTGGGTGCTCCCTTGTGTCTGGACAAAGCTATACCTCTCTGAAGAGATCTAGTTAGAGCGAAACACTGTGTCAGGGGTTGCTTTTACTCATTTCAGGTTGGCTTGATTGGTATTTTACCCATTCAAAGCTGTACTACTGTGCCTGGAGTGGTAATTGGCTTTTGTCATTTTACAGCTCGGCAAGGACAGCACTGTGCTAGTCCTATGCTTAAAGACTTTGCTGTACAAATGGCAAAAGACTTGTCCTTTTCTATCTCGGCGTGGATGGCACTGTGCTAATCCTATGCTTAAAGATTTAGATGGAAAAACAGACATTTGAGGTGAGAAGATCTAGAGTGTCGCTGGTGTTGAGAGTGCTCAATACCGGAGCTGCTTTTCACCTAAACTTGAGAGCTACCCAGAGTTCTCTGCTTCTTTTTTGCATAATTTATTCGTCACTCTATGCCTGAAAGGGTATTTCTTTGACTTATACTGGGTGCTCCCTTGTGTCTGGACAAAGCTATACCTCTCTGAAGAGCTCTATTTAGAGTGAAACACTGTGTCAGGGGCTGTTTTTACTCATTTCAGGTTGGTTTGATTGGTATTTTACCAATTCAAAGCTGTAATACTGTGCCTGGTGTGGTAATTGGCTTTTGTCATTTTACAGATCGGCAAGGACAGCACTGTGCTAGTCCTATCCTTAAAGACTTTGCTGTACAAATGGCAAAAGACTTTGGGGCATATCAACAAGGGCTTTATCTCTGCTTTTTTGGCTTTAAAAGCCAAAAAAGGAGAGATAAAACTAGCGTCCTATCAACAACAGGGTGCTAACATGCAAATTTGCATGTTAGCACCCTTTTACTCTACGCTTCCCCTTGCATCTCTAATGAGATGCAAAGGGGGCGTTCCAGAGTAAAATAATAGGAGAAATGTCGCTAAGCGACATTTCTCCTATTATCAAGAATGGCGCTAACCCTGTTAGAGACAAAAAAAGCAGCGGTAACCGCGGTTAGCGCTGTTTTTTTACGTCTGGTATTTTTCAGACTTAGCCATGATATCCTATGGAAGGAGGATATCATGGCTAAGTTTGCCTGTCCATATCAACAAGGTAACGTGAGATTATCGCTGGGTTTCCAGCGATAATCTCACGTTAGCCTGTTAGCGTGAGGATTTTTATCGTTATTGAGATAAGCGTTGCTAATAGCACGCTATCTCAGCGATAAAAATTCACGCTAGCCGGCGATAATTATCCTAGCGCTAAGTGCGCTTAGAGATAATTATCGCCGGTTGTTGTTGATATGCCCCTTAGTCCTTTTCTATCTCGGCGTGGTTGGCACTGTGCTAATCCTATGCTTAAATATTTTTATAGAAAAACAGACATTTGAGGTGAGCAGATCTAGAGTGTCGCTGGTGTTGAGAGTGCTCCATACAGGAGTTGCTTTCCACCTAAACTTGAGAACTACCCAGAGTACTCCGCTTCTTTTTTGCATAATTTATTCGTCACTCTATGCCTGAAAGGGTATTTCTTTGACTTATACTGGGTGCTCCCTTGTGTCTGGACAAAACTATACTTCTCTGAAGAGCTCTAATTAGAGTGAAACACTGTGTCAGGGGTTGCTTTTCCTCATTTCAGGTTGGCTTGTTTGGTATTTTACCAATTCAAAGATGTAATACTGTGCCTGGAGTGGTAATTGGCTTTTGTCATTTTACAGCTCGGCAAGGACAGCACTGTGCTAATCCTATGCTTAAAGACTTTGCTGTACAAATGGCAAAAGACTTTGTCCTTTTCTATCTCGGCGTGGATGGCACTGTGCTAATCCTATGCTTAAAGATTTTAATAGAAAAACAGACATTTGAGGTGAGCAGATCTAGAGTGTCGCTGGTGTTGAGAGTGCTCCATACAGAAGCTGCTTTCCACCTAATCTTGAGAACTACCCAGAGTTCTCTGCTTCTTTTTTGCATAATTTATTCGTCACTCTATACCTGAAAGGGTAATTTATTGACTTATACTGGGTGCTCCCTTGTGTCTGGACAAAGCTATACCTCTCTGAAGAGCTCTAATTAGAGCGAAACACTGTGTCAGGGGTTGTTTTTACTCATTTCAGGTTGGTGTGATTGGTATTTTACCAATTCAAAGCTGTAATACTGTGCCTGGAGTGGTAATTGGCTTTTGTCATTTTACAGCTCGGCAAGGACAGCACTGTGCTAGTCCTATGCTTAAAGACTTTGCTGTACAAATGGCAAAAGACTTTGTCCTTTTCTATCTCGGCGTGGATGGCACTGAGCTAATCCTATGCTTAAAGATTTTGATTGAAAAACCGACATTTGAGGTGAGCAGATCTAGAGTGTCGCTGATGTTGAGAGTGCTCCATACAGGAACTGCTTTCGACCTAAACTTGAGAACTACCCAGAGTTTTCTGCTTCTTTTTTGCATACTTTATTCGTCACTCTATGCCTGAAACGGTATTTCATTGACTTATACTGGGTGCTACCTTGTGTCTGGACAAAGCTATACCTCTCTGAAGAGCTCTAATTAGAGCAAAACACTGTGTCAGGGGTTGCTTTTACTCATTTCAGGTTGGCTTGATTGGTATTTTACCCATTCAAAGCTGTAATACTGTGCCTGGAGTGGTAATTGGCTTTTGTCATTTTACAGATCGGCAAGGACAGCACTGTGCTAGTCCTATGCTTAAAGACTTTGCTGTACAAATGGCAAAATACTTTGTCCTTTTCTATCTCGGCGTGGTTGGCACTGTGCTAATCCTATGCTTAAATATTTTGATAGAAAAAACAGACATTTGAGGTGAGCAGATCTAGAGTGTCGCTGGTGTTGAGAGTGCGCCATACAGAAGCTGCTTTCCACCTAATCTTGAGAACTACCCAGAGTTCTCTGCTTCTTTTTTGCATAATTTATTCGTCACTCTATGCCTGAAAGGGTATTTCATTGACTTATACTGGGTGCTCCCTTGTGTCTGGACAAAGTTATACCTCTCTGAAGAGCTCTAATTAGAGCAAAACACTGTGTCAGGGGTTGCTTTTACTCATTTCAGGTTGGCTTGATTGCTATTTTACCCATTCAAAGCTGTAATACTGTGCCTGGAGTGGTAATTGGCTTTTGTCATTTTACAGATCGACAAGGACAGCACTGTGCTAGTCCTATGCCTAAAGACTTTGCTGTACAAATGGCAAAAGACTTTGTCCTTTTCTATCTCGGCGTGGTTGGCACTGTGCTAATCCTATGCTTAAAGATTTTGATAGAAAAACAGACATTTGAGGTGAGCAGATCTAGAGTGTCGCTGGTGTTGAGAGTGCTCCATACAGGAGCTGCTTTCCACCTAAACTTGAGAACTACCCAGAGTTCTCTGCTTCTTTTTTGCATAATTTATTCATCACTCTATGCCTGAAAGGGTATTTTTTTAACTTATACTCTGTGCTCCCTTGTGTCTGGACAAAGCTATACCTCTCTGAAGAGCTCTAATTAGAGCGAAACACTGTGTCAGGGGTTGCTTTTACTTATTTCAGGTTGGTTTGATTGGTATTTTACCAATTCAAAGCTGTAATACTGTGCCTGGAGTGGTAATTGGCTTTTGTCATTTTACAGCTCGGCAAGGACAGCACTGTGCTAGTCCTATGCTTAAAGACTTTGCTGTACAAATGGCAAAAGACTTTGTCCTTTTCTATCTCGGCGTGGATGGCACTGAGCTAATCCTATGCTTAAAGATTTTGATAGAAAAACCGATATTTGAGGTGAGCAGATCTAGAGTGTCGCTGATGTTGAGAGTGCTCCATACAGGAGCTGCTTTCGACCTAAACTTGAGAACTACCCAGAGTTCTCTGCTTCTTTTTTGCATAATTTATTCGTCACTCTATGCCTGAAAGGGTATTTCATTGACTTATACTGGGTGCTCCCTTGTGTCTGGACAAAGCTATACTTCTCTGAAGAGCTCTAATTAGAGCGAAACACTGTGTCAGGGGTTGCTTTTACTCATTTCAGGTTGGCTTGATTGGTATTTTACCCATTCAAAGCAGTAATACTGTGCCTGGAGTGGTAATTGGCTTTTGTCATTTTACAGATCGGCAAGGACAGCACTGTGCTAGTCCTATGCTTAAAGGCTTTGCTGTACAAATGGCAAAAGACTTTGTCCTTTTCTATCTCGGCGTGGTTGGCACTGTGCTAATCCTATGCTTAAAGATTTTGATAGAAAAACAGCCATTTGAGGTGAGCAGATCTAGAGTGTCGCTGGTGTTGAGAGTGCTCCATTCAGGATCTGCTTTCCACCTAAACTTGAGAACTACCCAGAGTTCTCTGCTTCTTTTTTGCATAATTTATTCGTCACTCTATGCCTGAAAGGGTATTTCATTGACTTATACTGGGTGCTCCCTTGTGTCTGGACAAAGCTATACCTCTCTGAAGAGCTCTAATTAGAGCGAAACACTTTGTCAGGGGTTGCTTTTACTCATTTCAGGTTGGCTTGATTGGTATTTTACCAATTCAAAGCTGTAATACTGTGCCTGGAGTGGTAATTGGCTTTTGTCATTTTACAGCTCGGCAAGGACAGCACTGTGCTAGTCCTATGCTTAAAGACTTTGCTGTACAAATGGTAAAAGAATTTGTCCTTTTCTATCTCGGCGTGGATGGCACTGAGCTAATCCTATGCTTAAAGATTTTGATTGAAAAACCGACATTTGAGGTGAGCAGATCTAGAGTGTCGCTGATGTTGAGAGTGCTCCATACAGGAGCTGCTTTCGACCTAAACTTGAGAACTACCCAGAGTTCTCTGCTTCTTTTTTGCATACTTTATTCGTCACTCTATGCCTGAAAGGGTATTTCATCGACTTATACTGGGTGCTACCTTGTGTCTGGACAAAGCTATACCTCTCTGAAGAGCTCTAATTAGAGCAAAACACTGTGTCAGGGGTTGCTTTTACTCATTTCAGGTTGGCTTGATTGGTATTTTACCCATTCAAAGCTGTAATACTGTGCCTGGAGTGGTAATTGGCTTTTGTCATTTTACAGATCGGCAAGGACAGCACTGTGCTAGTCCTATGCTTAAAGACTTTGCTGTACAAATGGCAAAATACTTTGTCCTTTTCTATCTCGGCGTGGTTGGCACTGTGCTAATCCTATGCTTAAATATTTTGATAGAAAAAACAGACATTTGAGGTGAGCAGATCTAGAGTGTCGCTGGTGTTGAGAGTGCTCCATACAGAAGCTGCTTTCCACCTAATCTTGAGAACTACCCAGAGTTCTCTGCTTCTTTTTTGCATAATTTATTCGTCACTCTATTCCTGAAAGGGTATTTCATTGACTTATACTGGGTGCTCCCTTGTGTCTGGACAAAGTTATACCTCTCTGAAGAGCTCTAATTAGAGCGAAACACTGTGTCAGGGGTTGCTTTTACTCATTTCAGGTTGGCTTGATTGCTATTTTACCCATTCAAAGCTGTAATACTGTGCCTGGAGTGGTAATTGGCTTTTGTCATTTTACAGATCGACAAGGACAGCACTGTGCTAGTCCTATGCCTAAAGACTTTGCTGTACAAATGGCAAAAGACTTTGTCCTTTTCTATCTCGGCGTGGTTGGCACTGTGCTAATCCTATGCTTAAAGATTTTGATAGAAAAACAGACATTTGAGGTGAGCAGATCTAGAGTGTCGCTGGTGTTGAGAGTGCTCCATACAGGAGCTGCTTTCCACCTAAACTTGAGAACTACCCAGAGTTCTCTGCTTCTTTTTTGCATAATTTATTCATCGCTCTATGCCTGAAAGGGTATTTTTTTTACTTATACTGTGTGCTCCCTTGTGTCTGGACAAAGCTATACCTCTCTGAAGAGCTCTAATTAGAGCGAAACACTGTGTCAGGGGTTGCTTTTACTTATTTCAGGTTGGTTTGATTGGTATTTTACCAATTCAAAGCTGTAATACTGTGCCTGGAGTGGTAATTGGCTTTTGTCATTTTACAGCTCGGCAAGGACAGCACTGTGCTAGTCCTATGCTTAAAGACTTTGCTGTACAAATGGCAAAAGACTTTGTCCTTTTCTATCTCGGCGTGGATGGCACTGAGCTAATCCTATGCTTAAAGATTTTGATAGAAAAACCGATATTTGAGGTGAGCAGATCTAGAGTGTCGCTGATGTTGAGAGTGCTCCATACAGGAGCTGCTTTCGACCTAAACTTGAGAACTACCCAGAGTTCTCTGCTTCTTTTTTGCATAATTTATTCGTCACTCTATGCCTGAAAGGGTATTTCATTGACTTATACTGGGTGCTCCCTTGTGTCTGAACAAAGCTATACTTCTCTGAAGAGCTCTAATTAGAGCGAAACACTGTGTCAGGGGTTGCTTTTACTCATTTCAGGTTGGCTTGATTGGTATTTTACCCATTCAAAGCAGTAATACTGTGCCTGGAGTGGTAATTGGCTTTTGTCATTTTACAGATCGGCAAGGACAGCACTGTGCTAGTCCTATGCTTAAAGGCTTTGCTGTACAAATGGCAAAAGACTTTGTCCTTTTCTATCTCGGCGTGGTTGGCACTGTGCTAATCCTATGCTTAAAGATTTTGATAGAAAAACAGCCATTTGAGGTGAGCAGATCTAGAGTGTCGCTGGTGTTGAGAGTGCTCCATACAGGATCTGCTTTCCACCTAAACTTGAGAACTACCCAGAGTTCTCTGCTTCTTTTTTGCATAATTTATTCGTCACTCTATGCCTGAAAGGGTATTTCATTGACTTATACTGGGTGCTCCCTTGTGTCTGGACAAAGCTATACCTCTCTGAAGAGCTCTAATTAGAGCGAAACACTTTGTCAGGGGTTGCTTTTACTCATTTCAGGTTGGCTTGATTGGTATTTTACCAATTCAAAGCTGTAATACTGTGCCTGGAGTGGTAATTGGCTTTTGTCATTTTACAGCTCGGCAAGGACAGCACTGTGCTAGTCCTATGCTTAAAGACTTTGCTGTACAAATGGTAAAAGAATTTGTCCTTTTCTATCTCGGCGTGGATGGCACTGAGCTAATCCTATGCTTAAAGATTTTGATTGAAAAACCGACATTTGAGGTGAGCAGATCTAGAGTGTCGCTGATGTTGAGAGTGCTCCATACAGGAGCTGCTTTCGACCTAAACTTGAGAACTACCCAGAGTTCTCTGCTTCTTTTTTGCATACTTTATTCGTCACTCTATGCCTGAAAGGGTATTTCATCGACTTATACTGGGTGCTACCTTGTGTCTGGACAAAGCTATACCTCTCTGAAGAGCTCTAATTAGAGCGAAACACTGTGTCAGGGGTTGCTTTTACTCATTTCAGGTTGGCTTGATTGGTATTTTACCCATTCAAAACTGTAATACTGTGCCTGGAGTGGTAATTGGCTTTTGTCATTTTACAGATCGGCAAGGACAGCACTGTGCTAGTCCTATGCTTAAAGACTTTGCTGTACAAATGGCAAAATACTTTGTCCTTTTCTATCTCGGCGTGGTTGGCACTGTGCTAATCCTATGCTTAAATATTTTGATAGAAAAACAGACATTTGAGGTGAGCAGATCTAGAGTGTCGCTGGTGTTGAGAGTGCTCCATACAGAAGCTGCTTTCCACCTAATCTTGAGAACTACCCAGAGTTCTCTGCTTCTTTTTTGCATAATTTATTCGTCACTCTATGCCTGAAAGGGTATTTCATTGACTTATACTGGGTGCTCCCTTGTGTCTGGACAAAGTTATACCTCTCTGAAGAGCTCTAATTAGAGCGAAACACTGTGTCAGGAGTTGCTTTTACTCATTTCAGGTTGGCTTGATTGCTATTTTACCCATTCAAAGCTGTAATACTGTGCCTGGAGTGGTAATTGGCTTTTGTCATTTTACAGATCGACAAGGACAGCACTGTGCTAGTCCTATGCTTAAAGACTTTGCTGTACAAATGGCAAAAGACTTTGTCCTTTTCTATCTCGGCGTGGTTGGCACTGTGCTAATCCTATGCTTAAAGATTTTGATAGAACAACAGACATTTGAGGTGAGCAGATCTAGAGTGTCGCTGGTGTTGAGAGTGCTCCATACAGGAGCTGCTTTCCACCTAAACTTGAGAACTACCCAGAGTTCTCTGCTTCTTTTTTGCATAATTTATTCGTCACTCTATGCCTGAAAGGGTATTTTTTTGACTTATACTGTGTGCTCCCTTGTGTCTGGACAAAGCTATACCTCTCTGAAGAGCTCTAATTAGAGCGAAACACTGTGTCAGGGGTTGCTTTTACTTATTTCAGGTTGGTTTGATTGGTATTTTACCAATTCAAAGCTGTAATACTGTGCCTGGAGTGGTAATTGGCTTTTGTCATTTTACAGCTCGGCAAGGACAGCACTGTGCTAGTCCTATGCTTAAAGACTTTGCTGTACAAATGGCAAAAGACTTTGTCCTTTTCTATCTCGGCGTGGATGGCACTGAGCTAATCGTATGCTTAAAGATTTTGATAGAAAAACCGATATTTGAGATGAGCAGATCTAGAGTGTCGCTGATGTTGAGAGTGCTCCATACAGGAGCTGCTTTCGACCTAAACTTGAGAACTACCCAGAGTTCTCTGCTTCTTTTTTGCATACTTTATTCGTCACTCTATGCCTGAAAGGGTATTTCATTGACTTATACTGGGTGCTACCTTGTGTCTGGACAAAGCTATACCTCTCTGAAGAGCTCTAATTAGAGCGAAACACTGTGTCAGGGGTTGCTTTTACTCATTTCAGGTTGGCTTGATTGGTATTTTACCCATTCAAAGCTGTAATACTGTGCCTGGAGTGGTAATTGGCTTTTGTCATTTTACAGATCGGCAAGGACAGCACTGTGCTAGTCCTATGCTTAAAGACTTTGCTGTACAAATGGCAAAATACTTTGTCCTTTTCTATCTCGGCGTGGTTGGCACTGTGCTAATCCTATGCTTAAATATTTTGATAGAAAAACAGACATTTGAGGTGAGCAGATCTAGAGTGTCGCTGGTGTTGAGAGTGCTCCATACAGAAGCTGCTTTCCACCTCATCTTGAGAACTACCCAGAGTTCTCTGCTTCTTTTTTGCATAATTTATTCGTCACTCTATGCCTGAAAGGGTATTTCATTGACTTATACTGGGTGCTCCCTTGTGTCTGGACAAAGTTATACCTCTCTGAAGAGCTCTAATTAGAGCGAAACACTGTGTCAGGGGTTGCTTTTACTCATTTCAGGTTGGCTTGATTGCTATTTTACCCATTCAAAGCTGTAATACTGTGCCTGGAGTGGTAATTGGCTTTTGTCATTTTACAGATCGACAAGGACAGCACTGTGCTAGTCCTATGCTTAAAGACTTTGCTGTACAAATGGCAAAAGACTTTGTCCTTTTCTATCTCGGCGTGGTTGGCACTGTGCTAATCCTATGCTTAAAGATTTTGATAGAAAAACAGACATTTGAGGTGAGCAGATCTAGAGTGTCGCTGGTGTTGAGAGTGCTCCATACAGGAGCTGCTTTCCACCTAAACTTGAGAACTACCCAGAGTTCTCTGCTTCTTTTTTGCATAATTTATTCATCACTCTATGCCTGAAAGGGTATTTTTTTGACTTATACTGTGTGCTCCCTTGTGTCTGGACAAAGCTATACCTCTCTGAAGAGCTCTAATTAGAGCGAAACACTGTGTCAGGGGTTGCTTTTACTTATTTCAGGTTGGTTTGATTGGTATTTTACCAATTCAAAGCTGTAATACTGTGCCTGGAGTGGTAATTGGCTTTTGTCATTTTACAGCTCGGCAAGGACAGCACTGTGCTAGTCCTATGCTTTAAGACTTTGCTGTAAAAAATGGCAAAAGACTTTGTCCTTTTCTATCTCGGCGTGGATGGCACTGAGCTAATCCTATGCTTAAAGATTTTGATAGAAAAACCGATATTTGAGGTGAGCAGATCTAGAGTGTCGCTGATCTTGAGAGTGCTCCATACAGGAGCTGCTTTCGACCTAAACTTGAGAACTACCCAGAGTTCTCTGCTTCTTTTTTGCATACTTTATTCGTCACTCTATGCCTGAAAGGGTATTTCTTTGACTTATACTGGGTGCTACCTTGTGTCTGGACAAAGCTATACCTCTCTGAAGAGCTCTAATTAGAGCGAAACACTGTGTCAGGGGTTGCTTTTACTCATTTCAGGTTGGCTTGATTGGTATTTTACCCATTCAAAGCTGTAATACTGTGCCTGGAATGGTAATTGGCTTTTGTCATTTTACAGATCGGCAAGGACAGCACTGTGCTAGTCCTATGCTTAAAGACTTTGCTGTACAAATGGAAAAAGACTTTGTCCTTTTCTATCTCGGCGTGGTTGGCACTGTGCTAATCCTATGCTTAAATATTTTGATAGAAAAACAGACATTTGAGGTGAGCAGATCTAGAGTGTCGCTGGTGTTGAGAGTGCTCCATACAGGAGCTGCTTTCCACCTAAACTTGAGAACTACCCAGAGTTCTCTGCTTCTTTTTTGCATAATGTATTCGTCACTCTATGCCTGAAAGGGTATTTCATTGACTTATACTGGGTGCTCCCTTGTGTCTGGACAAAGCTATACCTCTCTGAAGAGCTCTAATTAGAGCGAAACACTGTGTCAGGGGATGCTTTTACTCATTTCAGGTTGGCTTGATTGGTATTTTACCTATTCAAAGCTGTAATACTGTGCCTGGAGTGGTAATTGGCTTTTGTCATTTTACAGCTCGGCAAGGACAGCACTGTGCTAGTCCTATGCTTAAAGACTTTGCTGTACAAATGGCAAAAGACTTTGACCTTTTCTATTTCGGTGTAGTGGGCACTGTGCTAATCCTATGCTTACAGATTTTGATAGAAAAACAGACATTTGAGGTGAGCAGATCTAGAGTGTCGCTGGTGTTGAGAGTGCTCCATACAGGAGCTGCTTTCCACCTTAACTTGAGAACTACCCAGAGTTCTCTGCTTCTTTTTTGCATAATTTATTCGTCACTCTATGCCTGAAAGGGTATTTCATTGACTTATACTGGGTGCTCCCTTGTGTCTGGACAAAGCTATACTTCTCTGAAGAGCTCTAATTAGAGCGAAACACTGTGTCAGGGGTTGCTTTTACTCATTTCAGGTTGGCTTGATTGGTATTTTACCAATTCAAAGCTGTAATACTGTGTCTGGAGTGGTAATTGGTTTTTGTCAATTTACAGCTCGGCAAAGACAGCACTGTGCTAGTCCTATGCTTAAAGACTTTGCTGTACAAATGGCAAAAGACTTTGTCCTTTTCTATCTCGGCGTGGTTGGCACTGTGCTAATCCTATGCTTAAGGATTTTGGTAGAAAAACCGACATTTGAGGTGAGCAGATCTAGAGTGTCGCTGATGTTGAGAGTGCTCCATATAGGAGCTGCTTTCGACCTAAACTTGAGAACTACCCAGAGTTCTCTGCTTCTTTTTTGCATAATTTATTCGTCACTCTATGCCTGAAAGGGTATTTCATTGACTTATACTGGGTGCTCCCTTGTGTCTGGACAAAGCTATACCTCTCTGAAGAGCTCTAATTAGAGCGAAACATTGTGTCAGGGGTTGCTTTTGCTCATTTCAGGTTGGCTTGATTGGTATTTTACCTAGTCAAAGCTGTAATACTGTGCCTGGAGTGGTAATTGGCTTTTGTCATTTTACAGCTCGGCAAGGACAGCACTGTGCTAGTCCTATGCTTAAAGACTTTGTTGTACAAATGGCAAAAGACTTTGTCCTTTTCTATCTCGGCGTGGTTGGCACTGTGCTAATTCTATGCTTAAAGATTTTGATAGAAAAACAGACATTTGAGGTGAGCAGATCTAGAGTGTCGCTGATGTTGAGAGTGCTCCATGCAGGAGCTGCTTTCGACCTAAACTTGAGAACTACCCAGAGTTCTCTGCTTCGTTTTTGCATACTTTATTCCTCACTCTATGCCTGAAAGGGTATTTCATTGACTTATACTGGGTGCTCCCTTGTGTCTGGACAAAGATATACCTCTCTGAAGAGCTCTAATTAGAACGAAACACTGTGTCAGGGGTTGCTTTTACTCATTTCAGGTTGGCTTGATTGGTATTTTACCAATTCAAAGCTGTAATACTGTGTCTGGAGTGGTAATTGGTTTTTGTCAATTTACAGCTCGGCAAAGACAGCACTGTGCTAGTCCTATGCTTAAAGACTTTGCTGTACAAATGGCAAAAGACTTTGTCCTTTTCTATCTCGGCGTGGTTGGCACTGTGCTAATCCTATGCTTAAAGATTTTGGTAGAAAAAACGACATTTGAGGTGAGCAGATCTAGAGTGTCGCTGATGTTGAGAGTGCTCCATATAGGAGCTGCTTTCGACCTAAACTTGAGAACTACCCAGAGTTCTCTGCTTCTTTTTTGCATAATTTATTCGTCACTCTATGCCTGAAAGGGTATTTCATTGACTTATACTGGGTGCTCCCTTGTGTCTGGACAAAGCTATACCTCTCTGAAGAGCTCTAATTAGAGCGAAACATTGTGTCAGGGGTTGCTTTTGCTCATTTCAGGTTGGCTTGATTGGTATTTTACCTATTCAAAGCTGTAATACTGTGCCTGGAGTGGTAATTGGCTTTTGTCATTTTACAGCTCGGCAAGGACAGCACTGTGCTAGTCCTATGCTTAAAGACTTTGTTGTACAAATGGCAAAAGACTTTGTCCTTTTCTATCTCGGCGTGGTTGGCACTGTGCTAATTCTATGCTTAAAGATTTTGATAGAAAAACAGACATTTGAGGTGAGCAGATCTAGAGTGTCGCTGATGTTGAGAGTGCTCCATACAGGAGCTGCTTTCGACCTAAACTTGAGAACTACCCAGAGTTCTCTGCTTCTTTTTTGCATACTTTATTCCTCACTCTATGCCTGAAAGGTTATTTCATTGACTTATACTGGGTGCTCCCTTGTGTCTGGACAAAGATATACCTCTCTGAAGAGCTCTAATTAGAGCGAAACACTGTGTCAGGGGTTGCTTTTACTCATTTCAGGTTGGCTTGATTGGTATTTTACCCATTCATAGCTGTACTACTGTGCCTGGAGTGGTAATTTGCTTTTGTCATTTTACAGATCGGCAAGGACAGCACTGTGCTAGTCCTATGCTTAAAGACTTTGCTGTACAAATGGCAAAAGACTTGTCCTTTTCTATCTCGGCGTGGATAGCACTGTGCTAATCCTATGCTTAAAGATTTTGATAGAAAAACAGACATTTGAGGTGAGCAGATCTAGAGTGTCGCTGGTGTTGAGAGTGCTCCATACAGAAGCTGCTTTCCACCCAATCTTGAGAACTACCCAGAGTTCTCTGCTTTTTTTTTGCATAATTTATTAGTCACTCTATGCCTGAAAGGATATTTCATTGACTTATACTGGGTGCTCCCTTGTGTCTGGACAAAGCTATACCTCTCTGAAGAGCTCTAGTTAGAGCGAAACACTGTGTCAGGGGTTGCTTTTCCTCATTTCAGGTTGGCTTGTTTGGTATTTTACCAATTCAAAGATGTAATACTGTGCCTGGAGTGGTAATTGGTTTTTGTCATTTTACTGCTCGGCAAGGACAGCACTGTGCTAATCCTATGCTTAAAGACTTTGCTGTACAAATGGCAAAAGACTTTGTCCTTTTCTATCTCGACGTGGATGGCACTGTGCTAATCCTATGCTTAAAGATTTTGATAGAAAAACAGACATTTGAGGTGAGCAGATCTAGAGTGTCGCTGGTGTTGAGAGTGCTCCATACAGAAGCTGCTTTCCACCTAATCTTGAGAACTACCCAGAGTTCTCTGCTTCTTTTTTGCATAATTTATTTGTCACTCTATGCCTGAAAGGGTATTTTTTTTACTTATACTGGGTGCTCCCTTGTGTCTGGACAAAGCTATACCTCTCTGAAGAGCTCTAATTAGAGCGAAAAACTGTGTCAGGGGTTGCTTTTACTCATTTCAGGTTGGCTTGATTGGTATTTTACCCATTCAAAGCTGTACTACTGTGCCTGGAGTGGTAATTGGCTTTTGTCATTTTACAGCTCGGCAAGGACAGCACTGTGCTAGTCCTATGCTTAAAGACTTTGCTGTACAAATGGCAAAAGACTTGTCCTTTTCTATCTCGGTGTGGATGGCACTGTGCTAATCCTATGCTTAAAGATTTAGATGGAAAAACAGACATTTGAGGTGAGCAGATCGAGAGTGTCGCTGGTGTTGAGAGTGCTCAATACCAGAGCTGCTTTCCACCTAAACTTGAGAGCTACCCAGAGTTCTCTGCTTCTTTTTTGCATAATTTATTCGTCACTCTATGCCTGAAAGGGTATTTCTTTGACTTATACTGGGTGCTCCCTTGTGTCTGGACAAAGCTATACTTCTCCGAAAAGCTCTAATTAGAGTGAAACACTGTGTCAGGGGTTGCTTTTACTCATTTCAGGTTGGCTTGATTGGTATTTTACCAATTCAAAGCTGTAATACAGTGTCTGGAGTGGTAATTGGCTTTTGTCAATTTACAGCTCGGCAAAGACAGCACTGTGCTAGTCCTATGCTTAAAGACTTTGCTGTACAAATGGCAAAAGACTTTGTCCTTTTCTATCTCGGCGTGGTTGGCACTGTGCTAATCCTATGCTTAAAGATTTTGGTAGAAAAAACGACATTTGAGGTGAGCAGATCTAGAGTGTCGCTGATGTTGAGAGTGCTCCATATAGGAGCTGCTTTCGACCTAAACTTGAGAACTACCCAGAGTTCTCGGCTTCTTTTTTGCATAATTTATTCGTCACTCTATGCCTGAAAGGGTATTTCATTGACTTATACTGGGTGCTCCCTTGTGTCTGGACAAAGCTATACCTCTCTGAAGAGCTCTAATTAGAGCGAAACATTGTGTCAGGGGTTGCTTTTGCTCATTTCAGGTTGGCTTGATTGGTATTTTACCTATTCAAAGCTGTAATACTGTGCCTGGAGTGGTAATTGGCTTTTGTCATTTTACAGCTCGGCAAGGACAGCACTGTGCTAGTCCGATGCTTAAAGACTTTGTTGTACAAATGGCAAAAGACTTTGTCCTTTATCTCGGCGTGGTTGGCACTGTGCTAATTCTATGCTTGAAGATTTTGATAGAAAAACAGACATTTGAGGTGAGCAGATCTAGAGTGTCGCTGATGTTGAGAGTGCTCCATACAGGAGCTGCTTTCGACCTAAACTTGAGAACTACCCAGAGTTCTCTGCTTCTTTTTTGCATACTTTATTCCTCACTCTATGCCTGAAAGGGTATTTCATTGACTTATACTGGGTGCTCCCTTGTGTCTGGACAAAGATATACCTCTCTGAAGAGCTCTAATTAGAGCGAAACACTGTGTCAGGGGTTGCTTTTACTCATTTCAGGTTGGCTTGATTGGTATTTTACCCATTCATAGCTGTACTACTGTGCCTGGAGTGGTAATTTGCTTTTGTCATTTTACAGATCGGCAAGGACAGCACTGTGCTAGTCCTATGCTTAAAGACTTTGCTGTACAAATGGCAAAAGACTTGTCCTTTTCTATCTCGGCGTGGATAGCACTGTGCTAATCCTATGCTTGAAGATTTTGATAGAAAAACAGACATTTGAGGTGAGCAGATCTAGAGTGTCGCTGGTGTTGAGAGTGCTCCATACAGAAGCTGCTTTCCACCCAATCTTGAGAACTACCCAGAGTTCTCTGCTTTTTTTTTGCATAATTTATTAGTCACTCTATGCCTGAAAGGATATTTCATTGACTTATACTGGGTGCTCCCTTGTGTCTGGACAAAGCTATACCTCTCTGAAGAGCTCTAGTTAGAGCGAAACACTGTGTCAGGGGTTGCTTTTCCTCATTTCAGGTTGGCTTGTTTGGTATTTTACCAATTCAAAGATGTAATACTGTGCCTGGAGTGGTAATTGGTTTTTGTCATTTTACTGCTCGGCAAGGACAGCACTGTGCTAATCCTATGCTTAAAGACTTTGCTGTACAAATGGCAAAAGACTTTGTCCTTTTCTATCTCGACGTGGATGGCACTGTGCTAATCCTATGCTTAAAGATTTTGATAGAAAAACAGACATTTGAGGTGAGCAGATCTAGAGTGTCGCTGGTGTTGAGAGTGCTCCATACAGAAGCTGCTTTCCACCTAATCTTGAGAACTACCCAGAGTTCTCTGCTTCTTTTTTGCATAATTTATTTGTCACTCTATGCCTGAAAGGGTATTTTTTTTACTTATACTGGGTGCTCCCTTGTGTCTGGACAAAGCTATACCTCTCTGAAGAGCTCTAATTAGAGCGAAACACTGTGTCAGGGGTTGCTTTTACTCATTTCAGGTTGGCTTCATTGGTATTTTACCCATTCAAAGCTGTACTACTGTGCCTGGAGTGGTAATTGGCTTTTGTCATTTTACAGCTCGGCAAGGACAGCACTGTGCTAGTCCTATGCTTAAAGACTTTGCTGTACAAATGGCAAAAGACTTGTCCTTTTCTATCTCGGTGTGGATGGCACTGTGCTAATCCTATGCTTAAAGATTTAGATGGAAAAACAGACATTTGAGGTGAGCAGATCGAGAGTGTCGCTGGTGTTGAGAGTGCTCAATACAGGAGCTGCTTTCCACCTAAACTTGAGAGCTACCCAGAGTTCTCTGCTTCTTTTTTGCATAATTTATTCGTCACTCTATGCCTGAAAGGGTATTGCTTTGACTTATACTGGGTGCTCCCTTGTGTCTGGACAAAGCTATACCTCTCTGAAGAGCTCTAATTAGAGCGAAACACTGTGTCAGGGGTTGTTTTTACTCATTTCAGGTTGGTTTGATTGGTATTTTACCAATTCAAAGCTGTAATACTGTGTCTGGAGTGGTAATTGGCTTTTGTCAATTTACAGCTCGGCAAAGACAGCACTGTGCTAGTCCTATGCTTAAAGACTTTGCTGTACAAATGGCAAAAGACTTTGTCCTTTTCTATCTCGGCGTGGTTGGCACTGTGCTAATCCTATGCTTAAAGATTTTGGTAGAAAAACCGACATTTGAGGTGAGCAGATCTAGAGTGTCGCTGATGTTGAGAGTGCTCCATACAGGAGCTGCTTTCGACCTAAACTTGAAAACTACCCAGAGTTCTCTGCTTCTTTTTTGCATAATTTATTCGTCACTCTATGCCTGAAAGGGTATTTCATTGACTTATACTGGGTGCTCCCTTGTGTCTGGACAAAGCTATACCTCTCTGAAGAGCTCTGATTAGAGCGAAACACTGTGTCAGGGGTTGCTTTTGCTCATTTCAGGTTGGCTTGATTGGTATTTTACCTATTCAAAGCTATAATACTGTGCCTGGAGTGGTAATTGGCTTTTGTCATTTTACAGCTCGGCAAGGACAGCACTGTGCTAGTCCTATGCTTAAAGACTTTGTTGTACAAATGGCAATAGACATTGTCCTTTTCTATCTCGGCGTGGTTGGCACTGTGCTAATTCTATGCTTAAAGATTTTGATAGAAAAACAGACATTTGAGGTGAGCAGATCTAGAGTGTCGCTGATGTTGAGAGTGCTCCATGCAGGAGCTGCTTTCGACCTAAACTTGAGAACTACCCAGAGTTCTCTGCTTCTTTTTTGCATACTTTATTCCTCACTCTATGCCTGAAAGGGTATTTCATTGACTTATACTGGGTGCTCCCTTGTGTCTGGACAAAGCTATACCTCTCTGAAGAGCTCTAATTAGAGCGAAACACTGTGTCAGGGGTTGCTTTTACTCATTTCAGGTTGGCTTGATTTTACCCATTCAAAGCTGTAATACTGTGCCTGGAGTGGTAATTGGCTTTTGTCATTTTACAGCTCGGCAAGGACAGCACTGTGCTAATCCTATGCTTAAAGACTTTGCTGTACAAATGGCAAAAGACTTTGTCCTTTTCTATCTCGGCGTGGATGGCACTGTGCTAATGCTATGCTTAAAGATTTTGATAGAAAAACAGACATTTGAGGTGAGCAGATCTAGAGTGTCGCTGGTGTTGAGAGTGCTCCATACAGAAGCTGCTTTCCACCTAATCTTGAGAACTACCCAGAGTTCTCTGCTTCTTTTTTGCATAATTTATTTGTCACTCTATGCCTGAAAGGGTATTTTTTTTACTTATACTGGGTGCTCCCTTGTGTCTGGACAAAGCTATACCTCCCTGAAGAGCTCTAATTAGAGCGAAACACTGTGTCAGGGGTTGCTTTTACTCATTTCAGGTTGGCTTGATTGGTATTTTACCCATTCAAAGCTGTACTACTGTGCCTGGAGTGGTAATTGGCTTTTGTCATTTTACAGCTCGGCAAGGACAGCACTGTGCTAGTCCTATGCTTAAAGACTTTGCTGTACAAATGGCAAAAGACTTGTCCTTTTCTATCTCGGCGTGGATGGCACTGTGCTAATCCTATGCTTAAAGATTTAGATGGAAAAACAGACATTTGAGGTGAGCAGATCTAGAGTGTCGCTGGTGTTGAGAGTGCTCAATACCGGAGCTGCTTTTCACCTAAACTTGAGAGCTACCCAGAGTTCTCTGCTTCTTTTTTGCATAATTTATTCGTCACTCTATGCCTGAAAGGGTATTTCTTTGACTTATACTGGGTGCTCCCTTGTGTCTGGACAAAGCTATACCTCTCTGAAGAGCTCTATTTAGAGTGAAACACTGTGTCAGGGGCTGTTTTTACTCATTTCAGGTTGGTTTGATTGGTATTTTACCAATTCAAAGCTGTAATACTGTGCCTGGAGTGGTAATTGGCTTTTGTCATTTTACAGATCGGCAAGGACAGCACTGTGCTAGTCCTATCCTTAAAGACTTTGCTGTACAAATGGCAAAAGACTTTGGGGCATATCAACAAGGGCTTTATCTCTGCTTTTTTGGCTTTAAAAGCCAAAAAAGGAGAGATAAAACTAGCGTCCTATCAACAACAGGGTGCTAACATGCAAATTTGCATGTTAGCACCCTTTTACTCTACGCTTCCCCTTGCATCTCTAATGAGATGCAAAGGGGGCGTTCCAGAGTAAAATAATAGGAGAAATGTCGCTAAGCGACATTTCTCCTATTATCAAGAATGTCGCTAACCCTGTTAGAGACAAAAAAAGCAGCGGTAACCGCGGTTAGCGCTGTTTTTTTACGTCTGGTATTTTTCAGACTTAGCCATGATATCCTATGGAAGGAGGATATCATGGCTAAGTTTGCCTGTCCATATCAACAAGGTAACGTGAGATTATCGCTGGGTTTCCAGCGATAATCTCACGTTAGCCTGTTAGCGTGAGGATTTTTATCGTTATTGAGATAAGCGTTGCTAATAGCACGCTATCTCAGCGATAAAAATTCACGCTAGCCGGCGATAATTATCCTAGCGCTAAGTGCGCTTAGAGATAATTATCACCGGTTGTTGTTGATATGCCCCTTAGTCCTTTTCTATCTCGGCGTGGTTGGCACTGTGCTAATCCTATGCTTAAATATTTTGATAGAAAAACAGACATTTGAGGTGAGCAGATCTAGAGTGTCGCTGGTGTTGAGAGTGCTCCATACAGGAGTTGCTTTCCACCTAAACTTGAGAACTACCCAGAGTACTCCGCTTCTTTTTTGCATAATTTATTCGTCACTCTATGCCTGAAAGGGTATTTCTTTGACTTATACTGGGTGCTCCCTTGTGTCTGGACAAAGCTATACTTCTCTGAAGAGCTCTAATTAGAGTGAAACACTGTGTCAGGGGTTGCTTTTCCTCATTTCAGGTTGGCTTGTTTGGTATTTTACCAATTCAAAGATGTAATACTGTGCCTGGAGTGGTAATTGGCTTTTGTCATTTTACAGCTCGGCAAGGACAGCACTGTGCTAATCCTATGCTTAAAGACTTTGCTGTACAAATGGCAAAAGACTTTGTCCTTTTCTATCTCGGTGTGGATGGCACTGTGCTAATCCTATGCTTAAAGATTTTGATAGAAAAACAGACATTTGAGGTGAGCAGATCTAGAGTGTCGCTGGTGTTGAGAGTGCTCCATACAGAAGCTGATTTCCACCTAATCTTGAGAACTACCCAGAGTTCTCTGCTTCTTTTTTGCATAATTTATTCGTCACTCTATACCTGAAAGGGTAATTTATTGACTTATACTGGGTGCTCCCTTGTGTCTGGACAAAGCTATACCTCTCTGAAGAGCTCTAATTAGAGCGAAACACTGTGTCAGGGGTTGTTTTTACTCATTTCAGGTTGGTGTGATTGGTATTTTACCAATTCAAAGCTGTAATACTGTGCCTGGAGTGGTAATTGGCTTTTGTCATTTTACAGCTCGGCAAGGACAGCACTGTGCTAGTCCTATGCTTAAAGACTTTGCTGTACAAATGGCAAAAGACTTTGTCCTTTTCTATCTCGGCGTGGATGGCACTGAGCTAATCCTATGCTTAAAGATTTTGATTGAAAAACCGACATTTGAGGTGAGCAGATCTAGAGTGTCGCTGATGTTGAGAGTGCTCCATACAGGAACTGCTTTCGACCTAAACTTGAGAACTACCCAGAGTTCTCTGCTTCTTTTTTGCATACTTTATTCGTCACTCTATGCCTGAAATGGTATTTCATTGACTTATACTGGGTGCTCCCTTGTGTCTGGACAAAGCTATACCTCTCTGAAGAGCTCTAATTAGAGCGAAACACTGTGTCAGGGGTTGCTTTTACTCATTTCAGGTTGGCTTGATTGGTATTTTACCCATTCAAAGCTGTAATACTGTGCCTGGAGTGGTAATTGGCTTTTGTCATTTTACAGATCGGCAAGGACAGCACTGTGCTAGTCCTATGCTTAAAGACTTTGCTGTACAAATGGCAAAATACTTTGTCCTTTTCTATCTCGGCGTGGTTGGCACTGTGCTAATCCTATGCTTAAATATTTTGATAGAAAAACAGACATTTGAGGTGAGCAGATCTAGAGTGTCGCTGGTGTTGAGAGTGCTCCATACAGAAGCTGCTTTCCACCTAATCTTGAGAACTACCCAGAGTTCTCTGCTTCTTTTTTGCATAATTTTTTCGTCACTCTATGCCTGAAAGGGTATTTTTTTGACTTATACTGTGTGCTCCCTAGTGTCTGGACAAAGCTATACCTCTCTGAAGAGCTCTAATTAGAGCGAAACACTGTGTCAGGGGTTGCTTTTACTTATTTCAGGTTGGTTTGATTGGTATTTTACCAATTCAAAGCTGTAATACTGTGCCTGGAGTGGTAATTGGCTTTTGTCATTTTACAGCTCGGCAAGGACAGCACTGTGCTAGTCCTATGCTTAAAGACTTTGCTGTACAAATGGCAAAAGACTTTGTCCTTTTCTATCTCGGCGTGGATGGCACTGAGCTAATCCTATGCTTAAAGATTTTGATAGAAAAACCGATATTTGAGGTGAGCAGATCTAGAGTGTCGCTGATGTTGAGCGTGCTCCATACAGGAGCTGCTTTCGACCTAAACTTGAGAACTACCCAGAGTTCTCTGCTTCTTTTTTGCATACTTTATTCGTCACTCTATGCCTGAAAGGGTATTTCTTTGACTTATACTGGGTGCTACCTTGTGTCTGGACAAAGCTATACCTCTCTGAAGAGCTCTAATTAGAGCGAAACACTGTGTCAGGGGTTGCTTTTACTCATTTCAGGTTGGCTTGATTGGTATTTTACCCATTCAAAGCTGTAATACTGTGCCTGGAGTGGTAATTGGCTTTTGTCATTTTACAGATCGGCAAGGACAGCACTGTGCTAGTCCTATGCGTAAAGACTTTGCTGTACAAATGGCAAAAGACTTTGTCCTTTTCTATCTCGGCGTGGTTGGCACTGTGCTAATCCTATGCTTAAATATTTTGATAGAAAAACAGACATTTGAGGTGAGCAGATCTAGAGTGTCGCTGGTGTTGAGAGTGCTCCATACAGAAGCTGCTTTCCACCCAATCCTGAGAACTACCCAGAGTTCTCTGCTTCTTTTTTGCATAATTTATTCGTCACTCTATGCCTGAAAGGGTATTTCATTGACTTATACTGGGTGCTCCCTTGTGTCTGGACAAAGCTATACTTCTCTGAAGAGCTCTAATTAGAGCGAAACACTGTGTCAGGGGTTGCTTTTACTCATTTCAGGTTGGCTTGATTGGTATTTTACCCATTCAAAGCAGTAATACTGTGCCTGGAGTGGTAATTGGCTTTTGTCATTTTACAGATCGGCAAGGACAGCACTGTGCTAGACCTATGCTTAAAGGCTTTGCTGTACAAATGGCAAAAGACTTTGTCCTTTTCTATCTCGGCGTGGTTGGCACTGTGCTAATCCTATGCTTAAAGATTTTGATAGAAAAACAGCCATTTGAGGTGAGCAGATCTAGAGTGTCGCTGGTGTTGAGAGTGCTCCATACAGGATCTGCTTTCCACCTAAACTTGAGAACTACCCAGAGTTCTCTGCTTCTTTTTTGCATAATTTATTCGTCACTCTATGCCTGAAAGGGTATTTCATTGACTTATACTGGGTGCTCCCTTGTGTCTGGACAAAGCTATACCTCTCTGAAGAGCTCTAATTAGAGCGAAACACTTTGTCAGGGGTTGCTTTTACTCATTTCAGGTTGGCTTGATTGGTATTTTACCAATTCAAAGCTGTAATACTGTGCCTGGAGTGGTAATTGGCTTTTGTCATTTTACAGCTCGGCAAGGACAGCACTGTGCTAATCCTATGCTTAAAGACTTTGCTGTACAAATGGCAAAAGACTTTGTCCTTTTCTATCTCGGCGTGGATGGCACTGTGCTAATCCTATGCTTAAAGATTTTGATAGAAAAACAGACATTTGAGGTGAGCAGATCTAGAGTGTCGCTGGAGTTGAGAGTGCTCCATACAGAAGCTGCTTTCCACCTAATCTTGAGAACTACCCAGAGTTCTCTGCTTCTTTTTTGCATAATTTATTCGTCACTCTATACCTGAAAGGGTAATTTATTGACTTATACTGGGTGCTCCCTTGTGTCTGGACAAAGCTATACCTCTCTGAAGAGCTGTAATTAGAGCGAAACACTGTGTCAGGGGTTGTTTTTACTCATTTCAGGTTGGTGTGATTGGTATTTTACCAATTCAAAGCTGTAATACTGTGCCTGGAGTGGTAATTGGCTTTTGTCATTTTACAGCTCGGCAAGGACAGCACTGTGCTAGTCCTATGCTTAAAGACTTTGCTGTTCAAATGGTAAAAGAATTTGTCCTTTTCTATCTCGGCGTGGATGGCACTGAGCTAATCCTATGCTTAAAGATTTTGATTGAAAAACCGACATTTGAGGTGAGCAGATCTAGAGTGTCGCTGATGTTGAGAGTGCTCCATACAGGAGCTGCTTTCGACCTAAACTTGAGAACTACCCAGAGTTCTCTGCTTCTTTTTTGCATACTTTATTCGTCACTCTATGCCTGAAAGGGTATTTCATTGACTTATACTGGGTGCTACCTTGTGTCTGGACAAAGCTATACCTCTCTGAAGAGCTCTAATTAGAGCGAAACACTGTGTCAGGGGTTGCTTTTACTCATTTCAGGTTGGCTTGATTGGTATTTTACCCATTCAAAGCTGTAATACTGTGCCTGGAGTGGTAATTGGCTTTTGTCATTTTACAGATCGGCAAGGACAGCACTGTGCTAGTCCTATGCTTAAAGACTTTGCTGTACAAATGGCAAAATACTTTGTCCTTTTCTATCTCGGCGTGGTTGGCACTGTGCTAATCCTATGCTTAAATATTTTGATAGAAAAACAGACATTTGAGGTGAGCAGATCTAGAGTGTCGCTGGTGTTGAGAGTGCTCCATACAGAAGCTGCTTTCCACCTAATCTTGAGAACTACCCAGAGTTCTCTGCTTCTTTTTTGCATAATTTATTCGTCACTCTATGCCTGAAAGGGTATTTCATTGACTTATACTGGGTGCTCCCTTGTGTCTGGACAAAGTTATACCTCTCTGAAGAGCTCTAATTAGAGCGAAACACTGTGTCAGGGGTTGCTTTTACTCATTTCAGGTTGGCTTGATTGCTATTTTACCTATTCAAAGCTGTAATACTGTGCCTGGAGTGGTAATTGGCTTTTGTCATTTTACAGATCGACAAGGACAGCACTGTGCTAGTCCTATGCTTAAAGACTTTGCTGTACAAATGGCAAAAGACTTTGTCCTTTTCTATCTCGGCGTGGTTGGCACTGTGCTAATCCTATGCTTAAATATTTTGATAGAAAAACAGACATTTGAGGTGAGCAGATCTAGAGTGTCGCTGGTGTTGAGAGTGCTCCATACAGGAGCTGCTTTCCACCTAAACTTGAGAACTACCCAGAGTTCTCTGCTTCTTTTTTGCATAATTTATTCATCACTCTATGCCTGAAAGGGTATTTTTTTTACTTATACTGTGTGCTCCCTTGTGTCTGGACAAAGCTATACCTCTCTGAAGAGCTCTAATTAGAGCGAAACACTGTGTCAGGGGTTGCTTTTACTTATTTCAGGTTGGTTTGATTGGTATTTTACCAATTCAAAGCTGTAATACTGTGCCTGGAGTGGTAATTGGCTTTTGTCATTTTACAGCTCGGCAAGGACAGCACTGTGCTAGTCCTATGCTTAAAGACTTTGCTGTACAAATGGCAAAAGACTTTGTCCTTTTCTATCTCGGCGTGGATGGCACTGAGCTAATCCTATGCTTAAAGATTTTGATAGAAAAACCGATATTTGAGGTGAGCAGATCTAGAGTGTCGCTGATGTTGAGAGTGCTCCATACAGGAGCTGCTTTCGACCTAAACTTGAGAACTACCCAGAGTTCTCTGCTTCTTTTTTGCATACTTTATTCGTCACTCTATGCCTGAAAGGGTATTTCTTTGACTTATACTGGGTGCTACCTTGTGTCTGGACAAAGCTATACCTCTCTGAAGAGCTCTAATTAGAGCGAAACACTGTGTCAGGGGTTGCTTTTACTCATTTCAGGTTGGCTTGATTGGTATTTTACCCATTCAAAGCTGTAATACTGTGCCTGGAGTGGTAATTGGCTTTTGTCATTTTACAGATCGGCAAGGACAGCACTGTGCTAGTCCTATGCTTAAAGACTTTGCTGTACAAATGGCAAAAGACTTTGTCCTTTTCTATTTCGGCGTGGTTGGCACTGTGCTAATCCTATGCTTAAATATTTTGATAGAAAAACAGACATTTGAGGTGAGCAGATCTAGAGTGTCGCTGGTGTTGAGAGTGCTCCATACAGGAGCTGCTTTCCACCTAAACTTGAGAACTACCCAGAGTTCTCTGCTTCTTTTTTGCATAATGTATTCATCACTCTATGCCTGAAAGGGTATTTCATTGACTTATACTGGGTGCTCCCTTGTGTCTGGACAAAGCTATTCCTCTCTGAAGAGCTCTAATTAGAGCGAAACACTGTGTCAGGGGTTGCTTTTACTCATTTCAGGTTTGCTTGATTGGTATTTTACCTATTCAAAGCTGTAATACTGTGCCTGGAGTGGTAATTGGCTTTTGTCATTTTACAGCTCGGCAAGGACAGCACTGTGCTAGTCCTATGCTTAAAGACTTTGCTGTACAAATGGCAAAACACTTTGACCTTTTCTATTTCGGTGTAGTGGGCACTGTGCTAATCCTATGCTTACAGATTTTGATAGAAAAACAGACATTTGAGGTGAGCAGATCTAGAGTGTCGCTGGTGTTGAGAGTGCTCCATACAGGAGCTGCTTTCCACCTTAACTTGAGAACTACCCAGAGTTCTCTGCTTCTTTTTTGCATAATTTATTCGTCACTCTATGCCTGAAAGGGTATTTCATTGACTTATACTGGGTGCTCCCTTGTGTCTGTACAAAGCTATACTTCTCTGAAGAGCTCTAATTAGAGCGAAACACTGTGTCAGGGGTTGCTTTTACTCATTTCAGGTTGGCTTGATTGGTATTTTACCAATTCAAAGCTGTAATACTGTGTCTGGAGTGGTAATTGGTTTTTGTCAATTTACAGCTCGGCAAAGACAGCACTGTGCTAGTCCTATGCTTAAAGACTTTGCTGTACAAATGGCAAAAGACTTTGTCCTTTTCTATCTCGGCGTGGTTGGCACTGTGCTAATCCTATGCTTAAAGATTTTGGTAGAAAAACCGACATTTGAGGTGAGCAGATCTAGAGTGTCGCTGATGTTGAGAGTGCTCCATATAGGAGCTGCTTTCGACCTAAACTTGAGAACTACCCAGAGTTCTCTGCTTCTTTTTTGCATAATTTATTCGTCACTCTATGCCTGAAAGGGTATTTCATTGACTTATACTGGGTGCTCCCTTGTGTCTGGACAAAGCTATACCTCTCTGAAGAGCTCTAATTAGAGCGAAACATTGTGTCAGGGGTTGCTTTTGCTCATTTCAGGTTGGCTTGATTGGTATTTTACCTATTCAAAGCTGTAATACTGTGCCTGGAGTGGTAATTGGCTTTTGTCATTTTACAGCTCGGCAAGGACAGCACTGTGCTAGTCCTATGCTTAAAGACTTTGTTGTACAAATGGCAAAAGACTTTGTCCTTTTCTATCTCGGCGTGGTTGGCACTGTGCTAATTCTATGTTTAAAGATTTTGATAGAAAAAACAGACATTTGAGGTGAGCAGATCTAGAGTGTCGCTGATGTTGAGAGTGCTCCATACAGGAGCTGCTTTCGACCTAAACTTGAGAACTACCCAGAGTTCTCTGCTTCTTTTTTGCATACTTTATTCCTCACTCTATGCCTGAAAGGGTATTTCATTGACTTATACTGGGTGCTCCCTTGTGTCTGGACAAAGATATACCTCTCTGAAGAGCTCTAATTAGAGCGAAACACTGTGTCAGGGGTTGCTTTTACTCATTTCAGGTTGGCTTGATTGGTATTTTACCAATTCAAAGCTGTAATACTGTGTCTGGAGTGGTAATTGGTTTTTGTCAATTTACAGCTCGGCAAAGACAGCACTGTGCTAGTCCTATGCTTAAAGACTTTGCTGTACAAATGGCAAAAGACTTTGTCCTTTTCTATCTCGGCGTGGTTGGCACTGTGCTAATCCTATGATTAAAGATTTTGGTAGAAAAACCGACATTTGAGGTGAGCAGATCTAGAGTGTCGCTGATGTTGAGAGTGCTCCATATAGGAGCTGCTTTCGACCTAAACTTGAGAACTACCCAGAGTTCTCTGCTTCTTTTTTGCATAATTTATTCGTCACTCTATGCCTGAAAGGGTATTTCATTGACTTATACTGGGTGCTCCCTTGTGTCTGGACAAAGCTATACCTCTCTGAAGAGCTCTAATTAGAGCGAAACATTGTGTCAGGGGTTGCTTTTGCTCATTTCAGGTTGGCTTGATTGGTATTTTACCTATTCAAAGCTGTAATACTGTGCCTGGAGTGGTAATTGGCTTTTGTCATTTTACAGCTCGGCAAGGACAGCACTGTGCTAGTCCTATGCTTAAAGACTTTTTTGTACAAATGGCAATCGACTTTGTCCTTTTCTATCTCGGCGTGGTTGGCACTGTGCTAATTCTATGCTTAAAGATTTTGATAGAAAAACAGACATTTGAGGTGAGCAGATCTAGAGTGTCGCTGATGTTGAGAGTGCTCCATACAGGAGCTGCTTTCGACCTAAACTTGAGAACTACCCAGAGTTCTCTGCTTCTTTTTTGCATACTTTATTCCTCACTCTATGCCTGAAAGGGTATTTCATTGACTTATACTGGGTGCTCCCTTGTGTCTGGACAAAGATATACCTCTCTGAAGAGCTCTAATTAGAGCGAAACACTGTGTCAGGGGTTGCTTTTACTCATTTCAGGTTGGCTTGATTGGTATTTTACCCATTCACAGCTGTACTACTGTGCCTTGAGTGGTAATTTGCTTTTGTCATTTTACAGATCGGCAAGGACAGCACTGTGCTAGTCCTATGCTTAAAGACTTTGCTGTACAAATGGCAAAAGACTTGTCCTTTTCTATCTCGGCGTGGATAGCACTGTGCTAATCCTATGCTTAAAGATTTTGATAGAAAAACAGACATTTGAGGTGAGCAGATCTAGAGTGTCGCTGGTGTTGAGAGTGCTCCATACAGAAGCTGCTTTCCACCCAATCTTGAGAACTACCCAGAGTTCTCTGCTTTTTTTTGCATAATTTATTAGTCACTCTATGCCTGAAAGGATATTTCATTGACTTATACTGGGTGCTCCCTTGTGTCTGGACAAAGCTATACCTCTCTGAAGAGCTCTAGTTAGAGCGAAACACTGTGTCAGGGGTTGCTTTTCCTCATTTCAGGTTGGCTTGTTTGGTATTTTACCAATTCAAAGATGTAATACTGTGCCTGGAGTGGTAATTGGTTTTTGTCATTTTACTGCTCGGCAAGGACAGCACTGTGCTAATCCTATGCTTAAAGACTTTGCTGTACAAATGGCAAAAGACTTTGTCCTTTTCTATCTCGACGTGGATGGCACTGTGCTAATCCTATGCTTAAAGATTTTGATAGAAAAACAGACATTTGAGGTGAGCAGATCTAGAGTGTCGCTGGTGTTGAGAGTGCTCCATACAGAAGCTGCTTTCCACCTAATCTTGAGAACTACCCAGAGTTCTCTGCTTCTTTTTTGCATAATTTATTTGTCACTCTATGCCTGAAAGGGTATTTTTTTTACTTATACTGGGTGCTCCCTTGTGTCTGGACAAAGCTATACCTCTCTGAAGAGCTCTAATTAGAGCGAAACACTGTGTCAGGGGTTGCTTTTACTCATTTCAGGTTGGCTTGATTGGTATTTTACCCATTCAAAGCTGTAATACTGTGCCTGGAGTGGTAATTGGCTTTTGTCATTTTACAGCTCGGCAAGGACAGCACTGTGCTAGTCCTATGCTTAAAGACTTTGCTGTACAAATGGCAAAAGACTTGTCCTTTTCTATCTCGGTGTGGATGGCACTGTGCTAATCCTATGCTTAAAGATTTAGATGGTAAAACAGACATTTGAGGTGAGCAGATCTAGAGTGTCGCTGGTGTTGAGAGTGATCAATACCGGAGCTGCTTTCCACCTAAACTTGAGAGCTACCCAGAGTTCTCTGCTTCTTTTTTGCATAATTTATTCGTCACTCTATGCCTGAAAGGGTATTTCTTTGACTTATACTGGGTGCTCCCATGTGTCTGGACAAAGCTATACCTCTCTGAAGAGCTCTAATTAGAGCGAAACACTGTGTCAGGGGTTGTTTTTACTCATTTCAGGTTGGTTTGATTGGTATTTTACCAATTCAAAGCTGTAATACTGTGTCTGGAGTGGTAATTGGCTTTTGTCAATTTACAGCTCGGCAAAGACAGCACTGTGCTAGTCCTATGCTTAAAGACTTTGCTGTACAAATGGCAAAAGACTTTGTCCTTTTCTATCTCGGCGTGGTTGGCACTGTGCTAATCCTATGCTTAAAGATTTTGGTAGAAAAACCGACACTTGAGGTGAGCAGATCTAGAGTGTCGCTGATGTTGAGAGTGCTCCATACAGGAGCTGCTTTCGACCTAAACTTGAAAACTACCCAGAGTTCTCTGCTTCTTTTTTGCATAATTTATTCGTCACTCTATGCCTGAAAGGGTATTTCATTGACTTATACTGGGTGCTCCCTTGTGTCTGGACAAAGCTATACCTCTCTGAAGAGCTCTGATTAGAGCGAAACACTGTGTCAGGGGTTGCTTTTGCTCATTTCAGGTTGGCTTGATTGGTATTTTACCTATTCAAAGCTGTAATACTGTGCCTGGAGTGGTAATTGGCTTTTGTCATTTTACAGCTCGGCAAGGACAGCACTGTGCTAGTCCTATGCTTAAAGACTTTGTTGTACAAATGGCAAAAGACTTTGTCCTTTTCTATCTCGGCGTGGTTGGCACTGTGCTAATTCTATGCTTAAAGATTTTGATAGAAAAACAGACATTTGAGGTGAGCAGATCTAGAGTGTCGCTGATGTTGAGAGTGCTCCATACAGGAGCTGCTTTCGACCTAAACTTGAGAACTACCCAGAGTTCTCTGCTTCTTTTTTGCATACTTTATTCCTCACTCTATGCCTGAAAGGGTATTTCATTGACTTATACTGGGTGCTCCCTTGTGTCTGGACAAAGCTATACCTCTCTGAAGAGCTCTGATTAGAGCGAAACACTGTGTCAGGGGTTGCTTTTACTCATTTCAGGTTGGCTTGATTGGTATTTTACCCATTCATAGCTGTACTACTGTGCCTGGAGTGGTAATTTGCTTTTGTCATTTTACAGATCGGCAAGGACAGCACTGTGCTAGTCCTATGCTTAAAGACTTTGCTGTACAAATGGCAAAAGACTTGTCCTTTTCTATCTCGGCGTGGATGGCACTGTGCTAATCCTATGCTTAAAGATTTTGATAGAAAAACCGACATTTGAGGTGAGCAGATCTAGAGTGTCGCTGGTGTTGAGAGTGCTCCATACAGAAGCTGCTTTCCACCTAATCTTGAGAACTACCCAGAGTTCTCTGCTTCTTTTTTGCATAATTTATTAGTCACTCTATGCCTGAAAGGATATTTCATTGACTTATACTGGGTGCTCCCTTGTGTCTGGACAAAGCTATACCTCTCTGAAGAGATCTAGTTAGAGCGAAACACTGTGTCAGGGGTTGCTTTTCCTCATTTCAGGTTGGCTTGTTTGGTATTTTACCAATTCAAAGCTGTAATACTGTGCCTGGAGTGGTAATTGGCTTTTGTCATTTTACAGATCGGCAAGGACAGCACTGTGCTAGTCCTATCCTTAAAGACTTTGCTGTACAAATGGCAAAAGACTTTGGGGCATATCAACAAGGGCTTTATCTCTGCTTTTTTGGCTTTAAAAGCCAAAAAAGGAGAGATAAAACTAGCGTCCTATCAACAACAGGGTGCTAACATGCAAATTTGCATGTTAGCACCCTTTTACTCTACGCTTCCCCTTGCATCTCTAATGAGATGCAAAGGGGGCGTTCCAGAGTAAAATAATAGGAGAAATGTCGCTAAGCGACATTTCTCCTATTATCAAGAATGTCGCTAACCCTGTCAGAGACAAAAAAAGCAGCGGTAACCGCGGTTAGCGCTGTTTTTTTACGTCTGGTATTTTTCAGACTTAGCCATGATATCCTATGGAAGGAGGATATCATGGCTAAGTTTGCCTGTCCATATCAACAAGGTAACGTGAGATTATCGCTGGGTTTCCAGCGATAATCTCACGTTAGCCTGTTAGCGTGAGGATTTTTATCGTTATTGAGATAAGCGTTGCTAATAGCACGCTATCTCAGCGATAAAAATTCACGCTAGCCGGCGATAATTATCCTAGCGCTAAGTGCGCTTAGAGATAATTATCGCCGGTTGTTGTTGATATGCCCCTTAGTCCTTTTCTATCTTGGCGTGGTTGGCACTGTGCTAATCCTATGCTTAAATATTTTGATAGAAAAACAGACATTTGAGGTGAGCAGATCTAGAGTGTCGCTGGTGTTGAGAGTGCTCCATACAGGAGTTGCTTTCCACCTAAACTTGAGAACTACCCAGAGTACTCCGCTTCTTTTTTGCATAATTTATTCGTCACTCTATGCCTGAAAGGGTATTTCTTTGACTTATACTGGGTGCTCCCTTGTGTCTGGACAAAGCTATACTTCTCTGAAGAGCTCTAATTAGAGTGAAACACTGTGTCAGGGGTTGCTTTTCCTCATTTCAGGTTGGCTTGTTTGGTATTTTACCAATTCAAAGATGTAATACTGTGCCTGGAGTGGTAATTGGCTTTTGTCATTTTACAGCTCGGCAAGGACAGCACTGTGCTAATCCTATGCTTAAAGACTTTGCTGTACAAATGGCAAAAGACTTTGTCCTTTTCTATCTCGGCGTGGATGGCACTGTGCTAATCCTATGCTTAAAGATTTTGATAGAAAAACAGACATTTGAGGTGAGCAGATCTAGAGTGTCGCTGGTGTTGAGAGTGCTCCATACAGAAGCTGCTTTCCACCTAATCTTGAGAACTACCCAGAGTTCTCTGCTTCTTTTTTGCATAATTTATTCGTCACTCTATACCTGAAAGGGTAATTTATTGACTTATACTGGGTGCTCCCTTGTGTCTGGACAAAGCTATACCTCTCTGAAGAGCTCTAATTAGAGCGAAACACTGTGTCAGGGGTTGTTTTTACTCATTTCAGGTTGGTGTGATTGGTATTTTACCAATTCAAAGCTGTAATACTGTGCCTGGAGTGGTAATTGGCTTTTGTCATTTTACAGCTCGGCAAGGACAGCACTGTGCTAGTCCTATGCTTAAAGACTTTGCTGTACAAATGGCAAAAGACTTTGTCCTTTTCTATCTCGGCGTGGATGGCACTGAGCTAATCCTATGCTTAAAGATTTTGATAGAAAAACAGACATTTGAGGTGAGCTGATCTAGAGTGTAGCTGGTGTTGAGAGTGCTCCATACAGGAGCTGCTTTCCACCTAAACTTGAGAACTACCCAGAGTTCTCTGCTTCTTTTTTGCATAATGTATTCGTCACTCTATGCCTGAAAGGGTATTTCTTTGACTTATACTGGGTGCTCCCTTGTGTCTGGACAAAGCTATACCTCTCTGAAGAGCTCTAATTAGAGCAAAACACTGTGTCAGGGGTTGCTTTTACTCATTTCAGGTTGTCTTGATTGGTATTTTACCAATTCAAAGCTGTAATACTGTGTCTGGAGTGGTAATTGGCTTTTGTCATTTTACAGATCGACAAGGACAGCACTGTGCTAGTCCTATGCTTAAAGACTTTGCTGTACAAATGGCAAAAGACTTTGTCCTTTTCTATCTCGGCGTGGTTGGCACTGTGCTAATCCTATGCTTAAAGATTTTGATAGAAAAACAGACATTTGAGGTGAGCAGATCTAGAGTGTCGCTGGTGTTGAGAGTGCTCCATACAGGAGCTGCTTTCCACCTAAACTTGAGAACTACCCAGAGTTCTCTGCTTCTTTTTTGCATAATTTATTCATCACTCTATGCCTGAAAGGGTATTTTTTTGACTTATACTGTGTGCTCCCTTGTGTCTGGACAAAGCTATACCTCTCTGAAGAGCTCTAATTAGAGCGAAACACTGTGTCAGGGGTTGCTTTTACTTATTTCAGGTTGGTTTGATTGGTATTTTACCAATTCAAAGCTGTAATACTGTGCCTGGAGTGGTAATTGGCTTTTGTCATTTTACAGCTCGGCAAGGACAGCACTGTGCTAGTCCTATGCTTAAAGACTTTGCTGTACAAATGGCAAAAGACTTTGTCCTTTTCTATCTCGGCGTGGATGGCACTGAGCTAATCCTATGCTTAAAGATTTTGATAGAAAAACCGATATTTGAGGTGAGCAGATCTAGAGTGTCGCTGATGTTGAGAGTGCTCCATACAGGAGCTGCTTTCGACCTAAACTTGAGAACTACCCAGAGTTCTCTGCTTCTTTTTTGCATACTTTATTCGTCACTCTATGCCTGAAAGGGTATTTCTTTGACTTATACTGGGTGCTACCTTGTGTCTGGACAAAGCTATACCTCTCTGAAGAGCTCTAATTAGAGCGAAACACTGTGTCAGGGGTTGCTTTTACTCATTTCAGGTTGGCTTGATTGGTATTTTACCCATTCAAAGCTGTAATACTGTGCCTGGAGTGGTAATTGGCTTTTGTCATTTTACAGATCGGCAAGGACAGCACTGTGCTAGTCCTATGCTTAAAGACTTTGCTGTACAAATGGCAAAAGACTTTGTCCTTTTCTATCTCGGCGTGGTTGGCACTGTGCTAATCCTATGCTTAAATATTTTGATAGAAAAACAGACATTTGAGGTGAGCAGATCTAGAGTGTCGCTGGTGTTGAGAGTGCTCCATACAGAAGCTGCTTTCCACCTAATCCTGAGAACTACCCAGAGTTCTCTGCTTCTTTTTTGCATAATTTATTCGTCACTCTATGCCTGAAAGGGTATTTCATTGACTTATACTGGGTGCTCCCTTGTGTCTGGACAAAGCTATACTTCTCTGAAGAGCTCTAATTAGAGCGAAACACTGTGTCAGGGGTTGCTTTTACTCATTTCAGGTTGGCTTGATTGGTATTTTACCCATTCAAAGCAGTAATACTGTGCCTGGAGTGGTAATTGGCTTTTGTCATTTTACAGATCGGCAAGGACAGCACTGTGCTAGTCCTATGCTTAAAGGCTTTGCTGTACAAATGGCAAAAGACTTTGTCCTTTTCTATCTCGGCGTGGTTGGCACTGTGCTAATCCTATGCTTAAAGATTTTGATAGAAAAACAGACATTTGAGGTGAGCAGATCTAGAGTGTCGCTGGAGTTGAGAGTGCTCCATACAGAAGCTGCTTTCCACCTAATCTTGAGAACTACCCAGAGTTCTCTGCTTCTTTTTTGCATAATTTATTCGTCACTCTATACCTGAAAGGGTAATTTATTGACTTATACTGGGTGCTCCTTGTGTCTGGACAAAGCTATACCTCTCTGAAGAGCTCTAATTAGAGCGAAACACTGTGTCAGGGGTTGTTTTTACTCATATCAGGTTGGTGTGATTGGTATTTTACCAATTCAAAGCTGTAATACTGTGCCTGGAGTGGTAATTGGCTTTTGTCATTTTACAGCTCGGCAAGGACAGCACTGTGCTAGTCCTATGCTTAAAGACTTTGCTGTACAAATGGCAAAAGACTTTGTCCTTTTCTATCTCGGCGTGGTTGGCACTGTGCTAATCCTATGCTTAAAGATTTTGATAGAAAAACAGACATTTGAGGTGAGCAGATCTAGAGTGTCGCTGGTGTTGAGAGTGCTCCATACAGAAGCTGCTTTCCACCTAATCTTGAGAACTACCCAGAGTTCTCTGCTTCTTTTTTGCATAATTTATTCGTCACTCTATGCCTGAAAGGGTATTTCTTTGACTTATACTGGGTGCTACCTTGTGTCTGGACAAAGCTATACCTCTCTGAAGAGCTCTAATTAGAGCGAAACACTGTGTCAGGGGTTGCTTTTACTCATTTCAGGTTGGCTTGATTGGTATTTTACCCATTCAAAGCTGTAATACTGTGCCTGGAGTGGTAATTGGCTTTTGTCATTTTACAGATCGGCAAGGACAGCACTGTGCTAGTCCTATGCTTAAAGACTTTGCTGTACAAATGGCAAAATACTTTGTCCTTTTCTATCTCGGCGTGGTTGGCACTGTGCTAATCCTATGCTTAAATATTTTGATAGAAAAACAGACATTTGAGGTGAGCAGATCTAGAGTGTCGCTGGTGTTGAGAGTGCTCCATACAGAAGCTGCTTTCCACCTAATCTTGAGAACTACCCAGAGTTCTCTGCTTCTTTTTTGCATAATTTATTCGTCACTCTATGCCTGAAAGGGTATTTCATTGACTTATACTGGGTGCTCCCTTGTGTCTGGACAAAGTTATACCTCTCTGAAGAGCTCTAATTAGAGCGAAACACTGTGTCAGGGGTTGCTTTTACTCATTTCAGGTTGGCTTGATTGCTATTTTACCCATTCAAAGCTGTAATACTGTGCCTGGAGTGGTAATTGGCTTTTGTCATTTTACAGATCGACAAGGACAGCACTGTGCTAGTCCTATGCTTAAAGACTTTGCTGTACAAATGGCAAAAGACTTTGTCCTTTTCTATCTCGGCGTGGTTGGCACTGTGCTAATCCTATGCTTAAAGATTTTGATAGAAAAACAGACATTTGAGGTGAGCAGATCTAGAGTGTCGCTGGTGTTGAGAGTGCTCCATACAGGAGCTGCTTTCCACCTAAACTTGAGAACTACCCAGAGTTCTCTGCTTCTTTTTTGCATAATTTATTCATCACTCTATGCCTGAAAGGGTATTTTTTTGACTTATACTGTGTGCTCCCTTGTGTCTGGACAAAGCTATACCTCTCTGAAGAGCTCTAATTAGAGCGAAACACTGTGTCAGGGGTTGCTTTTACTTATTTCAGGTTGGTTTGATTGGTATTTTACCAATTCAAAGCTGTAATACTGTGCCTGGAGTGGTAATTGGCTTTTGTCATTTTACAGCTCGGCAAGGACAGCACTGTGCTAGTCCTATGCTTAAAGACTTTGCTGTACAAATGGCAAAAGACTTTGTCCTTTTCTATCTCGGCGTGGATGGCACTGAGCTAATCCTATGCTTAAAGATTTTGATAGAAAAACCGATATTTGAGGTGAGCAGATCTAGAGTGTCGCTGATGTTGAGAGTGCTCCATACAGGAGCTGCTTTCGACCTAAACTTGAGAACTACCCAGAGTTCTCTGCTTCTTTTTTGCATATTTTATTCGTCACTCTATGCCTGAAAGGGTATTTCTTTGACTTATACTGGGTGCTCCCTTGTGTCTGGACAAAGCTATACCTCTCTGAAGAGCTCTAATTAGAGCGAAACACTGTGTCAGGGGTTGCTTTTACTCATTTCAGGTTGGCTTGATTGGTATTTTACCCATTCAAAGCAGTAATACTGTGCCTGGAGTGGTAATTGGCTTTTGTCATTTTACAGATCGGCAAGGACAGCACTGTGCTAGTCCTATGCTTAAAGGCTTTGCTGTACAAATGGCAAAAGACTTTGTCCTTTTCTATCTCGGCGTGGTTGGCACTGTGCTAATCCTATGCTTAAAGATTTTGATAGAAAAACAGACATTTGAGGTGAGCAGATCTAGAGTGTCGCTGGAGTTGAGAGTGCTCCATACAGAAGCTGCTTTCCACCTAATCTTGAGAACTACCCAGAGTTCTCTGCTTCTTTTTTGCATAATTTATTCGTCACTCTATACCTGAAAGGGTAATTTATTGACTTATACTGGGTGCTCCTTGTGTCTGGACAAAGCTATACCTCTCTGAAGAGCTCTAATTAGAGCGAAACACTGTGTCAGGGGTTGTTTTTACTCATTTCAGGTTGGTGTGATTGGTATTTTACCAATTCAAAGCTGTAACACTGTGCCTGGAGTGGTAATTGGCTTTTGTCATTTTACAGCTCGGCAAGGACAGCACTGTGCTAGTCCTATGCTTAAAGACTTTGCTGTACAAATGGCAAAAGACTTTGTCCTTTTCTATCTCGGCGTGGTTGGCACTGTGCTAATCCTATGCTTAAAGATTTTGATAGAAAAACAGACATTTGAGGTGAGCAGATCTAGAGTGTCGCTGGTGTTGAGAGTGCTCCATACAGAAGCTGCTTTCCACCTAATCTTGAGAACTACCCAGAGTTCTCTGCTTCTTTTTTGCATAATTTATTCGTCACTCTATGCCTGAAAGGGTATTTCTTTGACTTATACTGGGTGCTCCCTTGTGTCTGGACAAAGATATGCCTCTCTGAAGAGCTCTAATTAGGGCGAAACACTGTGTCATGGGTTGTTTTTACTCATTTCAGGTTGGTTTGATTGGTATTTTACCAATTCAAAGCTGTAATACTGTGCCTGGAGTGGTAATTGGCTTTTGTCATTTTACAGATCGGCAAGGACAGCACTGTGCTAGTCCTATGCTTAAAGACTTTGCTGTACAAATGGCAAAAGACTTTGTCCTTTTCTATCTCGGCGTGGTTGGCACTGTGCTAATCCTATGCTTAAATATTTTGATAGAAAACCAGACATTTGAGGTGAGCAGATCTAGAGTGTCGCTGGTGTTGAGAGTGCTCCATACAGGAGCTGCTTTCCACCTAAACTTGAGAACTACCCAGAGTTCTCTGCTTCTTTTTTGCATAATTTATTCGTCACTCTATGCCTGAAAGGGTATTTCTTTGACTTATACTGGGTGCTCCCTTGTGTCTGGACAAAGCTATACTTCTCCGAAAAGCTCTAATTAGAGTGAAACACTGTGTCAGGGGTTGCTTTTCCTCATTTCAGGTTGGCTTGTTTGGTATTTTACCAATTCAAAGATGTAATACTGTGCCTGGAGTGGTAATTGGCTTTTGTCATTTTACAGCTCGGCAAGGACAGCACTGTGCTAATCCTATGCTTAAAGACTTTGCTGTACAAATGGCAAAAGACCTGTCCTTTTCTATCTCGGCATGGATGGCACTGTGCTAATCCTATGCTTAAAGATTTAGATAGAAAAACAGACATTTGAGGTGAGCAGATCTAGAGTGTCGCTGGTGTTGAGAGTGCTCAATACCGGAGCTGCTTTCCACCTAAACTTGAGAACTACCCAGAGTTCTCTGCTTCTTTTTTGCATAATTTATTCGTCACTCTATGCCTGAAAGGGTATTTCTTTGACTTATACTGGGTGCTCCCTTGTGTCTGGACAAAGCTATACCTCTCTGAAGAGCTCTAATTAGAGCGAAACACTGTGTCAGGGGTTGTTTTTACTCATTTCAGGTTGGTTTGATTGGTATTTTACCAATTCAAAGCTGTAATACTGTGCCTGGAGTGGTAATTGGCTTTTGTCATTTTACAGATCGGCAAGGACAGCACTGTGCTAGTCCTATGCTTAAAGACTTTGCTGTACAAATGGCAAAAGACTTTGTCCTTTTCTATCTCGGCGTGGTTGGCACTGTGCTAATCCTATGCTTAAATATTTTGATAGAAAAACAGACATTTGAGGTGAGCAGATCTAGAGTGTCGCTGGTGTTGAGAGTGCTCCATACAGGAGCTGCTTTCCACCTAAACTTGAGAACTAGCCAGAGTTCTCTGCTTCTTTTTTGCATCATTTATTCGTCACTCTATGCCTGAAAGGGTTTTTTTTTTACTTATACTGGGTGCTCCCTTGTGTCTGGACAAAGCTATACTTCTCCGAAGAGCTCTAATTAGAGTGAAACACTGTGTCAGGGGTTGCTTTTCCTCATTTCAGGTTGGCCCTTTTGGTATTTTACCAATTCAAAGATGTAATACTGTGCCTGGAGTGGTAATTGGCTTTTGTCATTTTACAATTCGGCAAGGACAGCACTGTGCTAGTCCTATGCTTAAAGACTTTGCTGTACAAAAGGCAAAAGACTTTGTCCTTTTCTATCTCGGCGTGGATGGCACTGTGCTAATCCTATGCTTAAATATTTTGATAGAAAAACAGACATTTGAGGTGAGCAGATCTAGAGTGTCACTGGTGTTGAGAGTGCTCCATACAGGAGCTGCTTTCCACCTAATCTTGAGAACTACCCAGAGTTCTCTGCTTCTTTTTTGCATCATTTATTCGTCACTCTATGCCTGAAAGGGTTTTTTTTTTACTTATACTGGGTGCTCCCTTGTGTCTGGACAAAGCTATACTTCTCTGAAGAGCTCTAATTAGAGTGAAACACTGTGTCAGGGATTGCTTTTTCTCATTTCAGGTTGGCCCTTTTGGTATTTTACCAATTCAAAGAGGTAATACTGTGCCTGGAGTGGTAATTGGCTTTTGTCATTTTACAATTCGGCAAGGACAGCACTGTGCTAATCCTATGCTTAAAGACTTTGCTGTACAAATGGCAAAAGACTTTGTCCTTTTCTATCTCGGCGTGGATGGCACTGTGCTAATCCTATGCTTAAAGATTTTGATAGAAAAACAGACATTTGAGGTGAGCAGATCTAGAGTGTCGCTGGTGTTGAGAGTGCTCCATACAGAAGCTGCTTTCCACCTAATCTTGAGAACTACCCAGAGTTCTCTGCTTCTTTTTTGCATAATTTATTCGTCACTCTATGCCTGAAAGGGTATTTCATTGACTTATACTGGGTGCTCCCTTGTGTCTGGTCAAAGCTATACCTCTCTGAAGAGCTCTAATTAGAGCGAAACACTGTGTCAGGGGTTGCTTTTACTCATTTCAGGTTGGCTTGATTGGTATTTTACCAATTCGAAGCTGTAATACAGTGTCTGGAGTGGTAATTGGCTTTTGTCAATTTACAGCTCGGCAAAGACAGCACTGTGCTAGTCCTATGCTTAAAGACTTTGCTGTACAAATGCCAAAAGACTTTGTCCTTTTCTATCTCGGCGTGGTTGGCACTGTGCTAATCCTATGCTTAAAGATTTTGATAGAAAAACAGACATTTGAGGTGAGCAGATCTAGAGTGTCGCTGGTGTTGAGCGTGCTCCATACAGAAGCTGCTTTCCACCTAATCTTGAGAACTACCCAGAGTTCTCTGCTTCTTTTTTGCATAATTTATTCGTCACTCTATGTCTGAAAGGGTATTTCTTTGACTTATACTGGGTGCTCCCTTGTGTCTGGACAAAGATATACCTCTCTGAAGAGCTCTAATTAGAGCGAAACACTGTGTCATGGGTTGTTTTTACTCATTTCAGGTTGGTTTGATTGGTATTTTACCAATTCAAAGCTGTAAAACTGTGCCTGGAGTGGTAATTGGCTTTTGTCATTTTACAGATCGGCAAGGACAGCACTGTGCTAGTCCTATGCTTAAAGACTTTGCTGTACAAATGGCAAAAGACTTTGTCCTTTTCTATCTCGGCGTGGATGGCACTGAGCTAATCCTATGCTTAAAGATTTTGATAGAAAAACCGATATTTGAGGTGAGCAGATCTAGAGTGTCGCTGATGTTGAGAGTGCTCCATACAGGAGCTGCTTTCGACCTAAACTTGAGAACTACCCAGAGTTCTCTGCTTCTTTTTTGCATATTTTATTCGTCACTCTATGCCTGAAAGGGTATTTCTTTGACTTATACTGGGTGCTACCTTGTGTCTGGACAAAGCTATACCTCTCTGAAGAGCTCTAATTAGAGCGAAACACTGTGTCAGGGGTTGCTTTTACTCATTTCAGGTTGGCTTGATTGGTATTTTACCCATTCAAAGCTGTAATACTGTGCCTGGAGTGGTAATTGGCTTTTGTATTTTACAGATCGGCAAGGACAGCACTGTGCTAGTCCTATGCTTAAAGACTTTGCTGTACAAATGGCAAAAGACTTTGTCCTTTTCTATCTCGGCGTGGTTGGCACTGTGCTAATCCTATGCTTAAATATTTTGATAGAAAAACAGACATTTGAGGTGAGCAGATCTAGAGTGTCGCTGGTGTTGAGAGTGCTCCATACAGAAGCTGCTTTCCACCTAATCCTGAGAACTACCCAGAGTTCTCTGCTTCTTTTTTGCATAATTTATTCGTCACTCTATGCCTGAAAGGGTATTTCATTGACTTATACTGGGTGCTCCCTTGTGTCTGGACAAAGCTATACTTCTCTGAAGAGCTCTAATTGGAGCGAAACACTGTGTCAGGGGTTGCTTTTACTCATTTCAGGTTGGCTTGATTGGTATTTTACCCATTCAAAGCAGTAATACTGTGCCTGGAGTGGTAATTGGCTTTTGTCATTTTACAGATCGGCAAGGACAGCACTGTGCTAGTCCTATGCTTAAAGGCTTTGCTGTACAAATGGCAAAAGACTTTGTCCTTTTCTATCTCGGCGTGGTTGGCACTGTGCTAATCCTATGCTTAAAGATTTTGATAGAAAAACAGACATTTGAGGTGAGCAGATCTAGAGTGTCGCTGGAGTTGAGAGTGCTCCATACAGAAGCTGCTTTCCACCTAATCTTGAGAACTACCCAGAGTTCTCTGCTTCTTTTTTGCATAATTTATTCGTCACTCTATACCTGAAAGGGTAATTTATTGACTTATACTGGGTGCTCCTTGTGTCTGGACAAAGCTATACCTCTCTGAAGAGCTCTAATTAGAGCGAAACACTGTGTCAGGGGTTGTTTTTACTCATTTCAGGTTGGTGTGATTGGTATTTTACCAATTCAAAGCTGTAATACTGTGCCTGGAGTGGTAATTGGCTTTTGTCATTTTACAGCTCGGCAAGGACAGCACTGTGCTAGTCCTATGCTTAAAGACTTTGCTGTACAAATGGCAAAAGACTTTGTCCTTTTCTATCTCGGCGTGGTTGGCACTGTGCTAATCCTATGCTTAAAGATTTTGATAGAAAAACAGACATTTGAGGTGAGCAGATCTAGAGTGTCGCTGGTGTTGAGAGTGCTCCATACAGAAGCTGCTTTCCACCTAATCTTGAGAACTACCCAGAGTTCTCTGCTTCTTTTTTGCATAATTTATTCGTCACTCTATGCCTGAAAGGGTATTTCTTTGACTTATACTGGGTGCTACCTTGTGTCTGGACAAAGCTATACCTCTCTGAAGAGCTCTAATTAGAGCGAAACACTGTGTCAGGGGTTGCTTTTACTCATTTCAGGTTGGCTTGATTGGTATTTTACCCATTCAAAGCTGTAATACTGTGCCTGGAGTGGTAATTGGCTTTTGTCATTTTACAGATCGGCAAGGACAGCACTGTGCTAGTCCTATGCTTAAAGACTTTGCTGTACAAATGGCAAAATACTTTGTCCTTTTCTATCTCGGCGTGGTTGGCACTGTGCTAATCCTATGCTTAAATATTTTGATAGAGAAACAGACATTTGAGGTGAGCAGATCTAGAGTGTCGCTGGTGTTGAGAGTGCTCCATACAGAGGCTGCTTTCCACCTAATCTTGAGAACTACCCAGAGTTCTCTGCTTCTTTTTTGCATAATTTATTCGTCACTCTATGCCTGAAAGGGTATTTCTTTGACTTATACTGGGTGCTACCTTGTGTCTGGACAAAGCTATACCTCTCTGAAGAGCTCTAATTAGAGCGAAACACTGTGTCAGGGGTTGCTTTTACTCATTTCAGGTTGGCTTGATTGGTATTTTACCCATTCAAAGCTGTAATACTGTGCCTGGAGTGGTAATTGGCTTTTGTCATTTTACAGATCGGCAAGGACAGCACTGTGCTAGTCCTATGCTTAAAGACTTTGCTGTACAAATGGCAAAATACTTTGTCCTTTTCTATTTCGGCGTGGTTGGCACTGTGCTAATCCTATGCTTAAATATTTTGATAGAAAAACAGACATTTGAGGTGAGCAGATCTAGAGTGTCGCTGGTGTTGAGAGTGCTCCATACAGAAGCTGCTTTCCACCTAATCTTGAGAACTACCCAGAGTTCTCTGCTTCTTTTTTGCATAATTTATTCGTCACTCTATGCCTGAAAGGGTATTTCATTGACTTATACTGGGTGCTCCCTTGTGTCTGGACAAAGTTATACCTCTCTGAAGAGCTCTAATTAGAGCGAAACACTGTGTCAGGGGTTGCTTTTACTCATTTCAGGTTGGCTTGATTGCTATTTTACCCATTCAAAGCTGTAATACTGTGCTTGGAGTGGTAATTGGCTTTTGTCATTTTACAGATCGACAAGGACAGCACTGTGCTAGTCCTATGCTTAAAGACTTTGCTGTACAAATGGCAAAAGACTTTGTCCTTTTCTATCTCGGCGTGGTTGGCACTGTGCTAATCCTATGCTTAAAGATTTTGATAGAAAAACAGACATTTGAGGTGAGCAGATCTAGAGTGTCGCTGGTGTTGAGAGTGCTCCATACAGGAGCTGCTTTCCACCTAAACTTGAGAACTACCCAGAGTTCTCTGCTTCTTTTTTGCATAATTTATTCATCACTCTATGCCTGAAAGGGTATTTTTTTGACTTATACTGTGTGGTCCCTTGTGTCTGGACAAAGCTATACCTCTCTGAAGAGCTCTAATTAGAGCGAAACACTGTGTCAGGGGTTGCTTTTACTTATTTCAGGTTGGTTTGATTGGTATTTTACCAATTCAAAGCTGTAATACTGTGCCTGGAGTGGTAATTGGCTTTTGTCATTTTACAGCTCGGCAAGGACAGCACTGTGCTAGTCCTATGCTTAAAGACTTTGCTGTACAAATGGCAAAAGACTTTGTCCTTTTCTATCTCGGCGTGGATGGCACTGAGCTAATCCTATGCTTAAAGATTTTGATAGAAAAACCGATATTTGAGGTGAGCAGATCTAGAGTGTCGCTGATGTTGAGAGTGCTCCATACAGGAGCTGCTTTCGACCTAAACTTGAGAACTACCCAGAGTTCTCTGCTTCTTTTTTGCATATTTTATTCGTCACTCTATGCCTGAAAGGGTATTTCTTTGACTTATACTGGGTGCTACCTTGTGTCTGGACAAAGCTATACCTCTCTGAAGAGCTCTAATTAGAGCGAAACACTGTGTCAGGGGTTGCTTTTACTCATTTCAGGTTGGCTTGATTGGTATTTTACCCATTCAAAGCTGTAATACTGTGCCTGGAGTGGTAATTGGCTTTTGTATTTTACAGATCGGCAAGGACAGCACTGTGCTAGTCCTATGCTTAAAGACTTTGCTGTACAAATGGCAAAAGACTTTGTCCTTTTCTATCTCGGCGTGGTTGGCACTGTGCTAATCCTATGCTTAAATATTTTGATAGAAAAACAGACATTTGAGGTGAGCAGATCTAGAGTGTCGCTGGTGTTGAGAGTGCTCCATACAGAAGCTGCTTTCCACCTAATCCTGAGAACTACCCAGAGTTCTCTGCTTCTTTTTTGCATAATTTATTCGTCACTCTATGCCTGAAAGGGTATTTCATTGACTTATACTGGGTGCTCCCTTGTGTCTGGACAAAGCTATACTTCTCTGAAGAGCTCTAATTAGAGCGAAACACTGTGTCAGGGGTTGTTTTTACTCATTTCAGGTTGGTGTGATTGGTATTTTACCAATTCAAAGCTGTAATACTGTGCCTGGAGTGGTAATTGGCTTTTGTCATTTTACAGCTCGGCAAGGACAGCACTGTGCTAGTCCTATGCTTAAAGACTTTGCTGTACAAATGGCAAAAGACTTTGTCCTTTTCTATCTCGGCGTGGTTGGCACTGTGCTAATCCTATGCTTAAAGATTTTGATAGAAAAACAGACATTTGAGGTGAGCAGATCTAGAGTGTCGCTGGTGTTGAGAGTGCTCCATACAGAAGCTGCTTTCCACCTAATCTTGAGAACTACCCAGAGTTCTCTGCTTCTTTTTTGCATAATTTATTCGTCACTCTATGCCTGAAAGGGTATTTCTTTGACTTATACTGGGTGCTCCCTTGTGTCTGGACAAAGATATACCTCTCTGAAGAGCTCTAATTAGGGCGAAACACTGTGTCATGGGTTGTTTTTACTCATTTCAGGTTGGTTTGATTGGTATTTTACCAATTCAAAGCTGTAATACTGTGCCTGGAGTGGTAATTGGCTTTTGTCATTTTACAGATCGGCAAGGACAGCACTGTGCTAGTCCTATGCTTAAAGACTTTGCTGTACAAATGGCAAAAGACTTTGTCCTTTTCTATCTCGGCGTGGTTGGCACTGTGCTAATCCTATGCTTAAATATTTTGATAGAAAACCAGACATTTGAGGTGAGCAGATCTAGAGTGTCGCTGGTGTTGAGAGTGCTCCATACAGGAGCTGCTTTCCACCTAAACTTGAGAACTACCCAGAGTTCTCTGCCTCTTTTTTGCATAATTTATTCGTCACTCTATGCCTGAAAGGGTATTTCTTTGACTTATACTGGGTGCTCCCTTGTGTCTGGACAAAGCTATACTTCTCCGAAAAGCTCTAATTAGAGTGAAACACTGTGTCAGGGGTTGCTTTTCCTCATTTCAGGTTGGCTTGTTTGGTATTTTACCAATTCAAAGATGTAATACTGTGCCTGGAGTGGTAATTGGCTTTTGTCATTTTACAGCTCGGCAAGGACAGCACTGTGCTAATCCTATGCTTAAAGACTTTGCTGTACAAATGGCAAAAGACCTGTCCTTTTCTATCTCGGCATGGATGGCACTGTGCTAATCCTATGCTTAAAGATTTAGATAGAAAAACAGACATTTGAGGTGAGCAGATCTAGAGTGTCGCTGGTGTTGAGAGTGCTCAATACCGGAGCTGCTTTCCACCTAAACTTGAGAACTACCCAGAGTTCTCTGCTTCTTTTTTGCATAATTTATTCGTCACTCTCTGCCTGAAAGGGTATTTCTTTGACTTATACTGGGTGCTCCCTTGTGTCTGGACAAAGCTATACCTCTCTGAAGAGCTCTATTTAGAGTGAAACACTGTGTCAGGGGCTGTTTTTCCTCATTTCAGGTTGGCCCTTTTGGTATTTTACCAATTCAAAGATGTAATACTGTGCCTGGAGTGGTAATTGGCTTTTGTCATTTTACAATTCGGCAAGGACAGCACTGTGCTAGTCCTATGCTTAAAGACTTTGCTGTACAAATGGCAAAAGACTTTGTCCTTTTCTATCTCGGCGTGGATGGCACTGTGCTAATCCTATGCTTAAATATTTTGATAGAAAAACAGACATTTGAGGTGAGCAGATCTAGAGTGTCGCTGGTGTTGAGAGTGCTCCATACAGGAGCTGCTTTCCACCTAATCTTGAGAACTACCCAGAGTTCTCTGCTTCTTTTTTGCATCATTTATTCGTCACTCTATGCCTGAAAGGGTTTTTTTTTTACTTATACTGGGTGCTCCCTTGTGTCTGGACAAAGCCATACTTCTCTGAAGAGCTCTAATTAGAGTGAAACACTGTGTCAGGGATTGCTTTTTCTCATTTCAGGTTGGCCCTTTTGGTATTTTACCAATTCAAAGAGGTAATACTGTGCCTGGAGTGGTAATTGGCTTTTGTCATTTTACAATTCGGCAAGGACAGCACTGTGCTAATCCTATGCTTAAAGACTTTGCTGTACAAATGGCAAAAGACTTTGTCCTTTTCTATCTCGGCGTGGATGGCACTGTGCTAATCCTATGCTTAAAGATTTTGATAGAAAAACAGACATTTGAGGTGAGCAGATCTAGAGTGTCGCTGGTGTTGAGCGTGCTCCATACAGAAGCTGCTTTCCACCTAATCTTGAGAACTACCCAGAGTTCTCTGCTTCTTTTTTGCATAATTTATTCGTCACTCTATGTCTGAAAGGGTATTTCTTTGACTTATACTGGGTGCTCCCTTGTGTCTGGACAAAGATATACCTCTCTGAAGAGCTCTAATTAGAGCGAAACACTGTGTCATGGGTTGTTTTTACTCATTTCAGGTTGGTTTGATTGGTATTTTACCAATTCAAAGCTGTAAAACTGTGCCTGGAGTGGTAATTGGCTTTTGTCATTTTACAGATCGGCAAGGACAGCACTGTGCTAGTCCTATGCTTAAATACTTTGCTGTACAAATGGCAAAAGACTTTGTCCTTTTCTATCTCGACGTGGTTGGCACTGTGCTAATCCTATGCTTAAATATTTTGATAGAAAAACAGACATTTGAGGTGAGCAGATCTAGAGTGTCGCTGGTGTTGAGAGTGCTCCATACAGGAGCTGCTTTCCACCTAAACTTGAGAACTACCCAGAGTTCTCTGCTTCTTTTTTGCATAATTTATTTGTCACTCTATGCCTGAAAGGGTATTTCTTTGACTTATACTGGGTGCTCCCTTGTGTCTGGACAAAGCTATACTTCTCCGAAAAGCTCTAATTAGAGTGAAACACTGTGTCAGGGGTTGCTTTTACTCATTTCAGGTTGGCTTGTTTGGTATTTTACCAATTCAAAGATGTAATACTGTGCCTGGAGTGGTAAATGGCTTTTGTCATTTTACAGCTCGGCAAGGACAGCATTGTGCTAGTCCTATGCTTAAAGACTTTGCTGTACAAATGGCAAAAGACTTTGTCCTTTTCTTTCTCGGCGTGGATGGCACTGAGCTAATCCAATGCTTAAAGATTTTGGTAGAAAAACCGACATTTGAGGTGAGCAGATATAGAGTGTCGCTGGTGTTGAGAGTGCTCCATACAGGAGCTGCTTTCCACCTAAACTTGAGAACTACCCAGAGTTCTCTGCTTCTTTTTTGCATAATTTATTTGTCACTCTATGCCTGAAAGGGTATTTTTTTTACTTATACTGGGTGCTCCCTTGTGTCTGGACAAAGCTATACCTCTCTGAAGAGCTCTAATTAGAGCGAAACACTGTGTTAGGGGTTGCTTTTACTCATTTCAGGTTGGCTTGATTGGTATTTTACCCATTCAAAGCTGTACTACTGTGCCTGGAGTGGTAATTGGCTTTTGTCATTTTACAGCTTGGCAAGGACAGCACTGTGCTAGTCCTATGCTTAAAGACTTTGCTGTACAAATGGCAAAAGACTTGTCCTTTTCTATCTCGGCGTGGATGGCACTGTGCTAATCCTATGCTTAAAGATTTAGATAGAAAAACAGACATTTGAGGTGAGCAGATCTAGAGTGTCGCTGGTGTTGAGCGTGCTCCATACAGAAGCTGCTTTCCACCTAATCTTGAGAACTACCCAGAGTTCTCTGCTTCTTTTTTGCATAATTTATTCGTCACTCTATGCCTGAAAGGGTATTTCTTTGACTTATACTGGGTGCTCCCTTGTGTCTGGACAAAGCTATACCTCTCTGAAGAGCTCTAATTAGAGCGAAACACTTTGTCAGGGGTTGCTTTTACTCATTTCAGGTTGGCTTGATTGGTATTTTACCAATTCAAAGCTGTAATACTGTGCCTGGAGTGGTAATTGGCTTTTATCATTTTACAGCTCGGCAAGGACAGCATTGTGCTAGTCCTATGCTTAAAGACTTTGCTGTACAAATGGCAAAATACTTTGTCCTTTTCTATCTCGGCGTGGTTGGCACTGTGCTAATCCTATGCTTAAAGATTTTGATAGAAAAACAGACATTTGAGGTGAGCAGATCTAGAGTGTCGCTGGTGTTGAGAGTGCTTAATACAGGAGCTGCTTTCCACCTAAACTTGAGAACTACCCAGAGTTCTCTGCTTCTTTTTTGCATAATTTATTCGTCACTCTATGCCTGAAAGGGTATTTCTTTGACTTATACTGGGTGCTTCCTTGTGTCTGGACAAAGCTATACCTCTCTGAAGAGCTCTAATTAGAGCGAAACACTGTGTCAGGGGTTGTTTTTACTCATTTCAGGTTGGTTTGATTGGTATTTTACCAATTCAAAGCTGTAATACTGTGCCTGGAGTGGTAATTGGCTTTTGTCATTTTACAGCTCGGCAAGGACAGCACTGTGCTAGTCCTATGCTTAAAGACTTTGCTGTCCAAATGGCAAAAGACTTTGTCCTTTTCTATCTCGGTGTGGATGGCACTGAGCTAATCCTATGCTTAAAGATTTTGATAGAAAAACCGATATTTGAGGTGTGCAGATCTAGAGTGTCGCTGATGTTGAGAGTGCTCCATACAGGAGCTGCTTTCGACCTAAACTTGAGAACTACCCAGAGTTCTCTGCTTCTTTTTTGCATACTTTATTCGTCACTCTATGCCTGAAAGGGTATTTCTTTGACTTATACTGGGTGCTACCTTGTGTCTGGACAAAGCTATACCTCTCTGAAGAGCTCTAATTAGAGCGAAACACTGTGTCAGGGGTTGCTTTTACTCATTTCAGGTTGGCTTGATTGGTATTTTACCCATTCAAAGCTGTAATACTGTGCCTGGAGTGGTAATTGGCTTTTGTCATTTTACAGATCGGCAAGGACAGCACTGTGCTAGTCCTATGCTTAAAGACTTTGCTGTACAAATGGCAAAAGACTTTGTCCTTTTCTATCTCGGCGTGGTTGGCACTGTGCTAATCCTATGCTTAAATATTTTGATAGAAAAACAGACATTTGAGGTGAGCAGATCTAGAGTGTCGCTGGTGTTGAGAGTGCTCCATACAGAAGCTGCTTTCCACCTAATCCTGAGAACTACCCAGAGTTCTCTGCTTCTTTTTTGCATAATTTATTCGTCACTCTATGCCTGAAAGGGTATTTCATTGACTTATACTGGGTGCTCCCTTGTGTCTGGACAAAGCTATACTTCTCTGAAGAGCTCTAATTAGAGCGAAACACTGTGTCAGGGGTTGCTTTTACTCATTTCAGGTTGGTTTGATTGGTATTTTACCAATTCAAAGCTGTAATACTGTGCCTGGAGTGGTAATTGGCTTTTGTCATTTTACAGATCGGCAAGGACAGCACTGTGCTAGTCCTATGCTTAAATACTTTGCTGTACAAATGGCAAAAGACTTTGTCCTTTTCTATCTCGGCGTGGTTGGCACTGTGCTAATCCTATGCTTAAATATTTTGATAGAAAAACAGACATTTGAGGTGAGCAGATCTAGAGTGTCGCTGGTGTTGAGAGTGCTCCATACAGGAGCTGCTTTCCACCTAAACTTGAGAACTACCCAGAGTTCTCTGTTTCTTTTTTGCATAATTTATTCGTCACTCTATGCCTGAAAGGGTATTTCTTTGACTTATACTGGGTGCTCCCTTGTGTCTGGACAAAGCTATACTTCTCCGAAAAGCTCTAATTAGAGTGAAACACTGTGTCAGGGGTTGCTTTTCCTCATTTCAGGTTGGCTTGTTTGGTATTTTACCAATTCAAAGATGTAATACTGTGCCTGGAGTGGTAAATGGCTTTTGTCATTTTACAGCTCGGCAAGGACAGCACTGTGCTAATCCTATGCTTAAAGACTTTGCTGTACAAATGGCAAAAGGCCTGTCATTTTCTATCTCGGCGTGGATGGCACTGTGCTAATCCTATGCTTAAAGATTTAGATAGAAAAACAGACATTTGAGGTCAGCAGATCTAGAGTGTCGCTGGTGTTGAGAGTGCTCAATACCGGAGCTGCTTTCCACCTAAACTTGAGAACTACCCAGAGTTCTCTGCTTCTTTTTTGCATAATTTATTCGTCACTCTATGCCTGAAAGGGTATTTCTTTGACTTATACTGGGTGCTCCCTTGTGTCTGGACAAAGCTATACCTCTCTGAAGAGCTCTAATTAGAGCGAAACACTGTGTCAGGGGTTGTTTTTACTCATTTCAGGTTGGTTTGATTGGTATTTTACCAATTCAAAGCTGTAATACTGTGCCTGGAGTGGTAATTGGCTTTTGTCATTTTACAGATCGGCAAGGACAGCACTGTGCTAGTCCTATGCTTAAAGACTTTGCTGTACAAATGGCAAAAGACTTTGTCCTTTTCTATCTCGGCGTGGTTGGCACTGTGCTAATCCTATGCTTAAATATTTTCATAGAAAAACAGACATTTGAGGTGAGCAGATCTAGAGTGTCGCTGGTGTTGAGAGTGCTCCATACAGGAGCTGCTTTCCACCTAAACTTGAGAACTACCCAGAGTTCTCTGCTTCTTTTTTGCATCATTTATTCGTCACTCTATGCCTGAAAGGGTATTTCTTTGACTTATACTGGGTGCTCCCTTGTGTCTGGACAAAGCTATACTTCTCCGAAGAGCTCTAATTAGAGTGAAACACTGTGTCAGGGGTTGCTTTTCCTCATTTCAGGTTGGCTTGTTTGGTATTTTACCAATTCAAAGATGTAATACTGTGCCTGGAGTGGTAATTGGCTTTTGTCATTTTACAATTCGGCAAGGACAGCACTGTGCTAATCCTATGCTTAAAGACTTTGCTGTACAAATGGCAAAAGACTTTGTCCTTTTCTATCTCGGCGTGGATGGCACTGTGCTAATCCTATGCTTAAAGATTTTGATAGAAAAACAGACATTTGAGGTGAGCAGATCTAGAGTGTCGCTGGTGTTGAGAGTGCTCCATGCAGAAGCTGCTTTCCACCTAATCTTGAGAACTACCCAGAGTTCTCTGCTTCTTTTTTGCATAATTTATTCGTCACTCTATGCCTGAAAGGGTATTTCATTGACTTATACTGGGTGCTCCCTTGTGTCTGGACAAAGCTATACCTCTCTGAAGAGCTCTAATTAGAGCGAAACACTGTGTCAGGGGTTGCTTTTACTCATTTCAGGTTGGCTTGATTGGTATTTTACCAATTCAAAGCTGTAATACTGTGCCTGGAGTGGTAATTGGCTTTTGTCATTTTACAGATCGGCAAGGACAGCACTGTGCTAGTCCTATGCTTAAAGACTTTGCTGTACAAATGGCAAAAGACTTTGTCCTTTTCTATCTTGGCGTGGTTGGCACTGTGCTAATCCTATGCTTAAATATTTTGATAGAAAAACAGACATTTGAGGTGAGCAGATCTAGAGTGTCGCTGGTGTTGAGAGTGCTCCATACAGGAGCTGCTTTCCACCTAAACTTGAGAACTACCCAGAGTTCTCTGCTTCTTTTTTGCGTCATTTATTCGTCACTCTATGCCTGAAAGGGTTTTTTTTTTACTTATACTGGGTGCTCCCTTGTGTCTGGACAAAGCTATACTTCTCCGAAGAGCTCTAATTAGAGTGAAACACTGTGTCAGGGATTGCTTTTTCTCATTTCAGGTTGGCCCTTTTGGTATTTTACCAATTCAAAGAGGTAATACTGTGCCTGGAGTGGTAATTGCCTTTTGTCATTTTACAATTCGGCAAGGACAGCACTGTGCTAATCCTATGCTTAAAGACTTTGCTGTACAAATGGCAAAAGACTTTGTCCTTTTCTATCTCGGCGTGGATGGCACTGTGCTAATCCTATGCTTAAAGATTTTGATAGAAAAACAGACATTTGAGGTGAGCAGATCTAGAGTGTCGCTGGTGTTGAGAGTGCTCCATACAGAAGCTGCTTTCCACCTAATCTTGAGAACTTCCCAGAGTTCTCTGCTTCTTTTTTGCATAATGTATTCGTCACTCTATGCCTGAAAGGGTATTTCATTGACTTATACTGGGTGCTCCCTTGTGTCTGGACAAAGCTATACCTCTCTGAAGAGCTCTAATTAGAGCGAAACACTGTGTCAGGGGTTGCTTTTACTCATTTCAGGTTGGCTTGATTGGTATTTTACCAATTCAAAGCTGTAATACAGTGTCTGGAGTGGTAATTGGCTTTTGTCAATTTACAGCTCGGCAAAGACAGCACTGTGCTAGTCCTATGCTTAAAGACTTTGCTGTACAAATGGCAAAAGACTTTGTCCTTTTCTATCTCGGCGTGGTTGGCACTGTGCTAATCCTATGCTTAAAGATTTTGATAGAAAAACAGACATTTGAGGTGAGCAGATCTAGAGTGTCGCTGGTGTTGAGCGTGCTCCATACAGAAGCTGCTTTCCACCTAATCTTGAGAACTACCCAGAGTTCTCTGCTTCTTTTTTGCATAATTTATTCGTCACTCTATGCCTGAAAGGGTATTTCTTTGACTTATACTGGGTGCTCCCTTGTGTCTGGACAAAGATATACCTCTCTGAAGAGCTCTAATTAGAGCGAAACACTGTGTCAGGGGTTGATTTTACTCATTTCAGGTTGGCTTGTTTGGTATTTTACCAATTCAAAGATGTAATACTGTGCCTGGAGTGGTAAATGGCTTTTGTCATTTTACAGCTCGTCAAGGACAGCATTGTGCTAGTCCTATGCTTAAAGACTTTGCTGTACAAATGGCAAAAGACTTTGTCCTTTTCTATCTCGGCGTGGATGGCACTGAGCTAATCCAATGCTTAAAGATTTTGGTAGAAAAACCGACATTTGAGGTGAGCAGATATAGAGTGTCGCTGGTGTTGAGCGTGCTCCATACAGAAGCTGCTTTCCACCTAAACTTGAGAACTACCCAGAGTTCTCTGCTTCTTTTTTGCATAATTTATTCGTCACTCTATGCCTGAAAGGGTATTTCTTTGACTTATACTGGGTGCTCCCTTGTGTCTGGACAAAGCTATACTTCTCCGAAAAGCTCTAATTAGAGTGAAACACTGTGTCAGGGGTTGCTTTTACTCATTTCAGGTTGGCTTGATTGGTATTTTACCAATTCAAAGCTGTAATACAGTGTCTGGAGTGGTAATTGGCTTTTGTCAATTTACAGCTCGGCAAAGACAGCACTGTGCTAGTCCTATGCTTAAAGACTTTGCTGTACAAATGGCAAAAGACTTTGTCCTTTTCTATCTCGGCGTGGTTGGCACTGTGCTAATCCTATGCTTAAAGATTTTGATAGAAAAACAGACATTTGAGGTGAGCAGATCTAGAGTGTCGCTGGTGTTGAGCGTGCTCCATACAGAAGCTGCTTTCCACCTAATCTTGAGAACTACCCAGAGTTCTCTGCTTCTTTTTTGCATAATTTATTCGTCACTCTATGCCTGAAAGGGTATTTCTTTGACTTATACTGGGTGCTCCCTTGTGTCTGGACAAAGATATACCTCTCTGAAGAGCTCTAATTAGAGCGAAACACTGTGTCATGGGTTGTTTTTACTCATTTCAGGTTGGTTTGATTGGTATTTTACCAATTCAAAGCTGTAATACTGTGCCTAGAGTGGTAATTGGCTTTTGTCATTTTACAGATCGGCAAGGACAGCACTGTGCTAGTCCTATGCTTAAATACTTTGCTGTACAAATGGCAAAAGACTTTGTCCTTTTCTATCTCGGCGTGGTTGGCACTGTGCTAATCCTATGCTTAAATATTTTGATAGAAAAACAGACATTTGAGGTGAGCAGATCTAGAGTGTCGCTGGTGTTGAGAGTGCTCCATACAGGAGCTGCTTTCCACCTAAACTTGAGAACTACCCAGAGTTCTCTGCTTCTTTTTTGCATAATTTATTCGTCACTCTATGCCTGAAAGTGTATTTCTTTGACTTATACTGGGTGCTCCCTTGTGTCTGGACAAAGCTATACTTCTCCGAAAAGCTCTAATTAGAGTGAAACACTGTGTCAGGGGTTGCTTTTACTCATTTCAGGTTGGCTTGTTTGGTATTTTACCAATTCAAAGATGTAATACTGTGCCTGGAGTGGTAAATGGCTTTTGTCATTTTACAGCTCGGCAAGGACAGCATTGTGCTAGTCCTATGCTTAAAGACTTTGCTGTACAAATGGCAAAAGACTTTGTCCTTTTCTATCTCGGCGTGGATGGCACTGAGCTAATCCAATGCTTAAAGATTTTGGTAGAAAAACCGACATTTGAGGTGAGCAGAGATAGAGTGTCGCTGGTGTTGAGCGTGCTCCATACAGAAGCTGCTTTCCACCTAAACTTGAGAACTACCCAGAGTTCTCTGCTTCTTTTTTGCATAATTTATTCGTCACTCTGTGCCTGAAAGGGTATTTCTTTGACTTATACTGGGTGCTCCCTTGTGTCTGGACAAAGCTATACTTCTCCGAAAAGCTCTAATTAGAGTGAAACACTGTGTCAGGGGTTGCTTTTACTCATTTCAGGTTGGCTTGATTGGTATTTTACCAATTCAAAGCTGTAATACAGTGTCTGGAGTGGTAATTGGCTTTTGTCAATTTACAGCTCGGCAAAGACAGCACTGTGCTAGTCCTATGCTTAAATACTTTGCTGTACAAATGGCAAAATACTTTGTCCTTTTCTATCTCGGCGTGGTTGGCACTGTGCTAATCCTATGCTTAAAGATTTTGATAGAAAAACAGACATTTGAGGTGAGCAGATCTAGAGTGTCGCTGGTGTTGAGCGTGCTCCATACAGAAGCTGCTTTCCACCTAATCTTGAGAACTACCCAGAGTTCTCTGCTTCTTTTTTGCATAATTTATTCGTCACTCTATGCCTGAAAGGGTATTTCTTTGACTTATACTGGGTGCTCCCTTGTGTCTGGACAAAGATATACCTCTCTGAAGAGCTCTAATTAGAGCGAAACACTGTGTCATGGGTTGTTTTTACTCATTTCAGGTTGGTTTGATTGGTATTTTACCAATTCAAAGCTGTAATACTGTGCCTGGAGTGGTAATTGGCTTTTGTCATTTTACAGATCGGCAAGGACAGCACTGTGCTAGTCCTATGCTTAAATACTTTGCTGTACAAATGGCAAAAGACTTTGTCCTTTTCTATCTCGGCGTGGTTGGCACTGTGCTAATCCTATGCTTAAATATTTTGATAGAAAAACAGACATTTGAGGTGAGCAGATCTAGAGTGTCGCTGGTGTTGAGAGTGCTCCATACAGGAGCTGCTTTCCACCTAAACTTGAGAACTACCCAGAGTTCTCTGCTTCTTTTTTGCATAATTTATTCGTCACTCTATGCCTGAAAGGGTATTTCTTTGACTTATACTGGGTGCTCCCTTGTGTCTGGACAAAGCTATACTTCTCCGAAAAGCTCTAATTAGAGTGAAACACTGTGTCAGGGGTTGCTTTTACTCATTTCAGGTTGGCTTGTTTGGTATTTTACCAATTCAAAGATGTAATACTGTGCCTGGAGTGGTAAATGGCTTTTGTCATTTTACAGCTCGGCAAGGACAGCATTGTGCTAGTCCTATGCTTAAAGACTTTGCTGTACAAATGGCAAAAGACTTTGTCCTTTTCTATCTCGGCGTGGATGGCACTGAGCTAATCCAATGCTTAAAGATTTTGGTAGAAAAACCGACATTTGAGGTGAGCAGATATAGAGTGTCGCTGGTGTTGAGAGTGCTCCATACAGGAGCTGCTTTCCACCTAAACTTGAGAACTACCCAGAGTTCTCTGCTTCTTTTTTGCATAATTTATTTGTCACTCTATGCCTGAAAGGGTATTTTTTTGACTTATACTGGGTGCTCCCTTGTGTCTGGACAAAGCTATACCTCTCTGAAGAGCTCTAATTAGAGCGAAACACTGTGTTAGGGGCTGCTTTTACTCATTTCAGGTTGGCTTGATTGGTATTTTACCCATTCAAAGCTGTACTACTGTGCCTGAAGTGGTAATTGGCTTTTGTCATTTTACAGCTTGGCAAGGACAGCACTGTGCTAGTCCTATGCTTAAAGACTTTGCTGTACAAATGGCAAAAGACTTGTCCTTTTCTATCTCGGCGTGGATGGCACTGTGCTAATCCTATGCTTAAAGATTTAGATAGAAAAACAGACATTTGAGGTGAGCAGATCTAGAGTGTCGCTGGTGTTGAGAGTGCTCCATACAGAAGCTGCTTTCCACCTAATCTTGAGAACTACCCAGAGTTCTCTGCTTCTTTTTTGCATAATTTATTCGTCACTCTATGCCTGAAAGGGTATTTCTTTGACTTATACTGGGTGCTCCCTTGTGTCTGGACAAAGCTATACCTCTCTGAAGAGCTCTAATTAGAGCGAAACACTTTGTCAGGGGTTGCTTTTACTCATTTCAGGTTGGCTTGATTGGTATTTTACCAATTCAAAGCTGTAATACTGTGCCTGGAGTGGTAATTGGCTTTTATCATTTTACAGCTCGGCAAGGACAGCATTGTGCTAGTCCTATGCTTAAAGACTTTGCTGTACAAATGGCAAAATACTTTGTCCTTTTCTATCTCGGCGTGGTTGGCACTGTGCTAATCCTATGCTTAAAGATTTTGATAGAAAAACAGACATTTGAGGTGAGCAGATCTAGAGTGTCGCTGGTGTTGAGAGTGCTTAATACAGGAGCTGCTTTCCACCTAAACTTGAGAACTACCCAGAGTTCTCTGCTTCTTTTTTGCATAATTTATTCGTCACTCAATGCCTGAAAGGGTATTTCTTTGACTTATACTGGGTGCTTCCTTGTGTCTGGGCAAAGCTATACCTCTCTGAAGAGCTCTAATTAAAGCGAAACACTGTGTCAGGGGTTGTTTTTACTCATTTCAGGTTGGTTTGATTGGTATTTTACCAATTCAAAGCTGTAATACTGTGCCTGGAGTGGTAATTGGCTTTTGTCATTTTACAGCTCGGCAAGGACAGCACTGTGCTAGTCCTATGCTTAAAGACTTTGCTGTACAAATGGCAAAAGACTTTGTCCTTTTCTATCTCGGCGTGGATGGCACTGAGCTAATCCTATGCTTAAAGATTTTGATAGAAAAACCGATATTTGAGGTGAGCAGATCTAGAGTGTCGCTGATGTTGAGAGTGCTCCATACAGGAGCTGCTTTCGACCTAAACTTGAGAACTACCCAGAGTTATCTGCTTCTTTTTTGCATACTTTATTCGTCACTCTATGCCTGAAAGGGTATTTCTTTGACTTATACTGGGTGCTACCTTGTGTCTGGACAAAGCTATACCTCTCTGAAGAGCTCTAATTAGAGCAAAACACTGTGTCAGGGGTTGCTTTTACTCATTTCAGGTTGGCTTGATTGGTATTTTACCCATTCAAAGCTGTAATACTGTGCCTGGAGTGGTAATTGGCTTTTGTCATTTTACAGATCGGCAAGGACAGCACTGTGCTAGTCCTATGCTTAAAGACTTTGCTGTACAAATGGCAAAAGACTTTGTCCTTTTCTATCTCGGCGTGGTTGGCACTGTGCTAATCCTATGCTTAAATATTTTGATTGAAAAACAGACATTTGAGGTGAGCAGATCTAGAGTGTCGCTGGTGTTGAGAGTGCTCCATACAGAAGCTGCTTTCCACCTAATCCTGAGAACTACCCAGAGTTCTCTGCTTCTTTTTTGCATAATTTATTCGTCACTCTATGCCTGAAAGGGTGTTTCATTGACTTATACTGGGTGCTCCCTTGTGTCTGGACAAAGCTATACTTCTCTGAAGAGCTCTAATTAGAGCGAAACACTGTGTCAGGGGTTGCTTTTACTCATTTCAGGTTGGCTTGATTGGTATTTTACCCATTCAAAGCAGTAATACTGTGCCTGGAGTGGTAATTGGCTTTTGTCATTTTACAGATCGGCAAGGACAGCACTGTGCTAGTCCTATGCTTAAAGGCTTTGCTGTACAAATGGCAAAAGACTTTGTCCTTTTCTATCTCGGCGTGATTGGCACTGTGCTAATCCTATGCTTAAAGATTTTGATAGAAAAACAGACATTTGAGGTGAGCAGATCTAGAGTGTCGCTGGTGTTGAGAGTGCTCCATACAGGATCTGCTTTCCACCTAAACTTGAGAACTACCCAGAGTTCTCTGCTTCTTTTTTGCATAATTTATTCGTCACTCTATGCCTGAAAGCGTTTTTCTTTGACTTATACTGGGTGCTCCCTTGTGTCTGGACAAAGCTATACCTCTCTGAAGAGCTCTAATTAGAGCGAAACACTTTGTCAGGGGTTGCTTTTACTCATTTCAGGTTGGCTTGATTGGTATTTTAACAATTCAAAGCTGTAATACTGTGCCTGGAGTGGTAACTGGCTTTTGTCATTTTACAGCTCGGCAAGGACAGCATTGTGCTAGTCCTATGCTTAAAGACTTTGCTGTACAAATGGCAAAAGACTTTGTCCTTTTCTATCTCGGCGTGGATGGCACTGAGCTAATCCAATGCTTAAAGATTTTGATAGAAAAACAGACATTTGAGGTGAGCATATATAGAGTGTCGCTGGTGTTGAGAGTGCTCCATACAGGAGCTGCTTTCCACCTAATCTTGAGAACTACCCAGAGTTCTCTGCTTGTTTTTTGCATAATTTATTCGTCACTCTATGCCTGAAAGGGTATTTCATTGACTTATACTGGGTGCTCCCTTGTGTCCGGACAAAGCTATACCTCTCTGAAGAGCTCTAATTAGAGCGAAACACTGTGACAGGGGTTGCTTTTACTCATTTCAGGTTGGCTTGATTGGTATTTTACCAATTCAAAGCTGTAATACTGTGTCTGGAGTGGTAATTGGTTTTTGTCAATTTACAACTCGGCAAAGACAGCACTGTGCTAGTCCTATGCTTAAAGACTTTGCTGTACAAATGGCAAAAGACTTTGTCCTTTTCTATCTCGGCGTGGTTGGCACTGTGCTAATCCTATGCTTAAAGATTTTGGTAGAAAAACCGACATTTGAGGTGAGCAGATCTAGAGTGTCGCTGATGTTGAGAGTGCTCCATATAGGAGCTGCTTTCGACCTAAACTTGAGAACTACCCAGAGTTCTCTGCTTCTTTTTTGCATAATTTATTCGTCACTCTATGCCTGAAAGGGTATTTCATTGACTTATACTGGGTGCTCCCTTGTGTCTGGACAAAGCTATACCTCTCTGAAGAGCTCTAATTAGAGCGAAACATTGTGTCAGGGGTTGCTTTTGCTCATTTCAGGTTGGCTTGATTGGTATTTTACCTATTCAAAGCTGTAATACTGTGCCTGGAGTGGTAATTGGCTTTTGTCATTTTACAGCTCGGCAAGGACAGCACTGTGCTAGTCCTATGCTTAAAGACTTTGTTGTACAAATGGCAAAAGACTTTGTCCTTTTCTATCTCGGCGTGGTTGGCACTGTGCTAATTCTACGCTTAAAGATTTTGATAGAAAAACAGACATTTGAGGTGAGCAGATCTAGAGTGTCGCTGATGTTGAGAGTGCTCCATACAGGAGCTGCTTTCGACCTAAACTTGAGAACTACCCAGAGTTCTCTGCTTCTTTTTTGCATACTTTATTCCTCACTCTATGCCTGAAAGGGTATTTCATTGACTTATACTGGGTGCTCCCTTGTGTCTGGACAAAGATATACCTCTCTGAAGAGCTCTAATTAGAGCGAAACACTGTGTCAGGGGTTGCTTTTACTCATTTCAGGTTGGCTTGACTGGTATTTTACCCATTCATAGCTGTACTACTGTGCCTGGAGTGGTAATTTGCTTTTGTCATTTTACAGATCGGCAAGGACAGCACTGTGCTAGTCCTATGCTTAAAGACTTTGCTGTACAAATGGCAAAAGACTTGTCCTTTTCTATCTCGGCGTGGATGGCACTGTGCTAATCCTATGCTTAAAGATTTTGATAGAAAAACAGACATTTGAGGTGAGCAGATCTAGAGTGTCGCTGGTGTTGAGAGTGCTCCATACTGAAGCTGCTTTCCACCCAATCTTGAGAACTACCCAGAGTTCTCTGCTTTTTTTGGCATAATTTATTAGTCACTCTATGCCTGAAAGGATATTTCATTGACTTATACTGGGTGCTCCCTTGTGTCTGGACAAAGCTATACCTCTCTGAAGAGCTCTAGTTAGAGCGAAACACTGTGTCAGGGGTTGCTTTTCCTCATTTCAGGTTGGCTTGTTTGGTATTTTACCAATTCAAAGATGTAATACTGTGCCTGGAGTGGTTAATTGGTTTTTGTTATTTTACTGCTCGGCAAGGACAGCACTGTGCTAATCCTATACTTAAAGACTTTGCTGTACAAATGGCAAAAGACTTTGTCCTTTTCAATCTCGACGTGGATGGCACTGTGCTAATCCTATGCTTAAAGATTTTGATAGAAAAACAGACATTTGAGGTGAGCAGATCTAGAGTGTCGCTGGTGTTGAGAGTGCTCCATACAGAAGCTGCTTTCCACCTAATCTTGAGAACTACCCAGAGTTCTCTGCTTCTTTTTTGCATAATTTATTTGTCACTCTATGCCTGAAAGGGTATTTTTTTACTTATACTGGGTGCTCCCTTGTGTCTGGACAAAGCTATACCACTCTGAAGAGCTCTAATTAGAGCGAAACACTGTGTCAGGGGTTGCTTTTACTCATTTCAGGTTGGCTTGATTGGTATTTTACCCATTCAAAGCTGTACTACTGTGCCTGGAGTGGTAATTGGTTTTTGTCATTTTACAGCTCGGCAAGGACAGCACTGTGCTAGTCCTATGCTTAAAGACTTTGCTGTACAAATGGCAAAAGACTTGTCCTTTTCTATCTCGGTGTGGATGGCACTGTGCTAATCCTATGCTTAAAGATTTAGATGGAAAAACAGACATTTGAGGTGAGCAGATCTAGAGTGTCGCTGGTGTTGAGAGTGCTCAATACCGGAGCTGCTTTCCACCTAAACTTGAGAGCTACCCAGAGTTCTCTGCTTCTTTTTTGCATAATTGATTCGTCACTCTATGCCTGAAAGGGTATTTCTTTGACTTATACTGGGTGCTCCCTTGTGTCTGGACAAAGCTATACCTCTCTGAAGAGCTCTAATTAGAGCGAAACACTGTGTCAGGGGTTGTTTTTACTCATTTCAGGTTGGTTTGATTGGTATTTTACCAATTCAAAGCTGTAATACTGTGTCTGGAGTGGTAATTGGCTTTTGTCAATTTACAGCTCGGCAAAGACAGCACTGTGCTAGTCCTATGCTTAAAGACTTTGCTGTACAAATGGCAAAAGACTTTGTCCTTTTCTATCTCGGCGTAGTTGGCACTGTGCTAATCCTATGCTTAAAGAGTTTGGTAGAAAAACCGACATTTGAGGTGAGCAGATCTAGAGTGTCGCTGATGTTGAGAGTGCTCCATACAGGAGCTGCTTTCGACCTAAACTTGAAAACTACCCAGAGTTCTCTGCTTCTTTTTTGCATAATTTATTCGTCACTCTATGCCTGAAAGGGTATTTCATTGACTTATACTGGGTGCTCCCTTGTGTCTGGACAAAGCTATACCTCTCTGAAGAGCTCTGATTAAAGCGAAACACTGTGTCAGGGGTTGCTTTTGCTCATTTCAGGTTGGCTTGATTGGTATTTTACCTATTCAAAGCTGTAATACTGTGCCTGGAGTGGTAATTGGCTTTTGTCATTTTACAGCTCGGCAAGGACAGCACAGTGCTAGTCCTATGCTTAAAGACTTTGTTGTACAAATGGCAAAAGACTTTGTCCTTTTCTATCTCGGCGTGGTTGGCACTGTGCTAATTCTATGCTTAAAGATTTTGATAGAAAAACAGACATTTGAGGTGAGCAGATCTAGAGTGTCGCTGATGTTGAGAGTCCTCCATACAGGAGCTGCTTTCGACCTAAACTTGAGAACTACCCAGAGTTCTCTGCTTCTTTTTTGCATACTTTATTCCTCACTCTATGCCTGAAAGGGTATTTCATTGACTTATACTGGGTGCTCCCTTGTGTCTGGACAAAGCTATACCTCTCTGAAGAGCTCTAATTAGAGCGAAACACTGTGTCAGGGGTTGCTTTTACTCATTTCAGGTTGGCTTGATTGGTATTTTACCCATTCAAAGCTGTATTACTGTGCCTGGAGTGGTAATTGGCTTTTGTCATTTTACAGCTCGGCAAGGACAGCACTGTGCTAGTCCTATGCTTAAAGACTTTGCTGTACAAATGGCAAAAGACTTGTCCTTTTCTATCTCGGCGTGGATGGCACTGTGCTAATCCTATGCTTAAAGATTTTGATAGAAAAACAGACATTTGAGGTGAGCAGATCTAGAGTGTCGCTGGTGTTGAGAGTGCTCCATACTGAAGCTGCTTTCCACCCAATCTTGAGAACTACCCAGAGTTCTCTGCTTTTTTTGGCATAATTTATTAGTCACTCTATGCCTGAAAGGATATTTCATTGACTTATACTGGGTGCTCCCTTGTGTCTGGACAAAGCTATACCTCTCTGAAGAGCTCTAGTTAGAGCGAAACACTGTGTCAGGGGTTGCTTTTCCTCATTTCAGGTTGGCTTGTTTGGTATTTTACCAATTCAAAGATGTAATACTGTGCCTGGAGTGGTTAATTGGTTTTTGTTATTTTACTGCTCGGCAAGGACAGCACTGTGCTAATCCTATACTTAAAGACTTTGCTGTACAAATGGCAAAAGACTTTGTCCTTTTCAATCTCGACGTGGATGGCACTGTGCTAATCCTATGCTTAAAGATTTTGATAGAAAAACAGACATTTGAGGTGAGCAGATCTAGAGTGTCGCTGGTGTTGAGAGTGCTCCATACAGAAGCTGCTTTCCACCTAATCTTGAGAACTACCCAGAGTTCTCTGCTTCTTTTTTGCATAATTTATTTGTCACTCTATGCCTGAAAGGGTATTTTTTTACTTATACTGGGTGCTCCCTTGTGTCTGGACAAAGCTATACCACTCTGAAGAGCTCTAATTAGAGCGAAACACTGTGTCAGGGGTTGCTTTTACTCATTTCAGGTTGGCTTGATTGGTATTTTACCCATTCAAAGCTGTACTACTGTGCCTGGAGTGGTAATTGGTTTTTGTCATTTTACAGCTCGGCAAGGACAGCACTGTGCTAGTCCTATGCTTAAAGACTTTGCTGTACAAATGGCAAAAGACTTGTCCTTTTCTATCTCGGTGTGGATGGCACTGTGCTAATCCTATGCTTAAAGATTTAGATGGAAAAACAGACATTTGAGGTGAGCAGATCTAGAGTGTCGCTGGTGTTGAGAGTGCTCAATACCGGAGCTGCTTTCCACCTAAACTTGAGAGCTACCCAGAGTTCTCTGCTTCTTTTTTGCATAATTGATTCGTCACTCTATGCCTGAAAGGGTATTTCTTTGACTTATACTGGGTGCTCCCTTGTGTCTGGACAAAGCTATACCTCTCTGAAGAGCTCTAATTAGAGCGAAACACTGTGTCAGGGGTTGTTTTTACTCATTTCAGGTTGGTTTGATTGGTATTTTACCAATTCAAAGCTGTAATACTGTGTCTGGAGTGGTAATTGGCTTTTGTCAATTTACAGCTCGGCAAAGACAGCACTGTGCTAGTCCTATGCTTAAAGACTTTGCTGTACAAATGGCAAAAGACTTTGTCCTTTTCTATCTCGGCGTAGTTGGCACTGTGCTAATCCTATGCTTAAAGAGTTTGGTAGAAAAACCGACATTTGAGGTGAGCAGATCTAGAGTGTCGCTGATGTTGAGAGTGCTCCATACAGGAGCTGCTTTCGACCTAAACTTGAAAACTACCCAGAGTTCTCTGCTTCTTTTTTGCATAATTTATTCGTCACTCTATGCCTGAAAGGGTATTTCATTGACTTATACTGGGTGCTCCCTTGTGTCTGGACAAAGCTATACCTCTCTGAAGAGCTCTGATTAAAGCGAAACACTGTGTCAGGGGTTGCTTTTGCTCATTTCAGGTTGGCTTGATTGGTATTTTACCTATTCAAAGCTGTAATACTGTGCCTGGAGTGGTAATTGGCTTTTGTCATTTTACAGCTCGGCAAGGACAGCACAGTGCTAGTCCTATGCTTAAAGACTTTGTTGTACAAATGGCAAAAGACTTTGTCCTTTTCTATCTCGGCGTGGTTGGCACTGTGCTAATTCTATGCTTAAAGATTTTGATAGAAAAACAGACATTTGAGGTGAGCAGATCTAGAGTGTCGCTGATGTTGAGAGTCCTCCATACAGGAGCTGCTTTCGACCTAAACTTGAGAACTACCCAGAGTTCTCTGCTTCTTTTTTGCATACTTTATTCCTCACTCTATGCCTGAAAGGGTATTTCATTGACTTATACTGGGTGCTCCCTTGTGTCTGGACAAAGCTATACCTCTCTGAAGAGCTCTAATTAGAGCGAAACACTGTGTCAGGGGTTGCTTTTACTCATTTCAGGTTGGCTTGATTGGTATTTTACCCATTCAAAGCTGTATTACTGTGCCTGGAGTGGTAATTGGCTTTTGTCATTTTACAGCTCGGCAAGGACAGCACTGTGCTAGTCCTATGCTTAAAGACTTTGCTGTACAAATGGCAAAAGACTTGTCCTTTTCTATCTCGGCGTGGATGGCACTGTGCTAATCCTATGCTTAAAGATTAAGATGGAAAAACAGACATTTGAGGTGAGCAGATCTAGAGTGTCGCTGGTGTTGAGAGTGCTCAATACCGGAGCTGCTTTTCACCTAAACTTGAGAGCTACCCAGAGTTCTCTGCTTCTTTTTTGCATAATTTATTCGTCACTCTATGCCTGAAAGGGTATTTCTTTGACTTATACTGGGTGCTCCCTTGTGTCTGGACAAAGCTATACCTCTCTGAAGAGCTCTATTTAGAGCGAAACACTGTGTCAGGGGCTGTTTTTACTCATTTCAGGTTGGTTTGATTGGTATTTTACCAATTCAAAGCTGTAATACTGTGCCTGGAGTGGTAATTGGCTTTTGTCATTTTACAGATCGGCAAGGACAGCACTGTGCTAGTCCTATCCTTAAAGACTTTGCTGTACAAATGGCAAAAGACTTTGGGGCATATCAACAAGGGCTTTATCTCTGCTTTTTTGGCTTTAAAAGCCAAAAAAGGAGAGATAAAACTAGCGTTCTATCAACAACAGGGTGCTAACATGCAAAGTTGCATGTTAGCACCCTTTTACTCTACGCTTCCCCTTGCATCTCTAATGAGATGCAAAGGGGGCGTTCCAGAGTAAAATAATAGGAGAAATGTCGCTAAGCGACATTTCTCCTATTATCAAGAATGTCGCTAACCCTGTTAGAGACAAAAAAAGCAGCGGTAACCGCGGTTAGCGCTGCTTTTTTACGTCTGGTATTTTTCAGACTTAGCCATGATATCCTATGGAAGGAGGATATCATGGCTAAGTTTGCCTGTCCATATCAACAAGGTAACGTGAGATTATCGCTGGGTTTCCAGCGATAATCTCACGTTAGCCTGTTAGCGTGAGGATTTTTATCGTTATTGAGATAAGCGTTGCTAATAGCACGCTATCTCAGCGATAAAAATTCACGCTTGCCGGCGATAATTATCCTAGCGCTAAGTGCGCTTAGAGATAATTATCGCCGGTTGTTGTTGATATGCCCCTTAGTCCTTTTCTATCTCGGCGTGGTTGGCACTGTGCTAATCCTATGCTTAAATATTTTGATAGAAAAACAGACATTTGAGGTGAGCAGATCTAGAGTGTCGCTGGTGTTGAGAGTGCTCCATACAGGAGTTGCTTTCCACCTAAACTTGAGAACTACCCAGAGTACTCCGCTTCTTTTTTGCATAATTTATTCGTCACTCTATGCCTGAAAGGGTATTTCTTTGACTTATACTGGGTGCTCCCTTGTGTCTGGACAAAGCTATACTTCTCTGAAGAGCTCTAATTAGAGTGAAACACTGTGTCAGGGGTTGCTTTTCCTCATTTCAGGTTGGCTTGTTTGGTATTTTACCAATTCAAAGATGTAATACTGTGCCTGGAGTGGTAATTGGCTTTTGTCATTTTACAGCTCGGCAAGGACAGCACTGTGCTAATCCTATGCTTAAAGACTTTGCTGTACAAATGGCAAAAGACTTTGTCCTTTTCTATCTCGGCGTGGATGGCACTGTGCTAATCCTATGCTTAAAGATTTTGATAGAAAAACAGACATTTGAGGTGAGCAGATCTAGAGTGTCGCTGGTGTTGAGAGTGCTCCATACAGAAGCTGCTTTCCACCTAATCTTGAGAACTACCCACAGTTCTCTGCTTCTTTTTTGCATAATTTATTCGTCACTCTATACCTGAAAGGGTAATTTATTGACTTATACTGGGTGCTCCCTTGTGTCTGGACAAAGCTATACCTCTCTGAAGAGCTCTAATTAGAGCGAAACACTGTGTCAGGGGTTGTTTTTACTCATTTCAGGTTGGTGTGATTGGTATTTTACCAATTCAAAGCTGTAATACTGTGCCTGGAGTGGTAATTTGCTTTTGTCATTTTACAGCTCGGCAAGGACAGCACTGTGCTAGTCCTATGCTTAAAGACTTTGCTGTACAAATGGCAAAAGACTTTGTCCTTTTCTATCTCGGCGTGGATGGCACTGAGCTAATCCTATGCTTAAAGATTTTGATTGAAAAACCGACATTTGAGGTGAGCAGATCTAGAGTGTCGCTGATGTTGAGAGTGCTCCATACAGGAGCTGCTTTCGACCTAAACTTGAGAACTACCCAGAGTTCTCTGCTTCTTTTTTGCATACTTTATTCGTCACTCTATGCCTGAAACGGTATTTCATTGACTTATACTGGGTGCTACCTTGTGTCTGGACAAAGCTATACCTCTCTGAAGAGCTCTAATTAGAGCGAAACACTGTGTCAGGGGTTGCTTTTACTCATTTCAGGTTGGCTTGATTTTACCCATTCAAAGCTGTAATACTGTGCCTGGAGTGGTAATTGGCTTTTGTCATTTTACAGATCGGCAAGGACAGCACTGTGCTAGTCCTATGCTTAAAGACTTTGCTGTACAAATGGCAAAATACTTTGTCCTTTTCTATCTCGGCGTGGTTGCACTGTGCTAATCCTATGCTTAAATATTTTGATAGAAAAACAGACATTTGAGGTGAGCAGATCTAGAGTGTCGCTGGTGTTGAGAGTGCTCCATACAGAAGCTGCTTTCCACCTAATCTTGAGAACTACCCAGAGTTCTCTGCTTCTTTTTTGCATAATTTATTCGTCACTCTATGCCTGAAAGGGTATTTCATTGACTTATACTGGGTGCTCCCTTGTGTCTGGACAAAGTTATATCTCTCTGAAGAGCTCTAATTAGAGCGAAACACTGTGTCAGGGGTTGCTTTTACTCATTTCAGGTTGGCTTGATTGCTATTTTACCCATTCAAAGCTGTAATACTGTGCCTGGAGTGGTAATTGGCTTTTGTCATTTTACAGATCGACAAGGACAGCACTGTGCTAGTCCTATACTTAAAGACTTTGCTGTACAAATGGCAAAAGACTTTGTCCTTTTCTATCTCGGCGTGGTTGGCACTGTGCTAATCCTATGCTTAAAGATTTTGATAGAAAAACAGACATTTGAGGTGAGCAGATCTAGAGTGTCGCTGGTGTTGAGAGTGCTCCATACAGGATCTGCTTTCCACCTAAACTTGAGAACTACCCAGAGTTCTCTGCTTCTTTTTTGCATAATTTATTCGTCACTCTATGCCTGAAAGGGTATTTCATTGACTTATACTGGGTGCTCCCTTGTGTCTGGACAAAGCTATACCTCTCTGAAGAGCTCTAATTAGAGCGAAACACTTTGTCAGGGGTTGCTTTTACTCATTTCAGGTTGGCTTGATTGGTATTTTACCAATTCAAAGCTGTAATACTGTGCCTGGAGTGGTAATTGGCTTTTGTCATTTTACAGCTCGGCAACGACAGCACTGTGCTAGTCCTATGCTTAAAGACTTTGCTGTACAAATGGTAAAAGACTTTGTCCTTTTCTATCTCGGCGTGGATGGCACTGAGCTAATCCTATGCTTAAAGATTTTGATTGAAATACCGACATTTGAGGTGAGCAGATCTAGAGTGTCGCTGATGTTGAGAGTGCTCCATACAGGAGCTGCTTTCGACCTAAACTTGAGAACTACCCAGAGTTCTCTGCTTCTTTTTTGCATACTTTATTCGTCACTCTATGCCTGAAAGGGTATTTCATTGACTTATACTGGGTGCTACCTTGTGTCTGGACAAAGCTATACCTCTCTGAAGAGCTCTAATTAGAGCGAAACACTTTGTCAGGGGTTGCTTTTACTCATTTCAGGTTGGCTTGATTGGTATTTTACCAATTCAAAGCTGTAATACTGTGCCTGAAGTGGTAATTGGCTTTTGTCATTTTACAGCTCGGCAAGGACAGCATTGTGCTAGTCCTATGCTTAAAGACTTTGCTGTACAAATGGCAAAAGACTTTGTCCTTTTCTATCTCGGCGTGGATTGCACTGAGCTAATCCAATGCTTAAAGATTTTGGTAGAAAAACCGACATTTGAGGTGAGCAGATATAGAGTGTCGCTGGTGTTGAGAGTGCTCCATACAGGAGCTGCTTTCCACCTAAACTTGAGAACTACCCAGAGTTCTCTGCTTCTTTTTTGCATAATTTATTTGTCACTCTATGCCTGAAAGGGTATTTTTTTGACTTATACTGGGTGCTCCCTTGTGTCTGGACAAAGCTATACCTCTCTGAAGAGCTCTAATTAGAGCGAAACACTGTGTCAGGGGTTGTTTTTACTCATTTCAGGTTGGTGTGATTGGTATTTTACCAAGTCAAAGCTGTAATACTGTGCCTGGAGTGGTAATTGGCTTTTGTCATTTTACAGCTCGGCAAGGACAGCACTGTGCTAGTCCTATGCTTAAAGACTTTGCTGTACAAATGGTAAAAGACTTTGTCCTTTTCTATCTCGGCGTGGATGGCACTGTGCTAATCCTATGCTTAAAGATTTAGATAGAAAAACAGACATTTGAGGTGAGCAGATCTAGAGTGTCGCTGGTGTTGAGAGTGCTCCATACAGAAGCTGCTTTCCACCTAATCTTGAGAACTACCCAGAGTTCTCTGCTTCTTCTTTGCATAATTTATTCGTCACTCTATGCCTGAAAGGGTATTTCTTTGACTTATACTGGGTGCTCCCTTGTGTCTGGACAAAGATATACCTCTCTGAAGAGCTCTAATTAGGGCGAAACACTGTGTCATGGGTTGTTTTTACTCATTTCAGGTTGGTTTGATTGGTATTTTACCAATTCAAAGCTGTAATACTGTGCCTGGAGTGGTAATTGGCTTTTGTCATTTTACAGATCGGCAAGGACAGCACTGTGCTAGTCCTATGCTTAAAGACTTTGCTGTACAAATGGCAAAAGACTTTGTCCTTTTCTATCTCGGCGTGGTTGGCACTGTGCTAATCCTATGCTTAAATATTTTGATAGAAAACCAGACATTTGAGGTGAGCAGATCTAGAGTGTCGCTGGTGTTGAGAGTGCTCCATACAGGAGCTGCTTTCCACCTAAACTTGAGAACTACCCAGAGTTCTCTGCTTCTTTTTTGCATAATTTATTCGTCACTCTATGCCTGAAAGGGTATTTCTTTGACTTATACTGGGTGCTCCCATGTGTCTGGACAAAGCTATACTTCTCCGAAAAGCTCTAATTAGAGTGAAACACTGTGTCAGGGGTTGCTTTTCCTCATTTCAGGTTGGCTTGTTTGGTATTTTACCAATTCAAAGATGTAATACTGTGCCTGGAGTGGTAATTAGCTTTTGTCATTTTACAGATCGGCAAGGACAGCACTGTGCTAGTCCTATGCTTAAAGACTTTGCTGTACAAATGGCAAAAGACTTTGTCCTTTTCTATCTCGGCGTGGTTGGCACTGTGCTAATCCTATGCTTAAATATTTTGATAGAAAAACAGACATTTGAGGTGAGCAGATCTAGAGTGTCGCTGGTGTTGAGAGTGCTCCATACAGGAGCTGCTCTCCACCTAAACTTGAGAACTATCCAGAGTTCTCTGCTTCTTTTTTGCATCATTTATTCGTCACTCTATGCCTGAAAGGGTTTTTTTTTTACTTATACTGGGTGCTCCCTTGTGTCTGGACAAAGCTATACTTCTCCGAAGAGCTCTAATTAGAGTGAAACACTGTGTCAGGGGTTGCTTTTCCTCATTTCAGGTTGGCCCTTTTGGTATTTTACCAATTCAAAGATGTAATACTGTGCCTGGAGTGGTAATTGGCTTTTGTCATTTTACAATTCGGCAAGGACAGCACTGTGCTAATCCTATGCTTAAAGACTTTGCTGTACAAATGGCAAAAGACTTTGTCCTTTTCTATCTCGGCTTGGATGGCACTGTGCTAATCCTATGCTTAAAGATTTTGATAGAAAAACAGACATTTGAGGTGAGCAGATCTAGAGTGTCGCTGGTGTTGAGAGTGCTCCATACAGGAGCTGCTTTCCACCTAAACTTGAGAACTATCCAGAGTTCTCTGCTTCTTTTTTGCATAATTTATTCGTCACTCTATGCCTGAAAGGGTATTTCATTGACTTATACTGGGTGCTCCCTTGTGTCTGGACAAAGCTATACCTCTCTGAAGAGCTCTAATTAGAGCAAAACACTGTGTCAGGGGTTGCTTTTACTCATTTCAGGTTGGCTTGATTGGTATTTTACCAATTCAAAGCTGTAATACTGTGTCTGGAGTGGTAATTGGCTTTTGTCAATTTACAGCTCGGCAAAGACAGCACTGTGCTAGTCCTATGCTTAAAGACTTTGCTGTACAAATGGCAAAAGACTTTGTCCTTTTCTATCTCGGCGTGGTTGGCACTGTGCTAATCCTATGCTTAAAGATTTTGATAGAAAAACAGACATTTGAGGTGAGCAGATCTAGAGTGTCGCTGGTGTTGAGCGTGCTCCATACAGAAGCTGCTTTCCACCTAATCTTGAGAACTACCCAGAGTTCTCTGCTTCTTTTTTGCATAATTTATTCGTCACTCTATGCCTGAAAGGGTATTTCTTTGACTTATACTGGGTGCTCCCTTGTGTCTGGACAAAGATATACCTCTCTGAAGAGCTCTAATTAGAGCGAAACACTGTGTCATGGGTTGTTTTTACTCATTTCAGGTTGGTTTGATTGGTATTTTACCAATTCAAAGCTGTAATACTGTGCCTGGAGTGGTAATTGGCTTTTGTCATTTTACAGATCGGCAAGGACAGCACTGTGCTAGTCCTATGCTTAAATACTTTGCTGTACAAATGGCAAAAGACTTTGTCCTTTTCTATCTCGGCGTGGTTGGCACTGTGCTAATCCTATGCTTAAATATTTTGGTAGAAAAACAGACATTTGAGGTGAGCAGATCTAGAGTGTCGCTGGTGTTGAGAGTGCTCCATACAGGAGCTGCTTTCCACCTGAACTTGAGAACTACCCAGAGTTCTCTGCTTATTTTTTGCATAATTTATTCGTCACTCTATGCCTGAAAGGGTATTTCTTTGACTTATACTGGGTGCTCCCTTGTGTCTGGACAAAGCTATACTTCTCCGAAAAGCTCTAATTAGAGTGAAACACTGTGTCAGGGGTTGCTTTTCCTCATTTCAGGTTGGCTTGTTTGGTATTTTACCAATTCAAAGATGTAATACTGTGCCTGGAGTGGTAAATGGCTTTTGTCATTTTACAGCTCGGCAAGGACAGCACTGTGCTAATCCTATGCTTAAAGACTTTGCTGTACAAATGGCAAAAGACCTGTCATTTTCTATCTCGGCGTGGATGGCACTGTGCTAATCCTATGCTTAAAGATTTAGATAGAAAAACAGACATTTGAGGTGAGCAGATCTAGAGTGTCGCTGGTGTTGAGAGTGCTCAATACCGGAGCTGCTTTCCACCTAAACTTGAGAACTACCCAGAGTTCTCTGCTTCTTTTTTGCATAATTTATTCGTCACTCTATGCCTGAAAGGGTATTTCTTTGACTTATACTGGGTGCTCCCTTGTGTCTGGACAAAGCTATACCTCTCTGAAGAGCTCTAATTAGAGCGAAACACTGTGTCAGGGGTTGTTTTTACTCATTTCAGGTTGGTTTGATTGGTATTTTACCAATTCAAAGCTGTAATACTGTGCCTGGAGTGGTAATTGGCTTTTGTCATTTTACAGATCGGCAAGGACAGCACTGTGCTAGTCCTATGCTTAAAGACTTTGCTGTACAAATGGCAAAAGACTTTGTCCTTTTCTATCTCGGCGTGGTTGGCACTCTGCTAATCCTATGCTTAAATATTTTCATAGAAAAACAGACATTTGAGGTGAGCAGATCTAGAGTGTCGCTGGTGTTGAGAGTGCTCCATACAGGAGCTGCTTTCCACCTAAACTTGAGAACTACCCAGAGTTCTCTGCTTCTTTTTTGCATAATTTATTCGTCACTCTATGCCTGAAAGGGTATTTCTTTGACTTATACTGGGTGCTCCCTTGTGTCTGGACAAAGCTATACTTCTCCGAAAAGCTCTAATTAGAGTGAAACACTGTGTCAGGGGTTGCTTTTCCTCATTTCAGGTTGGCTTGTTTGGTATTTTACCAATTCAAAGATGTAATACTGTGCCTGGAGTGGTAAATGGCTTTTGTCATTTTACAGCTCGGCAAGGACAGCACTGTGCTAATCCTATGCTTAAAGACTTTGCTGTACAAATGGCAAAAGACCTGTCATTTTCTATCTCTGCGTGGATGGCACTGTGCTAATCCTATGCTTAAAGATTTAGATAGAAAAACAGACATTTGAGGTGAGCAGATCTAGAGTGTCGCTGGTGTTGAGAGTGCTCAATACCGGAGCTGCTTTCCACCTAAACTTGAGAACTACCCAGAGTTCTCTGCTTCTTTTTTGCATAATTTATCCGTCACTCTATGCCTGAAAGGGTATTTCTTTGACTTATACTGGGTGCTCCCTTGTGTCTGGACAAAGCTATACCTCTCTGAAGAGCTCTAATTAGAGCGAAACACTGTGTCAGGGGTTGTTTTTACTCATTTCAGGTTGGTTTGATTGGTATTTTACCAATTCAAAGCTGTAATACTGTGCCTGGAGTGGTAATTGGCTTTTGTCATTTTACAGATCGGCAAGGATAGCACTGTGCTAGTCCTATGCTTAAAGACTTTGCTGTACAAATGGCAAAAGACTTTGTCCTTTTCTATCTCGGCGTGGTTGGCACTCTGCTAATCCTATGCTTAAATATTTTCATAGAAAAACAGACATTTGAGGTGAGCAGATCTAGAGTGTCGCTGGTGTTGAGAGTGCTCCATACAGGAGCTGCTTTCCACCTAAACTTGAGAACTACCCAGAGTTCTCTGCTTCTTTTTTGCATCATTTATTCGTCACTCTATGCCTGAAAGGGTTTTTTTTTTACTTATACTGGGTGCTCCCTTGTGTCTGGACAAAGCTATACTTCTCCGAAGAGCTCTAATTAGAGTGAAACACTGTGTCAGGGGTTGCTTTTCCTCATTTCAGGTTGGCCCTTTTGGTATTTTACCAATTCAAAGATGTAATACTGTGCCTGGAGTGGTAATTGGCTTTTGTCATTTTACAATTCGGCAAGGACAGCACTGTGCTAATCCTATGCTTAAAGACTTTGCTGTACAAATGGCAAAAGACTTTGTCCTTTTCTATCTCGGCGTGGATGGCACTGTGCTAATCCTATGCTTAAAGATTTTGATAGAAAAACAGACATTTGAGGTGAGCAGATCTAAAGTGTCGCTGGTGTTGAGAGTGCTCCATACAGAAGCTGCTTTCCACCTAATCTTGAGAACTACCCAGAGTTCTCTGCTTCTTTTTTGCATAATTTATTCGTCACTCTATGCCTGAAAGGGTATTTCATTGACTTATACTGGGTGCTCCCTTGTGTCTGGACAAAGCTATACCTCTCTGAAGAGCTCTAATTAGAGCAAAACACTGTGTCAGGGGTTGCTTTTACTCATTTCAGGTTGGCTTGATTGGTATTTTACCAATTCAAAGCTGTAATACTGTGTCTGGAGTGGTAATTGGCTTTTGTCAATTTACAGCTCGGCAAAGACAGCACTGTGCTAGTCCTATGCTTAAAGACTTTGCTGTACAAATGGCAAAAGACTTTGTCCTTTTCTATCTCGGCGTGGTTGGCACTGTGCTAATCCTATGCTTAAATATTTTGATAGAAAACCAGACATTTGAGGTGAGCAGATCTAGAGTGTCGCTGGTGTTGAGAGTGCTCCATACAGGAGCTGCTTTCCACCTAAACTTGAGAACTACCCAGAGTTCTCTGCTTCTTTTTTGCATAATTTATTCGTCACTCTATGCCTGAAAGGGTATTTCTTTGACTTATACTGGGTGCTCCCTTGTGTCTGGACAAAGCTATACTTCTCCGAAAAGCTCTAATTAGAGTGAAACACTGTGTCAGGGGTTGCTTTTCCTCATTTCAGGTTGGCTTGTTTGGTATTTTACCAATTCAAAGATGTAATACTGTGCCTGGAATGGTAATTGGCTTTTGTCATTTTACAGCTCGGCAAGGACAGCACTGTGCTAATCCTATGCTTAAAGACTTTGCTGTACAAATGGCAAAAGACCTGTCCTTTTCTATCTCGGCGTGGATGGCACTGTGCTAATCCTATGCTTAAAGATTTAGATAGAAAAACAGACATTTGAGGTGAGCAGATCTAGAGTGTCGCTGGTGTTGAGAGTGCTCAATACCGGAGCTGCTTTCCACCTAAACTTGAGAACTACCCAGAGTTCTCTGCTTCTTTTTTGCATAATTTATTCGTCACTCTATGCCTGAAAGGGTATTTCTTTGACTTATACTGGGTGCTCCCTTGTGTCTGGACAAAGCTATACCTCTCTGAAGAGCTCTAATTAGAGCGAAACACTGTGTCAGGGGTTGTTTTTACTCATTTCAGGTTGGTTTGATTGGTATTTTACCAATTCAAAGCTGTAATACTGTGCCTGGAGTGGTAATTGGCTTTTGTCATTTTACAGATCGGCAAGGACAGCACTGTGCTAGTCCTATGCTTAAAGACTTTGCTGTACAAATGGCAAAAGACTTTGTCCTTTTCTATCTCGGCGTGGTTGGCACTGTGCTAATCCTATGCTTAAATATTTTGATAGAAAAACAGACATTTGAGGTGAGCAGATCTAGAGTGTCGCTGGTGTTGAGAGTGCTCCATACAGGAGCTGCTTTCCACCTAAACTTGAGAACTATCCAGAGTTCTCTGCTTCTTTTTTGCATCATTTATTCGTCACTCTATGCCTGAAAGGGTTTTTTTTTTACTTATACTGGGTGCTCCCTTGTGTCTGGACAAAGCTATACTTCTCCGAAGAGCTCTAATTAGAGTGAAACACTGTGTCAGGGGTTGCTTTTCCTCATTTCAGGTTGGCCCTTTTGGTATTTTACCAATTCAAAGATGTAATACTGTGCCTGGAGTGGTAATTGGCTTTTGTCATTTTACAATTCGGCAAGGACAGCACTGTGCTAATCCTATGCTTAAAGACTTTGCTGTACAAATGGCAAAAGACTTTGTCCTTTTCTATCTCGGCGTGGATGGCACTGTGCTAATCCTATGCTTAAAGATTTTGATAGAAAAACAGACATTTGAGGTGAGCAGATCTAGAGTGTCGCTGGTGTTGAGAGTGCTCCATACAGAAGCTGCTTTCCACCTAATCTTGAGAACTACCCAGAGTTCTCTGCTTCTTTTTTGCATAATTTATTCGTCACTCTATGCCTGAAAGGGTATTTCATTGACTTATACTGGGTGCTCCCTTGTGTCTGGACAAAGCTATACCTCTCTGAAGAGCTCTAATTAGAGCAAAACACTGTGTCAGGGGTTGCTTTTACTCATTTCAGGTTGTCTTGATTGGTATTTTACCAATTCAAAGCTGTAATACTGTGTCTGGAGTGGTAATTGGCTTTTGTCAATTTACAGCTCGGCAAAGACAGCACTGTGCTAGTCCTATGCTTAAAGACTTTGCTGTACAAATGGCAAAAGACTTTGTCCTTTTCTATCTCGGCGTGGTTGGCACTGTGCTAATCCTATGCTTAAAGATTTTGATAGAAAAACAGACATTTGAGGTGAGCAGATCTAGAGTGTCGCTGGTGTTGAGCGTGCTCCATACAGAAGCTGCTTTCCACCTAATCTTGAGAACTACCCAGAGTTCTCTGCTTCTTTTTTGCATAATTGATTCGTCACTCTATGCCTGAAAGGGTATTTCTTTGACTTATACTGGGTGCTCCCTTGTGTCTGGACAAAGATATACCTCTCTGAAGAGCTCTAATTAGAGCGAAACACTGTGTCATGGGTTGTTTTTACTCATTTCAGGTTGGTTTGATTGGTATTTTACCAATTCAAAGCTGTAATACTGTGCCTGGAGTGGTAATTGGCTTTTGTCATTTTACAGATCGGCAAGGACAGCACTGTGCTAGTCCTATGCTTAAATACTTTGCTGTACAAATGGCAAAAGACTTTGTCCTTTTCTATCTCGGCGTGGTTGGCACTGTGCTAATCCTATGCTTAAATATTTTGATAGAAAAACAGACATTTGAGGTGAGCAGATCTAGAGTGTCGCTGGTGTTGAGAGTGCTCCATACAGGAGCTGCTTTCCACCTAAACTTGAGAACTACCCAGAGTTCTCTGCTTCTTTTTTGCATAATTTATTCGTCACTCTATGCCTGAAAGGGTATTTCTTTGACTTATACTGGGTGCTCCCTTGTGTCTGGACAAAGATATACTTCTCCGAAAAGCTCTAATTAGAGTGAAACACTGTGTCAGGGGTTGCTTTTCCTCATTTCAGGTTGGCTTGTTTGGTATTTTACCAATTCAAAGATGTAATACTGTGCCTGGAGTGGTAAATGGCTTTTGTCATTTTACAGCTCGGCAAGGACAGCACTGTGCTAATCCTATGCTTAAAGACTTTGCTGTACAAATGGCAAAAGACCTGTCATTTTCTATCTCGGCGTGGATGGCACTGTGGTAATCCTATGCTTAAAGATTTAGATAGAAAAACAGACATTTGAGGTGAGCAGATCTAGAGTGTCGCTGGTGTTGAGAGTGCTCAATACCGGAGCTGCTTTCCACCTAAACTTGAGAACTACCCAGAGTTCTCTGCTTCTTTTTTGCATAATTTATTCGTCACTCTATGCCTGAAAGGGTATTTCTTTGACTTATACTGGGTGCTCCCTTGTGTCTGGACAAAGCTATACCTCTCTGAAGAGCTCTAATTAGAGCGAAACACTGTGTCAGGGGTTGTTTTTACTCATTTCAGGTTGGTTTGATTGGTATTTTACCAATTCAAAGCTGTAATACTGTGCCTGGAGTGGTAATTGGCTTTTGTCATTTTACAGATCGGCAAGGACAGCACCGTGCTAGTCCTATGCTTAAAGACTTTGCTGTACAAATGGCAAAAGACTTTGTCCTTTTCTATCTCGGCGTGGTTGGCACTGTGCTAATCCTATGCTTAAATATTTTCATAGAAAAACAGACATTTGAGGTGAGCAGATCTAGAGTGTCGCTGGTGTTGAGAGTGCTCCATACAGGAGCTGCTTTCCACCTAAACTTGAGAGCTACCCAGAGTTCTCTTCTTCTTTTTTGCATCATTTATTCGTCACTCTATGCCTGAAAGGGTTTTTTTTTTACTTATACTGGGTGCTCCCTTGTGTCTGGACAAAGCTATACTTCTCCGAAGAGCTCTAATTAGAGTGAAACACTGTGTCAGGGGTTGCTTTTCCTCATTTCAGGTTGGCCCTTTTGGTATTTTACCAATTCAAAGATGTAATACTGTGCCTGGAGTGGTAATTGGCTTTTGTCATTTTACAATTCGGCAAGGACAGCACTGTGCTAATCCTATGCTTAAAGACTTTGCTGTACAAATGGCAAAAGACTTTGTCCTTTTCTATCTCGGCGTGGATGGCACTGTGCTAATCCTATGCTTAAAGATTTTGATAGAAAAACAGACATTTGAGGTGAGCAGATCTAAAGTGTCGCTGGTGTTGAGAGTGCTCCATACAGAAGCTGCTTTCCACCTAATCTTGAGAACTACCCACAGTTCTCTGCTTCTTTTTTGCATAATTTATTCGTCACTCTATACCTGAAAGGGTAATTTATTGACTTATACTGGGTGCTCCCTTGTGTCTGGACAAAGCTATACCTCTCTGAAGAGCTCTAATTAGAGCGAAACACTGTGTCAGGGGTTGTTTTTACTCATTTCAGGTTGGTGTGATTGGTATTTTACCAATTCAAAGCTGTAATACTGTGCCTGGAGTGGTAATTTGCTTTTGTCATTTTACAGCTCGGCAAGGACAGCACTGTGCTAGTCCTATGCTTAAAGACTTTGCTGTACAAATGGCAAAAGACTTTGTCCTTTTCTATCTCGGCGTGGATGGCACTGAGCTAATCCTATGCTTAAAGATTTTGATTGAAAAACCGACATTTGAGGTGAGCAGATCTAGAGTGTCGCTGATGTTGAGAGTGCTCCATACAGGAGCTGCTTTCGACCTAAACTTGAGAACTACCCAGAGTTCTCTGCTTCTTTTTTGCATACTTTATTCGTCACTCTATGCCTGAAACGGTATTTCATTGACTTATACTGGGTGCTACCTTGTGTCTGGACAAAGCTATACCTCTCTGAAGAGCACTAATTAGAGCGAAACACTGTGTCAGGGGTTGCTTTTACTCATTTCAGGTTGGCTTGATTTTACCCATTCAAAGCTGTAATACTGTGCCTGGAGTGGTAATTGGCTTTTGTCATTTTACAGATCGGCAAGGACAGCACTGTGCTAGTCCTATGCTTAAAGACTTTGCTGTACAAATGGCAAAATACTTTGTCCTTTTCTATCTCGGCGTGGTTGCACTGTGCTAATCCTATGCTTAAATATTTTGATAGAAAAACAGACATTTGAGGTGAGCAGATCTAGAGTGTCGCTGGTGTTGAGAGTGCTCCATACAGAAGCTGCTTTCCACCTAATCTTGAGAACTACCCAGAGTTCTCTGCTTCTTTTTTGCATAATTTATTCGTCACTCTATGCCTGAAAGGGTATTTCATTGACTTATACTGGGTGCTCCCTTGTGTCTGGACAAAGTTATATCTCTCTGAAGAGCTCTAATTAGAGCGAAACACTGTGTCAGGGGTTGCTTTTACTCATTTCAGGTTGGCTTGATTGCTATTTTACCCATTCAAAGCTGTAATACTGTGCCTGGAGTGGTAATTGGCTTTTGTCATTTTACAGATCGACAAGGACAGCACTGTGCTAGTCCTATACTTAAAGACTTTGCTGTACAAATGGCAAAAGACTTTGTCCTTTTCTATCTCGGCGTGGTTGGCACTGTGCTAATCCTATGCTTAAAGATTTTGATAGAAAAACAGACATTTGAGGTGAGCAGATCTAGAGTGTCGCTGGTGTTGAGAGTGCTCCATACAGGATCTGCTTTCCACCTAAACTTGAGAACTACCCAGAGTTCTCTGCTTCTTTTTTGCATAATTTATTCGTCACTCTATGCCTGAAAGGGTATTTCATTGACTTATACTGGGTGCTCCCTTGTGTCTGGACAAAGCTATACCTCTCTGAAGAGCTCTAATTAGAGCGAAACACTTTGTCAGGGGTTGCTTTTACTCATTTCAGGTTGGCTTGATTGGTATTTTACCAATTCAAAGCTGTAATACTGTGCCTGGAGTGGTAATTGGCTTTTGTCATTTTACAGCTCGGCAACGACAGCACTGTGCTAGTCCTATGCTTAAAGACTTTGCTGTACAAATGGTAAAAGACTTTGTCCTTTTCTATCTCGGCGTGGATGGCACTGAGCTAATCCTATGCTTAAAGATTTTGATTGAAATACCGACATTTGAGGTGAGCAGATCTAGAGTGTCGCTGATGTTGAGAGTGCTCCATACAGGAGCTGCTTTCGACCTAAACTTGAGAACTACCCAGAGTTCTCTGCTTCTTTTTTGCATACTTTATTCGTCACTCTATGCCTGAAAGGGTATTTCATTGACTTATACTGGGTGCTACCTTGTGTCTGGACAAAGCTATACCTCTCTGAAGAGCTCTAATTAGAGCGAAACACTTTGTCAGGGGTTGCTTTTACTCATTTCAGGTTGGCTTGATTGGTATTTTACCAATTCAAAGCTGTAATACTGTGCCTGAAGTGGTAATTGGCTTTTGTCATTTTACAGCTCGGCAAGGACAGCATTGTGCTAGTCCTATGCTTAAAGACTTTGCTGTACAAATGGCAAAAGACTTTGTCCTTTTCTATCTCGGCGTGGATTGCACTGAGCTAATCCAATGCTTAAAGATTTTGGTAGAAAAACCGACATTTGAGGTGAGCAGATATAGAGTGTCGCTGGTGTTGAGAGTGCTCCATACAGGAGCTGCTTTCCACCTAAACTTGAGAACTACCCAGAGTTCTCTGCTTCTTTTTTGCATAATTTATTTGTCACTCTATGCCTGAAAGGGTATTTTTTTGACTTATACTGGGTGCTCCCTTGTGTCTGGACAAAGCTATACCTCTCTGAAGAGCTCTAATTAGAGCGAAACACTGTGTCAGGGGTTGTTTTTACTCATTTCAGGTTGGTGTGATTGGTATTTTACCAAGTCAAAGCTGTAATACTGTGCCTGGAGTGGTAATTGGCTTTTGTCATTTTACAGCTCGGCAAGGACAGCACTGTGCTAGTCCTATGCTTAAAGACTTTGCTGTACAAATGGTAAAAGACTTTGTCCTTTTCTATCTCGGCGTGGATGGCACTGTGCTAATCCTATGCTTAAAGATTTAGATAGAAAAACAGACATTTGAGGTGAGCAGATCTAGAGTGTCGCTGGTGTTGAGAGTGCTCCATACAGAAGCTGCTTTCCACCTAATCTTGAGAACTACCCAGAGTTCTCTGCTTCTTCTTTGCATAATTTATTCGTCACTCTATGCCTGAAAGGGTATTTCTTTGACTTATACTGGGTGCTCCCTTGTGTCTGGACAAAGATATACCTCTCTGAAGAGCTCTAATTAGGGCGAAACACTGTGTCATGGGTTGTTTTTACTCATTTCAGGTTGGTTTGATTGGTATTTTACCAATTCAAAGCTGTAATACTGTGCCTGGAGTGGTAATTGGCTTTTGTCATTTTACAGATCGGCAAGGACAGCACTGTGCTAGTCCTATGCTTAAAGACTTTGCTGTACAAATGGCAAAAGACTTTGTCCTTTTCTATCTCGGCGTGGTTGGCACTGTGCTAATCCTATGCTTAAATATTTTGATAGAAAACCAGACATTTGAGGTGAGCAGATCTAGAGTGTCGCTGGTGTTGAGAGTGCTCCATACAGGAGCTGCTTTCCACCTAAACTTGAGAACTACCCAGAGTTCTCTGCTTCTTTTTTGCATAATTTATTCGTCACTCTATGCCTGAAAGGGTATTTCTTTGACTTATACTGGGTGCTCCCATGTGTCTGGACAAAGCTATACTTCTCCGAAAAGCTCTAATTAGAGTGAAACACTGTGTCAGGGGTTGCTTTTCCTCATTTCAGGTTGGCTTGTTTGGTATTTTACCAATTCAAAGATGTAATACTGTGCCTGGAGTGGTAATTAGCTTTTGTCATTTTACAGATCGGCAAGGACAGCACTGTGCTAGTCCTATGCTTAAAGACTTTGCTGTACAAATGGCAAAAGACTTTGTCCTTTTCTATCTCGGCGTGGTTGGCACTGTGCTAATCCTATGCTTAAATATTTTGATAGAAAAACAGACATTTGAGGTGAGCAGATCTAGAGTGTCGCTGGTGTTGAGAGTGCTCCATACAGGAGCTGCTCTCCACCTAAACTTGAGAACTATCCAGAGTTCTCTGCTTCTTTTTTGCATCATTTATTCGTCACTCTATGCCTGAAAGGGTTTTTTTTTTACTTATACTGGGTGCTCCCTTGTGTCTGGACAAAGCTATACTTCTCCGAAGAGCTCTAATTAGAGTGAAACACTGTGTCAGGGGTTGCTTTTCCTCATTTCAGGTTGGCCCTTTTGGTATTTTACCAATTCAAAGATGTAATACTGTGCCTGGAGTGGTAATTGGCTTTTGTCATTTTACAATTCGGCAAGGACAGCACTGTGCTAATCCTATGCTTAAAGACTTTGCTGTACAAATGGCAAAAGACTTTGTCCTTTTCTATCTCGGCTTGGATGGCACTGTGCTAATCCTATGCTTAAAGATTTTGATAGAAAAACAGACATTTGAGGTGAGCAGATCTAGAGTGTCGCTGGTGTTGAGAGTGCTCCATACAGGAGCTGCTTTCCACCTAAACTTGAGAACTATCCAGAGTTCTCTGCTTCTTTTTTGCATAATTTATTCGTCACTCTATGCCTGAAAGGGTATTTCATTGACTTATACTGGGTGCTCCCTTGTGTCTGGACAAAGCTATACCTCTCTGAAGAGCTCTAATTAGAGCAAAACACTGTGTCAGGGGTTGCTTTTACTCATTTCAGGTTGGCTTGATTGGTATTTTACCAATTCAAAGCTGTAATACTGTGTCTGGAGTGGTAATTGGCTTTTGTCAATTTACAGCTCGGCAAAGACAGCACTGTGCTAGTCCTATGCTTAAAGACTTTGCTGTACAAATGGCAAAAGACTTTGTCCTTTTCTATCTCGGCGTGGTTGGCACTGTGCTAATCCTATGCTTAAAGATTTTGATAGAAAAACAGACATTTGAGGTGAGCAGATCTAGAGTGTCGCTGGTGTTGAGCGTGCTCCATACAGAAGCTGCTTTCCACCTAATCTTGAGAACTACCCAGAGTTCTCTGCTTCTTTTTTGCATAATTTATTCGTCACTCTATGCCTGAAAGGGTATTTCTTTGACTTATACTGGGTGCTCCCTTGTGTCTGGACAAAGATATACCTCTCTGAAGAGCTCTAATTAGAGCGAAACACTGTGTCATGGGTTGTTTTTACTCATTTCAGGTTGGTTTGATTGGTATTTTACCAATTCAAAGCTGTAATACTGTGCCTGGAGTGGTAATTGGCTTTTGTCATTTTACAGATCGGCAAGGACAGCACTGTGCTAGTCCTATGCTTAAATACTTTGCTGTACAAATGGCAAAAGACTTTGTCCTTTTCTATCTCGGCGTGGTTGGCACTGTGCTAATCCTATGCTTAAATATTTTGGTAGAAAAACAGACATTTGAGGTGAGCAGATCTAGAGTGTCGCTGGTGTTGAGAGTGCTCCATACAGGAGCTGCTTTCCACCTGAACTTGAGAACTACCCAGAGTTCTCTGCTTATTTTTTGCATAATTTATTCGTCACTCTATGCCTGAAAGGGTATTTCTTTGACTTATACTGGGTGCTCCCTTGTGTCTGGACAAAGCTATACTTCTCCGAAAAGCTCTAATTAGAGTGAAACACTGTGTCAGGGGTTGCTTTTCCTCATTTCAGGTTGGCTTGTTTGGTATTTTACCAATTCAAAGATGTAATACTGTGCCTGGAGTGGTAAATGGCTTTTGTCATTTTACAGCTCGGCAAGGACAGCACTGTGCTAATCCTATGCTTAAAGACTTTGCTGTACAAATGGCAAAAGACCTGTCATTTTCTATCTCGGCGTGGATGGCACTGTGCTAATCCTATGCTTAAAGATTTAGATAGAAAAACAGACATTTGAGGTGAGCAGATCTAGAGTGTCGCTGGTGTTGAGAGTGCTCAATACCGGAGCTGCTTTCCACCTAAACTTGAGAACTACCCAGAGTTCTCTGCTTCTTTTTTGCATAATTTATTCGTCACTCTATGCCTGAAAGGGTATTTCTTTGACTTATACTGGGTGCTCCCTTGTGTCTGGACAAAGCTATACCTCTCTGAAGAGCTCTAATTAGAGCGAAACACTGTGTCAGGGGTTGTTTTTACTCATTTCAGGTTGGTTTGATTGGTATTTTACCAATTCAAAGCTGTAATACTGTGCCTGGAGTGGTAATTGGCTTTTGTCATTTTACAGATCGGCAAGGACAGCACTGTGCTAGTCCTATGCTTAAAGACTTTGCTGTACAAATGGCAAAAGACTTTGTCCTTTTCTATCTCGGCGTGGTTGGCACTCTGCTAATCCTATGCTTAAATATTTTCATAGAAAAACAGACATTTGAGGTGAGCAGATCTAGAGTGTCGCTGGTGTTGAGAGTGCTCCATACAGGAGCTGCTTTCCACCTAAACTTGAGAACTACCCAGAGTTCTCTGCTTCTTTTTTGCATAATTTATTCGTCACTCTATGCCTGAAAGGGTATTTCTTTGACTTATACTGGGTGCTCCCTTGTGTCTGGACAAAGCTATACTTCTCCGAAAAGCTCTAATTAGAGTGAAACACTGTGTCAGGGGTTGCTTTTCCTCATTTCAGGTTGGCTTGTTTGGTATTTTACCAATTCAAAGATGTAATACTGTGCCTGGAGTGGTAAATGGCTTTTGTCATTTTACAGCTCGGCAAGGACAGCACTGTGCTAATCCTATGCTTAAAGACTTTGCTGTACAAATGGCAAAAGACCTGTCATTTTCTATCTCTGCGTGGATGGCACTGTGCTAATCCTATGCTTAAAGATTTAGATAGAAAAACAGACATTTGAGGTGAGCAGATCTAGAGTGTCGCTGGTGTTGAGAGTGCTCAATACCGGAGCTGCTTTCCACCTAAACTTGAGAACTACCCAGAGTTCTCTGCTTCTTTTTTGCATAATTTATCCGTCACTCTATGCCTGAAAGGGTATTTCTTTGACTTATACTGGGTGCTCCCTTGTGTCTGGACAAAGCTATACCTCTCTGAAGAGCTCTAATTAGAGCGAAACACTGTGTCAGGGGTTGTTTTTACTCATTTCAGGTTGGTTTGATTGGTATTTTACCAATTCAAAGCTGTAATACTGTGCCTGGAGTGGTAATTGGCTTTTGTCATTTTACAGATCGGCAAGGACAGCACTGTGCTAGTCCTATGCTTAAAGACTTTGCTGTACAAATGGCAAAAGACTTTGTCCTTTTCTATCTCGGCGTGGTTGGCACTCTGCTAATCCTATGCTTAAATATTTTCATAGAAAAACAGACATTTGAGGTGAGCAGATCTAGAGTGTCGCTGGTGTTGAGAGTGCTCCATACAGGAGCTGCTTTCCACCTAAACTTGAGAACTACCCAGAGTTCTCTGCTTCTTTTTTGCATCATTTATTCGTCACTCTATGCCTGAAAGGGTTTTTTTTTTACTTATACTGGGTGCTCCCTTGTGTCTGGACAAAGCTATACTTCTCCGAAGAGCTCTAATTAGAGTGAAACACTGTGTCAGGGGTTGCTTTTCCTCATTTCAGGTTGGCCCTTTTGGTATTTTACCAATTCAAAGATGTAATACTGTGCCTGGAGTGGTAATTGGCTTTTGTCATTTTACAATTCGGCAAGGACAGCACTGTGCTAATCCTATGCTTAAAGACTTTGCTGTACAAATGGCAAAAGACTTTGTCCTTTTCTATCTCGGCGTGGATGGCACTGTGCTAATCCTATGCTTAAAGATTTTGATAGAAAAACAGACATTTGAGGTGAGCAGATCTAAAGTGTCGCTGGTGTTGAGAGTGCTCCATACAGAAGCTGCTTTCCACCTAATCTTGAGAACTACCCAGAGTTCTCTGCTTCTTTTTTGCATAATTTATTCGTCACTCTATGCCTGAAAGGGTATTTCATTGACTTATACTGGGTGCTCCCTTGTGTCTGGACAAAGCTATACCTCTCTGAAGAGCTCTAATTAGAGCAAAACACTGTGTCAGGGGTTGCTTTTACTCATTTCAGGTTGGCTTGATTGGTATTTTACCAATTCAAAGCTGTAATACTGTGTCTGGAGTGGTAATTGGCTTTTGTCAATTTACAGCTCGGCAAAGACAGCACTGTGCTAGTCCTATGCTTAAAGACTTTGCTGTACAAATGGCAAAAGACTTTGTCCTTTTCTATCTCGGCGTGGTTGGCACTGTGCTAATCCTATGCTTAAATATTTTGATAGAAAACCAGACATTTGAGGTGAGCAGATCTAGAGTGTCGCTGGTGTTGAGAGTGCTCCATACAGGAGCTGCTTTCCACCTAAACTTGAGAACTACCCAGAGTTCTCTGCTTCTTTTTTGCATAATTTATTCGTCACTCTATGCCTGAAAGGGTATTTCTTTGACTTATACTGGGTGCTCCCTTGTGTCTGGACAAAGCTATACTTCTCCGAAAAGCTCTAATTAGAGTGAAACACTGTGTCAGGGGTTGCTTTTCCTCATTTCAGGTTGGCTTGTTTGGTATTTTACCAATTCAAAGATGTAATACTGTGCCTGGAGTGGTAATTGGCTTTTGTCATTTTACAGCTCGGCAAGGACAGCACTGTGCTAATCCTATGCTTAAAGACTTTGCTGTACAAATGGCAAAAGACCTGTCCTTTTCTATCTCGGCGTGGATGGCACTGTGCTAATCCTATGCTTAAAGATTTAGATAGAAAAACAGACATTTGAGGTGAGCAGATCTAGAGTGTCGCTGGTGTTGAGAGTGCTCAATACCGGAGCTGCTTTCCACCTAAACTTGAGAACTACCCAGAGTTCTCTGCTTCTTTTTTGCATAATTTATTCGTCACTCTATGCCTGAAAGGGTATTTCTTTGACTTATACTGGGTGCTCCCTTGTGTCTGGACAAAGCTATACCTCTCTGAAGAGCTCTAATTAGAGCGAAACACTGTGTCAGGGGTTGTTTTTACTCATTTCAGGTTGGTTTGATTGGTATTTTACCAATTCAAAGCTGTAATACTGTGCCTGGAGTGGTAATTGGCTTTTGTCATTTTACAGATCGGCAAGGACAGCACTGTGCTAGTCCTATGCTTAAAGACTTTGCTGTACAAATGGCAAAAGACTTTGTCCTTTTCTATCTCGGCGTGGTTGGCACTGTGCTAATCCTATGCTTAAATATTTTGATAGAAAAACAGACATTTGAGGTGAGCAGATCTAGAGTGTCGCTGGTGTTGAGAGTGCTCCATACAGGAGCTGCTTTCCACCTAAACTTGAGAACTATCCAGAGTTCTCTGCTTCTTTTTTGCATCATTTATTCGTCACTCTATGCCTGAAAGGGTTTTTTTTTTACTTATACTGGGTGCTCCCTTGTGTCTGGACAAAGCTATACTTCTCCGAAGAGCTCTAATTAGAGTGAAACACTGTGTCAGGGGTTGCTTTTCCTCATTTCAGGTTGGCCCTTTTGGTATTTTACCAATTCAAAGATGTAATACTGTGCCTGGAGTGGTAATTGGCTTTTGTCATTTTACAATTCGGCAAGGACAGCACTGTGCTAATCCTATGCTTAAAGACTTTGCTGTACAAATGGCAAAAGACTTTGTCCTTTTCTATCTCGGCGTGGATGGCACTGTGCTAATCCTATGCTTAAAGATTTTGATAGAAAAACAGACATTTGAGGTGAGCAGATCTAGAGTGTCGCTGGTGTTGAGAGTGCTCCATACAGAAGCTGCTTTCCACCTAATCTTGAGAACTACCCAGAGTTCTCTGCTTCTTTTTTGCATAATTTATTCGTCACTCTATGCCTGAAAGGGTATTTCATTGACTTATACTGGGTGCTCCCTTGTGTCTGGACAAAGCTATACCTCTCTGAAGAGCTCTAATTAGAGCAAAACACTGTGTCAGGGGTTGCTTTTACTCATTTCAGGTTGTCTTGATTGGTATTTTACCAATTCAAAGCTGTAATACTGTGTCTGGAGTGGTAATTGGCTTTTGTCAATTTACAGCTCGGCAAAGACAGCACTGTGCTAGTCCTATGCTTAAAGACTTTGCTGTACAAATGGCAAAAGACTTTGTCCTTTTCTATCTCGGCGTGGTTGGCACTGTGCTAATCCTATGCTTAAAGATTTTGATAGAAAAACAGACATTTGAGGTGAGCAGATCTAGAGTGTCGCTGGTGTTGAGCGTGCTCCATACAGAAGCTGCTTTCCACCTAATCTTGAGAACTACCCAGAGTTCTCTGCTTCTTTTTTGCATAATTGATTCGTCACTCTATGCCTGAAAGGGTATTTCTTTGACTTATACTGGGTGCTCCCTTGTGTCTGGACAAAGATATACCTCTCTGAAGAGCTCTAATTAGAGCGAAACACTGTGTCATGGGTTGTTTTTACTCATTTCAGGTTGGTTTGATTGGTATTTTACCAATTCAAAGCTGTAATACTGTGCCTGGAGTGGTAATTGGCTTTTGTCATTTTACAGATCGGCAAGGACAGCACTGTGCTAGTCCTATGCTTAAATACTTTGCTGTACAAATGGCAAAAGACTTTGTCCTTTTCTATCTCGGCGTGGTTGGCACTGTGCTAATCCTATGCTTAAATATTTTGATAGAAAAACAGACATTTGAGGTGAGCAGATCTAGAGTGTCGCTGGTGTTGAGAGTGCTCCATACAGGAGCTGCTTTCCACCTAAACTTGAGAACTACCCAGAGTTCTCTGCTTCTTTTTTGCATAATTTATTCGTCACTCTATGCCTGAAAGGGTATTTCTTTGACTTATACTGGGTGCTCCCTTGTGTCTGGACAAAGATATACTTCTCCGAAAAGCTCTAATTAGAGTGAAACACTGTGTCAGGGGTTGCTTTTCCTCATTTCAGGTTGGCTTGTTTGGTATTTTACCAATTCAAAGATGTAATACTGTGCCTGGAGTGGTAAATGGCTTTTGTCATTTTACAGCTCGGCAAGGACAGCACTGTGCTAATCCTATGCTTAAAGACTTTGCTGTACAAATGGCAAAAGACCTGTCATTTTCTATCTCGGCGTGGATGGCACTGTGGTAATCCTATGCTTAAAGATTTAGATAGAAAAACAGACATTTGAGGTGAGCAGATCTAGAGTGTCGCTGGTGTTGAGAGTGCTCAATACCGGAGCTGCTTTCCACCTAAACTTGAGAACTACCCAGAGTTCTCTGCTTCTTTTTTGCATAATTTATTCGTCACTCTATGCCTGAAAGGGTATTTCTTTGACTTATACTGGGTGCTCCCTTGTGTCTGGACAAAGCTATACCTCTCTGAAGAGCTCTAATTAGAGCGAAACACTGTGTCAGGGGTTGTTTTTACTCATTTCAGGTTGGTTTGATTGGTATTTTACCAATTCAAAGCTGTAATACTGTGCCTGGAGTGGTAATTGGCTTTTGTCATTTTACAGATCGGCAAGGACAGCACCGTGCTAGTCCTATGCTTAAAGACTTTGCTGTACAAATGGCAAAAGACTTTGTCCTTTTCTATCTCGGCGTGGTTGGCACTGTGCTAATCCTATGCTTAAATATTTTCATAGAAAAACAGACATTTGAGGTGAGCAGATCTAGAGTGTCGCTGGTGTTGAGAGTGCTCCATACAGGAGCTGCTTTCCACCTAAACTTGAGAGCTACCCAGAGTTCTCTTCTTCTTTTTTGCATCATTTATTCGTCACTCTATGCCTGAAAGGGTTTTTTTTTTACTTATACTGGGTGCTCCCTTGTGTCTGGACAAAGCTATACTTCTCCGAAGAGCTCTAATTAGAGTGAAACACTGTGTCAGGGGTTGCTTTTCCTCATTTCAGGTTGGCCCTTTTGGTATTTTACCAATTCAAAGATGTAATACTGTGCCTGGAGTGGTAATTGGCTTTTGTCATTTTACAATTCGGCAAGGACAGCACTGTGCTAATCCTATGCTTAAAGACTTTGCTGTACAAATGGCAAAAGACTTTGTCCTTTTCTATCTCGGCGTGGATGGCACTGTGCTAATCCTATGCTTAAAGATTTTGATAGAAAAACAGACATTTGAGGTGAGCAGATCTAAAGTGTCGCTGGTGTTGAGAGTGCTCCATACAGAAGCTGCTTTCCACCTAATCTTGAGAACTACCCAGAGTTCTCTGCTTCTTTTTTGCATAATTTATTCGTCACTCTATGCCTGAAAGGGTATTTCATTGACTTATACTGGGTGCTCCCTTGTGTCTGGACAAAGCTATACCTCTCTGAAGAGCTCTAATTAGAGCAAAACACTGTGTCAGGGGTTGCTTTTACTCATTTCAGGTTGGCTTGATTGGTATTTTACCAATTCAAAGCTGTAATACTGTGTCTGGAGTGGTAATTGGCTTTTGTCAATTTACAGCTCGGCAAAGACAGCACTGTGCTAGTCCTATGCTTAAAGACTTTGCTGTACAAATGGCAAAAGACTTTGTCCTTTTCTATCTCGGCGTGGTTGGCACTGTGCTAATCCTATGCTTAAATATTTTGATAGAAAACCAGACATTTGAGGTGAGCAGATCTAGAGTGTCGCTGGTGTTGAGAGTGCTCCATACAGGAGCTGCTTTCCACCTAAACTTGAGAACTACCCAGAGTTCTCTGCTTCTTTTTTGCATAATTTATTCGTCACTCTATGCCTGAAAGGGTATTTCTTTGACTTATACTGGGTGCTCCCTTGTGTCTGGACAAAGCTATACTTCTCCGAAAAGCTCTAATTAGAGTGAAACACTGTGTCAGGGGTTGCTTTTCCTCATTTCAGGTTGGCTTGTTTGGTATTTTACCAATTCAAAGATGTAATACTGTGCCTGGAGTGGTAATTGGCTTTTGTCATTTTACAGCTCGGCAAGGACAGCACTGTGCTAATCCTATGCTTAAAGACTTTGCTGTACAAATGGCAAAAGACCTGTCCTTTTCTATCTCGGCGTGGATGGCACTGTGCTAATCCTATGCTTAAAGATTTAGATAGAAAAACAGACATTTGAGGTGAGCAGATCTAGAGTGTCGCTGGTGTTGAGAGTGCTCAATACCGGAGCTGCTTTCCACCTAAACTTGAGAACTACCCAGAGTTCTCTGCTTCTTTTTTGCATAATTTATTCGTCACTCTATGCCTGAAAGGGTATTTCTTTGACTTATACTGGGTGCTCCCTTGTGTCTGGACAAAGCTATACCTCTCTGAAGAGCTCTAATTAGAGCGAAACACTGTGTCAGGGGTTGTTTTTACTCATTTCAGGTTGGTTTGATTGGTATTTTACCAATTCAAAGCTGTAATACTGTGCCTGGAGTGGTAATTGGCTTTTGTCATTTTACAGATCGGCAAGGACAGCACTGTGCTAGTCCTATGCTTAAAGACTTTGCTGTACAAATGGCAAAAGACTTTGTCCTTTTCTATCTCGGCGTGGTTGGCACTGTGCTAATCCTATGCTTAAATATTTTGATAGAAAAACAGACATTTGAGGTGAGCAGATCTAGAGTGTCGCTGGTGTTGAGAGTGCTCCATACAGGAGCTGCTTTCCACCTAAACTTGAGAACTATCCAGAGTTCTCTGCTTCTTTTTTGCATCATTTATTCGTCACTCTATGCCTGAAAGGGTTTTTTTTTAACTTATACTGGGTGCTCCCTTGTGTCTGGACAAAGCTATACTTCTCCGAAGAGCTCTAATTAGAGTGAAACACTGTGTCAGGGGTTGCTTTTCCTCATTTCAGGTTGGCCCTTTTGGTATTTTACCAATTCAAAGATGTAATACTGTGCCTGGAGTGGTAATTGGCTTTTGTCATTTTACAATTCGGCAAGGACAGCACTGTGCTAATCCTATGCTTAAAGACTTTGCTGTACAAATGGCAAAAGACTTTGTCCTTTTCTATCTCGGCGTGGATGGCACTGTGCTAATCCTATGCTTAAAGATTTTGATAGAAAAACAGACATTTGAGGTGAGCAGATCTAGAGTGTCGCTGGTGTTGAGAGTGCTCCATACAGAAGCTGCTTTCCACCTAATCTTGAGAACTACCCAGAGTTCTCTGCTTCTTTTTTGCATAATTTATTCGTCACTCTATGCCTGAAAGGGTATTTCATTGACTTATACTGGGTGCTCCCTTGTGTCTGGACAAAGCTATACCTCTCTGAAGAGCTCTAATTAGAGCAAAACACTGTGTCAGGGGTTGCTTTTACTCATTTCAGGTTGGCTTGATTGGTATTTTACCAATTCAAAGCTGTAATACTGTGTCTGGAGTGGTAATTGGCTTTTGTCAATTTACAGCTCGGCAAAGACAGCACTGTGCTAGTCCTATGCTTAAAGACTTTGCTGTACAAATGGCAAAAGACTTTGTCCTTTTCTATCTCGGCGTGGTTGGCACTGTGCTAATCCTATGCTTAAAGATTTTGATAGAAAAACAGACATTTGAGGTGAGCAGATCTAGAGTGTCGCTGGTGTTGAGCGTGCTCCATACAGAAGCTGCTTTCCACCTAATCTTGAGAACTACCCAGAGTTCTCTGCTTCTTTTTTGCATAATTTATTCGTCACTCTATGCCTGAAAGGGTATTTCTTTGACTTATACTGGGTGCTCCCTTGTGTCTGGACAAAGATATACCTCTCTGAAGAGCTCTAATTAGAGCGAAACACTGTGTCATGGGTTGTTTTTACTCATTTCAGGTTGGTTTGATTGGTATTTTACCAATTCAAAGCTGTAATACTGTGCCTGGAGTGGTAATTGGCTTTTGTCATTTTACAGATCGGCAAGGACAGCACTGTGCTAGTCCTATGCTTAAATACTTTGCTGTACAAATGGCAAAAGACTTTGTCCTTTTCTATCTCGGCGTGGTTGGCACTGTGCTAATCCTATGCTTAAATATTTTGATAGAAAAACAGACATTTGAGGTGAGCAGATCTAGAGTGTCGCTGGTGTTGAGAGTGCTCCATACAGGAGCTGCTTTCCACCTAAACTTGAGAACTACCCAGAGTTCTCTGCTTTTTTTTTGCATAATTTATTTGTCACTCTATGCCTGAAAGGGTATTTCTTTGACTTATACTGGGTGCTCCCTTGTGTCTGGACAAAGCTATACTTCTCCGAAAAGCTCTAATTAGAGTGAAACACTGTGTCAGGGGTTGCTTTTCCTCATTTCAGGTTGGCTTGTTTGGTATTTTACCAATTCAAAGATGTAATACTGTGCCTGGAGTGGTAAATGGCTTTTGTCATTTTACAGCTCGGCAAGGACAGCACTGTGCTAATCCTATGCTTAAAGACTTTGCTGTACAAATGGCAAAAGACCTGTCATTTTCTATCTCGGCGTGGATGGCACTGTGCTAATCCTATGCTTAAAGATTTAGATAGAAAAACAGACATTTGAGGTGAGCAGATCTAGAGTGTCGCTGGTGTTGAGAGTGCTCAATACCGGAGCTGCTTTCCACCTAAACTTGAGAACTACCCAGAGTTCTCTGCTTCTTTTTTGCATAATTTATTCGTCACTCTATGCCTGAAAGGGTATTTCTTTGACTTATACTGGGTGCTCCCTTGTGTCTGGACAAAGCTATACCTCTCTGAAGAGCTCTAATTAGAGCGAAACACTGTGTCAGGGGTTGTTTTTACTCATTTCAGGTTGGTTTGATTGGTATTTTACCAATTCAAAGCTGTAATACTGTGCCTGGAGTGGTAATTGGCTTTTGTCATTTTACAGATCGGCAAGGACAGCACTGTGCTAGTCCTATGCTTAAAGACTTTGCTGTACAAATGGCAAAAGACTTTGTCCTTTTCTATCTCGGCGTGGTTGGCACTGTGCTAATCCTATGCTTAAATATTTTCATAGAAAAACAGACATTTGAGGTGAGCAGATCTAGAGTGTCGCTGGTGTTGAGAGTGCTCCATACAGGAGCTGCTTTCCACCTAAACTTGAGAACTACCCAGAGTTCTCTGCTTCTTTTTTGCATCATTTATTCGTCACTCTATGCCTGAAAGGGTTTTTTTTTTACTTATACTGGGTGCTCCCTTGTGTCTGGACAAAGCTATACTTCTCCGAAGAGCTCTAATTAGAGTGAAACACTGTGTCAGGGGTTGCTTTTCCTCATTTCAGGTTGGCCCTTTTGGTATTTTACCAATTCAAAGATGTAATACTGTGCCTGGAGTGGTAATTGGCTTTTGTCATTTTACAATTCGGCAAGGACAGCACTGTGCTAATCCTATGCTTAAAGACTTTGCTGTACAAATGGCAAAAGACTTTGTCCTTTTCTATCTCGGCGTGGATGGCACTGTGCTAATCCTATGCTTAAAGATTTTGATAGAAAAACAGACATTTGAGGTGAGCAGATCTAAAGTGTCGCTGGTGTTGAGAGTGCTCCATACAGAAGCTGCTTTCCACCTAATCTTGAGAACTACCCAGAGTTCTCTGCTTCTTTTTTGCATAATTTATTCGTCACTCTATGCCTGAAAGGGTATTTCATTGACTTATACTGGGTGCTCCCTTGTGTCTGGACAAAGCTATACCTCTCTGAAGAGCTCTAATTAGAGCAAAACACTGTGTCAGGGGTTGCTTTTACTCATTTCAGGTTGGCTTGATTGGTATTTTACCAATTCAAAGCTGTAATACTGTGTCTGGAGTGGTAATTGGCTTTTGTCAATTTACAGCTCGGCAAAGACAGCACTGTGCTAGTCCTATGCTTAAAGACTTTGCTGTACAAATGGCAAAAGACTTTGTCCTTTTCTATCTCGGCGTGGTTGGCACTGTGCTAATCCTATGCTTAAAGATTTTGATAGAAAAACAGACATTTGAGGTGAGCAGATCTAGAGTGTCGCTGGTGTTGAGCGTGCTCCATACAGAAGCTGCTTTCCACCTAATCTTGAGAACTACCCAGAGTTCTCTGCTTCTTTTTTGCATAATTTATTCGTCACTCTATGCCTGAAAGGGTATTTCTTTGACTTATACTGGGTGCTCCCTTGTGTCTGGACAAAGATATACCTCTCTGAAGAGCTCTAATTAGAGCGAAACACTGTGTCATGGGTTGTTTTTACTCATTTCAGGTTGGTTTGATTGGTATTTTACCAATTCAAAGCTGTAATACTGTGCCTGGAGTGGTAATTGGCTTTTGTCATTTTACAGATCGGCAAGGACAGCACTGTGCTAGTCCTATGCTTAAATACTTTGCTGTACAAATTTCAAAAGACTTTGTCCTTTTCTATCTCGGCGTGGTTGGCACTGTGCTAATCCTATGCTTAAATATTTTGATAGAAAAACAGACATTTGAGGTGAGCAGATCTAGAGTGTCGCTGGTGTTGAGAGTGCTCCATACAGGAGCTGCTTTCCACCTAAACTTGAGAACTACCCAGAGTTCTCTGCTTCTTTTTTGCATAATTTATTCGTCACTCTATGCCTGAAAGGGTATTTCTTTGACTTATACTGGGTGCTCCCTTGTGTCTGGACAAAGCTATACCTCTCTGAAGAGCTCTAATTAGAGCGAAACACTGTGTATGGGGTTGTTTTTACTCATTTCAGGTTGGTTTGATTGGTATTTTACCAATTCAAAGCTGTAATACTGTGCCTGGAGTGGTAATTGGCTTTTGTCATTTTACAGATCGGCAAGGACAGCACTGTGCTAGTCCTATGCTTAAATACTTTGCTGTACAAATGGCAAAAGACTTTGTCCTTTTCTATCTCGGTGTGGTTGGCACTGTGCTAATCCTATGCTTAAAGATTTTGATAGAAAAACAGACATTTGAGGTGAGCAGATCTAAAGTGTCGCTGGTGTTGAGAGTGCTCCATACAGAAGCTGCTTTCCACCTAATCTTGAGAACTACCCAGAGTTCTCTGCTTCTTTTTTGCATAATTTATTCGTCACTCTATGCCTGAAAGGGTATTTCATTGACTTATACTGGGTGCTCCCTTGTGTCTGGACAAAGCTATACCTCTCTGAAGAGCTCTAATTAGAGCAAAACACTGTGTCAGGGGTTGCTTTTACTCATTTCAGGTTGGCTTGATTGGTATTTTACCAATTCAAAGCTGTAATACTGTGTCTGGAGTGGTAATTGGCTTTTGTCAATTTACAGCTCGGCAAAGACAGCACTGTGCTAGTCCTATGCTTAAAGACTTTGCTGTACAAATGGCAAAAGACTTTGTCCTTTTCTATCTCGGCGTGGTTGGCACTGTGCTAATCCTATGCTTAAAGATTTTGATAGAAAAACAGACATTTGAGGTGAGCAGATCTAGAGTGTCGCTGGTGTTGAGCGTGCTCCATACAGAAGCTGCTTTCCACCTAATCTTGAGAACTACCCAGAGTTCTCTGCTTCTTTTTTGCATAATTTATTCGTCACTCTATGCCTGAAAGGGTATTTCTTTGACTTATACTGGGTGCTCCCTTGTGTCTGGACAAAGATATACCTCTCTGAAGAGCTCTAATTAGAGCGAAACACTGTGTCATGGGTTGTTTTTACTCATTTCAGGTTGGTTTGATTTGTATTTTACCAATTCAAAGCTGTAATACTGTGCCTGGAGTGGTAATTGGCTTTTGTCATTTTACAGATCGGCAAGGACAGCACTGTGCTAGTCCTATGCTTAAATACTTTGCTGTACAAATGGCAAAAGACTTTGTCCTTTTCTATCTCGGCGTGGTTGGCACTGTGCTAATCCTATGCTTAAATATTTTGATAGAAAAACAGACATTTGAGGTGAGCAGATCTAGAGTGTCGCTGGTGTTGAGAGTGCTCCATACAGGAGCTGCTTTCCACCTAAACTTGAGAACTACCCAGAGTTCTCTGCTTCTTTTTTGCATAATTTATTCGTCACTCTAAGCCTGAAAGGGTATTTCTTTGACTTATACTGGGTGCTCCCTTGTGTCTGGACAAAGCTATACCTCTCTGAAGAGCTCTAATTAGAGCGAAACACTGTGTATGGGGTTGTTTTTACTCATTTCAGGTTGGTTTGATTGGTATTTTACCAATTCAAAGCTGTAATACTGTGCCTGGAGTGGTAATTGGCTTTTGTCATTTTACAGATCGGCAAGGACAGCACTGTGCTAGTCCTATGCTTAAAGACTTTGCTGTACAAATGGCAAAAGACTTTGTCCTTTTCTATCTCGGCGTGGTTGGCACTGTGCTAATCCTATGCTTAAATATTTTCATAGAAAAACAGACATTTGAGGTGAGCAGATCTAGAGTGTCGCTGGTGTTGAGAGTGCTCCATACAGGAGCTGCTTTCCACCTAAACTTGAGAACTACCCAGAGTTCTCTGCTTCTTTTTTGCATAATTTATTCGTCACTCTAAGCCTGAAAGGGTATTTCTTTGACTTATACTGGGTGCTCCCTTGTGTCTGGACAAAGCTATACCTCTCTGAAGAGCTCTAATTAGAGCGAAACACTGTGTATGGGGTTGTTTTTACTCATTTCAGGTTGGTTTGATTGGTATTTTACCATTTCAAAGCTGTAATACTGTGCCTGGAGTGGTAATTGGCTTTTGTCATTTTACAATTCGGCAAGGACAGCACTGTGCTAATCCTATGCTTAAAGACTTTGCTGCACAAATGGCAAAAGACTTTGTCCTTTTCTATCTCGGCGTGGATGGCACTGTGCTAATCCTATGCTTAAAGATTTTGATAGAAAAACAGACATTTGAGGTGAGCAGATCTAGAGTGTCGCTTGTGTTGAGAGTGCTCCATACAGAAGCTGCTTTCCACCTAATCTTGAGAACTACCCAGAGTTCTCTGCTTCTTTTTTGCATAATTTATTCGTCACTCTATGCCTGAAAGGGTATTTCATTGACTTATACTGGGTGCTCCCTTGTGTCTGGACAAAGCTATACCTCTCTGAAGAGCTCTAATTAGAGCGAAACACTGTGTCAGGGGTTGCTTTTACTCATTTCAGGTTGGCTTGATTGGTATTTTACCAATTCAAAGTTGTAATACTGTGCCTGGAGTGGTAATTGGCTTTTGTCATTTTACAGATCGGCAAGGACAGCACTGTGCTAGTCCTATGCTTAAAGACTTTGCTGAACAAATGGCAAAAGACTTTGTCCTTTTCTATCTTGGCGTGGTTGGCACTGTGCTAATCCTATGCTTAAATATTTTGATAGAAAAACAGACATTTGAGGTGAGCAGATCTAGAGTGTCGCTGGTGTTGAGAGTGCTCCATACAGGAGCTGCTTTCCACCTAAGCTTGAGAACTACCCAGAGTTCTCTGCTTCTTTTTTGCATCATTTATTCGTCACTCTATGCCTGAAAGGGTTTTTTTTTTACTTATACTGGGTGCTCCCTTGTGTCTGGACAAAGCTATACTTCTCCGAAGAGCTCTAATTAGAGTGAAACACTGTGTCAGGGATTGCTTTTTCTCATTTCAGGTTGGCCCTTTTGGTATTTTACCAATTCAAAGAGGTAATACTGTGCCTGGAGTGGTAATTGGCTTTTGTCATTTTACAATTCGGCAAGGACAGCACTGTGCTAATCCTATGCTTAAAGACTTTGCTGTACAAATGGCAAAAGACTTTGTCCTTTTCTATCTCGGCGTGGATGGCACTGTGCTAATCCTATGCTTAAAGATTTTGATAGAAAAACAGACATTTGAGGTGAGCAGATCTAGAGTGTCGCTGGTGTTGAGAGTGCTCCATACAGAAGCTGCTTTCCACCTAATCTTGAGAACTACCCAGAGTTCTCTGCTTCTTTTTTGCATAATTTATTCGTCACTCTATGCCTGAAAGGGTATTTCATTGACTTATACTGGGTGCTCCCTTGTGTCTGGACAAATCTATACCTCTCTGAAGAGCTCTAATTAGAGCGAAACACTGTGTCAGGGGTTGCTTTTACTCATTTCAGGTTGGCTTGATTGGTATTTTACCAATTCAAAGCTGTAATACAGTGTCTGGAGTGGTAATTGGCTTTTGTCAATTTACAGCTCGGCAAAGACAGCACTGTGCTAGTCCTATGCTTAAAGACTTTGCTGTACAAATGGCAAAAGACTTTGTCCTTTTCTATCTCGGCGTGGTTGGCACTGTGCTAATCCTATGCTTAAAGATTTTGATAGAAAAACAGACATTTGAGGTGAGCAGATCTAGAGTGTCGCTGGTGTTGAGCGTGCTCCATACAGAAGCTGCTTATCACCTAATCTTGAGAACTACCCAGAGTTCTCTGCTTCTTTTTTGCATAATTTATTCGTCACTCTATGCCTGAAAGGGTATTTCTTTGACTTATACTGGGTGCTCCCTTGTGTCTGGACAAAGATATACCTCTCTGAAGAGCTCTAATTAGAGCGAAACACTGTGTCATGGGTTGTTTTTACTCATTTCAGGTTGGTTTGATTGGTATTTTACCAATTCAAAGCTGTAATACTGTGCCTGGAGTGGTAATTGGCTTTTGTCATTTTACAGATCGGCAAGGACAGCACTGTGCTAGTCCTATGCTTAAATACTTTGCTGTACAAATGGCAAAAGACTTTGTCCTTTTCTATCTCGGCGTGGTTGGCACTGTGCTAATCCTATGCTTAAATATTTTGATAGAAAAACAGACATTTGAGGTGAGCAGATCTAGAGTGTCGCTGGTGTTGAGAGTGCTCCATACAGGAGCTGCTTTCCACCTAAACTTGAGAACTACCCAGAGTTCTCTGCTTCTTTTTTGCATAATTTATTCATCACTCTATGCCTGAAAGGGTATTTCTTTGACTTATACTGGGTGCTCCCTTGTGTCTGGACAAAGCTATACTTCTCCGAAAAGCTCTAATTAGAGTGAAACACTGTGTCAGGGGTTGCTTTTCCTCATTTCAGGTTGGCTTGTTTGGTATTTTACCAATTCAAAGATGTAATACTGTGCCTGGAGTGGTAAATGGCTTTTGTCATTTTACAGCTCGGCAAGGACAGCACTGTGCTAATCCTATGCTTAAAGACTTTGCTGTACAAATGGCAAAAGACCTGTCATTTTCTATCTCGGCGTGGATGGCACTGTGCTAATCCTATGCTTAAAGATTTAGATAGAAAAACAGACATTTGAGGTGAGCAGATCTAGAGTGTCGCTGGTGTTGAGAGTGCTCAATACCGGAGCTGCTTTCCACCTAAACTTGAGAACTACCCAGAGTTCTCTGCTTCTTTTTTGCATAATTTATTCGTCACTCTATGCCTGAAAGGGTATTTCTTTGACTTATACTGGGTGCTCCCTTGTGTCTGGACAAAGCTATACCTCTCTGAAGAGCTCTAATTAGAGCGAAACACTGTGTCAGGGGTTGTTTTTACTCATTTCAGGTTGGTTTGATTGGTATTTTACCAATTCAAAGCTGTAATACTGTGCCTGGAGTGGTAATTGGCTTTTGTCATTTTACAGCTCGGCAAGGACAGCATTGTGCTAGTCCTATGCTTAAAGACTTTGCTGTACAAATGGCAAAAGACTTTGTCCTTTTCTATCTCGGCGTGGATGGCACTGAGCTAATCCAATGCTTAAAGATTTTGGTAAAAAAACCGACATTTGAGGTGAGCAGATATAGAGTGTCGCTGGTGTTGAGAGTGCTCCATACAGGAGCTGCTTTCCACCTAAACTTGAGAACTACCCAGAGTTCTCTGCTTCTTTTTTGCATAATTTATTTGTCACTCTATGCCTGAAAGGGTATTTTTTTGACTTATACTGGGTGCTCCCTTGTGTCTGGACAAAGCTATACCTCTCTGAAGAGCTCTAATTAGAGCGAAACACTGTGTTAGGGGTTGCTTTTACTCATTTCAGGTTGGCTTGATTGGTATTTTACCCATTCAAAGCTGTACTATTGTGCCTGGAGTGGTAATTGGCTTTTGTCATTTTACAGCTTGGCAAGGACAGCACTGTGCTGGTCCTATGCTTAAAGACTTTGCTGTACAAATGGCAAAAGACTTGTCCTTTTCTATCTCGGCGTGGATGGCACTGTGCTAATCCTATGCTTAAAGATTTAGATAGAAAAACAGACATTTGAGGTGAGCAGATCTAGAGTGTCGCTGGTGTTGAGAGTGCTCCATAGAGAAGCTGCTTTCCACCTAATCTTGATAACTACCCAGAGTTCTCTGCTTCTTTTTTGCATAATTTATTCGTCACTCTATGCCTGAAAGGGTATTCCTTTGACTTATACTGGGTGCTCCCTTGTGTCTGGACAAAGCTATACTTCTCCGAAAAGCTCTAATTAGAGTGAAACACTGTGTCAGGGGTTGCTTTTCCTCATTTCAGGTTGGCTTGTTTGGTATTTTACCAATTCAAAGATGTAATACTGTGCCTGGAGTGGTAATTGGCTTTTGTCATTTTACAGCTCGGCAAGGACAGCACTGTGCTAATCCTATGCTTAAAGACTTTGCTGTACAAATGGCAAAAGACCTGTCCTTTTCTATCTCGGCGTGGATGGCACTGTGCTAATCCTATGCTTAAAGATTTAGATAGAAAAACAGACATTTGAGGTGAGCAGATCTAGAGTGTCGCTGGTGTTGAGAGTGCTCAATACCGGAGCTGCTTTCCACCTAAACTTGAGAACTACCCAGAGTTCTCTGCTTCTTTTTTGCATAATTTATTCATCACTCTATGCCTGAAAGGGTATTTCTTTGACTTATACTGGGTGCTCCCTTGTGTCTGGACAAAGCTATACCTCTCTGAAGAGCTCTAATTAGAGCGAAACACTGTGTATGGGGTTGTTTTTACTCATTTCAGGTTGGTTTGATTGGTATTTTACCAATTCAAAGCTGTAATACTGTGCCTGGAGTGGTAATTGGCTTTTGTCATTTTACAGATCGGCAAGGACAGCACTGTGCTAGTCCTATGCTTAAAGCCTTTGCTGTACAAATGGCAAAAGACTTTGTCCTTTTCTATATCGGCGTGGTTGGCACTGTGCTAATCCTATGCTTAAATATTTTGATAGAAAAACAGACATTTGAGGTGAGCAGATCTAGAGTGTCGCTGGTGTTGAGAGTGCTCCATACAGGAGCTGCTTTCCACCTAAACTTGAGAACTACCCAGAGTTCTCTGCTTCTTTTTTGCATCATTTATTCGTCACTCTATGCCTGAAAGGGTTTTTTTTTTACTTATACTGGGTGCTCCCTTGTGTCTGGACAAAGCTATACTTCTCCGAAGAGCTCTAATTAGAGTGAAACACTGTGTCAGGGGGTTGCTTTTCCTCATTTCAGGTTGGCCCTTTTGGTATTTTACCAATTCAAAGATATAATACTGTGCCTGGAGTGGTAATTGGCTTTTGTCATTTTACAATTCGGCAAGGACAGCACTGTGCTAATCCTATGCTTAAAGACTTTGCTGTACAAATGGCAAAAGACTTTGTCCTTTTCTATCTCGGCGTGGATGGCACTGTGCTAATCCTATGCTTAAAGATATTGATAGAAAAACAGACATTTGAGGTGAGCAGATCTAGAGTGTCGCTGGTGTTGAGAGTGCTCCATACAGAAGCTGTTTTCCACCTAATCTTGAGAACTACCCAGAGTTCTCTGCTTCTTTTTTGCATAATTTATTTGTCACTCTATGCCTGAAAGGGTATTTCATTGACTTATACTGGGTGCTCCCTTGTGTCCGGACAAAGCTATACCTCTCTGAAGAGCTCTAATTAGAGCGAAACACTGTGTCAGGGGTTGCTTTTACTCATTTCAGGTTGGCTTGATTGGTATTTTACCAATTCAAAGCTGTAATACTGTGTCTGGAGTGGTAATTGGTTTTTGTCAATTTACAGCTCGGCAAAGACAGCACTGTGCTAGTCCTATGCCTAAAGACTTTGCTGTACAAATGGCAAAAGACTTTGTCCTTTTCTATCTCGGCGTGGTTGGCACTGTGCTAATCCTATGCTTAAAGATTTTGATAGAAAAACAGACATTTGAGGTGAGCAGATCTAGAGTGTCGCTGGTGTTGAGCGTGCTCCATACAGAAGCTGCTTTCCACCTAATCTTGAGAACTACCCAGAGTTCTCTGCTTCTTTTTTGCATAATTTATTCGTCACTCTATGCCTGAAAGGGTATTTCTTTGACTTATACTGGGTGCTCCCTTGTGTCTGGACAAAGATATACCTCTCTGAAGAGCTCTAATTAGAGCGAAACACTGTGTCAGGTGTTGCTTTTACTCATTTCAGGTTGGTTTGATTGGTATTTTACCAATTCAAAGCTGTAATACTGTGCCTGGAGTGGTAATTGGCTTTTGTCATTTTACAGATCGGCAAGGACAGCACTGTGCTGGTCCTATGCTTAAATACTTTGCTGTACAAATGGCAAAAGACTTTGTCCTTTTCTATCTCGGCGTGGTTGGCACTGTGCTAATCCTATGCTTAAATATTTTGATAGAAAAACAGACATTTGAGGTGAGCAGATCTAGAGTGTCGCTGGTGTTGAGAGTGCTCCATACAGGAGCTGCTTTCCACCTAAACTTGAGAACTACCCAGAGTTCTCTGCTTCTTTTTTGCATAATTTATTCGTCACTCTATGCCTGAAAGGGTATTTCTTTGACTTACACTGGGTGCTCCCTTGTGTCTGGACAAAGCTATACTTCTCCGAAAAGCTCTAATTAGAGTGAAACACTGTGTCAGGGGTTGCTTTTCCTCATTTCAGGTTGGCTTGTTTGGTATTTTACCAATTCAAAGATGTAATACTGTGCCTGGAGTGGTAAATGGCTTTTGTCATTTTACAGCTCGGCAAGGACAGCACTGTGCTAATCCTATGCTTAAAGACTTTGCTGTACAAATGGCAAAAGACCTGTCATTTTCTATCTCGGCGTGGATGGCACTGTGCTAATCCTATGCTTAAAGATTTAGATAGAAAAACAGACATTTGAGGTGAGCAGATCTAGAGTGTCGCTGGTGTTGAGAGTGCTCAATACCGGAGCTGCTTTCCACCTAAACTTGAGAACTACCCAGAGTTCTCTGCTTCTTTATTGCATAATTTATTCGTCACTCTATGCCTGAAAGGGTATTTCTTTGACTTATACTGGGTGCTCCCTTGTGTCTGGACAAAGCTATACTTCTCCGAAGAGCTCTAATTAGAGTGAAACACTGTGTCAGGGGTTGCTTTTCCTCATTTCAGGTTGGCTTGTTTGGTATTTTACCAATTCAAAGATGTAATACTGTGCCTGGAGTGGTAATTGGCTTTTGTCATTTTACAATTCGGCAAGGACAGCACTGTGCTAATCCTATGCTTAAAGACTTTGCTGTACAAATGGCAAAAGACTTTGTCCTTTTCTATCTCGGCGTGGATGGCACTGTGCTAATCCTATGCTTAAAGATTTTGATAGAAAAACAGACATTTGAGGTGAGCAGATCTAGAGTGTCGCTGGTGTTGAGAGTGCTCCATACAGAAGCTGCTTTCCACCTAATCTTGAGAACTACCCAGAGTTCTCTGCTTCTTTTTTGCATAATTTATTCGTCACTCTATGCCTGAAAGGGTATTTCATTGACTTATACTGGGTGCTCCCTTGTGTCTGGACAAAGCTATACCTCTCTGAAGAGCTCTAATTAGAGCGAAACACTGTGTCAGGGGTTGCTTTTACTCATTTCAGGTTGGCTTGATTGGTATTTTACCAATTCAAAGCTGTAATACTGTGCCTGGAGTGGTAATTGGCTTTTGTCATTTTACAGATCGGCAAGGACAGCACTGTGCTAGTCCTATGCTTAAAGACTTTGCTGTACAAATGGCAAAAGACTTTGTCCTTTTCTATCTCGGCGTGGTTGGCACTGTGCTAATCCTATGCTTAAATATTTTGATAGAAAAACAGATATTTGAGGTGAGCAGATCTAGAGTGTCGCTGGTGTTGAGAGTGCTCCATACAGGAGCTGCTTTCCACCTAAACTTGAGAACTACCCAAAGTTCTCTGCTTCTTTTTTGCATCATTTATTCGTCACTCTATGCCTGAAAGGGTTTTTTTTTTACTTATACTGGGTGCTCCCTTGTGTCTGGACAAAGCTATACTTCTCCGAAGAGCTCTAATTAGAGTGAAACGCTGTGTCAGGGGTTGCTTTTCCTCATTTCAGGTTGGACCTTTTGGTATTTTACCAATTCAAAGATGTAATACTGTGCCTGGAGTGGTAATTGGCTTTTGTCATTTTACAATTCGGCAAGGACAGCACTGTGCTAATCCTATGCTTAAAGACTTTGCTGTACAAATGGCAAAAGACTTTGTCCTTTTCTATCTCGGCGTGGATGGCACTGTGCTAATCCTATGCTTAAAGATTTTGATAGAAAAACAGACATTTGAGGTGAGCAGATCTAAAGTGTCGCTGGTGTTGAGAGTGCTCCATACAGAAGCTGCTTTCCACCTAATCTTGAGAACTACCCAGAGTTCTCTGCTTCTTTTTTGCATAATTTATTCGTCACTCTATGCCTGAAAGGGTATTTCATTGACTTATACTGGGTGCTCCCTTGTGTCTGGACAAAGCTATACCTCTCTGAAGAGCTCTAATTAGAGCAAAACACTGTGTCAGGGGTTGCTTTTACTCATTTCAGGTTGGCTTGATTGGTATTTTACCAATTCAAAGCTGTAATACTGTGTCTGGAGTGGTAATTGGCTTTTGTCAATTTACAGCTCGGCAAAGACAGCACTGTGCTAGTCCTATGCTTAAAGACTTTGCTGTACAAATGGCAAAAGACTTTGTCCTTTTCTATCTCGGCGTGGTTGGCAGTGTGCTAATCCTATGCTTAAAGATTTTGATAGAAAAACAGACATTTGAGGTGAGCAGATCTAGAGTGTCGCTGGTGTTGAGCGTGCTCCATACAGAAGCTGCTTTCCACCTAATCTTGAGAACTACCCAGAGTTCTCTGCTTCTTTTTTGCATAATTTATTCGTCACTCTATGCCTGAAAGGGTATTTCTTTGACTTATACTGGGTGCTCCCTTGTGTCTGGACAAAGATATACCTCTCTGAAGAGCTCTAATTAGAGCGAAACACTGTGTCATGGGTTGTTTTTACTCATTTCAGGTTGGTTTGATTTGTATTTTACCAATTCAAAGCTGTAATACTGTGCCTGGAGTGGTAATTGGCTTTTGTCATTTTACAGATCGGCAAGGACAGCACTGTGCTAGTCCTATGCTTAAATACTTTGCTGTACAAATGGCAAAAGACTTTGTCCTTTTCTATCTCGGCGTGGTTGGCACTGTGCTAATTCTATGCTTAAATATTTTGATAGAAAAACAGACATTTGAGGTGAGCAGATCTAGAGTGTCGCTGGTGTTGAGAGTGCTCCATACAGGAGCTGCTTTCCACCTAAACTTGAGAACTACCCAGAGTTCTCTGCTTCTTTTTTGCATAATTCATTCGTCACTCTAAGCCTGAAAGGGTATTTCTTTGACTTATACTGGGTGCTCCCTTGTGTCTGGACAAAGCTATACCTCTCTGAAGAGCTCTAATTAGAGCGAAACACTGTGTATGGGGTTGTTTTTACTCATTTCAGGTTGGTTTGATTGGTATTTTACCAATTCAAAGCTGTAATACTGTGCCTGGAGTGGTAATTGGCTTTTGTCATTTTACAGATCGGCAAGGACAGCACTGTGCTAGTCCTATGCTTAAAGACTTTGCTGTACAAATGGCAAAAGACTTTGTCCTTTTCTATCTCGGCGTGGTTGGCACTGTGCTAATCCTATGCTTAAATATTTTCATAGAAAAACAGACATTTGAGGTGAGCAGATCTAGAGTGTCGCTGGTGTTGAGAGTGCTCCATACAGGAGCTGCTTTCCACCTAAACTTGAGAACTACCCAGAGTTCTCTGCTTCTTTTTTGCATCATTTATTCGTCACTCTATGCCTGAAAGGGTATTTCTTTGACTTATACTGGGTGCTCCCTTGTGTCTGGACAAAGCTATACTTCTCCGAAGAGCTCTAATTAGAGTGAAACACTGTGTCAGGGGTTGCTTTTCCTCATTTCAGGTTGGCTTGTTTGGTATTTTACCAATTCAAAGATGTAATACTGTGCCTGGAGTGGTAATTGGCTTTTGTCATTTTACAATTCGGCAAGGACAGCACTGTGCTAATCCTATGCTTAAAGACTTTGCTGCACAAATGGCAAAAGACTTTGTCCTTTTCTATCTCGGCGTGGATGGCACTGTGCAATCCTATGCTTAAAGATTTTGATAGAAAAACAGACATTTGAGGTGAGCAGATCTAGAGTGTCGCTTGTGTTGAGAGTGCTCCATACAGAAGCTGCTTTCCACCTAATCTTGAGAACTACCCAGAGTTCTCTGCTTCTTTTTTGCATAATTTATTCGTCACTCTATGCCTGAAAGGGTATTTCATTGACTTATACTGGGTGCTCCCTTGTGTCTGGACAAAGCTATACCTCTCTGAAGAGCTCTAATTAGAGCGAAACACTGTGTCAGGGGTTGCTTTTACTCATTTCAGGTTGGCTTGATTGGTATTTTACCAATTCAAAGTTGTAATACTGTGCCTGGAGTGGTAATTGGCTTTTGTCATTTTACAGATCGGCAAGGACAGCACTGTGCTAGTCCTATGCTTAAAGACTTTGCTGAACAAATGGCAAAAGACTTTGTCCTTTTCTATCTTGGCGTGGTTGGCACTGTGCTAATCCTATGCTTAAATATTTTGATAGAAAAACAGACATCTGAGGTGAGCAGATCTAGAGTGTCGCTGGTGTTGAGAGTGCTCCATACAGGAGCTGCTTTCCACCTAAGCTTGAGAACTACCCAGAGTTCTCTGCTTCTTTTTTGCATCATTTATTCGTCACTCTATGCCTGAAAGGGTTTTTTTTTTACTTATACTGGGTGCTCCCTTGTGTCTGGACAAAGCTATACTTCTCCGAAGAGCTCTAATTAGAGTGAAACACTGTGTCAGGGATTGCTTTTTCTCATTTCAGGTTGGCCCTTTTGGTATTTTACCAATTCAAAGAGGTAATACTGTGCCTGGAGTGGTAATTGGCTTTTGTCATTTTACAATTCGGCAAGGACAGCACTGTGCTAATCCTATGCTTAAAGACTTTGCTGTACAAATGGCAAAAGACTTTGTCCTTTTCTATCTCGGCGTGGATGGCACTGTGCTAATCCTATGCTTAAAGATTTTGATAGAAAAACAGACATTTGAGGTGAGCAGATCTAGAGTGTCGCTGGTGTTGAGAGTGCTCCATACAGAAGCTGCTTTCCACCTAATCTTGAGAACTACCCAGAGTTCTCTGCTTCTTTTTTGCATAATTTATTCGTCACTCTATGCCTGAAAGGGTATTTCATTGACTTATACTGGGTGCTCCCTTGTGTCTGGACAAATCTATACCTCTCTGAAGAGCTCTAATTAGAGCGAAACACTGTGTCAGGGGTTGCTTTTACTCATTTCAGGTTGGCTTGATTGGTATTTTACCAATTCAAAGCTGTAATACAGTGTCTGGAGTGGTAATTGGCTTTTGTCAATTTACAGCTCGGCAAAGACAGCACTGTGCTAGTCCTATGCTTAAAGACTTTGCTGTACAAATGGCAAAAGACTTTGTCCTTTTCTATCTTGGCGTGGTTGGCACTGTGCTAATCCTATGCTTAAAGATTTTGATAGAAAAACAGACATTTGAGGTGAGCAGATCTAGAGTGTCGCTGGTGTTGAGCGTGCTCCATACAGAAGCTGCTTATCACCTAATCTTGAGAACTACCCAGAGTTCTCTGCTTCTTTTTTGCATAATTTATTCGTCACTCTATGCCTGAAAGGGTATTTCTTTGACTTATACTGGGTGCTCCCTTGTGTCTGGACAAAGATATACCTCTCTGAAGAGCTCTAATTAGAGCGAAACACTGTGTCATGGGTTGTTTTTACTCATTTCAGGTTGGTTTGATTGGTATTTTACCAATTCAAAGCTGTAATACTGTGCCTGGAGTGGTAATTGGCTTTTGTCATTTTACAGATCGGCAAGGACAGCACTGTGCTAGTCCTATGCTTAAATACTTTGCTGTACAAATGGCAAAAGACTTTGTCCTTTTCTATCTCGGCGTGGTTGGCACTGTGCTAATCCTATGCTTAAATATTTTGATAGAAAAACAGACATTTGAGGTGAGCAGATCTAGAGTGTCGCTGGTGTTGAGAGTGCTCCATACAGGAGCTGCTTTCCACCTAAACTTGAGAACTACCCAGAGTTCTCTGCTTCTTTTTTGCATAATTTATTCGTCACTCTATGCCTGAAAGGGTATTTCTTTGACTTATACTGGGTGCTCCCTTGTGTCTGGACAAAGCTATACTTCTCCGAAAAGCTCTAATTAGAGTGAAACACTGTGTCAGGGGTTGCTTTTCCTCATTTCAGGTTGGCTTGTTTGGTATTTTACCAATTCAAAGATGTAATACTGTGCCTGGAGTGGTAAATGGCTTTTGTCATTTTACAGCTCGGCAAGGACAGCACTGTGCTAATCCTATGCTTAAAGACTTTGCTGTACAAATGGCAAAAGACCTGTCATTTTCTATCTCGGCGTGGATGGCACTGTGCTAATCCTATGCTTAAAGATTTAGATAGAAAAACAGACATTTGAGGTGAGCAGATCTAGAGTGTCGCTGGTGTTGAGAGTGCTCAATACCGGAGCTGCTTTCCACCTAAACTCTAGAACTACCCAGAGTTCTCTGCTTCTTTTTTGCATAATTTATTCGTCACTCTATGCCTGAAAGGGTATTTCTTTGACTTATACTGGGTGCTCCCTTGTGTCTGGACAAAGCTATACCTCTCTGAAGAGCTCTAATTAGAGCGAAACACTGTGTCAGGGGTTGTTTTTACTCATTTCAGGTTGGTTTGATTGGTATTTTACCAATTCAAAGCTGTAATACTGTGCCTGGAGTGGTAATTGGCTTTTGTCATTTTACAGCTCGGCAAGGACAGCATTGTGCTAGTCCTATGCTTAAAGACTTTGCTGTACAAATGGCAAAAGACTTTGTCCTTTTCTATCTCGGCGTGGATGGCACTGAGCTAATCCAATGCTTAAAGATTTTGGTAAAAAAACCGACATTTGAGGTGAGCAGATATAGAGTGTCGCTGGTGTTGAGAGTGCTCCATACAGGAGCTGCTTTCCACCTAAACTTGAGAACTACCCAGAGTTCTCTGCTTCTTTTTTGCATAATTTATTTGTCACTCTATGCCTGAAAGGGTATTTTTTTGACTTATACTGGGTGCTCCCTTGTGTCTGGACAAAGCTATACCTCTCTGAAGAGCATTAGAGCGAAACACTGTGTTAGGGGTTGCTTTTACTCATTTTAGGTTGGCTTGATTGGTATTTTACCCATTCAAAGCTGTACTATTGTGCCTGGAGTGGTAATTGGCTTTTGTCATTTTACAGCTTGGCAAGGACAGCACTGTGCTGGTCCTATGCTTAAAGACTTTGCTGTACAAATGGCAAAAGACTTGTCCTTTTCTATCTCGGCGTGGATGGCACTGTGCTAATCCTATGCTTAAAGATTTAGATAGAAAAACAGACATTTGAGGTGAGCAGATCTAGAGTGTCGCTGGTGTTGAGAGTGCTCCATAGAGAAGCTGCTTTCCACCTAATCTTGAGAACTACCCAGAGTTCTCTGCTTCTTTTTTGCATAATTTATTCGTCACTCTATGCCTGAAAGGGTATTCCTTTGACTTATACTGGGTGCTCCCTTGTGTCTGGACAAAGCTATACTTCTCCGAAAAGCTCTAATTAGAGTGAAACACTGTGTCAGGGGTTGCTTTTCCTCATTTCAGGTTGGCTTGTTTGGTATTTTACCAATTCAAAGATGTAATACTGTGCCTGGAGTGGTAATTGGCTTTTGTCATTTTACAGCTCGGCAAGGACAGCACTGTGCTAATCCTATGCTTAAAGACTTTGCTGTACAAATGGCAAAAGACCTGTCCTTTTCTATCTCGGCGTGGATGGCACTGTGCTAATCCTATGCTTAAAGATTTAGATAGAAAAACAGACATTTGAGGTGAGCAGATCTAGAGTGTCGCTGGTGTTGAGAGTGCTCAATACCGGAGCTGCTTTCCACCTAAACTTGAGAACTACCCAGAGTTCTCTGCTTCTTTTTTGCATAATTTATTCATCACTCTATGCCTGAAAGGGTATTTCTTTGACTTATACTGGGTGCTCCCTTGTGTCTGGACAAAGCTATACCTCTCTGAAGAGCTCTAATTAGAGCGAAACACTGTGTATGGGGTTGTTTTTACTCATTTCAGGTTGGTTTGATTGGTATTTTACCAATTCAAAGCTGTAATACTGTGCCTGGAGTGGTAATTGGCTTTTGTCATTTTACAGATCGGCAAGGACAGCACTGTGCTAGTCCTATGCTTAAAGCCTTTGCTGTACAAATGGCAAAAGACTTTGTCCTTTTCTATATCGGCGTGGTTGGCACTGTGCTAATCCTATGCTTAAATATTTTGATAGAAAAACAGACATTTGAGGTGAGCAGATCTAGAGTGTCGCTGGTGTTGAGAGTGCTCCATACAGGAGCTGCTTTCCACCTAAACTTGAGAACTACCCAGAGTTCTCTGCTTCTTTTTTGCATCATTTATTCGTCACTCTATGCCTGAAAGGGTTTTTTTTTTACTTATACTGGGTGCTCCCTTGTGTCTGGACAAAGCTATACTTCTCCGAAGAGCTCTAATTAGAGTGAAACACTGTGTCAGGGGGTTGCTTTTCCTCATTTCAGGTTGGCCCTTTTGGTATTTTACCAATTCAAAGATGTAATACTGTGCCTGGAGTGGTAATTGGCTTTTGTCATTTTACAATTCGGCAAGGACAGCACTGTGCTAATCCTATGCTTAAAGACTTTGCTGTACAAATGGCAAAAGACTTTGTCCTTTTCTATCTCGGCGTGGATGGCACTGTGCTAATCCTATGCTTAAAGATTTTGATAGAAAAACAGACATTTGAGGTGAGCAGATCTAGAGTGTCGCTGGTGTTGAGAGTGCTCCATACAGAAGCTGTTTTCCACCTAATCTTGAGAACTACCCAGAGTTCTCTGCTTCTTTTTTGCATAATTTATTTGTCACTCTATGCCTGAAAGGGTATTTCATTGACTTATACTGGGTGCTCCCTTGTGTCTGGACAAAGCTATACCTCTCTGAAGAGCTCTAATTAGAGCGAAACACTGTGTCAGGGGTTGCTTTTACTCATTTCAGGTTGGCTTGATTGGTATTTTACCAATTCAAAGCTGTAATACTGTGTCTGGAGTGGTAATTGGCTTTTGTCAATTTACAGCTCGGCAAAGACAGCACTGTGCTAGTCCTATGCTTAAAGACTTTGCTGTACAAATGGCAAAAGACTTTGTCCTTTTCTATCTCGGCGTGGTTGGCACTGTGCTAATCCTATGCTTAAAGATTTTGATAGAAAAACAGACATTTGAGGTGAGCAGATCTAGAGTGTCGCTGGTGTTGAGCGTGCTCCATACAGAAGCTGCTTTCCACCTAATCTTGAGAACTACCCAGAGTTCTCTGCTTCTTTTTTGCATAATTTATTCGTCACTCTATGCCTGAAAGGGTATTTCTTTGACTTATACTGGGTGCTCCCTTGTGTCTGGACAAAGATATACCTCTCTGAAGAGCTCTAATTAGAGCGAAACACTGTGTCAGGTGTTGCTTTTACTCATTTCAGGTTGGCTTGATTGGTATTTTACCAATTCAAAGCTGTAATACTGTGCCTGGAGTGGTAATTGGCTTTTGTCATTTTACAGATCGGCAAGGACAGCACTGTGCTGGTCCTATGCTTAAATACTTTGCTGTACAAATGGCAAAAGACTTTGTCCTTTTCTACCTCGGCGTGGTTGGCACTGTGCTAATCCTATGCTTAAATATTTTGATAGAAAAACAGACATTTGAGGTGAGCAGATCTAGAGTGTCGCTGGTGTTGAGAGTGCTCCATACAGGAGCTGCTTTCCACCTAAACTTGAGAACTACCCAGAGTTCTCTGCTTCTTTTTTGCATAATTTATTCGTCACTCTATGCCTGAAAGGGTATTTCTTTGACTTACACTGGGTGCTCCCTTGTGTCTGGACAAAGCTATACTTCTCCGAAAAGCTCTAATTAGAGTGAAACACTGTGTCAGGGGTTGCTTTTCCTCATTTCAGGTTGGCTTGTTTGGTATTTTACCAATTCAAAGATGTAATACTGTGCCTGGAGTGGTAAATGGCTTTTGTCATTTTACAGCTCGGCAAGGACAGCACTGTGCTAATCCTATGCTTAAAGACTTTGCTGTACAAATGGCAAAAGACCTGTCATTTTCTATCTCGGCGTGGATGGCACTGTGCTAATCCTATGCTTAAAGATTTAGATAGAAAAACAGACATTTGAGGTGAGCAGATCTAGAGTGTCGCTGGTGTTGAGAGTGCTCAATACCGGAGCTGCTTTCCACCTAAACTTGAGAACTACCCAGAGTTCTCTGCTTCTTTATTGCATAATTTATTCGTCACTCTATGCCTGAAAGGGTATTTCTTTGACTTATACTGGGTGCTCCCTTGTGTCTGGACAAAGCTATACTTCTCCGAAGAGCTCTAATTAGAGTGAAACACTGTGTCAGGGGTTGCTTTTCCTCATTTCAGGTTGGCTTGTGGGTATTTTACCAATTCAAAGATGTAATACTGTGCCTGGAGTGGTAATTGGCTTTTGTCATTTTACAATTCGGCAAGGACAGCACTGTGCTAATCCTATGCTTAAAGACTTTGCTGTACAAATGGCAAAAGACTTTGTCCTTTTCTATCTCGGCGTGGATGGCACTGTGCTAATCCTATGCTTAAAGATTTTGATAGAAAAACAGACATTTGAGGTGAGCAGATCTAGAGTGTCGCTGGTGTTGAGAGTGCTCCATACAGAAGCTGCTTTCCACCTAATCTTGAGAACTACCCAGAGTTCTCTGCTTCTTTTTTGCATAATTTATTCGTCACTCTATGCCTGAAAGGGTATTTCATTGACTTATACTGGGTGCTCCCTTGTGTCTGGACAAAGCTATACCTCTCTGAAGAGCTCTAATTAGAGCGAAACACTGTGTCAGGGGTTGCTTTTACTCATTTCAGGTTGGCTTGATTGGTATTTTACCAATTCAAAGCTGTAATACTGTGCCTGGAGTGGTAATTGGCTTTTGTCATTTTACAGATCGGCAAGGACAGCACTGTGCTAGTCCTATGCTTAAAGACTTTGCTGTACAAATGGCAAAAGACTTTGTCCTTTTCTATCTCGGCGTGGTTGGCACTGTGCTAATCCTATGCTTAAATATTTTGATAGAAAAACAGACATTTGAGGTGAGCAGATCTAGAGTGTCGCTGGTGTTGAGAGTGCTCCATACAGGAGCTGCTTTCCACCTAAACTTGAGAACTACCCAAAGTTCTCTGCTTCTTTTTTGCATCATTTATTCGTTACTCTATGCCTGAAAGGGTTTTTTTTTTACTTATACTGCGTGCTCCCTTGTGTCTGGACAAAGCTATACTTCTCCGAAGAGCTCTAATTAGAGTGAAACGCTGTGTCAGGGGTTGCTTTTCCTCATTTCAGGTTGGACCTTTTGGTATTTTACCAATTCAAAGATGTAATACTGTGCCTGGAGTGGTAATTGGCTTTTGTCATTTTACAATTCGGCAAGGACAGCACTGTGCTAATCCTATGCTTAAAGACTTTGCTGTACAAATGGCAAAAGACTTTGTCCTTTTCTATCTCGGCGTGGATGGCACTGTGCTAATCCTATGCTTAAAGATTTTGATAGAAAAACAGACATTTGAGGTGAGCAGATCTAGAGTGTCGCTGGTGTTGAGAGTGCTCCATACAGAAGCTGCTTTCCACCTAATCTTGAGAACTACCCAGAGTTCTCTGCTTCTTTTTTGCATAATTTATTCGTCACTCTATGCCTGAAAGGGTATTTCATTGACTTATACTGGGTGCTCCCTTGTGTCTGGACAAAGCTATACCTCTCTGAAGAGCTCTAATTAGAGCGAAACACTGTGTCGAGGGGTTGCTTTTACTCATTTCAGGTTGGCTTGATTGGTATTTTACCAATTCAAAGCTGTAATACAGTGTCTGGAGTGGTAATTGGCTTTTGTCAATTTACAGCTCGGCAAAGACAGCACTGTGCTAGTCCTATGCTTAAAGACTTTGCTGTACAAATGGCAAAAGACTTTGTCCTTTTCTATCTCGGCGTGGTTGGCACTGTGCTAATCCTATGCTTAAATATTTTGATAGAAAAACAGACATTTGAGGTGAGCAGATCTAGAGTGTCGCTGGTGTTGAGAGTGCTCCATACAGAAGCTGCTTTCCACCTAATCTTGAGAACTACCCAGAGTTCTCTGCTTCTTTTTTGCATAATTTATTCGTCACTCTATGCCTGAAAGGGTATTTCTTTGACTTATACTGGGTGCTCCCTTGTGTCTGGACAAAGATATACCTCTCTGAAGAGCTCTAATTAGAGCGAAACACTGTGTCATGGGTTGTTTTTACTCATTTCAGGTTGGTTTGATTGGTATTTTACCAATTCAAAGCTGTAATACTGTGCCTGGAGTGGTAATTGCCTTTTGTCATTTTACAGATCGGCAAGGACAGCACTGTGCTAATCCTATGCTTAAAGACTTTGCTGTACAAATGGCAAAAGACCTGTCATTTTCTATCTCGGCGTGGATGGCACTGTGCTAATCCTATGCTTAAAGATTTAGATAGAAAAACAAACATTTGAGGTGAGCAGATCTAGAGTGTCGCTGGTGTTGAGAGTGCTCAATACCGGAGCTGCTTTCCACCTAAACTTGAGAACTACCCAGAGTTCTCTGCTTCTTTTTTGCATAATTTATTCGTCACTCTATGCCTGAAAGGGTATTTCTTTGACTTATACTGGGTGCTCCCTTGTGTCTGGACAAAGCTATACTTCTCCGAAGAGCTCTAATTAGAGTGAAACACTGTGTCAGGGGTTGCTTTTCCTCATTTCAGGTTGGCTTGTTTGGTATTTTACCAATTCAAAGATGTAATACTGTGCCTGGAGTGGTAATTGGCTTTTGTCATTTTACAATTCGGCAAGGACAGCACTGTGCTAATCCTATGCTTAAAGACTTTGCTGTACAAATGGCAAAAGACTTTGTCCTTTTCTATCTCGGCGTGGATGGCACTGTGCTAATCCTATGCTTAAAGATTTTGATAGAAAAACAGACATTTGAGGTGAGCAGATCTAGAGTGTCGCTGGTGTTGAGAGTGCTCCATACAGAAGCTGCTTTCCACCTAATCTTGAGAACTACCCAGAGTTCTCTGCTTCTTTTTTGCATAATTTATTCGTCACTCTATTGTGGAAATGTGGATTTTCCTGATCAGTTATGTCCCCTATCTTGGACCCCAACGGTTCTATATGCATGTTACAAGTACATGTATGTTCCCTCCAGTTCCAGTTTCTAAGACGCAAACATATGTGTGTCTACCGTCGACATGTTCTCTGTCAGATCCGCCATCGATGGGCTGGATATTCGATTCCTAAGTATGAAAGGCCACCGACTTTATATGGCTAAGTTACTACATTTTTACAGTTCAGGCAAGTAGGCCCGATTCTGTCCTCAAAGCCTTTCCCTGCTCTCTGTCTCTGACAGCTTCAGCTTGAGCTCGCATCTGTATCCATGAACTTTGTCCTACTCCCTGTGCAGCTAACGGTGCCTGCCTCGGCCAGTTTTCGCCTGCCTGCCAAGAAGCTGTATTTCACCTTCGAATTATCTATTTTGCTCTCCAGCCGATGCATTCCTGTCTAGTGATTTAGGTAAACATTTCCTTTAGCTCACAAGCAAAGGACTCAGCCTTTCCGTCCTCCTGCAAATGATTCATAGTCCTGTTGCCATGGAAAGTTTTCTGCCCCTCGCATCTCATATAGACACTTAGACGTTTGTGCACGCACACAGTCAGTATAGACTAGATTCTGTCCGAGAGTCCTTCCTTGTGGATAACATAGTTCTTTAAACATAGGATGTTAGATATGATTTGGGATTAGGTTGACTTGACCCCCCAGACTTCTCGTCTCCACATGTAGAGCTAAATGTCAAGTCCCTTCACCCCCTAGTTGCACGTCACTCACACGTCATGCTGCTGCGCGCGCATCTATGCCAAGTATTATCTTATAGATCCACCTATGTCTGATAATCCTAACCAATCATGTTTCTTTTATTCCTTATTACGCCTAGTTTCGATTACGTACCTGTTATGTCACTTTTCTTATCAAATGTTACGCCTTCTACATTCGTTTCATTGTAATGTACTTATTATAAAAATGCATGTCTGTCAATAAAGTATTGTACTTCACTTCCTGAACCCTCGTGGTGACGGAACCTGAAGGCCGCGACTCGAGTCGGCCATTTTTGATGGAATAAAGCCCATTTAGAAAACCTCTTATACCACGGATTCTGCCTCTTGTTATTTTGAGCTATTTTACTTTATTTTAAGATTCCGTATGAAATTCAGTCCGGTAAAGAAGATTTTATTTACCACAGAATGGCGCCCGAACAGGGACACTTTCTCATCTCACGCGCCGGCGGTGCGTTGCAGGCCCGGTCTCCTGCCACAGCTGGACGGACCATAAACGCGTACCAGCAGGATTTCCTGTAAGCTCCCTCCGGTCAAGCGGGGGCGACTGAGGCTGCGATCAACCCAGACGAGGCGGTGAGAAGTGCGAAGTATCCCGACCAGAGCCTAGCTGAGAGAGCAAGATCCGAGGTATACAGAGGCCCACCAGGTTTCTCGAAATCCCGATGTCCAGAGGGTCCGCTGTCCGCAGTCATCGAGTCCTGTCCATTCTCTGAGGCCTTCCGTTTCAAGGAGCTACTCGGTGAGTACCATCGCCGGGGAGGCGTGTTGACGCGCACATAGGTTGTGCCGGTCAAGACGGATTTGGGTACACAAATCCGGTCTGCACTGTTTAGCAGTGTATATGTACTGTTTAGCAGTATATCAAGTATTCCGAAGTATTCAGTTACTGTCAAGAATTCAGCGTGGTGATTAGTTAGGCAGACTGTCATCATTGTCGGTCATTGTTAAAATATTTAATGTTCAATATTTAAAGTGTTTAAATGTCTTGCATATTGTGGTATGAATGATTGTTCATTGTTCACTGTTCATTATTGTGTTTTTCGTATTAAGTAAGTTCAAGAGTAAGTATCAGATCAGTTGTCAATATGCCGCTCTTCTCGAAGTTAAGACAGATTACTACCAGAAAAGGGGTGCTTGAAGAAGCAGTTCCTATTCCTCCTAGGGACACTCCAGGGCATTTTATGTACCATAAGCATGGCTTAGATGCCATATTGTTTCTTGATCTATGGGTAGATTATACCAAGGGATTGCCGGAAAGTCAAAGGTGGCCCGTAGCGGGAACCTGGGATGCAGAGTGCATCATGAAAGTAGAGGAAGAGTTATGGAAAAGAAAGGTCAGACAGTCACAGAAAGACGCTGTTGAGTTATGGCGTAAAGAATCTCATAGACGTACAGAAAAAGCACGTAGACAAGAAGAGAGGAGTAAAGAAAGTTCAAATAAAGTTCAAGAAAATCTATTAATTGAGGAAGGTATCCGAGTGAAATCAGAACAAGTAAATAGACAAAGAAATGCTCTTATGAATGGTATGTATCCCCTTCTAGCCGAAGGACTACCTAAGGCTGCTCCAGAGATGCCAAAAGACTTGCCACCCCCATTATTTCCAATTAAGGTACATCCAAAAGGGCATCCCAGAACCGCAGAAGATGTTTTTCTTTCCTCATATCTAGACGACGCAGCTCCCGAGTATGCTAACGCCGCACCACATAGACCGTCTGGCGGAGGGGTTCAACGTCAGGATCAGGTATCTGTACCCGTGCAACAGCAAGTCCCGACGCAAGCGTCGGCAAGCACATCTGTTTCCGCATCTGTCTCCGCAGTCGATTCTACAGGGGTGTCGACGCCCATAGTTGCTGTGTCACGTTCAACGAACCCATTCACACCCGACGCCCCAGATGGGGCCACGGGAGGTGCTAGCAGTACCTTTACACCACCCAGAATAAATAAACTTGTTTTTCAAGAGTCAGCGCATTCTCGTACACCTAAATTCGTAAGTGAACGTACGCTTAAAGAACTCCTTGTAAATTGTAGATATGACCCGGTGGTTGGTAAAGAGGATGAAATGGTCCTGGCATCATTACGTATCAGGCGAGCCGCAGAGTATTTAGCGAGGTTACCAGGGATGATTACGCATCTAGATAACATATATCATTTTGTTCAAACAGGACGAGATCCAGGATGTATTAACAGAGCTATGGAATTCCAGAAAGTAGAGATACAGGGGGAACTGTTACGTTTCCTCATAAACTGTGTAATCAGAAATCAAGACCGTCCGGGGGTAGACCCGAATGCAATGCTTATTCTTACAAGATGGAGTCAGAATATATCAGAAGGGAGACACGATAAGCAAAATTGTATAATAGCCATGTGCCGAAAAATCCGTAAAGAAATAGAGCGTATTCATGAAGAGAGATTGGGAACAGACGAGTTTGAGCAAGATGAAGTGTCCGAATCAGGGAATTCCGCAAGACAGTCAGAGACCATAGCCTATGTAGGCAGAGGAAGATCCTGTGAAAATACTAGATGTTTTTCTGATCCCATACACTCTGTATGTCCAAATAATAGCAGAACGTATGCGACGCCTGTAATAAATCTGAAGTCTCCTGAACATTCGTTTCAAGCCGCAGATAAAATACTACGAGAACGAAGGGGTTACCACCTCCTCGATTCCATGGATGAGCAAGAATTAGCCAGATCAGCCGTTCACTGGATTGACAGTCCTGAAAAATACGGTGATGAGACCGTAGCACACACGTTTTTTAATCTCAGTACAGATGAACAACGTTTAGCTGGAATCTATATGATTCAGCAACTCCTCATATTATATAAGAGCCAACATGCTGACCCTGGTCCTTTACCTGATATATTAACGGAACTACTCACAAACAGATGGGGAGGTTCTAGTAACAAGCTAATTAAAGAGATATTAGTGTCACGTAAGCAGTATGTCCTTTTTGTAAGTCCGGATTCTCTCTCGCTGCCCCGCAGAGAAAGAGCGCCGTACTATATGGATAGACAAAATCCCTTACGAGAAGTGCACCCAATAAAAGGCGAAGACAATGAGTTTCACCGTGTATTTGTTTACACACCCATATCAAAAATGGAATTATTAGAAATGAAGAAAGTAGTACCTAGTCATGATAAAGACCCAGCGGGTTTCCACCGAGAAATTAAAGACATGTTACTAATGGGAGAGTACACCTTTCCTGATATTATGACGATATTAAAGGTGCTTTTGCCTGCTGGCATTTATGAAAAACTGAAAGAAAAAGAGTGGGAAGTGGGTGACCAAAAGATAGACTGGACAGCATTAGCAGAGGAAGAAAGGGGCCGAACTGCAGGTTCAGGGCTCGGGGATAAAGTTAAACTGTTACCAGGTTTACTAGTACAGGTACTGCCACGTTTATTAACTACAAAAAAGGAGGATTGGGGTGCAATCACAGCCTGCAAACAAAAGCAAGATGAAGACACAAGCGATTATTATGCTCGATTTGAAAAATGTTTTGGTATAAATAGTGGTATAAAAGCAAGTAGTGACTCATATCCACATCTATTTGTGACAAAATTAGTGGAAAATGCATTGCCCCCAGTGAAGAATAGAATATTGAAATTCGAGAGTACCTGGCAAAGTAACACTCCGTCGCAAATGCTACAAATGTTACAGTATCATCACAATAGAATTAGGGATGAACAAGAACACGAGCATAGACGCATGAAGGATACAAAAATGAAAATGCTAGTTTCTCAGACAGTACCAGCAGATGGTCACAAAAAGGGTGTGACACATTCTGGTGATTCTGCAGTTCCTGTAAAGGGAACCTGCAATTACTGTAAACAACTAGGCCATTATGTACACGATTGTCCAGTCCTGAAACGTAATATAGCTACAGGCATTGCAAAGGAGAGACCACGATTAGTTAGACCAGATCAGAATGAACAAGGAGCTATGCAGCATGGACAGTCCATGCCAGTTCAGCAACAGTCCATGCCAGCCTCACAGCAACCCATACAGTTTGTGCCAGCTGCACCACCGTTGCCTGCTACTGCCACACAAACCACAACACGACAAATGTATCAGACTGCACAGTATGAATATCCTGAGTATCAGCGTTACGCATGAACAAGCCTAGAGAGGGAAGTTGACTTACCGCTTATCGAGATTCCTGTAGATCAAGAAGGACCTTATGTACATAGTGAATTATTAGGTCAAGATAGAAAATTCTTACTCGATACAGGGGCGAGTCGAACAACTATAAAACGTAGTGAAGTTCCAGGGGCACCCCTCTCAGGCTCTCAAAATGTTTCCCTTGGTTTTTCGGGAAAACCTATTGTTAATGAAGTATCACAGCCTCTACCACTTACGATAGGACCTTTGACACGAACTACAGATTTATTGCTTACTAAATCATGCCCAGAAAATCTGTTAGGAATTAAAACTCTGAAAGCACTAGGAGCCATAATATGTTGTTCTCCGGAAGGAGTAAGGTTGTTTTTGCGTGATTTTAAAGGTCACTATGTGTCTAGAGACATGGATCCCCGACTACAGACTTTACCAGTACATCTATGGGCACAAGGCCCTACGGATGTTGGCTGCATGAACATTACACCCTATCGAGTCACACTGAAAGCAGGAGTGGTACTACCACGAATGCGACAATACAAGTTACCGCATGATGCTGTAGTGGCTTTGCTGAAAATCATTGATGAGCTGATTGCCCAGGGAGTAGTTGTAGAAACAGACTCCAATGTATGTAATTCACCGATAATTCCGATTCTTAAACGAACTGATCCTACTGCCCCACCAGTGTACCGATTGGTTATTGATTTGCGTGAACTAAACAAGTGTATTGTACCACAATTCCCTGTGGTCCCTGATATATCATCATTGTTGACAGCAATTGATTCCGAAGCAACATTCTTTACTGTAATCGATCTCAAGAATGCCTTTTTCAGCGTCCCAATAGATCCGGAAAGCCAATACTTGTTCGGATTCAGTTTAAATGGGCGCAGTTTTAAATTCTCACGCGCTCCCCAAGGATTCACAGAAAGCCCCAGCATCTACAGCCAAGCACTGAAACGAGAACTTGACAGTATCCACATGCCAGTCAATACTGCACTGCTTCAATATGTCGATGATCTGCTGATCACAGCGAGAAGCGAGCCAGAATGTGAAAAAGCTTCTCTGACAGTTTTACATTTTCTAGCCGACAAGGGGCACAAGGTGTCTCCTTCTAAGCTGCAATTCTGTGTCCAGCGAGTTATTTATCTTGGTCACTCGCTGTCCAAGGAGGGAAGGCAGCTTACACCAGATCGCATCCAGTTAATTGCTAACATGTCAATACCCCAGACACAAAAGGAGGTGCGGGCTTTCATAGGCCTCACTTCATATTGTAGGCAGTGGATCCCTCAGTACGCATTTCTAGCAAAACCACTCATTCAGTTAACCACACAGGAGGCAGCCACATCGACTGTTCTCCCTTGGACTCAGGAACATACACAAGCTTTTGAAAGCCTAAAGGAAGCTTTATGTCAAGCACCTGTTTTAGCAACACCATGTTATAGCAAACATTTTACACTCTTTGTTACAGAACGCGAAGGTACTGCCTTGTCAGTACTCACTCAGGATCAAGCAGGATCACGCAAGCCATGTGCTTATTTTTCCAGTACATTAGATCCCGTAGCTCAGGCTTTGCCTGCATGCCTGAAATCAGTGGCAGCGACAGCTTTAGCAATCAGACAAAGCGATGCCATAGTGTTAGGACATCCATTGACAGTACAAGTACCACATGCAGTAGAGGTTCTTGTGAACCGAACACAAACACAACACTTGACCATAGCAAGACTTACCGGTTATGAACTGACATTGTTTCAACCACACATAGAGATCCGACGGTGTAATACATTGAATCCTGCTACACTATTACCTGTAATTGGAACAGACCCACTAGCTCATGATTGTGTTGAAATCATTGAAATAAAGACGAAACCTAGACAAGACTTGACAGACGTTCCATTGTTAGATCCAGACCTGACGTTGTATGTAGACGGATCGTGCATGAGAACAAGTACAGGAGATTTAGTGGCCGCGTATGCAGTCACAACAGACACTAAAGTTATTGAGACAAATTGTATAGATACTTTGTCAGCCCAAGCAGCAGAACTTATTGCTCTAACGCAAGCCTGTATTCAAGCCACAAATAAGAAAGTTAATGTATACACTGATTCACGTTATGCATTCGGAGTTGTACACGACTTCGGCGTGCTGTGGCGAGAGAGAGGTTATTTAACTTCCCATGGTGCCCACATTCAGCACGGACCCCTCATTCATGCTTTGTTAGACGCAATACATCTACCCACTGCTATATCGATTATGAAATGTAAAGCACACACGAAGGTTACTGATACCATTTCTCAAGGCAATGATTTAGCTGACAGAACAGCTAAACAGACTGCTCAGAATCGCACATTAGACATGACAAAGCCAATAGTTCAGACACCAACACAGTGTATGACAATTAAGGATCCCGCGCTTGACGTAATTGACATACAGACACATGCCACAGCAGAAGAAATAAAGAAGTGGACTGAACTAGGAGGGATCCAGACAGATCAAGGATGGATGACGAAGGAGAAATCTGTATGGTTTCTCCCTGATTCCATGGTTCAAGCCATTATAGCTACAGTTCACAGTCCAGCACATTTAGGAGAGAAGGCTATGCTAGACAGCATTCAGCACATTTGGTTCAACAAACATTTACGAGCAGCAGCTAAACAAAAAGTTCGTACCTGTATGATATGTTGTCAGTTTAATCCAGGAAAGGGTGTTCCCGTAGAGCAGGGTGGATTTCAGCCTCCTGACCATCCTTTTGAAGTCCTCCAGATGGATTATATTCAGATGGAACGTTGTCGAGGATTCAAATATGTTCTCGTAGTTGTCTGCGCTCTCTCCCGTTGGACAGAGGCGTATCCCGTATCAGATTACACTGCCCCGACTACTGCCAAGCAGCTAGTTCGAGAATTCTTCCCACGGTACGGTTTACCACGTGTTGTATATTCAGATAACGGCCAGCCTTTCTCATCCGAATTAATGAAACATGTCTCACTTTTGTTGGGATATCAGTGGAAATTCCACTGTGTCCGACACCCCGAGGCAGCAGGTCTCGTGGAACGACATAATCAACTTTTAAAAATCAGATTGTCTAAAATATGTCAGGAAAAAGGTGTGGACTGGATAGTAGCCTTACCAGTTGCGCTATTTTTCATGAGAATGGTAGCACACTCTCGAACAGGGCTATCCCCTTATGAGGTGATCTTTGGTAGACCACCGAATATGTGGGGGACGCCTATACCCCGTAAAATAACTGATGTTGACTGTAATATGCTGACAGATTACCTGGCTTCCTTGATGTCTGCACTACAATCTTGTCGTTCACAGGTGGTCGCAGCTTTTCCCGACAACACCGAGGTGAAACCTCATGATGTAATTCCCGGCGATTATGTTCTCGTCAGGAATTTTGATCGGAAAACCCAACTGGAGCCAAGGTGGAGGCTTCCTAAGTTGGTCCTGCTGACGACCAGAACAGCTGTGAAGATCGAAGGGAGAAAAGGCTGGGTGCATTCCAGCCATATCAAGAAATTTCATGGACTTCCTCCTGACACAAACAGTACTCCCCGTGTGTCTTCCCCCATTGACTCAAAGCTACCTTTGGCTGAGGCCAGTAGCACCGAATTCTATAAGCAGAAACTCAGGTCCAGATCCAAACTGTCGGACGATTTGATTGTTTAAGTCCTCTCCAAGGTGAAACGGTTGAATCTGTCCCGACATGTATCCCTTAGGTCTGAATGATGTAGAGTCCAGAATCATAATGAAACGACATGCTTATTGTAAATTACTGCGTAGCCACTGTATTGTGACTTTATTAATTTTGTTTTCCTTGAGTTTTTTAATAGTTACTGCAAGTATATTGTTGCATATGTATTATCCTGTTTCTAAACGTGCTTTCAATATAACTGATGAACATTCTTTTAGTGAATTACCCCCACATGAGTTGTCCTATAGACTTGCGCTGCGCAACAACACCTTCATTAGTATGTTACATCATTCCCATCAGACTAGTAATGCCACCAATTGTTGGGTGTGTGGCCGACTCCCTCCCTATCAGAATAACAAAGGAGTTCTGCCTTTCTTTCCACATCCGTTCACACACAATGGCTCCTGTGGAGCATGGTTTAGTTTATTAAATTCCATAGACCCAGACACAGCAGTTTATCAACAACATTGGATATGGGGAAATCTGAATCTAGTTTTATTCAAAGTCTGTCACCCTAATAAGGAGGGTCACCCCAGTAGAACAGGAACTGATTTAGAAAATGAAGTGTATAAATTAGGTAATTTTACGCCTAATCTTATGATTTTGAATGTCAAAACCGAAGTTGAACTAATTCTGCCCACTATGTCAGTATTTCCAGTTAAGGGTGAATTATGTGTGAGAAAAGTTGGTTCCATACACATGGGCCATAGCCAATGCGTTACTACAGTAGAATATAGTGATCAAGGTAAATCTTCATTTAGAGCTTCTCGCCATTCTTACTTTATATGTGGTCAGACTGCATATATGCGTCTGCCTCTAGATTGGGATGGTACCTGTTACATAGCATTCCTTCTGCCACCTGTTTTCCTAGCTCCCCCTGATTATTATCGAAATGTTCATTTAGTACACAAAAGAGAGCGTAGAGATCTCCCAGTTGTCGATTATACTGAGACGGCATGGGACAAGTATGTAGATTTCAATAAAGGTATCTTTCCCTATATAGGTACCATATCAAATAGTAAGCTGATACGCAGACTCACCAAGACTCTTGAAGCTGTAGTAAACGAGACTATAGCCGCCCTAGGCAATCTGACAGAGGAACAATCAGTGATGAGAATTGTTGTTCTCCAGAATCGTCTTGTCCTTGACGTCATCCTGGCCGATAGGGGCGGAGCTTGCAGGGTCATCGGATCCAGCTGCTGCATATTCATACCAGAAAATTCGCCATCTGTATATAAAGCTATAACACGCCTTCATAAGATTGTAAGCCAGATACACAAAAATCCAGGCACTTGGACGTGGTCCGGGTGGTTTTGGAGTGTGATATCAGCCTGGGGATGGAGAGTTCTATCCTTCCTAGGTATTGGCCTTCTTATGCTCTTCAGTTGTTGTTTATGCCTGCAATGTGGACCAGCGATTTGTGGTCTGTGTGCCACATCATGCATTCCATATCACAGTTCTCGTTCAAAATACCGGAAGAAGAAGGAAGAAGAAATGATGCTCCATGAGCAAATCGATGGAATGATGAAGATTGATATCTCTTGAAGGGCAAGTAGGGGACAAGGAGGGAATGTGGAAATGTGGATTTTCCTGATCAGTTATGTCCCCTATCTTGGACCCCAACGGTTCTATATGCATGTTACAAGTACATGTATGTTCCCTCCAGTTCCAGTTTCTAAGACGCAAACATATGTGTGTCTACCGTCGACATGTTCTCTGTCAGATCCGCCATCGATGGGCTGGATATTCGATTCCTAAGTATGAAAGGCCACCGACTTTATATGGCTAAGTTACTACATTTTTACAGTTCAGGCAAGTAGGCCCGATTCTGTCCTCAAAGCCTTTCCCTGCTCTCTGTCTCTGACAGCTTCAGCTTGAGCTCGCATCTGTATCCATGAACTTTGTCCTACTCCCTGTGCAGCTAACGGTGCCTGCCTCGGCCAGTTTTCGCCTGCCTGCCAAGAAGCTGTATTTCACCTTCGAATTATCTATTTTGCTCTCCAGCCGATGCATTCCTGTCTAGTGATTTAGGTAAACATTTCCTTTAGCTCACAAGCAAAGGACTCAGCCTTTCCGTCCTCCTGCAAATGATTCATAGCCCTGTTGCCATGGAAAGTTTTCTGCCCCTCGCATCTCATATAGACACTTAGACGTTTGTGCACGCACACAGTCAGTATAGACTAGATTCTGTCCGAGAGTCCTTCCTTGTGGATAACATAGTTCTTTAAACATAGGATGTTAGATATGATTTGGGATTAGGTTGACTTGACCCCCCAGACTTCTCGTCTCCACATGTAGAGCTAAATGTCAAGTCCCTTCACCCCCTAGTTGCACGTCACTCACACGTCATGCTGCTGCGCGCGCATCTATGCCAAGTATTATCTTATAGATCCACCTATGTCTGATAATCCTAACCAATCATGTTTCTTTTATTCCTTATTACGCCTAGTTTCGATTACGTACCTGTTATGTCACTTTTCTTATCAAATGTTACGCCTTCTACATTCGTTTCATTGTAATGTACTTATTATAAAAATGCATGTCTGTCAATAAAGTATTGTACTTCACTTCCTGAACCCTCGTGGTGACGGAACCTGAAGGCCGCGACTCGAGTCGGCCATTTTTGATGGAATAAAGCCCATTTAGAAAACCTCTTATACCACGGATTCTGCCTCTTGTTATTTTGAGCTATTTTACTTTATTTTAAGATTCCGTATGAAATTCAGTCCGGTAAAGAAGATTTTATTTACCACACTATGCCTGAAAGGGTATTTCATTGACTTATACTGGGTGCTCCCTTGTGTCTGGACAAAGCTATACCTCTCTGAAGAGCTCTAATTAGAGCGAAACACTGTGTCAGGGGTTGCTTTTACTCATTTCAGGTTGGCTTGATTGGTATTTTACCAATTCAAAGCTGTAATACTGTGTCTGGAGTGGTAATTGGCTTTTGTCAATTTACAGCTCGGCAAAGACAGCACTGTGCTAGTCCTATGCTTAAAGACTTTGCTGTACAAATGGCAAAAGACTTTGTCCTTTTCTATCTCGGCGTGGTTGGCACTGTGCTAATCCTATGCTTAAAGATTTTGATAGAAAAACAGACATTTGAGGTGAGCAGATCTAGAGTGTCGCTGGTGTTGAGAGTGCTCCATACAGGATCTGCTTTACACCTAAACTTGAAAACTACCCAGAGTTCTCTGCTTCTTTTTTGCATAATTTATTCGTCACTCTAGGCCTGAAAGGGTATTTCTTTGACTTATACTGGGTGCTCCCTTGTGTCTGGACAAAGCTATACCTCTCTGAAGAGCTCTAATTAGAGCGAAACACTTTGTCAGGGGTTACTTTTACTCATTTCAGGTTGGCTTGATTGGTATTTTACCAATTCAAAGCTGTAATACTGTGCCTGGAGTGGTAATTGGCTTTTGTCATTTTACAGCTCGGCAAGGACAGCATTGTGCTAGTCCTATGCTTAAAGACTTTGCTGTACAAATAGCAAAAGACTTTGTCCTTTTCTATCTCGGCGTGGATGGCACTGAGCTAATCCAATGCTTAAAGATTTTGGTAGAAAAACCGACATTTGAGGTGAGCAGATCTAGAGTGTCGCTGATGTTGAGAGTGCTCCATACAGGAGCTGCTTTCGACCTAAACTTGAGAACTACCCAGTTTCTCTGCTTCTTTTTTGCATAATTTATTCGTCACTCTATGCCTGAAAGGGTATTTCATTGACTTATACTGGGTGCTCCCTTGTGTCTGGACAAAGCTATACCTCTCTGAAGAGCTCTAATTAGAGCGAAACACTGTGTCAGGGGTTGCTTTTGCTCATTTCAGGTTGGCTTGATTGGTATTTTACCTATTCAAAGCTGTAATACTGTGCCTGGAGTGGTAATTGGCTTTTGTCATTTTACAGCTTGGCAAGGACAGCACTGTGCTAGTCCTATGCTTAAAGACTTTGTTGTACAAATGGCAAAAGACTTTGTCCTTTTCTATCTCGGCGTGGTTGGCACTGTGCTAATTCTATGCTTAAAGATTTTGATAGAAAAACAGACATTTGAGGTGAGCAGATCTAGAGTGTCGCTGATGTTGAGAGTGCTCCATACAGGAGCTGCTTTCGACCTAAACTTGAGAACTACCCAGAGTTCTCTGCTTCTTTTTTGCATACTTTATTCCTCACTCTATGCCTGAAAGGGAATTTCATTGACTTATACTGGGTGCTCCCTTGTGTCTGGACAAAGCTATACCTCTCTGAAGAGCTCTAGTTAGAGCGAAACACTGTGTCAGGGGTTGCTTTTACTTATTTCAGGTTGGCTTGATTGGTATTTTACCCATTCAAAGCTGTACTACTGTGCCTGGAGTGGTAATTTGCTTTTATCATTTTACAGATCGGCAAGGACAGCACTGTGCTAGTCCTATGCTTAAAGACTTTGCTGTACAAATGGCAAAAGACTTGTCCTTTTCTATCTCGGCGTGGATGGCACTGTGCTAATCCTATGCTTAAAGATTTTGATAGAAAAACAGACATTTGAGGTGAGCAGATCTAGAGTGTCGCTGGTGTTGAGAGTGCTCCATACAGAAGCTGCTTTCCACCTAATCTTGAGAACTACCCAGAGTTCTCTGCTTCTTTTTTGCATAATTTATTCGTCACTCTATGCCTGAAAGGGTATTTCATTGACTTATACTGGGTGCTCCCTTGTGTCTGGACAAAGCTATACCTCTCTGAAGAGCTCTAGTTAGAGCGAAACACTGTGTCAGGGGTTGCTTTTACTCATTTCAGGTTGGCTTGATTGGTATTTTACCCATTCAAAGCTGTAATACTGTGCCTGGAGTGGTAATTGGCTTTTGTCTATTTACAGATCGGCAAGGACAGCACTGTGCTAGTCCTATGCTTAAAGACTTTGCTGTACAAATGGCAAAAGACTTTGTCCTTTTCTATCTCGGCGTGGTTGGCACTGTGCTAATCCTATGCTTAAATATTTTGATAGAAAAACAGACATTTGAGGTGAGCAGATCTAGAGTGTCGCTGGTGTTGAGAGTGCTCCATACAGGAGCTGCTTTCCACCTAAACTTGAGAACTACCCAGAGTTCTCTGCTTCTTTTTTGCATAATTTATTCGTCACTCTATGCCTGAAAGGGTATTTCTTTGAATTATACTGGGTGCTCCCTTGTGTCTGGACAAAGCTATACCTCTCTGAAGAGCTCTAATTAGAGTGAAACACTGTGTCAGGGGTTGCTTTTCGTCATTTCAGGTTGGCTTGTTTGGTATTTTACCAATTCAAAGATGTAATACTGTGCCTGGAGTGGTAATTGGCTTTTGTCATTTTACAGCCCGGCAAGGACAGCACTGTGCTAATCCTATGCTTAAAGACTTTGCTGTACAAATGGCAAAAGACTTTGTCCTTTTCTATCTCGGCGTGGATGGCACTGTTCTAATCCTATGCTTAAAGATTTTGTTAGATAAACAGACATTTGAGGTGAGCAGATCTAGAGTGTCGCTGGTGTTGAGAGTGCTCCATACAGAAGCTGCTTTCCACCTAATCTTGAGAACTACCCAGAGTTCTCTGCTTCTTTTTTGCATAATTTATTTGTCACTATGCCTGAAAGGGTATTTTTTTGACTTATACTGGGTGCTCCCTTGTGTCTGAACAAAGCTATACCTCTCTGAAGAGCTCTAATTAGAGCGAAACACTGTGTCAGGGGTTGCTTTTACTCATTTCAGGTTGGCTTGATTGGTATTTTACCCATTCAAAGCTGTACTACTGTGCCTGGAGTGGTAATTGGCTTTTGTCATTTTACAGCTCGGCAAGGACAGCACTGTGCTAGTCCAATGCTTAAAGACTTTGCTGTACAAATGGCAAAAGACTTGTCCTTTTCTATCTCGGCGTGGATGGCACTGTGCTAATCCTATGCTTAAAGATTTAGATAGAAAAACAGACATTTGAGGTGAGCAGATCTAGAGTGTCGCTGGTGTTGAGAGTGCTCAATACCGGAGCTGCTTTCCACCTAAACTTGAGAACTACCCAGAGTTCTCTGCTTCTTTTTTGCATAATTTATTCGTCACTCTATGCCTGAAAGGGTATTTCTTTGACTTATACTGGGTGCTCCCTTGTGTCTGGACAAAGCTATACCTCTCTGAAGAGCTCTAATTAGAGCGAAACACAGTGTCAGGGGTTGTTTTTAATCATTTCAGGTTGGTTTGATTGGTATTTTACCAATTCAAAGCTGTAATACTGTGCCTGAAGTGGTAATTGGCTTTTGTTATTTTACAGATCGGCAAGGACAGCACTGTGCTAGTCCTATCCTTAAAGACTTTGCTGTACAAATGGCAAAAGACTTTGTCCTTTTCTATCTCGGCGTGGTTGGCACTGTGCTAATCCTATGCTTAAAGATTTTGATAGAAATACAGACATTTGAGGTGAGCAGATCTAGAGTGTCGCTGGTGTTGAGAGTGCTCCATACAGGAGCTGCTTTCCACCTAAACTTGAGAACTACCCAGAGTTCTCTGCTTCTTTTTTGCATAATTTATTCGTCACTCTATGCCTGAAAGCGTTTTTCTTTGACTTATACTGGGTGCTCCCTTGTGTCTGGACAAAGCTATACCTCTCTGAAGAGCTCTAATTAGAGCGAAACACTTTGTCAGGGGTTGCTTTTACTCATTTCAGGTTGGCTTGATTGGTATTTTAACAATTCAAAGCTGTAATACTGTGCCTGGAGTGGTAACTGGCTTTTGTCATTTTACAGCTCGGCAAGGACAGCATTGTGCTAGTCCTATGCTTAAAGACTTTGCTGTACAAATGGCAAAAGACTTTGTCCTTTTCTATCTCGGCGTGGATGGCACTGAGCTAATCCAATGCTTAAAGATTTTGGTAGAAAAACCGACATTTGAGGTGAGCATATATAGAGTGTCGCTGGTGTTGAGAGTGCTCCATACAGGAGCTGCTTTCCACCTAAACTTGAGAACTACCCAGAGTTCTCTGCTTCTTTTTTGCATAATTTATTTGTCACTCTATGCCTGAAAGGGTATTTTTTTGACTTATACTGGGTGCTCCCTTGTGTCTGGACAAAGCTACACCTCTCTGAAGAGCTCTAATTAGAGCGAAACACTGTGTCAGGGGTTGCTTTTACTCATTTCAGGTTGGCTTGATTGGTATTTTACCCATTCAAAGCTGTACTACTGTGCCTGGAGTGGTAATTGGCTTTTGTCATTTTACAGCTCGGCAAGGACAGCACTGTGCTAGTCCTATGCTTAAAGACTTTGCTGTAAAAATGGCAAAAGACTTGTCCTTTTCTATCTCGGCGTGGATGGCACTGTGCTAATCCTATGCTTAAAGATTTAGATAGAAAAACAGACATTTGAGGGGAGCAGATCTAGAGTGTCGCTGGTGTTGAGAGTGCTCAATACCGGAGCTGCTTTCCACCTAAACTTGAGAACTACCCAGAGTTCTCTGCTTCTTTTTTGCATAATTTATTCGTCACTCTATGCCTGAAAGGGTATTTCTTTGACTTATACTGGGTGCTCCCTTGTGTCTGGACAAAGCTATACCTCTCTGAAGAGCTCTAATTAGAGTGAAACACTGTGTCAGGGGTTGCTTTTCCTCATTTCAGGTTGGCTTGTTTGGTATTTTACCAATTCAAAGATGTAATACTGTGCCTGGAGTGGTAATTGGCTTTTGTCATTTTACAGCTCGGCAAGGACAGCACTGTGCTAATCCTATGCTTAAAGACTTTGCTGTTCAAATGGCAAAAGACTTTGTCCTTTTCTATCTCGGCTTGGATGGCACTGTGCTAATCCTATGCTTAAAGATTTTGATAGAAAAACAGACATTTGAGGTGAGCAGATCTAGAGTGTCGCTGGTGTTGAGAGTGCTCCATACAGGATCTGCTTTCCACCTAAACTTGAGAACTACCCAGAGTTCTCTGCTTCTTTTTTGCATAATTTATTCGTCACTCTATGCCTGAAAGGGTATTTCTTTGACTTATACTGGGTGCTCCCTTGTGTCTGGACAAAGCTATACCTCTCTGAAGAGCTCTAATTAGAGCGAAACACTTTGTCAGGGGTTACTTTTACTCATTTCAGGTTGGCTTGATTGGTATTTTACCAATTCATAGCTGTAATACTGTGCCTGGAGTGGTAATTGGCTTTTGTCATTTTACAGCTCGGCAAGGACAGCATTGTGCTAGTCCTATGCTTAAAGACTTTGCTGTACAAATGGCAAAAGACTTTGTCCTTTTCTATCTCGGCGTGGATGGCACTGAGCTAATCCAATGCTTAAAGATTTTGGTAGAAAAACCGACATTTGAGGTGAGCAGATCTCGAGTGTCGCTGATGTTGAGAGTGCTCCATACAGGAGCTGCTTTAGACCTAAACTTGAGAACTACCCAGAGTTCTCTGCTTCTTTTTTGCATAATTTATTCGTCACTCTATGCCTGAAAGGGTATTTCATTGACTTATACTGGGTGCTCCCTTGTGTCTGGACAAAGCTATACCTCTCTGAAGAGCTCTAATTAGAGCGAAACACTGTGTCAGGGGTTGCTTTTACTCATTTCAGGTGGGCTTGATTGGTATTTTACCTATTCAAAGCTGTAATACTGTGACTGGAGTGGTAATTGGCTTTTGTCATTTTACAGCTCGGCAAGGACAGCACTGTGCTAGTCCTATGCTTAAAGACTTTGCTGTACAAATGGCAAAAGACTTTGTCCGTTTCTATCTCGGCTTGGATGGCACTGTGCTAATCCTATGCTTAAAGATTTTGATAGAAAAACAGACATTTGAGGTGAGCAGATCTAGAGTGTCGCTGGTGTTGAGAGTGCTCCATACAGGATCTGCTTTCCACCTAAACTTGAGAACTACCCAGAGTTCTCTGCTTCTTTTTTGCATAATTTATTCGTCACTCTATGCCTGAAAGGGTATTTCTTTGACTTATACTGGGTGCTCCCTTGTGTCTGGACAAAGCTATACCTCTCTGAAGAGCTCTAATTAGAGCGAAACACTTTGTCAGGGGTTACTTTTACTCATTTCAGGTTGGCTTGATTGGTATTTTACCAATTCATAGCTGTAATACTGTGCCTGGAGTGGTAATTGGCTTTTGTCATTTTACAGCTCGGCAAGGACAGCATTGTGCTAGTCCTATGCTTAAAGACTTTGCTGTACAAATGGCAAAAGACTTTGTCCTTTTCTATCTCGGCGTGGATGGCACTGAGCTAATCCAATGCTTAAAGATTTTGGTAGAAAAACCGACATTTGAGGTGAGCAGATCTCGAGTGTCGCTGATGTTGAGAGTGCTCCATACAGGAGCTGCTTTCGACCTAAACTTGAGAACTACCCAGAGTTCTCTGCTTCTTTTTTGCATACTTTATTCCTCACTCTATGCCTGAAAGGGTATTTCATTGACTTATACTGGGTGCTCCCTTGTGTCTGGACAAAGCTATACCTCTCTGAAGAGCTCTAGTTAGAGCGAAACACTGTGTCAGGGGTTGCTTTTACTTATTTCAGGTTGGCTTGATTGGTATTTTACCCATTCAAAGCTGTACTACTGTGCCTGGAGTGGTAATTTGCTTTTATCATTTTACAGATCGGCAAGGACAGCACTGTGCTAGTCCTATGCTTAAAGACTTTGCTGTACAAATGGCAAAAGACTTGTCCTTTTTTATCTCGGCGTGGATGGCACTGTGCTAATCCTATGCTTAAAGATTTTGATAGAAAAAAAGACATTTGAGGTGAGCAGATCTAGAGTGTCGCTGGTGTTGAGAGTGCTCCATACAGAAGCTGCTTTCCACCTAATCTTGAGAACTACCCAGAGTTCTCTGCTTCTTTTTTGCATAATTTATTCGTCACTCTATGCCTGAAAGGGTATTTCATTGACTTATACTGGGTGCTCCCTTGTGTCTGGACAAAGCTATACCTCTCTGAAGAGCTCTAGTTAGAGCGAAACACTGTGTCAGGGGTTGCTTTTACTCATTTCAGGTTGGCTTGATTGGTATTTTACCCATTCAAAGCTGTAATACTGTGCCTGGAGTGGTAATTGGCTTTTGTCTATTTACAGATCGGCAAGGACAGCACTGTGCTAGTCCTATGCTTAAAGACTTTGCTGTACAAATGGCAAAAGACTTTGTCCTTTTCTATCTCGGCGTGGTTGGCACTGTGCTAATCCTATGCTTAAATATTTTGATAGAAAAACAGACATTTGAGGTGAGCAGGTCTAGAGTGTCGCTGGTGTTGAGAGTGCTCCATACAGGAGCTGCTTTCCACCTAAACTTGAGAACTACCCAGAGTTCTCTGCTTCTTATTTGCATAATTTATTCGTCACTCTATGCCTTAAAGGGTATTTCTTTGAATTATACTGGGTGCTCCCTTGTGTCTGGACAAAGCTATAGCTCTCTGAAGAGCTCTAATTTGAGTGAAACACTGTGTCAGGGGTTGCTTTTCCTCATTTCAGGTTGGCTTGTTTGGTATTTTACCAATTCAAAGATGTAATACTGTGCCTGGAGTGGTAATTGGCTTTTTTCATTTTACAGCTCGGCAAGGACAGCACTGTGCTAATCCTATGCTTAAAGATTTTGCTGTACAAAAGGCAAAAGACTTTGTCCTTTTCTATCTCGGCGTGGATGGCACTGTGCTAATCCTATGCTTAAAGATTTTGATAGAAAAACAGACATTTGATGTGAGCAGATCTAGAGTGTCGCTGGTGTTGAGAGTGCTCCATACAGAAGCTGCTTTCCACCTAATCTTGAGAACTACCCAGAGTTCTCTGCTTCTTTTTTGCATAATTTATTTGTCACTCTATGCCTGAAAGGGTATTTTTTTTACTTATACTGGGTGCTCCCTTGTGTCTGGACAAAGCTATATCTCTCTGAAGAGCTCTAATTAGAGCGAAACACTGTGTCAGGGGTTGCTTTTACTCATTTCAGGTTGGCTTGATTGGTATTTTACCCATTCAAAGCTGTACTACTGAGCCTGGAGTGGTAATTGGCTTTTGTCATTTTACAGCTTGGCAAGGACAGCACTGTGCTAGTCCAATGCTTAAAGACTTTGCTGTACAAATGGCAAAAGACTTGTCCTTTTCTATCTCGGCGTGGATGGCACTGTGCTAATCCTATGCTTAAAGATTTAGATAGAAAAACAGACATTTGAGGTGAGCAGATCTAGAGTGTCGCTGGTGTTGAGAGTGCTCAATACCGGAGCTGCTTTCGACCTAAACTTGAGAACTACCCAGAGTTCTCTGCTTCTTTTTTGCATAATTTATTCGTCACTCTATGCCTGAAAGGGTATTTCTTTGACTTATACTGGGTGCTCCCTTGTGTCTGGACAAAGCTATACCTCTCTGAAGAGCTCTAATTAGAGCGAAGCACAGTGTCAGGGGTTGTTTTTACTCATTTCAGGTTGGTTTGATTGGTATTTTACCAATTCAAAGCTGTAATACTGTGCCTGAAGTGGTAATTGGCTTTTGTCATTTTACAGATCGGCAAGGACAGCACTGTGCTAGTCCTATCCTTAAAGACTTTGCTGTACAAATGGCAAAAGACTTTGTCCTTTTCTATCTCGCCGTGGTTGGCACTGTGCTAATCCTATGCTTAAAGATTTTGATAAAAATACAGACATTTGAGGTGAGCAAATCTAGAGTGTCGCTGGTGTTGAGAGTGCTCCATACAGGAGCTGCTTTCCACCTAAACTTGAGAACTACCCAGAGTTCTCTGCTTCTTTTTTGCATATTTTATTCGTCACTCTATGCCTGAAAGGGTATTTCTTTGACTTATACTGGGTGCTCCCTTGTGTCTGGACAAAGCTATACTTCTCTGAAGAGCTCTAATTAGAGTGAAACACTGTGTCAGGGGTTGCTTTTCCTCATTTCAGGTTGGCTTGTTTGGTATTTTACCAATTCAAAGATGTAATACTGTGCCTGGAGTGGTAATTGGCTTTTGTCATTTTACAGCTCGGCAAGGACAGCACTGTGCTAATCCTATGCTTAAAGACTTTGCTGTACAAATGGCAAAAGACTTTGTCCTTTTCTATCTCGGCGTGGATGGCACTGTGCTAATCCTATGCTTAAAGATTTTGATAGAAAAACAGACATTTGAGGTGAGCAGATCTAGAGTGTCGCTGGTGTTGAGAGTGCTCCATACAGGATCTGCTTTCCACCTAAACTTGAGAACTACCCAGAGTTCTCTGCTTCTTTTTTGCATAATTTATTCGTCACTCTATGCCTGAAAGGGTATTTCTTTGACTTATACTGGGTGCTCCCTTGTGTCTGGACAAAGCTATACCTCTCTGAAGAGCTCTAATTAGAGCGAAACACTTTGTCAGGGGTTACTTTTACTCATTTCAGGTTGGCTTGATTGGTATTTTACCAATTCATAGTTGTAATACTGTGCCTGGAGTGGTAATTGGCTTTTGTCATTTTAAAGCTCGGCAAGGACAGCATTGTGCTAGTCCTATGCTTAAAGACTTTGCTGTACAAATGGCAAAAGACTTTGTCCTTTTCTATTTCGGCGTGGATGGCACTGAGCTAATCCAATGCTTAAAGATTTTGGTAGAAAAACCGACATTTGAGGTGAGCAGATCTCGAGTGTCGCTGATGTTGAGAGTGCTCCATACAGGAGCTGCTTTAGACCTAAACTTGAGAACTACCCAGAGTTCTCTGCTTCTTTTTTGCATAATTTATTCGTCACTCTATGCCTGAAAGGGTATTTCATTGACTTATACTGGGTGCTCCCTTGTGTCTGGACAAAGCTATACCTCTCTGAAGAGCTCTAATTAGAGCGAAACACTGTGTCAGGGGTTGCTTTTACTCATTTCAGGTTGGCTTGATTGGTATTTTACCTATTCAAAGCTGTAATACTGTGACTGGAGTGGTAATTGGCTTTTGTCATTTTACAGCTCGGCAAGGACAGCACTGTGCTAGTCCTATGCTTAAAGACTTTGTTGTACAAATGGCAAAAGACTTTGTCCTTTTCTATCTCGGCGTGGTTGGCACTGTGCTAATTCTATGCTTAAAGATTTTGATAGAAAAACAGACATTTGAGGTGAGCAGATCTAGAGTGTCGCTGATGTTGAGAGTGCTCCATACAGGAGCTGCTTTCGACCTAAACTTGAGAACTACCCAGAGTTCTCTGCTTCTTTTTTGCATACTTTATTCCTCACTCTATGCCTGAAAGGGTATTTCATTGACTTATACTGGGTGCTCCCTTGTGTCTGGACAAAGCTATACCTCTCTGAAGAGCTCTAATTAAAGTGAAACTATGTGTCAGGGGTTGCTTTTACTCATTTCAGGTTGGCTTGATTGGTATTTTACCCATTCAAAGCTGTACTACTGTGCCTGGAGTGGTAATTTGCTTTTGTCATTTTACAGATCGGCAAGGACAGGACTGTGCTAGTCCTATGCTTAAAGACTTTGCTGTACAAATGGCAAAAGACTTGTCCGTTTCTATCTCGGCGTGGATGGCACTGTGCTAATCCTATGCTTAAAGATTTTGATAGAAAAACAGACATTTGAGGTGAGCAGATCTAGAGTGTCGCTGGTGTTGAGAGTGCTCCATTCAGAAGCTGCTTTCCACCTAATCTTGAGAACTACCCAGAGTTCTCTGCTTCTTTTTTGCATAATTTATTCGTCACTCTATGCCTGAAAGGGTATTTCATTGACTTATACTGGGTGCTCCCTTGTGTCTGGACAAAGCTATACCTCTCTGAAGAGCTCTAGTTAGAGTGAAACACTGTGTCAGGGGTTGCTTTTACTCATTTCAGGTTGGCTTGATTGGTATTTTACCCATTCAAAGCTGTAATACTGTGCCTGGAGTGGTAATTGGCTTTTGTCTATTTACAGATCGGCAAGGACAGCACTGTGCTAGTCCTATGCTTAAAGACTTTGCTGTACAAATGGCAAAAGACTTTGTCCTTTTCTATCTCGGCGTGATTGGCACTGTGCTAATCCTATGCTTAAATATTTTGATAGAAAAACAGACACTTGAGGTGAGCAGATCTAGAGTGTCGCTGGTGTTGAGAGTGCTCCATACAGGAGCTGCTTTCCACCTAAACTTGAGAACTACCCAGAGTTCTCTGTTTCTTTTTTGCATAATTTATTCGTCACTCTATGCCTGAAAGGGTATTTCTTTGACTTATACTGGGTGCTCCCTTGTGTCTGGACAAAGCTATACCTCTCTGAAGAGCTCTAATTAGAGTGAAACACTGTGTCAGGGGTTGCTTTTCCTCATTTCAGGTTGGCTTGTTTGGTATTTTACCAATTCAAAGATGTAATACTGTGCCTGGAGTGGAAATTGGCTTTTGTCATTTTACAGCTCGGCAAGGACAGCACTGTGCTAATCCTATGCTTAAAGACTTTGCTGTACAAATGGCAAAAGACTTTGTCCTTTTCTATCTCGGCGTGGATGGCACTGTGCTAATCCTATGCTTAAAGATTTTGATAGAAAAACAGACATTTGAGGTGAGCAGATCTAGAGTAACGCTGGTGTTGAGAGTGCTCCATACAGGATCTGCTTTCCACCTAAACTTGAGAACTACCCAGAGATCTCTGCTTCTTTTTTGCATAATTTATTCGTCACTCTATGCCTGAAAGGGTATTTCTTTGACTTATACTGGGTGCTCCCTTGTGTCTGGACAAAGCTATACCTCTCTGAAGAGCTCTAATTAGAGCGAAACACTTTGTCAGGGGTTACTTTTACTCATTTCAGGTTGGCTTGATTGGTATTTTACCAATTCATAGCTGTAATACTGTGCCTGGAGTGGTAATTGGCTTTTGTCATTTTACAGCTCGGCAAGGACAGCATTGTGCTAGTCCTATGCTTAAAGACTTTGCTGTACAAATGGCAAAAGACTTTGTCCTTTTCTATCTCGGCGTGGATGGCACTGAGCTAATCCAATGCTTAAAGATTTTGGTAGAAAAACCGACATTTGAGGTGAGCAGATCTCGAGTGTCGCTGATGTTGAGAGTGCTCCATACAGGAGCTGCTTTCGACCTAAACTTGAGAACTACCCAGAGTTCTCTGCTTCTTTTTTGCATACTTTATTCCTCACTCTATGCCTGAAAGGGTATTTCATTGACTTATACTGGGTGCTCCCTTGTGTCTGGACAAAGCTATACCTCTCTGAAGAGCTCTAATTAAAGTGAAACTATGTGTCAGGGGTTGCTTTTACTCATTTCAGGTTGGCTTGATTGGTATTTTACCCATTCAAAGCTGTACTACTGTGCCTGGAGTGGTAATTTGCTTTTGTCATTTTACAGATCGGCAAGGACAGCACTGTGCTAGTCCTATGCTTAAAGACTTTGCTGTACAAATGGCAAAAGATTTGTCCGTTTCTATCTCGGCGTGGATGGCACTGTGCTAATCCTATGCTTAAAGATTTTGATATAAAAACAGACATTTGAGGTGAGCAGATCTAGAGTGTCGCTGGTGTTGAGAGTGCTCCATTCAGAAGCTGCTTTCCACCTAATCTTGAGAACTACCCAGAGTTCTCTGCTTCTTTTTTGCATAATTTATTCGTCACTCTATGCCTGAAAGGGTATTTCATTGACTTATACTGGGTGCTCCCTTGTGTCTGGACAAAGCTATACCTCTCTGAAGAGCTCTAGTTAGAGTGAAACACTGTGTCAGGGGTTGCTTTTACTCATTTCAGGTTGGCTTGATTGGTATTTTACCCATTCAAAGCTGTAATACTGTGCCTGGAGTGGTAATTGGCTTTTGTCTATTTACAGATCGGCAAGGACAGCACTGTGCTAGTCCTATGCTTAAAGACTTTGCTGTACAAATGGCAAAAGACTTTGTCCTTTTCTATCTCGGCGTGGTTGGCACTGTGCTAATCCTATGCTTAAATATTTTGATAGAAAAACAGACATTTGAGGTGAGCAGATCTAGAGTGTCGCTGGTGTTGAGAGTGCTCCATACAGGAGCTGCTTTCCACCTAAACTTGAGAACTACCCAGAGTTCTCTGTTTCTTTTTTGCATAATTTATTCGTCACTCTATGCCTGAAAGGGTATTTCTTTGACTTATACTGGGTGCTCCCTTGTGTCTGGACAAAGCTATACCTCTCTGAAGAGCTCTAATTAGAGTGAAACACTGTGTCAGGGGTTGCTTTTCCTCATTTCAGGTTGGCTTGTTTGGTATTTTACCAATTCAAAGATGTAATACTGTGCCTGGAGTGGAAATTGGCTTTTGTCATTTTACAGCTCGGCAAGGACAGCACTGTGCTAATCCTATGCTTAAAGACTTTGCTGTACAAATGGCAAAATACTTTGTCCTTTTCTATCTCGGCGTGGATGGCACTGTGCTAATCCTATGCTTAAAGATTTTGATAGAAAAACAGACATTTGAGGTGAGCAGATCTAGAGTAACGCTGGTGTTGAGAGTGCTCCATACTGGATCTGCTTTCCACCTAAACTTGAAAACTACCCAGAGTTCTCTGCTTCTTTTTTGCATAATTCATTCGTCACTCTATGCCTGAAAGGGTATTTCTTTGACTTATACTTGGTGCTCCCTTGTGTTTGGACAAAGCTATACCTCTCTGAAGAGCTCTAATTAGAGCGAAACACTTTGTCAGGAGTTGCTTTTACTCATTTCAGGTTGGCTTGATTGGTATTTTACCAATTCAAAGCTGTAATACTGTGCCTGGAGTGATAATTGGCTTTTGTCATTTTTACAGCTCGGCAAGGACAGCATTGTGCTAGTCCTATGCCTAAAGACTTTGCTGTACAAATGGCAAAAGACTTTGTCCTTTTCTATCTCGGCGTGGATGGCATGGAGCTAATCCAATGCTTAAAGATTTTGGTACAAAAACCGACATTTGAGGTGAGCAGATCTAGAGTGTCGCTGATGTTGAGAGTGCTACATACAGGAGCTGCTTTCGTCCTAAACTTGAGAACTACCCAGAGTTCTATGCTTCTTTTTTGCATAATTTATTCGTCATTCTATGCCTGAAAGGGTATTTCATTGACTTATACTGGGTGCTCCCTTGTGTCTGGACAAAGCTATACCTCTCTGAAGAGCTCTAATTAGAGCGAAACACTGTGTCAGGGGTTGCTTTTACTCATTTCAGGTTGGCTTGATTGGTATTTTACCTATTCAAAGCTGTAATACTGTGCCTGGAGTGGTAATTGGCTTTTGTCATTTTACAGCTCGGCAAGGACAGCACTGTGCTAGTCCTATGCTTAAAGACTTTGCTGTACAAATGGCAAAAGACTTTGACCTTTTCTATTTCGGTGTAGTGGGCACTGTGCTAATCCTATGCTTACAGATTTTGATAGAAAAACAGACATTTGAGGTGAGCAGATCTAGAGTGTCGCTGGTGGTGAGAGTGCTCCATACAGGAGCTGCTTTCCACCTAAACTTGAGAAGTACCCAGAGTTCTCTGCTTCTTTTTTGCATAATTTATTCGTCACTCTATGCCTGAAAGGGTATTTCATTGACTTATACTGGGTGCTCCCTTGTGTCTGGACAAAGCTATACCTCTCTGAAGAGCTCTAATTAGAGCGAAACACTGTGTCAGGGGTTGCTTTTACTCATTTCAGGTTGGCTTGATTGGTATTTTACCAATTCAAAGCTGTAATACTGTGTCTGGAGTGGTAATTGTCTTTTGTCAATTTACAGCTCGGCAAGGACAGCAGTGTGCTAGTCCTATGCTTAAAGACTTTGCTGTACAAATGGCAAAAGACTTTGTTCTTTTCTATCTCGGCGTGGTTGGCACTGTGCTAATCCTATGCTTAAAGATTTTGATAGAAAAACAGACATTTGAGGTGAGCAGATCTAGAGTGTCGCTGGTGTTGAGAGTGCTCCATACAGGAGCTGCTTTCCACCTAAACTTGAGAACTACCCAGAGTTCTCTGCTTCTTTTTTTGCATAATTTATTCGTCACTCTATGCCTGAAAGGGTATTTCTTTGACTTATACTGGGTGCTCCCTTGTGTCTGGACAAAGCTATACCTCTCTGAAGAGCTCTAATTAGAGCAAACCACTTTGTCAGGGGTTGCTTTTACTCATTTCAGGTTGGCTTGATTGGTATTTTACCTATTCAAAGCTGTAATACTGTGCCTGGAGTGGTAATTGGCTTTTGTCATTTTACAGCTCGGCAAGGACAGCACTGTGCTAGTCCTATGCTTAACGACTTTGCTGTACAAATGGCAAAAGACTTTGACCTTTTCTATTTCGGTGTAGTGGGCACTGTGCTAATCCTATGCTTACAGATTTTGATAGAAAAACAGACATTTGAGGTGAGCAGATCTAGAGTGTCGCTGGTGTTGAGAGTGCTCCATACAGGAGCTGCTTTCCACCTAAACTTGAGAACTACCCAGAGTTCTCTGCTTCTTTTTTGCATAATGTATTCGTCATTCTATGCCTGAAAGGGTATTTCATTGACTTATACTGGGTGCTCCCTTGTGTCTGGACAAAGCTATACCTCTCTGAAGAGCTCTAATTAGAGCGAAACACTGTGTCAGGGGTTGCTTTTACTCATTTCAGGTTGGCTTGATTGGTATTTTACCTATTCAAAGCTGTAATACTGTGCCTGGAGTGGTAATTGGCTTTTGTCATTTTACAGCTCGGCAAGGACAGCACTGTGCTAGTCCTATGCTTAAAGACTTTGCTGTACAAATGGCAAAAGACTTTGACCTTTTCTATTTCGGTGTAGTGGGCACTGTGCTAATCCTATGCTTACAGATTTTGATAGAAAAACAGACATTTGAGGTGAGCAGATCTAGAGTGTCGCTGGTGGTGAGAGTGCTCCATACAGGAGCTGCTTTCCACCTAAACTTGAGAAGTACCCAGAGTTCTCTGCTTCTTTTTTGCATAATTTATTCGTCACTCTATGCCTGAAAGGGTATTTCATTGACTTATACTGGGTGCTCCCTTGTGTCTGGACAAAGCTATACCTCTCTGAAGAGCTCTAATTAGAGCGAAACACTGTGTCAGGGGTTGCTTTTACTCATTTCAGGTTGGCTTGATTGGTATTTTACCAATTCAAAGCTGTAATACTGTGTCTGGAGTGGTAATTGTCTTTTGTCAATTTACAGCTCGGCAAGGACAGCAGTGTGCTAGTCCTATGCTTAAAGACTTTGCTGTACAAATGGCAAAAGACTTTGTTCTTTTCTATCTCGGCGTGGTTGGCACTGTGCTAATCCTATGCTTAAAGATTTTGATAGAAAAACAGACATTTGAGGTGAGCAGATCTAGAGTGTCGCTGGTGTTGAGAGTGCTCCATACAGGAGCTGCTTTCCACCTAAACTTGAGAACTACCCAGAGTTCTCTGCTTCTTTTTTTGCATAATTTATTCGTCACTCTATGCCTGAAAGGGTATTTCTTTGACTTATACTGGGTGCTCCCTTGTGTCTGGACAAAGCTATACCTCTCTGAAGAGCTCTAATTAGAGCAAACCACTTTGTCAGGGGTTGCTTTTACTCATTTCAGGTTGGCTTGATTGGTATTTTACCTATTCAAAGCTGTAATACTGTGCCTGGAGTGGTAATTGGCTTTTGTCATTTTACAGCTCGGCAACGACAGCACTGTGCTAGTCCTATGCTTAACGACTTTGCTGTACAAATGGCAAAAGACTTTGACCTTTTCTATTTCGGTGTAGTGGGCACTGTGCTAATCCTATGCTTACAGATTTTGATAGAAAAACAGACATTTGAGGTGAGCAGATCTAGAGTGTCGCTGGTGTTGAGAGTGCTCCATACAGGAGCTGCTTTCCACCTAAACTTGAGAACTACCCAGAGTTCTCTGCTTCTTTTTTGCATAATTTATTCGTCACTCTATGCCTGAAAGGGTATTTCATTGACTTATACTGGGTGCTCCCTTGTGTTTGGACAAAGCTATACCTCTCTGAAGAGCTCTAATTAGAGCGAAACACTGTGTCAGGGGTTGCTTTTACTCATTTCAGGTTGGCTTGATTGATATTTTACCAATTCAAAGCTGTAATACTGTGTCTGGAGTGGTAATTGGCTTTTGTCAATTTACAGCTCGGCAAGGACAGCACTGTGCTAGTCCTATGCTTAAAGACTTTGCTGTACAAATGGCAAAAGACTTTGTTCTTTTCTATCTCAGCGTGGTTGGCACTGTGCTAATCCTATGCTTAAAGATTTTGATAGAAAAACCGACATTTGAGGTGAGCAGATCTAGAGTGTCGCTGATGTTAAGAGTGCTCCATACAGGAGCTGCTTTCCCCCTAAACTTGAGAACTACCCAGAGTTCTCTGCTTCTTTTTTTGCATAATTTATTCGTCACTCTATGCCTGAAAGGGTATTTCTTTGACTTATACTGGGTGCTCCCTTGTGTCTGGACAAAGCTATACCTCTCTGAAGAGCTCTAATTAGAGCAAACCACTTTGTCAGGGGATGCTTGATTGGTATTTTACCTATTCAAAGCTGTAATACTGTGCCTGGAGTGGTAATTGGCTTTTGTCATTTTACAGCTCGGCAAGGACAGCACTGTGCTAGTCCTATGCCTAAAGACTTTGCTGTACAAATGGCAAAAGACTTTGTCCTTTTCTATCTCGGCGTGGATGGCATGGAGCTAATCCAATGCTTAAAGATTTTGGTACAAAAACCGACATTTGAGGTGAGCAGATCTAGAGTGTCGCTGATGTTGAGAGTGCTACATACAGGAGCTGCTTTCGTCCTAAACTTGAGAACTACCCAGAGTTCTATGCTTCTTTTTTGCATAATTTATTCGTCACTCTATGCCTGAAAGGGTATTTCATTGACTTATACTGGGTGCTCCCTTGTGTCTGGACAAAGCTATACCTCTCTGAAGAGCTCTAATTAGAGCGAAACACTATGTCAGAGGTTGCTTTTACTCATTTCAGGTTGGCTTGATTGGTATTTTACGCATTCAAAGCTGTAATACTGTGTCTGGAGTGGTAATTGGCTTTTGTCAATTTACAGCTCGGCAAGGACAGCACTGTGCTAGTCCTATGCTTAAAGACTTTGCTGTACAAATGGCAAAAGACTTTGTTCTTTTCTATCTCAGCGTGGTTGGCACTGTGCTAATCCTATGCTTAAAGATTTTGATAGAAAAACCGACATTTGAGGTGAGCAGATCTAGAGTGTCGCTGATGTTAAGAGTGCTCCATACAGGAGCTGCTTTAGACCTAAACTTGAGAACTACCCAGAGTTCTCTGCTTCTTTTTTGCATAATTTATTCGTCACTCTATGCCTGAAAGGGTATTTCATTGACTTATACTGGGTGCTCCCTTGTGTCTGGACAAAGCTATACCTCTCTGAAGAGCTCTAATTAGAGCGAAACACTATGTCAGAGGTTGCTTTTACTCATTTCAGGTTGGCTTGATTGGTATTTTACGCATTCAAAGCTGTACTACTGTGCCTGGAGTGGTAATTTGCTTTTGTCATTTTACAGATCGGCAAGGACAGCACTGTGCTAGTCCTATGCTTAAAGACATTGCTGTACAAATGGCAAAAGACTTGTCCTTTTCTATCTCGGCGTGGATGGCACTGTGCTAATCCTATGCTTAAAGATTTTGATAGAAAAACAGACATTTGAGGTGAGCAGATCTAGAGTGTCGCTGGTGTTGACAGTGCTCCATACAGAAGCTGCTTTCCACCTAATCTTGAGAACTACCCAGAGTTCTCTGCTTCTTTTTTGCATAATTTATTTGTCACTCTATGCCTGAAAGGGTATTTCATTGACTTATACTGGGTGCTCCCTTGTGTCTGGACAAAGCTATACCTCTCTGAAGAGCTCTAGTTAGAGCGAAACACTGTGTCAGGGGTTGCTTTTACTCATTTCAGGTTGGCTTGATTGGTATTTTACCCATTCAAAGCTGTAATACTGTGCCTGGAGTGGTAATTGGCTTTTGTCTATTTACAGATCGGCAAGGACAGCACTGTGCTAGTCCTATGCTTAAAGACTTTGCTGTACAAATGGCAAAAGACTTTGTCTTTTTCTATCTCGGCGTGGTTGGCACTGTGCTAATCCTATGCTTAAATATTTTGATAGAAAAACAGACATTTGAGGTGAGCAGATCTAGAGTGTCGCTGGTGTTGAGAGTGCTCCATACAGGAGCTGCTTTCCACCTAAACCTGAGAACTACCCAGAGTTCTCTGCTTCTTTTTTGCATAATTTATTCGTCACTCCATGCCTGAAAGGGTATTTCTTTGACTTATACTGGGTGCTCCCTTGTGTCTGGACAAAGCTATACCTCTCTGAAGAGCTCTAATTAGAGTGAAACACTGTGTCAGGGGTTGCTTTTCCTCATTTCAGTTTGGCTTGTTTGGTATTTTACCAATTCAAAGATGTAATACTGTGCCTGGAGTGGTAATTGGCTTTTGTCATTTTACAGCTCGGCAAGGACAGCACTGTGCTAATCCTATGCTTAAAGACTTTGCTGTACAAATGGCAAAAGACTTTGTCCTTTTCTATCTCGGCGTGGATGGCACTGTGCTAATCCTATGCTTAAAGATTTTGGTAGAAAAACAGACATTTGAGGTGAGCAGATCTAGAGTGTCGCTGGTGTTGAGAGTGCTCCATACAGAAGCTGCTTTCCACCTAATCTTGAGAACTACCCAGAGTTCTCTGCTTCTTTTTTGCATAATTTATTCGTCACTCTATGCCTGAAAGGGTATTTCATTGACTTATACTGGGTGCTCCCTTGTGTCTGGACAAAGCTATACCTCTCTGAAGAGCTCTAATTAGAGCGAAACACTGTGTCAGGGGTTGCTTTTACTCATTTCAGGTTGGCTTGATTGGTATTTTACCTATTCAAAGCTGTAATACTGTGCCTGGAGTGGTAATTGGATTTTGTCATTTTATAGCTCGGCAAGGACAGCACTGTGCTAGTCCTATGCTTAAAGACTTTGCTGTATAAATGGCAAAAGACTTTGACCTTTTCTATTTCGGTGTAGTGGGCACTGTGCTAATCCTATGCTTACAGATTTTGATAGAAAAACAGACATTTGAGGTGAGCAGATCTAGAGTGTCGCTGGTGTTGAGAGTGCTCCATACAGGAGCTGCTTTCCACCTAAACTTGAGAACTACCCAGAGTTCTCTGCTTCTTTTTTGCATAATTTATTCGTCACTCCATGCCTGAAAGGGTATTTCATTGACTTATACTGGGTGCTCCCTTGTGTCTGGACAAAGCTATACCTCTCTGAAGAGCTCTAATTAGAGCGAAACACTGTGTCAGGGGTTGCTTTTACTCATTTCAGGTTGGCTTGATTGGTATTTTACCAATTCAAAGCTGTAATACTGTGTCTGGAGTGGTATTTGGCTTTTGTCAATTTACAGCTCGGCAAAGACAGCTCTGTGCTAGTCCTATGCTTAAAGACTTTGCTGTACAAATGGCAAAAGACTTTGTCCTTTTCTATCTCGGCGTGGTTGGCACTGTGCTAATCCTATGCTTAAAGATTTTGATAGAAAAACCGACATTTGAGGTGAGCAGATCTAGAGTGTCGCTGATGTTAAGAGTGCTCCATACAGGAGCTGCTTTAGACCTAAACTTGAGAACTACCCAGAGTTCTCTGCTTCTTTTTTGCATAATTTATTCGTCACTCTATGCCTGAAAGGGTATTTCATTGACTTATACTGGGTGCTCCCTTGTGTCTGGACAAAGCTATATCTCTCTGAAGAGCTCTAATTAGAGCGAAACACTGTGTCAGGGTTTGCTTTTCCTCATTTCAGGTTGGCTTGTTTGGTATTTTACCAATTCAAAGATGTAATACTGTGCCTGGAGTGGTAAATGGCTTTTGTCATTTTACAGCTCGGCAAGGACAGCACTGTGCTAACCCTATGCTTAAAGACTTTGCTGTACAAATGGCAAAAGACCTGTCATTTTCTATCTCGGCGTGGATGGCACTGTGCTAATCCTATGCTTAAAGATTTAGATAGAAAAACAGACATTTGAGTTGAGCAGATCTAGAGTGTCGCTGGTGTTGAGAGTGCTCAATACCGGAGCTGCTTTCCACCTAAACTTGAGAACTACCCAGAGTTCTCTGCTTCTTTTTTGCATAATTTATTCGTCACTCTATGCCTGAAAGGGTATTTCTTTGACTTATACTGGGTGCTCCCTTGTGTCTGGACAAAGCTATACCTCTCTGAAGAGCTCTAATTAGAGCGAAACACTGTGTCAGGGGTTGTTTTTACTCATTTCAGGTTGGTTTGATTGGTATTTTACCAATTCAAAGCTGTAATACTGTGCCTGGAGTGGTAATTGGCTTTTGTCATTTTACAGATCGGCAAGGACAGCACTGTGCTAGTCCTATGCTTAAAGACTTTGCTGTACAAATGGCAAAAGACTTTGTCCTTTTCTATCTCGGCGTGGTTGGCACTGTGCTAATCCTATGCTTAAATATTTTCATAGAAAAACAGACATTTGAGGTGAGCAGATCTAGAGTGTCGCTGGTGTTGAGAGTGCTCCATACAGGAGCTGCTTTCCACCTAAACTTGAGAACTACCCAGAGTTCTCTGCTTCTTTTTTGCATCATTTATTCGTCACTCTATGCCTGAAAGGGTATTTCTTTGACTTATACTGGGTGCTCCCTTGTGTCTGGACAAAGCTATACTTCTCCGAAGAGCTCTAATTAGAGTGAAACACTGTGTCAGGGGTTGCTTTTCCTCATTTCAGGTTGGCTTGTTTGGTATTTTACCAATTCGAAGATGTAATACTGTGCCTGGAGTGGTAATTGGCTTTTGTCATTTTACAATTCGGCAAGGACAGCACTGTGCTAATCCTATGCTTAAAGACTTTGCTGTACAAATGGCAAAAGACTTTGTCCTTTTCTATCTCGGCGTGGATGGCACTGTGCTAATCCTATGCTTAAAGATTTTGATAGAAAAACAGACATTTGAGGTGAGCAGATCTAGAGTGTCGCTGGTGTTGAGAGTGCTCCATACAGAAGCTGCTTTCCACCTAATCTTGAGAACTACCCAGAGTTCTCTGCTTCTTTTTTGCATAATTTATTCGTCACTCTATGCCTGAAAGGGTATTTCATTGACTTATACTGGGTGCTCCCTTGTGTCTGGACAAAGCTATACCTCTCTGAAGAGCTCTAATTAGAGCGAAACACTGTGTCAGGGGTTGCTTTTACTCATTTCAGGTTGGCTTGATTGGTATTTTACCAATTCAAAGCTGTAATACTGTGCCTGGAGTGGTAATTGGCTTTTGTCATTTTACAGATCGGCAAGGACAGCACTGTGCTAGTCCTATGCTTAAAGACTTTGCTGTACAAATGGCAAAAGACTTTGTCCTTTTCTATCTCGGCGTGGTTGGCACTGTGCTAATCCTATGCTTAAATATTTTGATAGAAAAACAGACATTTGAGGTGAGCAGATCTAGAGTGTCGCTGGTGTTGAGAGTGCTCCATACAGGAGCTGCTTTCCACCTAAACTTGAGAACTACCCAGAGTTCTCTGCTTCTTTTTTGCATCATTTATTCGTCACTCTATGCCTGAAAGGGTTTTTTTTTTACTTATACTGGGTGCTCCCTTGTGTCTGGACAAAGCTATACTTCTCCGAAGAGCTCTAATTAGAGTGAAACACTGTGTCAGGGGTTGCTTTTCCTCATTTCAGGTTGGCCCTTTTGGTATTTTACCAATTCAAAGATGTAATACTGTGCCTGGAGTGGTAATTGGCTTTTGTCATTTTACAATTCGGCAAGGACAGCACTGTGCTAATCCTATGCTTAAAGACTTTGCTGTACAAATGGCAAAAGACTTTGTCCTTTTCTATCTCGGCGTGGATGGCACTGTGCTAATCCGATGCTTAAAGATTTTGATAGAAAAACAGACATTTGAGGTGAGCAGATCTAGAGTGTCGCTGGTGTTGAGAGTGCTCCATACAGAAGCTGCTTTCCACCTAATCTTGAGAACTACCCAGAGTTCTCTGCTTCTTTTTTGCATAATTTATTCGTCACTCTATGCCTGAGAGGGTATTTCATTGACTTATACTGGGTGCTCCCTTGTGTCTGGACAAAGCTATACCTCTCTGAAGAGCTCTAATTAGAGTGAAACACTGTATCAGGGGTTGCTTTTACTCATTTCAGGTTGGCTTGATTGGTATTTTACCAATTCAAAGCTGTAATACAGTGTCTGGAGTGGTAATTGGCTTTTGTCAATTTACAGCTCGGCAAAGACAGCACTGTGCTAGTCCTATGCTTAAAGACTTTGCTGTACAAATGGCAAAAGACTTTGTCCTTTTCTATCTCGGCGTGGTTGGCACTGTGCTAATCCTATGCTTAAATATTTTGATAGAAAAACAGACATTTGAGGTGAGCAGATCTAGAGTGTCGCTGGTGTTGAGAGTGCTCCATACAGGAGCTGCTTTCCACCTAAACTTGAGAACTACCCAGAGTTCTCTGCTTCTTTTTTGCATAATTTATTCGTCACTCTATGCCTGAAAGGGTATTTCTTTGACTTATACTGGGTGCTCCCTTGTGTATGGACAAAGCTATACTTCTCCGAAAAGCTCTAATTAGAGTGAAACACTGTGTCAGGGGTTGCTTTTCCTCATTTCAGGTTGGCTTGTTTGGTATTTTACTAATTCAAAGATGTAATACTGTGCCTGGAGTGGTAAATGGCTTTTGTCATTTTACAGCTCGGCAAGGACAGCACTGTGCTAATCCTATGCTTAAAGACTTTGCTGTACAAATGGCAAAAGACCTGTCATTTTCTATCTCGGCGTGGATGGCACTGTGCTAATCCTATGCTTAAAGATTTAGATAGAAAAACAGACATTTGAGGTGAGCAGATCTAGAGTGTCGCTGGTGTTGAGAGTGCTCAATACCGGAGCTGCTTTCCACCTAAACTTGAGAACTACCCAGAGTTCTCTGCTTCTTTTTTGCATAATTTATTCGTCACTCTATGCCTGAAAGGGTATTTCTTTGACTTATACTGGGTGCTCCCTTGTGTCTGGACAAAGCTATACCTCTCTGAAGAGCTCTAATTAGAGCGAAACACTGTGTTAGGGGTTGCTTTTACTCATTTCAGGTTGGCTTGATTGGTATTTTACCCATTCAAAGCTGTACTACTGTGCTTGGAGTGGTAATTGGCTTTTGTCATTTTACAGCTTGGCAAGGACAGCACTGTGCTAGTCCTATGCTTAAAGACTTTGCTGTACAAATGGCAAAAGACTTGTCCTTTTCTATCTCGGCGTGGATGGCACTGTGCTAATCCTATGCTTAAAGATTTAGATAGAAAAACAGACATTTGAGGTGAGCAGATCTAGAGTGTCGCTGGTGTTGAGAGTGCTCCATACAGAAGCTGCTTTCCACCTAATCTTGAGAACTACCCAGAGTTCTCTGCTTCTTTTTTTCATAATTTATTCGTCACTCTATGCCTGAAAGGGTATTTCTTTGACTTATACTGGGTGCTCCCTTGTGTCTGGACAAAGATATACCTCTCTGAAGAGCTCTAATTAGAGCGAAACACTGTGTCATGGGTTGTTTTTACTCATTTCAGGTTGGTTTGATTGGTATTTTACCAATTCAAAGCTGTAATACTGTGCCTGGAGTGGTAATTGGCTTTTGTCATTTTAAAGATCGGCAAGGACAGCACTGTGCTAGTCCTATGCTTAAAGACTTTGCTGTACAAATGGCAAAAGACTTTGTCCTTTTCTATCTCGGCGTGGTTGGCACTGTGCTAATCCTATGCTTAAATATTTTGATAGAAAACCAGACATTTGAGGTGAGCAGATCTAGAGTGTCGCTGGTGTTGAGAGTGCTCCATACAGGAGCTGCTTTCCACCTAAACTTGAGAACTACCCAGAGTTCTCTGCTTCTTTTTTGCATAATTTATTCGTCACTCTATGCCTGAAAGGGTATTTCTTTGACTTATACTGGGTGCTCCCTTGTGTATGGACAAAGCTATACTTCTCCGAAAAGCTCTAATTAGAGTGAAACACTGTGTCAGGGGTTGCTTTTCCTTATTTCAGGTTGGCTTGTTTGGTATTTTACCAATTCAAAGATGTAATACTGTGCCTGGAGTGGTAATTGGCTTTTGTCATTTTACAGCTCGGCAAGGACAGCACTGTGCTAATCCTATGCTTAAAGACTTTGCTGTACAAATGGCAAAAGACCTGTCCTTTTCTATCTGGGCGTGGATGGCACTGTGCTAATCCTATGCTTAAAGATTTAGATAGAAAAACAGACATTTGAGGTGAGCAGATCTAGAGTGTCGCTGGTGTTGAGAGTGCTCAATACCGGAGCTGCTTTCCACCTAAACTTGAGAACTACCCAGAGTTCTCTGCTTCTTTTTTGCATAATTTATTCGTCACTCTATGCTTGAAAGGGTATTTCTTTGACTTATACTGGGTGCTCCCTTGTGTCTGGACAAAGCTATACCTCTCTGAAGAGCTCTAATTAGAGCGAAACACTGTGTCAGGGGTTGTTTTTACTCATTTCAGGTTGGTTTGATTGGTATTTTACCAATTCAAAGCTGTAATACTGTGCCTGGAGTGGTAATTGGCTTTTGTCATTTTACAGATCGGCAAGGACAGCACTGTGCTAGTCCTATGCTTAAAGACTTTGCTGTACAAATGGCAAAAGACTTTGTCCTTTTCTATCTCGGCGTGGTTGGCACTGTGCTAATCCTATGCTTAAATATTTTGATAGAAAAACAGACATTTGAGGTGAGCAGATCTAGAGTGTCTCTGGTGTTGAGAATGCTCCATACAGGAGCTGCTTTCCACCTAAACTTGAGAACTACCCAGTGTTCTCTGCTTCTTTTTTGCATCATTTATTCGTCACTCTATGCCTGAAAGGGTTTTTTTTTTACTTATACTGGGTGCTCCCTTGTGTCTGGACAAAGCTATACTTCTCCGAAGAGCTCTAATTAGAGTGAAACACTGTGTCAGGGGTTGCTTTTCCTCATTTCAGGTTGGCCCTTTTGGTATTTTACCAATTCAAAGATGTAATACTGTGCCTGGAGTGGTAATTGGCTTTTGTCATTTTACAATTCGGCAAGGACAGCACTGTGCTAATCCTATGCTTAAAGACTTTGCTGTACAAATGGCAAAAGACTTTGTCCTTTTCTATCTCGGCGTGGATGGCACTGTGCTAATCCTATGCTTAAAGATTTTGATAGAAAAACAGACATTTGAGGTGAGCAGATCTAGAGTGTCGCTGGTGTTGAGAGTGCTCCATACAGAAGCTGCTTTCCACCTTATCTTGAGAACTACCCAGAGTTCTCTGCTTCTTTTTTGCATAATTTATTCGTCACTCTATGCCTGAAAGGGTATTTCATTGACTTATACTGGGTGCTCCCTTGTGTCTGGACAAAGCTATACCTCTCTGAAGAGCTCTAATTAGAGCGAAACACTGTGTCAGGGGTTGCTTTTACTCATTTCAGGTTGGTTTGATTGGTATTTTACCAATTCAAAGCTGTAATACTGTGCCTGGAGTGGTAATTGGCTTTTGTCATTTTACAGATCGGCAAGGACAGCACTGTGCTAGTCCTATGCTTAAATACTTTGCTGTACAAATGGCAAAAGACTTTGTCCTTTTCTATCTCGGCGTGGTTGGCACTGTGCTAATCCTATGCTTAAAGATTTTGATAGAAAAACAGACATTTAAGGTGAGCAGATCTAGAGTGTCGCTGGTGTTGAGAGTGCTCCATACAGGAGCTGCTTTCCACCTAAACTTGAGAACTACCCAGAGTTCTCTGCTTCTTTTTTGCATAATTTATTCGTCACTCTATGCCTGAAAGGGTATTTCTTTGACTTATACTGGGTGCTCCCTTGTGTCTGGACAAAGCTATACTTCTCCGAAAAGCTCTAATTAGAGTGAAACACTGTGTCAGGGGTTGCTTTTCCTCATTTCAGGTTGGCTTGTTTGGTATTTTACCAATTCAAAGATGTAATACTGTGCCTGGAGTGGTAAATGGCTTTTGTCATTTTACAGCTCGGCAAGGACAGCACTGTGCTAATCCTATGCTTAAAGACTTTGCTGTACGAATGGCAAAAGACCAGTCATTTTCTATCTTGGCGTGGATGGCACTGTGCTAATCCTATGCTTAAAGATTTAGATAGAAAAACTGACATTTGAGGTGAGCAGATCTAGAGTGTCGCTGGTGTTGAGAGTGCTCAATACCGGAGCTGCTTTCCACCTAAACTTGAGAACTACCCAGAGTTCTCTGCTTCTTTTTTGCATAATTTATTCGTCACTCTATGCCTGAAAGGGTATTTCTTTTACTTATACTGGGTGCTCCCTTGTGTCTGGACAAAGCTATACTTCTCCGAAGAGCTCTAATTAGAGTGAAACACTGTGTCAGGGGTTGCTTTTCCTCATTTCAGGTTGGCCCTTTTGGTATTTTACCAATTCAAAGATGTAATACTGTGCCTGGAGTGGTAATTGGCTTTTGTCATTTTACAATTCGGCAAGGACAGCACTGTGCTAATCCTATGCTTAAAGACTTTGCTGTACAAATGGCAAAAGACTTTGTCCTTTTCTATCTCGGCGTGGATGGCACTGTGCTAATCCTATGCTTAAAGATTTTGATAGAAAAACAGACATTTGAGGTGAGCAGATCTAGAGTGTCGCTGGTGTTGAGAGTGCTCCATACAGAAGCTGCTTTCCACCTAATCTTGAGAACTACCCAGAGTTCTCTGCTTCTTTTTTGCATAATTTATTCGTCACTCTATGCCTGAAAGGGTATTTCATTGACTTATACTGGGTGCTCCCTTGTGTCTGGACAAAGCTATACCTCTCTGAAGAGCTCTAATTAGAGCGAAACACTGTGTCAGGGGTTGCTTTTACTCATTTCAGGTTGGCTTAATTGGTATTTTACCAATTCAAAGCTGTAATACTGTGTCTGGAGTGGTAATTGGCTTTTGTCAATTTACAGCTCGGCAAAGACAGCACTGTGCTAGTCCTATGCTTAAAGACTTTGCTGTACAAATGGCAAAAGACTTTGTCCTTTTCTATCTCGGCGTGGTTGGCACTGTGCTAATCCTATGCTTAAAGATTTTGATAGAAAAACAGACATTTGAGGTGAGCAGATCTAGAGTGTCGCTGGTGTTGAGCGTGCTCCATACAGAAGCTGCTTTCCACCTAATCTTGAGAACTACCCAGAGTTCTCTGCTTCTTTTTTGCATAATTTATTCGTCACTCTATGCCTGAAAGGGTATTTCTTTGACTTATACTGGGTGCTCCCTTGTGTCTGGACAAAGATATACCTCTCTGAAGAGCTCTAATTAGAGCTAAACACTGTGTCATGGGTTGTTTTTACTCATTTCAGGTTGGTTTGATTGGTATTTTACCAATTCAAAGCTGTAATACTGTGCCTGGAGTGGTAATTGGCTTTTGTCATTTTACAGATCGGCAAGGACAGCACTGTGCTAGTCCTATGCTTAAATACTTTGCTGTACAAATGGCAAAAGACTTTGTCCTTTTCTATCTCGGCGTGGTTGGCACTGTCCTAATCCTATGCTTAAATATTTTGATAGAAAAACAGACATTTGAGGTGAGCAGATCTAGAGTGTCGCTGGTGTTGAGAGTGCTCCATACAGGAGCTGCTTTCCACCTAAACTTGAGAACTACCCAGAGTTCTCTGCTTCTTTTTTGCATAATTTATTCGTCACTCTATGCCTGAAAGGGTATTTCTTTGACTTATACTGGGTGCTCCCTTGTGTCTGGACAAAGCTATACTTCTCCGAAAAGCTCTAATTAGAGTGAAACACTGTGTCAGGGGTTGCTTTTCCTCATTTCAGGTTGGCTTGTTTGGTATTTTACCAATTCAAAGATGTAATACTGTGCCTGGAGTGGTAAATGGCTTTTGTCATTTTACAGCTCGGCAAGGACAGCACTGTGCTAATCCTATGCTTAAAGACTTTGCTGTACAAATGGCAAAAGACCTGTCATTTTCTATCTCAGCGTGGATGGCACTGTGCTAATCCTATGCTTAAAGATTTAGATAGAAAAACAGACATTTGAGGTGAGCAGATCTAGAGTGTCGCTGGTGTTGAGAGTGCTCAATACCGGAGCTGCTTTCCACCTAAACTTGAGAACTACCCAGAGTTCTCTGCTTCTTTTTTGCATAATTTATTCGTCACTCTATGCCTGAAAGGGTATTTCTTTGACTTATACTGGGTGCTCCCTTGTGTCTGGACAAAGCTATACCTCTCTGAAGAGCTCTAATTAGAGCGAAACACTGTGTCAGGGGTTGTTTTTACTCATTTCAGGTTGGTTTGATTGGTATTTTACCAATTCAAAGCTGTAATACTGTGCCTGGAGTGGTAATTGGCTTTTGTCATTTTACAGATCGGCAAGGACAGCACTGTGCTAGTCCTATGCTTAAAGACTTTGCTGTACAAATGGCAAAAGACTTTGTCCTTTTCTATCTCTGCGTGGTTGGCACTGTGCTAATCCTATGCTTAAATATTTTCATAGAAAAACAGACATTTGAGGTGAGCAGATCTAGAGTGTCGCTGGTGTTGAGAGTGCTCCATACAGGAGCTGCTTTCCACCTAAACTTGAGAACTACCCAGAGTTCTCTGCTTCTTTTTTGCATAATTTATTCGTCACTCTATGCCTGAAAGGGTATTTCTTTGACTTATACTGGGTGCTCCCTTGTGTCTGGACAAAGCTATACTTCTCCGAAGAGCTCTAATTAGAGTGAAACACTGTGTCAGGGGTTGCTTTTCCTCATTTCAGGTTGGCCCTTTTGGTATTTTACCAATTCAAAGATGTAATACTGTGCCTGGAGTGGTAATTGGCTTTTGTCATTTTACAATTCGGCAAGGACAGCACTGTGCTAATCCTATGCTTAAAGACTTTGCTGTACAAATGGCAAAAGACTTTGTCCTTTTCTATCTCGGCGTGGATGGCACTGTGCTAATCCTATGCTTAAAGATTTTGATAGAAAAACAGACATTTGAGGTGAGCAGATCTAGAGTGTCGCTGGTGTTGAGAGTGCTCCATACAGAAGCTGCTTTCCACCTAATCTTGAGAACTACCCAGAGTTCTCTGCTTCTTTTTTGCATAATTTATTCGTCACTCTATGCCTGAAAGGGTATTTCATTGACTTATACTGGGTGCTCCCTTGTGTCTGGACAAAGCTATACCTCTCTGAAGAGCTCTAATTAGAGCGAAACACTGTGTCAGGGGTTGCTTTTACTCATTTCAGGTTGGCTTGATTGGTATTTTACCAATTCAAAGCTGTAATACTGTGTCTGGAGTGGTAATTGGCTTTTGTCAATTTACAGCTCGGCAAAGACAGCACTGTGCTAGTCCTATGCTTAAAGACTTTGCTGTACAAATGGCAAAAGACTTTGTCCTTTTCTATCTCGGCGTGGTTGGCACTGTGCTAATCCTATGCTTAAAGATTTTGACAGAAAAACAGACATTTGAGGTGAGCAGATCTAGAGTGTCGCTGGTGTTGAGCGTGCTCCATACAGAAGCTGCTTTCCACCTAATCTTGAGAACTACCCAGAGTTCTCTGCTTCTTTTTTTCATAATTTATTCGTCACTCTATGCCTGAAAGGGTATTTCTTTGACTTATACTGGGTGCTCCCTTGTGTCTGGACAAAGATATACCTCTCTGAAGAGCTCTAATTAGAGCGAAACACTGTGTCATGGGTTGTTTTTACTCATTTCAGGTTGGTTTGATTGGTATTTTACCAATTCAAAGCTGTAATACTGTGCCTGGAGTGGTAATTGGCTTTTGTCATTTTACAGATCGGCAAGGACAGCACTGTGCTAGTCCTATGCTTAAATACTTTGCTGTACAAATGGCAAAAGACTTTGTCCTTTTCTATCTCGGCATGGTTGGCACTGTGCTAATCCTATGCTTAAATATTTTGATAGAAAACCAGACATTTGAGGTGAGCAGATCTAGAGTGTCGCTGGTGTTGAGAGTGCTCCATACAGGAGCTGCTTTCCACCTAAACTTGAGAACTACCCAGAGTTCTCTGCTTCTTTTTTGCATAATTTATTCGTCACTCTATGCCTGAAAGGGTATTTCTTTGACTTATACTGGGTGCTCCCTTGTGTCTGGACAAAGCTATACTTCTCCGAAAAGCTCTAATTAGAGTGAAACACTGTGTCAGGGGTTGCTTTTCCTCATTTCAGGTTGGCTTGTTTGGTATTTTACCAATTCAAAGATGTAATACTGTGCCTGGAGTGATAAATGGCTTTTGTCATTTTACAGCTCGGCAAGGACAGCACTGTGCTAATCCTATGCTTAAAGACTTTGCTGTACAAATGGCAAAAGACCTGTCATTTTCTATCTCGGCGTGGATGGCACTGTGCTAATCCTATGCTTAAAGATTTAGATAGAAAAACAGACATTTGAGGTGAGCAGATCTAGAGTGTCGCTGTTGTTGAGAGTGCTCAATACCGGAGCTGCTTTCCACCTAAACTTGAGAACTACCCAGAGTTCTCTGCTTCTTTTTTGCATAATTTATTCGTCACTCTATGCCTGAAAGGGTATTTCTTTGACTTATACTGGGTGCTCCCTTGTGTCTGGACAAAGCTATACCTCTCTGAAGAGCTCTAATTAGAGCGAAACACTGTGTCAGGGGTTGTTTTTACTCATTTCAGGATGGTTTGATTGGTATTTTACCAATTCAAAGCTGTAATACTGTGCCTGGAGTGGTAATTGGCTTTTGTCATTTTACAGATCGGCAAGGACAGCACTGTGCTAGTCCTATGCTTAAAGACTTTGCTGTACAAATGGCAAAAGACTTTGTCCTTTTCTATCTCGGCGTGGTTGGCACTGTGCTAATCCTATGCTTAAATATTTTCATAGAAAAAAAGACATTTGAGGTGAGCAGATCTAGTGTGTCGCTGGTGTTGAGAGTGCTCAATACCGGAGCTGCTTTCCACCTAAACTTGAGAACTACCCAGAGTTCTCTGCTTCTTTTTTGCATAATTTATTCGTCACTCTATGCTTGAAAGGGTATTTCTTTGACTTATACTGGGTGCTCCCTTGTGTCTGGACAAAGCTATACCTCTCTGAAGAGCTCTAATTAGAGCGAAACACTGTGTCAGGGGTTGTTTTTACTCATTTCAGGTTGGTTTGATTGGTATTTTACCAATTCAAAGCTGTAATACTGTGCCTGGAGTGGTAATTGGCTTTTGTCATTTTACAGATCGGCAAGGACAGCACTGTGCTAGTCCTATGCTTAAAGACTTTGCTGTACAAATGGCAAAAGACTTTGTCCTTTTCTATCTCGGCGTGGTTGGCACTGTGCTAATCCTATGCTTAAATATTTTGATAGAAAAACAGACATTTGAGGTGAGCAGATCTAGAGTGTCTCTGGTGTTGAGAATGCTCCATACAGGAGCTGCTTTCCACCTAAACTTGAGAACTACCCAGTGTTCTCTGCTTCTTTTTTGCATCATTTATTCGTCACTCTATGCCTGAAAGGGTTTTTTTTTTACTTATACTGGGTGCTCCCTTGTGTCTGGACAAAGCTATACTTCTCCGAAGAGCTCTAATTAGAGTGAAACACTGTGTCAGGGGTTGCTTTTCCTCATTTCAGGTTGGCCCTTTTGGTATTTTACCAATTCAAAGATGTAATACTGTGCCTGGAGTGGTAATTGGCTTTTGTCATTTTACAATTCGGCAAGGACAGCACTGTGCTAATCCTATGCTTAAAGACTTTGCTGTACAAATGGCAAAAGACTTTGTCCTTTTCTATCTCGGCGTGGATGGCACTGTGCTAATCCTATGCTTAAAGATTTTGATAGAAAAACAGACATTTGAGGTGAGCAGATCTAGAGTGTCGCTGGTGTTGAGAGTGCTCCATACAGAAGCTGCTTTCCACCTAATCTTGAGAACTACCCAGAGTTCTCTGCTTCTTTTTTGCATAATTTATTCGTCACTCTATGCCTGAAAGGGTATTTCATTGACTTATACTGGGTGCTCCCTTGTGTCTGGACAAAGCTATACCTCTCTGAAGAGCTCTAATTAGAGCGAAACACTGTGTCAGGGGTTGCTTTTACTCATTTCAGGTTGGCTTAATTGGTATTTTACCAATTCAAAGCTGTAATACTGTGTCTGGAGTGGTAATTGGCTTTTGTCAATTTACAGCTCGGCAAAGACAGCACTGTGCTAGTCCTATGCTTAAAGACTTTGCTGTACAAATGGCAAAAGACTTTGTCCTTTTCTATCTCGGCGTGGTTGGCACTGTGCTAATCCTATGCTTAAAGATTTTGATAGAAAAACAGACATTTGAGGTGAGCAGATCTACAGTGTCGCTGGTGTTGAGCGTGCTCCATACAGAAGCTGATTTCCACCTAATCTTGAGAACTACCCAGAGTTCTCTGCTTCTTTTTTTCATAATTTATTCGTCACTCTATGCCTGAAAGGGTATTTCTTTGACTTATACTGGGTGCTCCCTTGTGTCTGGACAAAGATATACCTCTCTGAAGAGCTCTAATTAGAGCTAAACACTGTGTCATGGGTTGTTTTTACTCATTTCAGGTTGGTTTGATTGGTATTTTACCAATTCAAAGCTGTAATACTGTGCCTGGAGTGGTAATTGGCTTTTGTCATTTTACAGATCGGCAAGGACAGCACTGTGCTAGTCCTATGCTTAAATACTTTGCTGTACAAATGGCAAAAGACTTTGTCCTTTTCTATCTCGGCGTGGTTGGCACTGTGCTAATCCTATGCTTAAATATTTTGATAGAAAAACAGACATTTGAGGTGAGCAGATCTAGAGTGTCGCTGGTGTTGAGAGTGCTCCATACAGGAGCTGCTTTCCACCTAAACTTGAGAACTACCCAGAGTTCTCTGCTTCTTTTTTGCATAATTTATTCGTCACTCTATGCCTGAAAGGGTATTTCTTTGACTTATACTGGGTGCTCCCTTGTGTCTGGACAAAGCTATACTTCTCCGAAAAGCTCTAATTAGAGTGAAACACTGTGTCAGGGGTTGCTTTTCCTCATTTCAGGTTGGCTTGTTTGGTATTTTACCAATTCAAAGATGTAATACTGTGCCTGGAGTGGTAAATGGCTTTTGTCATTTTACAGCTCGGCAAGAACAGCACTGTGCTAATCCTATGCTTAAAGACTTTGCTGTACAAATGGCAAAAGACCTGTCATTTTCTATCTCAGCGTGGATGGCACTGTGCTAATCCTATGCTTAAAGATTTAGATAGAAAAACAGACATTTGAGGTGAGCAGATCTAGAGTGTCGCTGGTGTTGAGAGTGCTCAATACCGGAGCTGCTTTCCACCTAAACTTGAGAACTACCCAGAGTACTCTGCTTCTTTTTTGCATAATTTATTCGTCACTCTATGCCTGAAAGGGTATTTCTTTGACTTATACTGGGTGCTCCCTTGTGTCTGGACAAAGCTATACCTCTCTGAAGAGCTCTAATTAGAGCGAAACACTGTGTCAGGGGTTGTTTTTACTCATTTCAGGTTGGTTTGATTGGTATTTTACCAATTCAAAGCTGTAATACTGTGCCTGGAGTGGTAATTGGCTTTTGTCATTTTACAGATCGGCAAGGACAGCACTGTGCTAGTCCTATGCTTAAAGACTTTGCTGTACAAATGGCAAAAGACTTTGTCCTTTTCTATCTCTGCGTGGTTGGCACTGTGCTAATCCTATGCTTAAATATTTTCATAGAAAAACAGACATTTGAGGTGAGCAGATCTAGAGTGTCGCTGGTGTTGAGAGTGCTCCATACAGGAGCTGCTTTCCACCTAAACTTGAGAACTACCCAGAGTTCTCTGCTTCTTTTTTGCATAATTTATTCGTCACTCTCTGCCTGAAAGGGTATTTCTTTGACTTATACTGGGTGCTCCCTTGTGTCTGGACAAAGCTATACTTCTCCGAAGAGCTCTAATTAGAGTGAAACACTGTGTCAGGGGTTGCTTTTCCTCATTTCAGGTTGGCCCTTTTGGTATTTTACCAATTCAAAGATGTAATACTGTGCCTGGAGTGGTAATTGGCTTTTGTCATTTTACAATTCGGCAAGGACAGCACTGTGCTAATCCTATGCTTAAAGACTTTGCTGTACAAATGGCAAAAGACTTTGTCCTTTTCTATCTCGGCGTGGATGGCACTGTGCTAATCCTATGCTTAAAGATTTTGATAGAAAAACAGACATTTGAGGTGAGCAGATCTAGAGTGTCGCTGGTGTTGAGAGTGCTCCATACAGAAGCTGCTTTCCACCTAATCTTGAGAACTACCCAGAGTTCTCTGCTTCTTTTTTGCATAATTTATTCGTCACTCTATGCCTGAAAGGGTATTTCATTGACTTATACTGGGTGCTCCCTTGTGTCTGGACAAAGCTATACCTCTCTGAAGAGCTCTAATTAGAGCGAAACACTGTGTCAGGGGTTGCTTTTACTCATTTCAGGTTGGCTTGATTGGTATTTTACCAATTCAAAGCTGTAATACTGTGTCTGGAGTGGTAATTGGCTTTTGTCAATTTACAGCTCGGCAAAGACAGCACTGTGCTAGTCCTATGCTTAAAGACTTTGCTGTACAAATGGCAAAAGACTTTGTCCTTTTCTATCTCGGCGTGGTTGGCACTGTGCTAATCCTATGCTTAAAGATTTTGACAGAAAAACAGACATTTGAGGTGAGCAGATCTAGAGTGTCGCTGGTGTTGAGCGTGCTCCATACAGAAGCTGCTTTCCACCTAATCTTGAGAACTACCCAGAGTTCTCTGCTTCTTTTTTGCATAATTTATTCGTCACTCTATGCCTGAAAGGGTATTTCTTTGACTTATACTGGGTGCTCCCTTGTGTCTGGACAAAGATATACCTCTCTGAAGAGCTCTAATTAGAGCTAAACACTGTGTCATGGGTTGTTTTTACTCATTTCAGGTTGGTTTGATTGGTATTTTACCAATTCAAAGCTGTAATACTGTGCCTGGAGTGGTAATTGGCTTTTGTCATTTTACAGATCGGCAAGGACAGCACTGTGCTAGTCCTATGCTTAAATACTTTGCTGTACAAATGGCAAAAGACTTTGTCCTTTTCTATCTCGGCATGGTTGGCACTGTGCTAATCCTATGCTTAAATATTTTGATAGAAAAACAGACATTTGAGGTGAGCAGATCTAGAGTGTCGCTGGTGTTGAGAGTGCTCCATACAGGAGCTGCTTTCCACCTAAACTTGAGAACTACCCAGAGTTCTCTGCTTCTTTTTTGCATAATTTATTTGTCACTCTATGCCTGAAAGGGTATTTCTTTGACTTATACTGGGTTCTCCCTTGTGTCTGGACAAAGCTATACTTCTCCGAAAAGCTCTAATTAGAGTGAAACACTGTGTCAGGGGTTGCTTTTCCTCATTTCAGGTTGGCTTGTTTGGTATTTTACCAATTCAAAGATGTAATACTGTGCCTGGAGTGGTAAATGGCTTTTGTCATTTTACAGCTCGGCAAGGACAGCACTGTGCTAATCCTATGCTTAAAGACTTTGCTGTACAAATGGCAAAAACCTGTCATTTTCTATCTCGGCGTGGATGGCACTGTGCTAATCCTATGCTTAAAGATTTAGATAGAAAAACAGACATTTGAGGTGAGCAGATCTAGAGTGTTGCTGGTGTTGAGAGTGCTCAATACCGGAGCTGCTTTCCACCTAAACTTGAGAACTACCCAGAGTTCTCTGCTTCTTTTTTGCATAATTTATTCGTCACTCTATGCCTGAAAGGGTATTTCTTTGACTTATACTGGGTGCTTCCTTGTGTCTGGACAAAGCTATACCTCTCTGAAGAGCTCTAATTAGAGCGAAACACTGTGTCAGGGGTTGTTTTTACTCATTTCAGGTTGGTTTGATTGGTATTTTACCAATTCAAAGCTGTAATACTGTGCCTGGAGTGGTAATTGGCTTTTGTCATTTTACAGATCGGCAAGGACAGCACTGTGCTAGTCCTATGCTTAAAGACTTTGCTGTACAAATGGCAAAAGACTTTGTCCTTTTCTATCTCGGCGTGGTTGGCACTGTGCTAATCCTATGCTTAAATATTTTCATAGAAAAAAAGACATTTGAGGTGAGCAGATCTAGAGTGTCGCTGGTGTTGAGAGTGCTCCATACAGGAGCTGCTTTCCACCTAAACTTGAGAACTACCCAGAGTTCTCTGCTTCTTTTTTGCATCATTTATTCGTCACTCTATGCCTGAAAGGGTATTTCTTTGACTTATACTGGGTGCTCCCTTGTGTCTGGACAAAGCTATACTTCTCCGAAGAGCTCTAATTAGAGTGAAACACTGTGTCAGGGGTTGCTTTTCCTCATTTCAGGTTGGCTTGTTTGGTATTTTACCAATTCAAAGATGTAATACTGTGCCTGGAGTGGTAATTGGCTTTTGTCATTTTACAATTCGGCAAGGACAGCACTGTGCTAATCCTATGCTTAAAGACTTTGCTGTACAAATGGCAAAAGACTTTGTCCTTTTCTATCTCGGCGTGGATGGCACTGTGCTAATCCTATGCTTAAAGATTTTGATAGAAAAACAGACATTTGAGGTGAGCAGATCTAGAGTGTCGCTGGTGTTGAGAGTGCTCCATACAGAAGCTGCTTTCCACCTAATCTTGAGAGCTACCCAGAGTTCTCTGCTTCTTTTTTGCATAATTTATTCGTCACTCTATGCCTGAAAGGATATTTCATTGACTTATACTGGGTGCTCCCTTGTGTCTGGACAAAGCTATACCTCTCTGAAGAGCTCTAATTAGAGCAAAACACTGTGTCAGGGGTTGCTTTTACTCATTTCAGGTTGGCTTGATTGGTATTTTACCAATTCAAAGCTGTAATACTGTGCCTGGAGTGGTAATTGGCGTTTGTCATTTTACAGATCGGCAAGGACAGCACTGTGCTAGCACTGTGCTAGTCCTATGCTTAAAGACTTTGCTGTACAAATGGCAAAAGACTTTGTCCTTTTCTATCTCGGCGTGGTTGGCACTGTGCTAATCCTATGCTTAAATATTTTGATAGAAAAACAGACATTTGAGGTGAGCAGATCTAGAGTGTCGCTGGTGTTGAGAGTGCTCCATACAGGAGCTGCTTTCCACCTAAACTTGAGAACTACCCAGAGTTCTCTGCTTCTTTTTTGCATCATTTATTCGTCACTCTATGCCTGAAAGGGTTTTTTTTTTACTTATACTGGGTGCTCCCTTGTGTCTGGACAAAGCTATACTTCTCCGAAGAGCTCTAATTAGAGTGAAACACTGTGTCAGGGGTTGCTTTTCCTCATTTCAGGTTGGCCCTTTTGGTATTTTACCAATTCAAAGATGTAATACTGTGCCTGGAGTGGTAATTGGCTTTTGTCATTTTACAATTCGGCAAGGACAGCACTGTGCTAATCCTATGCTTAAAGACTTTGCTGTACAAATGGCAAAAGACTTTGTCCTTTTCTATCTCGGCGTGGATGGCACTGTGCTAATCCTATGCTTAAAGATTTTGATAGAAAATCAGACATTTGAGGTGAGCAGATCTAGAGTGTCGCTGGTGTTGAGAGTGCTCCATACAGAAGCTGCTTTCCACCTAATCTTGAGAACTACCCAGAGTTCTCTGCTTCTTTTTTGCATAATTTATTCGTCACTCTATGCCTGAAAGGGTATTTCATTGACTTATACTGGGTGCTCCCTTGTGTCTGGACAAAGATATACCTCTCTGAAGAGCTCTAGTTAGAGCGAAACACTGTGTCATGGGTTGTTTTTACTCATTTCAGGTTGGTTTGATTGGTATTTTACCAATTCAAAGCTGTAATACTGTGCCTGGAGTGGTAATTGGCTTTTGTCATTTTACAGATCGGCAAGGACAGCACTGTGCTATTCCTATGCTTAAATACTTTGCTGTACCAATGGCAAAAGACTTTGTCCTTTTCTATCTCGGCGTGGTTGGCACTGTGCTAATCCTATGCTTAAATATTTTGATAGAAAAACAGACATTTGAGGTGAGCAGATCTAGAGTGTCGCTGGTGTTGAGAGTGCTCCATACAGGAGCTGCTTTCCACCTAAACTTGAGAACTACCCAGAGTTCTCTGCTTCTTTTTTGCATAATTTATTCGTCACTCTATGCCTGAAAGGGTATTTCTTTGACTTATACTGGGTGCTCCCTTGTGTCTGGACAAAGCTATACTTCTCCGAAAAGCTCTAATTAGAGTGAAACACTGTGTCAGGGGTTGCTTTTCCTCATTTCAGGTTGGCTTGTTTGGTATTTTACCAATTCAAAGATGTAATACTGTGCCTGGAGTGGTAAATGGCTTTTGTCATTTTACAGCTCGGCAAGGACAGCACTGTGCTAATCCTATGCTTAAAGACTTTGCTGTACAAATGGCAAAAGACCTGTCATTTTCTATCTCGGCGTGGATGGCACTGTGCTAATCCTATGCTTAAAGATTTAGATAGAAAAACAGACATTTGAGGTGAGCAGATCTAGAGTGTCGCTGGTGTTGAGAGTGCTCAATACCGGAGCTGCTTTCCACCTAAACTTGAGAACTACCCAGAGTTCTCTGCTTCTTTTTTGCATAATTTATTCGTCACTCTATGCCTGAAAGGGTATTTCTTTGACTTATACTGGGTGCTCCCTTGTGTCTGGACAAAGCTATACCTCTCTGAAGAGCTCTAATTAGAGCGAAACACTGTGTCAGGGGTTGTTTTTACTCATTTCAGGTTGGTTTGATTGGTATTTTACCAATTCAAAGCTGTAATACTGTGCCTGGAGTGGTAATTGGCTTTTGTCATTTTACAGATCGGCAAGGACAGCACTGTGCTAGTCCTATGCTTAAAGACTTTGCTGTACAAATGGCAAAAGACTTTGTCCTTTTCTATCTCGGCGTGGTTGGCACTGTGCTAATCCTATGCTTAAATATTTTGATAGAAAAACAGACATTTGAGGTGAGCAGATCTAGAGTGTCGCTGGTGTTGAGAGTAGGCCTGGGCCAAAATTCCGTTCCGTTCGCGGAAGTTGCGATATTTTGGCATTCTCGCGTTCCGCGGAAAGCGCGAAGATGTCAAAATTTCCGCATTCCGCAGCTTAGCGATAATTTTTTTCTTGCTCGCGCTGTAAAACAATACATTCTCGCGCGCGCGCGATCGCCTTACCTGAATCCCTGCGTTCTCTGACAAGTTTTCTTGACCCGGTCGCGTTCTCCACGAGATGTTGGATTTTGGTAGCCATTTTGCGCTGTCTCGCGAGAGTTCGCGGCCGCATTCAAGTCATTTTTCACGCGATCACGTCATTTGTCGCGCGATCAGGTATTTCTTCTCGCGATCATGCACCGCGCGAGTATGAGAAGATTGAGATCTCGAACATGTCATTCTACATCGCGAGCCAGAGAATGAGGACGCGGGCACATGAAATCGAACGCGAACAGGAGAAAGAGACCGCGAACACGTCATATCCAACGCGACAGGGACAAAGAAGAGAACGCGATCATATCGTTTTCGACACGCCGGCGGAAGTAATGTGAAGCTGGAGAACTCAACAATGTAAAATTTACAATTTGGAGAGGAATATCGGCTCTAGCAGCATGAAACCATCTGCAAATACTGATTTTGGATGAAAAGAACTCCTTACATTCACATTTGGCTTTCCTTTTTTGTGCAAGGACTCCAGGATTCATTTTTTTTTTACAAAGTGGAGAGAGGGAGGAAGTGACACAGATTCTCCAACTTCCTGTTCCTGTCCAGCAGGCTCCTCCCAGTGCTTTGTCCATCTCCTGCTCATTCTGCCTTTGGATTTGGAGCTGGAAAGATCTCTCTTTTTGTCTGCTGCATCATTGCAATTGGATTTCAGGATTTTTGGAATAGGATATTTTACAAGTAAGTGGTTGTTGTGTTTGATTGTGGGCATTGCAGTTGTTGTGTAACTACAATTTATTTTTGATAATTAATTATCATCATTCCTTTTTTTTTTTTTTAATTTATTTTAATTTTGTGGGTTGTAGTAGTAGGCCCGAGCTAGCCATGGGCATGGCCTCATGGGTGTGTGTGTGCATGATGAAGCAACTGTTCCTTTTGTTTTTTGAATATATTTCATTTTCAATCACATTTAGGGCATGGATGGCATTGGATTGAGTTGGGGAAGTGTGTATTTTGGGGTGGCCTTGCTGATGTTGTTGGGGCTCTCCATGTGGCTGGTGGCCATTTTGAGGCCTAGGCCTGCAAGCTTGCCTGGCCTTGTCTGCCAGCAGGCCTGCTTTCATCCACTGCTACCAGAGCAGGTAGCCACAGCTTTAGTAATCTACTGTTTTCTGTGTGTTCTGTTGATTTTAGACATCATTTTGGGCATGGATGGCATTGGATTGAGTTGGGGAAGTGTGTATTTTGGGGTGGCCTTGCTGATGTTGTTGGGGCTCTCCATGTGGCTGGTGGCCATTTTGAGGCCTAGGCCTGCAAGCTTGCCTGCCCTTGTCTGCCAGCAGGCCTGCTTTCATCCACTGCTACCAGAGCAGGTAGCCACAGCTTTAGTAATCTACTGTTTTCTGTGTGTTCTGTTGATTTTAGACATCATTTTGGGCATGGATGCCATTGGATTGAGTTGGGGAAGTGTGTATTTTGGGGTGGCCTTGCTGATGCTGTTGGGGCTCGCCATGTGGCTGGTGGCCATTTTGAGGCCTAGGCCTGCAAGCTTGCCTGGCCTTGTCTGCCAGCAGGCCTGCTTTCATCCACTACTACCAGAGCAGGTAGCCACAGCTTTAGTAATCTACTGTTTTCTGTGTGTTCTGTTGATTTTAGACATCATTTTGGGCATGGATGGCATTGGATTGAGTTGGGGAAGTGTGTATTTTGGGGTGGCCTTGCTGATGTTGTTGGGGCTCGCCATGTGGCTGGTGGCCATTTTGAGGCCTAGGCCTGCAAGCTTGCCTGGCCTTGTCTGCCAGCAGGCCTGCTTTCATCCACTGCTACCAGAGCAGGTAGCCACAGCTTTAGTAATCTACTGTTTTCTGTGTGTTCTGTTGATTTTAGACATCATTTTGGGCATGGATGGCATTGGATTGAGTTGGGGAAGTGTGTATTTTGGGGTGGCCTTGCTGATGTTGTTGGGGCTCTCCATGTGGCTGGTGGCCATTTTGAGGCCTAGGCCTGCAAGCTTGCCTGCCCTTGTCTGCCAGCAGGCCTGCTTTCATCCACTGCTACCAGAGCAGGTAGCCACAGCTTTAGTAATCTACTGTTTTCTGTGTGTTCTGTTGATTTTAGACATCATTTTGGGCATGGATGCCATTGGATTGAGTTGGGGAAGTGTGTATTTTGGGGTGGCCTTGCTGATGTTGTTGGGGCTCTCCATGTGGCTGGTGGCCATTTTGAGGCCTAGGCCTGCAAGCTTGCCTGCCCTTGTCTGCCAGCAGGCCTGCTTTCATCCACTGCTACCAGAGCAGGTAGCCACAGCTTTAGTAATCTACTGTTTTCTGTGTGTTCTGTTGATTTTAGACATCATTTTGGGCATGGATGCCATTGGATTGAGTTGGGGAAGTGTGTATTTTGGGGTGGCCTTGCTGATGCTGTTGGGGCTCGCCATGTGGCTGGTGGCCATTTTGAGGCCTAGGCCTGCAAGCTTGCCTGGCCTTGTCTGCCAGCAGGCCTGCTTTCATCCACTACTACCAGAGCAGGTAGCCACAGCTTTAGTAATCTACTGTTTTCTGTGTGTTCTGTTGATTTTAGACATCATTTTGGGCATGGATGGCATTGGATTGAGTTGGGGAAGTGTGTATTTTGGGGTGGCCTTGCTGATGCTGTTGGGGCTCTCCATGTGGCTGGTGGCCATTTTGAGGCCTAGGCCTGCAAGCTTGCCTGGCCTTGTCTGCCAACAGGCCTGCTTTCATCCACTGCTACCAGAGCAGGTAGCCACAGCTTTAGTAATCTACTGTTTTCTGTGTGTTCTGTTGATTTTAGACATCATTTTGGGCATGGATGCCATTGGATTGAGTTGGGGAAGTGTGTATTTTGGGGTGGCCTTGCTGATGCTGTTGGGGCTCGCCATGTGGCTGGTGGCCATTTTGAGGCCTAGGCCTGCAAGCTTGCCTGCCCTTGTCTGCCAGCAGGCCTGCTTTCATCCACTACTACCAGAGCAGGTAGCCACAGCTTTAGTAATCTACTGTTTTCTGTGTGTTCTGTTGATTTTAGACATCATTTTGGGCATGGATGCCATTGGATTGAGTTGGGGAAGTGTGTATTTTGGGGTGGCCTTGCTGATGCTGTTGGGGCTCGCCATGTGGCTGGTGGCCATTTTGAGGCCTAGGCCTGCAAGCTTGCCTGCCCTTGTCTGCCAGCAGGCCTGCTTTCATCCACTACTACCAGAGCAGGTAGCCACAGCTTTAGTAATCTACTGTTTTCTGTGTGTTCTGTTGATTTTAGACATCATTTTGGGCATGGATGGCATTGGATTGAGTTGGGGAAGTGTGTATTTTGGGGTGGCCTTGCTGATGCTGTTGGGGCTCTCCATGTGGCTGGTGGCCATTTTGAGGCCTAGGCCTGCAAGCTTGCCTGGCCTTGTCTGCCAACAGGCCTGCTTTCATCCACTGCTACCAGAGCAGGTAGCCACAGCTTTAGTAATCTACTGTTTTCTGTGTGTTCTGTTGATTTTAGACATCATTTTGGGCATGGATGCCATTGGATTGAGTTGGGGAAGTGTGTATTTTGGGGTGGCCTTGCTGATGTTGTTGGGGCTCGCCATGTTGCTGGTGGCCATTTTGAGGCCTAGGCCTGCAAGCTTGCCTGGCCTTGTCTGCCAACAGGCCTGCTTTCATCCACTGCTACCAGAGCAGGTAGCCACAGCTTTATTGATCAAGTGTTTTCTATGTGATCTGTTGAATTTTTAGACATCACCTTCCTGAGAGTGTAGTGTGGCTGTACACAGTACTAGTAGTATAACATAGCTCTAGTTAAAAAAAATTCATAAATGGCTAGACTATCTTTTGTTTGCACTAGTACAGTACTAAGTAACTGAACCACAAAAACAAATGCAACATTTCACTGATGTTCTTCTCCTGTCTTCTTTGCTTTTAGGTGCACAAAAGACAGAGTAGGAGGTGTCATCGGCATCACCTGGCTACCCGTTGTACTGCCAGCCAGACAGAAGTCCTGCTGCGCATCACGCCCACGTGTGACCAGAACTTGTTGTGCATCTGCCTCCTGCCTGACGTCGGAATAAGATGGCCCCAAAGAAAGGTACCAGGTCCAGTACCAAGAAAGTTGCTCGTGAGAAGAAGGAACAGAAAAAGGAAGTGCCATTAACCACGACTGGTGGTGTGCCGGCCAAGGTTTTTTTTGGCACCAAAGCGTTGTCCGGGAACCAAGCTGGGAGCAGCACAGCGGTCCAGCAACCCCACCAACCTAGGCCCAAGGGCTTTACTGTCGCAGAGGTAGCCAGTCTACTAACGGGCAGCGGTGTTGAAGAAATGTCATTACCGCAAAGTAGTACACAATCAAGTTCAACGCAGGCGCAAACTCAGCAGATCAGTGTGCAGCCGGCGCAACCAGAACAGCAGCAGCAGCCGGCGCAACCAGAACAGCAGCAGCAGCCGGCGCAACCAGAACAGCAGCAGCAGCCGGCGCAACCAGAACAGCAGCAGCAGCCGGCGCAACCAGAACAGCAGCAGCAGCCGCCGCAACCAGAACAGCAGCAGCAGCCGCCGCAACCAGAACAGCAGCAGCAGCCGCCGCAACCAGACCAGCAGCAGCAGCCGCCGCAACCAGACCAGCAGCAGCAGCCGCCGCAACCAGACCAGCAGCAGCAGCCGCCGCAACCAGAACAGCAGCAGCCGCCACAACAGCCCACCATAGTAGTTGTTGCTCCTGACGTAGGGGCATTTCAGGAAATCGAGCTTCCTGCAGACAAAGCGGAGCGAAGTCAAACCACTGTTCCAGAACATCTATTGTCTTCCAGACCACCAGCAAGGAAAAGGAGGCTTAGTCCATCATCTTCTTCTTCAAGCCCCGCTTCTGATGATCGTGATGACACTTGGGTCCCACCAGCTCGGTCTGAGAGTGAAGTACGCCACAAGACATTGCTTCTGAAAAGGAAGGTCCCAGAAAAACTGAGAGTTATGGAGGTAGATGTAGAAGAGGGGGGTGATGATGTTGATGAAGACGAGCCAGTCATCACGCACATTACTCCCGCCCCAAAGGGATTGGAGACCGACATTCTAACCCTATCCAGAAAGGCTGCTACTGAGCGGGATGCAGCACGGATCTCACCAACACAGGTTACACCACCACTACCTCCAGCTGCCATATTTTCCAAGGCCCGGCAGGGACCTACATCCAGCTCAACCACCTCAGTAGGAAGTGGTAGTAAAAGTCACAGTGTAGGTGGACAGGGTCACATATTTTCAAGGACCCCCTCAAGTTCATCTGGTGTTGAAAGTGGCACATCCAGCAGTGCCAGAAAGTTCTCCTCCCCAGTTTGGGACTTCTTTTCTGTTAGCGCCAAGGAGGAGAACGTTGCTATATGCGCAATTTGTCGGCAAGGTGTTCGGCGTGGTAAGCTTGGTACAAACTATGGTACCGGAGGACAAGCAAGTCATCTCAGAACACACCACACTATTGTGTGGGAGGATCACCTACTTAAGTTAAAAGAAAGTAGGAAAACTAAACCCTTTGAAGTTGGTCAGGAATCAGGGAGCGATATTATTGTGGTGGCAGGTGAAGAACAGGGAGGCATTTCTAGCCCTGTCTCCAGTAGTGCAGTCACTGCAGTGGTAACGCCCACATCCTCCTCAGTAACATCAGAGTGGCACCGCAGTAAGAGCCATACTCAGAGTGTGGGTGAGACACCAAGGCGACCGGCGGCGAGTACCTCAATGAGACAATCTGTGTCGTTGAGCCTTAGTGGGTTAATGGCACCACTAAGGAAAGTAAGCCAGCCTACCATTGACAGCATGTTTAGGTTGGAGGGGCAGTTCCAACGCAACCACCCAACGGCACGATTGTACAATGCGAAGCTGGCTAAAATGTTAGCGCTGGACCTTCTTCCTTTTTCATTTGTGGAAGGGGTGGGTTTCCTTGAATTTGTGTCTGCCATCTGCCCGAAATGGAAAGTTCCAAGCCGGTCCTATTTCGCAAGAATTGCTGTTCCGGCACTACATCATGATGTACTGGAATTGGTTGGACAAGCTTTGCAGAAGAGTGCTGTGCACAATATCCACCTGACAACAGACATGTGGACCAGTTGCCAAGCCACAGATTACATGTGTATCACTGCACACTGGATCTCTTTTGTGGGGGTTAAAGATCTACTATCTGCACGAGGTGTTGTTGACACAGCTGCGATTTTTGAAGGTACTCGGAAACATGCAACTGTAGCCATGTTCGCCATGGAGAAATCTCATACGGCTGAAAACATTTTAGAAGAGTTTCGCACCAAGGTTTTGGAATGGCTGCAGCCCAGAGGGCTTGGTATTGGTTTTGTTGCCACAGACAATGGCAGTAATGTACTTAAGGCCATGGAACTTGGTTCCTATTTCAGGGTTCCGTGTTTGGCACACTGCATAAACATTATAGTGCAAGACTTTCTGAAAAAAGAACCCATAGTAAGCAATTTACTGTCCATCTGCCGAAGAATATGCACTCATTTCAGCCATTCTTTTAAAGCTCGGAAGCAGCTGAGGATCTTCCAACGTGAGCGTAGGGTGCCAGTCAAGGCACTCATCCAGGAGGTGGCAACACGTTGGAACTCAACGTATTACATGCTTGATCGTCTGTACGAACAGCACAGGTCACTCAATGATTATGTCTGGTACAAAGGCAGTGATGCTAGTGTTAAAGGCATGACCCTTCAGAGGGAGCAATGGACCCTAATTCAATGCCTGACTGAGATGCTGTCTCCTTTTGAGGTCTTCACACGTGAAGTCAGCAAGGAGGACTGTACAATGGGCCAAGCGATCCCATTGTTGCAAATGCTAGAGCATGAGCTGAATAATGTGTCTGAATCCTACAAAGGTGTAGAGGACAGAAGGCAAGCCCATGACTTGGTGGAGAGCTTATCCAGGCGCTTATCAGAAAATGTAAGGATACAAAATAAAATTTTGTCACAAGACCATTACATTTGTGCCACAATTCTGGATCCACGTGCAAAATTAGGACTATTCCGTTCTTTTTCCGACACTGATGTTGCCCGCTACAAAAGTTGTATAGCTGAAGCAGCCATCAAGTTTGAAAACGAAGGGCTGCTAATTAAAAGCCCGCCACATCAACCCACAACAAGTACTGATACTGAAGCAGGCCATGCAGAATCAAGTGCAACTTCGTCGGCTGAGGGCAGTGCGGTTGGCTCACAATCGCAACACTCACCATCACCATCGACTACAAAAACAATAACTGGATCATTCGGCCGAGTACAATCATTATCAGATTGGTATGTAAAGATGGGCCGTAAGCACAGTGCTGATGCACAGAAAAAACAGCACAAAAGCTTACCAGCAGCAACCCTGAACATTGAGCGGATGGTCCAGGCCTATCTGGACGATCCAACAGAGGTGTACGTTGATCAAAACCCAGTGCAGTATTGGTATAGGAAAAGGTCTGAATGGCCACAGCTCAGCAGGCTGGCGATAAGCTATCTGGCTTGCCCTGTCGCAAGTGTCTCTTCCGAACGTGTTTTCAGTGCTGCTGGTTCCATTGTAACCTTGAGAAGGACCAGTCTATCTCCCAAAAACGTGGAGAGGTTAACAATGATCAAAATGAATCAGCACTTCATACCACCGAATTACACAATGCATGAATCAACAGAGGAAGATGAGGACAGCGGCTCAGGTGACGGTAGTATTGTGTCAGATGATTACCTACTACTGGAAGATCCCCCAGAGTTTGAGGACGAGCTATACTTCCCTGACAATTAGGCTCGCACTTACTGTCTTCCTCCCTTTTTTCCCCCTTTGTTTGTGTCTGTTGTTCCGGTTATAAACTTGTGAATCGCAACCAATGCATTATCACCGTCTTCTAATCTTCTAATTTAAGATACAAGTTTCAGGTGTCTGCCATTTGACACTACAGTCCTCAGAATCCAGCTCCTCCGCTCGATCATACTGCATCTCCTGGTCAATTCCATTTCCCTCATGAATGATGATTGGATGATGGTAACAACAAATTCAAACTTTCCTCGTCCTTCCAAAACAAGTGGACCATGAATCTGATGACTTCTATAGCTATCCTCCTTCAGAGCCGAGAGAGACTGGCCATTAACTGAAAATAAGATGCAACAGGTAATGATTGATGCCATGCATTGTCCGCAGAAAAGCAGACTGAGTGATGTAGATTTTGTTGTGTGTGTTGCGCATGAATGAATTGATGTAATTGTGCACTGCCACTAATCAACTTTCTACAGAACACACTAGTAATTACTAATTTTCCTCTTCTGGCAAACAAGAAATGTGTACTTCTCTCCTGCATCTTGGTGATACATTGCTTTTAATTCAATACAGGAAGGGCACTCACTCAATCTGCTGCGCAATGCAAATGACTGTGACTTAACAGCACCGTCCATCATGATGATGGCGAAAGAGACGGCCTGCAGCGTTAACGAGATGAGATGCAACAGGTAATGATTGATGCCATGCATTGGCCGCAGAATAGCAGACTGAATGATGTAGATTTTGTGGTGTGTTTCGCATGAATTGATGTAATTGTGCACTGCCACTAATCAACTTTCTACAGAACACACTAGTAATTACTAATTTTCCTCTTCTGGCAAACAAGAAATGTGTACTTCTCTCCTGCATCTTGGTGATACATTGCTTTTAATTCAATACAGGAAGGGCACTCACTCAATCTGCTGCGCAATGCAAATGACTGTGACTTAACAGCACCGTCCATCATGATGATGGCGAAAGAGACGGCCTGCAGCGTTAACGAGATGAGATGCAACAGGTAATGATTGATGCCATGCATTGGCCGCAGAATAGCAGACTGAATGATGTAGATTTTGTGGTGTGTTTCGCATGAATTGATGTAATTGTGCACTGCCACTAATCAACTTTCTACAGAACACACTAGTAATTACTAATTTTCCTCTTCTGGCAAACAAGAAATGTGTACTTCTCTCCTGCATCTTGGTGATACATTGCTTTTAATTCAATACAGGAAGGGCACTCACTCAATCTGCTGCGCAATGCAAATGACTGTGACTTAAACAGCACCGTCCGTCATGATGATGGCGAAAGAGACGGCCCGTTAACTTAAGATGAGAAGTAACAGGTAATAAATGATGATAATTAATGGCATGCATTGGACACCTGACTCTGAGCTATTGATCTTTGTGTTGGCGTTGTTTGTTGTGCACAAAGTGAATGATGTCAAAGTGTACTAGTGTTAATCTATCTTTCTGTACACAATAAAGAATGACTCAAGTCAGTAATATTTATATTTCTACTCTTGTTGTGTTCTAAAAATTACACTTGTACTGCAGGCCGATCTTCAGTCAGTAGAAGTATCAGAGCTGATGATGAAGTCAGGAGGATGTTTCATGAGTGGCATAAAACGGAAAAGCCTAAAGGTAAACACGTGAACCACAACCACAGCACACCCAAATGTCTGTGTAGAAGTTGAATAGAGTGTAGCGGTGGGATGACTGCAGTGCATTGATTTTACTAACTTTAACTGTAAAATGCTATGTCTGGAATGGATAATGTGCTTTGCGTTTGTCCAACTCTTTGAGAGAAAAAAAAAAGGACTCTAAAGTGGTAACGTAGGATGTGCTAATGGTAAGCACTGTGGGCCTGATCTCTCCTGTTACTGTTGAAGGTCTATGCTGGAAACAGACTACAGTAGAGATGATGCATATGCATACATGCCACCTCGGAAAGTGTTCTTGTTGCACTACACCATCACTTGTGCATTTGTTTTCACTTTCTTTCTGAATATCCCCTTTGGTTTTCAATCTAAAATTACAGGCCGGGCCTTGTCCAAAACTTTGTAAAACATTACAATGCATATTAATTACCTTACCAATCAATCACCTTTTTATTCCAGCCGGGCAGTGGCGAGTGGTGAGGCGACACACCCTAGATTGATGGACGAGAGGAGCAAGAGGAATGCCGAGATGCAAAAAACCAGTCCACATTTTTGACCAGGATAAGACAGTAACAGTATCCACTTTTCACTTCTTTTAAAAAATTTGATTAATATCTTGTATACATTCTTTACAACAGTGTGTTCTTGGAGTTGTTATTATCAATCATCATTACGTTTTCTCTGTGTTTACGATTCTTCACTACCAATATTTAAAATTTCTATTTGCTATCTGTTAAAGTTTTAAGGCCGGAACAGAACAAGAACAAGAAATAGAAGTGTATGTAATCCGGGTCTCATCATGCATGCATTTCCTTTTTTATACCTTAACATATGGAATGGATATGGTATGGTAGTCTTCAATGATTGTCGTTTGTTTGTCTATGTATGCATACTGTTTTTCTATGTCAAACCTTTCCCAAAATCCCCCTTCCCATCCAATCAACGGACCCTAACCCTCTTCCCCCGGGCTGTGTGACTTATTGTCGAGGTGTAACTAAATTAAAAGTACACCAATACTTAATCACACACTTGCTGGGGCGGATGTGGTGAAAGCAACACTACTTCAATTTCAATGCAGAGCGATGATCTTCTTCTGCTTGCCCACCCATGAGTAGGATATTTCACAGGTTATTTTATTTAACAAAGGAACATATACCTCAGCATGAATTGCCGGCATTGATTTGATTTGTTTGTTGTCATTCCTCATATACAGCACTAACTGTTAGACTGTAGGCATAGCCAAGTCGACAAAACTATAGTTTGTAACTCTGTCTAGTAGGCTATCCTCATAATATCCAGCATTCATTTTTTTTGTCAAATATTTGAACATATAATTGTTGCTCGGTAAATTCTGTGATGTACTTCATTCAACTACTCCTCTAACAGTCTCTCAAAGGCGATTGACTATCTCCTTTTCTTTTTTTGGAAATGCTGCTACCCTGCCAGTGTATACTACTACTATACTACCACCACCACCCCAATCATGGCATGTATGAAAAAGGAAACCATCTTCACCATGCAGCCAGTGCTGTGCCACAGTTGGACATAAACATCAAGCACCGGTAAGAGAGAAGTTTGGGGGAGGCAGAATCAATAATGGACATGTCAATGATGTCAGTTTCAAACACCACTCCAAAGAATGCATAGTAGGACCAGTCAATGAGTGAGGTGTGTCGCATCTATCTGTTTGTGTCTTATACAGTCAGCAAATTATTGAAATCAAACACACGCTATGGGCGGCCATGCACCAGCAAAGAAACAGTGTGATGTAAAACAGTTACCCCACCTACAAAACATTAACAACATTGCATGTAACATAGAAAAATATATTTAATTGACCCTAACAAATAAACTAAACCCACAAAAGCTGACCCACCCCCCTCCCTAACCCCAACGACTGTCCATAGAAATAGAGAACGCCCAAACGAGTGAGGAAACAAACAGGAATTAAAAAAGGGGCAGTGACAGGGACTAACTGGTGGGGCGGGACTGGAGGAGGACACGAATCTGGTCCTCTAAATGGGCGACGCGGCGTCTAAGGCCGCGGCAGTTGCAACCACAGTGGGGGGGGGCACCGGAGATGGCACGGTGGCGGCGGGCAGCCGCCAGACGGTGGCGCCGTACCGCTGGAGGGCGGTGGCTGGGGCCCGGGGCACTGGAGGAGGCTTCAACTGCTGCTGCACTCTCCTCCTCCTCCTCGGCTAGGACCACCAGCCGCCGGTATTCCTGCTGGATTGCCTCCAGCTTCCGGCGCCGTGCCTTGGCGGCCAACTCCTTGCGGTTGATTTTCGGAGTAGCTGTGTATCAAAAAGAAAAAAACACGACAATTGTAAAATATAGTCTTAATAAAACAGTAGGACAAGGTAATTATTTATACACATAGTGGCATGGTAGAGTAGCACTATAAAATAAAGCACAGTAGTACATAACATTTTAAATGTCGCCCGTCCTTCTTCCTTCCACCTGTCTTACACTTTTTAGTTGAACAGTGCACCAGGTGCTCTTCTCCATAAAACTTTCAAAGCGGAGTTGAAATCAGATAGATGAGGCCATTGGTTACTCAATACTCTGGCTCCTAGTCCTATACCAATTAAAGGGAATTCTAGTCTTCTAGTTCACTCTTCAAACGTCCCCAAGAACTCATACTTACTTACGACATCGGATAGCGGGCGGACTTTGTCCGCCCGCCATCCGACTGCTAAAAAGGGTGGGGGTCCCGTGGGGACAATTAATTAGGATGATGCGCCCGGCACAGTGGCGGGCGCACCCTGTTATTTTAATTTTAAATTCTGGTTGGCTTTGCTGAAAGCAATGCTAAAATGTTGTGCTGCTTTTCCAAGCAAAACATGACGGGCCTCGCACGGAGCCTGTCACGTTTTGCTTTGAAAGTCGGGGGGTACCATAGCATCGGTAGGTACCCTCCATGGGGGCCCCCAAGCATACTCTGCAATGTGTGCATGCCTTTCCGTGGCGGACGGTAATGCCGCCACGCAAAGGCATTCCAAAATGCAGATTATATGGCTGCCGGTGTGGTGAGAGAGACACCACCGCCATATTGAACCCTTTTCCGCCTAGACATGTCTGAATATTTTCTACAGGGATGGCGGGAGGTTTGCCCCTGCTGTGACGGCAGTGAATTCCAGCCAGCCCGGCGGGGGCAATACGCCCACCATCCTAATGGGGCCCTAATTCACAACTTTACAGTATACATAGACATACAGTACACCTTTGCAGTGAGTGTGCTGTCAAGTTCAACAATAGTTAAAGATTATGAATCTAACTTACCACCGCCTGCCACTGGTGCTGCCACTCCCCCTCCGTTGCTATCTGCAACTGCCGCATCCTCGCCCTCGGCGTCGCCTTCGCTGGCCCCAGCAATGGTGGTCGGTAGTGCGCCTAGAAAACATTACACATTTATTAGGCAACATATACACCTCCCCCCTATTGATCAGTAGCAAGGTTGAAAAATGAGTTAATACTAACATAAATCACTAGTACAAATCAGGTAGTAGTAGAGTAGACACTAAGTTATATGATCATTGTAGCATTTGCTTGATTAGCCCTAGCCATGCACATGTGACGTTACCTTTACCTTGCAGCTTCTTAAGACACCTTTGAGCCCACATGACCTGCCTCACACTGCTACTGTCTAGTCTACGCGCTGCGTACAGGCGGTCAACAAACATTAACCAGCCACTTTTTTAGGAAGAACTGGTGTACTACTGTTACTGTTAGTCCATATTGCTTATCCATAGATGCTACACTTTTTGGCACGGCTGAGAAATGCTTGCAAGTTGCAATATACTAACGCACACCATTTCTTTTTTCGCATTACAGACGCAAGATTCGCTTCTACGAACCAGAGCTTCTGAACGATGCACCAACTACCAGTACTAGGTTCTTCTGAGGTGAGGGGTCCCTTCACTCACATCTTCATTTATAAATGTATATAAACTAAATTGCTATGGGATGGTGGTGCTGCCTTCCACCACTTCAGTTATCATGATTTAATTCCCAACTGTATTAGTGTAACAATGTATTTTGTTTTAATGTTATTGATTTGCCGGTTGGTGCTGCTAAGATAACAGTGTACAGACCTTCTCAAATTGAAATAAAAATTTTAAACTTACATAGACTTCGTGGTATTTGGTGTGGAGTGGACTAACTTACACGATTGAGCAAATTAAAGTAAGGGTGTGCATGTGAATTGCTTCCACGACAGAGGTTGGGTGTGTTAATGTTCTGGGTTGTCTACTTGTTGGTTGTCTTGGGGGGAGGGTTCCGAGACCTAATAGGTATGACAAGACAGTACTATAGTCAAGCAGTGGAATTGTGGTGGGTGCGGAATTTCTGATTGAGGTGTGCAAGGAAGGTCCAACCTACCATCACCAACATCCTATTTTCTGGTGCAAATGTATGTGCAAGATCCCTACAACAGTTGTATGTCCTATAGGGTATCATATCAAAATATTAAGAAATCTGGTAGGGCTGTTGCTGTGAATTTTCAAAGCCTAAACATCAACAAGAGTAAAAAGTAGTACAAGACAACGACCCAACGGATTGTACGAGCTACTGGTGAATATGAGTTTTATATTACAACCTTTCACAAAGAGTGCCACTGGGCAAGACTAGCTACTACAGTACAGACAGACAGACTGATAGTATGTAGTAGTACTCAGTCATCGTAGCGGAGGCAGGGATAAGCTTTTTGAAACCGTACAGATCGAAGGATAATTGGTGGTAAAAAAATAGCATTTGGAAACACACTATAGTTCGGGAGAAATGGGGCAGTAAAAGTTATGGAATAAGAAATATTATTAAAAACAAGAAGACTTACTGGGGCCAGCAGAGGAGCCCTCAGCGGTGTCCTCCTCGTGGTGTTCCTGTCCCGCCGACTGCCCAGTCCCTGCCCGTCTGCCCCTGGGTGCTGATGAACAGGAAAGATATAAGAAAGACAAACATTGATGGATGGTGTCAACTTAAGCAAATACAATTTTTTTCAACAACGGTCAAAAAACACTTATCTAAACAATTGCAATAACTACATTGACCGATCTCATCTGGTCAACATGTAATATCGGGGGATTCGCAGTTCGACTACTTAAGTTACTATTTATCAACAGTAATCCATTCTTCCATTCTGATTCCAGAAAACTAAGTTACAAGTAAGCCTAAGTATTAGTACAACCTACCACCCAACCTAGCCCACCTATTCCAGGCATGCCAATTGTACATTAAGTATGCATTTCGACTGTATTCCTCAGCAATGTGTATGATCCAATCATGGAGGACACATTAACATGACTACATTTTTTGTATATACACAATTTTGGTTTGATTGATGCTCATCTGCTACTGCTAAGTAACTGCAAAGCCTACCTCCACTCATTGAACAAACTAGAAAGGTTCTAAAGACTGGCGTACTAGCAGCACGTCACGTAACTGAGTGAGGGGGCATCACGCATACCACTAACCAATTAGAAGCTCATACAAAGTACCTAAACCTATGTATCAATCCGCCCCTATCTATTAGTGACAGGACAAAGTAAGGAGTGGACATGAGTCACTGTAGCATTACGTAACTTAATTTCTCTAAAATAAACTCGTAAAGAATCACGCTAAGCAAGCGCAAACGCAAAGCTGCAAACAAGTAAGATTAGTAGTAGCGCAGAAGAGCACCTGTGTCATAATCACAGAAGACTTTTAAACATTATTAACCTGGAATGTATTGCAAGCAGCAACATTCTATCTGGTTGGAAGGAAAAAAAGATATTCGCAATATATAACATAGAGCAGAAGAACAGACACAAAGTTGTAATAATTAAATAGGTACTCACCAAGCCCCGGGACCTCCACTCCTAGCAGGTCCAGCAGGTCCTGCTCACGGTCCAGGATGTCGGACCACCGGTGCGTCAGCTGTGCCTGGGTGCGCCGGACCCCAGAGATGCGAGACACTGCCCGGCGCACCTTCCCCCACCGCTGCCGACGCTCCCGGAGGCCGTACCCGGACCCAGGCCTGCCACCTGCTGCCAGGGTTGAGGGGAGGTGGCGCTGCACAAAGAAAATTAGTGCAGCCAACTCCGCCTCCCCAAATAAGGCCCGTGCATGCACCCCTTGTGGGCGCCGCCTTCCGCAAGGAAGGCGGTCGCGGCTCTGGCTGCGCCGGCGAACAGCCCTGCCCTTGGACATGGTTCTGGGGACGGGGCGGGAAAGAAAAGGTAAAATAAATAAAGGAGTAAAGGAAATAAATAGCAGGCAATACACAGAGAAAAAGTAGCTAAAAAACAAAAAAAAAGGTACACAAAAACCAAAAATATAGAGGCAGGAAAATAGTTAGAGAAATAATAAGTAATAAAGATCCGAAAAAAGTGGCTATAAACAAAGGATTGAAAAGATTTAGGGAGGATTGAAAATCAGGCCCCAGAACCATGCAATAGAGTGGAAAACAAGATGGCCGCGCCCGTTGCGACCACGTGGGCAAGTTCGCGCGATATTTTCTCCCTGAGCAAGCAAAAAGCAACGCGATCAAGTAAAAGCGATCGCGAACAGGAAATATCGACCGCGAACATGCAATGCGCGACCCGGAACAGGAAGTAAACAACGCCAGAGGGCGGGACAAGTGAAAACAAGATGGCCGCGCCCATGAGCGACCGCATGGGTAAGTTGGCGACCCGCGAACACGCAAAAAATACCGCGAACAGGCGGCAAAAACACTTCCGCATCTTCGCGATATTTCCGGCGTGTTTGCGGAGATTTTCTGCAATCTCGCGATAATTTGCGGAGGTTAATTCCGCAAATTCCGCCCACCCCTAGTTGAGAGTGCTCCATACAGGAGCTGCTTTCCACCTAAACTTGAGAACTACCCAGAGTTCTCTGCTTCTTTTTTGCATCATTTATTCATCACTCTATGCCTGAAAGGGTATTTCTTTGACTTATACTGGGTGCTCCCTTGTGTCTGGACAAAGCTATACTTCTCCGAGGAGCTCTAATTAGAGTGAAACACTGTGTCAGGGGTTGCTTTTCCTCATTTCAGGTTGGCTTGTTTGGTATTTTACCAATTCAAAGATGTAATACTGTGCCTGGAGTGGTAATTGGCTTTTGTCATTTTACAATTCGGCAAGGACAGCACTGTGCTAATCCTATGCTTAAAGACTTTGCTGTACAAATGGCAAAAGACTTTGTCCTTTTCTATCTCGGCGTGGATGGCACTGTGCTAATCCTATGCTTAAAGATTTAGATAGAAAAACAGACATTTGAGGTGAGCAGATCTAGAGTGTCGCTGGTGTTGAGAGTGCTCCATACAGAAGCTGCTTTCCACCTAATCTTGAGAACTACCCAGAGTTCTCTGCTTCTTTTTTGCATAATTTATTCGTCACTCTATGCCTGAAAGGGTATTTCATTGACTTATACTGGGTGCTCCCTTGTGTCTGGACAAAGCTATACCTCTCTGAAGAGCTCTAATTAGAGCGAAACACTGTGTCAGGGGTTGCTTTTACTCATTTCAGGTTGGCTTGATTGGTATTTTACCAATTCAAATCTGTAATACTGTGTCTGGAGTGGTAATTGGCTTTTGTCAATTTACAGCTCGGCAAAGACAGCACTGTGCTAGTCCTATGCTTAAAGACTTTGCTGTACAAATGGCAAAAGACTTTGTCCTTTTCTATCTCGGCGTGGTTGGCACTGTGCTAATCCTATGCTTAAATTTTTTGATAGAAAAACAGACATTTGAGGTGAGCAGATCTAGAGTGTCGCTGGTGTTGAGAGTGCTCCATACAGGAGCTGCTTTCCACCTAAACTTGAGAACTACCCAGAGTTCTCTGCTTCTTTTTTGCATAATTTATTCGTCACTCTATGCCTGAAAGGGTATTTCTTTGACTTATACTGGGTGCTCCCTTGTGTCTGGACAAAGCTATACTTCTCCGAAAAGCTCTAATTAGAGTGAAACACTGTGTCAGGGGTTGCTTTTCCTCATTTCAGGTTGGCTTGTTTGGTATTTTACCAATTCAAAGATGTAATACTGTGCCTGGAGTGGTAAATGGCTTTTGTCATTTTACAGCTCGGCAAGGACAGCACTGTGCTAATCCTATGCTTAAAGACTTTGCTGTACAAATGGCAAAAGACCTGTCATTTTCTATCTCGGCGTGGATGGCACTGTGCTAATCCTATGCTTAAAGATTTAGATAGAAAAACAGACATTTGAGGTGAGCAGATCTAGAGTGTCGCTGGTGTTGAGAGTGCTCAATACCGGAGCTGCTTTCCACCTAAACTTGAGAACTACCCAGAGTTCTCTGCTTCTTTTTTGCATAATTTATTCGTCACTCTATGCCTGAAAGGGTATTTCTTTGACTTATACTGGGTGCTCCCTTGTGTCTGGACAAAGCTATACCTCTCTGAAGAGCTCTAATTAGAGCGAAACACTGTGTCAGGGGTTGTTTTTACTCATTTCAGGTTGGTTTGATTGGTATTTTACCAATTCAAAGCTGTAATACTGTGCCTGGAGTGGTAATTGGCTTTTGTCATTTTACAGATCGGCAAGGACAGCACTGTGCTAGTCCTATGCTTAAAGACTTTGCTGTACAAATGGCAAAAGACTTTGTCCTTTTCTATCTCGGCGTGGTTGGCACTGTGCTAATCCTATGCTTAAATATTTTGATAGAAAAACAGACATTTGAGGTGAGCAGATCTAGAGTGTCGCTGGTGTTGAGAGTGCTCCATACAGGAGCTGCTTTCCACCTAAACTTGAGAACTACCCAGAGTTCTCTGCTTCTTTTTTGCATCATTTATTCATCACTCCATGCCTGAAAGGGTATTTCTTTGACTTATACTGGGTGCTCCCTTGTGTCTGGACAAAGCTATACTTCTCCGAGGAGCTCTAATTAGAGTGAAACACTGTGTCAGGGGTTGCTTTTCCTCATTTCAGGTTGGCTTGTTTGGTATTTTACCAATTCAAAGATGTAATACTGTGCCTGAAGTGGTAATTGGCTTTTGTCATTTTACAATTCGGCAAGGACAGCACTGTGCTAATCCTATGCTTAAAGACTTTGCTGTACAAATGGCAAAAGACTTTGTCCTTTTCTATCTCGGCGTGGATGGCACTGTGCTAATCCTATGCTTAAAGATTTTGATAGAAAAACAGACATTTGAGGTGAGCAGATCTAGAGTGTCGCTGGTGTTGAGAGTGCTCCATACAGAAGCTGCTTTCCACCTAATCTTGAGAACTACCCAGAGTTCTCTGCTTCTTTTTTGCATAATTTATTCGTCACTCTATGCCTGAAAGGGTATTTCATTGACTTATACTGGGTGCTCCCTTGTGTCTGGACAAAGCTATACCTCTCTGAAGAGCTCTAATTAGAGCGAAACACTGTGTCAGGGGTTGCTTTTACTCATTTCAGGTTGGCTTGATTGGTATTTTACCAATTCAAATCTGTAATACTGTGTCTGGAATGGTAATTGGCTTTTGTCAATTTACAGCTCGGCAAAGACAGCACTGTGCTAGTCCTATGCTTAAAGACTTTGCTGTACAAATGGCAAAAGACTTTGTCCTTTTCTATCTCGGCGTGGTTGGCACTGTGCTAATCCTATGCTTAAAGATTTTGATAGAAAAACAGACATTTGAGGTGAGCAGATCTAGAGTGTCGCTGGTGTTGAGAGTGCTCCATACAGGATCTGCTTTACACCTAAACTTGAAAACTACCCAGAGTTCTCTGCTTCTTTTTTGCATAATTTATTCGTCACTCTATGCCTGAAAGGGTATTTCTTTGACTTATACTGGGTGCTCCCTTGTGTCTGGACAAAGCTATACCTCTCTGAAGAGCTCTAATTAGAACGAAACACTTTGTCAGGGGTTACTTTTACTCATTTCAGGTTGGCTTGATTGGTATTTTACCAATTCAAAGCTGTAATACTGTGCCTGGAGTGGTAATTGGCTTTTGTCATTTTACAGCTCGGCAAGGACAGCATTGTGCTAGTCCTATGCTTAAAGACTTTGCTGTACAAATAGCAAAAGACTTTGTCCTTTTCTATCTCGGCGTGGATGGCACTGAGCTAATCCAATGCTTAAAGATTTTGGTAGAAAAACCGACATTTGAGGTGAGCAGATCTAGAGTGTCGCTGGTGTTGAGAGTGCTCAATACCGGAGCTGCTTTCCACCTAAACTTGAGAACTACCCAGAGTTCTCTGCTTCTTTTTTGCATAATTTATTCGTCACTCTATGCCTGAAAGGGTATTTCTTTGACTTATACTGGGTGCTCCCTTGTGTCTGGACAAAGCTATACCTCTCTGAAGAGCTCTAATTAGAGCGAAACACTGTGTCAGGGGTTGTTTTTACTCATTTCAGGTTGGTTTGATTGGTATTTTACCAATTCAAAGCTGTAATACTGTGCCTGGAGTTTTAATTGGCTTTTGTCATTTTACAGATCGGCAAGGACAGCACTGTGCTAGTCCTATGCTTAAAGACTTTGCTGTACAAATGGCAAAAGACTTTGTCCTTTTCTATCTCGGCGTGGTTGGCACTGTGCTAATCCTATGCTTAAATATTTTCATAGAAAAACAGACATTTGAGGTGAGCAGATCTAGAGTGTCGCTGGTGTTGAGAGTGCTCCATACAGGAGCTGCTTTCCACCTAAACTTGAGAACTACCCAGAGTTCTCTGCTTCTTTTTTGCATCATTTATTCGTCACTCTATGCCTGAAAGGGTATTTCTTTGACTTATACTGGGTGCTCCCTTGTGTCTGGACAAAGCTATACTTCTCCGAAGAGCTCTAATTAGAGTGAAACACTGTGTCAGGGGTCGCTTTTCCTCATTTCAGGTTGGCTTGTTTGGTATTTTACCAATTCAAAGATGTAATACTGTGCCTGGAGTGGTAATTGGCTTTTGTCATTTTACAATTCGGCAAGGACAGCACTGTGCTAATCCTATGCTTAAAGACTTTGCTGTACAAATGGCAAAAGACTTTGTCCTTTTCTATCTCGGCGTGGATGGCACTGTGCTAATCCTATGCTTAAAGATTTTGATAGAAAAACAGACATTTGAGGTGAGCAGATCTAGAGTGTCGCTGGTGTTGAGAGTGCTCCATACAGAAGCTGCTTTCCACCTAATCTTGAGAACTACCCAGAGTTCTCTGCTTCTTTTTTGCATAATTTATTCGTCACTCTATGCCTGAAAGGGTATTTCATTGACTTATACTGGGTGCTCCCTTGTGTCTGGACAAAGCTATACCTCTCTGAAGAGCTCTAATTAGAGCGAAACACTGTGTCAGGGGTTGCTTTTACTCATTTCAGGTTGGCTTGATTGGTATTTTACCAATTCAAAGCTGTAATACTGTGCCTGGAGTGGTAATTGGCTTTTGTCATTTTACAGATCGGCAAGGACAGCACTGTGCTAGCACTGTGCTAGTCCTATGCTTAAAGACTTTGCTGTACAAATGGCAAAAGACTTTGTCCTTTTCTATCTCGGCGTGGTTGGCACTGTGCTAATCCTATGCTTAAATATTTTGATAGAAAAACAGACATTTCAGGTGAGCAGATCTAGAGTGTCGCTGGTGTTGAGAGTGCTCCATACAGGAGCTGCTTTCCACCTAAACTTGAGAACTACCCAGAGTTCTCTGCTTCTTTTTTGCATCATTTATTCGTCACTCTATGCCTGAAAGGGTTTTTTTTTTACTTATACTGGGTGCTCCCTTGTGTCTGGACAAAGCTATACTTCTCCGAAGAGCTCTAATTAGAGTGAAACACTGTGTCTGGGGTTGCTTTTCCTCATTTCAGGTTGGCCCTTTTGGTATTTTACCAATTCAAAGATGTAATACTGTGCCTGGAGTGGTAATTGGCTTTTGTCATTTTACAATTCGGCAAGGACAGCACTGTGCTAATCCTATGCTTAAAGACTTTGCTGTACAAATGGCAAAAGACTTTGTTCTTTTCTATCTCGGCGTGGATGGCACTGTGCTAATCCTATGCTTAAAGATTTTGATAGAAAAACAGACATTTGAGGTGAGCAGATCTAGAGTGTCGCTGGTGTTGAGAGTGCTCCATACAGAAGCTGCTTTCCACCTAATCTTGAGAACTACCCAGAGTTCTCTGCTTCTTTTTTGCATAATTTATTCGTCACTCTATGCCTGAAAGGGTATTTCATTGACTTATACTGGGTGCTCCCTTGTGTCTGGACAAAGATATACCTCTCTGAAGAGCTCTAGTTAGAGCGAAACACTGTGTCATGGGTTGTTTTTACTCATTTCAGGTTGGTTTGCTTGGTATTTTACCAATTCAAAGCTGTAATACTGTGCCTGGAGTGGTAATTGGCTTTTGTCATTTTACAGATCGGCAAGGACAGCACTGTGCTAGTCCTATGCTTAAATACTTTGCTGTACAAATGGCAAAAGACTTTGTCCTTTTCTATCTCGGCGTGGTTGGCACTGTGCTAATCCTATGCTTAAATATTTTGATAGAAAAACAGACATTTGAGGTGAGCAGATCTAGAGTGTCGCTGGTGTTGAGAGTGCTCCATACAGGAGCTGCTTTCCACATAAACTTGAGAACTACCCAGAGTTCTCTGCTTCTTTTTTGCATAATTTATTCGTCACTCTATGCCTGAAAGGGTATTTCTTTGACTTATACTGGGTGCTCCCTTGTGTCTGGACAAAGCTATACTTCTCCGAAAAGCTCTAATTAGAGTGAAACACTGTGTCAGGGGTTGCTTTTCCTCATTTCAGGTTGGCTTGTTTGGTATTTTACCAATTCAAAGATGTAATACTGTGCCTGGAGTGGTAAATGGCTTTTGTCATTTTACAGCTCGGCAAGGACAGCACTGTGCTAATCCTATGCTTAAAGACTTTGCTGTACAAATGGCAAAAGACCTGTCATTTTCTATCTCGGCGTGGATGGCACTGTGCTAATCCTATGCTTAAAGATTTAGATAGAAAAACAGACATTTGAGGTGAGCAGATCTAGAGTGTCGCTGGTGTTGAGAGTGCTCAATACCGGAGCTGCTTTCCACCTAAACTTGAGAACTACCCAGAGTTCTCTGCTTCTTTTTTGCATAATTTATTCGTCACTCTATGCCTGAAAGGGTATTTCTTTGACTTATACTGGGTGCTCCCTTGTGTCTGGACAAAGCTATACCTCTCTGAAGAGCTCTAATTAGAGCGAAACACTGTGCCAGGGGTTGTTTTTACTCATTTCAGGTTGGTTTGATTGGTATTTTACCAATTCAAAGCTGTAATACTGTGCCTGGAGTGGTAATTGGCTTTTGTCATTTTACAGATCGGCAAGGACAGCACTGTGCTAGTCCTATGCTTAAAGACTTTGCTGTACAAATGGCAAAAGACTTTGTCCTTTTCTATCTCGGCGTGGTTGGCACTGTGCTAATCCTATGCTTAAATATTTTGATAGAAAAACAGACATTTGAGGTGAGCAGATCTAGAGTGTCGCTGGTGTTGAGAGTGCTCCATACAGGAGCTGCTTTCCACCTAAACTTGAGAACTACCCAGAGTTCTCTGCTTCTTTTTTGCATCATTTATTCATCACTCTATGCCTGAAAGGGTATTTCTTTGACTTATACTGGGTGCTCCCTTGTGTCTGGACAAAGCTATACTTCTCCGAAGAGCTCTAATTAGAGTGAAACACTGTGTCAGGGGTTGCTTTTCCTCATTTCAGGTTGGCTTGTTTGGTATTTTACCAATTCAAAGATGTAATACTGTGCCTGGAGTGGTAATTGGCTTTTGTCATTTTACAATTCGGCAAGGACAGCACTGTGCTAATCCTATGCTTAAAGACTTTGCTGTACAAATGGCAAAAGACTTTGTCCTTTTCTATCTCGGCGTGGATGGCACTGTGCTAATCCTATGCTTAAAGATTTTGATAGAAAAACAGACATTTGAGGTGAGCAGATCTAGAGTGTCGCTGGTGTTGAGAGTGCTCCATACAGAAGCTGCTTTCCACCTAATCTTGAGAACTACCCAGAGTTCTCTGCTTCTTTTTTGCATAATTTATTCGTCACTCTATGCCTGAAAGGGTATTTCATTGACTTATACTGGGTGCTCCCTTGTGTCTGGACAAAGCTATACCTCTCTGAAGAGCTCTAATTAGAGCGAAACACTGTGTCAGGGGTTGCTTTTACTCATTTCAGGTTGGCTTGATTGGTATTTTACCAATTCAAAGCTGTAATACTGTGCCTGGAGTGGTAATTGGCTTTTGTCATTTTACAGATCGGCAAGGACAGCACTGTGCTAGCACTGTGCTAGTCCTATGCTTAAAGACTTTGCTGTACAAATGGCAAAAGACTTTGTCCTTTTCTATCTCGGCGTGGTTGGCACTGTGCTAATCCTATGCTTAAATATTTTGATAGAAAAACAGACATTTGAGGTGAGCAGATCTAGAGTGTCGCTGGTGTTGAGAGTGCTCCATACAGGAGCTGCTTTCCACCTAAACTTGAGAACTACCCAGAGTTCTCTGCTTCTTTTTTGCATCATTTATTCGTCACTCTATGCCTGAAAGGGTTTTTTTTTTACTTATACTGGGTGCTCCCTTGTGTCTGGACAAAGCTATACTTCTCCGAAGAGCTCTAATTAGAGTGAAACACTGTGTCTGGGGTTGCTTTTCCTCATTTCAGGTTGGCCCTTTTGGTATTTTACCAATTCAAAGATGTAATACTGTGCCTGGAGTGGTAATTGGCTTTTGTCATTTTACAATTCGGCAAGGACAGCACTGTGCTAATCCTATGCTTAAAGACTTTGCTGTACAAATGGCAAAAGACTTTGTCCTTTTCTATCTCGGCGTGGATGGCACTGTGCTAATCCTATGCTTAAAGATTTTGATAGAAAAACAGACATTTGAGGTGAGCAGATCTAGAGTGTCGCTGGTGTTGAGAGTGCTCCATACAGAAGCTGCTTTCCACCTAATCTTGAGAACTACCCAGAGTTCTCTGCTTCTTTTTTGCATAATTTATTCGTCACTCTATGCCTGAAAGGGTATTTCATTGACTTATACTGGGTGCTCCCTTGTGTCTGGACAAAGATATACCTCTCTGAAGAGCTCTAGTTAGAGCGAAACACTGTGTCATGGGTTGTTTTACTCATTTCAGGTTGGTTTGATTGGTATTTTACCAATTCAAAGCTGTAATACTGTGCCTGGAGTGGTAATTGGCTTTTGTCATTTTACAGATCGGCAAGGACAGCACTGTGCTAGTCCTATGCTTAAATACTTTGCTGTACAAATGGCAAAAGACTTTGTCCTTTTCTATCTCGGCGTGGTTGGCACTGTGCTAATCCTATGCTTAAATATTTTGATAGAAAAACAGACATTTGAGGTGAGCAGATCTAGAGTGTCGCTGGTGTTGAGAGTGCTCCATACAGGAGCTGCTTTCCACCTAAACTTGAGAACTACCCAGAGTTCTCTGCTTCTTTTTTGCATAATTTATTCGTCACTCTATGCCTGAAAGGGTATTTCTTTGACTTATACTGGGTGCTCCCTTGTGTCTGGACAAAGCTATACTTCTCCGAAAAGCTCTAATTAGAGTGAAACACTGTGTCAGGGGTTGCTTTTCCTCATTTCAGGTTGGCTTGTTTGGTATTTTACCAATTCAAAGATGTAATACTGTGCCTGGAGTGGTAAATGGCTTTTGTCATTTTACAGCTCGGCAAGGACAGCACTGTGCTAATCCTATGCTTAAAGACTTTGCTGTACAAATGGCAAAAGACCTGTCATTTTCTATCTCGGTGTGGATGGCACTGTGCTAATCCTATGCTTAAATATTTAGATAGAAAAACAGACATTTGAGGTGAGCAGATCTAGAGTGTCGCTGGTGTTGAGAGTGCTCAATACCGGAGCTGCTTTCCACCTAAACTTGAGAACTACCCAGAGTTCTCTGCTTCTTTTTTGCATAATTTATTCGTCACTCTATGCCTGAAAGGGTATTTCTTTGACTTATACTGGGTGCTCCCTTGTGTCTGGACAAAGCTATACCTCTCTGAAGAGCTCTAATTAGAGCGAAACACTGTGTCAGGGGTTGTTTTTACTCATTTCAGGTTGGTTTGATTGGTATTTTACCAATTCAAAGCTGTAATACTGTGCCTGGAGTGGTAATTGGCTTTTGTCATTTTACAGATCGGCAAGGACAGCACTGTGCTAGTCCTATGCTTAAGGACTTTGCTGTACAAATGGCAAAAGACTTTGTCCTTTTCTATCTCGGCGTGGTTGGCACTGTGCTAATCCTATGCTTAAATATTTTGATAGAAAAACAGACATTTGAGGTGAGCAGATCTAGAGTGTCGCTGGTGTTGAGAGTGCTCCATACAGGAGCTGCTTTCCACCTAAACTTGAGAACTACCCAGAGTTCTCTGCTTCTTTTTTGCATCATTTATTCATCACTCTATGCCTGAAAGGGTATTTCTTTGACTTATACTGGGTGCTCCCTTGTGTCTGGACAAAGCTATACTTCTCCGAGGAGCTCTAATTAGAGTGAAACACTGTGTCAGGGGTTGCTTTTCCTCATTTCAGGTTGGCTTGTTTGGTATTTTACCAATTCAAAGATGTAATACTGTGCCTGGAGTGGTAATTGGCTTTTGTCATTTTACAATTCGGCAAGGACAGCACTGTGCTAATCCTATGCTTAAAGACTTTGCTGTACAAATGGCAAAAGACTTTGTCCTTTTCTATCTCGGCGTGGATGGCACTGTGCTAATCCTATGCTTAAAGATTTTGATAGAAAAACAGACATTTGAGGTGAGCAGATCTAGAGTGTCGCTGGTGTTGAGAGTGCTCCATACAGAAGCTGCTTTCCACCTAATCTTGAGAACTACCCAGAGTTCTCTGCTTCTTTTTTGCATAATTTATTCGTCACTCTATGCCTGAAAGGGTATTTCATTGACTTATACTGGGTGCTCCCTTGTGTCTGGACAAAGCTATACCTCTCTGAAGAGCTCTAATTAGAGCGAAACACTGTGTCAGGGGTTGCTTTTACTCATTTCAGGTTGGCTTGATTGGTATTTTACCAATTCAAATCTGTAATACTGTGTCTGGAGTGGTAATTGGCTTTTGTCAATTTACAGCTCGGCAAAGACAGCACTGTGCTAGTCCTATGCTTAAAGACTTTGCTGTACAAATGGCAAAAGACTTTGTCCTTTTCTATCTCGGCGTGGTTGGCACTGTGCTAATCCTATGCTTAAAGATTTTGATAGAAAAACAGACATTTGAGGTGAGCAGATCTAGAGTGTCGCTGGTGTTGAGAGTGCTCCATACAGGATCTGCTTTACACCTAAACTTGAAAACTACCCAGAGTTCTCTGCTTCTTTTTTGCATAATTTATTCGTCACTCTATGCCTGAAAGGGTATTTCTTTGACTTATACTGGGTGCTCCCTTGTGTCTGGACAAAGCTATACCTCTCTGAAGAGCTCTAATTAGAACGAAACACTTTGTCAGGGGTTACTTTTACTCATTTCAGGTTGGCTTGATTGGTATTTTACCAATTCAAAGCTGTAATACTGTGCCTGGAGTGGTAATTGGCTTTTGTCATTTTACAGCTCGGCAAGGACAGCATTGTGCTAGTCCTATGCTTAAAGACTTTGCTGTACAAATAGCAAAAGACTTTGTCCTTTTCTATCTCGGCGTGGATGGCACTGAGCTAATCCAATGCTTAAAGATTTTGGTAGAAAAACCGACATTTGAGGTGAGCAGATCTAGAGTGTCGCTGATGTTGAGAGTGCTCCATACAGGAGCTGCTTTCGACCTAAACTTGAGAACTACCCAGTTTCTCTGCTTCTTTTTTGCATAATTTATTCGTCACTCTATGCCTGAAAGGGTATTTCATTGACTTATACTGGGTGCTCCCTTGTGTCTGGACAAAGCTATACCTCTCTGAAGAGCTCTAATTAGAGCGAAACACTGTGTCAGGGGTTGCTTTTGCTCATTTCAGGTTGGCTTGATTGGTATTTTACCTATTCAAAGCTGTAATACTGTTCCTGGAGTGGTAATTGGCTTTTGTCATTTTACAGCTTGGCAAGGACAGCACTGTGCTAGTCCTATGCTTAAAGACTTTGTTGTACAAATGGCAAAAGACTTTGTCCTTTTCTATCTCGGCGTGGTTGGCACTGTGCTAATTCTATGCTTAAAGATTTTGATAGAAAAACAGACATTTGAGGTGAGCAGATCTAGAGTGTCGCTGATGTTGAGAGTGCTCCATACAGGAGCTGCTTTCGACCTAAACTTGAGAACTACCCAGAGTTCTCTGCTTCTTTTTTGCATACTTTATTCCTCACTCTATGCCTGAAAGGGAATTTCATTGACTTATACTGGGTGCTCCCTTGTGTCTGGACAAAGCTATACCTCTCTGAAGAGCTCTAGTTAGAGCGAAACACTGTGTCAGGGGTTGCTTTTACTTATTTCAGGTTGGCTTGATTGGTATTTTACCCATTCAAAGCTGTACTACTGTGCCTGGAGTGGTAATTTGCTTTTATCATTTTACAGATCGGCAAGGACAGCACTGTGCTAGTCCTATGCTTAAAGACTTTGCTGTACAAATGGCAAAAGACTTGACCTTTTCTATCTCGGCGTGGATGGCACTGTGCTAATCCTATGCTTAAAGATTTTGATAGAAAAACAGACATTTGAGGTGAGCAGATCTAGAGTGTCGCTGGTGTTGAGAGTGCTCCATACAGAAGCTGCTTTCCACCTAATCTTGAGAACTACCCAGAGTTCTCTGCTTCTTTTTTGCATAATTTATTCGTCACTCTATGCCTGAAAGGGTATTTCATTGACTTATACTGGGTGCTCCCTTGTGTCTGGACAAAGCTATACCTCTCTGAAGAGCTCTAGTTAGAGCGAAACACTGTGTCAGGGGTTGCTTTTACTCATTTCAGGTTGGCTTGATTGGTATTTTACCCATTCAAAGCTGTAATACTGTGCCTGGAGTGGTAATTGGCTTTTGTCTATTTACAGATCGGCAAGGACAGCACTGTGCTAGTCCTATGCTTAAAGACTTTGCTGTACAAATGGCAAAAGACTTTGTCCTTTTCTATCTCGGCGTGGTTGGCACTGTGCTAATCCTATGCTTAAATATTTTGATAGAAAAACAGACATTTGAGGTGAGCAGATCTAGAGTGTCGCTGGTGTTGAGAGTGCTCCATACAGGAGCTGCTTTCCACCTAAACTTAAGAACTACCCAGAGTTCTCTGCTTCTTTTTTGCATAATTTATTCGTCACTCTATGCCTGAAAGGGTATTTCATTGACTTATACTGGGTGCTCCCTTGTGTCTGGACAAAGCTATACCTCTCTGAAGAGCTCTAATTAGAGCGAAACACTGTGTCAGGGGTTGCTTTTACTCATTTCAGGTTGGCTTGATTGGTATTTTACCCATTCAAAGCTGTACTACTGTGCCTGGAGTGGTAATTGGCTTTTGTCATTTTACAGCTCGGCAAGGACAGCACTGTGCTAGTCCAATGCTTAAAGACTTTGCTGTACAAATGGCAAAAGACTTGTCCTTTTCTATCTCGGCGTGGATGGCACTGTGCTAATCCTATGCTTAAAGATTTAGATAGAAATACAGACATTTGAGGTGAGCAGATCTAGAGTGTCGCTGGTGTTGAGAGTGCTCCATACAGGAGCTGCTTTCCACCTAAACTTGAGAACTACCCAGAGTTCTCTGCTTCTTTTTTGCATATTTTATTCGTCACTCTATGCCTGAAAGGGTATTTCTTTGACTTATACTGGGTGCTCCCTTGTGTCTGGACAAAGCTATACTTCTCTGAAGAGCTCTAATTAGAGTGAAACACTGTGTCAGGGGTTGCTTTTCCTCATTTCAGGTTGGCTTGTTTGGTATTTTACCAATTCAAAGATGTAATACTGTGCCTGGAGTGGTAATTGGCTTTTGTCATTTTACAGCTCGGCAAGGACAGCACTGTGCTAATCCTATGCTTAAAGACTTTGCTGTACAAATGGCAAAAGACTTTGTCCTTTTCTATCTCGGCTTGGATGGCACTGTGCTAATCCTATGCTTAAAGATTTTGATAGAAAAACAGACATTTGAGGTGAGCAGATCTAGAGTGTCGCTGGTGTTGAGAGTGCTCCATACAGGATCTGCTTTCCACCTAAACTTGAGAACTACCCAGAGTTCTCTGCTTCTTTTTTGCATAATTTATTCGTCACTCTATGCCTGAAAGGGTATTTCTTTGACTTATACTGGGTGCTCCCTTGTGTCTGGACAAAGCTATACCTCTCTGAAGAGCTCTAATTAGAGAGAAACACTTTGTCAGGGGTTACTTTTACTCATTTCAGGTTGGCTTGATTGGTATTTTACCAATTCATAGCTGTAATACTGTGCCTGGAGTGGTAATTGGCTTTTGTCATTTTACAGCTCGGCAAGGACAGCATTGTGCTAGTCCTATGCTTAAAGACTTTGCTGTACAAATGGCAAAAGACTTTGTCCTTTTCTATCTCGGCGTGGATGGCACTGAGCTAATCCAATGCTTAAAGATTTTGGTAGAAAAACCGACATTTGAGGTGAGCAGATCTCGAGTGTCGCTGATGTTGAGAGTGCTCCGACAGGAGCTGCTTTAGACCTAAACTTGAGAACTACCCAGAGTTCTCTGCTTCTTTTTTGCATAATTTATTCGTCACTCTATGCCTGAAAGGGTATTTCATTGACTTATACTGGGTGCTCCCTTGTGTCTGGACAAAGCTATACCTCTCTGAAGAGCTCTAATTAGAGCGAAACACTGTGTCAGGGGTTGCTTTTACTCATTTCAGGTTGGCTTGATTGGTATTTTACCTATTCAAAGCTGTAATACTGTGACTGGAGTGGTAATTGGCTTTTGTAATTTTACAGCTCGGCAAGGACAGCACTGTGCTAGTCCTATGCTTAAAGACTTTGTTGTACAAATGGCAAAAGACTTTGTCCTTTTCTATCTCGGCGTGGTTGGCACTGTGCTAATTCTATGCTTAAAGATTTTGATAGAAAAACAGACATTTGAGGTGAGCAGATCTAGAGTGTCGCTGATGTTGAGAGTGCTCCATACAGGAGCTGCTTTCGACCTAAACTTGAGAACTACCCAGAGTTCTCTGCTTCTTTTTTGCATACTTTATTCCTCACTCTATGCCTGAAAGGGTATTTCATTGACTTATACTGGGTGCTCCCTTGTGTCTGGACAAAGCTATACCTCTCTGAAGAGCTCTAGTTAGAGCGAAACACTGTGTCAGGGGTTGCTTTTACTTATTTCAGGTTGGCTTGATTGGTATTTTACCCATTCAAAGCTGTACTACTGTGCCTGGAGTGGTAATTTGCTTTTATCATTTTACAGATCGGCAAGGACAGCACTGTGCTAGTCCTATGCTTAAAGACTTTGCTGTACAAATGGCAAAAGACTTGTCCTTTTCTATCTCGGCGGGGATGGCACTGTGCTAATCCTATGCTTAAAGATTTTGATAGAAAAACAGACATTTGAGGTGAGCAGATCTAGAGTGTCGCTGGTGTTGAGAGTGCTCCATACAGAAGCTGCTTTCCACCTAATCTTGAGAACTACCCAGAGTTCTCTGCTTCTTTTTTGCATAATTTATTCGTCACTCTATGCCGGAAAGGGTATTTCATTGACTTATACTGGGTGCTCCCTTGTGTCTGGACAAAGCTATACCTCTCTGAAGAGCTCTAGTTAGAGCGAAACACTGTGTCAGGGGTTGCTTTTACTCATTTCAGGTTGGCTTGATTGGTATTTTACCCATTCAAAGCTGTAATACTGTGCCCGGAGTGGTAATTGGCTTTTGTCTATTTACAGATCGGCAAGGACAGCACTGTGCTAGTCCTATGCTTAAAGACTTTGCTGTACAAATGGCAAAAGACTTTGTCCTTTTCTATCTCGGCGTGGTTGGCACTGTGCTAATCCTATGCTTAAATATTTTGATAGAAAAACAGACATTTGAGGTGAGCAGGTCTAGAGTGTCGCTGGTGTTGAGAGTGCTCCATACAGGAGCTGCTTTCCACCTAAACTTGAGAACTACCCAGAGTTCTCTGCTTCTTTTTTGCATAATTTATTCGTCACTCTATGCCTGAAAGGGTATTTCTTTGAATTATACTGGGTGCTCCCTTGTGTCTGGACAAAGCTATACCTCTCTGAAGAGCTCTAATTAGAGTGAAACACTGTGTCAGGGGTTGCTTTTCCTCATTTCAGGTTGGCTTGTTTGGTATTTTACCAATTCAAAGATGTAATACTGTGCCTGGAGTGGTAATTGGCTTTTTTCATTTTACAGCTCGGCAAGGACAGCTCTGTGCTAATCCTATGCTTAAAGACTTTGCTGTACAAAAGGCAAAAGACTTTGTCCTTTTCTATCTCGGCGTGGATGGCACTGTGCTAATCCTATGCTTAAAGATTTTGATAGAAAAACAGACATTTGAGGTGAGCAGATCTAGAGTGTCGCTGGTGTTGAGAGTGCTCCATACAGAAGCTGCTTTCCACCTAATCTTGAGAACTACCCAGAGTTCTCTGCTTCTTTTTTGCATAATTTATTCGTCACTCTATGCCTGAAAGGGTATTTTTTTGACTTATACTGGGTGCTCCCTTGTGTCTGGACAAAGCTATACCTCTCTGAAGAGCTCTAGTTAGAGCGAAACACTGTGTCAGGGGTTGCTTTTACTCATTTCAGGTTGGCTTGATTGGTATTTTACCCATTCAAAGCTGTAATACTGTGCCCGGAGTGGTAATTGGCTTTTGTCTATTTACAGATCGGCAAGGACAGCACTGTGCTAGTCCTATGCTTAAAGACTTTGCTGTACAAATGGCAAAAGACTTTGTCCTTTTCTATCTCGGCGTGGTTGGCACTGTGCTAATCCTATGCTTAAATATTTTGATAGAAAAACAGACATTTGAGGTGAGCAGGTCTAGAGTGTCGCTGGTGTTGAGAGTGCTCCATACAGGAGCTGCTTTCCACCTAAACTTGAGAACTACCCAGAGTTCTCTGCTTCTTTTTTGCATAATTTATTCGTCACTCTATGCCTGAAAGGGTATTTCTTTGAATTATACTGGGTGCTCCCTTGTGTCTGGACAAAGCTATACCTCTCTGAAGAGCTCTAATTAGAGTGAAACACTGTGTCAGGGGTTGCTTTTCCTCATTTCAGGTTGGCTTGTTTGGTATTTTACCAATTCAAAGATGTAATACTGTGCCTGGAGTGGTAATTGGCTTTTTTCATTTTACAGCTCGGCAAGGACAGCTCTGTGCTAATCCTATGCTTAAAGACTTTGCTGTACAAAAGGCAAAAGACTTTGTCCTTTTCTATCTCGGCGTGGATGGCACTGTGCTAATCCTATGCTTAAAGATTTTGATAGAAAAACAGACATTTGAGGTGAGCAGATCTAGAGTGTCGCTGGTGTTGAGAGTGCTCCATACAGAAGCTGCTTTCCACCTAATCTTGAGAACTACCCAGAGTTCTCTGCTTCTTTTTTGCATAATTTATTCGTCACTCTATGCCTGAAAGGGTATTTTTTTGACTTATACTGGGTGCTCCCTTGTGTCTGGACAAAGCTATACCTCTCTGAAGAGCTCTAATTAGAGCGAAACACTGTGTCAGGGGTTGCTTTTACTCATTTCAGGTTGGCTTGATTGGTATTTTACCCATTCAAAGCTGTACTACTGAGCCTGGAGTGGTAATTGGCTTTTGTCATTTTACAGCTTGGCAAGGACAGCACTGTGCTAGTCCAATGCTTAAAGACTTTGCTGTTCAAATGGCAAAAGACTTGTCCTTTTCTATCTCGGCGTGGATGGCACTGTGCTAATCCTATGCTTAAAGATTTAGATAGAAAAACAGACATTTGAGGTGAGCAGATCTAGAGTGTCGCTGGTGTTGAGAGTGCTCAATACCGGAGCTGCTTTCCACCTAAACTTGAGAACTACCCAGAGTTCTCTGCTTCTTTTTTGCATAATTTATTCGTCACTCTATGCCTGAAAGGGTATTTCTTTGACTTATACTGGGTGCTCCCTTGTGTCTGGACAAAGCTATACCTCTCTGAAGACCTCTAATTAGAGCGAAACACAGTGTCAGTGGTTGTTTTTACTCATTTCAGGTTGGTTTGATTGGTATTTTACCAATTCAAAGCTGTAATACTGTGCCTGAAGTGGTAATTGGCTTTTGTCATTTTACAGATCGGCAAGGACAGCACTGTGCTAGTCCTATCCTTAAAGACTTTGCTGTACAAATGGCAAAAGACTTTGTCCTTTTCTATCTCGGCGTGGTTGGCACTGTGCTAATCCTATGCTTAAAGATTTTGATAGAAATACAGACATTTGAGGTGAGCAAATCGAGAGTGTCGCTGGTGTTGAGAGTGCTCCATACAGGAGCTGCTTTCCACCTAAACTTGAGAACTACCCAGAGTTCTCTGCTTCTTTTTTGCATATTTTATTCGTCACTCTATGCCTGAAAGGGTATTTCTTTGACTTATACTGGGTGCTCCCTTGTGTATGGACAAAGCTATACTTCTCTGAAGAGCTCTAATTAGAGTGAAACACTGTGTCAGGGGTTGCTTTTCCTCATTTCAGGTTGGCTTGTTTGGTATTTTACCAATTCAAAGATGTAATACTGTGCCTGGAGTGGTAATTGGCTTTTGTCATTTTACAGCTCGGCAAGGACAGCACTGTGCTAATCCTATGCTTAAAGACTTTGCTGTACAAATGGCAAAAGACTTTGTCCTTTTCTATCTCGGCGTGGATGGCACTGAGCTAATCCAATGCTTAAAGATTTTGGTAGAAAAACCGACATTTGAGGTGAGCAGATCTCGAGTGTCGCTGATGTTGAGAGTGCTCCATACAGGAGCTGCTTTAGACCTAAACTTGAGAACTACCCAGAGTTCTCTGCTTCTTTTTTGCATAATTTATTCGTCACTCTATGCCTGAAAGGGTATTTCATTGACTTATACTGGGTGCTCCCTTGTGTCTGGACAAAGCTATACCTCTCTGAAGAGCTCTAATTAGAGCGAAACACTGTGTCAGGGGTTGCTTTTACTCATTTCAGGTTGGCTTGATTGGTATTTTACCTATTCAAAGCTGTAATACTGTGACTGGAGTGGTAATTGGCTTTTGTCATTTTACAGCTCGGCAAGGACAGCACTGTGCTAGTCCTATGCTTAAAGACTTTGTTGTACAAATGGCAAAATACTTTGTCCTTTTCTATCTCGGCGTGGTTGGCACTGTGCTAATTCTATGCTTAAAGATTTTGATAGAAAAACAGACATTTGAGGTGAGCAGATCTAGAGTGTCGCTGATGTTGAGAGTGCTCCATACAGGAGCTGCTTTCGACCTAAACTTGAGAACTACCCAGAGTTCTCTGCTTCTTTTTTGCATACTTTATTCCTCACTCTATGCCTGAAAGGGTATTTCATTGACTTATACTGGGTGCTCCCTTGTGTCTGGACAAAGCTATACCTCTCTGAAGAGCTCTAATTAAAGTGAAACTATGTGTCAGGGGTTGCTTTTACTCATTTCAGGTTGGCTTGATTGGTATTTTACCCATTAAAAGCTGTACTACTGTGCCTGGAGTGGTAATTTGCTTTTGTCATTTTACAGATCGGCAAGGACAGCACTGTGCTAGTCCTATGCTTAAAGACTTTGCTGTACAAATGGCAAAAGACTTGTCCGTTTCTATCTCGGCGTGGATGGCACTGTGCTAATCCTATGCTTAAAGATTTTGATAGAAAAACAGACATTTGAGGTGAGCAGATCTAGAGTGTCGCTGGTGTTGAGAGTGCTCCATTCAGAAGCTGCTTTCCACCTAATCTTGAGAACTACCCAGAGTTCTCTGCTTCTTTTTTGCATAATTTATTCGTCACTCTATGCCTGAAAGGGTATTTCATTGACTTATACTGGGTGCTCCCTTGTGTCTGGACAAAGCTATACCTCTCTGAAGAGCTCTAGTTAGAGCGAAACACTGTGTCAGGGGTTGCTTTTACTCATTTCAGGTTGGCTTGATTGGTATTTTACCCATTCAAAGCGGTAATACTGTGCCTGGAGTGGTAATTGGCTTTTGTCTATTTACAGATCGGCAAGGACAGCACTGTGCTAGTCCTATGCTTAAAGACTTTGCTGTACAAATGGCAAAAGACTTTGTCCTTTTCTATCTCGGCGTGGTTGGCACTGTGCTAATCCTATGCTTAAATATTTTGATAGAAAAACAGACATTTGAGGTGAGCAGATCTAGAGTGTCGCTGGTGTTGAGAGTGCTCCATACAGGAGCTGCTTTTCACCTAAACTTGAGAACTACCCAGAGTTCTCTGTTTCTTTTTTGCATAATTTATTCGTCACTCTATGCCTGAAAGGGTATTTCTTTGACTTATACTTGGTGCTCCCTTGTGTTTGGACAAAGCTATACCTCTCTGAAGAGCTCTAATTAGAGCGAAACACTTTGTCAGGAGTTGCTTTTACTCATTTCAGGTTGGCTTGATTGGTATTTTACCAATTCAAAGCTGTAATACTGTGCCTGGAGTGATAATTGGCTTTTGTCATTTTTACAGCTTGGCAAGGACAGCATTGTGCTAGTCCTATGCCTAAAGACTTTGCTGTACAAATGGCAAAAGACTTTGTCCTTTTCTATCTCGGCGTGGATGGCACTGAGCTAATCCAAAGCTTAAAGATTTTGGTAGAAAAACCGACATTTGAGGTGAGCAGATCTGGAGTGTCGCTGATGTTGAGAGTGCTACATACAGGAGCTGCTTTCGACCTAAACTTGAGAACTACCCAGAGTTCTCTGCTTCTTTTTTGCATAATTTATTCGTCATTCTATGCCTGAAAGGGTATTTCATTGACTTATACTGGGTGCTCCCTTGTGTCTGGACAAAGCTATACCTCTCTGAAGAGCTCTAATTAGAGAGAAACACTGTGTCAGGGGTTGCTTTTACTCATTTCAGGTTGGCTTGATTGGTATTTTACCTATTCAAAGCTGTAATACTGTGCCTGGAGTGGTAATTGGCTTTTGTCATTTTACAGCTCGGCAAGGACAGCACTGTGCTAGTCCTATGCTTAAAGACTTTGCTGTACAAATGGCAAAAGACTTTGACCTTTTCTATTTCGGTGTAGTGGGCACTGTGCTAATCCTATGCTTACAGATTTTGATAGAAAAACAGACATTTGAGGAGAGCAGATCTAGAGTGTCGCTGGTGGTGAGAGTGCTCCATACAGGAGCTGCTTTCCACCTAAACTTGAGAACTACCCAGAGTTCTCTGCTTCTTTTTTGCATAATTTATTCGTCACTCTATGCCTGAAAGGGTATTTCATTGACTTATACTGGGTGCTCCCTTGTGTCTGGACAAAGCTATACCTCTCTGAAGAGCTCTAATTAGAGCGAAACACTGTGTCAGGGGTTGCTTTTACTCATTTCAGGTTGGCTTGATTGGTATTTTACCAATTCAAAGCTGTAATACTGTGTCTGGAGTGGTAATTGTCTTTTGTCAATTTACAGCTCGGCAAGGAGAGCAGTGTGCTAGTCCTATGCTTAAAGACTTTGCTGTACAAATGGCAAAAGACTTTGTTCTTTTCTATCTCGGCGTGGTTGGCACTGTGCTAATCCTATGCTTAAAGATTTTGATAGAAAAACAGACATTTGAGGTGAGCAGATCTAGAGTGTCGCTGGTGTTGAAAGTGCTCCATACAGGAGCTGCTTTCCACCTAAACTTGAGAACTACCCAGAGTTCTCTGCTTCTTTTTTTGCATAATTTATTCGTCACTCTATGCCTGAAAGGGTATTTCTTTGACTTATACTGGGTGCTCCCTTGTGTCTGGACAAAGCTATACCTCTCTGAAGAGCTCTAATTAGAGCAAACCACTTTGTCAGGGGTTGCTTTTACTCATTTCAGGTTGGCTTGATTGGTATTTTACCTATTCAAAGCTGTAATACTGTGCCTGGAGTGGTAATTGGCTTTTGTCATTTTACAGCTCGGCAAGGACAGCACTGTGCTAGTCCTATGCTTAAAGACTTTGCTGTACAAATGGCAAAAGACTTTGACCTTTTCTATTTTGGTGTAGTGGGCACTGTGCTAATCCTATGCTTATAGATTTTGATAGAAAAACAGACATTTGAGGTGAGCAGATCTAGAGTGTCGCTAGTGTTGAGAGTGCTCCATTCAGAAGCTGCTTTCCACCTAATCTTGAGAACTACCCAGAGTTCTCTGCTTCTTTTTTGCATAATTTATTCGTCACTCTATGCCTGAAAGGGTATTTCATTGACTTATACTGGGTGCTCCCTTGTGTCTGGACAAAGCTATACCTCTCTGAAGAGCTCTAGTTACAGCGAAACACTGTGTCAGAGGTTGCTTTTACTCATTTCAGGTTGGCTTGATTGGTATTTTACCCATTCAAAGCGGTAATACTGTGCCTGGAGTGGTAATTGGCTTTTGTCTATTTACAGATCGGCAAGGACAGCACTGTGCTAGTCCTATGCTTAAAGACTTTGCTGTACAAATGGCAAAAGACTTTGTCCTTTTCTATCTCGGCGTGGTTGGCACTGTGCTAATTCTATGCTTAAAGATTTTGATAGAAAAACAGACATTTGAGGTGAGCAGATCTAGAGTGTCGCTGGTGTTGAGAGTGCTCCATACAGGAGCTGCTTTCCACCTAAACTTGAGAACTACCCAGAGTTCTCTGTTTCTTTTTTGCATAATTTATTCGTCACTCTATGCCTGAAAAGGTATTTCTTTGACTTATACTGGGTGCTCCCTTGTGTCTGGACAAAGCTATACCTCTCTGAAGAGCTCTAATTAGAGTGAAACACTGTGTCAGGGGTTGCTTTTCCTCATTTCAGGTTGGCTTGTTTGGTATTTTACCAATTCAAAGATGTAATACTGTGCCTGGAGTGGAAATTGGCTTTTGTCATTTTACAGCTCGGCAAGGACAGCACTGTGCTAATCCTATGCTTAAAGACTTTGCTGTACAAATGGCAAAAGACTTTGTCCTTTTCTATCTCGGCGTGGATGGCACTGTGCTAATCCTATGCTTAAAGATTTTGATAGAAAAACAGACATTTGAGGTGAGCAGATCTAGAGTAACGCTGGTGTTGAGAGTGCTCCATACAGGATCTGCTTTCCACCTAAACTTGAAAACTACCCAGAGTTCTCTGCTTCTTTTTTGCATAATTCATTCGTCACTCTATGCCTGAAAGGGTATTTCTTTGACTTATACTTGGTGCTCCCTTGTGTTTGGACAAAGCTATACCTCTCTGAAGAGCTCTAATTAGAGCGAAACACTTTGTCAGGAGTTGCTTTTACTCATTTCAGGTTGGCTTGATTGGTATTTTACCAATTCAAAGCTGTAATACTGTGCCTGGAGTGATAATTGGCTTTTGTCATTTTTACAGCTCGGCAAGGACAGCATTGTGCTAGTCCTATGCCTAAAGACTTTGCTGTACAAATGGCAAAAGACTTTGTCCTTTTCTATCTCGGCGTGGATGGCACTGAGCTAATCCAATGCTTAAAGATTTTGGTAGAAAAACCGACATTTGAGGTGAGCAGATCTAGAGTGTCGCTGATGTTGAGAGTGCTACATACAGGAGCTGCTTTCGACCTAAACTTGAGAACTACCCAGAGTTCTCTGCTTCTTTTTTGCATAATTTATTCGTCATTCTATGCCTGAAAGGGTATTTCATTGACTTATACTGGGTGCTCCCTTGTGTCTGGACAAAGCTATACCTCTCTGAAGAGCTCTAATTAGAGAGAAACACTGTGTCAGGGGTTGCTTTTACTCATTTCAGGTTGGCTTGATTGGTATTTTACCTATTCAAAGCTGTACTACTGTGCCTGGAGTGGTAATTGGCTTTTGTCATTTTACAGCTCGGCAAGGACAGCACTGTGCTAGTCCTATGCTTAAAGACTTTGCTGTACAAATGGCAAAAGACTTTGACCTTTTCTATTTCGGTGTAGTGGGCACTGTGCTAATCCTATGCTTACAGATTTTGATAGAAAAACAGACATTTGAGGTGAGCAGATCTAGAGTGTCGCTGGTGGTGAGAGTGCTCCATACAGGAGCTGCTTTCCACCTAAACTTGAGAACTACCCAGAGTTCTCTGCTTCTTTTTTGCATAATTTATTCGTCACTCTATGCCTGAAAGGGTATTTCATTGACTTATACTGGGTGCTCCCTTGTGTCTGGACAAAGCTATACCTCTCTGAAGAGCTCTAATTAGAGCGAAACACTGTGTCAGGGGTTGCTTTTACTCATTTCAGGTTGGCTTGATTGGTATTTTACCAATTCAAAGCTGTAATACTGTGTCTGGAGTGGTAATTGTCTTTTGTCAATTTTCAGCTCGGCAAGGACAGCAGTGTGCTAGTCCTATGCTTAAAGACTTTGCTGTACAAATGGCAAAAGACTTTGTTCTTTTCTATCTCGGCGTGGTTGGCACTGTGCTAATCCTATGCTTAAAGATTTTGATAGAAAAACAGACATTTGAGGTGAGCAGATCTAGAGTGTCGCTGGTGTTGAGAGTGCTCCATACAGGAGCTGCTTTCCACCTAAACTTGAGAACTACCCAGAGTTCTCTGCTTCTTTTTTTGCATAATTTATTCGTCACTCTATGCCTGAAAGGGTATTTCTTTGACTTATACTGGGTGCTCCCTTGTGTCTGGACAAAGCTATACCTCTCTGAAGAGCTCTAATTAGAGCAAACCACTTTGTCAGGGGTTGCTTTTACTCATTTCAGGTTGGCTTGATTGGTATTTTACCTATTCAAAGTTGTAATACTGTGCCTGGAGTGGTAATTGGCTTTTGTCATTTTACAGCTCGGTAAGGACAGCACTGTGCTAGTCCTATGCTTAAAGACTTTGCTGTACAAATGGCAAAAGACTTTGACCTTTTCTATTTCGGTGTAGTGGGCACTGTGCTAATCCTATGCTTACAGATTTTGATAGAAAAACAGACATTTGAGGTGAGCAGATCTAGAGTGTCGCTGGTGTTGAGAGTGCTCCATACAGGAGCTGCTTTCCACCTAAACTTGAGAACTACCCAGAGTTCTCTGCTTCTTTTTTGCATAATTTAGTCGTCACTCTATGCCTGAAAGGGTATTTCATTGACTTATACTGGGTGCTCCCTTGTGTTTGGACAAAGCTATACCTCTCTGAAGAGCTCTAATTAGAGCGAAACACTGTGTCAGGGGTTGCTTTTACGCATTTCAGGTTGGCTTGATTGGTATTTTACCAATTCAAAGCTGTAATACTGTGTCTGGAGTGGTAATTGGCTTTTGTCAATTTACAGCTCGGCAAGGACAGCACTGTGCTAGTCCTATGCTTAAAGACTTTGCTGTACAAATGGCAAAATACTTTGTTCTTTTCTATCTCAGCGTGGTTGGCACTGTGCTAATCCTATGCTTAAAGATTTTGATAGAAAAACAGACATTTGAGGTGAGCAGATCTAGAGTGTCGCTGGTGTTGAGAGTGCTCCATACAGGAGCTGCTTTCCACCTAAACTTGAGAACTACCCAGAGTTCTCTGCTTCTTTTTTGCATAATGTATTCGTCACTCTATGCCTGAAAGGGTATTTCATTGACTTATACTGGGTGCTCCCTTGTGTCTGGACAAAGCTATACCTCTCTGAAGAGCTCTAATTAGAGCGAAACACTGTGTCAGGGGTTGCTTTTACTCATTTCAGGTTGGCTTGATTGGTATTTTACCAATTCAAAGCTGTAATACTGTGTCTGGAGTGGTATTTGGCTTTTGTCAATTTACAGCTCGGCAAAGACAGCACTGTGCTAGTCCTATGCTTAAAGACTTTGCTGTACAAATGGCAAAAGACTTGTCCTTTTCTATCTTGGCGTGGATGGCACTGTGCTAATCCTATGCTTAAAGATTTTGATAGAAAAACAGACATTTGAGGTGAGCAGATCTAGAGTGTCGCTGGTGTTGAGAGTGCTCCATACAGGAGCTGCTTTCCACCTAAACTTGAGAACTACCCAGAGTTCTCTGCTTCTTTTTTGCATAATTTATTCGTCACTCTATGCCTGAAAGGGTATTTCATTGACTTATACTGGGTGCTCCCTTGTGTCTGGACAAAGCTATACCTCTCTGAAGAGCTCTAATTAGAGCGAAACACTGTGTCAGGGGTTGCTTTTACTCATTTCAGGTTGGCTTGATTGGTATTTTACCAATTCAAAGCTGTAATACTGTGTCTGGAGTGATAATTGGCTTTTGTCATTTTTACAGCTCGGCAAGGACAGCATTGTGCTAGTCCTATGCCTAAAGACTTTGCTGTACAAATGGCAAAAGACTTTGTCCTTTTCTATCTCGGCGTGGATGGCACTGAGCTAATCCAATGCTTAAAGATTTTGGTAGAAAAACCGACATTTGAGGTGAGCAGATCTAGAGTGTCGCTGATGTTGAGAGTGCTACATACAGGAGCTGCTTTCGACCTAAACTTGAGAACTACCCAGAGTTCTCTGCTTCTTTTTTGCATAATTTATTCGTCATTCTATGCCTGAAAGGGTATTTCATTGACTTATACTGGGTGCTCCCTTGTGTCTGGACAAAGCTATACCTCTCTGAAGAGCTCTAATTAGAGAGAAACACTGTGTCAGGGGTTGCTTTTACTCATTTCAGGTTGGCTTGATTGGTATTTTACCTATTCAAAGCTGTAATACTGTGCCTGGAGTGGTAATTGGTTTTTGTCATTTTACAGCTCGGCAAGGACAGCACTGTGCTAGTCCTATGCTTAAAGACTTTGCTGTACAAATGGCAAAAGACTTTGACCTTTTCTATTTCGGTGTAGTGGGCACTGTGCTAATCCTATGCTTACAGATTTTGATAGAAAAACAGACATTTGAGGTGAGCAGATCTAGAGTGTCGCTGGTGGTGAGAGTGCTCCATACAGGAGCTGCTTTCCACCTAAACTTGAGAACTACCCAGAGTTCTCTGCTTCTTTTTTGCATAATTTATTCGTCACTCTATGCCTGAAAGGGTATTTCATTGACTTATACTGGGTGCTCCCTTGTGTCTGGACAAAGCTATACCTCTCTGAAGAGCTCTAATTAGAGCGAAACACTGTGTCAGGGGTTGCTTTTACTCATTTCAGGTTGGCTTGATTGGTATTTTACCAATTCAAAGCTGTAATACTGTGTCTGGAGTGGTAATTGTCTTTTGTCAATTTACAGCTCGGCAAGGACAGCAGTGTGCTAGTCCTATGCTTAAAGACTTTGCTGTACAAATGGCAAAAGACTTTGTTCTTTTCTATCTCGGCGTGGTTGGCACTGTGCTAATCCTATGCTTAAAGATTTTGATAGAAAAACAGACATTTGAGGTGAGCAGATCTAGAGTGTCGCTGGTGTTGAGAGTGCTCCATACAGGAGCTGCTTTCCACCTAAACTTGAGAACTACCCAGAGTTCTCTGCTTCTTTTTTTGCATAATTTATTCGTCACTCTATGCCTGAAAGGGTATTTCTTTGACTTATACTGGGTGCTCCCTTGTGTCTGGACAAAGCTATACCTCTCTGAAGAGCTCTAATTAGAGCAAACCACTTTGTCAGGGGTTGCTTTTACTCATTTCAGGTTGGCTTGATTGGTATTTTACCTATTCAAAGCTGTAATACTGTGCCTGGAGTGGTAATTGGCTTTTGTCATTTTACAGCTCGGCAAGGACAGCACTGTGCTAGTCCTATGCTTAAAGACTTTGCTGTACAAATGGCAAAAGACTTTGACCTTTTCTATTTCGGTGTAGTGGGCACTGTGCTAATCCTATGCTTACAGATTTTGATAGAAAAACAGACATTTGAGGTGAGCAGATCTAGAGTGTCGCTGGTGTTGAGAGTGCTCCATACAGGAGCTGCTTTCCACCTAAACTTGAGAACTACCCAGAGTTCTCTGCTTCTTTTTTGCATAATTTAGTCGTCACTCTATGCCTGAAAGGGTATTTCATTGACTTATACTGGGTGCTCCCTTGTGTTTGGACAAAGCTATACCTCTCTGAAGAGCTCTAATTAGAGCGAAACACTGTGTCAGGGGTTGCTTTTACGCATTTCAGGTTGGCTTGATTGGTATTTTACCAATTCAAAGCTGTAATACTGTGTCTGGAGTGGTAATTGGCTTTTGTCAATTTACAGCTCGGCAAGGACAGCACTGTGCTAGTCCTATGCTTAAAGACTTTGCTGTACAAATGGCAAAATACTTTGTTCTTTTCTATCTCAGCGTGGTTGGCACTGTGCTAATCCTATGCTTAAAGATTTTGATAGAAAAACAGACATTTGAGGTGAGCAGATCTAGAGTGTCGCTGGTGTTGAGAGTGCTCCATACAGGAGCTGCTTTCCACCTAAACTTGAGAACTACCCAGAGTTCTCTGCTTCTTTTTTGCATAATTTATTCGTCACTCTATGCCTGAAAGGGTATTTCATTGACTTATACTGGGTGCTCCCTTGTGTCTGGACAAAGCTATACCTCTCTGAAGAGCTCTAATTAGAGCGAAACACTGTGTCAGGGGTTGCTTTTACTCATTTCAGGTTGGCGTGATTGGTATTTTACCAATTCAAAGCTGTAATACTGTGTCTGGAGTGGTATTTGGCTTTTGTCAATTTACAGCTCGGCAAAGACAGCACTGTGCTAGTCCTATGCTTAAAGACTTTGCTGTACAAATGGCAAAAGACTTTGTCCTTTTCTATCTCGGCGTGGTTGGCACTGTGCTAATCCTATGCTTAAAGATTTTGATAGAAAAACCGACATTTGAGGTGAGCAGACCTAGAGTGTCGCTGATGTTAAGAGTGCTCCATACAGGAGCTGCTTTAGACCTAAACTTGAGAACTACCCAGAGTTCTCTGCTTCTTTTTTGCATAATTTATTCGTCACTCTATGCCTGAAAGGGTATTTCATTGACTTATACTGGGTGCTCCCTTGTGTCTGGACAAAGCTATACCTCTCTGAAGAGCTCTAATTAGAGCAAAACACTGTGTCAGGGGTTGCTTTTACTCATTTCAGGTTGGCTTGATTGGTATTTTACGCATTCAAAGCTGTACTACTGTGCCTGGAGTGGTAATTTGCTTTTGTCATTTTACAGATCGGCAAGGACAGCACTGTGCTAGTCCTATGCTTAAAGACTTTGCTGTACAAATGGCAAAAGACTTGTCCTTTTCTATCTCGGCGTGGATGGCACTGTGCTAATCCTATGCTTAAAGATTTTGATAGAAAAACAGACATTTGAGGTGAGCAGATCTAGAGTGTCGCTGGTGTTGAGAGTGCTCCATACAGGAGCTGCTTTCCACCTAAACTTGAGAACTACCCAGAGTTCTCTGCTTCTTTTTTGCATAATTTATTCGTCACTCTATGCCTGAAAGGGTATTTCATTGACTTATACTGGGTGCTCCCTTGTGTCTGGACAAAGCTATACCTCTCTGAAGAGCTCTAATTAGAGCGAAACACTGTGTCAGGGGTTGCTTTTACTCATTTCAGGTTGGCTTGATTGGTATTTTACCAATTCAAAGCTGTAATACTGTGTCTGGAGTGTTATTTGGCTTTTGTCAATTTACAGCTCGGCAAAGACAGCTCTGTGCTAATGAGGAAATATGAATTTTTATGATCGATTGTGTCCCCTATCTTAGACCCCAACGGCTCCATGTGCATGCTACAAGTACATGTATGTTCCCTCCACTTCAAGCTATGAAGACGCAAATACCTATGCGTCCAACGTCAACATGTCCTCTTTCAGATCCACCATGAATGGGTCGAATATTCCGTTCCTAAGTATGCCTTGCCACCGTCTTTATATGGTATACTTTTCACGTTTTCCAGCTCTGGCAAGGTAGGCCCTGAATTCTGCCATCGAGCTTTTTCTGCCTTCTGCCTCTGAATGCTCCAGCCTGGACCTGTATCTGTATCCATGACCTTTGTCTTACTTCCTGCGCGGCTAACGGTGCCTGGCCCGGCCTGTTGCCTGCCAAAGACTGTATTCATCCTTCAAGTTATCTGCTCCGCTCCTCGAGAAATGCATTCCTGTCTAGTAGTTTAGGTACACATCCTTCCAGCTACAGAGCAAAGGGCCCGGCCTTACTGTCTCCGTGCAAGTAATTCATGGCTTCTGTTGCCATGGTAGGCCCATGCCCCCTCGCATCCCATGTAGACACGTAGACGCTTATACACGCACGAGTAGTTAGTATAGGATAGCCTCTGCCTGAGAGACCTTTCCTTCCAGATAATACAGTTCCTTAAACACAAGATATTAGATACGATTTGGGATTAGGTTGTTCTGACATCCCAGACTTCTGTCTCCTCATGTTGGGCTAAATGTCAAGTCCCCTTCACCCACCAGTTACACGTCAATCACACGTCATGCTACTGTGCGCGCATCTCTGCCAAGTATTTCTGCTGATTTTGCAGGATTCTCTTATGGATCCACCCACTTGTGTCATCATCATAATGACGTTTCTAGTACACGCCCTCATGCACGCCTATTGTAACGCCTTTTCATTACGTATGTGTATCCTTATCTCTCTTCTCAGCTGTCACGCCTTCTGCATATGTCTTCACTGTAATGCATTTACTATATATATGACAACCTGTCAATAAAATTGCGCTCTATCCCTTCCCGAACCTTAGTGGTGACGGAATACGATTGCCTGGTTCGAACCAATTCCTTTGTAAGGAATAAACCCATTTTATAACCTCAAATACCACGGATTCTGCCTCTTATTTTTACTGAGTTATTCTTATTGAATTTTTACCGCATAAATTAAGTCTAGGTAATTAAATTTACCACATAATTGGCGCCCGAACAGGGACACCTCTCACACCCCACGCGCCGGAGGTGCGTTGCAGACCCGGTCTCCTGCCACAGCCGGACGGACGACTACGCGTACCTGCAGGATTTCCTGTATCTCCCTCAGGCCAACGGGGGTGACTGAGGCTGCGATCAACACCCAGACGAGGCGGTGAGGAGTGCGGAGAATCCCGACCAGAGCCTAGCTGAGAGAGCAAGATCCGAGGTATACAGAGGCCCACCAGATTCCGAAGTTCCGAAGTATCTAAGTCACGAGTCGAGTCCAGTCCAGTTTGGTCTAGTCCAGTCCAGACTTCCGAGGCCTTCTGTTCCGTTCCGTGCTTCCCGGTGAGTACCGTTGCTGGGGACGCATCTAGACGTGCACATTGGTTTGTGCCGGTCAAGACGGGTTTGGGTACACAGACCTGGTCTGCACTGTTTTAGCAGTGTATCTGTACTGTTTAGCAGTATATCTAGTATTATGCAGTTAACTAGTTTTATTCTAATTATTATTGTTCGTTCTAAAATGTTTTAACATGTTTTAAATGTCGTGGTATGAGTGATTGTTCGATCTTCATTACTGTGTTTATTGTATTAAGTGTGTTCAAGTCCGAGTAAGAATCAAGTAGCAAGGTTTAAGATGCCGTTATTCTCGAAATTAAGACAGATAAAAACTAGAAAAGGGATACTCGAAGAAGCCGTTCCCATTCCACCTAGGGACACTCCAGGGTACTTTATGTACCATAAGCATGGCCTAGATGCCGTATTATATCTCGAATTGTGGGTAGACTACACCAAGGATTTAGCAGAGAATCAGAGATGGCCCGTTGCTGGGACATGGGATGCAGATTGCATCATGAGAGTAGAAGAAGCATTATGGAAAAAGAAAGCCAGACAATCACAGAAAGATGCCATTGAATTATGGCGTAAAGAATCGCACAGACGCACAGAGAAAGCGCTCAGAAAAGAAGAGAAAAGTAGGGAGGATTCAGAAAAAGCCCGAGAAAATATATTAATTGAGGAAGGTATCCGAGTAAAAGCAGAACAAGTAGACAGACAACGAAACACTCTTAACTTTTTCTTTTTTTTTTGTGGAAAACCTTTATTTAAAAACAGGACACAGCTATTCAGCCGACAACCCGGAGGTTCGGCAGCATCGATGATTAGAAACAGTGATGCGTCCCCAGTAAAGTACAAAGAGAAGTGCAAAGGTTCAATTTTAAACAAACACAAAAAGCACAGCAAACCCCAGCAAGGCAAGAACATTAGAAAACCATGGTGAGAGCCCCCAGGGGAGGCCGGACCCCACTCATCTACCGGTTACAAGATAGTGTAAGGAGGAAGAGGGGGGACAGCAGAGGCCCAAATAGTTCACAAACCAGACTGTGCTGGAAAGAAGGTCAGGGGGAAAGCTGTTCCTTGGGCGGTTCCAGATCAGGGGCAAGGCATATTCCCCCCCTGTATTGATTCCACCGCCCCCAGATGGCGTGCCACTTCCGGGGGCGGCCTCTAGAGCAGTAGACTGTCTTCTCCCTAAACATGCTCCAGTCCATGTTCTCTTTCCACGCAGTCAGTGTGTGGGGCCCCGAGGAGCCCCACAATCGCGCGATATCCCTCTTAGCGACCATGTTACCCAGTGTCACCCATTGGGTCCACGCCTCATCGAGATCAGTGGGCCCCCAGATATTCAGGAGACAGCACCGCGCCTCCGGCTGCAGAGCAATGCCTGTCACCTCCCCCATTACTGCATGGACTCCCCTCCAGAATTCCACAATGACACCACACTCCCAAATGATGTGCAGGAAAGTACCCACCATACCACACCCCCTCCTGCACAGGCCGTCCTCCGAGAACCCCATGTGGACCAGCCTTGGCCCCGTCACATACACTCGGTGCAGTATTTTAAGCTGCACCAGCCTCAGGCGCGACGGGATCGTGACCTCCTTAGGGGAAGAAACAGCAGACTGCCAATCCTCATCATCTAACTCGAGGCCATCCCTAGTCCACTGGTCCCTCAGCCCCAGAAGCATGTCCGCCCGGACGTTTATAAGTTTCTTATATATGAGCGAGATCGTGCTTTCGGGCATGTGGCCATCAAGGACCCGGTCCTCCAAGGGAGAGGACTCAGGCACCTTCTCACCCTCCACGAGGACTGATCGGAGGGCGTGGCGCATCTGAATATATCTGAAATACTCGGAGGGCCCCAGCTCATACTCAGTCTGCAACTCCTCAAAGGACTTCACCTTCCCCTTATGCAGCACATCACCCACCCTAGAGATGCCAATCAGGTCCCACTTATCAAAGCCTTTTGAATGCCAAAGCCTTCCCAATCTCTCCGATTCAAACAACGGGGTAGCGAGGGTGAGCTTATCCTTCCAGCCCAGCGAGTCAGTTGCCATCTTCCACACCCGTACTGCCACAGCGGTGGGCCCCGTGAGGGACGAGTCTAGGGATCGCGAGTACAACGCCCTGTAATAGTTACCACTACGCAGCAACCACCTGTCCATGGCATACCCAGGGCTGAGAGCAGGGCCATAAAGCCCATGATTGATCGCGCTCAGCTGTGTGGCCCAATAGTACCGACGGATATCTGGGAGCGCAATGCCCCCGTCGTACCATGGAAGCGTCAGCTTTGCAATAGCAATTCGCGGCCGCCCATCCCACAGCAACGTCCGTTGGAGGCCTTCGACCTCCCGAAAGTATTTGGCCGGCACCCAATCCAAGGTATTCTGTAAGGCGTAGAGAAAGCGGGGGAGAGACATCATTTTGAACAGGGCCGCACGCCCGACGAGGGAGAGCAGCAGCCTCCGCCAACCTTCAACATCGCGCCTCAGGCGTGCCAGGGGGGGGAGCAGATTCTTCTCATAGCGCACAGCCGAGTCCATGGAGATAAAGATCCCCAAGTACACGAAACCCTGCCGGGCGATCTGTATCGAACATGTTCTAGGGATCGGTGGAACCTCGCCACTAAGAACATACAAGTACGATTTGCTCCAATTGATGACGAGACCCGAGTTCCTACCAAAAGTTGTGAGTACGTCACAGACCACTATAAGTGATTTCTTGGGCGAGGCAAGATACAACAGGATATCATCGGCATAGAGCGAAATACGGTCCTCGTGTTCAGGCGACCACCGAAGGCCCCGTATATCCGGGTGCCAACGTATCCACGCGGCCAGCGGCTCAAGGGCGAGGGCGAACAACAGAGGCGACAGGGGGCAACCCTGCCGAGTACACCTTCCAAGCTGAAACGGAGTCGACGCCCGACCATTCACCACCACACTAGCTAGCGGCCCCTCGTACAGCAAGCTCACCCAGCTCACAAAACCGCTGCCGAAACCGAACTTGGCCAGCACGGCCCACAAGTATGCCCACTCCACCGTGTCAAAGGCCATCGTGGCATCAAGAGACGCCACAATAGCCGGTTCACGCAACGTGCCCGCCCTGGCGATTACGCCATGAAGACGCCTAAGATTCAGCGCTGTGTTTCGGTGCGGGATGAAGCCGGATTGATCCGGGTGGACTAAGTCGCCAAGTACCCTAATCAAACGGGTCGCCAGGAGTTTAGCCAGAATTTTCGGCTCCGCGTTAAGAAGTGAAATAGGCCGATATGAGGCGCACTTATCGCGGGGTTTACCCTCTTTGTGTATGACCACAATCGACGCCAGTCGCTGATCCAACGGGAGGGCCCCACCCCCCGCGCCTCCAAAAACATGGCGCGCAGGTGAGGGGCGACCCTATCCGGGAACAGCTTGTACAGGTCGATCGGCAAGCCGTTCGGTCCCGAGGCCTTACCCGAGTTTAACGTGCGGATAGCCCCCGCCACCTCGTCGACCGTTATTTCACCATCTAGATCGTCCCTATCTATAGCAGAGAGGCAGGGCAACTCGATATCACGGAGGAGGTCACACGAGTCCTCGGTTGGCCTATCCGACGCAGAGGCATAAACCTTACAGAAATAGTCCGAGAAGCTCTTTACAATCCCCTCAGGTTCCACAATCACCTCTCCCCTCTCTCCCGTCAACTCTGGCACCACTCTATTAACCCGTTCTTTTTTGTCCAGCCACGCCAGGAGTTTCCCTGCCTTATCACCAACATCATACAGTCGGCCCTGCTGTTCCCTACTGAGGGTCTTAGCGGCGTTCGTCACCAGGTCTTTATACTCAGTTTGCTTCAAACAAAGCTCATGCAGTGAGGACTCTGTAACCTCCTCCTCCATCGCTCCCTCCAGAGCCGCGATCTCCTCCTCCACCTGCAGAATCTCACCATCTCTACGCCTCTTGGCAGCCACTACTAGGGAGAGGGCCTCCCCCCGAAGCACGGTCTTAAAAGCTTCCCACAGCGACACTGCCGAGTCAACGGTTCCCTGATTGTCCTTGAAAAAAATTTCTACCTTCTTTACCAGGGCACTGCGCATCTTGGGGTCTCGGAAATACCAAGGGTTGATAGGGGCCACCCTTCCTCCTCCCTCCGGACCTAGATCCAGCCGGATCCACACTGGCGAGTGGTCAGATATACCGCGCGCCATGTGCCTCGCCTCGGATACCAACGATGCATGCGCGGCCAGAGTGAGCAGGTAATCAATCCTGGAGAGGCTACCATGTGCCCCGGAGTGGAACGTGTACTGGCTCTGTGTGGGGTGCCGGAGCCGCCAGCAGTCTATCAGACCAAGCGTGTCTAGGAAGTCTGGAAGCCATTTCTGAGCCCCCCCTGTGTCTCTGGGCGGGTGTCTATCCAGCAGGCCGGAGCAAACAGCGTTGAAATCCCCTCCCACCACAAGCATTCCCCCCGGGAGATCCAGCAGGGCCCTACCCAGATCTGCAAAAGTGGAGGCCTGCAGGGCCGGCGGGACATAAACCGAAACTAAAACCACAGTCCGTCCTTCCCACCGCCCCGCCACCGCCACAAACCTCCCCCTATCATCAACAATGGTGGAGTCCACCTCAAATGGCAACGAAGCTCTAACTAGGATGCCCACACCCCTGGACCCAGATGAGAATCCTGAATGTGCAATGAATTTATACCCCTTCCTATTCAGGGCATAGCACGTATTTCCTATAAGATGCGTCTCCTGCAGCAGGGCAACATCCGGCATTGATCGTTTCAAAAATTGCAAAACAATCCCCCGCTTAATGCGATCCCCCAACCCATTAACATTCCAGCTTATAACACTTAAGTCCCTACCCCCATCCTCAAACGGAAAGAGGCCCACCCCACACCCGAGGAGCCACCATGGAACAGCCCTGGATATAAGCATCATGCCTTGCAGAAATAAACCCCCCAACAACAACCCCAAAATCCCTAAAACTCCCCCCACCCTGCACCCCTGCTGCAGCTTACAAAGCCCCCCCAACTTGCAGTGTGCCTGTCGCCCTACAAAAACAAAAAGTCTACAAAAAGTACCCTAAGGGAGGAAAAGAGCAACCCTCGTCCTCCCGCAACCCTCCACAGTTACTGCACTCTATGCAAGTCTTCAAGTATAGTCAAATCAAGGCAGACCGGCTCCGAGATGTCAGCCCTGCCCATCCCGGCCACTGTCTCCATCCTCGGCTGTGTCGTCCCCCGTCCGCCGCCGGGGCAAAGCGTCCAGCCATTCGTCGGCCATAACAGGAGAGTCAAAAAAGAATGTCCGATCTTCGTGCACCACCCGCAGCCTGGCAGGGAAGAGCATGGCATACTTCAGGTCTCTTTCCCGGAGCCGCCGCTTCACCCCCAGGAAGCCCTGTCTCTGCCTCTGCACCTGCTGGGTGAAGTCCGGATAGAAGTTCACCGACGCGTTCTGGAAGGGGACCGGGCCCGTCACCCTCGATGCTTGCAGAATAGCATCCCGATCTCGAAAGTGAAAGAGCCGGGCCACGATTGGCCTCGGCGGGGCACCCGCCTTAGGCCTCCCGCCCGGCACTCTATGGGCCCTTTCCACCGCAAAGAACTTCCCAAGGCCCTTGGGCTTCAGATGATTGAGGACCAAGTCTTCAACAAGCAGGTCAACCGAAGCCTCATCCGAGGACTCCGGGACCCCGATAACGCGCACATTGTTGCGCCTGGCCCGGCTCTCAAAGTCCTCCAGCCGGCGGGCGACGAGATCACTCTCGGTCCTCAGCTTACGAACCTCGGTCTGCGGTTCCGTAACATCATCAGTGAGGCCCGTGGTCTTGAGGTCCAAGTTCTTAACCCGTTCATTCGTTTTGCCCAAGTCCGCACGGATCAGGTTGACATCCACCAAAATGGCATCCACCTTATGCGCCAGGGCCTCAAACTGTCTCCCAATCGAAGTCTGCATCCCTTCGAGCGCGCCCATGACATCCTGCAGGGAGAGCTCCGGGGCCACAGGCGAGTCCTCCTTCTGGGCATCCGGCACCTGGCTCGATCCACTCGGTGATCCCTTTTGCAGAGCATATCGGTCCATGCTGTTGACTTGGGTGTAGGTTCCCCGCCTGGTAGACTTAGGCTTCTGCCGATCCCCTTCCGCTTTGCCCGACATGGTTGACTCCAAGCAGGTCGGTTCAGTTAAGACGGGTCCCTCTCAAGGAGAGGAATAAGGAGTGATCAGTTCTACCGTGGACCGCCAGAGTAGCCTGCAGAGCGTCCCCGGGGTAATAAAGCCATCCAGAGCTCTCCAGTAGCAGGGCCGACAAAGGGAGCGAAATCGAAAGTGAAAGTGCGAGGACCTCCGTCCGACAGTTCACACCTCGCCTGGCCGTTGTTATTCAACTAGGAGTCGGGCATCCAGCCAACTCTAGCTCCTGGCTTCCCCGGGAGATAGGCCGCAATCTTCCTTCAGGTGTAAGTCCGGTTCCCGGTGGACGATCCGACCGCGGGTAGCATCAATCGCCTCCCTGACCAATCATCTACACGATGCCATGCATGCAGACAGGATTAGAGACAGGATAGTCGACGGAGGGCGCGAGGGTCTCGGGAGCTCTAAGCTCACGCGGCCATCTTGGTCAAGCGCTAGGCTCCTCCCCCGAAACACTCTTATGAATGGTATGTATCCTCTTCTGGCCGAGGGTTTACCTAAGGCCACCCTGGAAGTACCGAAAGATCTGCCACCCCCATTGCTTCCGACTAAAGTGCACCCCAAGACTGCAAAGGACATTTTCCTTTCTTCCTATTTAGACGATGTAGCCCCCGAATATGTTAATGCTCCGCCGCCACGCACACCACCTGCTAATGGTGCTCGACTCCGAGATAATCCGCCCCCACTTCCGCAGCAACATACCCCTCCATCCGTTCCAAATCTTCCACCCGTTCCTTCACTTCTCCCTGCATCTATTCTTCCTACCTTACACCCAACGAATCCTTTTGGACCTAGCACCTCAGGAGGTGCGACAGGAAGTTTTCATACGCCGCCATCAGTGCGTCGATTGACTTATAGGGATCTAGCACACCAACGTACACCTCAAACAGCGAATTATGACATACTTAAAGAGCCTCTTACAGATTGCAGATATGATCCAGTACCAGGTAAAGACGACAGAATGATGCTATCATCAGTACGTCTACGACGAGTTGCGAACTATTTAATGATACTACCAGGAATGATTGAACATCTAGACAAAATATATCACTTTGTCCAAACAGGGCAAGGTCCTGAAAGTATTGGCGAAGCCATGGCCTACCAGAAAGTGGACACGCAAAAACTGTTGTTACGCTTCTTTATAAACTGCCTGATAAGACACAGAGATAGGCCAGGTGTAGACGCGGAAGAAATAAGAGCACTTAACAAATGGGGCCAGAATATAGCAGACGGAAAACATGATAAACAGAATAGTATAGAAAGTATGTACCGAAGGATCAGAAAAAAAGTAGAACAAATATGTGAAAAAGAACAGCCTGAAAGAGAAACAGATGCAGATAAAACCGAGTCCTCAGGGGATGAGGAACAACTAGAAATGACAACAGGACGATTACAATTACCAGCTAGAGAAACGATAGCTTATGTAGGAAAAGGAAGATCCTTCAATAATCCAATACGTCCGATACGTCCAGAAAGTAAGAGAATTTTTCAAGCAGCTATGTCAAACCCAAGGACCCCTGAACATTTGTTTCAGGCTACTGATAAAATACTTCAAGAACGAATGGGGTACCATGTACTCGATTCTATGGATGAACAAGAATTAGCCAGGTCAGCAGTACAATGGGCTGACAGTTCTGATAAATATAGTGATGACGCGTTAGTACATACGTTTTTGAATCTTTCACCAGACGAACAGCGTTTAGCTGGTATATACATGATACAACATCTCCTTATATTGTATAAAGGTCAACACTCCGATCCTGGTCCCCTACCTGATATACTGATAGAACTACTCATGAATAAATGGAGAGGTCTAGGTACCGATCTAATTAAAGTAATTCTAGAATATCGGCACAGATATAGTGCCTTTTTGTGTCCAGAACATGATCCAGCTCCCTCCATGGAAAGAAAGACGTATTACATAGACAGACAGAATCCCTTACGCGAAGTACACCCAGTTAGAAATGATGATAATACTTTTAGACGCGTGTTCGTGTACACGCCTATAACTAAAATAGAACTATTGGAAATGAAAAAATTAGTGCCCAGCCATGACAGAGATCCAGCAGGTTTTCACCGTGAAATAAAAGACATGTTACTCATGGGTGATTATACCTATCCTGACATTATGAAAATATTGAAAGTATTATTGCCTGCCGGTATTTACGAGAAACTCAAAGAAAAAGAGTGGGAGGTGGGAGAACAAAAGATTGATTGGACAGCATTAGAAAACGAAGAAAATGCCCGAACTGCAGGCGTAGGGCTTGGAGACAAAACTAAAGCATTACCAGGATTATTAGTACAAGTATTGCCACGTTTATTAACTACGAAAAAGGAAGACTGGGGAGCAATCTCAGCTTGCAAACAGAAACCCGATGAAGACACTAGTGATTTTTATTCCCGATTTGAAAAATGTTTTGGTATTAATAGCGGCCTGAAAGCAAGTAGCGATTCATATCCACATCTTTTTGTAACGAAACTAGTCGAAAACTCCTTGCCGCAGGTTAAGAACAGAGTATTGAAAGTAGAGAGCTCTTGGCAAGCTAATACCCCGTCACAAATGTTACAAATGTTACAGTACCACCAGAATAGAATTAGAGAAGAACAAGAACACGAACAAAGACGTATGAAAGACACGAAAATGAAAATGCTCGTCGCCCAGTCAGTTCCAGCTGACAGTCATAAAAAGGGAGCGACACAGTCCAGTAATTCAGCAGTTCCTGTTAAAGGGACATGCAACTATTGTAAACAGCCAGGTCATTATATAAACGATTGTGCGGTTCTGAAACATAATATCTCTACGGGTAAAACCAAGGAGAGACCACGTCCGCCTAGACAGGATCAGATCCAACAACAAGTACCTCAGAATGTACAGCCTATGCAAGCTGCACAACAGACCGTAGCGGTACCACAGTCACAGCCTATTGCCGCAACACAAAACACGACACAACAGATGTACCAGTATGCACAAAATGACTATCCCGATTATCAGCGATACACATGAAACAGCCTAGAGAGGGAAGTTGGCTTACCCCTTATTGAGGTTCCCGTAGATCAAGAGGGTCCTTATGTACATAGTCAAGTATTAGGGAAAGACAGAAAGTTCTTAATTGATACAGGGGCAAGCAGAACAACTATAAGTCACGACGAGGTTCCAGGGGCACCCCTCTCAGGCTCACAAAATGTTTCCCTTGGATTTTCAGGACAACCTATTGTTAATGAAGTATCGCAACCTCTTCCTCTTGCAGTCGGTCCATTGACACGGACTACAGATCTATTGCTTACAAAATCATGCCCAGAAAACTTGTTAGGTATAAAGACACTGAAAGCTCTAGGAGCTGTAATATGTTGTTCCCCGGAGGGGGTACGACTATTCTTGCGTGACTTTAAAGGTCACTATGTATTTAGAGACATGGATCACAGGTTACAGAATGTCCCTGCGCATTTATGGGCACAAGGCCCCACTGATGTAGGTTGTATGCATATTACACCATATCGAGTCACACTCAAAGCAGGAGTGGTATTACCACGAATTCGACAATACAAGTTACCTCCAGATGCTGTAGTGGCTTTGCTGCAAATCACTGACGAGCTCATTGCACAAGGAGTGGTTGTGGAAACCGACTCAAATGTGTGTAATTCTCCTATAATTCCGGTTCTTAAACGAACTGATCCAAAAGCACCCCCAGTTTATCGATTGATTATTGATCTGCGCGAATTGAATAAATGCATTATACCACAATACCCCGTGGTTCCAGATATCTCTTCATTATTGACAGCTATTGATTCAGAAGCAACGTTCTTTACTGTAATTGACCTCAAGAACGCCTTCTTTAGCGTCCCAATCGATCCGGAAAGCCAATATCTGTTTGGATTTAGTTTAAATGGACGAAGCTTTAAATTTGCACGCGCACCTCAAGGATTTACAGAGAGCCCCAGCATCTATAGCCAAGCACTGAAAAGACAACTTGACAGTATCCACATGCCTGTTAACACTGCACTGCTTCAGTATGTCGATGATCTGCTGATCACCGCCCGAAGTGAACCCGAATGTGAAAAAGCATCACTGACGGTTTTACATTTTCTGGCCGACAAGGGGCACAAGGTGTCCCCTTCGAAGCTGCAATTCTGTGTTCAGCAAGTTGTGTACCTTGGGCACTTGCTGTCCAAGGGGGGAAGACAGCTCACACCTGACCGCATCCAGTTAATTGTAAACATGCCACCACCCAAGACACAAAAGGAGGTGCGGGCCTTCATAGGTCTCACTTCGTACTGTAGACAATGGATTCCCCAATATGCATTTTTAGTAAAGCCACTCATTCAGTTGACAACCCAGGAGGCAGCGACTTCGACTGTCCTCCCTTGGACTCAGGCACATACACAAGCTTTTGAAGACTTAAAGAAAGCCTTATGTCAAGCACCTGTTTTAGCGACACCATGTTACAGTAAGCCTTTTACACTCTTCGTTACAGAACGTGAAGGTACTGCCTTGTCAGTACTCACTCAGGAACAAGCAGGTTCACACAAGCCGTGTGCTTACTTTTCCAGCACATTAGATCCAGTAGCTCAGGCTCTGCCTACATGCCTAAAATCAGTCGCAGCGACAGCTTTAGCGATCAGACAAAGCGATTCCATAGTATTAGGACACCAATTGACAGTGCAAGTTCCACACTCCGTGGAAGTTCTTTTAAACAGAACTCAGACTCAGCACTTGACTATAGCACGACTGACAGGTTACGAATTAACATTGTTTCAGCCACACATAGAAATCAGACGCTGTAGTACATTAAATCCTGCCACACTTTTGCCATTAAGTGGAACAGACCCACTGGCACATGATTGTATTGAAGTCATTACTATTACGACGAAACCCAGACAAGACTTGACAGATGTTCCATTATCAGATCCAGACCTGACACTTTATGTGGATGGTTCATGCATGAGAACAAGTACAGGAGAGTTAGTGGCCGCTTACGCAGTCACGACAGACACCGAAGTTATTGAAACAAATTGTATTGACACATTATCAGCTCAAGCAGCAGAGCTCATCGCTCTGACACAAGCCTGTATTCAAGCCAAAAATAAAAGAGTCAACATATATACAGATTCACGTTATGCATTCGGAGTTGTACACGACTTCGGAGTCCTTTGGCGAGAGAGAGGTTATTTGACTTCTCACGGTGCCAGCATTCAATACGGTCCCCTCATTCAAGCTCTGTTAGATGCAATACATCTGCCTACTTCGATATCTATCATGAAGTGCAAAGCCCATACAAAAGTCACCGATATCATTTCTCAGGCTAACGACCTAGCAGACCGAACAGCTAAGCAAACAGCACAGAATAGGACTCATGCAACTGACTTGACAAAGACAATAGTTCCGACACCGACACACTGCAACCAGACTCTGAAAATTCGACTTTCCAAAATCTGTAGAGAGAAAGGCGTCGACTGGATAGTAGCCTTACCAGTTGCACTATTTTACATGAGAATGATAGCACATTCTCGCACAGGGCTATCCCCATACGAGGTGGTCTTCGGAAGGCCACCAAATATGTGGGGGACGCCTATACCTCGTAAAATCACTGATGTTGATTGTAATATGCTGACAGATTACCTTGCTTCCTTGATGTCTGCACTACAATCTTGCCGTTCACAGGTAGCTGCAGCCTTTCCTGACAACACCGAGGTGAAGCCCCATGAAGTGGTTCCCGGAGATTTTGTTTTCATAAGAAATTTCGACAGGAGGAGCCCGCTGGAGCCTCGCTGGCAAACGCCGAAATTAGTACTTCTGACCACGAGGACAGCAGTAAAGGTCGAGGGTCGCAAGGGTTGGCTACACTCGAGCCATATCAAGAAATTTCATGGACTACCTTCTGATTTGAACTCTCAGCCCTGCCCCCCTCCACAGACTGATTCAAAACTTCCCCTGGTCGAGAACACTGCTTCCCAAAACTATAAACTGAAACTAAGGTCTAGCAAGTCAGACAATTTGATTGTTTAAGTCCTCTCCTAGGTGAATCGGTTAAATTAGTCTCTGACATGTATCCTCTAGACCGAAATCGAGAGAGAGATAGACAGAAACAGCTCAAGAAACGTGCATATTGTAAATCACTTCATAGTCACTGTATAGTGACATTATTGATTATGTTTTTTCTAAATCTTCTGATTATTGCTGCAAGTATATTGTTACACATATACTATCCTATTTTCAAGCGTGCTCATTCTGCTTACAATGTTACTGCCGAACATTCTTTTAGCGAATTACCTCCACATGAATTGCCCTATAGACTTGCGCTGCGCAACAACACATTCATTAGTATGTTACATCACTCCCATCAGGCCAACAACGCTACAAATTGTTGGCTATGTGGCCAACTCCCTCCCTATCAGAAATACAAGGGAGTTCTGCCCCTCTTTCCGTATCCATTCACGCATAATGGTTCCTGTGGCGCATGGTTTAGTTTGATTAATTCCTTAGATTCAAATACCGTAGTTTACCAGAGCAACTGGGTTTGGGGAAACCTGAACTTAGTTTTGCTTAAAGCCTGTTACCCTAACAAGGAGGGACTTCCCAAAAGGACAGGAACTGACCTAGAAAATGAAGTATATGGATTAGGTAACTTTACACTTAATCTCATGATTCTGAATGTTGAATCCGAAGCTGCATCAGTCTTGCCTGCTATGTCCGTATTACCAGTCAAAGGTGAATTATGTGTAAGAAAGAATGGTTCAGTACACCTGGGTCATAGTAAATGTACTACTGTGATCGAATTCAGTGATAAAGGCAAGTCTACATTTAGAGCTTCCCGTCATTCCTACTTCATTTGTGGTCATACCGCATATATACGCTTACCTCTAGATTGGGATGGTACCTGTTACATTGCATTCCTTCTGCCACCTGTTTTCCTAGCCCCTCCTGATTATCATAGAAACACCCATCTAGTACACAATAGACCCCAGAGAGATCTCCCGATTGTCGACTACACTGAAACAGCATGGGAACAATACACAGACTTCAATAAAGGTCTCTTTCCCTACATAGGTGTTGTCTCTAATAGTAAACTGATACGTAGATTAACCAGAACCCTTGAAGCAGTGGTGAATGAAACTACCTCTGCCCTAGGCAACTTAACAGAGGAGCAGTCTGCGATGCGGATTGTTGTTCTCCAAAATCGTCTTGTCCTTGACGTCATCCTGGCCGATAGGGGCGGAGCCTGTAGAGTCATCGGATCAAGTTGTTGTGTTTTCATTCCAGAAAACGCGCCATCCGTATATAAAGCCATAACTCGTCTTCACAAGATTGCAAGCCAGATACATCAGAATCCAGGCGTGTTGTCAGCCTGGGGATGGAAAGTCCTATCCTTCCTAGGTATCGGCCTTCTCATAGTATTCAGTTGCTGCCTGTGTCTACAATGTGGACCAGCGATTTGCGGCCTGTGTGCCACATCATGTATTCCACGTTCAAGTTCTCGTTCAAAATCCCGGAAGAAGAAAGAAGAGCAAATGATGTTACATGAACAGATTGATGGATTCCTGAGGATCGATATCTCATGAAGGGTCCGTAGGGGACAAGGAGGGAATGAGGAAATATGAATTTTTATGATCGATTGTGTCCCCTATCTTAGACCCCAACGGCTCCATGTGCATGCTACAAGTACATGTATGTTCCCTCCACTTCAAGCTATGAAGACGCAAATACATATGCGTCCAACGTCAACATGTCCTCTTTCAGATCCACCATGAATGGGTCGAATATTCCGTTCCTAAGTATGCCTTGCCACCGTCTTTATATGGTATACTTTTCACGTTTTCCAGCTCTGGCAAGGTAGGCCCTGAATTCTGCCATCGAGCTTTTTCTGCCTTCTGCCTCTGAATGCTCCAGCCTGGACCTGTATCTGTATCCATGACCTTTGTCTTACTTCCTGCGCGGCTAACGGTGCCTGGCCCGGCCTGTTGCCTGCCAAAGACTGTATTCATCCTTCAAGTTATCTGCTCCGCTCCTCGAGAAATGCATTCCTGTCTAGTAGTTTAGGTAAACATCCTTCCAGCCACAGAGCAAAGGGCCCGGCCTTACTGTCTCCGTGCAAGTAATTCATGGCTTCTGTTGCCATGGTAGGCCCATGCCCCCTCGCATCCCATGTAGACACGTAGACGCTTATACACGCACGAGTAGTTAGTATAGGATAGCCTCTGCCTGAGAGACCTTTCCTTCCAGATAATACAGTTCCTTAAACACAAGATATTAGATACGATTTGGGATTAGGTTGTTCTGACATCCCAGACTTCTGTCTCCTCATGTAGGGCTAAATGTCAAGTCCCCTTCACCCACCAGTTACACGTCAATCACACGTCATGCTACTGTGCGCGCATCTCTGCCAAGTATTTCTGCTGATTTTGCAGGATTCTCTTATGGATCCACCCACTTGTGTCATCATCATAATGACATTTCTAGTACACGCCCTCATGCACGCCTATTGTAACGCCTTTTCATTACGTATGTGTATCCTTATCTCTCTTCTCAGCTGTCACGCCTTCTGCATATGTCTTCACTGTAATGCATTTACTATATATATGACAACCTGTCAATAAAATTGCGCTCTATCCCTTCCCGAACCTTAGTGGTGACGGAATACGATTGCCTGGTTCGAACCAATTCCTTTGTAAGGAATAAACCCATTTTATAACCTCAAATACCACGGATTCTGCCTCTTATTTTTACTGAGTTATTCTTATTGAATTTTTACCGCATAAATTAAGTCTAGGTAATTAAATTTACCACACTAGTCCTATGCTTAAAGACTTTGCTGTACAAATGGCAAAAGACTTTGTCCTTTTCTATCTCGGCGTGGTTGGCACTGTGCTAATCCTATGCTTAAAGATTTTGATAGAAAAACCGACATTTGAGGTGAGCAGATCTAGAGTGTCGCTGATGTTAAGAGTGCTCCATACAGGAGCTGCTTTAGACCTAAACTTGAGAACTACCCAGAGTTCTCTGCTTCTTTTTTGCATAATTTATTCGTCATTCTATGCCTGAAAGGGTATTTCATTGACTTATACTGGGTGCTCCCTTGTGTCTGGACAAAGCTATATCTCTCTGAAGAGCTCTAATTAGATCGAAACACTGTGTCAGGGGTTGCTTTTACTCATTTCAGGTTGGCTTGATTGGTATTTTACGCATTCAAAGCTGTACTACTGTGCCTGGAGTGGTAATTTGCTTTTGTCATTTTACAGATCGGCAAGGACAGCACTGTGCTAGTCCTATGCTTAAAGACTTTGCTGTACAAATGGCAAAAGACTTGTCCTTTTCTATCTCGGCGTGGATGGCACTGTGCTAATCCTATGCTTAAAGATTTTGATAGAAAAACAGACATTTGAGGTGAGCAGATCTAGAGTGTTGCTGGTGTTGACAGTGCTCCATACAGAAGCTGCTTTCCACCTAATCTTGAGAACTACCCAGAGTTCTCTGCTTCTTTTTTGCATAATTTATTCGTCACTCTATGCCTGAAAGGGTATTTCATTGACTTATACTGGGTGCTCCCTTGTGTCTGGACAAAGCTATACCTCTCTGAAGAGCTCTAGTTAGAGCGAAACATTGTGTCAGGGGTTGCTTTTACTCATTTCAGGTTGGCTTGATTGGTATTTTACCCATTCAAAGCTGTAATACTGTGCCTGGAGTGGTAATTGGCTTTTGTCTATTTACAGATCGGCAAGGACAGCACTGTGCTAGTCCTATGCTTAAAGACTTTGCTGTACAAATGGCAAAAGACTTTGTCCTTTTCTATCTCGGCGTGGTTGGCACTGTGCTAATCCTATGCTTAAATATTTTGATAGAAAAACAGACATTTGAGGTGAGCAGATCTAGAGTGTCGCTGGTGTTGAGAGTGCTCCATACAGGAGCTGCTTTCCACCTAATCTTGAGAACTACCCAGAGTTCTCTGCTTCTTTTTTGCACAATTTATTCGTCACTCTATGCCTGAAAGGGTATTTCATTGACTTATACTGGGTGCTCCCTTGTGTCTGGACAAAGCTATACCTCTCTGAAGAGCTCTAATTAGAGCGAAACACTGTGTCAGGGGTTGCTTTTACTCATTTCAGGTTGGCTTGATTGGTATTTTACCAATTCAAAGCTGTAATACTGTGTCTGGAGTGGTAATTGGCTTTTGTCATTTTACAGCTCGGCAAGGACAGCACTGTGCTAATCCTATGCTTAAAGACTTTGCTGTACAAATGGCAAAAGACTTTGTCCTTTTCTATCTCGGCATGGATGGCACTGTGCTAATCCTATGCTTAAAGATTTTGATAGAAAAACAGACATTTGAGGTGAGCAGATCTAGAGTGTCGCTGGTGTTGAGAGTGCTCCATACAGGAGCTGCTTTCCACCTAATCTTGAGAACTACCCAGAGTTCTCTGCTTCTTTTTTGCATAATTTATTCGTCACTCTATGCCTGAAAGGGTATTTCATTGACTTATTCTGGGTGCTCCCTTGTGTCTGGACAAAGCTATACCTCTCTGAAGAGCTCTAATTAGAGCGAAACACTGTGTCAGGGGTTGCTTTTACTCATTTCAGGTTGGATTGATTGGTATTTTACCAATTCAAAGCTGTAATACTGTGTCTGGAGTGGTAATTGGCTTTTGTCAGTTTACAGCTCGGCAAAGACAGCACTGTGCTAGTCCTATGCTTAAAGACTTTGCTGTACAAATGGCAAAAGACTTTGTCCTTTTCTATCTCGGCGTGGTTGGCACTGTGCTAATCCTATGCTTAAAGGTTTTGATAGAAAAACAGACATTTGAGGTGAGCAGATCTAGAGTGTCGCTGGTGTTGAGAGTGCTCCATACAGGAGCTGCGTTCCACCTAAACTTGAAAACTACCCAGAGTTTTCTGCTTCTTTTTTGCATAATTCATTCGTCACTCTATGCCTGAAAGGGTATTTCTTTGACTTATACTTGGTGCTCCCTTGTGTTTGGACAAAGCTATACCTCTCTGAAGAGCTCTAATTAGAGCGAAACACTTTGTCAGGAGTTGCTTTTACTCATTTCAGGTTGGCTTGATTGGTATTTTACCAATTCAAAGCTGTAATACTGTGCCTGGAGTGATAATTGGCTTTTGTCATTTTTACAGCTCGGCAAGGACAGCATTGTGCTAGTCGTATGCCTAAAGACTTTGCTGTACAAGTGGCAAAAGACTTTGTCCTTTTCTATCTCGGCGTGGATGGCACTGAGCTAATCCAATGCTTAAAGATTTTGGTAGAAAAACCGACATTTGAGGTGAGCAGATCTAGAGTGTCGCTGATGTTGAGAGTGCTACATACAGGAGCTGCTTTCGACCTAAACTTGAGAACTACCCAGAGTTCGCTGCTTCTTTTTTGCATAATTTATTCGTCATTCTATGCCTGAAAGGGTATTTCATTGACTTATACTGGGTGCTCCCTTGTGACTGGACAAAGCTATACCTCTCTGAAGAGCTCTAATTAGAGCGAAACACTGTGTCAGGGGTTGCTTTTACTCATTTCAGGTTGGCTTGATTGGTATTTTACCAATTCAAAGCTGTAATACTGTGTCTGGAGAGGTAATTGGCTTTTGTCAATTTACAGCTCGTCAAGGACAGCACTGTGCTAGTCCTATGCTTAAAGACTTTGCTGTACAAATGGCAAAAGACTTTGTTCTTTTCTATCTCGGCGTGGTTGGCACTGTGCTAATCCTATGCTTAAAGATTTTGATAGAAAAACAGACATTTGAGGTGAGCAGATCTAGAGTGTCGCTGGTCTTGAGAGTGCTCCATACAGGAGCTGCTTTCCACCTAAACTTGAGAACTACCCAGAGTTCTCTGCTTCTTTTTTTGCATAATTTATTCGTCACTCTATGCCTGAAAGGGTATTTCTTTGACTTATACTGGGTGCTCCCTTGTGTCTGGACAAAGCTATACCTCTCTGAAGAGCTCTAATTAGAGCGAACCCCTTTGTCAGGGGTTGCTTTTACTCATTTCAGGTTGGCTTGATTGGTATTTTACCTATTCAAAGCTGTAATACTGTGCCTGGAGTGGTAATTGGCTTTTGTCATTTTACAGCTCGGCAAGGACAGCACTGTGCTAGTCCTATGCTTAAAGACTTTGCTGTACAAATGGCAAAAGACTTCGACCATTTCTATTTCGGTGTAGTGGGCACTGTGCTAATCCTATGCTTACAGATTTTGATAGAAAAACAGACATTTGAGGTGGGCAGATCTAGAGTGTCGCTGGTGTTGAGAGTGCTCCATACAGGAGCTGCTTTCCACCTAAACTTGAGAACTACCCAGAGTTCTCTCCTTCTTTTTTGCATAATTTATTCGTCACTCTATGCCTGAAAGGGTATTTCATTGACTTATACTGGGTGCTCCCTTGTGTCTGGACAAAGCTATACCTCTCTGAAGAGCTCTAATTAGAGCGAAACACTGTGTCAGGGGTTGCTTTTACTCATTTCAGGTTGGCTTGATTGGTATTTTACCAATTCAAAGCTGTAATACTGTGTCTGGAGTGGTAATTGGCTTTTGTCAATTTACAGCTCGGCAAGTACAGCACTGTGCTAGTCCTATGCTTAAAGACTTTGCTGTACAAATGGCAAAAGACTTTGTTCTTTTCTATCTCGGCGTGGTTGGCACTGTGCTAATCCTATGCTTAAAGATTTTGATAGAAAAACAGACATTTGAGGTGAGCAGATCTAGAGTGTCGCTGGTGTTGAGAGTGCTCCATACAGGAGCTGCTTTCCACCTAAACTTGAGAACTACCCAGAGTTCTCTGCTTCTTTTTTTGCATAATTTATTCGTCACTCTATGCCTGAAAGGGTATTTCTTTGACTTATACTGGGTGCTCCCTTGTGTCTGGACAAAGCTATACCTCTCTGAAGAGCTCTAATTAGAGTGAACCAATTTGTCAGGGGTTGCTTTTACTCATTTCAGGTTGGCTTGATTGGTATTTTACCAATTCAAAGCTGTAATACTGTGCCTGGAGTGGTAATTGGCTTTTGTCATTTTACAGCTCGGCAAGGACAGCATTGTGCTAGTCCTATGCTTAAAGACTTTGCTGTACAAATGGCAAAAGACTTTGTCCTTTTCTATCTCGGCGTGGATGGCACTGAGCTAATCCAATGCTCAAAGATTTTGGTAGAAAAACCGACATTTGAGGTGAGCAGATCTAGAGTGTCGCTGATGTTGAGAGTGCTCCATACAGGAGCTGCTTTAGACCTAAACTTGAGAACTACCCAGAGTTCTCTGCTTCTTTTTTGCATAATTTATTCGTCACTCTATGCCTGAAAGGGTATTTCATTGACTTATACTGGGTGCTCCCTTGTGTCTGGACAAAGCTATACCTCTCTGAAGAGCTCTAATTAGAGCGAAACACTGTGTCAGGGGTCACTTTTACTCATTTCAGGTTGGCTTGATTGGTATTTTACGCATTCAAAGCTGTACTACTGTGCCTGGAGTGGTAATTTGCTTTTGTCATTTTACAGATCGGCAAGGACAGCACTGTGCTAGTCCTATGCTTAAAGACTTTGCTGTACAAATGGCAAAAGACTTGTCCTTTTCTATCTCGGCGTGGATGGCACTGTGCTAATCCTATGCTTAAAGATTTTGATAGAAAAACAGACATTTGAGGTGAGCAGATCTAGAGTGTCGCTGGTGTTGACAGTGCTCCATACAGAAGCTGCTTTCCACCTAATCTTGAGAACTACCCAGAGTTCTCTGCTTCTTTTTTGCATAATTTATTCGTCACTCTATGCCTGAAAGGGTATTTCATTGACTTATACTGGGTGCTCCCTTGTGTCTGGACAAAGCTATACCTCTCTGAAGAGCTCTAGTTAGAGCGAAACACTGTGTCAGGGGTTGCTTTTACTCATTTCAGGTTGGCTTGATTGGTATTTTACCCATTCAAAGCTGTAATACTGTGCCTGGAGTGGTAATTGGCTTTTGTCTATTTACAGATCAGCAAGGACAGCACTGTGCTAGTCCTACGCTTAAAGACTTTGCTGTACAAATGGCAAAAGACTTTGTCCTTTTCTATTTCGGCGTGGTTGGCACTGTGCTAATCCTATGCTTAAATATTTTGATTGAAAAACAGACATTTGAGGTGAGCAGATCTAGAGTGTCGCTGGTGTTGAGAGTGCTCCATACAGGAGCTGCTTTCCACCTAAACCTGAGAACTACCCAGAGTTCTCTGCTTCTTTTTTGCATAATTTATTCGTCACTCTATGCCTGAAAGGGTATTTCTTTGACTTATACTGGGTGCTCCCTTGTGTCTGGACAAAGCTATACATCTCTGAAGAGCTCTAATTAGAGCGAAACACTGTGTCAGGGGTTGCTTTTACTCATTTCAGGTTGGCTTGATTGGTATTTTACCAATTCAAAGCTGTAATACTGTGTCTGGAGTGGTAATTGGCTTTTGTCAATTTACAGCTCGGCAAAGACAGCACTGTGCTAGTCCTATGCTTAAAGACTTTGCTGTACAAATGGCAAAAGACTTTGTCCTTTTCTATCTCGGCGTGGTTGGCACTGTGCTAATCCTATGCTTAAAGGTTTTGATAGAAAAACAGACATTTGAGGTGAGCAGATCTAGAGTGTCGCTGGTGTTGAGAGTGCTCCATACAGGATCTGCTTTCCACCTAAACTTGAAAACTACCCAGAGTTCTCTGCTTCTTTTTTGCATAATTCATTCGTCACTCTATTCCTGAAAGGGTATTTCTTTGACTTATACTGGGTGCTCCCTTGTGTTTGGACAAAGCTATACCTCTCAGAAGAGCTCTAATTAGAGCGAAACACATTGTCAGGGGTTGCTTCTACTCATTTCAGGTTGGCTTGATTGGTATTTTACCAATTCAAAGCTGTAATACTGTGCCTGGAGTGATAATTGGCTTTTGTCATTTTTACAGCTCGGCAAGGACAGCATTGTGCTAGTCCTATGCCTAAAGACTTTGCTGTACAAATGGCAAAAGACTTTGTCCTTTTCTATCTCAGCGTGGATGGCACTGAGCTAATCCAATGCTTAAAGATTTTGGTAGAAAAACCGACATTTGAGGTGAGCAGATCTAGAGTGTCGCTGGTGTTGACAGTGCTCCATACAGAAGCTGCTTTCCACCTAATCTTGAGAACTACCCAGAGTTCTCTGCTTCTTTTTTGCATAATTTATTCGTCACTCTATGCCTGAAAGGGTATTTCATTGACTTATACTGGGTGCTCCCTTGTGTCTGGACAAAGCTATACCTCTCTGAAGAGCTCTAGTTAGAGCGAAACACTGTGTCAGGGGTTGCTTTTACTCATTTCAGGTTGGCTTGATTGGTATTTTACCCATTCAAAGCTGTAATACTGTGCCTGGAGTGGTAATTGGCTTTTGTCTATTTACAGATCAGCAAGGACAGCACTGTGCTAGTCCTACGCTTAAAGACTTTGCTGTACAAATGGCAAAAGACTTTGTCCTTTTCTATTTCGGCGTGGTTGGCACTGTGCTAATCCTATGCTTAAATATTTTGATTGAAAAACAGACATTTGAGGTGAGCAGATCTAGAGTGTCGCTGGTGTTGAGAGTGCTCCATACAGGAGCTGCTTTCCACCTAAACCTGAGAACTACCCAGAGTTCTCTGCTTCTTTTTTGCATAATGTATTCGTCACTCTATGCCTGAAAGGGTATTTCTTTGACTTATACTGGGTGCTCCCTTGTGTCTGGACAAAGCTATACATCTCTGAAGAGCTCTAATTAGAGCGAAACACTGTGTCAGGGGTTGCTTTTACTCATTTCAGGTTGGCTTGATTGGTATTTTACCAATTCAAAGCTGTAATACTGTGTCTGGAGTGGTAATTGGCTTTTGTCAATTTACAGCTCGGCAAAGACAGCACTGTGCTAGTCCTATGCTTAAAGACTTTGCTGTACAAATGGCAAAAGACTTTGTCCTTTTCTATCTCGGCGTGGTTGGCACTGTGCTAATCCTATGCTTAAAGGTTTTGATAGAAAAACAGACATTTGAGGTGAGCAGATCTAGAGTGTCGCTGGTGTTGAGAGTGCTCCATACAGGATCTGCTTTCCACCTAAACTTGAAAACTACCCAGAGTTCTCTGCTTCTTTTTTGCATAATTCATTCGTCACTCTATTCCTGAAAGGGTATTTCTTTGACTTATACTGGGTGCTCCCTTGTGTTTGGACAAAGCTATACCTCTCAGAAGAGCTCTAATTAGAGCGAAACACATTGTCAGGGGTTGCTTCTACTCATTTCAGGTTGGCTTGATTGGTATTTTACCAATTCAAAGCTGTAATACTGTGCCTGGAGTGATAATTGGCTTTTGTCATTTTTACAGCTCGGCAAGGACAGCATTGTGCTAGTCCTATGCCTAAAGACTTTGCTGTACAAATGGCAAAAGACTTTGTCCTTTTCTATCTCAGCGTGGATGGCACTGAGCTAATCCAATGCTTAAAGATTTTGGTAGAAAAACCGACATTTGAGGTGAGCAGATCTAGAGTGTCGCTGATGTTGAGAGTGCTACATACAGGAGCTGCTTTCGACCTAAACTTGAGAACTACCCAGAGTTCTCTGCTTCTTTTTTGCATAATTTATTCGTCATTCTATGCCTGAAAGGGTATTTCATTGACTTATACTGGGTGCTCCCTTGTGTCTGGACAAAGCTATACTTCTCTGAAGAGCTCTAATTAGAGCGAAACACTGTGTCAGGGGTTGCTTTTACTCATTTCAGGTTGGCTTGATTGGTATTTTACCTATTCAAAGCTGTAATACTGTGCCTGGAGTGGTAATTGGCTTTTGTCATTTTACAGCTCGGCAAGGACAGCACTGTGCTAGTCCTATGCTTAAAGACTTTGCTGTACAAATGGCAAAAGACTTTGACCTTTTCTATTTCGGTGTAGTGGGCACTGTGCTAATCCTATGCTTACAGATTTTGATAGAAAAACAGACATTTGAGGTGAGCAGATCTAGAGTGTCGCTGGTGGTGAGAGTGCTCCATACAGGAGCTGCTTTCCACCTAAACTTGAGAACTACCCAGAGTTCTCTGCTTCTTTTTTGCATAATTTATTCGTCACTCTATGCCTGAAAGGGTATTTCATTGACTTATACTGGGTGCTCCCTTGTGTCTGGACAAAGCTATACTTCTCTGAAGAGCTCTAATTAGAGTGAAACACTGTGTCAGGGGTTGCTTTTACTCATTTCAGGTTGGCTTGATTGGTATTTTACCAATTCAAAGCTGTAATACTGTGTCTGGAGCGGTAATTGTCTTTTGTCAATTTACAGCTCGGCAAGGACAGCAGTGTGCTAGTCCTATGCTTAAAGACTTTGCTGTACAAATGGCAAAAGACTTTGTTCTTTTCTATCTTGGCGTGGTTGGCACTGTGCTAATCCTATGCTTAAAGATTTTGATAGAAAAACAGACATTTGAGGTGAGCAGATCTAGAGTGTCGCTGGTGTTGAGAGTGCTCCATACAGGAGCTGCTTTCCACCTAAACTTGAGAACTACCCAGAGTTCTCTGCTTCTTTTTTTGCATAATTTATTCGTCACTCTATGCCTGAAAGGGTATTTCTTTGACTTATACTGGGTGCTCCCTTGTGTCTGGACAAAGCTATACCTCTCTGAAGAGCTCTAATTAGAGCAAACCACTTTGTCAGGGGTTGCTTTTACTCATTTCAGGTTGGCTTGATTGGTATTTTACCTATTCAAAGCTGTAATACTGTGCCTGGAGTGGTAATTGGCTTTTGTCATTTTACAGCTCGGCAAGGACAGCACTGTGCTAGTCCTATGCTTAAAGACTTTGCTGTACAAATGGCAAAAGACTTTGACCTTTTCTATTTCGGTGTAGTGGGCACTGTGCTAATCCTATGCTTACAGATTTTGATAGAAAAACAGACATTTGAGGTGAGCAGATCTAGAGTGTCGCTGGTGTTGAGAGTGCTCCATACAGGAGCTGCTTTCCACCTAAACTTGAGAACTACCCAGAGTTCTCTGCTTCTTTTTTGCATAATTTATTCGTCACTCTATGCCTGAAAGGGTATTTCATTGACTTATACTGGGTGCTCCCTTGTGTCTGGACAAAGCTATACCTCTCTGAAGAGCTCTAATTAGAGCGAAACACTGTGTCAGGGGTTGCTTTTACTCATTTCAGGTTGGCTTGATTGGTATCTTATGCATTCAAAGCTGTACTACTGTGCCTGGAGTGGTAATTTGCTTTTGTCATTTTACAGATCGGTAAGGACAGCACTGTGCTAGTCCTATGCTTAAAGACTTTGCTGTACAAATGGCAAAAGACTTGTCCTTTTCTATCTCGGCGTGGATGGCACTGTGCTAATCCTATGCTTAAAGATTTTGATAGAAAAACAGACATTTGAGGCGCGCAGATCTAGAGTGTCGCTGGTGTTGACAGTGCTCCATACAGAAGCTGCTTTCCACCTAATCTTGAGAACTACCCAGAGTTCTCTGCTTCTTTTTTGCATAATTTATTCGTCACTCTTTGCCTGAAAGGGTATTTCATTGACTTATACTGGGTGCTCCCTTGTGTCTGGACAAAGCTATACCACTCTGAAGAGCTCTAGTTAGAGCGAAACACTGTGTCAGGGGTTGCTTTTACTCATTTCAGGTTGGCTTGATTGGTATTTTACCCATTCAAAGCTGTAATACTGTGCCTGGAGTGGTAATTGGCTTTTGTCTATTTACAGATCGGCAAGGACAGCACTGTGCTAGTCCTATGCTTAAAGTCTTTGCTGTACAAATGGCAAAAGACTTTGTCCTTTTCTATCTCGGCGTGGTTGGCACTGTGCTAATCCTATGCTAAAATATTTTGATAGAAAAACAGACATTTGAGGTGAGCAGATCTAGAGTGTCGCTGGTGTTGAGAGTGCTCCATACAGGAGCTGCTTTCCACCTAAACCTGAGAACTACCCAGAGTTCTCTGCTTCTTTTTTGCATAATTTATTCGTCACTCTATGCCTGAAAGGGTATTTCTTTGACTTATACTGGGTGCTCCCTTGTGTCTGGACAAAGCTATACCTCTCTGAAGAGCTCTAATTAGAGTGAAACACTGTGTCAGGGGTTGCTTTTACTCATTTCAGGTTGGCTTGATTGGTATTTTACCTATTCAAAGCTGTAATACTGTGCCTGGAGTGGTAATTGGCTTTTGTCATTTTACAGCTCGGCAAGGACAGCACTGTGCTAGTCCTATGCTTAAAGACTTTGCTGTATAAATGGCAAAAGACTTTGACCTTTTCTATTTCGGTGTAGTGTTCACTGTGCTAATCCTATGCTTACAGATTTTGATAGAAAAACAGACATTTGAGGTGAGCAGATCTAGAGTGTCGCTGGTGTTGAGAGTGCTCCATACAGGAGCTGCTTTCCACCTAAACTTGAGAACTACCCAGAGTTCTCTGCTTCATTTTTGCATAATTTATTCGTCACTCTATGCCTGAAAGGGTATTTCATTGACTTATACTGGGTGCTCCCTTGTGTCTGGACAAAGGTATACCTCTCTGAAGAGCTCTAATTAGAGCGAAACACTGTGTCAAGGGTTGCTTTTACTCATTTCAGGTTGGCTTGATTAGTATTTTACCAATTCAAAGCTGTAATACTGTGTCTGGAGTGGTAATTGGCTTTTGTCAATTTACAGCTCGGCAAGGACAGCACTGTGCTAGTCCTATGCTTAAAGACTTTGCTGTACAAATGGCAAAAGACTTTGACCATTTCTATTTCGGTGTAGTGGGCACTGTGCTAATCCTATGCTTACAGATTTTGATAGAAAAACAGACATTTGAGGTGGGCAGATCTAGAGTGTAGCTGGTGTTGAGAGTGCTCCATACAGGAGCTGCTTTCCACCTAAACTTGAGAACTACCCAGAGTTCTCTCCTTCTTTTTTGCATAATTTATTCGTCACTCTATGCCTGAAAGGGTATTTCATTGACTTATACTGGGTGCTCCCTTGTGTCTGGACAAAGCTATACCTCTCTGAAGAGCTCTAATTAGAGCGAAACACTGTGTCAGGGGTTGCTTTTACTCATTTCAGGTTGGCTTGATTGGTATTTTACCAATTCAAAGCTGTAATACTGTGTCTGGAGTGGTAATTGGCTTTTGTCAATTTACAGCTCGGCAAGTACAGCACTGTGCTAGTCCTATGCTTAAAGACTTTGCTGTACAAATGGCAAAAGACTTTGTTCTTTTCTATCTCGGCGTGGTTGGCACTGTGCTAATCCTATGCTTTAAGATTTTGATAGAAAAACAGACATTTGAGGTGAGCAGATCTAGAGTGTCGCTGGTGTTGAGAGTGCTCCATACAGGAGCTGCTTTCCACCTAAACTTGAGAACTACCCAGAGTTCTCTGCTTCTTTTTTTGCATAATTTATTCGTCACTCTATGCCTGAAAGGGTATTTCTTTGACTTATACTGGGTGCTCCCTTGTGTCTGGACAAAGCTATACCTCTCTGAAAAGCTCTAATTAGAGTGAACCAATTTGTCAGGGGTTGCTTTTACTCATTTCAGGTTGGCTTGATTGGTATTTTACCAATTCAAAGCTGTAATACTGTGCCTGGAGTGGTAATTGGCTTCTGTCATTTTACAGCTCGGCAAGGACAGCATTGTGCTAGTCCTATGCTTAAAGACTTTGCTGTACAAATGGCAAAAGACTTTGTCCTTTTCTATCTCGGCGTGGATGGCACTGAGCTAATCCAATGCTCAAAGATTTTGGTAGAAAAACCGACATTTGAGGTGAGCAGATCTAGAGTGTCGCTGATGTTGAGAGTGCTCCATACAGGAGCTGCTTTAGACCTAAACTTGAGAACTACCCAGAGTTCTCTGCTTCTTTTTTGCATAATTTATTCGTCACTCTATGCCTGAAAGGGTATTTCATTGACTTATACTGGGTGCTCCCTTGTGTCTGGACAAAGCTATACCTCTCTGAAGAGCTCTAATTAGAGCGAAACACTGTGTCAGGGGTTGCTTTTACTCATTTCAGGTTGGCTTGATTGGTATTTTACGCATTCAAAGCTGTACTACTGTGCCTGGAGTGGTAATTTGCTTTTGTCATTTTACAGATCGGCAAGGACAGCACTGTGCTAGTCCTATGCTTAAAGACTTTGCTGTACAAATGGCAAAAGACTTGTCCTTTTCTATCTCGGCGTGGATGGCACTGTGCTAATCCTATGCTTAAAGATTTTGATAGAAAAACAGACATTTGAGGTGAGCAGATCTAGAGTGTCGCTGGTGTTGACAGTGCTCCATACAGAAGCTGCTTTCCACCTAATCTTGAGAACTACCCAGAGTTCTCTGCTTCTTTTTTGCATAATTTATTCGTCACTCTATGCCTGAAAGGGTATTTCATTGACTTATACTGGGTGCTCCCTTGTGTCTGGACAAAGCTATACCTCTCTGAAGAGCTCTAGTTAGAGCGAAACACTGTGTCAGGGGTTGCTTTTACTCATTTCAGGTTGGCTTGATTGGTATTTTACCCATTCAAAGCTGTAATACTGTGCCTGGAGTGGTAATTGGCTTTTGTCTATTTACAGATCAGCAAGGACAGCACTGTGCTAGTCCTATGCTTAAAGACTTTGCTGTACAAATGGCAAAAGACTTTGTCCTTTTCTATTTCGGTGTGGTTGGCACTGTGCTAATCCTATGCTTAAATATTTTGATTGAAAAACAGACATTTGAGGTGAGCAGATCTAGAGTGTCGCTGGTGTTGAGAGTGCTCCATACAGGAGCTGCTTTCCACCTAAACCTGAGAACTACCCAGAGTTCTCTGCTTCTTTTTTGCATAATTTATTCGTCACTCTATGCCTGAAAGGGTATTTCTTTGACTTATACTGGGTGCTCCCTTGTGTCTGGACAAAGCTATACATCTCTGAAGAGCTCTAATTAGAGCGAAACACTGTGTCAGGGGTTGCTTTTACTCATTTCAGGTTGGCTTGATTGGTATTTTACCAATTCAAAGCTGTAATACTGTGTCTGGAGTGGTAATTGGCTTTTGTCAATTTACAGCTCGGCAAAGACAGCACTGTGCTAGTCCTATGCTTAAAGACTTTGCTGTACAAATGGCAAAAGACTTTGTCCTTTTCTATCTCGGCGTGGTTGGCACTGTGCTAATCCTATGCTTAAAGGTTTTGATAGAAAAACAGACATTTGAGGTGAGCAGATCTAGAGTGTCGCTGGTGTTGAGAGTGCTCCATACAGGATCTGCTTTCCACCTAAACTTGAAAACTACCCAGAGTTCTCTGCTTCTTTTTTGCATAATTCATTCGTCACTCTATGCCTGAAAGGGTATTTCATTGACTTATACTGGGTGCTCCCTTGTGTCTGGACAAAGCTATACTTCTCTGAAGAGCTCTAATTAGAGCGAAACACTGTGTCAGGGGTTGCTTTTACTCATTTCAGGTTGGCTTGATTGGTATTTTACCTATTCAAAGCTGTAATACTGTGCCTGGAGTGGTAATTGGCTTTTGTCATTTTACAGCTCGGCAAGGACAGCACTGTGCTAGTCCTATGCTTAAAGACTTTGCTGTACAAATGGCAAAAGACTTTGACCTTTTCTATTTCGGTGTAGTGGGCACTGTGCTAATCCTATGCTTACAGATTTTGATAGAAAAACAGACATTTGAGGTGAGCAGATCTAGAGTGTCGCTGGTGGTGAGAGTGCTCCATACAGGAGCTGCTTTCCACCTAAACTTGAGAACTACCCAGAGTTCTCTGCTTCTTTTTTGCATAATTTATTCGTCACTCTATGCCTGAAAGGGTATTTCATTGACTTATACTGGGTGCTCCCTTGTGTCTGGACAAAGCTATACTTCTCTGAAGAGCTCTAATTAGAGCGAAACACTGTGTCAGGGGTTGCTTTTACTCATTTCAGGTTGGCTTGATTGGTATTTTACCAATTCAAAGCTGTAATACTGTGTCTGGAGCGGTAATTGTCTTTTGTCAATTTACAGCTCGGCAAGGACAGCAGTGTGCTAGTCCTATGCTTAAAGACTTTGCTGTACAAATGGCAAAAGACTTTGTTCTTTTCTATCTCGGCGTGGTTGGCACTGTGCTAATCCTATGCTTAAAGATTTTGATAGAAAAACAGACATTTGAGGTGAGCAGATCTAGAGTGTCGCTGGTGTTGAGAGTGCTCCATACAGGAGCTGCTTTCCACCTAAACTTGAGAACTACCCAGAGTTCTCTGCTTCTTTTTTTGCATAATTTATTCGTCACTCTATGCCTGAAAGGGTATTTCTTTGACTTATACTGGGTGCTCCCTTGTGTCTGGACAAAGCTATACCTCTCTGAAGAGCTCTAATTAGAGCAAACCACTTTGTCAGGGGTTGCTTTTACTCATTTCAGGTTGGCTTGATTGGTATTTTACCTATTCAAAGCTGTAATACTGTGCCTGGAGTGGTAATTGGCTTTTGTCATTTTACAGCTCGGCAAGGACAGCACTGTGCTAGTCCTATGCTTAAAGACTTTGCTGTACAAATGGCAAAAGACTTTGACCATTTCTATTTCGGTGTAGTGGGCACTGTGCTAATCCTATGCTTACAGATTTTGATAGAAAAACAGACATTTGAGGTGAGCAGATCTAGAGTGTCGCTGGTGTTGAGAGTGCTCCATACAGGAGCTGCTTTCCACCTAAACTTGAGAACTACCCAGAGTTCTCTGCTTCTTTTTTGCATAATTTATTCGTCACTCTATGCCTGAAAGGGTATTTCATTGACTTATACTGGGTGCTCCCTTGTGTCTGGACAAAGCTATACCTCTCTGAAGAGCTCTAATTAGAGCGAAACACTGTGTCAGGGGTTGCTTTTACTCATTTCAGGTTGGCTTGATTGGTATTTTACCAATTCAAAGCTGTAATACTGTGTCTGGAGTGGTATTTGGCTTTTGTCAATTTACAGCTCGGCAAAGACAGCACTGTGCTAGTCCTATGCTTAAAGACTTTGCTGTACAAATGGCAAAAGACTTTGTCCTTTTCTATCTCGGCGTGGTTGGCACTGTGCTAATCCTATGCTTAAAGATTTTGATAGAAAAAACGACATTTGAGGTGAGCAGATCTAGAGTGTCGCTGATGTTAAGAGTGCTCCATACAGGAGCTGCTTTAGACCTAAACTTGAGAACTACCCAGAGTTCTCTGCTTCTTTTTTGCATAATTTATTCGTCACTCTATGCCTGAAAGGGTATTTCATTGACTTATACTGGGTGCTCCCTTGTGTCTGGACAAAGCTATACCTCTCTGAAGAGCTCTAATTAGAGCGAAACACTGTGTCAGGGGTTGCTTTTACTCATTTCAGGTTGGCTTGATTGGTATCTTACGCATTCAAAGCTGTACTACTGTGCCTGGAGTGGTAATTTGCTTTTGTCATTTTACAGATCGGCAAGGACAGCACTGTGCTAGTCCTATGCTTAAAGACTTTGCTGTACAAATGGCAAAAGACTTGTCCTTGTCTATCTCGGCGTGGATGGCACTGTGCTAATCCTATGCTTAAAGATTTTGATAGAAAAACAGACATTTGAGGCGCGCAGATCTAGAGTGTCGCTGGTGTTGACAGTGCTCCATACAGAAGCTGCTTTCCACCTAATCTTGAGAACTACCCAGAGTTCTCTGCTTCTTTTTTGCATAATTTATTCGTCACTCTTTGCCTGAAAGGGTATTTCATTGACTTATACTGGGTGCTCCCTTGTGTCTGGACAAAGCTATACCACTCTGAAGAGCTCTAGTTAGAGCGAAACACTGTGTCAGGGGTTGCTTTTACTCATTTCAGGTTGGCTTGATTGGTATTTTACCCATTCAAAGCTGTAATACTGTGCCTGGAGTGGTAATTGGCTTTTGTCTATTTACAGATCGGCAAGGACAGCACTGTGCTAGTCCTATGCTTAAAGTCTTTGCTGTACAAATGGCAAAAGACTTTGTCCTTTTCTATCTCGGCGTGGTTGGCACTGTGCTAATCCTATGCTTAAATATTTTGATAGAAAAACAGACATTTGAGGTGAGCAGATCTAGAGTGTCGCTGGTGTTGAGAGTGCTCCATACAGGAGCTGCTTTCCACCTAAACCTGAGAACTACCCAGAGTTCTCTGCTTCTTTTTTGCATAATTTATTCGTCACTCTATGCCTGAAAGGGTATTTCTTTGACTTATACTGGGTGCTCCCTTGTGTCTGGACAAAGCTATACCTCTCTGAAGAGCTCTAATTAGAGTGAAACACTGTGTCAGGGGTTGCTTTTACTCATTTCAGGTTGGCTTGATTGGTATTTTACCTATTCAAAGCTGTAATACTGTGCCTGGAGTGGTAATTGGCTTTTGTCATTTTACAGCTCGGCAAGGACAGCACTGTGCTAGTCCTATGCTTAAAGACTTTGCTGTATAAATGGCAAAAGACTTTGACCTTTTCTATTTCGGTGTAGTGGGCACTGTGCTAATCCTATGCTTACAGATTTTGATAGAAAAACAGACATTTGAGGTGAGCAGATCTAGAGTGTCGCTGGTGTTGAGAGTGCTCCATACAGGAGCTGCTTTCCACCTAAACTTGAGAACTACCCAGAGTTCTCTGCTTCATTTTTGCATAATTTATTCGTCACTCTATGCCTGAAAGGGTATTTCATTGACTTATACTGGGTGCTCCCTTGTGTCTGGACAAAGGTATACCTCTCTGAAGAGCTCTAATTAGAGCGAAACACTGTGTCAAGGGTTGCTTTTACTCATTTCAGGTTGGCTTGATTGGTATTTTACCAATTCAAAGCTGTAATACTGTGTCTGGAGTGGTAATTGGCTTTTGTCAATTTACAGCTCGGCAAGGACAGCACTGTGCTAGTCCTATGCTTAAAGACTTTGCTGTACAAATGGCAAAAGACTTTGTTCTTTTTTATCTCGGCGTGGTTGGCACTGTGCTAATCCTATGCTTAAAGATTTTGATAGAAAAACAGACATTTGAGGTGAGCAGATCTAGAGTGTCGCTGGTGTTGAGAGTGCTCCATACAGGAGCTGCTTTCCACCTAAACTTGAGAACTACCTAGAGTTCTCTGCTTCTTTTTTGCATAATTTATTCGTCACTCTATGCCTGAAAGGGTATTTCATTGACTTATACTGGGTGCTCCCTTGTGTCTGGACAAAGCTATACCTCTCTGAAGAGCTCTAATTAGAGCGAAACACTGTGTCAGGGGTTGCTTTTACTCATTTCAGGTTGGCTTGATTGGTATTTTACCAATTCAAAGCTGTAATACTGTGTCTGGAGTGGTATTTGGCTTTTGTCAATTTACAGCTCGGCAAAGACAGCTCTGTGCTAGTCCTATGCTTAAAGACTTTGCTGTACAAATGGCAAAAGACTTTGTCTTTTTCTATCTCGGCGTGGTTGGCACTGTTCTAATCCTATGCTTAAAGATTTTGATAGAAAAACCGACATTTGAGGTGAGCAGATCTAGAGTGTCGCTGATGTTAAGAGTGCTCCATACAGGAGCTGCTTTAGACCTAAACTTGAGAACTACCCAGAGTTCTCTGCTTCTTTTTTGCATAATTTATTCGTCACTCTATGCCTGAAAGAGTATTTCATTGACTTATACTGGGTGCTCCCTTGTGTCTGGACAAAGCTATATCTCTCTGAAGAGCTCTAATTAGAGCGAAACACTGTGTCAGGGGTTGCTTTTACTCATTTCAGGTTGGCTTGATTGGTATTTTACGCATTCAAAGCTGTACTACTGTGCCTGGAGTGGTAATTTGCTTTTGTCATTTTACAGATCGGCAAGGACAGCACTGTGCTAGTCCTATGCTTAAAGACTTTGCTGTACAAATGGCAAAAGACGTGTCCTTTTCTATCTCGGCGTGGATGGCACTGTGCTAATCCTATGCTTAAAGATTTTGATAGAAAAACAGACATTTGAGGTGAGCAGATCTAGAGTGTCGCTGGTGTTGACAGTGCTCCATACAGAAGCTGCTTTCCACCTAATCTTGAGAACTACCCAGAGTTCTCTGCTTCTTTTTTGCATAATTTATTTGTCACTCTATGCCTGAAAGGGTATTTCATTGACTTATACTGGGTGCTCCCTTGTGTCTGGACAAAGCTATACCTCTCTGAAGAGCTCTAGTTAGAGCGAAACATTGTGTCAGGGGTTGCTTTTACTCATTTCAGGTTGGCTTGATTGGTATTTTACCCATTCAAAGCTGTAATACTGTGCCTGGAGTGGTAATTGGCTTTTGTCTATTTACAGATCGGCAAGGACAGCACTGTGCTAGTCCTATGCTTAAAGACTTTGCTGTACAAATGGCAAAAGACTTTGTCCTTTTCTATCTCGGCGTGGTTGGCACTGTGCTAATCCTATGCTTAAATATTTTGATAGAAAAACAGACATTTGAGGTGAGCAGATCTAGAGTGTCGCTGGTGTTGAGAGTGCTCCATACAGGAGCTGCTTTCCACCTAATCTTGAAAACTACCCAGAGTTCTCTGCTTCTTTTTTGCATAATTTATTTGTCACTCTATGCCTGAAAGGGTATTTCATTGACTTATACTGGGTGCTCCCTTGTGTCTGGACAAAGCTATACCTCTCTGAAGAGCTCTAATTAGAGCGAAACACTGTGTCAGGGGTTGCTTTTACTCATTTCAGGTTGGCTTGATTGGTATTTTACCAATTCAAAGCTGTAATACTGTGTCTGGAGTGGTAATTGGCTTTTGTCATTTTACAGCTCGGCAAGGACAGCACTGTGCTAATCCTATGCTTAAAGACTTTGCTGTACAAATGGCAAAAGACTTTGTCCTTTTCTATCTCGGCGTGGATGGCACTGTGCTAATCCTATGCTTAAAGATTTTGATAGAAAAACAGACATTTGAGGTGAGCAGATCTAGAGTGTCGCTGGTGTTGAGAGTGCTCCATACAGGAGCTGCTTTCCACCTAATCTTGAGAACAACCCAGAGTTCTCTGCTTCTTTTTTGCATAATTTATTCGTCACTCTATGCCTGAAAGGGTATTTCATTGACTTATACTGGGTGCTCCCTTGTGTCTGGACAAAGCTATACCTCTCTGAAGAGCTCTAATTAGAGCGAAACACTGTGTCAGGGGTTGCTTTTACTCATTTCAGGTTGGATTGATTGGTATTTTACCAATTCAAAGCTGTAATACTGTGTCTGGAGTGGTAATTGGCTTTTGTCAGTTTACAGCTCGGCAAAGACAGCACTGTGCTAGTCCTATGCTTAAAGACTTTGCTGTACAAATGGCAAAAGACTTTGTCCTTTTCTATCTCGGCGTGGTTGGCACTGTGCTAATCCTATGCTTAAAGGTTTTGATAGAAAAACAGACATTTGAGGTGAGCAGATCTAGAGTGTCGCTGGTGTTGAGAGTGCTCCATACAGGAGCTGCGTTCCACCTAAACTTGAAAACTACCCAGAGTTTTCTGCTTCTTTTTTGCATAATTCATTCGTCACTCTATGCCTGAAAGGGTATTTCTTTGACTTATACTTGGTGCTCCCTTGTGTTTGGACAAAGCTATACCTCTCTGAAGAGCTCTAATTAGAGCGAAACACTTTGTCAGGAGTTGCTTTTACTCATTTCAGGTTGGCTTGATTGGTATTTTACCAATTCAAAGCTGTAATACTGTGCCTGGAGTGATAATTGGCTTTTGTCATTTTACAGCTCGGCAAGGACAGCACTGTGCTAGTCCTATGCTTAAAGACTTTGCTGTATAAATGGCAAAAGACTTTGACCTTTTCTATTTCGGTGTAGTGGGCACTGTGCTAATCCTATGCTTACAGATTTTGATAGAAAAACAGACATTTGAGGTGAGCAGATCTAGAGTGTCGCTGGTGTTGAGAGTGCTCCATACAGGAGCTGCTTTCCACCTAAACTTGAGAACTACCCAGAGTTCTCTGCTTCATTTTTGCATAATTTATTCGTCACTCTATGCCTGAAAGGGTATTTCATTGACTTATACTGGGTGCTCCCTTGTGTCTGGACAAAGGTATACCTCTCTGAAGAGCTCTAATTAGAGCGAAACACTGTGTCAAGGGTTGCTTTTACTCATTTCAGGTTGGCTTGATTGGTATTTTACCAATTCAAAGCTGTAATACTGTGTCTGGAGTGGTAATTGGCTTTTGTCAATTTACAGCTCGGCAAGGACAGCACTGTGCTAGTCCTATGCTTAAAGACTTTGCTGTACAAATGGCAAAAGACTTTGTTCTTTTTTATCTCGGCGTGGTTGGCACTGTGCTAATCCTATGCTTAAAGATTTTGATAGAAAAACAGACATTTGAGGTGAGCAGATCTAGAGTGTCGCTGGTGTTGAGAGTGCTCCATACAGGAGCTGCTTTCCACCTAAACTTGAGAACTACCTAGAGTTCTCTGCTTCTTTTTTGCATAATTTATTCGTCACTCTATGCCTGAAAGGGTATTTCATTGACTTATACTGGGTGCTCCCTTGTGTCTGGACAAAGCTATACCTCTCTGAAGAGCTCTAATTAGAGCGAAACACTGTGTCAGGGGTTGCTTTTACTCATTTCAGGTTGGCTTGATTGGTATTTTACCAATTCAAAGCTGTAATACTGTGTCTGGAGTGGTATTTGGCTTTTGTCAATTTACAGCTCGGCAAAGACAGCTCTGTGCTAGTCCTATGCTTAAAGACTTTGCTGTACAAATGGCAAAAGACTTTGTCTTTTTCTATCTCGGCGTGGTTGGCACTGTTCTAATCCTATGCTTAAAGATTTTGATAGAAAAACCGACATTTGAGGTGAGCAGATCTAGAGTGTCGCTGATGTTAAGAGTGCTCCATACAGGAGCTGCTTTAGACCTAAACTTGAGAACTACCCAGAGTTCTCTGCTTCTTTTTTGCATAATTTATTCGTCACTCTATGCCTGAAAGAGTATTTCATTGACTTATACTGGGTGCTCCCTTGTGTCTGGACAAAGCTATATCTCTCTGAAGAGCTCTAATTAGAGCGAAACACTGTGTCAGGGGTTGCTTTTACTCATTTCAGGTTGGCTTGATTGGTATTTTACGCATTCAAAGCTGTACTACTGTGCCTGGAGTGGTAATTTGCTTTTGTCATTTTACAGATCGGCAAGGACAGCACTGTGCTAGTCCTATGCTTAAAGACTTTGCTGTACAAATGGCAAAAGACGTGTCCTTTTCTATCTCGGCGTGGATGGCACTGTGCTAATCCTATGCTTAAAGATTTTGATAGAAAAACAGACATTTGAGGTGAGCAGATCTAGAGTGTCGCTGGTGTTGACAGTGCTCCATACAGAAGCTGCTTTCCACCTAATCTTGAGAACTACCCAGAGTTCTCTGCTTCTTTTTTGCATAATTTATTTGTCACTCTATGCCTGAAAGGGTATTTCATTGACTTATACTGGGTGCTCCCTTGTGTCTGGACAAAGCTATACCTCTCTGAAGAGCTCTAGTTAGAGCGAAACATTGTGTCAGGGGTTGCTTTTACTCATTTCAGGTTGGCTTGATTGGTATTTTACCCATTCAAAGCTGTAATACTGTGCCTGGAGTGGTAATTGGCTTTTGTCTATTTACAGATCGGCAAGGACAGCACTGTGCTAGTCCTATGCTTAAAGACTTTGCTGTACAAATGGCAAAAGACTTTGTCCTTTTCTATCTCGGCGTGGTTGGCACTGTGCTAATCCTATGCTTAAATATTTTGATAGAAAAACAGACATTTGAGGTGAGCAGATCTAGAGTGTCGCTGGTGTTGAGAGTGCTCCATACAGGAGCTGCTTTCCACCTAATCTTGAAAACTACCCAGAGTTCTCTGCTTCTTTTTTGCATAATTTATTTGTCACTCTATGCCTGAAAGGGTATTTCATTGACTTATACTGGGTGCTCCCTTGTGTCTGGACAAAGCTATACCTCTCTGAAGAGCTCTAATTAGAGCGAAACACTGTGTCAGGGGTTGCTTTTACTCATTTCAGGTTGGCTTGATTGGTATTTTACCAATTCAAAGCTGTAATACTGTGTCTGGAGTGGTAATTGGCTTTTGTCATTTTACAGCTCGGCAAGGACAGCACTGTGCTAATCCTATGCTTAAAGACTTTGCTGTACAAATGGCAAAAGACTTTGTCCTTTTCTATCTCGGCGTGGATGGCACTGTGCTAATCCTATGCTTAAAGATTTTGATAGAAAAACAGACATTTGAGGTGAGCAGATCTAGAGTGTCGCTGGTGTTGAGAGTGCTCCATACAGGAGCTGCTTTCCACCTAATCTTGAGAACAACCCAGAGTTCTCTGCTTCTTTTTTGCATAATTTATTCGTCACTCTATGCCTGAAAGGGTATTTCATTGACTTATACTGGGTGCTCCCTTGTGTCTGGACAAAGCTATACCTCTCTGAAGAGCTCTAATTAGAGCGAAACACTGTGTCAGGGGTTGCTTTTACTCATTTCAGGTTGGATTGATTGGTATTTTACCAATTCAAAGCTGTAATACTGTGTCTGGAGTGGTAATTGGCTTTTGTCAGTTTACAGCTCGGCAAAGACAGCACTGTGCTAGTCCTATGCTTAAAGACTTTGCTGTACAAATGGCAAAAGACTTTGTCCTTTTCTATCTCGGCGTGGTTGGCACTGTGCTAATCCTATGCTTAAAGGTTTTGATAGAAAAACAGACATTTGAGGTGAGCAGATCTAGAGTGTCGCTGGTGTTGAGAGTGCTCCATACAGGAGCTGCGTTCCACCTAAACTTGAAAACTACCCAGAGTTTTCTGCTTCTTTTTTGCATAATTCATTCGTCACTCTATGCCTGAAAGGGTATTTCTTTGACTTATACTTGGTGCTCCCTTGTGTTTGGACAAAGCTATACCTCTCTGAAGAGCTCTAATTAGAGCGAAACACTTTGTCAGGAGTTGCTTTTACTCATTTCAGGTTGGCTTGATTGGTATTTTACCAATTCAAAGCTGTAATACTGTGCCTGGAGTGATAATTGGCTTTTGTCATTTTTACAGCTCGGCAGGGACAGCATTGTGCTAGTCCTATGCCTAAAGACTTTGATGTACAAGTGGCAAAAGACTTTGTCCTTTTCTATCTCGGCGTGGATGGCACTGATCTAATCCAATGCTTAAAGATTTTGGTAGAAAAACCGACATTTGAGGTGAGCAGATCTAGAGTGTCGCTGATGTTGAGAGTGCTACATACAGGAGCTGCTTTCGACCTAAACTTGAGAACTACCCAGAGTTCTCTGCTTCTTTTTTGCATAATTTATTCGTCATTCTATGCCTGAAAGGGATATTTCTTTGACTTATACTGGGTGCTCCCTTGTGTCTGGACAAAGCTATACCTCTCTGAAGAGCTCTAATTAGAGTGAAACACTGTGTCAGGGGTTGCTTTTCCTCATTTCAGGTTGGCTTGTTTGGTATTTTACCAATTCAAAGATGTAATACTGTGCCTGGAGTGGTAATTGGCTTTTGTCATTTTACAGCTCGGCAAGGACAGCACTGTGCTAGTCCTATGCTTAAAGACTTTGCTGTACAAATGGCAAAAGACTTTGACCATTTCTATTTCGGTGTAGTGGGCACTGTGCTAATCCTATGCTTACAGATTTTGATAGAAAAACAGACATTTGAGGTGGGCAGATCTAGAGTGTCGCTGGTGTTGAGAGTGCTCCATACAGGAGCTGCTTTCCACCTAAACTTGAGAACTACCCAGAGTTCTCTGCTTCTTTTTTGCATAATTTATTCGTCACTCTATGCCTGAAAGGGTATTTCATTGACTTATACTGGGTGCTCCCTTGTGTCTGGACAAAGCTATATCTCTCTGAAGAGCTCTAATTAGAGCGAAACACTGTGTCAGGGGTTGCTTTTACTCATTTCAGGTTGGCTTGATTGGTATTTCACCAATTCAAAGCTGTAATACTGTGTCTGGAGTGGTAATTGGCTTTTGTCATTTTACAGCTCGGCAAGGACAGCATTGTGCTAGTCCTATGCTTAAAGACTTTGCTGTACAAATGGCAAAAGACTTTGTCCTTTTCTATCTCGGCGTGGATGGCACTGAGCTAATCCAATGCTTAAAGATTTTGGTAGAAAAACCGACATTTGAGGTGAGCAGATCTAGAGTGTCGCTGATGTTGAGAGTGCTCCATACAGGAGCTGCTTTAGACCTAAACTTGAGAACTACCCAGAGTTCTCTGCTTCTTTTTTGCATAATTTATTCGTCACTCTATGCCTGAAAGGGTATTTCATTGACTTATACTGGGTGCTCCCTTGTGTCTGGACAAAGCTATACCTCTCTGAAGAGCTCTAATTAGAGCGAAACACTGTGTCAGGGGTTGCTTTTACTCATTTCAGGTTGGCTTGATTGGTATTTTACGCATTCAAAGCTGTACTACTGTGCCTGGAGTGGTAATTTGCTTTTGTCATTTTACAGATCGGCAAGGACAGGACTGTGCTAGTCCTATGCTTAAAGACTTTGCTGTACAAATGGCAAAAGACTTGTCCTTTTCTATCTCGGCGTGGATGGCACTGTGCTAATCCTATGCTTAAAGATTTTGATAGAAAAACAGACATTTGAGGTGAGCAGATCTAGAGTGTCGCTAGTGTTGACAGTGCTCCATACAGAAGCTGCTTTCCACCTAATCTTGAGAACTACCCAGAGTTCTCTGCTTCTTTTTTGCATAATTTATTCGTCACTCTATGCCTGAAAGGGTATTTCATTGACTTATACTGGGTGCTCCCTTGTGTCTGGACAAAGCTATACCTCTCTGAAGAGCTCTAGTTAGAGCGAAACACTGTGTCAGGGGTTGCTTTTACTCATTTCAGGTTGGCTTGATTGGTATTTTACCCATTCAAAGCTGTAATACTGTGCCTGGAGTGGTAATTGGCTTTTGTCTATTTACAGATCAGCAAGGACAGCACTGTGCTAGTCCTATGCTTAAAGACTTTGCTGTACAAATGGCAAAAGACTTTGTCCTTTTCTATTTCGGCGTGGTTGGCACTGTGCTAATCCTATGCTTAAATATTTTGATTGAAAAACAGACATTTGAGGTGAGCAGATCTAGAGTGTCGCTGGTGTTGAGAGTGCTCCATACAGGAGCTGCTTTCCACCTAAACCTGAGAACTACCCAGAGTTCTCTGCTTCTTTTTTGCATAATTTATTCGTCACTCTATGCCTGAAAGGGTATTTCTTTGACTTATACTGGGTGCTCCCTTGTGTCTGGACAAAGCTATACATCTCTGAAGAGCTCTAATTAGAGCGAAACACTGTGTCAGGGGTTGCTTTTACTCATTTCAGGTTGGCTTGATTGGTATTTTACCAATTCAAAGCTGTAATACTGTGTCTGGAGTGGTAATTGGCTTTTGTCAATTTACAGCTCGGCAAAGACAGCACTGTGCTAGTCCTATGCTTAAAGACTTTGCTGTACAAATGGCAAAAGACTTTGTCCTTTTCTATCTCGGCGTGGTTGGCACTGTGCCAATTCTATGCTTAAAGGTTTTGATAGAAAAACAGACATTTGAGGTGAGCAGATCTAGAGTGTCGCTGGTGTTGAGAGTGCTCCATACAGGATCTGCTTTCCACCTAAACTTGAAAACTACCCAGAGTTCTCTGCTTCTTTTTTGCATAATTCATTCGTCACTCTATTCCTGAAAGGGTATTTCTTTGACTTATACTGGGTGCTCCCTTGTGTTTGGACAAAGCTATACCTCTCTGAAGAGCTCTAATTAGAGCGAAACACTTTGTCAGGGGTTGCTTCTACTCATTTCAGGTTGGCTTGATTGGTATTTTACCAATTCAAAGCTGTAATACTGTGCCTGGAGTGATAATTGGCTTTTGTCATTTTTACAGCTCGGCAAGGACAGCATTGTGCTAGTCCTATGCCTAAAGACTTTGCTGTACAAATGGCAAAAGACTTTGTCCTTTTCTATCTCGGCGTGGATGGCACTGAGCTAATCCTATGCTTACAGATTTTGATAGAAAAACAGACATTTGAGGTGAGCAGATCTAGAGTGTCGCTGGTGTTGAGAGTGCTCCATACAGGAGCTGATTTCCACCTAAACTTGAGAACTACCCAGAGTTCTCTGCTTCTTTTTTGCATAATTTATTCGTCACTCTATGCCTGAAAGGGTATTTCATTGACTTATACTGGGTGCTCCCTTGTGTTTGGACAAAGCTATACCTCTCTGAAGAGCTCTAATTAGAGCGAAACACTGTGTCAGGGGTTGCTTTTACTCATTTCAGGTTGGCTTGATTGGTATTTTACCAATTCAAAGCTGTAATACTGTGTCTGGAGTGGTAATTGTCTTTTGTCAATTTACAGCTCGGCAAGGACAGCAGTGTGCTAGTCCTATGCTTAAAGACTTTGCTGTACAAATGGCAAAAGACTTTGTTCTTTTCTATCTCGGCGTGGTTGGCACTGTGCTAATCCTATGCTTAAAGATTTTGATAGAAAAACAGACATTTGAGGTGAGCAGATCTAGAGTGTCGCTGGTGTTGAGAGTGCTCCATACAGGAGCTGCTTTCCACCTAAACTTGAGAACTACCCAGAGTTCTCTGCTTCTTTTTTTGCATAATTTATTCGTCACTCTATGCCTGAAAGGGTATTTCTTTGACTTATACTGGGTGCTCCCTTGTGTCTGGACAAAGCTATACCTCTCTGAAGAGCTCTAATTAGAGCAAACCACTTTGTCAGGGGTTGCTTTTACTCATTTCAGGTTGGCTTGATTGGTATTTTACCTATTCAAAGCTGTAATACTGTGCCTGGAGTGGTAATTGGCTTTTGTCATTTTACAGCTCGGCAAGGACAGCACTGTGCTAGTCCTATGCTTAAAGACTTTGCTGTACAAATGGCAAAAGACTTTGACCTTTTCTATTTCGGTGTAGTGGGCACTGTGCTAATCCTATGCTTACAGATTTTGATAGAAAAACAGACATTTGAGGTGAGCAGATCTACAGAGTCGCTGGTGTTGAGAGTGCTCCATACAGGAGCTGCTTTCCACCTAAACTTGAGAACTACCCAGAGTTCTCTGCTTCTTTTTTGCATAATTTATTCGTCACTCTATGCCTGAAAGGGTATTTCATTGACTTATACTGGGTGCTCCCTTGTGTTTGGACAAAGCTATACCTCTCTGAAGAGCTCTAATTAGAGCGAAACACTGTGTCAGGGGTTGCTTTTACTCATTTCAGGTTGGCTTGATTGGTATTTTACCAATTCAAAGCTGTAATACTGTGTCTGGAGTGGTAATTGGCTTTTGTCAATTTACAGCTCGGCAAGGACAGCACTGTGCTAGTCCTATGCTTTGTCGTACTTTAATATTCGGGACCGCGTAGGGAACAGGGCCCTACCCCTGTCTATCTTGGTATTAGCGAACCGCAAATGGTAAATGCGGCATGTACGAGTGCTTTACTTATCGTTCTAGCTATGAATGCACTGTGTACACGTTATTCTGCTGCACTACGCGGGTTCCATTTTGGAAGCAGTGGCCATCTTGTCATTGCCCTCACATAGGCTATAATGGAGCAAATACGGGCCTCACAGTACATGGGCTTCTTCTCTGACTTCTCTGTGACCTGGGCAGCTGGCTCTGCTGCCCCGGGTCAAACTGGTCTCACGAGCTCCCCTTCCTCTCTCCACCTGTGATTAGCATCAGGGCTTGACCCGTCATAAAACCCTTTCATTCTACACAAGCCCCTGGCTAATCTCTTTCGCACCTGGCTGTTCCTGCTTTATGACTTGGTTCCCAAAACAGGAGATGCTCATGTTTATTGGGGGGATCTGTTTACATGTAATGTGGGATCTGAACCTTGTTGTGTAAATCATTGTGGGCTGGCCGAACTGGAATGTGGGATGGTCATTATGACTCTGCCTTTTCTTTGTAATGTACACTTGCATATTGCCGTATCATAAAACCTAGGAATGTATGCTTGAGGCAGGAAAAAGGGTATTTAAGATGAAGTCCATTCCTATGATTTTCAGCAGTCTCCTGAGAACATACACGCTGTTGTACTTCTAGGATACCTGTCATTGGTCTGCAGCCAATAAACGATTCTTTGACTTCACCCAGAAGACTCTGTGTTTCTGTAGGTCCGGAACAGGGTGAACCCAGAAGTCATAGGGTGTGTGCCCCTGCACCGCTGGGTCTAGAATACCCAGTACTTCAGTTTGGCGCCCAACTCGGGACGATTTCAGCGGTACCAGTCCAAGCCAGAGGTTCGTGAGGAGCTTCGTGTGGAAATTCCGGAGGAAGGCCGCCACTTCATCGACCCCTGCATGTCGACGTGGTCCGAAAGTCTTTTCTGCGAGGTTCTCCGCGTCCCGACGGCTACGAAGGCCTGCTGCCCTGATTAATCGACCTGTTTTGGACCCTTGACGAGTTTGAGAGAGCGAAACAATCGAGAGAGTCTTCTGGTGACGCCATCGATTAGCAATATTCAGTTAAGTATACGTGGAGCGTCTCCCATTTGTTTTGGTATCCTTCGGGATCGTTTGGTTTGATTTGGTAATAGGTGATTTGGTGTTTGCAAACCCCAAAGCCAGAGGCCTCGTGTATTCACGAGAATATCGTAATCGATAATCCTTTGACGTTTGGATCTAGACTAGTGAGCGAAGATGCCTGGTTCTAGAATATTTGGTAGAATATTTTGTTTGGGTTGTGGAAGAGATTTCCAGCTGGAAGAATCATGCCCGGTTCCGCCGGTTGGAACTCCAACTTATGAGCTCTATGTAAAACATGGCGTAGGCCCCATTGCATATAACGAAGTGTGGATCCACTACACCAGGAAAGACGGTGTTTTAAAATGGCCCCAAAATGGTAGTTTTGATACCGATATTTTAGATAATCTGGAAATTAAATTGTTTAAGAAGAAAGCCCGGCCGGCGATGTTTGACTCTTTCCGCTTATGGCGAAAGGAAGCCAAACGGAAGGAAATTAAGCTAGCGAAAAAGAATAAGAGAGAGAGAGGTATGTCAGTAATGCAAGCAGCTGTACAATTTAAAGACAATGAAGAGGAGCAAATGAATGAGCAATTGCACAGGCAGCGTAAGTTAGGGATTGACAAATGTTATCCAGCTTTGCCACATTCTAAGCAGGATGAGTCAGAAGAAAAGGAGAAAGATCCCCTGATGTCACATTTGTTGAGTTCGCCACCCCCGTATGCTCAAACTGCCACGGCGCCTCCCCAGCTTGTAAATATGCCACCTCCAGTGCATATACTGCAAGCCTTGCCGCAACCGCCAGTTGCTTTGCAACCAGTTCCTATTCCTGTAGCGCAGTCCTTTCAAGCGCCTCCGGTAGTGCTTCCAACTGCCCCCGCACTTCCTGCGACTTTGCTTAATCCAGTAACTGCCTCCCCTAACACTCTTCCTTCTACCACTCCAGTACCTGTCTCTACATCCTCTTTTCTTCCCTCTGTTTTTCCCCCTGTTCTCGCCTCAGCTTCTCCTTCAGCGCGACAGCGTTTAGCTAATGTGGTTACTACATTAATGTCGCCTCTCTTTGGGACATCTGGTGCAACTCCTGGTGTACAGCGTACGCAGTTGCGCAGCCAATTGCCTAACCCCGATGAGAAAAAGGTAATAGATCACATGGCGCGTAGATGGATCGTTTTTCCTTCACTGTATGATGTGGAATCGGTTGTTAACACTTTCCATCAATGGGATGCCCCGAAACAGAGATATGTGTTTGAGAAAATGTGCGAAATTCTCTGTGAAGAATTGGAGGATAGTGGTAGAAATCCGAACCCGCAGGAATTGTGTAGAGTGAGGTTCGATTTTGGAACTGGTATAATTGTGGACCGCGAAGTAGATAAAGCAGTTGCGGTTGTATTGTCCTTAAGGAATGACGATTGCCAACAGTCATTGTTTGAACAAGAGGTCCTTGTGGGGAAAAAGGCAAAAGCGCGACAATACCCTATGAGACAAGTTCCCCCGGTATGGAAAGAAGCAGTTGCAGCTGTCGGCAATAACCCCGCTGTGCCAGCGCATTTCCAACGTGTTTGGGTGCATGTTCCATGGAAGCGCTCTGAGGTGTTAGCACTTAAGCAGACATTGCCTGATCCCCGTAAAAACCCAGCAGGTTATTATAAAGAGTTGTCACAAACAGCAGGATCATGCGTTATGAATTTGGCAGACATAGACATGTTGTTTGGTAATGTTGTTCCACAGCCTCTATGGGGATCAATTCGTAATGTAGATCACGATGCAGAACTAGGGGATACATGGGCTAACATTATTGCTGCTGATACTAGACAAACTGGTGGCGCGAAACCTGAGCCTTTAGTAGCTGAACTGCCTGGTAGAATCATCACGTATATGAAGACACTAATGCCTGCGATGCGCGTAAATTGGGACAAGTTATCTGCATGTAAGCAGAAGAAGGATGAGACAGTGTCAGACTTCTTTACTAGGTTTGAGGAAACGTTTATTGACCACAGTGGGCAGGATATGAGTACTGAGGGTGGCCAACGGTTATTTGTGGATAAGTTTGTGCAGAATTTACTTCCTGACCTGTGTAAGAAGTTGAAAGATTCAGAGAGTTCTTGGGCTGTTTCTTCTTCAGCGCAAATACTGGCTACTGCACAGTATTATGAAAATAGAGATAAGGACGAGAAAGATAGGACAGAGAAGAAAACAAAGGAATTAAAGACGAAGGTCCTTTTACAGCAGGCCTATCCACCACGTGGAGGTGGTAATAATTATAGACAACCCCAAGGTGTTTATCACCAACCCCAACAATTTCAGAACAATCAGCAAATGAATGGGTATTATCAACCACGTGTCCCTGTAGGTCCCAACCAATGTTCATACTGCAAAGAGGAAGGTCATTTTAAATATAGTTGCCCTAAATTAATGCAACGGAACGGTAATACGTATGGCGCCAGAGGTAGAGGTGATCAGCAAGCTCCTAGAGGCAGAGGGCGTGGAATTGTTCCCCAAAACGCGCGTCCTCTTCCCCCCCAAAGCGCCATTAATAGCTTTGATCAGCAAGCTAACGCGACTAGTAATACGGCACAGTATTACAATAATGATTATTATGTGGAGGATGGCGATGCAGAAAATAATGGTTACTAGGATAGCCATAGACAGAGAGAGGGAGTTGTTTCAGTGCCAGTGGATCAGAGTGGACCGTATGTTGAGGTGACTACAGCAAATGTAACGGAGCCTTTTCTGCTAGACACTGGTGCTGCAAAGAGTTCAATCATGCATTCAAAACTCCCTGGCGCACCTTTGTCTGGCGATATCAATGTTTCAGTAGGTTTTTCTGGCGCCCCGGTTAGGAACCCGATTTCTAGTCCCATGTCACTTTCTGTTGGGCCTTGCGAGCTGAAAGCACCCCTGATTCTGACAACAGGTTGTGGTGAGAATTTGCTGGGATTAGATTTGTTGAAAAGATTGCATGCTACACTGTACTGTTCTCCTTCAGGAGTACAACTTACATTAGGCAAGAAAGTGGTTTCCCCAATATACTTGTCTAAAAACACAATGCCACCTGAATTGTCATCCCTTCCGGATGCCCTTTGGGCTACTGGTCCCAATGACGTGGGCCTCTTGGAGATACCGCCATACGTGGTGACTTTAAAGACTAATGTCAGACTGCCACGTATTCCCCAGTACAAGATCTCTAATGAAGGCCAGAAAGCGTTGTTAGACATTGTCAGCGACTTGATTAATAAGGGTGTGATTGAAGAGACAAGAGGCAACGTTTGCAATAGTCCGATTTTACCTGTCTTAAAACGAACGGACCCTTCACAGCCACCTGTTTACAGATTTGTGATTGATCTTAGAGAGGTTAATAAGATTGTTGTGCCTCAGTTTCCGGTTGTCCCCGATATAACTGCCTTGTTAACGATGATTCCAGCCTCTGCAGCATGGTTTTCAGTGATCGATTTAAAGAATGCTTTCTTTAGTATCCCAATTGCAGAAGAGAGCAGAGACATTTTTGGTTTTAGTCTGGGAGGCCGAAGTTTCCGCTTCAGACGCGCTCCCCAAGGCTACTGCGAGAGTCCATCCATATACAGTCAAGCTTTGAAAGCGCAGCTTGATGCACTTGTTTTACCTAGTGGCGCTATCCTGATCCAGTACGTGGACGATTTACTGATCGCCGCGGATACTGAGAAGATCTGTAAAGAAGCCACATTGTCATTGTTGCGCCATTTATCCGCTTTTCATCACAAAGTGTCTCTCTCTAAGCTGCAATATTGTCGACAAGAGGTGACCTACTTAGGTCATCTCTTATCGAAGGAGGGAAGGAGACTGACCCCAGAAAGAATCCAAGCCATTGCACAGTTGAGTGTGCCAAAAACACAGAGAGAAGTGCGTGCTTTCTTGGGCATTACTTCATACTGTAGGCATTGGATTCCTAGTTTTTCTTTGTTGGCAAAACCTTTATTAGCATTAACATGCAAAGACACACCGAATCCTATCCCATGGTCTGAAGAGTGCCAGAAAAGTTTTGTGGAATTGCGCAATGCATTGTGTTCAGCACCTGTGTTGGGCACTCCTGACTATAGCAAGCCTTTTACATTGTATGTTCACGAGAAAGATGGATGTGCGTTGTCAGTGTTAACACAGCCTTTTGGCGACAGACCGCGCCCATGCGCGTATTTTTCATCCACCTTGGACCCTGTAGCGAGGGCATTGCCAAGCTGTCTGAGAGCGACAGCTGCTGCAGCAATGTCTATCCGACAATCTGCTGGTCTGGTAATGGACAACACATTGATCGTTATGGTCCCACACGCTGTAGACACATTATTAAATAGGACCAAGACACAACACTTGACTAGTGCGCGATTATCAGGGTATGAACTCACACTGTTAGCGAATCATATACACATAAAAAGATGTAATACGCTGAATCCAGCTACGTTATTGCCAATTCCAGCAGATTCAGATGAGATTGAGCAACATGATTGTCTGTTCAGAACAGAAGAAGAGACGAAAGGGAGAGTAGATTTAAAAGATACTCCCCTGACTGAGTGTGATGGCACTTTATGGGTAGATGGGTCATGTTTCAAACTCCCTAATGGTGACACGACTGCTGCATATGCTATCACGACTTTACACACGGTCGTGGAAACTGCACGAGTGCCACATAATTCGGCCCAAGCAGCAGAATTAATTGCCCTCACGAGAGCAGGCGTGTTGTCTGAAGGAATGAGAGTTAATATATACACAGATAGCCAGTACGCCTTTGGCGTGGCTCATAATTTTGGACGACTGTGGAAAGAGCGTGGGTTCCTGACGTCACATGGAGCTAAAATTCAGAATGGCAAGTTGGTGAATGATCTCCTTGAGTCACTGACCCTACCGTTGCAAGTTGCGATCATGAAATGCAGTGCGCACAGGAAAGTTACAGATGATGTTGGACGTGGGAATGCGTTTGCTGATGAGACCGCGAAAGAAACAGCACAGAATGTGAAGACTAGAATGTATGTTGCAGGCCCCGCAAGATGGGTTAATGATGTTGGAATGTGTGAGAACACAATAGAGAGTGTGAAGTCGCTTCAGGCTGAAGCCACAGAGGAAGAGTTAAGCAAGTGGAGAGAGAGTATGGGTAAGTTGGACGAGAATGGTTGTTGGATTGATCTGACAGAACATAAGCGATGGTTGTTGCCTGATGCATATGTGCTTCCAGTGGTTACTATGGCGCATGGAATGGCACATATCAGTACGAAAGGTATCTGTAAGTTGTTGGCTCCAGTATGGCAGAATGCTGGGATTCCCAAGTGTGCAGAGAATGTGGTCAAGAATTGCATGGTATGCTTGAAGTACAACCCTGGTAGGGGAACCCCAACTCCGGCCGGTCACTTTGCACCCCCATCATGTCCATTCGAAGTTTTGCAGCTGGACTTTATTCACATGGAAAGGTGCAACAACCTAAAATATGTATTGGTGGTTGTTTGTGCTTTTTCCAAATGGGTAGAGGCTTATCCTCTGAAAGATAACACTGCCCTATCCACAGCCAAAGCCCTTGTGAAAGAGTTTTTCCCCAGGTTTGGAATGCCAAGAATGGTATGGTGTGATAATGGAAGTGAGTTTGTGGGTAAAGTGATGAAGAACGTATGTGAAGGTTTAGGCATAAGGCAGAAATTCCACGCTGCAAATCACCCCCAATCAGCTGGACTAGTAGAGCGCTACAATGGAGCCTTAAAGCTCAAGTTAGCCAAAATCCAGGCGAGCACTGGTCTTAAATGGCCTGACGCCCTGCCTTTAGCACTCCTGTCCACCAGAATGACCATACACTCACGAGTGGGACTTAGTCCCTATGAAGTAGTCTTTGGCCGCCCGGCCAACGTATGGGGTGTGCCAAGGCCTACGAAGTTCAGTGAGATTGAGCATCCAGTACTGCTCGATTACCTGTATGATTTGACTGTTAAACTGCGTGTTTTGCACCAACAGGTACATGATACTCTTCCCCAAGCTTCTGAACCTCCTGGACACCCTATCAACCCTGGTTCGTGGGTCCTGGTCCGGAATTTCCAGCGTAAGGGCAACGACGAGCCTCGCTGGATCGGCCCCCATCTTGTGCTCCTGTCGACAAGATCAGCGGTGCGAGTAAAAGGAAGGAAGCATTGGATACATGGTACCCACTGCAAAATAGTCCCCTTGCCTCTGCCATATGACCAGTGGGTCAAGGAGGGTATCGCCGACACTGAGACAGACACTGTACCTCGTTTTGTACCATTCAGTGACGCACGCCTAAAAGACACAGCTTCAGTCCAAGAGAGTGACAATATTCTGCAGGAAGCTGTGCCACCATCAAATCGACTGGACACCACTGAGCCTGAACTTTTGTTCCAAGACCAAACGGCACTTGGCCATCTCCGCTATAATTTGAGACCAAGGCCCATGGACAAATAAAGATTTTCCTCACTATTTCCTTTTTGGACACTTTTTGCTCTCCCATCTGAAGGACTTTCTTGATTTTTGTTTTTCGAACCACCATCCGGGTTCTGCCGCAGGGTCGCGGTGCCAAGACTTTGGGGTACAGGCCGAAGACGTTAGGTCAACGGTTCTGGTTGGTCTAGGGCGTTTCCCTGGACTGACAGGCGTACTCCTTAGCAGAAGAAACTCACCCGCCGCGAGCGGCCCGAGTAGAGGATGGAGTTTTTTAAGATGGAGAGACCGATTGAGGAAATGAACTTTAAAACCAGAATGTGTAGAATTGTAAAAAGTAAATGTTTTGTCTTTTTGTGCCTTTTTACACTGTGTAGTATTATGATGTTTATTATAGGATTTGTGTTTTTCTCCACTCAAAAGCCCATTGCACCCACTGAACAGCCTATACCTCTTTCTACTGCCTCCTCTCACTCTTTTCACCCTTTGCCTGAACACGAACAGACCAGACGATCGGAGTTTGTAAATAACTCGTTTATCCAGCTCTTGCACCAGCACCAACTAGTAATGAATACGACCAATTGCTGGGTGTGTGGGTTAATGCCACATACCATTAACAAGGGTATTCCTTATTTGGTGCTGCCATATAGTTATAATGGATCGTCATGGGCATTCCAGACCATGTTTCTCTACGCCCTAGAGACATACTCCCCTCGCCAACCGCGTTCCATCAGACCTGGTACAAACAATAAAGCCTTAGTGAAAGGAATTGCCGATATGAGTAGGGATATTGATGCATACTCATCCATTCCCAAAGAAGAGTTGAGACCTTATGTAGGATGGAACGCGACGGGGTATAGTATTAGTCTGGGTGAAAGACAGCGAAAAATCTCATCTCCAATCTGGGTCGTACCCCACATGGGTCGGTTCTGCTTACAGGGTAATGGTCAGAACCCTAGAGCTCAACTGGGAAGAAGTGACTGCACTGAAACGTACACGGTCCCGTCACAGTTTTCCCCTGCGTTTTTAACTGCCAAGGGTACATATTTCATCTGTAATGACCGAGCATATACATGGTTGCCCCCTGATTTCTCGGGCACATGTTATATTGCGAACTTGCTACCGCCGACATTTACTGCCGCCTCCGACTACCACAAGACCAGAGTTGTGAGAGGTGTGATTAGTAAGGAGGACACTGCCGGTCAGAAAACAGGAGACTTCTTCTTGGGTTTCCTGCCGTTTTGGGGACCTATGGTCAATAGTAGGAACCTGAGACAGCTGACTCGTGTGGTTGAATCCACCGTTAATGTAACGGCTGGTGCCCTTGGTAATTTGACAGCTGAGCTCCAAGCGGATCGCCTTATGACTTTGCAGAACCGCATGGTTCTAGACGTTATTCTTGCAGACCGCGGTGGGGTATGCAGGGTTATCCAATCCAGTTGCTGCATTTTCATACCAGACAATGCTCCAACAGTGTATCAAGCCATCTCCAAACTCCATAAAATATCTGAATCCATACACATGGATAAGGGAGATTGGTCACTGGTGGGGTGGTTCTGGGAACTGATATCTGCCTGGGGTTGGAAAGTTCTGATGGTCATTGGAATGATCTTAGCCATTCTTTTCCTGTTCTGTCTGTGTATACAGTGTGCTCCTGCGATATGTGGCCTCTGTGCTACCTTATGTGTAAGGAAACCTGTATCGAGGGACAAGCTAAGTAATAGGATGATGCTACAGCAACATCTCCATGACTTCGTGAACATTGACCTAGACTCGGATTAAGATGAGTATAGTGATTGCCTATGTAAGGGCAAAAGGAGGGTCTGTCGTACTTTAATATTCGGGACCGCGTAGGGAACAGGGCCCTACCCCTGTCTATCTTGGTATTAGCGAACCGCAAATGGTAAATGCGGCATGTACGAGTGCTTTACTTATCGTTCTAGCTATGAATGCACTGTGTACACGTTATTCTGCTGCACTACGCGGGTTCCATTTTGGAAGCAGTGGCCATCTTGTCATTGCCCTCACATAGGCTATAATGGAGCAAATACGGGCCTCACAGTACATGGGCTTCTTCTCTGACTTCTCTGTGACCTGGGCAGCTGGCTCTGCTGCCCCGGGTCAAACTGGTCTCACGAGCTCCCCTTCCTCTCTCCACCTGTGATTAGCATCAGGGCTTGACCCGTCATAAAACCCTTTCATTCTACACAAGCCCCTGGCTAATCTCTTTCGCACCTGGCTGTTCCTGCTTTATGACTTGGTTCCCAAAACAGGAGATGCTCATGTTTATTGGGGGGATCTGTTTACATGTAATGTGGGATCTGAACCTTGTTGTGTAAATCATTGTGGGCTGGCCGAACTGGAATGTGGGATGGTCATTATGACTCTGCCTTTTCTTTGTAATGTACACTTGCATATTGCCGTATCATAAAACCTAGGAATGTATGCTTGAGGCAGGAAAAAGGGTATTTAAGATGAAGTCCATTCCTATGATTTTCAGCAGTCTCCTGAGAACATACACGCTGTTGTACTTCTAGGATACCTGTCATTGGTCTGCAGCCAATAAACGATTCTTTGACTTCACCCAGAAGACTCTGTGTTTCTGTAGGTCCGGAACAGGGTGAACCCAGAAGTCATAGGGTGTGTGCCCCTGCACCGCTGGGTCTAGAATACCCAGTACTTCAGCTTAAAGACTTTGCTGTACAAATGGCAAAAGACTTTGTTCTTTTCTATCTCAGCGTGGTTGGCACTGTGCTAATCCTATGCTTAAAGATTTTGATAGAAAAACAGACATTTGAGGTGAGCAGATCTAGAGTGTCGCTGGTGTTGAGAGTGCTCCATACAGGAGCTGCTTTCCACCTAAACTTGAGAACTACCCAGAGTTCTCTGCTTCTTTTTTGCATAATTTATTCGTCACTCTATGCCTGAAAGGGTATTTCATTGACTTATACTGGGTGCTCCCTTGTGTCTGGACAAAGCTATACCTCTCTGAAGAGCTCTAATTAGAGCGAAACACTGTGTCAGGGGTTGCTTTTACTCATTTCAGGTTGGCTTGATTGGTATTTTACCAATTCAAAGCTGTAATACTGTGTCTGGAGTGGTATTTGGCTTTTGTCAATTTACAGCTCGGCAAAGACAGCACTGTGCTAGTCCTATGCTTAAAGACTTTGCTGTACAAATGGCAAAAGACTTTGTCCTTTTCTATCTCGGCGTGGTTGGCACTGTGCTAATCCTATGCTTAAATATTTTGATAGAAAAACAGACATTTGAGGTGAGCAGATCTAGAGTGTCGCTGGTGTTGAGAGTGCTCCATACAGGAGCTGCTTTCCACCTAAACATGAGAACTACCCAGAGTTCTCTGCTTCTTTTTTGCATAATTTATTCGTCACTCTATGCCTGAAAGGGTATTTCTTTGACTTATACTGGGTGCTCCCTTGTGTCTGGACAAAGCTATACCTCTCTGAAGAGCTCTAATTAGAGTGAAACACTGTGTCAGGGGTTGCTTTTACTCATTTCAGGTTGGCTTGATTGGTATTTTACCTATTCAAAGCTGTAATACTGTGCCTGGAGTGGTAATTGGCTTTTGTCATTTTACAGCTCGGCAAGGACAGCACTGTGCTAGTCCTATGCTTAAAGACTTTGCTGTATAAATGGCAAAAGACTTTGACCTTTTCTATTTCGGTGTAGTGGGCACTGTGCTAATCCTATGCTTACAGATTTTGATAGAAAAACAGACATTTGAGGTGAGCAGATCTAGAGTGTCGCTGGTGTTGAGAGTGCTCCATACAGGAGCTGCTTTCCACCTAAACTTGAGAACTACCCAGAGTTCTCTGCTTCATTTTTGCATAATTTATTCGTCACTCTATGCCTGAAAGGGTATTTCATTGACTTATACTGGGTGCTCCCTTGTGTCTGGACAAAGGTATACCTCTCTGAAGAGCTCTAATTAGAGCGAAACACTGTGTCAAGGGTTGCTTTTACTCATTTCAGGTTGGCTTGATTGGTATTTTACCAATTCAAAGCTGTAATACTGTGTCTGGAGTGGTAATTGGCTTTTGTCAATTTACAGCTCGGCAAGGACAGCACTGTGCTAGTCCTATGCTTAAAGACTTTGCTGTACAAATGGCAAAAGACTTTGTTCTTTTCTATCTCGGCGTGGTTGGCACTGTGCTAATCCTATGCTTAAAGATTTTGATAGAAAAACAGACATTTGAGGTGAGCAGATCTAGAGTGTCGCTGGTGTTGAGAGTGCTCCATACAGGAGCTGCTTTCCACCTAAACTTGAGAACTACCTAGAGTTCTCTGCTTCTTTTTTGCATAATTTATTCGTCACTCTATGCCTGAAAGGGTATTTCATTGACTTATACTGGGTGCTCCCTTGTGTCTGGACAAAGCTATACCTCTCTGAAGAGCTCTAATTAGAGCGAAACACTGTGTCAGGGGTTGCTTTTACTCATTTCAGGTTGGCTTGATTGGTATTTTACCAATTCAAAGCTGTAATACTGTGTCTGGAGTGGTATTTGGCTTTTGTCAATTTACAGCTCGGCAAAGACAGCTCTGTGCTAGTCCTATGCTTAAAGACTTTGCTGTACAAATGGCAAAATACTTTGTCCTTTTCTATCTCGGCGTGGTTGGCACTGTGCTAATCCTATGCTTAAAGATTTTGATAGAAAAACCGACATTTGAGGTGAGCAGATCTAGAGTGTCGCTGATGTTAAGAGTGCTCCATACAGGAGCTGCTTTAGACCTAAACTTGAGAACTACCCAGAGTTCTCTGCTTCTTTTTTGCATAATTTTTTCGTCACTCTATGCCTGAAAGGGTATTTCATTGACTTATACTGGGTGCTCCCTTGTGTCTGGACAAAGCTATATCTCTCTGAAGAGCTCTAATTAGAGCGAAACACTGTGTCAGGGGTTGCTTTTACTCATTTCAGGTTGGTTTGATTGGTATTTTACGCATTCAAAGCTGTAATACTGTGCCTGGAGTGGTAATTTGCTTTTGTCATTTTACAGATCGGCAAGGACAGCACTGTGCTAGTCCTATGCTTAAAGACTTTGCTGTACAAATGGCAAAAGACGTGTCCTTTTCTATCTCGGCGTGGATGGCACTGTGCTAATCCTATGCTTAAAGATTTTGATAGAAAAACAGACATTTGAGGTGAGCAGATCTAGAGTGTCGCTGGTGTTGACAGTGCTCCATACAGAAGCTGCTTTCCACCTAATCTTGAGAACTACCCAGAGTTCTCTGCTTCTTTTTTGCATAATTTATTCGTCACTCTATGCCTGAAAGGGTATTTCATTGACTTATACTGGGTGCTCCCTTGTGTCTGGACAAAGCTATACCTCTCTGAAGAGCTCTAGTTAGAGCGAAACATTGTGTCAGGGGTTGCTTTTACTCATTTCAGGTTGGCTTGATTGGTATTTTACCCATTCAAAGCTGTAATACTGTGCCTGGAGTGGTAATTGGCTTTTGTCTATTTCCAGATCGGCAAGGACAGCACTGTGCTAGTCCTATGCTTAAAGACTTTGCTGTACAAATGGCAAAAGACTTTGTCCTTTTCTATCTCGGCGTGGTTGGCACTGTGCTAATCCTATGCTTAAATATTTTGATAGAAAAACAGACATTTGAGGTGAGCAGATCTAGAGTGTCGCTGGTGTTGAGAGTGCTCCATACAGGAGCTGCTTTCCACCTAATCTTGAAAACTACCCAGAGTTCTCTGCTTCTTTTTTGCATAATTTATTCGTCACTCTATGCCTGAAAGGGTATTTCATTGACTTATACTGGGTGCTCCCTTGTGTCTGGACAAAGCTATACCTCTCTGAAGAGCTCTAATTAGAGCGAAACACTGTGTCAGGGGTTGCTTTTACTCATTTCAGGTTGGCTTGATTGGTATTTTACCAATTCAAAGCTGTAATACTGTGTCTGGAGTGGTAATTGGCTTTTGTCATTTTACAGCTCGGCAAGGACAGCACTGTGCTAATCCTATGCTTAAAGACTTTGCTGTACAAATGGCAAAAGACTTTGTCCTTTTCTATCTCGGCGTGGATGGCACTGTGCTAATCCTATGCTTAAAGATTTTGATAGAAAAACAGACATTTGAGGTGAGCAGATCTAGAGTGTCGCTGGTGTTGAGAGTGCTCCATACAGGAGCTGCTTTCCACCTAAACTTGAGAACTACCCAGAGTTCTCTGCTTCTTTTTTGCATAATTTATTCGTCACTCTATGCCTGAAAGGGTATTTCATTGACTTATACTGGGTGCTCCCTTGTGTCTGGACAAAGCTATACCTCTCTGAAGAGCTCTAATTAGAGCGAAACACTGTGTCAGGGGTTGCTTTTACTCATTTCAGGTTGGCTTGATTGGTATTTTACCAATTCAAAGCTGTAATACTGTGTCTGGAGTGGTATTTGGCTTTTGTCAATTTACAGCTCGGCAAAGACAGCACTGTGCTAGTCCTATGCTTAAAGACTTTGCTGTACAAATGGCAAAAGACTTTGTCCTTTTCTATCTCGGCGTGGTTGGCACTGTGCTAATCCTATGCTTAAATATTTTGATAGAAAAACAGACATTTGAGGTGAGCAGATCTAGAGTGTCGCTGGTGTTGAGAGTGCTCCATACAGGAGCTGCTTTCCACCTAAACATGAGAACTACCCAGAGTTCTCTGCTTCTTTTTTGCATAATTTATTCGTCACTCTATGCCTGAAAGGGTATTTCTTTGACTTATACTGGGTGCTCCCTTGTGTCTGGACAAAGCTATACCTCTCTGAAGAGCTCTAATTAGAGTGAAACACTGTGTCAGGGGTTGCTTTTACTCATTTCAGGTTGGCTTGATTGGTATTTTACCTATTCAAAGCTGTAATACTGTGCCTGGAGTGGTAATTGGCTTTTGTCATTTTACAGCTCGGCAAGGACAGCACTGTGCTAGTCCTATGCTTAAAGACTTTGCTGTATAAATGGCAAAAGACTTTGACCTTTTCTATTTCGGTGTAGTGGGCACTGTGCTAATCCTATGCTTACAGATTTTGATAGAAAAACAGACATTTGAGGTGAGCAGATCTAGAGTGTCGCTGGTGTTGAGAGTGCTCCATACAGGAGCTGCTTTCCACCTAAACTTGAGAACTACCCAGAGTTCTCTGCTTCATTTTTGCATAATTTATTCGTCACTCTATGCCTGAAAGGGTATTTCATTGACTTATACTGGGTGCTCCCTTGTGTCTGGACAAAGGTATACCTCTCTGAAGAGCTCTAATTAGAGCGAAACACTGTGTCAAGGGTTGCTTTTACTCATTTCAGGTTGGCTTGATTGGTATTTTACCAATTCAAAGCTGTAATACTGTGTCTGGAGTGGTAATTGGCTTTTGTCAATTTACAGCTCGGCAAGGACAGCACTGTGCTAGTCCTATGCTTAAAGACTTTGCTGTACAAATGGCAAAAGACTTTGTTCTTTTCTATCTCGGCGTGGTTGGCACTGTGCTAATCCTATGCTTAAAGATTTTGATAGAAAAACAGACATTTGAGGTGAGCAGATCTAGAGTGTCGCTGGTGTTGAGAGTGCTCCATACAGGAGCTGCTTTCCACCTAAACTTGAGAACTACCTAGAGTTCTCTGCTTCTTTTTTGCATAATTTATTCGTCACTCTATGCCTGAAAGGGTATTTCATTGACTTATACTGGGTGCTCCCTTGTGTCTGGACAAAGCTATACCTCTCTGAAGAGCTCTAATTAGAGCGAAACACTGTGTCAGGGGTTGCTTTTACTCATTTCAGGTTGGCTTGATTGGTATTTTACCAATTCAAAGCTGTAATACTGTGTCTGGAGTGGTATTTGGCTTTTGTCAATTTACAGCTCGGCAAAGACAGCTCTGTGCTAGTCCTATGCTTAAAGACTTTGCTGTACAAATGGCAAAATACTTTGTCCTTTTCTATCTCGGCGTGGTTGGCACTGTGCTAATCCTATGCTTAAAGATTTTGATAGAAAAACCGACATTTGAGGTGAGCAGATCTAGAGTGTCGCTGATGTTAAGAGTGCTCCATACAGGAGCTGCTTTAGACCTAAACTTGAGAACTACCCAGAGTTCTCTGCTTCTTTTTTGCATAATTTTTTCGTCACTCTATGCCTGAAAGGGTATTTCATTGACTTATACTGGGTGCTCCCTTGTGTCTGGACAAAGCTATATCTCTCTGAAGAGCTCTAATTAGAGCGAAACACTGTGTCAGGGGTTGCTTTTACTCATTTCAGGTTGGTTTGATTGGTATTTTACGCATTCAAAGCTGTACTACTGTGCCTGGAGTGGTAATTTGCTTTTGTCATTTTACAGATCGGCAAGGACAGCACTGTGCTAGTCCTATGCTTAAAGACTTTGCTGTACAAATGGCAAAAGACGTGTCCTTTTCTATCTCGGCGTGGATGGCACTGTGCTAATCCTATGCTTAAAGATTTTGATAGAAAAACAGACATTTGAGGTGAGCAGATCTAGAGTGTCGCTGGTGTTGACAGTGCTCCATACAGAAGCTGCTTTCCACCTAATCTTGAGAACTACCCAGAGTTCTCTGCTTCTTTTTTGCATAATTTATTCGTCACTCTATGCCTGAAAGGGTATTTCATTGACTTATACTGGGTGCTCCCTTGTGTCTGGACAAAGCTATACCTCTCTGAAGAGCTCTAGTTAGAGCGAAACATTGTGTCAGGGGTTGCTTTTACTCATTTCAGGTTGGCTTGATTGGTATTTTACCCATTCAAAGCTGTAATACTGTGCCTGGAGTGGTAATTGGCTTTTGTCTATTTCCAGATCGGCAAGGACAGCACTGTGCTAGTCCTATGCTTAAAGACTTTGCTGTACAAATGGCAAAAGACTTTGTCCTTTTCTATCTCGGCGTGGTTGGCACTGTGCTAATCCTATGCTTAAATATTTTGATAGAAAAACAGACATTTGAGGTGAGCAGATCTAGAGTGTCGCTGGTGTTGAGAGTGCTCCATACAGGAGCTGCTTTCCACCTAATCTTGAAAACTACCCAGAGTTCTCTGCTTCTTTTTTGCATAATTTATTCGTCACTCTATGCCTGAAAGGGTATTTCATTGACTTATACTGGGTGCTCCCTTGTGTCTGGACAAAGCTATACCTCTCTGAAGAGCTCTAATTAGAGCGAAACACTGTGTCAGGGGTTGCTTTTACTCATTTCAGGTTGGCTTGATTGGTATTTTACCAATTCAAAGCTGTAATACTGTGTCTGGAGTGGTAATTGGCTTTTGTCATTTTACAGCTCGGCAAGGACAGCACTGTGCTAATCCTATGCTTAAAGACTTTGCTGTACAAATGGCAAAAGACTTTGTCCTTTTCTATCTCGGCGTGGATGGCACTGTGCTAATCCTATGCTTAAAGATTTTGATAGAAAAACAGACATTTGAGGTGAGCAGATCTAGAGTGTCGCTGGTGTTGAGAGTGCTCCATACAGGAGCTGCTTTCCACCTAATCTTGAGAACAACCCAGAGTTCTCTGCTTCTTTTTTGCATAATTTATTCGTCATTCTATGCCTGAAAGGGTATTTCATTGACTTATACTGGGTGCTCCCTTGTGTCTGGACAAAGCTATACCTCTCTGAAGAGCTCTAATTAGAGCGAAACACTGTGTCAGGGGTTGCTTTTACTCATTTCAGGTTGGATTGATTGGTATTTTACCAATTCAAAGCTGTAATACTGTGTCTGGAGTGGTAATTGGCTTTTGTCAGTGTACAGCTCGGCAAAGACAGCACTGTGCTAGTCCTATGCTTAAAGACTTTGCTGTACAAATGGCAAAAGACTTTGTCCTTTTCTATCTCGGCGTGGTTGGCACTGTGCTAATCCTATGCTTAAAGGTTTTGATAGAAAAACAGACATTTGAGGTGAGCAGATCTAGAGTGTCGCTGGTGTTGAGAGTTCTCCATACAGGAGCTGCGTTCCACCTAAACTTGAAAACTACCCAGAGTTTTCTGCTTCTTTTTTGCATAATTCATTCGTCACTCTATGCCTGAAAGGGTATTTCTTTGACTTATACTTGGTGCTCCCTTGTGTTTGGCCAAAGCTATACCTCTCTGAAGAGCTCTAATTAGAGCGAAACACTTTGTCAGGAGTTGCTTTTACTCATTTCAGGTTGGCTTGATTGGTATTTTACCAATTCAAAGCTGTAATACTGTGCCTGGAGTGATAATTGGCTTTTGTCATTTTTACAGCTCGGCAGGGACAGCATTGTGCTAGTCCTATGCCTAAAGACTTTGCTGTACAAGTGGCAAAAGACTTTGTCCTTTTCTATCTCGGCGTGGATGGCACTGATCTAATCCAATGCTTAAAGATTTTGGTAGAAAAACCGACATTTGAGGTGAGCAGATCTAGAGTGTCGCTGATGTTGAGAGTGCTACATACAGGAGCTGCTTTCGACCTAAACTTGAGAACTACCCAGAGTTCTCTGCTTCTTTTTTGCATAATTTATTCGTCATTCTATGCCTGAAAGGGTATTTCATTGACTTATACTGGATGCTCCCTTGTGACTGGACAAAGCTATACCTCTCTGAAGAGCTCTAATTAGAGCGAAACACTGTGTCAGGGGTTGCTTTTACTCATTTCAGGTTGGCTTGATTGGTATTTTACCAATTCAAAGCTGTAATACTGTGTCTGGAATGGTAATTGGCTTTTGTCAATTTACAGCTCGGCAAGGACAGCACTGTGCTAGTCCTATGCTTAAAGACTTTGCTGTACAAATGGCAAAAGACTTTGTTCTTTTCTATCTCGGCGTGGTTGGCACTGTGCTAATCCTATGCTTAAAGATTTTGATAGAAAAACAGACATTTGAGGTGAGCAGATCTAGAGTGTCGCTGGTGTTGAGAGTGCTCCATACAGGAGCTGCTTTCCACCTAAACTTGAGAACTACCCAGAGTTCTCTGCTTCTTTTTTTGCATAATTTATTCGTCACTCTATGCCTGAAAGGGATATTTCTTTGACTTATACTGGGTGCTCCCTTGTGTCTGGACAAAGCTATACCTCTCTGAAGAGCTCTAATTAGAGCGAACCACTTTGTCAGGGGTTGCTTTTACTCATTTCAGGTTGGCTTGATTGGTATTTTACCTATTCAAAGCTGTAATACTGTGCCTGGAGTGGTAATTGGCTTTTGTCATTTTACAGCTCGGCAAGGACAGCACTGTGCTAGTCCTATGCTTAAAGACTTTGCTGTACAAATGGCAAAAGACTTTGACCATTTCTATTTCGGTGTAGTGGGCACTGTGCTAATCCTATGCTTACAGATTTTGATAGAAAAACAGACATTTGAGGTGGGCAGATCTAGAGTGTCGCTGGTGTTGAGAGTGCTCCATACAGGAGCTGCTTTCCACCTAAACTTGAGAACTACCCAGAGTTCTCTGCTTCTTTTTTGCATAATTTATTCGTCACTCTATGCCTGAAAGGGTATTTCATTGACTTATACTGGGTGCTCCCTTGTGTCTGGACAAAGCTATATCTCTCTGAAGAGCTCTAATTAGAGCGAAACACTGTGTCAGGGGTTGCTTTTACTCATTTCAGGTTGGCTTGATTGGTATTTCACCAATTCAAAGCTGTAATACTGTGTCTGGAGTGGTAATTGGCTTTTGTCATTTTACAGCTCGGCAAGGACAGCATTGTGCTAGTCCTATGCTTAAAGACTTTGCTGTACAAATGGCAAAAGACTTTGTCCTTTTCTATCTCGGCGTGGATGGCACTGAGCTAATCCAATGCTTAAAGATTTTGGTAGAAAAACCGACATTTGAGGTGAGCAGATCTAGAGTGTCGCTGATGTTGAGAGTGCTCCATACAGGAGCTGCTTTAGACCTAAACTTGAGAACTACCCAGAGTTCTCTGCTTCTTTTTTGCATAATTTATTCGTCACTCTATGCCTGAAAGGGTATTTCATTGACTTATACTGGGTGCTCCCTTGTGTCTGGACAAAGCTATACCTCTCTGAAGAGCTCTAATTAGAGCGAAACACTGTGTCAGGGGTTGCTTTTACTCATTTCAGGTTGGCTTGATTGGTATTTTACGCATTCAAAGCTGTACTACTGTGCCTGGAGTGGTAATTTGCTTTTGTCATTTTACAGATCGGCAAGGACAGCACTGTGCTAGTCCTATGCTTAAAGACTTTGCTGTACAAATGGCAAAAGACTTGTCCTTTTCTATCTCGGCGTGGATGGCACTGTGCTAATCCTATGCTTAAAGATTTTGATAGAAAAACAGACATTTGAGGTGAGCAGATCTAGAGTGTCGCTAGTGTTGACAGTGCTCCATACAGAAGCTGCTTTCCACCTAATCTTGAGAACTACCCAGAGTTCTCTGCTTCTTTTTTGCATAATTTATTCGTCACTCTATGCCTGAAAGGGTATTTCATTGACTTATACTGGGTGCTCCCTTGTGTCTGGACAAAGCTATACCTCTCTGAAGAGCTCTAGTTAGAGCGAAACACTGTGTCAGGGGTTGCTTTTACTCATTTCAGGTTGGCTTGATTGGTATTTTACCCATTCAAAGCTGTAATACTGTGCCTGGAGTGGTAATTGGCTTTTGTCTATTTACAGATCAGCAAGGACAGCACTGTGCTAGTCCTATGCTTAAAGACTTTGCTGTACAAATGGCAAAAGACTTTGTCCTTTTCTATTTCGGCGTGGTTGGCACTGTGCTAATCCTATGCTTAAATATTTTGATTGAAAAACAGACATTTGAGGTGAGCAGATCTAGAGTGTCGCTGGTGTTGAGAGTGCTCCATACAGGAGCTGCTTTCCACCTAAACCTGAGAACTACCCAGAGTTCTCTGCTTCTTTTTTGCATAATTTATTCGTCACTCTATGCCTGAAAGGGTATTTCTTTGACTTATACTGGGTGCTCCCTTGTGTCTGGACAAAGCTATACATCTCTGAAGAGCTCTAATTAGAGCGAAACACTGTGTCAGGGGTTGCTTTTACTCATTTCAGGTTGGCTTGATTGGTATTTTACCAATTCAAAGCTGTAATACTGTGTCTGGAGTGGTAATTGGCTTTTGTCAATTTACAGCTCGGCAAAGACAGCACTGTGCTAGTCCTATGCTTAAAGACTTTGCTGTACAAATGGCAAAAGACTTTGTCCTTTTCTATCTCGGCATGGTTGGCACTGTGCGAATTCTATGCTTAAAGGTTTTGATAGAAAAACAGACATTTGAGGTGAGCAGATCTAGAGTGTCGCTGGTGTTGAGAGTGCTCCATACAGGATCTGCTTTCCACCTAAACTTGAAAACTACCCAGAGTTCTCTGCTTCTTTTTTGCATAATTCATTCGTCACTCTATTCCTGAAAGGGTATTTCTTTGACTTATACGGGGTGCTCCCTTGTGTTTGGACAAAGCTATACCTCTCTGAAGAGCTCTAATTAGAGCGAAACACTTTGTCAGGGGTTGCTTCTACTCATTTCAGGTTGGCTTGATTGGTATTTTACCAATTCAAAGCTGTAATACTGTGCCTGGAGTGATAATTGGCTTTTGTCATTTTTACAGCTCGGCAAGGACAGCATTGTGCTAGTCCTATGCCTAAAGACTTTGCTGTACAAATGGCAAAAGACTTTGTCCTTTTCTATCTCGGCGTGGATGGCACTGAGCTAATCCTATGCTTACAGATTTTGATAGAAAAACAGACATTTGAGGTGAGCAGATCTAGAGTGTCGCTGGTGTTGAGAGTGCTCCATACAGGAGCTGATTTCCACCTAAACTTGAGAACTACCCAGAGTTCTCTGCTTCTTTTTTGCATAATTTATTCGTCACTCTATGCCTGAAAGGGTATTTCATTGACTTATACTGGGTGCTCCCTTGTGTTTGGACAAAGCTATCCCTCTCTGAAGAGCTCTAATTAGAGCGAAACACTGTGTCAGGGGTTGCTTTTACTCATTTCAGGTTGGCTTGATTGGTATTTTACGCATTCAAAGCTGTACTACTGTGCCTGGAGTGGTAATTTGCTTTTGTCATTTTACAGATCGGCAAGGACAGCACTGTGCTAGTCCTATGCTTAAAGACTTTGCTGTACAAATGGCAAAAGACGTGTCCTTTTCTATCTCGGCGTGGATGGCACTGTGCTAATCCTATGCTTAAAGATTTTGATAGAAAAACAGACATTTGAGGTGAGCAGATCTAGAGTGTCGCTGGTGTTGACAGTGCTCCATACAGAAGCTGCTTTCCACCTAATCTTGAGAACTACCCAGAGTTCTCTGCTTCTTTTTTGCGTAATTTATTTGTCACTCTATGCCTGAAAGGGTATTTCATTGACTTATACTGGGTGCTCCCTTGTGTCTGGACAAAGCTATACCTCTCTGAAGAGCTCTAGTTAGAGCGAAACATTGTGTCAGGGGTTGCTTTTACTCATTTCAGGTTGGCTTGATTGGTATTTTACCCATTCAAAGCTGTAATACTGTGCCTGGAGTGGTAATTGGCTTTTGTCTATTTACAGATCGGCAAGGACAGCACTGTGCTAGTCCTATGCTTAAAGACTTTGCTGTACAAATGGCAAAAGACTTTGTCCTTTTCTATCTCGGCGTGGTTGGCACTGTGCTAATCCTATGCTTAAATATTTTGATAGAAAAACAGACATTTGAGGTGAGCAGATCCAGAGTGTCGCTGGTGTTGAGAGTGCTCCATACAGGAGCTGCTTTCCACCTAATCTTGAAAACTACCCAGAGTTCTCTGCTTCTTTTTTGCATAATTTATTTGTCACTCTATGCCTGAAAGGGTATTTCATTGACTTATACTGGGTGCTCCCTTGTGTCTGGACAAAGCTATACCTCTCTGAAGAGCTCTAATTAGAGCGAAACACTGTGTCAGGGGTTGCTTTTACTCATTTCAGGTTGGCTTGATTGGTATTTTACCAATTCAAAGCTGTAATACTGTGTCTGGAGTGGTAATTGGCTTTTGTCATTTTACAGCTCGGCAAGGACAGCACTGTGCTAATCCTATGCTTAAAGACTTTGCTGTACAAATGGCAAAAGACTTTGTCCTTTTCTATCTCGGCGTGGATGGCACTGTGCTAATCCTATGCTTAAAGATTTTGATAGAAAAACAGACATTTGAGGTGAGCAGATCTAGAGTGTCGCTGGTGTTGAGAGTGCTCCATACAGGAGCTGCTTTCCACCTAATCTTGAGAACAACCCAGAGTTCTCTGCTTCTTTTTTGCATAATTTATTCGTCACTCTATGCCTGAAAGGGTATTTCATTGACTTATACTGGGTGCTCCCTTGTGTCTGGACAAAGCTATACCTCTCTGAAGAGCTCTAATTAGAGCGAAACACTGTGTCAGGGGTTGCTTTTACTCATTTCAGGTTGGATTGATTGGTATTTTACCAATTCAAAGCTGTAATACTGTGTCTGGAGTGGTAATTGGCTTTTGTCAGTTTACAGCTCGGCAAAGACAGCACTGTGCTAGTCCTATGCTTAAAGACTTTGCTGTACAAATGGCAAAAGACTTTGTCCTTTTCTATCTCGGCGTGGTTGGCACTGTGCTAATCCTATGCTTAAAGGTTTTGATAGAAAAACAGACATTTGAGGTGAGCAGATCTAGAGTGTCGCTGGTGTTGAGAGTGCTCCATACAGGAGCTGCGTTCCACCTAAACTTGAAAACTACCCAGAGTTTTCTGCTTCTTTTTTGCATAATTCATTCGTCACTCTATGCCTGAAAGGGTATTTCTTTGACTTATACTTGGTGCTCCCTTGTGTTTGGACAAAGCTATACCTCTCTGAAGAGCTCTAATTAGAGCGAAACACTTTGTCAGGAGTTGCTTTTACTCATTTCAGGTTGGCTTGATTGGTATTTTACCAATTCAAAGCTGTAATACTGTGCCTGGAGTGATAATTGGCTTTTGTCATTTTTACAGCTCGGCAGGGACAGCATTGTGCTAGTCCTATGCCTAAAGACTTTGCTGTACAAATGGCAAAAGACTTTGTTCTTTTCTATCTCGGCGTGGTTGGCACTGTGCTAATCCTATGCTTAAAGATTTTGATAGAAAAACAGACATTTGAGGTGAGCAGATCTAGAGTGTCGCTGGTGTTGAGAGTGCTCCATACAGGAGCTGCTTTCCACCTAAACTTGAGAACTACCCAGAGTTCTCTGCTTCTTTTTTTGCATAATTTATTCGTCACTCTATGCCTGAAAGGGATATTTCTTTGACTTATACTGGGTGCTCCCTTGTGTCTGGACAAAGCTATACCTCTCTGAAGAGCTCTAATTAGAGTGAAACACTGTGTCAGGGGTTGCTTTTCCTCATTTCAGGTTGGCTTGTTTGGTATTTTACCAATTCAAAGATGTAATACTGTGCCTGGAGTGGTAATTGGCTTTTGTCATTTTACAGCTCGGCAAGGACAGCACTGTGCTAGTCCTATGCTTAAAGACTTTGCTGTACAAATGGCAAAAGACTTTGACCATTTCTATTTCAGTGTAGTGGGCACTGTGCTAATCCTATGCTTACAGATTTTGATAGAAAAACAGACATTTGAGGTGGGCAGATCTAGAGTGTCGCTGGTGTTGAGAGTGCTCCATACAGGAGCTGCTTTCCACCTAAACTTGAGAACTACCCAGAGTTCTCTGCTTCTTTTTTGCATAATTTATTCGTCACTCTATGCCTGAAAGGGTATTTCATTGACTTATACTGGGTGCTCCCTTGTGTCTGGACAAAGCTATATCTCTCTGAAGAGCTCTAATTAGAGCGAAACACTGTGTCAGGGGTTGCTTTTACTCATTTCAGGTTGGCTTGATTGGTATTTCACCAATTCAAAGCTGTAATACTGTGTCTGGAGTGGTAATTGGCTTTTGTCATTTTACAGCTCGGCAAGGACAGCATTGTGCTAGTCCTATGCTTAAAGACTTTGCTGTACAAATGGCAAAAGACTTTGTCCTTTTCTATCTCGGCGTGGATGGCACTGAGCTAATCCAATGCTTAAAGATTTTGGTAGAAAAACCGACATTTGAGGTGAGCAGATCTAGAGTGTCGCTGATGTTGAGAGTGCTCCATACAGGAGCTGCTTTAGACCTAAACTTGAGAACTACCCAGAGTTCTCTGCTTCTTTTTTGCATAATTTATTCGTCACTCTATGCCTGAAAGGGTATTTCATTGACTTATACTGGGTGCTCCCTTGTGTCTGGACAAAGCTATACCTCTCTGAAGAGCTCTAATTAGAGCGAAACACTGTGTCAGGGGTTGCTTTTACTCATTTCAGGTTGGCTTGATTGGTATTTTACGCATTCAAAGCTGTACTACTGTGCCTGGAGTGGTAATTTGCTTTTGTCATTTTACAGATCGGCAAGGACAGCACTGTGCTAGTCCTATGCTTAAAGACTTTGCTGTACAAATGGCAAAAGACTTGTCCTTTTCTATCTCGGCGTGGATGGCACTGTGCTAATCCTATGCTTAAAGATTTTGATAGAAAAACAGACATTTGAGGTGAGCAGATCTAGAGTGTCGCTAGTGTTGACAGTGCTCCATACAGAAGCTGCTTTCCACCTAATCTTGAGAACTACCCAGAGTTCTCTGCTTCTTTTTTGCATAATTTATTCGTCACTCTATGCCTGAAAGGGTATTTCATTGACTTATACTGGGTGCTCCCTTGTGTCTGGACAAAGCTATACCTCTCTGAAGAGCTCTAGTTAGAGCGAAACACTGTGTCAGGGGTTGCTTTTACTCATTTCAGGTTGGCTTGATTGGTATTTTACCCATTCAAAGCTGTAATACTGTGCCTGGAGTGGTAATTGGCTTTTGTCTATTTACAGATCAGCAAGGACAGCACTGTGCTAGTCCTATGCTTAAAGACTTTGCTGTACAAATGGAAAAAGACTTTGTCCTTTTCTATTTCGGCGTGGTTGGCACTGTGCTAATCCTATGCTTAAATATTTTGATTGAAAAACAGACATTTGAGGTGAGCAGATCTAGAGTGTCGCTGGTGTTGAGAGTGCTCCATACAGGAGCTGCTTTCCACCTAAACCTGAGAACTACCCAGAGTTCTCTGCTTCTTTTTTGCATAATTTATTCGTCACTCTATGCCTGAAAGGGTATTTCTTTGACTTATACTGGGTGCTCCCTTGTGTCTGGACAAAGCTATACATCTCTGAAGAGCTCTAATTAGAGCGAAACACTGTGTCAGGGGTTGCTTTTACTCATTTCAGGTTGGCTTGATTGGTATTTTACCAATTCAAAGCTGTAATACTGTGTCTGGAGTGGTAATTGGCTTTTGTCAATTTACAGCTCGGCAAAGACAGCACTGTGCTAGTCCTATGCTTAAAGACTTTGCTGTACAAATGGCAAAAGACTTTGTCCTTTTCTATCTCGGCGTGGTTGGCACTGTGCTAATTCTATGCTTAAAGGTTTTGATAGAAAAACAGACATTTGAGGTGAGCAGATCTAGAGTGTTGCTGGTGTTGAGAGTGCTCCATACAGGATCTGCTTTCCACCTAAACTTGAAAACTACCCAGAGTTCTCTGCTTCTTTTTTGCATAATTCATTTGTCACTCTATTCCTGAAAGGGTATTTCTTTGACTTATACTGGGTGCTCCCTTGTGTTTGGACAAAGCTATACCTCTCTGAAGAGCTCTAATTAGAGCGAAACACTTTGTCAGGGGTTGCTTCTACTCATTTCAGGTTGGCTTGATTGGTATTTTACCAATTCAAAGCTGTAATACTGTGCCTGGAGTGATAATTGGCTTTTGTCATTTTTACAGCTCGGCAAGGACAGCATTGTGCTAGTCCTATGCCTAAAGACTTTGCTGTACAAATGGCAAAAGACTTTGTCCTTTTCTATCTCGGCGTGGATGGCACTGAGCTAATCCTATGCTTACAGATTTTGATAGAAAAACAGACATTTGAGGTGAGCAGATCTAGAGTGTCGCTGGTGTTGAGAGTGCTCCATACAGGAGCTGATTTCCACCTAAACTTGAGAACTACCCAGAGTTCTCTGCTTCTTTTTTGCATAATTTATTCGTCACTCTATGCCTGAAAGGGTATTTCATTGACTTATACTGGGTGCTCCCTTGTGTTTGGACAAAGCTATACCTCTCTGAAGAGCTCTAATTAGAGCGAAACACTGTGTCAGGGGTTGCTTTTACTCATTTCAGGTTGGCTTGATTGGTATTTTACCAATTCAAAGCTGTAATACTGTGTCTGGAGTGGTAATTGTCTTTTGTCAATTTACAGCTCGGCAAGGACAGCAGTGTGCTAGTCCTATGCTTAAAGACTTTGCTGTACAAATGGCAAAAGACTTTGTTCTTTTCTATCTCGGCGTGGTTGGCACTGTGCTAATCCTATGCTTAAAGATTTTGATAGAAAAACAGACATTTGAGGTGAGCAGATCTAGAGTGTCGCTGGTGTTGAGAGTGCTCCATACAGGAGCTGCTTTCCACCTAAACTTGAGAACTACCCAGAGTTCTCTGCTTCTTTTTTTGCATAATTTATTCGTCACTCTATGCCTGAAAGGGTATTTCTTTGACTTATACTGGGTGCTCCCTTGTGTCTGGACAAAGCTATACCTCTCTGAAGAGCTCTAATTAGAGCAAACCACTTTGTCAGGGGTTGCTTTTACTCATTTCAGGTTGGCTTGATTGGTATTTTACCTATTCAAAGCTGTAATACTGTGCCTGGAGTGGTAATTGGCTTTTGTCATTTTACAGCTCGGCAAGGACAGCACTGTGCTAGTCCTATGCTTAAAGACTTTGCTGTACAAATGGCAAAAGACTTTGACCTTTTCTATTTCGGTGTAGTGGGCACTGTGCTAATCCTATGCTTATAGATTTTGATAGAAAAACAGACATTTGAGGTGAGCAGATCTAGAGTGTCGCTGGTGTTGAGAGTGCTCCATACAGGAGCTGCTTTCCACCTAAACTTGAGAACTACCCAGAGTTCTCTGCTTCTTTTTTGCATAATTTATTCGTCACTCTATGCCTGAAAGGGTATTTCATTGACTTATACTGGGTGCTCCCTTGTGTTTGGACAAAGCTATACCTCTCTGAAGAGCTCTAATTAGAGCGAAACACTGTGTCAGGGGTTGCTTTTACTCATTTCAGGTTGGCTTGATTGGTATTTTACCAATTCAAAGCTGTAATACTGTGTCTGGAGTGGTAATTGGCTTTTGTCAATTTACAGCTCGGCAAGGACAGCACTGTGCTAGTCCTATGCTTAAAGACTTTGCTGTACAAATGGCAAAAGACTTGTCCTTTTCTATCTCGGCGTGGATGGCACTGTGCTAATCCTATGCTTAAAGATTTTGATAGAAAAACAGACATTTGAGGTGAGCAGATCTAGAGTGTCGCTAGTGTTGACAGTGCTCCATACAGAAGCTGCTTTCCACCTAATCTTGAGAACTACCCAGAGTTCTCTGCTTCTTTTTTGCATAATTTATTCGTCACTCTATGCCTGAAAGGGTATTTCATTGACTTATACTGGGTGCTCCCTTGTGTCTGGACAAAGCTATACCTCTCTGAAGAGCTCTAGTTAGAGCGAAACACTGTGTCAGGGGTTGCTTTTACTCATTTCAGGTTGGCTTGATTGGTATTTTACCCATTCAAAGCTGTAATACTGTGCCTGGAGTGGTAATTGGCTTTTGTCTATTTACAGATCAGCAAGGACAGCACTGTGCTAGTCCTATGCTTAAAGACTTTGCTGTACAAATGGCAAAAGACTTTGTCCTTTTCTATTTCGGCGTGGTTGGCACTGTGCTAATCCTATGCTTAAATATTTTGATTGAAAAACAGACATTTGAGGTGAGCAGATCTAGAGTGTCGCTGGTGTTGAGAGTGCTCCATACAGGAGCTGCTTTCCACCTAAACCTGAGAACTACCCAGAGTTCTCTGCTTCTTTTTTGCATAATTTATTCGTCACTCTATGCCTGAAAGGGTATTTCTTTGACTTATACTGGGTGCTCCCTTGTGTCTGGACAAAGCTATACATCTCTGAAGAGCTCTAATTAGAGCAAAACACTGTGTCAGGGGTTGCTTTTACTCATTTCAGGTTGGCTTGATTGGTATTTTACCAATTCAAAGCTGTAATACTGTGTCTGGAGTGGTAATTGGCTTTTGTCAATTTACAGCTCGGCAAAGACAGCACTGTGCTAGTCCTATGCTTAAAGACTTTGCTGTACAAATGGCAAAAGACTTTGTCCTTTTCTATCTCGGCGTGGTTGGCACTGTGCTAATTCTATGCTTAAAGGTTTTGATAGAAAAACAGACATTTGAGGTGAGCAGATCTAGAGTGTCGCTGGTGTTGAGAGTGCTCCATACAGGATCTGCTTTCCACCTAAACTTGAAAACTACCCAGAGTTCTCTGCTTCTTTTTTGCATAATTCATTCGTCACTCTATTCCTGAAAGGGTATTTCTTTGACTTATACTGGGTGCTCCCTTGTGTTTGGACAAAGCTATACCTCTCTGAAGAGCTCTAATTAGAGCGAAACACTTTGTCAGGGGTTGCTTCTACTCATTTCAGGTTGGCTTGATTGGTATTTTACCAATTCAAAGCTGTAATACTGTGCCTGGAGTGATAATTGGCTTTTGTCATTTTTACAGCTCGGCAAGGACAGCATTGTGTTAGTCCTATGCCTAAAGACTTTGCTGTACAAATGGCAAAAGACTTTGTCCTTTTCTATCTCGGCGTGGATGGCACTGAGCTAATCCTATGCTCACAGATTTTGATAGAAAAACAGACATTTGAGGTGAGCAGATCTAGAGTGTCGCTGGTGTTGAGAGTGCTCCATACAGGAGCTGATTTCCACCTAAACTTGAGAACTACCCAGAGTTCTCTGCTTCTTTTTTGCATAATTTATTCGTCACTCTATGCCTGAAAGGGTATTTCATTGACTTATACTGGGTGCTCCCTTGTGTTTGGACAAAGCTATACCTCTCTGAAGAGCTCTAATTAGAGCGAAACACTGTGTCAGGGGTTGCTTTTACTCATTTCAGGTTGGTTTGATTGGTATTTTACCAATTCAAAGCTGTAATACTGTGTCTGGAGTGGTAATTGTCTTTTGTCAATTTACAGCTCGGCAAGGACAGCAGTGTGCTAGTCCTATGCTTAAAGACTTTGCTGTACAAATGGCAAAAGACTTTGTTCTTTTCTATCTCGGCGTGGTTGGCACTGTGCTAATCCTATGCTTAAAGATTTTGATAGAAAAACAGACATTTGAGGTGAGCAGATCTAGAGTGTCGCTGGTGTTGAGAGTGCTCCATACAGGAGCTGCTTTCCACCTAAACTTGAGAACTACCCAGAGTTCTCTGCTTCTTTTTTTGCATAATTTATTCGTCACTCTATGCCTGAAAGGGTATTTCTTTGACTTATACTGGGTGCTCCCTTGTGTCTGGACAAAGCTATACCTCTCTGAAGAGCTCTAATTAGAGCAAACCACTTTGTCAGGGGTTGCTTTTACTCATTTCAGGTTGGCTTGATTGGTATTTTACCTATTCAAAGCTGTAATACTGTCCCTGGAGTGGTAATTGGCTTTTGTCATTTTACAGCTCGGCAAGGACAGCACTGTGCTAGTCCTATGCTTAAAGACTTTGCTGTACAAATGGCAAAAGACTTTGACCTTTTCTATTTCGGTGTAGTGGGCACTGTGCTAATCCTATGCTTACAGATTTTGATAGAAAAACAGACATTTGAGGTGAGCAGATCTACAGAGTCGCTGGTGTTGAGAGTGCTCCATACAGGAGCTGCTTTCCACCTAAACTTGAGAACTACCCAGAGTTCTCTGCTTCTTTTTTGCATAATTTATTCGTCACTCTATGCCTGAAAGGGTATTTCATTGACTTATACTGGGTGCTCCCTTGTGTTTGGACAAAGCTATACCTCTCTGAAGAGCTCTAATTAGAGCGAAACACTGTGTCAGGGGTTGCTTTTACTCATTTCAGGTTGGCTTGATTGGTATTTTACCAATTCAAAGCTGTAATACTGTGTCTGGAGTGGTAATTGGCTTTTGTCAATTTACAGCTCGGCAAGGACAGCACTGTGCTAGTCCTATGCTTAAAGACTTTGCTGTACAAATGGCAAAAGACTTTGTTCTTTTCTATCTCAGCGTGGTTGGCACTGTGCTAATCCTATGCTTAAAGATTTTGATAGAAAAACAGACATTTGAGGTGAGCAGATCTAGAGTGTCGCTGGTGTTGAGAGTGCTCCATACAGGAGCTGCTTTCCACCTAAACTTGAGAACTACCCAGAGTTCTCTGCTTCTTTTTTGCATAATTTATTCGTCACTCTATGCCTGAAAGGGTATTTCATTGACTTATACTGGGTGCTCCCTTGTGTCTGGACAAAGCTATACCTCTCTGAAGAGCTCTAATTAGAGCGAAACACTGTGTCAGGGGTTGCTTTTACTCATTTCAGGTTGGCTTGATTGGTATTTTACCAATTCAAAGCTGTAATACTGTGTCTGGAGTGGTATTTGGCTTTTGTCAATTTACAGCTCGGCAAAGACAGCACTGTGCTAGTCCTATGCTTAAAGACTTTGCTGTACAAATGGCAAAAGACTTTGTCCTTTTCTATCTCGGCGTGGTTGGCACTGTGCTAATCCTATGCTTAAATATTTTGATAGAAAAACAGACATTTGAGGTGAGCAGATCTAGAGTGTCGCTGGTGTTGAGAGTGCTCCATACAGGAGCTGCTTTCCACCTAAACCTGAGAACTACCCAGAGTTCTCTGCTTCTTTTTTGCATAATTTATTCGTCACTCTATGCCTGAAAGGGTATTTCTTTGACTTATACTGGGTGCTCCCTTGTGTCTGGACAAAGCTATACCTCTCTGAAGAGCTCTAATTAGAGTGAAACACTGTGTCAGGGGTTGCTTTTACTCATTTCAGGTTGGCTTGATTGGTATTTTACCTATTCAAAGCTGTAATACTGTGCCTGGAGTGGTAATTGGCTTTTGTCATTTTACAGCTCGGCAAGGACAGCACTGTGCTAGTCCTATGCTTAAAGACTTTGCTGTATAAATGGCAAAAGACTTTGACCTTTTCTATTTCGGTGTAGTGGGCACTGTGCTAATCCTATGCTTACAGATTTTGATAGAAAAACAGACATTTGAGGTGAGCAGATCTAGAGTGTCGCTGGTGTTGAGAGTGCTCCATACAGGAGCTGCTTTCCACCTAAACTTGAGAACTACCCAGAGTTCTCTGCTTCATTTTTGCATAATTTATTCGTCACTCTATGCCTGAATGGGTATTTCATTGACTTATACTGGGTGCTCCCTTGTGTCTGGACAAAGGTATACCTCTCTGAAGAGCTCTAATTAGAGCGAAACACTGTGTCAAGGGTTGCTTTTACTCATTTCAGGTTGGCTTGATTGGTATTTTACCAATTCAAAGCTGTAATACTGTGTCTGGAGTGGTAATTGGCTTTTGTCAATTTACAGCTCGGCAAGGACAGCACTGTGCTAGTCCTATGCTTAAAGACTTTGCTGTACAAATGGCAAAAGACTTTGTTCTTTTCTATCTCGGCGTGGTTGGCACTGTGCTAATCCTATGCTTAAAGATTTTGATAGAAAAACAGACATTTGAGGTGAGCAGATCTAGAGTGTCGCTGGTGTTGAGAGTGCTCCATACAGGAGCTGCTTTCCACCTAAACTTGAGAACTACCTAGAGTTCTCTGCTTCTTTTTTGCATAATTTATTCGTCACTCTATGCCTGAAAGGGTATTTCATTGACTTATACTGGGTGCTCCCTTGTGTCTGGACAAAGCTATACCTCTCTGAAGAGCTCTAATTAGAGCGAAACACTGTGTCAGGGGTTGCTTTTACTCATTTCAGGTTGGCTTGATTGGTATTTTACCAATTCAAAGCTGTAATACTGTGTCTGGAGTGGTATTTGGCTTTTGTCAATTTACAGCTCGGCAAAGACAGCTCTGTGCTAGTCCTATGCTTAAAGACTTTGCTGTACAAATGGCAAAATACTTTGTCCTTTTCTATCTCGGCGTGGTTGGCACTGTGCTAATCCTATGCTTAAAGATTTTGATAGAAAAACCGACATTTGAGGTGAGCAGATCTAGAGTGTCGCTGATGTTAAGAGTGCTCCATACAGGAGCTGCTTTAGACCTAAACTTGAGAACTACCCAGAGTTCTCTGCTTCTTTTTTGCATAATTTATTCGTCACTCTATGCCTGAAAGGGTATTTCATTGACTTATACTGGGTGCTCCCTTGTGTCTGGACAAAGCTATATCTCTCTGAAGAGCTCTAATTAGAGCGAAACACTGTGTCAGGGGTTGCTTTTACTCATTTCAGGTTGGTTTGATTGGTATTTTACGCATTCAAAGCTGTACTACTGTGCCTGGAGTGGTAATTTGCTTTTGTCATTTTACAGATCGGCAAGGACAGCACTGTGCTAGTCCTATGCTTAAAGACTTTGCTGTACAAATGGCAAAAGACGTGTCCTTTTCTATCTCGGCGTGGATGGCACTGTGCTAATCCTATGCTTAAAGATTTTGATAGAAAAACAGACATTTGAGGTGAGCAGATCTAGAGTGTCGCTGGTGTTGACAGTGCTCCATACAGAAGCTGCTTTCCACCTAATCTTGAGAACTACCCAGAGTTCTCTGCTTCTTTTTTGCATAATTTATTCGTCACTCTATGCCTGAAAGGGTATTTCATTGACTTATACTGGGTGCTCCCTTGTGTCTGGACAAAGCTATACCTCTCTGAAGAGCTCTAGTTAGAGCGAAACATTGTGTCAGGGGTTGCTTTTACTCATTTCAGGTTGGCTTGATTGGTATTTTACCCATTCAAAGCTGTAATACTGTGCCTGGAGTGGTAATTGGCTTTTGTCTATTTCCAGATCGGCAAGGACAGCACTGTGCTAGTCCTATGCTTAAAGACTTTGCTGTACAAATGGCAAAAGACTTTGTCCTTTTCTATCTCGGCGTGGTTGGCACTGTGCTAATCCTATGCTTAAATATTTTGATAGAAAAACAGACATTTGAGGTGAGCAGATCTAGAGTGTCGCTGGTGTTGAGAGTGCTCCATACAGGAGCTGCTTTCCACCTAATCTTGAAAACTACCCAGAGTTCTCTGCTTCTTTTTTGCATAATTTATTCGTCACTCTATGCCTGAAAGGGTATTTCATTGACTTATACTGGGTGCTCCCTTGTGTCTGGACAAAGCTATACCTCTCTGAAGAGCTCTAATTAGAGCGAAACACTGTGTCAGGGGTTGCTTTTACTCATTTCAGGTTGGCTTGATTGGTATTTTACCAATTCAAAGCTGTAATACTGTGTCTGGAGTGGTAATTGGCTTTTGTCATTTTACAGCTCGGCAAGGACAGCACTGTGCTAATCCTATGCTTAAAGACTTTGCTGTACAAATGGCAAAAGACTTTGTCCTTTTCTATCTCGGCGTGGATGGCACTGTGCTAATCCTATGCTTAAAGATTTTGATAGAAAAACAGACATTTGAGGTGAGCAGATCTAGAGTGTCGCTGGTGTTGAGAGTGCTCCATACAGGAGCTGCTTTCCACCTAATCTTGAGAACAACCCAGAGTTCTCTGCTTCTTTTTTGCATAATTTATTCGTCACTCTATGCCTGAAAGGGTATTTCATTGACTTATACTGGGTGCTCCCTTGTGTCTGGACAAAGCTATACCTCTCTGAAGAGCTCTAATTAGAGCGAAACACTGTGTCAGGGGTTGCTTTTACTCATTTCAGGTTGGATTGATTGGTATTTTACCAATTCAAAGCTGTAATACTGTGTCTGGAGTGGTAATTGGCTTTTGTCAGTGTACAGCTCGGCAAAGACAGCACTGTGCTAGTCCTATGCTTAAAGACTTTGCTGTACAAATGGCAAAAGACTTTGTCCTTTTCTATCTCGGCGTGGTTGGCACTGTGCTAATCCTATGCTTAAAGGTTTTGATAGAAAAACAGACATTTGAGGTGAGCAGATCTAGAGTGTCGCTGGTGTTGAGAGTGCTCCATACAGGAGCTGCGTTCCACCTAAACTTGAAAACTACCCAGAGTTTTCTGCTTCTTTTTTGCATAATTCATTCGTCACTCTATGCCTGAAAGGGTATTTCTTTGACTTATACTTGGTGCTCCCTTGTGTTTGGACAAAGCTATACCTCTCTGAAGAGCTCTAATTAGAGCGAAACACTTTGTCAGGAGTTGCTTTTACTCATTTCAGGTTGGCTTGATTGGTATTTTACCAATTCAAAGCTGTAATACTGTGCCTGGAGTGATAATTGGCTTTTGTCATTTTTACAGCTCGGCAGGGACAGCATTGTGCTAGTCCTATGCCTAAAGACTTTGCTGTACAAGTGGCAAAAGACTTTGTCCTTTTCTATCTCGGCGTGGATGGCACTGATCTAATCCAATGCTTAAAGATTTTGGTAGAAAAACCGACATTTGAGGTGAGCAGATCTAGAGTGTCGCTGATGTTGAGAGTGCTACATACAGGAGCTGCTTTCGACCTAAACTTGAGAACTACCCAGAGTTCTCTGCTTCTTTTTTGCATAATTTATTCGTCATTCTATGCCTGAAAGGGTATTTCATTGACTTATACTGGATGCTCCCTTGTGACTGGACAAAGCTATACCTCTCTGAAGAGCTCTAATTAGAGCGAAACACTGTGTCAGGGGTTGCTTTTACTCATTTCAGGTTGGCTTGATTGGTATTTTACCAATTCAAAGCTGTAATACTGTGTCTGGAATGGTAATTGGCTTTTGTCAATTTACAGCTCGGCAAGGACAGCACTGTGCTAGTCCTATGCTTAAAGACTTTGCTGTACAAATGGCAAAAGACTTTGTTCTTTTCTATCTCGGCGTGGTTGGCACTGTGCTAATCCTATGCTTAAAGATTTTGATAGAAAAACAGACATTTGAGGTGAGCAGATCTAGAGTGTCGCTGGTGTTGAGAGTGCTCCATACAGGAGCTGCTTTCCACCTAAACTTGAGAACTACCCAGAGTTCTCTGCTTCTTTTTTTGCATAATTTATTCGTCACTCTATGCCTGAAAGGGATATTTCTTTGACTTATACTGGGTGCTCCCTTGTGTCTGGACAAAGCTATACCTCTCTGAAGAGCTCTAATTAGAGCGAACCACTTTGTCAGGGGTTGCTTTTACTCATTTCAGGTTGGCTTGATTGGTATTTTACCTATTCAAAGCTGTAATACTGTGCCTGGAGTGGTAATTGGCTTTTGTCATTTTACAGCTCGGCAAGGACAGCACTGTGCTAGTCCTATGCTTAAAGACTTTGCTGTACAAATGGCAAAAGACTTTGACCATTTCTATTTCGGTGTAGTGGGCACTGTGCTAATCCTATGCTTACAGATTTTGATAGAAAAACAGACATTTGAGGTGGGCAGATCTAGAGTGTCGCTGGTGTTGAGAGTGCTCCATACAGGAGCTGCTTTCCACCTAAACTTGAGAACTACCCAGAGTTCTCTGCTTCTTTTTTGCATAATTTATTCGTCACTCTATGCCTGAAAGGGTATTTCATTGACTTATACTGGGTGCTCCCTTGTGTCTGGACAAAGCTATATCTCTCTGAAGGGCTCTAATTAGAGCGAAACACTGTGTCAGGGGTTGCTTTTACTCATTTCAGGTTGGCTTGATTGGTATTTCACCAATTCAAAGCTGTAATACTGTGTCTGGAGTGGTAATTGGCTTTTGTCATTTTACAGCTCGGCAAGGACAGCATTGTGCTAGTCCTATGCTTAAAGACTTTGCTGTACAAATGGCAAAAGACTTTGTCCTTTTCTATCTCGGCGTGGATGGCACTGAGCTAATCCAATGCTTAAAGATTTTGGTAGAAAAACCGACATTTGAGGTGAGCAGATCTAGAGTGTCGCTGATGTTGAGAGTGCTCCATACAGGAGCTGCTTTAGACCTAAACTTGAGAACTACCCAGAGTTCTCTGCTTCTTTTTTGCATAATTTATTCGTCACTCTATGCCTGAAAGGGTATTTCATTGACTTATACTGGGTGCTCCCTTGTGTCTGGACAAAGCTATACCTCTCTGAAGAGCTCTAATTAGAGCGAAACACTGTGTCAGGGGTTGCTTTTACTCATTTCAGGTTGGCTTGATTGGTATTTTACGCATTCAAAGCTGTACTACTGTGCCTGGAGTGGTAATTTGCTTTTGTCATTTTACAGATCGGCAAGGACAGCACTGTGCTAGTCCTATGCTTAAAGACTTTGCTGTACAAATGGCAAAAGACTTGTCCTTTTCTATCTCGGCGTGGATGGCACTGTGCTAATCCTATGCTTAAAGATTTTGATAGAAAAACAGACATTTGAGGTGAGCAGATCTAGAGTGTCGCTAGTGTTGACAGTGCTCCATACAGAAGCTGCTTTCCACCTAATCTTGAGAACTACCCAGAGTTCTCTGCTTCTTTTTTGCATAATTTATTCGTCACTCTATGCCTGAAAGGGTATTTCATTGACTTATACTGGGTGCTCCCTTGTGTCTGGACAAAGCTATACCTCTCTGAAGAGCTCTAGTTAGAGCGAAACACTGTGTCAGGGGTTGCTTTTACTCATTTCAGGTTGGCTTGATTGGTATTTTACCCATTCAAAGCTGTAATACTGTGCCTGGAGTGGTAATTGGCTTTTGTCTATTTACAGATCAGCAAGGACAGCACTGTGCTAGTCCTATGCTTAAAGACTTTGCTGTACAAATGGCAAAAGACTTTGTCCTTTTCTATTTCGGCGTGGTTGGCACTGTGCTAATCCTATGCTTAAATATTTTGATTGAAAAACAGACATTTGAGGTGAGCAGATCTAGAGTGTCGCTGGTGTTGAGAGTGCTCCATACAGGAGCTGCTTTCCACCTAAACCTGAGAACTACCCAGAGTTCTCTGCTTCTTTTTTGCATAATTTATTCGTCACTCTATGCCTGAAAGGGTATTTCTTTGACTTATACTGGGTGCTCCCTTGTGTCTGGACAAAGCTATACATCTCTGAAGAGCTCTAATTAGAGCGAAACACTGTGTCAGGGGTTGCTTTTACTCATTTCAGGTTGGCTTGATTGGTATTTTACCAATTCAAAGCTGTAATACTGTGTCTGGAGTGGTAATTGGCTTTTGTCAATTTACAGTTCGGCAAAGACAGCACTGTGCTAGTCCTATGCTTAAAGACTTTGCTGTACAAATGGCAAAAGACTTTGTCCTTTTCTATCTCGGCGTGGTTGGCACTGTGCGAATTCTATGCTTAAAGGTTTTGATAGAAAAACAGACATTTGAGGTGAGCAGATCTAGAGTGTCGCTGGTGTTGAGAGTGCTCCATACAGGATCTGCTTTCCACCTAAACTTGAAAACTACCCAGAGTTCTCTGCTTCTTTTTTGCATAATTCATTCGTCACTCTATTCCTGAAAGGGTATTTCTTTGACTTATACTGGGTGCTCCCTTGTGTTTGGACAAAGCTATACCTCTCTGAAGAGCTCTAATTAGAGCGAAACACTTTGTCAGGGGTTGCTTCTACTCATTTCAGGTTGGCTTGATTGGTGTTTTACCAATTCAAAGCTGTAATACTGTGCCTGGAGTGATAATTGGCTTTTGTCATTTTTACAGCTCGGCAAGGACAGCATTGTGCTAGTCCTATGCCTAAAGACTTTGCTGTACAAATGGCAAAAGACTTTGTCCTTTTCTATCTCGGCGTGGATGGCACTGAGCTAATCCTATGCTTACAGATTTTGATAGAAAAACAGACATTTGAGGTGAGCAGATCTAGAGTGTCGCTGGTGTTGAGAGTGCTCCATACAGGAGCTGATTTCCACCTAAACTTGAGAACTACCCAGAGTTCTCTGCTTCTTTTTTGCATAATTTATTCGTCACTCTTTGCCTGAAAGGGTATTTCATTGACTTATACTGGGTGCTCCCTTGTGTTTGGACAAAGCTATACCTCTCTGAAGAGCTCTAATTAGAGCGAAACACTGTGTCAGGGGTTGCTTTTACTCATTTCAGGTTGGCTTGATTGGTATTTTACCAATTCAAAGCTGTAATACTGTGTCTGGAGTGGTAATTGTCTTTTGTCAATTTACAGCTCGGCAAGGACAGCAGTGTGCTAGTCCTATGCTTAAAGACTTTGCTGTACAAATGGCAAAAGACTTTGTTCTTTTCTATCTCGGCGTGGTTGGCACTGTGCTAATCCTATGCTTAAAGATTTTGATAGAAAAACAGACATTTGAGGTGAGCAGATCTAGAGTGTCGCTGGTGTTGAGAGTGCTCCATACAGGAGCTGCTTTCCACCTAAACTTGAGAACTACCCAGAGTTCTCTGCTTCTTTTTTTGCATAATTTATTCGTCACTCTATGCCTGAAAGGGTATTTCTTTGACTTATACTGGGTGCTCCCTTGTGTCTGGACAAAGCTATACCTCTCTCAAGAGCTCTAATTAGAGCGAACCACTTTGTCAGGGGTTGCTTTTACTCATTTCAGGTTGGCTTGATTGGTATTTTACCTATTCAAAGCTGTAATACTGTGCCTGGAGTGGTAATTGGCTTTTGTCATTTTACAGCTCGGCAAGGACAGCACTGTGCTAGTCCTATGCTTAAAGACTTTGCTGTACAAATGGCAAAAGACTTTGACCTTTTCTATTTCGGAGTAGTGGGCACTGTGCTAATCCTATGCTTACAGATTTTGATAGAAAAACAGACATTTGAGGTGAGCAGATCTAGAGTGTCGCTGGTGTTGAGAGTGCTCCATACAGGAGCTGCTTTCCACCTAAACTTGAGAACTACCCAGAGTTCTCTGCTTCTTTTTTGCATAATTTATTCGTCACTCTATGCCTGAAAGGGTATTTCATTGACTTATACTGGGTGCTCCCTTGTGTTTGGACAAAGCTATACCTCTCTGAAGAGCTCTAATTAGAGCGAAACACTGTGTCAGGGGTTGCTTTTACTCATTTCAGGTTGACTTGATTGGTATTTTACCAATTCAAAGCTGTAATACTGTGTCTGGAGTGGTAATTGGCTTTTGTCAATTTACAGCTCGGCAAGGACAGCACTGTGCTAGTCCTATGCTTAAAGACTTTGCTGTACAAATGGCAAAAGACTTGTCCTTTTCTATCTCGGCGTGGATGGCACTGTGCTAATCCTATGCTTAAAGATTTTGATAGAAAAACAGACATTTGAGGTGAGCAGATCTAGAGTGTCGCTAGTGTTGACAGTGCTCCATACAGAAGCTGCTTTCCACCTAATCTTGAGAACTACCCAGAGTTCTCTGCTTCTTTTTTGCATAATTTATTCGTCACTCTATGCCTGAAAGGGTATTTCATTGACTTATACTGGGTGCTCCCTTGTGTCTGGACAAAGCTATACCTCTCTGAAGAGCTCTAGTTAGAGCGAAACACTGTGTCAGGGGTTGCTTTTACTCATTTCAGGTTGGCTTGATTGGTATTTTACCCATTCAAAGCTGTAATACTGTGCCTGGAGTGGTAATTGGCTTTTGTCTATTTACAGATCAGCAAGGACAGCACTGTGCTAGTCCTATGCTTAAAGACTTTGCTGTACAAATGGCAAAAGACTTTGTCCTTTTCTATTTCGGCGTGGTTGGCACTGTGCTAATCCTATGCTTAAATATTTTGATTGAAAAACAGACATTTGAGGTGAGCAGATCTAGAGTGTCGCTGGTGTTGAGAGTGCTCCATACAGGAGCTGCTTTCCACCTCAACCTGAGAACTACCCAGAGTTCTCTGCTTCTTTTTTGCATAATTTATTCGTCACTCTATGCCTGAAAGGGTATTTCTTTGACTTATACTGGGTGCTCCCTTGTGTCTGGACAAAGCTATACATCTCTGAAGAGCTCTAATTAGAGCAAAACACTGTGTCAGGGGTTGCTTTTACTCATTTCAGGTTGGCTTGATTGGTATTTTACCAATTCAAAGCTGTAATACTGTGTCTGGAGTGGTAATTGGCTTTTGTCAATTTACAGCTCGGCAAAGACAGCACTGTGCTAGTCCTATGCTTAAAGACTTTGCTGTACAAATGGCAAAAGACTTTGTCCTTTTCTATCTCGGCGTGGTTGGCACTGTGCTAATTCTATGCTTAAAGGTTTTGATAGAAAAACAGACATTTGAGGTGAGCAGATCTAGAGTGTCGCTGGTGTTGAGAGTGCTCCATACAGGATCTGCTTTCCACCTAAACTTGAAAACTACCCAGAGTTCTCTGCTTCTTTTTTGCATAATTCATTCGTCACTCTATTCCTGAAAGGGTATTTCTTTGACTTATACTGGGTGCTCCCTTCTGTTTGGACAAAGCTATACCTCTCTGAAGAGTTCTAATTAGAGCGAAACACTTTGTCAGGGGTTGCTTCTACTCATTTCAGGTTGGCTTGATTGGTATTTTACCAATTCAAAGCTGTAATACTGTGCCTGGAGTGATAATTGGCTTTTGTCATTTTTACAGCTCGGCAAGGACAGCATTGTGCTAGTCCTATGCCTAAAGACTTTGCTGTACAAATGGCAAAAGACTTTGTCCTTTTCTATCTCGGCGTGGATGGCACTGAGCTAATCCTATGCTTACAGATTTTGATAGAAAAACAGACATTTGAGGTGAGCAGATCTAGAGTGTCGCTGGTGTTGAGAGTGCTCCATACAGGAGCTGATTTCCACCTAAACTTGAGAACTACCCAGAGTTCTCTGCTTCTTTTTTGCATAATTTATTCGTCACTCTTTGCCTGAAAGGGTATTTCATTGACTTATACTGGGTGCTCCCTTGTGTTTGGACAAAGCTATACCTCTCTGAAGAGCTCTAATTAGAGCGAAACACTGTGTCAGGGGTTGCTTTTACTCATTTCAGGTTGGCTTGATTGGTATTTTACCAATTCAAAGCTGTAATACTGTGTCTGGAGTGGTAATTGTCTTTTGTCAATTTACAGCTCGGCAAGGACAGCAGTGTGCTAGTCCTATGCTTAAAGACTTTGCTGTACAAATGGCAAAAGACTTTGTTCTTTTCTATCTCGGCGTGGTTGGCACTGTGCTAATCCTATGCTTAAAGATTTTGATAGAAAAACAGACATTTGAGGTGAGCAGATCTAGAGTGTCGCTGGTGTTGAGAGTGCTCCATACAGGAGCTGCTTTCCACCTAAACTTGAGAACTACCCAGAGTTCTCTGCTTCTTTTTTTGCATAATTTATTCGTCACTCTATGCCTGAAAGGGTATTTCTTTGACTTATACTGGGTGCTCCCTTGTGTCTGGACAAAGCTATACCTCTCTCAAGAGCTCTAATTAGAGCGAACCACTTTGTCAGGGGTTGCTTTTACTCATTTCAGGTTGGCTTGATTGGTATTTTACCTATTCAAAGCTGTAATACTGTGCCTGGAGTGGTAATTGGCTTTTGTCATTTTACAGCTCGGCAAGGACAGCACTGTGCTAGTCCTATGCTTAAAGACTTTGCTGTACAAATGGCAAAAGACTTTGACCTTTTCTATTTCGGAGTAGTGGGCACTGTGCTAATCCTATGCTTACAGATTTTGATAGAAAAACAGACATTTGAGGTGAGCAGATCTAGAGTGTCGCTGGTGTTGAGAGTGCTCCATACAGGAGCTGCTTTCCACCTAAACTTGAGAACTACCCAGAGTTCTCTGCTTCTTTTTTGCATAATTTATTCGTCACTCTATGCCTGAAAGGGTATTTCATTGACTTATACTGGGTGCTCCCTTGTGTTTGGACAAAGCTATACCTCTCTGAAGAGCTCTAATTAGAGCGAAACACTGTGTCAGGGGTTGCTTTTACTCATTTCAGGTTGGCTTGATTGGTATTTTACCAATTCAAAGCTGTAATACTGTGTCTGGAGTGGTAATTGGCTTTTGTCAATTTACAGCTCGGCAAGGACAGCACTGTGCTAGTCCTATGCTTAAAGACTTTGCTGTACAAATGGCAAAAGACTTGTCCTTTTCTATCTCGGCGTGGATGGCACTGTGCTAATCCTATGCTTAAAGATTTTGATAGAAAAACAGACATTTGAGGTGAGCAGATCTAGAGTGTCGCTAGTGTTGACAGTGCTCCATACAGAAGCTGCTTTCCACCTAATCTTGAGAACTACCCAGAGTTCTCTGCTTCTTTTTTGCATAATTTATTCGTCACTCTATGCCTGAAAGGGTATTTCATTGACTTATACTGGGTGCTCCCTTGTGTCTGGACAAAGCTATACCTCTCTGAAGAGCTCTAGTTAGAGCGAAACACTGTGTCAGGGGTTGCTTTTACTCATTTCAGGTTGGCTTGATTGGTATTTTACCCATTCAAAGCTGTAATACTGTGCCTGGAGTGGTAATTGGCTTTTGTCTATTTACAGATCAGCAAGGACAGCACTGTGCTAGTCCTATGCTTAAAGACTTTGCTGTACAAATGGCAAAAGACTTTGTCCTTTTCTATTTCGGCGTGGTTGGCACTGTGCTAATCCTATGCTTAAATATTTTGATTGAAAAACAGACATTTGAGGTGAGCAGATCTAGAGTGTCGCTGGTGTTGAGAGTGCTCCATACAGGAGCTGCTTTCCACCTCAACCTGAGAACTACCCAGAGTTCTCTGCTTCTTTTTTGCATAATTTATTCTTCACTCTATGCCTGAAAGGGTATTTCTTTGACTTATACTGGGTGCTCCCTTGTGTCTGGACAAAGCTATACATCTCTGAAGAGCTCTAATTAGAGCAAAACACTGTGTCAGGGGTTGCTTTTACTCATTTCAGGTTGGCTTGATTGGTATTTTACCAATTCAAAGCTGTAATACTGTGTCTGGAGTGGTAATTGGCTTTTGTCAATTTACAGCTCGGCAAAGACAGCACTGTGCTAGTCCTATGCTTAAAGACTTTGCTGTACAAATGGCAAAAGACTTTGTCCTTTTCTATCTCGGCGTGGTTGGCACTGTGCTAATTCTATGCTTAAAGGTTTTGATAGAAAAACAGACATTTGAGGTGAGCAGATCTAGAGTGTCGCTGGTGTTGAGAGTGCTCCATACAGGATCTGCTTTCCACCTAAACTTGAAAACTACCCAGAGTTCTCTGCTTCTTTTTTGCATAATTCATTCGTCACTCTATTCCTGAAAGGGTATTTCTTTGACTTATACTGGGTGCTCCCTTCTGTTTGGACAAAGCTATACCTCTCTGAAGAGTTCTAATTAGAGCGAAACACTTTGTCAGGGGTTGCTTCTACTCATTTCAGGTTGGCTTGATTGGTATTTTACCAATTCAAAGCTGTAATACTGTGCCTGGAGTGATAATTGGCTTTTGTCATTTTTACAGCTCGGCAAGGACAGCATTGTGCTAGTCCTATGCCTAAAGACTTTGCTGTACAAATGGCAAAAGACTTTGTCCTTTTCTATCTCGGCGTGGATGGCACTGAGCTAATCCTATGCTTACAGATTTTGATAGAAAAACAGACATTTGAGGTGAGCAGATCTAGAGTGTCGCTGGTGTTGAGAGTGCTCCATACAGGAGCTGATTTCCACCTAAACTTGAGAACTACCCAGAGTTCTCTGCTTCTTTTTTGCATAATTTATTCGTCACTCTATGCCTGAAAGGGTATTTCGTTGACTTATACTGGGTGCTCCCTTGTGTTTGGACAAAGCTATACCTCTCTGAAGAGCTCTAATTAGAGCGAAACACTGTGTCAGGGGTTGCTTTTACTCATTTCAGGTTGGCTTGATTGGTATTTTACCAATTCAAAGCTGTAATACTGTGTCTGGAGTGGTAATTGGCTTTTGTCAATTTACAGCTCGGCAAGGACAGCACTGTGCTAGTCCTATGCTTAAAGACTTTGCTGTACAAATGGCAAAAGACTTTGACCTTTTCTATTTCGGTGTAGTGGGCACTGTGCTAATCCTATGCTTACAGATTTTGATAGAAAAACAGACATTTGAGGTGAGCAGATCTACAGTGTCGCTGGTGTTGAGAGTGCTCCATACAGGAGCTGCTTTCCACCTAAACTTGAGAACTACCCAGAGTTCTCTGCTTCTTTTTTGCATAATTTATTCGTCACTCTATGCCTGAAAGGGTATTTCATTGACTTATACTGGGTGCTCCCTTGTGTTTGGACAAAGCTATACCTCTCTGAAGAGCTCTAATTAGAGCGAAACACTGTGTCAGGGGTTGCTTTTACTCATTTCAGGTTGGCTTGATTGGTATTTTACCAATTCAAAGCTGTAATACTGTGTCTGGAGTGGTAATTGGCTTTTGTCAATTTACAGCTCGGCAAGGACAGCACTGTGCTAGTCCTATGCTTAAAGACTTTGCTGTACAAATGGCAAAAGACTTTGTTCTTTTCTATCTCAGCGTGGTTGGCACTGTGCTAATCCTATGCTTAAAGATTTTGATAGAAAAACAGACATTTGAGGTGAGCAGATCTAGAGTGTCGCTGGTGTTGAGAGTGCTCCATACAGGAGCTGCTTTCCACCTAAACTTGAGAACTACCCAGAGTTCTCTGCTTCTTTTTTGCATAATTTATTCGTCACTCTATGCCTGAAAGGGCATTTCATTGACTTATACTGGGTGCTCCCTTGTGTCTGGACAAAGCTATACCTCTCTGAAGAGCTCTAATTAGAGCGAAACACTGTGTCAGGGGTTGCTTTTACTCATTTCAGGTTGGCTTGATTGGTATTTTACCAATTCAAAGCTGTAATACTGTGTCTGGAGTGGTATTTGGCTTTTGTCAATTTACAGCTCGGCAAAGACAGCACTGTGCTAGTCCTATGCTTAAAGACTTTGCTGTACAAATGGCAAAAGACTTTGTCCTTTTCTATCTCGGCGTGGTTGGCACTGTGCTAATCCTATGCTTAAAGATTTTGATAGAAAAACCGACATTTGAGGTGAGCAGATCTAGAGTGTCGCTGATGTTAAGAGTGCTCCATACAGGAGCTGCTTTAGACCTAAACTTGAGAATTACCCAGAGTTCTCTGCTTCTTTTTTGCATAATTTATTCGTCACTCTATGCCTGAAAGGGTATTTCATTGACTTATACTGGGTGCTCCCTTGTGTCTGGACAAAGCTATACCTCTCTGAAGAGCTCTAATTAGAGCGAAACACTGTGTCAGGGGTTGCTTTTACTCATTTCAGGTTGGCTTGATTGGTATTTTACGCATTCAAAGCTGTACTACTGTGCCTGGAGTGGTAATTTGCTTTTGTCATTTTACAGATCGGCAAGGACAGCACTGTGCTAGTCCTATGCTTAAAGACTTTGCTGTACAAATGGCAAAAGACTTGTCCTTTTCTATCTCGGCGTGGATGGCACTGTGCTAATCCTATGCTTAAAGATTTTGATAGAAAAACAGACATTTGAGGTGCGCAGATCTAGAGTGTCGCTGGTGTTGACAGTGCTCCATACAGAAGCTGCTTTCCACCTAATCTTGAGAACTACCCAGAGTTCTCTGCTTCTTTTTTGCATAATTTATTCGTCACTCTATGCCTGAAAGGGTATTTCATTGACTTATACTGGGTGCTCCCTTGTGTCTGGACAAAGCTATACCTTTCTGAAGAGCTCTAGTTAGAGCGAAACACTGTGTCAGGAGTTGCTTTTACTCATTTCAGGTTGGCTTGATTGGTATTTTACCCATTCAAAGCTGTAATACTGTGCCTGGAGTGGTAATTGGCTTTTGTCTATTTACAGATCGGCAAGGACAGCACTGTGCTAGTCCTATGCTTAAAGACTTTGCTGTACAAATGGCAAAAGACTTTGTCCTTTTCTATCTCGGCGTGGTTGGCACTGTGCTAATCCTATGCTTAAATATTTTGATAGAAAAACAGACATTTGAGGTGAGCAGATCTAGAGTGTCGCTGGTGTTGAGAGTGCTCCATACAGGAGCTGCTTTCCACCTAAACCTGAGAACTACCTAGAGTTCTCTGCTTCTTTTTTGCATAATTTATTCGTCACTCTATGCCTGAAAGGGTATTTCTTTGACTTATACTGGGTGCTCCCTTGTGTCTGGACAAAGCTATACCTCTCTGAAGAGCTCTAATTAGAGTGAAACACTGTGTCAGGGGTTGCTTTTCCTCATTTCAGGTTGGCTTGTTTGGTATTTTACCAATTCAAAGATGTAATACTGTGCCTGGAGTGGTAATTGGCTTTTGTCATTTTACAGCTCGGCAAGGACAGCACTGTGCTAATCCTATGCTTAAAGACTTTGCTGTACAAATGGCAAAAGACTTTGTCCTTTTCTATCTCGGCGTGGATGGCACTGTGCTAATTCTATGCTTAAAGATTTTGATAGAAAAACAGACATTTGAGGTGAGCAGATCTAGAGTGTCGCTGGTGTTGAGAGTGCTCCATACAGAAGCTGCTTTCCACCTAATCTTGAGAACTACCCAGAGTTCTCTGCTTCTTTTTTGCATAATTTATTCGTCACTCTATGCCTGAAAGGGTATTTCATTGACTTATACTGGGTGCTCCCTTGTGTCTGGACAAAGCTATACCTCTCTGAAGAGCTCTAATTAGAGCGAAACACTGTGTCAGGGGTTGCTTTTACTCATTTCAGGTTGGCTTGATTGGTATTTTACCTATTCAAAGCTGTAATACTGTGCCTGGAGTGGTAATTGGCTTTTGTCATTTTACTGCTCGGCAAGGACAGCACTGTGCTAGTCCTATGCTTAAAGACTTTGCTGTATAAATGGCAAAAGACTTTGACCTTTTCTATTTCGGTGTAGTGGGCACTGTGCTAATCCTATGCTTACAGATTTTGATAGAAAAACAGACATTTGAGGTAAGCAGATCTAGAGTATCGCTGGTGTTGAGAGTGCTCCATACAGGAGCTGCTTTCCACCTAAACTTGAGAACTACCCAGAGTTCTCTGCTTCTTTTTTGCATAATTTATTCGTCACTCTATGCCTGAAAGGGTATTTCATTGACTTATACTGGGTGCTCCCTTGTGTCTGGACAAAGGTATACCTCTCTGAAGAGCTCTAATTAGAGCGAAACACTGTGTCAGGGGTTGCTTTTACTCATTTCAGGTTGGCTTGATTGGTATTTTACCAATTCAAAGCTGTAATACTGTGTCTGGAGTGGTAATTGGCTTTTGTCAATTTACAGCTCGGCAAGGACAGCACTGTGCTAGTCCTATGCTTAAAGACTTTGCTGTACAAATGGCAAAAGACTTTGTTCTTTTCTATCTCGGCGTGGTTGGCACTGTGCTAATCCTATGCTTAAAGATTTTGATAGAAAAACAGACATTTGAGGTGAGCAGATCTAGAGTGTCGCTGGTGTTGAGAGTGCTCCATACAGGAGCTGCTTTCCACCTAAACTTGAGAACTACCCAGAGTTCTCTGCTTCTTTTTTGCATAATTTATTCGTCACTCTATGCCTGAAAGGGTATTTCATTGACTTATACTGGGTGCTCCCTTGTGTCTGGACAAAGCTATACCTCTCTGAAGAGCTCTAATTAGAGCGAAACACTGTGTCAGGGGTTGCTTTTACTCATTTCAGGTTGGCTTGATTGGTATTTTACCAATTCAAAGCTGTAATACTGTGTCAGGAGTGGTATTTGGCTTTTGTCAATTTACAGCTCGGCAAAGACAGCTCTGTGCTAGTCCTATGCTTAAAGACTTTGCTGTACAAATGGCAAAAGACTTTGTCCTTTTCTATCTCGGCGTGGTTGGCACTGTGCTAATCCTATGCTTAAAGATTTTGATAGAAAAACAGACATTTGAGGTGAGCAGATCTAGAGTGTCGCTGGTGTTGAGAGTGCTCCATACAGGAGCTGCTTTCCACCTAAACTTGAGAACTACCCAGAGTTCTCTGCTTCTTTTTTGCATAATTTATTCGTCACTCTATGCCTGAAAGGGTATTTCATTGACTTATACTGGGTGCTCCCTTGTGTCTGGACAAAGCTATATCTCTCTGAAGAGCTCTAATTAGAGCGAAACACTGTGTCAGGGGTTGCTTTTACTCATTTCAGGTTGGCTTGATTGGTATTTTACGCATTCAAAGCTGTACTACTGTGCCTGGAGTGGTAATTTGCTTTTGTCATTTTACAGATCGGCAAGGACAGCACTGTGCTAGTCCTATGCTTAAAGACTTTGCTGTACAAATGGCAAAAGACTTGTCCTTTTCTATCTCGGCGTGGATGGCACTGTGCTCATCCTATGCTTAAAGATTTTGATAGAAAAACAGACATTTGAGGTGAGCAGATCTAGAGTGTCGCTGGTGTTGACAGTGCTCCATACAGAAGCTGCTTTCCACCTAATCTTGAGAACTACCCAGAGTTCTCTGCTTCTTTTTTGCATAATTTATTCGTCATTCTATGCCTGAAAGGGTATTTCATTGACTTATACTGGGTGCTCCCTTGTGACTGGACAAAGCTATACCTCTCTGAAGAGCTCTAATTAGAGCGAAACACTGTGTCAGGGGTTGCTTTTACTCATTTCAGGTTGGCATGATTGGTATTTTACCAATTCAAAGCTGTAATACTGTGTCTGGAGTGGTAATTGGCTTTTGTCAATTTACAGCTCGGCAAGGACAGCACTGTGCTAGTCCTATGCTTAAAGACTTTGCTGTACAAATGGCAAAAGACTTTGTTCTTTTCTATCTCGGCGTGGTTGGCACTGTGCTAATCCTATGCTTAAAGATTTTGATAGAAAAACAGACATTTGAGGTGAGCAGATCTAGAGTGTCGCTGGTGTTGAGAGTGCTCCATACAGGAGCTGCTTTCCACCTAAACTTGAGAACTACCCAGAGTTCTCTGCTTCTTTTTTTGCATAATTTATTCGTCACTCTATGCCTGAAAGGGTATTTCTTTGACTTATACTGGGTGCTCCCTTGTGTCTGGACAAAGCTATACCTCTCTGAAGAGCTCTAATTAGAGCGAACCACTTTGTCAGGGGTTGCTTTTACTCATTTCAGGTTGGCTTGATTGGTATTTTACCTATTCAAAGCTGTAATACTGTGCCTGGAGTGGTAATTGGCTTTTGTCATTTTACAGCTCGGCAAGGACAGCACTGTGCTAGTCCTATGCTTAAAGACTTTGCTGTACAAATGGCAAAAGACTTTGACCATTTCTATTTCGGTGTAGTGGGCACTGTGCTAATCCTATGCTTACAGATTTTGATGGAAAAACAGACATTTGAGGTGGGCAGATCTAGAGTGTCGCTGGTGTTGAGAGTGCTCCATACAGGAGCTGCTTTCCACCTAAACTTGAGAACTACCCAGAGTTCTCTGCTTCTTTTTTGCATAATTTATTTGTCACTCTATGCCTGAAAGGGTATTTCGTTGACTTATACTGGGTGCTCCCTTGTGTCTGGACAAAGCTATACCTCTCTGAAGAGCTCTAATTAGAGTGAAACACTGTGTCAGGGGTTGCTTTTACTCATTTCAGGTTGGCTTGATTGGTATTTTACCAATTCAAAGCTGTAATACTGTGCCTGGAGTGGTAATTGGCTTTTGTCATTTTACAGCTCGGCAAGGACAGCATTGTGCTAGTCCTATGCTTAAAGACTTTGCTGTACAAATGGCAAAAGACTTTGTCCTTTTCTATCTTGGCGTGGATGGCACTGAGCTAATCCAATGCTTAAAGATTTTGGTAGAAAAACAGACATTTGAGGTGAGCAGATCTAGAGTGTCGCTGATGTTGAGAGTGCTCCATACAGGAGCTGCTTTAGACCTAAACTTGAGAACTACCCAGAGTTCTCTGCTTCTTTTTTGCATAATTTATTCGTCACTCTATGCCTGAAAGGGTATTTCATTGACTTATACTGGGTGCTCCCTTGTGTCTGGACAAAGCTATACCTCTCTGAAGAGCTCTAATTAGAGCGAAACACTGTGTCAGGGGTTGCTTTTACTCATTTCAGGTTGGCTTGATTGGTATTTTACGCATTCAAAGCTGTACTACTGTGCCTGGAGTGGTAATTTGCTTTTGTCATTTTACAGATCGGCAAGGACAGCACTGTGCTAGTCCTATGCTTAAAGACTTTGCTGTACAAATGGCAAAAGACTTGTCCTTTTCTATCTCGGCGTGGATGGCACTGTGCTAATCCTATGCTTAAAGATTTTGATAGAAAAACAGACATTTGAGGTGAGCAGATCTAGAGTGTCACTGGTGTTGACAGTGCTCCATACAGAAGCTGCTTTCCACCTAATCTTGATAACTACCCAGAGTTCTCTGCTTCTTTTTTGCAGATTTTATTCGTCACTCTATGCCTGAAAGGGTATTTCATTGACTTATACTGGGTGCTCCCTTGTGTCTGGACAAAGCTATACCTCTCTGAAGAGCTCTAGTTAGAGCGAAACACTGTGTCAGGGGTTGCTTTTACTCATTTCAGGTTGGCTTGATTGGTATTTTACCCATTCAAAGCTGTAATGCTGTGCCTGGAGTGGTAATTGGCTTTTGTCTATTTACAGATCAGCAAGGACAGCACTGTGCTAGTCCTATGCTTAAAGACTTTGCTGTACAAATGGCAAAAGACTTTGTCCTTTTCTATCTCGGCGTGGTTGGCACTGTGCTAATCCTATGCTTAAATATTTTGATTGAAAAACAGACATTTGAGGTGAGCAGATCTAGAGTGTCGCTGGTGTTGAGAGTGCTCCATACAGGAGCTGCTTTCCACCTAAACCTGAGAACTACCCAGAGTTCTCTGCTTCTTTTTTGCATAATTTATTCGTCACTCTATGCCTGAAAGGGTATTTCTTTGACTTATACTGGGTGCTCCCTTGTGTCTGGACAAAGCTATACATCTCTGAAGAACTCTAATTAGAGCGAAACACTGTGTCAGGGGTTGCTTTTACTCATTTCAGGTTGGCTTGATTGGTATTTTACCAATTCAAAGCTGTAATACTGTGTCTGGAGTGGTAATTGGCTTTTGTCAATTTACAGCTCGGCAAAGACAGCACTGTGCTAGTCCTATGCTTAAAGACTTTGCTGTACAAATGGCAAAAGACTTTGTCCTTTTCTATCTCGGCGTGGTTGGCACTGTGCTAATCCTATGCTTAAAGGTTTTGATAGAAAAACAGACATTTGAGGTGAGCAGATCTAGAGTGTCGCTGGTGTTGAGAGTGCTCCATACAGGATCTGCTTTCCACCTAAACTTGAAAACTACCCAGAGTTCTCTGCTTCTTTTTTGCATAATTTATTCGTCACTCTATGCCTGAAAGGGTATTTCTTTGACTTATACTGGGTGCTCCCTTGTGTCTGGACAAAGCTATACCTCTCTGAAGAGCTCTAATTAGAGCGAAACACTGTGTCAGGGGTTGCTTTTACTCATTTCAGGTTGGCTTGATTGGTATTTTACGCATTCAAAGCTGTACTACTGTGCCTGGAGTGGTAATTTGCTTTTGTCATTTTACAGATCGGCAAGGACAGCACTGTGCTAGTCCTATGCTTAAAGACTTTGCTGTATAAATGGCAAAAGACTTTGACCTTTTCTATTTCGGTGTAGTGGGCACTGTGCTAATCCTATGCTTACAGATTTTGATAGAAAAACAGACATTTGAGGTAAGCAGATCTAGAGTGTCGCTGGTGTTGAGAGTGCTCCATACAGGAGCTGCTTGCCACCTAAACTTGAGAACTACCCAGAGTTCTCTGCTTCTTTTTTGCATAATTTATTAGTCACTCTATGCCTGAAAGGGTATTTCATTGACTTATACTGGGTGCTCCCTTGTGTCTGGACAAAGGTATACCTCTCTGAAGAGCTCTAATTAGAGCGAAACACTGTGTCAGGGGTTGCTTTTACTCATTTCAGGTTGGCTTGATTGGTATTTTACCAATTCAAAGCTGTAATACTGTGTCTGGAGTGGTAATTGGCTTTTGTCAATTTACAGCTCGGCAAGGACAGCACTGTGCTAGTCCTATGCTTAAAGACTTTGCTGTACAAATGGCAAAAGACTTTGTTCTTTTCTATCTCGGCGTGGTTGGCACTGTGCTAATCCTATGCTTAAAGATTTTGATAGAAAAACAGACATTTGAGGTGAGCAGATCTAGAGTGTCGCTGGTGTTGAGAGTGCTCCATACAGGAGCTGCTTTCCACCTAAACTTGAGAACTACCCAGAGTTCTCTGCTTCTTTTTTGCATAATTTATTCGTCACTCTATGCCTGAAAGGGTATTTCATTGACTTATACTGGGTGCTCCCTTGTGTCTGGACAAAGCTATTCCTCTCTGAAGAGCTCTAATTAGAGCGAAACACTGTGTCAGGGGTTGCTTTTACTCATTTCAGGTTGGCTTGATTGGTATTTTACCAATTCAAAGCTGTAATACTGTGTCTGGAGTGGTATTTGGCTTTTGTCAATTTACAGCTCGGCAAAGACAGCTCTGTGCTAGTCCTATGCTTAAAGACTTTGCTGTACAAATGGCAAAAGACTTTCTCCTTTTCTATCTCGGCGTGGTTGGCACTGTGCTAATCCTATGCTTAAAGATTTTGATAGAAAAACCGACATTTGAGGTGAGCAGATCTAGAGTGTCGCTGATGTTAAGAGTGCTCCATACAGGAGCTGCTTTAGACCTAAACTTGAGAACTACCCAGAGTTCTCTGCTTCTTTTTTGCATAATTTATTCGTCACTCTATGCCTGAAAGGGTATTTCATTGACTTATACTGGGTGCTCCCTTGTGTCTGGACAAAGCTATATCTCTCTGAAGAGCTCTAATTAGAGCGAAACACTGTGTCAGGGGTTGCTTTTACTCATTTCAGGTTGGCTTGATTGGTATTTTACGCATTCAAAGCTGTACTACTGTGCCTGGAGTGGTAATTTGCTTTTGTCATTTTACAGATCGGCAAGGACAGCACTGTGCTAGTCCTATGCTTAAAGACTTTGCTGTACAAATGGCAAAAGACTTGTCCTTTTCTATCTCGGCGTGGATGGCACTGTGCTAATCCTATGCTTAAAGATTTTGATAGAAAAACAGACATTTGAGGTGAGCAGATCTAGAGTGTCGCTGGTGTTGACAGTGCTCCATACAGAAGCTGCTTTCCACCTAATCTTGAGAACTACCCAGAGTTCTCTGCTTCTTTTTTGCATAATTTATTAGTCACTCTATGCCTGAAAGGGTATTTCATTGACTTATACTGGGTGCTCCCTTGTGTCTGGACAAAGGTATACCTCTCTGAAGAGCTCTAATTAGAGCGAAACACTGTGTCAGGGGTTGCTTTTACTCATTTCAGGTTGGCTTGATTGGTATTTTACCAATTCAAAGCTGTAATACTGTGTCTGGAGTGGTAATTGGCTTTTGTCAATTTACAGCTCGGCAAGGACAGCACTGTGCTAGTCCTATGCTTAAAGACTTTGCTGTACAAATGGCAAAAGACTTTGTTCTTTTCTATATCGGCGTGGTTGGCACTGTGCTAATCCTATGCTTAAAGATTTTGATAGAAAAACAGACATTTGAGGTGAGCAGATCTAGAGTGTCGCTGGTGTTGAGAGTGCTCCATACAGGAGCTGCTTTCCACCTAAACTTGAGAACTACCCAGAGTTCTCTGCTTCTTTTTTGCATAATTTATTCGTCACTCTATGCCTGAAAGGGTATTTCATTGACTTATACTGGGTGCTCCCTTGTGTCTGGACAAAGCTATACCTCTCTGAAGAGCTCTAATTAGAGCGAAACACTGTGTCAGGGGTTGCTTTTACTCATTTCAGGTTGGCTTGATTGGTATTTTACCAATTCAAAGCTGTAATACTGTGTCTGGAGTGGTATTTGGCTTTTGTCAATTTACAGCTCGGCAAAGACAGCTCTGTGCTAGTCCTATGCTTAAAGACTTTGCTGTACAAATGGCAAAAGACTTTGTCCTTTTCTATCTCGGCGTGGTTGGCACTGTGCTAATCCTATGCTTAAAGATTTTGATAGAAAAACCGACATTTGAGGTGAGCAGATCTAGAGTGTCGCTGATGTTAAGAGTGCTCCATACAGGAGCTGCTTTAGACCTAAACTTGAGAACTACCCAGAGTTCTCTGCTTCTTTTTTGCATAATTTATTCGTCACTCTATGCCTGAAAGGGTATTTCATTGACTTATACTGGGTGCTCCCTTGTGTCTGGACAAAGCTATATCTCTCTGAAGAGCTCTAATTAGAGCGAAACACTGTGTCAGGGGTTGCTTTTACTCATTTCAGGTTGGCTTGATTGGTATTTTACGCATTCAAAGCTGTACTACTGTGCCTGGAGTGGTAATTTGCTTTTGTCATTTTACAGATCGGCAAGGACAGCACTGTGCTAGTCCTATGCTTAAAGACTTTGCTGTACAAATGGCAAAAGACTTGTCCTTTTCTATCTCGGCGTGGATGGCACTGTGCTAATCCTATGCTTAAAGATTTTGATAGAAAAACAGACATTTGAGGTGAGCAGATCTAGAGTGTCGCTGGTGTTGACAGTGCTCCATACAGAAGCTGCTTTCCACCTAATCTTGAGAACTACCCAGAGTTCTCTGCTTCTATTTTGCATAATTTATTCGTCACTCTATGCCTGAAAGGGTATTTCATTGACTTATACTGGGTGCTCCCTTTTGTCTGGACAAAGCTATACCTCTCTGAAGAGCTCTAGTTAGAGCGAAACATTGTGTCAGGGGTTGCTTTTACTCATTTCAGGTTGGCTTGATTGGTATTTTACCCATTCAAAGCTGTAATACTGTGCCTCGAGTGGTAATTGGCTTTTGTCTATTTACAGATCGGCAAGGACAGCACTGTGCTAGTCCTATGCTTAAAGACTTTGCTGTACAAATGGCAAAAGACTTTGTCCTTTTCTATCTCGGCGTGGTTGGCACTGTGCTAATCCTATGCTTAAATATTTTGATAGAAAAACAGACATTTGAGGTGAGCAGATCTAGAGTGTCGCTGGTGTTGAGAGTGCTCCATACAGGAGCTGCTTTCCACCTAATCTTGAGAACTACCCAGAGTTCTCTGCTTCTTTTTTGCATAATTTATTCGTCACTCTATGCCTGAAAGGGTATTTCATTGACTTATACTGGGTGCTCCCTTGTGTCTGGACAAAGCTATACCTCTCTGAAGAGCTCTAATTAGAGCGAAACACTGTGTCAGGGGTTGCTTTTACTCATTACATGTTGGCTTTATTGGTATTTTACCAATTCAAAGCTGTAATACTGTGTCTGGAGTGGTAATTGGCTTTTGTCATTTTACAGCTCGGCAAGGACAGCACTGTGCTAATCCTATGCTTAAAGACTTTGCTGTACAAATGGCAAAAGACTTTGTCCTTTTCTATCTCGGCGTGGATGGCACTGTGCTAATCCTATGCTTAAAGATTTTGATAGAAAAACAGACATTTGAGGTGAGCAGATCTAGAGTGTCGCTGGTGTTGAGAGTGCTCCATACAGGAGCTGCTTTCCACCTAATCTTGAGAACTACCCAGAGTTCTCTGCTTCTTTTTTGCATAATTTATTCGTCACTCTATGCCTGAAAGGGTATTTCATTGACTTATACTGGGTGCTCCCTTGTATCTGGACAAAGCTATAACTCTCTGAAGAGCTCTAATTAGAGCGAAACACTGTGTCAGGGGTTGCTTTTACTCATTTCAGGTTGGATTGATTGGTATTTTACCAATTCAAAGCTGTAATACTGTGTCTGGAGTGGTAATTGGCTTTTGTCAGTTTACAGCTCGGCAAAGACAGCACTGTGCTAGTCCTATGCTTAAAGACTTTGCTGTACAAATGGCAAAATACTTTGTCCTTTTCTATCTCGGCGTGGTTGGCACTGTGCTAATCCTATGCTTAAAGGTTTTGATAGAAAAACAGACATTTGAGGTGAGCAGATCTAGAGTGTCGCTGGTGTTGAGAGTGCTCCATACAGGAGCTGCGTTCCACCTAAACTTGAAAACTACCCAGAGTTTTCTGCTTCTTTTTTGCATAATTCATTCGTCACTCTATGCCTGAAAGGGTATTTCTTTGACTTATACTTGGTGCTCCCTTGTGTTTGGACAAAGCTATACCTCTCTGAAGAGCTCTAATTAGAGCGAAACACTTTGTCAGGAGTTGCTTTTACTCATTTCAGGTTGGCTTGATTGGTATTTTACCAATTCAAAGCTGTAATACTGTGCCTGGAGTGATAATTGGCTTTTGTCATTTTTACAGCTCGGCAAGGACAGCATTGTGCTAGTCCTATGCCTAAAGACTTTGCTGTACAAGTGGCAAAAGACTTTGTCCTTTTCTATCTCGGCGTGGATGGCACTGAGCTAATCCAATGCTTAAAGATTTTGGTAGAAAAACCGACATTTGAGGTGAGCAGATCTAGAGTGTCGCTGATGTTGAGAGTGCTACATACAGGAGCTGCTTTCGACCTAAACTTGAGAACTACCCAGAGTTCTCTGCTTCTTTTTTGCATAATTTATTCGTCATTCTATGCCTGAAAGGGTATTTCATTGACTTATACTGGGTGCTCCCTTGTGACTGGACAAAGCTATACCTCTCTGAAGAGCTCTAATTAGAGCGAAACACTGTGTCAGGGGTTGCTTTTACTCATTTCAGGTTGGCTTGATTGGTATTTTACCAATTCAAAGCTGTAATACTGTGTCTGGAGTGGTTATTGGCTTTTGTCAATTTACAGCTCGGCAAGGACAGCACTGTGCTAGTCCTATGCTTAAAGACTTTGCTGTACAAATAGCAAAAGACTTTGTTCTTTTCTATCTCGGCGTGGTTGGCACTGTGCTAATCCTATGCTTAAAGATTTTGATAGAAAAACAGACATTTGAGGTGAGCAGATCTAGAGTGTCGCTGGTGTTGAGAGTGCTCCATACAGGAGCTGCTTTCCACCTAAACTTGAGAACTACCCAGAGTTCTCTGCTTCTTTTTTTGCATAATTTATTCGTCACTCTATGCCTGAAAGGGTATTTCTTTGACTTATACTGGGTGCTCCCTTGTGTCTGGACAAAGCTATACCTCTCTGAAGAGCTCTAATTAGAGCGAACCACTTTGTCAGGGGTTGCTTTTACTCATTTCAGGTTGGCTTGATTGGTATTTTACCTATTCAAAGCTGTAATACTGTGCCTGGAGTGGTAATTGGCTTTTGTCATTTTACAGCTCGGCAAGGACAGCACTGTGCTAGTCCTATGCTTAAAGACTTTGCTGTACAAATGGCAAAAGACTTTGACCATTTCTATTTCGGTGTAGTGGGCACTGTGCTAATCCTATGCTTACAGATTTTGATAGAAAAACAGACATTTGAGGTGGGCAGATCTAGAGTGTCGCTGGTGTTGAGAGTGCTCCATACAGGAGCTGCTTTCCACCTAAACTTGAGAACTACCCAGAGTTCTCTGCTTCTTTTTTGCATAATTTATTTGTCACTCTATGCCTGAAAGGGTATTTCGTTGACTTATACTGGGTGCTCCCTTGTGTCTGGACAAAGCTATACCTCTCTGAAGAGCTCTAATTAGAGCGAACCACTTTGTCAGGGGTTGCTTTTACTCATTTCAGGTTGGCTTGATTGGTATTTTACCAATTCAAAGCTGTAATACTGTGCCTGGAGTGGTAATTGGCTTTTGTCATTTTACAGCTCGGCAAGGACAGCATTGTGCTAGTCCTATGCTTAAAGACTTTGCTGTACAAATGGCAAAAGACTTTGTCCTTTTCTATCTTGGCGTGGATGGCACTGAGCTAATCCAATGCTTAAAGATTTTGGTAGAAAAACCGACATTTGAGGTGAGCAGATCTAGAGTGTCGCTGATGTTGAGAGTGCTCCATACAGGAGCTGCTTTAGACCTAAACTTGAGAACTACCCAGAGTTCTCTGCTTCTTTTTTGCATAATTTATTCGTCACTCTATGCCTGAAAGGGTATTTCATTGACTTATACTGGGTGCTCCCTTGTGTCTGGACAAAGCTATACCTCTCTGAAGAGCTCTAATTAGAGCGAAACACTGTGTCAGGGGTTGCTTTTACTCATTTCAGGTTGGCTTGATTGGTATTTTACGCATTCAAAGCTGTACTACTGTGCCTGGAGTGGTAATTTGCTTTTGTCATTTTACAGATCGGCAAGGACAGCACTGTGCTAGTCCTATGCTTAAAGACTTTGCTGTACAAATGGCAAAAGACTTGTCCTTTTCTATCTCGGCGTGGATGGCACTGTGCTAATCCTATGCTTAAAGATTTTGATAGAAAAACAGACATTTGAGGTGAGCAGATCTAGAGTGTCACTGGTGTTGACAGTGCTCCATACAGAAGCTGCTTTCCACCTAATCTTGAGAACTACCCAGAGTTCTCTGCTTCTTTTTTGCATAATTTATTCGTCACTCTATGCCTGAAAGGGTATTTCATTGACTTATACTGGGTGCTCCCTTGTGTCTGGACAAAGCTATACCTCTCTGAAGAGCTCTAGTTAGAGCGAAACACTGTGTCAGGGGTTGCTTTTACTCATTTCAGGTTGGCTTGATTGGTATTTTACCCATTCAAAGCTGTAATGCTGTGCCTGGAGTGGTAATTGGCTTTTGTCTATTTACAGATCAGCAAGGACAGCACTGTGCTAGTCCTATGCTTAAAGACTTTGCTGTACAAATGGCAAAAGACTTTGTCCTTTTCTATCTCGGCGTGGTTGGCACTGTGCTAATCCTATGCTTAAATATTTTGATTGAAAAACAGACATTTGAGGTGAGCAGATCTAGAGTGTCGCTGGTGTTGAGAGTGCTCCATACAGGAGCTGCTTTCCACCTAAACCTGAGAACTACCCAGAGTTCTCTGCTTCTTTTTTGCATAATTTATTCGTCACTCTATGCCTGAAAGGTTATTTCTTTGACTTATACTGGGTGCTCCCTTGTGTCTGGACAAAGCTATACATCTCTGAAGAACTCTAATTAGAGCGAAACACTGTGTCAGGGGTTGCTTTTACTCATTTCAGGTTGGCTTGATTGGTATTTTACCAATTCAAAGCTGTAATACTGTGTCTGGAGTGGTAATTGGCTTTTGTCAATTTACAGCTCGGCAAAGACAGCACTGTGCTAGTCCTATGCTTAAAGACTTTGCTGTACAAATGGCAAAAGACTTTGTCCTTTTCTATCTCGGCGTGGTTGGCACTGTGCTAATCCTATGCTTAAAGGTTTTGATAGAAAAACAGACATTTGAGGTGAGCAGATCTAGAGTGTCGCTGGTGTTGAGAGTGCTCCATACAGGATCTGCTTTCCACCTAAACTTGAAAACTACCCAGAGTTCTCTGCTTCTTTTTTGGATAATTCATTCATCACTCTATTTCTGAAAGGGTATTTCTTTGACTTATACTGGGTGCTCCCTTGTGTTTGGATAAAGCTATACCTCTCTGAAGAGCTCTAATTAGAGCGAAACACTTTGTCAGGGGTTGCTTTTACTCATTTCAGGTTGGCTTGATTGGTATTTTACCAATTCAAAGCTGTAATACTGTGCCTGGAGTGATAATTGGCTTTTGTCATTTTTACAGCTCGGCAAGGACAGCATTGTGCTAGTCCTATGCCTAAAGACTTTGCTGTACAAATGGCAAAAGACTTTGTCCTTTTCTATCTCGGCGTGGATGGCACTGAGCTAATCCTATGCTTACAGATTTTGATGGAAAAACAGACATTTGAGGTGAGCAGATCGAGAGTGTCGCTGGTGTTGAGAGTGCTCCATACAGGAGCTGCTTTCCACCTAAACTTGAGAACTACCCAGAGTTCTCTGCTTCTTTTTTGCATAATTTATTCGTCACTCTATGCCTGAAAGGGTATTTCATTGACTTATACTGGGTGCTCCCTTGTGTCTGGACAAAGCTATACCTCTCTGAAGAGCTCTAATTAGAGCGAAACACTGTGTCAGGGGTTGCTTTTACTCATTTCAGGTTGGCTTGATTGGTATTTTACCAATTCAAAGCTGTAATACTGTGTCTGGAGTGGTAATTGGCTTTTGTCAATTTACAGCTCGGCAAAGACAGCACTGTGCTAGTCCTATGCTTAAAGACTTTGCTGTACAAATGGCAAAAGACTTTGTCCTTTTCTATCTCGGCGTGGTTGGCACTGTGCTAATCCTATGCTTAAAGGTTTTGATAGAAAAACAGACATTTGAGGTGAGCAGATCTAGAGTGTCGCTGGTGTTGAGAGTGCTCCATACAGGATCTGCTTTCCACCTAAACTTGAAAACTACCCAGAGTTCTCTGCTTCTTTTTTGCATAATTCATTCGTCACTCTATGCCTGAAAGGGTATTTCTTTGACTTATACTGGGTGCTCCCTTGTGTTTGGACAAAGCTATACCTCTCTGAAGAGCTCTAATTAGAGCGAAACACTTTGTCAGGGGTTGCTTTTACTCATTTCAGGTTGGCTTTATTGGTATTTTACCAATTCAAAGCTGTAATACTGTGCCTGGAGTGATAATTGGCTTTTGTCATTTTTACAGCTCGGCAAGGACAGCATTGTGCTAGTCCTATGCCTAAAGACTTTGCTGTACAAATGGCAAAAGACTTTGTCCTTTTCTATCTCGGCGTGGATGGCACTGAGCTAATCCAATGCTTAAAGATTTTGGTAGAAAAACCGACATTTGAGGTGAGCAGATCTAGAGTGTCGCTGATGTTGAGAGTGCTACATACAGGAGCTGCTTTCGACCTAAACTTGAGAACTACCCAGAGTTCTCTGCTTCTTTTTTGCATAATTTATTCGTCATTCTATGCCTGAAAGGGTATTTCATTGACTTATACTGGGTGCTCCCTTGTGTCTGGACAAAGCTATACCTCTCTGAAGAGCTCTAATTAGAGCGAAACACTGTGTCAGGGGTTGCTTTTGATCATTTCAGGTTGGCTTGATTGGTATTTTACCTATTCAAAGCTGTAATACTGTGCCTGGAGTGGTAATTGGCTTTTGTCATTTTACAGCTCGGCAAGGACAGCACTGTGCTAGTCCTATGCTTAAATACTTTGCTGTACAAATGGCAAAAGACTTTGACCTTTTCTATTTCGGTGTAGTGGGCACTGTGCTAATCCTATGCTTACAGATTTTGATAGAAAAACAGACATTTGAGGTGAGCAGATCTAGAGTGTCGCTGGTGTTGAGAGTGCTCCATACAGGAGCTGCTTTCCACCTTAACTTGAGAACTACTCAGAGTTCTCTGCTTCTTTTTGCATAATTTATTCGTCACTCTATGCCTGAAAGGGTATTTCATTGACTTATACTGGGTGCTCCCTGGTGTCTGGACAAAGCTATACCTCTCTGAAGAGCTCTAATTAGAGCGAAACACTGTGTCAGGGGTTGCTTTTACTCATTTCAGGTTGGCTTGATTGGTATTTTACCAATTCAAAGCTGTAATACTGTGTCTGGAGTGGTAATTGGCTTTTGTCAATTTACAGTTCGGCAAGGACAGCACTGTGCTAGTCCTATGCTTAAAGACTTTGCTGTACAAATGGCAAAAGACTTTGTTCTTTTCTATCTCGGCGTGGTTGGCACTGTGCTAAACCTATGCTTAAAGATTTTGATAGAAAAACAGACATTTGAGGTGAGCAGATCTAGAGTGTCGCTGGTGTTGAGAGTGCTCCATACAGGAGCTGCTTTCCACCTAAACTTGAGAACTACCCAGAGTTTTCTGCTTCTTTTTTGCATAATTTATTCGTCACTCTATGCCTGAAAGGGTATTTCTTTGACTTATACTGGGTGCTCCCTTGTGTCTGGACAAAGCTATACCTCTCTGAAGAGCTCTAATTAGAGCGAACCACTTTGTCAGGGGTTGCTTTTACTCATTTCAGGTTGGCTTGATTGGTATTTTACCAATTCAAAGCTGTAATACTGTGCCTGGAGTTGTAATTGGCTTTTGTCATTTTACAGCTCGGCAAGGACAGCATTGTGCTAGTCCTATGCTTAAAGACTTTGCTGTACAAATGGCAAGATACTTTTTCCTTTTCTATCTCGGCGTGGATGGCACTGAGCTAATCCAATGCTTAAAGATTTTGGTAGAAAAACCGACATTTGAGGTGAGCAGATCTAGAGTGTCGCTGATGTTGAGAGTGCTCCATACAGGAGCTGCTTTCAACCTAAACTTGAGAACTACCCAGAGTTCTCTGCTTCTTTTTTGCATAATTTATTCGTCACTCTATGCCTGAAAGGGTATTTCATTGACTTATACTGGGTGCTCCCTTGTGTCTGGACAAAGCTATACCTCTCTGAAGAGCTCTAATTAGAGCGAAACACTGTGTCAGGTGTTGCTTTTACTCATTTCAGGTTGGCTTGATTGGTATTTTACCTATTCAAAGCTGTAATACTGTGCCTGGAGTGGTAATTGGTTTTTGTCATTTTACAGCTCGGCAAGGACAGCACTGTGCTAGTCCTATGCTTAAAGACTTTGCTGTACAAATGGCAAAAGACTTTGTCCTTTTCTGTCACGGCGTGGTGGGCACTGTGCTAATCCTATGCTTACAGATTTTGATAGAAAAACAGACATTTAAGGTGAGCAGATCTAGAGTGTCGCTGGTGTTGAAAGTGCTCCATACAGGAGCTGCTTTCCACCTAAACTTGAGAACTACCCAGAGTTCTCTGCTTCTTTTTTGCATAATTTATTCGTCACTCTATGCCTGAAAGGGTATTTCATTGACTTATACTGGGTGCTCCGTTGTGTCTGACCAAAGCTATACCTCTCTGAAGAGCTCTAATTAGAGCGAAACACTGTGTCAGGGGTTGCTTTTACTCATTTCAGGTTGGCTTGATTGGTATTTTACCTATTCAAAGCTGTAATACTGTGCCTGGAGTGGTAATTGGCTTTTGTCATTTTACAGCTCGGCAAGGACAGCACTGTGCTAGTCCTATGCTTAAAGACTTTGCTGTATAAATGGCAAAAGACTTTGTCCTTTTCTATCTCGGCGTGGTGGGCACTGTGCTAATCCTATGCTTACAGATTTTGATAGAAAAACAGACATTTGAGGTGAGCAGATCTAGAGTGTCGCTGGTGTTGAGAGTGCTCCATACAGGAGCTGCTTTCCACCTAAACTTGAGAACTACCCAGAGTTCTCTGCTTCTTTTTTGCATAATTTATTCGTCACTCTATGCCTGAAAGGGTATTTCATTGACTTATACTGGGTGCTCCCTTGTGTCTGGACAAAGCTATACCTCTCTGAAGAGCTCTAATTAGAGCGAAACACTGTGTCAGGGGTTGCTTTTACTCATTTCAGGTTGGCTTGATTGTTATTTTACCAATTCAAAGCTGTAATACTGTGTCTGGAGTGGTAATTGGCTTTTGTCAATTTACAGCTCGGAAAGGACAGCACTGTGCTAGCCCTATGCTTAAAGACTTTGCTGTACAAATGGCAAAAGACTTTGTTCTTTTCTATCTCGGCGTGGTTGGTACTGTGCTAATCCTATTCTTAAAGATTTTGATAGAAAAACAGACATTTGAGGTGAGCAGATCTAGAGTGTCGCTGGTGTTGAAAGTGCTCCATACAGGAGCTGCTTTCCACCTAAACTTGAGAACTACCCAGAGTTCTCTGCTTCTTTTTTGCATAATTTATTCGTCACTCTATGCCTGAAAGGGTATTTCATTGACTTATACTGGGTGCTCCCTTGTGTCTGGACAAAGCTATACCTCTCTGAAGAGCTCTAATTAGAGTGAAACACTGTGTCAGGGGTTGCTTTTACTCATTTCAGGTTGGCTTGATTGGTATTTTACCCATTCAAAGCTGTAATACTGTGCTTGGAGTGGTAACTGGCTTTTGTCACTTTACAGATCGGCAAGGACAGCACTGTGCTAGTCCTATGCTTAAAGCCTTTGCTGTACAAATGGCAAAAGACTTTGTCCTTTTCTATCTCGGCGTGGTTGGCACTGTGCTAATCCTATGCTTAAATATTTTAATAGAAAAACAGACATTTGAGGTGAGCAGATCTAGAGTGTCGCTGGTGTTGAGAGTGCTCCATACAGGAGTTGCTTTCCACCTAAACCTGAGAACTACCCAGATTTCCCTGCTTCTTTTTTGCATAATTTATTCGTCACTCTATGCCTGAAAGGGTATTTCTTTGACTTATGCTGGGTACTCCCTTGTGTCTGGACAAAGCTATACCTCTCTGAAGAGCTCTAATTAGAGCGAAACACTGTGTCAGGGGTTGCTTTTACTCATTTCAGGTTGGCTTGTTTGGGATTTTACCAATTCAAAGCTGTAATACTGTGCCTGGAGAGGTAATTGGCTTTTGTCATTTTACAGCTCGGCAAGGACAGCACTGTGCTAATCCTATGCTTAAAGACTTTGCTGTACAAATGGCAAAAGACTTTGTCCTTTTCCATCTCGGCGTGGATGGCACTGTGCTAATCCTATGCTTAAAGATTTTGATAGAAAAACAGACATTTGAGGTGAGCAGATCTAGAATGTCGCTGGTGTTGAGAGTGCTCCATACAGAAGCTGCTTTCCACCTAATCTTGAGAACTACCCAGAGTTCTCTGCTTCTTTTTTCCATAATGTATTCGTCACTCTATGCCTGAAAGGGTATTTCATTGACTTATACTGGGTGCTCCCTTGTGTCTGGACAAAGCTATACCTCTCTGAAGAGCTCTAATTAGAGCGAAACACTGTGTCAGGGGTTGCTTTTACTCATTTCAGGTTGGCTTGATTGGTATTTTACCAATTCAAAGCTGTAATACTGTGTCTGGAGTGGTAATTGGCTTTTGTCAATTTACAGCTCGGCAAAGACAGCACTGTGCTAGTCCTATGCTTAAAGACTTTGCTGTACAAATGGCAAAAGACTTTGTCCTTTTCTATCTCGGCGTGGTTGGCACTGTGCTAATCCTATGCTTAAAGATTTTGATAGAAAAACAGACATTTGAGGTGAGCAGATCTAGAGTGTCGCTGGTGTTGAGAGTGCTCCATACAGGATCTGATTTCCACCTAAACTTGAGAACTACCCAGAGTTCTCTGCTTCTTTTTTGCATAATTTATTCGTCACTCTATGCCTGAAAGGGTATTTCTTTGACTTATACTGGGTGCTCCCTTGTGTCTGGACAAAGCTATACCTCTCTGAAGAGCTCTAATTAGAGCGAACCACTTTGTCAGGGGTTGCTTTTACTCATTTCTGGTTGGCTTGATTGGTATTTTACCAATTCAAAGCTGTAATACTGTGCCTGGAGTGGTAATTGGCTTTTGTCATTTTACAGCTCGGCAAGGACAGCATTGTGCTAGTCCTATGCTTAAAGACTTTGCTGTACAAATGGCAAAAGACTTTGTCCTTTTCTATCTCGGCGCGGATGGCACTGAGCTAATCCAATGCTTAAAGATTTTGGTAGAAAAACCGACATTTGAGGTGAGCAGATCTAGAGTGTCGCTGATGTTGAGAGTGCTACATACAGGAGCTGCTTTTGACCTAAACTTGAGAACTACCCAGAGTTCTCTGCTTCTTTTTTGCATAATTTATTCGTCATTCTATGCCTGAAAGGGTATTTTATTGACTTATACTGGGTGCTCCCTTGTTTCTGGACAAAGCTATACCTCTCTGAAGAGCTCTAATTAGAGCGAAACACTGTGTCAGGGGTTGCTTTTACTCATTTCAGGTTGGCTTGATTGGTATTTTACCTATTCAAAGCTGTAATACTGTGCCTGGAGTGGTAATTGGCTTTTGTCATTTTACAGCTCGGCAAGGACAGCACTGTGCTAGTCCTATGCTTAAAGACTTTGCTGTACAAATGGCAAAAGACTTTGACCTTTTCTATTTCGGTGTAGTGGGCACTGTGCTAATCCTATGCTTACAGATTTTGATAGAAAAACAGACATTTGAGGTGAGCAGATCTAGAGTGTCGCTGGTGTTGAGAGTGCTCCATACAGAAGCTGCTTTCCATCTAATCTTGAGAACTACCCAGAGTTCTCTGCTTCTTTTTTGCATAATTTATTCGTCACTCTATGCCTGAAAGGGTATTTCATTGACTTATACTGGGTGCTCCCTTCTGTCTGGACAAAGCTATACCTCTCTGAAGAGCTCTAGTTAGAACGAAACACTGTGTCAGGGGTTGCTTTTACTCATTTCAGGTTGGCTTGATTGGTATTTTACCCATTCAAAGCTGTAATACTGTGCCTGGAGTGGTAATTGGCTTTTGTCTATTTACGGATCGGCAAGGACAGCACTGTGCTAGTCCTATGCTTAAAGACTTTGCTGTACAAATGGCAAAAGACTTTGTCCTTTTCTATCTCGGCGTGGTTGGCACTGTGCTAATCCTATGCTTAAATATTTTGATAGAAAAACAGACATTTGAGGTGAGCAGATCTAGAGTGTCGCTGGTGTTGAGAGTGCTCCATACAGGAGCTGCTTTCCACCTAAACCTGAGAACTACCCAGAGTTCTCTGCTTCTTTTTTGCATAATTTATTCGTCACTCTATGCCTGAAAGGGTATTTCTTTGACTTATACTGGGTGCTCCCTTGTGTCTGGACAAAGCTATACCTCTCTGAAGAGCTCTAATTAGAGTGAAACACTGTGTCAGGGGTTGCTTTTCCTCATTTCAGGTTGGCTTGTTTGGTATTTTACCAATTCAAAGATGTAATACTGTGCCTGGAGTGGTAATTGGCTTTTGTCATTTTACAGGTCGGCAAGGACAGCACTGTGCTAATCCTATGCTTAAAGACTTTGCTGTACAAATGGCAAAAGACTTTGTCCTTTTATATCTCGGCGTGGATGGCACTGTGCTAATCCTATGCTTAAAGATTTTGATAGAAAAACAGACATTTGAGGTGAGCAGATCTAGAGTGTCGCTGGTGTTGAGAGTGCTCCATACAGAAGCTGCTTTCCACCTAATCTTGAGAACTACCCAGAGTTCTCTGCTTCTTTTTTGCATAATTTATTCGTCACTCTATGCCTGAAAGGGTATTTCATTGACATATACTGGGTGCTCCCTTGTGTCTGGACAAAGCTATACCTCTCTGAAGAGCTCTAATTAGAGCGAAACACTGTGTCACGGGTTGCTTTTACTCATTTCAGGTTGGCTTGATTGGTATTTTACCAATTCAAAGCTGTAATACTGTGTCTGGAGTGGTAATTGGCTTTTGTCAATTTACAGCTCGGCAAAGACAGCACTGTGCTAGTCCTATGCTTAAAGACTTTGCTGTACAAATGGCAAAAGACTTTGTCCTTTTCTATCTCGGCGTGGTTGGCACTGTGCTAATCCTATACTTAAAGGTTTTGATAGAAAAACAGACATTTGAGGTGAGCATATCTAGAGTGTCGCTGGTGTTGAGAGTGCTCCATACAGGATCTGCTTTCCACCTAAACTTGAAAACTACCCAGAGTTCTCTGCTTCTTTTTTGCATAATTCATTCGTCACTCTATGCCTGAAAGGGTATTTCTTTGACTTATACTGGGTGCTCCCTTGTGTTCGGACAAAGCTATACCTCTCTGAAGAGCTCTAATTAGAGCGAAACACTTTGTCAGGGGTTGCTTTTACTCATTTCAGGTTGGCTTGATTGGTATTTTACCAATTCAAAGCTGTAATACTGTGCCTGGAGTGATAATTGGCTTTTGTCATTTTTACAGCTCGGCAAGGACAGCATTGTGCTAGTCCTATGCCTAAAGACTTTGCTGTACAAATGGCAAAAGACTTTGTCCTTTTCTATCTCGGCGTGGATGGCACTGAGCTAATCCAATGCTTAAAGATTTTGGTAGAAAAACCGACATTTGAGGTGAGCAGATCTAGAGTGTCGCTGATGTTGAGAGTGCTACATACAGGAGCTGCTTTCGACCTAAACTTGAGAACTACCCAGAGTTCTCTGCTTCTTTTTTGCATAATTTATTCGTCATTCTATGCCTGAAAGGGTATTTCATTGACTTATACTGGGTGCTCCCTTGTGTCTGGACAAAGCTATACCTCTCTGAAGAGCTCTAATTAGAGCGAAACACTGTGTCAGGGGTTGCTTTTACTCATTTCAGGTTGGCTTGATTGGTATTTTACCTATTCAAAGCTGTAATACTGTGCCTGGAGTGGTAATTGGCTTTTGTCATTTTACAGCTCGGCAAGGACAGCACTGTGCTAGTTCTATGCTTAAAGACTTTGCTGTACAAATGGCAAAAGACTTTGACCTTTTCTATTTCGGTGTAGTGGGCACTGTGCTAATCCTATGCTTACAGATTTTGATAGAAAAACAGACATTTGAGGTGAGCAGATCTAGAGTGTCGCTGGTGTTGAGAGTGCTCCATACAGGAGCTGCTTTCCACCTAAACTTGAGAACTACCCAGAGTTCTCTGCTTCTTTTTTGCATAATTTATTCGTCACTCTATGCCTGAAAGGGTATTTCATTGACTTATACTGGGTGCTCCCTTGTGTCTGGACAAAGCTATACCTCTCTGAAGAGCTCTAATTAGAGCGAAACACTGTGTCAGGGGTTGCTTTTACTCATTTCAGGTTGGCTTGATTGGTATTTTACCAATTCAAAGCTGTAATACTGTGTCTGGAGTGGTAATTGGCTTTTGTCAATTTACAGTTCGGCAAGGACAGCACTGTGCTAGTCCTATGCTTAAAGACTTTGCTGTACAAATGGCAAAAGACTTTGTTCTTTTCTATCTCGGCGTGGTTGGCACTGTGCTAAACCTATGCTTAAAGATTTTGATAGAAAAACAGACATTTGAGGTGAGCAGATCTAGAGTGTCGCTGGTGTTGAGAGTGCTCCATACAGGAGCTGCTTTCCACCTAAACTTGAGAACTACCCAGAGTTTTCTGCTTCTTTTTTGCATAATTTATTCGTCACTCTATGCCTGAAAGGGTATTTCTTTGACTTATACTGGGTGCTCCCTTGTGTCTGGACAAAGCTATACCTCTCTGAAGAGCTCTAATTAGAGCGAACCACTTTGTCAGGGGTTGCTTTTACTCATTTCAGGTTGGCTTGATTGGTATTTTACCAATTCAAAGCTGTAATACTGTGCCTGGAGTTGTAATTGGCTTTTGTCATTTTACAGCTCGGCAAGGACAGCATTGTGCTAGTCCTATGCTTAAAGACTTTGCTGTACAAATGGCAAAATACTTTTTCCTTTTCTATCTCGGCGTGGATGGCACTGAGCTAATCCAATGCTTAAAGATTTTGGTAGAAAAACCGACATTTGAGGTGAGCAGATCTAGAGTGTCGCTGATGTTGAGAGTGCTCCATACAGGAGCTGCTTTCAACCTAAACTTGAGAACTACCCAGAGTTCTCTGCTTCTTTTTTGCATAATTTATTCGTCACTCTATGCCTGAAAGGGTATTTCATTGACTTATACTGGGTGCTCCCTTGTGTCTGGACAAAGCTATACCTCTCTGAAGAGCTCTAATTAGAGCGAAACACTGTGTCAGGTGTTGCTTTTACTCATTTCAGGTTGGCTTGATTGGTATTTTACCTATTCAAAGCTGTAATACTGTGCCTGGAGTGGTAATTGGTTTTTGTCATTTTACAGCTCGGCAAGGACAGCACTGTGCTAGTCCTATGCTTAAAGACTTTGCTGTACAAATGGCAAAAGACTTTGTCCTTTTCTGTCACGGCGTGGTGGGCACTGTGCTAATCCTATGCTTACAGATTTTGATAGAAAAACAGACATTTAAGGTGAGCAGATCTAGAGTGTCGCTGGTGTTGAAAGTGCTCCATACAGGAGCTGCTTTCCACCTAAACTTGAGAACTACCCAGAGTTCTCTGCTTCTTTTTTGCATAATTTATTCGTCACTCTATGCCTGAAAGGGTATTTCATTGACTTATACTGGGTGCTCCGTTGTGTCTGACCAAAGCTATACCTCTCTGAAGAGCTCTAATTAGAGCGAAACACTGTGTCAGGGGTTGCTTTTACTCATTTCAGGTTGGCTTGATTGGTATTTTACCTATTCAAAGCTGTAATACTGTGCCTGGAGTGGTAATTGGCTTTTGTCATTTTACAGCTCGGCAAGGACAGCACTGTGCTAGTCCTATGCTTAAAGACTTTGCTGTATAAATGGCAAAAGACTTTGTCCTTTTCTATCTCGGCGTGGTGGGCACTGTGCTAATCCTATGCTTACAGATTTTGATAGAAAAACAGACATTTGAGGTGAGCAGATCTAGAGTGTCGCTGGTGTTGAGAGTGCTCCATACAGGAGCTGCTTTCCACCTAAACTTGAGAACTACCCAGAGTTCTCTGCTTCTTTTTTGCATAATTTATTCGTCACTCTATGCCTGAAAGGGTATTTCATTGACTTATACTGGGTGCTCCCTTGTGTCTGGACAAAGCTATACCTCTCTGAAGAGCTCTAATTAGAGCGAAACACTGTGTCAGGGGTTGCTTTTACTCATTTCAGGTTGGCTTGATTGTTATTTTACCAATTCAAAGCTGTAATACTGTGTCTGGAGTGGTAATTGGCTTTTGTCAATTTACAGCTCGGAAAGGACAGCACTGTGCTAGCCCTATGCTTAAAGACTTTGCTGTACAAATGGCAAAAGACTTTGTTCTTTTCTATCTCGGCGTGGTTGGTACTGTGCTAATCCTATTCTTAAAGATTTTGATAGAAAAACAGACATTTGAGGTGAGCAGATCTAGAGTGTCGCTGGTGTTGAAAGTGCTCCATACAGGAGCTGCTTTCCACCTAAACTTGAGAACTACCCAGAGTTCTCTGCTTCTTTTTTGCATAATTTATTCGTCACTCTATGCCTGAAAGGGTATTTCATTGACTTATACTGGGTGCTCCCTTGTGTCTGGACAAAGCTATACCTCTCTGAAGAGCTCTAATTAGAGTGAAACACTGTGTCAGGGGTTGCTTTTACTCATTTCAGGTTGGCTTGATTGGTATTTTACCCATTCAAAGCTGTAATACTGTGCTTGGAGTGGTAACTGGCTTTTGTCACTTTACAGATCGGCAAGGACAGCACTGTGCTAGTCCTATGCTTAAAGCCTTTGCTGTACAAATGGCAAAAGACTTTGTCCTTTTCTATCTCGGCGTGGTTGGCACTGTGCTAATCCTATGCTTAAATATTTTAATAGAAAAACAGACATTTGAGGTGAGCAGATCTAGAGTGTCGCTGGTGTTGAGAGTGCTCCATACAGGAGTTGCTTTCCACCTAAACCTGAGAACTACCCAGATTTCCCTGCTTCTTTTTTGCATAATTTATTCGTCACTCTATGCCTGAAAGGGTATTTCTTTGACTTATGCTGGGTACTCCCTTGTGTCTGGACAAAGCTATACCTCTCTGAAGAGCTCTAATTAGAGCGAAACACTGTGTCAGGGGTTGCTTTTACTCATTTCAGGTTGGCTTGTTTGGGATTTTACCAATTCAAAGCTGTAATACTGTGCCTGGAGAGGTAATTGGCTTTTGTCATTTTACAGCTCGGCAAGGACAGCACTGTGCTAATCCTATGCTTAAAGACTTTGCTGTACAAATGGCAAAAGACTTTGTCCTTTTCCATCTCGGCGTGGATGGCACTGTGCTAATCCTATGCTTAAAGATTTTGATAGAAAAACAGACATTTGAGGTGAGCAGATCTAGAATGTCGCTGGTGTTGAGAGTGCTCCATACAGAAGCTGCTTTCCACCTAATCTTGAGAACTACCCAGAGTTCTCTGCTTCTTTTTTCCATAATGTATTCGTCACTCTATGCCTGAAAGGGTATTTCATTGACTTATACTGGGTGCTCCCTTGTGTCTGGACAAAGCTATACCTCTCTGAAGAGCTCTAATTAGAGCGAAACACTGTGTCAGGGGTTGCTTTTACTCATTTCAGGTTGGCTTGATTGGTATTTTACCAATTCAAAGCTGTAATACTGTGTCTGGAGTGGTAATTGGCTTTTGTCAATTTACAGCTCGGCAAAGACAGCACTGTGCTAGTCCTATGCTTAAAGACTTTGCTGTACAAATGGCAAAAGACTTTGTCCTTTTCTATCTCGGCGTGGTTGGCACTGTGCTAATCCTATGCTTAAAGATTTTGATAGAAAAACAGACATTTGAGGTGAGCAGATCTAGAGTGTCGCTGGTGTTGAGAGTGCTCCATACAGGATCTGATTTCCACCTAAACTTGAGAACTACCCAGAGTTCTCTGCTTCTTTTTTGCATAATTTATTCGTCACTCTATGCCTGAAAGGGTATTTCTTTGACTTATACTGGGTGCTCCCTTGTGTCTGGACAAAGCTATACCTCTCTGAAGAGCTCTAATTAGAGCGAACCACTTTGTCAGGGGTTGCTTTTACTCATTTCTGGTTGGCTTGATTGGTATTTTACCAATTCAAAGCTGTAATACTGTGCCTGGAGTGGTAATTGGCTTTTGTCATTTTACAGCTCGGCAAGGACAGCATTGTGCTAGTCCTATGCTTAAAGACTTTGCTGTACAAATGGCAAAAGACTTTGTCCTTTTCTATCTCGGCGCGGATGGCACTGAGCTAATCCAATGCTTAAAGATTTTGGTAGAAAAACCGACATTTGAGGTGAGCAGATCTAGAGTGTCGCTGATGTTGAGAGTGCTACATACAGGAGCTGCTTTTGACCTAAACTTGAGAACTACCCAGAGTTCTCTGCTTCTTTTTTGCATAATTTATTCGTCATTCTATGCCTGAAAGGGTATTTTATTGACTTATACTGGGTGCTCCCTTGTTTCTGGACAAAGCTATACCTCTCTGAAGAGCTCTAATTAGAGCGAAACACTGTGTCAGGGGTTGCTTTTACTCATTTCAGGTTGGCTTGATTGGTATTTTACCTATTCAAAGCTGTAATACTGTGCCTGGAGTGGTAATTGGCTTTTGTCATTTTACAGCTCGGCAAGGACAGCACTGTGCTAGTCCTATGCTTAAAGACTTTGCTGTACAAATGGCAAAAGACTTTGACCTTTTCTATTTCGGTGTAGTGGGCACTGTGCTAATCCTATGCTTACAGATTTTGATAGAAAAACAGACATTTGAGGTGAGCAGATCTAGAGTGTCGCTGGTGTTGAGAGTGCTCCATACAGAAGCTGCTTTCCATCTAATCTTGAGAACTACCCAGAGTTCTCTGCTTCTTTTTTGCATAATTTATTCGTCACTCTATGCCTGAAAGGGTATTTCATTGACTTATACTGGGTGCTCCCTTCTGTCTGGACAAAGCTATACCTCTCTGAAGAGCTCTAGTTAGAACGAAACACTGTGTCAGGGGTTGCTTTTACTCATTTCAGGTTGGCTTGATTGGTATTTTACCCATTCAAAGCTGTAATACTGTGCCTGGAGTGGTAATTGGCTTTTGTCTATTTACGGATCGGCAAGGACAGCACTGTGCTAGTCCTATGCTTAAAGACTTTGCTGTACAAATGGCAAAAGACTTTGTCCTTTTCTATCTCGGCGTGGTTGGCACTGTGCTAATCCTATGCTTAAATATTTTGATAGAAAAACAGACATTTGAGGTGAGCAGATCTAGAGTGTCGCTGGTGTTGAGAGTGCTCCATACAGGAGCTGCTTTCCACCTAAACCTGAGAACTACCCAGAGTTCTCTGCTTCTTTTTTGCATAATTTATTCGTCACTCTATGCCTGAAAGGGTATTTCTTTGACTTATACTGGGTGCTCCCTTGTGTCTGGACAAAGCTATACCTCTCTGAAGAGCTCTAATTAGAGTGAAACACTGTGTCAGGGGTTGCTTTTCCTCATTTCAGGTTGGCTTGTTTGGTATTTTACCAATTCAAAGATGTAATACTGTGCCTGGAGTGGTAATTGGCTTTTGTCATTTTACAGGTCGGCAAGGACAGCACTGTGCTAATCCTATGCTTAAAGACTTTGCTGTACAAATGGCAAAAGACTTTGTCCTTTTATATCTCGGCGTGGATGGCACTGTGCTAATCCTATGCTTAAAGATTTTGATAGAAAAACAGACATTTGAGGTGAGCAGATCTAGAGTGTCGCTGGTGTTGAGAGTGCTCCATACAGAAGCTGCTTTCCACCTAATCTTGAGAACTACCCAGAGTTCTCTGCTTCTTTTTTGCATAATTTATTCGTCACTCTATGCCTGAAAGGGTATTTCATTGACATATACTGGGTGCTCCCTTGTGTCTGGACAAAGCTATACCTCTCTGAAGAGCTCTAATTAGAGCGAAACACTGTGTCACGGGTTGCTTTTACTCATTTCAGGTTGGCTTGATTGGTATTTTACCAATTCAAAGCTGTAATACTGTGTCTGGAGTGGTAATTGGCTTTTGTCAATTTACAGCTCGGCAAAGACAGCACTGTGCTAGTCCTATGCTTAAAGACTTTGCTGTACAAATGGCAAAAGACTTTGTCCTTTTCTATCTCGGCGTGGTTGGCACTGTGCTAATCCTATACTTAAAGGTTTTGATAGAAAAACAGACATTTGAGGTGAGCATATCTAGAGTGTCGCTGGTGTTGAGAGTGCTCCATACAGGATCTGCTTTCCACCTAAACTTGAAAACTACCCAGAGTTCTCTGCTTCTTTTTTGCATAATTCATTCGTCACTCTATGCCTGAAAGGGTATTTCTTTGACTTATACTGGGTGCTCCCTTGTGTTCGGACAAAGCTATACCTCTCTGAAGAGCTCTAATTAGAGCGAAACACTTTGTCAGGGGTTGCTTTTACTCATTTCAGGTTGGCTTGATTGGTATTTTACCAATTCAAAGCTGTAATACTGTGCCTGGAGTGATAATTGGCTTTTGTCATTTTTACAGCTCGGCAAGGACAGCATTGTGCTAGTCCTATGCCTAAAGACTTTGCTGTACAAATGGCAAAAGACTTTGTCCTTTTCTATCTCGGCGTGGATGGCACTGAGCTAATCCAATGCTTAAAGATTTTGGTAGAAAAACCGACATTTGAGGTGAGCAGATCTAGAGTGTCGCTGATGTTGAGAGTGCTACATACAGGAGCTGCTTTCGACCTAAACTTGAGAACTACCCAGAGTTCTCTGCTTCTTTTTTGCATAATTTATTCGTCATTCTATGCCTGAAAGGGTATTTCATTGACTTATACTGGGTGCTCCCTTGTGTCTGGACAAAGCTATACCTCTCTGAAGAGCTCTAATTAGAGCGAAACACTGTGTCAGGGGTTGCTTTTACTCATTTCACGTTGGCTTGATTGGTATTTTACCTATTCAAAGCTGTAATACTGTGCCTGGAGTGGTAATTGGCTTTTGTCATTTTACAGCTCGGCAAGGACAGCACTGTGCTAGTTCTATGCTTAAAGACTTTGCTGTACAAATGGCAAAAGACTTTGACCTTTTCTATTTCGGTGTAGTGGGCACTGTGCTAATCCTATGCTTACAGATTTTGATAGAAAAACAGACATTTGAGGTGAGCAGATCTAGAGTGTCGCTGGTGTTGAGAGTGCTCCATACAGGAGCTGCTTTCCACCTAAACTTGAGAACTACCCAGAGTTCTCTGCTTCTTTTTTGCATAATTTATTCGTCACTCTATGCCTGAAAGGGTATTTCATTGACTTATACTGGGTGCTCCCTTGTGTCTGGACAAAGCTATACCTCTCTGAAGAGCTCTAATTAGAGCGAAACACTGTGTCAGGGGTTGCTTTTACTCATTTCAGGTTGGCTTGATTGGTATTTTACCAATTCAAAGCTGTAATACTGTGTCTGGAGTGGTAATTGGCTTTTGTCAATTTACAGCTCGGCAAGGACAGCACTGTGCTAGACCTATGCTTAAAGACTTTGCTGTACAAATGGCAAAAGACTTTGTTCTTTTCTACCTCGGCGTGGTTGGAACTGTGCTAATCCTATGCTTGAAGATTTTGATAGAAAAACAGACATTTGAGGTGAGCAGATCTAGAGTGTCGCTGGTGTTGAGAGTGCTCCATACAGGAGCTGCTTTCCACCTAAACTTGAGAACTACCCAGAGTTCTCTGCTTCTTTTTTGGATAATTTATTCGTCACTCTATGCCTGAAAGGGTATTTCTTTGCTTTATACTGGGTGCTCCCTTGTGTCTGGACAAAGCTATACCTCTCTGAAGAGCTCTAATTAGAGGGAAACACTGTGTCAGGGGTTGCTTTTACTCATTTCAGGTTGGCTTGATTGGTATTTTACCAATTCAAAGCTGTAATACTGTGTCTGGAGTGGTAATTGGCTTTTGTCAATTTACAGCTCGGCAAAGACAGCACTGTGCTAGTCCTATGCTTAAAGACTTTGCTGTACAAATGGCAAAAGACTTTGTCCTTTTCTATCTCGGCGTGGTTGGCACTGTGCTAATCCTATGCTTAAAGGTTTTGATAGAAAAACAGACATTTGAGGTGAGCAGATCTAGAGTGTCGCTGGTGTTGAGAGTGCTCCATACAGGATCTGCTTTCCACCTAAACTTGAAAACTACCCAGAGTTCTCTGCTTCTTTTTTGCATAATTCATTCGTCACTCTATGCCTGAAAGGGTATTTCTTTGACTTATACTGGGTGCTCCCTTGTGTTTGGACAAAGCTATACCTCTCTGAAGAGCTCTAATTAGAGCGAAACACTTTGTCAGGGGTTGCTTTTACTCATTTCAGGTTGGCTTGATTGATATTTTACCAATTCAAAGCTGTAATACTGTGCCTGGAGTGATAATTGGCTTTTGTCATTTTTACAGCTCGGCAAGGACAGCATTGTGCTAGTCCTATGCCTAAAGACTTTGCTGTACAAATGGCAAAAGACTTTGTCCTTTTCTATCTCGGCGTGGATGGCACTGAGCTAATCCAATGCTTAAAGATTTTGGTAGAAAAACCGACATTTGAGGTGAGCAGATCTAGAGTGTCGCTGATGTTGAGAGTGCTACATACAGGAGCTGCTTTCGACCTAAACTTGAGAACTACCCAGAGTTCTCTGCTTCTTTTTTGCATAATTTATTCGTCATTCTATGCCTGAAAGGGTATTTCATTGACTTATACTGGGTGCTCCCTTGTGTCTGGACAAAGCTATACCTCTCTGAAGAGCTCTAATTAGAGCGAAACACTGTGTCAGGGGTTGCTTTTACTCATTTCAGGTTGGCTTGATTGGTATTTTACCTATTCAAAGCTGTAATACTGTGCCTGCCCTGGAGTGGTAATTGGCTTTTGTCATTTTACAGCTCGGCAAGGACAGCACTGTGCTAGTCCTATGCTTAAAGACTTTGCTGTACAAATGGCAAAAGACTTTGACCTTTTCTATTTCGGTGTAGTGGGCACTGTGCTAATCCTATGCTTACAGATTTTGATAGAAAAACAGACATTTGAGGTGAGCAGATCTAGAGTGTCGCTGGTGTTGAGAGTGCTCCATACAGGAGCTGCTTTCCACCTTAACTTGAGAACTACCCAGAGTTCTCTGCTTCTTTTTTGCATAATTTATTCGTCACTCTATGCCTGAAAGGGTATTTCATTGACTTATACTGGGTGCTCCCTGGTGTCTGGACAAAGCTATACCTCTCTGAAGAGCTCTAATTAGAGCGAAACACTGTGTCAGGGGTTGCTTTTACTCATTTCAGGTTGGCTTGATTGGTATTTTACCAATTCAAAGCTGTAATACTGTGTCTGGAGTGGTAATTGGCTTTTGTCAATTTACAGCTCGGCAAGGACAGCACTGTGCTAGTCCTATCCTTAAAGACTTTGCTGTACAAATGGCAAAAGACTTTGTTCTTTTCTATCTCGGCGTGGTTGGCACTGTGCTAATCCTATGCTTAAAGATTTTGATAGAAAAACAGACATTTGAGGTGAGCAGATCTAGAGTGTCGCTGGTGTTGAGAGTGCTCCATACAGGAGCTGCTTTCCACCTAAACTTGAGAACTACCCAGAGTTCTCTGCTTCTGTTTTGCATAATTTATTCGTCACTCTATGCCTGAAAGGGTATTTCTTTGACTTATACTGGTTGCTCCCTTGTGTCTGGACAAAGCTATACCTCTCTGAAGAGCTCTAATTAGAGCAAAACACTGTATCAGGGGTTGCTTTTCCTCATTTCAGGTTGGCTTGTTTGGTATTTTACCAATTCAAAGATGTAATACTGTGCCTGGAGTGGTAATTGGCTTTTGTCATTTTACAGGTCGGCAAGGACAGCACTGTGCTAATCCTATGCTTAAAGACTTTGCTGTACAAATGGCAAAAGACTTTGTCCTTTTCTTTCTCGGCGTGGATGGCACTGTGCTAATCCTATGCTTAAAGATTTTGATAGAAAAACAGACATTTGAGGTGAGCAGATCTAGAGTGTCGCTGGTGTTGAGAGTGCTCCATACAGAAGCTGCTTTCCACCTAATCTTGAGAACTACCCAGAGTTCTCTGCTTCTTTTTTGCATAATTTATTCGTCACTCTATGCCTGAAAGGGTATTTCATTGACTTATACTGGGTGCTCCCTTGTGTCTGGACAAAGCTATACCTCTCTGAAGAGCTCTAATTAGAGCGAAACACTGTGTCACGGGTTGCTTTTACTCATTTCAGGTTGGCTTGATTGGTATTTTACCAATTCAAAGCTGTAATACTGTGTCTGGAGTGGTAATTGGCTTTTGTCAATTTACAGCTCGGCAAAGACAGCACTGTGCTAGTCCTATGCTTAAAGACTTTGCTGTACAAATGGCAAAAGACTTTGTCCTTTTCTATCTCGGCGTGGTTGGCACTGTGCTAATCCTATACTTAAAGGTTTTGATAGAAAAACAGACATTTGAGGTGAGCAGATCTAGAGTGTCGCTGATGTTGAGAGTGCTACATACAGGAGCTGCTTTCGACCTAAACTTGAGAACTACCCAGAGTTCTCTGCTTCTTTTTTGCATAATTTATTCGTCATTCTATGCCTGAAAGGGTATTTCATTGACTTATACTGGGTGCTCCCTTGTGTCTGGACAAAGCTATACCTCTCTGAAGAGCTCTAATTAGAGCTAAACACTGTGTCAGGGGTTGCTTTTACTCATTTCAGGTTGGCTTGATTGGTATTTTACCTATTCAAAGCTGTAATACTGTGCCTGGAGTGGTAATTGGCTTTTGTCATTTTACAGCTCGGTAAGGACAGCACTGTGCTAGTTCTATGCTTAAAGACTTTGCTGTACAAATGGCAAAAGACTTTGACCTTTTCTATTTCGGTGTAGTGGGCACTGTGCTAATCCTATGCTTACAGATTTTGATAGAAAAACAGACATTTGAGGTGAGCAGATCTAGAGTGTCGCTGGTGTTGAGAGTGCTCCATACAGGAGCTGCTTTCCACCTAAACTTGAGAACTACCCAGAGTTCTCTGCTTCTTTTTTGCATAATTTATTCGTCACTCTATGCCTGAAAGGGTATTTCATTGACTTATACTGGGTGCTCCCTTGTGTCTGGACAAAGCTATACCTCTCTGAAGAGCTCTAATTAGAGCGAAACACTGTGTCAGGGGTTGCTTTTACTCATTTCAGGTTGGCTTGATTGGTATTTTACCAATTCAAAGCTGTAATACTGTGTCTGGAGTGGTAATTGGCTTTTGTCAATTTACAGCTCGGCAAGGACAGCACTGTGCTAGTCCTATGCTTAAAGACTTTGCTGTACAAATGGCAAAAGACTTTGTTCTTTTCTACCTCGGCATGGTTGGAACTGTGCTAATCCTATGCTTAAAGATTTTAATAGAAAAACAGACATTTGAGGTGAGCAGATCTAGAGTGTCGCTGGTGTTGAGAGTGCTCCATACAGGAGCTGCTTTCGACCTAAACTTGAGAACTACCCAGAGTTCTCTGCTTCTTTTTTGCATACTTTATTCCTCACTCTATGCCTGAAAGGGTTTTTCATTGACTTATATTGGGTGCTCCCTTGTGTCGGGACAAAGCTATACCTCTCTGAAGAGCTCTAATTAGAGCGAAACACTGTGTCAGGGGTTGCTTTTCCTCATTTCAGGTTGGCTTGTTTGGTATTTTACCAATTCAAAGATGTAATACTGTGCCTGGAGTGGTAATTGGCTTTTGTCATTTTACAGCTCGGCAAGGACAGCACTGTGCTAATCCTATGCTTAAAGACTTTGCTGTACAAATGGCAAAAGACTTTGTCCTTTTGTATCTCGGCGTGGATGGCACTGTGCTAATCCTATGCTTAAAGATTTTGATAGAAAAACAGACATTTGAGGTGAGCAGATCTAGAGTGTCGCTGGTGTTGAGAGTGCTCCATACAGGATCTGCTTTCCACCTAGACTTGAAAACTACCCAGAGTTCTCTGCTTCTTTTTTGCATAATTCATTCGTCACTCTATGCCTGAAAGGGTATTTCTTTGACTTATACTGGGTGCTCCCTTGTGGTTGGACAAAGCTATACCTCTCTGAAGAGCTCTAATTAGAGCGAAACACTTTGTCAGGGATTGCGTTTACTCATTTCAGGTTGGCTTGATTGGTATTTTACCAATTCAAAGCTGTAATACTGTGCCTCGAGTGGTAATTGGCTTTTGTCTATTTACAGATCGGCAAGGACAGCACTGTGCTAGTCCTATGCTTAAAGACTTTGCTGTACAAATGGCAAAAGACTTTGTCCTTTTCTATCTCGGCGTGGTTGGCACTGTGCTAATCCTATGCTTAAATATTTTGATAGAAAAACAGACATTTGAGGTGAGCAGATCTAGAGTGTCGCTGGTGTTGAGAGTGCTCCATACAGGAGCTGCTTTCCACCTAATCTTGAGAACTACCCAGAGTTCTCTGCTTCTTTTTTGCATAATTTATTCGTCACTCTATGCCTGAACGGGTATTTCATTGACTTATACTGGGTGCTCCCTTGTGTCTGGACAAAGCTATACCTCTCTGAAGAGCTCTAATTAGAGCGAAACACTGTGTCAGGGGTTGCTTTTACTCATTACAGGTTGGCTTTATTGGTATTTTACCAATTCAAAGCTGTAATACTGTGTCTGGAGTGGTAATTGGCTTTTGTCATTTTACAGCTCGGCAAGGACAGCACTGTGCTAATCCTATGCTTAAAGACTTTGCTGTACAAATGGCAAAAGACTTTGTCCTTTTCTATCTCGGCGTGGATGGCACTGTGCTAATCCTATGCTTAAAGATTTTGATAGAAAAACAGACATTTGAGGTGAGCAGATCTAGAGTGTCGCTGGTGTTGAGAGTGCTCCATACAGGAGCTGCTTTCCACCTAATCTTGAGAACTACCCAGAGTTCTCTGCTTCTTTTTTGCATAATTTATTCGTCACTCTATGCCTGAAAGGGTATTTCATTGACTTATACTGGGTGCTCCCTTGTATCTGGACAAAGCTATAACTCTCTGAAGAGCTCTAATTAGAGCGAAACACTGTGTCAGGGGTTGCTTTTACTCATTTCAGGTTGGATTGATTGGTATTTTACCAATTCAAAGCTGTAATACTGTGTCTGGAGTGGTAATTGGCTTTTGTCAGTTTACAGCTCGGCAAAGACAGCACTGTGCTAGTCCTATGCTTAAAGACTTTGCTGTACAAATGGCAAAATACTTTGTCCTTTTCTATCTCGGCGTGGTTGGCACTGTGCTAATCCTATGCTTAAAGGTTTTGATAGAAAAACAGACATTTGAGGTGAGCAGATCTAGAGTGTCGCTGGTGTTGAGAGTGCTCCATACAGGAGCTGCGTTCCACCTAAACTTGAAAACTACCCAGGGTTTTCTGCTTCTTTTTTGCATAATTCATTCGTCACTCTATGCCTGAAAGGGTATTTCTTTGACTTATACTTGGTGCTCCCTTGTGTTTGGACAAAGCTATACCTCTCTGAAGAGCTCTAATTAGAGCGAAACACTTTGTCAGGAGTTGCTTTTACTCATTTCAGGTTGGCTTGATTGGTATTTTACCAATTCAAAGCTGTAATACTGTGCCTGGAGTGATAATTGGCTTTTGTCATTTTTACAGCTCGGCAAGGACAGCATTGTGCTAGTCCTATGCCTAAAGACTTTGCTGTACAAGTGGCAAAAGACTTTGTCCTTTTCTATCTCGGCGTGGATGGCACTGAGCTAATCCAATGCTTAAAGATTTTGGTAGAAAAACCGACATTTGAGGTGAGCAGATCTAGAGTGTCGCTGATGTTGAGAGTGCTACATACAGGAGCTGCTTTCGACCTAAACTTGAGAACTACCCAGAGTTCTCTGCTTCTTTTTTGCATAATTTATTCGTCATTCTATGCCTGAAAGGGTATTTCATTGACTTATACTGGGTGCTCCCTTGTGACTGGACAAAGCTATACCTCTCTGAAGAGCTCGAATTAGAGCGAAACACTGTGTCAGGGGTTGCTTTTACTCATTTCAGGTTGGCTTGATTGGTATTTTACCAATTCAAAGCTGTAATACTGTGTCTGGAGTGGTAATTGGCTTTTGTCAATTTACAGCTCGGCAAGGACAGCACTGTGCTAGTCCTATGCTTAAAGACTTTGCTGTACAAATGGCAAAAGACTTTGTTCTTTTCTATCTCGGCGTGGTTGGCACTGTGCTAATCCTATGCTTAAAGATTTTGATAGAAAAACAGACATTTGAGGTGAGCAGATCTAGAGTGTCGCTGGTGTTGAGAGTGCTCCATACAGGAGCTGCTTTCCACCTAAACTTGAGAACTACCCAGAGTTCTCTGCTTCTTTTTTTGCATAATTTATTCGTCACTCTATGCCTGAAAGGGTATTTCTTTGACTTATACTGGGTGCTCCCTTGTGTCTGGACAAAGCTATACCTCTCTGAAGAGCTCTAATTAGAGCGAACCACTTTGTCAGGGGTTGCTTTTACTCATTTCAGGTTGGCTTGATTGGTATTTTACCTATTCAAAGCTGTAATACTGTGCCTGGAGTGGTAATTGTCTTTTGTCATTTTACAGCTCGGCAAGGACAGCACTGTGCTAGTCCTATGCTTAAAGACTTTGCTGTACAAATGGCAAAAGACTTTGACCATTTCTATTTCGGTGTAGTGGGCACTGTGCTAATCCTATGCTTACAGATTTTGATAGAAAAACAGACATTTGAGGTGGGCAGATCTAGAGTGTCGCTGGTGTTGAGAGTGCTCCATACAGGAGCTGCTTTCCACCTAAACTTGAGAACTACCCAGAGTTCTCTGCTTCTTTTTTGCATAATTTATTTGTCACTCTATGCCTGAAAGGGTATTTCGTTGACTTATACTGGGTGCTCCCTTGTGTCTGGACAAAGCTATACCTCTCTGAAGAGCTCTAATTAGAGCGAAACACTGTGTCACGGGTTGCTTTTACTCATTTCAGGTTGGCTTGATTGGTATTTTACCAATTCAAAGCTGTAATACTGTGTCTGGAGTGGTAATTGGCTTTTGTCAATTTACAGCTCGGCAAAGACAGCACTGTGCTAGTCCTATGCTTAAAGACTTTGCTGTACAAATGGCAAAAGACTTTGTCCTTTTCTATCTCGGCGTGGTTGGCACTGTGCTAATCCTATACTTAATGGTTTTGATAGAAAAACAGACATTTGAGGTGAGCAGATCTAGAGTGTCGCTGATGTTGAGAGTGCTACATACAGGAGCTGCTTTCGACCTAAACTTGAGAACTACCCAGAGTTCTCTGCTTCTTTTTTGCATAATTTATTCGTCATTCTATGCCTGAAAGGGTATTTCATTGACTTATACTGGGTGCTCCCTTGTGTCTGGACAAAGCTATACCTCTCTGAAGAGCTCTAATTAGAGCTAAACACTGTGTCAGGGGTTGCTTTTACTCATTTCAGGTTGGCTTGATTGGTATTTTACCTATTCAAAGCTGTAATACTGTGCCTGGAGTGGTAATTGGCTTTTGTCATTTTACAGCTCGGCAAGGACAGCACTGTGCTAGTTCTATGCTTAAAGACTTTGCTGTACAAATGGCAAAAGACTTTGACCTTTTCTATTTCGGTGTAGTGGGCACTGTGCTAATCCTATGCTTACAGATTTTGATAGAAAAACAGACATTTGAGGTGAGCAGATCTAGAGTGTCGCTGGTGTTGAGAGTGCTCCATACAGGAGCTGCTTTCGACCTAAACTTGAGAACTACCCAGAGTTCTCTGCTTCTTTTTTGCATACTTTATTCCTCACTCTATGCCTGAAAGGGTATTTCATTGACTTATATTGGGTGCTCCCTTGTGTCGGGACAAAGCTATACCTCTCTGAAGAGCTCTAATTAGAGCGAAACACTGTGTCAGGGGTTGCTTTTCCTCATTTCAGGTTGGCTTGTTTGGTATTTTACCAATTCAAAGATGTAATACTGTGCCTGGAGTGGTAATTGGCTTTTGTCATTTTACAGCTCGGCAAGGACAGCACTGTGCTAATCCTATGCTTAAAGACCTTGCTGTACAAATGGCAAAAGACTTTGTCCTTTTCTATCTCGGCGTGGATGGCACTGTGCTAATCCTATGCTTAAAGATTTTGATAGAAAAACAGACATTTGAGGTGAGCAGATCTAGAGTGTCGCTGGTGTTGAGAGTGCTCCATACAGAAGCTGCTTTCCACCTAATCTTGAGAACTACCCAGAGTTCTCTGCTTCTTTTTGGAATAATTTATTCGTCACTCTATGCCTGAAAGGGTATTTCATTGACTTATACTGGGTGCTACCTTGTGTCTGGACAAAGCTATACCTCTCTGAAGAGCTCTAATTAGAGCGAAACACTGTGTCAGGGGTTGCTTTTACTCATTTCAGGTTGGCTTGATTGGTATTTTACCAATTCAAAGCTGCAATACTGTGTCTGGAGTGGTAATTGGCTTTTGTCAATTTACAGCTCGGCAAAGACAGCACTGTGCTAGTCCTATGCTTAAAGACTTTGCTGTACAAATGGCAAAAGACTTTGTCCTTTTGTATCTCGGCGTGGATGGCACTGTGCTAATCCTATGCTTAAAGATTTTGATAGAAAAACAGACATTTGAGGTGAGCAGATCTAGAGTGTCGCTGGTGTTGAGAGTGCTCCATACAGGATCTGCTTTCCACCTAAACTTGAAAACTACCCAGAGTTCTCTGCTTCTTTTTTGCATAATTCATTCGTCACTCTATGCCTGAAAGGGTATTTCTTTGACTTATACTGGGTGCTCCCTTGTGGTTGGACAAAGCTATACCTCTCTGAAGAGCTCTAATTAGAGCGAAACACTTTGTCAGGGATTGCTTTTACTCATTTCAGGTTGGCTTGATTGGTATTTTACCAATTCAAAGCTGTAATACTGTGCCTCGAGTGGTAATTGGCTTTTGTCTATTTACAGATCGGCAAGGACAGCACTGTGCTAGTCCTATGCTTAAAGACTTTGCTGTACAAATGGCAAAAGACTTTGTCCTTTTCTATCTCGGCGTGGTTGGCACTGTGCTAATCCTATGCTTAAATATTTTGATAGAAAAACAGACATTTGAGGTGAGCAGATCTAGAGTGTCGCTGGTGTTGAGAGTGCTCCATACAGGAGCTGCTTTCCACCTAATCTTGAGAACTACCCAGAGTTCTCTGCTTCTTTTTTGCATAATTTATTCGTCACTCTATGCCTGAAAGGGTATTTCATTGACTTATACTGGGTGCTCCCTTGTGTCTGGACAAAGCTATACCTCTCTGAAGAGCTCTAATTAGAGCGAAACACTGTGTCAGGGGTTGCTTTTACTCATTACAGGTTGGCTTTATTGGTATTTTACCAATTCAAAGCTGTAATACTATGTCTGGAGTGGTAATTGGCTTTTGTCATTTTACAGCTCGGCAAGGACAGCACTGTGCTAATCCTATGCTTAAAGACTTTGCTGTACAAATGGCAAAAGACTTTGTCCTTTTCTATCTCGGCGTGGATGGCACTGTGCTAATCCTATGCTTAAAGATTTTGATAGAAAAACAGACATTTGAGGTGAGCAGATCTAGAGTGTCGCTGGTGTTGAGAGTGCTCCATACAGGAGCTGCTTTCCACCTAATCTTGAGAACTACCCAGAGTTCTCTGCTTCTTTTTTGCATAATTTATTCGTCACTCTATGCCTGAAAGGGTATTTCATTGACTTATACTGGGTGCTCCCTTGTATCTGGACAAAGCTATAACTCTCTGAAGAGCTCTAATTAGAGCGAAACACTGTGTCAGGGGTTGCTTTTACTCATTTCAGGTTGGATTGATTGGTATTTTACCAATTCAAAGCTGTAATACTGTGTCTGGAGTGGTAATTGGCTTTTGTCAGTTTACAGCTCGGCAAAGACAGCACTGTGCTAGTCCTATGCTTAAAGACTTTGCTGTACAAATGGCAAAATACTTTGTCCTTTTCTATCTCGGCGTGGTTGGCACTGTGCTAATCCTATGCTTAAAGGTTTTGATAGAAAAACAGACATTTGAGGTGAGCAGATCTAGAGTGTCGCTGGTGTTGAGAGTGCTCCATACAGGAGCTGCGTTCCACCTAAACTTGAAAACTACCCAGAGTTTTCTGCTTCTTTTTTGCATAATTCATTCGTCACTCTATGCCTGAAAGGGTATTTCTTTGACTTATACTTGGTGCTCCCTTGTGTTTGGACAAAGCTATACCTCTCTGAAGAGCTCTAATTAGAGCGAAACACTTTGTCAGGAGTTGCTTTTACTCATTTCAGGTTGGCTTGATTGGTATTTTACCAATTCAAAGCTGTAATACTGTGCCTGGAGTGATAATTGGCTTTTGTCATTTTTACAGCTCGGCAAGGACAGCATTGTGCTAGTCCTATGCCTAAAGACTTTGCTGTACAAGTGGCAAAAGACTTTGTCCTTTTCTATCTCGGCGTGGATGGCACTGAGCTAATCCAATGCTTAAAGATTTTGGTAGAAAAACCGACATTTGAGGTGAGCAGATCTAGAGTGTCGCTGATGTTGAGAGTGCTACATACAGGAGCTGCTTTCGACCTAAACTTGAGAACTACCCAGAGTTCTCTGCTTCTTTTTTGCATAATTTATTCGTCATTCTATGCCTGAAAGGGTATTTCATTGACTTATACTGGGTGCTCCCTTGTGACTGGACAAAGCTATACCTCTCTGAAGAGCTCTAATTAGAGCGAAACACTGTGTCAGGGGTTGCTTTTACTCATTTCAGGTTGGCTTGATTGGTATTTTACCAATTCAAAGCTGTAATACTGTGTCTGGAGTGGTAATTGGCTTTTGTCAATTTACAGCTCGGCAAGGACAGCACTGTGCTAGTCCTATGCTTAAAGACTTTGCTGTACAAATGGCAAAAGACTTTGTTCTTTTCTATCTCGGCGTGGTTGGCACTGTGCTAATCCTATGCTTAAAGATTTTGATAGAAAAACAGACATTTGAGGTGAGCAGATCTAGAGTGTCGCTGGTGTTGAGAGTGCTCCATACAGGAGCTGCTTTCCACCTAAACTTGAGAACTACCCAGAGTTCTCTGCTTCTTTTTTTGCATAATTTATTCGTCACTCTATGCCTGAAAGGGTATTTCTTTGACTTATACTGGGTGCTCCCTTGTGTCTGGACAAAGCTATACCTCTCTGAAGAGCTCTAATTAGAGCGAACCACTTTGTCAGGGGTTGCTTTTACTCATTTCAGGTTGGCTTGATTGGTATTTTACCTATTCAAAGCTGTAATACTGTGCCTGGAGTGGTAATTGTCTTTTGTCATTTTACAGCTCGGCAAGGACAGCACTGTGCTAGTCCTATGCTTAAAGACTTTGCTGTACAAATGGCAAAAGACTTTGACCATTTCTATTTCGGTGTAGTGGGCACTGTGCTAATCCTATGCTTACAGATTTTGATAGAAAAACAGACATTTGAGGTGGGCAGATCTAGAGTGTCGCTGGTGTTGAGAGTGCTCCATACAGGAGCTGCTTTCCACCTAAACTTGAGAACTACCCAGAGTTCTCTGCTTCTTTTTTGCATAATTTATTTGTCACTCTATGCCTGAAAGGGTATTTCGTTGACTTATACTGGGTGCTCCCTTGTGTCTGGACAAAGCTATACCTCTCTGAAGAGCTCTAATTAGAGCGAAACACTGTGTCAGGGGTTGCTTTTACTCATTTCAGGTCGGCTTGATTGGTATTTTACCAATTCAACGCTGTAATACTGTGTCTGGAGTGGTAATTGGCTTTTGTCAATTTACAGCTCGGCAAGGACAGCACTGTGCTAGTCCTATGCTTAAAGACTTTGCTGTACAAATGGCAAAAGACTTTGTTCTTTTCTATCTCGGCGTGGTTGGCACTGTGCTAATCCTATGCTTAAAGATTTTGATAGAAAAACAGACATTTGAGGTGAGCAGACCTAGAGTGTCGCTGGTGTTGAGAGTGCTCCATACAGGAGCTGCTTTCCACCTAAACTTGAGAACTACCCAGAGTTCTCTGCTTCTTTTTTTGCATAATTTATTCGTCACTCTATGCCTGAAAGGGTATTTCTTTGACTTATACTGGGTGCTCCCTTGTGTCTGGACAAAGCTATACCTCTCTGAAGAGCTCTAATTAGAGCGAACCACTTTGTCAGGGGTTGCTTTTACTCATTTCAGGTTGGCTTGATTGGTATTTTACCAATTCAAAGCTGTAATACTGTGCCTGGAGTGGTAATTGGCTTTTGTCATTTTACAGCTCGGCAAGGACAGCATTGTGCTAGTCCTATGCTTAAAGACTTTGTTGTACAAATGGCAAAAGACTTTGTCCTTTTCTATCTTGGCGTGGATGGCACTGAGCTAATCCAATGCTTAAAGATTTTGGTAGAAAAACCGACATTTGAGGTGAGCAGATCTAGAGTGTCGCTGATGTTGAGAGTGCTCCATACAGGAGCTGCTTTAGACCTAAACTTGAAAACTACCCAGAGTTCTCTGCTTCTTTTTTGCATAATTTATTCGTCACTCTATGCCTGAAAGGGTATTTCATTGACTTATACTGGGTGCTCCCTTGTGTCTGGACAAAGCTATACCTCTCTGAAGAGCTCTAATTAGAGCGAAACACTGTGTCAGGGGTTGCTTTTACTCATTTCAGGTTGGCTTGATTGGTATTTTACGCATTCAAAGCTGTACTACTGTGCCTGGAGTGGTAATTTGCTTTTGTCATTTTACAGATCGGCAAGGACAGCACTGTGCTAGTCCTATGCTTAAAGACTTTGCTGTACAAATGGCAAAAGACTTGTCCTTTTCTATCTCGGCGTGGATGGCACTGTGCTAATCCTATGCTTAAAGATTTTGATAGAAAAACAGACATTTGAGGTGAGCAGATCTAGAGTGTCACTGGTGTTGACAGTGCTCCATACAGAAGCTGCTTTCCACCTAATCTTGAGAACTACCCAGAGTTCTCTGCTTCTTTTTTGCATAATTTATTCGTCACTCTATGCCTGAAAGGGTATTTCATTGACTTATACTGGGTGCTCCCTTGTGTCTGGACAAAGCTATACCTCTCTGAAGAGCTCTAGTTAGAGCGAAACACTGTGTCAGGGGTTGCTTTTACTCATGTCAGGTTGGCTTGATTGGTATTTTACCCATTCAAAGCTGTAATGCTGTGCCTGGAGTGGTAATTGGCTTTTGTCTATTTACAGATCAGCAAGGACAGCACTGTGCTAGTCCTATGCTTAAAGACTTTGCTGTACAAATGGCAAAAGACTTTGTCCTTTTCTATCTCGGCGTGGTTGGCACTGTGCTAATCCTATGCTTAAATATTTTGATTGAAAAACAGACATTTGAGGTGAGCAGATCTAGAGTGTCGCTGGTGTTGAGAGTGCTCCATACAGGAGCTGCTTTCCACCTAAACCTGAGAACTACCCAGAGTTCTCTGCTTCTTTTTTGCATAATTTATTCGTCACTCTATGCCTGAAAGGTTATTTCTTTGACTTATACTGGGTGCTCCCTTGTGTCTGGACAAAGCTATACATCTCTGAAGAACTCTAATTAGAGCGAAACACTGTGTCAGGGGTTGCTTTTACTCATTTCAGGTTGGCTTGATTGGTATTTTACCAATTCAAAGCTCTAATACTGTGTCTGGAGTGGTAATTGGCTTTTGTCAATTTACAGCTCGGCAAAGACAGCACTGTGCTAGTCCTATGCTTAAAGACTTTGCTGTACAAATGGCAAAAGACTTTGTCCTTTTCTATCTCGGCGTGGTTGGCACTGTGCTAATCCTATGCTTAAAGATTTTGATAGAAAAACAGACATTTGAGGTGAGCAGATCTAGAGTGTCGCTGGTGTTGAGAGTGCTCCATACAGGATCTGATTTCCACCTAAACTTGAGAACTACCCAGAGTTCTCTGCTTCTTTTTTGCATAATTTATTCGTCACTCTATGCCTGAAAGGGTATTTCTCTGACTTATACTGGGTGCTCCCTTGTGTCTGGACAAAGCTATACCTCTCTGAAGAGCTCTAATTAGAGCAAAACACTGTGTCAGGGGTTGCTTTTCCTCATTTCAGGTTGGCTTGTTTGGTATTTTACCAATTCAAAGATGTAATACTGTGCCTGGAGTGGTAATTGGCTTTTGTCATTTTACAGGTCGGCAAGGACAGCACTGTGCTAATCCTATGCTTAAAGACTTTGCTGTACAAATGGCAAAAGACTTTGTCCTTTTCTATCTCGGCGTGGATGGCACTGTGCTAATCCTATGCTTAAAGATTTTGATAGAAAAACAGACATTTGAGGTGAGCAGATCTAGAGTGTCGCTGGTGTTGAGAGTGCTCCATACAGAAGCTGCTTTCCACCTAATCTTGAGAACTACCCAGAGTTCTCTGCTTCTTTTTTGCATAATTTATTCGTCACTCTATGCCTGAAAGGGTATTTCATTGACTTATACTGGGTGCTCCCTTGTGTCTGGTCAAAGCTATACCTCTCTGAAGAGCTCTAATTAGAGCGAAACACTGTGTCACGGGTTGCTTTTACTCATTTCAGGTTGGCTTGATTGGTATTTTACCAATTCAAAGCTGTAATACTGTGTCTGGAGTGGTAATTGGCTTTTGTCAATTTACAGCTCGGCAAAGACAGCACTGTGCTAGTCCTATGCTTAAAGACTTTGCTGTACAAATGGCAAAAGACTTTGTCCTTTTCTATCTCGGCGTGGTTGGCACTGTGCTAATCCTATACTTAAAGGTTTTGATAGAAAAACAGACATTTGAGGTGAGCAGATCTAGAGTGTCGCTGATGTTGAGAGTGCTACATACAGGAGCTGCTTTCGACCTAAACTTGAGAACTACCCAGAGTTCTCTGCTTCTTTTTTGCATAATTTATTCGTCATTCTATGCCTGAAAGGGTATTTCATTGACTTATACTGGGTGCTCCCTTGTGTCTGGACAAAGCTATACCTCTCTGAAGAGCTCTAATTAGAGCTAAACACTGTGTCAGGGGTTGCTTTTACTCATTTCAGGTTGGCTTGATTGGTATTTTACCTATTCAAAGCTGTAATACTGTGCCTGGAGTGGTAATTGGCTTTTGTCATTTTACAGCTCGGCAAGGACAGCACTGTGCTAGTTCTATGCTTAAAGACTTTGCTGTACAAATGGCAAAAGACTTTGACCTTTTCTATTTCGGTGTAGTGGGCACTGTGCTAATCCTATGCTTACAGATTTTGATAGAAAAACAGACATTTGAGGTGAGCAGATCTAGAGTGTCGCTGGTGTTGAGAGTGCTCCATACAGGAGCTGCTTTCCACCTAAACTTGAGAACTACCCAGAGTTCTCTGCTTCTTTTTTGCATAATTTATTCGTCACTCTATGCCTGAAAGGGTATTTCATTGACTTATACTGGGTGCTCCCTTGTGTCTGGACAAAGCTATACCTCTCTGAAGAGCTCTAATTAGAGCGAAACACTGTGTCAGGGGTTGCTTTTACTCATTTCAGGTTGGCTTGATTGGTATTTTACCAATTCAAAGCTGTAATACTGTGTCTGGAGTGGTAATTGGCTTTTGTCAATTTACAGCTCGGCAAGGACAGCACTGTGCTAGTCCTATGCTTAAAGACTTTGCTGTACAAATGGCAAAAGACTTTGTTCTTTTCTACCTCGGCATGGTTGGAACTGTGCTAATCCTATGCTTAAAGATTTTGATAGAAAAACAGACATTTGAGGTGAGCAGATCTAGAGTGTCGCTGGTGTTGAGAGTGCTCCATACAGGAGCTGCTTTCGACCTAAACTTGAGAACTACCCAGAGTTCTCTGCTTCTTTTTTGCATACTTTATTCCTCACTCTATGCCTGAAAGGGTATTTCATTGACTTATATTGGGTGCTCCCTTGTGTCGGGACAAAGCTATACCTCTCTGAAGAGCTCTAATTAGAGCGAAACACTGTGTCAGGGGTTGCTTTTCCTCATTTCAGGTTGGCTTGTTTGGTATTTTACCAATTCAAAGATGTAATACTGTGCCTGGAGTGGTAATTGGCTTTTGTCATTTTACAGCTCGGCAAGGACAGCACTGTGCTAATCCTATGCTTAAAGACCTTGCTGTACAAATGGCAAAAGACTTTGTCCTTTTCTATCTCGGCGTGGATGGCACTGTGCTAATCCTATGCTTAAAGATTTTGATAGAAAAACAGACATTTGAGGTGAGCAGATCTAGAGTGTCGCTGGTGTTGAGAGTGCTCCATACAGAAGCTGCTTTCCACCTAATCTTGAGAACTACCCAGAGTTCTCTGCTTCTTTTTGGAATAATTTATTCGTCACTCTATGCCTGAAAGGGTATTTCATTGACTTATACTGGGTGCTACCTTGTGTCTGGACAAAGCTATACCTCTCTGAAGAGCTCTAATTAGAGCGAAACACTGTGTCAGGGGTTGCTTTTACTCATTTCAGGTTGGCTTGATTGGTATTTTACCAATTCAAAGCTGCAATACTGTGTCTGGAGTGGTAATTGGCTTTTGTCAATTTACAGCTCGGCAAAGACAGCACTGTGCTAGTCCTATGCTTAAAGACTTTGCTGTACAAATGGCAAAAGACTTTGTCCTTTTGTATCTCGGCGTGGATGGCACTGTGCTAATCCTATGCTTAAAGATTTTGATAGAAAAACAGACATTTGAGGTGAGCAGATCTAGAGTGTCGCTGGTGTTGAGAGTGCTCCATACAGGATCTGCTTTCCACCTAAACTTGAAAACTACCCAGAGTTCTCTGCTTCTTTTTTGCATAATTCATTCGTCACTCTATGCCTGAAAGGGTATTTCTTTGACTTATACTGGGTGCTCCCTTGTGGTTGGACAAAGCTATACCTCTCTGAAGAGCTCTAATTAGAGCGAAACACTTTGTCAGGGATTGCTTTTACTCATTTCAGGTTGGCTTGATTGGTATTTTACCAATTCAAAGCTGTAATACTGTGCCTCGAGTGGTAATTGGCTTTTGTCTATTTACAGATCGGCAAGGACAGCACTGTGCTAGTCCTATGCTTAAAGACTTTGCTGTACAAATGGCAAAAGACTTTGTCCTTTTCTATCTCGGCGTGGTTGGCACTGTGCTAATCCTATGCTTAAATATTTTGATAGAAAAACAGACATTTGAGGTGAGCAGATCTAGAGTGTCGCTGGTGTTGAGAGTGCTCCATACAGGAGCTGCTTTCCACCTAATCTTGAGAACTACCCAGAGTTCTCTGCTTCTTTTTTGCATAATTTATTCGTCACTCTATGCCTGAAAGGGTATTTCATTGACTTATACTGGGTGCTCCCTTGTGTCTGGACAAAGCTATACCTCTCTGAAGAGCTCTAATTAGAGCGAAACACTGTGTCAGGGGTTGTTTTTACTCATTACAGGTTGGCTTTATTGGTATTTTACCAATTCAAAGCTGTAATACTGTGTCTGGAGTGGTAATTGGCTTTTGTCATTTTACAGCTCGGCAAGGACAGCACTGTGCTAATCCTATGCTTAAAGACTTTGCTGTACAAATGGCAAAAGACTTTGTCCTTTTCTATCTCGGCGTGGATGGCACTGTGCTAATCCTATGCTTAAAGATTTTGATAGAAAAACAGACATTTGAGGTGAGCAGATCTAGAGTGTCGCTGGTGTTGAGAGTGCTCCATACAGGAGCTGCTTTCCACCTAATCTTGAGAACTACCCAGAGTTCTCTGCTTCTTTTTTGCATAATTTATTCGTCACTCTATGCCTGAAAGGGTATTTCATTGACTTATACTGGGTGCTCCCTTGTATCTGGACAAAGCTATAACTCTCTGAAGAGCTCTAATTAGAGCGAAACACTGTGTCAGGGGTTGCTTTTACTCATTTCAGGTTGGATTGATTGGTATTTTACCAATTCAAAGCTGTAATACTGTGTCTGGAGTGGTAATTGGCTTTTGTCAGTTTACAGCTCGGCAAAGACAGCACTGTGCTAGTCCTATGCTTAAAGACTTTGCTGTACAAATGGCAAAATACTTTGTCCTTTTCTATCTCGGTGTGGTTGGCACTGTGCTAATCCTATGCTTAAAGGTTTTGATAGAAAAACAGACATTTGAGGTGAGCAGATCTAGAGTGTCGCTGGTGTTGAGAGTGCTCCATACAGGAGCTGCGTTCCACCTAAACTTGAAAACTACCCAGAGTTTTCTGCTTCTTTTTTGCATAATTCATTCGTCACTCTATGCCTGAAAGGGTATTTCTTTGACTTATACTTGGTGCTCCCTTGTGTTTGGACAAAGCTATACCTCTCTGAAGAGCTCTAATTAGAGCGAAACACTTTGTCAGGAGTTGCTTTTACTCATTTCAGGTTGGCTTGATTGGTATTTTACCAATTCAAAGCTGTAATACTGTGCCTGGAGTGATAATTGGCTTTTGTCATTTTTACAGCTCGGCAAGGACAGCATTGTGCTAGTCCTATGCCTAAAGACTTTGCTGTACAAGTGGCAAAAGACTTTGTCCTTTTCTATCTCGGCGTGGATGGCACTGAGCTAATCCAATGCTTAAAGATTTTGGTAGAAAAACCGACATTTGAGGTGAGCAGATCTAGAGTGTCGCTGATGTTGAGAGTGCTACATACAGGAGCTGCTTTCGACCTAAACTTGAGAACTACCCAGAGTTCTCTGCTTCTTTTTTGCATAATTTATTCGTCATTCTATGCCTGAAAGGGTATTTCATTGACTTATACTGGGTGCTCCCTTGTGACTGGACAAAGCTATACCTCTCTGAAGAGCTCTAATTAGAGCGAAACACTGTGTCAGGGGTTGCTTTTACTCATTTCAGGTTGGCTTGATTGGTATTTTACCAATTCAAAGCTGTAATACTGTGTCTGGAGTGGTAATTGGCTTTTGTCAATTTACAGCTCGGCAAGGACAGCACTGTGCTAGTCCTATGCTTAAAGACTTTGCTGTACAAATGGCAAAAGACTTTGTTCTTTTCTATCTCGGCGTGGTTGGCACTGTGCTAATCCTATGCTTAAAGATTTTGATAGAAAAACAGACATTTGAGGTGAGCAGATCTAGAGTGTCGCTGGTGTTGAGAGTGCTCCATACAGGAGCTGCTTTCCACCTAAACTTGAGAACTACCCAGAGTTCTCTGCTTCTTTTTTTGCATAATTTATTCGTCACTCTATGCCTGAAAGGGTATTTCTTTGACTTATACTGGGTGCTCCCTTGTGTCTGGACAAAGCTATACCTCTCTGAAGAGCTCTAATTAGAGCGAACCACTTTGTCAGGGGTTGCTTTTACTCATTTCAGGTTGGCTTGATTGGTATTTTACCTATTCAAAGCTGTAATACTGTGCCTGGAGTGGTAAATGTCTTTTGTCATTTTACAGCTCGGCAAGGACAGCACTGTGCTAGTCCTATGCTTAAAGACTTTGCTGTACAAATGGCAAAAGACTTTGACCATTTCTATTTCGGTGTAGTGGGCACTGTGCTAATCCTATGCTTACAGATTTTGATAGAAAAACAGACATTTGAGGTGGGCAGATCTAGAGTGTCGCTGGTGTTGAGAGTGCTCCATACAGGAGCTGCTTTCCACCTAAACTTGAGAACTACCCAGAGTTCTCTGCTTCTTTTTTGCATAATTTATTTGTCACTCTATGCCTGAAAGGGTATTTCGTTGACTTATACTGGGTGCTCCCTTGTGTCTGGACAAAGCTATACCTCTCTGAAGAGCTCTAATTAGAGCGCAACACTGTGTCAGGGGTTGCTTTTACTCATTTCAGGTCGGCTTGATTGGTATTTTACCAATTCAAAGCTGTAATACTGTGTCTGGAGTGGTAATTGGCTTTTGTCAATTTACAGCTCGGCAAGGACAGCACTGTGCTAGTCCTATGCTTAAAGACTTTGCTGTACAAATGGCAAAAGACTTTGTTCTTTTCTATCTCGGCGTGGTTGGCACTGTGCTAATCCTATGCTTAAAGATTTTGATAGAAAAACAGACATTTGAGGTGAGCAGACCTAGAGTGTCGCTGGTGTTGAGAGTGCTCCATACAGGAGCTGCTTTCCACCTAAACTTGAGAACTACCCAGAGTTCTCTGCTTCTTTTTTTGCATAATTTATTCGTCACTCTATGCCTGAAAGGGTATTTCTTTGACTTATACTGGGTGCTCCCTTGTGTCTGGACAAAGCTATACCTCTCTGAAGAGCTCTAATTAGAGCGAACCACTTTGTCAGGGGTTGCTTTTACTCATTTTAGGTTGGCTTGATTGGTATTTTACCAATTCAAAGCTGTAATACTGTGCCTGGAGTGGTAATTGGCTTTTGTCATTTTACAGCTCGGCAAGGACAGCATTGTGCTAGTCCTATGCTTAAAGACTTTGCTGTACAAATGGCAAAAGACTTTGTCCTTTTCTATCTTGGCGTGGATGGCACTGAGCTAATCCAATGCTTAAAGATTTTGGTAGAAAAACCGACATTTGAGGTGAGCAGATCTAGAGTGTCGCTGATGTTGAGAGTGCTCCATACAGGAGCTGCTTTAGACCTAAACTTGAGAACTACCCAGAGTTCTCTGCTTCTTTTTTGCATAATTTATTCATCACTCTATGCCTGAAAGGGTATTTCATTGACTTATACTGGGTGCTCCCTTGTGTCTGGACAAAGATATACCTCTCTGAAGAGCTCTAATTAGAGCGAAACACTGTGTCAGGGGTTGCTTTTACTCATTTCAGGTTGGCTTGATTGGTATTTTACGCATTCAAAGCTGTACTACTGTGCCTGGAGTGGTAATTTGCTTTTGTCATTTTACAGATCGGCAAGGACAGCACTGTGCTAGTCCTATGCTTAAAGACTTTGCTGTACAAATGGCAAAAGACTTGTCCTTTTCTATCTCGGCGTGGATGGCACTGTGCTAATCCTATGCTTAAAGATTTTGATAGAAAAACAGACATTAGAGGTGAGCAGATCTAGAGTGTCACTGGTGTTGACAGTGCTCCATACAGAAGCTGCTTTCCACCTAATCTTGAGAACTACCCAGAGTTCTCTGCTTCTTTTTTGCATAATTTATTCGTCACTCTATGCCTGAAAGGGTATTTCATTGACTTATACTGGGTGCTCCCTTGTGTCTGGACAAAGCTATACCTCTCTGAAGAGCTCTAGTTAGAGCGAAACACTGTGTCAGGGGTTGCTTTTACTCATGTCAGGTTGGCTTGATTGGTATTTTACCCATTCAAAGCTGTAATGCTGTGCCTGGAGTGGTAATTGGCTTTTGTCTATTTACAGATCAGCAAGGACAGCACTGTGCTAGTCCTATGCTTAAAGACTTTGCTGTACAAATGGCAAAAGACTTTGTCCTTTTCTATCTCGGCGTGGTTGGCACTGTGCTAATCCTATGCTTAAATATTTTGATTGAAAAACAGACATTTGAGGTGAGCAGATCTAGAGTGTCGCTGATGTTGAGAGTGCTCCATACAGGAGCTGCTTTCAACCTAAACTTGAGAACTACCCAGAGTTCTCTGCTTCTTTTTTGCATAATTTATTCGTCACTCTATGCCTGAAAGGGTATTTCATTGACTTATACTGGGTGCTCCCTTGTGTCTGGACAAAGCTATACCTCTCTGAAGAGCTCTAATTAGAGCGAAACACTGTGTCAGGTGTTGCTTTTACTCATTTCAGGTTGGCTTGATTGGTATTTTACCTATTCAAAGCTGTAATACTGTGCCTGGAGTGGTAATTGGTTTTTGTCATTTTACAGCTCGGCAAGGACAGCACTGTGCTAGTCCTATGCTTAAAGACTTTGCTGTACAAATGGCAAAAGACTTTGTCCTTTTCTGTCACGGCGTGGTGGGCACTGTGCTAATCCTATGCTTACAGATTTTGATAGAAAAACAGACATTTGAGGTGAGCAGATCTAGAGTGTCGCTGGTGTTGAAAGTGCTCCATACAGGAGCTGCTTTCCACCTAAACTTGAGAACTACCCAGAGTTCTCTGCTTCTTTTTTGCATAATTTATTCGTCACTCTATGCCTGAAAGGGTATTTCTTTGACTTATACTGGGTGCTCTCTTGTGTCTGGACAAAGCTATACCTTTCGGAAGAGCTCTAATTAGAGCGAAACACTTTGTCAGGGGTTGCTTTTACTCATTTCAGGTTGGCTTTATTGGTATTTTACCAATTCAAAGCTGTAATACTGAGCCTGGAGTGGTACGTGGCTTTTGTCATTTTACAGCTCGGCAAGGACAGCATTGTGCTAGTCCTATGCTTAAAGACTTTGCTGTACAAATGGCAAAAGATTTTGTCCTTTTCTATCTCGGCGTGGATGGCACTCAGCTAATCCAATGCTTAAAGATTTTGGTAGAAAAACCGACATTTGAGGTGAGCAGATCTAGAGTGTCGCTGATGTGGAGAGTGCTCCATACAGGAGCTGCTTTCGACCTAAACTTGAGAACTACCCAGAGTTCTCTGCTTATTTTTTGCATAATGTATTCGTCACTCTATGCATGAAAGGGTATTTCATTGACTTATACTGGGTGCTCCGTTGTGTCTGACCAAAGCTATACCTCTCTGGAGAGCTCTAATTAGAGCGAAACACTGTGTCAGGGGTTGCTTTTACTCATTTCAGGTTGGCTTGATTGGTATTTTACCTATTCAAAGCTGTAATACTGTGCCTGGAGGGGTAATTGGCTTTTGTCATTTTACAGCTCGGCAAGGACAGCACTATGCTAGTCCTATGCTTAAAGACTTTGCTGTATAAATGGCAAAAGACTTTGTCCTTTTCTATCTCGGCGTGGTGGGCACTGTGCTAATCCTATGCTTACAGATTTTGATAGAAAAACAGACATTTGAGGTGAGCAGATCTAGAGTGTCGCTGGTGTTGAGAGTGCTCCATACAGGAGCTGCTTTCCACCTAAACTTGAGAACTACCCAGAGTTCTCTGCTTCTTTTTTGCATAATTTATTCGTCACTCTATGCCTGAAAGGGTATTTCATTGACTTATACTGGGTGCTCCCTTGTGTCTGGACAAAGCTATACCTCTCTGAAGAGCTCTAATTAGAGCGAAACACTGTGTCAGGGGTTGCTTTTACTCATTTCAGGTTGGCTTGATTGTTATTTTACCAATTCAAAGCTGTAATACTGTGTCTGGAGTGGTAATTGGCTTTTGTCAATTTACAGCTCGGCAAGGACAGCACTGTGCTAGTCCTATGCTTAAAGACTTTGCTGTACAAATGGCAAAAGACTTTGTTCTTTTCTATCTCGGCGTGGTTGGTACTGTGCTAATCCTATTCTTAAAGATTTTGATAGAAAAACAGACATTTGAGGTGAGCAGATCTAGAGTGTCGCTGGTGTTGAAAGTGCTCCATACAGGAGCTGCTTTCCACCTAAACTTGAGAACTACCCAGAGTTCTCTGCTTCTTTTTTGCATAATTTATTCGTCACTCTATGCCTGAAAGGGTATTTCATTGACTTATACTGGGTGCTCCCTTGTGTCTGGACAAAGCTATACCTCTCTGAAGAGCTCTAATTAGAGCGAAACACTGTGTCAGGGGTTGCTTTTACTCATTTCAGGTTGGCTTGATTGGTATTTTACCAATTCAAAGCTGTAATACTGTGTCTGGAGTGGTAATTGGCTTTTGTCAATTTACAGCTCGGCAAAGACAGCACTGTGCTAGTCCTATGCTTAAAGAATTTGCTGTACAAATGGCAAAAGACTTTGTCCTTTTCTATCTCGGCGTGGTTGGCACTGTGCTAATCCTATGCTGAAAGATTTTGATAGAAAAACAGACAGACATTTGAGGTGAGCAGATCTAGAGTGTCGCTGGTGTTGAGAGTGCTCCATAGAGGATCTGATTTCCACCTAAACTTGAGAACTACCCAGAGTTCTCTGCTTCTTTTTTGTATAATTTATTCGTCACTCTATGCCTGAAAGGGTATTTCTTTGACTTATACTGGGTGCTCCCTTGTGTCTGGACAAAGCTATACCTCTCTGAAGAGCTCTAATTAGAGCGAACCACTTTGTCAGGGGTTGCTTTTACTCATTTCTGGTTGGCTTGATTGGTATTTTACCAATTCAAAGCTGTAATACTGTGCCTGGAGTGGTAATTGGCTTTTGTCATTTTACAGCTCGGCAAGGACAGCATTGTGCTAGTCCTATGCTTAAAGACTTTACTGTACAAATGGCAAAAGACTTTGTCCTTTTCTATCTCGGCGTGGTTGGCACTGTGCTAATTCTATGCTTAAAGATTTTGATAGAAAAACAGACATTTGAGGTGAGCAGATCTAGAGTGTCGCTGATGTTGAGAGTGCTCCATACAGGAGCTGCTTTCGACCTAAACTTGAGAACTACCCAGAGTTCTCTGCTTCTTTTTTGCATACTTTATTCCTCACTCTATGCCTGAAAGGGTATTTCATTGACTTATACTGGGTGCTCCCTTGTGTCGGGACAAAGCTATACCTCTCTGAAGAGCTCTAATTAAAGCGAAACACTGTGTCAGGGGTTGCTTTTACTCATTTCAGGTTGGCTTGATTGGTATTTTACCCATTCAAAGCTGTACTACTGTGCCTGGAGTGGTAATTTGCTTTTGTCATTTTACAGATCGGCAAGGGCAGCACTGTGCTAGTCCTATGCTTAAAGACTTTGCTGTACAAATGGCAAAAGACTTGTCCTTTTCTATCTCGGCGTGGATGGCACTGTGCTAATCCTATGCTTAAAGATTTTTTTTTTTTTTTTTTTTTTTAGGTCTTACATTGGTGGGCAGCTTTTTTTTTTTTTTTTTTTTGTTTTTAAAAGTTTTTATTGAACAATAATTCGATTACAAGCACGGGCCTACAACCACCAGGGCCGGCCGCTAAGTACAGAATGAAATATACATTTATCAAAGCTGCAGTCGGTTCCCGGGGGTCGGCCCCGTAGTGAGTCCGGATAGTTCTAGCGGCACAGGAGACTTAGATCCAAAAAACACAGAAAACTAAAAGAAAAACAAAAGGCGAGGCATAAAGACAAACGGCGCAGGTCAGGCTTCCTCCGGGGAACTCCAGGTCAAACCATTAAGCAGCACACGAAAGGAAGGAGTACCGGGAGGCTGGGGACGGGGGGGGGGGCCAAGGGAACTGAACGTCCATATGTAGTCATTCCAAAAGGTGCCCGGAACCGTCAAGGGTCAGGGGGACATGGCGATATCGGTGTCCACCAGGGGGGGCGTACAGATACCCCCGCGATATGCATTCCATTGCCCCCAGATTCTGCCCCATGCCCCCGGCTTACCACGGGCAACATACACAGTCTTCTCCCTGAACATACACCAGTCCATATTCTCCTTCCATACTGACACGGTGGGCGGCCGCTGGGCACCCCAAAGCTGCGCTATATCTCTCTTGGCAATCATGTTCCCCAGGGCCGCCCACCGAGTCTGAGCCGCGCTATAATCATTGGGCTCCCACACATTCAGGACACAGCGACGCACCTCCGGCAGCAGCACAACCCCAGTGACCTGTCCCATAACCGTATGTACCCGGCGCCAGTAGTCCGCCACCTCGCGGCACTCCCACAGGATATGGAGAAAGGTGGCACTGAGCCCACAACCCCGCTTACAGAGCCCATCGTCGGAATATCCCATCGAGACCAAGCGAGGACCCGTCACATACACCCGGTGAAGAATCTTAAGCTGTACCAACCGGAGACGAGCTGGAATGGCGACCTCTTTGGGGGACGACAGTGCAGACTGCCAGTCCTCGTCGTCCAATTCCACCCCATCCCCCGTCCAAGCCTCCCGAAGGCGCACCAAGAGGTCAGCCCGATGATTAATCAGTTTCTTATAAATTAAAGAAATAGTGCTGTCCGGGACATGTCCGTCAAGTATGCGGTCCTCGAGGGGCGAGGAAACCGGGATCGTGGTCCCCTCTCCAAAGACCGAGAGCAGGGCGTGTCGAACCTGGGCATAGCGGAAGAACTCCCTGTCCGTAAGCTCATATTCGGCCTGAAGAGCCGCGAAAGTCTTAACCGCGCCCTTATGCCACAGGTCTCCCACTTTGCTGATACCAATCGTGTCCCACTGGTCAAACCCCTTCGTAGTCCAGAGGCTCCCCAGGCGATCGGAGGCAAACAAAGGAGTAGCACATGTCAGTCGCTCACCCCAGCCCGTGGCCGCAGTGGCGGCCCACCAGGTCCGCACAGCAATCTTAGTAGGACCCGTAAGGGTCCGGCCAGCCGAGCGGGAGTACAGCGCCCTGTTATAGTCCCCGCCGGGAAGCAGGAACTTGTCCATCTCATACGCCGGGTTCAGGCCAGGCGCATACGTGGCATGGTTGATGGCCGAAAGCTGCGCGGCCAAATAATACCTGCGAATGTCGGGAAGCGCGATGCCCCCGTCATACCAGGGGAGAGTAAGCTTAGCAAGAGCAATACGCGCCCGCCCGTCCCACACCAGTCTCCTCTGCAGGCTCTCTACCTCCCGAAAGTAGGCCACTGGGATGACGTCGAAGGAATTCTGGAGTGCATAGAGGAACCTGGGAAGGGACATCATTTTGAACAGCGCGGCCCGACCCAGCGGGGACAGGGGCAGCCTGCACCACCGGGCCGTATCCTCTCGCAATCGCCGAAGCGGACGCAGGAGATTCAGCTCATAGCGAGCCACCGGGTCCAGCGAAACGTATATCCCCAGGTACTTAAAGCCGCTCAGTGATACCTGGATCGGAAGCCGAGGCGGTAGGAGTGGAGGACCACCGGAGATCGGATAGACGCAGGATTTAGACCAATTGATCGTGAGACCCGAATTATTCCCAAAGGAAGTCAGAACGTCAAAGAGGACGTTGAGCGACTGCCGCGGTGAGGTGAGATATAGGAGAATATCGTCCGCATACAGCGAAACCCGATCTTCAAAGCCCGGGGCCCACCGGATCCCTCGAAGCGAGGGCTCCCAGCGGAGCCAAGCCGCGAGTGGCTCCAGGGCGAGAGCGAAGAGCAAAGGGGACAACGGGCATCCCTGCCTCGTGCCCCTGCCGAGGGCAAAGGGCCGAGAGACCCGCCCGTTCACCACCACCTGAGCCATGGGTCCCGTGTACAGAAGCTTCACCCAGCCAATAAATCCTTCCCCAAAGCCAAATTTAGCCAAGACAGCCCAGAGGAATGGCCACTCGATGGTGTCAAAAGCCATCGTGGCATCCAAAGAAACCAGCACGGCCGGTTCGGAGAGGAGCTCCGCCCTGGCAAGGGCGCCATGAAGACGCCGCAAGTTAAGAGCGGTGTTACGATGCGGGATGAATCCGCATTGGTCCGGATGAATCAGATCGCACACGACGCTCAACAGACGATTGGCAAGGACTTTCACCAGGATCTTAGGCTCCGCATTTAGCAGTGAAATAGGCCGGTAAGAAGTACAGCGATCTCGCGGCTTGTCCTCCTTGGGGATAACGACTATCGTGGCCAAACGCTGATCGGCCGGGAGGGAACCCGCCGCCAGAGACTCACGGAACATGCGACTGAGGAAGGGCGCAAGCTTGTCAGGGCGCAATTTATATAGCTCAATGGGCAGACCGTTGGGACCCATAGCCTTGCCCGAGCGAAGGGAGCGGATCGCGGTCGCTATTTCATCCACCGACAAGGGGGCGTTCAGCCGCTCACGGTCCTCAACGGACAGGCAGGGCAAGGCGATATCCCTCAGTAGAAGGCGAGAGTCGTCCTCGTCCCTGTCAGTCACTGGGGAGTACACAGCCCGGAGGTGGTCGGCAAAACATTCCACAATCTCGTCAGGCTCCGTCACACACACACCATCCGCAGCACGCAACTCCGGGACCACACGATTCACTCTCTCCTTCCTGTCCAGCCACGCGATCAACTTTCCCGCCTTGTCCCCGGCATCGTACAGTCGACCCTGCTGCTCCCTATACATAGTTTTGGCCGCGTCAGTGACCAGGGACCTATATTCAAACTGTTTCAGGCTGAGGGCATGGAGCCCGTCCGGATTAACATTCGCCTCCAAGGCCGACTCCAGCCCCAAGATGTCAGTCTCCAGCCTCACCACTGCCTCACTCTTGACCCTCTTAGCCACCACTATCTGGGAAAGGGCGTGTCCGCGGATCACGGTTTTAAAGGCTTCCCACAGGGACATTGCAGAAGACACCGACCCCTCGTTATCCAGGAAGTATTGGTCCATAGCCTTAACCAGGCTGTCACGAGTCGTAGGGTCTCGCAGGTACCATGGGTTAATGGGAGCGATCCGCCCTGCAGACCGCGGCCCGGTGTCAAAAACAAGCCACAGCGGAGAATGGTCGGAGATACCCCGCGCCAGGTGCCTGACCTCTCGAATCCGACCAGTCTGCGCCGCGGGCATAAGGAAATAGTCTAACCTAGAGAGACTCCCATGCGCCCCCGAGTGAAAGGTGAATTGACATTGGGTCGGATGCATTAATCTCCAACTATCCACCAGGCCGAAGGTCTCCAGCATCCCACCCAGCCATGCCTGGGCAGCGGGGAGGGTCCTTGGTGGGTGACGATCCAGTTCACCCGAAACCATATGCTTAAAGATTTTGATAGAAAAACAGACATTTGAGGTGAGCAGATCGAGAGTGTCGCTGGTGTTGAGAGTGCTCCATACAGAAGCTGCTTTCTGCCTAATCTTGAGAATTACCCAGAGTTCTCTGCTTCTTTTTTGCATAATTTATTCGTCACTCTATGCCTGAAAGGGTATTTCATTGACTTATACTGGGTGCTCCCTTGTGTCTGGACAAAGCTATACCTCTCTGAAGAGCTCTAGTTAGAGCGAAACACTGTGTCAGGGGTTGCTTTTACTCATTTCAGGTTGGCTTGATTGGTATTTTACCAATTCAAAGCTGTAATACTGTGTCTGGAGTGGTAATTGGCTTTTGTCAATTTACAGCTCGGCAAAGACAGCACTGTGCTAGTCCTATGCTTAAAGACTTTGCTGTACAAATGGCAAAAGACTTTGTCCTTTTCTATCTCGGCGTGGTTGGCACTGTGCTAATCCTATACTTGAAGGTTTTGATAGAAAAACAGACATTTGAGGTGAGCAGATCTAGAGTGTCGCTGGTGTTGAGAGTGCTCCATACAGGATCTGCTTTCCACCTAATCTTGAAAACTACCCAGAGTTCTCTGCTTCTTTTTTGCATAATTCATTCGTCACTCTATGCCTGAAAGGGTATTTTTTTTTACTTATACTGGGTGCTCCCTTGTGTTTGGACAAAGCTATACCTCTCTGAAGAGCTCTAATTAGAGCGAAACACTGTGTCAGGGGTTGCTTTTACTCATTTCAGGTTGGCTTGATTGGTATTTTAGCAATTCAAAGCTGTAATACTGTGTCTGGAGTGGTAATTGGCTTTTGTCAATTTACAGCTCGGCAAGGACAGCACTGTGCTAGTCCTATGCTTAAAGACTTTGCTGTACAAATGGCAAAAGACTTTGTTCTTTTCTATCTCGGCGTGGTTGGCACTGTGCTAATCCTATGCTTAAAGATTTTGATAGAAAAACAGACATTTGAGATGAGCAGATCTAGAGTGTCGCTGGTGTTGAGAGGGCTCCATACAGGAGCTGCTTTCCACCTAAACTTGAGAACTACCCAGAGTTCTCTGCTTCTTTTTTGCATAATTTATTCGTCACTCTATGCCTGAAAGGGTATTTCTTTGACTTATACTGGGTGGTCCCTTGTGTCTGGACAAAGCTTTACCTCTCTGAAGAGCTCTAATTAGAACGAAACACTGTGTCAGGGGTTGCTTTTACTCATTTCAGGTTGGCTTGATTGGTATTTTACCCATTCAAAGCTGTAATACTGTGCCTGGAGTGGTAATTGGCTTTTGTCATTTTACAGATCGGCAAGGACAGCACTGTGCTAGTCCTATACTTAAAGACTTTGCTGTACAAATGGCAAAAGACTTGTCCTTTTCTATCTCGGCGTGGATGGCACTGTGCTAATCGTATGCTTAAAGATTTTGATAGAAAAACAGACATTTGAGGTGAGCAGATCTAGAGTGTCGCTGGTGTTGAGAGTGCTCCATACAGAAGCTGCTTTCCACCTAATCTTGAGAACTACCCAGAGTTCTCTGCTTCTTTTTTGCATAATTTATTCGTCACTCTATGCCTGAAAGGGTATTTCATTGACTTATACTGGGTGCTCTCTTGTGTTTGGACAAAGCTATACCTCTCGGAAGAGCTCTAATTAGAGCGTAACACTTTGTCAGGGGTTGCTTTTACTCATTTCAGGTTGGCTTGATTGGTATTTTACCCATTCAAAGCTGTAATACTGTGCCTGGAGTGGTAATTGGCTTTTTTCTATTTACGGAGCGGCAAGGACAGCACTGTGCTAGTCCTATGCTTAAAGACTTTGCTGTTCAAATGGCAAAAGATTTTGTCCTTTTCTATCTCGGCGTGGTTGGCACTGTGCTAATCCTATGCTTAAAGGTTTTGATAGAAAAACAGACATTTGAGGTGAGCAGATCTAGAGTGTCGCTGGTGTTGAGAGTGCTCCATACAGGATCTGCTTTCCACCTAAACTTGAAAACTACCCAGAGTTCTCTGCTTCTTTTTTGCATAATTCATTCGTCACTCTATGCCTGAAAGGGTATTTCTTTGACTTATACTGGGTGCTCTCTTGTGTTTGGACAAAGCTATACCTCTCGGAAGAGCTCTAATTAGAGCGAAACACTTTGTCAGGGGTTGCTTTTACTCATTTCAGGTTGGCTTGATTGGTATTTTACCAATTCAAAGCTGTAATACTGTGCCTGGAGTGATAATTGGCTTTTGTCATTTTTACAGCTCGGCAAGGACAGCATTGTGCTAGTCCTATGCCTAAAGACTTTGCTGTACAAATGGCAAAAGACTTTGTCCTTTTCTATCTCGGCGTGGATGGCACTGAGCTAATCCTATGCTTACAGATTTTGATAGAAAAACAGACATTTGAGGTGAGCAGATCTAGAGTGTCGCTGGTGTTGAGAGTGCTCCATACAGGAGCTGATTTCCACCTAAACTTGAGAACTACCCAGAGTTCTCTGCTTCTTTTTTGCATAATTTATTTGTCACTCTATGCCTGAAAGGGTATTTCATTGACTTATACTGGGTGCTCCCTTGTGTCTGGACAAAGCTATACCTCTCTGAAGAGCTCTAATTAGAGCGAAACACTGTGTCAGGGGTTGCTTTTACTCATTTCAGGTTGGCTTGATTGGTATTTTACCAATTCAAAGCTGTAATACTGTGTCTGGAGTGGTAATTGGCATTTGTCAATTTACAGCTCGGCAAGGACAGCACTGTGCTAGTCCTATGCTTAAAGACTTTGCTGTACAAATGCCAAAAGACTTTGTTCTTTTCTATCTCGGCGTGGTTGGCACTGTGCTAATCCTATGCTTAAAGATTTTGATAGAAAAACAGACATTTGTGGTGAGCAGATCTAGAGTGGCGCTGGTGTTGAGAGTGCTCCATACAGGAGCTGCTTTCCACCTAAACTTGAGAACTACCCAGAGTTCTCCTCTTCTTTTTTGCATAATTTATTCGTCACTCTATGCCTGAAAGGGTATTTCTTTGACTTATACTGGGTGCTCCCTTGTGTCTGGACAAAGCTATACCTCTCTGAAGAGCTCTAATTAGAGCGAACCACTTTGTCAGGGGTTGCTTTTACTCATTTCAGTTTGGCTTGATTGGTATTTTACCAATTCAAAGCTGTAATACTGTGCCTGGAGTGGTAATTGGCTTTTGTCATTTTACAGCTCGGCAAGGACAGCATTGTGCTAGTCCTATGCTTAAAGACTTTGTCCTTTTCTATCTCGGCGTGGATGGCACTGAGCTAATCCAATGCTTGAAGATTTTGGTAGAAAAACCGACATTTGAGGTGAGCAGATCTAGAGTGTCGCTGATGTTGAGAGTGCTCCATACAGGAGCTGCTTTAGACCTAAACTTGAGAACTACCCAGAGTTCTCTGCTTCTTTTTTGCATAATTTATTCGTCACTCTATGCCTGAAAGGGTATTTCATTGACTTATACTGGGTGCTCCCTTGTGTCTGGACAAAGCTATACCTCTCTGAAGAGATCTAGTTAGAGCGAAACACTGTGTCAGGGGTTGCTTTTACTCATTTCAGGTTGGCTTGATTGGTATTTTACCCATTCAAAGCTGTAATACTGTGCCCGGAGTGGTAATTGGCTTTTGTCTATTTACGGATCGGCAAGGACAGCACTGTGCTAGTCCTATGCTTAAAGACTTTGCTGTACAAATGGCAAAAGACTTTGTCCTTTTCTATCTCGGCGTGGTTGGCACTGTGCTAATCCTATGCTTAAATAATTTGCTAGAAAACAGACATTTGAGGTGAGCAGATCTAGAGTGTCGCTGGTGTTGAGAGTGCTCCATACAGGAGCTGCTTTCCACCTAAACCTGAGAACTACCCAGAGTTCTCTGCTTCTTTTTTGCATAATTTATTCGTCACTCTATGCCTGAAAGGGTATTTCTTTGACTTATACTGGGTGCTCCCTTGTGTCTGGACAAAGCTATACCTCTCTGAAGAGCTCTAATTAGAGTGAAACACTGTGTCAGGGGTTGCTTTTCCTCATTTCAGGTTGGCTTGTTTGGTATTTTACCAATTCAAAGATGTAATACTGTGCCTGGAGTGGTAATTGGCTTTTGTCATTTTACAGCTCGGCAAGGACAGCACTGTGCTAATCCTATGCTTAAAGACTTTGCTGTACAAATGGCAAAAGACTTTGTCCTTTTCTATCTCGGCGTGGATGGCACTGTGCTAATCCTATGCTTAAAGATTTTGATAGAAAAACAGACAATTGAGGTGAGCAGATCTAGAGTGTCGCTGATGTTGAGAGTGCTCCATACAGAAGCTGCTTTCCACCTAATCTTGAGAACTACCCAGAGTTCTCTGCTTCTTTTTTGCATAATTTATTCGTCACTCTATGCCTGAAAGGGTATTTCATTGACTTATACTGGGTGCTCCCTTGTGTCTGGACAAAGCTATACCTCTCTGAAGAGCTCTAATTAGAGCGAAACACTGTGTCAGGGGTTGCTTTTACTCATTTCAGGTTGGCTTGATTGGTATTTTACCAATTCAAAGCTGTAATACTGTGTCTGGAGTGGTAATTGGCTTTTGTCAATTTACAGCTCGGCAAAGACAGCACTGTGCTAGTCCTATGCTTAAAGACTTTGCTGTACAAATGGCAAAAGACTTTGTCCTTTTCTATCTCGGCGTGGTTGGCACTGTGCTAATCCTATGCTTAAAGGTTTTGATAGAAAAACAGACATTTGAGGTGAGCAGATCTAGAGTGTCGCTGGTGTTGAGAGTGCTCCATACAGGATCTGCTTTCCACCTAAACTTGAAAACTACCCAGAGTTCTCTGCTTCTTTTTTGCATAATTCATTCGTCACTCTATGCCTGAAAGGGTATTTCTTTGACTTATACTGGGTGCTCCCTTGTGTTTGGACAAAGCTATACCTCTCTGAAGAGCTCTAATTAGAGCGAACCACTTTGTCAGGGGTTGCTTTTACTCATTTCAGTTTGGCTTGATTGGTATTTTACCAATTCAAAGCTGTAATACTGTGCCTGGAGTGGTAATTAGCTTTTGTCATTTTACAGGTCGGCAAGGACAGCATTGTGCTAGTCCTATGCTTAAAGACTTTGCTGTACAAATGGCAAAAGACTTTGTGCTTTTCTATCTCGGCGTGGATGGCACTGAGCTAATCCAATGCTTGAAGATTTTGGTAGAAAAAACGACATTTGAGGTGAGCAGATCTAGAGTGTCGCTGATGTTGAGAGTGCTCCATACAGGAGCTGCTTTAGACCTAAACTTGAGAACTACCCAGAGTTCTCTGCTTCTTTTTTGCATAATTTATTCGTCACTCTATGCCTGAAAGGGTATTTCATTGACTTATACTGGGTGCTCCCTTGTGTCTGGACAAAGCTATACCTCTCTGAAGAGCTCTAATTAGGGTGAAACACTGTGTCAGGGGTTGCTTTTACTCATTTCAGGTTGGCTTGATTGGTATTTTACCTATTCAAAGCTGTAATACTGTGCCTGGAGTGGTAATTGGCTTTTGTCATTTTACAGCTCGGCAAGGACAGCACTGTGCTAGTCCTATGCTTAAAGACTTTGTTGTACAAATGGCAAAAGACTTTGTCCTTTTCTATCTCGGCGTGGTTGGCACTGTGCTAATTCTATGCTTAAAGATTTTGATAGAAAAACAGACATTTGAGGTGAGCAGATCTAGAGTGTCGCTGATGTTGAGAGTGCTCCATACAGGAGCTGCTTTCGACCTAAACTTGAGAACTACCCAGAGTTCTCTGCTTCTTTTTTGCATACTTTATTCCTCACTCTATGCCTGAAAGGGTATTTCATTGACTTATACTGGGTGCTCCCTTGTGTCGGGACAAAGCTATACCTCTCTGAAGAGCTCTAATTAGAGCGAAACACTGTGTCAGGGGTTGCTTTTACTCATTTCAGGTTGGCTTGATTGGTATTTTACCCATTCAAAGCTGTACTACTGTGCCTGGAGTGGTAATTTGCTTTTGTCATTTTACAGATCGGCAAGGGCAGCACTGTGCTAGTCCTATGCTTAAAGATTTTGCTGTACAAATGGCAAAAGACTTGTCCTTTTCTATCTCGGCGTGGATGGCACTGTGCTAATCCTATGCTTAAAGATTTTGATAGAAAAACAGACATTTGAGGTGAGCAGATCGAGAGTGTCGCTGGTGTTGAGAGTGCTCCATACAGAAGCTGCTTTCCGCCTAATCTTGAGAACTACCCAGAGTTCTCTGCTTCTTTTTTGCATAATTTATTCGTCACTCTATGCCTGAAAGGGTATTTCATTGACTTATACTGGGTTCTCCCTTGTGTCTGGACAAAGCTATACCTCTCTGAAGAGCTCTAGTTAGAGCGAAACACTGTGTCAGGGGTTGCTTTTACTCATTTCAGGTTGGCTTGATTGGTATTTTACCCATTCAAAGCTGTAATACTGTGTCTGGAGTGGTAATTGGCTTTTGTCTATTTACAGATCGGCAAGGACAGCACTGTGCTAGTCCTACGCTTAAAGACTTTGCTGTACAAATGGCAAAAGACTTTGTCCTTTTCTATCTCGGCGTGGTTGGCACTGTGCTAATCCTATGCTTAAATATTTTGATAGAAAAACAGACATTTGAGGTGAGCAGATCAAGAGTGTCGCTGGTGTTGAGAGTGCTCCATACAGGAGCTGCTTTCCACCTAAACCTGAGAACTACCCAGAGTTCTCTGCTTCTTTTTTGCATAATTTATTCGTCACTCTATGCCTGAAAGGGTATTTCTTTGACTTATACTGGGTGCTCCCTTGTGTCTGGATAAAGCTATACCTCTCTGAAGAGCTATATTTAGAGTGAAACACTGTGTCAGGGGTTGCTTTTCCTCATTTCAGGTTGGCTTGTTTGGTATTTTACCAATTCAAAGATGTAATACTGTGCCTGGAGTGGTAATTGGCTTTTGTCATTTTACAGCTCGGCAAGGACAGCACTGTGCTAATCCTATGCTTAAAGACCTTGCTGTACAAATGGCAAAAGACTTTGTCCTTTTCTATCTCGGCGTGGATGGCACTGTGCTAATCCTATGCTTAAAGATTTTGATAGAAAAACAGACATTTGAGGTGAGCAGATCTAGAGTGTCGCTGGTGTTGAGAGTGCTCCATACAGAAGCTGCTTTCCACCTAATCTTGAGAACTACCCAGAGTTCTCTGCTTCTTTTTTGCATAATTTATTCGTCACTCTATGCCTGAAAGGGTATTTCATTGACTTATACTGGGTGCTACCTTGTGTCTGGACAAAGCTATACCTCTCTGAAGAGCTCTAATTAGAGTGAAACACTGTGTCAGGGGTTGCTTTTACTCATTTCAGGTTGGCTTGATTGGTATTTTACCTATTCAAAGCTGTAATACTGTGCCTGGAGTGGTAATTGGCTTTTGTCATTTTATAGCTCGGCAAGGACAGCACTGTGCTAGTCCTATGCTTAAAGACTTTGTTGTACAAATGACAAAAGACTTTGTCCTTTTCTATCTCGGCGTGGTTGGCACTGTGCTAATTCTATGCTTAAAGATTTTGATAGAAAAACAGACATTTGAGGTGAGCAGATCTAGAGTGTCGCTGATGTTGAGAGTGCTCCATACAGGAGCTGCTTTCGACCTAAACTTGAGAACTACCCAGAGTTCTCTGCTTCTTTTTTGCATACTTTATTCCTCACTCTATGCCTGAAAGGGTATTTCATTGACTTATACTGGGTGCTCCCTTGTGTCGGGACAAAGCTATACCTCTCTGAAGAGCTCTAATTAGAGCGAAACACTGTGTCAGGGGTTGCTTTTACTCATTTCAGGTTGGCTTGATTGGTATTTTACCCATTCAAAGCTGTACTACTGTGCCTGGAGTGGTAATTTGCTTTTGTCATTTTACAGATCGGCAAGGGCAGCACTGTGCTAGTCCTATGCTTAAAGACTTTGCTGTACAAATGGCAAAAGACTTGTCCTTTTCTATCTCGGCGTGGATGGCACTGTGCTAATCCTATGCTTAAAGATTTTGATAGAAAAACAGACATTTGAGGTGAGCAGATCGAGAGTGTCGCTGGTGTTGAGAGTGCTCCATACAGAAGCTGCTTTCCGCCTAATCTTGAGAACTACCCAGAGTTCTCTGCTTCTTTTTTGCATAATTTATTCGTCATTCTATGCCTGAAAGGGTATTTCATTGACTTATACTGGGTGCTACCTTGTGTCTGGACAAAGCTATACCTCTCTGAAGAGCTCTAATTAGAGCGAAACACTGTGTCAGGGGTTGCTTTTACTCATTTCAGGTTGGCTTGATTGGTATTTTACCAATTCAAAGCTGTAATACTGTGTCTGGAGTGGTAATTGGCTTTTGTCAATTTACAGCTCGGCAAAGACAGCACTGTGCTAGTCCTATGCTTAAAGACTTTGCTGTACAAATGGCAAAAGACTTTGTCCTTTTCTATCTCGGCGTGGTTGGCACTGTGCTAATCCTATGCTTAAAGGTTTTGATAGAAAAACAGATATTTGAGGTGAGCAGATCTAGAGTGTCGCTGGTGTTGAGAGTGCTCCATACAGGATCTGCTTCCCACCTAAACTTGAAAACTACCCAGAGTTCTCTGCTTCTTTTTTGCATAATTCATTCGTCACTCTATGCCTGAAAGGGTATTTCTTTGACTTATACTGGGTGCTCCCTTGTGTTTGGACAAAGCTATACCTCTCTGAAGAGCTCTAATTAGAGTGAAACACTGTGTCAGGGGTTGCTTTTACTCACTTCAGGTTGGCTTGATTGGTATTTTACCTATTCAAAGCTGTAATACTGTGCCTGGAGTGGTAATTGGCTTTTGTCATTTTACAGCTCGGCAAGGACAGCACTGTGCTAGTCCTATGCTTAAAGACTTTGCTGTACAAATGGCAAAAGACTTTGACCTTTTCTATTTCGGTGTAGTGGGCACTGTGCTAATCCTATGCTTATAGATTTTGATAGAAAAACAGACATTTGAGGTGAGCAGATCTAGAGTGTCGCTGGTGTTGAGAGTGCTCCATACAGGAGCTGCTTTCCACCTAAACTTGAGAACTACCCAGAGTTCTCTGCTTCTTTTTTGCATAATTTATTCGTCACTCTATGCCTGAAAGGGTATTTCATTGACTTATACTGGGTGCTCCCTTGTGTCTGGACAAAGCTATACCTCTCTGAAGAGCTCTAATTAGAGTGAAACACTGTGTCAGGAGTTGCTTTTACTCATTTCAGGTTGGCTTGATTGGTATTTTACCAATTCAAAGCTGTAATACTGTGTCTGGAGTGGTAATTGGCTTTTGTCAATTTACAGCTCAGCAAGGACAGCACTGTGCTAGTCCTATGCTTAAAGACTTTGCTGTACAAATGGCAAAAGACTTTGTTCTTTTCTATCTCGGCGTGGTTGGCACTGTGCTAATCCTATGCTTAAAGATTTTGATAGAAAAACAGACATTTGAGGTGAGCAGATCTAGAGTGTCGCTGGTGTTGAGAGTGCTCCATACCGGAGCTGCTTTCGACCTAAACTTGAGAACTTCCCAGAGTTCTCTGCTTCTTTTTTGCATAATTTATTCGTCACTCTATGCCTGAAAGGGTATTTCTTTGACTTATACTGGGTGCTCCCTTGTGTCTGTTCAAAGCTATACCTCTCTGAAGAGCTCTAATTAGAGCGAACAACTTTGTCAGGGGTTGCTTTTACTCATTTCAGGTTGGCTTGATTGGTATTTTACCAATTCAAAGATGTAATACTGTGCCTGGAGTTGTAATTGGCTTTTGTCATTTTACAGCTCGGCAAGGACAGCATTGTGCTAGTCCTATGCTTAAAGACTTTGCTGTACAAATGGCAAAAGACTTTTTCCTTTTCTATCTCGGCGTGGATGGCACTGAGCTAATCCAATGCTTAAAGATTTTGGTAGAAAAACCGACATTTGATGTGAGCAGATCTAGAGTGTCGCTGATGTTGAGAGTGCTCCATACAGGAGCTGCTTTCAACCTAAACTTGAGAACTACCCAGAGTTCTCTGCTTCTTTTTTGCATAATTTATTCGTCACTCTATGCCTGAAAGGGTATTTCATTGACTTATACTGGGTGCTCCCTTGTGTCTGGACAAAGCTATACCTCTCTGAAGAGCTCTAATTAGAGTGAAACACTGTGTCAGGGGTTGCTTTTACTCATTTCAGGTTGGCTTGTTTGGTATTTTACCAATTCAAAGATGTAATACTGTGCCTGGAGTGGTAATTGGCTTTTGTCATTTTACAGCTCGGCAAGGACAGCACTGTGCTAATCCTATGCTTAAAGACTTTGCTGTACAAATGGCAAAAGACTTTGTCCTTTTCTATCTCAGCGTGGATGGCACTGTGCTAATCCTATGCTTAAAGATTTTGATAGAAAAACAGACATTTGAGGTGAGCAGATCTAGAGTGTCGCTGGTGTTGAGAGTGCTCCATACAGAAGCTGATTTCAACCTAATCTTGAGAACTACCCAGAGTTCTCTGCTTCTTTTTTGCATAATTTATTCGTCACTCTATGCCTGAAAGGGTATTTCATTGACTTATACTGCGTGCTCCCTTGTGTCTGGACAAAGCAATACCTCTCTGAAGAGCTCTAATTAGAGCGAAACACTGTGTCAGGGGTTGCTTTTACTCATTTCAGGTTGGCTTGATTGGTATTTTACCAATTCAAAGCTGTAATACTGTGTCTGGAGTGGTAATTGGCTTTTGTCAATTTACAGCTCGGCAAAGACAGCACTGTGCTAGTCCTATGCTTAAAGACTTGGCTGTACAAATGGCAAAAGACTTTGTCCTTTTCTATCTTGGCGTGGTTGGCACTGTGCTAATCCTATGCTTAAAGGTTTTGATAGAAAAACAGACATTTGAGGTGAGCAGATCTAGAGTGTCGCTGGTGTTGAGAGTGCTCCATACAGGATCTGCTTTCCACCTAAACTTGAAAACTACCCAGAGTTCTCTGCTTCTTTTTTGCATAATTCATTCGTCACTCTATGCCTGAAAGGGTATTTCTTTGACTTATACTGGGTGCTCTCTTGTGTTTGGACAAAGCTATACCTCTCTGAAGAGCTCTAATTAGAGCGAAACACTTTGTCAGGGGTTGCTTTTACTCATTTCAGGTTGGCTTGATTGGTATTTTATCAATTCAAAGCTGTAATACTGTGCCTGGAGTGATAATTGGCTTTTGTCATTTTTACAGCTCGGCAAGGACAGCATTGTGCTAGTCCTATGCCTAAAGACTTTGCTGTACAAATGACAAAAGACTTTGTCCTTTTCTATCTCGGCGTGGATGGCACTGAGCTAATCCTATGCTTACAGATTTTGATAGAAAAAAAGACATTTGAGGTGAGCAGATCTAGAGTGTCGCTGGTGTTGAGAGTGCTCCATACAGGAGCTGATTTCCACCTAAACTTGAGAACTACCCAGAGTTCTCTGCTTCTTTTTTGCATAATTTATTTGTCACTCTATGCCTGAAAGGGTATTTCATTGACTTATACTGGGTGCTCCCTTGTGTCTGGACAAAGCTATACCTCTCTGAAGAGCTCTAATTAGAGCGAAACACTGTGTCAGGGGTTGCCTTTACTCATTTCAGGTTGGCTTGATTGGTATTTTACCAATTCAAAGCTGTAATACTGTGTCTGGAGTGGTAATTGGCTTTTGTCAATTTACAGCTCGGCAAGGACAGCACTGTGCTAGTTCTATGCTTAAAGGCTTTGCTGTACAAATGGCAAAAGACTTTGTTCTTTTCTATCTCGGCGTGGTTGGCACTGTGCTAATCCTATGCTTAAAGATTTTGATAGAAAAACAGACATTTGTGGTGAGCAGATCTAGAGTGGCGCTGGTGTTGAGAGTGCTCCATACAGGAGCTGCTTTCCACCTAAACTTGAGAACTACCCAGAGTTCTCCTCTTCTTTTTTGCATAATTTATTCGTCACTCTATGCCTGAAAGGGTATTTCTTTGACTTATACTGGGTGCTCCCTTGTGTCTGGACAAAGCTATACCTCTCTGAAGAGCTCTAATTAGAGCGAACCACTTTGTCAGGGGTTGCTTTTACTCATTTCAGTTTGGCTTGATTGGTATTTTACCAATTCAAAGCTGTAATACTGTGCCTGGAGTGGTAATTGGCTTTTGTCATTTTACAGCTCGGCAAGGACAGCATTGTGCTAGTCCTATGCTTAAAGACTTTGCTGTACAAATGGCAAAAGACTTTGTCCTTTTCTATCTCGGCGTGGATGGCACTGAGCTAATTCAATGCTTGAAGATTTTGGTAGAAAAACCGACATTTGAGGTGAGCAGATCTAGAGTGTCGCTGATGTTGAGAGTGCTCCATACAGGAGCTGCTTTAGACCTAAACTTGAGAACTACCCAGAGTTCTCTGCTTCTTTTTTGCATAATTTATTCGTCACTCTATGCCTGAAAGGGTATTTCATTGACTTATACTGGGTGCTCCCTTGTGTCTGGACAAAGCTATACCTCTCTGAAGAGCTCTAGTTAGAGCGAAACACTGTGTCAGGGGTTGCTTTTACTCATTTCAGGTTGGCTTGATTGGTATTTTACCCATTCAAAGCTGTAATACTGTGCCTGGAGTGGTAATTGGCTTTTGTCTATTTACGGATCGGCAAGGACAGCACTGTGCTAGTCCTATGCTTAAAGACTTTGCTGTACAAATGGCAAAAGACTTTGTCCTTTTCTATCTCGGCGTGGTTGGCACTGTGCTAATCCTATGCTTAAATATTTTGATAGAAAAACAGACATTTGAGGTGAGCAGATCTAGAGTGTCGCTGGTGTTGAGAGTGCTCCATACAGGAGCTGCTTTCCACCTAAACCTGAGAACTACCAAGAGTTCTCTGCTTCTTTTTTGCATAATTTATTCGTCACTCTATGCCTGAAAGGGTATTTCTTTAACTTATACTGGGTGCTCCCTTGTGTCTGGACAAAGCTATACCTCTCTGAAGAGCTCTAATTAGAGTGAAACACTGTGTCAGGGGTTGCTTTTCCTCATTTCAGGTTGGCTTCTTTGGTATTTTACCAATTCAAAGATGTAATACTGTGCCTGGAGTGGTAATTGGCTTTTGTCATTTTACAGCTCGGCAAGGACAGCACTGTGCTAATCCTATGCTTAAAGACTTTGCTGTACAAATGGCAAAAGACTTTGTCCTTTTCTATCTCGGCGTGGATGGCACTGTGCTAATCCTATGCTTAAAGATTTTGATAGAAAAACAGACATTTGAGGTGAGCAGATCTAGAGTGTCGCTGATGTTGAGAGTGCTCCATACAGAATCTGCTTTCCACCTAATCTAGAGAACTACCCAGAGTTCTCTGCTTCTTTTTTGCATAATTTATTCGTCACTCTATGCCTGAAAGGGTATTTCATTGACTTATACTGGGTGCTCCCTTGTGTCTGGACAAAGCTATACCTCTCTGAAGAGCTTTAATTAGAGCGAAACACTGTGTCAGGGGTTGCTTTTACTCATTTCAGGTTGGCTTGATTGGTATTTTACCAATTCAAAGCTGTAATACTGTGTCTGGAGTGGTAATTGGCTTTTGTCAATTTACAGCTCGGCAAAGACAGCACTGTGCTAGTCCTATGCTTAAAGACTTTGCTGTACAAATGGCAAAAGACTTTGTCCTTTTCTATCTCGGCGTGGTTGGCACTGTGCTAATCCTATGCTTAAAGGTTTTGATAGAAAAACAGACATTTGAGGTGAGCAGATCTAGAGTGTCGCTGGTGTTGAGAGTGCTCCATACAGGATCTGCTTTCCACCTAAACTTGAAAACTACCCAGAGTTCTCTGCTTCTTTTTTGCATAATTCATTCGTCACTCTATGCCTGAAAGGGTATTTCTTTGACTTATACTGGGTGCTCCCTTGTGTTTGGACAAAGCTATACCTCTCTGAAGAGCTCTAATTAGAGCGAACCACTTTGTCAGGGGTTGCTTTTACTCATTTCAGTTTGGCTTGATTGGTATTTTACCAATTCAAAGCTGTAATACTGTGCCTGGAGTGGTAATTAGCTTTTGTCATTTTACAGCTCGGCAAGGACAGCATTGTGCTAGTCCTATGCTTAAAGACTTTGCTGTACAAATGGCAAAAGACTTTGTGCTTTTCTATCTCGGCGTGGATGGCACTGAGCTAATCCAATGCTTGAAGATTTTGGTAGAAAAACCGACATTTGAGGTGAGCAGATCTAGAGTGTCGCTGATGTTGAGAGTGCTCCATACAGGAGCTGCTTTCGACCTAAACTTGAGAACTACCCAGAGTTCTCTGCTTCTTTTTTGCATACTTTATTCCTCACTCTATGCCTGAAAGGGTATTTCATTGACTTATACTGGGTGCTCCCTTGTGTCGGGACAAAGCTATACCTCTCTGAAGAGCTCTAATTAAAGCGAAACACTGTGTCAGGGGTTGCTTTTACTCATTTCAGGTTGGCTTGATTGGTATTTTACCCATTCAAAGCTGTACTACTGTGCCTGGAGTGGTAATTTGCTTTTGTCATTTTACAGATCGGCAAGGGCAGCACTGTGCTAGTCCTATGCTTAAAGACTTTGCTGTACAAATGGCAAAAGACTTGTCCTTTTCTATCTCGGCGTGGATGGCACTGTGCTAATCCTATGCTTAAAGATTTTGATAGAAAAACAGACATTTGAGGTGAGCAGATCGAGAGTGTCGCTGGTGTTGAGAGTGCTCCATACAGAAGCTGCTTTCTGCCTAATCTTGAGAACTACCCAGAGTTCTCTGCTTCTTTTTTGCATAATTTATTCGTCACTCTATGCCTGAAAGGGTATTTCATTGACTTATACTGGGTGCTCCCTTGTGTCTGGACAAAGCTATACCTCTCTGAAGAGCTCTAGTTAGAGCGAAACACTGTGTCAGGGGTTGCTTTTACTCATTTCAGGTTGGCTTGATTGGTATTTTACCAATTCAAAGCTGTAATACTGTGTCTGGAGTGGTAATTGGCTTTTGTCAATTTACAGCTCGGCAAAGACAGCACTGTGCTAGTCCTATGCTTAAAGACTTTGCTGTACAAATGGCAAAAGACTTTGTCCTTTTCTATCTCGGCGTGGTTGGCACTGTGCTAATCCTATACTTGAAGGTTTTGATAGAAAAACAGACATTTGAGGTGAGCAGATCTAGAGTGTCGCTGGTGTTGAGAGTGCTCCATACAGGATCTGCTTTCCACCTAATCTTGAAAACTACCCAGAGTTCTCTGCTTCTTTTTTGCATAATTCATTCGTCACTCTATGCCTGAAAGGGTATTTTTTTTTACTTATACTGGGTGCTCCCTTGTGTTTGGACAAAGCTATACCTCTCTGAAGAGCTCTAATTAGAGCGAAACACTGTGTCAGGGGTTGCTTTTACTCATTTCAGGTTGGCTTGATTGGTATTTTACCAATTCAAAGCTGTAATACTGTGTCTGGAGTGGTAATTGGCTTTTGTCAATTTACAGCTCGGCAAGGACAGCACTGTGCTAGTCCTATGCTTAAAGACTTTGCTGTACAAATGGCAAAAGACTTTGTTCTTTTCTATCTCGGCGTGGTTGGCACTGTGCTAATCCTATGCTTAAAGATTTTGATAGAAAAACAGACATTTGAGATGAGCAGATCTAGAGTGTCGCTGGTGTTGAGAGGGCTCCATACAGGAGCTGCTTTCCACCTAAACTTGAGAACTACCCAGAGTTCTCTGCTTCTTTTTGGCATAATTTATTCGTCACTCTATGCCTGAAAGGGTATTTCTTTGACTTATACTGGGTGCTCCCTTGTGTCTGGACAAAGCTTTACCTCTCTGAAGAGCTCTAATTAGAACGAAACACTGTGTCAGGGGTTGCTTTTACTCATTTCAGGTTGGCTTGATTGGTATTTTACCCATTCAAAGCTGTAATACTGTGCCTGGAGTGGTAATTGGCTTTTGTCATTTTACAGATCGGCAAGGACAGCACTGTGCTAGTCCTATACTTAAAGACTTTGCTGTACAAATGGCAAAAGACTTGTCCTTTTCTATCTCGGCGTGGATGGCACTGTGCTAATCGTATGCTTAAAGATTTTGATAGAAAAACAGACATTTGAGGTGAGCAGATCTAGAGTGTCGCTGGTGTTGAGAGTGCTCCATACAGAAGCTGCTTTCCACCTAATCTTGAGAACTACCCAGAGTTCTCTGCTTCTTTTTTGCATAATTTATTCGTCACTCTATGCCTGAAAGGGTATTTCTTTGACTTATACTGGGTGCTCTCTTGTGTTTGGACAAAGCTATACCTCTCTGAAGAGCTCTAATTAGAGCGAAACACTTTGTCAGGGGTTGCTTTTACTCATTTCAGGTTGGCTTGATTGGTATTTTACCAATTCAAAGCTGTAATACTGTGCCTGGAGTGATAATTGGCTTTTGTCATTTTTACAGCTCGGCAAGGACAGCATTGTGCTAGTCCTATGCCTAAAGACTTTGCTGTACAAATGGCAAAAGACTTTGTCCTTTTCTATCTCGGCGTGGATGGCACTGAGCTAATCCTATGCTTACAGATTTTGATAGAAAAACAGACATTTGAGGTGAGCAGATCTAGAGTGTCGCTGGTGTTGAGAGTGCTCCATACAGGAGCTGATTTCCACCTAAACTTGAGAACTACCCAGAGTTCTCTGCTTCTTTTTTGCATAATTTATTTGTCACTCTATGCCTGAAAGGGTATTTCATTGACTTATACTGGGTGCTCCCTTGTGTCTGGACAAAGCTATACCTCTCTGAAGAGCTCTAATTAGAGCGAAACACTGTGTCAGGGGTTGCTTTTACTCATTTCAGGTTGGCTTGATTGGTATTTTACCAATTCAAAGCTGTAATACTGTGTCTGGAGTGGTAATTGGCATTTGTCAATTTACAGCTCGGCAAGGACAGCACTGTGCTAGTCCTATGCTTAAAGACTTTGCTGTACAAATGCCAAAAGACTTTGTTCTTTTCTATCTCGGCGTGGTTGGCACTGTGCTAATCCTATGCTTAAAGATTTTGATAGAAAAACAGACATTTGTGGTGAGCAGATCTAGAGTGGCGCTGGTGTTGAGAGTGCTCCATACAGGAGCTGCTTTCCACCTAAACTTGAGAACTACCCAGAGTTCTCCTCTTCTTTTTTGCATAATTTATTCGTCACTCTATGCCTGAAAGGGTATTTCTTTGACTTATACTGGGTGCTCCCTTGTGTCTGGACAAAGCTATACCTCTCTGAAGAGCTCTAATTAGAGCGAACCACTTTGTCAGGGGTTGCTTTTACTCATTTCAGTTTGGCTTGATTGGTATTTTACCAATTCAAAGCTGTAATACTGTGCCTGGAGTGGTAATTGGCTTTTGTCATTTTACAGCTCGACAAGGACAGCATTGTGCTAGTCCTATGCTTAAAGACTTTGCTGTACAAATGGCAAAAGACTTTGTCCTTTTCTATCTCGGCGTGGATGGCACTGAGCTAATCCAATGCTTGAAGATTTTGGTAGAAAAACCGACATTTGAGGTGAGCAGATCTAGAGTGTCGCTGATGTTGAGAGTGCTCCATACAGGAGCTGCTTTAGACCTAAACTTGAGAACTACCCAGAGTTCTCTGCTTCTTTTTTGCATAATTTATTCGTCACTCTATGCCTGAAAGGGTATTTCATTGACTTATACTGGGTGCTCCCTTGTGTCTGGACAAAGCTATACCTCTCTGAAGAGCTCTAGTTAGAGCGAAACACTGTGTCAGGGGTTGCTTTTACTCATTTCAGGTTGGCTTGATTGGTATTTTACCCATTCAAAGCTGTAATACTGTGCCCGGAGTGGTAATTGGCTTTTGTCTATTTACGGATCGGCAAGGACAGCACTGTGCTAGTCCTATGCTTAAAGACTTTGCTGTACAAATGGCAAAAGACTTCGTCCTTTTCTATCTCGGCGTGGTTGGCACTGTGCTAATCCTATGCTTAAATAATTTGCTAGAAAACAGACATTTGAGGTGAGCAGATCTAGAGTGTCGCTGGTGTTGAGAGTGCTCCATACAGGAGCTGCTTTCCACCTAAACCTGAGAACTACCCAGAGTTCTCTGCTTCTTTTTTGCATAATTTATTCGTCACTCTATGCCTGAAAGGGTATTTCTTTGACTTATACTGGGTGCTCCCTTGTGTCTGGACAAAGCTATACCTCTCTGAAGAGCTCTAATTAGAGTGAAACACTGTGTCAGGGGTTGCTTTTCCTCATTTCAGGTTGGCTTGTTTGGTATTTTACCAATTCAAAGATGTAATACTGTGCCTGGAGTGGTAATTGGCTTTTGTCATTTTACAGCTCGGCAAGGACAGCACTGTGCTAATCCTATGCTTAAAGACTTTGCTGTACAAATGGCAAAAGACTTTGTCCTTTTCTATCTCGGCGTGGATGGCACTGTGCTAATCCTATGCTTAAAGATTTTGATAGAAAAACAGACATTTGAGGTGAGCAGATCTAGAGTGTCGCTGATGTTGAGAGTGCTCCATACAGAAGCTGCTTTCCACCTAATCTTGAGAACTACCCAGAGTTCTCTGCTTCTTTTTTGCATAATTTATTCGTCACTCTATGCCTGAAAGGGTATTTCATTGACTTATACTGGGTGCTCCCTTATGTCTGGACAAAGCTATACCTCTCTGAAGAGCTCTAATTAGAGCGAAACACTGTGTCAGGGGTTGCTTTTACTCATTTCAGGTTGGCTTGATTGGTATTTTACCAATTCAAAGCTGTAATACTGTGTCTGGAGTGGTAATTGGCTTTTGTCAATTTACAGCTCGGCAAAGACAGCACTGTGCTAGTCCTATGCTTAAAGACTTTGCTGTACAAATGGCAAAAGACTTTGTCCTTTTCTATCTCGGCGTGGTTGGCACTGTGCTAATCCTATGCTTAAAGGTTTTGATAGAAAAACAGACATTTGAGGTGAGCAGATCTAGAGTGTCGCTGGTGTTGAGAGTGCTCCATACAGGATCTGCTTTCCACCTAAACTTGAAAACTACCCAGAGTTCTCTGCTTCTTTTTTGCATAATTCATTCGTCACTCTATGCCTGAAAGGGTATTTCTTTGACTTATACTGGGTGCTCCCTTGTGTTTGGACAAAGCTATACCTCTCTGAAGAGCTCTAATTAGAGCGAACCACTTTGTCAGGGGTTGCTTTTACTCATTTCAGTTTGGCTTGATTGGTATTTTACCAATTCAAAGCTGTAATACTGTGCCTGGAGTGGTAATTAGCTTTTGTCATTTTACAGGTCGGCAAGGACAGCATTGTGCTAGTCCTATGCTTAAAGACTTTGCTGTACAAATGGCAAAAGACTTTGTGCTTTTCTATCTCGGCGTGGATGGCACTGAGCTAATCCAATGCTTGAAGATTTTGGTAGAAAAAACGACATTTGAGGTGAGCAGATCTAGAGTGTCGCTGATGTTGAGAGTGCTCCATACAGGAGCTGCTTTAGACCTAAACTTGAGAACTACCCAGAGTTCTCTGCTTCTTTTTTGCATAATTTATTCGTCACTCTATGCCTGAAAGGGTATTTCATTGACTTATACTGGGTGCTCCCTTGTGTCTGGACAAAGCTATACCTCTCTGAAGAGCTCTAATTAGAGTGAAACACTGTGTCAGGGGTTGCTTTTACTCATTTCAGGTTGGCTTGATTGGTATTTTACCTATTCAAAGCTGTAATACTGTGCCTGGAGTGGTAATTGGCTTTTGTCATTTTACAGCTCGGCAAGGACAGCACTGTGCTAGTCCTATGCTTAAAGACTTTGTTGTACAAATGGCAAAAGACTTTGTCCTTTTCTATCTCGGCGTGGTTGGCACTGTGCTAATTCTATGCTTAAAGATTTTGATAGAAAAACAGACATTTGAGGTGAGCAGATCTAGAGTGTCGCTGATGTTGAGAGTGCTCCATACAGGAGCTGCTTTCGACCTAAACTTGAGAACTACCCAGAGTTCTCTGCTTCTTTTTTGCATACTTTATTCCTCACTCTATGCCTGAAAGGGTATTTCATTGACTTATACTGGGTGCTCCCTTGTGTTGGGACAAAGCTATACCTCTCTGAAGAGCTCTAATTAGAGCGAAACACTGTGTCAGGGGTTGCTTTTACTCATTTCAGGTTGGCTTGATTGGTATTTTACCCATTCAAAGCTGTACTACTGTGCCTGGAGTGGTAATTTGCTTTTGTCATTTTACAGATCGGCAAGGGCAGCACTGTGCTAGTCCTATGCTTAAAGACTTTGCTGTACAAATGGCAAAAGACTTGTCCTTTTCTATCTCGGCGTGGATGGCACTGTGCTAATCCTATGCTTAAAGATTTTGATAGAAAAACAGACATTTGAGGTGAGCAGATCGAGAGTGTCGCTGGTGTTGAGAGTGCTCCATACAGAAGCTGCTTTCCGCCTAATCTTGAGAACTACCCAGAGTTCTCTGCTTCTTTTTTGCATAATTTATTCGTCACTCTATGCCTGAAAGGGTATTTCATTGACTTATACTGGGTTCTCCCTTGTGTCTGGACAAAGCTATACCTCTCTGAAGAGCTCTAGTTAGAGCGAAACACTGTGTCAGGGGTTGCTTTTACTCATTTCAGGTTGGCTTGATTGGTATTTTACCCATTCAAAGCTGTAATACTGTGTCTGGAGTGGTAATTGGCTTTTGTCTATTTACAGATCGGCAAGGACAGCACTGTGCTAGTCCTACGCTTAAAGACTTTGCTGTACAAATGGCAAAAGACTTTGTCCTTTTCTATCTCGGCGTGGTTGGCACTGTGCTAATCCTATGCTTAAATATTTTGATAGAAAAACAGACATTTGAGGTGAGCAGATCAAGAGTGTCGCTGGTGTTGAGAGTGCTCCATACAGGAGCTGCTTTCCACCTAAACCTGAGAACTACCCAGAGTTCTCTGCTTCTTTTTTGCATAATTTATTCGTCACTCTATGCCTGAAAGGGTATTTCTTTGACTTATACTGGGTGCTCCCTTGTGTCTGGACAAAGCTATACCTCTCTGAAGAGCTATATTTAGAGTGAAACACTGTGTCAGGGGTTGCTTTTCCTCATTTCAGGTTGGCTTGTTTGGTATTTTACCAATTCAAAGATGTAATACTGTGCCTGGAGTGGTAATTGGCTTTTGTCATTTTACAGCTCGGCAAGGACAGCACTGTGCTAATCATATGCTTAAAGACCTTGCTGTACAAATGGCAAAAGACTTTGTCCTTTTCTATCTCGGCGTGGATGGCACTGTGCTAATCCTATGCTTAAAGATTTTGATAGAAAAACAGACATTTGAGGTGAGCAGATCTAGAGTGTCGCTGGTGTTGAGAGTGCTCCATACAGAAGCTGCTTTCCACCTAATCTTGAGAACTACCCAGAGTTCTCTGCTTCTTTTTTGCATAATTTATTCGTCACTCTATGCCTGAAAGGGTATTTCATTGACTTATAGTGGGTGCTACCTTGTGTCTGGACAAAGCTATACCTCTCTGAAGTGCTCTAATTAGAGTGAAACACTGTGTCAGGGGTTGCTTTTACTCATTTCAGGTTGGCTTGATTGGTATTTTACCTATTCAAAGCTGTAATACTGTGCCTGGAGTGGTAATTGGCTTTTGTCATTTTATAGCTCGGCAAGGACAGCACTGTGCTAGTCCTATGCTTAAAGACTTTGTTGTACAAATGACAAAAGACTTTGTCCTTTTCTATCTCGGCGTGGTTGGCACTGTGCTAATTCTATGCTTAAAGATTTTGATAGAAAAACAGATATTTGAGGTGAGCAGATCTAGAGTGTCGCTGATGTTGAGAGTGCTCCATACAGGAGCTGCTTTCGACCTAAACTTGAGAACTACCCAGAGTTCTCTGCTTCTTTTTTGCATACTTTATTCCTCACTCTATGCCTGAAAGGGTATTTCATTGACTTATACTGGGTGCTCCCTTGTGTCGGGACAAAGCTATACCTCTCTGAAGAGCTCTAATTAGAGCGAAACACTGTGTCAGGGGTTGCTTTTACTCATTTCAGGTTGGCTTGATTGGTATTTTACCCATTCAAAGCTGTACTACTGTGCCTGGAGTGGTAATTTGCTTTTGTCATTTTACAGATCGGCAAGGGCAGCACTGTGCTAGTCCTATGCTTAAAGACTTTGCTGTACAAATGGCAAAAGACTTGTCCTTTTCTATCTCGGCGTGGATGGCACTGTGCTAATCCTATGCTTAAAGATTTTGATAGAAAAACAGACATTTGAGGTGAGCAGATCGAGAGTGTCGCTGGTGTTGAGAGTGCTCCATACAGAAGCTGCTTTCCGCCTAATCTTGAGAACTACCCAGAGTTCTCTGCTTCTTTTTTGCATAATTTATTCGTCATTCTATGCCTGAAAGGGTAGTTCATTGACTTATACTGGGTGCTCCCTTGTGTCTGGACAAAGCTATACCTCTCTGAAGAGCTCTAGTTAGAGCGAAACACTGTGTCAGGGGTTGCTTTTACTCATTTCAGGTTGGCTTGATTGGTGTTTTACCCATTCAAAGCTGTAATACTGTGCCTGGAGTGGTAATTGGCTTTTGTCTATTTACAGATCGGCAAGGACAGCACTGTGCTAGTCCTACGCTTAAAGACTTTGCTGTACAAATGGCAAAAGACTTTGTCCTTTTCTATCTCGGCGTGGTTGGCACTGTGCTAATCCTATGCTTAAATATTTTGATAGAAAAACAGACATTTGAGGTGAGCAGATCTAGAGTGTCGCTGGTGTTGAGAGGGCTCCATACAGGAGCTGCTTTCCACCTAAACCTGAGAACTACCCAGAGTTCTCTGCTTCTTTTTTGCATAATTTATTCGTCACTTTATGCCTGAAAGGGTATTTCTTTGACTTATACTGGGTGCTCCCTTGTGTCTGGACAAAGCTATACCTCTCTGAAGAGCTCTATTTAGAGTGAAACACTGTGTCAGGGGTTGCTTTTCCTCATTTCAGGTTGGCTTGTTTGGTATTTTACCAATTCAAAGATGTAATACTGTGCCTGGAGTGGTAATTGGCTTTTGTCATTTTACAGCTCGGCAAGGACAGCACTGTGCTAATCCTATGCTTAAAGACCTTGCTGTACAAATGGCAAAAGACTTTGTCCTTTTCTATCTCGGCGTGGATGGCACTGTGCTAATCCTATGCTTAAAGATTTTGATAGAAAAACAGACATTTGAGGTGAGCAGATCTAGAGTGTCGCTGGTGTTGAGAGTGCTCCATACAGAAGCTGCTTTCCACCTAATCTTGAGAACTACCCAGAGTTCTCTGCTTCTTTTTTGCATAATTTATTCGTCACTCTATGCCTGAAAGGGTATTTCATTGACTTATACTGGGTGCTACCTTGTGTCTGGACAAAGCTATACCTCTCTGAAGAGCTCTAATTAGAGCGAAACACTGTGTCAGGGGTTGCTTTTACTCATTTCAGGTTGGCTTGATTGGTATTTTACCAATTCAAAGCTGTAATACTGTGTCTGGAGTGGTAATTGGCTTTTGTCAATTTACAGCTCGGCAAAGACAGCACTGTGCTAGTCCTATGCTTAAAGACTTTGCTGTACAAATGGCAAAAGACTTTGTCCTTTTCTATCTCGGCGTGGTTGGCACTGTGCTAATCCTATGCTTAAAGGTTTTGATAGAAAAACAGATATTTGAGGTGAGCAGATCTAGAGTGTCGCTGGTGTTGAGAGTGCTCCATACAGGATCTGCTTCCCACCTAAACTTGAAAACTACCCAGAGTTCTCTGCTTCTTTTTTGCATAATTCATTCGTCACTCTATGCCTGAAAGGGTATTTCTTTGACTTATACTGGGTGCTCCCTTGTGTTTGGACAAAGCTATACCTCTCTGAAGAGCTCTAATTAGAGTGAAACACTGTGTCAGGGGTTGCTTTTACTCACTTCAGGTTGGCTTGATTGGTATTTTACCTATTCAAAGCTGTAATACTGTGCCTGGAGTGGTAATTGGCTTTTGTCATTTTACAGCTCGGCAAGGACAGCACTGTGCTAGTCCTATGCTTAAAGACTTTGCTGTACAAATGGCAAAAGACTTTGACCTTTTCTATTTCGGTGTAGTGGGCACTGTGCTAATCCTATGCTTACAGATTTTGATAGAAAAACAGACATTTGAGGTGAGCAGATCTAGAGTGTCGCTGGTGTTGAGAGTGCTCCATACAGGAGCTGCTTTCCACCTGAACTTGAGAACTACCCAGAGTTCTCTGCTTCTTTTTTGCATAATTTATTCGTCACTCTATGCCTGAAAGGGTATTTCATTGACTTATACTGGGTGCTCCCTTGTGTCTGGACAAAGCTATACCTCTCTGAAGAGCTCTAATTAGAGCGAAACACTGTGTCAGGAGTTGCTTTTACTCATTTCAGGTTGGCTTGATTGGTATTTTACCAATTCAAAGCTGTAATACTGTGTCTGGAGTGGTAATTGGCTTTTGTCAATTTACAGCTCAGCAAGGACAGCACTGTGCTAGTCCTATGCTTAAAGACTTTGCTGTACAAATGGCAAAAGACTTTGTTCTTTTCTATCTCGGCGTGGTTGGCACTGTGCTAATCCTATGCTTAAAGATTTTGATAGAAAAACAGACATTTGAGGTGAGCAGATCTAGAGTGTCGCTGGTGTTGAGAGTGCTCCATACCGGAGCTGCTTTCGACCTAAACTTGAGAACTTCCCAGAGTTCTCTGCTTCTTTTTTGCATAATTTATTCGTCACTCTATGCCTGAAAGGGTATTTCTTTGACTTATACTGGGTGCTCCCTTGTGTCTGGACAAAGCTATACCTCTCTGAAGAGCTCTAATTAGAGCGAACAACTTTGTCAGGGGTTGCTTTTACTCATTTCAGGTTGGCTTGATTGGTATTTTACCAATTCAAAGATGTAATACTGTGCCTGGAGTTGTAATTGGCTTTTGTCATTTTACAGCTCGGCAAGGACAGCATTGTGCTAGTCCTATGCTTAAAGACTTTGCTGTACAAATGGCAAAAGACTTTTTCCTTTTCTATCTCGGCGTGGATGGCACTGAGCTAATCCAATGCTTAAAGATTTTGGTAGAAAAACCGACATTTGATGTGAGCAGATCTAGAGTGTCGCTGATGTTGAGAGTGCTCCATACAGGAGCTGCTTTCAACCTAAACTTGAGAACTACCCAGAGTTCTCTGCTTCTTTTTTGCATAATTTATTCGTCACTCTATGCCTGAAAGGGTATTTCATTGACTTATACTGGGTGCTCCCTTGTGTCTGGACAAAGCTATACCTCTCTGAAGAGCTCTAGTTAGAGCGAAACACTGTGTCAGGGGTTGCTTTTACTCATTTCAGGTTGGCTTGATTGGTATTTTACCCATTCAAAGCTGTAATACTGTGCCCGGAGTGGTAATTGGCTTTTGTCTATTTACGGATCGGCAAGGACAGCACTGTGCTAGTCCTATGCTTAAAGACTTTGCTGTACAAATGGCAAAAGACTTCGTCCTTTTCTATCTCGGCGTGGTTGGCACTGTGCTAATCCTATGCTTAAATAATTTGCTAGAAAACAGACATTTGAGGTGAGCAGATCTAGAGTGTCGCTGGTGTTGAGAGTGCTCCATACAGGAGCTGCTTTCCACCTAAACCTGAGAACTACCCAGAGTTCTCTGCTTCTTTTTTGCATAATTTATTCGTCACTCTATGCCTGAAAGGGTATTTCTTTGACTTATACTGGGTGCTCCCTTGTGTCTGGACAAAGCTATACCTCTCTGAAGAGCTCTAATTAGAGTGAAACACTGTGTCAGGGGTTGCTTTTCCTCATTTCAGGTTGGCTTGTTTGGTATTTTACCAATTCAAAGATGTAATACTGTGCCTGGAGTGGTAATTGGCTTTTGTCATTTTACAGCTCGGCAAGGACAGCACTGTGCTAATCCTATGCTTAAAGACTTTGCTGTACAAATGGCAAAAGACTTTGTCCTTTTCTATCTCGGCGTGGATGGCACTGTGCTAATCCTATGCTTAAAGATTTTGATAGAAAAACAGACATTTGAGGTGAGCAGATCTAGAGTGTCGCTGATGTTGAGAGTGCTCCATACAGAAGCTGCTTTCCACCTAATCTTGAGAACTACCCAGAGTTCTCTGCTTCTTTTTTGCATAATTTATTCGTCACTCTATGCCTGAAAGGGTATTTCATTGACTTATACTGGGTGCTCCCTTATGTCTGGACAAAGCTATACCTCTCTGAAGAGCTCTAATTAGAGCGAAACACTGTGTCAGGGGTTGCTTTTACTCATTTCAGGTTGGCTTGATTGGTATTTTACCAATTCAAAGCTGTAATACTGTGTCTGGAGTGGTAATTGGCTTTTGTCAATTTACAGCTCGGCAAAGACAGCACTGTGCTAGTCCTATGCTTAAAGACTTTGCTGTACAAATGGCAAAAGACTTTGTCCTTTTCTATCTCGGCGTGGTTGGCACTGTGCTAATCCTATGCTTAAAGGTTTTGATAGAAAAACAGACATTTGAGGTGAGCAGATCTAGAGTGTCGCTGGTGTTGAGAGTGCTCCATACAGGATCTGCTTTCCACCTAAACTTGAAAACTACCCAGAGTTCTCTGCTTCTTTTTTGCATAATTCATTCGTCACTCTATGCCTGAAAGGGTATTTCTTTGACTTATACTGGGTGCTCCCTTGTGTTTGGACAAAGCTATACCTCTCTGAAGAGCTCTAATTAGAGCGAACCACTTTGTCAGGGGTTGCTTTTACTCATTTCAGTTTGGCTTGATTGGTATTTTACCAATTCAAAGCTGTAATACTGTGCCTGGAGTGGTAATTAGCTTTTGTCATTTTACAGGTCGGCAAGGACAGCATTGTGCTAGTCCTATGCTTAAAGACTTTGCTGTACAAATGGCAAAAGACTTTGTGCTTTTCTATCTCGGCGTGGATGGCACTGAGCTAATCCAATGCTTGAAGATTTTGGTAGAAAAAACGACATTTGAGGTGAGCAGATCTAGAGTGTCGCTGATGTTGAGAGTGCTCCATACAGGAGCTGCTTTAGACCTAAACTTGAGAACTACCCAGAGTTCTCTGCTTCTTTTTTGCATAATTTATTCGTCACTCTATGCCTGAAAGGGTATTTCATTGACTTATACTGGGTGCTCCCTTGTGTCTGGACAAAGCTATACCTCTCTGAAGAGCTCTAATTAGAGTGAAACACTGTGTCAGGGGTTGCTTTTACTCATTTCAGGTTGGCTTGATTGGTATTTTACCTATTCAAAGCTGTAATACTGTGCCTGGAGTGGTAATTGGCTTTTGTCATTTTACAGCTCGGCAAGGACAGCACTGTGCTAGTCCTATGCTTAAAGACTTTGTTGTACAAATGGCAAAAGACTTTGTCCTTTTCTATCTCGGCGTGGTTGGCACTGTGCTAATTCTATGCTTAAAGATTTTGATAGAAAAACAGACATTTGAGGTGAGCAGATCTAGAGTGTCGCTGATGTTGAGAGTGCTCCATACAGGAGCTGCTTTCGACCTAAACTTGAGAACTACCCAGAGTTCTCTGCTTCTTTTTTGCATACTTTATTCCTCACTCTATGCCTGAAAGGGTATTTCATTGACTTATACTGGGTGCTCCCTTGTGTTGGGACAAAGCTATACCTCTCTGAAGAGCTCTAATTAGAGCGAAACACTGTGTCAGGGGTTGCTTTTACTCATTTCAGGTTGGCTTGATTGGTATTTTACCCATTCAAAGCTGTACTACTGTGCCTGGAGTGGTAATTTGCTTTTGTCATTTTACAGATCGGCAAGGGCAGCACTGTGCTAGTCCTATGCTTAAAGACTTTGCTGTACAAATGGCAAAAGACTTGTCCTTTTCTATCTCGGCGTGGATGGCACTGTGCTAATCCTATGCTTAAAGATTTTGATAGAAAAACAGACATTTGAGGTGAGCAGATCGAGAGTGTCGCTGGTGTTGAGAGTGCTCCATACAGAAGCTGCTTTCCGCCTAATCTTGAGAACTACCCAGAGTTCTCTGCTTCTTTTTTGCATAATTTATTCGTCACTCTATGCCTGAAAGGGTATTTCATTGACTTATACTGGGTTCTCCCTTGTGTCTGGACAAAGCTATACCTCTCTGAAGAGCTCTAGTTAGAGCGAAACACTGTGTCAGGGGTTGCTTTTACTCATTTCAGGTTGGCTTGATTGGTATTTTACCCATTCAAAGCTGTAATACTGTGTCTGGAGTGGTAATTGGCTTTTGTCTATTTACAGATCGGCAAGGACAGCACTGTGCTAGTCCTACGCTTAAAGACTTTGCTGTACAAATGGCAAAAGACTTTGTCCTTTTCTATCTCGGCGTGGTTGGCACTGTGCTAATCCTATGCTTAAATATTTTGATAGAAAAACAGACATTTGAGGTGAGCAGATCAAGAGTGTCGCTGGTGTTGAGAGTGCTCCATACAGGAGCTGCTTTCCACCTAAACCTGAGAACTACCCAGAGTTCTCTGCTTCTTTTTTGCATAATTTATTCGTCACTCTATGCCTGAAAGGGTATTTCTTTGACTTATACTGGGTGCTCCCTTGTGTCTGGACAAAGCTATACCTCTCTGAAGAGCTATATTTAGAGTGAAACACTGTGTCAGGGGTTGCTTTTCCTCATTTCAGGTTGGCTTGTTTGGTATTTTACCAATTCAAAGATGTAATACTGTGCCTGGAGTGGTAATTGGCTTTTGTCATTTTACAGCTCGGCAAGGACAGCACTGTGCTAATCATATGCTTAAAGACCTTGCTGTACAAATGGCAAAAGACTTTGTCCTTTTCTATCTCGGCGTGGATGGCACTGTGCTAATCCTATGCTTAAAGATTTTGATAGAAAAACAGACATTTGAGGTGAGCAGATCTAGAGTGTCGCTGGTGTTGAGAGTGCTCCATACAGAAGCTGCTTTCCACCTAATCTTGAGAACTACCCAGAGTTCTCTGCTTCTTTTTTGCATAATTTATTCGTCACTCTATGCCTGAAAGGGTATTTCATTGACTTATACTGGGTGCTACCTTGTGTCTGGACAAAGCTATACCTCTCTGAAGTGCTCTAATTAGAGTGAAACACTGTGTCAGGGGTTGCTTTTACTCATTTCAGGTTGGCTTGATTGGTATTTTACCTATTCAAAGCTGTAATACTGTGCCTGGAGTGGTAATTGGCTTTTGTCATTTTATAGCTCGGCAAGGACAGCACTGTGCTAGTCCTATGCTTAAAGACTTTGTTGTACAAATGACAAAAGACTTTGTCCTTTTCTATCTCGGCGTGGTTGGCACTGTGCTAATTCTATGCTTAAAGATTTTGATAGAAAAACAGATATTTGAGGTGAGCAGATCTAGAGTGTCGCTGATGTTGAGAGTGCTCCATACAGGAGCTGCTTTCGACCTAAACTTGAGAACTACCCAGAGTTCTCTGCTTCTTTTTTGCATACTTTATTCCTCACTCTATGCCTGAAAGGGTATTTCATTGACTTATACTGGGTGCTCCCTTGTGTCGGGACAAAGCTATACCTCTCTGAAGAGCTCTAATTAGAGCGAAACACTGTGTCAGGGGTTGCTTTTACTCATTTCAGGTTGGCTTGATTGGTATTTTACCCATTCAAAGCTGTACTACTGTGCCTGGAGTGGTAATTTGCTTTTGTCATTTTACAGATCGGCAAGGGCAGCACTGTGCTAGTCCTATGCTTAAAGACTTTGCTGTACAAATGGCAAAAGACTTGTCCTTTTCTATCTCGGCGTGGATGGCACTGTGCTAATCCTATGCTTAAAGATTTTGATAGAAAAACAGACATTTGAGGTGAGCAGATCGAGAGTGTCGCTGGTGTTGAGAGTGCTCCATACAGAAGCTGCTTTCCGCCTAATCTTGAGAACTACCCAGAGTTCTCTGCTTCTTTTTTGCATAATTTATTCGTCATTCTATGCCTGAAAGGGTAGTTCATTGACTTATACTGGGTGCTCCCTTGTGTCTGGACAAAGCTATACCTCTCTGAAGAGCTCTAGTTAGAGCGAAACACTGTGTCAGGGGTTGCTTTTACTCATTTCAGGTTGGCTTGATTGGTGTTTTACCCATTCAAAGCTGTAATACTGTGCCTGGAGTGGTAATTGGCTTTTGTCTATTTACAGATCGGCAAGGACAGCACTGTGCTAGTCCTACGCTTAAAGACTTTGCTGTACAAATGGCAAAAGACTTTGTCCTTTTCTATCTCGGCGTGGTTGGCACTGTGCTAATCCTATGCTTAAATATTTTGATAGAAAAACAGACATTTGAGGTGAGCAGATCTAGAGTGTCGCTGGTGTTGAGAGTGCTCCATACAGGAGCTGCTTTCCACCTAAACCTGAGAACTACCCAGAGTTCTCTGCTTCTTTTTTGCATAATTTATTCGTCACTTTATGCCTGAAAGGGTATTTCTTTGACTTATACTGGGTGCTCCCTTGTGTCTGGACAAAGCTATACCTCTCTGAAGAGCTCTATTTAGAGTGAAACACTGTGTCAGGGGTTGCTTTTCCTCATTTCAGGTTGGCTTGTTTGGTATTTTACCAATTCAAAGATGTAATACTGTGCCTGGAGTGGTAATTGGCTTTTGTCATTTTACAGCTCGGCAAGGACAGCACTGTGCTAATCCTATGCTTAAAGACCTTGCTGTACAAATGGCAAAAGACTTTGTCCTTTTCTATCTCGGCGTGGATGGCACTGTGCTAATCCTATGCTTAAAGATTTTGATAGAAAAACAGACATTTGAGGTGAGCAGATCTAGAGTGTCGCTGGTGTTGAGAGTGCTCCATACAGAAGCTGCTTTCCACCTAATCTTGAGAACTACCCAGAGTTCTCTGCTTCTTTTTTGCATAATTTATTCGTCACTCTATGCCTGAAAGGGTATTTCATTGACTTATACTGGGTGCTCCCTTGTGTCTGGACAAAGCTATACCTCTCTGAAGAGCTCTAATTAGAGTGAAACACTGTGTCAGGGGTTGCTTTTACTCATTTCAGGTTGGCTTGATTGGTATTTTACCCATTCAAAGCTGTAATACTGTGCCTGGAGTGGTAATTGGCTTTTGTCTATTTACAGATCGGCAAGGATAGCACAGTGCTAGTCCTACGCTTAAAGACTTTGCTGTACAAATGGCAAAAGACTTTGTCCTTTTCTATCTCGGCGTGGTTGGCACTGTGCTAATCCTATGCTTAAATATTTTGATAGAAAAACAGACATTTGAGGTGAGCAGATCTAGAGTGTCGCTGGTGTTGAGAGTGCTCTATACAGGAGCTGCTTTCCACCTAAACCTGAGAACTACCCAGAGTTCTCTGCTTCTTTTTTGCATAATTTATTCGTCACTCTATGCCTGAAAGGTTATTTCTTTGATTTATACTGGGTGCTCCCTTGTGTCTGGACAAAGCTATACCTCTCTAAAGAGCTCTAATTAGAGTGAAACACTGTGTCAGGGGTTGCTTTTCCTCATTTCAGGTTGGCTTGTTTGGTATTTTACCAATTCAAAGATGTAATACTGTGCCTGGAGTGGTAATTGGCTTTTGTCATTTTACAGCTCGGCAAGGACAGCACTGTGCTAGTCCTATGCTTAAAGACTTTGCTGTACAAATGGCAAAAGACTTTGTTCTTTTCTATCTTGGCGTGGTTGGTACTGTGCTAATCCTATGCTTAAAGATTTTGGTAGAAAAACCGACATTTGAGGTGAGCAGATCTAGAGTGTCGCTGATGTTGAGAGTGCTGCATACAGGAGCTGCTTTTGACCTAAACTTGAGAACTACCCAGAGTGCTCTGCTTCTTTTTTGCATAATTTATTTGTCACTCTATGCCTGAAAGGGTATTTCATTGACTTATACTGGGTGCTCCGTTGTGTCTGACCAAAGCTATACCTCTCTGAAGAGCTCTAATTAGAGCGAAACACTGTGTCAGGGGTTGCTTTTACTCATTTCAGGTTGGCTTGATTGGTATTTTACCTATTCAAAGCTGTAATACTGTGTCTGGAGAGGTAATTGGCTTTTGTCAATTTACAGCTCGGCAAGGACAGCACTGTGCTAGTCCTATGCTTAAAGACTTTGCTGTACAAATGGCAAAAGACTTTGTTCTTTTCTATCTCGGCGTGGTTGGTACTGTGCTAATCCTATTCTTAAAGATTTTGATAGAAAAACAGACATTTGAGGTGAGCAGATCTAGAGTGTCGCTGGTGTTGAGAGTGCTCCATACAGGAGCTGCTTTCCACCTAAACTTGAGAACTACCCAGAGTTCTCTGCTTCTTTTTTTTTTGTATAATTTATTCGTCACTCTATGCCTGAAAGGGTATTTCTTTGACTTATGCTGGGTGCTCCCTTGTGTCTGGACAAAGCTATATCTCTCTGAAGAGCTCTAATTAGAGCGAAACACTGTGTCAGGGGTTGCTTTTACTCATTTCAGGTTGGCTTGTTTGGGATTTTACCAATTCAAAGCTGTAATACTGTGCCTGGAGTGGTAATTGGCTTTCGTCATTTTACAGCTCGGCAAGGACAGCACTGTGCTAATCCTATGCTTAAAGACTTTGCTGTACAAATGGCAAAAGACTTTGACCTTTTCTATCTCGGCGTGGATGGCACTGTGCTAATCCTATGCTTAAAGATTTTGATAGAAAAACAGACATTTGAGGTGAGCAGATCTAGAGTGTCGCTGGTGTTGAAAGTGCTCCATACAGGAGCTGCTTTCCACCTAAACTTGAGAACTACCCGGAGTTCTCTGCTTCTTTTTTGCATAATGTATTCGTCACTCTATGCCTGAAAGGGTATTTCTTTGACTTATACAGGGTGCTCCCTTGTGTCTGGACAAAGCTATACCTCTCGGAAGAGCTCTAATTAGAGCGAAACACTTTGTCAGGGGTTGCTTTTACTCATTTCAGGTTGGCTTGATTTGTATTTTACCAATTCAAAGCTGTAATACTGAGCCTGGAGTGGTAATTGTCTTTTGTCATTTTACAGCTCGGCAAGGACAGCATTGTGCTAGTCCTATGCTTAAAGACTTTGCTGTACAAATGGCAAAAGACTTTGTCCTTTTCTATCTCGGCGTGGATGGCACTGAGCTAATCCAATGCTTAAAGATTTTGGTAGAAAAACCGACATTTGAGGTGAGCAGATCTAGAGTGTCGCTGATGTTGAGAGTGCTCCATACAGGAGCTGCTTTCGACCTAAACATGAGAACTACCCAGAGTTCTCTGCTTCTTTTTTGCATAATTTATTCGTCACTCTATGCCTGAAAGGGTATTTCATTGACTTATACTGGGTGCTCCCTTGTGTCTGGACAAAGCAATACCTCTCTGAAGAGCTCTAATTAGAGCAAAACACTGTGTCAGGGGTTGCTTTTACTCATTTCAGGTTGGCTTGATTGGTATTTTACCAATTCAAAGCTGTAATACTGTGTCTGGAGTAGTAATTGGCTTTTGTCAATTTACAGCTCGGCAAGGACAGCACTGTGCTAGTCCTATGCTTAAAGACTTTGCTGTACAAATGGCAAAAGACTTTGTTCTTTTCTATCTTGGCGTGGTTGGTACTGTGCTAATCCTATGCTTAAAGATTTTGATAGAAAAACAGACATTTGAGGTGAGCAGATCTAGAGTGTCGCTGGTGTTGAAAGTGCTCCATACAGGAGCTGCTTTCGACCTAAACTTGAGAACTACCCAGAGTTCTCTGCTTCTTTTTTGCATAATTTATTCGTCACTCTATGCCTGAAATGGTATTTCATTGACTTATACTGGGTGCTCCCTTGTGTCTGGACAAAGCTATACCTCTCTGAAGAGCTCTAATTAGAGCGAAACACTGTGTCAGTGGTTGCTTTTACTCATTTCAGGTTGGCTTGATTGGTATTTTACCCATTCAAAGCTGTAATACTGTGCCTGGAGTGGTAATTGGCTTTTGTCATTTTACAGATCGGCAAGGACAGCACTGTGCTAGTCCTATGCTTAAAGCCTTTGCTGTACAAATGGCAAAAGACTTTGTCCTTTTCTATCTCGGCGTGGTTGGCACTGTGCTAATCCTATGCTTAAATATTTTGATAGAAAAACAGACATTTGAGGTGAGCAGATCTAGAGTGTCGCTGGTGTTGAGAGTGCTCCATACAGGAGCTGCTTTCCACCTAAACTTGAGAACTACCCAGAGTTCTCTGCTTCTTTTTTGCATAATTTATTTGTCACTCTATGCCTGAAAGGGTATTTCTTTGACTTATGCTGGGTGCTCCCTTGTGTCTGGACAAAGCTATACCTCTCTGAAGAGCTCTAATTAGAGCGAAACACTGTGTCAGGGGTTGCTTTTACTCATTTCAGGTTGGCTTGTTTGGGATTTTACCAATTCAAAGCTGTAATACTGTGCCTGGAGTGGTAATTGGCTTTTGTCATTTTACAGCTCGGCAAGGACAGCACTGTGCTAATCCTATGCTTAAAGACTTTGCTGTACAAATGGCAAAAGACTTTGTCCTTTTCTATCTCGGCGTGGATGGCACTGAGCTAATCCTATGCTTAAAGATTTTGATAGAAAAACAGACATTTGAGGTGAGCAGATCTAGAGTGTCGCTGGTGTTGAGAGTGCTCCATACAGAAGCTGCTTTCCACCTAATCTTGAGAACTACCCAGAGATCTCTGCTTCTTTTTTGCATAATTTATTCGTCACTCTATGCCTGAAAGGGTATTTCATTGACTTATACTGGGTGCTCCCTTGTGTCTGGACAAAGCTATACCTCTCTGAAGAGCTCTAATTAGAGCGAAACACTGTGTCAGGGGTTGCTTTTACTCATTTCAGGTTGGCTTGATTGGTATTTTACCAATTCAAAGCTGTAATACTGTGTCTGGAGTGGTAATTGGCTTTTGTCAATTTACAGCTCGGCAAAGACAGCACTGTGCTAGTCCTATGCTTAAAGACTTTTCTGTAGAAATGGCAAAAGACTTTGTCCTTTTTTATCTTGGCATGGTTAGCACTGTGCTAATTCTATGCTTAAAGATTTTGATAGAAAAACAGACATTTGAGGTGAGCAGATCTAGAGTGTTGCTGATGTTGAGAGTGCTCCATACAGGAGCTGCTTTCGACCTAAACTTGAGAACTACCCAGAGTTCTCTGCTTCTTTTTTGCATAATTTATTCGTCACTCTATGCCTGAAAGGGTATTTCTTTGACTTATACTGGGTGCTCCCCTGTGTCTGGACAAAGCTATACCTCTCTGAAGAGCTCTAATTAGAGCGAAACACTGTGTCAGGGGTTGCTTTTACTCATTTCAGGTTGGCTTGATTGGTATTTTACCCATTCAAAGCTGTAATACTGTGCGTGGAGTGGTAATTGGCTTTTGTCATTTTACAGATCGGCAAGGACAGCAATGTGCTAGTCCTATGCTTAAAGACTTTGCTGTACAAATGGGAAAAGACTTTGTCCTTTTCTATCTCGGCGTGGATGGCACTGAGCTAATCCTATGCTTAAAGATTTTGAAAGAAAAACCGACATTTGAGGTGAGCAGATCTAGAGTGTCGCTGATGTTGAGAGCGCTCCATACAGGAGCTGCTTTCGACCTAAACTTGAGAACTACCCAGAGTTCTCTGCTTCTTTTTTGCATACTTTATTCGTCACTCTATGCCTGAAAGGGTATTTCATTGACTTATACTGGGTGCTCCCTTGTGTCTGGACAAAGCTATACCTCTCTGAAGAGCTCTAATTAGAGCGAAACACTGTGTCAGGGGTTGCTTTTCCTCATTTCAGGTTGGCTTGTTTGGTATTTTACCAATTCAAAGATGTAATACTGTGCCTGGAGTGGTAATTGGCTTTTGTCATTTTACAGCTCGGCAAGGACAGCACTGTGCTAATCCTATGCTTAAAGACCTTGCTGTACAAATGGCAAAAGACTTTGTCCTTTTCTATCTCGGCGTGGATGGCACTGTGCTAATCCTATGCTTAAAGATTTTGATAGAAAAACAGACATTTGAGGTGAGCAGATCTAGAGTGTCGCTGGTGTTGAGAGTGCTCCATACAGAAGCTGCTTTCCACCTAATCTTGAGAACTACCCAGAGTTCTCTGCTTCTTTTTTGCATAATTTATTCGTCACTCTATGCCTGAAAGGGTATTTCATTGACTTATACTGGGTGATACCTTGTGTCTGGACAAAGCTATACCTCTCTGAAGAGCTCTAATTAGAGCGAAACACTGTGTCAGGGGTTGCTTTTACTCATTTCAGGTTGGCTTGATTGGTATTTTACCAATTCAAAGCTGTAATACTGTGTCTGGAGTGGTAATTGGCTTTTGTCAATTTACAGCTCGGCAAAGACAGCACTGTGCTAGTCCTATGCTTAAAGACTTTGCTGTACAAATGGCAAAAGACTTTGTCCTTTTCTATCTCGGCGTGGTTGGCACTGTGCTAATCCTATGCTTAAAGGTTTTGATAGAAAAACAGATATTTGAGGTGAGCAGATCTAGAGTGTCGCTGGTGTTGAGAGTGCTCCATACAGGATCTGCTTCCCACCTAAACTTGAAAACTACCCAGAGTTCTCTGCTTCTTTTTTGCATAATTCATTCGTCACTCTATGCCTGAAAGGGTATTTCTTTGACTTATACTGGGTGCTCCCTTGTGTTTGGACAAAGCTATACCTCTCTGAAGAGCTCTAATTAGAGTGAAACACTGTGTCAGGGGTTGCTTTTACTCACTTCAGGTTGGCTTGATTGGTATTTTACCTATTCAAAGCTGTAATACTGTGCCTGGAGTGGTAATTGGCTTTTGTCATTTTACAGCTCGGCAAGGACAGCACTGTGCTAGTCCTATGCTTAAAGACTTTGCTGTACAAATGGCAAAAGACTTTGACCTTTTCTATTTCGGTGTAGTGGGCACTGTGCTAATCCTATGCTTACAGATTTTGATAGAAAAACAGACATTTGAGGTGAGCAGATCTAGAGTGTCGCTGGTGTTGAGAGTGCTCCATACAGGAGCTGCTTTCCACCTAAACTTGAGAACTACCCAGAGTTCTCTGCTTCTTTTTTGCATAATTTATTCGTCACTCTATGCCTGAAAGGGTATTTCATTGACTTATACTGGGTGCTCCCTTGTGTCTGGACAAAGCTATACCTCTCTGAAGAGCTCTAATTAGAGCGAAACACTGTGTCAGGAGTTGCTTTTACTCATTTCAGGTTGGCTTGATTGGTATTTTACCAATTCAAAGCTGTAATACTGTGTCTGGAGTGGTAATTGGCTTTTGTCAATTTACAGCTCAGCAAGGACAGCACTGTGCTAGTCCTATGCTTAAAGACTTTGCTGTACAAATGGCAAAAGACTTTGTTCTTTTCTATCTCGGCGTGGTTGGCACTGTGCTAATCCTATGCTTAAAGATTTTGATAGAAAAACAGACATTTGAGGTGAGCAGATCTAGAGTGTCGCTGGTGTTGAGAGTGCTCCATACCGGAGCTGCTTTCGACCTAAACTTGAGAACTTCCCAGAGTTCTCTGCTTCTTTTTTGCATAATTTATTCGTCACTCTATGCCTGAAAGGGTATTTCTTTGACTTATACTGGGTGCTCCCTTGTGTCTGGACAAAGCTATACCTCTCTGAAGAGCTCTAATTAGAGCGAACAACTTTGTCAGGGGTTGCTTTTACTCATTTCAGGTTGGCTTGATTGGTATTTTACCAATTCAAAGATGTAATACTGTGCCTGGAGTTGTAATTGGCTTTTGTCATTTTACAGCTCGGCAAGGACAGCATTGTGCTAGTCCTATGCTTAAAGACTTTGCTGTACAAATGGCAAAAGACTTTTTCCTTTTCTATCTCGGCGTGGATGGCACTGAGCTAATCCAATGCTTAAAGATTTTGGTAGAAAAACCGACATTTGATGTGAGCAGATCTAGAGTGTCGCTGATGTTGAGAGTGCTCCATACAGGAGCTGCTTTCAACCTAAACTTGAGAACTACCCAGAGTTCTCTGCTTCTTTTTTGCATAATTTATTCGTCACTCTATGCCTGAAAGGGTATTTCATTGACTTATACTGGGTTCTCCCTTGTGTCTGGACAAAGCTATACCTCTCTGAAGAGCTCTAATTAGAGTGAAACACTGTGTCAGGGGTTGCTTTTACTCATTTCAGGTTGGCTTGTTTGGTATTTTACCAATTCAAAGATGTAATACTGTGCCTGGAGTGGTAATTGGCTTTTGTCATTTTACAGATCGGCAAGGACAGCACTGTGCTAGTCCTATGCTTAAAGCCTTTGCTGTACAAATGGCAAAAGACTTTGTCCTTTTCTATCTCGGCGTGGTTGGCACTGTGCTAATCCTATGCTTAAATATTTTGATAGAAAAACAGACATTTGAGGTGAGCAGATCTAGAGTGTCGCTGGTGTTGAGAGTGCTCCATACAGGAGCTGCTTTCCCCCTAAACTTGAGAACTACCCAGAGTTCTCTGCTTCTTTTTTGCATAATTTATTCGTCACTCTATGCCTGAAAGGGTATTTCATTGACTTATACTGGGTGCTCCCTTGTGTCTGGACAAAGCTATACCTCTCTGAAGAGCTCTAATTAGAGTGAAACACTGTGTCAGGGGTTGCTTTTACTCATTTCAGGTTGGCTTGATTGGTATTTTACCCATTCAAAGCTGTAATACTGTGCCTGGAGTGGTAATTGGCTTTTGTCTATTTACAGATCGGCAAGGACAGCACAGTGCTAGTCCTACGCTTAAAGACTTTGCTGTACAAATGGCAAAAGACTTTGTCCTTTTCTATCTCGGCGTGGTTGGCACTGTGCTAATCCTATGCTTAAATATTTTGATAGAAAAACAGACATTTGAGGTGAGCAGATCTAGAGTGTCGCTGGTGTTGAGAGTGCTCTATACAGGAGCTGCTTTCCACCTAAACCTGAGAACTACCCAGAGTTCTCTGCTTCTTTTTTGCATAATTTATTCGTCACTCTATGCCTGAAAGGTTATTTCTTTGACTTATACTGGGTGCTCCCTTGTGTCTGGACAAAGCTATACCTCGATAAAAAGCTCTAATTAGAGTGAAACACTGTGTCAGGGGTTGCTTTTCCTCATTTCAGGTTGGCTTGTTTGGTATTTTACCAATTCAAAGATGTAATACTGTGCCTGGAGTGGTAATTGGCTTTTGTCATTTTACAGCTCGGCAAGGACAGCACTGTGCTAGTCCTATGCTTAAAGACTTTGCTGTACAAATGGCAAAAGACTTTGTTCTTTTCTATCTTGGCGTGGTTGGTACTGTGCTAATCCTATGCTTAAAGATTTTGGTAGAAAAACCGACATTTGAGGTGAGCAGATCTAGAGTGTCGCTGATGTTGAGAGTGCTGCATACAGGAGCTGCTTTTGACCTAAACTTGAGAACTACCCAGAGTGCTCTGCTTCTTTTTTGCATAATTTATTTGTCACTCTATGCCTGAAAGGGTATTTCATTGACTTATACTGGGTGCTCCGTTGTGTCTGACCAAAGCTATACCTCTCTGAAGAGCTCTAATTAGAGCGAAACACTGTGTCAGGGGTTGCTTTTACTCATTTCAGGTTGGCTTGATTGGTATTTTACCTATTCAAAGCTGTAATACTGTGCCTGGAGTGGTAATTGGCTTTTGTCATTTTACAGCTCGGCAAGGACAGCACTGTGCTAGTCCTATGCTTAAAGACTTTGCTGTACAAATGGCAAAAGACTTTGTCCTTTTCTATCTCGGCGTGGTGGGCACTGTGCTAATCCTATGCTTACAAATTTTGATAGAAAAACAGACATTTGAGGTGAGCAGATCTAGAGTGTCGCTGGTGTTGAGAGTGCTCCATACAGGAGCTGCTTTCCACCTAAACTTGAGAACTACCCAGAGTTCTCTGCTTCTTTTTTGCATAATTTATTCGTCACTCTATGCCTGAAAGGGTATTTCATTGATTTATACTGGGTGCTCCCTTGTGTCTGGACAAAGCTATACCTCTCTGAAGAGCTCTAATTAGAGCGAAACATTGTGTCAGGGGTTGCTTTTACTCATTTCAGGTTGGCTTGATTGTTATTTTACCATTTCAAAGCTGTAATACTGTGTCTGGAGAGGTAATTGGCTTTTGTCAATTTACAGCTCGGCAAGGACAGCACTGTGCTAGTCCTATGCTTAAAGACTTTGCTGTACAAATGGCAAAAGACTTTGTTCTTTTCTATCTCGGCGTGGTTGGTACTGTGCTAATCCTATTCTTAAAGATTTTGATAGAAAAACAGACATTTGAGGTGAGCAGATCTAGAGTGTCGCTGGTGTTGAGAGTGCTCCATACAGGAGCTGCTTTCCACCTAAACTTGAGAACTACCCAGAGTTCTCTGCTTCTTTTTTTTTTGTATAATTTATTCGTCACTCTATGCCTGAAAGGGTATTTCTTTGACTTATGCTGGGTGCTCCCTTGTGTCTGGACAAAGCTATATCTCTCTGAAGAGCTCTAATTAGAGCGAAACACTGTGTCAGGGGTTGCTTTTACTCATTTCAGGTTGGCTTGTTTGGGATTTTACCAATTCAAAGCTGTAATACTGTGCCTGGAGTGGTAATTGGCTTTCGTCATTTTACAGCTCGGCAAGGACAGCACTGTGCTAATCCTATGCTTAAAGACTTTGCTGTACAAATGGCAAAAGACTTTGACCTTTTCTATCTCGGCGTGGATGGCACTGTGCTAATCCTGTGCTTAAAGATTTTGATAGAAAAACAGACATTTGAGGTGAGCAGATCTAGAGTGTCGCTGGTGTTGAAAGTGCTCCATACAGGAGCTGCTTTCCACCTAAACTTGAGAACTACCCGGAGTTCTCTGCTTCTTTTTTGCATAATGTATTCGTCACTCTATGCCTGAAAGGGTATTTCTTTGACTTATACAGGGTGCTCCCTTGTGTCTGGACAAAGCTATACCTCTCGGAAGAGCTCTAATTAGAGCGAAACACTTTGTCAGGGGTTGCTTTTACTCATTTCAGGTTGGCTTGATTTGTATTTTACCAATTCAAAGCTGTAATACTGAGCCTGGAGTGGTAATTGTCTTTTGTCATTTTACAGCTCGGCAAGGACAGCATTGTGCTAGTCCTATGCTTAAAGACTTTGCTGTACAAATGGCAAAAGACTTTGTCCTTTTCTATCTCGGCGTGGATGGCACTGAGCTAATCCAATGCTTAAAGATTTTGGTAGAAAAACCGACATTTGAGGTGAGCAGATCTAGAGTGTCGCTGATGTTGAGAGTGCTCCATACAGGAGCTGCTTTCGACCTAAACATGAGAACTACCCAGAGTTCTCTGCTTCTTTTTTGCATAATTTATTCGTCACTCTATGCCTGAAAGGGTATTTCATTGACTTATACTGGGTGCTCCCTTGTGTCTGGACAAAGCTATACCTCTCTGAAGAGCTCTAATTAGAGCAAAACACTGTGTCAGGGGTTGCTTTTACTCATTTCAGGTTGGCTTGATTGGTATTTTACCAATTCAAAGCTGTAATACTGTGTCTGGAGTAGTAATTGGCTTTTGTCAATTTACAGCTCGGCAAGGACAGCACTGTGCTAGTCCTATGCTTAAAGACTTTGCTGTACAAATGGCAAAAGACTTTGTTCTTTTCTATCTTGGCGTGGTTGGTACTGTGCTAATCCTATGCTTAAAGATTTTGATAGAAAAACAGACATTTGAGGTGAGCAGATCTAGAGTGTCGCTGGTGTTGAAAGTGCTCCATACAGGAGCTGCTTTCGACCTAAACTTGAGAACTACCCAGAGTTCTCTGCTTCTTTTTTGCATAATTTATTCGTCACTCTATGCCTGAAATGGTATTTCATTGACTTATACTGGGTGCTCCCTTGTGTCTGGACAAAGCTATACCTCTCTGAAGAGCTCTAATTAGAGCGAAACACTGTGTCAGGGGTTGCTTTTACTCATTTCAGGTTGGCTTGATTGGTATTTTACCCATTCAAAGCTGTAATACTGTGCCTGGAGTGGTAATTGGCTTTTGTCATTTTACAGATCGGCAAGGACAGCACTGTGCTAGTCCTATGCTTAAAGCCTTTGCTGTACAAATGGCAAAAGACTTTGTCCTTTTCTATCTCGGCGTGGTTGGCACTGTGCTAATCCTATGCTTAAATATTTTGATAGAAAAACAGACATTTGAGGTGAGCAGATCTAGAGTGTCGCTGGTGTTGAGAGTGCTCCATACAGAAGCTGCTTTCCACCTAATCTTGAGAACTACCCAGAGATCTCTGCTTCTTTTTTGCATAATTTATTCGTCACTCTATGCCTGAAAGGGTATTTCATTGACTTATACTGGGTGCTCCCTTGTGTCTGGACAAAGCTATACCTCTCTGAAGAGCTCTAATTAGAGCGAAACACTGTGTCAGGGGTTGCTTTTACTCATTTCAGGTTGGCTTGATTGGTATTTTACCAATTCAAAGCTGTAATACTGTGTCTGGAGTGGTAATTGGCTTTTGTCAATTTACAGCTCGGCAAAGACAGCACTGTGCTAGTCCTATGCTTAAAGACTTTTCTGTAGAAATGGCAAAAGACTTTGTCCTTTTTTATCTTGGCATGGTTAGCACTGTGCTAATTCTATGCTTAAAGATTTTGATAGAAAAACAGACATTTGAGGTGAGCAGATCTAGAGTGTTGCTGATGTTGAGAGTGCTCCATACAGGAGCTGCTTTCGACCTAAACTTGAGAACTACCCAGAGTTCTCTGCTTCTTTTTTGCATAATTTATTCGTCACTCTATGCCTGAAAGGGTATTTCTTTGACTAATACTGGGTGCTCCCCTGTGTCTGGACAAAGCTATACCTCTCTGAAGAGCTCTAATTAGAGCGAAACACTGTGTCAGGGGTTGCTTTTACTCATTTCAGGTTGGCTTGATTGGTATTTTACCCATTCAAAGCTGTAATACTGTGCGTGGAGTGGTAATTGGCTTTTGTCATTTTACAGATCGGCAAGGACAGCAATGTGCTAGTCCTATGCTTAAAGACTTTGCTGTACAAATGGGAAAAGACTTTGTCCTTTTCTATCTCGGCGTGGATGGCACTGAGCTAATCCTATGCTTAAAGATTTTGATAGAAAAACCGACCTTTGAGGTGAGCAGATCTAGAGTGTCGCTGATGTTGAGAGCGCTCCATACAGGAGCTGCTTTCGACCTAAACTTGAGAACTACCCAGAGTTCTCTGCTTCTTTTTTGCATAGTTTATTCGTCACTCTATGCCTGAAAGGGTATTTCATTGACTTATACTGGGTGCTCCCTTGTGTCTGGACAAAGCTATACCTCTCTGAAGAGCTCTAATTAGAGCGAAACACTGTGTCAGGGGTTGCTTTTACTCATTTCAGGTTGGCTTGATTGGTATTTTACCCATTCAAAGCTGTACTACTGTGCCTGGAGTGGTAATTTGCTTTTGTCATTTTACAGATCGGCAAGGACAGCAATGTGCTAGTCCTATGCTTAAAGACTTTGCTGTACAAATGGCAAAAGACTTTGTCCTTTTCTATCTCGGCGTGGTTGGCACTGTGCTAATCCTATGCTTAAAAATTTTGATATAAAAACAGACATTTGAGGTGAGCAGATCTAGAGTGTCGCTGGTGTTGAGAGTGCTCGATACAGGAGCTGCTTTCCACCTAAACTTGAGAACTACCCAGAGTTCTCTGCTTTTTTTTTGCATAATTTATTCGTCACTCTATGCCTGAAAGAATATTTCTTTGACTTATGCTGGGTGCTCCCTTGTGTCTGGACAAAGCTATAACTCTCTGAAGAGCTCTAATTAGAGCAAAACACTGTGTCAGGGGTTGCTTTTACTCATTTCAGGTTGGCTTGTTTGGGACTTTACCAATTCAAAGCTGTAATACTGTGCCTGGAGTGGTAATTGGCTTTTGTCGTTTTACAGCTCGGCAAGGACAGCACTGTGCTAATCCTATGCTTAAAGACTTTGCTGTACAAATGGCAAAAGACTTTGTCCTTTTCTATCTCGGCGTGGATGGCACTGTGCTAATCCTATGCTTAAAGATTTTGATAGAAAAACAGACATTTGAGGTGAGCAGATCTAGAGTGTCGCTGGTGTTGAGAGTGCTCCATACAGGATCTGATTTCCACCTAAACTTGAGAACTACCCAGAGTTCTCTGCTTCTTTTTTGCATAATTTATTCGTCACTCTATGCCTGAAAGGGTATTTCTTTGACTTATACTGGGTGCTCCCTTGTGTCTGGACAAAGCTATACCTCTCTGAAGAGCTCTAATTAGAGTGAACCACTTTGTCAGGGGTTGCTTTTACTCATTTCAGGTTGGCTTGATTGGTATTTTACCAATTCAAAGCTGTAATACTGTGCCTGGAGTGGTAATTGGCTTTTGTCATTTTACAGCTCGGCAAGGACCGCATTGTGCTAGTCCTATGCTTAAAAACTTTGCTGAACAAATGGCAAAAGACTTTGTCCTTTTCTATCTCGGCGTGGATAGCACTGAGCTAATCCAATGCTTAAAGATTTTGGTAGAAAAACCGACATTTGAGGTGAGCAGATCTAGAGTGTCGCTGATGTTGAGAGTGCTCCATACAGGAGCTGCTTTCCACCTAAACTTGAGAACTACCCAGAGTTCTCTGCTTCTTTTTTGCATAATTTATTCCTCACTCTATGCCTGAAAGGGTATTTCATTGACTTATACTGGGTGCTCCCTTGTGTCTGGACAAAGCTATACCTCTCTGAAGAGCTCTAATTAGAGCGATACACTGTGTCAGGGGTTGCTTTTACTCATATCAGGTTGGCTTGATTGGTATTTTACCAATTCAAAGCTGTAATACTGTGTCTGGAGTGGTAATTGGCTTTTGTCGATTTACAGCTCGGCAAGGACAGCACTGTGCTAGTCCTATGCTTAAAGACTTTGCTGAACAGATGGCAAAAGACTTTGTTCTTGTCTGTCTCGGCATGGTTGGCACTGTGCTAATCCTATGCTTAAAGATTTTGATAGAAAAACAGACATTTGAGGTGAGCAGATCTAGAGTGTCGCTGCTGTTGAAAGTGCTCCATACAGGAGCTGCTTTCCACCTAAACTTGAGAACTACCCAGAGTTCTCTGCTTCTTTTTTTTTTGTATAATTTATTCGTCACTCTATGCCTGAAAGGGTATTTCTTTGACTTATGCTGGGTGCTCCCTTGTGTCTGGACAAAGCTATATCTCTCTGAAGAGCTCTAATTAGAGCGAAACACTGTGTCAGGGGTTGCTTTTACTCATTTCAGGTTGGCTTGTTTGGGATTTTACCAATTCAAAGCTGTAATACTGTGCCTGGAGTGGTAATTGGCTTTCGTCATTTTACAGCTCGGCAAGGACAGCACTGTGCTAATCCTATGCTTAAAGACTTTGCTGTACAAATGGCAAAAGACTTTGACCTTTTCTATCTCGGCGTGGATGGCACTGTGCTAATCCTATGCTTAAAGATTTTGATAGAAAAACAGACATTTGAGGTGAGCAGATCTAGAGTGTCGCTGGTGTTGAGAGTGCTCCATACAGGATCTGCTTCCCACCTAAACTTGAAAACTATCCAGAGTTCTCTGCTTCTTTTTTGCATAATTCATTCGTCACTCTATGCCTGAAAGGGTATTTCTTTGACTTATACTGGGTGCTCCCTTGTGTTTGGACAAAGCTATACCTCTCTGAAGAGCTCTAATTAGAGCGAAACACTGTGTCAGGGGTTGCTTTTACTCACTTCAAGTTGGCTTGATTGGTATTTTACCTATTCAAAGCTGTAATACTGTGCCTGGAGTGGTAATTGGCTTTTGTCATTTTACAGCTCGGCAAGGACAGCACTGTGCTAGTCCTATGCTTAAAGACTTTGCTGTACAAATGGCAAAAGACTTTGACCTTTTCTATTTCGGTGTAGTGGGCACTGTGCTAATCCTATGCTTACAGATTTTGATAGAAAAACAGACATTTGAGGTGAGCAGATCTAGAGTGTCGCTGGTGTTGAGAGTGCTCCATACAGGAGCTGCTTTCCACCTAAACTTGAGAACTACCCAGAGTTCTCTGCTTCTTTTTTGCATAATTTATTCGTCACTCTATGCCTGAAAGGGTATTTCATTGACTTATACTGGGTGCTCCCTTGTGTCTGGACAAAGCTATACCTCTCTGAAGAGCTCTAATTAGAGCGAACAACTTTGTCAGGGGTTGCTTTTACTCATTTCAGGTTGGCTTGATTGGTATTTTACCAATTCAAAGCTGTAATACTGTGCCTGGAGTTGTAATTGGCTTTTGTCATTTTACAGCTCGGCAAGGACAGCATTGTGCTAGTCCTATGCTTAAAGACTTTGCTGTACAAATGGCAAAAGACTTTTACCTTTTCTATCTCGGCGTGGATGGCACTGAGCTAATCCAATGCTTAAAGATTTTGGTAGAAAAACCGACATTTGAGGTGAGCAGATCTAGAGTGTCGCTGATGTTGAGAGTGCTCCATACAGGAGCTGCTTTCAACCTAAACTTGAGAACTACCCAGAGTTCTCTGCTTCTTTTTTGCATAATTTATTCGTCACTCTATGCCTGAAAGGGTATTTCATTGACTTATACTGGGTGCTCCCTTGTGTCTGGACAAAGCTATACCTCTCTGAAGAGATCTAATTAGAGTGAAACACTGTGTCAGGGGTTGCTTTTACTCATTTCAGGTTGGCTTGATTGGTATTTTACCTATTCAAAGCTGTAATACTGTGCCTGGAGTGGTAATTGGTTTTTGTCATTTTACAGCTCGGCAAGGACAGCACTGTGCTAGTCCTATGCTTAAAGACTTTGCTGTACAAATGGCAAAATACTTTGTCCTTTTCTATCACGGCGTGGTGGGCACTGTGCTAATCCTATGCTTAAATATTTTGATAGAAAAACAGACATTTGAGGTGAGCAGATCTAGAGTGTCGCTGGTGTTGAGAGTGCTCTATACAGGAGCTGCTTTCCACCTAAACCTGAGAACTACCCAGAGTTCTCTGCTTCTTTTTTGCATAATTTATTCGTCACTCTATGCCTGAAAGGGTATTTCTTTGACTTATACTGGGTGCTCCCTTGTGTCTGGACAAAGCTATACCTCTCTAAAGAGCTCTAATTAGAGTGAAACACTGTGTCAGGGGTTGCTTTTCCTCATTTCAGGTTGGCTTGTTTGGTATTTTACCAATTCAAAGATGTAATACTGTGCCTGGAGTGGTAATTGGCTTTTGTCATTTTACAGCTCGGCAAGGACAGCACTGTGCTAGTCCTATGCTTAAAGACTTTGCTGTACAAATGGCAAAAGACTTTGTTCTTTTCTATCTTGGCGTGGTTGGTACTGTGCTAATCCTATGCTTAAAGATTTTGGTAGAAAAACCGACATTTGAGGTGAGCAGATCTAGAGTGTCGCTGATGTTGAGAGTGCTCCATACAGGAGTTGCTTTTGACCTAAACTTGAGAACTACCCAGAGTTCTCTGCTTCTTTTTTGCATAATTTATTCGTCACTCTATGCCTGAAAGGGTATTTCATTGACTTATACTGGGTGCTCCCTTGTGTCTGACCAAAGCTATACCTCTCTGAAGAGCTCTAATTAGAGCGAAACACTGTGTCAGGGGTTGCTTTTACTCATTTCAGGTTGGCTTGATTGGTATTTTACCTGTTCAAAGCTGTAATACTGTGCGTGGAGTGGTAATTGGCTTTTGTCATTTTACAGCTCGGCAAGGACAGCACTGTGCTAGTCCTATGCTTAAAGACTTTGCTGTACAAATGGCAAAAGACTTTGTTCTTTTCTATCTCGGCGTGGTTGGTACTGTGCTAATCCTATTCTTAAAGATTTTGATAGAAAAACAGACATTTGAGGTGAGCAGATCTAGAGTGTCGCTGGTGTTGAGAGTGCTCCATACAGGAGCTGCTTTCCACCTAAACTTGAGAACTACCCAGAGTTCTCTGCTTCTTTTTTTTTTGTATAATTTATTCGTCACTCTATGCCTGAAAGGGTATTTCTTTGACTTATGCTGGGTGCTCCCTTGTGTCTGGACAAAGCTATATCTCTCTGAAGAGCTCTAATTAGAGCGAAACACTGTGTCAGGGGTTGCTTTTACTCATTTCAGGTTGGCTTGTTTGGGATTTTACCAATTCAAAGCTGTAATACTGTGCCTGGAGTGGTAATTGGCTTTCGTCATTTTACAGCTCGGCAAGGACAGCACTGTGCTAATCCTATGCTTAAAGACTTTGCTGTACAAATGGCAAAAGACTTTGACCTTTTCTATCTCGGCGTGGATGGCACTGTGCTAATCCCATGCTTAAAGATTTTGATAGAAAAACAGACATTTGAGGTGAGCAGATCTAGAGTGTCGCTGGTGTTGAAAGTGCTCCATACAGGAGCTGCTTTCCACCTAAACTTGAGAACTACCCGGAGTTCTCTGCTTCTTTTTTGCATAATGTATTCGTCACTCTATGCCTGAAAGGGTATTTCTTTGACTTATACAGGGTGCTCCCTTGTGTCTGGACAAAGCTATACCTCTCGGAAGAGCTCTAATTAGAGCGAAACACTTTGTCAGGGGTTGCTTTTACTCATTTCAGGTTGGCTTGATTTGTATTTTACCAATTCAAAGCTGTAATACTGAGCCTGGAGTGGTAATTGTCTTTTGTCATTTTACAGCTCGGCAAGGACAGCATTGTGCTAGTCCTATGCTTAAAGACTTTGCTGTACAAATGGCAAAAGACTTTGTCCTTTTCTATCTCGGCGTGGATGGCACTGAGCTAATCCAATGCTTAAAGATTTTGGTAGAAAAACCGACATTTGAGGTGAGCAGATCTAGAGTGTCGCTGATGTTGAGAGTGCTCCATACAGGAGCTGCTTTCGACCTAAACATGAGAACTACCCAGAGTTCTCTGCTTCTTTTTTGCATAATTTATTCGTCACTCTATGCCTGAAAGGGTATTTCATTGACTTATACTGGGTGCTCCCTTGTGTCTGGACAAAGCTATACCTCTCTGAAGAGCTCTAATTAGAGCAAAACACTGTGTCAGGGGTTGCTTTTACTCATTTCAGGTTGGCTTGATTGGTATTTTACCAATTCAAAGCTGTAATACTGTGTCTGGAGTAGTAATTGGCTTTTGTCAATTTACAGCTCGGCAAGGACAGCACTGTGCTAGTCCTATGCTTAAAGACTTTGCTGTACAAATGGCAAAAGACTTTGTTCTTTTCTATCTTGGCGTGGTTGGTACTGTGCTAATCCTATGCTTAAAGATTTTGATAGAAAAACAGACATTTGAGGTGAGCAGATCTAGAGTGTCGCTGGTGATGAAAGTGCTCCATATAGGAGCTGCTTTCGACCTAAACTTGAGAACTACCCAGAGTTCTCTGCTTCTTTTTTGCATAATTTATTCGTCACTCTATGCCTGAAATGGTATTTCATTGACTTATACTGGGTGCTCCCTTGTGTCTGGACAAAGCTATACCTCTCTGAAGAGCTCTAATTAGAGCGAAACACTGTGTCAGGGGTTGCTTTTACTCATTTCAGGTTGGCTTGATTGGTATTTTACCCATTCAAAGCTGTAATACTGTTCCTGGAGTGGTAATTGGCTTTTGTCATTTTACAGATCGGCAAAGACAGCACTGTGCTAGTCCTATGCTTAAAGCCTTTGCTGTACAAATGGCAAAAGACTTTGTCCTTTTCTATCTCGGCGTGGTTGGCACTGTGCTAATCCTATGCTTAAATATTTTGATAGAAAAACAGACATTTGAGGTGAGCAGATCTAGAGTGTCGCTGGTGTTGAGAGTGCTCCATACAGGAGCTGCTTTCCACCTAAACTTGAGAACTACCCAGAGTTCTCTGCTTCTTTTTTGCATAAATTATTTGTCACTCTATGCCTGAAAGGGTATTTCTTTGACTTATGCTGGGTGCTCCCTTGTGTCTGGACAAAGCTATACCTCTCTAAAGAGCTCTAATTAGAGCGAAACACTGTGTCAGGGGTTGCTTTTACTCATTTCAGGTTGGCTTGTTTGGGATTTTACCAATTCAAAGCTGTAATACTGTGCCTGGAGTGGTAATTGGCTTTTGTCATTTTACAGCTCGGCAAGGACAGCACTGTGCTAATCCTATGCTTAAAGACTTTGCTGTACAAATGGCAAAAGACTTTGTCCTTTTCTATCTCGGCGTGGATGGCACTGAGCTAATCCTATGCTTAAAGATTTTGATAGAAAAACAGACATTTGAGGTGAGCAGATCTAGAGTGTCGCTGATGTTGAGAGCGCTCCATACAGGAGCTGCTTTCGACCTAAACTTGAGAACTACCCAGAGTTCTCTGCTTCTTTTTTGCATACTTTATTCGTCACTCTATGCCTGAAAGGGTATTTCATTGACTTATACTGGGTGCTCCCTTGTGTCTGACCAAAGCTATACCTCTCTGAAGAGCTCTAATTAGAGCGAAACACTGTGTCAGGGGTTGCTTTTACTCATTTCAGGTTTTCTTGATTGGTATTTTACCTGTTCAAAGCTGTAATACTGTGCGTGGAGTGGTAATTGGCTTTTGTCATTTTACAGCTCGGCAAGGACAGCACTGTGCTAGTCCTATGCTTAAAGACTTTGCTGTACAAATGGCAAAAGACTTTGACCTTTTCTATCTCGGCGTGGATGGCACTGTGCTAATCCCATGCTTAAAGATTTTGATAGAAAAACAGACATTTGAGGTGAGCAGATCTAGAGTGTCGCTGGTGTTGAAAGTGCTCCATACAGGAGCTGCTTTCCACCTAAACTTGAGAACTACCCGGAGTTCTCTGCTTCTTTTTTGCATAATGTATTCGTCACTCTATGCCTGAAAGGGTATTTCTTTGACTTATACAGGGTGCTCCCTTGTGTCTGGACAAAGCTATACCTCTCGGAAGAGCTCTAATTAGAGCGAAACACTTTGTCAGGGGTTGCTTTTACTCATTTCAGGTTGGCTTGATTTGTATTTTACCAATTCAAAGCTGTAATACTGAGCCTGGAGTGGTAATTGTCTTTTGTCATTTTACAGCTCGGCAAGGACAGCATTGTGCTAGTCCTATGCTTAAAGACTTTGCTGTACAAATGGCAAAAGACTTTGTCCTTTTCTATCTCGGCGTGGATGGCACTGAGCTAATCCAATGCTTAAAGATTTTGGTAGAAAAACCGACATTTGAGGTGAGCAGATCTAGAGTGTCGCTGATGTTGAGAGTGCTCCATACAGGAGCTGCTTTCGACCTAAACATGAGAACTACCCAGAGTTCTCTGCTTCTTTTTTGCATAATTTATTCGTCACTCTATGCCTGAAAGGGTATTTCATTGACTTATACTGGGTGCTCCCTTGTGTCTGGACAAAGCTATACCTCTCTGAAGAGCTCTAATTAGAGCAAAACACTGTGTCAGGGGTTGCTTTTACTCATTTCAGGTTGGCTTGATTGGTATTTTACCAATTCAAAGCTGTAATACTGTGTCTGGAGTAGTAATTGGCTTTTGTCAATTTACAGCTCGGCAAGGACAGCACTGTGCTAGTCCTATGCTTAAAGACTTTGCTGTACAAATGGCAAAAGACTTTGTTCTTTTCTATCTTGGCGTGGTTGGTACTGTGCTAATCCTATGCTTAAAGATTTTGATAGAAAAACAGACATTTGAGGTGAGCAGATCTAGAGTGTCGCTGGTGTTGAAAGTGCTCCATATAGGAGCTGCTTTCGACCTAAACTTGAGAACTACCCAGAGTTCTCTGCTTCTTTTTTGCATAATTTATTCGTCACTCTATGCCTGAAATGGTATTTCATTGACTTATACTGGGTGCTCCCTTGTGTCTGGACAAAGCTATACCTCTCTGAAGAGCTCTAATTAGAGCGAAACACTGTGTCAGGGGTTGCTTTTACTCATTTCAGGTTGGCTTGATTGGTATTTTACCCATTCAAAGCTGTAATACTGTTCCTGGAGTGGTAATTGGCTTTTGTCATTTTACAGATCGGCAAAGACAGCACTGTGCTAGTCCTATGCTTAAAGCCTTTGCTGTACAAATGGCAAAAGACTTTGTCCTTTTCTATCTCGGCGTGGTTGGCACTGTGCTAATCCTATGCTTAAATATTTTGATAGAAAAACAGACATTTGAGGTGAGCAGATCTAGAGTGTCGCTGGTGTTGAGAGTGCTCCATACAGGAGCTGCTTTCCACCTAAACTTGAGAACTACCCAGAGTTCTCTGCTTCTTTTTTGCATACTTTATTCGTCACTCTATGCCTGAAAGGGTATTTCATTGACTTATACTGGGTGCTCCCTTGTGTCTGGACAAAGCTATACCTCTCTGAAGAGCTCTAATTAGAGCGAAACACTGTGTCAGGGGTTGCTTTTCCTCATTTCAGGTTGGCTTGTTTGGTATTTTACCAATTCAAAGATGTAATACTGTGCCTGGAGTGGTAATTGGCTTTTGTCATTTTACAGCTCGGCAAGGACAGCACTGTGCTAATCCTATGCTTAAAGACCTTGCTGTACAAATGGCAAAAGACTTTGTCCTTTTCTATCTCGGCGTGGATGGCACTGTGCTAATCCTATGCTTAAAGATTTTGATAGAAAAACAGACATTTGAGGTGAGCAGATCTAGAGTGTCGCTGGTGTTGAGAGTGCTCCATACAGAAGCTGCTTTCCACCTAATCTTGAGAACTACCCAGAGTTCTCTGCTTCTTTTTTGCATAATTTATTCGTCACTCTATGCCTGAAAGGGTATTTCATTGACTTATACTGGGTGCTACCTTGTGTCTGGACAAAGCTATACCTCTCTGAAGAGCTCTAATTAGAGCGAAACACTGTGTCAGGGGTTGCTTTTACTCATTTCAGGTTGGCTTGATTGGTATTTTACCAATTCAAAGCTGTAATACTGTGTCTGGAGTGGTAATTGGCTTTTGTCAATTTACAGCTCGGCAAAGACAGCACTGTGCTAGTCCTATGCTTAAAGACTTTGCTGTACAAATGGCAAAAGACTTTGTCCTTTTCTATCTCGGCGTGGTTGGCACTGTGCTAATCCTATGCTTAAAGGTTTTGATAGAAAAACAGATATTTGAGGTGAGCAGATCTAGAGTGTCGCTGGTGTTGAGAGTGCTCCATACAGGATCTGCTTCCCACCTAAACTTGAAAACTACCCAGAGTTCTCTGCTTCTTTTTTGCATAATTCATTCGTCACTCTATGCCTGAAAGGGTATTTCTTTGACTTATACTGGGTGCTCCCTTGTGTTTGGACAAAGCTATACCTCTCTGAAGAGCTCTAATTAGAGTGAAACACTGTGTCAGGGGTTGCTTTTACTCACTTCAGGTTGGCTTGATTGGTATTTTACCTATTCAAAGCTGTAATACTGTGCCTGGAGTGGTAATTGGCTTTTGTCATTTTACAGCTCGGCAAGGACAGCACTGTGCTAGTCCTATGCTTAAAGACTTTGCTGTACAAATGGCAAAAGACTTTGACCTTTTCTATTTCGGTGTAGTGGGCACTGTGCTAATCCTATGCTTACAGATTTTGATAGAAAAACAGACATTTGAGGTGAGCAGATCTAGAGTGTCGCTGGTGTTGAGAGTGCTCCATACAGGAGCTGCTTTCCACCTAAACTTGAGAACTACCCAGAGTTCTCTGCTTCTTTTTTGCATAATGTATTCGTCACTCTATGCCTGAAAGGGTATTTCATTGACTTATACTGGGTGCTCCCTTGTGTCTGGACAAAGCTATACCTCTCTGAAGAGCTCTAATTAGAGCGAAACACTGTGTCAGGAGTTGCTTTTACTCATTTCAGGTTGGCTTGATTGGTATTTTACCAATTCAAAGCTGTAATACTGTGTCTGGAGTGGTAATTGGCTTTTGTCAATTTACAGCTCAGCAAGGACAGCACTGTGCTAGTCCTATGCTTAAAGACTTTGCTGTACAAATGGCAAAAGACTTTGTTCTTTTCTATCTCGGCGTGGTTGGCACTGTGCTAATCCTATGCTTAAAGATTTTGATAGAAAAACAGACATTTGAGGTGAGCAGATCTAGAGTGTCGCTGGTGTTGAGAGTGCTCCATACCGGAGCTGCTTTCGACCTAAACTTGAGAACTTCCCAGAGTTCTCTGCTTCTTTTTTGCATAATTTATTCGTCACTCTATGCCTGAAAGGGTATTTCTTTGACTTATACTGGGTGCTCCCTTGTGTCTGGACAAAGCTATACCTCTCTGAAGAGCTCTAATTAGAGCGAACAACTTTGTCAGGGGTTGCTTTTACTCATTTCAGGTTGGCTTGATTGGTATTTTACCAATTCAAAGATGTAATACTGTGCCTGGAGTTGTAATTGGCTTTTGTCATTTTACAGCTCGGCAAGGACAGCATTGTGCTAGTCCTATGCTTAAAGACTTTGCTGTACAAATGGCAAAAGACTTTTTCCTTTTCTATCTCGGCGTGGATGGCACTGAGCTAATCCAATGCTTAAAGATTTTGGTAGAAAAACCGACATTTGATGTGAGCAGATCTAGAGTGTCGCTGATGTTGAGAGTGCTCCATACAGGAGCTGCTTTCAACCTAAACTTGAGAACTACCCAGAGTTCTCTGCTTCTTTTTTGCATAATTTATTCGTCACTCTATGCCTGAAAGGGTATTTCATTGACTTATACTGGGTGCTCCCTTGTGTCTGGACAAAGCTATACCTCTCTGAAGAGCTCTAATTAGAGTGAAACACTGTGTCAGGGGTTGCTTTTACTCATTTCAGGTTGGCTTGTTTGGTATTTTACCAATTCAAAGATGTAATACTGTGCCTGGAGTGGTAATTGGCTTTTGTCATTTTACAGATCGGCAAGGACAGCACTGTGCTAGTCCTATGCTTAAAGCCTTTGCTGTACAAATGGCAAAAGACTTTGTCCTTTTCTATCTCGGCGTGGTTGGCACTGTGCTAATCCTATGCTTAAATATTTTGATAGAAAAACAGACAATTGAGGTGAGCAGATCTAAAGTGTCGCTGGTGTTGAGAGTGCTCCATACAGGAGCTGCTTTCCCCCTAAACTTGAGAACTACCCAGAGTTCTCTGCTTCTTTTTTGCATAATTTATTCGTCACTCTATGCCTGAAAGGGTATTTCATTGACTTATACTGGGTGCTCCCTTGTGTCTGGACAAAGCTATACCTCTCTGAAGAGCTCTAATTAGAGTGAAACACTGTGTCAGGGGTTGCTTTTACTCATTTCAGGTTGGCTTGATTGGTATTTTACCCATTCAAAGCTGTAATACTGTGCCTGGAGTGGTAATTGGCTTTTGTCTATTTACAGATCGGCAAGGACAGCACAGTGCTAGTCCTACGCTTAAAGACTTTGCTGTACAAATGGCAAAAGACTTTGTCCTTTTCTATCTCGGCGTGGTTGGCACTGTGCTAATCCTATGCTTAAATATTTTGATAGAAAAACAGACATTTGAGGTGAGCAGATCTAGAGTGTCGCTGGTGTTGAGAGTGCTCTATACAGGAGCTGCTTTCCACCTAAACCTGAGAACTACCCAGAGTTCTCTGCTTCTTTTTTGCATAATTTATTCGTCACTCTATGCCTGAAAGGGTATTTCATTGACTTATACTGGGTGCTCCGTTGTGTCTGACCAAAGCTATACCTCTCTGAAGAGCTCTAATTAGAGCGAAACACTGTGTCAGGGGTTGCTTTTACTCATTTCAGGTTGGCTTGATTGGTATTTTACCTATTCAAAGCTGTAATACTGTGCCTGGAGTGGTAATTGGCTTTTGTCATTTTACAGCTCGGCAAGGACAGCACTGTGCTAGTCCTATGCTTAAAGACTTTGCTGTACAAATGGCAAAAGACTTTGTCCTTTTCTATCTCGGCGTGGTGGGCACTGTGCTAATCCTATGCTTACAAATTTTGATAGAAAAACAGACATTTGAGGTGAGCAGATCTAGAGTGTCGCTGGTGTTGAGAGTGCTCCATACAGGAGCTGCTTTCCACCTAAACTTGAGAACTACCCAGAGTTCTCTGCTTCTTTTTTGCATAATTTATTCGTCACTCTATGCCTGAAAGGGTATTTCATTGATTTATACTGGGTGCTCCCTTGTGTCTGGACAAAGCTATACCTCTCTGAAGAGCTCTAATTAGAGCGAAACACTGTGTCAGGGGTTGCTTTTACTCATTTCAGGTTGGCTTGATTGTTATTTTACCATTTCAAAGCTGTAATACTGTGTCTGGAGAGGTAATTGGCTTTTGTCAATTTACAGCTCGGCAGAGACAGCACTGTGCTAGTCCTATGCTTAAAGACTTTGCTGTACAAATGGCAAAAGACTTTGTTCTTTTCTATCTCGGCGTGGTTGGTACTGTGCTAATCCTATTCTTAAAGATTTTGATAGAAAAACAGACATTTGAGGTGAGCAGATCTAGAGTGTCGCTGGTGTTGAGAGTGCTCCATACAGGAGCTGCTTTCCACCTAAACTTGAGAACTACCCAGAGTTCTCTGCTTCTTTTTTTTTTGTATAATTTATTCGTCACTCTATGCCTGAAAGGGTATTTCTTTGACTTATGCTGGGTGCTCCCTTGTGTCTGGACAAAGCTATATCTCTCTGAAGAGCTCTAATTAGAGCGAAACACTGTGTCAGGGGTTGCTTTTACTCATTTCAGGTTGGCTTGTTTGGGATTTTACCAATTCAAAGCTGTAATACTGTGCCTGGAGTGGTAAGTGGCTTTCGTCATTTTACAGCTCGGCAAGGACAGCACTGTGCTAATCCTATGCTTAAAGACTTTGCTGTACAAATGGCAAAAGACTTTGACCTTTTCTATCTCGGCGTGGATGGCACTGTGCTAATCCTATGCTTAAAGATTTTGATAGAAAAACAGACATTTGAGGTGAGCAGATCTAGAGTGTCGCTGGTGTTGAAAGTGCTCCATACAGGAGCTGCTTTCCACCTAAACTTGAGAAATACCCGGAGTTCTCTGCTTCTTTTTTGCATAATGTATTCGTCACTCTATGCCTGAAAGGGTATTTCTTTGACTTATACAGGGTGCTCCCTTGTGTCTGGACAAAGCTATACCTCTCGGAAGAGCTCTAATTAGAGCGAAACACTTTGTCAGGGGTTGCTTTTACTCATTTCAGGTTGGCTTGATTTGTATTTTACCAATTCAAAGCTGTAATACTGAGCCTGGAGTGGTAATTGTCTTTTGTCATTTTACAGCTCGGCAAGGACAGCATTGTGCTAGTCCTATGCTTAAAGACTTTGCTGTACAAATGGCAAAAGACTTTGTCCTTTTCTATCTCGGCGTGGATGGCACTGAGCTAATCCAATGCTTAAAGATTTTGGTAGAAAAACCGACATTTGAGGTGAGCAGATCTAGAGTGTCGCTGATGTTGAGAGTGCTCCATACAGGAGCTGCTTTCGACCTAAACATGAGAACTACCCAGAGTTCTCTGCTTCTTTTTTGCATAATTTATTCGTCACTCTATGCCTGAAAGGGTATTTCATTGACTTATACTGGGTGCTCCCTTGTGTCTGGACAAAGCTATACCTCTCTGAAGAGCTCTAATTAGAGCAAAACACTGTGTCAGGGGTTGCTTTTACTCATTTCAGGTTGGCTTGATTGGTATTTTACCAATTCAAAGCTGTAATACTGTGTCTGGAGTAGTAATTGGCTTTTGTCAATTTACAGCTCGGCAAGGACAGCACTTTGCTAGTCCTATGCTTAAAGACTTTGCTGTACAAATGGCAAAAGACTTTGTTCTTTTCTATCTTGGCGTGGTTGGTACTGTGCTAATCCCATGCTTAAAGATTTTGATAGAAAAACAGACATTTGAGGTGAGCAGATCTAGAGTGTCGCTGGTGTTGAAAGTGCTCCATACAGGAGCTGCTTTCGACCTAAACTTGAGAACTACCCAGAGTTCTCTGCTTCTTTTTTGCATAATTTATTCGTCACTCTATGCCTGAAATGGTATTTCATTGACTTATACTGGGTGCTCCCTTGTGTCTGGACAAAGCTATACCTCTCTGAAGAGCTCTAATTAGAGCGAAACACTGTGTCAGGGGTTGCTTTTACTCATTTCAGGTTGGCTTGATTGGTATTTTACCCATTCAAAGCTGTAATACTGTGCCTGGAGTGGTAATTGGCTTTTGTCATTTTACAGATCGGCAAGGACAGCACTGTGCTAGTCCTATGCTTAAAGCCTTTGCTGTACAAATGGCAAAAGACTTTGTCCTTTTCTATCTCGGCGTGGTTGGCACTGTGCTAATCCTATGCTTAAATATTTTGATAGAAAAACAGACATTTGAGGTGAGCAGATCTAGAGTGTCGCTGGTGTTGAGAGTGCTCCATACAGGAGCTGCTTTCCACCTAAACTTGAGAACTACCCAGAGTTCTCTGCTTCTTTTTTGCATAATTTATTTGTCACTCTATGCCTGAAAGGGTATTTCTTTGACTTATGCTGGGTGCTCCCTTGTGTCTGGACAAAGCTATACCTCTCTGAAGAGCTCTAATTAGAGCGAAACACTGTGTCAGGGGTTGCTTTTACTCATTTCAGGTTGGCTTGTTTGGGATTTTACCAATTCAAAGCTGTAATACTGTGCCTGGAGTGGTAATTGGCTTTTGTCATTTTACAGCTCGGCAAGGACAGCACTGTGCTAATCCTATGCTTAAAGACTTTGCTGTACAAATGGCAAAAGACTTTGTCCTTTTCTATCTCGGCGTGGATGGCACTGAGCTAATCCTATGCTTAAAGATTTTGATAGAAAAACAGACATTTGAGGTGAGCAGATCTAGAGTGTCGCTGGTGTTGAGAGTGCTCCATACAGAAGCTGCTTTCCACCTAATCTTGAGAACTACCCAGAGATCTCTGCTTCTTTTTTGCATAATTTATTCGTCACTCTATGCCTGAAAGGGTATTTCATTGACTTATACTGGGTGCTCCCTTGTGTCTGGACAAAGCTATACCTCTCTGAAGAGCTCTAATTAGAGCGAAACACTGTGTCAGGGGTTGCTTTTACTCATTTCAGGTTGGCTTGATTGGTATTTTACCAATTCAAAGCTGTAATACTGTGTCTGGAGTGGTAATTGGCTTTTGTCAATTTACAGCTCGGCAAAGACAGCACTGTGCTAGTCCTATGCTTAAAGACTTTTCTGTAGAAATGGCAAAAGACTTTGTCCTTTTTTATCTTGGCATGGTTAGCACTGTGCTAATTCTATGCTTAAAGATTTTGATAGAAAAACAGACATTTGAGGTGAGCAGATCTAGAGTGTTGCTGATGTTGAGAGTGCTCCATACAGGAGCTGCTTTCGACCTAAACTTGAGAACTACCCAGAGTTCTCTGCTTCTTTTTTGCATAATTTATTCGTCACTCTATGCCTGAAAGGGTATTTCTTTGACTTATACTGGGTGCTCCCCTGTGTCTGGACAAAGCTATACCTCTCTGAAGAGCTCTAATTAGAGCGAAACACTGTGTCAGGGGTTGCTTTTACTCATTTCAGGTTGGCTTGATTGGTATTTTACCCATTCAAAGCTGTAATACTGTGCGTGGAGTGGTAATTGGCTTTTGTCATTTTACAGATCGGCAAGGACAGCAATGTGCTAGTCCTATGCTTAAAGACTTTGCTGTACAAATGGCAAAAGACTTTGTCCTTTTCTATCTCGGCGTGGTTGGCACTGTGCTAATCCTATGCTTAAATATTTTGATAGAAAAACAGACATTTGAGGTGAGCAGATCTAGAGTGTCGCTGGTGTTGAGAGTGCTCCATACAGGAGCTGCTTTCCACCTAAACTTGAGAACTACCCAGAGTTCTCTGCTTCTTTTTTGCATAAATTATTTGTCACTCTATGCCTGAAAGGGTATTTCTTTGACTTATGCTGGGTGCTCCCTTGTGTCTGGACAAAGCTATACCTCTCTAAAGAGCTCTAATTAGAGCGAAACACTGTGTCAGGGGTTGCTTTTACTCATTTCAGGTTGGCTTGTTTGGGATTTTACCAATTCAAAGCTGTAATACTGTGCCTGGAGTGGTAATTGGCTTTTGTCATTTTACAGCTCGGCAAGGACAGCACTGTGCTAATCCTATGCTTAAAGACTTTGCTGTACAAATGGCAAAAGACTTTGTCCTTTTCTATCTCGGCGTGGATGGCACTGAGCTAATCCTATGCTTAAAGATTTTGATAGAAAAACAGACATTTGAGGTGAGCAGATCTAGAGTGTCGCTGATGTTGAGAGCGCTCCATACAGGAGCTGCTTTCGACCTAAACTTGAGAACTACCCAGAGTTCTCTGCTTCTTTTTTGCATACTTTATTCGTCACTCTATGCCTGAAAGGGTATTTCATTGACTTATACTGGGTGCTCCCTTGTGTCTGACCAAAGCTATACCTCTCTGAAGAGCTCTAATTAGAGCGAAACACTGTGTCAGGGGTTGCTTTTACTCATTTCAGGTTTTCTTGATTGGTATTTTACCTGTTCAAAGCTGTAATACTGTGCGTGGAGTGGTAATTGGCTTTTGTCATTTTACAGCTCGGCAAGGACAGCACTGTGCTAGTCCTATGCTTAAAGACTTTGCTGTACAAATGGCAAAAGACTTTGACCTTTTCTATCTCGGCGTGGATGGCACTGTGCTAATCCCATGCTTAAAGATTTTGATAGAAAAACAGACATTTGAGGTGAGCAGATCTAGAGTGTCGCTGGTGTTGAAAGTGCTCCATACAGGAGCTGCTTTCCACCTAAACTTGAGAACTACCCGGAGTTCTCTGCTTCTTTTTTGCATAATGTATTCGTCACTCTATGCCTGAAAGGGTATTTCTTTGACTTATACAGGGTGCTCCCTTGTGTCTGGACAAAGCTATACATCTCGGAAGAGCTCTAATTAGAGCGAAACACTTTGTCAGGGGTTGCTTTTACTCATTTCAGGTTGGCTTGATTTGTATTTTACCAATTCAAAGCTGTAATACTGAGCCTGGAGTGGTAATTGTCTTTTGTCATTTTACAGCTCGGCAAGGACAGCATTGTGCTAGTCCTATGCTTAAAGACTTTGCTGTACAAATGGCAAAAGACTTTGTCCTTTTCTATCTCGGCGTGGATGGCACTGAGCTAATCCAATGCTTAAAGATTTTGGTAGAAAAACCGACATTTGAGGTGAGCAGATCTAGAGTGTCGCTGATGTTGAGAGTGCTCCATACAGGAGCTGCTTTCGACCTAAACATGAGAACTACCCAGAGTTCTCTGCTTCTTTTTTGCATAATTTATTCGTCACTCTATGCCTGAAAGGGTATTTCATTGACTTATACTGGGTGCTCCCTTGTGTCTGGACAAAGCTATACCTCTCTGAAGAGCTCTAATTAGAGCAAAACACTGTGTCAGGGGTTGCTTTTACTCATTTCAGGTTGGCTTGATTGGTATTTTACCAATTCAAAGCTGTAATACTGTGTCTGGAGTAGTAATTGGCTTTTGTCAATTTACAGCTCGGCAAGGACAGCACTGTGCTAGTCCTATGCTTAAAGACTTTGCTGTACAAATGGCAAAAGACTTTGTTCTTTTCTATCTTGGCGTGGTTGGTACTGTGCTAATCCTATGCTTAAAGATTTTGATAGAAAAACAGACATTTGAGGTGAGCAGATCTAGAGTGTCGCTGGTGTTGAAAGTGCTCCATATAGGAGCTGCTTTCGACCTAAACTTGAGAACTACCCAGAGTTCTCTGCTTCTTTTTTGCATAATTTATTCGTCACTCTATGCCTGAAATGGTATTTCATTGACTTATACTGGGTGCTCCCTTGTGTCTGGACAAAGCTATACCTCTCTGAAGAGCTCTAATTAGAGCGAAACACTGTGTCAGGGGTTGCTTTTACTCATTTCAGGTTGGCTTGATTGGTATTTTACCCATTCAAAGCTGTAATACTGTTCCTGGAGTGGTAATTGGCTTTTGTCATTTTACAGATCGGCAAAGACAGCACTGTGCTAGTCCTATGCTTAAAGCCTTTGCTGTACAAATGGCAAAAGACTTTGTCCTTTTCTATCTCGGCGTGGTTGGCACTGTGCTAATCCTATGCTTAAATATTTTGATAGAAAAACAGACATTTGAGGTGAGCAGATCTAGAGTGTCGCTGGTGTTGAGAGTGCTCCATACAGGAGCTGCTTTCCACCTAAACTTGAGAACTACCCAGAGTTCTCTGCTTCTTTTTTGCATACTTTATTCGTCACTCTATGCCTGAAAGGGTATTTCATTGACTTATACTGGGTGCTCCCTTGTGTCTGGACAAAGCTATACCTCTCTGAAGAGCTCTAATTAGAGCGAAACACTGTGTCAGGGGTTGCTTTTCCTCATTTCAGGTTGGCTTGTTTGGTATTTTACCAATTCAAAGATGTAATACTGTGCCTGGAGTGGTAATTGGCTTTTGTCATTTTACAGCTCGGCAAGGACAGCACTGTGCTAATCCTATGCTTAAAGACCTTGCTGTACAAATGGCAAAAGACTTTGTCCTTTTCTATCTCGGCGTGGATGGCACTGTGCTAATCCTATGCTTAAAGATTTTGATAGAAAAACAGACATTTGAGGTGAGCAGATCTAGAGTGTCGCTGGTGTTGAGAGTGCTCCATACAGAAGCTGCTTTCCACCTAATCTTGAGAACTACCCAGAGTTCTCTGCTTCTTTTTTGCATAATTTATTCGTCACTCTATGCCTGAAAGGGTATTTCATTGACTTATACTGGGTGCTACCTTGTGTCTGGACAAAGCTATACCTCTCTGAAGAGCTCTAATTAGAGCGAAACACTGTGTCAGGGGTTGCTTTTACTCATTTCAGGTTGGCTTGATTGGTATTTTACCAATTCAAAGCTGTAATACTGTGTCTGGAGTGGTAATTGGCTTTTGTCAATTTACAGCTCGGCAAAGACAGCACTGTGCTAGTCCTATGCTTAAAGACTTTGCTGTACAAATGGCAAAAGACTTTGTCCTTTTCTATCTCGGCGTGGTTGGCACTGTGCTAATCCTATGCTTAAAGGTTTTGATAGAAAAACAGATATTTGAGGTGAGCAGATCTAGAGTGTCGCTGGTGTTGAGAGTGCTCCATACAGGATCTGCTTCCCACCTAAACTTGAAAACTACCCAGAGTTCTCTGCTTCTTTTTTGCATAATTCATTCGTCACTCTATGCCTGAAAGGGTATTTCTTTGACTTATACTGGGTGCTCCCTTGTGTTTGGACAAAGCTATACCTCTCTGAAGAGCTCTAATTAGAGTGAAACACTGTGTCAGGGGTTGCTTTTACTCACTTCAGGTTGGCTTGATTGGTATTTTACCTATTCAAAGCTGTAATACTGTGCCTGGAGTGGTAATTGGCTTTTGTCATTTTACAGCTCGGCAAGGACAGCACTGTGCTAGTCCTATGCTTAAAGACTTTGCTGTACAAATGGCAAAAGACTTTGACCTTTTCTATTTCGGTGTAGTGGGCACTGTGCTAATCCTATGCTTACAGATTTTGATAGAAAAACAGACATTTGAGGTGAGCAGATCTAGAGTGTCGCTGGTGTTGAGAGTGCTCCATACAGGAGCTGCTTTCCACCTAAACTTGAGAACTACCCAGAGTTCTCTGCTTCTTTTTTGCATAATGTATTCGTCACTCTATGCCTGAAAGGGTATTTCATTGACTTATACTGGGTGCTCCCTTGTGTCTGGACAAAGCTATACCTCTCTGAAGAGCTCTAATTAGAGCGAAACACTGTGTCAGGAGTTGCTTTTACTCATTTCAGGTTGGCTTGATTGGTATTTTACCAATTCAAAGCTGTAATACTGTGTCTGGAGTGGTAATTGGCTTTTGTCAATTTACAGCTCAGCAAGGACAGCACTGTGCTAGTCCTATGCTTAAAGACTTTGCTGTACAAATGGCAAAAGACTTTGTTCTTTTCTATCTCGGCGTGGTTGGCACTGTGCTAATCCTATGCTTAAAGATTTTGATAGAAAAACAGACATTTGAGGTGAGCAGATCTAGAGTGTCGCTGGTGTTGAGAGTGCTCCATACCGGAGCTGCTTTCGACCTAAACTTGAGAACTTCCCAGAGTTCTCTGCTTCTTTTTTGCATAATTTATTCGTCACTCTATGCCTGAAAGGGTATTTCTTTGACTTATACTGGGTGCTCCCTTGTGTCTGGACAAAGCTATACCTCTCTGAAGAGCTCTAATTAGAGCGAACAACTTTGTCAGGGGTTGCTTTTACTCATTTCAGGTTGGCTTGATTGGTATTTTACCAATTCAAAGATGTAATACTGTGCCTGGAGTTGTAATTGGCTTTTGTCATTTTACAGCTCGGCAAGGACAGCATTGTGCTAGTCCTATGCTTAAAGACTTTGCTGTACAAATGGCAAAATACTTTTTCCTTTTCTATCTCGGCGTGGATGGCACTGAGCTAATCCAATGCTTAAAGATTTTGGTAGAAAAACCGACATTTGATGTGAGCAGATCTAGAGTGTCGCTGATGTTGAGAGTGCTCCATACAGGAGCTGCTTTCAACCTAAACTTGAGAACTACCCAGAGTTCTCTGCTTCTTTTTTGCATAATTTATTCGTCACTCTATGCCTGAAAGGGTATTTCATTGACTTATACTGGGTGCTCCCTTGTGTCTGGACAAAGCTATACCTCTCTGAAGAGCTCTAATTAGAGTGAAACACTGTGTCAGGGGTTGCTTTTACTCATTTCAGGTTGGCTTGTTTGGTATTTTACCAATTCAAAGATGTAATACTGTGCCTGGAGTGGTAATTGGCTTTTGTCATTTTACAGATCGGCAAGGACAGCACTGTGCTAGTCCTATGCTTAAAGCCTTTGCTGTACAAATGGCAAAAGACTTTGTCCTTTTCTATCTCGGCGTGGTTGGCACTGTGCTAATCCTATGCTTAAATATTTTGATAGAAAAACAGACAATTGAGGTGAGCAGATCTAAAGTGTCGCTGGTGTTGAGAGTGCTCCATACAGGAGCTGCTTTCCCCCTAAACTTGAGAACTACCCAGAGTTCTCTGCTTCTTTTTTGCATAATTTATTCGTCACTCTATGCCTGAAAGGGTATTTCATTGACTTATACTGGGTGCTCCCTTGTGTCTGGACAAAGCTATACCTCTCTGAAGAGCTCTAATTAGAGTGAAACACTGTGTCAGGGGTTGCTTTTACTCATTTCAGGTTGGCTTGATTGGTATTTTACCCATTCAAAGCTGTAATACTGTGCCTGGAGTGGTAATTGGCTTTTGTCTATTTACAGATCGGCAAGGACAGCACAGTGCTAGTCCTACGCTTAAAGACTTTGCTGTACAAATGGCAAAAGACTTTGTCCTTTTCTATCTCGGCGTGGTTGGCACTGTGCTAATCCTATGCTTAAATATTTTGATAGAAAAACAGACATTTGAGGTGAGCAGATCTAGAGTGTCGCTGGTGTTGAGAGTGCTCTATACAGGAGCTGCTTTCCACCTAAACCTGAGAACTACCCAGAGTTCTCTGCTTCTTTTTTGCATAATTTATTCGTCACTCTATGCCTGAAAGGGTATTTCATTGACTTATACTGGGTGCTCCGTTGTGTCTGACCAAAGCTATACCTCTCTGAAGAGCTCTAATTAGAGCGAAACACTGTGTCAGGGGTTGCTTTTACTCATTTCAGGTTGGCTTGATTGGTATTTTACCTATTCAAAGCTGTAATACTGTGCCTGGAGTGGTAATTGGCTTTTGTCATTTTACAGCTCGGCAAGGACAGCACTGTGCTAGTCCTATGCTTAAAGACTTTGCTGTACAAATGGCAAAAGACTTTGTCCTTTTCTATCTCGGCGTGGTGGGCACTGTGCTAATCCTATGCTTACAAATTTTGATAGAAAAACAGACATTTGAGGTGAGCAGATCTAGAGTGTCGCTGGTGTTGAGAGTGCTCCATACAGGAGCTGCTTTCCACCTAAACTTGAGAACTACCCAGAGTTCTCTGCTTCTTTTTTGCATAATTTATTCGTCACTCTATGCCTGAAAGGGTATTTCATTGATTTATACTGGGTGCTCCCTTGTGTCTGGACAAAGCTATACCTCTCTGAAGAGCTCTAATTAGAGCGAAACACTGTGTCAGGGGTTGCTTTTACTCATTTCAGGTTGGCTTGATTGTTATTTTACCATTTCAAAGCTGTAATACTGTGTCTGGAGAGGTAATTGGCTTTTGTCAATTTACAGCTCGGCAAGGACAGCACTGTGCTAGTCCTATGCTTAAAGACTTTGCTGTACAAATGGCAAAAGACTTTGTTCTTTTCTATCTCGGCGTGGTTGGTACTGTGCTAATCCTATTCTTAAAGATTTTGATAGAAAAACAGACATTTGAGGTGAGCAGATCTAGAGTGTCGCTGGTGTTGAGAGTGCTCCATACAGGAGCTGCTTTCCACCTAAACTTGAGAACTACCCAGAGTTCTCTGCTTCTTTTTTTTTTGTATAATTTATTCGTCACTCTATGCCTGAAAGGGTATTTCTTTGACTTATGCTGGGTGCTCCCTTGTGTCTGGACAAAGCTATATCTCTCTGAAGAGCTCTAATTAGAGCGAAACACTGTGTCAGGGGTTGCTTTTACTCATTTCAGGTTGGCTTGTTTGGGATTTTACCAATTCAAAGCTGTAATACTGTGCCTGGAGTGGTAAGTGGCTTTCGTCATTTTACAGCTCGGCAAGGACAGCACTGTGCTAATCCTATGCTTAAAGACTTTGCTGTACAAATGGCAAAAGACTTTGACCTTTTCTATCTCGGCGTGGATGGCACTGTGCTAATCCTATGCTTAAAGATTTTGATAGAAAAACAGACATTTGAGGTGAGCAGATCTAGAGTGTCGCTGGTGTTGAAAGTGCTCCATACAGGAGCTGCTTTCCACCTAAACTTGAGAAATACCCGGAGTTCTCTGCTTCTTTTTTGCATAATGTATTCGTCACTCTATGCCTGAAAGGGTATTTCTTTGACTTATACAGGGTGCTCCCTTGTGTCTGGACAAAGCTATACCTCTCGGAAGAGCTCTAATTAGAGCGAAACACTTTGTCAGGGGTTGCTTTTACTCATTTCAGGTTGGCTTGATTTGTATTTTACCAATTCAAAGCTGTAATACTGAGCCTGGAGTGGTAATTGTCTTTTGTCATTTTACAGCTCGGCAAGGACAGCATTGTGCTAGTCCTATGCTTAAAGACTTTGCTGTACAAATGGCAAAAGACTTTGTCCTTTTCTATCTCGGCGTGGATGGCACTGAGCTAATCCAATGCTTAAAGATTTTGGTAGAAAAACCGACATTTGAGGTGAGCAGATCTAGAGTGTCGCTGATGTTGAGAGTGCTCCATACAGGAGCTGCTTTCGACCTAAACATGAGAACTACCCAGAGTTCTCTGCTTCTTTTTTGCATAATTTATTCGTCACTCTATGCCTGAAAGGGTATTTCATTGACTTATACTGGGTGCTCCCTTGTGTCTGGACAAAGCTATACCTCTCTGAAGAGCTCTAATTAGAGCAAAACACTGTGTCAGGGGTTGCTTTTACTCATTTCAGGTTGGCTTGATTGGTATTTTACCAATTCAAAGCTGTAATACTGTGTCTGGAGTAGTAATTGGCTTTTGTCAATTTACAGCTCGGCAAGGACAGCACTTTGCTAGTCCTATGCTTAAAGACTTTGCTGTACAAATGGCAAAAGACTTTGTTCTTTTCTATCTTGGCGTGGTTGGTACTGTGCTAATCCCATGCTTAAAGATTTTGATAGAAAAACAGACATTTGAGGTGAGCAGATCTAGAGTGTCGCTGGTGTTGAAAGTGCTCCATACAGGAGCTGCTTTCGACCTAAACTTGAGAACTACCCAGAGTTCTCTGCTTCTTTTTTGCATAATTTATTCGTCACTCTATGCCTGAAATGGTATTTCATTGACTTATACTGGGTGCTCCCTTGTGTCTGGACAAAGCTATACCTCTCTGAAGAGCTCTAATTAGAGCGAAACACTGTGTCAGGGGTTGCTTTTACTCATTTCAGGTTGGCTTGATTGGTATTTTACCCATTCAAAGCTGTAATACTGTGCCTGGAGTGGTAATTGGCTTTTGTCATTTTACAGATCGGCAAGGACAGCACTGTGCTAGTCCTATGCTTAAAGCCTTTGCTGTACAAATGGCAAAAGACTTTGTCCTTTTCTATCTCGGCGTGGTTGGCACTGTGCTAATCCTATGCTTAAATATTTTGATAGAAAAACAGACATTTGAGGTGAGCAGATCTAGAGTGTCGCTGGTGTTGAGAGTGCTCCATACAGGAGCTGCTTTCCACCTAAACTTGAGAACTACCCAGAGTTCTCTGCTTCTTTTTTGCATAATTTATTTGTCACTCTATGCCTGAAAGGGTATTTCTTTGACTTATGCTGGGTGCTCCCTTGTGTCTGGACAAAGCTATACCTCTCTGAAGAGCTCTAATTAGAGCGAAACACTGTGTCAGGGGTTGCTTTTACTCATTTCAGGTTGGCTTGTTTGGGATTTTACCAATTCAAAGCTGTAATACTGTGCCTGGAGTGGTAATTGGCTTTTGTCATTTTACAGCTCGGCAAGGACAGCACTGTGCTAATCCTATGCTTAAAGACTTTGCTGTACAAATGGCAAAAGACTTTGTCCTTTTCTATCTCGGCGTGGATGGCACTGAGCTAATCCTATGCTTAAAGATTTTGATAGAAAAACAGACATTTGAGGTGAGCAGATCTAGAGTGTCGCTGGTGTTGAGAGTGCTCCATACAGAAGCTGCTTTCCACCTAATCTTGAGAACTACCCAGAGATCTCTGCTTCTTTTTTGCATAATTTATTCGTCACTCTATGCCTGAAAGGGTATTTCATTGACTTATACTGGGTGCTCCCTTGTGTCTGGACAAAGCTATACCTCTCTGAAGAGCTCTAATTAGAGCGAAACACTGTGTCAGGGGTTGCTTTTACTCATTTCAGGTTGGCTTGATTGGTATTTTACCAATTCAAAGCTGTAATACTGTGTCTGGAGTGGTAATTGGCTTTTGTCAATTTACAGCTCGGCAAAGACAGCACTGTGCTAGTCCTATGCTTAAAGACTTTTCTGTAGAAATGGCAAAAGACTTTGTCCTTTTTTATCTTGGCATGGTTAGCACTGTGCTAATTCTATGCTTAAAGATTTTGATAGAAAAACAGACATTTGAGGTGAGCAGATCTAGAGTGTTGCTGATGTTGAGAGTGCTCCATACAGGAGCTGCTTTCGACCTAAACTTGAGAACTACCCAGAGTTCTCTGCTTCTTTTTTGCATAATTTATTCGTCACTCTATGCCTGAAAGGGTATTTCTTTGACTTATACTGGGTGCTCCCCTGTGTCTGGACAAAGCTATACCTCTCTGAAGAGCTCTAATTAGAGCGAAACACTGTGTCAGGGGTTGCTTTTACTCATTTCAGGTTGGCTTGATTGGTATTTTACCCATTCAAAGCTGTAATACTGTGCGTGGAGTGGTAATTGGCTTTTGTCATTTTACAGATCGGCAAGGACAGCAATGTGCTAGTCCTATGCTTAAAGACTTTGCTGTACAAATGGGAAAAGACTTTGTCCTTTTCTATCTCGGCGTGGATGGCACTGAGCTAATCCTATGCTTAAAGATTTTGATAGAAAAACCGACATTTGAGGTGAGCAGATCTAGAGTGTCGCTGATGTTGAGAGCGCTCCATACAGGAGCTGCTTTCCACCTAAACTTGAGAACTACCCAGAGTTCTCTGCTTTTTTTTTGCATAATTTATTCGTCACTCTATGCCTGAAAGAATATTTCTTTGACTTATGCTGGGTGCTCCCTTGTGTCTGGACAAAGCTATACCTTTCTGAAGAGCTCTAATTAGAGCAAAACACTGTGTCAGGGGTTGCTTTTACTCATTTCAGGTTGGCTTGTTTGGGATTTTACCAATTCAAAGCTGTAATACTGTGCCTGGAGTGGTAATTGGCTTTTGTCGTTTTACAGCTCGGCAAGGACAGCACTGTGCTAATCCTATGCTTAAAGACTTTGCTGTACAAATGGCAAAAGACTTTGTCCTTTTCTATCTCGGCGTGGATGGCACTGTGCTAATCCTATGCTTAAAGATTTTGATAGAAAAACAGACATTTGAGGTGAGCAGATCTAGAGTGTCGCTGGTGTTGAGAGTGCTCCATACAGGATCTGATTTCCACCTAAACTTGAGAACTACCCAGAGTTCTCTGCTTCTTTTTTGCATAATTTATTCGTCACTCTATGCCTGAAAGGGTATTTCTTTGACTTATACTGGGTGCTCCCTTGTGTCTGGACAAAGCTATACCTCTCTGAAGAGCTCTAATTAGAGTGAACCACTTTGTCAGGGGTTGCTTTTACTCATTTCAGGTTGGCTTGATTGGTATTTTACCAATTCAAAGCTGTAATACTGTGTCTGGAGTGGTAATTGGCTTTTGTCATTTTACAGCTCGGCAAGGACCGCATTGTGCTAGTCCTATGCTTAAAAACTTTGCTGAACAAATGGCAAAAGACTTTGTCCTTTTCTATCTCGGCGTGGATGGCACTGAGCTAATCCAATGCTTAAAGATTTTGGTAGAAAAACCGACATTTGAGGTGAGCAGATCTAGAGTGTCGCTGATGTTGAGAGTGCTCCATACAGGAGCTGCTTTCCACCTAAACTTGAGAACTACCCAGAGTTCTCTGCTTCTTTTTTGCATAATTTATTCCTCACTCTATGCCTGAAAGGGTATTTCATTGACTTATACTGGGTGCTCCCTTGTGTCTGGACAAAGCTATACCTCTCTGAAGAGCTCTAATTAGAGCGATACACTGTGTCAGGGGTTGCTTTTACTCATATCAGGTTGGCTTGATTGGTATTTTACCAATTCAAAGCTGTAATACTGTGTCTGGAGTGGTAATTGGCTTTTGTCGATTTACAGCTCGGCAAGGACAGCACTGTGCTAGTCCTATGCTTAAAGACTTTGCTGAACAGATGGCAAAAGACTTTGTTCTTGTCTATCTCGGCGTGGTTGGCACTGTGCTAATCCTATGCTTAAAGATTTTGATAGAAAAACAGACATTTGAGGTGAGCAGATCTAGAGTGTCGCTGCTGTTGAAAGTGCTCCATACAGGAGCTGCTTTCCACCTAAACTTGAGAACTACCCAGAGTTCTCTGCTTCTTTTTTTTTTGTATAATTTATTCGTCACTCTATGCCTGAAAGGGTATTTCTTTGACTTATGCTGGGTGCTCCCTTGTGTCTGGACAAAGCTATATCTCTCTGAAGAGCTCTAATTAGAGCGAAACACTGTGTCAGGGGTTGCTTTTACTCATTATAGGTTGGCTTGTTTGGGATTTTACCAATTCAAAGCTGTAATACTGTGCCTGGAGTGGTAATTGGCTTTCGTCATTTTACAGCTCGGCAAGGACAGCACTGTGCTAATCCTATGCTTAAAGACTTTGCTGTACAAATGGCAAAAGACTTTGACCTTTTCTATCTCGGCGTGGATGGCACTGTGCTAATCCTATGCTTAAAGATTTTGATAGAAAAACAGACATTTGAGGTGAGCAGATCTAGAGTGTCGCTGGTGTTGAGAGTGCTCCATACAGGATCTGCTTCCCACCTAAACTTGAAAACTACCCAGAGTTCTCTGCTTCTTTTTTGCATAATTCATTCGTCACTCTATGCCTGAAAGGGTATTTCATTGACTTATACTGGGTGCTCCCTTGTGTCTGGACAAAGCTATACCTCTCTGAAGAGCTCTAATTAGAGCGAACAACTTTGTCAGGGGTTGCTTTTACTCATTTCAGGTTGGCTTGATTGGTATTTTACCAATTCAAAGCTGTAATACTGTGCCTGGAGTTGTAATTGGCTTTTGTCATTTTACAGCTCGGCAAGGACAGCATTGTGCTAGTCCTATGCTTAAAGACTTTGCTGTACAAATGGCAAAAGACTTTTACCTTTTCTATCTCGGCGTGGATGGCACTGAGCTAATCCAATGCTTAAAGATTTTGGTAGAAAAACCGACATTTGAGGTGAGCAGATCTAGAGTGTCGCTGATGTTGAGAGTGCTCCATACAGGAGCTGCTTTCAACCTAAACTTGAGAACTACCCAGAGTTCTCTGCTTCTTTTTTGCATAATTTATTCGTCACTCTATGCCTGAAAGGGTATTTCATTGACTTATACTGGGTGCTCCCTTGTGTCTGGACAAAGCTATACCTCTCTGAAGAGATCTAATTAGAGTGAAACACTGTGTCAGGGGTTGCTTTTACTCATTTCAGGTTGGCTTGATTGGTATTTTACCTATTCAAAGCTGTAATACTGTGCCTGGAGTGGTAATTGGTTTTTGTCATTTTACAGCTCGGCAAGGACAGCACTGTGCTAGTCCTATGCTTAAAGACTTTGCTGTACAAATGGCAAAATACTTTGTCCTTTTCTATCACGGCGTGGTGGGCACTGTGCTAATCCTATGCTTAAATATTTTGATAGAAAAACAGACATTTGAGGTGAGCAGATCTAGAGTGTCGCTGGTGTTGAGAGTGCTCTATACAGGAGCTGCTTTCCACCTAAACCTGAGAACTACCCAGAGTTCTCTGCTTCTTTTTTGCATAATTTATTCGTCACTCTATGCCTGAAAGGGTATTTCTTTGACTTATACTGGGTGCTCCCTTGTGTCTGGACAAAGCTATACCTCTCTAAAGAGCTCTAATTAGAGTGAAACACTGTGTCAGGGGTTGCTTTTCCTCATTTCAGGTTGGCTTGTTTGGTATTTTACCAATTCAAAGATGTAATACTGTGCCTGGAGTGGTAATTGGCTTTTGTCATTTTACAGCTCGGCAAGGACAGCACTGTGCTAGTCCTATGCTTAAAGACTTTGCTGTACAAATGGCAAAAGACTTTGTTCTTTTCTATCTTGGCGTGGTTGGTACTGTGCTAATCCTATGCTTAAAGATTTTGATAGAAAAACAGACATTTGAGGTGAGCAGATCTAGAGTGTCGCTGGTGTTGAAAGTGCTCCATACAGGAGCTGCTTTCGACCTAAACTTGAGAACTACCCAGAGTTCTCTGCTTCTTTTTTGCATAATTTATTCGTCACTCTATGCCTGAAATGGTATTTCATTGACTTATACTGGGTGCTCCCTTGTGTCTGGACAAAGCTATACCTCTCTGAAGAGCTCTAATTAGAGCGAAACACTGTGTCAGGGGTTGCTTTTACTCATTTCAGGTTGGCTTGATTGGTATTTTACCCATTCAAAGCTGTAATACTGTGCCTGGAGTGGTAATTGGCTTTTGTCATTTTACAGATCGGCAAGGACAGCACTGTGCTAGTCCTATGCTTAAAGCCTTTGCTGTACAAATGGCAAAAGACTTTGTCCTTTTCTATCTCGGCGTGGTTGGCACTGTGCTAATCCTATGCTTAAATATTTTGATAGAAAAACAGACATTTGAGGTGAGCAGATCTAGAGTGTCGCTGGTGTTGAGAGTGCTCCATACAGGAGCTGCTTTCCACCTAAACTTGAGAACTACCCAGAGTTCTCTGCTTCTTTTTTGCATAATTTATTTGTCACTCTATGCCTGAAAGGGTATTTCTTTGACTTATGCTGGGTGCTCCCTTGTGTCTGGACAAAGCTATACCTCTCTGAAGAGCTCTAATTAGAGCGAAACACTGTGTCAGGGGTTGCTTTTACTCATTTCAGGTTGGCTTGTTTGGGATTTTACCAATTCAAAGCTGTAATACTGTGCCTGGAGTGGTAATTGGCTTTTGTCATTTTACAGCTCGGCAAGGACAGCACTGTGCTAATCCTATGCTTAAAGACTTTGCTGTACAAATGGCAAAAGACTTTGTCCTTTTCTATCTCGGCGTGGATGGCACTGAGCTAATCCTATGCTTAAAGATTTTGATAGAAAAACAGACATTTGAGGTGAGCAGATCTAGAGTGTCGCTGGTGTTGAGAGTGCTCCATACAGAAGCTGCTTTCCACCTAATCTTGAGAACTACCCAGAGATCTCTGCTTCTTTTTTGCATAATTTATTCGTCACTCTATGCCTGAAAGGGTATTTCATTGACTTATACTGGGTGCTCCCTTGTGTCTGGACAAAGCTATACCTCTCTGAAGAGCTCTAATTAGAGCGAAACACTGTGTCAGGGGTTGCTTTTACTCATTTCAGGTTGGCTTGATTGGTATTTTACCAATTCAAAGCTGTAATACTGTGTCTGGAGTGGTAATTGGCTTTTGTCAATTTACAGCTCGGCAAAGACAGCACTGTGCTAGTCCTATGCTTAAAGACTTTTCTGTAGAAATGGCAAAAGACTTTGTCCTTTTTTATCTTGGCATGGTTAGCACTGTGCTAATTCTATGCTTAAAGATTTTGATAGAAAAACAGACATTTGAGGTGAGCAGATCTAGAGTGTTGCTGATGTTGAGAGTGCTCCATACAGGAGCTGCTTTCGACCTAAACTTGAGAACTACCCAGAGTTCTCTGCTTCTTTTTTGCATAATTTATTCGTCACTCTATGCCTGAAAGGGTATTTCTTTGACTTATACTGGGTGCTCCCCTGTGTCTGGACAAAGCTATACCTCTCTGAAGAGCTCTAATTAGAGCGAAACACTGTGTCAGGGGTTGCTTTTACTCATTTCAGGTTGGCTTGATTGGTATTTTACCCATTCAAAGCTGTAATACTGTGCGTGGAGTGGTAATTGGCTTTTGTCATTTTACAGATCGGCAAGGACAGCAATGTGCTAGTCCTATGCTTAAAGACTTTGCTGTACAAATGGGAAAAGACTTTGTCCTTTTCTATCTCGGCGTGGATGGCACTGAGCTAATCCTATGCTTAAAGATTTTGATAGAAAAACCGACATTTGAGGTGAGCAGATCTAGAGTGTCGCTGATGTTGAGAGCGCTCCATACAGGAGCTGCTTTCGACCTAAACTTGAGAACTACCCAGAGTTCTCTGCTTCTTTTTTGCATACTTTATTCGTCACTCTATGCCTGAAAGGGTATTTCATTGACTTATACTGGGTGCTCCCTTGTGTCTGGACAAAGCTATACCTCTCTGAAGAGCTCTAATTAGAGCGAAACACTGTGTCAGGGGTTGCTTTTACTCATTTCAGGTTGGCTTGATTGGTATTTTACCCATTCAAAGCTGTACTACTGTGCCTGGAGTGGTAATTTGCTTTTGTCATTTTACAGATCGGCAAGGACAGCAATGTGCTAGTCCTATGCTTAAAGACTTTGCTGTACAAATGGCAAAAGACTTTGTCCTTTTCTATCTCGGCGTGGTTGGCACTGTGCTAATCCTATGCTTAAAAATTTTGATATAAAAACAGACATTTGAGGTGAGCAGATCTAGAGTGTCGCTGGTGTTGAGAGTGCTCCATACAGGAGCTGCTTTCCACCTAAACTTGAGAACTACCCAGAGTTCTCTGCTTTTTTTTTGCATAATTTATTCGTCACTCTATGCCTGAAAGAATATTTCTTTGACTTATGCTGGGTGCTCCCTTGTGTCTGGACAAAGCTATACCTCTCTGAAGAGCTCTAATTAGAGCAAAACACTGTGTCAGGGGTTGCTTTTACTCATTTCAGGTTGGCTTGTTTGGGATTTTACCAATTCAAAGCTGTAATACTGTGCCTGGAGTGGTAATTGGCTTTTGTCGTTTTACAGCTCGGCAAGGACAGCACTGTGCTAATCCTATGCTTAAAGACTTTGCTGTACAAATGGCAAAAGACTTTGTCCTTTTCTATCTCGGCGTGGATGGCACTGTGCTAATCCTATGCTTAAAGATTTTGATAGAAAAACAGACATTTGAGGTGAGCAGATCTAGAGTGTCGCTGGTGTTGAGAGTGCTCCATACAGGATCTGATTTCCACCTAAACTTGAGAACTACCCAGAGTTCTCTGCTTCTTTTTTGCATAATTTATTCGTCACTCTATGCCTGAAAGGGTATTTCTTTGACTTATACTGGGTGCTCCCTTGTGTCTGGACAAAGCTATACCTCTCTGAAGAGCTCTAATTAGAGTGAACCACTTTGTCAGGGGTTGCTTTTACTCATTTCAGGTTGGCTTGATTGGTATTTTACCAATTCAAAGCTGTAATACTGTGCCTGGAGTGGTAATTGGCTTTTGTCATTTTACAGCTCGGCAAGGACCGCATTGTGCTAGTCCTATGCTTAAAAACTTTGCTGAACAAATGGCAAAAGACTTTGTCCTTTTCTATCTCGGCGTGGATGGCACTGAGCTAATCCAATGCTTAAAGATTTTGGTAGAAAAACCGACATTTGAGGTGAGCAGATCTAGAGTGTCGCTGATGTTGAGAGTGCTCCATACAGGAGCTGCTTTCCACCTAAACTTGAGAACTACCCAGAGTTCTCTGCTTCTTTTTTGCATAATTTATTCCTCACTCTATGCCTGAAAGGGTATTTCATTGACTTATACTGGGTGCTCCCTTGTGTCTGGACAAAGCTATACCTCTCTGAAGAGCTCTAATTAGAGCGATACACTGTGTCAGGGGTTGCTTTTACTCATATCAGGTTGGCTTGATTGGTATTTTACCAATTCAAAGCTGTAATACTGTGTCTGGAGTGGTAATTGGCTTTTGTCGATTTACAGCTCGGCAAGGACAGCACTGTGCTAGTCCTATGCTTAAAGACTTTGCTGAACAGATGGCAAAAGACTTTGTTCTTGTCTATCTCGGCGTGGTTGGCACTGTGCTAATCCTATGCTTAAAGATTTTGATAGAAAAACAGACATTTGAGGTGAGCAGATCTAGAGTGTCGCTGCTGTTGAAAGTGCTCCATACAGGAGCTGCTTTCCACCTAAACTTGAGAACTACCCAGAGTTCTCTGCTTCTTTTTTTTTTGTATAATTTATTCGTCACTCTATGCCTGAAAGGGTATTTCTTTGACTTATGCTGGGTGCTCCCTTGTGTCTGGACAAAGCTATATCTCTCTGAAGAGCTCTAATTAGAGCGAAACACTGTGTCAGGGGTTGCTTTTACTCATTTCAGGTTGGCTTGTTTGGGATTTTACCAATTCAAAGCTGTAATACTGTGCCTGGAGTGGTAATTGGCTTTCGTCATTTTACAGCTCGGCAAGGACAGCACTGTGCTAATCCTATGCTTAAAGACTTTGCTGTACAAATGGCAAAAGACTTTGACCTTTTCTATCTCGGCGTGGATGGCACTGTGCTAATCCTATGCTTAAAGATTTTGATAGAAAAACAGACATTTGAGGTGAGCAGATCTAGAGTGTCGCTGGTGTTGAGAGTGCTCCATACAGGATCTGCTTCCCACCTAAACTTGAAAACTACCCAGAGTTCTCTGCTTCTTTTTTGCATAATTCATTCGTCACTCTATGCCTGAAAGGGTATTTCATTGACTTATACTGGGTGCTCCCTTGTGTCTGGACAAAGCTATACCTCTCTGAAGAGCTCTAATTAGAGCGAACAACTTTGTCAGGGGTTGCTTTTACTCATTTCAGGTTGGCTTGATTGGTATTTTACCAATTCAAAGCTGTAATACTGTGCCTGGAGTTGTAATTGGCTTTTGTCATTTTACAGCTCGGCAAGGACAGCATTGTGCTAGTCCTATGCTTAAAGACTTTGCTGTACAAATGGCAAAAGACTTTTACCTTTTCTATCTCGGCGTGGATGGCACTGAGCTAATCCAATGCTTAAAGATTTTGGTAGAAAAACCGACATTTGAGGTGAGCAGATCTAGAGTGTCGCTGATGTTGAGAGTGCTCCATACAGGAGCTGCTTTCAACCTAAACTTGAGAACTACCCAGAGTTCTCTGCTTCTTTTTTGCATAATTTATTCGTCACTCTATGCCTGAAAGGGTATTTCATTGACTTATACTGGGTGCTCCCTTGTGTCTGGACAAAGCTATACCTCTCTGAAGAGATCTAATTAGAGTGAAACACTGTGTCAGGGGTTGCTTTTACTCATTTCAGGTTGGCTTGATTGGTATTTTACCTATTCAAAGCTGTAATACTGTGCCTGGAGTGGTAATTGGTTTTTGTCATTTTACAGCTCGGCAAGGACAGCACTGTGCTAGTCCTATGCTTAAAGACTTTGCTGTACAAATGGCAAAATACTTTGTCCTTTTCTATCACGGCGTGGTGGGCACTGTGCTAATCCTATGCTTAAATATTTTGATAGAAAAACAGACATTTGAGGTGAGCAGATCTAGAGTGTCGCTGGTGTTGAGAGTGCTCTATACAGGAGCTCCTTTCCACCTAAACCTGAGAACTACCCAGAGTTCTCTGCTTCTTTTTTGCATAATTTATTCGTCACTCTATGCCTGAAAGGGTATTTCTTTGACTTATACTGGGTGCTCCCTTGTGTCTGGACAAAGCTATACCTCTCTAAAGAGCTCTAATTAGAGTGAAACACTGTGTCAGGGGTTGCTTTTCCTCATTTCAGGTTGGCTTGTTTGGTATTTTACCAATTCAAAGATGTAATACTGTGCCTGGAGTGGTAATTGGCTTTTGTCATTTTACAGCTCGGCAAGGACAGCACTGTGCTAGTCCTATGCTTAAAGACTTTGCTGTACAAATGGCAAAAGACTTTGTTCTTTTCTATCTTGGCGTGGTTGGTACTGTGCTAATCCTATGCTTAAAGATTTTGGTAGAAAAACCGACATTTGAGGTGAGCAGATCTAGAGTGTCGCTGATGTTGAGAGTGCTCCATACAGGAGTTGCTTTTGACCTAAACTTGAGAACTACCCAGAGTTCTCTGCTTCTTTTTTGCATAATTTATTCGTCACTCTATGCCTGAAAGGGTATTTCATTGACTTATACTGGGTGCTCCCTTGTGTCTGACCAAAGCTATACCTCACTGAAGAGCTCTAATTAGAGCGAAACACTGTGTCAGGGGTTGCTTTTACTCATTTCAGGTTGGCTTGATTGGTATTTTACCTGTTCAAAGCTGTAATACTGTGCGTGGAGTGGTAATTGGCTTTTGTCATTTTACAGCTCGGCAAGGACAGCACTGTGCTAGTCCTATGCTTAAAGACTTTGCTGTACAAATGGCAAAAGACTTTGTTCTTTTCTATCTCGGCGTGGTTGGTACTGTGCTAATCCTATTCTTAAAGATTTTGATAAAAAAACAGACATTTGAGGTGAGCAGATCTAGAGTGTCGCTGGTGTTGAGAGTGCTCCATACAGGAGCTGCTTTCCACCTAAACTTGAGAACTACCCAGAGTTCTCTGCTTCTTTTTTTTTTGTATAATTTATTCGTCACTCTATGCCTGAAAGGGTATTTCTTTGACTTATGCTGGGTGCTCCCTTGTGTCTGGACAAAGCTATATCTCTCTGAAGAGCTCTAATTAGAGCGAAACACTGTGTCAGGGGTTGCTTTTACTCATTTCAGGTTGGCTTGTTTGGGATTTTACCAATTCAAAGCTGTAATACTGTGCCTGGAGTGGTAATTGGCTTTCGTCATTTTACAGCTCGGCAAGGACAGCACTGTGCTAATCCTATGCTTAAAGACTTTGCTGTACAAATGGCAAAAGACTTTGACCTTTTCTATCTCGGCGTGGATGGCACTGTGCTAATCCCATGCTTAAAGATTTTGATAGAAAAACAGACATTTGAGGTGAGCAGATCTAGAGTGTCGCTGGTGTTGAAAGTGCTCCATACAGGAGCTGCTTTCCACCTAAACTTGAGAACTACCCGGAGTTCTCTGCTTCTTTTTTGCATAATGTATTCGTCACTCTATGCCTGAAAGGGTATTTCTTTGACTTATACAGGGTGCTCCCTTGTGTCTGGACAAAGCTATACCTCTCGGAAGAGCTCTAATTAGAGCGAAACACTTTGTCAGGGGTTGCTTTTACTCATTTCAGGTTGGCTTGATTTGTATTTTACCAATTCAAAGCTGTAATACTGAGCCTGGAGTGGTAATTGTCTTTTGTCATTTTACAGCTCGGCAAGGACAGCATTGTGCTAGTCCTATGCTTAAAGACTTTGCTGTACAAATGGCAAAAGACTTTGTCCTTTTCTATCTCGGCGTGGATGGCACTGAGCTAATCCAATGCTTAAAGATTTTGGTAGAAAAACCGACATTTGAGGTGAGCAGATCTAGAGTGTCGCTGATGTTGAGAGTGCTCCATACAGGAGCTGCTTTCGACCTAAACATGAGAACTACCCAGAGTTCTCTGCTTCTTTTTTGCATAATTTATTCGTCACTCTATGCCTGAAAGGGTATTTCATTGACTTATACTGGGTGCTCCCTTGTGTCTGGACAAAGCTATACCTCTCTGAAGAGCTCTAATTAGAGCAAAACACTGTGTCAGGGGTTGCTTTTACTCATTTCAGGTTGGCTTGATTGGTATTTTACCAATTCAAAGCTGTAATACTGTGTCTGGAGTAGTAATTGGCTTTTGTCAATTTACAGCTCGGCAAGGACAGCACTGTGCTAGTCCTATGCTTAAAGACTTTGCTGTACAAATGGCAAAAGACTTTGTTCTTTTCTATCTTGGCGTGGTTGGTACTGTGCTAATCCTATGCTTAAAGATTTTGATAGAAAAACAGACATTTGAGGTGAGCAGATCTAGAGTGTCGCTGGTGTTGAAAGTGCTCCATATAGGAGCTGCTTTCGACCTAAACTTGAGAACTACCCAGAGTTCTCTGCTTCTTTTTTGCATAATTTATTCGTCACTCTATGCCTGAAATGGTATTTCATTGACTTATACTGGGTGCTCCCTTGTGTCTGGACAAAGCTATACCTCTCTGAAGAGCTCTAATTTGAGCGAAACACTGTGTCAGGGGTTGCTTTTACTCATTTCAGGTTGGCTTGATTGGTATTTTACCCATTCAAAGCTGTAATACTGTTCCTGGAGTGGTAATTGGCTTTTGTCATTTTACAGATCGGCAAAGACAGCACTGTGCTAGTCCTATGCTTAAAGCCTTTGCTGTACAAATGGCAAAAGACTTTGTCCTTTTCTATCTCGGCGTGGTTGGCACTGTGCTAATCCTATGCTTAAATATTTTGATAGAAAAACAGACATTTGAGGTGAGCAGATCTAGAGTGTCGCTGGTGTTGAGAGTGCTCCATACAGGAGCTGCTTTCCACCTAAACTTGAGAACTACCCAGAGTTCTCTGCTTCTTTTTTGCATAATTTATTTGTCACTCTATGCCTGAAAGGGTATTTCTTTGACTTATGCTGGGTGCTCCCTTGTGTCTGGACAAAGCTATACCTCTCTAAAGAGCTCTAATTAGAGCGAAACACTGTGTCAGGGGTTGCTTTTACTCATTTCAGGTTGGCTTGTTTGGGATTTTACCAATTCAAAGCTGTATTACTGTGCCTGGAGTGGTAATTGGCTTTTGTCATTTTACAGCTCGGCAAGGACAGCACTGTGCTAATCCTATGCTTAAAGACTTTGCTGTACAAATGGCAAAAGACTTTGTCCTTTTCTATCTCGGCGTGGATGGCACTGAGCTAATCCTATGCTTAAAGATTTTGATAGAAAAACAGACATTTGAGGTGAGCAGATCTAGAGTGTCGCTGATGTTGAGAGCGCTCCATACAGGAGCTGCTTTCGACCTAAACTTGAGAACTACCCAGAGTTCTCTGCTTCTTTTTTGCATACTTTATTCGTCACTCTATGCCTGAAAGGGTATTTCATTGACTTATACTGGGTGCTCCCTTGTGTCTGACCAAAGCTATACCTCTCTGAAGAGCTCTAATTAGAGCGAAACACTGTGTCAGGGGTTGCTTTTACTCATTTCAGGTTGGCTTGATTGGTATTTTACCTGTTCAAAGCTGTAATACTGTGCGTGGAGTGGTAATTGGCTTTTGTCATTTTACAGCTCGGCAAGGACAGCACTGTGCTAGTCCTATGCTTAAAGACTTTGCTGTACAAATGGCAAAAGACTTTGACATTTTCTATCTCGGCGTGGATGGCACTGTGCTAATCCCATGCTTAAAGATTTTGATAGAAAAACAGACATTTGAGGTGAGCAGATCTAGAGTGTCGCTGGTGTTGAAAGTGCTCCATACAGGAGCTGCTTTCCACCTAAACTTGAGAACTACCCGGAGTTCTCTGCTTCTTTTTTGCATAATGTATTCGTCACTCTATGCCTGAAAGGGTATTTCTTTGACTTATACAGGGTGCTCCCTTGTGTCTGGACAAAGCTATACCTCTCGGAAGAGCTCTAATTAGAGCGAAACACTTTGTCAGGGGTTGCTTTTACTCATTTCAGGTTGGCTTGATTTGTATTTTACCAATTCAAAGCTGTAATACTGAGCCTGGAGTGGTAATTGTCTTTTGTCATTTTACAGCTCGGCAAGGACAGCATTGTGCTAGTCCTATGCTTAAAGACTTTGCTGTACAAATGGCAAAAGACTTTGTCCTTTTCTATCTCGGCGTGGATGGCACTGAGCTAATCCAATGCTTAAAGATTTTGGTAGAAAAACCGACATTTGAGGTGAGCAGATCTAGAGTGTCGCTGATGTTGAGAGTGCTCCATACAGGAGCTGCTTTCGACCTAAACATGAGAACTACCCAGAGTTCTCTGCTTCTTTTTTGCATAATTTATTCGTCACTCTATGCCTGAAAGGGTATTTCATTGACTTATACTGGGTGCTCCCTTGTGTCTGGACAAAGCTATACCTCTCTGAAGAGCTCTAATTAGAGCAAAACACTGTGTCAGGGGTTGCTTTTACTCATTTCAGGTTGGCTTGATTGGTATTTTACCAATTCAAAGCTGTAATACTGTGTCTGGAGTAGTAATTGGCTTTTGTCAATTTACAGCTCGGCAAGGACAGCACTGTGCTAGTCCTATGCTTAAAGACTTTGCTGTACAAATGGCAAAAGACTTTGTTCTTTTCTATCTTGGCGTGGTTGGTACTGTGCTAATCCTATGCTTAAAGATTTTGATAGAAAAACAGACATTTGAGGTGAGCAGATCTAGAGTGTCGCTGGTGTTGAAAGTGCTCCATATAGGAGCTGCTTTCGACCTAAACTTGAGAACTACCCAGAGTTCTCTGCTTCTTTTTTGCATAATTTATTCGTCACTCTATGCCTGAAATGGTATTTCATTGACTTATACTGGGTGCTCCCTTGTGTCTGGACAAAGCTATACCTCTCTGAAGAGCTCTAATTAGAGCGAAACACTGTGTCAGGGGTTGCTTTTACTCATTTCAGGTTGGCTTGATTGGTATTTTACCCATTCAAAGCTGTAATACTGTTCCTGGAGTGGTAATTGGCTTTTGTCATTTTACAGATCGGCAAAGACAGCACTGTGCTAGTCCTATGCTTAAAGCCTTTGCTGTACAAATGGCAAAAGACTTTGTCCTTTTCTATCTCGGCGTGGTTGGCACTGTGCTAATCCTATGCTTAAATATTTTGATAGAAAAACAGACATTTGAGGTGAGCAGATCTAGAGTGTCGCTGGTGTTGAGAGTGCTCCATACAGGAGCTGCTTTCCACCTAAACTTGAGAACTACCCAGAGTTCTCTGCTTCTTTTTTGCATAATTTATTTGTCACTCTATGCCTGAAAGGGTATTTCTTTGACTTATGCTGGGTGCTCCCTTGTGTCTGGACAAAGCTATACCTCTCTGAAGAGCTCTAATTAGAGCGAAACACTGTGTCAGGGGTTGCTTTTACTCATTTCAGGTTGGCTTGTTTGGGATTTTACCAATTCAAAGCTGTAATACTGTGCCTGGAGTGGTAATTGGCTTTTGTCATTTTACAGCTCGGCAAGGACAGCACTGTGCTAATCCTATGCTTAAAGACTTTGCTGTACAAATGGCAAAAGACTTTGTCCTTTTCTATCTCGGCGTGGATGGCACTGAGCTAATCCTATGCTTAAAGATTTTGATAGAAAAACAGACATTTGAGGTGAGCAGATCTAGAGTGTCGCTGATGTTGAGAGCGCTCCATACAGGAGCTGCTTTCGACCTAAACTTGAGAACTACCCAGAGTTCTCTGCTTCTTTTTTGCATACTTTATTCGTCACTCTATGCCTGAAAGGGTATTTCATTGACTTATACTGGGTGCTCCCTTGTGTCTGACCAAAGCTATACCTCTCTGAAGAGCTCTAATTAGAGCGAAACACTGTGTCAGGGGTTGCTTTTACTCATTTCAGGTTGGCTTGATTGGTATTTTACCTGTTCAAAGCTGTAATACTGTGCGTGGAGTGGTAATTGGCTTTTGTCATTTTACAGCTCGGCAAGGACAGCACTGTGCTAGTCCTATGCTTAAAGACTTTGCTGTACAAATGGCAAAAGACTTTGTCCTTTTCTATCTCGGCGTGGTGGGCACTGTGCTAATCCTATGCTTACAGATTTTGATAGAAAAACAGACATTTGAGATGAGCAGATCTAGAGTGTCGCTGGTGTTGAGAGTGCTCCATACAGGAGCTGCTTTCCACCTAAACTTGAGAACTACCCAGAGTTCTCTGCTTCTTTTTTGCATAATTTATTCATCACTCTATGCCTGAAAGGGTATTTCATTGATTTATACTGGGTGCTCCCTTGTGTCTGGACAAAGCTATACCTCTCTGAAGAGCTCTAATTAGAGCGAAACACTGTGTCAGGGGTTGCTTTTACTCATTTCAGGTTGGCTTGATTGTTATTTTACCATTTCAAAGCTGTAATACTGTGTCTGGAGAGGTAATTTGCTTTTGTCAATTTACAGCTCGGCAAGGACAGCACTGTGCTAGTCCTATGCTTAAAGACTTTGCTGTACAAATGGCAAAAGACTTTGTTCTTTTCTATCTCGGCGTGGTTGGTACTGTGCTAATCTTATTCTTAAAGATTTTGATAGAAAAACAGACATTTGAGGTGAGCAGATCTAGAGTGTCGCTGGTGTTGAGAGTGCTCCATACAGGAGCTGCTTTCCACCTAAACTTGAGAACTACCCAGAGTTCTCTGCTTCTTTTTTTTTTGTATAATTTATTCGTCACTCTATGCCTGAAAGGGTATTTCTTTGACTTATGCTGGGTGCTCCCTTGTGTCTGGACAAAGCTATATCTCTCTGAAGAGCTCTAATTAGAGCGAAACACTGTGTCAGGGGTTGCTTTTACTCATTTCAGGTTGGCTTGTTTGGGATTTTACCAATTCAAAGCTGTAATACTGTGCCTGGAGTGGTAATTGGCTTTCGTCATTTTACAGCTCGGCAAGGACAGCACTGTGCTAATCCTATGCTTAAAGACTTTGCTGTACAAATGGCAAAAGACTTTGACCTTTTCTATCTCGGCGTGGATGGCACTGTGCTAATCCCATGCTTAAAGATTTTGATAGAAAAACAGACATTTGAGGTGAGCAGATCTAGAGTGTCGCTGGTGTTGAAAGTGCTCCATACAGGAGCTGCTTTCCACCTAAACTTGAGAACTACCCGGAGTTCTCTGCTTCTTTTTTGCATAATGTATTCGTCACTCTATGCCTGAAAGGGTATTTCTTTGACTTATACAGGGTGCTCCCTTGTGTCTGGACAAAGCTATACCTCTCGGAAGAGCTCTAATTAGAGCGAAACACTTTGTCAGGGGTTGCTTTTACTCATTTCAGGTTGGCTTGATTTGTATTTTACCAATTCAAAGCTTTAATACTGAGCCTGGAGTGGTAATTGTCTTTTGTCATTTTACAGCTCGGCAAGGACAGCATTGTGCTAGTCCTATGCTTAAAGACTTTGCTGAACAGATGGCAAAAGACTTTGTTCTTGTCTATCTCGGCGTGGTTGGCACTGTGCTAATCCTATGCTTAAAGATTTTGATAGAAAAACAGACATTTGAGGTGAGCAGATCTAGAGTGTCGCTGCTGTTGAAAGTGCTCCATACAGGAGCTGCTTTCCACCTAAACTTGAGAACTACCCAGAGTTCTCTGCTTCTTTTTTTTTTGTATAATTTATTCGTCACTCTATGCCTGAAAGGGTATTTCTTTGACTTATGCTGGGTGCTCCCTTGTGTCTGGACAAAGCTATATCTCTCTGAAGAGCTCTAATTAGAGCGAAACACTGTGTCAGGGGTTGCTTTTACTCATTTCAGGATGGCTTGTTTGGGATTTTACCAATTCAAAGCTGTAATACTGTGCCTGGAGTGGTAATTGGCTTTCGTCATTTTACAGCTCGGCAAGGACAGCACTGTGCTAATCCTATGCTTAAAGACTTTGCTGTACAAATGGCAAAAGACTTTGACCTTTTCTATCTCGGCGTGGATGGCACTGTGCTAATCCTATGCTTAAAGATTTTGATAGAAAAACAGACATTTGAGGTGAGCAGATCTAGAGTGTCGCTGGTGTTGAGAGTGCTCCATACAGGATCTGCTTCCCACCTAAACTTGAAAACTACCCAGAGTTCTCTGCTTCTTTTTTGCATAATTCATTCGTCACTCTATGCCTGAAAGGGTATTTCTTTGACTTATACTGGGTGCTCCCTTGTGTTTGGACAAAGCTATACCTCTCTGAAGAGCTCTAATTAGAGCGAAACACTGTGTCAGGGGTTGCTTTTACTCACTTCAAGTTGGCTTGATTGGTATTTTACCTATTCAAAGCTGTAATACTGTGCCTGGAGTGGTAATTGGCTTTTGTCATTTTACAGCTCGGCAAGGACAGCACTGTGCTAGTCCTATGCTTAAAGACTTTGCTGTACAAATGGCAAAAGACTTTGACCTTTTCTATTTCGGTGTAGTGGGCACTGTGCTAATCCTATGCTTACAGATTTTGATAGAAAAACAGACATTTGAGGTGAGCAGATCTAGAGTGTCGCTGGTGTTGAGAGTGCTCCATACAGGAGCTGCTTTCCACCTAAACTTGAGAACTACCCAGAGTTCTCTGCTTCTTTTTTGCATAATTTATTCGTCACTCTATGCCTGAAAGGGTTTTTCATTGACTTATACTGGGTGCTCCCTTGTGTCTGGACAAAGCTATACCTCTCTGAAGAGCTCTAATTAGAGCGAACAACTTTGTCAGGGGTTGCTTTTACTCATTTCAGGTTGGCTTGATTGGTATTTTACCAATTCAAAGCTGTAATACTGTGCCTGGAGTTGTAATTGGCTTTTGTCATTTTACAGCTCGGCAAGGACAGCATTGTGCTAGTCCTATGCTTAAAGACTTTGCTGTACAAATGGCAAAAGACTTTTTCCTTTTCTATCTCGGCGTGGATGGCACTGAGCTAATCCAATGCTTAAAGATTTTGGTAGAAAAACCGACATTTGAGGTGAGCAGATCTAGAGTGTCGCTGATGTTGAGAGTGCTCCATACAGGAGCTGCTTTCAACCTAAACTTGAGAACTACCCAGAGTTCTCTGCTTCTTTTTTGCATAATTTATTCGTCACTCTATGCCTGAAAGGGTATTTCATTGACTTATACTGGGTGCTCCCTTGTGTCTGGACAAAGCTATACCTCTCTGAAGAGCTCTAATTAGAGTGAAACACTGTGTCAGGGGTTGCTTTTACTCATTTCAGGTTGGCTTGATTGGTATTTTACCTATTCAAAGCTGTAATACTGTGCCTGGAGTGGTAATTGGTTTTTGTCATTTTACAGCTCGGCAAGGACAGCACTGTGCTAGTCCTATGCTTAAAGACTTTGCTGTACAAATGGCAAAATACTTTGTCCTTTTCTATCACGGCGTGGTGGGCACTGTGCTAATCCTATGCTTACAGATTTTGATAGAAAAACAGACATTTGAGGTGAGCAGATCTAGAGTGTCGCTGGTGTTGAGAGTGCTCCATACAGGAGCTGCTTTCCCCCTAAACTTGAGAACTACCCAGAGTTCTCTGCTTCTTTTTTGCATAATATATTCGTCACTCTATGCCTGAAAGGGTATTTCATTGACCTATACTGGGTGCTCCCTTGTGTCTGGACAAAGTTATACCTCTCTGAAGAGCTCTAATTAGAGTGAAACACTGTGTCAGGGGTTGCTTTTACTCATTTCAGGTTGGCTTGATTGGTATTTTACCCATTCAAAGCTGTAATACTGTGCCTGGAGTGGTAATTGGCTTTTGTCTATTTACAGATCGGCAAGGACAGCACTGTGCTAGTCCTACGCTTAAAGACTTTGCTGTACAAATGGCAAAAGACTTTGTCCTTTTCTATCTCGGCTTGGTTGGCACTGTGCTAATCCTATGCTTAAATATTTTGATAGAAAAACAGACATTTGAGGTGAGCAGATCTAGAGTGTCGCTGATGTTGAGAGTGCTCCATACAGGAGCTGCTTTCGACCTAAACATGAGAACTACCCAGAGTTCTCTGCTTCTTTTTTGCATAATTTATTCGTCACTCTATGCCTGAAAGGGTATTTCATTGACTTATACTGGGTGCTCCCTTGTGTCTGGACAAAGCTATACCTCTCTGAAGAGCTCTAATTAGAGCAAAACACTGTGTCAGGGGTTGCTTTTACTCATTTCAGGTTGGCTTGATTGGTATTTTACCAATTCAAAGCTGTAATACTGTGTCTGGAGTAGTAATTGGCTTTTGTCAATTTACAGCTCGGCAAGGACAGCACTGTGCTAGTCCTATGCTTAAAGACTTTGCTGTACAAATGGCAAAAGACTTTGTTCTTTTCTATCTTGGCGTGGTTGGTACTGTGCTAATCCTATGCTTAAAGATTTTGATAGAAAAACAGACATTTGAGGTGAGCAGATCTAGAGTGTCGCTGGTGTTGAAAGTGCTCCATATAGGAGCTGCTTTCGACCTAAACTTGAGAACTACCCAGAGTTCTCTGCTTCTTTTTTGCATAATTTATTCGTCACTCTATGCCTGAAATGGTATTTCATTGACTTATACTGGGTGCTCCCTTGTGTCTGGACAAAGCTATACCTCTCTGAAGAGCTCTAATTTGAGCGAAACACTGTGTCAGGGGTTGCTTTTACTCATTTCAGGTTGGCTTGATTGGTATTTTACCCATTCAAAGCTGTAATACTGTTCCTGGAGTGGTAATTGGCTTTTGTCATTTTACAGATCGGCAAAGACAGCACTGTGCTAGTCCTATGCTTAAAGCCTTTGCTGTACAAATGGCAAAAGACTTTGTCCTTTTCTATCTCGGCGTGGTTGGCACTGTGCTAATCCTATGCTTAAATATTTTGATAGAAAAACAGACATTTGAGGTGAGCAGATCTAGAGTGTCGCTGGTGTTGAGAGTGCTCCATACAGGAGCTGCTTTCCACCTAAACTTGAGAACTACCCAGAGTTCTCTGCTTCTTTTTTGCATAATTTATTTGTCACTCTATGCCTGAAAGGGTATTTCTTTGACTTATGCTGGGTGCTCCCTTGTGTCTGGACAAAGCTATACCTCTCTAAAGAGCTCTAATTAGAGCGAAACACTGTGTCAGGGGTTGCTTTTACTCATTTCAGGTTGGCTTGTTTGGGATTTTACCAATTCAAAGCTGTATTACTGTGCCTGGAGTGGTAATTGGCTTTTGTCATTTTACAGCTCGGCAAGGACAGCACTGTGCTAATCCTATGCTTAAAGACTTTGCTGTACAAATGGCAAAAGACTTTGTCCTTTTCTATCTCGGCGTGGATGGCACTGAGCTAATCCTATGCTTAAAGATTTTGATAGAAAAACAGACATTTGAGGTGAGCAGATCTAGAGTGTCGCTGATGTTGAGAGCGCTCCATACAGGAGCTGCTTTCGACCTAAACTTGAGAACTACCCAGAGTTCTCTGCTTCTTTTTTGCATACTTTATTCGTCACTCTATGCCTGAAAGGGTATTTCATTGACTTATACTGGGTGCTCCCTTGTGTCTGACCAAAGCTATACCTCTCTGAAGAGCTCTAATTAGAGCGAAACACTGTGTCAGGGGTTGCTTTTACTCATTTCAGGTTGGCTTGATTGGTATTTTACCTGTTCAAAGCTGTAATACTGTGCGTGGAGTGGTAATTGGCTTTTGTCATTTTACAGCTCGGCAAGGACAGCACTGTGCTAGTCCTATGCTTAAAGACTTTGCTGTACAAATGGCAAAAGACTTTGACATTTTCTATCTCGGCGTGGATGGCACTGTGCTAATCCCATGCTTAAAGATTTTGATAGAAAAACAGACATTTGAGGTGAGCAGATCTAGAGTGTCGCTGGTGTTGAAAGTGCTCCATACAGGAGCTGCTTTCCACCTAAACTTGAGAACTACCCGGAGTTCTCTGCTTCTTTTTTGCATAATGTATTCGTCACTCTATGCCTGAAAGGGTATTTCTTTGACTTATACAGGGTGCTCCCTTGTGTCTGGACAAAGCTATACCTCTCGGAAGAGCTCTAATTAGAGCGAAACACTTTGTCAGGGGTTGCTTTTACTCATTTCAGGTTGGCTTGATTTGTATTTTACCAATTCAAAGCTGTAATACTGAGCCTGGAGTGGTAATTGTCTTTTGTCATTTTACAGCTCGGCAAGGACAGCATTGTGCTAGTCCTATGCTTAAAGACTTTGCTGTACAAATGGCAAAAGACTTTGTCCTTTTCTATCTCGGCGTGGATGGCACTGAGCTAATCCAATGCTTAAAGATTTTGGTAGAAAAACCGACATTTGAGGTGAGCAGATCTAGAGTGTCGCTGATGTTGAGAGTGCTCCATACAGGAGCTGCTTTCGACCTAAACATGAGAACTACCCAGAGTTCTCTGCTTCTTTTTTGCATAATTTATTCGTCACTCTATGCCTGAAAGGGTATTTCATTGACTTATACTGGGTGCTCCCTTGTGTCTGGACAAAGCTATACCTCTCTGAAGAGCTCTAATTAGAGCAAAACACTGTGTCAGGGGTTGCTTTTACTCATTTCAGGTTGGCTTGATTGGTATTTTACCAATTCAAAGCTGTAATACTGTGTCTGGAGTAGTAATTGGCTTTTGTCAATTTACAGCTCGGCAAGGACAGCACTGTGCTAGTCCTATGCTTAAAGACTTTGCTGTACAAATGGCAAAAGACTTTGTTCTTTTCTATCTTGGCGTGGTTGGTACTGTGCTAATCCTATGCTTAAAGATTTTGATAGAAAAACAGACATTTGAGGTGAGCAGATCTAGAGTGTCGCTGGTGTTGAAAGTGCTCCATATAGGAGCTGCTTTCGACCTAAACTTGAGAACTACCCAGAGTTCTCTGCTTCTTTTTTGCATAATTTATTCGTCACTCTATGCCTGAAATGGTATTTCATTGACTTATACTGGGTGCTCCCTTGTGTCTGGACAAAGCTATACCTCTCTGAAGAGCTCTAATTAGAGCGAAACACTGTGTCAGGGGTTGCTTTTACTCATTTCAGGTTGGCTTGATTGGTATTTTACCCATTCAAAGCTGTAATACTGTTCCTGGAGTGGTAATTGGCTTTTGTCATTTTACAGATCGGCAAAGACAGCACTGTGCTAGTCCTATGCTTAAAGCCTTTGCTGTACAAATGGCAAAAGACTTTGTCCTTTTCTATCTCGGCGTGGTTGGCACTGTGCTAATCCTATGCTTAAATATTTTGATAGAAAAACAGACATTTGAGGTGAGCAGATCTAGAGTGTCGCTGGTGTTGAGAGTGCTCCATACAGGAGCTGCTTTCCACCTAAACTTGAGAACTACCCAGAGTTCTCTGCTTCTTTTTTGCATAATTTATTTGTCACTCTATGCCTGAAAGGGTATTTCTTTGACTTATGCTGGGTGCTCCCTTGTGTCTGGACAAAGCTATACCTCTCTGAAGAGCTCTAATTAGAGCGAAACACTGTGTCAGGGGTTGCTTTTACTCATTTCAGGTTGGCTTGTTTGGGATTTTACCAATTCAAAGCTGTAATACTGTGCCTGGAGTGGTAATTGGCTTTTGTCATTTTACAGCTCGGCAAGGACAGCACTGTGCTAATCCTATGCTTAAAGACTTTGCTGTACAAATGGCAAAAGACTTTGTCCTTTTCTATCTCGGCGTGGATGGCACTGAGCTAATCCTATGCTTAAAGATTTTGATAGAAAAACAGACATTTGAGGTGAGCAGATCTAGAGTGTCGCTGATGTTGAGAGCGCTCCATACAGGAGCTGCTTTCGACCTAAACTTGAGAACTACCCAGAGTTCTCTGCTTCTTTTTTGCATACTTTATTCGTCACTCTATGCCTGAAAGGGTATTTCATTGACTTATACTGGGTGCTCCCTTGTGTCTGACCAAAGCTATACCTCTCTGAAGAGCTCTAATTAGAGCGAAACACTGTGTCAGGGGTTGCTTTTACTCATTTCAGGTTGGCTTGATTGGTATTTTACCTGTTCAAAGCTGTAATACTGTGCGTGGAGTGGTAATTGGCTTTTGTCATTTTACAGCTCGGCAAGGACAGCACTGTGCTAGTCCTATGCTTAAAGACTTTGCTGTACAAATGGCAAAAGACTTTGTCCTTTTCTATCTCGGCGTGGTGGGCACTGTGCTAATCCTATGCTTACAGATTTTGATAGAAAAACAGACATTTGAGATGAGCAGATCTAGAGTGTCGCTGGTGTTGAGAGTGCTCCATACAGGAGCTGCTTTCCACCTAAACTTGAGAACTACCCAGAGTTCTCTGCTTCTTTTTTTGCATAATTTATTCATCACTCTATGCCTGAAAGGGTATTTCATTGATTTATACTGGGTGCTCCCTTGTGTCTGGACAAAGCTATACCTCTCTGAAGAGCTCTAATTAGAGCGAAACACTGTGTCAGGGGTTGCTTTTACTCATTTCAGGTTGGCTTGATTGTTATTTTACCATTTCAAAGCTGTAATACTGTGTCTGGAGAGGTAATTTGCTTTTGTCAATTTACAGCTCGGCAAGGACAGCACTGTGCTAGTCCTATGCTTAAAGACTTTGCTGTACAAATGGCAAAAGACTTTGTTCTTTTCTATCTCGGCGTGGTTGGTACTGTGCTAATCCTATTCTTAAAGATTTTGATAGAAAAACAGACATTTGAGGTGAGCAGATCTAGAGTGTCGCTGGTGTTGAGAGTGCTCCATACAGGAGCTGCTTTCCACCTAAACTTGAGAACTACCCAGAGTTCTCTGCTTCTTTTTTTTTTGTATAATTTATTCGTCACTCTATGCCTGAAAGGGTATTTCTTTGACTTATGCTGGGTGCTCCCTTGTGTCTGGACAAAGCTATATCTCTCTGAAGAGCTCTAATTAGAGCGAAACACTGTGTCAGGGGTTGCTTTTACTCATTTCAGGTTGGCTTGTTTGGGATTTTACCAATTCAAAGCTGTAATACTGTGCCTGGAGTGGTAATTGGCTTTCGTCATTTTACAGCTCGGCAAGGACAGCACTGTGCTAATCCTATGCTTAAAGACTTTGCTGTACAAATGGCAAAAGACTTTGACCTTTTCTATCTCGGCGTGGATGGCACTGTGCTAATCCCATGCTTAAACATTTTGATAGAAAAACAGACATTTGAGGTGAGCAGATCTAGAGTGTCGCTGGTGTTGAAAGTGCTCCATACAGGAGCTGCTTTCCACCTAAACTTGAGAACTACCCGGAGTTCTCTGCTTCTTTTTTGCATAATGTATTCGTCACTCTATGCCTGAAAGGGTATTTCTTTCACTTATACAGGGTGCTCCCTTGTGTCTGGACAAAGCTATACCTCTCGGAAGAGCTCTAATTAGAGCGAAACACTTTGTCAGGGGTTGCTTTTACTCATTTCAGGTTGGCTTGATTTGTATTTTACCAATTCAAAGCTTTAATACTGAGCCTGGAGTGGTAATTGTCTTTTGTCATTTTACAGCTCGGCAAGGACAGCATTGTGCTAGTCCTATGCTTAAAGACTTTGCTGAACAGATGGCAAAAGACTTTGTTCTTGTCTATCTCGGCGTGGTTGGCACTGTGCTAATCCTATGCTTAAAGATTTTGATAGAAAAACAGACATTTGAGGTGAGCAGATCTAGAGTGTCGCTGCTGTTGAAAGTGCTCCATACAGGAGCTGCTTTCCACCTAAACTTGAGAACTACCCAGAGTTCTCTGCTTCTTTTTTTTTGTATAATTTATTCGTCACTCTATGCCTGAAAGGGTATTTCTTTGACTTATGCTGGGTGCTCCCTTGTGTCTGGACAAAGCTATATCTCTCTGAAGAGCTCTAATTAGAGCGAAACACTGTGTCAGGGGTTGCTTTTACTCATTTCAGGATGGCTTGCTTGGGATTTTACCAATTCAAAGCTGTAATACTGTGCCTGGAGTGGTAATTGGCTTTCGTCATTTTACAGCTCGGCAAGGACAGCACTGTGCTAATCCTATGCTTAAAGACTTTGCTGTACAAATGGCAAAAGACTTTGACCTTTTCTATCTCGGCGTGGATGGCACTGTGCTAATCCTATGCTTAAAGATTTTGATAGAAAAACAGACATTTGAGGTGAGCAGATCTAGAGTGTCGCTGGTGTTGAGAGTGCTCCATACAGGATCTGCTTCCCACCTAAACTTGAAAACTACCCAGAGTTCTCTGCTTCTTTTTTGCATAATTCATTCGTCACTCTATGCCTGAAAGGGTATTTCTTTGACTTATACTGGGTGCTCCCTTGTGTTTGGACAAAGCTATACCTCTCTGAAGAGCTCTAATTAGAGGGAAAACTGTGTCAGGGGTTGCTTTTACTCACTTCAAGTTGGCTTGATTGGTATTTTACCTATTCAAAGCTGTAATACTGTGCCTGGAGTGGTAATTGGCTTTTGTCATTTTACAGCTCGGCAAGGACAGCACTGTGCTAGTCCTATGCTTAAAGACTTTGCTGTACAAATGGCAAAAGACTTTGACCTTTTCTATTTCGGTGTAGTGGGCACTGTGCTAATCCTATGCTTACAGATTTTGATAGAAAAACAGACATTTGAGGTGAGCAGATCTAGAGTGTCGCTGGTGTTGAGAGTGCTCCATACAGGAGCTGCTTTCCACCTAAACTTGAGAACTACCCAGAGTTCTCTGCTTCTTTTTTGCATAATTTATTCGTCACTCTATGCCTGAAAGGGTTTTTCATTGACTTATACTGGGTGCTCCCTTGTGTCTGGACAAAGCTATACCTCTCTGAAGAGCTCTAATTAGAGCGAACAACTTTGTCAGGGGTTGCTTTTACTCATTTCAGGTTGGCTTGATTGGTATTTTACCAATTCAAAGCTGTAATACTGTGCCTGGAGTTGTAATTGGCTTTTGTCATTTTACAGCTCGGCAAGGACAGCATTGTGCTAGTCCTATGCTTAAAGACTTTGCTGTACAAATGGCAAAAGACTTTTTCCTTTTCTATCTCGGCGTGGATGGCACTGAGCTAATCCAATGCTTAAAGATTTTGGTAGAAAAACCGACATTTGAGGTGAGCAGATCTAGAGTGTCGCTGATGTTGAGAGTGCTCCATACAGGAGCTGCTTTCAACCTAAACTTGAGAACTACCCAGAGTTCTCTGCTTCTTTTTTGCATAATTTATTCGTCACTCTATGCCTGAAAGGGTATTTCATTGACTTATACTGGGTGCTCCCTTGTGTCTGGACAAAGCTATACCTCTCTGAAGAGCTCTAATTAGAGTGAAACACTGTGTCAGGGGTTGCTTTTACTCATTTCAGGTTGGCTTGATTGGTATTTTACCTATTCAAAGCTGTAATACTGTGCCTGGAGTGGTAATTGGTTTTTGTCATTTTACAGCTCGGCAAGGACAGCACTGTGCTAGTCCTATGCTTAAAGACTTTGCTGTACAAATGGCAAAATACTTTGTCCTTTTCTATCACGGCGTGGTGGGCACTGTGCTAATCCTATGCTTACAGATTTTGATAGAAAAACAGACATTTGAGGTGAGCAGATCTAGAGTGTCGCTGGTGTTGAGAGTGCTCCATACAGGAGCTGCTTTCCCCCTAAACTTGAGAACTACCCAGAGTTCTCTGCTTCTTTTTTGCATAATATATTCGTCACTCTATGCCTGAAAGGGTATTTCATTGACCTATACTGGGTGCTCCCTTGTGTCTGGACAAAGTTATACCTCTCTGAAGAGCTCTAATTAGAGTGAAACACTGTGTCAGGGGTTGCTTTTACTCATTTCAGGTTGGCTTGATTGGTATTTTACCCATTCAAAGCTGTAATACTGTGCCTGGAGTGGTAATTGGCTTTTGTCTATTTACAGATCGGCAAGGACAGCACTGTGCTAGTCCTACGCTTGAAGACTTTGCTGTACAAATGGCAAAAGACTTTGTCCTTTTCTATCTCGGCTTGGTTGGCACTGTGCTAATCCTATGCTTAAATATTTTGATAGAAAAACAGACATTTGAGGTGAGCAGATCTAGAGTGTCGCTGGTGTTGAGAGTGCTCTATACAGGAGCTGCTTTCCACCTAAACCTGAGAACTACCCAGAGTTCTCTGCTTCTTTTTTGCATAATTTATTCGTCACTCTATGCCTGAAAGGGTATTTCTTTGACTTATACTGGGTGCTCCCTTGTGTCTGGACAAAGCTATACCTTTCTAAAGAGCTCTAATTAGAGTGAAACACTGTGTCAGGGGTTGCTTTTCCTCATTTCAGGTTGGCTTGTTTGGTATTTTACCAATTCAAAGATGTAATACTGTGCCTGGAGTGGTAATTGGCTTTTGTCATTTTACAGCTCGGCAAGGACAGCACTGTGCTAGTCCTATGCTTAAAGACTTTGCTGTACAAATGGCAAAAGACTTTGTTCTTTTCTATCTTGGCGTGGTTGGTACTGTGCTAATCCTATGCTTAAAGATTATGGTAGAAAAACCGACATTTGAGGTGAGCAGATCTAGAGTGTCGCTGATGTTGAGAGTGCTCCATACAGGAGCTGCTTTTGACCTAAACTTGAGAACTACCCAGAGTTCTCTGCTTCTTTTTTGCATAATTTATTCGTCACTCTATGCCTGAAAGGGTATTTCATTGACTTATACTGGGTGCTCCCTTGTGTCTGACCAAAGCTATACCTCTCTGAAGAGCTCTAATTAGAGCGAAACACTGTGTCAGGGGTTGCTTTTACTTATTTCAGGTTGGCTTGATTGGTATTTTACCTGTTCAAAGCTGTAATACTGTGCGTGGAGTGGTAATTGGCTTTTGTCATTTTACAGCTCGGCAAGGACAGCACTGTGCTAGTCCTATGCTTAAAGACTTTTCTGTACAAATGGCAAAAGACTTTGTCCTTTTCTATCTCGGCGTGGTGGGCACTGTGCTAATCCTATGCTTACAGATTTTGATAGAAAAACAGACATTTGAGATGAGCAGATCTAGAGTGTCGCTGGTGTTGAGAGTGCTCCATACAGGAGCTGCTTTCCACCTAAACTTGAGAACTACCCAGAGTTCTCTGCTTCTTTTTTGCATAATTTATTCATCACTCTATGCCTGAAAGGGTATTTCATTGATTTATACTGGGTGCTCCCTTGTGTCTGGACAAAGCTATACCTCTCTGAAGAGCTCTAATTAGAGCGAAACACTGTGTCAGGGGTTGCTTTTACTCATTTCAGGTTGGCTTGATTGTTATTTTACCATTTCAAAGCTGTAATACTGTGTCTGGAGAGGTAATTTGCTTTTGTCAATTTACAGCTCGGCAAGGACAGCACTGTGCTAGTCCTATGCTTAAAGATTTTGCTGTACAAATGGCAAAAGACTTTGTTCTTTTCTATCTCGGCGTGGTTGGTACTGTGCTAATCCTATTCTTAAAGATTTTGATAGAAAAACAGACATTTGAGGTGAGCAGATCTAGAGTGTCGCTGGTGTTGAGAGTGCTCCATACAAGAGCTGCTTTCCACCTAAACTTGAGAACTACCCAGAGTTTTCGGCTTCTTTTTTTTTTGTATAATTTATTCGTCACTCTATGCCTGAAAGGGTATTTCTTTGACTTATGCTGGGTGCTCCCTTGTGTCTGGACAAAGCTATATCTCTCTGAAGAGCTCTAATTAGAGCGAAACACTGTGTCAGGGGTTGCTTTTACTCATTTCAGGTTGGCTTGATTTGTATTTTACCAATTCAAAGCTGTAATACTGAGCCTGGAGTGGTAATTGGCTTTTGTCATTTTACAGCTCGGCAAGGACAGCATTGTGCTAGTCCTATGCTTAAAGACTTTGCTGCACAAATGGCAAAAGACTTTGTCCTTTTCTATCTCGGCGTGGATGGCACTGAGCTAATCCAATGCTTAAAGATTTTGGTAGAAAAACCGACATTTGAGGTGAGCAGATCTAGAGTGTCGCTGATGTTGAGAGTGCTCCATACAGGAGCTGCTTTCGACCTAAACTTGAGAACTACCCAGAGTTCTCTGCTTCTTTTTTGCATAATTTATTCGTCACTCTATGCCTGAAAGGGTATTTCATTGACTTATACTGGGTGCTCCCTTGTGTCTGGACAAAGCTATACCTCTCTGAAGAGCTCTAATTAGAGCAAAACACTGTGTCAGGGGTTGCTTTTACTCATTTCAGGTTGGCTTGATTGGTATTTTACCAATTCAAAGCTGTAATACTGTGTCTGGAGTGGTAATTGGCTTTTGTCAATTTACAGCTCGGCAAGGACAGCAATGTGCTAGTCCTATGCTTAAAGACTTTGCTGTACAAATGGCAAAAGACTTTGTTCTTTTCTATCTTGGCGTGGTTGGTACTGTGCTAATCCTATGCTTAAAGATTTTGATAGAAAAACAGACATTTGAGGTGAGCAGATCTGGAGTGTCGCTGGTGTTGAAAGTGCTCCATACAGGAGCTGCTTTCGACCTAAACTTGAGAACTACCCAGAGTTCTCTGCTTCTTTTTTGCATAATTTATTCGTCACTCTATGCCTGAAATGGTATTTCATTGACTTATACTGGGTGCTCCCTTGTGTCTGGACAAAGCTATACCTCTCTGAAGAGCTCTAATTAGAGCGAAACACTGTGTCAGGGGTTGCTTTTACTCATTTCAGGTTGGCTTGATTGGTATTTTACCCATTCAAAGCTGTAATACTGTGCCTGGAGTGGTAATTGGCTTTTGTCATTTTACAGATCGGCAAGGACAGCACTGTGCTAGTCCTATGCTTAAAGCCTTTGCTGTACAAATGGCAAAAGACTTTGTCCTTTTCTATCTCGGCGTGGTTGGCACTGTGCTAATCCTATGCTTAAATATTTTGATAGAAAAACAGACATTTGAGGTGAGCAGATCTAGAGTGTCGCTGGTGTTGAGAGTGCTCCATACAGGAGCTGCTTTCCACCTAAACTTGAGAACTACCCAGAGTTCTCTGCTTCTTTTTTGCATAATTTATTTGTCACTCTATGCCTGAAAGGGTATTTCTTTGACTTATGCTGGGTGCTCCCTTGTGTCTGGACAAAGCTATACCTCTCTGAAGAGCTCTAATTAGAGCGAAACACTGTGTCAGGGGTTGCTTTTACTCTTTTCAGGTTGGCTTGTTTGGGATTTTACCAATTCAAAGCTGTAATACTGTGCCTGGAGTGGTAATTGGCTTTTGTCATTTTACAGCTCGGCAAGGACAGCACTGTGCTAATCCTATGCTTAAAGACTTTGCTGTACAAATGGCAAAAGACTTTGTCCTTTTCTATCTCGGCGTGGATGGCACTGTGCTAATCCTATGCTTAAAGATTTTGATAGAAAAACAGACATTTGAGGTGAGCAGATCTAGAGTGTCGCTGGTGTTGAGAGTGCTCCATAAAGAAGCTGCTTTCCACCTAATCTTGAGAACTACCCAGAGTTCTCTGCTTCTTTTTTGCATAATTTATTCGTCACTCTATGCCTGAAAGGGTATTTCATTGACTTATACTGGGTGCTCCCTTGTGTCTGGACAAAGCTATACCTCTCTGAAGAGCTCTAATTAGAGCGAAACACTGTGTCAGGGGTTGCTTTTACTCATTTCAGGTTGGCTTGATTGGTATTTTACCAATTCAAAGCTGTAATACTGTGTCTGGAGTGGTAATTGGCTTTTGTCAATTTACAGCTCGGCAAAGACAGCACTGTGCTAGTCCTATGCTTAAAGACTTTTCTGTAGAAATGGCAAAAGACTTTGTCCTTTTCTATCTCGGCATGGTTAGCACTGTGCTAATTCTATGCTTAAAGATTTTGATAGAAAAACAGACATTTGAGGTGAGCAGATCTAGAGTGTTGCTGATGTTGAGAGTGCTCCATACAGGAGCTGCTTTCGACCTAAACTTGAGAACTACCCAGATTTCTCTGCTTCTTTTTTGCATAATTTATTCGTCACTCTATGCCTGAAAGGGTATTTCTTTGACTTATACTGGGTGCTCCCCTGTGTCTGGACAAAGCTATACCTCTCTGAAGAGCTCTAATTAGAGCGAAACACTGTGTCAGGGGTTGCTTTTACTCATTTCAGGTTGGCTTGATTGGTATTTTACCCATTCAAAGCTGTAATACTGTGCGTGGAGCGGTAATTGGCTTTTGTCATTTTACAGATTGGCAAGGACAGCAATGTGCTAGTCCTATGCTTAAAGACTTTGCTGTACAAATGGCAAAAGACTTTGTCCTTTTCTATCTCGGCGTGGATGGCACTGAGCTAATCCTATGCTTAAAGATTTTGATAGAAAAACCGACATTTGAGGTGAGCAGATCTAGAGTGTCGCTGATGTTGAGAGCGCTCCATACAGGAGCTGCTTTCGACCTAAACTTGAGAACTACCCAGAGTTCTCTGCTTCTTTTTTGCATACTTTATTCGTCACTCTATGCCTGAAAGGGTATTTCATTGACTTATACTGGGTGCTCCCTTGTGTCTGGACAAAGCTATACCTCTCTGAAGAGCTCTAATTAGAGCGAAACACTGTGTCAGGGGTTGCTTTTACTCATTTCAGGTTGGCTTGATTGGTATTTTACCCATTCAAAGCTGTACTACTGTGCCTAGAGTGGTAATTTGCTTTTGTCATTTTACAGATAGGCAAGGACAGCACTGTGCTAGTCCTATGCTTAAAGACTTTGCTGTACAAATGGCAAAAGACTTTGTCCTTTTCTATCTCGGCGTGGTTGGCACTGTGCTAATCCTATGCTTAAATATTTTGATATAAAAACAGACATTTGAGGTGAGCAGATCTAGAGTGTCGCTGGTGTTGAGAGTGCTCCATACAGGAGCTGCTTTCCACCTAAACTTGAGAACTACCCAGAGTTCTCTGCTTCTTTTTTGCATAATTTATTCGTCACTCTATGCCTGAAAGGGTATTTCTTTGACTTATGCTGGGTGCTCCCTTGTGTCTGGACAAAGCTATACCTCTCTGAAGAGCTCTAATTAGAGCGAAACACTGTGTCAGGGGTTGCTTTTACTCATTTCAGGTTGGCTTGTTTGGGATTTTACCAATTCAAAGCTGTAATACTGTGCCTGGAGTGGTAATTGGCTTTTGTCGTTTTACAGCTCGGCAAGGACAGCACTGTGCTAATCCTATGCTTAAAGACTTTGCTGTACAAATGGCAAAAGACTTTGACCTTTTCTATCTCGGCGTGGATGGCACTGTGCTAATCCTATGCTTAAAGATTTTGATAGAAAAACAGACATTTGAGGTGAGCAGATCTAGAGTGTCGCTGGTGTTGAGAGTGCTCCATACAGAAGCTGCTTTCCACCTAATCTTGAGAACTACTTAGAGTTCTCTGCTTCTTTTTTCCATAATGTATTCGTCACTCTATGCCTGAAAGGGTATTTCATTGACTTATACTGGGTGCTCCTTTGTGTCTGGACAAAGCTATACCTCTCTGAAGAGCTCTAATTAGAGCGAAACACTGTGTCAGGGGTTGCTTTTACTCATTTCAGGTTGGCTTGATTGGTATTTAACCAATTCAAAGCTGTAATACTGTGTCTGGAGTGGTAATTGGCTTTTGTCAATTTACAGCTCGGCAAGGACAGCACTGTGCTAGTCCTATGCTTAAAGCCTTTGCTGTACAAATGGCAAAAGACTTTGTCCTTTTCTATCTCGGCGTGGTTGGCACTGTGCTAATCCTATGCTTAAATATTTTGAAAGAAAAACAGACATTTGAGGTGAGCAGATCTAGAGTGTCGCTGGTGTTGAGAGTGCTCCATACAGGAGCTGCTTTCCACCTAAACTTGAGAACTACCCAGAGTTCTCTGCTTCTTTTTTGCATAATTTATTTGTCACTCTATGCCTGAAAGGGTATTTCATTGACTTATACTGGGTGCTCCCTTGTGTCTGGACAAAGCTATACCTCTCTGAAGAGCTCTAATTAGAGCGAAACACTTTGTCAGGGGTTGCTTTTACTCATTTCAGGTTGGCTTGATTGGGATTTTTCCCATTCAAAGCTGTAATACTGTGCCTGGAGTGGTAATTGCCTTTTGTCATTTTACAGATCGGCAAGGACAGCACTGTGCTAGTCCTATGCTTAAAGCCTTTGCTGTACAAATGGCAAAAGACTTTGTCCTTTTCTATCTCTGCGTGGTTGGCACTGTGCTAATCCTATGCTTAAATATTTTGAAAGAAAAACAGACATTTGAGGTGAGCAGATCTAGAGTGTCGCTGGTGTTGAGAGTGCTCCATACAGGAGCTGCTTTCCACCTAAACTTGAGAACTACCCAGAGTTCTCTGCTTCTTTTTTGCATAATTTATTTGTCACTCTATGCCTGAAAGGGTATTTCTTTGACTTATGCTGGGTGCTCCCTTGTGTCTGGACAAAGCTATACCTCTCTGAAGAGCTCTAATTAGAGCGAAAAACACTGTGTCAGGGGTTGCTTTTACTCATTTCAGGTTGGCTTGTTTGGGATTTTACCAATTCAAAGCTGTAATACTGTGCCTGGAGTGGTAATTGGCTTTTGTCATTTTACAGCTCGGCAAGGACAGCACTGTGCTAATCCTATGCTTAAAGACTTTGCTGTACAAATGGCAAAAGACTTTGTCCTTTTCTATCTCGGCGTGGATGGCACTGTGCTAATCCTATGCTTAAAGATTTTGATAGAAAAACAGACATTTGAGGTGAGCAGATCTAGAGTGTCGCTGGTGTTGAGAGTGCTCCATACAGAAGCTGCTTTCCACCTAATCTTGAGAACTACCCAGAGTTCTCTGCTTCTTTTTTCCATAATGTATTCGTCACTCTATGCCTGAAAGGGTATTTCATTGACTTATACTGGGTGCTCCCTTGTGTCTGGACAAAGCTATACCTCTCTGAAGAGCTCTAATTAGAGCGAAACACTTTGTCAGGGGTTGCTTTTACTCATTTCAGGTTGGCTTGATTGGTATTTTACCAATTCAAAGCTGTAATACTGTGTCTGGAGTGGTAATTGGCTTTTGTCAATTTACAGCTCGGCAAAGACAGCACTGTGCTAGTCCAATGCTTAAAGACTTTTCTGTAGAAATGGCAAAAGACTTTGTCCTTTTCTATCTCGGCATGGTTAGCACTGTGCTAATTCTATGCTTAAATATTTTGATAGAAAAACAGACATTTGAGGTGAGCAGATCTAGAGTGTCGCTGATGTTGAGAGTGCTCCATACAGGAGCTGCTTTCGACCTAAACTTGAGAACTACCCAGAGTTCTCTGCTTCTTTTTTGCATAATTTATTCGTCACTCTATGCCTGAAAGGGTATTTCTTTGACTTATACTGGGTGCTCCCCTGTGTCTGGACAAAGCTATACCTCTCTGAAGAGCTCTAATTAGAGCGAAACACTGTGTCAGGGGTTGCTTTTACTCATTTCAGGTTGGCTTGATTGGTATTTTACCCATTCAAAGCTGTAATACTGTGCGTGGAGTGGTAATTGGCTTTTGTCATTTTACAGATCGGCAAGGACAGCAATGTGCAAATCCTATGCTTAAAGACTTTGCTGTACAAATGGCAAAAGACTTTGTCCTTTTCTATCTCGTTGTGGATGGCACTGAGCTAATCCTATGCTTAAAGATTTTGATAGAAAAACCGACATTTGAGGTGAGCAGATCTAGAGTGTCGCTGATGTTGAGAGTGCTCCATACAGGAGCTGCTTTCGACCTAAACTTGAGAACTACCCAGAGTTCTCTGCTTCTTTTTTGCATACTTTATTCGTCACTCTATGCCTGAAAGGGTATTTCATTGACTTATACTGGGTGCTCCCTTGTGTCTGGACAAAGCTATACCTCTCTGAAGAGCTCTAATTAGAGCGAAACACTGTGTCAGGGGTTGCTTTTACTCATTTCAGGTTGGCTTGATTGGTATTTTACCCATTCAAAGCTGTACTACTGTGCCTGGAGTGGTAATTTGCTTTTGTCATTTTACAGATCGGCAAGGACAGCACTGTGCTAGTCCTATGCTTAAAGACTTTGCTGTACAAATGGCAAAATACTTTGTCCTTTTCTATCTCGGCGTGGTTGGCACTGTGCTAATCCTATGCTTAAAGATTTTGATAGAAAAACAGACATTTGAGGTGAGCAGATCTAGAGTGTCGCTGGTGTTGAGAGTGCTCCATACAAAAGCTGCTTTCCACCTAATCTTGAGAACTACCCAGAGTTCTCTGCTCCTTTTTTGCATAATTTATTCGTCACTCTATGCCTTAAAGGGTATTTCATTGACTTATACTGGGTGCTCCCTTGTGTCTGGACAAAGCTATACCTCTCTGAAGAGCTCTAATTAGAGCGAAACACTGTGTCAGGGGTTGCTTTTACTCATTTCAGGTTGGCTTGATTGGTATTTTACCCATTCAAAGCTGTACTACTGTGCCTAGAGTGGTAATTTGCTTTTGTCATTTTACAGATAGGCAAGGACAGCACTGTGCTAGTCCTATGCTTAAAGACTTTGCTGTACAAATGGCAAAAGACTTTGTCCTTTTCTATCTCGGCGTGGTTGGCACTGTGCTAATCCTATGCTTAAATATTTTGATATAAAAACAGACATTTGAGGTGAGCAGATCTAGAGTGTCGCTGGTGTTGAGAGTGCTCCATACAGGAGCTGCTTTCCACCTAAACTTGAGAACTACCCAGAGTTCTCTGCTTCTTTTTTGCATAATTTATTCGTCACTCTATGCCTGAAAGGGTATTTCTTTGACTTATGGTGGGTGCTCCCTTGTGTCTGGACAAAGCTATACCTCTCTGAAGAGCTCTAATTAGAGCGAAAAACACTGTGTCAGGGGTTGCTTTTACTCATTTCAGGTTGGCTTGTTTGGGATTTTACCAATTCAAAGCTGTAATACTGTGCCTGGAGTGGTAATTGGCTTTTGTCATTTTACAGCTCGGCAAGGACAGCACTGTGCTAATCCTATGCTTAAAGACTTTGCTGTACAAATGGCAAAAGACTTTGTCCTTTTCTATCTCGGCGTGGATGGCACTGTGCTAATCCTATGCTTAAAGATTTTGATAGAAAAACAGACATTTGAGGTGAGCAGATCTAGAGTGTCGCTGGTGTTGAGAGTGCTCCATACAGAAGCTGCTTTCCACCTAATCTTGAGAACTACCCAGAGTTCTCTGCTTCTTTTTTCCATAATGTATTCGTCACTCTATGCCTGAAAGGGTATTTCATTGACTTATACTGGGTGCTCCCTTGTGTCTGGACAAAGCTATACCTCTCTGAAGAGCTCTAATTAGAGCGAAACACTTTGTCAGGGGTTGCTTTTACTCATTTCAGGTTGGCTTGATTGGTATTTTACCAATTCAAAGCTGTAATACTGTGTCTGGAGTGGTAATTGGCTTTTGTCAATTTACAGCTCGGCAAAGACAGCACTGTGCTAGTCCAATGCTTAAAGACTTTTCTGTAGAAATGGCAAAAGACTTTGTCCTTTTCTATCTCGGCATGGTTAGCACTGTGCTAATTCTATGCTTAAATATTTTGATAGAAAAACAGACATTTGAGGTGAGCAGATCTAGAGTGTCGCTGATGTTGAGAGTGCTCCATACAGGAGCTGCTTTCGACCTAAACTTGAGAACTACCCAGAGTTCTCTGCTTCTTTTTTGCATAATTTATTCGTCACTCTATGCCTGAAAGGGTATTTCTTTGACTTATACTGGGTGCTCCCCTGTGTCTGGACAAAGCTATACCTCTCTGAAGAGCTCTAATTAGAGCGAAACACTGTGTCAGGGGTTGCTTTTACTCATTTCAGGTTGGCTTGATTGGTATTTTACCCATTCAAAGCTGTAATACTGTGCGTGGAGTGGTAATTGGCTTTTGTCATTTTACAGATCGGCAAGGACAGCAATGTGCAAATCCTATGCTTAAAGACTTTGCTGTACAAATGGCAAAAGACTTTGTCCTTTTCTATCTCGTTGTGGATGGCACTGAGCTAATCCTATGCTTAAAGATTTTGATAGAAAAACCGACATTTGAGGTGAGCAGATCTAGAGTGTCGCTGATGTTGAGAGTGCTCCATACAGGAGCTGCTTTCGACCTAAACTTGAGAACTACCCAGAGTTCTCTGCTTCTTTTTTGCATACTTTATTCGTCACTCTATGCCTGAAAGGGTATTTCATTGACTTATACTGGGTGCTCCCTTGTGTCTGGACAAAGCTATACCTCTCTGAAGAGCTCTAATTAGAGCGAAACACTGTGTCAGGGGTTGCTTTTACTCATTTCAGGTTGGCTTGATTGGTATTTTACCCATTCAAAGCTGTACTACTGTGCCTGGAGTGGTAATTTGCTTTTGTCATTTTACAGATCGGCAAGGACAGCACTGTGCTAGTCCTATGCTTAAAGACTTTGCTGTACAAATGGCAAAATACTTTGTCCTTTTCTATCTCGGCGTGGTTGGCACTGTGCTAATCCTATGCTTAAAGATTTTGATAGAAAAACAGACATTTGAGGTGAGCAGATCTAGAGTGTCGCTGGTGTTGAGAGTGCTCCATACAAAAGCTGCTTTCCACCTAATCTTGAGAACTACCCAGAGTTCTCTGCTCCTTTTTTGCATAATTTATTCGTCACTCTATGCCTTAAAGGGTATTTCATTGACTTATACTGGGTGCTCCCTTGTGTCTGGACAAAGCTATACCTCTTTGAAGAGCTCCAAATTAGAGCGAAACACTGTGTCAGGGGTTGCTTTTACTCATTTCAGGTTGGCTTGATTAGTATTTTACCCATTCAAAGCTGTAATACTGTGCCTGGAGTGGTAATTGGCTTTTGTCATTTTACAGATCGGCAAGGACAGCACTGTGCTAGTCCTATGCTTAAAGCCTTTGCTGTACAAATGGCAAAAGACTTTGTCCTTTTCTATCTCGGCGTGGTTGGCACTGTGCTAATCCTATGCTTAAATATTTTGATAGAAAAACAGACATTTGAGGTGAGCAGATCTAGAGTGTCGCTGGTGTTGAGAGTGCTCCATACAGGAGCTGCTTTCCACCTAAACTTGAGAACTACCCAGAGTTCTCTGCTTCTTTTTTGCATACTTTATTCGTCACTCTATGCCTGAAAGGGTATTTCATTGACTTATACTGGGTGCTCCCTTGTGTCTGGACAAAGCTATACCTCTCTGAAGAGCTCTAATTAGAGCGAAACACTGTGTCAGGGGTTGCTTTTACTCATTTCAGGTTGGCTTGATTGGTATTTTACCCATTCAAAGCTGTACTACTGTGCCTAGAGTGGTAATTTGCTTTTGTCATTTTACAGATAGGCAAGGACAGCACTGTGCTAGTCCTATGCTTAAAGACTTTGCTGTACAAATGGCAAAAGACTTTGTCCTTTTCTATCTCGGCGTGGTTGGCACTGTGCTAATCCTATGCTTAAATATTTTGATATAAAAACAGACATTTGAGGTGAGCAGATCTAGAGTGTCGCTGGTGTTGAGAGTGCTCCATACAGGAGCTGCTTTCCACCTAAACTTGAGAACTACCCAGAGTTCTCTGCTTCTTTTTTGCATAATTTATTCGTCACTCTATGCCTGAAAGGGTATTTCTTTGACTTATGGTGGGTGCTCCCTTGTGTCTGGACAAAGCTATACCTCTCTGAAGAGCTCTAATTAGAGCGAAACACTGTGTCAGGGGTTGCTTTTACTCATTTCAGGTTGGCTTGTTTGGGATTTTACCAATTCAAAGCTGTAATACTGTGCCTGGAGTGGTAATTGGCTTTTGTCGTTTTACAGCTCGGCAAGGACAGCACTGTGCTAATCCTATGCTTAAAGACTTTGCTGTACAAATGGCAAAAGACTTTGACCTTTTCTATCTCGGCGTGGATGGCACTGTGCTAATCCTATGCTTAAAGATTTTGATAGAAAAACAGACATTTGAGGTGAGCAGATCTAGAGTGTCGCTGGTGTTGAGAGTGCTCCATACAGAAGCTGCTTTCCACCTAATCTTGAGAACTACTTAGAGTTCTCTGCTTCTTTTTTCCATAATGTATTCGTCACTCTATGCCTGAAAGGGTATTTCATTGACTTATACTGGGTGCTCCTTTGTGTCTGGACAAAGCTATACCTCTCTGAAGAGCTCTAATTAGAGCGAAACACTGTGTCAGGGGTTGCTTTTACTCATTTCAGGTTGGCTTGATTGGTATTTAACCAATTCAAAGCTGTAATACTGTGTCTGGAGTGGTAATTGGCTTTTGTCAATTTACAGCTCGGCAAGGACAGCACTGTGCTAGTCCTATGCTTAAAGCCTTTGCTGTACAAATGGCAAAAGACTTTGTCCTTTTCTATCTCGGCGTGGTTGGCACTGTGCTAATCCTATGCTTAAATATTTTGAAAGAAAAACAGACATTTGAGGTGAGCAGATCTAGAGTGTCGCTGGTGTTGAGAGTGCTCCATACAGGAGCTGCTTTCCACCTAAACTTGAGAACTACCCAGAGTTCTCTGCTTCTTTTTTGCATAATTTATTTGTCACTCTATGCCTGAAAGGGTATTTCATTGACTTATACTGGGTGCTCCCTTGTGTCTGGACAAAGCTATACCTCTCTGAAGAGCTCTAATTAGAGCGAAACACTTTGTCAGGGGTTGCTTTTACTCATTTCAGGTTGGCTTGATTGGGATTTTTCCCATTCAAAGCTGTAATACTGTGCCTGGAGTGGTAATTGCCTTTTGTCATTTTACAGATCGGCAAGGACAGCACTGTGCTAGTCCTATGCTTAAAGCCTTTGCTGTACAAATGGCAAAAGACTTTGTCCTTTTCTATCTCTGCGTGGTTGGCACTGTGCTAATCCTATGCTTAAATATTTTGAAAGAAAAACAGACATTTGAGGTGAGCAGATCTAGAGTGTCGCTGGTGTTGAGAGTGCTCCATACAGGAGCTGCTTTCCACCTAAACTTGAGAACTACCCAGAGTTCTCTGCTTCTTTTTTGCATAATTTATTTGTCACTCTATGCCTGAAAGGGTATTTCTTTGACTTATGCTGGGTGCTCCCTTGTGTCTGGACAAAGCTATACCTCTCTGAAGAGCTCTAATTAGAGCGAAAAACACTGTGTCAGGGGTTGCTTTTACTCATTTCAGGTTGGCTTGTTTGGGATTTTACCAATTCAAAGCTGTAATACTGTGCCTGGAGTGGTAATTGGCTTTTGTCATTTTACAGCTCGGCAAGGACAGCACTGTGCTAATCCTATGCTTAAAGACTTTGCTGTACAAATGGCAAAAGACTTTGTCCTTTTCTATCTCGGCGTGGATGGCACTGTGCTAATCCTATGCTTAAAGATTTTGATAGAAAAACAGACATTTGAGGTGAGCAGATCTAGAGTGTCGCTGGTGTTGAGAGTGCTCCATACAGAAGCTGCTTTCCACCTAATCTTGAGAACTACCCAGAGTTCTCTGCTTCTTTTTTCCATAATGTATTCGTCACTCTATGCCTGAAAGGGTATTTCATTGACTTATACTGGGTGCTCCCTTGTGTCTGGACAAAGCTATACCTCTCTGAAGAGCTCTAATTAGAGCGAAACACTTTGTCAGGGGTTGCTTTTACTCATTTCAGGTTGGCTTGATTGGTATTTTACCAATTCAAAGCTGTAATACTGTGTCTGGAGTGGTAATTGGCTTTTGTCAATTTACAGCTCGGCAAAGACAGCACTGTGCTAGTCCAATGCTTAAAGACTTTTCTGTAGAAATGGCAAAAGACTTTGTCCTTTTCTATCTCGGCATGGTTAGCACTGTGCTAATTCTATGCTTAAATATTTTGATAGAAAAACAGACATTTGAGGTGAGCAGATCTAGAGTGTCGCTGATGTTGAGAGTGCTCCATACAGGAGCTGCTTTCGACCTAAACTTGAGAACTACCCAGAGTTCTCTGCTTCTTTTTTGCATAATTTATTCGTCACTCTATGCCTGAAAGGGTATTTCTTTGACTTATACTGGGTGCTCCCCTGTGTCTGGACAAAGCTATACCTCTCTGAAGAGCTCTAATTAGAGCGAAACACTGTGTCAGGGGTTGCTTTTACTCATTTCAGGTTGGCTTGATTGGTATTTTACCCATTCAAAGCTGTAATACTGTGCGTGGAGTGGTAATTGGCTTTTGTCATTTTACAGATCGGCAAGGACAGCAATGTGCAAATCCTATGCTTAAAGACTTTGCTGTACAAATGGCAAAAGACTTTGTCCTTTTCTATCTCGTTGTGGATGGCACTGAGCTAATCCTATGCTTAAAGATTTTGATAGAAAAACCGACATTTGAGGTGAGCAGATCTAGAGTGTCGCTGATGTTGAGAGTGCTCCATACAGGAGCTGCTTTCGACCTAAACTTGAGAACTACCCAGAGTTCTCTGCTTCTTTTTTGCATACTTTATTCGTCACTCTATGCCTGAAAGGGTATTTCATTGACTTATACTGGGTGCTCCCTTGTGTCTGGACAAAGCTATACCTCTCTGAAGAGCTCTAATTAGAGCGAAACACTGTGTCAGGGGTTGCTTTTACTCATTTCAGGTTGGCTTGATTGGTATTTTACCCATTCAAAGCTGTACTACTGTGCCTGGAGTGGTAATTTGCTTTTGTCATTTTACAGATCGGCAAGGACAGCACTGTGCTAGTCCTATGCTTAAAGACTTTGCTGTACAAATGGCAAAATACTTTGTCCTTTTCTATCTCGGCGTGGTTGGCACTGTGCTAATCCTATGCTTAAAGATTTTGATAGAAAAACAGACATTTGAGGTGAGCAGATCTAGAGTGTCGCTGGTGTTGAGAGTGCTCCATACAAAAGCTGCTTTCCACCTAATCTTGAGAACTACCCAGAGTTCTCTGCTCCTTTTTTGCATAATTTATTCGTCACTCTATGCCTTAAAGGGTATTTCATTGACTTATACTGGGTGCTCCCTTGTGTCTGGACAAAGCTATACCTCTCTGAAGAGCTCTAATTAGAGCGAAACACTGTGTCAGGGGTTGCTTTTACTCATTTCAGGTTGGCTTGATTGGTATTTTACCCATTCAAAGCTGTACTACTGTGCCTAGAGTGGTAATTTGCTTTTGTCATTTTACAGATAGGCAAGGACAGCACTGTGCTAGTCCTATGCTTAAAGACTTTGCTGTACAAATGGCAAAAGACTTTGTCCTTTTCTATCTCGGCGTGGTTGGCACTGTGCTAATCCTATGCTTAAATATTTTGATATAAAAACAGACATTTGAGGTGAGCAGATCTAGAGTGTCGCTGGTGTTGAGAGTGCTCCATACAGGAGCTGCTTTCCACCTAAACTTGAGAACTACCCAGAGTTCTCTGCTTCTTTTTTGCATAATTTATTCGTCACTCTATGCCTGAAAGGGTATTTCTTTGACTTATGGTGGGTGCTCCCTTGTGTCTGGACAAAGCTATACCTCTCTGAAGAGCTCTAATTAGAGCGAAAAACACTGTGTCAGGGGTTGCTTTTACTCATTTCAGGTTGGCTTGTTTGGGATTTTACCAATTCAAAGCTGTAATACTGTGCCTGGAGTGGTAATTGGCTTTTGTCATTTTACAGCTCGGCAAGGACAGCACTGTGCTAATCCTATGCTTAAAGACTTTGCTGTACAAATGGCAAAAGACTTTGTCCTTTTCTATCTCGGCGTGGATGGCACTGTGCTAATCCTATGCTTAAAGATTTTGATAGAAAAACAGACATTTGAGGTGAGCAGATCTAGAGTGTCGCTGGTGTTGAGAGTGCTCCATACAGAAGCTGCTTTCCACCTAATCTTGAGAACTACCCAGAGTTCTCTGCTTCTTTTTTCCATAATGTATTCGTCACTCTATGCCTGAAAGGGTATTTCATTGACTTATACTGGGTGCTCCCTTGTGTCTGGACAAAGCTATACCTCTCTGAAGAGCTCTAATTAGAGCGAAACACTTTGTCAGGGGTTGCTTTTACTCATTTCAGGTTGGCTTGATTGGTATTTTACCAATTCAAAGCTGTAATACTGTGTCTGGAGTGGTAATTGGCTTTTGTCAATTTACAGCTCGGCAAAGACAGCACTGTGCTAGTCCAATGCTTAAAGACTTTTCTGTAGAAATGGCAAAAGACTTTGTCCTTTTCTATCTCGGCATGGTTAGCACTGTGCTAATTCTATGCTTAAATATTTTGATAGAAAAACAGACATTTGAGGTGAGCAGATCTAGAGTGTCGCTGATGTTGAGAGTGCTCCATACAGGAGCTGCTTTCGACCTAAACTTGAGAACTACCCAGAGTTCTCTGCTTCTTTTTTGCATAATTTATTCGTCACTCTATGCCTGAAAGGGTATTTCTTTGACTTATACTGGGTGCTCCCCTGTGTCTGGACAAAGCTATACCTCTCTGAAGAGCTCTAATTAGAGCGAAACACTGTGTCAGGGGTTGCTTTTACTCATTTCAGGTTGGCTTGATTGGTATTTTACCCATTCAAAGCTGTAATACTGTGCGTGGAGTGGTAATTGGCTTTTGTCATTTTACAGATCGGCAAGGACAGCAATGTGCAAATCCTATGCTTAAAGACTTTGCTGTACAAATGGCAAAAGACTTTGTCCTTTTCTATCTCGTTGTGGATGGCACTGAGCTAATCCTATGCTTAAAGATTTTGATAGAAAAACCGACATTTGAGGTGAGCAGATCTAGAGTGTCGCTGATGTTGAGAGTGCTCCATACAGGAGCTGCTTTCGACCTAAACTTGAGAACTACCCAGAGTTCTCTGCTTCTTTTTTGCATACTTTATTCGTCACTCTATGCCTGAAAGGGTATTTCATTGACTTATACTGGGTGCTCCCTTGTGTCTGGACAAAGCTATACCTCTCTGAAGAGCTCTAATTAGAGCGAAACACTGTGTCAGGGGTTGCTTTTACTCATTTCAGGTTGGCTTGATTGGTATTTTACCCATTCAAAGCTGTACTACTGTGCCTGGAGTGGTAATTTGCTTTTGTCATTTTACAGATCGGCAAGGACAGCACTGTGCTAGTCCTATGCTTAAAGACTTTGCTGTACAAATGGCAAAATACTTTGTCCTTTTCTATCTCGGCGTGGTTGGCACTGTGCTAATCCTATGCTTAAAGATTTTGATAGAAAAACAGACATTTGAGGTGAGCAGATCTAGAGTGTCGCTGGTGTTGAGAGTGCTCCATACAAAAGCTGCTTTCCACCTAATCTTGAGAACTACCCAGAGTTCTCTGCTCCTTTTTTGCATAATTTATTCGTCACTCTATGCCTTAAAGGGTATTTCATTGACTTATACTGGGTGCTCCCTTGTGTCTGGACAAAGCTATACCTCTTTGAAGAGCTCCAAATTAGAGCGAAACACTGTGTCAGGGGTTGCTTTTACTCATTTCAGGTTGGCTTGATTAGTATTTTACCCATTCAAAGCTGTAATACTGTGCCTGGAGTGGTAATTGGCTTTTGTCATTTTACAGATCGGCAAGGACAGCACTGTGCTAGTCCTATGCTTAAAGCCTTTGCTGTACAAATGGCAAAAGACTTTGTCCTTTTCTATCTCGGCGTGGTTGGCACTGTGCTAATCCTATGCTTAAATATTTTGATAGAAAAACAGACATTTGAGGTGAGCAGATCTAGAGTGTCGCTGGTGTTGAGAGTGCTCCATACAGGAGCTGCTTTCCACCTAAACTTGAGAACTACCCAGAGTTCTCTGCTTCTTTTTTGCATACTTTATTCGTCACTCTATGCCTGAAAGGGTATTTCATTGACTTATACTGGGTGCTCCCTTGTGTCTGGACAAAGCTATACCTCTCTGAAGAGCTCTAATTAGAGCGAAACACTGTGTCAGGGGTTGCTTTTACTCATTTCAGGTTGGCTTGATTGGTATTTTACCCATTCAAAGCTGTACTACTGTGCCTAGAGTGGTAATTTGCTTTTGTCATTTTACAGATAGGCAAGGACAGCACTGTGCTAGTCCTATGCTTAAAGACTTTGCTGTACAAATGGCAAAAGACTTTGTCCTTTTCTATCTCGGCGTGGTTGGCACTGTGCTAATCCTATGCTTAAATATTTTGATATAAAAACAGACATTTGAGGTGAGCAGATCTAGAGTGTCGCTGGTGTTGAGAGTGCTCCATACAGGAGCTGCTTTCCACCTAAACTTGAGAACTACCCAGAGTTCTCTGCTTCTTTTTTGCATAATTTATTCGTCACTCTATGCCTGAAAGGGTATTTCTTTGACTTATGGTGGGTGCTCCCTTGTGTCTGGACAAAGCTATACCTCTCTGAAGAGCTCTAATTAGAGCGAAACACTGTGTCAGGGGTTGCTTTTACTCATTTCAGGTTGGCTTGTTTGGGATTTTACCAATTCAAAGCTGTAATACTGTGCCTGGAGTGGTAATTGGCTTTTGTCGTTTTACAGCTCGGCAAGGACAGCACTGTGCTAATCCTATGCTTAAAGACTTTGCTGTACAAATGGCAAAAGACTTTGACCTTTTCTATCTCGGCGTGGATGGCACTGTGCTAATCCTATGCTTAAAGATTTTGATAGAAAAACAGACATTTGAGGTGAGCAGATCTAGAGTGTCGCTGGTGTTGAGAGTGCTCCATACAGAAGCTGCTTTCCACCTAATCTTGAGAACTACTTAGAGTTCTCTGCTTCTTTTTTCCATAATGTATTCGTCACTCTATGCCTGAAAGGGTATTTCATTGACTTATACTGGGTGCTCCTTTGTGTCTGGACAAAGCTATACCTCTCTGAAGAGCTCTAATTAGAGCGAAACACTGTGTCAGGGGTTGCTTTTACTCATTTCAGGTTGGCTTGATTGGTATTTAACCAATTCAAAGCTGTAATACTGTGTCTGGAGTGGTAATTGGCTTTTGTCAATTTACAGCTCGGCAAGGACAGCACTGTGCTAGTCCTATGCTTAAAGCCTTTGCTGTACAAATGGCAAAAGACTTTGTCCTTTTCTATCTCGGCGTGGTTGGCACTGTGCTAATCCTATGCTTAAATATTTTGAAAGAAAAACAGACATTTGAGGTGAGCAGATCTAGAGTGTCGCTGGTGTTGAGAGTGCTCCATACAGGAGCTGCTTTCCACCTAAACTTGAGAACTACCCAGAGTTCTCTGCTTCTTTTTTGCATAATTTATTTGTCACTCTATGCCTGAAAGGGTATTTCATTGACTTATACTGGGTGCTCCCTTGTGTCTGGACAAAGCTATACCTCTCTGAAGAGCTCTAATTAGAGCGAAACACTTTGTCAGGGGTTGCTTTTACTCATTTCAGGTTGGCTTGATTGGGATTTTTCCCATTCAAAGCTGTAATACTGTGCCTGGAGTGGTAATTGCCTTTTGTCATTTTACAGATCGGCAAGGACAGCACTGTGCTAGTCCTATGCTTAAAGCCTTTGCTGTACAAATGGCAAAAGACTTTGTCCTTTTCTATCTCTGCGTGGTTGGCACTGTGCTAATCCTATGCTTAAATATTTTGAAAGAAAAACAGACATTTGAGGTGAGCAGATCTAGAGTGTCGCTGGTGTTGAGAGTGCTCCATACAGGAGCTGCTTTCCACCTAAACTTGAGAACTACCCAGAGTTCTCTGCTTCTTTTTTGCATAATTTATTTGTCACTCTATGCCTGAAAGGGTATTTCTTTGACTTATGCTGGGTGCTCCCTTGTGTCTGGACAAAGCTATACCTCTCTGAAGAGCTCTAATTAGAGCGAAACACTGTGTCAGGGGTTGCTTTTACTCATTTCAGGTTGGCTTGTTTGGGATTTTACCAATTCAAAGCTGTAATACTGTGCCTGGAGTGGTAATTGGCTTTTGTCATTTTACAGCTCGGCAAGGACAGCACTGTGCTAATCCTATGCTTAAAGACTTTGCTGTACAAATGGCAAAAGACTTTGTCCTTTTCTATCTCGGCGTGGATGGCACTGTGCTAATCCTATGCTTAAAGATTTTGATAGAAAAACAGACATTTGAGGTGAGCAGATCTAGAGTGTCGCTGGTGTTGAGAGTGCTCCATACAGAAGCTGCTTTCCACCTAATCTTGAGAACTACCCAGAGTTCTCTGCTTCTTTTTTCCATAATGTATTCGTCACTCTATGCCTGAAAGGGTATTTCATTGACTTATACTGGGTGCTCCCTTGTGTCTGGACAAAGCTATACCTCTCTGAAGAGCTCTAATTAGAGCGAAACACTTTGTCAGGGGTTGCTTTTACTCATTTCAGGTTGGCTTGATTGGTATTTTACCAATTCAAAGCTGTAATACTGTGTCTGGAGTGGTAATTGGCTTTTGTCAATTTACAGCTCGGCAAAGACAGCACTGTGCTAGTCCAATGCTTAAAGACTTTTCTGTAGAAATGGCAAAAGACTTTGTCCTTTTCTATCTCAGCATGGTTAGCACTGTGCTAATTCTATGCTTAAATATTTTGATAGAAAAACAGACATTTGAGGTGAGCAGATCTAGAGTGTCGCTGATGTTGAGAGTGCTCCATACAGGAGCTGCTTTCGACCTAAACTTGAGAACTACCCAGAGTTCTCTGCTTCTTTTTTGCATAATTTATTCGTCACTCTATGCCTGAAAGGGTATTTCTTTGACTTATACTGGGTGCTCCCCTGTGTCTGGACAAAGCTATACCTCTCTGAAGAGCTCTAATTAGAGCGAAACACTGTGTCAGGGGTTGCTTTTACTCATTTCAGGTTGGCTTGATTGGTATTTTACCCATTCAAAGCTGTAATACTGTGCGTGGAGTGGTAATTGGCTTTTGTCATTTTACAGATCGGCAAGGACAGCAATGTGCAAATCCTATGCTTAAAGACTTTGCTGTACAAATGGCAAAAGACTTTGTCCTTTTCTATCTCGTTGTGGATGGCACTGAGCTAATCCTATGCTTAAAGATTTTGATAGAAAAACCGACATTTGAGGTGAGCAGATCTAGAGTGTCGCTGATGTTGAGAGTGCTCCATACAGGAGCTGCTTTCGACCTAAACTTGAGAACTACCCAGAGTTCTCTGCTTCTTTTTTGCATACTTTATTCGTCACTCTATGCCTGAAAGGGTATTTCATTGACTTATACTGGGTGCTCCCTTGTGTCTGGACAAAGCTATACCTCTCTGAAGAGCTCTAATTAGAGCGAAACACTGTGTCAGGGGTTGCTTTTACTCATTTCAGGTTGGCTTGATTGGTATTTTACCCATTCAAAGCTGTACTACTGTGCCTGGAGTGGTAATTTGCTTTTGTCATTTTACAGATCGGCAAGGACAGCACTGTGCTAGTCCTATGCTTAAAGACTTTGCTGTACAAATGGCAAAATACTTTGTCCTTTTCTATCTCGGCGTGGTTGGCACTGTGCTAATCCTATGCTTAAAGATTTTGATAGAAAAACAGACATTTGAGGTGAGCAGATCTAGAGTGTCGCTGGTGTTGAGAGTGCTCCATACAAAAGCTGCTTTCCACCTAATCTTGAGAACTACCCAGAGTTCTCTGCTCCTTTTTTGCATAATTTATTCGTCACTCTATGCCTTAAAGGGTATTTCATTGACTTATACTGGGTGCTCCCTTGTGTCTGGACAAAGCTATACCTCTTTGAAGAGCTCCAAATTAGAGCGAAACACTGTGTCAGGGGTTGCTTTTACTCATTTCAGGTTGGCTTGATTGGTATTTTACCCATTCAAAGCTGTAATACTGTGCCTGGAGTGGTAATTGGCTTTTGTCATTTTACAGATCGGCAAGGACAGCACTGTGCTAGTCCTTTGCTTAAAGCCTTTGCTGTACAAATGGCAAAAGACTTTGTCCTTTTCTATCTCGGCGTGGTTGGCACTGTGCTAATCCTATGCTTAAATATTTTGATAGAAAAACAGACATTTGAGGTGAGCAGATCTAGAGTGTCGCTGGTGTTGAGAGTGCTCCATACAGGAGCTGCTTTCCACCTAAACTTGAGAACTACCCAGAGTTCTCTGCTTCTTTTTTGCATACTTTATTCGTCACTCTATGCCTGAAAGGGTATTTCATTGACTTATACTGGGTGCTCCCTTGTGTCTGGACAAAGCTATACCTCTCTGAAGAGCTCTAATTAGAGCGAAACACTGTGTCAGGGGTTGCTTTTACTCATTTCAGGTTGGCTTGATTGGTATTTTACCCATTCAAAGCTGTACTACTGTGCCTAGAGTGGTAATTTGCTTTTGTCATTTTACAGATAGGCAAGGACAGCACTGTGCTAGTCCTATGCTTAAAGACTTTGCTGTACAAATGGCAAAAGACTTTGTCCTTTTCTATCTCGGCGTGGTTGGCACTGTGCTAATCCTATGCTTAAATATTTTGATATAAAAACAGATATTTGAGGTGAGCAGATCTAGAGTGTCGCTGGTGTTGAGAGTGCTCCATACAGGAGCTGCTTTCCACCTAAACTTGAGAACTACCCAGAGTTCTCTGCTTCTTTTTTGCATAATTTATTCGTCACTCTATGCCTGAAAGGGTATTTCTTTGACTTATGCTGGGTGCTCCCTTGTGTCTGGACAAAGCTATACCTCTCTGAAGAGCTCTAATTAGAGCGAAACACTGTGTCAGGGGTTGCTTTTACTCATTTCAGGTTGGCTTGTTTGGGATTTTACCAATTCAAAGCTGTAATACTGTGCCTGGAGTGGTAATTGGCTTTTGTCGTTTTACAGCTCGGCAAGGACAGCACTGTGCTAATCCTATGCTTAAAGACTTTGCTGTACAAATGGCAAAAGACTTTGACCTTTTCTATCTCGGCGTGGATGGCACTGTGCTAATCCTATGCTTAAAGATTTTGATAGAAAAACAGACATTTGAGGTGAGCAGATCTAGCGTGTCGCTGGTATTGAGAGTGCTCCATACAGAAGCTGCTTTCCACCTAATCTTGAGAACTACTTAGAGTTCTCTGCTTCTTTTTTCCATAATGTATTCGTCACTCTATGCCTGAAAGGGTATTTCATTGACTTATACTGGGTGCTCCCTTGTGTCTGGACAAAGCTATACCTCTCTGAAGAGCTCTAATTAGAGCGAAACACTGTGTCAGGGGTTGCTTTTACTCATTTCAGGTTGGCTTGATTGGTATTTAACCAATTCAAAGCTGTAATACTGTGTCTGGAGTGGTAATTGGCTTTTGTCAATTTACAGCTCGGCAAGGACAGCACTGTGCTAGTCCTATGCTTAAAGCCTTTGCTGTACAAATGGCAAAAGACTTTGTCCTTTTCTATCTCGGCGTGGTTGGCACTGTGCTAATCCTATGCTTAAATATTTTGAAAGAAAAACAGACATTTGAGGTGAGCAGATCTAGAGTGTCGCTGGTGTTGAGAGTGCTCCATACAGGAGCTGCTTTCCACCTAAACTTGAGAACTACCCAGAGTTCTCTGCTTCTTTTTTGCATAATTTATTTGTCACTCTATGCCTGAAAGGGTATTTCATTGACTTATACTGGGTGCTCCCTTGTGTCTGGACAAAGCTATACCTCTCTGAAGAGCTCTAATTAGAGCGAAACACTTTGTCAGGGGTTGCTTTTACTCATTTCAGGTTGGCTTGATTGGGATTTTTCCCATTCAAAGCTGTAATACTGTGCCTGGAGTGGTAATTGCCTTTTGTCATTTTACAGATCGGCAAGGACAGCACTGTGCTAGTCCTATGCTTAAAGCCTTTGCTGTACAAATGGCAAAAGACTTTGTCCTTTTCTATCTCGGCGTGGTTGGCACTGTGCTAATCCTATGCTTAAATATTTTGAAAGAAAAACAGACATTTGAGGTGAGCAGATCTAGAGTGTCGCTGGTGTTGAGAGTGCTCCATACAGGAGCTGCTTTCCACCTAAACTTGAGAACTACCTAGAGTTCTCTGCTTCTTTTTTGCATAATTTATTTGTCACTCTATGCCTGAAAGGGTATTTCTTTGACTTATGCTGGGTGCTCCCTTGTGTCTGGACAAAGCTATACCTCTCTGAAGAGCTCTAATTAGAGCGAAACACTGTGTCAGGGGTTGCTTTTACTCATTTCAGGTTGGCTTGTTTGGGATTTTACCAATTCAAAGCTGTAATACTGTGCCTGGAGTGGTAATTGGCTTTTGTCATTTTACAGCTCGGCAAGGACAGCACTGTGCTAATCCTATGCTTAAAGACTTTGCTGTACAAATGGCAAAAGACTTTGTCCTTTTCTATCTCGGCGTGGATGGCACTGTGCTAATCCTATGCTTAAAGATTTTGATAGAAAAACAGACATTTGAGGTGAGCAGATCTAGCGTGTCGCTGGTATTGAGAGTGCTCCATACAGAAGCTGCTTTCCACCTAATCTTGAGAACTACTTAGAGTTCTCTGCTTCTTTTTTCCATAATGTATTCGTCACTCTATGCCTGAAAGGGTATTTCATTGACTTATACTGGGTGCTCCCTTGTGTCTGGACAAAGCTATACCTCTCTGAAGAGCTCTAATTAGAGCGAAACACTGTGTCAGGGGTTGCTTTTACTCATTTCAGGTTGGCTTGATTGGTATTTAACCAATTCAAAGCTGTAATACTGTGTCTGGAGTGGTAATTGGCTTTTGTCAATTTACAGCTCGGCAAGGACAGCACTGTGCTAGTCCTATGCTTAAAGCCTTTGCTGTACAAATGGCAAAAGACTTTGTCCTTTTCTATCTCGGCGTGGTTGGCACTGTGCTAATCCTATGCTTAAATATTTTGAAAGAAAAACAGACATTTGAGGTGAGCAGATCTAGAGTGTCGCTGGTGTTGAGAGTGCTCCATACAGGAGCTGCTTTCCACCTAAACTTGAGAACTACCCAGAGTTCTCTGCTTCTTTTTTGCATAATTTATTTGTCACTCTATGCCTGAAAGGGTATTTCATTGACTTATACTGGGTGCTCCCTTGTGTCTGGACAAAGCTATACCTCTCTGAAGAGCTCTAATTAGAGCGAAACACTTTGTCAGGGGTTGCTTTTACTCATTTCAGGTTGGCTTGATTGGGATTTTTCCCATTCAAAGCTGTAATACTGTGCCTGGAGTGGTAATTGCCTTTTGTCATTTTACAGATCGGCAAGGACAGCACTGTGCTAGTCCTATGCTTAAAGCCTTTGCTGTACAAATGGCAAAAGACTTTGTCCTTTTCTATCTCGGCGTGGTTGGCACTGTGCTAATCCTATGCTTAAATATTTTGAAAGAAAAACAGACATTTGAGGTGAGCAGATCTAGAGTGTCGCTGGTGTTGAGAGTGCTCCATACAGGAGCTGCTTTCCACCTAAACTTGAGAACTACCTAGAGTTCTCTGCTTCTTTTTTGCATAATTTATTTGTCACTCTATGCCTGAAAGGGTATTTCTTTGACTTATGCTGGGTGCTCCCTTGTGTCTGGACAAAGCTATACCTCTCTGAAGAGCTCTAATTAGAGCGAAACACTGTGTCAGGGGTTGCTTTTACTCATTTCAGGTTGGCTTGTTTGGGATTTTACCAATTCAAAGCTGTAATACTGTGCCTGGAGTGGTAATTGGCTTTTGTCATTTTACAGCTCGGCAAGGACAGCACTGTGCTAATCCTATGCTTAAAGACTTTGCTGTACAAATGGCAAAAGACTTTGTCCTTTTCTATCTCGGCGTGGATGGCACTGTGCTAATCCTATGCTTAAAGATTTTGATAGAAAAACAGACATTTGAGGTGAGCAGATCTAGAGTGTCGCTGGTGTTGAGAGTGCTCCATACAGAAGCTGCTTTCCACCTAATCTTGAGAACTACCCAGAGTTCTCTGCTTCTTTTTTCCATAATGTATTTGTCACTCTATGCCTGAAAGGGTATTTCATTGACTTATACTGGGTGCTCCCTTGTGTCTGGACAAAGCTATACCTCTCTGAAGAGCTCTAATTAGAGCGAAACACTTTGTCAGGGGTTGCTTTTACTCATTTCAGGTTGGCTTGATTGGTATTTTACCAATTCAAAGCTGTAATACTGTGTCTGGAGTGGTAATTGGCTTTTGTCAATTTACAGCTCGGCAAAGACAGCACTGTGCTAGTCCAATGCTTAAAGACTTTTCTGTTTAAATGGCAAAAGACTTTGTCCTTTTCTATCTCGGCATGGTTAGCACTGTGCTAATTCTATGCTTAAAGATTTTGATAGAAAAACAGACATTTGAGGTGAGCAGATCTAGAGTGTCGCTGATGTTGAGAGTGCTCCATACAGGAGCTGCTTTCGACCTAAACTTGAGAACTACCCAGAGTTCTCTGCTTCTTTTTTGCATAATTTATTCGTCACTCTATGCCTGAAAGGGTATTTCTTTGACTTATACTGGGTGCTCCCCTGTGTCTGGACAGAGCTATACCTCTCTCAAGAGCTCTAATTAGAGCGAAACACTGTGTCAGGGGTTGCTTTTACTCATTTCAGGTTGGCTTGATTGGTATTTTACCCATTCAAAGCTGTAATACTGTGCGTGGAGTGGTAATTGGCTTTTGTCATTTTACAGATCGGCAAGGACAGCAATGTGCAAATCCTATGCTTAAAGACTTTGCTGTACAAATGGCAAAAGACTTTGTCCTTTTCTATCTCGTTGTGGATGGCACTGAGCTAATCCTATGCTTAAAGATTTTGATAGAAAAATCGACATTTGAGGTGAGCAGATCTAGAGTGTCGCTGATGTTGAGAGTGCTCCATACAGGAGCTGCTTTCGACCTAAACTTGAGAACTACCCAGAGTTCTCTGCTTCTTTTTTGCATAATTTATTCGTCACTCTATGCCTGAAAGGGTATTTCATTGACTTAAACTGGGTGCTCCCTTGTGTCTGGACAAAGCTATACCTCTCTGAAGAGCTCTAATTAGAGCGAAACACTGTGTCAGGGGTTGCTTTTACTCATTTCAGGTTGGCTTGATTGGTATTTTACCCATTCAAAGCTGTACTACTGTGCCTGGAGTGGTAATTTGCTTTTGTCATTTTACAGATCGGCAAGGACAGCACTGTGCTAGTCCTATGCTTAAAGACTTTGCTGTACAAATGGCAAAATACTTTGTCCTTTTCTATCTCGGCGTGGTTGGCACTGTGCTAATCCTATGCTTAAAGATTTTGATAGAAAAACAGACATTTGAGGTGAGCAGATCTAGAGTGTCGCTGGTGTTGAGAGTGCTCCATACAAAAGCTGCTTTCCACCTAATCTTGAGAACTACCCAGAGTTCTCTGCTCCTTTTTTGCATAATTTATTCGTCACTCTATGCCTTAAAGGGTATTTCATTGACTTATACTGGGTGCTCCCTTGTGTCTGGACAAAGCTATACCTCTTTGAAGAGCTCCAAATTAGAGCGAAACACTGTGTCAGGGGTTGCTTTTACTCATTTCAGGTTGGCTTGATTGGTATTTTACCAATTCAAAGCTGTAATACTGTGCCTGGAGTGGTAATTGGCTTTTGTCATTTTACAGATCGGCAAGGACAGCACTGTGCTAGTCCTATGCTTAAAGCCTTTGCTGTACAAATGGCAAAAGACTTTGTCCTTTTCTATCTCGGCGTGGTTGGCACTGTGCTAATCCTATGCTTAAAGATTTTGATAGAAAAACAGACATTTGAGGTGAGCAGATCTAGAGTGTCGCTGGTGTTGAGAGTGCTCCATACAGGAGCTGCTTTCGACCTAAACTTGAGAACTACCCAGAGTTCTCTGCTTCTTTTTTGCATAATTTATTCGTCACTCTATGCCTGAAAGGGTATTTCTTTGATTTATGCTGGGTGCTCCCTTGTGTCTGGACAAAGCTATACCTCTCTGAAGAGCTCTAATTAGAGCGAAACACTGTGTCAGGGGTTGCTTTTACTCATTTCAGGTTGGCTTGATTGGTATTTTACCCATTCAAAGCTGTAATACTGTGGGTGGAGTGGTAATTGGCTTTTGTCATTTTACAGATCGGCAAGGACAGCAATGTGCAAATCCTATGCTTAAAGACTTTGCTGTACAAATGGCAAAAGACTTTGTCCTTTTCTATCTCGTTGTGGATGGCACTGAGCTAATCCTATGCTTAAAGATTTTGATAGAAAAACCGACATTTGAGGTGAGCAGATCTAGAGTGTCGCTGATGTTGAGAGTGCTCCATACAGGAGCTGCTTTCGACCTAAACTTGAGAACTACCCAGAGTTCTCTGCTTCTTTTTTGCATACTTTATTCGTCACTCTATGCCTGAAAGGGTATTTCATTGACTTATACTGGGTGCTCCCTTGTGTCTGGACAAAGCTATACCTCTCTGAAGAGCTCTAATTAGAGCGAAACACTGTGTCAGGGGTTGCTTTTACTCATTTCAGGTTGGCTTGATTGGTATTTTACCCATTCAAAGCTGTACTACTGTGCCTGGAGTGGTAATTTGCTTTTGTCATTTTACAGATCGGCAAGGACAGCACTGTGCTAGTCCTATGCTTAAAGACTTTGCTGTACAAATGGCAAAATACTTTGTCCTTTTCTATCTCGGCGTGGTTGGCACTGTGCTAATCCTATGCTTAAAGATTTTGATAGAAAAACAGACATTTGAGGTGAGCAGATCTAGAGTGTCGCTGGTGTTGAGAGTGCTCCATACAAAAGCTGCTTTCCACCTAATCTTGAGAACTACCCAGAGTTCTCTGCTCCTTTTTTGCATAATTTATTCGTCACTCTATGCCTTAAAGGGTATTTCATTGACTTATACTGGGTGCTCCCTTGTGTCTGGACAAAGCTATACCTCTTTGAAGAGCTCCAAATTAGAGCGAAACACTGTGTCAGGGGTTGCTTTTACTCATTTCAGGTTGGCTTGATTGGTATTTTACCCATTCAAAGCTGTAATACTGTGCCTGGAGTGGTAATTGGCTTTTGTCATTTTACAGATCGGCAAGGACAGCACTGTGCTAGTCCTATGCTTAAAGCCTTTGCTGTACAAATGGCAAAAGACTTTGTCCTTTTCTATCTCGGCGTGGTTGGCACTGTGCTAATCCTATGCTTAAATATTTTGATAGAAAAACAGACATTTGAGGTGAGCAGATCTAGAGTGTCGCTGGTGTTGAGAGTGCTCCATACAGGAGCTGCTTTCCACCTAAACTTGAGAACTACCCAGAGTTCTCTGCTTCTTTTTTGCATAATTTATTCGTCACTCTATGCCTGAAAGGGTATTTCTTTGATTTATGCTGGGTGCTCCCTTGTGTCTGGACAAAGCTATACCTCTCTGAAGAGCTCTAATTAGAGCGAAACACTGTGTATGGGGTTGCTTTTACCCATTTCAGGTTGGCTTGTTTGGGATTTTACCAATTCAAAGCTGTAATACTGTGCCTGGAGTGGTAATTGGCTTTTGTCATTTTACAGCTCGGCAAGGACAGCACTGTGCTAATCCTATGCTTAAAGACTTTGCTGTACAAATGGCAAAAGACTTTGTCCTTTTCTATCTCGGCGTGGATGGCACTGTGCTAATCCTATGCTTAAAGATTTTGATAGAAAAACAGACATTTGAGGTGAGCAGATCTAGAGTGTCGCTGGTGTTGAGAGTGCTCCATACAGGAGCTGCTTTCCACCTAAACTTGACAACTACCCAGAGTTCTCTGCTTCTTTTTTGCATAATTTATTCGTCACTCTATGCCTGAAAGGGTATTTCTTTGACTTATACTGGGTGCTCCCTTGTGTCTGGACAAAGCTATACCTCTCTGAAGAGCTCTAATTAGAGCGAAACACTGTGTCAGGGGTTGCTTTTACTCATTTCAGGTTGGCTTGTTTGGGATTTTACCAATTCAAAGCTGTAATACTGTGCCTGGAGTGGTAATTGGCTTTTGTCATTTTACAGCTCGGCAAGGACAGCACTGTGCTAATCCTATGCTTAAAGACTTTGCTGTACAAATGGCAAAAGACTTTGTCCTTTTCTATCTCGGCATGGATGGCACTGTGCTAATCCTATGCTTAAAGATTTTGATAGAAAAACAGACATTTGAGGTGAGCAGATCTAGAGTGTCGCTGGTGTTGAGAGTGCTCCATACAGAAGCTGCTTTCCACCTAATCTTGAGAACTACCCAGAGTTCTCTGCTTCTTTTTTCCATAATGTATTCGTCACTCTATGCCTGAAAGGGTATTTCATTGACTTATACTGGGTGCTCCCTTGTGTCTGGACAAAGCTATACCTCTCTGAAGAGCTCTAATTAGAGCGAAACACTTTGTCAGGGGTTGCTTTTACTCATTTCAGGTTGGCTTGATTGGTATTTTACCAATTCAAAGCTGTAATACTGTGTCTGGAGTGGTAATTGGCTTTTGTCAATTTACAGCTCGGCAAAGACAGCACTGTGCTAGTCCTATGCTTAAAGACTTTTCTGTAGAAATGGCAAAAGACTTTGTCCTTTTCTATCTCGGCATGGTTAGCACTGTGCTAATTCTATGCTTAAAGATTTTGATAGAAAAACAGACATTTGAGGTGAGCAGATCTAGAGTGTCGCTGATGTTGAGAGTGCTCCATACAGGAGCTGCTTTCGACCTAAACTTGAGAACTACCCAGAGTTCTCTGCTTCTTTTTTGCATAATTTATTCGTCACTCTATGCCTGAAAGGGTATTTCTTTGACTTATACTGGGTGCTCCCCTGTGTCTGGACAAAGCTATACCTCTCTGAAGAGCTCTAATTAGAGCGAAACACTGTGTCAGGGGTTGCTTTTACTCATTTCAGGTTGGCTTGATTGGTATTTTACCCATTCAAAGCTGTAATACTGTGCGTGGAGTGGTAATTGGCTTTTGTCATTTTACAGATCGGCAAGGACAGCAATGTGCAAATCCTATGCTTAAAGACTTTGCTGTACAAATGGCAAAATACTTTGTCCTTTTCTATCTCGTTGTGAATGGCACTGAGCTAATCCTATGCTTAAAGATTTTGATAGAAAAACCGACATTTGAGGTGAGCAGATCTAGAGTGTCGCTGATGTTGAGAGTGCTCCATACAGGAGCTGCTTTCGACCTAAACTTGAGAACTACCCAGAGTTCTCTGCTTCTTTTTTGCATACTTTATTCGTCACTCTATGCCTGAAAGGGTATTTCATTGACTTATACTGGGTGCTCCCTTGTGTCTGGACAAAGCTATACCTCTCTGAAGAGCTCTAATTAGAGCGAAACACTGTGTCAGGGGTTGCTTTTACTCATTTCAGGTTGGCTTGATTGGTATTTTACCCATTCAAAGCTGTACTACTGTGCCTGGAGTGGTAATTTGCTTTTGTCATTTTACAGATCGGCAAGGACAGCCCTGTGCTAGTCCTATGCTTAAAGACTTTGCTGTACAAATGGCAAAATACTTTGTCCTTTTCTATCTCGGCGTGGTTGGCACTGTGCTAATCCTATGCTTAAAGATTTTGATAGAAAAACAGACATTTGAGGTGAGCAGATCTAGAGTGTCGCTGGTGTTGAGAGTGCTCCATACAAAAGCTGCTTTCCACCTAATCTTGAGAACTACCCAGAGTTCTCTGCTCCTTTTTTGCATAATTTATTCGTCACTCTATGCCTTAAAGGGTATTTCATTGACTTATACTGGGTGCTCCCTTGTGTCTGGACAAAGCTATACCTCTTTGAAGAGCTCCAAATTAGAGCGAAACACTGTGTCAGGGGTTGCTTTTACTCATTTCAGGTTGGCTTGATTGGTATTTTACCCATTCAAAGCTGTAATACTGTGCCTGGAGTGGTAATTGGCTTTTGTCATTTTACAGATCGGCAAGGACAGCACTGTGCTAGTCCTATGCTTAAAGCCTTTGCTGTACAAATGGCAAAAGACTTTGTCCTTTTCTATCTCGGCGTGGTTGGCACTGTGCTAATCCTATGCTTAAATATTTTGATAGAAAAACAGACATTTGAGGTGAGCAGATCTAGAGTGTCGCTGGTGTTGAGAGTGCTCCATACAGGAGCTGCTTTCCACCTAAACTTGAGAACTACCCAGAGTTCTCTGCTTCTTTTTTGCATAATTTATTCGTCACTCTATGCCTGAAAGGGTATTTCTTTGATTTATGCTGGGTGCTCCCTTGTGTCTGGACAAAGCTATACCTCTCTGAAGAGCTCTAATTAGAGCGAAACACTGTGTCAGGGGTTGCTTTTACCCATTTCAGGTTGGCTTGTTTGGGATTTTACCAATTCAAAGCTGTAATACTGTGCCTGGAGTGGTAATTGGCTTTTGTCATTTTACAGCTCGGCAAGGACAGCACTGTGCTAATCCTATGCTTAAAGACTTTGCTGTACAAATGGCAAAAGACTTTGTCCTTTTCTATCTCGGCGTGGATGGCACTGTGCTAATCCTATGCTTAAAGATTTTGATAGAAAAACAGACATTTGAGGTGAGCAGATCTAGAGTGTCGCTGGTGTTGAGAGTGCTCCATACAGAAGCTGCTTTCCACCTAATCTTGAGAACTACCCAGAGTTCTCTGCTCCTTTTTTGCATAATTTATTCGTCACTCTATGCCTTAAAGGGTATTTCATTGACTTATACTGGGTGCTCCCTTGTGTCTGGACAAAGCTATACCTCTTTGAAGAGCTCCAAATTAGAGCGAAACACTGTGTCAGGGGTTGCTTTTACTCATTTCAGGTTGGCTTGATTGGTATTTTACCCATTCAAAGCTGTAATACTGTGCCTGGAGTGGTAATTGGCTTTTGTCATTTTACAGATCGGCAAGGACAGCACTGTGCTAGTCCTATGCTTAAAGCCTTTGCTGTACAAATGGCAAAAGACTTTGTCCTTTTCTATCTCGGCGTGGTTGGCACTGTGCTAATCCTATGCTTAAATATTTTGATAGAAAAACAGACATTTGAGGTGAGCAGATCTAGAGTGTCGCTGGTGTTGAGAGTGCTCCATACAGGAGCTGCTTTCCACCTAAACTTGAGAACTACCCAGAGTTCTCTGCTTCTTTTTTGCATAATTTATTCGTCACTCTATGCCTGAAAGGGTATTTCTTTGATTTATGCTGGGTGCTCCCTTGTGTCTGGACAAAGCTATACCTCTCTGAAGAGCTCTAATTAGAGCGAAACACTGTGTCAGGGGTTGCTTTTACCCATTTCAGGTTGGCTTGTTTGGGATTTTACCAATTCAAAGCTGTAATACTGTGCCTGGAGTGGTAATTGGCTTTTGTCATTTTACAGCTCGGCAAGGACAGCACTGTGCTAATCCTATGCTTAAAGACTTTGCTGTACAAATGGCAAAAGACTTTGTCCTTTTCTATCTCGGCGTGGATGGCACTGTGCTAATCCTATGCTTAAAGATTTTGATAGAAAAACAGACATTTGAGGTGAGCAGATCTAGAGTGTCGCTGGTGTTGAGAGTGCTCCATACAGGAGCTGCTTTCCACCTAAACTTGACAACTACCCAGAGTTCTCTGCTTCTTTTTTGCATAATTTATTCGTCACTCTATGCCTGAAAGGGTATTTCTTTGACTTATACTGGGTGCTCCCTTGTGTCTGGACAAAGCTATACCTCTCTGAAGAGCTCTAATTAGAGCGAAACACTGTGTCAGGGGTTGCTTTTACTCATTTCAGGTTGGCTTGTTTGGGATTTTACCAATTCAAAGCTGTAATACTGTGCCTGGAGTGGTAATTGGCTTTTGTCATTTTACAGCTCGGCAAGGACAGCACTGTGCTAATCCTATGCTTAAAGACTTTGCTGTACAAATGGCAAAAGACTTTGTCCTTTTCTATCTCGGCGTGGATGGCACTGTGCTAATCCTATGCTTAAAGATTTTGATAGAAAAACAGACATTTGAGGTGAGCAGATCTAGAGTGTCGCTGGTGTTGAGAGTGCTCCATACAGAAGCTGCTTTCCACCTAATCTTGAGAACTACCCAGAGTTCTCTGCTTCTTTTTTCCATAATGTATTCGTCACTCTATGCCTGAAAGGGTATTTCATTGACTTATACTGGGTGCTCCCTTGTGTCTGGACAAAGCTATACCTCTCTGAAGAGCTCTAATTAGAGCGAAACACTTTGTCAGGGGTTGCTTTTACTCATTTCAGGTTGGCTTGATTGGTATTTTACCAATTCAAAGCTGTAATACTGTGTCTGGAGTGGTAATTGGCTTTTGTCAATTTACAGCTCGGCAAAGACAGCACTGTGCTAGTCCTATGCTTAAAGACTTTTCTGTAGAAATGGCAAAAGACTTTGTCCTTTTCTATCTCGGCATGGTTAGCACTGTGCTAATTCTATGCTTAAAGATTTTGATAGAAAAACAGACATTTGAGGTGAGCAGATCTAGAGTGTCGCTGATGTTGAGAGTGCTCCATACAGGAGCTGCTTTCGACCTAAACTTGAGAACTACCCAGAGTTCTCTGCTTCTTTTTTGCATAATTTATTCGTCACTCTATGCCTGAAAGGGTATTTCTTTGACTTATACTGGGTGCTCCCCTGTGTCTGGACAAAGCTATACCTCTCTGAAGAGCTCTAATTAGAGCGAAACACTGTGTCAGGGGTTGCTTTTACTCATTTCAGGTTGGCTTGATTGGTATTTTACCCATTCAAAGCTGTAATACTGTGCGTGGAGTGGTAATTGGCTTTTGTCATTTTACAGATCGGCAAGGACAGCAATGTGCAAATCCTATGCTTAAAGACTTTGCTGTACAAATGGCAAAATACTTTGTCCTTTTCTATCTCGTTGTGAATGGCACTGAGCTAATCCTATGCTTAAAGATTTTGATAGAAAAACCGACATTTGAGGTGAGCAGATCTAGAGTGTCGCTGATGTTGAGAGTGCTCCATACAGGAGCTGCTTTCGACCTAAACTTGAGAACTACCCAGAGTTCTCTGCTTCTTTTTTGCATACTTTATTCGTCACTCTATGCCTGAAAGGGTATTTCATTGACTTATACTGGGTGCTCCCTTGTGTCTGGACAAAGCTATACCTCTCTGAAGAGCTCTAATTAGAGCGAAACACTGTGTCAGGGGTTGCTTTTACTCATTTCAGGTTGGCTTGATTGGTATTTTACCCATTCAAAGCTGTACTACTGTGCCTGGAGTGGTAATTTGCTTTTGTCATTTTACAGATCGGCAAGGACAGCCCTGTGCTAGTCCTATGCTTAAAGACTTTGCTGTACAAATGGCAAAATACTTTGTCCTTTTCTATCTCGGCGTGGTTGGCACTGTGCTAATCCTATGCTTAAAGATTTTGATAGAAAAACAGACATTTGAGGTGAGCAGATCTAGAGTGTCGCTGGTGTTGAGAGTGCTCTATACAAAAGCTGCTTTCCACCTAATCTTGAGAACTACCCAGAGTTCTCTGCTCCTTTTTTGCATAATTTATTCGTCACTCTATGCCTTAAAGGGTATTTCATTGACTTATACTGGGTGCTCCCTTGTGTCTGGACAAAGCTATACCTCTTTGAAGAGCTCCAAATTAGAGCGAAACACTGTGTCAGGGGTTGCTTTTACTCATTTCAGGTTGGCTTGATTGGTATTTTACCCATTCAAAGCTGTAATACTGTGCCTGGAGTGGTAATTGGCTTTTGTCATTTTACAGATCGGCAAGGACAGCACTGTGCTAGTCCTATGCTTAAAGCCTTTGCTGTACAAATGGCAAAAGACTTTGTCCTTTTCTATCTCGGCGTGGTTGGCACTGTGCTAATCCTATGCTTAAATATTTTGATAGAAAAACAGACATTTGAGGTGAGCAGATCTAGAGTGTCGCTGGTGTTGAGAGTGCTCCATACAGGAGCTGCTTTCCACCTAAACTTGAGAACTACCCAGAGTTCTCTGCTTCTTTTTTGCATAATTTATTTGTCACTCTATGCCTGAAAGGGTATTTCTTTGATTTATGCTGGGTGCTCCCTTGTGTCTGGACAAAGCTATACCTCTCTGAAGAGCTCTAATTAGAGCGAAACACTGTGTCAGGGGTTGCTTTTACCCATTTCAGGTTGGCTTGTTTGGGATTTTACCAATTCAAAGCTGTAATACTGTGCCTGGAGTGGTAATTGGCTTTTGTCATTTTACAGCTCGGCAAGGACAGCACTGTGCTAATCCTATGCTTAAAGACTTTGCTGTACAAATGGCAAAAGACTTTGTCCTTTTCTATCTCGGCGTGGATGGCACTGTGCTAATCCTATGCTTAAAGATTTTGATAGAAAAACAGACATTTGAGGTGAGCAGATCTAGAGTGTCGCTGGTGTTGAGAGTGCTCCATACAGGAGCTGCTTTCCACCTAAACTTGACAACTACCCAGAGTTCTCTGCTTCATTTTTGCATAATTTATTCGTCACTCTATGCCTGAAAGGGTATTTCTTTGACTTATGCTGGGTGCTCCCTTGTGTCTGGACAAAGCTATACCTCTCTGAAGAGCTCTAATTAGAGCGAAACACTGTGTCAGGGATTGATTTTACTCATTTCAGGTTGGCTTGATTGGTATTTTACCAATTCAAAGCTGTAATACTGTGTCTTGAGTGGTAATTGGCTTTTGTCAATTTACAGCTCGGCAAAGACAGCACTGTGCTAGTCCTATGCTTAAAGACTTTTCTGTAGAAATGGCAAAAGACTTTGTCCTTTTCTATCTCGGCATGGTTAGCACTGTGCTAATTCTATGCTTAAAGGTTTTGATAGAAAAACAGACATTTGAGGTGAGCAGATCTAGAGTGTCGCTGATGTTGAGAGTGCTCCATACAGGAGCTGCTTTCGACCTAAACTTGAGAACTACCCAGAGTTCTCTGCTTCTTTTTTGCATAATTTATTCGTCACTCTATGCCTGAAAGGGTATTTCTTTGACTTATACTGGGTGCTCCCCTGTGTCTGGACAAAGCTATACCTCTCTGAAGAGCTCTAATTAGAGCGAAACACTGTGTCAGGGGTTGCTTTTACTCATTTCAGGTTGGCTTGATTGGTATTTTACCCATTCAAAGCTGTAATACTGTGCGTGGAGTGGTAATTGGCTTTTGTCATTTTACAGATCAGCAAGGACAGCAATGTGCTAGTCCTATGCTTAAAGACTTTGCTGTACAAATGGCAAAAAACGTTGTCCTTTTCTATCTCGGCGTGGATGGCACCGAGCTAATCCTATGCTTAAAGATTTTGATAGAAAAACCGACATTTGAGGTGAGCAGATCTAGAGTGTCGCTGATGTTGAGAGTGCTCCATACAGGAGCTGCTTTCGACCTAAACTTGAGAACTACCCAGAGTTCTCTGCTTCTTTTTTGCATACTTTATTCGTCACTCTATGCCTGAAAGGGTATTTCATTGACTTATACTGGGTGCTCCCTTGTGTCTGGACAAAGCTATACCTCTCTGAAGAGCTCTAATTAGAGCGAAACACTGTGTCAGGGGTTGCTTTTACTCATTTCAGGTTGGCTTGATTGGTATTTTACCAATTCAAACCTGTAATACTGTGTCTGGAGTGGTAATTGGGTTTTGTCAATTTACAGCTCGGCAAAGACAGCACTGTGCTAGTCCTATGCTTAAAGACTTTGCTGTACAAATGGCAAAAGACTTTGTCCTTTTCTATCTCGGCGTGGTTGGCACTGTGCTAATCCTATGCTTAAAGATTTTGATAGAAAAACAGACATTTGAGGTGAGCAGATCTAGAGTGTCGCTGGTGTTGAGAGTGCTCCATACAGGATCTGATTTCCACCTAAACTTGAGAACTACCCAGAGTTCTCTGCTTCTTTTTTGCATAATTTATTCGTCACTCTATGCCTGAAAGGGTATTTCTTTGACTTATACTGGGTGCTCCCTTGTGTCTGGACAAAGCTATACCTCTCTGAAGAGCTCTAATTAGAGTGAACCACTTTGTCAGGGGTTGCTTTTACTCATTTCAGGTTGGCTTGATTGGTATTTTACCAATTCAAAGCTGTAATACTGTGCCTGGAGTGGTAATTGGCTTTTGTCATTTTACAGCTCGGCAAGGACCGCATTGTGCTAGTCCTATGCTTAAAGACTTTGTCCTTTTCTATCTCGGCGTGGATGGCACTGAGCTAATCCAATGCTTAAAGATTTTGGTAGAAAAACCGACATTTGAGGTGAGCAGATCTAGAGTGTCGCTGATGTTGAGAGTGCTCCATACAGGAGCTGCTTTCCACCTAAACTTGAGAACTACCCAGAGTTCTCTGCTTCTTTTTTGCATAATTTATTCCTCACTCTATGCCTGAAAGGGTAGTTCATTGACTTATACTGGGTGCTCCCTTGTGTCTGGACAAAGCTATACCTCTCTGAAGAGCTCTAATTAGAGCGAAACACTGTGTCAGGGGCTGCTTTTACTCATATCAGGTTGGCTTGATTGGTATTTTACCAATTCAAAGCTGTAATACTGTGTCTGGAGTGGTAATTGGCTTTTGTCGATTTACAGCTCGGCAAGGACAGCACTGTGCTAGTCCTATGCTTAAAGACTTTGCTGAACAGATGGCAAAAGACTTTGTTCTTATCTATCTCGGCGTGGTTGGCACTGTGCTAATCCTATGCTTAAAGATTTTGATAGAAAAACAGACATTTGAGGTGAGCAGATCTAGAGTGTCGCTGCTGTTGAAAGTGCTCCATACAGGAGCTGCTTTCCACCTAAATTTGAGAACTACCCAGAGTTCTCTGCTTCTTTTTTTTTTTGTATAATTTATTCGTCACTCTATGCCTGAAAGGGTATTTCTTTGACTTATGCTGGGTGCTCCCTTGTGTCTGGACAAAGCTATATCTCTCTGAAGAGCTCTAATTAGAGTGAAACACTGTGTCAGGGGTTGCTTTTACTCATTTCAGGTTGGCTTGTTTGGGATTTTACCAATTCAAAGCTGTAATACTGTGCCTGGAGTGGTAATTGGCTTTCGTCATTTTACAGCTCGGCAAGGACAGCACTGTGCTAGTCCTATGCTTAAAGCCTTTGCTGTACAAATGGCAAAAGACTTTGTCCTTTTCTATCTCGGCGTGATTGGCACTGTGCTAATCCTATGCTTAAAAATTTTGAAAGAAAAACAGACATTTGAGGTGAGCAGATCTAGAGTGTCGCTGGTGTTGAGAGTGCTCCATACAGGAGCTGCTTTCCACCTAAACTTGAGAACTACCCAGAGTTCTCTGCTTCTTTTTTGCATAATTTATTTGTCACTCTATGCCTGAAAGGGTATTTCATTGACTTATACTGGGTTCTCTCTTGTGTCTGGACAAAGCTATACCTCTCTGAAGAGCTCTAATTAGAGCGAAACACTTTGTCAGGGGTTGCTTTTACTCATTTCAGGTTGGCTTGATTGGTATTTTACCCATTCAAAGCTGTAATACTGTGCCTGGAGTGGTAATTGCCTTTTGTCATTTTACAGATCGGCAAGGACAGCACTGTGCTAGTCCTATGCTTAAAGCCTTTGCTGTACAAATGGCAAAAGACTTTGTCCTTTTCTATCTCGGCGTGGTTGGCACTGTGCTAATCCTATGCTTAAATATTTTGAAAGAAAAACAGACATTTGAGGTGAGCAGATCTAGAGTGTCGCTGGTGTTGAGAGTGCTCCATACAGGAGCTGCTTTCCACCTAAACTTGAGAACTACCCAGAGTTCTCTGCTTCTTTTTTGCATAATTTATTTGTCACTCTATGCCTGAAAGGGTATTTCTTTGACTTATGCTGGGTGCTCCCTTGTGTCTGGACAAAGCTATACCTCTCTGAAGAGCTCTAATTAGAGCGAAACACTGTGTCAGGGGTTGCTTTTACTCATTTCAGGTTGGCTTGTTTGGGATTTTACCAATTCAAAGCTGTAATACTGTGCCTGGAGTGGTAATTGGCTTTTGTCATTTTACAGCTCGGCAAGGACAGCACTGTGCTAATCCTATGCTTAAAGACTTTGCTGTACAAATGGCAAAAGACTTTGTCCTTTTCTATCTCGGAGTGGATGGCACTGTGCTAATCCTATGCTTAAAGATTTTGATAGAAAAACAGACATTTGAGGTGAGCAGATCTAGAGTGTCGCTGGTGTTGAGAGTGCTCCATACAGAAGCTGCTTTCCACCTAATCTTGAGAACTACCCAGAGTTCTCTGCTTCTTTTTTCCATAATGTATTCGTCACTCTATGCCTGAAAGGGTATTTCATTGACTTATACTGGGTGCTCCCTTGTGTCTGGACAAAGCTATACCTCTCTGAAGAGCTCTAATTAGAGCGAAACACTTTGTCAGGGGTTGCTTTTACTCATTTCAGGTTGGCTTGATTGGTATTTTACCAATTCAAAGCTGTAATACTGTGTCTGGAGTGGTAATTGGCTTATGTCAATTTACAGCTCGGCAAAGACAGCATTGTGCTAGTCCTATGCTTAAAGACTTTTCTGTAGAAATGGCAAAAGACTTTGTCCTTTTCTATCTCGGCATGGTTAGCACTGTGCTAATTCTATGCTTAAAGATTTTGATAGAAAAACAGACATTTGAGGTGAGCAGATCTAGAGTGTCGCTGATGTTGAGAGTGCTCCATACAGGAGCTGCTTTTGACCTAAACTTGAGAACTACCCAGAGTTCTCTGCTTCTTTTTTGCATAATTTATTCATCACTCTATGCCTGAAAGGGTATTTCTTTGACTTATACTGGGTGCTCCCTTGTGTCTGGACAAAGCTATACCTCTCTGAAGAGCTCTAATTAGAGCGAAACACTGTGTCAGGGGTTGCTTTTACTCATTTCAGGTTGGCTTGATAGGTATTTTACCCATTCAAAGCTGTAATACTGTGCGTGGAGTGGTAATTGGCTTTTGTCATTTTACAGATCGGCAAGGACAGCAATGTGCAAATCCTATGCTTAAAGACTTTGCTGTACAAATTGCAAAAGACTTTGTCCTTTTCTATCTCATTGTGGATGGCACTGAGCTAATCCTATGCTTAAAGATTTTGATAGAAAAACCGACATTTGAGGTGAGCAGATCTAGAGTGTCGCTGATGTTGAGAGTGCTCCATACAGGAGCTGCTTTCGACCTAAACTTGAGAACTACCCAGAGTTCTCTGCTTCTTTTTTTGCATACTTTATTCGTCACTCTATGCCTGAAAGGGTATTTCATTGACTTATACTGGGTGCTCCCTTGTGTCTGGACAAAGCTATACCTCTCTGAAGAGCTCTAATTAGAGCGAAACACTGTGTCAGGGGTTGCTTTTACTCATTTCAGGTTGGCTTGATTGGTATTTTACCCATTCAAAGCTGTACTACTGTGCCTGGAGTGGTAATTTGCTTTTGTCATTTTACAGATCGGCAAGGACAGCACTGTGCTAGTCCTATGCTTAAAGACTTTGCTGTACAAATGGCAAAATACTTTGTCCTTTTCTATCTCGGCGTGGTTGGCACTGTGCTAATCCTATGCTTAAAGATTTTGATAGAAAAACAGACATTTGAGGTGAGCAGATCTAGAGTGTCGCTGGTGTTGAGAGTGCTCCATACAGAAGCTGCTTTCCACCTAATCTTGAGAACTACCCAGAGTTCTCTGCTCCTTTTTTGCATAATTTATTCGTCACTCTATGCCTTAAAGGGTATTTCATTGACTTATACTGGGTGCCCCCTTGTGTCTGGACAAAGCTATACCTCTCTGAAGAGCTCCAAATTAGAGCGAAACACTGTGTCAGGGGTTGCTTTTACTCATTTCAGGTTGGCTTGATTGGTATTTTACCCATTCAAAGCTGTAATACTGTGCCTGGAGTGGTAATTGGCTTTTGTCATTTTACAGATCGGCAAGGACAGCACTGTGCTAGTCCTATGCTTAAAGCCTTTGCTGTACAAATGGCAAAAGACTTTGTTCTTTTCTATCTCGGCGTGGTTGGCACTGTGCTAATCCTATGCTTAAATATTTTGATAGAAAAACAGACATTTGAGGTGAGCAGATCTAGAGTGTCGCTGGTGTTGAGAGTGCTCCATACAGGAGCTGCTTTCCACCTAAACTTGAGAACTACCCAGAGTTCTCTGCTTCTTTTTTGCATAATTTATTCGTCACTCTATGCCTGAAAGGGTATTTCTTTGATTTATGCTGGGTGCTCCCTTGTGTCTGGACAAAGCTATACCTCTCTGAAGAGCTCTAATTAGAGCGAAACACTGTGTCAGGGGTTGCTTTTACTCATTTCAGGTTGGCTTGTTTGGGATTTTACCAATTCAAAGCTGTAATACTGTGCCTGGAGTGGTAATTGGCTTTTGTCATTTTACAGCTCGGCAAGGACAGCACTGTGCTAATCCTATGCTTAAAGACTTTGCTGTACAAATGGCAAAAGACTTTGTCCTTTTCTATCTCGGCGTGGATGGCACTGTGCTAATCCTATGCTTAAAGATTTTGATAGAAAAACAGACATTTGAGGTGAGCAGATCTAGAGTGTCGCTGGTGTTGAGAGTGCTCCATACAGGAGCTGCTTTCCACCTAAACTTGAGAACTACCCAGAGTTCTCTGCTTCTTTTTTGCATAATTTATTCGTCACTCTATGCCTGAAAGGGTATTTCTTTGACTTATGCTGGGTGCTCCCTTGTGTCTGGACAAAGCTATACCTCTCTGAAGAGCTCTAATTAGAGCGAAACACTGTGTCAGGGGTTGCTTTTACTCATTTCAGGTTGGCTTGTTTGGGATTTTACCAATTCAAAGCTGTAATACTGTGCCTGGAGTGGTAATTGGCTTTTGTCATTTTACAGCTCGGCAAGGACAGCACTGTGCTAATCCTATGCTTAAAGACTTTGCTGTACAAATGGCAAAAGACTTTGTCCTTTTCTATCTCGGCGTGGATGGCACTGTGCTAATCCTATGCTTAAAGATTTTGATAGAAAAACAGACATTTGAGGTGAGCAGATCTAGAGTGTCGCTGGTGTTGAGAGTGCTCCATACAGAAGCTGCTTTCCACCTAATCTTGAGAACTACCCAGAGTTCTCTGCTTCTTTTTTCCATAATGTATTCGTCACTCTATGCCTGAAAGGGTAATTCATTGACTTATACTGGGTGCTCCCTTGTGTCTGGACAAAGCTATACCTCTCTGAAGAGCTCTAATTAGAGCGAAACACTGTGTCAGGGATTGCTTTTACTCATTTCAGGTTGGCTTGATTGGTATTTTACCAATTCAAAGCTGTAATACTGTGTCTTGAGTGGTAATTGGCTTTTGTCAATTTACAGCTCGGCAAAGACAGCACTGTGCTAGTCCTATGCTTAAAGACTTTTCTGTAGAAATGGCAAAAGACTTTGTCCTTTTCTATCTCGGCATGGTTAGCACTGTGCTAATTCTATGCTTAAAGGTTTTGATAGAAAAACAGACATTTGAGGTGAGCAGATCTAGAGTGTCGCTGATGTTGAGAGTGCTCCATACAGGAGCTGCTTTCGACCTAAACTTGAGAACTACCCAGAGTTCTCTGCTTCTTTTTTGCATAATTTATTCGTCACTCTATGCCTGAAAGGGTATTTCTTTGACTTATACTGGGTGCTCCCCTGTGTCTGGACAAAGCTATACCTCTCTGAAGAGCTCTAATTAGAGCGAAACACTGTGTCAGGGGTTGCTTTTACTCATTTCAGGTTGGCTTGATTGGTATTTTACCCACTCAAAGCTGTAATACTGTGCGTGGAGTGGTAATTGGCTTTTGTCATTTTACAGATCAGCAAGGACAGCAATGTGCTAGTCCTATGCTTAAAGACTTTGCTGTACAAATGGCAAAAAACTTTGTCCTTTTCTATCTCGGCGTGGATGGCACTGAGCTAATCCTATGCTTAAAGATTTTGATAGAAAAACCGACATTTGAGGTGAGCAGATCTAGAGTGTCGCTGATGTTGAGAGTGCTCCATACAGGAGCTGCTTTCGACCTAAACTTGAGAACTACCCAGAGTTCTCTGCTTCTTTTTTGCATACTTTATTCGTCACTCTATGCCTGAAAGGGTATTTCATTGACTTATACTGGGTGCTCCCTTGTGTCTGGACAAAGCTATACCTCTCTGAAGAGCTCTAATTAGAGCGAAACACTGTGTCAGGGGTTGCTTTTACTCATTTCAGGTTGGCTTGATTGGTATTTTACCCATTCAAAGCTGTACTACTGTGCCTGGAGTGGTAATTTGCTTTTGTCATTTTACAGATTGGCAAGGACAGCACTGTGCTAGTCCTATGCTTAAAGACTTTGCTGTACAAATGGCAAAAGACTTTGTCCTTTTCTATCTCGGCGTGGTTGGCACTGTGCTAATCCTATGCTTAAAGATTTTGATAGAAAAACCGACATTTGAGGTGAGCAGATCTAGAGTGTCGCTGATGTTGAGAGTGGTACATTCAGGAGCTGCTTTCGACCTAAACTTGAGAACTACCCAGAGTTCTCTGCTTCTTTTTTGCATAATTTATTCGTCACTCTATGCCTGAAAGGGTATTTCATTGACTTATACTGGGTGATCCCTTGTGTCTGGACAAAGCTATACCTCTCTGAAGAGCTCTAATTAGAGTGAAACACTGTGTCAGGGGTTGCTTTTACTCATGTCAGGTTGGCTTGATTGGTATTTTACCTATTCAATGCTGTAATACTGTGCCTGGAGTGGTAATTGGCTTTTGTCATTTTACAGCTCGGCAAGGACAGCACTGTGCTAGTCCTATGCTTAAAGACTTTGCTGTACAAATGGCAAAGGACTTTGACCTTTTCTATTTCGGTGTGGTGGGCACTGTGCTAATCCTATGCTTACAGATTTTGATAGAAAAACAGACATTTGAGGTGAGCAGATCTAGAGTGTCGCTGGTGTTGAGAGTGCTCCATACAGGAGCTGCTTTCCACCTAAACTTGAGAACTACCCAGAGTTCTCTGCTTCTTTTTTGCATAATTCATTTGTCACTCTATGCCTGAAAGGGTATTTCTTTGACTTATACTGGGTGCTCCCTTGTGTTTGGACAAAGCTATACCTCTCTGAAGAGCTCTAATTAGAGCGAAACACTTTGTCAGGGGTTGCTTTTACTCATTTCAGGTTGGCTTGATTGGCATTTTACCAATTCAAAGCTGTAATACTGTGCCTGGAGTGAGAATTGGCTTTTGTCATTTTCACAGCTCGGCAAGGACATCATTGTGCTAGTCCAATGCCTAAAGACTTTGCTGTACAAATGGCAAAAGACTTTGTCCTTTTCTATCTCGGCGTGGATGGCACTGAGCTAATCCAATGCTTAAAGATTTTGGTAGAAAAACCGACATTTGAGGTGAGCAGATCTAGAGTGTCGCTGATGTTGAGAGTGCTACATACAGGAGCTGCTTTCGACCTAAACTTGAGAACTACCCAGAGTTCTCTGCTTCTTTTTTGCATAATTTATTCGTCACTCTATGCCTGAAAGGGTATTTTATTGACTTATACTGGGTGCTCCCTTGTGTCTGGACAAAGCTATACCTCTCTGAAGAGCTCTAATTAGAGCGAAACACTGTGTCAGGGGTTGCTTTTACTCATTTCAGGTTGGCTTGATTGGAATTTTACCTATTCAAAGCTGTAATACTGTGTCTGGAGTGGTAATTGGCTTTTGTCATTTTACAGCTCGGCAAGGACAGCACTGTGCTAGTCCTATGCTTAAAGACTTTGCTGTACAAATGGCAAAAGACTTTGACCTTTTCTATTTCGGTGTGGTGGGCACTGTGCTAATCCTATGCTTACAGATTTTGATAGAAAATCAGACATTTGAGGTGAACAGATCTAGAGTGTCGCTGGTGTTGAGAGTGCTCCATACAGGAGCTGCTTTCCACCTAAACTTGAGAACTACCCAGAGTTCTCTGCTTCTTTTTTGCATAATTTATTCGTCACTCTATGCCTGAAAGGGTATTTCATTGACTTATACTGGGTGCTCCCTTGTGTCTGGACAAAGCTATACCTCTCTGAAGAGCTCTAATTAGAGCGAAACACTGTGTCAGGGGTTGCTTTTACTCATTTCAGGTTGGCTTGATTGGTATTTTATCAATTCAAAGCTGTAATACTGTGTCTGGAGTGGTAATTAGCTTTTGTCAATTTACAGCTCGGCAAGGACAGCACTGGGCTAGTCCTATGCTTAAAGACTTTGCTGTACAAATGGCAAAAGACTTTGTTCTTTTCTATCTCGGCGTGGATTCCACTGAGCTAATCCAATGCTTAAAGATTTTGGTAGAAAAACCGACATTTGAGGTGAGCAGATCTAGAGTGTCGCTGATGTTGAGAGTGCTCCATACAGGAGCTGCTTTCAACCTAAACTTGAGAACTACCCAGAGTTCTCTGCTTCTTTTTTGCATAATGTATTTGTCACTCTATGCCTGAAAGGGTATTTCATTGACTTATACTGGGTGCTCCCTTGTGTCTGGACAAAGCTAAACCTCTCTGAAGAGCTCTAATTAGAGCGAAACACTGTGTCAGGGGTTGCTTTTACTCATTTCAGGTTGGCTTGATTGGTATTTTACCTATTCAAAGCTGTAATACTGTGCCTGGAGTGGTAATTGGTTTTTGTCATTTTACAGCTCGGCAAGGACAGCACTGTGCTGGTCCTAGGCTTAAAGACTTTGCTGTACAAATGGCAAAAGACTTTGTCCTTTTCTATCTCGGCGTGGATGGCACTGAGCTAATCCAATGCTTAAAGATTTTGGTAGAAAAACCGACATTTGAGGTGAGCAGATCTAGAGTGTCGCTGATGTTGAGAGTGCTCCATACAGGAGCTGCTTTCAACCTAAACTTGAGAACTACCCAGAGTTCTCTGCTTCTTTTTTGCATAATGTATTCGTCACTCTATGCCTGAAAGGGTATTTCATTGACTTATACTGGGTGCTCCGTTGTGTCTGAACAAAGCTATACCTCTCTGAAGAGCTCTAATTAGAGCGAAACACTGTGTCAGGGGTTGCTTTTACTCATTTCAGGTTGGCTTGATTGGTATTTTACCAATTCAAAGCTGTAATACTCTGTCTGGAGTGGTAATTGGCTTTTGTCAATTTACAGCTCGGCAAGGACAGCACGGTGCTAGTCCTATGCTTAAAGACTTTGCTGAACAGATGGCAAAAGACTTTGTTCTTTTCTATCTCGGCGTGGTTGGCACTGTGCTAATCCTACGCTTAAAGATTTTGATAGAAAAACAGACATTTGAGGTGAGCAGATCTAGAGTGTCGCTGGTGTTGAAAGTGCTCCATACAGGAGCTGCTTTCCACCTAAACTTGAGAACTACCCAGAGTTCTCTGCTTCTTTTTTGCATAATTTATTCGTCACTCTATGCCTGAAAGGGTATTTCTTTGACTTATACTGGGTGCTCCCTTGTGTCTGGACAAAGCTATACCTCTCTGAAGAGCTCTAATTAGAGCGAAACACTGTGTCAGGGGTTGCTTTTACTCATTTCAGGTTAGCTTGATTGGTATTTTACCTATTCAAAGCTGTAATACTGTGCCTGGAGTGGTAATTGGTTTTTGTCATTTTACAGCTCGGCAAGGACAGCACTGTGCTAGTCCTATCCTTAAAGACTTTGCTGTACAAATGGCAAAAGACTTTGTCCTTTTCTAACTCGGCATGGTGGGCACTGTGCTAATCCTATGCTTACAGATTTTGATAGAAAAACAGACATTTGAGGTGAGCAGATCTAGAGTGTCGCTGGTGTTGAGAGTGCTCCATACAGGAGCTGCTCTCCACCTAAACTTGAGAACTACCCAGAGTTCTCTGCTTCTTTTTTGCATAATTTATTCGTCACTCTATGCCTGAAAGGGTATTTCATTGACTTATACTGGGTGCTCCCTTATGTCTGGACATAGCTATACCTCTCTGAAGAGCTCTAATTAGAGCGAAACACTGTGTCAGGGGTTGCTTTTACTCATTTCAGGTTGGCTTGATTGGTATTTTACCTATTCAAAGCTGTAATACTGTGTCTGGAGTGGTAATTGGCTTTTGTCAATTTACATCTCGGCAAGGACAGCACTGTGCTAGTCCTATGCTTAAAGACTTTGCTGAACAGATGGCAAAAGACTTTGTTCTTTTCTATCTCTGCGTGGTTGGCACTGTGCTAATTCTATGCTGAAAGATTTTGATAGAAAAACAGACATTTGAGGTGAGCAGATCTAGAGTGTCGCTGGTGTTGAAAGTGCTCCATACAGGAGCTGCTTTCCACCTAATCTTGAGAACTACCCAGAGTTCTCTGCTTCTTTTTTGCATAATTTATTCGTCAGTCTATGCCTGAAAGGGTATTTCTTTGACTTATACTGGGTGCTCCCTTGTGTCTGGACAAAGCTATACCTCTCGGAAGAGCTCTAATTAGAGCGAAACACTTTGTCAGGGGTTGCTTTTACTCATTGCAGGTTGGATTGATTGGTATTTTACCAATTCAAAGCTGTAATACTGAGCCTGGAGTGGTAATTGGCTTTTGTCATTTTACAGCTCGGCAAGGACAGCATTGTGCTAGTCCTATGCTTAAAGACTTTGCTGTACAAATGGCAAAAGACTTTGTCCTTTTCTATCTCGGCGTGGATGGCACTGAGCTAATCCAATGCTTAAAGATTTTGGTAGAAAAACCGACATTTGAGGTGAGCAGATCTAGAGTGTCGCTGATGATGAGAGTACTCCATACAGGGGCTGCTTTCGACCTAAACTTGAGAACTACCCAGAGTTCTCTGCTTCTTTTTTGCATAATTTATTTGTCACTCTATGCCTGAAAGGGTATTTCATTGACTTATACTGGGTGCTCCGTTGTGTCTGAACAAAGCTATACCTCTCTGAAGAGCTCTAATTAGAGCGAAACACTGTGTCAGGGGTTGCTTTTACTCATTTCAGGTTGGCTTGATTGGTATTTTACCTATTCAAAGCTGTAATACTGTGCCTGGAGTGGTAATTGGCTTTCGTCATTTTACAGCTCGGCAAGGACAGCACTGTGCTAGTCCTATGCTTAAAGACTTTGCTGTACAAATGGCAAAAGACTTTGTCCTTTTCTATCTCGGCGTGGATGGCACTGAGCTAATCCTATGCTTACAGATTTTGATAGAAAAACAGACATTTGAGGTGAGCAGATCTAGAGTGTCGCTGGTGTTGGGAGTGCTCCATACAGGAGCTGCTTTCCACCTAAACTTGAGAACTACCCAGAGTTCTCTGCTTCTTTTTTGCATAATTTATTCGTCACTCTATGCCTGAAAGGGTATTTCATTGACTTATACTGGGTGCTCCCTTGTGTCTGGACAAAGCTATACCTTTCTGAAGAAACCCTAATTAGAGCGAAACACTGTGTCAGGGGTTGCTTTTACTCATTTCAGGTTGGCTTGATTGGTATTTTACCAATTCAAAGCTGTAATACTGTGTCTGGAGTGGTAATTGGCTTTTGTCAATTTACAGCTCGGCAAAGACAGCACTGTGCTAGTCCTATGCTTAAAGACTTTGCTGTACAAATGGCAAAATACTTTGTCCTTTTCTATCTCGGCGAGGTTGGCACTGTGCTAATCCTATGCTTAAAGGTTTTGATAGAAAAACAGACATTTGAGGTGAGCAGATCTAGAGTGTCGCTGGTGTTGAAAGTGCTCCATACAGGAGCTGCTTTCCACCTAAACTTGAGAACTACCCAGAGTTCTCTGCTTCTTTTTTGCATAATTTATTCCTCACTCTATGCCTGAAAGGGTATTTCATTGACTTATACTGGGTGCTCCCTTGTGTCTGGACAAAGCTATACCTCTCTGAAGAGCTCTAATTAGAGCGAAACACTGTGTCAGGGGTTGCTTTTACTCATATCAGGTTGGCTTGATTGGTATTTTACCAATTCAAAGCTGTAATACTGTGTCTGGAGTGGTAATTGGCTTTTGTCGATTTACAGCTCGGCAAGGACAGCACTGTGCTAGTCCTATGCTTAAAGACTTTGCTGAACAGATGGCAAAAGACTTTGTTCTTATCTATCTCGGCGTGGTTGGCACTGTGCTAATCCTATGCTTAAAGATTTTGATAGAAAAACAGACATTTGAGGTGAGCAGATCTAGAGTGTCGCTGCTGTTGAAAGTGCTCCATACAGGAGCTGCTTTCCACCTAAACTTGAGAACTACCCAGAGTTCTCTGCTTCATTTTTGCATAATTTATTCGTCACTCTATGCCTGAAAGGGTATTTCTTTGACTTATGCTGGGTGCTCCCTTGTGTCTGGACAAAGCTATACCTCTCTGAAGAGCTCTAATTAGAGCGAAGCACTGTGTCAGGGGTTGCTTTTACTCATTTCAGGTTGGCTTGTTTGGGATTTTACCAATTCAAAGCTGTAATACTGTGCCTGGAGTGGTAATTGGCTTTTGTCATTTTACAGCTCGGCAAGGACAGCACTGTGCTAATCCTATGCTTAAAGACTTTGCTGTACAAATGGCAAAAGACTTTGTCCTTTTCTATCTCGGCGTGGATGGCACTGTGCTAATCCTATGCTTAAAGATTTTGATAGAAAAACAGACATTTGAGGTGAGCAGATCTAGAGTGTCGCTGGTGTTGAGAGTGCTCCATACAGAAGCTGCTTTCCACCTAATCTTGAGAACTACCCAGAGTTCTCTGCTTCTTTTTTCCATAATGTATTCGTCACTCTATGCCTGAAAGGGTAATTCATTGACTTATACTGGGTGCTCCCTTGTGTCTGGACAAAGCTATACCTCTCTGAAGAGCTCTAATTAGAGCGAAACACTGTGTCAGGGATTGATTTTACTCATTTCAGGTTGGCTTGATTGGTATTTTACCAATTCAAAGCTGTAATACTGTGTCTTGAGTGGTAATTGGCTTTTGTCAATTTACAGCTCGGCAAAGACAGCACTGTGCTAGTCCTATGCTTAAAGACTTTTCTGTAGAAATGGCAAAAGACTTTGTCCTTTTCTATCTCGGCATGGTTAGCACTGTGCTAATTCTATGCTTAAAGGTTTTGATAGAAAAACAGACATTTGAGGTGAGCAGATCTAGAGTGTCGCTGATGTTGAGAGTGCTCCATACAGGAGCTGCTTTCGACCTAAACTTGAGAACTACCCAGAGTTCTCTGCTTCTTTTTTGCATAATTTATTCGTCACTCTATGCCTGAAAGGGTATTTCTTTGACTTATACTGGGTGCTCCCCTGTGTCTGGACAAAGCTATACCTCTCTGAAGAGCTCTAATTAGAGCGAAACACTGTGTCAGGGGTTGCTTTTACTCATTTCAGGTTGGCTTGATTGGTATTTTACCCATTCAAAGCTGTAATACTGTGCGTGGAGTGGTAATTGGCTTTTGTCATTTTACAGATCAGCAAGGACAGCAATGTGCTAGTCCTATGCTTAAAGACTTTGCTGTACAAATGGCAAAAAACGTTGTCCTTTTCTATCTCGGCGTGGATGGCACCGAGCTAATCCTATGCTTAAAGATTTTGATAGAAAAACCGACATTTGAGGTGAGCAGATCTAGAGTGTCGCTGATGTTGAGAGTGCTCCATACAGGAGCTGCTTTCGACCTAAACTTGAGAACTACCCAGAGTTCTCTGCTTCTTTTTTGCATACTTTATTCGTCACTCTATGCCTGAAAGGGTATTTCATTGACTTATACTGGGTGCTCCCTTGTGTCTGGACAAAGCTATACCTCTCTGAAGAGCTCTAATTAGAGCGAAACACTGTGTCAGGGGTTGCTTTTACTCATTTCAGGTTGGCTTGATTGGTATTTTACCAATTCAAACCTGTAATACTGTGTCTGGAGTGGTAATTGGCTTTTGTCAATTTACAGCTCGGCAAAGACAGCACTGTGCTAGTCCTATGCTTAAAGACTTTGTCCTTTTCTATCTCGGCGTGGTTGGCACTGTGCTAATCCTATGCTTAAAGATTTTGATAGAAAAACAGACATTTGAGGTGAGCAGATCTAGAGTGTCGCTGGTGTTGAGAGTGCTCCATACAGGATCTGATTTCCACCTAAACTTGAGAACTACCCAGAGTTCTCTGCTTCTTTTTTGCATAATTTATTCGTCACTCTATGCCTGAAAGGGTATTTCTTTGACTTATACTGGGTGCTCCCTTGTGTCTGGACAAAGCTATACCTCTCTGAAGAGCTCTAATTAGAGTGAACCACTTTGTCAGGGGTTGCTTTTACTCATTTCAGGTTGGCTTGATTGGTATTTTACCAATTCAAAGCTGTAATACTGTGCCTGGAGTGGTAATTGGCTTTTGTCATTTTACAGCTCGGCAAGGACCGCATTGTGCTAGTCCTATGCTTAAAGACTTTGCTGTACAAATGGCAAAAGACTTTGTCCTTTTCTATCTCGGCGTGGATGGCACTGAGCTAATCCAATGCTTAAAGATTTTGGTAGAAAAACCGACATTTGAGGTGAGCAGATCTAGAGTGTCGCTGATGTTGAGAGTGCTCCATACAGGAGCTGCTTTCCACCTAAACTTGAGAACTACCCAGAGTTCTCTGCTTCTTTTTTGCATAATTTATTCCTCACTCTATGCCTGAAAGGGTAGTTCATTGACTTATACTGGGTGCTCCCTTGTGTCTGGACAAAGCTATACCTCTCTGAAGAGCTCTAATTAGAGCGAAACACTGTGTCAGGGGTTGCTTTTACTCATATCAGGTTGGCTTGATTGGTATTTTACCAATTCAAAGCTGTAATACTGTGTCTGGAGTGGTAATTGGCTTTTGTCGATTTACAGCTCGGCAAGGACAGCACTGTGCTAGTCCTATGCTTAAAGACTTTGCTGAACAGATGGCAAAAGACTTTGTTCTTATCTATCTCGGCGTGGTTGGCACTGTGCTAATCCTATGCTTAAAGATTTTGATAGAAAAACAGACATTTGAGGTGAGCAGATCTAGAGTGTCGCTGCTGTTGAAAGTGCTCCATACAGGAGCTGCTTTCCACCTAAACTTGAGAACTACCCAGAGTTCTCTGCTTCTTTTTTTTTTTGTATAATTTATTCGTCACTCTATGCCTGAAAGGGTATTTCTTTGACTTATGCTGGGTGCTCCCTTGTGTCTGGACAAAGCTATATCTCTCTGAAGAGCTCTAATTAGAGTGAAACACTGTGTCAGGGGTTGCTTTTACTCATTTCAGGTTGGCTTGTTTGGGATTTTACCAATTCAAAGCTGTAATACTGTGCCTGGAGTGGTAATTGGCTTTCGTCATTTTACAGCTCGGCAAGGACAGCACTGTGCTAGTCCTATGCTTAAAGCCTTTGCTGTACAAATGGCAAAAGACTTTGTCCTTTTCTATCTCGGCGTGGTTGGCACTGTGCTAATCCTATGCTTAAAAATTTTGAAAGAAAAACAGACATTTGAGGTGAGCAGATCTAGAGTGTCGCTGGTGTTGAGAGTGCTCCATACAGGAGCTGCTTTCCACCTAAACTTGAGAACTACCCAGAGTTCTCTGCTTCTTTTTTGCATAATTTATTTGTCACTCTATGCCTGAAAGGGTATTTCATTGACTTATACTGGGTTCTCTCTTGTGTCTGGACAAAGCTATACCTCTCTGAAGAGCTCTAATTAGAGCGAAACACTTTGTCAGGGGTTGCTTTTACTCATTTCAGGTTGGCTTGATTGGTATTTTACCCATTCAAAGCTGTAATACTGTGCCTGGAGTGGTAATTGCCTTTTGTCATTTTACAGATCGGCAAGGACAGCACTGTGCTAGTCCTATGCTTAAAGCCTTTGCTGTACAAATGGCAAAAGACTTTGTCCTTTTCTATCTCGGCGTGGTTGGCACTGTGCTAATCCTATGCTTAAATATTTTGAAAGAAAAACAGACATATGAGGTGAGCAGATCTAGAGTGTCGCTGGTGTTGAGAGTGCTCCATACAGGAGCTGCTTTCCACCTAAACTTGAGAACTACCCAGAGTTCTCTGCTTCTTTTTTGCATAATTTATTTGTCACTCTATGCCTGAAAGGGTATTTCTTTGACTTATGCTGGGTGCTCCCTTGTGTCTGGACAAAGCTATACCTCTCTGAAGAGCTCTAATTAGAGCGAAACACTGTGTCAGGGGTTGCTTTTACTCATTTCAGGTTGGCTTGTTTGGGATTTTACCAATTCAAAGCTGTAATACTGTGCCTGGAGTGGTAATTGGCTTTTGTCATTTTACAGCTCGGCAAGGACAGCACTGTGCTAATCCTATGCTTAAAGACTTTGCTGTACAAATGGCAAAAGACTTTGTCCTTTTCTATCTCGGAGTGGATGGCACTGTGCTAATCCTATGCTTAAAGATTTTGATAGAAAAACAGACATTTGAGGTGAGCAGATCTAGAGTGTCGCTGGTGTTGAGAGTGCTCCATACAGAAGCTGCTTTCCACCTAATCTTGAGAACTACCCAGAGTTCTCTGCTTCTTTTTTCCATAATGTATTCGTCACTCTATGCCTGAAAGGGTATTTCATTGACTTATACTGGGTGCTCCCTTGTGTCTGGACAAAGCTATACCTCTCTGAAGAGCTCTAATTAGAGCGAAACACTTTGTCAGGGGTTGCTTTTACTCATTTCAGGTTGGCTTGATTGGTATTTTACCAATTCAAAGCTGTAATACTGTGTCTGGAGTGGTAATTGGCTTATGTCAATTTACAGCTCGGCAAATACAGCATTGTGCTAGTCCTATGCTTAAAGACTTTTCTGTAGAAATGGCAAAAGACTTGGTCCTTTTCTATCTCGGCATGGTTAGCACTGTGCTAATTCTATGCTTAAAGATTTTGATAGAAAAACAGACATTTGAGGTGAGCAGATCTAGAGTGTCGCTGATGTTGAGAGTGCTCCATACAGGAGCTGCTTTTGACCTAAACTTGAGAACTACCCAGAGTTCTCTGCTTCTTTTTTGCATAATTTATTCATCACTCTATGCCTGAAAGGGTATTTCTTTGACTTATACTGGGTGCTCCCCTGTGTCTGGACAAAGCTATACCTCTCTGAAGAGCTCTAATTAGAGCGAAACACTGTGTCAGGGGTTGCTTTTACTCATTTCAGGTTGGCTTGATAGGTATTTTACCCATTCAAAGCTGTAATACTGTGCGTGGAGTGGTAATTGGCTTTTGTCATTTTACAGATCGGCAAGGACAGCAATGTGCAAATCCTATGCTTAAAGACTTTGCTGTACAAATTGCAAAAGACTTTGTCCTTTTCTATCTCATTGTGGATGGCACTGAGCTAATCCTATGCTTAAAGATTTTGATAGAAAAACCGACATTTGAGGTGAGCAGATCTAGAGTGTCGCTGATGTTGAGAGTGCTCCATACAGGAGCTGCTTTCGACCTAAACTTGAGAACTACCCAGAGTTCTCTGCTTCTTTTTTGCATACTTTATTCGTCACTCTATGCCTGAAAGGGTATTTCATTGACTTATACTGGGTGCTCCCTTGTGTCTGGACAAAGCTATACCTCTCTGAAGAGCTCTAATTAGAGCGAAACACTGTGTCAGGGGTTGCTTTTACTCATTTCAGGTTGGCTTGATTGGTATTTTACCCATTCAAAGCTGTACTACTGTGCCTGGAGTGGTAATTTGCTTTTGTCATTTTACAGATCGGCAAGGACAGCACTGTGCTAGTCCTATGCTTAAAGACTTTGCTGTACAAATGGCAAAATACTTTGTCCTTTTCTATCTCGGCGTGGTTGGCACTGTGCTAATCCTATGCTTAAAGATTTTGATAGAAAAACAGACATTTGAGGTGAGCAGATCTAGAGTGTCGCTGGTGTTGAGAGTGCTCCATACAGAAGCTGCTTTCCACCTAATCTTGAGAACTACCCAGAGTTCTCTGCTCCTTTTTTGCATAATTTATTCGTCACTCTATGCCTTAAAGGGTATTTCATTGACTTATACTGGGTGCCCCCTAGTGTCTGGACAAAGCTATACCTCTCTGAAGAGCTCCAAATTAGAGCGAAACACTGTGTCAGGGGTTGCTTTTACTCATTTCAGGTTGGCTTGATTGGTATTTTACCCATTCAAAGCTGTAATACTGTGCCTGGAGTGGTAATTGGCTTTTGTCATTTTACAGATCGGCAAGGACAGCACTGTGCTAGTCCTATGCTTAAAGCCTTTGCTTGACAAATGGCAAAAGACTTTGTTCTTTTCTATCTCGGCGTGGTTGGCACTGTGCTAATCCTATGCTTAAATATTTTGATAGAAAAACAGACATTTGAGGTGAGCAGATCTAGAGTGTCGCTGGTGTTGAGAGTGCTCCATACAGGAGCTGCTTTCCACCTAAACTTGAGAACTACCCAGAGTTCTCTGCTTCTTTTTTGCATAATTTATTCGTCACTCTATGCCTGAAAGGGTATTTCTTTGATTTATGCTGGGTGCTCCCTTGTGTCTGGACAAAGCTATACCTCTCTGAAGAGCTCTAATTAGAGCGAAACACTGTGTCAGGGGTTGCTTTTACTCATTTCAGGTTGGCTTGTTTGGGATTTTACCAATTCAAAGCTGTAATACTGTGCCTGGAGTGGTAATTGGCTTTTGTCATTTTACAGCTCGGCAAGGACAGCACTGTGCTAATCCTATGCTTAAAGACTTTGCTGTACAAATGGCAAAAGACTTTGTCCTTTTCTATCTCGGCGTGGATGGCACTGTGCTAATCCTATGCTTAAAGATTTTGATAGAAAAACAGACATTTGAGGTGAGCAGATCTAGAGTGTCGCTGGTGTTGAGAGTGCTCCATACAGGAGCTGCTTTCCACCTAAACTTGAGAACTACCCAGAGTTCTCTGCTTCTTTTTTGCATAATTTATTCGTCACTCTATGCCTGAAAGGGTATTTCTTTGACTTATGCTGGGTGCTCCCTTGTGTCTGGACAAAGCTATACCTCTCTGAAGAGCTCTAATTAGAGCGAAACACTGTGTCAGGGGTTGCTTTTACTCATTTCAGGTTGGCTTGTTTGGGATTTTACCAATTCAAAGCTGTAATACTGTGCCTGGAGTGGTAATTGGCTTTTGTCATTTTACAGCTCGGCAAGGACAGCACTGTGCTAATCCTATGCTTAAAGACTTTGCTGTACAAATGGCAAAAGACTTTGTCCTTTTCTATCTCGGCGTGGATGGCACTGTGCTAATCCTATGCTTAAAGATTTTGATAGAAAAACAGACATTTGAGGTGAGCAGATCTAGAGTGTCGCTGGTGTTGAGAGTGCTCCATACAGAAGCTGCTTTCCACCTAATCTTGAGAACTACCCAGAGTTCTCTGCTTCTTTTTTCCATAATGTATTCGTCACTATATGCCTGAAAGGGTAATTTATTGACTTATACTGGGTGCTCCCTTGTGTCTGGACAAAGCTATACCTCTCTGAAGAGCTCTAATTAGAGCGAAACACTGTGTCAGGGATTGCTTTTACTCATTTCAGGTTGGCTTGATTGGTATTTTACCAATTCAAAGCTGTAATACTGTGTCTTGAGTGGTAATTGGCTTTTGTCAATTTACAGCTCGGCAAAGACAGCACTGTGCTAGTCCTATGCTTAAAGACTTTTCTGTAGAAATGGCAAAAGACTTTGTCCTTTTCTATCTCGGCATGGTTAGCACTGTGCTAATTCTATGCTTAAAGGTTTTGATAGAAAAACAGACATTTGAGGTGAGCAGATCTAGAGTGTCGCTGATGTTGAGAGTGCTCCATACAGGAGCTGCTTTCGACCTAAACTTGAGAACTACCCAGAGTTCTCTGCTTCTTTTTTGCATAATTTATTCGTCACTCTATGCCTGAAAGGGTATTTCTTTGACTTATACTGGGTGCTCCCCTGTGTCTGGACAAAGCTATACCTCTCTGAAGAGCTCTAATTAGAGCGAACCACTGTGTCAGGGGTTGCTTTTACTCATTTCAGGTTGGCTTGATTGGTATTTTACCCACTCAAAGCTGTAATACTGTGCGTGGAGTGGTAATTGGCTTTTGTCATTTTACAGATCAGCAAGGACAGCAATGTGCTAGTCCTATGCTTAAAGACTTTGCTGTACAAATGGCAAAAAACTTTGTCCTTTTCTATCTCGGCGTGGATGGCACTGAGCTAATCCTATGCTTAAAGATTTTGATAGAAAAACCGACATTTGAGGTGAGCAGATCTAGAGTGTCGCTGATGTTGAGAGTGCTCCATACAGGAGCTGCTTTCGACCTAAACTTGAGAACTACCCAGAGTTCTCTGCTTCTTTTTTGCATACTTTATTCGTCACTCTATGCCTGAAAGGGTATTTCATTGACTTATACTGGGTGCTCCCTTGTGTCTGGACAAAGCTATACCTCTCTGAAGAGCTCTAATTAGAGCGAAACACTGTGTCAGGGGTTGCTTTTACTCATTTCAGGTTGGCTTGATTGGTATTTTACCCATTCAAAGCTGTACTACTGTGCCTGGAGTGGTAATTTGCTTTTGTCATTTTACAGATTGGCAAGGACAGCACTGTGCTAGTCCTATGCTTAAAGACTTTGCTGTACAAATGGCAAAAGACTTTGTCCTTTTCTATCTCGGCGTGGTTGGCACTGTGCTAATCCTATGCTTAAAGATTTTGATAGAAAAACCGACATTTGAGGTGAGCAGATCTAGAGTGTCGCTGATGTTGAGAGTGGTACATTCAGGAGCTGCTTTCGACCTAAACTTGAGAACTACCCAGAGTTCTCTGCTTCTTTTTTGCATAATTTATTCGTCACTCTATGCCTGAAAGGGTATTTCATTGACTTATACTGGGTGCTCCCTTGTGTCTGGACAAAGCTATACCTCTCTGAAGAGCTCTAATTAGAGTGAAACACTGTGTCAGGGGTTGCTTTTACTCATGTCAGGTTGGCTTGATTGGTATTTTACCTATTCAATGCTGTAATACTGTGCCTGGAGTGGTAATTGGCTTTTGTCATTTTACAGCTCGGCAAGGACAGCACTGTGCTAGTCCTATGCTTAAAGACTTTGCTGTACAAATGGCAAAGGACTTTGACCTTTTCTATTTCGCTGTGGTGGGCACTGTGCTAATCCTATGCTTACAGATTTTGATAGAAAAACAGACATTTAAGGTGAGCAGATCTAGAGTGTCGCTGGTGTTGAGAGTGCTCCATACAGGAGCTGCTTTCCACCTAAACTTGAGAACTACCCAGAGTTCTCTGCTTCTTTTTTGCATAATTCATTTGTCACTCTATGCCTGAAAGGGTATTTCTTTGACTTATACTGGGTGCTCCCTTGTGTTTGGACAAAGCTATACCTCTCTGAAGAGCTCTAATTAGAGCGAAACACTTTGTCAGGGGTTGCTTTTACTCATTTCAGGTTGGCTTGATTGGCATTTTACCAATTCAAAGCTGTAATACTGTGCCTGGAGTGAGAATTGGCTTTTGTCATTTTCACAGCTCGGCAAGGACATCATTGTGCTAGTCCAATGCCTAAAGACTTTGCTGTACAAATGGCAAAAGACTTTGTCCTTTTCTATCTCGGCGTGGATGGCACTGAGCTAATCCAATGCTTAAAGATTTTGGTAGAAAAACCGACATTTGAGGTGAGCAGATCTAGAGTGTCGCTGATGTTGAGAGTGCTACATACAGGAGCTGCTTTCGACCTAAACTTGAGAACTACCCAGAGTTCTCTGCTTCTTTTTTGCATAATTTATTCGTCACTCTATGCCTGAAAGGGTATTTTATTGACTTATACTGGGTGCTCCCTTGTGTCTGGACAAAGCTATACCTCTCTGAAGAGCTCTAATTAGAGCGAAACACTGTGTCAGGGGTTGCTTTTACTCATTTCAGGTTGGCTTGATTGGAATTTTACCTATTCAAAGCTGTAATACTGTGTCTGGAGTGGTAATTGGCTTTTGTCATTTTACAGCTCGGCAAGGACAGCACTGTGCTAGTCCTATGCTTAAAGACTTTGCTGTACAAATGGCAAAAGACTTTGACCTTTTCTATTTCGGTGTGGTGGGCACTGTGCTAATCCTATGCTAACAGATTTTGATAGAAAATCAGACATTTGAGGTGAACAGATCTAGAGTGTTGCTGGTGTTGAGAGTGCTCCATACAGGAGCTGCTTTCCACCTAAACTTGAGAACTACCCAGAGTTCTCTGCTTCTTTTTTGCATAATTTATTCGTCACTCTATGCCTGAAAGGGTATTTCATTGACTTATACTGGGTGCTCCCTTGTGTCTGGACAAAGCTATACCTCTCTGAAGAGCTCTAATTAGAGCGAAACACTGTGTCAGGGGTTGCTTTTACTCATTTCAGGTTGGCTTGATTGGTATTTTATCAATTCAAAGCTGTAATACTGTGTCTGGAGTGGTAATTAGCTTTTGTCAATTTACAGCTCGGCAAGGACAGCACTGGGCTAGTCCTATGCTTAAAGACTTTGCTGTACAAATGGCAAAAGACTTTGTTCTTTTCTATCTCGGCGTGGATTCCACTGAGCTAATCCAATGCTTAAAGATTTTGGTAGAAAAACCGACATTTGAGGTCAGCAGATCTAGAGTGTCGCTGATGTTGAGAGTGCTCCATACAGGAGCTGCTTTCAACCTAAACTTGAGAACTACCCAGAGTTCTCTGCTTCTTTTTTGCATAATGTATTCGTAACTCTATGCCTGAAAGGGTATTTCATTGACTTATACTGGGTGCTCCCTTGTGTCTGGACAAAGCTAAACCTCTCTGAAGAGCTCTAATTAGAGCGAAACACTGTGTCAGGGGTTGCTTTTACTCATTTCAGGTTGGCTTGATTGGTATTTTACCTATTCAAAGCTGTAATACTGTGCCTGGAGTGGTAATTGGTTTTTGTCATTTTACAGCTCGGCAAGGACAGCACTGTGCCAGTCCTAGGCTTAAAGACTTTGCTGTACAAATGGCAAAAGACTTTGTCCTTTTCTATCTCGGCGTGGATGGCACTGAGCTAATCCAATGCTTAAAGATTTTGGTAGAAAAACCGACATTTGAGGTGAGCAGATCTAGAGTGTCGCTGATGTTGAGAGTGCTCCATACAGGAGCTGCTTTCAACCTAAACTTGAGAACTACCCAGAGTTCTCTGCTTCTTTTTTGCATAATGTATTCGTCACTCTATGCCTGAAAGGGTATTTCATTGACTTATACTGGGTGCTCCCTTGTGTCTGGACAAAGCTATACCTCTCTGAAGAGCTCTAATTAGAGCGAAACACTGTGTCAGGGGTTGCTTTTACTCATTTCAGGTTGGCTTGATTGGTATTTTACCTATTCAAAGCTGTAATACTGTGCCTGGAGTGGTAATTGGTTTTTGTCATTTTACAGCTCGGCAAGGACAGCACTGTGCTAGTCCTATGCTTAAAGACTTTGTCCTTTTCTATCTCGGCGTGGTGGGCACTGTGCTAATCCTATGCTTACAGATTTTGATAGAAAAACAGACATTTGAGGTGAGCAGATCTAGAGTGTCGCTGGTGTTGAGAGTGCTCCATACAGGAGCTGCTTTCCACCTAAACTTGAGAACTACCCAGAGTTCTCTGCTTCTTTTTTGCATAATTTATTCGTCACTCTATGCCTGAAAGGGTATTTCATTGACTTATACTGGGTGCTCCATTGTGTCTGGACAAAGCTATACCTCTCTGAAGAGCTCTAAATAGAGCGAAACACTGTGTCAGGGGTTGCTTTTACTCATTTCAGGTTGGCTTGATTGGTATTTTACCAATTCAAAGCTGTAATACTCTGTCTGGAGTGGTAATTGGCTTTTGTCAATTTACAGCTCGGCAAGGACAGCACGGTGCTAGTCCTATGCTTAAAGACTTTGCTGAACAGATGGCAAAAGACTTTGTTCTTTTCTATCTCGGCGTGGTTGGCACTGTGCTAATCCTACGCTTAAAGATTTTGATAGAAAAACAGACATTTGAGGTGAGCAGATCTAGAGTGTCGCTGGTGTTGAAAGTGCTCCATACAGGAGCTGCTTTCCACCTAAACTTGAGAACTACCCAGAGTTCTCTGCTTCTTTTTTGCATAATTTATTCGTCACTCTATGCCTGAAAGGGTATTTCTTTGACTTATACTGGGTGCTCCCTTGTGTCTGGACAAAGCTATACCTCTCTGAAGAGCTCTAATTAGAGCGAAACACTGTGTCAGGGGTTGCTTTTACTCATTTCAGGTTAGCTTGATTGGTATTTTACCTATTCAAAGCTGTAATACTGTGCCTGGAGTGGTAATTGGTTTTTGTCATTTTACAGCTCGGCAAGGACAGCACTGTGCTAGTCCTATCCTTAAAGACTTTGCTGTACAAATGGCAAAAGACTTTGTCCTTTTCTAACTCGGCATGGTGGGCACTGTGCTAATCCTATGCTTACAGATTTTGATAGAAAAACAGACATTTGAGGTGAGCAGATCTAGAGTGTCGCTGGTGTTGAGAGTGCTCCATACAGGAGCTGCTCTCCACCTAAACTTGAGAACTACCCAGAGTTCTCTGCTTCTTTTTTGCATAATTTATTCGTCACTCTATGCCTGAAAGGGTATTTCATTGACTTATACTTGGTGCTCCCTTATGTCTGGACATAGCTATACCTCTCTGAAGAGCTCTAATTAGAGCGAAACACTGTGTCAGGGGTTGCTTTTACTCATTTCAGGTTGGCTTGATTGGTATTTTACCTATTCAAAGCTGTAATACTGTGTCTGGAGTGGTAATTGGCTTTTGTCAATTTACATCTCGGCAAGGACAGCACTGTGCTAGTCCTATGCTTAAAGACTTTGCTGAACAGATGGCAAAAGACTTTGTTCTTTTCTATCTCTGCGTGGTTGGCACTGTGCTAATTCTATGCTGAAAGATTTTGATAGAAAAACAGACATTTGAGGTGAGCAGATCTAGAGTGTCGCTGGTGTTGAAAGTGCTCCATACAGGAGCTGCTTTCCACCTAATCTTGAGAACTACCCAGAGTTCTCTGCTTCTTTTTTGCATAATTTATTCGTCAGTCTATGCCTGAAAGGGTATTTCTTTGACTTATACTGGGTGCTCCCTTGTGTCTGGACAAAGCTATACCTCTCGGAAGAGCTCTAATTAGAGCGAAACACTTTGTCAGGGGTTGCTTTTACTCATTGCAGGTTGGATTGATTGGTATTTTACCAATTCAAAGCTGTAATACTGAGCCTGGAGTGGTAATTGGCTTTTGTCATTTTACAGCTCGGCAAGGACAGCATTGTGCTAGTCCTATGCTTAAAGACTTTGCTGTACAAATGGCAAAAGACTTTGTCCTTTTCTATCTCGGCGTGGATGGCACTGAGCTAATCCAATGCTTAAAGATTTTGGTAGAAAAACCGACATTTGAGGTGAGCAGATCTAGAGTGTCGCTGATGATGAGAGTACTCCATACAGGGGCTGCTTTCGACCTAAACTTGAGAACTACCCAGAGTTCTCTGCTTCTTTTTTGCATAATTTATTTGTCACTCTATGCCTGAAAGGGTATTTCATTGACTTATACTGGGTGCTCCGTTGTGTCTGAACAAAGCTATACCTCTCTGAAGAGCTCTAATTAGAGCGAAACACTGTGTCAGGGGTTGCTTTTACTCATTTCAGGTTGGCTTGATTGGTATTTTACCTATTCAAAGCTGTAATACTGTGCCTGGAGTGGTAATTGGCTTTCGTCATTTTACAGCTCGGCAAGGACAGCACTGTGCTAGTCCTATGCTTAAAGACTTTGCTGTACAAATGGCAAAAGATTTTGTCCTTTTCTATCTCGGCGTGGATGGCACTGAGCTAATCCTATGCTTACAGATTTTGATAGAAAAACAGACATTTGAGGTGAGCAGATCTAGAGTGTCGCTGGTGTTGGGAGTGCTCCATACAGGAGCTGCTTTCCACCTAAACTTGAGAACTACCCAGAGTTCTCTGCTTCTTTTTTGCATAATTTATTCGTCACTCTATGCCTGAAAGGGTATTTCATTGACTTATACTGGGTGCTCCCTTGTGTCTGGACAAAGCTATACCTTTCTGAAGAAACCCTAATTAGAGCGAAACACTGTGTCAGGGGTTGCTTTTACTCATTTCAGGTTGGCTTGATTGGTATTTTACCAATTCAAAGCTGTAATACTGTGTCTGGAGTGGTAATTGGCTTTTGTCAATTTACAGCTCGGCAAAGACAGCACTGTGCTAGTCCTATGCTTAAAGACTTTGCTGTACAAATGGCAAAATACTTTGTCCTTTTCTATCTCGGCGAGGTTGGCACTGTGCTAATCCTATGCTTAAAGGTTTTGATAGAAAAACAGACATTTGAGGTGAGCAGATCTAGAGTGTCGCTGGTGTTGAAAGTGCTCCATACAGGAGCTGCTTTCCACCTAAACTTGAGAACTACCCAGAGTTCTCTGCTTCTTTTTTGCATAATTTATTCCTCACTCTATGCCTGAAAGGGTATTTCATTGACTTATACTGGGTGCTCCCTTGTGTCTGGACAAAGCTATACCTCTCTGAAGAGCTCTAATTAGAGCGAAACACTGTGTCAGGGGTTGCTTTTACTCATATCAGGTTGGCTTGATTGGTATTTTACCAATTCAAAGCTGTAATACTGTGTCTGGAGTGGTAATTGGCTTTTGTCGATTTACAGCTCGGCAAGGACAGCACTGTGCTAGTCCTATGCTTAAAGACTTTGCTGAACAGATGGCAAAAGACTTTGTTCTTATCTATCTCGGCGTGGTTGGCACTGTGCTAATCCTATGCTTAAAGATTTTGATAGAAAAACAGACATTTGAGGTGAGCAGATCTAGAGTGTCGCTGCTGTTGAAAGTGCTCCATACAGGAGCTGCTTTCCACCTAAACTTGAGAACTACCCGGAGTTCTCTGCTTCTTTTTTGCATAATGTATTCGTCACTCTATGCCTGAAAGGGTATTTCTTTGACTTATACAGGGTGCTCCCTTGTGTCTGGACAAACCTATACCTCTCGGAAGAGCTCTAATTAGAGCGAAACACTTTGTCAGGGGTTGCTTTTGCTCATTTCAGGTTGGCTTGATTGGTATTTTACCAATTCAAAGCTGTAATACTGAGCCTGGAGTGGTAATTGGCTTTTGTCATTTTACAGCTCGGCAAGGACAGCATTGTGCTAGTCCTATGCTTAAAGACTTTGCTGTACAAATGGCAAAAGACTTTGTCCTTTTCTATCTCGGCGTGGTTGGCACTGTGCTAATCCTATGCTTAAATATTTTGATAGAAAAACAGACATTTGAGGTGAGCAGATCTAGAGTGTCGCTGGTGTTGAGAGTGCTCCATACTGGAGCTGCTTTCCACCTAAACCTGAGAACTACCCAGAGTTCTCTGCTTCTTTTTTGCATAATTTATTCGTCACTCTATGCCTGAAAGGGTATTTCATTGACTTATACTGGGTGCTCCCTTGTGTCTGGACAAAGCTATACCTCTCTGAAGAGCTCTAATTAGAGCGAAACACTGTGTCAGGGGTTGCTTTTACTCATTTCAGGTTGGCTTGATTGGTATTTAACCAATTCAAAGCTGTAATACTGTGTCTGGAGTGGTAATTGGCTTTTGTCAATTTACAGCTCGGCAAGGACAGCACTGTGCTAGTCCTATGCTTAAAGCCTTTGCTGTACAAATGGCAAAAGACTTTGTCCTTTTCTATCTCGGCGTGGTTGGCACTGTGCTAATCCTATGCTTAAATATTTTGAAAGAAAAACAGACATTTGAGGTGAGCAGATCTAGAGTGTCGCTGGTGTTGAGAGTGCTCCATACAGGAGCTGCTTTCCACCTAAACTTGAGAACTACCCAGAGTTCTCTGCTTCTTTTTTGCATAATTTATTTGTCACTCTATGCCTGAAAGGGTATTTCATTGACTTATACTGGGTGCTCCCTTGTGTCTGGACAAAGCTATACCTCTCTGAAGAGCTCTAATTAGAGCGAAACACTTTGTCAGGGGTTGCTTTTACTCATTTCAGGTTGGCTTGATTGGTATTTTACCCATTCAAAGCTGTAATACTGTGCCTGGAGTGGTAATTGCCTTTTGTCATTTTACAGATCGGCAAGGACAGCACTGTGCTAGTCCTATGCTTAAAGCCTTTGCTGTACAAATGGCAAAAGACTTTGTCCTTTTCTATCTCGGCGTGGTTGGCACTGTGCTAATCCTATGCTTAAATATTTTGAAAGAAAAACAGACATTTGAGGTGAGCAGATCTAGAGTGTCGCTGGTGTTGAGAGTACTCCATACAGGGGCTGCTTTCGACCTAAACTTGAGAACTACCCAGAGTTCTCTGCTTCTTTTTTGCATAATTTATTTGTCACTCTATGCCTGAAAGGGTATTTCATTGACTTATACTGGGTGCTCCGTTGTGTCTGAACAAAGCTATACCTCTCTGAAGAGCTCTAATTAGAGCGAAACACTGTGTCAGGGGTTGCTTTTACTCATTTCAGGTTGGCTTGATTGGTATTTTACCTATTCAAAGCTGTAATACTGTGCCTGGAGTGGTAATTGGCTTTCGTCATTTTACAGCTCGGCAAGGACAGCACTGTGCTAGTCCTATGCTTAAAGACTTTGCTGTACAAATGGCAAAAGACTTTGTCCTTTTCTATCTCGGCGTGGATGGCACTGAGCTAATCCTATGCTTACAGATTTTGATAGAAAAACAGACATTTGAGGTGAGCAGATCTAGAGTGTCGCTGGTGTTGGGAGTGCTCCATACAGGAGCTGCTTTCCACCTAAATTTGAGAACTACCCAGAGTTCTCTGCTTCTTTTTTGCATAATTTATTCGTCACTCTATGCCTGAAAGGGTATTTCATTGACTTATACTGGGTGCTCCCTTGTGTCTGGACAAAGCTATACCTCTCTGAAGAGCTCTAATTAGAGCGAAACACTGTGTCAGGGGTTGCTTTTACTCATTTCAGGTTGGCTTGGTTGGTATTTTACCAATTCAAAGCTGTAATACTGTGTCTGGAGTGGTAATTGGCTTTTGTCAATTTACAGCTCGGCAAGGACAGCACTGTGCTAGTCCTATGCCTAAAGACTTTGCTGTACATATGGCAAAAGACTTTGATCTTTTCTATCTCGGCGTGGTTGGCACTGTGCTAATCCTATGCTTAAAGATTTTGATAGAAAAACAGACATTTGAGGTGAGCAGATCTAGAGTGTCGCTGGTGTTGAAAGTGCTCCATACAGGAGCTGCTTTCCACCTAAACTTGAGAACTACCCAGAATTCTCTGCTTCTTTTTTGCATAATTTATTCGTCACTCTATGCCTGAAAGGGTATTTCTTTGACTTATACTGGGTGCTCCCTTGTGTCTGGACAAAGCTATACCTCTCGGAAGAGCTCTAATTAGAGCGAAACACTTTGTCAGGGGTTGCTTTTACTCATTTCAGGTTGGATTGATTGGTATTTTACCAATTCAAAGCTGTAATACTGAGCCTGGAGTGGTAATTGGCTTTTGTCATTTTACAGCTCGGCAAGGACAGCATTGTGCTAGTCCTATGCTTAAAGACTTTGCTGTACAAATGGCAAAAGACTTTGTCCTTTTCTATCTCGGCGTGGATGGCACTGAGCTAATCCAATGCTTAAAGATTTTGGTAGAAAAACCGACATTTGAGGTGAGCAGATCTAGAGTGTCGCTGATGTTGAGAGTGCTCCATACAGGAGATGCTTTCGACCTAAACTTGAGAACTACCCAGAGTTCTCTGCTTCTTTTTTGCATAATTTATTCGTCACTCTATGCCTGAAAGGGTATTTCTTTGACTTATACTGGGTGCTCCCTTGTGTCTGGACAAAGCTATACCTCTCGGAAGAGCTCTAATTAGAGCGAAACACTTTGTCAGGGGTTGCTTTTACTCATTGCAGGTTGGATTGATTGGTATTTTACCAATTCAAAGCTGTAATACTGAGCCTGGAGTGGTAATTAGCTTTTGTCATTTTACAGCTCGGCAAGGACAGCATTGTGCTAGTCCTATGCTTAAAGACTTTGCTGTACAAATGGCAAAAGACTTTGTCCTTTTCTATCTCGGCGTGGATGGCACTGAGCTAATCCAATGCTTAAAGATTTTGGTAGAAAAACCGACATTTGAGGTGAGCAGATCTAGAGTGTCGCTGATGTTGAGAGTGCTCCATACAGGATCTGCTTTCCACCTAAACTTGAGAACTACCCAGAGTTCTCTGCTTCTTTTTTGCATAATTTATTCCTCACTCTATGCCTGAAAGGGTATTTCATTGACTTATACTGGGTGCTCCCTTGTGTCTGGACAAAGCTATACCTCTCTGAAGAGCTCTAATTAGAGCGAAACACTGTGTCAGGGGTTGCTTTTACTCATATCAGGTTGGCTTGATTGGTATTTTACCAATTCAAAGCTGTAATACTGTGTCTGGAGTGGTAATTGGCTTTTGTCGATTTACAGCTCGGCAAGGACAGCACTGTGCTAGTCCTATGCTTAAAGACTTTGCTGAACAGATGGCAAAAGACTTTGTTCTTATCTATCTCGGCGTGGTTGGCACTGTGCTAATCCTATGCTTAAAGATTTTGATAGAAAAACAGACATTTGAGGTGAGCAGATCTAGAGTGTCGCTGCTGTTGAAAGTGCTCCATACAGGAGCTGCTTTCCACCTAAACTTGAGAACTACCCAGAGTTCTCTGCTTCTTTTTTTTTTGTATAATTTATTCGTCACTCTATGCCTGAAAGGGTATTTCTTTGACTTATGCTGGGTGCTCCCTTGTGTCTGGACAAAGCTATATCTCTCTGAAGAGCTCTAATTAGAGCGACACACTGTGTCAGGGGTTGCTTTTACTCATTTCAGGTTGGCTTGTTTGGGATTTTACCAATTCAAAGCTGTAATACTGTGCCTGGAGTGGTAATTGGCTTTCGTCATTTTACAGCTCGGCAAGGACAGCACTGTGCTAATCCTATGCTTAAAGACTTTGCTGTACAAATGGCAAAAGACTTTGACCTTTTCTATCTCGGCGTGGATGGCACTGTCTAATCCTATGCTTAAAGATTTTGATAGAAAAACAGACATTTGAGGTGAGCAGATCTAGAGTGTCGCTGGTGTTGAAACTGCTCCATACAGGAGCTGCTTTCCACCTAAACTTGAGAACTACCCAGAGTTCTCTGCTTCTTTTTTGCATAATTTATTTGTCACTCTATGCCTGAAAGGGTATTTCATTGACTTATACTGGGTGCTCCCTTGTGTCTGGACAAAGCTATACCTCTCTGAAGAGCTCTAATTAGAGCGAAACACTTTGTCAGGGGTTGCTTTTACTCATTTCAGGTTGGCTTGATTGGTATTTTACCCATTCAAAGCTGTAATACTGTGCCTGGAGTGGTAATTGCCTTTTGTCATTTTACAGATCGGCAAGGACAGCACTGTGCTAGTCCTATGCTTAAAGCCTTTGCTGTACAAATGGCAAAAGACTTTGTCCTTTTCTATCTCGGCGTGGTTGGCACTGTGCTAATCCTATGCTTAAATATTTTGAAAGAAAAACAGACATTTGAGGTGAGCAGATCTAGAGTGTCGCTGGTGTTGAGAGTACTCCATACAGGGGCTGCTTTCGACCTAAACTTGAGAACTACCCAGAGTTCTCTGCTTCTTTTTTGCATAATTTATTTGTCACTCTATGCCTGAAAGGGTATTTCATTGACTTATACTGGGTGCTCCGTTGAGTCTGAACAAAGCTATACCTCTCTGAAGAGCTCTAATTAGAGCGAAACACTGTGTCAGGGGTTGCTTTTACTCATTTCAGGTTGGCTTGATTGGTATTTTACCTATTCAAAGCTGTAATACTGTGCCTGGAGTGGTAATTGGCTTTCGTCATTTTACAGCTCGGCAAGGACAGCACTGTGCTAGTCCTATGCTTAAAGACTTTGCTGTACAAATGGCAAAAGACTTTGTCCTTTTCTATCTCGGCGTGGATGGCACTGAGCTAATCCTATGCTTACAGATTTTGATAGAAAAACAGACATTTGAGGTGAGCAGATCTAGAGTGTCGCTGGTGTTGGGAGTGCTCCATACAGGAGCTGCTTTCCACCTAAATTTGAGAACTACCCAGAGTTCTCTGCTTCTTTTTTGCATAATTTATTCGTCACTCTATGCCTGAAAGGGTATTTCATTGACTTATACTGGGTGCTCCCTTGTGTCTGGACAAAGCTATACCTCTCTGAAGAGCTCTAATTAGAGCGAAACACTGTGTCAGGGGTTGCTTTTACTCATTTCAGGTTGGCTTGGTTGGTATTTTACCAATTCAAAGCTGTAATACTGTGTCTGGAGTGGTAATTGGCTTTTGTCAATTTACAGCTCGGCAAGGACAGCACTGTGCTAGTCCTATGCTTAAAGACTTTGCTGAACATATGGCAAAAGACTTTGATCTTTTCTATCTCGGCGTGGTTGGCACTGTGCTAATCCTATGCTTAAAGATTTTGATAGAAAAACAGACATTTGAGGTGAGCAGATCTAGAGTGTCGCTGATGTTGAAAGTGCTCCATACAGGAGCTGCTTTCCACCTAAACTTGAGAACTACCCAGAATTCTCTGCTTCTTTTTTGCATAATTTATTCGTCACTCTATGCCTGAAAGGGTATTTCTTTGACTTATACTGGGTGCTCCCTTGTGTCTGGACAAAGCTATACCTCTCGGAAGAGCTCTAATTAGAGCGAAACACTTTGTCAGGGGTTGCTTTTACTCATTTCAGGTTGGATTGATTGGTATTTTACCAATTCAAAGCTGTAATACTGAGCCTGGAGTGGTAATTGGCTTTTGTCATTTTACAGCTCGGCAAGGACAGCATTGTGCTAGTCCTATGCTTAAAGACTTTGCTGTACAAATGGCAAAAGACTTTGTCCTTTTCTATCTCGGCGTGGATGGCACTGAGCTAATCCAATGCTTAAAGATTTTGGTAGAAAAACCGACATTTGAGGTGAGCAGATCTAGAGTGTCGCTGATGTTGAGAGTGCTCCATACAGGAGATGCTTTCGACCTAAACTTGAGAACTACCCAGAGTTCTCTGCTTCTTTTTTGCATAAGTTAATTGTCACTCTATGCCTGAAAGGGTATTTCATTGACTTATACTGGGTGCTCCGTTGTGTCTGAACAAAGCTATACCTCTCTGAAGAGCTCTAATTAGAGCGAAACACTGTGTCAGGGGTTGCTTTTACTCATTTCAGGTTGGCTTGATTGGTATTTTACCAATTCAAAGCTGTAATACTCTGTCTGGAGTGGTAATTGGCTTTTGTCAATTTACAGCTCGGCAAGGACAGCACGGTGCTAGTCCTATGCTTAAAGACTTTGCTGAACAGATGGGAAAAGACTTTGTTCTTTTCTATCTCGGCGTGGTTGGCACTGTGCTAATCCTACGCTTAAAGATTTTGATAGAAAAACAGACATTTGAGGTGAGCAGATATAGAGTGTCGCTGGTGTTGAAAGTGCTCCATACAGGAGCTGCTTTCCACCTAAACTTGAGAACTACCCAGAGTTCTCTGCTTCTTTTTTGCATAATTTATTCGTCACTCTATGCCTGAAAGGGTATTTCATTGACTTATACTGGGTGCTCCCTTGTGTCTGGACAAAGCTATACCTCTCTGAAGAAACCCTAATTAGATCGAAACACTGTGTCAGGGGTTGCTTTTACTCATTTCAGGTTGGCTTGATTGGTATTTTACCAATTCAAAGCTGTAATACTGTGTCTGGAGTGGTAATTGGCTTTTGTCAATTTACAGCTCGGCAAAGACAGCACTGTGCTAGTCCTATGCTTAAAGACTTTGCTGTACAAATGGCAAAAGACTTTGTCCTTTTCTATCTCGGCGAGGTTGGCACTGTGCTAATCCTATGCTTAAAGGTTTTGATAGAAAAACAGACATTTGAGGTGAGCAGATCTAGAGTGTCGCTGGTGTTGAAAGTGCTCCATACAGGAGCTGCTTTCCACCTAAACTTGAGAACTACCCAGAGTTCTCTGCTTCTTTTTTGCATAATTTATTCGTCACTCTATGCCTGAAAGGGTATTTCTTTGACTTATACTGGGTGCTCCCTTGTGTCTGGACAAAGCTATACCTCTCGGAAGAGCTCTAATTAGAGCGAAACACTTTGTCAGGGGTTGCTTTTACTCATTGCAGGTTGGATTGATTGGTATTTTACCAATTCAAAGCTGTAATACTGAGCCTGGAGTGGTAATTGGCTTTTGTCATTTTACAGCTCGGCAAGGACAGCATTGTGCTAGTCCTATGCTTAAAGACTTTGCTGTACAAATGGCAAAAGACTTTGTCCTTTTCTATCTCGGCGTGGATGGCACTGAGCTAATCCAATGCTTAAAGATTTTGGTAGAAAAACCGACATTTGAGGTGAGCAGATCTAGAGTGTCGCTGATGTTGAGAGTGCTCCATACAGGATCTGCTTTCCACCTAAACTTGAGAACTACCCAGAGTTCTCTGCTTCTTTTTTGCATAATTTATTCCTCACTCTATGCCTGAAAGGGTATTTCATTGACTTATACTGGGTGCTCCCTTGTGTCTGGACAAAGCTATACCTCTCTGAAGAGCTCTAATTAGAGCGAAACACTGTGTTAGGGGTTGCTTTTACTCATATCAGGTTGGCTTGATTGGTATTTTACCAATTCAAAGCTGTAATACTGTGTCTGGAATGGTAATTGGCTTTTGTCGATTTACAGCTCGGCAAGGACAGCACTGTGCTAGTCCTATGCTTAAAGACTTTGCTGAACAGATGGCAAAAGACTTTGTTCTTATCTATCTCGGCGTGGTTGGCACTGTGCTAATCCTATGCTTAAAGATTTTGATAGAAAAACAGACATTTGAGGTGAGCAGATCTAGAGTGTCGCTGCTGTTGAAAGTGCTCCATACAGGAGCTGCTTTCCACCTAAACTTGAGAACTACCCAGAGTTCTCTGCTTCTTTTTTTTTTTGTGTAATTTATTCGTCACTCTATGCCTGAAAGGGTATTTCTTTGACTTATGCTGGGTGCTCCCTTGTGTCTGGACAAAGCTATATCTCTCTGAAGAGCTCTAATTAGAGCGAAACACTGTGTCAGGGGTTGCTTTTACTCATTTCAGGTTGGCTTGTTTGGGATTTTACCAATTCAAAGCTGTAATACTGTGCCTGGAGTGGTAATTGGCTTTCGTCATTTTACAGCTCGGCAAGGACAGCACTGTGCTAATCCTATGCTTAAAGACTTTGCTGTACAAATGGCAAAAGACTTTGTCCTTTTCTATCTCGGCGTGGTTGGCACTGTGCTAATCCTATGCTTAAATATTTTGAAAGAAAAACAGACATTTGAGGTGAGCAGATCTAGAGTGTCGCTGGTGTTGAGAGTGCTCCATACAGGAGCTGCTTTCCACCTAAACTTGAGAACTACCCAGAGTTCTCTGCTTCTTTTTTGCATAATTTATTTGTCACTCTATGCCTGAAAGGGTATTTCATTGACTTATACTTGGTGCTCCCTTGTGTCTGGACAAAGCTATACCTCTCTGAAGAGCTCTAATTAGAGCGAAACACTTTGTTAGGGGTTGCTTTTACTCATTTCAGGTTGGCTTGATTGGTATTTTACCCATTCAAAGCTGTAATACTGTGCCTGGAGTGGTAATTGCCTTTTGTCATTTTACAGATCGGCAAGGACAGCACTGTGCTAGTCCTATGCTTAAAGCCTTTGCTGTACAAATGGCAAAAGACTTTGTCCTTTTCTATCTCGGCGTGGTTGGCACTGTGCTAATCCTATGCTTAAATATTTTGAAAGAAAAACAGACATTTGAGGTGAGCAGATCTAGAGTGTCGCTGGTGTTGAGAGTGCTCCATACAGGAGCTGCTTTCCACCTAAACTTGAGAACTACCCAGAGTTCTCTGCTTCTTTTTTGCATAATTTATTTGTCACTCTATGCGTGAAAGGGTATTTCTTTGACTTATGCTGGGTGCTCCCTTGTGTCTGGACAAAGCTATACCTCTCTGAAGAGCTCTAATTAGAGCGAAACACTGTGTCAGGGGTTGCTTTTACTCATTTCAGGTTGGCTTGTTTGGGATTTTACCAATTCAAAGCTGTAATACTGTGCCTGGAGTGGTAATTGGCTTTTGTCATTTTACAGCTCGGCAAGGACAGCACTGTGCTAATCCTATGCTTAAAGACTTTGCTGTACAAATGGCAAAAGACTTTGTCCTTTTCTATCTCGGCGTGGATGGCACTGTGCTAATCCTATGCTTAAAGATTTTGATAGAAAAACAGACATTTGAGGTGAGCAGATCTAGAGTGTCGCTGGTGTTGAGAGTGCTCCATACAGAAGCTGCTTTCCACCTAATCTTGAGAACTACCCAGAGTTCTCTGCTTCTTTTTTCCATAATGTATTCGTCACTTTATGCCTGAAAGGGTATTTCATTGACTTATACTGGGTGCTCCCTTGTGTCTGGACAAAGCTATACCTCTCTGAAGAGCTCTAATTAGAGCGAAACACTTTGTCAGGGGTTGCTTTTACTCATTTCAGGTTGGCTTGATTGGTATTTTACCAATTCAAAGCTGTAATACTGTGTCTGGAGTGGTAATTGGCTTATGTCAATTTACAGCTCGGCAAAGACAGCATTGTGCTAGTCCTATGCTTAAAGACTTTTCTGTAGAAATGGCAAAAGACTTTGTCCTTTTCTATCTCGGCATGGTTAGCACTGTGCTAATTCTATGCTTAAAGATTTTGATAGAAAAACAGACATTTGAGGTGAGCAGATCTAGAGTGTCGCTGATGTTGAGAGTGCTCCATACAGGAGCTGCTTTTGACCTAAACTTGAGAACTACCCAGAGTTCTCTGCTTCTTTTTTGCATAATTTATTCGTCACTCTATGCCTGAAAGGGTATTTCTTTGACTTATACTGGGTGCTCCCCTGTGTCTGGACAAAGCTATACCTCTCTGAAGAGCTCTAATTAGAGCGAAACACTTTGTCAGGGGTTGCTTTTACTCATTTCAGGTTGGCTTGATTGGTATTTTACCAATTCAAAGCTGTAATACTGTGTCTGGAGTGGTAATTGGCTTATGTCAATTTACAGCTCGGCAAAGACAGCATTGTGCTAGTCCTATGCTTAAAGACTTTTCTGTAGAAATGGCAAAAGACTTTGTCCTTTTCTATCTCGGCATGGTTAGCACTGTGCTAATTCTATGCTTAAAGATTTTGATAGAAAAACAGACATTTGAGGTGAGCAGATCTAGAGTGTCGCTGATGTTGAGAGTGCTCCATACAGGAGCTGCTTTTGACCTAAACTTGAGAACTACCCAGAGTTCTCTGCTTCTTTTTTGCATAATTTATTCGTCACTCTATGCCTGAAAGGGTATTTCTTTGACTTATACTGGGTGCTCCCCTGTGTCTGGACAAAGCTATACCTCTCTGAAGAGCTCTAATTAGAGCGAAACACTGTGTCAGGGGTTGCTTTTACTCATTTCAGGTTGGCTTGATTGGTATTTTACCCATTCAAAGCTGTAATACTGTGCGTGGAGTGGTAATTGGCTTTTGTCATTTTACAGATCGGCAAGGACAGCAATGTGCAAATCCTATGCTTAAAGACTTTGCTGTACAAATGGCAAAAGACTTTGTCCTTTTCTATCTCGTTGTGGATGGCACTGAGCTAATCCTATGCTTAAAGATTTTGATAGAAAAACCGACATTTGAGGTGAGCAGATCTAGAGTGTCGCTGATGTTGAGAGTGCTCCATACAGGAGCTGCTTTCGACCTAAACTTGAGAACTACCCAGAGTTCTCTGCTTCTTTTTTGCATACTTTATTCGTCACTGTCAGGGAAGCAAGAACCGTTGCTACCCTCAATTTGCCTCAGAAAAGATCTCGAGTGACGGTCAAACCCTCCTGCTGTAATGTTTGGACAAATGCCTACTAGAGATCATGCGCACCATTTCAAGATGGCCGCTTGACTCATCAGAACAATCTAAGTACTGTTTGACGCATGGGATCTCGCGAGATATGAGGTTTCGTGCGTCAGCGAAGAGCGTTCTCATGCGCACTTCAATTTAGTCCTCTGTGAGAGAAGTTGTGTTTTGGGTGAACTCCGTAGTTTTTGAGAAGAATTCCAGTGTGCGTCACAGGTCGTGACGAATTCTTTAGTAAACTCAGAAGAGGCATAGTGAAGAGAGAAATTCCGAGTTCCAGTCATATTGGAACATTCCTTCACAGAGCGTCTGAGAATCTTCAGTGAGAGAAGAGACAGAAGCAGTATAATTTCCAGAGAACTTGGCAGCCTTCCTGCTCGACGGAAAATCGTCGTGTTCAAGGGAGTTATGAATTCAAGCCCAGACGTCCAGCAACAAGTAAGGTCAGCTGTGAAAGACTAAAACTTGTACTAATTTGCTGAAAGTAAGAGACCACGCTCCAGGCGTACTCCCCCCCCTTCGTATCCCCCGCTTGCGTTCTTCCCTAATTTCTCCTTCCTAACTTTCCTTTACTTACCTTTTTGCGCGCTTCCATTGAATGCCAAGAATTGCCTGTGGATTCCATCACCAGAAGCAGAACTAGTGTTCATTAGACTTTGTGATCATTCCACTAATCACCAAGAGCAGAGCAGTCTTCGCTAATTATAGAACCCCCTTGTTAATCATTCAGTCAGACTACACAAGGTAAGAGAATAGAAGGGGAGGCGAAGGAGTAAGAGACTTAGGAGGGAATGGGTAATCACCTGACTGAATAATATCTCTTTGTGCATTAGGTTGATAGAAACACATGCCAGAAGTAGTCAGCTGAATCAGAAGAGGAGCTCAAACTCCAGCAAACCCTGGTAGGGAAGGTAACAACAAGCAAGAACCCAAGCAGTCAGGTATTTAGAGTCCATAGAGTTAAGTGATTTCTCCCTCTGTGCATTAGGTACTCCAGACAACAATATCAAGACCAGACAGAAAAGGAGTCCAGAAAAGCTCGAGTGTCTCTTCTTATCCAATTCCCCTTTCCCCCTGCCTGGAGCCATTGTATTCTACAGTGCGTTCCGGGAGGTGGGCATTGGGAGCTAGCAGCGTTCTGCCTCCGTGGGATTTCCGACACAGCTTCTGACAGATTGAAGTGCCGTGAATTTCCCCACTTGGGCAGAATGGCTGAAGGTTTCAGCTTGAAAGCATTAGGGGAAATGTTGGAGGGAATTCAACGGGAATTAGGAGCCCTAAATGAAGAAAATAAGAATTTAAGACAGGAGCTGTTAATTTCCCGACAGGAAACCACACAACTGTCCCAGAGAGTTAGTGAGATCTCCACTGGAACTCTTCCCGCCTCGACCTTTTCTGGTAGTGCCCAACCAGCTCAAGACCCACACACTGTAGCTCAAGTAATTCATTCGGTTTCCCCCTTGATTCCTTTGGCCCCTCCCGAAAGATTTCATGGTGACCCTCAAAAGGCTCAACTTTTTCTAACCCAATGTTCTTTGCATTTCATGTGTCGCTCCACCCTTTTCCCTGATGCTCAGTCCCGGGTAGCCTTTATTCTATCCTATTTGGGGGGTGATGCCGCGAATTGGGCCATGCCTTTAGTTTCCAGAGATGACCCCTTCCTATATGATTTTGAACGTTTCAAGACAGAATTCCTTAGGATTTTTGATAGACGCAGAATTTCCCAGGCTACCGATAATGAGTTGTTAGAATTGCGTCAAGGGAACAGGGATCTTCTTACTTACCTAACTCAATTTAATAAATTATTGGTGGAAACCAATTGGCCTGAGGAGAAAAGATCAGCCCTATTCTATCGGGGTTTACGAGATGAGATTAAAGATACTCTGGCACAGATTCCTAACAGACCCACAGAATTCTCTGAGTTGGTAGATCTAGTTCTGGAAATTGACTTTCGAAGTTCAGAAAGAAGAGGAGAAAGAAAGACCAGAGAGTTTCGCTGGAACCTTCCCCGGTTTGACAGAGCAAGGTCGGATACGAGTAAGGGTTTGGGAGGAGCTGCAGAAAGTGAACCCATGCAGATAGGATCCGTTCGTGGGCCTTTAAGCAAGGAAGAAAAGGAACTAAGAAGACAAAAGAAGTTATGCATGTATTGTGGAACTCCGGGACACTTTGTGAAAGAGTGTCCGAAAAGACCGAAGACTGTTAGTCAGGGAAACTCTCAAAACCATCTGTAGGCGGAGTCGCTCAGGTGGCGCAAACGGAAGATCAGACTCCAGAAGTTCATCAAGTCATGAATACCCTTCAGACCCTGACGCCGCATTTAATTCTGCATATGACTTTGAAGTTTCGAGATCAAGAATTTGGTGGTGTGGCCATTATGATTGATTCCGGGGCCACCGGCAATTTTTGTGACATCAAATATGCGAAAAGGATGGGAATTTTGGCTGTGCGCAAGGAACAAAAGGAATCTGTTCGTGCAGTAGACGGGACCGATCTATCTTCAGGCCCAATCACACATCACACTGAGTTGGTGGAACTGATCCAGGTAAATGGTCATCATGAGATCCTTCAATTTAATTTGATTGACGCCCCTCAGTTCCAGATAATTTTGGGTCTCCCTTGGCTCACATTACATAATCCAACGATAAATTGGGAAAACCGGACAGTCGATATGGATTCAATCTTCTGCTCTGAACATTGTTTCGACTCCCCATCCAAGAATTCAGAACCATCCTTGGCCACCTTGTTATCGTTTGCTGGAGAATCAATTGGGGTCATAGACACCTTAGACATTCCATCTGAATATGCAGAATTCCAAGATGTTTTCAGTGAAAAGGAAGCGGAACGACTTCCGCCACATCGTTCTTACGACTGCACCATTGAGTTGGAACCAGGAGCTGCGCTGCCCTGCAGTCGAATCTATGCGTTGACAGAAGCAGAGAATGGCTATCTCAAGGAGTACCTGGATCGCTATTTAGCCAACGGATTCATTAGACCGTCACAGTCTCCAGTATCCTCTCCGCTCTTTTTCATTCCGAAGAAGGAAGGCTCCTTGAGGACATGCATAGATTATCGTGCTATCAATCGGGTCACCGTCAAGAACCGTTACCCGTTGCCACTGATTTCCGTTCTCCTTGACCAGATCAAGGATGCTCAGATATTCACTAAATTGGATCTTCGAGGAGCTTATCATTTAATTCGCATGAAGGAAGGGCACGAATGGAAAACCGCTTTCAGGACCAAATACGGGCTATTTGAATATCAGGTAATGCCCTTTGGCCTTTGCAATGCCCCGGCAGCTTTTCAGCACTTTATCAATGACATAATGGGAGATTTGGTGGATAAGGTGGCAGTAATATATCTAGATGACATCTTGATATATTCCAAGAATACCGAAGAACATCCTAGGCACGTCAAGGCGGTTCTCGAAAGGCTTCGTCAGCATCAGCTCTACGTCAAACTAGAGAAGTGTGCTTTTAGTGTGCAGACGGTGGAGTTCTTGGGATTCGTTTTATCCCCAGGAGGAATCTTGATGGATGTCAAGAAGGTTCAAGCGGTGGTGGACTGGCCATCGCCAAAAGATGTCAAGGAGATTCAGCGATTCTTAGGATTTGCTAACTTCTATCGTCGGTTTATCCAGGGATTCTCGCAAAAGATCATCCCCATCACCAAACTACTCAAGAAAGGAGTGAAGTTCAGTTGGACCCCAGAGGCAGAACAAGCCTTCGAATATTTGAAGTCCAGCTTTACCTCGGCACCCATCTTGCTACACGCAGATCCTTGTGAACCCTTTTTTGTGGAAGCAGATGCCTCCGATCAAGCAATTGGTGGAGTCCTGTCTCAGCAGCACAAATCCACTGGACAACTGCACCCCGTGGCGTATCATTCCCGGAAATTAAATCCAGCTGAAATTAATTACACCATCGCAGAAAAAGAGCTGTTGGCGGTGAAGGATGCGTTCACGGAGTGGAGACACCATTTACTCGGGGCTCGACACACTATAACAGTGTTCACAGACCACAAGAACCTTCAATTTCTCAAATCTGCAAAAACACTAACTCCCCGTCAGTTGCGTTGGTCCCTGTATTTCGCAGATTTTGACTTTGTGATCACCTACCGCCCAGGGAGTAGGAATGGGAAGGCGGATGCCTTGTCCAGAATCCAAACAGAAGGAACAGAACATGTGGTAACTCCCCAACCCATCATTCCAGACACTAAGATTGTGTGCACACTATCTGTTGCGAACTTTAAGGAAGAGATCAGCAGACAGATGTCCGCAGAGCAAATGGCTGAATGGGCAAGTCAAGAGGAAGGAAGAGTCATCAAGGACGCCTTGCCTTATCGTCAGGGAGCTCTGTATTTGCCCACTGAAGAACTTCGGGAACAGGTTCTAAGAGACTGTCACGATCAACCTTTAGCAGGCCATAAAGGAACTTTAAAGACCATAGATTTAATCCAGCGCTATTTTTGGTGGCCAGACATGAGGTCGCGGATCAGGAGATATGTGGAGTCTTGTGGGCTCTGTGCCAGAGGGAAATCCAGTAGACAGGCTCCTCAGGGGTTCTTGCAACCGTTACCCACAGCAAAACATCCCTGGCATACGGTCACGTTAGACCTGATAGTAGATCTTCCTCAGAGTAAGGGTTATGATACCGTCTTAGTAGTGGTAGACACCTTCACCAAAATGAGCCACTTTATCCCAGCAAAAGGAGTCCCGTCGGCCCCAGAGTTGGCTAAGCTTTTCAGAGAAAATGTTGTAAAAATTCATGGGGTTCCAAAGATCCTGATTTCAGATCGTGGCCCTCAATTTGTATCCCACTTTTGGAAGGCGTTTATGCGAGGGTTGGGTGTAGAAGTCCGACATTCTACCAGCTACCACCCAGAGACAGATGGCCAGACTGAAAGAGTAAATCAAGAGCTCGAGCAGTATCTGCGTCTGTTTCTTCTGGATCGGGGTGGTGAATGGGCAGATTTTTTATGGATGGCGGAATTTGCACACAACAACGCCAAGAACGTTTCAACAGGTTACTCACCATTCTTTTTAAATTTCGGGAGACATCCAAACCCCTTTTGTAATCAGGGAGATTTTGAAGTTCCAGCAGTTAGTAACTTGCTAATGGATTTGGCTTCTGCTCATAAGGCTGCGGAATCTAATCTGTTGAAAGCAAAAGAAAGTTACAAGAAACAGGCCGATCGACATCGAAGAAAAGCCCCACCTTATCAAAAGGGGGATTCTGTGTGGTTATCTTCCCGACATCTTGGATTGAAGGGAAATCGAAAGTTTCAACCTCGATTTTTAGGCCCATTTCCTATAGAACAAGTTCTGGGTCCAGTTACTTGCAAACTCAAGCTACCCAAGCAGTTACGGATTCACCCGGTTTTTCATGTGTCCCTCTTAAAAAAGACTGCTCCTAATCTCAGAGTAGACAGACCGCCACCCCCTTTACAGATCAAAGAACACCTGGAATATGAGGTAAAGGAGGTGCTAGACTCTAAGAGGGTTAGAGGCAAGTTAGTCTACTTAATTGACTGGAAGGGTTATGGGCCAGAAGAACTAACCTGGGTACCAGCTAAAGATGTGCATGCCCCAAGACTAATTAAACAGTTTCATTTGCGTTACCCATTAAAGCCAGGACCGATAAATCGGTCTTTGAGAGGGGGTACTGTCAGGGAAGCAAGAACCGTTGCTACCCTCAATTTGCCTCAGAAAAGATCTCGAGTGACGGTCAAACCCTCCTGCTGTAATGTTTGGACAAATGCCTACTAGAGATCATGCGCACCATTTCAAGATGGCCGCTTGACTCATCAGAACAATCTAAGTACTGTTTGACGCATGGGATCTCGCGAGATATGAGGTTTCGTGCGTCAGCGAAGAGCGTTCTCATGCGCACTTCAATTTAGTCCTCTGTGAGAGAAGTTGTGTTTTGGGTGAACTCCGTAGTTTTTGAGAAGAATTCCAGTGTGCGTCACAGGTCGTGACGAATTCTTTAGTAAACTCAGAAGAGGCATAGTGAAGAGAGAAATTCCGAGTTCCAGTCATATTGGAACATTCCTTCACAGAGCGTCTGAGAATCTTCAGTGAGAGAAGAGACAGAAGCAGTATAATTTCCAGAGAACTTGGCAGCCTTCCTGCTCGACGGAAAATCGTCGTGTTCAAGGGAGTTATGAATTCAAGCCCAGACGTCCAGCAACAAGTAAGGTCAGCTGTGAAAGACTAAAACTTGTACTAATTTGCTGAAAGTAAGAGACCACGCTCCAGGCGTACTCCCCCCCCTTCGTATCCCCCGCTTGCGTTCTTCCCTAATTTCTCCTTCCTAACTTTCCTTTACTTACCTTTTTGCGCGCTTCCATTGAATGCCAAGAATTGCCTGTGGATTCCATCACCAGAAGCAGAACTAGTGTTCATTAGACTTTGTGATCATTCCACTAATCACCAAGAGCAGAGCAGTCTTCGCTAATTATAGAACCCCCTTGTTAATCATTCAGTCAGACTACACAAGGTAAGAGAATAGAAGGGGAGGCGAAGGAGTAAGAGACTTAGGAGGGAATGGGTAATCACCTGACTGAATAATATCTCTTTGTGCATTAGGTTGATAGAAACACATGCCAGAAGTAGTCAGCTGAATCAGAAGAGGAGCTCAAACTCCAGCAAACCCTGGTAGGGAAGGTAACAACAAGCAAGAACCCAAGCAGTCAGGTATTTAGAGTCCATAGAGTTAAGTGATTTCTCCCTCTGTGCATTAGGTACTCCAGACAACAATATCAAGACCAGACAGAAAAGGAGTCCAGAAAGGCTCGAGTGTCTCTTCTTATCCAATTCCCCTTTCCCCCTGCCTGGAGCCATTGTATTCTACAGTGCGTTCCGGGAGGTGGGCATTGGGAGCTAGCAGCGTTCTGCCTCCGTGGGATTTCCGACACAGCTTCTGACAGTCACTCTATGCCTGAAAGGGTATTTCATTGACTTATACTGGGTGCTCCCTTGTGTCTGGACAAAGCTATACCTCTCTGAAGAGCTCTAATTAGAGCGAAACACTGTGTCAGGGGTTGCTTTTACTCATTTCAGGTTGGCTTGATTGGTATTTTACCCATTCAAAGCTGTACTACTGTGCCTGGAGTGGTAATTTGCTTTTGTCATTTTACAGCTCGGCAAGGACAGCACTGTGCTAGTCCTATGCTTAAAGACTTTGCTGTACAAATGGCAAAGGACTTTGACCTTTTCTATTTCGGTGTGGTGGGCACTGTGCTAATCCTATGCTTACAGATTTTGATAGAAAAACAGACATTTGAGGTGAGCAGATCTAGAGTGTCGCTGGTGTTGAGAGTGCTCCATACAGGAGCTGCTTTCCACCTAAACTTGAGAACTACCCAGAGTTCTCTGCTTCTTTTTTGCATAATTCATTTGTCACTCTATGCCTGAAAGGGTATTTCTTTGACTTATACTGGGTGCTCCCTTGTGTTTGGACAAAGCTATACCTCTCTGAAGAGCTCTAATTAAAGCGAAACTCTTTGTCAGGGTTTGCTTTTACTCATTTCAGGTTGGCTTGATTGGCATTTTACCAATTCAAAGCTGTAATACTGTGCCTGGAGTGAGAATTGGCTTTTGTCATTTTTACAGCTCGGCAAGGACATCATTGTGCTAGTCCAATGCCTAAAGACTTTGCTGTACAAATGGCAAAAGACTTTGTCCTTTTCTATCTCGGCGTGGATGGCACTGAGCTAATCCAATGCTTAAAGATTTTGGTAGAAAAACCGACATTTGAGGTGAGCAGATCTAGAGTGTCGCTGATGTTGAGAGTGCTACATACAGGAGCTGCTTTCGACCTAAACTTGAGAACTACCCAGAGTTCTCTGCTTCTTTTTTGCATAATTTATTCGTCACTCTATGCCTGAAAGGGTATTTTATTGACTTATACTGGGTGCTCCCTTGTGTCTGGACAAAGCTATACCTCTCTGAAGAGCTCTAATTAGAGCAAAACACTGTGTCAGGGGTTGCTTTTACTCATTTCAGGTTGGCTTGATTGGAATTTTACCTATTCAAAGCTGTAATACTGTGTCTGGAGTGGTAATTGGCTTTTGTCATTTTACAGCTCGGCAAGGACAGCACTGTGCTAGTCCTATGCTTAAAGACTTTGCTGTACAAATGGCAAAAGACTTTGACCTTTTCTATTTCGGTGTGGTGGGCACTGTGCTAATCCTATGCTTACAGATTTTGATAGAAAATCAGACATTTGAGGTGAACAGATCTAGAGTGTCGCTGGTGTTGAGAGTGCTCCATACAGGAGCTGCTTTCCACCTAAACTTGAGAACTACCCAGAGTTCTCTGCTTCTTTTTTGCATAATTTATTCGTCACTCTATGCCTGAAAGGGTATTTCATTGACTTATACTGGGTGCTCCCTTGTGTCTGGACAAAGCTATACCTCTCTGAAGAGCTCTAATTAGAGCGAAACACTGTGTCAGGGGTTGCTTTTACTGATTTCAGGTTGGCTTGATTGGTATTTTACCTATTCAAAGCTGTAATACTGTGCCTGGAGTGGTAATTGGCTTTTGTCATTTTACAGCTCGGCAAGGACAGCACTGTGCTAGTCCTATGCTTAAAGACTTTGCTGTACAAATGGCAAAAGACTTTGACCTTTTCTATTTCGGTGTGGTGGGCACTGTGCTAATCCTATGCTTACAGATTTTGATAGAAAAACAGACATTTGAGGTGAGCAGATCTAGAGTGTCGCTGCTGTTGAGAGTGCTCCATATAGGAGCTGCTTTCCACCTAAACTTGAGAACTACCCAGAGTTCTCTGCTTCTTTTTTGCATAATTTATTCGTCACTCTATGCCTGAAAGGGTATTTCATTGACTTATACTGGGTGCTCCCTTGTGTCTGGACAACGCTATACCTCTCTGAAGAGCTCTAATTAGAGCGAAACACTGTGTCAGGGGTTGCTTTTACTCATTTCAGGTTGGCTTGATTGGTATTTTATCAATTCAAAGCTGTAATACTGTGTCTGGAGTGGTAATTAGCTTTTGTCAATTTACAGCTCGGCAAGGACAGCACTGGGCTAGTCCTATGCTTAAAGACTTTGCTGTACAAATGGCAAAAGACTTTGTTCTTTTCTATCTCGGCGTGGTTGGCACTGTGCTAATCCTATGCTTAAAGATTTTGATAGAAAAAACAGACATTTGAGGTGAGCAGATCTAGAGTGTCGCTGGTGTTGAGAGTGCTCCATACAGGAGCTGCTTTCCACCTAAACTTGAGAACTACCCAGAGTTCTCTGCTTCTTTTTTGCATAATTTATTCGTCACTCTATGCCTGAAAGGGTATTTCATTGACTTATACTGGGTGCTCCCTTGTGTCTGGACAAAGCTATACCTCTCTGAAGAGCTCTAATTAGAGCGAAACACTGTGTCAGGGGTTGCTTTTACTCATTTCAGGTTGGCTTGATTGGTATTTTATCAATTCAAAGCTGTAATACTGTGTCTGGAGTGGTAATTAGCTTTTGTCAATTTACAGCTCGGCAAGGACAGCACTGGGCTAGTCCTATGCTTAAAGACTTTGCTGTACAAATGGCAAAAGACTTTGTTCTTTTCTATCTCGGCGTGGTTGGCACTGTGCTAATCCTATGCTTAAAGATTTTGATAGAAAAAACAGACATTTGAGGTGAGCAGATCTAGAGTGTCGCTGGTGTTGAGAGTGCTCCATACAGGAGCTGCTTTCCACCTAAACTTGAGAACTACCCAGAGTTCTCTGCTTCTTTTTTGGATAATTTATTTGTCACTCTATGCCTGAAAGGGTATTTCTTTGACTTATACTGGGTGCTCCCTTGTGTCTGGACAAAGCTATACCTCTCTGAAGAGCTCTAATTAGAGCGAAACACTTTGTCAGGGGTTGCTTTTACTCATTTCAGGTTGGCTTGATTGGTATTTTAACAATTCAAAGCTGTAATACTGTGCCTGGAGTGGTAATTGGCTTTTGTCATTTTACAGCTCAGCAAGGACAGCATTGTGCTAGTCCTATGCTTAAAGACTTTGCTGTACAAATGGCAAAAGACTTTGTCCTTTTCTATCTCGGCGTGGATGGCACTGAGCTAATCCAATGCTTAAAGATTTTGGTAGAAAAACCGACATTTGAGGTGAGCAGATCTAGAGTGTCGCTGATGTTGAGAGTGCTCCATACAGGAGCTGCTTTCAACCTAAACTTGAGAACTACCCAGAGTTCTCTGCTTCTTTTTTGCATAATGTATTCGTCACTCTATGCCTGAAAGGGTATTTCATTGACTTATACTGGGTGCTCCCTTGTGTCTGGACAAAGCTAAACCTCTCTGAAGAGCTCTAATTAGAGCGAAACACTGTGTCAGGGGTTGCTTTTACTCATTTCAGGTTGGCTTGATTGGTATTTTACCTATTCAAAGCTGTAATACTGTGCCTGGAGTGGTAATTGGTTTTTGTCATTTTACAGCTCGGCAAGGACAGCACTGTGCTAGTCCTATGTTTAAAGACTTTGCTGTACAAATGGCAAAAGACTTTGTCCTTTTCTATCTCGGCGTGGATGGCACTGAGCTAATCCAATGCTTAAAGATTTTGGTAGAAAAACCGACATTTGAGGTGAGCAGATCTAGAGTGTCGCTGATGTTGAGAGTGCTCCATACAGGAGCTGCTTTCCACCTAAACTTGAGAACTACCCAGAGTTCTCTGCTTCTTTTTTGCATAATTTATTCATCACTCTATGCCTGAAAGGGTATTTCTTTGACTTATACTGGGTGCTCCCTTGTGTCTGGACAAAGCTATACCTCTCTGAAGAGCTCTAATTAGAGCGAAACACTGTGTCAGGGGTTGCTTTTACTCATTTCAGGTTGGCTTGATTGGTATTTTACCAATTCAAAGCTGTAATACTCTGTCTGGAGTGGTAATTGGCTTTTGTCAATTTACAGCTCGGCAAGGACAGCACGGTGCTAGTCCTATGCTTAAAGACTTTGCTGAACAGATGGCAAAAGACTTTGTTCTTTTCTATCTCGGCGTGGTTGTCACTGTGCTAATCCTACGCTTAAAGATTTTGATAGAAAAACAGACATTTGAGGTGAGCAGATATAGAGTGTCGCTGGTGTTGAAAGTGCTCCATACAGGAGCTGCTTTCCACCTAAACTTGAGAACTACCCAGAGTTCTCTGCTTCTTTTTTGCATAATTTATTCGTCACTCTATGCCTGAAAGGGTATTTCATTGACTTATACTGGGTGCTTCCTTGTGTCTGGACAAAGCTATACCTCTCTGAAGAGCTCTAATTAGAGCGAAACACTGTGTCAGGGGTTGCTTTTACTCATTTCAGGTTGGCTTGATTGGTATTTTACCAATTCAAAGCTGTAATACTGTGTCTGGAGTGGTAATTGGCTTTTGTCAATTTACAGCTCGGCAAAGACAGCACTGTGCTAGTCCTATGCTTAAAGACTTTGCTGTACAAATGGCAAAAGACTTTGTCCTTTTCTATCTCGGCGTGGATGGCACTGAGCTAATCCAATGCTTAAAGATTTTGGTAGAAAAACCGACATTTGAGGTGAGCAGATCTAGAGTGTCGCTGATGATGAGAGTACTCCATACAGGGGCTGCTTTCGACCTAAACTTGAGAACTACCCAGAGTTCTCTGCTTCTTTTTTGCATAATTTATTTGTCACTCTATGCCTGAAAGGGTATTTCATTGACTTATACTGGGTGCTCCGTTGTGTCTGAACAAAGCTATACCTCTCTGAAGAGCTCTAATTAGAGCGAAACACTGTGTCAGGGGTTGCTTTTACTCATTTCAGGTTGGCTTGATTGGTATTTTACCTATTCAAAGCTGTAATACTGTGCCTGGAGTGGTAATTGGCTTTCGTCATTTTACAGCTCGGCAAGGACAGCACTGTGCTAGTCCTATGCTTAAAGACTTTGCTGTACAAATGGCAAAAGACTTTGTCCTTTTCTATCTCGGCGTGGTGGGCACTGTGCTAATCCTATGCTTACAGATTTTGATAGAAAAACAGACATTTGAGGTGAGCAGATCTAGAGTGTCGCTGGTGTTGAGAGTGCTCCATACAGGAGCTGCTTTCCACCTAAACTTGAGAACTACCCAGAGTTCTCTGCTTCTTTTTTGCATAATTTATTCGTCACTCTATGCCTGAAAGGGTATTTCATTGACTTATACTGGGTGCTCCATTGTGTCTGGACAAAGCTATACCTCTCTGAAGAGCTCTAAATAGAGCGAAACACTGTGTCAGGGGTTGCTTTTACTCATTTCAGGTTGGCTTGATTGGTATTTTACCAATTCAAAGCTGTAATACTCTGTCTGGAGTGGTAATTGGCTTTTGTCAATTTACAGCTCGGCAAGGACAGCACGGTGCTAGTCCTATGCTTAAAGACTTTGCTGAACAGATGGCAAAAGACTTTGTTCTTTTCTATCTCGGCGTGGTTGGCACTGTGCTAATCCTACGCTTAAAGATTTTGATAGAAAAACAGACATTTGAGGTGAGCAGATCTAGAGTGTCGCTGGTGTTGAAAGTGCTCCATACAGGAGCTGCTTTCCACCTAAACTTGAGAACTACCCAGAGTTCTCTGCTTCTTTTTTGCATAATTTATTCGTCACTCTATGCCTGAAAGGGTATTTCTTTGACTTATACTGGGTGATCCCTTGTGTCTGGACAAAGCTATACCTCTCTGAAGAGCTCTAATTAGAGCGAAACACTGTGTCAGGGGTTGCTTTTACTCATTTCAGGTTAGCTTGATTGGTATTTTACCTATTCAAAGCTGTAATACTGTGCCTGGAGTGGTAATTGGTTTTTGTCATTTTACAGCTCGGCAAGGACAGCACTGTGCTAGTCCTATCCTTAAAGACTTTGCTGTACAAATGGCAAAAGACTTTGTCCTTTTCTAACTCGGCATGGTGGGCACTGTGCTAATCCTATGCTTACAGATTTTGATAGAAAAACAGACATTTGAGGTGAGCAGATCTAGAGTGTCGCTGGTGTTGAGAGTGCTCCATACAGGAGCTGCTCTCCACCTAAACTTGAGAACTACCCAGAGTTCTCTGCTTCTTTTTTGCATAATTTATTCGTCACTCTATGCCTGAAAGGGTATTTCATTGACTTATACTGGGTGCTCCCTTATGTCTGGACATAGCTATACCTCTCTGAAGAGCTCTAATTAGAGCGAAACACTGTGTCAGGGGTTGCTTTTACTCATTTCAGGTTGGCTTGATTGGTATTTTACCTATTCAAAGCTGTAATACTGTGTCTGGAGTGGTAATTGGCTTTTGTCAATTTACATCTCGGCAAGGACAGCACTGTGCTAGTCCTATGCTTAAAGACTTTGCTGAACAGATGGCAAAAGACTTTGTTCTTTTCTATCTCTGCGTGGTTGGCACTGTGCTAATTCTATGCTGAAAGATTTTGATAGAAAAACAGACATTTGAGGTGAGCAGATCTAGAGTGTCGCTGGTGTTGAAAGTGCTCCATACAGGAGCTGCTTTCCACCTAATCTTGAGAACTACCCAGAGTTCTCTGCTTCTTTTTTGCATAATTTATTCGTCAGTCTATGCCTGAAAGGGTATTTCTTTGACTTATACTGGGTGATCCCTTGTGTCTGGACAAAGCTATACCTCTCGGAAGAGCTCTAATTAGAGCGAAACACTTTGTCAGGGGTTGCTTTTACTCATTGCAGGTTGGATTGATTGGTATTTTACCAATTCAAAGCTGTAATACTGAGCCTGGAGTGGTAATTGGCTTTTGTCATTTTACAGCTCGGCAAGGACAGCATTGTGCTAGTCCTATGCTTAAAGACTTTGCTGTACAAATGGCAAAAGACTTTGTCCTTTTCTATCTCGGCGTGGATGGCACTGAGCTAATCCAATGCTTAAAGATTTTGGTAGAAAAACCGACATTTGAGGTGAGCAGATCTAGAGTGTCGCTGATGATGAGAGTACTCCATACAGGGGCTGCTTTCGACCTAAACTTGAGAACTACCCAGAGTTCTCTGCTTCTTTTTTGCATAATTTATTTGTCACTCTATGCCTGAAAGGGTATTTCATTGACTTATACTGGGTGCTCCGTTGTGTCTGAACAAAGCTATACCTCTCTGAAGAGCTCTAATTAGAGCGAAACACTGTGTCAGGGGTTGCTTTTACTCATTTCAGGTTGGCTTGATTGGTATTTTACCTATTCAAAGCTGTAATACTGTGCCTGGAGTGGTAATTGGCTTTCGTCATTTTACAGCTCGGCAAGGACAGCACTGTGCTAGTCCTATGCTTAAAGACTTTGCTGTACAAATGGCAAAAGACTTTGTCCTTTTCTATCTCGGCGTGGATGGCACTGAGCTAATCCCATGCTTACAGATTTTGATAGAAAAACAGACATTTGAGGTGAGCAGATCTAGAGTGTCGCTGGTGTTGGGAGTGCTTCATACAGGAGCTGCTTTCCACCTAAACTTGAGAACTACCCAGAGTTCTCTGCTTCTTTTTTGCATAATTTATTCGTCACTCTATGCCTGAAAGGGTATTTCATTGACTTATACTGGGTGCTCCCTTGTGTCTGGACAAAGCTATACCTCTCTGAAGAGCTCTAATTAGAGCGAAACACTGTGTCAGGGTTTGCTTTTACTCATTTCAGGTTGGCTTGGTTGGTATTTTACCAATTCAAAGCTGTAATACTGTGTCTGGAGTGGTAATTGGCTTTTGTCAATTTACAGCTCGGCAAGGACAGCACTGTGCTAGTCCTATGCTTAAAGACTTTGCTGAACATATGGCAAAAGACTTTGCTCTTTTCTATCTCGGCGTGGTTGGCACTGTGCTAATCCTATGCTTAAAGATTTTGATAGAAAAACAGACATTTGAGGTGAGCAGATCTAGAGTGTCGCTGGTGTTGAAAGTGCTCCATACAGGAGCTGCTTTCCACCTAAACTTGAGAACTACCCAGAATTCTCTGCTTCTTTTTTGCATAATTTATTCGTCACTCTATGCCTAAAAGGGTATTTCTTTGACTTATACTGGGTGCTCCCTTGTGTCTGGACAAAGCTATACCTCTCGGAAGAGCTCTAATTACAGCGAAACACTTTGTCAGGGGTTGCTTTTACTCATTTCAGGTTGGATTGATTGGTATTTTACCAATTCAAAGCTGTAATACTGAGCCTGGAGTGGTTATTGGCTTTTGTCATTTTACAGCTCGGCAAGGACAGCATTGTGCTAGTCCTATGCTTAAAGACTTTGCTGTACAAATGGCAAAAGACTTTGTCCTTTTCTATCTCGGCGTGGATGGCACTGAGCTAATCCAATGCTTAAAGATTTTGGTAGAAAAACCGACATTTGAGGTGAGCAGATCTAGAGTGTCGCTGATGTTGAGAGTGCTCCATACAGGAGATGCTTTCGACCTAAACTTGAGAACTACCCAGAGTTCTCTGCTTCTTTTTTGCATAAGTTAATTGTCACTCTATGCCTGAAAGGGTATTTCATTGACTTATACTGGGTGCTCCGTTGTGTCTGAACAAAGCTATACCTCTCTGAAGAGCTCTAATTAGAGCGAAACACTGTGTCAGGGGTTGCTTTTACTCATTTCAGGTTGGCTTGATTGGTATTTTACCAATTCAAAGCTGTAATACTCTGTCTGGAGTGGTAATTGGCTTTTGTCAATTTACAGCTCGGCAAGGACAGCACGGTGCTAGTCCTATGCTTAAAGACTTTGCTGAACAGATGGGAAAAGACTTTGTTCTTTTCTATCTCGGCGTGGTTGGCACTGTGCTAATCCTACGCTTAAAGATTTTGATAGAAAAACAGACATTTGAGGTGAGCAGATATAGAGTGTCGCTGGTGTTGAAAGTGCTCCATACAGGAGCTGCTTTCCACCTGAACTTGAGAACTACCCAGAGTTCTCTGCTTCTTTTTTGCATAATTTATTCGTCACTCTATGCCTGAAAGGGTATTTCATTGACTTATACTGGGTGCTCCCTTGTGTCTGGACAAAGCTATACCTCTCTGAAGAAACCCTAATTAGAGCGAAACACTGTGTCAGGGGTTGCTTTTACTCATTTCAGGTTGGCTTGATTGGTATTTTACCAATTCAAAGCTGTAATACTGTGTCTGGAGTGGTAATTGGCTTTTGTCAATTTACAGCTCGGCAAAGACAGCACTGTGCTAGTCCTATGCTTAACGACTTTGCTGTACAAATGGCAAAAGACTTTGTCCTTTTCTATCTCGGCGAGGTTGGCACTGTGCTAATCCTATGCTTAAAGGTTTTGATAGAAAAACAGACATTTGAGGTGAGCAGATCTAGAGTGTCGCTGGTGTTGAAAGTGCTCCATACAGGAGCTGCTTTCCACCTAAACTTGAGAACTACCCAGAGTTCTCTGCTTCTTTTTTGCATAATTTATTCGTCACTCTATGCCTGAAAGGGTATTTCTTTGACTTATACTGGGTGCTCCCTTGTGTCTGGACAAAGCTATACCTCTCGGAAGAGCTCTAATTAGAGCGAAACACTTTGTCAGGGGTTGCTTTTACTCATTGCAGGTTGGATTGATTGGTATTTTACCAATTCAAAGCTGTAATACTGAGCCTGGAGTGGTAATTGGCTTTTGTCATTTTACAGCTCGGCAAGGACAGCATTGTGCTAGTCCTATGCTTAAAGACTTTGCTGTACAAATGGCAAAAGACTTTGTCCTTTTCTATCTCGGCGTGGATGGCACTGAGCTAATCCAATGCTTAAAGATTTTGGTAGAAAAACCGACATTTGAGGTGAGCAGATCTAGAGTGTCGCTGATGATGAGAGTACTCCATACAGGGGCTGCTTTCGACCTAAACTTGAGAACTACCCAGAGTTCTCTGCTTCTTTTTTGCATAATTTATTTGTCACTCTATGCCTGAAAGGGTATTTCATTGACTTATACTGTGTGCTCCGTTGTGTCTGAACAAAGCTATACCTCTCTGAAGAGCTCTAATTAGAGCGAAACACTGTGTCAGGGGTTGCTTTTACTCATTTCAGGTTGGCTTGATTGGTATTTTACCTATTCAAAGCTGTAATACTGTGCCTGGAGTGGTAATTGGCTTTCGTCATTTTACAGCTCGGCAAGGACAGCACTGTGCTAGTCCTATGCTTAAAGACTTTGCTGTACAAATGGCAAAAGACTTTGTCCTTTTCTATCTCGGCGTGGATGGCACTGAGCTAATCCAATGCTTAAAGATTTTGGTAGAAAAACCGACATTTGAGGTGAGCAGATCTAGAGTGTCGCTGATGTTGAGAGTGCTCCATACAGGAGCTGCTTTCAACCTAAACTTGAGAACTACCCAGAGTTCTCTGCTTCTTTTTTGCATAATGTATTCGTCACTCTATGCCTGAAAGGGTATTTCATTGACTTATACTGGGTGCTCCCTTGTGTCTGGACAAAGCTATACCTCTCTGAAGAGCTCTAATTAGAGCGAAACACTGTGTCAGGGTTTGCTTTTACTCATTTCAGGTTGGCTTGATTGGCATTTTACCAATTCAAAGCTGTAATACTGTGCCTGGAGTGAGAATTGGCTTTTGTCATTTTTACAGCTCGGCAAGGACATCATTGTGCTAGTCCAATGCCTAAAGACTTTGCTGTACAAATGGCAAAAGACTTTGTCCTTTTCTATCTCGGCGTGGATGGCACTGAGCTAATCCAATGCTTAAAGATTTTGGTAGAAAAACCGACATTTGAGGTGAGCAGATCTAGAGTGTCGCTGATGTTGAGAGTGCTACATACAGGAGCTGCTTTCGACCTAAACTTGAGAACTACCCAGAGTTCTCTGCTTCTTTTTTGCATAATTTATTCGTCACTCTATGCCTGAAAGGGTATTTTATTGACTTATACTGGGTGCTCCCTTGTGTCTGGACAAAGCTATACCTCTCTGAAGAGCTCTAATTAGAGCGAAACACTGTGTCAGGGGTTGCTTTTACTCATTTCAGGTTGGCTTGATTGGAATTTTACCTATTCAAAGCTGTAATACTGTGTCTGGAGTGGTAATTGGCTTTTGTCATTTTACAGCTCGGCAAGGACAGCACTGTGCTAGTCCTATGCTTAAAGACTTTGCTGTACAAATGGCAAAAGACTTTGACCTTTTCTATTTCGGTGTGGTGGGCACTGTGCTAATCCTATGCTTACAGATTTTGATAGAAAATCAGACATTTGAGGTGAACAGATCTAGAGTGTCGCTGGTGTTGAGAGTGCTCCATACAGGAGCTGCTTTCCACCTAAACTTGAGAACTACCCAGAGTTCTCTGCTTCTTTTTTGCATAATTTATTCGTCACTCTATGCCTGAAAGGGTATTTCATTGACTTATACTGGGTGCTCCCTTGTGTCTGGACAAAGCTATACCTCTCTGAAGAGCTCTAATTAGAGCGAAACACTGTGTCAGGGGTTGCTTTTACTGATTTCAGGTTGGCTTGATTGGTATTTTACCTATTCAAAGCTGTAATACTGTGCCTGGAGTGGTAATTGGCTTTTGTCATTTTACAGCTCGGCAAGGACAGCACTGTGCTAGTCCTATGCTTAAAGACTTTGCTGTACAAATGGCAAAAGACTTTGACCTTTTCTATTTCGGTGTGGTGGGCACTGTGCTAATCCTATGCTTACAGATTTTGATAGAAAAACAGACATTTGAGGTGAGCAGATCTAGTGTCGCTGGTGTTGAGAGTGCTCCATATAGGAGCTGCTTTCCACCTAAACTTGAGAACTACCCAGAGTTCTCTGCTTCTTTTTTGCATAATTTATTCGTCACTCTATGCCTGAAAGGGTATTTCATTGACTTATACTGGGTGCTCCCTTGTGTCTGGACAAAGCTATACCTCTCTGAAGAGCTCTAATTAGAGCGAAACACTGTGTCAGGGGTTGCTTTTACTCATTTCAGGTTGGCTTGATTGGTATTTTATCAATTCAAAGCTGTAATACTGTGTCTGGAGTGGTAATTAGCTTTTGTCAATTTACAGCTCGGCAAGGACAGCACTGGGCTAGTCCTATGCTTAAAGACTTTGCTGTACAAATGGCAAAAGACTTTGTTCTTTTCTATCTCGGTGTGGTTGGCACTGTGCTAATCCTATGCTTAAAGATTTTGATAGAAAAAACAGACATTTGAGGTGAGCAGATCTAGAGTGTCGCTGGTGTTGAGAGTGCTCCATACAGGAGCTGCTTTCCACCTAAACTTGAGAACTACCCAGAGTTCTCTGCTTCTTTTTTGCATAATTTATTCGTCACTCTATGCCTGAAAGGGTATTTCATTGACTTATACTGGGTGCTCCCTTGTGTCTGGACAAAGCTATACCTCTCTGAAGAGCTCTAATTAGAGCGAAACACTGTGTCAGGGGTTGCTTTTACTCATTTCAGGTTGGCTTGATTGGTATTTTATCAATTCAAAGCTGTAATACTGTGTCTGGAGTGGTAATTAGCTTTTGTCAATTTACAGCTCGGCAAGGACAGCACTGGGCTAGTCCTATGCTTAAAGACTTTGCTGTACAAATGGCAAAAGACTTTGTTCTTTTCTATCTCGGCGTGGTTGGCACTGTGCTAATCCTATGCTTAAAGATTTTGATAGAAAAAACAGACATTTGAGGTGAGCAGATCTAGAGTGTCGCTGGTGTTGAGAGTGCTCCATACAGGAGCTGCTTTCCACCTAAACTTGAGAACTACCCAGAGTTCTCTGCTTCTTTTTTGGATAATTTATTTGTCACTCTATGCCTGAAAGGGTATTTCTTTGACTTATACTGGGTGCTCCCTTGTGTCTGGACAAAGCTATACCTCTCTGAAGAGCTCTAATTAGAGCGAAACACTTTTCAGGGGTTGCTTTTACTCATTTCAGGTTGGCTTGATTGGTATTTTAACAATTCAAAGCTGTAATACTGTGCCTGGAGTGGTAATTGGCTTTTGTCATTTTACAGCTCAGCAAGGACAGCATTGTGCTAGTCCTATGCTTAAAGACTTTGCTGTACAAATGGCAAAAGACTTTGTCCTTTTCTATCTCGGCGTGGATGGCACTGAGCTAATCCAATGCTTAAAGATTTTGGTAGAAAAACCGTCATTTGAGGTGAGCAGATCTAGAGTGTCGCTGATGTTGAGAGTGCTCCATACAGGAGCTGCTTTCAACCTAAACTTGAGAACTACCCAGAGTTCTCTGCTTCTTTTTTGCATAATGTATTCGTCACTCTATGCCTGAAAGGGTATTTCATTGACTTATACTGGGTGCTCCCTTGTGTCTGGACAAAGCTAAACCTCTCTGAAGAGCTCTAATTAGAGCGAAACACTGTGTCAGGGGTTGCTTTTACTCATTTCAGGTTGGCTTGATTGGTATTTTACCTATTCAAAGCTGTAATACTGTGCCTGGAGTGGTAATTGGTTTTTGTCATTTTACAGCTCGGCAAGGACAGCACTGTGCTAGTCCTATGCTTAAAGACTTTGCTGTACAAATGGCAAAAGACTTTGTCCTTTTCTATCTCGGCGTGGATGGCACTGAGCTAATCCAATGCTTAAAGATTTTGGTAGAAAAACCGACATTTGAGGTGAGCAGATCTAGAGTGTCGCTCATGTTGAGAGTGCTCCATACAGGAGCTGCTTTCCACCTAAACTTGAGAACTACCCAGAGTTCTCTGCTTCTTTTTTGCATAATTTATTCGTCAATCTATGCCTGAAAGGGTGTTTCTTTGACTTATACTGGGTGCTCCCTTGTGTCTGGACAAAGCTATACCTCTCTGAAGAGCTCTAATTAGAGCGAAACACTGTGTCAGGGGTTGCTTTTACTCATTTCAGGTTGGCTTGATTGGTATTTTACCAATTCAAAGCTGTAATACTCTGTCTGGAGTGGTAATTGGCTTTTGTCAATTTACAGCTCGGCAAGGACAGCACGGTGCTAGTCCTATGCTTAAAGACTTTGCTGAACAGATGGCAAAAGACTTTGTTCTTTTCTATCTCGGCGTGGTTGTCACTGTGCTAATCCTACGCTTAAAGATTTTGATAGAAAAACAGACATTTGAGGTGAGCAGATATAGAGTGTCGCTGGTGTTGAAAGTGCTCCATACAGGAGCTGCTTTCGACCTAAACTTGAGAACTACCCAGAGTTCTCTGCTTCTTTTTTGCATAATTTATTCGTCACTCTATGCCTGAAAGGGTATTTCATTGACTTATACTGGGTGCTTCCTTGTGTCTGGACAAAGCTATACCTCTCTGAAGAGCTCTAATTAGAGCGAAACACTGTGTCAGGGGTTGCTTTTACTCATTTCAGGTTGGCTTGATTGGTATTTTACCAATTCAAAGCTGTAATACTGTGTCTGGAGTGGTAATTGGCTTTTGTCAATTTACAGCTCGGCAAAGACAGCACTGTGCTAGTCCTATGCTTAAAGACTTTGCTGTACAAATGGCAAAAGACTTTGTCCTTTTCTATCTCGGCGTGGATGGCACTGAGCTAATCCAATGCTTAAAGATTTTGGTAGAAAAACCGACATTTGAGGTGAGCAGATCTAGAGTGTCGCTGATGATGAGAGTACTCCATACAGGGGCTGCTTTCGACCTAAACTTGAGAACTACCCAGAGTTCTCTGCTTCTTTTTTGCATAATTTATTTGTCACTATATGCCTGAAAGGGTATTTCATTGACTTATACTGGGTGCTCCGTTGTGTCTGAACAAAGCTATACCTCTCTGAAGAGCTCTATATTTAGAGCGAAACACTGTGTCAGGGGTTGCTTTTACTCATTTCAGGTTGGCTTGATTGGTATTTTACCTATTCAAAGCTGTAATACTGTGCCTGGAGTGGTAATTGGCTTTCGTCATTTTACAGCTCGGCAAGGACAGCACTGTGCTAGTCCTATGCTTAAAGACTTTGCTGTACAAATGGCAAAAGACTTTGTCCTTTTCTATCTCGGCGTGGTGGGCACTGTGCTAATCCTATGCTTACAGATTTTGATAGAAAAACAGACATTTGAGGTGAGCAGATCTAGAGTGTCGCTGGTGTTGAGAGTGCTCCATACAGGAGCTGCTTTCCACCTAAACTTGAGAACTACCCAGAGTTCTCTGCTTCTTTTTTGCATAATTTATTTGTCACTCTATGCCTGAAAGGGTATTTCATTGACTTATACTGGGTGCTCCATTGTGTCTGGACAAAGCTATACCTCTCTGAAGAGCTCTAAATAGAGCGAAACACAGTGTCAGGGGTTGCTTTTACTCATTTCAGGTTGGCTTGATTGGTATTTTACCAATTCAAAGCTGTAATACTCTGTCTGGAGTGGTAATTGGCTTTTGTCAATTTACAGCTCGGCAAGGACAGCACGGTGCTAGTCCTATGCTTAAAGACTTTGCTGAACAGATGGCAAAAGACTTTGTTCTTTTCTATCTCGGCGTGGTTGGCACTGTGCTAATCCTACGCTTAAAGATTTTGATAGAAAAACAGACATTTGAGGTGAGCAGATCTAGAGTGTCGCTGGTGTTGAAAGTGCTCCATACAGGAGCTGCTTTCCACCTAAACTTGAGAACTACCCAGAGTTCTCTGCTTCTTTTTTGCATAATTTATTCGTCACTCTATGCCTGAAAGGGTATTTCTTTGACTTATACTGGGTGCTCCCTTGTGTCTGGACAAAGCTATACCTCTCTGAAGAGCTCTAATTAGAGCGAAACACTGTGTCAGGGGTTGCTTTTACTCATTTCAGGTTAGCTTGATTGGTATTTTACCTATTCAAAGCTGTAATACTGTGCCTGGAGTGGTAATTGGTTTTTGTCATTTTACAGCTCGGCAAGGACAGCACTGTGCTAGTCCTATCCTTAAAGACTTTGCTGTACAAATGGCAAAAGACTTTGTCCTTTTCTAACTCGGCATGGTGGGCACTGTGCTAATCCTATGCTTACAGATTTTGATAGAAAAACAGACATTTGAGGTGAGCAGATCTAGAGTGTCGCTGGTGTTGAGAGTGCTCCATACAGGAGCTGCTCTCCACCTAAACTTGAGAACTACCCAGAGTTCTCTGCTTCTTTTTTGCATAATTTATTCGTCACTCTATGCCTGAAAGGGTATTTCATTGACTTATACTGGGTGCTCCCTTATGTCTGGACATAGCTATACCTCTCTGAAGAGCTCTAATTAGAGCGAAACACTGTGTCAGGGGTTGCTTTTACTCATTTCAGGTTGGCTTGATTGGTATTTTACCTATTCAAAGCTGTAATACTGTGTCTGGAGTGGTAATTGGCTTTTGTCAATTTACATCTCGGCAAGGACAGCACTGTGCTAGTCCTATGCTTAAAGACTTTGCTGAACAGATGGCAAAAGACTTTGTTCTTTTCTATCTCTGCGTGGTTGGCACTGTGCTAATTCTATGCTGAAAGATTTTGATAGAAAAACAGACATTTGAGGTGAGCAGATCTAGAGTGTCGCTGGTGTTGAAAGTGCTCCATACAGGAGCTGCTTTCCACCTAATCTTGAGAACTACCCAGAGTTCTCTGCTTCTTTTTTGCATAATTTATTCGTCAGTCTATGCCTGAAAGGGTATTTCTTTGACTTATACTGGGTGCTCCCTTGTGTCTGGACAAAGCTATACCTCTCGGAAGAGCTCTAATTAGAGCGAAACACTTTGTCAGGGGTTGCTTTTACTCATTGCAGGTTGGATTGATTGGTATTTTACCAATTCAAAGCTGTAATACTGAGCCTGGAGTGGTAATTGGCTTTTGTCATTTTACAGCTCGGCAAGGACAGCATTGTGCTAGTCCTATGCTTAAAGACTTTGCTGTACAAATGGCAAAAGACTTTGTCCTTTTGTATCTCGGCGTGGATGGCACTGAGCTAATCCAATGCTTAAAGATTTTGGTAGAAAAACCGACATTTGAGGTGAGCAGATCTAGAGTGTCGCTGATGATGAGAGTACTCCATACAGGGGCTGCTTTCGACCTAAACTTGAGAACTACCCAGAGTTCTCTGCTTCTTTTTTGCATAATTTATTTGTCACTCTATGCCTGAAAGGGTATTTCATTGACTTATACTGGGTGCTCCGTTGTGTCTGAACAAAGCTATACCTCTCTGAAGAGCTCTAATTAGAGCGAAACACTGTGTCAGGGGTTGCTTTTACTCATTTCAGGTTGGCTTGATTGGTATTTTACCTATTCAAAGCTGTAATACTGTGCCTGGAGTGGTAATTGGCTTTCGTCATTTTACAGCTCGGCAAGGACAGCACTGTGCTAGTCCTATGCTTAAAGACTTTGCTGTACAAATGGCAAAAGACTTTGTCCTTTTCTATCTCGGCGTGGATGGCACTGAGCTAATCCTATGCTTACAGATTTTGATAGAAAAACAGACATTTGAGGTGAGCAGATCTAGAGTGTCGCTGGTGTTGGGAGTGCTTCATACAGGAGCTGCTTTCCACCTAAACTTGAGAACTACCCAGAGTTCTCTGCTTCTTTTTTGCATAATTTATTCGTCACTCTATGCCTGAAAGGGTATTTCATTGACTTATACTGGGTGCTCCCTTGTGTCTGGACAAAGCTATACCTCTCTAAAGAGCTCTAATTAGAGCGAAACACTGTGTCAGGGGTTGCTTTTACTCATTTCAGGTTGGCTTGGTTGGTATTTTACCAATTCAAAGCTGTAATACTGTGTCTGGAGTGGTAATTGGCTTTTGTCAATTTACAGCTCGGCAAGGACAGCACTGTGCTAGTCCTATGCTTAAAGACTTTGCTGAACATATGGCAAAAGACTTTGCTCTTTTCTATCTCGGCGTGGTTGGCACTGTGCTAATCCTATGCTTAAAGATTTTGATAGAAAAACAGACATTTGAGGTGAGCAGATCTAGAGTGTCGCTGGTGTTGAAAGTGCTCCATACAGGAGCTGCTTTCCACCTAAACTTGAGAACTACCCAGAATTCTCTGCTTCTTTTTTGCATAATTTATTCGTCACTCTATGCCTAAAAGGGTATTTCTTTGACTTATACTGGGTGCTCCCTTGTGTCTGGACAAAGCTATACCTCTCGGAAGAGCTCTAATTACAGCGAAACACTTTGTCAGGGGTTGCTTTTACTCATTTCAGGTTGGATTGATTGGTATTTTACCAATTCAAAGCTGTAATACTGAGCCTGGAGTGGTAATTGGCTTTTGTCATTTTACAGCTCGGCAAGGACAGCATTGTGCTAGTCCTATGCTTAAAGACTTTGCTGTACAAATGGCAAAAGACTTTGTCCTTTTCTATCTCGGCGTGGATGGCACTGAGCTAATCCAATGCTTAAAGATTTTGGTAGAAAAACCGACATTTGAGGTGAGCAGATCTAGAGTGTCGCTGATGTTGAGAGTGCTCCATACAGGAGATGCTTTCGACCTAAACTTGAGAACTACCCAGAGTTCTCTGCTTCTTTTTTGCATAAGTTAATTGTCACTCTATGCCTGAAAGGGTATTTCATTGACTTATACTGGGTGCTCCGTTGTGTCTGAACAAAGCTATACCTCTCTGAAGAGCTCTAATTAGAGCGAAACACTGTGTCAGGGGTTGCTTTTACTCATTTCAGGTTGGCTTGATTGGTATTTTACCAATTCAAAGCTGTAATACTCTGTCTGGAGTGGTAATTGGCTTTTGTCAATTTACAGCTCGGCAAGGACAGCACGGTGCTAGTCCTATGCTTAAAGACTTTGCTGAACAGATGGAAAAAGACTTTGTTCTTTTCTATCTCGGCGTGGTTGGCACTGTGCTAATCCTACGCTTAAAGATTTTGATAGAAAAACAGACATTTGAGGTGAGCAGATATAGAGTGTCGCTGGTGTTGAAAGTGCTCCATACAGGAGCTGCTTTCCACCTGAACTTGAGAACTACCCAGAGTTCTCTGCTTCTTTTTTGCATAATTTATTCGTCACTCTATGCCTGAAAGGGTATTTCATTGACTTATACTGGGTGCTCCCTTGTGTCTGGACAAAGCTATACCTCTCTGAAGAAACCCTAATTAGAGCGAAACACTGTGTCAGGGGTTGCTTTTACTCATTTCAGGTTGGCTTGATTGGTATTTTACCAATTCAAAGCTGTAATACTGTGTCTGGAGTGGTAATTGGCTTTTGTCAATTTACAGCTCGGCAAAGACAGCACTGTGCTAGTCCTATGCTTAACGACTTTGCTGTACAAATGGCAAAAGACTTTGTCCTTTTCTATCTCGGCGAGGTTGGCACTGTGCTAATCCTATGCTTAAAGGTTTTGATAGAAAAACAGACATTTGAGGTGAGCAGATCTAGAGTGTCGCTGGTGTTGAAAGTGCTCCATACAGGAGCTGCTTTCCACCTAAACTTGAGAACTACCCAGAGTTCTCTGCTTCTTTTTTGCATAATTTATTCGTCACTCTATGCCTGAAAGGGTATTTCTTTGACTTATACTGGGTGCTCCCTTGTGTCTGGACAAAGCTATACCTCTCGGAAGAGCTCTAATTAGAGCGAAACACTTTGTCAGGGGTTGCTTTTACTCATTGCAGGTTGGATTGATTGGTATTTTACCAATTCAAAGCTGTAATACTGAGCCTGGAGTGGTAATTGGCTTTTGTCATTTTACAGCTCGGCAAGGACAGCATTGTGCTAGTCCTATGCTTAAAGACTTTGCTGTACAAATGGCAAAAGACTTTGTCCTTTTCTATCTCGGCGTGGATGGCACTGAGCTAATCCAATGCTTAAAGATTTTGGTAGAAAAACCGACATTTGAGGTGAGCAGATCTAGAGTGTCGCTGATGATGAGAGTACTCCATACAGGGGCTGCTTTCGACCTAAACTTGAGAACTACCCAGAGTTCTCTGCTTCTTTTTTGCATAATTTATTTGTCACTCTATGCCTGAAAGGGTATTTCATTGACTTATACTGGGTGCTCCGTTGTGTCTGAACAAAGCTATACCTCTCTGAAGAGCTCTAATTAGAGCGAAACACTGTGTCAGGGGTTGCTTTTACTCATTTCAGGTTGGCTTGATTGGTATTTTACCTATTCAAAGCTGTAATACTGTGCCTGGAGTGGTAATTGGCTTTCGTCATTTTACAGCTCGGCAAGGACAGCACTGTGCTAGTCCTATGCTTAAAGACTTTGCTGTACAAATGGCAAAAGACTTTGTCCTTTTCTATCTCGGCGTGGATGGCACTGAGCTAATCCAATGCTTAAAGATTTTGGTAGAAAAACCGACATTTGAGGTGAGCAGATCTAGAGTGTCGCTGATGTTGAGAGTGCTCCATACAGGAGCTGCTTTCAACCTAAACTTGAGAACTACCCAGAGTTCTCTGCTTCTTTTTTGCATAATGTATTCGTCACTCTATGCCTGAAAGGGTATTTCATTGACTTATACTGGGTGCTCCCTTGTGTCTGGACAAAGCTATACCTCTCTGAAGAGCTCTAATTAGAGCGAAACACTGTGTCAGGGGTTGCTTTTACTCATTTCAGGTTGGCTTGATTGGTATTTTACCTATTCAAAGCTGTAATACTGTGCCTGGAGTGGTAATTGGTTTTTGTCATTTTACAGCTCGGCAAGGACAGCACTGTGCTAGTCCTATGCTTAAAGACTTTGCTGTACAAATGGCAAAAGACTTTGTCCTTTTCTATCTCGGCGTGGTGGGCACTGTGCTAATCCTATGCTTACAGATTTTGATAGAAAAACAGACATTTGAGGTGAGCAGATCTAGAGTGTCGCTGGTGTTGGGAGTGCTCCATACAGGAGCTGCTTTCCACCTAAACTTGAGAACTACCCAGAGTTCTCTGCTTCTTTTTTGCATAATTTATTCGTCACTCTATGCCTGAAAGGGTATTTCATTGACTTATACTGGGTGCTCCATTGTGTCTGGACAAAGCTATACCTCTCTGAAGAGCTCTAATTAGAGCGAAACACTGTGTCAGGGGTTGCTTTTACTCATTTCAGGTTGGCTTGGTTGGTATTTTACCAATTCAAAGCTGTAATACTGTGTCTGGAGTGGTAATTGGCTTTTGTCAATTTACAGCTCGGCAAGGACAGCACTGTGCTAGTCTTATGCTTAAAGACTTTGCTGAACATATGGCAAAAAACTTTGCTCTTTTCTATCTCGGCGTGGTTGGCACTGTGCTAATCCTATGCTTAAAGATTTTGATAGAAAAACAGACATTTGAGGTGAGCAGATCTAGAGTGTCGCTGGTGTTGAAAGTGCTCCATACAGGAGCTGCTTTCCACCTAAACTTGAGAACTACCCAGAATTCTCTGCTTCTTTTTTGCATAATTTATTCGTCACTCTATGCCTGAAAGGGTATTTCTTTGACTTATACTGGGTGCTCCCTTGTGTCTGGACAAAGCTATACCTCTCGGAAGAGCTCTAATTAGAGCGAAACACTTTGTCAGGGGTTGCTTTTACTCATTTCAGGTTGGATCGATTGGTATTTTACCAATTCAAAGCTGTAATACTGAGCCTGGAGTGGTAATTGGCTTTTGTCATTTTACAGCTCGGCAAGGACAGCATTGTGCTAGTCCTATGCTTAAAGACTTTGCTGTACAAATGGCAAAAGACTTTGTCCTTTTCTATCTCGGCGTGGATGGCACTGAGCTAATCCAATGCTTAAAGATTTTGGTAGAAAAACCGACATTTGAGGTGAGCAGATCTAGAGTGTCGCTGATGTTGAGAGTGCTCCATACAGGAGATGCTTTCGACCTAAACTTGAGAACTACCCAGAGTTCTCTGTTTCTTTTTTGCATAAGTTAATTGTCACTCTATGCCTGAAAGGGTATTTCATTGACTTATACTGGGTGCTCCGTTGTGTCTGAACAAAGCTAAACCTCTCTGAAGAGCTCTAATTAGAGCAAAACACTGTGTCAGGGGTTGCTTTTACTCATTTCAGGTTGGCTTGATTGGTATTTTACCAATTCAAAGCTGTAATACTCTGTCTGGAGTGGTAATTGGCTTTTGTCAATTTACAGCTCGGCAAGGACAGCACGGTGCTAGTCCTATGCTTAAAGACTTTGCTGAACAGATGGCAAAAGACTTTGTTCTTTTCTATCTCGGCGTGGTTGGCACTGTGCTAATCCTACGCTTAAAGATTTTGATAGAAAAACAGACATTTGAGGTGAGCAGATCTAGAGTGTCGCTGGTGTTGAAAGTGCTCCATACAGGAGCTGCTTTCCACCTAAACTTGAGAACTACCCAGAGTTCTCTGCTTCTTTTTTGCATAATTTATTCGTCACTCTATGCCTGAAAGGCTTTTTCTTTGACTTATACTGGGAGCTCCCTTGTGTCTGGACAAAGCTATACCTCTCGGAAGAGCTCTAATTAGAGCGAAACACTTTGTCAGGGGTTGCTTTTACTCATTTCAGGTTGGATTGATTGGTATTTTACCAATTCAAAGCTGTAATACTGAGCCTGGAGTGGTAATTGGCTTTTGTCATTTTACAGCTCGGCAAGGCCAGCATTGTGCTAGTCCTATGCTTAAAGACTTTGCTGTACAAATGGCAAAAGACTTTGTCCTTTTCTATCTCAGCGTGGATGACACTGAGGTAATCCAATGCTTAAAGATTTTGGTAGAAAAACCGACATTTGAGGTGAGCAGATCTAGAGTGTCGCTGATGATGAGAGTACTCCATACAGGGGCTGCTTTCGACCTAAACTTGAGAACTACCCAGAGTTCTCTGCTTCTTTTTTGCATAATTTATTTGTCACTCTATGCCTGAAAGGGTATTTCATTGACTTATACTGGGTGCTCCGTTGTGTCTGAATAAAGCTATACCTCTCTGAAGGGCTCTAATTAGAGCGAAACACTGTGTCAGGGGTTGCTTTTACTCATTTCAGGTTGGCTTGATTGGTATTTTACCAATTCAAAGCTGTAATACTGTGTCTGGAGTGGTAATTGGCTTTTGTCAATTTACAGCTCGGCAAGGACAGCACTGTGCTAGTCCTATGCTTAAAGACTTTGCTGAACAGATGGCAAAAGACTTTGTTCTTTTCTATCTCGGCGTGGTTGGCACTGTGCTAATCCTATGCTTACAGATTTTGATAGAAAAACAGACATTTGAGGTGAGCAGATCTAGAGTGTCGCTGGTGTTGAGAGTGCTCCATACAGGAGCTGCTTTCCACCTAAACTTGAGAACTACCCAGAGTTCTCTGCTTCTTTTTTGCATAATTTATTCGTCACTCTATGCATGAAAGGGTATTTCTTTGACTTATACTGGGTGCTCCCTTGTGTCTGGACAAAGCTATACCTCTCTGAAGAGCTCTAATTAGAGAGAAACACTGTGTCAAGAGTTGCTTTTACTCATTTCAGGTTGGCTTGATTGGTAATTTACCTATTCAAAGCTGTAATACTGTGCCTGGAGTGGTAATTGGTTTTTGTCATTTTACAGCTCGGCAAGGACAGCACTGTGCTAGTCCTATGCTTAAAGACTTTGCTGTACAAATGGCAAAAGACTTTGTCCTTTTCTAACTCGGCGTGGTGGGCACTGTGCTAATCCTATGCTTACAGATTTTGATAGAAAAACAGACATTTGAGGTGAGCAGATCTAGAGTGTCGCTGGTGTTGAGAGTGCTCCATACAGGAGCTGCTTTCCACCTAAACTTGAGAACTACCCAGAGTTCTCTGCGTCTTTTTTGCATAATTTATTCGTCACTCTATGCCTGAAAGGGTATTTCATTGACTTATACTGGGTGCTCCCTTGTGTCTGGGCAAAGCTATACCTCTCTGAAGAGCTCTAATTAGAGCGAAACACTGTGTCAGGGGTTGCTTTTACTCATTTCAGGTAGGCTTGATTGGTATTTTTTCTATTCAAAGCCGTAATACTGTGTCTGGAGAGGTAATTGGCTTTTGTCATTTTACAGCTCGGCAAGGACAGCACTGTGCTAGTCCTATGCTTAAAGACTGTGCTGAACAGATGGCAAAAGACTTTGTTCTTTTCTATCTCGGCGTGGTTGGCACTGTGCTAATCCTATGCTTAAAGATTTTGATAGAAAAACAGACATTTGAGGTGAGCAGATCTAGAGTGTCGCTGGTGTTGAAAGTGCTCCATACAGGAGCTGCTTTCCACCTAAACTTGAGAACTACCCAGAGTTCTCTGCTTCTTTTTTGCATAATTTATTCGTCACTCTATGCCTGAAAGGGTATTTCTTTGACTTATACTGGGTGCTCCCTTGTGTCTGGACAAAGCTATACCTCTCGGAAGAGCTCTAATTAGAGCGAAACACTTTGTCAGGGGTTGCTTTTACTCATTTCAGGTTGGATTGATTGGTATTTTACCAATTCAAAGCTGTAATACTGAGCCTGGAGTGGTAATTGGCTTTTGTCATTTTACAGCTCGGCAAGGCCAGCATTGTGCTAGTCCTATGCTTAAAGACTTTGCTGTACAAATGGCAAAAGACTTTGTCCTTTTCTATCTCGGCGTGGATGGCACTGAGGTAATCCAATGCTTAAAGATTTTGGTAGAAAAACCGACATTTGAGGTGAGCAGATCTAGAGTGTCGCTGATGATGAGAGTACTCCATACAGGGGCTGCTTTCGACCTAAACTTGAGAACTACCCAGAGTTCTCTGCTTCTTTTTTGCATAATTTATTTGTCACTCTATTCCTGAAAGGGTATTTCATTGACTTATACTGGGTGCTCCGTTGTGTCTGAACAAAGCTATACCTCTCTGAAGGGCTCTAATTAGAGCGAAACACTGTGTCAGGGGTTGCTTTTACTCATTTCAGGTTGGCTTGATTGGTATTTTACCAATTCAAAGCTGTAATACTGTGTCTGGAGTGGTAATTGGCTTTTGTCAATTTACAGCTCGGCAAGGACAGCACTGTGCTAGTCCTATGCTTAAAGACTTTGCTGAACAGATGGCAAAAGACTTTGTTCTTTTCTATCTCGGCGTGGTTGGCACTGTGCTAATCCTATGCTTACAGATTTTGATAGAAAAACAGACATTTGAGGTGAGCAGATCTAGAGTGTCGCTGGTGTTGAGAGTGCTCCATACAGGAGCTGCTTTCCACCTAAACTTGAGAACTACCCAGAGTTCTCTGCTTCTTTTTTGCATAATTTATTCGTCACTCTATGCATGAAAGGGTATTTCTTTGACTTATACTGGGTGCTCCCTTGTGTCTGGACAAAGCTATACCTCTCTGAAGAGCTCTAATTAGAGAGAAACACTGTGTCAAGAGTTGCTTTTACTCATTTCAGGTTGGCTTGATTGGTAATTTACCTATTCAAAGCTGTAATACTGTGCCTGGAGTGGTAATTGGTTTTTGTCATTTTACAGCTCGGCAAGGACAGCACTGTGCTAGTCCTATGCTTAAAGACTTTGCTGTACAAATGGCAAAAGACTTTGTCCTTTTCTAACTCGGCGTGGTGGGCACTGTGCTAATCCTATGCTTACAGATTTTGATAGAAAAACAGACATTTGAGGTGAGCAGATCTAGAGTGTCGCTGGTGTTGAGAGTGCTCCATACAGGAGCTGCTTTCCACCTAAACTTGAGAACTACCCAGAGTTCTCTGCTTCTTTTTTGCATAATTTATTCGTCACTCTATGCCTGAAAGGGTATTTCATTGACTTATACTGGGTGCTCCCTTGTGTCTGGGCAAAGCTATACCTCTCTGAAGAGCTCTAATTAGAGCGAAACACTGTGTCAGGGGTTGCTTTTACTCATTTCAGGTTGGCTTGATTGGTATTTTTTCTATTCAAAGCCGTAATACTGTGTCTGGAGAGGTAATTGGCTTTTGTCATTTTACAGCTCGGCAAGGACAGCACTGTGCTAGTCCTATGCTTAAAGACTGTGCTGAACAGATGGCAAAAGACTTTGTTCTTTTCTATCTCGGCGTGGTTGGCACTGTGCTAATCCTATGCTTAAAGATTTTGATAGAAATACAGACATTTGAGGTGAGCAGATCTAGAGTGTCGCTGGTGTTGAAAGTGCTCCATACAGGAGCTGCTTTCCACCTAAACTTGAGAACTACCCAGAGTTCTCTGCTTCTTTTTTGCATAATTTATTCGTCACTCTATACATGAAAGGGAATTTCATTGACTTATACTGGGTGCGCCCTTGTGTCTGGACAAAGCTATACCTCTCTGAAGAGCTCTAATTATTGCGAAACACTGTGTCAGGGGTTGCTTTTACTCATTTCAGGTTGGCTTGATTGGTATTTTACCAATTCAAAGCTGTAATACTGTGTCTGGAGTGGTAATTGGCTTTTGTCAATTTACAGCTCGGCAAGGACAGCACTGTGCTAGTCCTATGCTTAAAGACTTTGCTGAACAGATGGCAAAAGACTTTGTTCTTTTCTATCTCGGCGTGGTTGGCACTGTGCTAATCCTATGCTTACAGATTTTGATAGAAAAACAGACATTTGAGGTGAGCAGATCTAGAGTGTCGCTGGTGTTGAGAGTGCTCCATACAGGAGCTGCTTTCCACCTAAACTTGAGAACTACCCAGAGTTCTCTGCTTCTTTTTTGCATAATTTATTCGTCACTCTATGCATGAAAGGGTATTTCTTTGACTTATACTGGGTGCTCCCTTGTGTCTGGACAAAGCTATACCTCTCTGAAGAGCTCTAATTAGAGCGAAACACTGTGTCAAGAGTTGCTTTTACTCATTTCAGGTTGGCTTGATTGGTAATTTACCTATTCAAAGCTGTAATACTGTGCCTGGAGTGGTAATTGGTTTTTGTCATTTTACAGCTCGGCAAGGACAGCACTGTGCTAGTCCTATGCTTAAAGACTTTGCTGTACAAATGGCAAAATACTTTGTCCTTTTCTAACTCGGCGTGGTGGGCACTGTTCTAATCCTATGCTTACAGATTTTGATAGAAAAACAGACATTTGAGGTGAGCAGATCTAGAGTGTCGCTGGTGTTGAGAGTGCTCCATACAGGAGCTGCTTTCCACCTAAACTTGAGAACTACCCAGAGTTCTCTGCTTCTTTTTTGCATAATTTATTCGTCACTCTATGCCTGAAAGGGTATTTCATTGACTTATACTGGGTGCTCCCTTGTGTCTGGGCAAAGCTATACCTCTCTGAAGAGCTCTAATTAGAGCGAAACACTGTGTCAGGGGTTGCTTTTACTCATTTCAGGTTGGCTTGATTGGTATTTTATCTATTCAAAGCCGTAATACTGTGTCTGGAGAGGTAATTGGCTTTTGTCAATTTACAGCTCGTCAAGGACAGCACTGTGCTAGTCCTATGCTTAAAGACTTTGCTGAACAGATGGCAAAAGACTTTGTTCTTTTCTATCTCGGCGTGGTTGGCACTGTGCTAATCCTATGCTTAAAGATTTTGATAGAAAAACAGACATTTGAGGTGAGCAGATCTAGAGTGTCGCTGGTGTTGAAAGTGCTCCATACAGGAGCTGCTTTCCACCTAAACTTGAGAACTACCCAGAGTTCTCTGCTTCTTTTTTGCATAATTTATTCGTCACTCTATACATGAAAGGGTATTTCATTGACTTATACTGGGTGCTCCCTTGTGTCTGGGCAAAGCCATATCTTTCTGAAGAGCTCTAATTAGAGCGAAACACTGTGTCAGGGGTTGCTTTTACTCATTTCAGGTTGGCTTGATTGGTATTTTATCTATTCAAAGCCGTAATACTATGTCTGGAGAGGTAATTGGCTTTTGTCAATTTACAGCTCGTCAAGGACAGCACTGTGCTAGTCCTATGCTTAAAGACTTTGCTGAACAGATGGCAAAAGACTTTGTTCTTTTCTATCTCGGCGTGGTTGGCACTGTGCTAATCCTATGCTTAAAGATTTTGATAGAAAAACAGACATTTGAGGTGAGCAGATCTAGAGTGTCGCTGGTGTTGAAAGTGCTCCATACAGGAGCTGCTTTCCACCTAAACTTGAGAACTACCCAGAGTTCTCTGCTTCTTTTTTGCATAATTTATTCATCACTCTATGCCTGAAAGGGTATTTCTTTGACTTATACTGGGTGCTCCCTTGTGTCTGGACAAAGCTATACCTCTCTGAAGAGCTCTAATTAGAGCGAAACACTGTGTCAGGGGTTGCTTTTACTCATTTCAGGTTGGCTTGATTGGTATTTTACCAATTCAAAGCTGTAATACTGAGCCTGGAGTGGTAATTGGCTTTTGTCATTTTACAGGTCGGCAAGGACAGCATTGTGCTAGTCCTATGCTTAAAGACTTTGCTGTAGAAATGGCAAAAGACTTTGTTCTTTTCTATCTCGGCGTGGTTGGTACTGTGCTAATCCTATCCTTAAAGATTTTGATAGAAAAACAGACATTTGAGGTGAGCAGATCTAGAGTGTCGCTGGTGTTGAGAGTGCTCCATACAGAAGCTGCTTTCCACTTAATCTTGAGAACTACCCAGAGTTCTCTGCTTCTTTTTTGCATAATTTATTCGTCACTCTATGCCTGAAAGGGTATTTCATTGACTTATACTGGGTGCTCCCTTGTGTCTGGACAAAGCTATACCTCTCTGAAGAGCTCTAATTAGAGCGAAACACTGTGTCAGGGGTTGTTTTTACTCATTTCAGGTTGGCTTGAATGGTATTTTACCAATTCAAAGCTGTAATACTGTGTCTGGAGTGGTAATTGGCTTTTGTCAATTTACAGCTCGGCAAAGACAGCACTGTGTTAGTCCTATGCTTAAAGACTTTGCTGTACAAATGGCAAAAGACTTTGTCCTTTTCTATCTCGGCGTGGTTGGCACTGTGCTAATCCTATGCTTAAAGGTTTTGATAGAAAAACAGACATTTGAGGTGAGCAGATCTAGAGTGTCGCTGGTGTTGAGAGTGCTCCATACAGGATCTGCTTTCCACCTAAACTTGAAAACTACCCAGAGTTCTCTGCTTCTTTTTTGCATCATTCATTCGTCACTCTATGCCTGAAAGGGTATTTCTTTTACTTATACTGGGTGCTCCCTTGTGTTTGGACAAAGCTATACCTCTCTGAAGAGCTCTAATTAGAGCGAAACACTTTGTCAGGGGTTGCTTTTACTCATTTCAGGTTGGCTTGATTGGTATTTTACCAATTCAAATCTGTAATACTGTGCCTGGAGTGATAATTGGCTTTTGTCATTTTTACAGCTCGGCAAGGACAGCATTGTGCTAGTCCTATGCCTAAAGACTTTGCTGTACAAATGGCAAAAGACTTTGTCCTTTTCTATCTCGGCGTGGATGGCACTGAGCTAATCCAATGCTTAAAGATTTTGGTAGAAAAACCGACATTTGAGGTGAGCAGATCTAGAGTGTCGCTGATGTTGAGAGTGCTACACACAGGAGCTGCTTTCGACCTAAACTTGAGAACTACCCAGAGTTCTCTGCTTCTTTTTTGCATAATTTATTCGTCACTCTATGCCTGAAAGGGTATTTTATTGACTTATACTGGGTGCTCCCTTGTGTCTGGACAAAGCTATACCTCTCTGAAGAGCTCTAATTAGAGCGAAACACTGTGTCAGGGGTTGCTTTTACTCATTTCAGGTTGGCTGGATTGGAATTTTACCTATTCAAAGCTGTAATACTGTGCCTGGAGTGGCAATTGGCTTTTGTCATTTTACAGCTCGGCAAGGACAGCACTGTGCTAGTCCTATGCTTAAAGACTTTGCTGTACAAATGGCAAAAGACTTTGACCTTTTCTATTTCGGTGTGGTGGGCACTGTGCTAATCCTATGCTTACAGATTTTGATAGAAAAACAGACATTTGAGGTGAGCAGATCTAGAGTGTCGCTGGTGTTGAGAGTGCTCCACACAGGAGCTGCTTTCCACCTAAACTTGAGAACTACCCAGAGTTCTCTGCTTCTTTTTTGCATAATTTATTCGTCACTCTATGCCTGAAAGGGTATTTCATTGACTTATACTGGGTGCTCCCTTGTGTCTGGACAAAGCTATACCTCTCTGAAGAGCTCTAATTAGAGCGAAACACTGTGTCAGGGGTTGCTTTTACTCATTTCAGGTTGGCTTGATTGGTATTTTACCTATTCAAAGCTGTAATACTGTGCCTGGAGTGGTAATTGGTTTTTGTCATTTTACAGCTCGGCAAGGACAGCACTGTGCTAGTCCTATGCTTAAAGACTTTGCTGTACAAATGGCAAAAGACTTTGTCCTTTTCTATCTCGGCGTGGTGGGCACTGTGCTAATCCTATGCTTACAGATTTTGATAGAAAAACAGACATTTAAGGTGAGCAGATCTAGAGTGTCGCTGGTGTTGGGAGTGCTCCATACAGGAGCTGCTTTCCACCTAAACTTGAGAACTACCCAGAGTTCTCTGCTTCTTTTTTGCATAATTTATTTGTCACTCTATGCCTGAAAGGGTATTTCATTGACTTATACTGGGTGCTCCCTTGTGTCTGGACAAAGCTATACCTCTCTGAAGAGCTCTAATTAGAGCGAAACACTGTGTCAGGGGTTGCTTTTACTCATTTCAGGTTGGCTTGATTGGTATTTTACCAATTCAAAGCTGTAATACTCTGTCTGGAGTGGTAATTGGCTTTTGTCAATTTACAGCTCGGCAAGGACAGCACGGTGCTAGTCCTATGCTTAAAGACTTTGCTGAACAGATGGCAAAAGACTTTGTTCTTTTCTATCTCGGCGTGGTTGGCACTGTGCTAATCCTACGCTTAAAGATTTTGATAGAAAAACAGACATTTGAGGTGAGCAGATATAGAGTGTCGCTGGTGTTGAAAGTGCTCCATACAGGAGCTGCTTTCCACCTAAACTTGAGAACTACCCGGAGTTCTCTGCTTCTTTTTTGCATAATGTATTCGTCACTCTATGCCTGAAAGGGTATTTCTTTGACTTATACTGGGTGCTCCCTTGTGTCTGGGCAAAGCTATACCTCTCTGAAGAGCTCTAATTAGAGCGAAACACTGTGTCAGGGGTTGCTTTTACTCATTTCAGGTTGGCTTGATTGGTATTTTATCTATTCAAAGCCGTAATACTGTGTCTGGAGAGGTAATTGGCTTTTGTCAATTTACAGCTCGTCAAGGACAGCACTGTGCTAGTCCTATGCTTAAAGACTTTGCTGAACAGATGGCAAAAGACTTTGTTCTTTTCTATCTCGGCGTGGTTGGCACTGTGCTAATCCTATGCTTAAAGATTTTGATAGAAAAACAGACATTTGAGGTGAGCAGATCTAGAGTGTCGCTGGTGTTGAAAGTGCTCCATACAGGAGCTGCTTTCCACCTAAACTTGAGAACTACCCAGAGTTCTCTGCTTCTTTTTTGCATAATTTATACGTCACTCTATGCCTGAAAGGGTATTTCTTTGACTTATACTGGGTGCTCTCTTGTGTCTGGACAAAGCTATACCTCTCTGAAGAGCTCTAATTAGAGCGAAACACTGTGTCAGGGGTTGCTTTTACTCATTTCAGGTTGGCTTGATTGGTATTTTACCAATTCAAAGCTGTAATACTGAGCCTGGAGTGGTAATTGGCTTTTGTCATTTTACAGCTCGGCAAGGACAGCATTGTGCTAGTCCTATGCTTAAAGACTTTGCTGTACAAATGGCAAAAGACTTTGTTCTTTTCTATCTCGGCGTGGTTGGTACTGTGCTAATCCTATCCTTAAAGATTTTGATAGAAAAACAGACATTTGAGGTGAGCAGATCTAGAGTGTCGCTGGTGTTGAAAGTGCTCCATACAGGAGCTGCTTTCCACCTAAACTTGAGAACTACCCAGAGTTCTCTGCTTCTTTTTTGCATAATTTATTCGTCACTCTATGCCTGAAGGGGTATTTCATTGACTTATACTGGGTGCTCCCTTGTTTCTGGACAAAGCTATACCTCTCTGAAGAACTCTAATTAGAGCGAAACACTGTGTCAGGGGTTGATTTTACTCATTTCAGGTTGGCTTGATTGGTATTTTACCCATTCAAAGCTGTAATACTGTGCCTGGAGTGGTAATTGGCTTTTGTCATTTTACAGATCGGCAAGGACAGCACTGTGCTAATCCTATGCTTAAAGACTTTTCTGTACAAATGACAAAAGACTTTGTCCTTTTCTATCTCGGCGTGGTTGGCACTGTGCTAATACTATGCTTAAATATTTTGATAGAAAAACAGACATTTGAGGTGAGCAGATCTAGAGTGTCGCTGGTGTTGAGAGTGCTCCATACAGAAGCTGCTTTCCACTTAATCTTGAGAACTACCCAGAGTTCTCTGCTTCTTTTTTGCATAATTTATTCGTCACTCTATGCCTGAAAGGGTATTTCATTGACTTATACTGGGTGCTCCCTTGTGTCTGGACAAAGCTATACCTCTCTGAAGAGCTCTAATTAGAGCGAAACACTGTGTCAGGGGTTGTTTTTACTCATTTCAGGTTGGCTTGAATGGTATTTTACCAATTCAAAGATGTAATACTGTGTCTGGAGTGGTAATTGGCTTTTGTCAATTTACAGCTCGGCAAAGACAGCACTGTGTTAGTCCTATGCTTAAAGACTTTGCTGTACAAATGGCAAAACACTTTGGGGCAGATTTATGAGCCCCTTGCGCCACTTTTGCGTCACTTTTCCCATGTTAAAAGTGACGCAAAAGTGGCGCAAGGGGCTCATAAATCTGCCCCTCTGTCCTTTTCTATCTCGGCGTGGTTGGCACTGTGCTAATCCTATGCTTAAAGGTTTTGATAGAAAAACAGACATTTGAGGTGAGCAGATCTAGAGTGTCGCTGGTGTTGAGAGTGCTCCATACAGGATCTGATTTCCACCTAAACTTGAAAACTACCCAGAGTTCTCTGCTTCTTTTTTGCATAATTCATTCGTCACTCTATGCCTGAAAGGGTATTTCTTTTACTTATACTGGGTGCTCCCTTGTGTTTGGACAAAGCTATACCTCTCTGAAGAGCTCTAATTAGAGCGAAACACTTTGTCAGGGGTTGCTTTTACTCATTTCAGGTTGGCTTGATTGGTATTTTACCAATTCAAAGCTGTAATACTGTGCCTGGAGTGATAATTGGCTTTTGTCATTTTTACAGCTCGGCAAGGACAGCATTGTGCTAGTCCTATGCCTAAAGACTTTGCTGTACAAATGGCAAAAGACTTTGTCCTTTTCTATCTCGGCGTGGATGGCACTGAGCTAATCCAATGCTTAAAGATTTTGGTAGAAAAACCGACATTTGAGGTGAGCAGATCTAGAGTGTCGCTGATGTTGAGAGTGCTACATACAGGAGCTGCTTTCGACCTAAACTTGAGAACTACCCAGAGTTCTCTGCTTCTTTTTTGCATAATTTATTCGTCACTCTATGCCTGAAAGGGTATTTCATTGACTTATACTGGGTGCTCCCTTGTGTCTGGACAAAGCTATACCTCTCTGAAGAGCTCTAATTAGAGTGAAACACTGTGTCAGGGGTTGCTTTTACTCATTTCAGGTTGGCTTGATTGGTATTTTACCTATTCAAAGCTGTAATACTGTGCCTGGAGTGGTAATTGGCTTTTGTCATTTTACAGCTCGGCAAGGACAGCACTGTGCTAGTCCTATGCTTAAAGACTGTGCTGAACAGATGGCAAAAGACTTTGTTCTTTTCTATCTCGGCGTGGTTGGCACTGTGCTAATCCTATGCTTAAAGATTTTGATAGAAAAACAGACATTTGAGGTGAGCAGATCTAGAGTGTCGCTGGTGTTGAAAGTGCTCCATACAGGAGCTGCTTTCCACCTAAACTTGAGAACTACCCAGAGTTCTCTGCTTCTTTTTTGCATAATTTATTCGTCACTCTATGCCTGAAAGGGTATTTCTTTGACTTATACTGGGTGCTCCCTTGTGTCTGGACAAAGCTATACCTCTCGGAAGAGCTCTAATTAGAGCGAAACACTTTGTCAGGGGTTGCTTTTACTCATTTCAGGTTGGATTGATTGGTATTTTACCAATTCAAAGCTGTAATACTGAGCCTGGAGTGGTAATTGGCTTTTGTCATTTTACAGCTCGGCAAGGCCAGCATTGTGCTAGTCCTATGCTTAAAGACTTTGCTGTACAAATGGCAAAAGACTTTGTCCTTTTCTATCTCGGCGTGGATGGCACTGAGGTAATCCAATGCTTAAAGATTTTGGTAGAAAAACCGACATTTGAGGTGAGCAGATCTAGAGTGTCGCTGATGATGAGAGTACTCCATACAGGGGCTGCTTTCGACCTAAACTTGAGAACTACCCAGAGTTCTCTGCTTCTTTTTTGCATAATTTATTTGTCACTCTATGCCTGAAAGGGTATTTCATTGACTTATACTGGGTGCTCCGTTGTGTCTGAACAAAGCTATACCTCTCTGAAGGGCTCTAATTAGAGCGAAACACTGTGTCAGGGGTTGCTTTTACTCATTTCAGGTTGGCTTGATTGGTATTTTACCAATTCAAAGCTGTAATACTGTGTCTGGAGTGGTAATTGGCTTTTGTCAATTTACAGCTCGGCAAGGACAGCACTGTGCTAGTCCTATGCTTAAAGACTTTGCTGAACAGATGGCAAAAGACTTTGTTCTTTTCTATCTCGGCGTGGTTGGCACTGTGCTAATCCTATGCTTACAGATTTTGATAGAAAAACAGACATTTGAGGTGAGCAGATCTAGAGTGTCGCTGGTGTTGAGAGTGCTCCATACAGGAGCTGCTTTCCACCTAAACTTGAGAACTACCCAGAGTTCTCTGCTTCTTTTTTGCATAATTTATTCGTCACTCTATGCATGAAAGGGTATTTCTTTGACTTATACTGGGTGCTCCCTTGTGTCTGGACAAAGCTATACCTCTCTGAAGAGCTCTAATTAGAGAGAAACAGTGTGTCAAGAGTTGCTTTTACTCATTTCAGGTTGGCTTGATTGGTAATTTACCTATTCAAAGCTGTAATACTGTGCCTGGAGTGGTAATTGGTTTTTGTCATTTTACAGCTCGGCAAGGACAGCACTGTGCTAGTCCTATGCTTAAAGACTTTGCTGTACAAATGGCAAAAGACTTTGTCCTTTTCTAACTCGGCGTGGTGGGCACTGTGCTAATCCTATGCTTACAGATTTTGATAGAAAAACAGACATTTGAGGTGAGCAGATCTAGAGTGTCGCTGGTGTTGAGAGTGCTCCATACAGGAGCTGCTTTCCACCTAAACTTGAGAACTACCCAGAGTTCTCTGCTTCTTTTTTGCATAATTCATTCGTCACTCTATGCCTGAAAGGGTATTTCATTGACTTATACTGGGTGCTCCCTTGTGTCTGGGCAAAGCTATACCTCTCTGAAGAGCTCTAATTAGAGCGAAACACTGTGTCAGGGGTTGCTTTTACTCATTTCAGGTTGGCTTGATTGGTATTTTTTCTATTCAAAGCCGTAATACTGTGTCTGGAGAGGTAATTGGCTTTTGTCATTTTACAGCTCGGCAAGGACAGCACTGTGCTAGTCCTATGCTTAAAGACTGTGCTGAACAGATGGCAAAAGACTTTGTTCTTTTCTATCTCGGCGTGGTTGGCACTGTGCTAATCCTATGCTTAAAGATTTTGATAGAAAAACAGACATTTGAGGTGAGCAGATCTAGAGTGTCGCTGGTGTTGAAAGTGCTCCATACAGGAGCTGCTTTCCACCTAAACTTGAGAACTACCCAGAGTTCTCTGCTTCTTTTTTGCATAATTTATTCGTCACTCTATACATGAAAGGGAATTTCATTGACTTATACTGGGTGCGCCCTTGTGTCTGGACAAAGCTATACCTCTCTGAAGAGCTCTAATTATTGCGAAACACTGTGTCAGGGGTTGCTTTTACTCATTTCAGGTTGGCTTGATTGGTAATTTACCTATTCAAAGCTGTAATACTGTGTCTGGAGTGGTAATTGGCTTTTGTCATTTTACAGCTCGGCAAGGACAGCACTGTGCTAGTCCTATGCTTAAAGACTTTGCTGTACAAATGGCAAAAGACTTTGTCCTTTTCTAACTCGGCGTGGTGGGCACTGTGCTAATCCTATGCTTACAGATTTTGATAGAAAAACAGACATTTGAGGTGAGCAGATCTAGAGTGTCGCTGGTGTTGAGAGTGCTCCATACAGGAGCTGCTTTCCACCTAAACTTGAGAACTACCCAGAGTTCTCTGCTTCTTTTTTGCATAATTTATTCGTCACTCTATGCCTGAAAGGGTATTTCATTGACTTATACTGGGTGCTCCCTTGTGTCTGGGCAAAGCTATACCTCTCTGAAGAGCTCTAATTAGAGCGAAACACTGTGTCAGGGGTTGCTTTTACTCATTTCAGGTTGGCTTGATTGGTATTTTTTCTATTCAAAGCCGTAATACTGTGTCTGGAGAGGTAATTGGCTTTTGTCATTTTACAGCTCGGCAAGGACAGCACTGTGCTAGTCCTATGCTTAAAGACTGTGCTGAACAGATGGCAAAAGACTTTGTTCTTTTCTATCTCGGCGTGGTTGGCACTGTGCTAATCCTATGCTTAAAGATTTTGATAGAAAAACAGACATTTGAGGTGAGCAGATCTAGAGTGTCGCTGGTGTTGAAAGTGCTCCATACAGGAGCTGCTTTCCACCTAAACTTGAGAACTACCCAGAGTTCTCTGCTTCTTTTTTGCATAATTTATTCGTCACTCTATACATGAAAGGGAATTTCATTGACTTATACTGGGTGCGCCCTTGTGTCTGGACAAAGCTATACCTCTCTGAAGAGCTCTAATTATTGCGAAACACTGTGTCAGGGGTTGCTTTTACTCATTTCAGGTTGGCTTGATTGGTATTTTACCAATTCAAAGCTGTAATACATTGTCTGGAGTGGTAATTGGCTTTTGTCAATTTACAGCTCGGCAAGGACAGCACTGTGCTAGTCCTATGCTTAAAGACTTTGCTGAACAGATGGCAAAAGACTTTGTTCTTTTCTATCTCGGCGTGGTTGGCACTGTGCTAATCCTATGCTTACAGATTTTGATAGAAAAACAGACATTTGAGGTGAGCAGATCTAGAGTGTCGCTGGTGTTGAGAGTGCTCCATACAGGAGCTGCTTTCCACCTAAACTTGAGAACTACCCAGAGTTCTCTGCTTCTTTTTTGCATAATTTATTCGTCACTCTATGCCTGAAAGGGTATTTCTTTGACTTATACTGGGTGCTCCCTTGTGTCTGGACAAAGCTATACCTCTCTGAAGAGCTCTAATTAGAGCGAAACACTGTGTCAGGGGTTGCTTTTACTCATTTCAGGTTGGCTTGATTGGTATTTTACCAATTCAAAGCTGTAATACTTAGCCTGGAGTGGTAATTGGCTTTTGTCATTTTACAGCTCGGCAAGGACAGCATTGTGCTAGTCCTATGCTTAAAGACTTTGCTGTAGAAATGGCAAAAGACTTTGTTCTTTTCTATCTCGGCGTGGTTGGTACTGTGCTAATCCTATCCTTAAAGATTTTGATAGAAAAACAGACATTTGAGGTGAGCAGATCTAGAGTGTCGCTGGTGTTGAGAGTGCTCCATACAGAAGCTGCTTTCCACTTAATCTTGAGAACTACCCAGAGTTCTCTGCTTCTTTTTTGCATAATTTATTCGTCACTCTATGCCTGAAAGGGTATTTCATTGACTTATACTGGGTGCTCCCTTGTGTCTGGACAAAGCTATACCTCTCTGAAGAGCTCTAATTAGAGCGAAACACTGTGTCAGGGGTTGTTTTTACTCATTTCAGGTTGGCTTGAATGGTATTTTAACAATTCAAAGCTGTAATACTGTGTCTGGAGTGGTAATTGGCTTTTGTCAATTTACAGCTCGGCAAAGACAGCACTGTGTTAGTCCTATGCTTAAAGACTTTGCTGTACAAATGGCAAAAGACTTTGTCCTTTTCTATCTCGGCGTGGTTGGCACTGTGCTAATCCTATGCTTAAAGGTTTTGATAGAAAAACAGACATTTGAGGTGAGCAGATCTAGAGTGTCGCTGGTGTTGAGAGTGCTCCATACAGGATCTGCTTTCCACCTAAACTTGAAAACTACCCAGAGTTCTCTGCTTCTTTTTTGCATCATTCATTCGTCACTCTATGCCTGAAAGGGTATTTCTTTTACTTATACTGGGTGCTCCCTTGTGTTTGGACAAAGCTATACCTCTCTGAAGAGCTCTAATTAGAGCGAAACACTTTGTCAGGGGTTGCTTTTACTCATTTCAGGTTGGCTTGATTGGTATTTTACCAATTCAAATCTGTAATACTGTGCCTGGAGTGATAATTGGCTTTTGTCATTTTTACAGCTCGGCAAGGACAGCATTGTGCTAGTCCTATGCCTAAAGACTTTGCTGTACAAATGGCAAAAGACTTTGTCCTTTTCTATCTCGGCGTGGATGGCACTGAGCTAATCCAATGCTTAAAGATTTTGGTAGAAAAACCGACATTTGAGGTGAGCAGATCTAGAGTGTCGCTGATGTTGAGAGTGCTACACACAGGAGCTGCTTTCGACCTAAACTTGAGAACTACCCAGAGTTCTCTGCTTCTTTTTTGCATAATTTATTCGTCACTCTATGCCTGAAAGGGTATTTTATTGACTTATACTGGGTGCTCCCTTGTGTCTGGACAAAGCTATACCTCTCTGAAGAGCTCTAATTAGAGCGAAACACTGTGTCAGGGGTTGCTTTTACTCATTTCAGGTTGGCTTGATTGGAATTTTACCTATTCAAAGCTGTAATACTGTGCCTGGAGTGGTAATTGGCTTTTGTCATTTTACAGCTCGGCAAGGACAGCACTGTGCTAGTCCTATGCTTAAAGACTTTGCTGTACAAATGGCAAAAGACTTTGACCTTTTCTATTTCGGTGTGGTGGGCACTGTGCTAATCCTATGCTTACAGATTTTGATAGAAAAACAGACATTTGAGGAGAGCAGATCTAGAGTGTCGCTGGTGTTGAGAGTGCTCCACACAGGAGCTGCTTTCCACCTAAACTTGAGAACTACCCAGAGTTCTCTGCTTCTTTTTTGCATAATTTATTCGTCACTCTATGCCTGAAAGGGTATTTCATTGACTTATACTGGGTGCTCCCTTGTGTCTGGACAAAGCTATACCTCTCTGAAGAGCTCTAATTAGAGCGAAACACTGTGTCAGGGGTTGCTTTTACTCATTTCAGGTTGGCTTGATTGGTATTTTACCTATTCAAAGCTGTAATACTGTGCCTGGAGTGGTAATTGGTTTTTGTCATTTTACAGCTCGGCAAGGACAGCACTGTGCTAGTCCTATGCTTAAAGACTTTGCTGTACAAATGGCAAAAGACTTTGTCCTTTTCTATCTCGGCGTGGTGGGCACTGTGCTAATCCTATGCTTACAGATTTTGATAGAAAAACAGACATTTGAGGTGAGCAGATCTAGAGTGTCGCTGGTGTTGAAAGTGCTCCATACAGGAGCTGCTTTCCACCTAAACTTGAGAACTACCCGGAGTTCTCTGCTTCTTTTTTGCATAATGTATTCGTCACTCTATGCCTGAAAGGGTATTTCTTTGACTTATACTGGGTGCTCCCTTGTGTCTGGGCAAAGCTATACCTCTCTGAAGAGCTCTAATTAGAGCGAAACACTGTGTCAGGGGTTGCTTTTACTCATTTCAGGTTGGCTTGATTGGTATTTTATCTATTCAAAGCCGTAATACTGTGTCTGGAGAGGTAATTGGCTTTTGTCAATTTACAGCTCGTCAAGGACAGCACTGTGCTAGTCCTATGCTTAAAGACTTTGCTGAACAGATGGCAAAAGACTTTGTTCTTTTCTATCTCGGCGTGGTTGGCACTGTGCTAATCCTATGCTTAAAGATTTTGATAGAAAAACAGACATTTGAGGTGAGCAGATCTAGAGTGTCGCTGGTGTTGAAAGTGCTCCATACAGGAGCTGCTTTCCACCTAAACTTGAGAACTACCCAGAGTTCTCTGCTTCTTTTTTGCATAATTTATACGTCACTCTTTGCCTGAAAGGGTATTTCTTTGACTTATACTGGGTGCTCCCTTGTGTCTGGACAAAGCTATACCTCTCTGAAGAGCTCTAATTAGAGCGAAACACTGTGTCAGGGGTTGCTTTTACTCATTTCAGGTTGGCTTGATTGGTATTTTACCAATTCAAAGCTGTAATACTGAGCCTGGAGTGGTAATTGGCTTTTGTCATTTTACAGCTCGGCAAGGACAGCATTGTGCTAGTCCTATGCTTAAAGACTTTGCTGTACAAATGGCAAAAGACTTTGTTCTTTTCTATCTCGGCGTGGTTGGTACTGTGCTAATCCTATCCTTAAAGATTTTGATAGAAAAACAGACATTTGAGGTGAGCAGATCTAGAGTGTCGCTGGTGTTGAAAGTGCTCCATACAGGAGCTGCTTTCCACCTAAACTTGAGAACTACCCAGAGTTCTCTGCTTCTTTTTTGCATAATTTATTTGTCACTCTATGCCTGAAGGGGTATTTCATTGACTTATACTGGGTGCTCCCTTGTTTCTGGACAAAGCTATACCTCTCTGAAGAACTCTAATTAGAGCGAAACACTGTGTCAGGGGTTGATTTTACTCATTTCAGGTTGGCTTGATTGGTATTTTACCCATTCAAAGCTGTAATACTGTGCCTGGAGTGGTAATTGGCTTTTGTCATTTTACAGATCGGCAAGGACAGCACTGTGCTAATCCTATGCTTAAAGACTTTTCTGTACAAATGGCAAAAGACTTTGTCCTTTTCTATCTCGGCGTGGTTGGCACTGTGCTAATACTATGCTTAAATATTTTGATAGAAAAACAGACATTTGAGGTGAGCAGATCTAGAGTGTCGCTGGTGTTGAGAGTGCTCCATACAGAAGCTGCTTTCCACTTAATCTTGAGAACTACCCAGAGTTCTCTGCTTCTTTTTTGCATAATTTATTCGTCACTCTATGCCTGAAAGGGTATTTCATTGACTTATACTGGGTGCTCCCTTGTGTCTGGACAAAGCTATACCTCTCTGAAGAGCTCTAATTAGAGCGAAACACTGTGTCAGGGGTTGTTTTTACTCATTTCAGGTTGGCTTGAATGGTATTTTACCAATTCAAAGCTGTAATACTGTGTCTGGAGTGGTAATTGGCTTTTGTCAATTTACAGCTCGGCAAAGACAGCACTGTGTTAGTCCTATGCTTAAAGACTTTGCTGTACAAATGGCAAAACACTTTGGGGCAGATTTATGAGCCCCTTGCGCCACTTTTGCGTCACTTTTCCCATGTTAAAAGTGACGCAAAAGTGGCGCAAGGGGCTCATAAATCTGCCCCTCTGTCCTTTTCTATCTCGGCGTGGTTGGCACTGTGCTAATCCTTTGCTTAAAGGTTTTGATAGAAAAACAGACATTTGAGGTGAGCAGATCTAGAGTGTCGCTGGTGTTGAGAGTGCTCCATACAGGATCTGCTTTCCACCTAAACTTGAAAACTACCCAGAGTTCTCTGCTTCTTTTTTGCATAATTCATTCGTCACTCTATGCCTGAAAGGGTATTTCTTTTACTTATACTGGGTGCTCCCTTGTGTTTGGACAAAGCTATACCTCTCTGAAGAGCTCTAATTAGAGCGAAACACTTTGTCAGGGGTTGCTTTTACTCATTTCAGGTTGGCTTGATTGGTATTTTACCAATTCAAAGCTGTAATACTGTGCCTGGAGTGATAATTGGCTTTTGTCATTTTTACAGCTCGGCAAGGACAGCATTGTGCTAGTCCTATGCCTAAAGACTTTGCTGTACAAATGGCAAAAGACTTTGTCCTTTTCTATCTCGGCGTGGATGGCACTGAGCTAATCCAATGCTTAAAGATTTTGGTAGAAAAACCGACATTTGAGGTGAGCAGATCTAGAGTGTCGCTGATGTTGAGAGTGCTACATACAGGAGCTGCTTTCGACCTAAACTTGAGAACTACCCAGAGTTCTCTGCTTCTTTTTTGCATAATTTATTCGTCACTCTATGCCTGAAAGGGTATTTCATTGACTTATACTGGGTGCTCCCTTGTGTCTGGACAAAGCTATACCTCTCTGAAGAGCTCTAATTAGAGTGAAACACTGTGTCAGGGGTTGCTTTTACTCATTTCAGGTTGGCTTGATTTTTATTTTACCTATTCAAAGCTGTAATACTGTGCCTGGAGTGGTAATTGGCTTTTGTCATTTTACAGCTCGGCAAGGACAGCACTGTGCTAGTCCTATGCTTAAAGACTTTGCTGTACAAATGGCAAAAGACTTTGACCTTTTCTATTTCGGTGTGGTGGGCACTGTGCTAATCCTATGCTTACAGATTTTGATAGAAAAACAGACATTTGAGGTGAGCAGATCTAGAGTGTCGCTGGTGTTGAGAGTGCTCCATACAGGAGCTGCTTTCCACCTAAACTTGAGAACTACCCAGAGTTCTCTGCTTCTTTTTTGCATAATTCATTCGTCACTCTATGCCTGAAAGGGTATTTCTTTGACTTATACTGGGTGCTCCCTTGTGTTTGGACAAAGCTATACCTCTCTGAAGAGCTCTAATTAGAGCAAAACACTTTGTCAGGGGTTGCTTTTACTCATTTCAGGTTGGCTTGATTGGTATTTTACCAATTCAAAGCTGTAATACTGTGACTGGAGTGAGAATTGGCTTTTGTCATTTTTACAGCTCGGCAAGGACATCATTGTGCTAGTCCAATGCCTAAAGACTTTGCTGTACAAATGGCAAAAGACTTTGTCCTTTTCTATCTCGGCGTGGATGGCACTGAGCTAATCCAATGCTTAAAGATTTTGGTAGAAAAACCGACATTTGAGGTGAGCAGATCTAGAGTGTCGCTGATGTTGAGAGTGCTACACACAGGAGCTGCTTTCGACCTAAACTTGAGAACTACCCAGAGTTCTCTGCTTCTTTTTTGCATAATTTATTCGTCACTCTATGCCTGAAAGGGTATTTTATTGACTTATACTGGGTGCTCCCTTGTGTCTGGACAAAGCTATACCTCTCTGAAGAGCTCTAATTAGAGCGAAACACTGTGTCAGGGGTTGCTTTTACTCATTTCAGGTTGGCTTGATTGGAATTTTACCTATTCAAAGCTGTAATACTGTGCCTGGAGTGGTAATTGGCTTTTGTCATTTTACAGCTCGGCAAGGACAGCACTGTGCTAGTCCTATGCTTAAAGACTTTGCTGTACAAATGGCAAAAGACTTTGTCCTTTTCTATCTCGGCGTGGATGGCACTGAGCTAATCCAATGCTGAAAGATTTTGGTAGAAAAACCGACATTTGAGGTGAGCAGATCTAGAGTGTCGCTGATGTTGAGAGTGCTCCATACAGGAGATGCTTTCGACCTAAACTTGAGAACTACCCAGAGTTCTCTGCTTCTTTTTTGCATAATTTATTTGTCACTCTATGCCTGAAAGGGTATTTCATTGACTTATACTGGGTGCTCCGTTGTGTCTGGACAAAGCTATACCTCTCTGAAGAGCTCTAATTAGAGCGAAACACTGTGTCAGGGGTTGCTTTTACTCATTTCAGGTTGGCTTGATTGGTATTTTACCTATTCAAAGCTGTAATACTGTGCCTGGAGTGGTAATTGGTTTTTGTCATTTTACAGCTCGGCAAGGACAGCACTGTGCTAGTCCTATGCTTAAAGACTTTGCTGTACAAATGGCAAAAGACTTTGTCCTTTTCTATCTCGGCGTGGATGGCACTGAGCTAATCCAATGCTTAAAGATTTTGGTAGAAAATCAGACATTTGAGGTGAACAGATCTAGAGTGTCGCTGGTGTTGAGAGTGCTCCATACAGGAGCTGCTTTCCACCTAAACTTGAGAACTACCCAGAGTTCTCTGCTTCTTTTTTGCATAATTTATTCGTCACTCTATGCCTGAAAGGGTATTTCATTGACTTATACTGGGTGCTCCCTTGTGTCTGGACAAAGCTATACCTCTCTGAAGAGCTCTAATTAGAGCGAAACACTGTGTCAGGGGTTGCTTTTACTCATTTCAGGTTGGCTTGATTGGTATTTTACCTATTCAAAGCTGTAATACTGTGCCTGGAGTGGTAATTGGCTTTTGTAATTTTACAGCTCGGCAAGGACAGCACTGTGCTAGTCCTATGCTTAAAGACTTTGCTGTACAAATGGCAAAAGACTTTGACCTTTTCTATTTCGGTGTGGTGGGCACTGTGCTAATCCTATGCTTACAGAATTTGATAGAAAAACAGACATTTGAGGTGAGCAGATCTAGAGTGTCGCTGGTGTTGAGAGTGCTCCATACAGGAGCTGCTTTCCACCTAAACTTGAGAACTACCCAGAGTTCTCTGCTTCTTTTTTGCATAATTTATTCGTCACTCTATGCCTGAAAGGGTATTTCATTGACTTATACTGGGTGCTCCCTTGTGTCTGGACAAAGCTATACCTCTCTGAAGAGCTCTAATTAGAGCGAAACACTGTGTCAGGGGTTGCTTTTACTCATTTCAGGTTGGCTTGATTGGTATTTTACCTATTCAAAGCTGTAATACTGTGCCTGGAGTGGTAATTGGTTTTTGTCATTTTACAGCTCGGCAAGGACAGCACTGTGCTAGTCCTATGCTTAAAGACTTTGCTGTACAAATGGCAAAAGACTTTGTCCTTTTCTATCTCGGCGTGGATGGCACTGAGCTAATCCAATGCTTAAAGATTTTGGTAGAAAAACCGACATTTGAGGTGAGCAGATCTAGAGTGTCGCTGATGATGAGAGTACTCCATACAGGGGCTGCTTTCGACCTAAACTTGAGAACTACCCAGAGTTCTCTGCTTCTTTTTTGCATAATTTATTTGTCACTCTATGCCTGAAAGGGTATTTCATTGACTTATACTGGGTGCTCCGTTGTGTCTGAACAAAGCTATACCTCTCTGAAGAGCTCTAATTAGAGCGAAACACTGTGTTAGGGGTTGCTTTGACTCATTTCAGGTTGGCTTGATTGGTATTTTACCTATTCAAAGCTGTAATACTGTGCCTGGAGTGGTAATTGGTTTTCGTCATTTTACAGCTCGGCAAGGACAGCACTGTGCTAGTCCTATGCTTAAAGACTTTGCTGTACAAATGGCAAAAGACTTTGTCCTTTTCTATCTCGGCGTGGATGGCACTGAGCTAATCCAATGCTTAAAGATTTTGGTAGAAAAACCGACATTTGAGGTGAGCAGATCTAGAGTGTCGCTGATGTTGAGAGTGCTCCATACAGGAGCTGCTTTCAACCTAAACTTGAGAACTACCCAGAGTTCTCTGCTTCTTTTTTGCATAATGTATTCGTCACTCTATGCCTGAAAGGGTATTTCATTGACTTATACTGGGTGCTCCCTTGTGTCTGGACAAAGCTATACCTCTCTGAAGAGCTCTAATTAGAGCGAAACACTGTGTCAGGGGTTGCTTTTACTCATTTCAGGTTGGCTTGATTGGTATTTTACCTATTCAAAGCTGTAATACTGTGCCTGGAGTGGTAATTGGTTTTTGTCATTTTACAGCTCGGCAAAGGACAGCACTGTGCTAGTCCTATGCTTAAAGACTTTGCTGTACAAATGGCAAAAGACTTTGTCCTTTTCTATCTCGGCGTGGTGGGCACTGTGCTAATCCTATGCTTACAGATTTTGATAGAAAAACAGACATTTGAGGTGAGCAGATCTAGAGTGTCGCTGGTGTTGGGAGTGCTCCATACAGGAGCTGCTTTCCACCTAAACTTGAGAACTACCCAGAGTTCTCTGCTTCTTTTTTGCATAATTTATTCGTCACTCTATGCCTGAAAGGGTATTTCATTGACTTATACTGGGTGCTCCCTTGTGTCTGGTCAAAGCTATACCTCTCTGAAGAGCTCTAATTAGAGCGAAACACTGTGTCAGGGGTTGCTTTTACTCATTTCAGGTTGGCTTGGTTGGTATTTTACCAATTCAAAGCTGTAATACTGTGTCTGGAGTGGTAATTGGCTTTTGTCAATTTACAGCTCGGCAAGGACAGCACTGTGCTAGTCCTATGCTTAAAGACTTTGCTGAACATATGGCAAAAGACTTTGCTCTTTTCTATCTCGGCGTGGTTGGCACTGTGCTAATCCTATGCTTAAAGATTTTGATAGAAAAACAGACATTTGAGGTGAGCAGATCTAGAGTGTCGCTGGTGTTGAAAGTGCTCCATACAGGAGCTGCTTTCCACCTAAACTTGAGAACTACCCAGAGTTCTCTGCTTCTTTTTTGCATAATTTATTCGTCACTCTATGCCTGAAAGGGTATTTCTTTGACTTATACTGGGTGCTCCCTTGTGTCTGGACAAAGCTATACCTCTCGGAAGAGCTCTAATTAGAGCGAAACACTTTGTCAGGGGTTGCTTTTACTCATTTCAGGTTGGATTGATTGGTATTTTACCAATTCAAAGCTGTAATACTGAGCCTGGAGTGGTAATTGGCTTTGTCATTTTACAGCTCGGCAAGGACAGCATTGTGCTAGTCCTATGCTTAAAGACTTTGCTGTACAAATGGCAAAAGACTTTGTCCTTTTCTATCTCGGCGTGGATGGCACTGAGCTAATCCAATGCTTAAAGATTTTGGTAGAAAAAACGACATTTGAGGTGAGCAGATCTAGAGTGTCGCTGATGTTGAGAGTGCTCCATACAGGAGATGCTTTCGACCTAAACTTGAGAACTACCCAGAGTTCTCTGCTTCTTTTTTGCATAATTTATTTGTCACTCTATGCCTGAAAGGGTATTTCATTGATTTATACTGGGTGCTCCGTTGTGTCTGAACAAAGCTATACCTCTCTGAAGAGCTCTAATTAGAGCGAAACACTGTGTCAGGGGTTGCTTTTACTCATTTCAGGTTGGCTTGATTGGTATTTTACCAATTCAAAGCTGTAATACTCTGTCTGGAGTGGTAATTGGCTTTTGTCAATTTACAGCTCGGCAAGGACAGCACGGTGCTAGTCCTATGCTTAAAGACTTTGCTGAACAGATGGCAAAAGACTTTGTTCTTTTCTATCTCGGCGTGGTTGGCACTGTGCTAATCCTACGCTTAAAGATTTTGATAGAAAAACAGACATTTGAGGTGTGCAGATATAGAGTGTCGCTGGTGTTGAAAGTGCTCCATACAGGAGCTGCTTTCCACCTAAACTTGAGAACTACCCAGAGTTCTCTGCTTCTTTTTTGCATAATTTATTCGTCACTCTATGCCTGAAAGGGTATTTCATTGACTTATACTGGGTGCTCCCTTGTGTCTGGACAAAGCTATACCTCTCTGAAGAGCTCTAATTAGAGCGAAACACTGTGTCAGGGGTTGCTTTTACTCATTTCAGGTTGGCTTGGTTGGTATTTTACCAATTCAAAGCTGTAATACTGTGTCTGGAGTGGTAATTGGCTTTTGTCAATTTACAGCTCGGCAAGGACAGCACTGTGCTAGTCCTATGCTTAAAGACTTTGCTGAACATATGGCAAAAGACTTTGCTCTTTTCTATCTCGGCGTGGTTGGCACTGTGCTAATCCTATGCTTAAAGATTTTGATAGAAAAACAGACATTTGAGGTGAGCAGATCTAGAGTGTCGCTGGTGTTGAAAGTGCTCCATACAGGAGCTGCTTTCCACCTAAACGTGAGAACTACCCAGAGTTCTCTGCTTCTTTTTTGCATAATTTATTCGTCACTCTATGCCTGAAAGGGTATTTCTTTGACTTATACTGGGTGCTCCCTTGTGTCTGGACAAAGCTATACCTCTCGGAAGAGCTCTAATTAGAGCGAAACACTTTGTCAGGGGTTGCTTTTACTCATTTCAGGTTGGATTGATTGGTATTTTACCAATTCAAAGCTGTAATACTGAGCCTGGAGTGGTAATTGGCTTTTGTCATTTTACAGCTCGGCAAGGACAGCATTGTGCTAGTCCTATGCTTAAAGACTTTGCTGTACAAATGGCAAAAGACTTTGTCCTTTTCTATCTCGGCGTGGATGGCACTGAGCTAATCCAATGCTTAAAGATTTTGGAAGAAAAACCGACATTTGAGGTGAGCAGATCTAGAGTGTCGCTGATGTTGAGAGTGCTCCATACAGGAGATGCTTTCGACCTAAACTTGAGAACTACCCAGAGTTCTCTGCTTCTTTTTTGCATAATTTATTTGTCACTCTATGCCTGAAAGGGTATTTCATTGACTTATACTGGGTGCTCCGTTGTGTCTGAACAAAGCTATACCTCTCTGAAGAGCTCTAATTAGAGCGAAACACTGTGTCAGGAGTTGCTTTTACTCATTTCAGGTTGGCTTGATTGGTATTTTACCAATTCAAAGCTGTAATACTCTGTCTGGAGTGGTAATTGGCTTTTGTCAATTTACAGCTGGGCAAGGACAGCACGGTGCTAGTCCTATGCTTAAAGACTTTGCTGAACAGATGGCAAAAGACTTTGTTCTTTTCTATCTCGGCGTGGTTGGCACTGTGCTAATCCTACGCTTAAAGATTTTGATAGAAAAACAGACATTTGAGGTGAGCAGATATAGAGTGTCGCTGGTGTTGAAAGTGCTCCATACAGGAGCTGCTTTCCACCTAAACTTGAGAACTACCCAGAGTTCTCTGCTTCTTTTTTGCATAATTTATTCGTCACTCTATGCCTGAAAGGGTATTTCATTGACTTATACTGGGTGCTCCCTTGTGTCTGGACAAAGCTATACCTCTCTGAAGAGCTCTAATTAGAGCGAAACACTGTGTCAGGGGTTGCTTTTACTCATTTCAGGTTGGCTTGATTGGTATTTTACCAATTCAAAGCTGTAATACTGTGTCTGGAGTGGTAATTGGCTTTTGTCAATTTACAGCTCGGCAAAGACAGCACTGTGCTAGTCCTATGCTTAAAGACTTTGCTGTACAAATGGCAAAAGACTTTGTCCTTTTCTATCTCGGCGTGGATGGCACTGAGCTAATCCAATGCTTAAAGATTTTGGTAGAAAAACCGACATTTGAGGTGAGCAGATCTAGAGTGTCGCTGATGATGAGAGTACTCCATACAGGGGCTGCTTTCGACCTAAACTTGAGAACTACCCAGAGTTCTCTGCTTCTTTTTTGCATAATTTATTTGTCACTCTATGCCTGAAAGGGTATTTCTTTGACTTATACTGGGTGCTCCCTTGTGTCTGAACAAAGCTATACCTCTCTGAAGAGCTCTAATTAGAGCGAAACACTGTGTCAGGGGTTGCTTTTACTCATTTCAGGTTGGCTTGATTGGTATTTTACCTATTCAAAGCTGTAATACTGTGCCTGGAGTGGTAATTGGCTTTCGTCATTTTACAGCTCGGCAAGGACAGCACTGTGCTAGTCCTATGCTTAAAGACTTTGCTGTACAAATGGCAAAAGACTTTGTCCTTTTCTATCTCGGCGTTGTGGGCACTGTGCTAATCCTATGCTTACAGATTTTGATAGAAAAACAGACATTTGAGGTGAGCAGATCTAGAGTGTCGCTGGTGTTGAGAGTGCTCCATACAGGAGCTGCTTTCCACCTAAACTTGAGAACTACCCAGAGTTCTCTGCTTCTTTTTTGCATAATTTATTCGTCACTCTATGCCTGAAAGTGTATTTCATTGACTTATACTGGGTGCTCCATTGTGTCTGGACAAAGCTATACCTCTCTGAAGAGCTCTAAATAGAGCGAAACACTGTGTCAGGGGTTGCTTTTACTCATTTCAGGTTGGCTTGATTGGTATTTTACCAATTCAAAGCTGTAATACTCTGTCTGGAGTGGTAATTGGCTTTTGTCAATTTACAGCTCGGCAAGGACAGCACGGTGCTAGTCCTATGCTTAAAGAGTTTGCTGAACAGATGGCAAAAGACTTTGTTCTTTTCTATCTCGGCGTGGTTGGCACTGTGCTAATCCTACGCTTAAAGATTTTGATAGAAAAACAGACATTTGAGGTGAGCAGATCTAGAGTGTCGCTGGTGTTGAAAGTGCTCCATACAGGAGCTGCTTTCCACCTAAACTTGAGAACTACCCAGAGTTCTCTGCTTCTTTTTTGCATAATTTATTCGTCACTCTATGCCTGAAAGGGTATTTGTTTGACTTATACTGGGTGCTCCCTTGTGTCTGGACAAAGCTATACCTCTCTGAAGAGCTCTAATTAAAGCGAAACACTGTGTCAGGGGTTGCTTTTACTCATTTCAGGTTAGCTTGATTGGTATTTTACCTATTCAAAGCTGTAATACTGTGCCTGGAGTGGTAATTGGTTTTTGTCATTTTACAGCTCGGCAAGGACAGCACTGTGCTAGTCCTATCCTTAAAGACTTTGCTGTACAAATGGCAAAAGACTTTGTCCTTTTCTAACTCGGCGTGGTGGGCACTGTGCTAATCCTATGCTTACAGATTTTGATAGAAAAACAGACATTTGAGGTGAGCAGATCTAGAGTGTCGCTGGTGTTGAGAGTGCTCCATACAGGAGCTGCTCTCCACCTAAACTTGAGAACTACCCAGAGTTCTCTGCTTCTTTTTTGCATAATTTATTCGTCACTCTATGCCTGAAAGGGTATTTCATTGACTTATACTGGGTGCTCCCTTATGTCTGGACATAGCTATACCTCTCTGAAGAGCTCTAATTAGAGCGAAACACTGTGTCAGGGGTTGCTTTTACTCATTTCAGGTTGGCTTGATTGGTATTTTACCTATTCAAAGCTGTAATACTGTGTCTGGAGTGGTAATTGGCTTTTGTCAATTTACATCTCGGCAAGGACAGCACTGTGCTAGTCCTATGCTTAAAGACTTTGCTAAATAGATGGCAAAAGACTTTGTTCTTTTCTATCTCGGCGTGGTTGGCACTGTGCTAATTCTATGCTTAAAGATTTTGATAGAAAAACAGACATTTGAGGTGAGCAGATCTAGAGTGTCGCTGGTGTTGAAAGTGCTCCATACAGGAGCTGCTTTCCACCTAAACTTGAGAACTACCCAGAGTTCTCTGCTTCTTTTTTGCATAATTTATTCGTCACTCTATGCCTGAAAGGGTATTTCTTTGACTTATACTGGGTGCTCCCTTGTGTCTGGACAAAGCTATACCTCTCGGAAGAGCTCTAATTAGAGCGAAACACTTTGTCAGGGGTTGCTTTTACTCATTTCAGGTTGGATTGATTGGTATTTTACCAATTCAAAGCTGTAATACTGAGCCTGGAGTGGTAATTGGCTTTTGTCATTTTACAGCTCGGCAAGGACAGCATTGTGCTAGTCCTATGCTTAAAGACTTTGCTGTACAAATGGCAAAAGACTTTGTCCTTTTCTATCTCGGCGTGGATGGCACTGAGCTAATCGAATGCTTAAAGATTTTGGTAGAAAAATAGACATTTGAGGTGAGCAGATCTAGAGTGTCGCTGATGATGAGAGTACTCCATACAGGGGCTGCTTTCGACCTAACCTTGAGAACTACCCAGAGTTCTCTGCTTCTTTTTTGCATAATTTATTTGTCACTCTATGCCTGAAAGGGTATTTCATTGACTTATACTGGGTGCTCCGTTGTGTCTGAACAAAGCTATACCTCTCTGAAGAGCTCTAATTAGAGCGAAACACTGTGTCAGGGGTTGCTTTTACTCATTTCAGGTTGGCTTGATTGGTATTTTACCTATTCAAAGCTGTAATACTGTGCCTGGAGTGGTAATTGGCTTTCGTCATTTTACAGCCCGGCAAGGATAGCACTGTGCTAGTCCTATGCTTAAAGACTTTGCTGTACAAATGGCAAAAGACTTTGTCCTTTTCTATCTCGGCGTGGATGGCACTGAGCTAATCCAATGCTTAAAGATTTTGGTAGAAAAACCGACATTTGAGGTGAGCAGATCTAGAGTGTCGCTGATGTTGAGAGTGCTCCATACAGGAGCTGCTTTCAATCTAAACTTGAGAACTACCCAGAGTTCTCTGCTTCTTTTTTGCATAATGTATTCGTCACTCTATGCCTGAAAGGGTATTTCATTGACTTATACTGGGTGCTCCCTTGTGTCTGGACAAAGCTATACCTCTCTGAAGAGCTCTAATTAAAGCGAAACACTGTGTCAGGGGTTGCTTTTACTCATTTCAGGTTGGCTTGATTGGTATTTTACCTATTCAAAGCTGTAATACTGTGCCTGGAGTGGTAATTGGTTTTTGTCATTTTACAGCTCGGCAAGGACAGCACTGTGCTAGTCCTATGCTTAAAGACTTTGCTGTACAAATGGCAAAAGACTTTGTCCTTTTCTATCTCGGCGTGGTGGGCACTGTGCTAATCCTATGCTTACAGATTTTGATAGAAAAACAGACATTTGAGGTGAGCAGATCTAGAGTGTCGCTGGTGTTGGGAGTGCTCCATACAGGAGCTGCTTTCCACCTAAACTTGAGAACTACCCAGAGTTCTCTGCTTCTTTTTTGCATAATTTATTTGTCACTCTATGCCTGAAAGGGTATTTCATTGACTTATACTGGGTGCTCCCTTGTGTCTGGACAAAGCTATACCTCTCTGAAGAGCTCTAATTAGAGCGAAACACTGTGTCAGGGGTTGCTTTTACTCATTTCAGGTTGGCTTGATTGGTATTTTACCAATTCAAAGCTGTAATACTCTGTCTGGAGTGGTAATTGGCTTTTGTCAATTTACAGCTCGGCAAGGACAGCACGGTGCTAGTCCTATGCTTAAAGACTTTGCTGAACAGATGGCAAAAGACTTTGGGGCAGATTTATGTTGCCTGGCGCATCCCTGCAAATCAGCAAGGATGCGCCAGGAATGATGCGTCACGCAAGTTTACCCTTGCGCCACACATGATGCGCCGCATTTATAATGCGGCGCATCATGGCGCAGGGATAAACAGATGCGTGACGCATCCAATGGCGTAAGGTTGGCGCAGTGCTTCAGTTGCGTCGCAAGCGCGACGCAACTCCAGCACTGTTCCAACCAACCCTATCCCTAACATGGTGCGTCAAGCCTTACGCCTGCTTCAAGCAGGCGCAGGGTTTTGGCGCATCAGCGTTGGGAAAGTGACTCAGTCAAATCTTATAGATTTGACTGAGTCACTTTTCAGGGGCGTTCCTGCGACGGAACGCCCCCCCTATGTCGACACGCCCACGTGAAACCTGACGCAGGTTTTACGTGGCGCAGGGCTTTACATCGTGACGCATCTCCATAGATGCGTCACGATGTAAATATGGCGCAACGTGGCGCACGGTTTACACCGCCGCTGCGTCACAAAAGTGACGCAACGGCGGCGTAAAAGTGGCGCATCTCCGACATAGATCTGCCCCTTTGTTCTTTTCTATCTCGGCGTGGTGGGCACTGTGCTAATCCTATGCTTACAGATTTTGATAGAAAAACAGACATTTGAGGTGAGCAGATCTAGAGTGTCGCTGGTGTTGGGAGTGCTCCATACAGGAGCTGCTTTCCACCTAAACTTGAGAACTACCCAGAGTTCTCTGCTTCTTTTTTGCATAATTTATTCGTCACTCTATGCCTGAAAGGGTATTTCATTGACTTATACTGGGTGCTCCCTTGTGTCTGGACAAAGCTATACCTCTCTGAAGAGCTCTAATTAGAGCGAAACACTGTGTCAGGGGTTGCTTTTACTTATTTCAGGTTGGCTTTGTTGGTATTTTACCAATTCAAAGCTGTAATACTGTGTCTGGAGTGGTAATTGGCTTTTGTCAATTTACAGCTCGGCAAGGACAGCACTGTGCTAGTCCTATGCTTAAAGACTTTGCTGAACATATGGCAAAAGACTTTGCTCTTTTCTATCTCGGCGTGGTTGGCACTGTGCTAATCCTATGCTTAAAGATTTTGATAGAAAAACAGACATTTGAGGTGAGCAGATCTAGAGTGTCGCTGGTGTTGAAAGTGCTCCATACAGGAGCTGCTTTCCACCTAAACTTGAGAACTACCCAGAGTTCTCTGCTTCTTTTTTGCATAATTTATTCGTCACTCTATGCCTGAAAGGGTATTTCTTTGACTTATACTGGGTGCTCCCTTGTGTCTGGACAAAGCTATACCTCTCGGAAGAGCTCTAATTAGAGCGAAACACTTTGTCAGGGGTTGCTTTTACTCATTTCAGGTTGGATTGATTGGTATTTTACCAATTCAAAGCTGTAATACTGAGCCTGGAGTGGTAATTGGCTTTTGTCATTTTACAGCTCGGCAAGGACAGCATTGTGCTAGTCCTATGCTTAAAGACTTTGCTGTACAAATGGCAAAAGACTTTGTCCTTTTCTATCTCGGCGTGGATGGCACTGAGCTAATCCAATGCTGAAAGATTTTGGTAGAAAAACCGACATTTGAGGTGAGCAGATCTAGAGTGTCGCTGATGTTGAGAGTGCTCCATACAGGAGATGCTTTCGACCTAAACTTGAGAACTACCCAGAGTTCTCTGCTTCTTTTTTGCATAATTTATTTGTCACTCTATGCCTGAAAGGGTATTTCATTGACTTATACTGGGTGCTCCGTTGTGTCTGAACAAAGCTATACCTCTCTGAAGAGCTCTAATTAGAGCGAAACACTGTGTCAGGGGTTGCTTTTACTCATTTCAGGTTGGCTTGATTGGTATTTTACCAATTCAAAGCTATAATACTCTGTCTGGAGTGGTAATTGGCTTTTGTCAATTTACAGCTCGGCAAGGACAGCACGGTGCTAGTCCTATGCTTAAAGACTTTGCTGAACAGATGGCAAAAGACTTTGTTCTTTTCTATCTCGGCGTGGTTGGCACTGTGCTAATCCTACGCTTAAAGATTTTGATAGAAAAACAGACATTTGAGGTGAGCAGATATAGAGTGTCGCTGGTGTTGAAAGTGCTCCATACAGGAGCTGCTTTCCACCTAAACTTGAGAACTACCCAGAGTTCTCTGCTTCTTTTTTGCATAATTTATTCGTCACTCTATGCCTGAAAGGGTATTTCATTGACTTATACTGGGTGCTCCCTTGTGTCTGGACAAAGCTATAACTCTCTGAAGAGCTCTAATTAGAGCGAAACACTGTGTCAGGGGTTGCTTTTACTCATTTCAGGTTGGCTTGATTGGTATTTTACCAATTCAAAGCTGTAATACTGTGTCTGGAGTGGTAATTGGCTTTTGTCAATTTACAGCTCGGCAAAGACAGCACTGTGCTAGTCCTATGCTTAAAGACTTTGCTGTACAAATGGCAAAAGACTTTGTCCTTTTCTATCTCGGCGAGGTTGGCACTGTGCTAATCCTATGCTTAAAGGTTTTGATAGAAAAACAGACATTTGAGGTGAGCAGATCTAGAGTGTCGCTGGTGTTGAGAGTGCTCCATACAGGATCTGCTTTCCACCTAAACTTGAAAACTACCCAGAGTTCTCTGCTTCTTTTTTGCATAATTCATTCGTCACTCTATGCCTGAAAGGGTATTTCTTTTACTTATACTGGGTGCTCCCTTGTGTTTGGACAAAGCTATACCTCTCTGAAGAGCTCTAATTAGAGCGAAACACTTTGTCAGGGGTTGCTTTTACTCATTTCAGGTTGGCTTGATTGGTATTTTACCAATTCAAAGCTGTAATACTGTGCCTGGAGTGATAATTGGCTTTTGTCATTTTTACAGCTCGGCAAGGACAGCATTGTGCTAGTCCTATGCCTAAAGACTTTGCTGTACAAATGGCAAAAGACTTTGTCCTTTTCTATCTCGGCGTGGATGGCACTGAGCTAATCCAATGCTTAAAGATTTTGGTAGAAAAACCGACATTTGAGGTGAGCAGATCTAGAGTGTCGCTGATGTTGAGAGTGCTACATACAGGAGCTGCTTTCGACCTAAACTTGAGAACTACCCAGAGTTCTCTGCTTCTTTTTTGCATAATTTATTCGTCACTCTATGCCTGAAAGGGTATTTCATTGACTTATACTGGGTGCTCTCTTGTGTCTGGACTAAGCTATACCTCTCTGAAGAGCTCTAATTAGAGCAAAACACTGTGTCAGGGGTTGCTTTTACTCATTTCAGGTTGGCTTGATTGGTATTTTACCAATTCAAAGCTGTAATACTGTGTCTGGAGTGGTAATTGGCTTTTGTCAATTTACAGCTCGGCAAGGACAGCACTGTGCTAGTCCTATGCTTAAAGACTTTGCTGAACAGATGGCAAAAGACTTTGCTCTTTTCTATCTCGGCGTGGTTGGCACTGTGCTAATCCTATGCTTAAAGATTTTGATAGAAAAACAGACATTCGAGGTGAGCAGATCTAGAGTGTCGCTGGTGTTGAAAGTGCTCCATACAGGAGCTGCTTTCCACCTAAACTTGAGAACTACCCAGAGTTCTCTGCTTCTTTTTTGCATAATTTATTCGTCACTCTATGCCTGAAAGGGTATTTCTTTGACTTATACTGGGTGCTCCCTTGTGTCTGGACAAAGCTATACCTCTCGGAAGAGCTCTAATTAGAGCGAAACACTTTGTCAGGGGTTGCTTTTACTCATTTTAGGTTGGATTGATTGGTATTTTACCAATTCAAAGCTGTAATACTGAGCCTGGAGTGGTAATTGGCTTTTGTCATTTTACAGCTCGGCAAGGACAGCATTGTGCTAGTCCTATGCTTAAAGACTTTGCTGTACAAATGGCAAAAGACTTTGTCCTTTTCTATCTCGGCGTGGATGGCACTGAGCTAATCCAATGCTTAAAGAATTTGGTAGAAAAACCGACATTTGAGGTGAGCAGATCTAGAGTGTCGCTGATGATGAGAGTACTCCATACAGGGGCTGCTTTCGACCTAAACTTGAGAACTACCCAGAGTTCTCTGCTTCTTTTTTGCATAATTTATTTGTCACTCTATGCCTGAAAGGGTATTTCATTGACTTATACTGGGTGCTCCGTTGTGTCTGAACAAAGCTATACCTCTCTGAAGGGCTCTAATTAGAGCGAAACACTGTGTCAGGGGTTGCTTTTACTCATTTCAGGTTGGCTTGATTGGTATTTTACCTATTCAAAGCTGTAATACTGTGCCTGGAGTGGTAATTGGCTTTCGTCATTTTACAGCTCGGCAAGGACAGCACTGTGCTAGTCCTATGCTTAAAGACTTTGCTGAACAGATGGCAAAAGACTTTGCTCTTTTCTATCTCGACGTGGTAGGCACTGTGCTAATCCTATGCTTAAAGATTTTGATAGAAAAACAGACATTTGAGGTGAGCAGATCTAGAGTGTCACTGGTGTTGAAAGTGCTCCATACAGGAGCTGCTTTCCACCTAAACTTGAGAACTACCCAGAGTTCTCTGCTTCTTTTTTGCATAATTTATTCGTCACTCTATGCCTGAAAGGGTATTTCTTTGACTTATACTGGGTGCTCCCTTGTGTCTGGACAAAGCTATACCTCTCGGAAGAGCTCTAATTAGAGCGAAACACTTTGTCAGGGGTTGCTTTTACTCATTTCAGGTTGGCTTGATTGGTATTGTACCTATTCAAAGCTGTAATACTGTGCCTGGAGTGGTAATTGGCTTTTGTCATTTTACAGCTCGGCAAGGACAGCACTGTGCTAGTCCTATGCTTAAAGACTTTGCTGTACAAATGGCAAAAGACTTTGTCCTTTTCTATCTCGGCGTGGTGGGCACTGTGCTAATCCTATGCTTACAGATTTTGGTAGAAAAACAGACATTTGAGGTGAGCAGATCAAGAGTGTCGCTGGTGTTGAGAGTGCTCCATACAGGAGCTGCTTTCCACCTAAACTTGAGAACTACCCAGAGTTCTCTGCTTCTTTTTTGCATAATTTATTTGTCACTCTATGCCTGAAAGGGTATTTCATTGACTTATACTGGGTGCTCCCTTGTGTCTGGACAAAGCTATACCTCTCTGAAGAGCTCTAATTAGAGGGAAACACTGTGTCAGGGGTTGCTTTTACTCATTTCAGGTTGGCTTGATTGGTATTTTACCAATTCAAAGCTGTAATACTGAGCCTGGAGTGGTAATTGGCTTTTGTCATTTTACAGCTCGGCAAGTACAGCATTGTGCTAGTCCTATGCTTAAAGACTTTGCTGTACAAATGGCAAAAGACTTTGTTCTTTTCTATCTCGGCGTGATTGGCACTGTGCTAATCCTATGCTTAAAGATTTTGATAGAAAAACAGACATTTGAGGTGAGCAGATCTAGAGTGTCGCTGGTGTTGAAAGTGCTCCATACAGGAGCTATTTTCCACCTAAACTTGAGAACTACCCAGAGTTCTCTGCTTCTTTTTTGCATAATTTATTCGTCACTCTGTGCCTGAAAGGGTATTTCTTTGACTTATACTGGGTGCTCCCTTGTGTTTGGACAAAGCTATACCTCTCTGAAGAGCTCTAATTAGAGCGAAACACTGTGTCTGGGGTTGCTTTTACTCATTTCATGTTAGATTGATTGGTATTTTACCTATTCAAAGCTGTAATACTGTGCCTGGAGTGGTAATTGGTTTTTGTCATTTTACAGCTCGGCAAGGACAGCACTGTGCTAGTCCTATGCTTAAAGACTTTGCTGTACAAATGGCAAAAGACTTTGTCCTTTTCTAACTCGGCGTGGTGGGCACTGTGCTAATCCTATGCTTAAAGATTTTGATAGAAAAACAGACATTTGAGGTGAGCAGATCTAGAGTGTCGCTGGTGTTGAAAGTGCTCCATACAGGAGCTGCTTACCACCTAAACTTGAGAACTACCCAGAGTTCTCTGCTTCTTTTTTGCATAATTTATTCGTCACTCTATACATGAAAGGGTATTTCATTGACTTATACTGGGTGCGCCCTTGTGTCTGGACAAAGCTATACCTCTCTGAAGAGCTCTAATTATTGCGAAACACTGTGTCAGGGGTTGCTTTTACTCATTTCAGGTTGGCTTGATTGGTATTTTACCAATTCAAAGCTGTGTAATACTGTGTCTGGAGTGGTAATTGGCTTTTCTCAATTTACAGCTCGGCAAGGACAGCACTGTGCTAGTCCTATGCTTAAAGACTTTGCTGAACAGATGGCAAAAGACTTTGCTCTTTTCTATCTCGGCGTGGTTGGCACTGTGCTAATCCTATGCTTAAAGATTTTGATAGAAAAACAGACATTTGAGGTGAGCAGATCTAGAGTGTCGCTGGTGTTGAGAGTGCTCCATACAGGAGCTGCTTTCCACCTAAACTTGAGAACTACCCAGAGTTCTCTGCTTCTTTTTTGCATAATTTATTCGTCACTCTATGCATGAAAGGGTATTTCTTTGACTTATACTGGGTGCTCCCTTGTGTCTGGACAAAGCTATACCTCTCTGAAGAGCTCTAATTAGAGCGAAACACTGTGTCAAGAGTTGCTTTTACTCATTTCAGGTTGGCTTGATTGGTAATTTACCTATTCAAAGCTGTAATACTGTGTCTGGAGTGGTAATTGGCTTTTGTCAATTTACAGCTCGTCAAGGACAGCATTGTGCTAGTCCTCTGCTTAAAGACCTTGCTGAACAGATGGCAAAAGACTTTGTTCTTTTCTATCTCGGCGTGGTTGGCACTGTGCTAATCCTATGCTTAAAGATTTTGATAGAAAAACAGACATTTGAGGTGAGCAGATCTAGAGTGTCGCTGGTGTTGAAAGTGCTCCATACAGGAGCTGCTTTCCACCTAAACTTGAGAACTACCCAGAGTACTCTGCTTCTTTTTTGCATAATTTATTCGTCACTCTATGCCTGAAAGGGTAATTCTTTGACTTATACTGGGTGCTCCCTTGTGTCTGGACCAAGCTTTACCTCTAGGAAGAGCTCTAATTAGAGCGAAACACTTTGTCAGGGGTTTCTTTTACTCATTTCAGGTTGGCTTGATTGGTATTTTACCAATTCAAAGCTGTAATACTGAGTCTGGAGTGGTAATTGGCTTTTGTCATTTTACAGCTCGGCAAGGACAGCATTGTGCTAGTCCTATGCTTAAAGACTTTGCTGTACAAATGGCAAAAGACTTTGTTCTTTTCTATCTCGGCGTGGATGGCACTGAGCTAATCCAATGCTTAAAGATTTTGGTAGAAAAACCGACATTTGAGGTGAGCAGATCTAGAGTGTCGCTGATGTTGAGAGTGCTCCATACAGGAGCTGCTTTCGACCTAAACTTGAGAGCTACCCAGAGTTCTCTGCTTCTTTTTTGCATAATTTATTCGTCACTCTATGCCTGAAAGGGTATTTCATTGACTTATACTGGGTGCTCCGTTGTGTCTGATCAAAGCAATACCTCTCTGAAGAGCTCTAATTAGAGCGAAACACTGTGTCAGGGGTTGCTTTTACTCATTTCAGGTTGGCTTGATTGGTATTTTACCTATTCAAAGCTGTAATACTGTGCCTGGAGTGGTAATTGGCTTTTGTCATTTTACAGCTCGGCAAGGACAGCACTGTGTTAGTCCTATGCTTAAAGACTGTGCTGAACAGATGGCAAAAGACTTTGTTCTTTTCTATCTCGGCGTGGTTGGCACTGTGCTAATCCTATGCTTAAAGATTTTGATAGAAAAACAGACATTTGAGGTGAGCAGATCTAGAGTGTCGCTGGTGTTGAAAGTGCTCCATACAGGAGCTGCTTTCCACCTAAACTTGAGAACTACCCAGAGTTCTCTGCTTCTTTTTTGCATAATTTATTCGTCACTCTATACATGAAAGAGTATTTCATTGACTTATACTGGGCGCGCCCTTGTGTCTGGACAAAGCTATACCTCTCTGAAGAGCTCTAATTATTGCGAAACACTGTGTCAGGGGTTGCTTTTACTCATTTCAGGTTGGCTTGATTGGTATTTTACCAATTCAAAGCTGTAATACTGTGTCTGGAGTGGTAATTGGCTTTTCTCAATTTACAGCTCGGCAAGGACAGCACTGTGCTAGTCCTATGCTTAAAGACTTTGCTGAACAGATGGCAAAAGACTTTGTTCTTTTCTATCTCGGCGTGGTTGGCACTGTGCTAATCCTATGCTTAAAGATTTTGATAGAAAAACAGACATTTGAGGTGAGCAGATCTAGAGTGTCGCTGGTGTTGAGAGTGCTCCATACAGGAGCTGCTTTCCACCTAAACTTGAGAACTACCCAGAGTTCTCTGCTTCTTTTTTGCATAATTTATTCGTCACTCTATGCATGAAAGGGTATTTCTTTGACTTATACTGGGTGCTCCCTTGTGTCTGGACAAAGCTATACCTCTCTGAAGAGCTCTAATTAGCGCGAAACACTGTGTCAAGAGTTGCTTTTACTCATTTCAGGTTGGCTTGATTGGTAATTTACCTATTCAAAGCTGTAATACTGTGTCTGGAGTGGTAATTGGTTTTTGTCATTTTACAGCTCGGCAAGAACAGCACTGTGCTAGTCCTATGCTTAAAGACTTTGCTGTACAAATGGCAAAAGACTTTGTCCTTTTCTAACTCGGCGTGGTGGGCACTGTGCTAATCCTATGCTTACAGATTTTGATAGAAAAACAGACATTTGAGGTGAGCAGATCTAGAGTGTCGCTGGTGTTGAGAGTGCTCCATACAGGAGCTGCTTTCCACCTAAACTTGAGAACTACCCAGAGTTCTCTGCTTCTTTTTTGCATAATTTTTTCGTCACTCTATGCCTGAAAGGGTATTTCATTGACTTATACTGGGTGCTCCCTTGTGTCTGGACAAAGCTATACCTCTCTGAAGAGCTCTAATTAGAGCGAAACACTGTGTCAGGGGTTGCTTTTACTCATTTCAGGTTGGCTTGATTGGTATTTTACCTATTCAAAGCTGTAGTACTGTGTCTGGAGTGGTAATTGGCTTTTGTCAATTTACAGCTCGTCAAGGACAGCACTGTGCTAGTCCTCTGCTTAAAGACCTTGCTGAACAGATGGCAAAAGACTTTGTTCTTTTCTATCTCGGCGTGGTTGGCACTGTGCTAATCCTATGCTTAAAGATTTTGATAGAAAAACAGACATTTGAGGTGAGCAGATCTAGAGTGTCGCTGGTGTTGAAAGTGCTCCATACAGGAGCTGCTTTCCACCTAAACTTGAGAACTACCCAGAGTACTCTGCTTCTTTTTTGCATAATTTATTCGTCACTCTATGCCTGAAAGGGTATTTCTTTGACTTATACTGGGTGCTCCCTTGTGTCTGGACCAAGCTTTACCTCTAGGAAGAGCTCTAATTAGAGCGAAACACTTTGTCAGGGGTTTCTTTTACTCATTTCAGGTTGGCTTGATTGGTATTTTACCAATTCAAAGCTGTAATACTGAGTCTGGAGTGGTAATTGGCTTTTGTCATTTTACAGCTCGGCAAGGACAGCATTGTGCTAGTCCTATGCTTAAAGACTTTGCTGTACAAATGGCAAAAGACTTTGTTCTTTTCTATCTCGGCGTGGATGGCACTGAGCTAATCCAATGCTTAAAGATTTTGGTAGAAAAACCGACATTTGAGGTGAGCAGATCTAGAGTGTCGCTGATGTTGAGAGTGCTCCATACAGGAGCTGCTTTCGACCTAAACTTGAGAGCTACCCAGAGTTCTCTGCTTCTTTTTTGCATAATTTATTCGTCACTCTATGCCTGAAAGGGTATTTCATTGACTTATACTGGGTGCTCCGTTGTGTCTGATCAAAGCAATACCTCTCTGAAGAGCTCTAATTAGAGCGAAACACTGTGTCAGGGGTTGCTTTTACTCATTTCAGGTTGGCTTGATTGGTATTTTACCTATTCAAAGCTGTAATACTGTGCCTGGAGTGGTAATTGGCATTTGTCATTTTACAGCTCGGCAAGAACAGCACTGTGCTAGTCCTATGCTTAAAGACTTTGCTGTACAAATGGCAAAAGACTTTGTCCTTTTCTAACTCGGCGTGGTGGGCACTGTGCTAATCCTATGCTTACAGATTTTGATAGAAAAACAGACATTTGAGGTGAGCAGATCTAGAGTGTCGCTGGTGTTGAGAGTGCTCCATACAGGAGCTGCTTTCCACCTAAACTTGAGAACTACCCAGAGTTCTCTGCTTCTTTTTTGCATAATTTTTTCGTCACTCTATGCCTGAAAGGGTATTTCATTGACTTATACTGGGTGCTCCCTTGTGTCTGGACAAAGCTATACCTCTCTGAAGAGCTCTAATTAGAGCGAAACACTGTGTCAGGGGTTGCTTTTACTCATTTCAGGTTGGCTTGATTGGTATTTTACCTATTCAAAGCTGTAATACTGTGCCTGGAGTGGTAATTGGCATTTGTCATTTTACAGCTCGGCAAGGACAGCACTGTGCTAGTCCTATGCTTAAAGACTGTGCTGAACAGATGGCAAAAGACTTTGTTCTTTTCTATCTCGGCGTGGTTGGCACTGTGCTAATCCTATGCTTAAAGATTTTGATAGAAAAACAGACATTTGAGGTGAGCAGATCTAGAGTGTCGCTGGTGTTGAGAGTGCTCCATACAGGAGCTGCTTTCCACCTAAACTTGAGAACTACCTAGAGTTCTCTGCTTCTTTTTTGCATAATTTATTCGTCACTCTATGCCTGAAAGGGTATTTCATTGACTTATACTGGGTGCTCCCTTGTGTCTGGACAAAGCTATACCTCTCTGAAGAGCTCTAATTAGAGCGAAACACTGTGTCAGGGGTTGCTTTTACTCATTTCAGGTTGGCTTGATTGGTATTTTACCAATTCAAAGCTGTAATACTGTGTCTGGAGTGATAATTGGCTTTTGTCATTTTTACAGCTCGGCAAGGACAGCATTGTGCTAGTCCTATGCCTAAAGACTTTGCTGTACAAATGGCAAAAGACTTTGTCCTTTTCTATCTCGGCGTGGTGGGCACTGTGCTAATCCTATGCTTACAGATTTTGATAGAAAAACAGACATTTGAGGTGAGCAGATCTAGAGTGTCGCTGGTGTTGAGAGTGCTCCATACAGGAGCTGCTTTCCACCTAAACTTGAGAACTACCCAGAGTTCTCTGCTTCTTTTTTGCATAATTTATTCGTCACTCTATGCCTGAAGGGGTATTTCATTGACTTATACTGGGTGCTCCCTTGTTTCTGGACAAAGCTATACCTCTCTGAAGAACTCTAATTAGAGCGAAACACTGTGTCAGGGGTTGATTTTTCTCATTTCAGGTTGGCTTGATTGGTATTTTACCCATTCAAAGCTGTAATACTGTGCCTGGAGTGGTAATTGGCTTTTGTCACTTTACAGATCGGCAAGGACAGCACTGTGCTAATCCTATGCTTAAAGACTTTTCTGTAGAAATGGCAAAAGACTTTGTCCTTTTCTATCTCGGCGTGGTTGGCACTGTGCTAATACTATGCTTAAATATTTTGATAGAAAAACAGACATTTGAGGTGAGCAGATCTAGAGTGTCGCTGGTGTTGAGAGTGCTCCATACAGAAGCTGCTTTCCACTTAATCTTGAGAACTACCCAGAGTTCTCTGCTTCTTTTTTGCATAATTTATTCGTCACTCTATGCCTGAAAGGGTATTTCATTGACTTATACTGGGTGCTCCCTTGTGTCTGGACAAAGCTATACCTCTCTGAAGAGCTCTAATTAGAGCGAAACACTGTGTCAGGGGTTGTTTTTACTCATTTCAGGTTGGCTTGAATGGTATTTTACCAATTCAAAGCTGTAATACTGTGTCTGGAGTGGTAATTGGCTTTTTTGTCAATTTACAGCTCGGCAAAGACAGCACTGTGCTAGTCCTATGCTTAAAGACTTTGCTGTACAAATGGCAAAAGACTTTGTCCTTTTCTATCTCGGCGTGGTTGGCACTGTGCTAATCCTATGCTTAAAGGTTTTGATAGAAAAACAGACATTTGAGGTGAGCAGATCTAGAGTGTCAGTGGTGTTGAGAGTGCTCCATACAGGATCTGCTTTCCACCTAAACTTGAAAACTACCCAGAGTTCTCTGCTTCTTTTTTGCATAATTCATTCATCACTCTATGCCTGAAAGGGTATTTCTTTTACTTATACTGGGTGCTCCCTTGTGTCTGGACAAAGCTATACCTCTCTGAAGAGCTCTAATTAGAGCGAAACTCTTTGTCAGGGGTTGCTTTTACTCATTTCAGGTTGGCTTGATTGGTATTTTACCTATTCAAAGCTGTAATACTGTGCCTGGAGTGGTAATTGGCTTTTGTCATTTTACAGCTCGGCAAGGACAGCACTGTGCTAGTCCTATGCTTAAAGACTTTGCGGTACAAATGGCAAAAGACTTTGACCTTTTCTATTTCGGTGTGGTGGGCACTGTGCTAATCCTATGCTTACAGATTTTGATAGAAAAACAGACATTTGAGGTGAGCAGATCTAGAGTGTCGCTGGTGTTGAGAGTGCTCCATACAGGAGCTGCTTTCCACCTAAACTTGAGAACTACCCAGAGTTCTCTGATTCTTTTTTGCATAATTCATTCGTCACTCTATGCCTGAAAGGGTATTTCTTTGACTTATACTGGGTGCTCCCTTGTGTTTGGACAAAGCTATACCTCTCTGAAGAGCTCTAATTAGAGCGAAACACTTTGTCAGGGGTTGCTTTTACTCATTTCAGGTTGGCTTGATTGGTATTTTACCAATTCAAAGCTGTAATACTGTGCCTGGAGTGAGAATTGGCTTTTGTCATTTTTACAGCTCGGCAAGGACATCATTGTGCTAGTCCAATGCCTAAAGACTTTGCTGTACAAATGGCAAAAGACTTTGTCCTTTTCTATCTCGGCGTGGATGGCACTGAGCTAATCCAATGCTTAAAGATTTTGGTAGAAAAACCGACATTTGAGGTGAGCAGATCTAGAGTGTCGCTGATGTCGAGAGTGCTACACACAGGAGCTGCTTTCGACCTAAACTTGAGAACTACCCAGAGTTCTCTGCTTCTTTTTTGCATAATTTATCCGTCACTCTATGCCTGAAAGGGTATTTTATTGACTTATACTGGGTGCTCCCTTGTGTCTGGACAAAGCTATACCTCTCTGAAGAGCTCTAATTAGAGCGAAACACTGTGTCAGGGGTTGCTTTTACTCATTTCAGGTTGGCTTGATTGGTATTTTACCTATTCAAAGCTGTAATACTGTGTCTGGAGTGGTAATTGGCTTTTGTCATTTTACAGCTCGGCAAGGACAGCACTGTGCTAGTCCTATGCTTAAAGACTTTGCTGTACAAATGGCAAAAGACTTTGACCTTTTCTATTTCGGTGTGGTGGGCACTGTGCTAATCCTATGCTTACAGATTTTGATAGAAAAACAGACATTTGAGGTGAGCAGATCTAGAGTGTCGCTGGTGTTGAGAGTGCTCCATACAGGAGCTGCTTTCCACCTAAACTTGAGAACTACCCAGAGTTCTCTGCTTCTTTTTTGCATAATTTATTCATCACTCTATGCCTGCAAGGGTATTTCATTGACTTATACTGGGTGCTCCCTTGTGTCTGGACAAAGCTATACCTCTCTGAAGAGCTCTAATTAGAGCGAAACACTGTGTCAGGGGTTGCTTTTACTCATTTCAGGTTGGCTTGATTGGTATTTTATCAATTCAAAGCTGTAATACTGTGTCTGGAGTGGTAATTAGCTTTTGTCAATTTACAGCTCGGCAAGGACAGCACTGGGCTAGTCCTATGCTTAAACACTTTGCTGTACAAATGGCAAAAGACTTTGTTCTTTTCTATCTCGGCGTGGTTGGCACTGTGCTAATCCTATGCTTAAAGATTTTGATAGAAAAAACAGACATTTGAGGTGAGCAGATCTAGAGTGTCGCTGGTGTTGAGAGTGCTCCATACAGGAGCTGCTTTCCACCTAAACTTGAGAACTACCCAGAGTTCTCTGCTTCTTTTTTGCATAATTTATTTGTCACTCTATGCCTGAAAGGGTATTTCTTTGACTTATACTGGGTGCTCCCTTGTGTCTGGACAAAGCTATACCTCTCTGAAGAGCTCTAATTAGAGCGAAACACTTTGTCAGGGGTTGCTTTTACTCATTTCAGGTTGGCTTGATTGGTATTTTAACAATTCAAAGCTGTAATACTGTGCCTGGAGTGGTAATTGGCTTTTGTCATTTTACAGCTCAGCAAGGACAGCATTGTGCTAGTCCTATGCTTAAAGACTTTGCTGTACAAATGGCAAAAGACTTTGTCCTTTTCTATCTCGGCGTGGATGGCACTGAGCTAATCCAATGCTTAAAGATTTTGGTAGAAAAACCGACATTTGAGGTGAGCAGATCTAGAGTGTCGCTGATGTTGAGAGTGCTCCATACAGGAGCTGCTTTCAACCTAAACTTGAGAACTACCCAGAGTTCTCTGCTTCTTTTTTGCATAATGTATTCGTCACTCTATGCCTGAAAGGGTATTTCATTGACTTATACTGGGTGCTCCCTTGTGTCTGGACAAAGCTATACCTCTGAAGAGCTCTAATTAGAGCGAAACACTGTGTCAGGGGTTGCTTTTACTCATTTCAGGTTGGCTTGATTGGTATTTTACCTATTCAAAGCTGTAATACTGTGCCTGGAGTGATAATTGGTTTTTGTCATTTTACAGCTCGGCAAGGACAGCACTGTGCTAGTCCTATGCTTAAAGACTTTGCTGTACAAATGGCAAAAGACTTTGTCCTTTTCTATCTCGGCGTGGTGGGCACTGTGCTAATCCTATGCTTACAGATTTTGATAGAAAAACAGACGTTTGAGGTGAGCAGATCTAGAGTGTCGCTGGTGTTGGGAGTGCTCCATACAGGAGCTGCTTTCCACCTAAACTTGAGAACTACCCAGAGTTCTCTGCTTCTTTTTTGCATAATTTATTCGTCACTCTATGCCTGAAAGGGTATTTCATTGACTTATACTGGGTGCTCCCTTGTGTCTGGACAAAGCTATACCTCTCTGAAGAGCTCTAATTAGAGCGAAACACTGTGTCAGGGGTTGCTTTTACTCATTTCAGGTTGGCTTGATTGGTATTTTACCAATTCAAAGCTGTAATACTCTGTCTGGAGTGGTAATTGGCTTTTGTCAATTTACAGCTCGGCAAGGACAGCACGGTGCTAGTCCTATGCTTAAAGACTTTGCTGAACAGATGGCAAAAGACTTTGTTCTTTTCTATCTCGGCGTGGTTGGCACTGTGCTAATCCTACGCTTAAAGATTTTGATAGAAAAACAGACATTTGAGGTGAGCAGATATGGAGTGTCGCTGGTGTTGAAAGTGCTCCATACAGGAGCTGCTTTCCACCTAAACTTGAGAACTACCCAGAGTTCTCTGCTTCTTTTTTGCATAATTTATTCGTCACTCTATGCCTGAAAGGGTATTTCATTGACTTATACTGGGTGCTCCCTTGTGTCTGGACAAAGCTATACCTCTCTGAAGAGCTCTAATTAGAGCGAAACACTGTGTCAGGGGTTGCTTTTACTCATTTCAGGTTGGCTTGATTGGTATTTTACCAATTCAAAGCTGTAATACTGTGTCTGGAGTGGTAATTTTCTTTTGTCAATTTACAGCTCGGCAAAGACAGCACTGTGCTAGTCCTATGCTTAAAGACTTTGCTGTACAAATGGCAAAAGACTTTGTCCTTTTCTATCTCGGCGTGGTGGGCACTGTGCTAATCCTATGCTTACAGATTTTGATAGAAAAACAGACATTTGAGGTGAGCAGATCTAGAGTGTCGCTGGTGTTGAGAGTGCTCCATACAGGAGCTGCTTTCCACCTAAACTTGAGAACTACCCAGAGTTCTCTGCTTCTTTTTTGCATAATTTATTCGTCACTCTATGCCTGAAAGGGTATTTCATTGACTTATACTGGGTGCTCCCTTATGTCTGGACATAGCTATACCTTTCTGAAGAGCTCTAATTAGAGCGAAACACTGTGTCAGGGGTTGCTTTTACTCATTTCAGGTTGGCTTGATTGGTATTTTACCTATTCAAAGCTGTAATACTGTGTCTGGAGTGGTAATTGGCTTTTGTCAATTTACATCTCGGCAAGGACAGCACTGTGCTAGTCCTATGCTTAAAGACTTTGCTGAACAGATGGCAAAAGACTTTGGGGCAGATTTATGAGCCCCTTGCGCCACTTTTGCGTCACTTTTAACATGGGAAAAGTGACGCAAAAGTGGCGCAAGGGGCTCATAAATCTGCCCCTTTGTTCTTTTCTATCTCGGCGTGGTTGGCACTGTGCTAATTCTATGCTTAAAGATTTTGATAGAAAATCAGACATTTGAGGTGAGCAGATCTAGAGTGTCGCTGGTGTTGAAAGTGCTCCATACAGGAGCTGCTTTCCACCTAAACTTGAGAAATACCCAGAGTTCTCTGCTTCTTTTTTGCATAATTTATTCGTCACTCTATGCCTGAAAGGGTATTTCTTTGACTTATACTGGGTGCTCCCTTGTGTCTGGACAAAGCTATATCTCTCGGAAGAGCTCTAATTAGAGCGAAACACTTTGTCAGGGGTTGCTTTTACTCATTTCAGGTTGGATTGATTGGTATTTTACCAATTCAAAGCTGTAATACTGAGCCTGGAGTGGTAATTGGCTTTTGTCATTTTACAGCTCGGCAAGGACAGCATTGTGCTAGTCCTATGCTTAAAGACTTTGCTGTACAAATGGCAAAAGACTTTGTCCTTTTCTATGTCGGCGTGGATGGCACTGAGCTAATCCAATGCTTAAAGATTTTGGTAGAAAAACCGACATTTGAGGTGAGCAGATCTAGAGTGTCGCTGATGATGAGAGTACTCAATACAGGGGCTGCTTTCGACCTAAACTTGAGAACTACCCAGAGTTCTCTGCTTCTTTTTTGCATAATTTATTTGTCACTCTATGCCTGAAAGGGTATTTCATTGACTTATACTGGGTGCTCCGTTGTGTCTGAACAAAGCTATACCTCTCTGAAGAGCTCTAATTAGAGCGAAACACTGTGTCAGGGGTTGCTTTTACTCATTTCAGGTTGGCTTGATTGGTATTTTACCTATTCAAAGCTGTAATACTGTGCCTGGAGTGGTAATTGGCTTTCGTCATTTTACAGCTCGGCAAGGACAGCACTGTGCTAGTCCTATGCTTAAAGACTTTGCTGTACAAATGGCAAAAGACTTTGTCCTTTTCTATCTCGGCGTGGATGGCACTGAGCTAATCCAATGCTTAAAGATTTTGGTAGAAAAACCGACATTTGAGGTGAGCAGATCTAGAGTGTCGCTGATGTTGAGAGTGCTCCATACAGGAGCTGCTTTCAACCTAAACTTGAGAACTACCCAGAGTTCTCTGCTTCTTTTTTGCATAATGTATTCGTCACTCTATGCCTGAAAGGGTATTTCATTGACTTATACTGGGTGCTCCCTTGTGTCTGGACAAAGCTATACCTCTCTGAAGAGCTCTAATTAGAGCGAAACACTGTGTCAGGGGTTGCTTTTACTCATTTCAGGTTGGCTTGATTGGTATTTTACCTATTCAAAGCTGTAATACTGTGCCTGGAGTGGTAATTGGTTTTTGTCATTTTACAGCTCGGCAAGGACAGCACTGTGCTAGTCCTATGCTTAAAGACTTTGCTGTACAAATGGCAAAAGACTTTGTCCTTTTCTATCTCGGCGTGGTGGGCACTGTGCTAATCCTATGCTTACAGATTTTGATAGAAAAACAGACATTTGAGGTGAGCAGATCTAGAGTGTCGCTGGTGTTGGGAGTGCTCCATACAGGAGCTGCTTTCCACCTAAACTTGAGAACTACCCAGAGTTCTCTGCTTCTTTTTTGCATAATTTATTCGTCACTCTATGCCTGAAAGGGTATTTCATTGACTTATACTGGGTGCTCCCTTGTGTCTGGACAAAGCTATACCTCTCTGAAGAGCTCTAATTAGAGCGAAACACTGTCTCAGGGGTTGCTTTTACTCATTTCAGGTTGGCTTGGTTGGTATTTTACCAATTCAAAGCTGTAATACTGTGTCTGAAGTGGTAATTGGCTTTTGTCAATTTACAGCTCGGCAAGGACAGCACTGTGCTAGTCCTATGCTTAAAGACTTTGCTGAACATATGGCAAAAGTCTTTGCTCTTTTCTTCTTTTCTATCTCGGCGTGGTTGGCACTGTGCTAATCCTATGCTTAAAGATTTTGATAGAAAAACAGACATTTGAGGTGAGCAGATCTAGAGTGTCGCTGGTGTTGAAAGTGCTCCATACAGGAGCTGCTTTCCACCTAAACTTGAGAACTACCCAGAGTTCTCTGCTTCTTTTTTGCATAATTCATTCGTCACTCTATGCCTGAAAGGGTATTTCTTTGACTTATACTGGGTGCTCCCTTGTGTTTGGACAAAGCTATACCTCTCTGAAGAGCTCTAATTAGAGCGAAACACTTTGTCAGGGGTTGCTTTTACTCATTTCAGGTTGGCTTGATTGGTATTTTACCAATTCAAAGCTGTAATACTGTGCCTGGAGTGAGAATTGGCTTTTGTCATTTTTACAGCTCGGCAAGGACATCATTGTGCTAGTCCAATGCCTAAAGACTTTGCTGTACAAATGGCAAAAGACTTTGTCCTTTTCTATCTCGGCGTGGATGGCACTGAGCTAATCCAATGCTTAAAGATTTTGGTAGAAAAACCGACATTTGAGGTGAGCAGATCTAGAGTGTCGCTGATGTCGAGAGTGCTACACACAGGAGCTGCTTTCGACCTAAACTTGAGAACTACCCAGAGTTCTCTGCTTCTTTTTTGCATAATTTATTCGTCACTCTATGCCTGAAAGGGTATTTTATTGACTTATACTGGGTGCTCCCTTGTGTCTGGACAAAGCTATACCTCTCTGAAGAGCTCTAATTAGAGCGAAACACTGTGTCAGGGGTTGCTTTTACTCATTTCAGGTTGGCTTGATTGGTATTTTACCTATTCAAAGCTGTAATACTGTGCCTGGAGTGGTAATTGGCTTTTGTCATTTTACAGCTCGGCAAGGACAGCACTGTGCTAGTCCTATGCTTAAAGACTTTGACCTTTTCTATTTCGGTGTGGTGGGCACTGTGCTAATCCTATGCTTACAGATTTTGATAGAAAAACAGACATTTGAGGTGAGCAGATCTAGAGTGTCGCTGGTGTTGAGAGTGCTCCATACAGGAGCTGCTTTCCACCTAAACTTGAGAACTACCCAGAGTTCTCTGCTTCTTTTTTGCATAATTTATTCATCACTCTATGCCTGAAAGGGTATTTCATTGACTTATACTGGGTGCTCCCTTGTGTCTGGACAAAGCTATACCTCTCTGAAGAGCTCTAATTAGAGCGAAACACTGTGTCAGGGGTTGCTTTTACTCATTTCAGGTTGGCTTGATTGGTATTTTATCAATTCAAAGCTGTAATACTGTGTCTGGAGTGGTAATTAGCTTTTGTCAATTTACAGCTCGGCAAGGACAGCACTGGGCTAGTCCTATGCTTAAACACTTTGCTGTACAAATGGCTAAAGACTTTGTTCTTTTCTATCTCGGCGTGGTTGGCACTGTGCTAATCCTATGCTTAAAGATTTTGATAGAAAAAACAGACATTTGAGGTGAGCAGATCTAGAGTGTCGCTGGTGTTGAGAGTGCTCCATACAGGAGCTGCTTTCCACCTAAACTTGAGAACTACCCAGAGTTCTCTGCTTCTTTTTTGCATAATTTATTTGTCACTCTATGCCTGAAAGGGTATTTCTTTGACTTATACTGGGTGCTCCCTTGTGTCTGGACAAAGCTATACCTCTCTGAAGAGCTCTAATTAGAGCGAAACACTTTGTCAGGGGTTGCTTTTACTCATTTCAGGTTGGCTTGATTGGTATTTTAACAATTCAAAGCTGTAATACTGTGCCTGGAGTGGTAATTGGCTTTTGTCATTTTACAGCTCAGCAAGGACAGCATTGTGCTAGTCCTATGCTTAAAGACTTTGCTGTACAAATGGCAAAAGACTTTGTCCTTTTCTATCTCGGCGTGGATGGCACTGAGCTAATCCAATGCTTAAAGATTTTGGTAGAAAAACCGACATTTGAGGTGAGCAGATCTAGAGTGTCGCTGATGTTGAGAGTGCTCCATACAGGAGCTGCTTTCAACCTAAACTTGAGAACTACCCAGAGTTCTCTGCTTCTTTTTTGCATAATGTATTCGTCACTCTATGCCTGAAAGGGTATTTCATTAACTTATACTGGGTGCTCCCTTGTGTCTGGACAAAGCTATACCTCTGAAGAGCTCTAATTAGAGCGAAACACTGTGTCAGGGGTTGCTTTTACTCATTTCAGGTTGGCTTGATTGGTATTTTACCTATTCAAAGCTGTAATACTGTGCCTGGAGTGGTAATTGGTTTTTGTCATTTTACAGCTCGGCAAGGACAGCACTGTGCTAGTCCTATGCTTAAAGACTTTGCTGTACAAATGGCAAAAGACTTTGTCCTTTTCTATCTCGGCGTGGTGGGCACTGTGCTAATCCTATGTGTTAGACCTGGCGATTTCTGGTTGGCTAAGGCTTGCGCCAAAGCCAGGCAGAAACCACCACTCTAGTCAGGGCAAGGAAGTTACACGCCAAAGATAACCCCTGCTCACCCCCTTGGTAGCTTGGCACGAGCAGTCAGGCTTATCTCTGAGGCGATGTGTAAAGCGTTTGCGCGCGCACCCAGCAACAACACCCAAGGCCCACCACAAAGGAAACTCCACACAAGGTATTCTATAAAAATAGCCTTTGTATTATACACAACACATTAGATAAAAACACACACTTTACAATGTGCCAACAGGCACGGGCAGAATTTACAAGGGATTATGTACAAGACAGGGCCACCTGGACCACTGTCAGGAATTAGCACTTTTTAGATATTTAGCACACAAAATATATAAAATCACTGTAGCACAAAAATAATCTGTATAGCACACAACCAGTACTTACTGGTATCGGGGAAGTACCACCTACGTAACCCTAACTACTTTAGGAGACTGTCACGCAGGGAACTAGAACCTCACTAGCACCACCTGTACTAGGAGAAAGCAACAACCACCTACGTATCACAATACCTGTAGGGGTGATAGAACGTTACACATGATGCATCACATTCAGAGGTGTATGGAAGGAAAAACACATGATGCCTAAAAACATTCAGAGGTGTAAAAGCAATGGCACATGATGCATCAAAACACATTCAGAGGTGCAAGTAAGGAACACACATGATGCATAAAACATTCAGAGGTGTAAAAAGCAATGGCACATGATGCATCCGCACGCATTCAGAGGTGCAAGGAAGGAACACAATGGCGCAAAACTCCTATGCCACCACCTGTGGCAGTCCCTGGGCCAACTGGCCTGGAAGGGGCTAGGACGCCCTGCGTTCAACAAAGTTAAACTGCGCCAGCTGCGCAGACTAGACCAAGAATGGTCCCCCACCTAAACGGGGCAGCTGCCCACTAAGTGCTGGGCAGCTGGAAAACGAACTTCAGGCACTCTGCGTGCCTCTGGAGCCCCTCTGGGCTCTGATCAGTAAAAATGTGCCCTCTGGAGCCTTCGTGGCTCAGCACAACGTTGGAGCCTCACTGGGCTCGAGAAACAATCGTGCTCCCCTTCGTTTGGAGCCTCGTGGGCCCAAGACAGTCGGAAATGCCTCCAAGAGCCTCGCAGGCTCTAAACAAGAAATGCCCCCGTCGTTGGAGCCTCACGGGGCTCGGAAAGAATGGTGCCCTTCACGCTGGAGCAGCCCACTGCCTTCTGGGGCCGCTCCGGTGGCCACTACTCGGCCAGGCAACGTTGGAGCCTTCACGGGGCTCTGACACGGCCCCCGCACCCCCAGCGCATGCGCGGAGTCCCCCAGCCCTGCTACACACTCACCGGGCTGCTCGGGGACTCCCGCGTCGTCTCTCCTCCCGGCGGACGCCGAGGCTTCCTTGCAACGCGGAGGGGCAGGCACCGACAATGTGCCTCGCGCCCCCTCCGCACCAGCTCCGGCCGCACTTCTCCTTGCTCGGGTCCAGCGCGGGGTAGGCTCCCGCCTGGATCTTCACTGCACAGGAGCGCGGGGTAGGCTCCCGTCCGCTTCCTGCTTCCGTCTCGGGACCCGCCCCCAGGCCTGCCTGACTTCCGGCTGAAGCCCGGCCGCGGCGGTGAATTCCTTGGCAAATGAGAGGGGTAGGCTCCCTCGCCAGCGAGCACAACGGCGGGGTGGGCACCCGCCGAACTTGGCAGACACCGTCCGGACCGCGGGGTGGGCACCCGCTATCAAAATCAAAGCGCACACAGCGCTATAAAGTCACGCACAGCGCTCCCAGCGCTGGAAAGCCTTACAAGCGCTCCCAGGCGCTACAAAGAGAGCAAGTCCAGGAGACAGCGCGCACAGCGCTACAAAGTTCCAGGAACGCTCCCAGGCGCTGCAGATCAACCAAAAAGGTCCAGCAAAGAGTCCTCAAAGAACAGGGGGCAAAGGCTGGGCCCAGAGCCAGCACACAGGGTCCTCCAGCAGGGAGGCAGTCCCCAGTGGCGGTCTCTCCTGGCGCCCAGCAGCAGCAGGCCCCCCTTCAGATGATCCTGCAAGAGAACAAACTGTAAGGGGACACAGCCCCTTTTTATACAGTACAAGGCTGCGTCTAAGGTGCAGGGAAGGGGCGAACCAGTTCCAGCAGGTTCCTGAGCACTTTGTTTTGCTCAGCCCCTCTCCCTATTCACTGGCAGGGCTAGGGTCATTAGACGCACCACAGGGGCCGGCGCCAGCATTGTGTGGGGGAATCCCTGTCCTATTCAGGACCCAGGTACACTCCTCCCCAGCCATCAACATGCTAACTCCCCATTCACCACTGGGTGACTCCTCCTGACTCTGGGGAATTCCCTAGTCCGTCACCTGACCTCACCAGCCAATCGCCAGACAAGCCACACATTTCAGACTGCACACTGAAGTGCCCACTTCTAGAAGTGGCACTTCCACACCAGGTACATGCACGCTGCACACATCAACGCGCAGCATTCACTCCCACGAGTCCGCACATACCAAACACGGGCCTGCACACCCCACGCATCAGGAACTACCGGGACACATACATTCCCCCATGCATTCCTATGGGAGGGCAGGCCAACCTCACAACACGCACGCACTTTACCCTGGGACACAGCGGTAAAGTGCGCAGAAGTCACTAAAATCACTAAACCAAGTCACCATTTTAAGCAAAAAGTTTCGGGGTGAACCGGCCAGAAGGGCCAAGTCCAACACAACCCCCTTCCAGCCAAAACGCAGGGTAGACCAATCACCACCGTGATGGACTTCCCTGCTTGGGGCGATAGAACACGGACGCGGGCCCGCCACTGCCGGGACACCCTCCTGTTCTACGCCACGGTGAACCCCTGGGGTTTCCTCTCAAACCACTCTCCGGACCAACTGGGCTACCCCACTGGTACTCCCAAGCTGTCCGCGGCCAAGACCAGGCCCTAGGCCACCCAGGTGCCACTGGTCCTTGCCTAACCACAGAGTGGGGGGTAGTAACCCCTGGCACATAGCAGCCATTCTCCACTCTACCCCTCATCAGGGCAGTTCTAAACTGCCACTGATCCTCCAGCCTAGGGCCCGTACCCTCAAGCTGACCAGAAGTCGCGGGTGAGGCTCTCCTCCCCCTACCTCTTCTCCTAGGGTTCCGCCCTCTCCTCCTTTGAGAGGCACCCTCGAAACATACCTCATCAACCAGCTCAGGACCCCTCCCTGAGAACTGGTCTACCAACCTAGGGTTTAACCCCTCAGGTTGCACCGGGGTCAGAGGTGGGCTCTCCCACCCTCTGCACCCCCTTCCAGAGTCCTGCTCCCTACCAACTGGGGCGGTCCCTCTGGAAGAAGAACCAGTCAGGACACTGGTTACAGTAGTCAGACCCTTCAGGTCAGGCTGCTCCTGAACCTGGCCTTCCAACCTCCGGTCTAAAACCTTCGGTGGAATAATTGCCTGGCACTCCAGGACTTCTGGGGATTTACACACCATCCCCCCGAGAGTAACATATGCCTCATATGTTGCATGACCGTCTGCCTGGCGCAGATCTCCCGTCCCCTGTCCACCTGACAGTGCGCGAAGATCCCCCAGGCCAGACGTGTAGTCGCCATGGTCACTTCTAGGAGACTCAGCCCTCCCGGCTGGTCTCTGACCCACTGGCTCCTCCACCGGGGAACACAGCCCCATGCCACTCCTCTCGCTGGACTTCTGTACCCTCCCTACTGGAGCGGTACTGCCAGACACTAGAACCACAGGAGCCCTGCTTACAGGCGCTCCAGGTCCTCTACCCACTAGGTGATCCTCCTCAAATGGGCTAACAGGACAGCCTAGGTCCCCAACTTGGTGTTCCCTCCTGAAACCACCCAAGTCCTGAGGCAGGGTTTCGTACGTCTGGGGACCCTCGGTCACCCACTTACTCCCGCTCCACTGAGCCAGGCCGTAAGGTCCTACACCCTCCTCGCTATCCTGGGACCTAGCTGGGCTACATGGAGCCTCTTCCACCACGCTGGGCTGGAAGATACCTGAACCACTACTTGAGTCACTCTCTAATGACTCCAGAGAACCTCTAGCGCTTTCCCAGCGCTCCGCTTCCTCTGCCAGCGCCCAAGGACAAAAGTAGTCATACCTCAACAGGTGCTGGCGCAACCCTGGAGAACAACTACTGAGCATCTGCTCTTTGACAATCATTTTGAGCACTATATCCAAATCCTCTTCCGTGTTGACCTCCAGCCAGTCCCACAGTGCCTCATGACAGTCATCCACAAACAACCCCCACGGCTGGTGAGACGGTTTTCTACTGCCCCTGAACTTCAACCTATACTCCTCCTCTTGGGAAACAGGTACCAGACTCGGGGAACTGGGCGTGGGACTTGTCGCACGGGACTCTATTTCGCTGCCACCACTGGACTCAACCCTCCCTGGGGAGCCCAGAAAACTACGACTGCGCGCAGGCGATAATCTACTCTCCAGCACTGATTTCTCCCTGGCGAAGGCCCTCTCAGCCTCCGCCATCCTCTCCTGCGCTAAGACCCTCTCGGTCTCCAGCTTTTTCTCTGCCATCGTCAGCTGCGCCATCCCCCAGGCATGCTCTAACCTGAGCTTCTCCATGGCCAGCTGATGCTCCCTCTCTTCCCTCCTATCCACCCACTCCTCTGGGGACAGGGAAAGGGATGGGGTGCTGCTCCTGACACTGGACCCAGCAAGGGACTCCCTATCTATGGGGTCTCCACTCTCTACTGACGTCCCTGTCAGGTAACCTTCCTCCTCCTCAGATTCCTCAGGGCTCCCCTCAGACCCACCACCCTCTCGGCGTGCGGCCCGGGCCCTATCTTCCTCGCTGCGCTCTCGCTCCCACTCAACCTTTTGCCAAGTGATCAGGTTGTCCCTCAGTTTGGACTGGGTATCTGACTCACCCACCTCTATGTCCCTCTCCTCACAGAACCTTGCCAGCTCCAACCTACTGTACCTAAACAGACTACAGAAGTTAAAAGCAGGCTCCATTTTGGCGGACGTTCTTGAGAAGAGTTCAACACAAGGAACCTGGGGGTCGGAGCTACACAGGAGTACACAATTCACAAAAGGTTTCAGGGAGCTCTCTATCCTGGAGAACTCACACTCACTGTCTAGTGCCCCACACACCATCCACACACAACCCTCCCCTCGGACTGGTAAGGCAGTTTCTACCACCCCTGATCCCTCAACCTGACCACCACGTGACACAGGTACCAAACTCTGGGCGCAGGGCGGGGGACAAATGTACTGGACACAATTTACACAATGATACCTTCAGGAGAAGAAATAAAGGAACTTCAAAAACAATAATCCCTAAAATGTGATTTATCTAATGCAGAGTTTTGTGGTGTAGCCAGTCGCTGCTGCGGTACAGCGCAAACGCAAGTCCAAATCCCACCGCTGATCACCAATGTTAGACCTGGCGATTTCTGGTTGGCTAAGGCTTGCGCCAAAGCCAGGCAGAAACCACCACTCTAGTCAGGGCAAGGAAGTTACACGCCAAAGATAACCCCTGCTCACCCCCTTGGTAGCTTGGCACGAGCAGTCAGGCTTATCTCTGAGGCGATGTGTAAAGCGTTTGCGCGCGCACCCAGCAACAACACCCAAGGCCCACCACAAAGGAAACTCCACACAAGGTATTCTATAAAAATAGCCTTTGTATTATACACAACACATTAGATAAAAACACACACTTTACAATGTGCCAACAGGCACGGGCAGAATTTACAAGGGATTATGTACAAGACAGGGCCACCTGGACCACTGTCAGGAATTAGCACTTTTTAGATATTTAGCACACAAAATATATAAAATCACTGTAGCACAAAAATAATCTGTATAGCACACAACCAGTACTTACTGGTATCGGGGAAGTACCACCTACGTAACCCTAACTACTTTAGGAGACTGTCACGCAGGGAACTAGAACCTCACTAGCACCACCTGTACTAGGAGAAAGCAACAACCACCTACGTATCACAATACCTGTAGGGGTGATAGAACGTTACACATGATGCATCACATTCAGAGGTGTATGGAAGGAAAAACACATGATGCCTAAAAACATTCAGAGGTGTAAAAGCAATGGCACATGATGCATCAAAACACATTCAGAGGTGCAAGTAAGGAACACACATGATGCATAAAACATTCAGAGGTGTAAAAAGCAATGGCACATGATGCATCCACACGCATTCAGAGGTGCAAGGAAGGAACACAATGGCGCAAAACTCCTATGCCACCACCTGTGGCAGTCCCTGGGCCAACTGGCCTGGAAGGGGCTAGGACGCCCTGCGTTCAACAAAGTTAAACTGCGCCAGCTGCGCAGACTAGACCAAGAATGGTCCCCCACCTAAACGTGGCAGCTGCCCACTAAGTGCTGGGCAGCTGGAAAACGAACTTCAGGCACTCTGCGTGCCTCTGGAGCCCCTCTGGGCTCTGATCAGTAAAAATGTGCCCTCTGGAGCCTTCGTGGCTCAGCACAACGTTGGAGCCTCACTGGGCTCGAGAAACAATCGTGCTCCCCTTCGTTTGGAGCCTCGTGGGCCCAAGACAGTCGGAAATGCCTCCAAGAGCCTCGCAGGCTCTAAACAAGAAATGCCCCCGTCGTTGGAGCCTCACGGGGCTCGGAAAGAATGGTGCCCTTCACGCTGGAGCAGCCCACTGCCTTCTGGGGCCGCTCCGGTGGCCACTACTCGGCCAGGCAACGTTGGAGCCTTCACGGGGCTCTGACACGGCCCCCGCACCCCCAGCGCATGCGCGGAGTCCCCCAGCCCTGCTACACACTCACCGGGCTGCTCGGGGACTCCCGCGTCGTCTCTCCTCCCGGCGGACGCCGAGGCTTCCTTGCAACGCGGAGGGGCAGGCACCGACAATGTGCCTCGCGCCCCCTCCGCACCAGCTCCGGCCGCACTTCTCCTTGCTCGGGTCCAGCGCGGGGTAGGCTCCCGCCTGGATCTTCACTGCACAGGAGCGCGGGGTAGGCTCCCGTCCGCTTCCTGCTTCCGTCTCGGGACCCGCCCCCAGGCCTGCCTGACTTCCGGCTGAAGCCCGGCCGCGGCGGTGAATTCCTTGGCAAATGAGAGGGGTAGGCTCCCTCGCCAGCGAGCACAACGGCGGGGTGGGCACCCGCCGAACTTGGCAGACACCGTCCGGACCGCGGGGTGGGCACCCGCTATCAAAATCAAAGCGCACACAGCGCTATAAAGTCACGCACAGCGCTCCCAGCGCTGGAAAGCCTTACAAGCGCTCCCAGGCGCTACAAAGAGAGCAAGTCCAGGAGACAGCGCGCACAGCGCTACAAAGTTCCAGGAACGCTCCCAGGCGCTGCAGATCAACCAAAAAGGTCCAGCAAAGAGTCCTCAAAGAACAGGGGGCAAAGGCTGGGCCCAGAGCCAGCACACAGGGTCCTCCAGCAGGGAGGCAGTCCCCAGTGGCGGTCTCTCCTGGCGCCCAGCAGCAGCAGGCCCCCCTTCAGATGATCCTGCAAGAGAACAAACTGTAAGGGGACACAGCCCCTTTTTATACAGTACAAGGCTGCGTCTAAGGTGCAGGGAAGGGGCGAACCAGTTCCAGCAGGTTCCTGAGCACTTTGTTTTGCTCAGCCCCTCTCCCTATTCACTGGCAGGGCTAGGGTCATTAGACGCACCACAGGGGCCGGCGCCAGCATTGTGTGGGGGAATCCCTGTCCTATTCAGGACCCAGGTACACTCCTCCCCAGCCATCAACATGCTAACTCCCCATTCACCACTGGGTGACTCCTCCTGACTCGGGGAATTCCCTAGTCCGTCACCTGACCTCACCAGCCAATCGCCAGACAAGCCACACATTTCAGACTGCACACTGAAGTGCCCACTTCTAGAAGTGGCACTTCCACACCAGGTACATGCACGCTGCACACATCAACGCGCAGCATTCACTCCCACGAGTCCGCACATACCAAACACGGGCCTGCACACCCCACGCATCAGGAACTACCGGGACACATACATTCCCCCATGCATTCCTATGGGAGGGCAGGCCAACCTCACAACACGCACGCACTTTACCCTGGGACACAGCGGTAAAGTGCGCAGAAGTCACTAAAATCACTAAACCAAGTCACCATTTTAAGCAAAAAGTTTCGGGGTGAACCGGCCAGAAGGGCCAAGTCCAACACTATGCTTACAGATTTTGATAGAAAAACAGACATTTGAGGTGAGCAGATCTAGAGTGTCGCTGGTGTTGGGAGTGCTCCATACAGGAGCTGCTTTCCACCTAAACTTGAGAACTACCCAGAGTTCTCTGCTTCTTTTTTGCATAATTTATTCGTCACTCTATGCCTGAAAGGGTATTTCATTGACTTATACTGGGTGCTCCCTTGTGTCTGGACAAAGCTATACCTCTCTGAAGAGCTCTAATTAGAGCGAAACACTGTTTCAGGGGTTGCTTTTACTCATTTCAGGTTGGCTTGATTGGTATTTTACCAATTCAAAGCTGTAATACTGTGTCTGGAGTGGTAATTGGCTTTTGTCAATTTACAGCTCGGCAAAGACAGCACTGTGCTAGTCCTATGCTTAAAGACTTTGCTGTACAAATGGCAAAAGACTTTGTCCTTTTCTATCTCGGCATGGTGGGCACTGTGCTAATCCTATGCTTACAGATTTTGATAGAAAAACAGACATTTGAGGTGAGCAGATCTAGAGTGTTGCTGGTGTTGAGAGTGCTCCATACAGGAGCTGCTTTCCACCTAAACTTGAGAACTACCCAGAGTTCTCTGCTTCTTTTTTGCATAATTTATTCGTCACTCTATGCCTGAAAGGGTATTTCATTGACTTATACTGGGTGCTCCCTTATGTCTGGACATAGCTATACCTTTCTAAAGAGCTCTAATTAGAGCGAAACACTGTGTCAGGGGTTGCTTTTACTCATTTCAGGTTGGCTTGATTGGTATTTTACCTATTCAAAGCTGTAATACTGTGTCTGGAGTGGTAATTGGCTTTTGTCAATTTACATCTCGGCAAGGACAGCACTGTGCTAGTCCTATGCTTAAAGACTTTGCTGAACAAATGGCAAAAGACTTTGTTCTTTTCTATCTCGGCGTGGTTGGCACTGTGCTAATTCTATGCTTAAAGATTTTGATAGAAAATCAGACATTTGAGGTGAGCAGATCTAGAGTGTCGCTGGTGTTGAAAGTGCTCCATACAGGAGCTGCTTTCCACCTAAACTTGAGAAATACCCAGAGTTCTCTGCTTCTTTTTTGCATAATTTATTCGTCACTCTATGCCTGAAAGGGTATTTCTTTGACTTATACTGGGTGCTCCCTTGTGTCTGGACAAAGCTATATCTCTCGGAAGAGCTCTAATTAGAGCGAAACACTTTGTCAGGGGTTGCTTTTACTCATTTCAGGTTGGATTGATTGGTATTTTACCAATTCAAAGCTGTAATACTGAGCCTGGAGTGGTAATTGGCTTTTGTCATTTTACAGCTCGGCAAGGACAGCATTGTGCTAGTCCTATGCTTAAAGACTTTGCTGTACAAATGGCAAAAGACTTTGTCCTTTTCTATGTCGGCGTGGATGGCACTGAGCTAATCCAATGCTTAAAGATTTTGGTAGAAAAACCGACATTTGAGGTGAGCAGATCTAGAGTGTCGCTGATGTTGAGAGTGCTCCATACAGGAGCTGCTTTCAACCTAAACTTGAGAACTACCCAGAGTTCTCTGCTTCTTTTTTGCATAATGTATTCGTCACTCTATGCCTGAAAGGGTATTTCATTGACTTATACTGGGTGCTCCCTTGTGTCTGGACAAAGCTATACCTCTCTGAAGAGCTCTAATTAGAGCGAAACACTGTGTCAGGGGTTGCTTTTACTCATTTCAGGTTGGCTTGATTGGTATTTTACCTATTCAAAGCTGTAATACTGTGCCTGGAGTGGTAATTGGTTTTTGTCATTTTACAGCTCGGCAAGGACAGCACTGTGCTAGTCCTATGCTTAAAGACTTTGCTGTACAAATGGCAAAAGACTTTGTCCTTTTCTATCTCGGCGTGGTGGGCACTGTGCTAATCCTATGCTTACAGATTTTGATAGAAAAACAGACATTTGAGGTGAGCAGATCTAGAGTGTCGCTGGTGTTGGGAGTGCTCCATACAGGAGCTGCTTTCCACCTAAACTTGAGAACTACCCAGAGTTCTCTGCTTCTTTTTTGCATAATTTATTCGTCACTCTATGCCTGAAAGGGTATTTCATTGACTTATACTGGGTGCTCCCTTGTGTCTGGACAAAGCTATACCTCTCTGAAGAGCTCTAATTAGAGCGAAACACTGTGTCAGGGGTTGCTTTTACTCATTTCAGGTTGGCTTGGTTGGTATTTTACCAATTCAAAGCTGTAATACTGTGTCTGGAGTGGTAATTGGCTTTTGTCAATTTACAGCTCGGCAAGGACAGCACTGTGCTAGTCCTATGCTTAAAGACTTTGCTGAACATATGGCAAAAGACTTTGCTCTTTTCTTCTTTTCTATCTCGGCGTGGTTGGCACTGTGCTAATCCTATGCTTAAAGATTTTGATAGAAAAACAGACATTTGAGGTGAGCAGATCTAGAGTGTCGCTGGTGTTGAAAGTGCTCCATACAGGAGCTGCTTTCCACCTAAACTTGAGAACTACCCAGAGTTCTCTGCTTCTTTTTTGCATAATTTATTCGTCACTCTATGCCTGAAAGGGTATTTCTTTGACTTATACTGGGTGCTCCCTTGTGTCTGGACAAAGCTATACCTCTCGGAAGAGCTCTAATTAGAGCGAAACACTTTGTCAGGGGTTGCTTTTACTCATTTCAGGTTGGATTGATTGGTATTTTACCAATTCAAAGCTGTAATACTGAGCCTGGAGTGGTAATTGGCTTTTGTCATTTTACAGCTCGGCAAGGACAGCATTGTGCTAGTCCTATGCTTAAAGACTTTGCTGTACAAATGGCAAAAGACTTTGTCCTTTTCTATCTCGGCGTGGATGGCACTGAGCTAATCCAATGCTTAAAGATTTTGGTAGAAAAACCGACATTTGAGGTGAGCAGATCTAGAGTGTCGCTGATGTTGAGAGTGCTCCATACAGGAGATGCTTTCGACCTAAACTTGAGAACTACCCAGAGTTCTCTGCTTCTTTTTTGCATAATTTATTTGTCACTCTATGCCTGAAAGGGTATTTCATTGACTTATACTGGGTGCTCCGTTGTGTCTGAACAAAGCTATACCTCTCTGAAGAGCTCTAATTAGAGCGAAACACTGTGTCAGGGGTTGCTTTTACTCATTTCAGGTTGGCTTGATTGGTATTTTACCAATTCAAAGCTGTAATACTCTGTCTGGAGTGGTAATTGGCTTTTGTCAATTTACAGCTCGGCAAGGACAGCACGGTGCTAGTCCTATGCTTAAAGACTTTGCTGAACAGATGGCAAAAGACTTTGTTCTTTTCTATCTCGGCGTGGTTGGCACTGTGCTAATCCTACGCTTAAAGATTTTGATAGAAAAACAGACATTTGAGGTGAGCAGATATAGAGTGTCGCTGGTGTTGAAAGTGCTCCATACAGGAGCTGCTTTCCACCTAAACTTGAGAACTACCCAGAGTTCTCTGCTTCTTTTTTGCATAATTTATTTGTCACTCTATGCCTGAAAAGGTATTTCATTGACTTATACTGGGTGCTCCCTTGTGTCTGGACAAAGCTATACCTCTCTGAAGAGCTCTAATTAGAGCGAAACACTGTGTCAGGGGTTGCTTTTACTCATTTCAGGTTGGCTTGATTGGTATTTTACCAATTCAAAGCTGTAATACTGTGTCTGGAGTGGTAATTGGCTTTTGTCAATTTACAGCTCGGCAAAGACAGCACTGTGCTAGTCCTATGCTTAAAGACTTTGCTGTACAAATGGCAAAAGACTTTGTCCTTTTCTATCTCGGCGTGGATGGCACTGAGCTAATCCAATGCTTAAAGATTTTGGTAGAAAAACCGACATTTGAGGTGAGCAGATCTAGAGTGTCGCTGATGATGAGAGTACTCCATACAGGGGCTGCTTTCGACCTAAACTTGAGAACTACCCAGAGTTCTCTGCTTCTTTTTTGCATAATTTATTTGTCACTCTATGCCTGAAAGGGTATTTCATTGATTTATACTGGGTGCTCCGTTGTGTCTGAACAAAGCTATACCTCTCTGAAGAGCTCTAATTAGAGCGAAACACTGTGTCAGGGGTTGCTTTTACTCATTTCAGGTTGGCTTGATTGGTATTTTACCTTTTCAAAGCTGTAATACTGTGCCTGGAGTGGTAATTGGCTTTCGTCATTTTACAGCTCGGCAAGGACAGCACTGTGCTAGTCCTATGCTTAAAGACTTTGCTGTACAAATGGCAAAAGACTTTGTCCTTTTCTATCTCGGCGTGGTGGGCACTGTGCTAATCCTATGCTTACAGATTTTGATAGAAAAACAGACATTTGAGGTGAGCAGATCTAGAGTGTCGCTGGTGTTGAGAGTGCTCCATACAGGAGCTGCTTTCCACCTAAACTTGAGAACTACCCAGAGTTCTCTGCTTCTTTTTTGCATAATTTATTCGTCACTCTATGCCTGAAAGGGTATTTCATTGACTTATACTGGGTGCTCCATTGTGTCTGGACAAAGCTATACCTCTCTGAAGAGCTCTAATTAGAGCGAAACACTGTGTCAGGGGTTGCTTTTACTCATTTCAGGTTGGCTTGATTGGTATTTTACCAATTCAAAGCTGTAATACTGTGTCTGGAGTGGTAATTGGCTTTTGTCAATTTACAGCTCGGCAAGGACAGCACTGTGCTAGTCCTATGCTTAAAGACTTTGCTGAACAGATGGCAAAAGACTTTGCTCTTTTCTATCTCGGCGTGGTTGGCACTGTGCTAATCCTATGCTTAAAGATTTTGATAGAAAAACAGACATTCGAGGTTAGCAGATCTAGAGTGTCGCTGGTGTTGAAAGTGCTCCATACAGGAGCTGCTTTCCACCTAAACTTGAGAACTACCCAGAGTTCTCTGCTTCTTTTTTGCATAATTTATTCGCCACTCTATGCCTGAAAGGGTATTTCTTTGACTTATACTGGGTGCTCCCTTGTGTCTGGACAAAGCTATACCTCTCGGAAGAGCTCTAATTAGAGCGAAACACTTTGTCAGGGGTTGCTTTTACTCATTTCAGGTTGGATTGATTGGTATTTTACCAATTCAAAGCTGTAATACTGAGCCTGGAGTGGTAATTGGCTTTTGTCATTTTACAGCTCGGCAAGGACAGCATTGTGCTAGTCCTATGCTTAAAGACTTTGCTGTACAAATGGCAAAAGACTTTGTCCTTTTCTATCTCGGCGTGGATGGCACTGAGCTAATCCAATGCTTAAAGATTTTGGTAGAAAAACCGACATTTGAGGTGAGCAGATCTAGAGTGTCGCTGATGATGAGAGTACTCCATACAGGGGCTGCTTTCGACCTAAACTTGAGAACTACCCAGAGTTCTCTGCTTCTTTTTTGCATAATTTATTTGTCACTCTATGCCTGAAAGGGTATTTCATTGACTTATACTGGGTGCTCCGTTGTGTCTGAACAAAGCTATACCTCTCTGAAGGGCTCTAATTAGAGCGAAACACTGTGTCAGGGGTTGCTTTTACTCATTTCAGGTTGGCTTGATTGGTATTTTACCTATTCAAAGCTGTAATACTGTGCCTGGAGTGGTAATTGGCTTTCGTCATTTTACAGCTCAGCAAGGACAGCACTGTGCTAGTCCTATGCTTAAAGACTTTGCTGTACAAATGGCAAAAGACTTTGTCCTTTTCTATCTCGGCGTGGTGGGCACTGTGCTAATCCTATGCTTACAGATTTTGATAGAAAAACAGACATTTGAGGTGAGCAGATCTAGAGTGTCGCTGGTGTTGAGAGTGCTCCATACAGGAGCTGCTTTCCACCTAAACTTGAGAACTACCCAGAGTTCTCTGCTTCTTTTTTGCATAATTTATTTGTCACTCTATGCCTGAAAGGGTATTTCATTGACTTATACTGGGTGCTCCCTTGTGTCTTGTCAGGAATCCCCTCCCGCACATGGATTCCCTCCCACGATGCCACTTCCGTGAACCTGGTGCGCTTGGAGGAGAGCGGACTACAACTCCCAGAATTCCCTCCGGCAACAATTGCCTTTTGCCACTCAAGAGTTCTGGTTACATAACACCAAGGGAAACGCCTAGTTTTCATGCTATGCAACTCAAGAGTTCTGGTTGCATAACACCAAGGGGAACGCCTAGTTTTCATGTTATGCAACTCAAGAGTTCTGGTTACATAACACCAAGGGTAACGCCTAGTTTTCCTGTTATGCAACTCAAAAGTCATGGTTATACAACGCCGAGAGTACTACTTAAGGAGAAGATCACTGGGACTCGGCGTCGGATATTCTGATCTTTGCCGGAGTACCTGGTTGAGGTACACGGACCCGTTGGTGAGTTGAGCGGCGGAAGGAACATTCTAAGGAGCGGAGGAGAGGTGCTGGCGTGTGCTTCCTGCCCGTGTCCTGTCCCGTTCTGAGAGCCGTATTCAACGTCATTGGGCACAAGTCCCGTTGGTAGAGCCGAAGCTCCCAACAGCCTGACAAATTGGAGAAAACGAGGTTGGTGCGAGCCGAAGCTCCCAACCCTCGTTCCTTGGGTAAACACACGCTTAGAGCTAAGACGCTATCCAGGAGGTGTTTTCGCGTCTTAGCCATCGACACTCGTAGGAGAACTGGGATAGGTAGAGCGGCTGCTCCCATCCATTCTCTGCGCCACCTTGGGTATCATCACTTAAACCCGGATACAAGAGACGCACACCAGGAGGTGTTCCCAGCGTCTTTGTGTTGTGGCAGCACTCTGGGGGATACTGGTAGAGCGGCTGTTCCCAGGTGGTAGAGAGCCCGGCCGGGTGACTCCCACGTGCCCCCCGTAGATTCCACAACCTTGGAACTACCCTTCACAGCGGTCGAGTGGCATTGTCGGCCACTGCTTAGCACTGTGCCCTCCGTTGGAGCATACCGGGTCCGGTGTGCATGCGGAGGACGGTTAGACGAGCTGTGAATGGGTATCGTACTTTAACTGGTGATTCCAGTACCGGTATTCTTTGTTGTCTGTAGTTGTTTATCTGTTTATTAAATCATCCTTAAACCTCCATTTCTCTGGTCCGTCATCTGTTTGTCCCAACCCCGAGAAAGCCAGGACGTTACATAATATCCAACCTCTTCCATAACTATCTCCTGGTTGGGCGAACGACATGGCCACGATTGAGGATGTGTTGGCCGTCTTAGCCGCGATGCAAATCGAGCTCACCGCTTCCAGACAGGAAACAGCAGACGTTAAGGCTAGAATGGACGCTCGGCAGAACGATCCGCTACAGGCAGGTGCCTCTCACACGGCCACGGCTCCTGCGGTTGTGGTAGAGATGCCCGTAGCCATTCCTTTGGCGACACCAGAGAGGTACAGCGGAGACCCCAACACAGTGCAGGTATTCCTCACTCAAGTAGCACTGCATCTGTCCTGCAAACCAAAGGCCTTTCCTACCAGCCAAGCCAGAGTGGCCTTTCTGATCTCGTATCTTGCTGGGAACGCGGCGCAATGGGCAGTCCCACTGGTGAGCAGGGACGACCCTATCCTATGTGATTGGGGAGCCTTCCGCGAGGAATTCTTGAAGGTGTTTGATCGAAGGGCGGACTCGTATACTGCCGATCAAGAGATGTTGGAGCTGAGGCAAGGCAACAATGATCTGGTGCAGTACCTTAATGCTTTTCGAAGGTTAGTGGCCGAAACCAAGTGGCCCATAGCCAAACAAACCGCGCTGTTTCACCAGGGCTTGAGCGAAGAGCTCAAAGATGTGGTAGCACAAATCGACCCCCAACCCAAGACATGTGAAGGCTTGATCAACCTGGTGCTACGGCTGGACCATAGATTGAACGAAAGAAAGGGCGATCACAAGAGGAAAGGGAAAGCGCTGCCATCGTATGTTTCGATGGGTGGCCCTGAGACCAACTCCTCCACCAGGACGGAACCCATGGACATAGGAGCTATAAGGGCGAGCCTTACAGCCACTGAAAAAGAATCACGCCGCAAGCAAGGCCTTTGCCTTTACTGCGGGAAAAAGGGGCACTATGTACGCGAGTGTCCAGCCAAGCCAAAAACCTCACGATACCGAGCGAACAAAACGGTGACAGCAGTGGTGGAAGCACCGGCGGAAAACTGAGGGACTCCGGGTCTAGGGAAGGGGCATCTTGGAGTCACATCCACATCCCTTCCATGTTGAGCCCGAATCAAAAAGGGCGAAGACATTTGTTTATTACCTTACACGTAGGAGTGCAGGAACAGTGGATACCTGTGGTAGCCATGATTGATTCAGGAGCCACGGGCATGTTCATGGACTACAATGAAGCACGGAGACTGGGTCTCACTCTCCTTCCCAAACAGATACCAGAGGAGGTGTATGCAGTGGATGGGAGAAGTCTGGTGACCGGACCTATCGGACAGCACACAGGAGAAATACCGGTGAGGTTCGGAAAACTGCATAACGAACGTATCGATTTTAGCATAATCAGAGCCCCGCAGTACGGGGTCATATTGGGTCTACCCTGGCTCCAAAAACATAACCCAACGGTGGATTGGCCTACGCATCACATTGAGATGACTTCCCCGTTTTGTGAACAATGGTGCGGCATGCGGCAGGACCCCCACGAAGGTGAGGTAGGCGAAGGTCACACGGTCGCCACGGCAGCAGAAAAGGACGTAAAGCTGCCCAGAGTTTATCACAGTTTCGGGGACGTCTTCGATGAAATCCGAGCGGAGGTGCTCCCTCCACATAGACCGTTCGACTGCCAAATCGACCTGGTTCCGGGGGCTAGCGTTCCCAGCGGCAGACTGTATGCGCTCACAGAACCCGAAAACGTACATCTACGGGGATATTTGGATAAGTTACTAGGGCTGGGGTTCATCAGGCCGTGGAAATCCCCTGCCGCATCGCCTCTCTTTTTCATTCCGAAAGCGAATGGCGAATTGAGGGCCTGCGTGGACTTTAGGGCCTTGAATGCGATAACCATAAAAAACCGGTACCCCCTGCCTCTCATAAGCGTTCTCCTGGAACAGGTAAAAAAGGCCCAAATATACACAAAGCTTGATCTCAAGGGGGCATACCATCTTGTGCGCATGAGGGACGGCGACGAATGGAAAACCGCCTTTAAGACCAGGTTCGGGCTCTTTGAGTACCTCGTCATGCCGTTCGGACTATGCAATGCCCCTGCCGCCTTCCAATACTTCCTCAATGAGGTGTTCCGGGAGGTATTGGATATCTACGTGGTCGTTTACATAGACGACATACTCATCTACTCCAACTCAGAGGAAGAACACGTACAGCACGTATCCGCAGTTCTCAAAAAACTGAGGGAAAACATGCTATACTGCAAACTCAGCAAATGTGACTTCCACGTCACATCAGTGGAATTCCTTGGGGTGATGCTGAGCCCCAACGGACAGGAGATGGCGGAACGCAAGATCAGAGCGGTGGAGGAGTGCCCGGTGCCCCGAGGAGTAAAGGAAGTCCAGAGCTTCATAGGCTTCGCCAACTTTTATAGGCGTTTTATTGAGGGGTTTTCAGGCTTGGTTGCCCCGATCACGCAACTACTAAGGAAGTCTCAGGAGTTCGTGTGGGGACCGGAAGCACAAAAAGCATTTGTGGCCCTCAAGAAGGCCTTCAGCACCGCCCCGGTGCTAGCTCACTCGAATCCGGAATTACCCTATGTGGTAGAAGCGGACGCCTCTGATGTGGCGCTGGGTGCCATTCTATCTCAGAGGAATGAGATGTCGGGTTTGCTCCATCCTGTGGCATACATGTCTCGTAAATTGAACGACGCGGAACGCAATTACCATATTGCGGAGAAGGAACTACTTGCAATAAAGGACGCATTTGCTGAGTGGAGGCATTTGTTAATGGGGGCCAGACACGTGGTTACAGTGTATACGGACCACAGAAACCTCCAGTTTCTGACGGCGGCGCGACATTTGTCTCCTCGTCAAATGAGGTGGATGATCTTTTTCTCCGGTTTCAATTTCCACATCACATACCGACCCGGTACGGAGAACAGGAAAGCGGACGCGCTTTCGAGGCAATCGAATGGCAGGGATCCGCAGCCGGTTGCCGAACATTCCATCATCCCTCCAGGAGTTGTGATAGGGGTGATTCAACCACAGACGTTCCTCAGGGGGGTCCAGAAGGGGACCCATACCTTCATGTGGCGGAGGTGGCTTCGCAGTCACAAGGAGTGGCAGATGAAGGACGGGATTCCGGTGAAAGGACGATGTATGTTGTTACCCACACCTAGGCTTCGAAAACAGGCCTTCACCTGGTGCCACGTGTCTCCCTGTGCCGGCCATCTGGGTGTCGAAAAGACGGTAGCGAGCCTAGGACGGCAGTTCTGGTGGCCTGCCATGAGAACAGACGTCCGGAATTGGTGTTCATCATGTACCGTTTGCGCATCCATGAAATCGGACCACAGAAGATCGCAAGGACTCCTCCAACCCCTTCCTACACCGACCAAACCCTGGGAAAACATATCCTTAGACTTCATTGTCGGGCTACCAAAGGATCAAGGAAAGACGGGCATACTGGTGGTGGTGGACTATCTCACGAAGATGGGGCACTTCCTCGCTTGCAAACAGGTACCTTCGGCAGGGAGCTGGCGTCGTTGGTATTGAAGAATGTAGTGAGACTACATGGCCTACCCAACGTGATCGTGTCGGACAGGGGGTCTCAGTTCACGTCGCACTTCTGGAAAACTTGGTGTTCGGCGTTACACGTCAAGTCTGCCATGTCCACGAGTTATCACCCGCAGACGGACGGCCAGACGGAGCGCCTGAACCAGTCGCTCAAACAATATCTACGTTGTTTTGTAGAGCAAGGGAAGGATGAGTGGGTGGACCTACTTTGGATCGCGGAAATCGCGTACAACAACGCCACACATTGTTCCACCAAGGCTTCCCCTTTTTATAGTAACTACGGCCATCATCCCCGGTTCTTGCCATTTCTGCACCCGGTCAGGGAAGACAGATTGCCGACAACAGCCAAGAGGGTGGCCCGCATCAAGGAGGCCTTGATGAGTTCTCGAGTTGCCCTGGAGGGGGCTAAGGCCACATATAAAGCCTTTTCTGATAGGAGGAGAAGGCCTGGACCGTTCTACAAACCTGGAGATTATGTCTGGGTCTCTACACGGCACATGAGATTCAAGAAAAGTAGCGTGTTCCATCCCCGCTTCATGGGCCCATATAGGATCCTTCGATGCATCAGCCCGGTGAATGTGAAAGTGTGCCTGCCCCAGTCCCTGCGGATCCATCCCGTGTTCCACGTTTCCCTCTTGAAACCCGCGAACGCGGTGAGGCCTCGTACGCCGGTGTCGGTGACTGTGGATTCGGAGGTGGAGTACGAGGTGGCTGGTATCTTGGATTCCAAGTGGTGCAGGGGCAAACTATGGTATCTGGTGGCATGGAAGGGGTACGGACCCGAGGAGCAGTCATGGGAACCTGCGGCGGGGGTTCACGCTCCTCGTCTGGTATCGTCGTTCCATCGTCGATATCCTTCCTGTGCTGGTCCTGATGGGGGGCGCTGATGGGAGGGGGATGTACTGTCAGGAATCCCCTCCCGCACATGGATTCCCTCCCACGATGCCACTTCCGTGAACCTGGTGCGCTTGGAGGAGAGCGGACTACAACTCCCAGAATTCCCTCCGGCAACAATTGCCTTTTGCCACTCAAGAGTTCTGGTTACATAACACCAAGGGAAACGCCTAGTTTTCATGTTATGCAACTCAAGAGTTCTGGTTGCATAACACCAAGGGGAACGCCTAGTTTTCATGTTATGCAACTCAAGAGTTCTGGTTGCATAACACCAAGGGGAACGCCTAGTTTTCATGTTATGCAACTCAAGAGTTCTGGTTACATAACACCAAGGGTAACGCCTAGTTTTCCTGTTATGCAACTCAAAAGTCATGGTTATACAACGCCGAGAGTACTACTTAAGGAGAAGATCACTGGGACTCGGCGTCGGATATTCTGATCTTTGCCGGAGTACCTGGTTGAGGTACACGGACCCGTTGGTGAGTTGAGCGGCGGAAGGAACATTCTAAGGAGCGGAGGAGAGGTGCTGGCGTGTGCTTCCTGCCCGTGTCCTGTCCCGTTCTGAGAGCCGTATTCAACGTCATTGGGCACAAGTCCCGTTGGTAGAGCCGAAGCTCCCAACAGCCTGACAAATTGGAGAAAACGAAGTTGGTGCGAGCCGAAGCTCCCAACCCTCGTTCCTTGGGTAAACACACGCTTAGAGCTAAGACGCTATCCAGGAGGTGTTTCCGCGTCTTAGCCATCGACACTCGTAGGAGAACTGGGATAGGTAGAGCGGCTGCTCCCATCCATTCTCTGCGCCACCTTGGGTATCATCACTTAAACCCGGATACAAGAGACGGACACCAGGAGGTGTTCCCAGCGTCTTTGTGTTGTGGCAGCACTCTGGGGTATACTGGTAGAGCGGCTGTTCCCAGGTGGTAGAGAGCCCGGCCGGGTGACTCCCACGTGCCCCCCATAGATTCCACAACCTTGGAACTACCCTTCACAGCGGTCGAGTGGCATTGTCGGCCACTGCTTAGCACTGTGCCCTCCGTTGGAGCATACCGGGTCCGGTGTGCATGCGGAGGACGGTTAGACGAGCTGTGAATGGGTATCGTACTTTAACTGGTGATTCCAGTACCGGTATTCTTTGTTGTCTGTAGTTGTTTATCTGTTTATTAAATCATCCTTAAACCTCCATTTCTCTGGTCCGTCGTCTGTTTGTCCCAACCCCGAGAAAGCCAGGACGTTACATGTCTGGACAAAGCTATACCTCTCTGAAGAGCTCTAAATAGAGCGAAACACTGTGTCAGGGGTTGCTTTTACTCATTTCAGGTTGGCTTGATTGGTATTTTACCAATTCAAAGCTGTAATACTCTGTCTGGAGTCGTAATTGGCTTTTGTCAATTTACAGCTCGGCAAGGACAGCACGGTGCTAGTCCTGTGCTTAAAGACTTTGTTCTTTTCTATCTCGGCGTGGTTGGCACTGTGCTAATCCTACGCTTAAAGATTTTGATCGAAAAACAGACATTTGAGGTGAGCAGATCTAGAGTGTCACTGGTGTTGAAAGTTCTCCATACAGGAGCTGCTTTCCACCTAAACTTGAGAACTACCCAGAGTTCTCTGCTTCTTTTTTGCATAATTTATTCGTCACTCTATGCCTGAAAGGGTATTTCTTTGACTTATACTGGGTGCTCCCTTGTGTCTGGACAAAGCTATACCTCTCTAAAGAGCTCTAATTAGAGCGAAACACTGTGTCAGGGGTTGCTTTTACTCATTTCAGGTTAGCTTGATTGGTATTTTACCTATTCAAAGCTGTAATACTGTGCCTGGAGTGGTAATTGGTTTTTGTCATTTTACAGCTCGGCAAGGACAGCACTGTGCTAGTCCTATGCTTAAAGACTTTGCTGTACAAATGGCAAAAGACTTTGTCCTTTTCTAACTCGGCGTGGTGGGAACTGTGCTAATCCTATGCTTACAGATTTTGATAGAAAAACAGACATTTGAGGTGAGCAGATCTAGAGTGTCGCTGGTGTTGAGAGTGCTCCATACAGGAGCTGCTTTCCACCTAAACTTGAGAACTACCCAGAGCTTTCTGCTTCTTTTTTGCATAATTTATTCGTCACTCTATGCCTGAAAGGGTATTTCATTGACTTATACTGGGTGCTCCCTTGTGTCTGGACATAGCTATACCTCTCTGAAGAGCTCTAATTAGAGCGAAACACTGTGTCAGGGGTTGCTTTTACTCATTTCAGGTTGGCTTGATTGGTATTTTACCTATTCAAAGCTGTAATACTGTGTCTGGAGTGGTAATTGGCTTTTGTCAATTTACAGCTCGGCAAGGACAGCACTGTGCTAGTCCTATGCTTAAAGACTTTGCTGAACCGATGGCAAAAGACTTTGTTCTTTTCTATCTCGGCGTGGTTGGCACTGTGCTAATCCTATGCTTAAAGATTTTGATAGAAAAACAGACATTTGAGGTGAGCAGATCTAGAGTGTCGCTGGTGTTGAAAGTGCTCCATACAGGAGCTGCTTTCCACCTAAACTTGAGAACTAACCAGAGTTCTCTGCTTCTTTTTTGCATAATTTATTCGTCACTCTATGCCTGAAAGGGTATTTCATTGACTTATACTGGGTGCTCCCTTGTGTCTGGAAAAAGCTATACCTCTCTGAAGAGCTCTAATTAGAGCAAAACACTGTGTCAGGGGTTGCTTTTACTCATTTCAGGTTGGCTTGATTGGTATTTTACCTATTCAAAGCTGTAATACTGTGCCTGGAGTGGTAATTGGTTTTTGTCATTTCACAGCTCGGCAAGGACAGCACTGTGCTAGTCCTATGCTTAAAGACTTTGCTGTACAAATGGCAAAATACTTTGTCCTTTTCTATCACGGCGTGGTGGGCACTGTGCTAATCCTATGCTTACAGAGTTTGATAGAAAAACAGACATTTGAGGTGAGCAGATCTAGAGTTTCGCTGGTGTTGGGAGTGCTCCATACAGGAGCTGCTTTCCACCTAAACTTGAGAACTACCCAGAGTTCTCTGCTTCTTTTTTGCATAATTTATTCGTCACTCTATGCCTGAAAGGGTATTTCATTGACTTATACTGGGTGCTCCCTTGTGTCTGGACAAAGCTATACCTCTCTGAAGAGCTCTAATGAGAGCGAAACACTATGTCAGGGGTTGCTTTTACTCATTTCAGGTTGGCTTGATTGGTATTTTACCAATTCAAAGCTGTAATACTGTGTCTGGAGTGGTAATTGGCTTTTGTCAATTTACAGCTCGGCAAGGACAGCACTGTGCTAGTCCTATGCTTAAAGACTTTGCTGAACAGATGGCAAAAGACTTTGCTCTTTTCTATCTCGACGTGGTAGGCACTGTGCTAATCCTATGCTTAAAGATTTTGATAGAAAAACAGACATTTGAGGTGAGCAGATCTAGAGTGTCACTGGTGTTGAAAGTGCTCCATACAGGAGCTGCTTTCCACCTAAACTTGAGAACTACCCAGAGTTCTCTGCTTCTTTTTTGCATAATTTATTCGTCACTCTATGCCTGAAAGGGTATTTCTTTGACTTATACTGGGTGCTCCCTTGTGTCTGGACAAAGCTATACCTCTCGGAAGAGCTCTAATTAGAGCGAAACACTTTGTCAGGGGTTGCTTTTACTCATTTCAGGTTGGCTTGATTGGTATTTTACCAATTCAAAGCTGTAATACGGAGCCTGGAGTGGTAATTGGCTTTTGTCATTTTACAGCTCGGCAAGGACAGCAGTGTGCTAGTCCTATGCTTAAAGACTTTGCTGTACAAATGGCAAAAGACTTTGTCCTTTTCTATCTCGGCGTGGATGGCACTGAGCTAACTCAATGCTTAAAGATTTTGGTAGAAAAACCGACATTTGAGGTGAGCAGATCTAGAGTGTCGCTGATGTTGAGAGTGCTCCATACAGGAGCTGCTTTCGACCTAAACTTGAGAACTACCCAGAGTTCTCTGCTTCTTTTTTGCATAATTTATTTGTCACTCTATGCCTGAAAGGGTATTTCATTGACTTATACTGGGTGCTCCGTTGTGTCTGAACAAAGCTATACCTCTCTGAAGAGCTCTAATTAGAGCGAAACACTGTGTCAGGGGTTGATTTTACTCATTTCAGGTTGGCTTGATTGGTATTGTACCTATTCAAAGCTGTAATACTGTGCCTGGAGTGGTAATTGGCTTTTGTCATTTTACAGCTCGGCAAGGACAGCACTGTGCTAGTCCTATGCTTAAAGACTTTGCTGTACAAATGGCAAAAGACTTTGTCCTTTTCTATCTCGGCGTGGTGGGCACTGTGCTAATCCTATGCTTACAGATTTTGGTAGAAAAACAGACATTTGAGGTGAGCAGATCAAGAGTGTCGCTGGTGTTGAGAGTGCTCCATACAGGAGCTGCTTTCCACCTAAACTTGAGAACTACCCAGAGTTCTCTGCTTCTTTTTTGCATAATTTATTTGTCACTCTATGCCTGAAAGGGTATTTCATTGACTTATACTGGGTGCTCCCTTGTGTCTGGACAAAGCTATACCTCTCTGAAGAGCTCTAATTAGAGCGAAACACTGTGTCAGGGGTTGCTTTTACTCATTTCAGGTTGGCTTGATTGGTATTTTACCAATTCAAAGCTGTAATACTGAGCCTGGAGTGGTAATTGGCTTTTGTCATTTTACAGCTCGGCAAGGACAGCATTGTGCTAGTCCTATGCTTAAAGACTTTGCTGTACAAATGGCAAAAGACTTTGTTCTTTTCTATCTCGGCGTGGTTGGCACTGTGCTAATCCTATGCTTAAAGATTTTGATAGAAAAACAGACATTTGAGGTGAGCAGATCTAGAGTGTCGCTGGTGTTGAAAGTGCTCCATACAGGAGCTATTTTCCACCTAAACTTGAGAACTACCCAGAGTTCTCTGCTTCTTTTTTGCATAATTTATTCGTCACTCTATGCCTGAAAGGGTATTTCTTTGACTTATACTGGGTGTTCCCTTGTGTCTGGACAAAGCTATACCTCTCTGAAGAGCTCTAATTAGAGCGAAACACTGTGTCTGGGGTTGCTTTTACTCATTTCATGTTAGATTGATTGGTATTTTACCTATTCAAAGCTGTAATACTGTGCCTGGAGTGGTAATTGGTTTTTGTCATTTTACAGTTCGGCAAGGACAGCACTGTGCTAGTCCTATGCTTAAAGACTTTGCTGTACAAATGGCAAAAGACTTTGTCCTTTTCTAACTCGGCGTGGTGGGCACTGTGCTAATCCTATGCTTACAGATTTTGATAGAAAAACAGACATTTGAGGTGAGCAGATCTAGAGTGTCGCTGGTGTTGAGAGTGCTTCATACAGGAGCTGCTTTCCACCTAAACTTGAGAACTACCCAGAGTTCTCTGCTTCTTTTTTGCATAATTTATTCGTCACTCTATGCCTGAAAGGGTATTTCATTGACTTATACTGGGTGCTCCCTTGTGTCTGGACAAAGCTATACCTCTCTGAAGAGCTCTAATTAGAGCGAAACACTGTGTCAGGGGTTGCTTTTACTCATTTCAGGTTGGCTTGATTGGTATTTTACCAATTCAAAGCTGTAATACTGAGTCTGGAGTGGTAATTGGCTTTTGTCATTTTACAGCTCGGCAAGGACAGCATTGTGCTAGTCCTATGCTTAAAGACTTTGCTGTACAAATGGCAAAAGACTTTGTCCTTTTCTATCTCGGCGTGGATGGCACTGAGCTAATCCAATGCTTAAAGATTTTGGTAGAAAAACCGACATTTGAGGTGAGCAGATCTAGAGTGTCGCTGATGTTGAGAGTGCTCCATACAGGAGCTGCTTTCGACCTAAACTTGAGAACTACCCAGAGTTCTCTGCTTCTTTTTTGCATAATTTATTCGTCACTCTATGCCTGAAAGGGTATTTCATTGACTTATACTGGGTGCTCCGTTGTGTCTGATCAAAGCAATACCTCTCTGAAGAGCTCTAATTAGAGCGAAACACGGTGTCAGGGGTTGCTTTTACTCATTTCAGGTTGGCTTGATTGGTATTTTACCTATTCAAAGCTGTAATACTGTGCCTGGAGTGGTAATTAGCTTTTGTCATTTTACAGCTCGGCAAGGACAGCACTGTGCTAGTCCTATGCTTAAAGACTGTGCTGAACAGATGGCAAAAGACTTTGTCCTTTTCTATCTCGGCGTGGTTGGCACTGTGCTAATCCTATGCTTAAAGATTTTGATAGAAAAACCGACATTTGAGGTGAGCAGATCTAGAGTGTCGCTGATGTTGAGAGTGGTACATTCAGGAGCTGCTTTCGACCTAAACTTGAGAACTACCCAGAGTTCTCTGCTTCTTTTTTGCATAATTTATTCGTCACTCTATGCCTGAAAGGGTATTTCTTTGACTTATACTGGGTGCTCCCTTGTGTCTGGACAAAGCTATACCTCTCTAAAGAGCTCTAATTAGAGCGAAACACTGTGTCAGGGGTTGCTTTTACTCATTTCAGGTTAGCTTGATTGGTATTTTACCTATTCAAAGCTGTAATACTGTGCCTGGAGTGGTAATTGGTTTTTGTCATTTTACAGCTCGGCAAGGACAGCACTGTGCTAGTCCTATGCTTAAAGACTTTGCTGTACAAATGGCAAAAGACTTTGTCCTTTTCTAACTCGGCGTGGTGGGAACTGTGCTAATCCTATGCTTACAGATTTTGATAGAAAAACAGACATTTGAGGTGAGCAGATCTAGAGTGTCGCTGGTGTTGAGAGTGCTCCATACAGGAGCTGCTTTCCACCTAAACTTGAGAACTACCCAGAGCTTTCTGCTTCTTTTTTGCATAATTTATTCGTCACTCTATGCCTGAAAGGGTATTTCATTGACTTATACTGGGTGCTCCCTTGTGTCTGGACATAGCTATACCTCTCTGAAGAGCTCTAATTAGAGCGAAACACTGTGTCAGGGGTTGCTTTTACTCATTTCAGGTTGGCTTGATTGGTATTTTACCTATTCAAAGCTGTAATACTGTGTCTGGAGTGGTAATTGGCTTTTGTCAATTTACAGCTCGGCAAGGACAGCACTGTGCTAGTCCTATGCTTAAAGACTTTGCTGAACCGATGGCAAAAGACTTTGTTCTTTTCTATCTCGGCGTGGTTGGCACTGTGCTAATCCTATGCTTAAAGATTTTGATAGAAAAACAGACATTTGAGGTGAGCAGATCTAGAGTGTCGCTGGTGTTGAAAGTGCTCCATACAGGAGCTGCTTTCCACCTAAACTTGAGAACTAACCAGAGTTCTCTGCTTCTTTTTTGCATAATTTATTCGTCACTCTATGCCTGAAAGGGTATTTCATTGACTTATACTGGGTGCTCCCTTGTGTCTGGAAAAAGCTATACCTCTCTGAAGAGCTCTAATTAGAGCAAAACACTGTGTCAGGGGTTGCTTTTACTCATTTCAGGTTGGCTTGATTGGTATTTTACCTATTCAAAGCTGTAATACTGTGCCTGGAGTGGTAATTGGTTTTTGTCATTTCACAGCTCGGCAAGGACAGCACTGTGCTAGTCCTATGCTTAAAGACTTTGCTGTACAAATGGCAAAATACTTTGTCCTTTTCTATCACGGCGTGGTGGGCACTGTGCTAATCCTATGCTTACAGAGTTTGATAGAAAAACAGACATTTGAGGTGAGCAGATCTAGAGTTTCGCTGGTGTTGGGAGTGCTCCATACAGGAGCTGCTTTCCACCTAAACTTGAGAACTACCCAGAGTTCTCTGCTTCTTTTTTGCATAATTTATTCGTCACTCTATGCCTGAAAGGGTATTTCATTGACTTATACTGGGTGCTCCCTTGTGTCTGGACAAAGCTATACCTCTCTGAAGAGCTCTAATGAGAGCGAAACACTATGTCAGGGGTTGCTTTTACTCATTTCAGGTTGGCTTGATTGGTATTTTACCAATTCAAAGCTGTAATACTGTGTCTGGAGTGGTAATTGGCTTTTGTCAATTTACAGCTCGGCAAGGACAGCACTGTGCTAGTCCTATGCTTAAAGACTTTGCTGAACAGATGGCAAAAGACTTTGCTCTTTTCTATCTCGACGTGGTAGGCACTGTGCTAATCCTATGCTTAAAGATTTTGATAGAAAAACAGACATTTGAGGTGAGCAGATCTAGAGTGTCACTGGTGTTGAAAGTGCTCCATACAGGAGCTGCTTTCCACCTAAACTTGAGAACTACCCAGAGTTCTCTGCTTCTTTTTTGCATAATTTATTCGTCACTCTATGCCTGAAAGGGTATTTCTTTGACTTATACTGGGTGCTCCCTTGTGTCTGGACAAAGCTATACCTCTCGGAAGAGCTCTAATTAGAGCGAAACACTTTGTCAGGGGTTGCTTTTACTCATTTCAGGTTGGCTTGATTGGTATTTTACCAATTCAAAGCTGTAATACGGAGCCTGGAGTGGTAATTGGCTTTTGTCATTTTACAGCTCGGCAAGGACAGCAGTGTGCTAGTCCTATGCTTAAAGACTTTGCTGTACAAATGGCAAAAGACTTTGTCCTTTTCTATCTCGGCGTGGATGGCACTGAGCTAACTCAATGCTTAAAGATTTTGGTAGAAAAACCGACATTTGAGGTGAGCAGATCTAGAGTGTCGCTGATGTTGAGAGTGCTCCATACAGGAGCTGCTTTCGACCTAAACTTGAGAACTACCCAGAGTTCTCTGCTTCTTTTTTGCATAATTTATTTGTCACTCTATGCCTGAAAGGGTATTTCATTGACTTATACTGGGTGCTCCGTTGTGTCTGAACAAAGCTATACCTCTCTGAAGAGCTCTAATTAGAGCGAAACACTGTGTCAGGGGTTGATTTTACTCATTTCAGGTTGGCTTGATTGGTATTGTACCTATTCAAAGCTGTAATACTGTGCCTGGAGTGGTAATTGGCTTTTGTCATTTTACAGCTCGGCAAGGACAGCACTGTGCTAGTCCTATGCTTAAAGACTTTGCTGTACAAATGGCAAAAGACTTTGTCCTTTTCTATCTCGGCGTGGTGGGCACTGTGCTAATCCTATGCTTACAGATTTTGGTAGAAAAACAGACATTTGAGGTGAGCAGATCAAGAGTGTCGCTGGTGTTGAGAGTGCTCCATACAGGAGCTGCTTTCCACCTAAACTTGAGAACTACCCAGAGTTCTCTGCTTCTTTTTTGCATAATTTATTTGTCACTCTATGCCTGAAAGGGTATTTCATTGACTTATACTGGGTGCTCCCTTGTGTCTGGACAAAGCTATACCTCTCTGAAGAGCTCTAATTAGAGCGAAACACTGTGTCAGGGGTTGCTTTTACTCATTTCAGGTTGGCTTGATTGGTATTTTACCAATTCAAAGCTGTAATACTGAGCCTGGAGTGGTAATTGGCTTTTGTCATTTTACAGCTCGGCAAGGACAGCATTGTGCTAGTCCTATGCTTAAAGACTTTGCTGTACAAATGGCAAAAGACTTTGTTCTTTTCTATCTCGGCGTGGTTGGCACTGTGCTAATCCTATGCTTAAAGATTTTGATAGAAAAACAGACATTTGAGGTGAGCAGATCTAGAGTGTCGCTGGTGTTGAAAGTGCTCCATACAGGAGCTATTTTCCACCTAAACTTGAGAACTACGCAGAGTTCTCTGCTTCTTTTTTGCATAATTTATTCGTCACTCTATGCCTGAAAGGGTATTTCTTTGACTTATACTGGGTGTTCCCTTGTGTCTGGACAAAGCTATACCTCTCTGAAGAGCTCTAATTAGAGCGAAACACTGTGTCTGGGGTTGCTTTTACTCATTTCATGTTAGATTGATTGGTATTTTACCTATTCAAAGCTGTAATACTGTGCCTGGAGTGGTAATTGGTTTTTGTCATTTTACAGTTCGGCAAGGACAGCACTGTGCTAGTCCTATGCTTAAAGACTTTGCTGTACAAATGGCAAAAGACTTTGTCCTTTTCTAACTCGGCGTGGTGGGCACTGTGCTAATCCTATGCTTACAGATTTTGATAGAAAAACAGACATTTGAGGTGAGCAGATCTAGAGTGTCGCTGGTGTTGAGAGTGCTTCATACAGGAGCTGCTTTCCACCTAAACTTGAGAACTACCCAGAGTTCTCTGCTTCTTTTTTGCATAATTTATTCGTCACTCTATGCCTGAAAGGGTATTTCATTGACTTATACTGGGTGCTCCCTTGTGTCTGGACAAAGCTATACCTCTCTGAAGAGCTCTAATTAGAGCGAAACACTGTGTCAGGGGTTGCTTTTACTCATTTCAGGTTGGCTTGATTGGTATTTTACCAATTCAAAGCTGTAATACTGAGTCTGGAGTGGTAATTGGCTTTTGTCATTTTACAGCTCGGCAAGGACAGCATTGTGCTAGTCCTATGCTTAAAGACTTTGCTGTACAAATGGCAAAAGACTTTGTCCTTTTCTATCTCGGCGTGGATGGCACTGAGCTAATCCAATGCTTAAAGATTTTGGTAGAAAAACCGACATTTGAGGTGAGCAGATCTAGAGTGTCGCTGATGTTGAGAGTGCTCCATACAGGAGCTGCTTTCGACCTAAACTTGAGAACTACCCAGAGTTCTCTGCTTCTTTTTTGCATAATTTATTCGTCACTCTATGCCTGAAAGGGTATTTCATTGACTTATACTGGGTGCTCCGTTGTGTCTGATCAAAGCAATACCTCTCTGAAGAGCTCTAATTAGAGCGAAACACGGTGTCAGGGGTTGCTTTTACTCATTTCAGGTTGGCTTGATTGGTATTTTACCTATTCAAAGCTGTAATACTGTGCCTGGAGTGGTAATTAGCTTTTGTCATTTTACAGCTCGGCAAGGACAGCACTGTGCTAGTCCTATGCTTAAAGACTGTGCTGAACAGATGGCAAAAGACTTTGTTCTTTTCTATCTCGGCGTGGTTGGCACTGTGCTAATCCTATGCTTAAAGATTTTGATAGAAAAACAGACATTTGAGGTGAGCAGATCTAGAGTGTCGCTGGTGTTGAAAGTGCTCCATACAGGAGCTGCTTTCCACCTAAACTTGAGAACTACCCAGAGTTCTCTGCTTCTTTTTTGCATAATTTATTCGTCACTCTATACATGAAAGGGTATTTCATTGACTTATACTGGGTGCGCCCTTGTGTGTGGACAAAGCTATACCTCTCTGAAGAGCTCTAATTATTGCGAAACACTGTGTCAGGGGTTGCTTTTACTCATTTCAGGTTGGCTTGATTGGTATTTCACCAATTCAAAGCTGTAATACTGTGTCTGGAGTGGTAATTGGCTTTTGTCAATTTACAGCTCGGCAAGGACAGCACTGTGCTAGTCCTATGCTTAAAGACTTTGCTGAACAGATGGCAAAAGACTTTGTTCTTTTCTATCTCGGCGTGGTTGGCACTGTGCTAATGCTATGCTTACAGATTTTGATAGAAAAACAGACATTTGAGGTGAGCAGATCTAGAGTGTCGCTGGTGTTGAGAGTGCTCCATACAGGAGCTGCTTTCCACCTAAACTTGAGAACTACCCAGAGTTCTCTGCTTATTTTTTGCATAATTTATTCGTCACTCTATGCATGAAAGGGTATTTCTTTGACTTATACTGGGTGCTCCCTTGTGTCTGGGCAAAGCTATACCTCTCTGAAGAGCTCTAATTAGAGCGAAACACTGTGTCAGGGGTTGCTTTTACTCATTTCAGGTTGGCTTGATTGGTATTTTATCTATTCAAAGCCGTAATACTGTGTCTGGAGAGGTAATTGGCTTTTGTCAATTTACAGCTCGTCAAGGACAGCACTGTGCTAGTCCTATGCTTAAAGACTTTGCTGAACAGATGGCAAAAGACTTTGTTCTTTTCTATCTCGGCGTGGTTGGCACTGTGCTAATCCTATGCTTAAAGATTTTGATAGAAAACAGACATTTGAGGTGAGCAGATCTAGAGTGTCGCTGGTGTTGAAAGTGCTCCATACAGGAGCTGCTTTCCACCTAAACTTGAGAACTACCCAGAGTTCTCTGCTTCTTTTTTGCATAATTTATTCGTCACTCTATGCCTGAAAGGGTATTTCTTTGACTTATACTGGGTGCTCCCTTGTGTCTGGACAAAGCTATACCTCTCTGAAGAGCTCTAATTAGAGCGAAACACTGTGTCAGGGGTTGCTTTTACTCATTTCAGGTTGGCTTGATTGGTATTTTACCAATTCAAAGCTGTAATACTGAGCCTGGAGTGGTAATTGGCTTTTGTCATTTTACAGCTCGGCAAGGACAGCATTGTGCTAGTCCTATGCTTAAAGACTTTGCTGTACAAATGGCAAAAGACTTTGTTCTTTTCTATCTCGGCGTGGTTGGTACTGTGCTAATCCTATCCTTAAATATTTTGATAGAAAAACAGACATTTGAGGTGAGCAGATCTAGAGTGTCGCTGGTGTTGAAAGTGCTCCATACAGGAGCTGCTTTCCACCTAAACTTGAGAACTACCCAGAGTTCTCTGCTTCTTTTTTGCATAATTTATTCGTCACTCTATGCCTGAAGGGGTATTTCATTGACTTATACTGGGTGCTCCCTTGTTTCTGGACAAAGCTATACCTCTCTGAAGAGCTCTAATTAGAGCGAAACACTGTGTCAGGGGTTGATTTTACTCATTTCAGGTTGGCTTGATTGGTATTTTACCCATTCAAAGCTGTAATACTGTGCCTGGAGTGGTAATTGGCTTTTGTCATTTTACAGATCGGCAAGGACAGCACTGTGCCAATCCTATGCTTAAAGACTTTTCTGTAGAAATGGCAAAAGACTTTGTCCTTTTCTATCTCGGCGTGGTTGGCACTGTGCTAATACTATGCTTAAATATTTTGATAGAAAAACAGACATTTGAGGTGAGCAAATCTAGAGTGTCGCTGGTGTTGAGAGTGCTCCATACAGGAGCTGCTTTCCGCCTAAACTTGAGAACTACCCAGAGTTCTCTGCTTTTTTTTTGCATAATTTATTCGTCACTCTATGCCTGAAAGGGTATTTCTTTGACTTATGCTCGGTGCTCCCTTGTGTCCGGACAAAGCTATACCTCTCTGAAGAGCTCTAATTAGAGCGAAACACTGTGTCAGGGGTTGCTTTTACTCATTTCAGGTTGGCTTGTTTGGTATTTTACCTATTCAAAGCTGTAATACTGTGCCTGGAGTGGTAATTGGCTTTCGTCATTTTACAGCTCGGCAAGGACAGCACTGTGCTAGTCCTATGCTTAAAGACTTTGCTGTACAAATGGCAAAAGACTTTGTCCTTTTCTATCTCGGCGTGGTGGGCACTGTGCTAATCCTATGCTTACAGATTTTGATAGAAAAACAGACATTTGAGGTGAGCAGATCTAGAGTGTCGCTGGTGTTGAGAGTGCTCCATAGAGGAGCTGCTTTCCACCTAAACTTGAGAACTACCTAGAGTTCTCTGCTTCTTTTTTGCATAATTTATTCATCACTCTATGCCTGAAAGGGTATTTCATTGACTTATACTGGGTGCTCCCTTGTGTCTTGTCAGGAATCCCCTCCCGCACATGGATTCCCTCCCACGATGCCACTTCCGTGAACCTGGTGCGCTTGGAGGAGAGCGGACTACAACTCCCAGAATTCCCTCCGGCAACAATTGCCTTTTGCCACTCAAGAGTTCTGGTTACATAACACCAAGGGAAACGCCTAGTTTTCATGCTATGCAACTCAAGAGTTCTGGTTGCATAACACCAAGGGGAACGCCTAGTTTTCATGTTATGCAACTCAAGAGTTCTGGTTACATAACACCAAGGGTAACGCCTAGTTTTCCTGTTATGCTACTCAAAAGTCATGGTTATACAACGCCGAGAGTACTACTTAAGGAGAAGATCACTGGGACTCGGCGTCGGATATTCTGATCTTTGCCGGAGTACCTGGTTGAGGTACACGGACCCGTTGGTGAGTTGAGCGGCGGAAGGAACATTCTAAGGAGCGGAGGAGAGGTGCTGGCGTGTGCTTCCTGCCCGTGTCCTGTCCCGTTCTGAGAGCCGTATTCAACGTCATTGGGCACAAGTCCCGTTGGTAGAGCCGAAGCTCCCAACAGCCTGACAAATTGGAGAAAACGAGGTTGGTGCGAGCCGAAGCTCCCAACCCTCGTTCCTTGGGTAAACACACGCTTAGAGCTAAGACGCTATCCAGGAGGTGTTTCCGCGTCTTAGCCATCGACACTCGTAGGAGAACTGGGATAGGTAGAGCGGCTGCTCCCATCCATTCCCTGCGCCACCTTGGGTATCATCACTTAAACCCGGATACAAGAGACGGACACCAGGAGGTGTTCCCAGCGTCTTTGTGTTGTGGCAGCACTCTGGGGGATACTGGTAGAGCGGCTGTTCCCAGGTGGTAGAGAGCCCGGCCGGGTGACTCCCACGTGCCCCCCGTAGATTCCACAACCTTGGAACTACCCTTCACAGCGGTCGAGTGGCATTGTCGGCCACTGCTTAGCACTGTGCCCTCCGTTGGAGCATACCGGGTCCGGTGTGCATGCGGAGGACGGTTAGACGAGCTGTGAATGGGTATCGTACTTTAACTGGTGATTCCAGTACCGGTATTCTTTGTTGTCTGTAGTTGTTTATCTGTTTATTAAATCATCCTTAAACCTCCATTTCTCTGGTCCGTCGTCTGTTTGTCCCAACCCCGAGAAAGCCAGGACGTTACATAATATCCGACCTCTTCCATAACTATCTCCTGGTTGGGCGAACGACATGGCCACGATTGAGGATGTGTTGGCCGTCTTAGCCGCGATGCAAATCGAGCTCACCGCTTCCAGACAGGAAACAGCAGACGTTAAGGCTAGAATGGACGCTCGGCAGAACGATCCGCTACAGGCAGGTGCCTCTCACACGGCCACGGCTCCTGCGGTTGTGGTAGAGATGCCCGTAGCCATTCCTTTGGCGTCACCAGAGAGGTACAGCGGAGACCCCAACACAGTGCAGGTATTCCTCACTCAAGTAGCACTGCATCTGTCCTGCAAACCAAAGGCCTTTCCTACCAGCCAAGCCAGAGTGGCCTTTCTGATCTCGTATCTTGCTGGGAACGCGGCACAATGGGCAGTCCCACTGGTGAGCAGGGACGACCCTATCCTATGTGATTGGGGAGCCTTCCGCGAGGAATTCTTGAAGGTGTTTGATCGAAGGGCGGACTCGTATACTGCCGATCGAGAGATGTTGGAGCTGAGGCAAGGCAACAATGATCTGGTGCAGTACCTTAATGCTTTTCGAAGGTTAGTGGCCGAAACCAAGTGGCCCATAGCCAAACAAACCGCGCTGTTTCACCAGGGCTTGAGCGAAGAGCTCAAAGATGTGGTAGCACAAATCGACCCCCAACCCAAGACATGTGAAGGCTTGATCAACCTGGTGCTACGGCTGGACCATAGATTGAACGAAAGAAAGGGCGATCACAAGAGGAAAGGGAAAGCGCTGCCATCGTATGTTTCGATGGGTGGCCCTGAGACCAACTCCTCCACCAGGACGGAACCCATGGACATAGGAGCTATAAGGGCGAGCCTTACAGCCACTGAAAAAGAATCACGCCGCAAGCAAGGCCTTTGCCTTTACTGCGGGAAAAAGGGGCACTATGTACGCGAGTGTCCAGCCAAGCCAAAAACCTCACGATACCGAGCGAACAAAACGGTGACAGCAGTGGTGGAAGCACCGGCGGAAAACTGAGGGACTCCGGGTCTAGGGAAGGGGCATCTTGGAGTCACACCCACATCCCTTCCATGTTGAGCCCGAATCAAAAAGGGCGAAGACATTTGTTTATTACCTTACACGTAGGAGTGCAGGAACAGTGGATACCTGTGGTAGCCATGATTGATTCAGGAGCCACGGGCATGTTCATGGACTACAATGAAGCACGGAGACTGGGTCTCACTCTCCTTCCCAAACAGATACCAGAGGAGGTGTATGCAGTGGATGGGAGAAGTCTGGTGACCGGACCTATCGGTCAGCACACAGGAGAAATACCGGTGAGGTTCGGAAAACTGCATAACGAACGTATCGATTTTAGCATAATCAGAGCCCCGCAGTACGGGGTCATATTGGGTCTACCCTGGCTCCAAAAACATAACCCAACGGTGGATTGGCCTACGCATCACATTGAGATGACTTCCCCGTTTTGTGAACAATGGTGCGGCATGCGGCAGGACCCCCACGAAGGTGAGGTAGGCGAAGGTCACACGGTCGCCACGGCAGCAGAAAAGGACGTAAAGCTGCCCAGAGTGTATCACAGTTTCGGGGACGTCTTCGATGAAATCCGAGCGGAGGTGCTCCCTCCACATAGACCGTTCGACTGCCAAATCGACCTGGTTCCGGGGGCTAGCGTTCCCAGCGGCAGACTGTATGCGCTCACAGAACCCGAAAACGTACATCTACGGGGATATTTGGATAAGTTACTAGGGCTGGGGTTCATCAGGCCGTCGAAATCCCCTGCCGCATCGCCTCTCTTTTTCATTCCGAAAGCGAATGGCGAATTGAGGGCCTGCGTGGACTTTAGGGCCTTGAATGCGATAACCATAAAAAACCGGTACCCCCTGCCTCTCATAAGCGTTCTCCTGGAACAGGTAAAAAAGGCCCAAATATACACAAAGCTTGATCTCAAGGGGGCATACCATCTTGTGCGCATGAGGGACGGCGACGAATGGAAAACCGCCTTTAAGACCAGGTTCGGGCTCTTTGAGTACCTCGTCATGCCGTTCGGACTATGCAATGCCCCTGCCGCCTTCCAATACTTCCTCAATGAGGTGTTCCGGGAGGTATTGGATATCTACGTGGTCGTTTACATAGACGACATACTCATCTACTCCAACTCAGAGGAAGAACACGTACAGCACGTATCCGCAGTTCTCAAAAAACTGAGGGAAAACATGCTATACTGCAAACTCAGCAAATGTGACTTCCACGTCACATCAGTGGAATTCCTTGGGGTGATGCTGAGCCCCAACGGACAGGAGATGGCGGAACGCAAGATCAGAGCGGTGGAGGAGTGGCCGGTGCCCCGAGGAGTAAAGGAAGTCCAGAGCTTCATAGGCTTCGCCAACTTTTATAGGCGTTTTATTGAGGGGTTTTCAGGCTTGGTTGCCCCGATCACGCAACTACTAAGGAAGTCTCAGGAGTTTGTGTGGGGACCGGAAGCACAAAAAGCATTTGTGGCCCTCAAGAAGGCCTTCAGCACCGCCCCGGTGCTAGCTCACTCGAATCCGGAATTACCCTATGTGGTAGAAGCGGACGCCTCTGATGTGGCGCTGGGTGCCATTCTATCTCAGAGGAATGAGATGTCGGGTTTGCTCCATCCTGTGGCGTACATGTCTCGTAAATTGAACGACGCGGAACGCAATTACCATATTGCGGAGAAGGAACTACTTGCAATAAAGGACGCATTTGCTGAGTGGAGGCATTTGTTAATGGGGGCCAGACACGTGGTTACAGTGTATACGGACCACAGAAACCTCCAGTTTCTCACGGCGGCGCGGCATTTGTCTCCTCGTCAAATGAGGTGGATGATCTTTTTCTCCGGTTTCAATTTCCACATCACATACCGACCCGGTACGGAGAACAGGAAAGCGGACGCGCTTTCGAGGCAATCGAATGGCAGGGATCCGCAGCCGGTTGCCGAACATTCCATCATCCCTCCAGGAGTTGTGATAGGGGTGATTCAACCACAGACGTTCCTCAGGGGGGTCCAGAAGGGGACCCATACCTTCATGTGGCGGAGGTGGCTTCGCAGTCACAAGGAGTGGCAGATGAAGGACGGGATTCCGGTGAAAGGACGATGTATGTTGTTACCCACACCTAGGCTTCGAAAACAGGCCTTCACCTGGTGCCACGTGTCTCCCTGTGCCGGCCATCTGGGTGTCGAAAAGACGGTAGCGAGCCTAGGACGGCAGTTCTGGTGGCCTGCCATGAGAACAGACGTCCGGAATTGGTGTTCATCATGTACCGTTTGCGCATCCATGAAATCGGACCACAGAAGATCGCAAGGACTCCTCCAACCCCTTCCTACACCGACCAAACCCTGGGAAAACATATCCTTAGACTTCATTGTCGGGCTACCAAAGGATCAAGGAAAGACGGCCATACTGGTGGTGGTGGACTATCTCACGAAGATGGGGCACTTCCTCGCTTGCAAACAGGTACCTTCGGCAGGAGAGCTGGCGTCGTTGTTATTGAAGAATGTAGTGAGACTACATGGCCTACCCAACGTGATCGTGTCGGACAGGGGGTCTCAGTTCACGTCGCACTTCTGGAAAACTTGGTGTTCGGCGTTACACGTCAAGTCTGCCATGTCCACGAGTTATCACCCGCAGACGGACGGCCAGACGGAGCGCCTGAACCAGTCGCTCAAACAATATCTACGTTGTTTTGTAGAGCAAGGGAAGGATGAGTGGGTGGACCTACTTTGGATCGCGGAAATCGCGTACAACAACGCCACACATTGTTCCACCAAGGCTTCCCCTTTTTATAGTAACTACGGCCATCATCCCCGGTTCTTGCCATTTCTGCACCCGGTCAGGGAAGACAGATTGCCGACAACAGCCAAGAGGGTGGCCCGCATCAAGGAGGCCTTGATGAGTTCTCGAGTTGCCCTGGAGGGGGCTAAGGCCACATATAAAGCCTTTTCTGATAGGAGGAGAAGGCCTGGACCGGTCTACAAACCTGGAGATTACGTCTGGGTCTCTACACGGCACATGAGATTCAAGAAAAGTAGCGTGTTCCATCCCCGCTTCATGGGCCCATATAGGATCCTTCGATGCATCAGCCCGGTGAATGTGAAAGTGTGCCTGCCCCAGTCCCTGCGGATCCATCCCGTGTTCCACGTTTCCCTCTTGAAACCCGCGAACGCGGTGAGGCCTCGTACGCCGGTGTCGGTGACTGTGGATTCGGAGGTGGAGTACGAGGTGGCTGGTATCTTGGATTCCAAGTGGCGCAGGGGCAAACTATGGTATCTGGTGGCATGGAAGGGGTACGGACCCGAGGAGCAGTCATGGGAACCTGCGGCGGGGGTTCACGCTCCTCGTCTGGTATCGTCGTTCCATCGTCGATATCCTTCCTGTGCTGGTCCTGATGGGGGGCGCTGATGGGAGGGGGATGTACTGTCAGGAATCCCCTCCCGCACATGGATTCCCTCCCACGATGCCACTTCCGTGAACCTGGTGCGCTTGGAGGAGAGCGGACTACAACTCCCAGAATTCCCTCCGGCAACAATTGCCTTTTGCCACTCAAGAGTTCTGGTTACATAACACCAAGGGAAACGCCTAGTTTTCATGTTATGCAACTCAAGAGTTCTGGTTGCATAACACCAAGGGGAACGCCTAGTTTTCATGTTATGCAACTCAAGAGTTCTGGTTACATAACACCAAGGGTAACGCCTAGTTTTCCTGTTATGCTACTCAAAAGTCATGGTTATACAACGCCGAGAGTACTACTTAAGGAGAAGATCACTGGGACTCGGCGTCGGATATTCTGATCTTTGCCGGAGTACCTGGTTGAGGTACACGGACCCGTTGGTGAGTTGAGCGGCGGAAGGAACATTCTAAGGAGCGGAGGAGAGGTGCTGGCGTGTGCTTCCTGCCCGTGTCCTGTCCCGTTCTGAGAGCCGTATTCAACGTCATTGGGCACAAGTCCCGTTGGTAGAGCCGAAGCTCCCAACAGCCTGACAAATTGGAGAAAACGAGGTTGGTGCGAGCCGAAGCTCCCAACCCTCGTTCCTTGGGTAAACACACGCTTAGAGCTAAGACGCTATCCAGGAGGTGTTTCCGCGTCTTAGCCATCGACACTCGTAGGAGAACTGGGATAGGTAGAGCGGCTGCTCCCATCCATTCTCTGCGCCACCTTGGGTATCATCACTTAAACCCGGATACAAGAGACGCACACCAGGAGGTGTTCCCAGCGTCTTTGTGTTGTGGCAGCACTCTGGGGGATACTGGTAGAGCGGCTGTTCCCAGGTGGTAGAGAGCCCGGCCGGGTGACTCCCACGTGCCCCCCGTAGATTCCACAACCTTGGAACTACCCTTCACAGCGGTCGAGTGGCATTGTCGGCCACTGCTTAGCACTGTGCCCTCCGTTGGAGCATACCGGGTCCGGTGTGCATGCAAAGGACAGTTAGACGAGCTGTGAATGGGTATCGTACTTTAACTGGTGATTCCAGTACCGGTATTCTTTGTTGTCTGTAGTTGTTTATCTGTTTATTAAATCATCCTTAAACCTCCATTTCTCTGGTCCGTCGTCTGTTTGTCCCAACCCCGAGAAAGCCAGGACGTTACATAATATCCGACCTCTTCCATAACTATCTCCTGGTTGGGCGAACGACATGGCCACGATTGAGGATGTGTTGGCCGTCTTAGCCGCGATGCAAATCGAGCTCACCGCTTCCAGACAGGAAACAGCAGACGTTAAGGCTAGAATGGACGCTCGGCAGAACGATCCGCTACAGGCAGGTGCCTCTCACACGGCCACGGCTCCTGCGGTTGTGGTAGAGATGCCCGTAGCCATTCCTTTGGCGACACCAGAGAGGTACAGCGGAGACCCCAACACAGTGCAGGTATTCCTCACTCAAGTAGCACTGCATCTGTCCTGCAAACCAAAGGCCTTTCCTACCAGCCAAGCCAGAGTGGCCTTTCTGATCTCGTATCTTGCTGGGAACGCGGCGCAATGGGCAGTCCCACTGGTGAGCAGGGACGACCCTATCCTATGTGATTGGGGAGCCTTCCGCGAGGAATTCTTGAAGGTGTTTGATCGAAGGGCGGACTCGTATACTGCCGATCGAGAGATGTTGGAGCTGAGGCAAGGCAACAATGATCTGGTTCAGTACCTTAATGCTTTTCGAAGGTTAGTGGCCGAAACCAAGTGGCCCATAGCCAAACAAACCGCGCTGTTTCACCAGGGCTTGAGCGAAGAGCTCAAAGATGTGGTAGCACAAATCGACCCCCAACCCAAGACATGTGAAGGCTTGATCAACCTGGTGCTACGGCTGGACCATAGATTGAACGAAAGAAAGGGCGATCACAAGAGGAAAGGGAAAGCGCTGCCATCGTATGTTTCGATGGGTGGCCCTGAGACCAACTCCTCCACCAGGACGGAACCCATGGACATAGGAGCTATAAGGGCGAGCCTTACAGCCACTGAAAAAGAATCACGCCGCAAGCAAGGCCTTTGCCTTTACTGCGGGAAAAAGGGGCACTATGTACGCGAGTGTCCAGCCAAGCCAAAAACCTCACGATACCGAGCGAACAAAACGGTGACAGCAGTGGTGGAAGCACCGGCGGAAAACTGAGGGACTCCGGGTCTAGGGAAGGGGCATCTTGGAGTCACACCCACATCCCTTCCATGTTGAGCCCGAATCAAAAAGGGCGAAGACATTTGTTTATTACCTTACACGTAGGAGTGCAGGAACAGTGGATACCTGTGGTAGCCATGATTGATTCAGGAGCCACGGGCATGTTCATGGACTACAATGAAGCACGGAGACTGGGTCTCACTCTCCTTCCCAAACAGATACCAGAGGAGGTGTATGCAGTGGATGGGAGAAGTCTGGTGACCGGACCTATCGGTCAGCACACAGGAGAAATACCGGTGAGGTTCGGAAAACTGCATAACGAACGTATCGATTTTAGCATAATCAGAGCCCCGCAGTACGGGGTCATATTGGGTCTACCCTGGCTCCAAAAACATAACCCAACGGTGGATTGGCCTACGCATCACATTGAGATGACTTCCCCGTTTTGTGAACAATGGTGCGGCATGCGGCAGGACCCCCACGAAGGTGAGGTAGGCGAAGGTCACACGGTCGCCACGGCAGCAGAAAAGGACGTAAAGCTGCCCAGAGTGTATCACAGTTTCGGGGACGTCTTCGATGAAATCCGAGCGGAGGTGCTCCCTCCACATAGACCGTTCGACTGCCAAATCGACCTGGTTCCGGGGGCTAGCGTTCCCAGCGGCAGACTGTATGCGCTCACAGAACCCAAAAACGTACATCTACGGGGATATTTGGATAAGTTACTAGGGCTGGGGTTCATCAGGCCGTCGAAATCCCCTGCCGCATCGCCTCTCTTTTTCATTCCGAAAGCGAATGGCGAATTGAGGGCCTGCGTGGACTTTAGGGCCTTGAATGCGATAACCATAAAAAACCGGTACCCCCTGCCTCTCATAAGCGTTCTCCTGGAACAGGTAAAAAAGGCCCAAATATACACAAAGCTTGATCTCAAGGGGGCATACCATCTTGTGCGCATGAGGGACGGCGACGAATGGAAAACCGCCTTTAAGACCAGGTTCGGGCTCTTTGAGTACCTCGTCATGCCGTTCGGACTATGCAATGCCCCTGCCGCCTTCCAATACTTCCTCAATGAGGTGTTCCGGGAGGTATTGGATATCTACGTGGTCGTTTACATAGACGACATACTCATCTACTCCAACTCAGAGGAAGAACACGTACAGCACGTATCCGCAGTTCTCAAAAAACTGAGGGAAAACATGCTATACTGCAAACTCAGCAAATGTGACTTCCACGTCACATCAGTGGAATTCCTTGGGGTGATGCTGAGCCCCAACGGACAGGAGATGGCGGAACGCAAGATCAGAGCGGTGGAGGAGTGGCCGGTGCCCCGAGGAGTAAAGGAAGTCCAGAGCTTCATAGGCTTCGCCAACTTTTATAGGCGTTTTATTGAGGGGTTTTCAGGCTTGGTTGCCCCGATCACGCAACTACTAAGGAAGTCTCAGGAGTTCGTGTGGGGACCGGAAGCACAAAAAGCATTTGTGGCCCTCAAGAAGGCCTTCAGCACCGCCCCGGTGCTAGCTCACTCGAATCCGGATTTACCCTATGTGGTAGAAGCGGACGCCTCTGATGTGGCGCTGGGTGCCATTCTATCTCAGAGGAATGAGATGTCGGGTTTGCTCCATCCTGTGGCGTACATGTCTCGTAAATTGAACGACGCGGAACGCAATTACCATATTGCGGAGAAGGAACTACTTGCAATAAAGGACGCATTTGCTGAGTGGAGGCATTTGTTAATGGGGGCCAGACACGTGGTTACAGTGTATACGGACCACAGAAACCTCCAGTTTCTGACGGCGCCGCGGCATTTGTCTCCTCGTCAAATGAGGTGGATGATCTTTTTCTCCGGTTTCAATTTCCACATCACATACCGACCCGGTACGGAGAACAGGAAAGCGGACGCGCTTTCGAGGCAATCGAATGGCAGGGATCCGCAGCCGGTTGCCGAACATTCCATCATCCCTCCAGGAGTTGTGATAGGGGTGATTCAACCACAGACGTTCCTCAGGGGGGTCCAGAAGGGGACCCATACCTTCATGTGGCGGAGGTGGCTTCGCAGTCACAAGGAGTGGCAGATGAAGGACGGGATTCCGGTGAAAGGACGATGTATGTTGTTACCCACACCTAGGCTTCGAAAACAGGCCTTCACCTGGTGCCACGTGTCTCCCTGTGCCGGCCATCTGGGTGTCGAAAAGACGGTAGCGAGCCTAGGACGGCAGTTCTGGTGGCCTGCCATGAGAACAGACGTCCGGAATTGGTGTTCATCATGTACCGTCTGCGCATCCATGAAATCGGACCACAGAAGATCGCAAGGACTCCTCCAACCCCTTCCTACACCGACCAAACCCTGGGAAAACATATCCTTAGACTTCATTGTCGGGCTACCAAAGGATCAAGGAAAGACGGCCATACTGGTGGTGGTGGACTATCTCACGAAGATGGGGCACTTCCTCGCTTGCAAACAGGTACCTTCGGCAGGAGAGCTGGCGTCGTTGTTATTGAAGAATGTAGTGAGACTACATGGCCTACCCAACGTGATCGTGTCGGACAGGGGGTCTCAGTTCACGTCGCACTTCTGGAAAACTTGGTGTTCGGCGTTACACGTCAAGTCTGCCATGTCCACGAGTTATCACCCGCAGACGGACGGCCAGACGGAGCGCCTGAACCAGTCGCTCAAACAATATCTACGTTGTTTTGTAGAGCAAGGGAAGGATGAGTGGGTGGACCTACTTTGGATCGCGGAAATCGCGTACAACAACGCCACACATTGTTCCACCAAGGCTTCCCCTTTTTATAGTAACTACGGCCATCATCCCCGGTTCTTGCCATTTCTGCACCCGGTCAGGGAAGACAGATTGCCGACAACAGCCAAGAGGGTGGCCCGCATCAAGGAGGCCTTGATGAGTTCTCGAGTTGCCCTGGAGGGGGCTAAGGCCACATATAAAGCCTTTTCTGATAGGAGGAGAAGGCCTGGACCGGTCTACAAACCTGGAGATTACGTCTGGGACTCTACACGGCACATGAGATTCAAGAAAAGTAGCGTGTTCCATCCCCGCTTCATGGGCCCATATAGGATCCTTCGATGCATCAGCCCGGTGAATGTGAAAGTGTGCCTGCCCCAGTCCCTGCGGATCCATCCCGTGTTCCACGTTTCCCTCTTGAAACCCGCGAACGCGGTGAGGCCTCGTACGCCGGTGTCGGTGACTGTGGATTCGGAGGTGGAGTACGAGGTGGCTGGTATCTTGGATTCCAAGTGGCGCAGGGGCAAACTATGGTATCTGGTGGCATGGAAGGGGTACGGACCCGAGGAGCAGTCATGGGAACCTGCGGCGGGGGTTCACGCTCCTCGTCTGGTATCGTCGTTCCATCGTCGATATCCTTCCTGTGCTGGTCCTGATGGGGGGCGCTGATGGGAGGGGGATGTACTGTCAGGAATCCCCTCCCGCACATGGATTCCCTCCCACGATGCCACTTCCGTGAACCTGGTGCGCTTGGAGGAGAGCAGACTACAACTCCCAGAATTCCCTCCGGCAACAATTGCCTTTTGCCACTCAAGAGTTCTGGTTACATAACACCAAGGGAAACGCCTAGTTTTCATGTTATGCAACTCAAGAGTTCTGGTTGCATAACACCAAGGGGAACGCCTAGTTTTCATGTTATGCAACTCAAGAGTTCTGGTTACATAACACCAAGGGTAACGCCTAGTTTTCCTGTTATGCTACTCAAAAGTCATGGTTATACAACGCCGAGAGTACTACTTAAGGAGAAGATCACTGGGACTCGGCGTCGGATATTCTGATCTTTGCCGGAGTACCTGGTTGAGGTACACGGACCCGTTGGTGAGTTGAGCGGCGGAAGGAACATTCTAAGGAGCGGAGGAGAGGTGCTGGCGTGTGCTTCCTGCCCGTGTCCTGTCCCGTTCTGAGAGCCGTATTCAACGTCATTGGGCACAAGTCCCGTTGGTAGAGCCGAAGCTCCCAACAGCCTGACAAATTGGAGAAAACGAGGTTGGTGCGAGCCGAAGCTCCCAACCCTCGTTCCTTGGGTAAACACACGCTTAGAGCTAAGACGCTATCCAGGAGGTGTTTCCGCGTCTTAGCCATCGACACTCGTAGGAGAACTGGGATAGGTAGAGCGGCTGCTCCCATCCATTCTCTGCGCCACCTTGGGTATCATCACTTAAACCCGGATACAAGAGACGCACACCAGGAGGTGTTCCCAGCGTCTTTGTGTTGTGGCAGCACTCTGGGGGATACTGGTAGAGCGGCTGTTCCCAGGTGGTAGAGAGCCCGGCCGGGTGACTCCCACGTGCCCCCCGTAGATTCCACAACCTTGGAACTACCCTTCACAGCGGTCGAGTGGCATTGTCGGCCACTGCTTAGCACTGTGCCCTCCGTTGGAGCATACCGGGTCCGGTGTGCATGCGGAGGACGGTTAGACGAGCTGTGAATGGGTATCGTACTTTAACTGGTGATTCCAGTACCGGTATTCTTTGTTGTCTGTAGTTGTTTATCTGTTTATTAAATCATCCTTAAACCTCCATTTCTCTGGTCCGTCGTCTGTTTGTCCCAACCCCGAGAAAGCCAGGACGTTACATGTCTGGACAAAGCTATACCTCTCCGAAGAGCTCTAAATAGAGCGAAACACTGTGTCAGGGGTTGCTTTTACTCATTTCAGGTTGGCTTGATTGGTATTTTACCAATTCAAAGCTGTAATACTCTGTCTGGAGTGGTAATTGGCTTTTGTCAATTTACAGCTCGGCAAGGACAGCACGGTGCTAGTCCTGTGCTTAAAGACTTTGTTCTTTTCTATCTCGGCGTGGTTGGCACTGTGCTAATCCTACGCTTAAAGATTTTGATCGAAAAACAGACATTTGAGGTGAGCAGATCTAGAGTGTCACTGGTGTTGAAAGTTCTCCATACAGGAGCTGCTTTCCACCTAAACTTGAGAACTACCCAGAGTTCTCTGCTTCTTTTTTGCATAATTTATTCGTCACTCTATGCCTGAAAGGGTATTTCTTTGACTTATACTGGGTGCTCCCTTGTGTCTGGACAAAGCTATACCTCTCTGAAGAGCTCTAATTAGAGCGAAACATTGTGTCAGGGGTTGCTTTTACTCATTTCAGGTTAGCTTGATTGGTATTTTACCTATTCAAAGCTGTAATACTGTGCCTGGAGTGGTAATTGGTTTTTGTCATTTTACAGCTCGGCAAGGACAGCACTGTGCTAGTCCTATGCTTAAAGACTTTGCTGTACAAATGGCAAAAGACTTTGTCCTTTTCTAACTCGGCGTGGTGGGCACTGTGCTAATCCTATGCTTACAGATTTTGATAGAAAAACAGACATTTGAGGTGAGCAGATCTAGAGTGTCGCTGGTGTTGAGAGTGCTCCATACAGGAGCTGCTTTCCACCTAAACTTGAGAACTACCCAGAGTTCTCTGCTTCTTTTTTGCATAATTTATTCGTCACTCTATGCCTGAAAGGGTATTTCATTGACTTATACTGGGTGCTCCCTTGTGTCTGGACATAGCTATACCTCTCTGAAGAGCTCTAATTAGAGCGAAACACTGTGTCAGGGGTTGCTTTTACTCATTTCAGGTTGGCTTGATTGGTATTTTACCTATTCAAAGCTGTAATACTGTGTCTGGAGTGGTAATTGGCTTTTGTCAATTTACAGCTCGGCAAGGACAGCACTGTGCTAGTCCTATGCTTAAAGACTTTGCTGAACCGATGGCAAAAGACTTTGTTCTTTTCTATCACGGCGTGGTTGGCACTGTGCTAATCCTATGCTTAAAGATTTTGATAGAAAAACAGACATTTGAGGTGAGCAGATCTAGAGTGTCGCTGGTGTTGAAAGTGCTCCATACAGGAGCTGCTTTCCACCTAAACTTGAGAACTAACCAGAGTTCTCTGCTTCTTTTTTGCATAATTTATTCGTCACTCTATGCCTGAAAGGGTATTTCATTGACTTATACTGGGTGCTCCCTTGTGTCTGGACAAAGCTATACCTCTCTGAAGAGCTCTAATTAGAGCGAAACACAGTGTCAGGGGTTGCTTTTACTCATTTTAGGTTGGCTTGATTGGTATTTTACCTATTCAAAGCTGTAATACTGTGCCTGGAGTGGTAATTGGTTTTTGTCATTTTACAGCTCGGCAAGGACAGCACTGTGCTAGTCCTATGCTTAAAGACTTTGCTGTACAAATGGCAAAAGACTTAGTCCTTTTCTATCACGGCGTGGTGGGCACTGTGCTAATCCTATGCTTACAGATTTTGATAGAAAAACAGACATTTGAGGTGAGCAGATCTAGAGTGTCACTGGTGTTGGGAGTGCTCCATACAGGAGCTGCTTTCCACCTAAACTTGAGAACTACCCAGAGTTCTCTGCTTCTTTTTTGCATAATTTATTCGTCACTCTATGCCTGAAAGGGTATTTCATTGACTTATACTGGGTGCTCCCTTGTGTCTGGACATAGCTATACCTCTCTGAAGAGCTCTAATTAGAGCGAAACACTATGTCAGGGGTTGCTTTTACTCATTTCAGGTTGGCTTGATTGGTATTTTACCAATTCAAAGCTGTAATACTGTGTCTGGAGTGGTAATTGGCTTTTGTCAATTTACAGCTCGGCAAGGACAGCACTGTGCTAGTCCTATGCTTAAAGACTTTGCTGAACAGATGGCAAAAGACTTTGCTCTTTTCTATCTCGACGTGGTAGGCACTGTGCTAATCCTATGCTTAAAGATTTTGATAGAAAAACAGACATTTGAGGTGAGCAGATCTAGAGTGTCACTGGTGTTGAAAGTGCTCCATACAGGAGCTGCTTTCCACCTAAACTTGAGAACTACCCAGAGTTCTCTGCTTCTTTTTTGCATAATTGATTCGTCACTCTATGCCTGAAAGGGTATTTCTTTGACTTATACTGGGTGCTCCCTTGTGTCTGGACAAAGCTATACCTCTCGGAAGAGCTCTAATTAGAGCGAAACACTTTGTCAGGGGTTGCTTTTACTCATTTCAGGTTGGCTTGATTGGTATTTTACCAATTCAAAGCTGTAATACTGAGCCTGGAGTGGTAATTGGCTTTTGTCATTTTACAGCTCGGCAAGGACAGCATTGTGCTAGTCCTATGCTTAAAGACTTTGCTGTACAAATGGCAAAAGACTTTGTCCTTTTCTATCTCGGCGTGGATGGCACTGAGCTAACTCAATGCTTAAAGATTTTGGTAGAAAAACCGACATTTGAGGTGAGCAGATCTAGAGTGTCGCTGATGTTGAGAGTGCTCCATACAGGAGCTGCTTTCGACCTAAACTTGAGAACTACCCAGAGTTCTCTGCTTCTTTTTTGCATAATTTATTGGTCACTCTATGCCTGAAAGGGTATTTCATTGACTTATACTGGGTGCTCCGTTGTGTCTGAACAAAGCTATACCTCTCTGAAGAGCTCTAATTAGAGCGAAACACTGTGTCAGGGGTTGATTTTACTCATTTCAGGTTGGCTTGATTGGTATTGTACCTATTCAAAGCTGTAATACTGTGCCTGGAGTGGTAATTGGCTTTTGTCATTTTACAGCTCGGCAAGGACAGCACTGTGCTAGTCCTATGCTTAAAGACTTTGCTGTACAAATGGCAAAAGACTTTGTCCTTTTCTATCTCGGCGTGGTGGGCACTGTGCTAATCCTATGCTTACATATTTTGGTAGAAAAACAGACATTTGAGGTGAGCAGATCAAGAGTGTCGCTGGTGTTGAGAGTGCTCCATACAGGAGCTGCTTTCCACCTAAACTTGAGAACTACCCAGAGTTCTCTGCTTCTTTTTTGCATAATTTATTTGTCACTCTATGCCTGAAAGGGTATTTCATTGACTTATACTGGGTGCTCCCTTGTGTCTGGACAAAGCTATACCTCTCTGAAGAGCTCTAATTAGAGCGAAACACTGTGTCAGGGGTTGCTTTTACTCATTTCAGGTTGGCTTGATTGGTATTTTACCAATTCAAAGCTGTAATACTGAGCCTGGAGTGGTAATTGGCTTTTGTCATTTTACAGCTCGGCAAGGACAGCATTGTGCTAGTCCTATGCTTAAAGACTTTGCTGTACAAATGGCAAAAGACTTTGTTCTTTTCTATCTCGGCGTGGTTGGCACTGTGCTAATCCTATGCTTAAAGATTTTGATAGAAAAACAGACATTTGAGGTGAGCAGATCTAGAGTGTCGCTGGTGTTGAAAGTGCTCCATACAGGAGCTATTTTCCACCTAAACTTGAGAACTACCCAGAGTTCTCTGCTTCTTTTTTGCATAATTTATTCGTCACTCTATGCCTGAAAGGGTATTTCTTTGACTTATACTGGGTGCTCCCTTGTGTCTGGACAAAGCTATACCTCTCTGAAGAGCTCTAATTAGAGAGAAACACTGTGTCTGGGGTTGCTTTTACTCATTTCATGTTAGATTGATTGGTATTTTACCTATTCAAAGCTGTAATACTGTGCCTGGAGTGGTAATTGGTTTTTGTCATTTTACAGCTCGGCAAGGACAGCACTGTGCTAGTCCTATGCTTAAAGACTTTGCTGTACAAATGGCAAAAGACTTTGTCCTTTTCTAACTCGGCGTGGTGGGCACTGTGCTAATCCTATGCTTAAAGATTTTGATAGAAAAACAGACATTTGAGGTGAGCAGATCTAGAGTGTCGCTGGTGTTGAAAGTGCTCCATACAGGAACTGCTTTCCACCTAAACTTGAGAACTAACCAGAGTTCTCTGCTTCTTTTTTGCATAATTTATTCGTCACTCTATGCCTGAAAGGGTATTTCATTGACTTATACTGGGTGCTCCCTTGTGTCTGGACAAAGCTATACCTCTCTGAAGAGCTCTAATTAGAGCGAAACACAGTGTCAGGGGTTGCTTTTACTCATTTCAGGTTGGCTTGATTGGTATTTTACCTATTCAAAGCTGTAATACTGTGCCTGGAGTGGTAATTGGTTTTTGTCATTTTACAGCTCGGCAAGGACAGCACTGTGCTAGTCCTATGCTTAAAGACTTTGCTGTACAAATGGCAAAAGACTTAGTCCTTTTCTATCACGGCGTGGTGGGCACTGTGCTAATCCTATGCTTACAGATTTTGATAGAAAAACAGACATTTGAGGTGAGCAGATCTAGAGTGTCGCTGGTGTTGGGAGTGCTCCATACAGGAGCTGCTTTCCACCTAAACTTGAGAACTACCCAGAGTTCTCTGCTTCTTTTTTGCATAATTTATTCGTCACTCTATGCCTGAAAGGGTATTTCATTGACTTATACTGGGTGCTCCCTTGTGTCTGGACATAGCTATACCTCTCTGAAGAGCTCTAATTAGAGCGAAACACTATGTCAGGGGTTGCTTTTACTCATTTCAGGTTGGCTTGATTGGTATTTTACCAATTCAAAGCTGTAATACTGTGTCTGGAGTGGTAATTGGCTTTTGTCAATTTACAGCTCGGCAAGGACAGCACTGTGCTAGTCCTATGCTTAAAGACTTTGCTGAACAGATGGCAAAAGACTTTGCTCTTTTCTATCTCGACGTGGTAGGCACTGTGCTAATCCTATGCTTAAAGATTTTGATAGAAAAACAGACATTTGAGGTGAGCAGATCTAGAGTGTCACTGGTGTTGAAAGTGCTCCATACAGGAGCTGCTTTCCACCTAAACTTGAGAACTACCCAGAGTTCTCTGCTTCTTTTTTGCATAATTTATTCGTCACTCTATGCCTGAAAGGGTATTTCTTTGACTTATACTGGGTGCTCCCTTGTGTCTGGACAAAGCTATACCTCTCGGAAGAGCTCTAATTAGAGCGAAACACTTTGTCAGGGGTTGCTTTTACTCATTTCAGGTTGGCTTGATTGGTATTTTACCAATTCAAAGCTGTAATACTGAGCCTGGAGTGGTAATTGGCTTTTGTCATTTTACAGCTCGGCAAGGACAGCATTGTGCTAGTCCTATGCTTAAAGACTTTGCTGTACAAATGGCAAAAGACTTTGTCCTTTTCTATCTCGGCGTGGATGGCACTGAGCTAACTCAATGCTTAAAGATTTTGGTAGAAAAACCGACATTTGAGGTGAGCAGATCTAGAGTGTCGCTGATGTTGAGAGTGCTCCATACAGGAGCTGCTTTCGACCTAAACTTGAGAACTACCCAGAGTTCTCTGCTTCTTTTTTGCATAATTTATTGGTCACTCTATGCCTGAAAGGGTATTTCATTGACTTATACTGGGTGCTCCGTTGTGTCTGAACAAAGCTATACCTCTCTGAAGAGCTCTAATTAGAGCGAAACACTGTGTCAGGGGTTGATTTTACTCATTTCAGGTTGGCTTGATTGGTATTGTACCTATTCAAAGCTGTAATACTGTGCCTGGAGTGGTAATTGGCTTTTGTCATTTTACAGCTCGGCAAGGACAGCACTGTGCTAGTCCTATGCTTAAAGACTTTGCTGTACAAATGGCAAAAGACTTTGTCCTTTTCTATCTCGGCGTGGTGGGCACTGTGCTAATCCTATGCTTACATATTTTGGTAGAAAAACAGACATTTGAGGTGAGCAGATCAAGATTGTCGCTGGTGTTGAGAGTGCTCCATACAGGAGCTGCTTTCCACCTAAACTTGAGAACTACCCAGAGTTCTCTGCTTCTTTTTTGCATAATTTATTTGTCACTCTATGCCTGAAAGGGTATTTCATTGACTTATACTGGGTGCTCCCTTGTGTCTGGACAAAGCTATACCTCTCTGAAGAGCTCTAATTAGAGCGAAACACTGTGTCAGGGGTTGCTTTTACTCATTTCAGGTTGGCTTGATTGGTATTTTACCAATTCAAAGCTGTAATACTGAGCCTGGAGTGGTAATTGGCTTTTGTCATTTTACAGCTCGGCAAGGACAGCATTGTGCTAGTCCTATGCTTAAAGACTTTGCTGTACAAATGGCAAAAGACTTTGTTCTTTTCTATCTCGGCGTGGTTGGCACTGTGCTAATCCTATGCTTAAAGATTTTGATAGAAAAACAGACATTTGAGGTGAGCAGATCTAGAGTGTCGCTGGTGTTGAAAGTGCTCCATACAGGAGCTATTTTCCACCTAAACTTGAGAACTACCCAGAGTTCTCTGCTTCTTTTTTGCATAATTTATTCGTCACTCTATGCCTGAAAGGGTATTTCTTTGACTTATACTGGGTGCTCCCTTGTGTCTGGACAAAGCTATACCTCTCTGAAGAGCTCTAATTAGAGCGAAACACTGTGTCTGGGGTTGCTTTTACTCATTTCATGTTAGATTGATTGGTATTTTACCTATTCAAAGCTGTAATACTGTGCCTGGAGTGGTAATTGGTTTTTGTCATTTTACAGCTCGGCAAGGACAGCACTGTGCTAGTCCTATGCTTAAAGACTTTGCTGTACAAATGGCAAAAGACTTTGTCCTTTTCTAACTCGGCGTGGTGGGCACTGTGCTAATCCTATGCTTAAAGATTTTGATAGAAAAACAGACATTTGAGGTGAGCAGATCTAGAGTGTCGCTGGTGTTGAAAGTGCTCCATACAGGAGCTGCTTTCCACCTAAACTTGAGAACTAACCAGAGTTCTCTGCTTCTTTTTTGCATAATTTATTCGTCACTCTATGCCTGAAAGGGTATTTCATTGACTTATACTGGGTGCTCCCTTGTGTCTGGACAAAGCTATACCTCTCTGAAGAGCTCTAATTAGAGCGAAACACAGTGTCAGGGGTTGCTTTTACTCATTTCAGGTTGGCTTGATTGGTATTTTACCTATTCAAAGCTGTAATACTGTGCCTGGAGTGGTAATTGGTTTTTGTCATTTTACAACTCGGCAAGGACAGCACTGTGCTAGTCCTATGCTTAAAGACTTTGCTGTACAAATGGCAAAAGACTTAGTCCTTTTCTATCACGGCGTGGTGGGCACTGTGCTAATCCTATGCTTACAGATTTTGATAGAAAAACAGACATTTGAGGTGAGCAGATCTAGAGTGTCGCTGGTGTTGGGAGTGCTCCATACAGGAGCTGCTTTCCACCTAAACTTGAGAACTACCCAGAGTTCTCTGCTTCTTTTTTGCATAATTTATTTGTCACTCTATGCATGAAAGGGTATTTCATTGACTTATACTGGGTGCTCCCTTGTGTCTGGACATAGCTATACCTCTCTGAAGAGCTCTAATTAGAGCGAAACACTATGTCAGGGGTTGCTTTTACTCATTTCAGGTTGGCTTGATTGGTATTTTACCAATTCAAAGCTGTAATACTGTGTCTGGAGTGGTAATTGGCTTTTGTCAATTTACAGCTCGGCAAGGACAGCACTGTGCTAGTCCTATGCTTAAAGACTTTGCTGAACAGATGGCAAAAGACTTTGCTCTTTTCTATCTCGACGTGGTAGGCACTGTGCTAATCCTATGCTTAAAGATTTTGATAGAAAAACAGACATTTGAGGTGAGCAGATCTAGAGTGTCACTGGTGTTGAAAGTGCTCCATACAGGAGCTGCTTTCCACCTAAACTTGAGAACTACCCAGAGTTCTCTGCTTCTTTTTTGCATAATTTATTCGTCACTCTATGCCTGAAAGGGTATTTCTTTGACTTATACTGGGTGCTCCCTTGTGTCTGGACAAAGCTATACCTCTCGGAAGAGCTCTAATTAGAGCGAAACACTTTGTCAGGGGTTGCTTTTACTCATTTCAGGTTGGCTTGATTGGTATTTTACCAATTCAAAGCTGTAATACTGAGCCTGGAGTGGTAATTGGCTTTTGTCATTTTACAGCTCGGCAAGGACAGCATTGTGCTAGTCCTATGCTTAAAGACTTTGCTGTACAAATGGCAAAAGACTTTGTCCTTTTCTATCTCGGCGTGGATGGCACTGAGCTAACTCAATGCTTAAAGATTTTGGTAGAAAAACCGACATTTGAGGTGAGCAGATCTAGAGTGTCGCTGGTGTTGAGAGTGCTCCATACAGGAGCTGCTTTCCACCTAAACTTGAGAACTACCCAGAGTTCTCTGCTTCTTTTTTGCATAATTTATTCGTCACTCTATGCCTGAAAGGGTATTTCATTGACTTATACTGGGTGCTCCCTTGTGTCTGGGCAAAGCTATACCTCTCTGAAGAGCTCTAATTAGAGCGAAACACTGTGTCAGGGGTTGCTTTTACTCATTTCAGGTTGGCTTGATTGGTATTTTATCTATTCAAAGCCGTAATACTGTGTCTGGAGAGGTAATTGGCTTTTGTCAATTTACAGCTCGTCAAGGACAGCACTGTGCTAGTCCTATGCTTAAAGACTTTGCTGAAAAGATGGCAAAAGACTTTGTTCTTTTCTATCTCGGCGTGGTTGGCACTGTGCTAATCCTATGCTTAAAGATTTTGATAGAAAAACAGACATTTGAGGTGAGCAGATCTAGAGTGTCGCTGGTGTTGAAAGTGCTCCATACAGGAGCTGCTTTCCACCTAAACCTGAGAACTACCCAGAGTTCTCTGCTTCTTTTTTGCATAATTTATTCGTCACTCTATGCCTGAAAGGGTATTTCTTTGACTTATACTGGGTGCTCCCTTGTGTCTGGACAAAGCTATACCTCTCTGAAGAGCTCTAATTAGAGCGAAACACTGTGTCAGGGGTTGCTTTTACTCATTTCAGGTTGGCTTGATTGGTATTTTACCAATTCAAAGCTGTAATACTGAGCCTGGAGTGGTAATTGGCTTTTGACATTTTACAGCTCGGCAAGGACAGCATTGTGCTAGTCCTATGCTTAAAGACTTTGCTGTACAAATGGCAAAAGACTTTGTTCTTTTCTATCTCGGCGTGGTTGGTACTGTGCTAATCCTATCCTTAAAGATTTTGATAGAAAAACAGACATTTGAGGTGAGCAGATCTAGAGTGTCGCTGGTGTTGAAAGTGCTCCATACAGGAGCTGCTTTCCACCTAAACTTGAGAACTACCCAGAGTTCTCTGCTTCTTTTTTGCATAATTTATTCGTCACTCTATGCCTGACGGGGTATTTCATTGACTTATACTGGGTGCTCCCTTGTTTCTGGACAAAGCTATACCTCTCTGAAGAGCTCTAATTAGAGCGAAACACTGTGTCAGGGGTTGATTTTACTCATTTCAGGTTGGCTTGATTGGTATTTTACCCATTCAAAGCTGTAATACTGTGCCTGGAGTGGTAATTGGCTTTTGTCATTTTACAGATCGGCAAGGACAGCACTGTGCTAATCCTATGCTTAAAGACTTTTCTGTAGAAATGGCAAAAGACTTTGTCCTTTTCTATCTCGGCGTGGTTGGCACTGTGCTAATACTATGCTTAAATATTTTGATAGAAAAACAGACATTTGAGGTGAGCAGATCTAGAGTGTCGCTGGTGTTGAGAGTGCTCCATACAGGAGCTGCTTTCCACCTAAACTTGAGAACTACCCAGAGTTCTCTGCTTTTTTTTTGCATAATTTATTCGTCACTCTATGCCTGAAAGGGTATTTCTTTGACTTATGCTGGGTGCTCCCTTGTGTCCGGACAAAGCTATACCTCTCTGAAGAGCTCTAATTAGAGCGAAACACTGTGTCAGGGGTTGCTTTTACTCATTTCAGGTTGGCTTGTTTGGGATTTTACCAATTCAAAGCTGTAATACTGTGCCTGGAGTGGTAGTTGGCTTTTGTCATTTTACAGCTCGGCAAGGACAGCACTGTGCTAATCCTATGCTTAAAGACTTTGCTGTACAAATGGCAAAAGACTTTGTCCTTTTCTATCTCAGCGTGGATGGCACTGTGCTAATCCTATGCTTAAAGATTTTGATAGAAAAACAGACATTTGAGGTGAGCAGATCTAGAGTGTCGCTGGTGTTGAGAGTGCTCCACACAGAAGCTGCTTTCCACCTAATCTTGAGAACTACCCAGAGTTCTCTGCTTCTTTTTTCCATAATGTATTCGTCACTCTATGCCTGAAAGGGTATTTCAATGACTTATACTGGGTGCTCCCTTGTGTCTGGACAAAGCTATACCTCTCTGAAGAGCTCTAATTAGAGCGAAACACTGTGTCAGGGGTTGCTTTTACTCATTTCATGTTGGCTTGATTGGTATTTTACCAATTCAAAGCTGTAATACTGTGTCTGGAGTGGTAATTGGCTTTTGTCAATTTACAGCTCGGCAAAGACAGCACTGTGCTAGTCCTATGCTTAAAGACTTTTCTGTAGAAATGGCAAAAGACTTTGTCCTTTTCTATCTCGGCGTGGTGGGCACTGTGCTAATCCTATGCTTAAATATTTTGATAGAAAAACAGACATTTGAGGTGAGCAGATCTAGAGTGTCGCTGGTGTTGAGAGTGCTCCATACAGGAGATGCTTTCCACCTAAACTTGAGAACTACCCAGAGTTCTCTGCTTCTTTTTTGCATAATTTATTCGTCACTCTATGCCTGAAAGGGTATTTCTTTGACTTATGCTGGGTGCTCCCTTGTGTCTGGACAAAGCTATACCTCTCTGAAGAGCTCTAATTAGAGCGAAACACTGTGTCAGTGGTTGCTTTTACTCATTTCAGGTTGGCTTGTTTGGGATTTTACCAATTCAAAGCTGTAATACTGTGCCTGGAGTGGTAATTGGCTTTTGTCATTTTACAGCTCGGCAAGGACAGCACTGTGCTAATCCTATGCTTAAAGACTTTGCTGTACAAATGGCAAAAGACTTTGTCCTTTTCTATCTCGGCGTGGATGGCACTGTGCTAATCCTATGCTTAAAGATTTTGATAGAAAAACAGACATTTGAGGTGAGCAGATCTAGAGTGTCGCTGGTGTTGAGAGTGCTCCATACAGAAGCTGCTTTCCACCTAATCTTGAGAACTACCCAGAGTTCTCTGCTTCTTTTTTCCATAATTTATTCGTCACTCTATGCCTGAAAGGGTATTTCATTGACTTATACTGGGTGCTCCCTTGTGTCTGGACAAAGCTATACCTCTCTGAAGAGCTCTAACTAGAGCGAAACACTGTGTCAGGGGTTGCTTTTACTCATTTCAGGTTGGCTTGATTGGTATTTAACCAATTCAAAGCTGTAATACTGTGTCTGGAGTGGTAATTGGCTTATGTCAATTTACAGCTCGGCAAAGACAGCATTGTGCTAGTCCTATGCTTAAAGACTTTGCTGTAAAAATGGCAAAAGACTTTGTCCTTTTCTATCTCGGCGTGGATGGCACTGAGCTAATCCAATGCTTAAAGATTTTGATAGAAAAACCGACATTTGAGGTGAGCAGATCTAGAGTGTCGCTGGTGTTGAAAGTGCTCCATACAGGAGCTGCTTTTCACCTAAACTTGAGAACTACCCAGAGTTCTCTGCTTCTTTTTTGCATAATTTATTCGTCACTCTATGCCTGAAAGGGTATTTCTTTGACTTATACTGGGTGCTCCCTTGTGTCTGGACAAAGCTATACCTCTCCGAAGAGCTCTAATTAGAGCGAAACACTTTGTCAGGGGTTGCTTTTACTCATTTCAGGTTGGCTTGATTGGTATTTTACCAATTCAAAGCTGTAATATTGTGCCTGGAGTGGTAGTTGGCTTTTGTCATTTTACAGCTCGGCAAGGACAGCACTGTGCTAGTCCTATGCTTAAAGACATTGCTGTACAAATGGCAAAAGACTTTGGGGCAGATTTATGACGACTGGCGCATCCCTGCATATCAGCAGGGATGTGCCAGTTATTATGCGCCACAGCTGCGCCACCATGGATGCGCCGCATTTATAATGCGGCGCACCATGGGGCAAAAACGGCACAGATGCGTGACGCATCTGTGCCGAAAAGTGGCGCATTGCTGGAGTTGCGTCGCAAGCGCGACGCAGCTCCAGCAATGATCTGGGGGGCCCTATCTCTACAATGCTGCGTCAATCCTTACGCCTGCTTCAAGCAGGCGCAGGGTTTTGACGCAGCATGGGCCTAAAAGTGACTGAGTGAAATCTTGTAGATTTCACTCAGCCACTTTTAGGAGGCGTTCCTGCGCCGGAACGCCCCCACCTGCCCTGGAACGCCTACATGTGGCGCAGGGCTTTACAACGTGACACATCTGGGAGATGCGTCACGTTTGTAAATACCCCGCACCATGGCGCAGGATTTGCGCCGCTGCTGCGTCACAAAAGTGACGCAACGGCGGCATAAATGAGGCGCAAGTCAAACATAAATCTGCCCCTTTGTCCTTTTCTATCTCGGCGTGGATGGCACGGAGCTAATCCTATGCTTAAAGATTTTGATAGAAAAACCGACATTTGAGGTGAACAGATCTAGAGTGTCGCTGATGTTGAGAGTGCTCCATACAGGAGCTGCTTTTGACCTAAACTTGAGAACTACCCAGAGTTCTCTGCTTCCTTTTTGCATAATTTATTCGTCACTCTATTCCTGAAAGGGTATTTCATTGACTTATACTGGGTGCTCCCTTGTGTCTGGACAAAGCTATAACTCTCTGAAGAGCACTAATTAGAGCGAAACACTGTGTCATTGGTTGCTTTTACTCATTTCAGGTTGGCTTATTTGGTATTTTACCAATTCAAAGCTGTAATACTGTGCCTGGAGTGGTAATTGGCTTTTGTCATTTTACAGCTCGGCAAGGACAGCACTGTGGTAGTCCTATGCTTAAAGACTTTGCTGTACAAATGGCAAAATACTTTGTCCTTTTCTATCTCGGCGTGGATGGCACTGAGCTAATCCTATGCTTAAAGATTTTTATAGAAAAACTGACATTTGAGGTGAGCAGATCTAGAGTGTCGCTGATGTTGAGAGTGCTCCATACAGGAGCTGCTTTCGACCTAAACTTGAGAACTACCCAGAGTTCTCTCCTTATTTTTTGCATAATTTATTCGTCACTCTATGCCTGAAAGGGTATTTCATTGACTTATACTGTGTGCTCCCTTGTGTCTGGACAAAGCTATACCTCTCTGAACAGCTCTAATTAGAGCGAAACACTGTGTCAGGGGTTGCTTTTACTCATTTCAGGTTGGCTTGATTGGTATTTTACCTATTCAAAGCTGTAATACTGTGCCTGAAGTGGTAATTGGATTTTGTCATTTTACAGCTCAGCAAGGACAGCACTGTGCTAGTCCTATGCTTAAACATTTGCTGTACAAATGGCAAAAGACTTTGTCCCTTTCTATATCAGCGTGGTTGGCTCTGTGCTAATCCTATGCTTAAAGATTTTGATAGAAAAACAGACATTTGAGTTGAGCAGATCTAGAGTGTCGCTGGTGTTGAGAGTGCCCCATACAGGAGCTGCTTTCAACCTAAACTTGAGAACTACCCAGAGTTCTCTGCTTCTTTTTTGCATAATTTATTCGTCACTCTATGCCTGAAAGGGTATTTCTTTGACTTATACTGGGTGCTCCCTTGTGTCTGGACAAAGCTATACCTCTCTGAACAGCTCTAATTAGAGCGAAATACTGTGTCAGGGGTTACTTTTACTAATTTCAGGTTGGTTTGATTGGTATTTTACCAATTCAAAGCTGTAATACTGTGCCTGGAGTGGTAATTGGCTTTTGTCATTTTACAGCTCGGCAAGGACAGCACTGTGCTAGTCCTATGCTTAAAGACTTTGCTGTACAAATGGCATAAGACTTTGTCCTTTTCTATCTCGGCGTGGATGGCACTGAGCTAATACTATGCTTAAAGATTTTGATAGAAAAACCGACATTTGAGGTGAGCAGATCTAGAGTGTTGCTGATGTTGAGAGTGCTCCATACAGGAGCTGCTTTCGACCTAAACTTGAGAACTACCCAGAGTTCTCTGCTTCTTTTTTGCATAATTTATTCGTCACTCTATGCCTGAAAGGGTATTTCTTTGACTTATACTGTGTGCTCCCTTGTGCCTGGACAAAGCTATACCTCTCTGAAGAGCTCTTATTAGAGCGAAACACAGTGTCAACGGTTGCTTGTACTCATTTCAGGTTGGCTTCATTGGTATTTTACCAATTCAAAGCTGTAATACTGTGCCTGGAGTGGTAATTGGCTTTTGTCATTTTACAGCTCGGCAAGGACAGCACTGTGCTAATCCTATGCTTTAACAACTTTGCTGTACAAATGGCAAAAGACTTTGTCCTTTTCTATCTCGGCGTGGATGGCACTGTGCTAATCCTATGCTTAAAGATTTTGATAGAAAAACAGACATTTGAGGTGAGCAGATCTAGAGTGTCGCTGGTGTTGAGAGTGCTCCATACAGAAGATGCTTTCCACCTAATCTTGAGAACTACCCAGAGTTATCTGCTTCTTTTTTGCATAGTTTATTCGTCACTCTATGCCTGAAAGGGTATTTCATTGACTTATACTGGGTGCTCCCTTGTGTCTGGACAAAGCTATACCTCTCTGAAGAGCTATAATTAGAGCGAAACACTGTATAAGGGGTTGCTTTTACTCATTTCAGGTTGGCTTGATTGGTATTTTACCAATTCAAAGCTGTAATACTGTATCTGGAGTGGTAATTGGCTTTTGTCATTTTACAGCTCGACAAGGACAGCACTGTGCTAGTCCTATGCTTAAAGACTTTGCTGTACAAATGGCAAAAGACTTTGTCCTTTTCTATCTCGGCGTGGTTGGCACTGTGCTAATCCTATGCTTAAAGATTTTGATAGAAAAACAGACATTTGAGGTGAGCAGATCTAGAGTGTCACTGGTGTTATGAGTGCTCCATACAGGAGCTGCTTTCCACCAAAACTTGAGAACTACCCAGAGTTCTCTGCTTCTTTTTTCATAATTTATTCGTCACTCTATGCCTGTAAGGGTATTTCTTTGACTTATACTGGGTGCTCCCTTGTGTCTGGACAAAGCTATACCTCTCTGAAGAGCTCTAATTAGAGCGAAACACTTTGTCAGGGGTTGCTTTTACTCATTTCAGGTTGGCTTGATTGGTATTTTACCAATTCAAAGCTGTAATACTGTGCCTGGAGTGGTAATTGGCTTTTGTCATTTTACAGCTCGGCAAGAACAGCACTGTGCTAGTCCTATGCTTAAAGACTTTGCTGTACAAATGGCAAAAGACTTTGTCCTTTTCTATCTCGGCGTGGATGGCATTGTGCTAATCCTATGCTTAAAGATTTTGATAGAAAAACAGACTTTTGAGGTGAGCAGGTCTAGAGTGTCGCTGGTATTGAGAGTGCTCCATACAGAAGCTGCTTTCCACCTAAACTTGAGAACTACCCAGAGTTCTCTGCTTCTTGTTTGCATAATGTATTCATCACTCTATGCCTGAAAGGGTATTTCTTTGACTTATACTGGGTGCTCCCTTGTGTCTGGACAAAGCTATACCTCTCTGAAGAGCTCTAATTATAGCGAAACACTGTGTCAGGGGTTGCTTTTACTCATTTTTGGTTGGCTTGATTGGTATTTTACCAATTAAAAGCTGTAATACTGTGCCAGGAGTGGCAATTGGTTTTTGTCATTTTATGGCTCAGCAAGGACAGCACTGTGCTAGTCCTATGCTTAAAGACTTTGCTGTACAAATGGCAAAAGACTTTGGGGCAGATTTACAAGCCCCTTGCGCCACTTTTGCGTCACTTTTAACATGGGAAAAGTGACGCAAATGTGGCACAAGGGGCTTATAAATATGCCCCTTTGTCCTTTTCTATCTCGGCGTGGATGGCACTGTGCTAATCCTATGCTTAAAGATTTTGATAGAAAAACAGACTTTTGAGGTGAGCAGGTCTAGAGTGTCGCTGGTGTTGAGAGTGCTCCATAGAGGAATGCTTTCCACCTAAACTTGAAATCTACCCAGATTTCTCTGCTTCTTTTTTGCATAATTTATTCGTCACTCTATGCCTGAAAGGGTATTTCTTTGACTTATACTGGGTGCTCCCTTGTTTTCTGGACAAAGCTATACCTCTCTGAAGAACTCTAATTAGGGCGAAACACTGTGTCAGGGTTTGCTTTTACTCATTTCAGGTTGGCTTGATTGGTATTTTACCAATTCAAAGCTGTAATACTGTGCCTGGAGTGGTAATTGGCTTTTGTCATTTTACAGCTCGGCAAGGACAGCACTGTGCTAGTCCTGTGCTTAAAGACTTTGGGGCTCATAAATGAGCCCCTGCGTCACTTTCGCGCCACCGGTGCGTCACTTTTTGTGACGCACCAGTGGCGTAAAACATGCGCCATGATGCGCCATATTTACAAAGTGACGCATCTACCTAGATGCGTCACTTTGCAAACCCCTGCGCTACATTATACCTGCGTCAGGTATAATGTATGCAGGGTGGGCGTTCCCACGTAAGTAAGCATCGTAGAAGTGACGCAGTGAAATCTACGAGATTTCACTGCGCCACTTCTAGGGTGCAAATGCGTCAATATCTTACGCCTGCCTCACAGCAGGCGTAAGACTGACGCAGGCCCTATCACATGGGGCTTGCCCCATGTCAAAGGACACATTGCTGGAGTTGCATCACTTTTGTGACACACTCCAGCAATGCGTCACTTTTGCGCCTACAGATACGTCAGAAATACTGACGTATCTGTGACTCCTTGCGACATGATGCGTCATACTGTAAATATGACGCATCACTGGAGTCGCAGGTAGGGCGCAGTGAAAAGTGTTGCATCACTGTTTTCACGCAGTGATGCGTCACTTTTCATAAATGAGGCCCTCAGATGTTCAAATGGCAAAAGACTTACTCCTTTTTTATCTCGGCGTGGACGGCACTGCGCTAATCCTATGCTTAAAGATTTTGATAGAAAAACAGACATTTGAGGTGAGCAGATCTAGAGTGTCGCTGGTGTTGAGAGTGCTCCATACAGGAGCTGCTTTCCACCTAAACTTGAGAACTACCCAGAGTTCTCTGCTTCTTTTTTGCATATTTTATTCGTCACTCTATGCCTGAAAGGGCATTTCTTTGACTTATGCTGGGTGCTCCCTTGTGTCCGCACAAAGCTATACCTCTCTGAAGAGCTCTAATTAGAGCGAAACACTGTGTCAGGGGTTGCTTTTACTCATTTCAGGTTTGCTTGTTTGGGATTTTACCAATTCAAAGCTGTAATACTGTGCCTGGAGTGGTAAGTGGCTTTTGTCATTTTACAGCTCGGCAAGGACAGCACTGTGCTAGTCCTATGCTTAAAGACTTTTCTGTAGAAATGGCAAAAGACTTTGTCCTTTTCTATCTCGGCGTGGTGGGCACTGTGCTAATTCTATGCTTACAGATTTTGATAGAAAAACAGACATTTGAGGTGAGCAGATCTAGAGTGTCGCTGGTGTTGAAAGTGCTCCATACAGGAGCTGCTTTCCACCTAAACTTGAGAACTACCCAGAGTTCTCTGCTTCTTTTTTGCATAATTTATTCGTCACTCTATGCCTGAAAGGGTATTTCATTGACTTATACTGGGTGCTCCCTTGTGTCTGGACAAAGCTATACCTCTCTGAAGAGCTCTAATTAGAGCGAAACACTGTGTCAGGGGTTGCTTTTACTCATTTCAGGTTCGCTTGATTGGTATTTTACCCATTCAAAGCTGTAATACTGTGCCTGGAGTGGTAATTGGCTTTTGTCATTTTCCAGATCAGCAAGGACAGCACTGTGCTAGTCCTATGCTTAAAGCCTTTGCTGTACAAATGGCAAAAGACTTTGACCTTTTCTATCTCGGCGTGGTTGGTACTGTGCTAATCCTATGCTTAAATATTTTGATAGAAAAACAGACATTTGAGGTGAGCAGATCTAGAGTGTCGCTGGTGTTGAGAGTGCTCCATACAGGAGCTGCTTTCCACCTAAACTTGAGAACTACCCAGAGTTCTCTGCTTCTTTTTTGCATAATTTATTCGTCACTCTATGCCTGAAAGGGTATTTCTTTGACTTATGCTGGGTGCTCCCTTGTGTCTGGACAAAGCTATACCTCTCTGAAGAGCTCTAATTAGAGCGAAACACTGTGTCAGGGGTTGCTTTTACTCATTTCAGGTTGGCTTGTTTGGGATTTTACCAATTCAAAGCTGTAATACTGTGCCTGGAGTGGTAATTGGCTTTTGTCATTTTACAGCTCGGCAAGGACAGCACTGTGCTAATCCTATGCTTAAAGACTTTGCTGTACAAATGGCAAAAGACTTTGTCCTTTTCTATCTCGGCGTGGATGGCACTGTGCTAATTCTATGCTTAAAGATTTTGATAGAAAAACAGACATTTGAGGTGAGCAGATCTAGAGTGTCGCTGGTGTTGAGAGTGCTCCATACAGAAGCTGCTTTCCACCTAATCTTGAGAACTACCCAGAGTTCTCTGCTTCTTTTTTCCATAATTTATTCATCACTCTATGCCTGAAAGGGTATTTCATTGACTTATACTGGGTGCTCCCTTGTGTCTGGACAAAGCTATACCTCTCTGAAGAGCTCTAACTAGAGCGAAACACTGTGTCAGGGGTTGCTTTTACTCATTTCAGGTTGGCTTGATTGGTATTTAACCAATTCAAAGCTGTAATACTGTGTCTGGAGTGGTAATTGGCTTATGTCAATTTACAGCTCGGCAAAGACAGCATTGTGCTAGTCCTATGCTTAAAGACTTTGCTGTAAAAATGGCAAAAGACTTTGTCCTTTTCTATCTCGGCGTGGATGGCACTGAGCTAATCCAATGCTTAAAGATTTTGATAGAAAAACCGACATTTGAGGTGAGCAGATCTAGAGTGTCGCTGGTGTTGAAAGTGCTCCATACAGGAGCTGCTTTTCACCTAAACTTGAGAACTACCCAGAGTTCTCTGCTTCTTTTTTGCATAATTTATTCGTCACTCTATGCCTGAAAGGGTATTTCTTTGACTTATACTGGGTGCTCCCTTGTGTGTGGACAAAGCTATACCTCTCTGAAGAGCTCTAATTAGAGCGAAACACTTTGTCAGGGGTTGCTTTTACTCATTTCAGGTTGGCTTGATTGGTATTTTACCAATTCAAAGCTGTAATACTGTGCCTGGAGTGGTAGTTGGCTTTTGTCATTTTACAGCTCGGCAAGGACAGCACTGTGCTAGTCCTATGCTTAAAGACATTGCTGTACAAATGGCAAAAGACTTTGGGGCAGATTTATGACGACTGGCGCATCCCTGCATATCAGCAGGGATGTGCCAGTTATTATGCGCCACAGCTGTGCCACCATGGATGCGCCGCATTTATAATGCGGCGCACCATGGGGCAAAAACGGCACAGATGCGTGACGCATCTGTGCCGAAAAGTGGCGCATTGCTGGAGTTGCGTCGCAAGCGCGACGCAGCTCCAGCAATGATCTGGGGGGCCCTATCTCTACAATGCTGCGTCAATCCTTACGCCTGCTTCAAGCAGGCGCAGGGTTTTGACGCAGCATGGGCCTAAAAGTGACTGAGTGAAATCTTGTAGATTTCACTCAGCCACTTTTAGGAGGCGTTCCTGCGCCGGAATGCCCCCACCTGCCCTGGAACGCCTACATGTGGCGCAGGGCTTTACAACGTGACGCATCTGGGAGATGCGTCACGTTTGTAAATACCCCGCACCATGGCGCAGGATTTGCGCCGCTGCTGCGTCACAAAAGTGACGCAACGGCGGCATAAATGAAGCGCAAGTCAAACATAAATCTGCCCCTTTGTCCTTTTCTATCTCGGCGTGGATGGCACTGAGTTAATCCTATGCTTAAAGATTTTGATAGAAAAACCGACATTGGAGGTGAACAGATCTAGAGTGTCGCTGATGTTGAGAGTGCTCCATACAGGAGCTGCTTTTGACCTAAACTTGAGAACTACCCAGAGTTCTCTGCTTCCTTTTTGCATAATTTATTCGTCACTCTATGCCTGAAAGGGTATTTCATTGACTTATACTGGGTGCTCCCTTGTGTCTGGACAAAGCTATACCTCTCTGAAGAGCTCTAATTAGAGCGAAACACTGTGTCATTGGTTGCTTTTACTCATTTCAGGTTGGCTTATTTGGTATTTTACCAATTCAAAGCTGTAATACTGTGCCTGGAGTGGTAATTGGCTTTTGTCATTTTACAGCTCGGCAAGGACAGCACTGTGGTAGTCCTATGCTTAAAGACTTTGCTGTACAAATGGCAAAATACTTTGTCCTTTTCTATCTCGGCGTGGATGGCACTGAGCTAATCCTATGCTTAAAGATTTTGATAGAAAAACAGACATTTGAGGTGAGCAGATCTAGAGTGTCGCTGGTGTTGAGAGTGCTCCATACAGAAGCTGCTTTCCACCTAATCTTGAGAACTACCCAGAGTTCTCTGCTTCCTTTTTGCATAATTTATTCGTCACTCTATGCCTGAAAGGGTATTTCATTGACTTATACTGGGTGCTCCCTTGTGTCTGGACAAAGCTATACCTCTCTGAAGAGCTCTAATTAGAGCGAAACACTGTGTCAGGGGTTGCTTTTACTCATTTCAGGTTGGCTTGTTTGGGATTTTACCAATTCAAAGCTGTAATACTGTGCCTGGAGTGGTAATTGGCTTTTGTCATTTTACAGCTCGGCAAGGACAGCACTGTGCTAATCCTATGCTTAAAGACTTTGCTGTACAAATGGCAAAAGACTTTGTCCTTTTCTATCTCGGCGTGGATGGCACTGTGCTAATTCTATGCTTAAAGATTTTGATAGAAAAACAGACATTTGAGGTGAGCAGATCTAGAGTGTCGCTGGTGTTGAGAGTGCTCCATACAGAAGCTGCTTTCCACCTAATCTTGAGAACTACCCAGAGTTCTCTGCTTCTTTTTTCCATAATTTATTCGTCACTCTATGCCTGAAAGGGTATTTCATTGACTTATACTGGGTGCTCCCTTGTGTCTGGACAAAGCTATACCTCTCTGAAGAGCTCTAATTAGAGCGAAACACTGTGTCAGGGGTTGCTTTTACTCATTTCAGGTTGGCTTGATTGGTATTTAACCAATTCAAAGCTGTAATACTGTGTCTGGAGTGGTAATTGGCTTATGTCAATTTACAGCTCGGCAAAGACAGCATTGTGCTAGTCCTATGCTTAAAGACTTTGCTGTAAAAATGGCAAAAGACTTTGTCCTTTTCTATCTCGGCGTGGATGGCACTGAGCTAATCCAATGCTTAAAGATTTTGATAGAAAAACCGACATTTGAGGTGAGCAGATCTAGAGTGTCGCTGGGGTTGAAAGTGCTCCATACAGGAGCTGCTTTTCACCTAAACTTGAGAACTACCCAGAGTTCTCTGCTTCTTTTTTGCATAATTTATTCGTCACTCTATGCCTGAAAGGGTATTTCTTTGACTTATACTGGGTGCTCCCTTGTGTGTGGACAAAGCTATACCTCTCTGAAGAGCTCTAATTAGAGCGAAACACTTTGTCAGGGGTTGCTTTTACTCATTTCAGGTTGGCTTGATTGGTATTTTACCAATTCAAAGCTGTAATACTGTGCCTGGAGTGGTAGTTGGCTTTTGTCATTTTACAGCTCGGCAAGGACAGCACTGTGCTAGTCCTATGCTTAAAGACATTGCTGTACAAATGGCAAAAGACTTTGGGGCAGATTTATGACGACTGGCGCATCCCTGCATATCAGCAGGGATGTGCCAGTTATTATGCGCCACAGCTGCGCCACCATGGATGCGCCGCATTTATAATGCGGCGCACCATGGGGCAAAAACGGCACAGATGCGTGACGCATCTGTGCCGAAAAGTGGCGCATTGCTGGAGTTGCGTCGCAAGCGCGACGCAGCTCCAGCAATGATCTGGGGGGCCCTATCTCTACAATGCTGCGTCAATCCTTACGCCTGCTTCAAGCAGGCGCAGGGTTTTGACGCAGCATGGGCCTAAAAGTGACTGAGTGAAATCTTGTAGATTTCACTCAGCCACTTTTAGGAGGCGTTCCTGCGCCGGAACGCCCCCACCTGCCCTGGAACGCCTACATGTGGCGCAGGGCTTTACAACGTGACGCATCTGGGAGATGCGTCACGTTTGTAAATACCCCGCACCATGGCGCAGGATTTGCGCCGCTGCTGCGTCACAAAAGTGACGCAACGGCGGCATAAATGAAGCGCAAGTCAAACATAAATCTGCCCCTTTGTCCTTTTCTATCTCGGCGTGGATGGCACTGAGTTAATCCTATGCTTAAAGATTTTGATAGAAAAACCGACATTGGAGGTGAACAGATCTAGAGTGTCGCTGATGTTGAGAGTGCTCCATACAGGAGCTGCTTTTGACCTAAACTTGAGAACTACCCAGAGTTCTCTGCTTCCTTTTTGCATAATTTATTCGTCACTCTATGCCTGAAAGGGTATTTCATTGACTTATACTGGGTGCTCCCTTGTGTCTGGACAAAGCTATACCTCTCTGAAGAGCTCTAATTAGAGCGAAACACTGTGTCATTGGTTGCTTTTACTCATTTCAGGTTGGCTTATTTGGTATTTTACCAATTCAAAGCTGTAATACTGTGCCTGGAGTGGTAATTGGCTTTTGTCATTTTACAGCTCGGCAAGGACAGCACTGTGGTAGTCCTATGCTTAAAGACTTTGCTGTACAAATGGCAAAATACTTTGTCCTTTTCTATCTCGGCGTGGATGGCACTGAGCTAATCCTATGCTTAAAGATTTTTATAGAAAAACCGACATTTGAGGTGAGCAGATCTAGAGTGTCGCTGATGTTGAGAGTGCTCCATACAGGAGCTGCTTTTGACCTAAACTTGAGAACTACCCAGAGTTCTCTGCTTCCTTTTTGCATAATTTATTCGTCACTCTATGCCTGAAAGGGTATTTCATTGACTTATACTGGGTGCTCCCTTGTGTCTGGACAAAGCTATACCTCTCTGAAGAGCTCTAATTAGAGCGAAACACTGTGTCATTGGTTGCTTTTACTCATTTCAGGTTGGCTTATTTGGTATTTTACCAATTCAAAGCTGTAATACTGTGCCTGGAGTGGTAATTGGCTTTTGTCATTTTACAGCTCGGCAAGGACAGCACTGTGGTAGTCCTATGCTTAAAGACTTTGCTGTACAAATGGCAAAATACTTTGTCCTTTTCTATCTCGGCGTGGATGGCACTGAGCTAATCCTATGCTTAAAGATTTTGATAGAAAAACAGACATTTGAGGTGAGCAGATCTAGAGTGTCGCTGGTGTTGAGAGTGCTCCATACAGAAGCTGCTTTCCACCTAATCTTGAGAACTACCCAGAGTTCTCTGCTTCCTTTTTGCATAATTTATTCGTCACTCTATGCCTGAAAGGGTATTTCATTGACTTATACTGGGTGCTCCCTTGTGTCTGGACAAAGCTATACCTCTCTGAAGAGCTCTAATTAGAGCGAAACACTGTGTCAGGGGTTGCGTTTACTCATTTCAGGTTGGCTTGTTTGGGATTTTACCAATTCAAAGCTGTAATACTGTGCCTGGAGTGGTAATTGGCTTTTGTCATTTTACAGCTCGGCAAGGACAGCACTGTGCTAATCCTATGCTTAAAGACTTTGCTGTACAAATGGCAAAAGACTTTGTCCTTTTCTATCTCGGCGTGGATGGCACTGTGCTAATTCTATGCTTAAAGATTTTGATAGAAAAACAGACATTTGAGGTGAGCAGATCTAGAGTGTCGCTGGTGTTGAGAGTGCTCCATACAGAAGCTGCTTTCCACCTAATCTTGAGAACTACCCAGAGTTCTCTGCTTCTTTTTTCCATAATTTATTCGTCACTCTATGCCTGAAAGGGTATTTCATTGACTTATACTGGGTGCTCCCTTGTGTCTGGACAAAGCTATACCTCTCTGAAGAGCTCTAATTAGAGCGAAACACTGTGTCAGGGGTTGCTTTTACTCATTTCAGGTTGGCTTGATTGGTATTTAACCAATTCAAAGCTGTAATACTGTGTCTGGAGTGGTAATTGGCTTATGTCAATTTACAGCTCGGCAAAGACAGCATTGTGCTAGTCCTATGCTTAAAGACTTTGCTGTAAAAATGGCAAAAGACTTTGTCCTTTTCTATCTCGGCGTGGATGGCACTGAGCTAATCCAATGCTTAAAGATTTTGATAGAAAAACCGACATTTGAGGTGAGCAGATCTAGAGTGTCGCTGGGGTTGAAAGTGCTCCATACAGGAGCTGCTTTTCACCTAAACTTGAGAACTACCCAGAGTTCTCTGCTTCTTTTTTGCATAATTTATTCGTCACTCTATGCCTGAAAGGGTATTTCTTTGACTTATACTGGGTGCTCCCTTGTGTGTGGACAAAGCTATACCTCTCTGAAGAGCTCTAATTAGAGCGAAACACTTTGTCAGGGGTTGCTTTTACTCATTTCAGGTTGGCTTGATTGGTATTTTACCAATTCAAAGCTGTAATACTGTGCCTGGAGTGGTAGTTGGCTTTTGTCATTTTACAGCTCGGCAAGGACAGCACTGTGCTAGTCCTATGCTTAAAGACATTGCTGTACAAATGGCAAAAGACTTTGGGGCAGATTTATGACGACTGGCGCATCCCTGCATATCAGCAGGGATGTGCCAGTTATTATGCGCCACAGCTGCGCCACCATGGATGCGCCGCATTTATAATGCGGCGCACCATGGGGCAAAAACGGCACAGATGCGTGACGCATCTGTGCCGAAAAGTGGCGCATTGCTGGAGTTGCGTCGCAAGCGCGACGCAGCTCCAGCAATGATCTGGGGGGCCCTATCTCTACAATGCTGCGTCAATCCTTACGCCTGCTTCAAGCAGGCGCAGGGTTTTGACGCAGCATGGGCCTAAAAGTGACTGAGTGAAATCTTGTAGATTTCACTCAGCCACTTTTAGGAGGCGTTCCTGCGCCGGAACGCCCCCACCTGCCCTGGAACGCCTACATGTGGCGCAGGGCTTTACAACGTGACGCATCTGGGAGATGCGTCACGTTTGTAAATACCCCGCACCATGGCGCAGGATTTGCGCCGCTGCTGCGTCACAAAAGTGACGCAACGGCGGCATAAATGAAGCGCAAGTCAAACATAAATCTGCCCCTTTGTCCTTTTCTATCTCGGCGTGGATGGCACTGAGTTAATCCTATGCTTAAAGATTTTGATAGAAAAACCGACATTGGAGGTGAACAGATCTAGAGTGTCGCTGATGTTGAGAGTGCTCCATACAGGAGCTGCTTTTGACCTAAACTTGAGAACTACCCAGAGTTCTCTGCTTCCTTTTTGCATAATTTATTCGTCACTCTATGCCTGAAAGGGTATTTCATTGACTTATACTGGGTGCTCCCTTGTGTCTGGACAAAGCTATACCTCTCTGAAGAGCTCTAATTAGAGCGAAACACTGTGTCATTGGTTGCTTTTACTCATTTCAGGTTGGCTTATTTGGTATTTTACCAATTCAAAGCTGTAATACTGTGCCTGGAGTGGTAATTGGCTTTTGTCATTTTACAGCTCGGCAAGGACAGCACTGTGGTAGTCCTATGCTTAAAGACTTTGCTGTACAAATGGCAAAATACTTTGTCCTTTTCTATCTCGGCGTGGATGGCACTGAGCTAATCCTATGCTTAAAGATTTTTATAGAAAAACCGACATTTGAGGTGAGCAGATCTAGAGTGTCGCTGATGTTGAGAGTGCTCCATACAGGAGCTGCTTTCGACCTAAACTTGAGAACTACCCAGAGTTCTCTCCTTATTTTTTGCATAATTTATTCGTCACTCTATGCCTGAAAGGGTATTTCATTGACTTATACTGTGTGCTCCCTTGTGTCTGGACAAAGCTATACCTCTCTGAAGAGCTCTAATTAGAGCGAAACACTTTGTCAGGGGTTGCTTTTACTCATTTCAGGTTGGCTTGATTGGTATTTTACCAATTCAAAGCTGTAATACTGTGCCTGGAGTGGTAGTTGGCTTTTGTCATTTTACAGCTCGGCAAGGACAGCACTGTGCTAGTCCTATGCTTAAAGACATTGCTGTACAAATCGCAAAAGACTTTGGGGCAGATTTATGACGACTGGCGCATCCCTGCATATCAGCAGGGATGTGCCAGTTATTATGCGCCACAGCTGCGCCACCATGGATGCGCCGCATTTATAATGCGGCGCACCATGGGGCAAAAACGGCACAGATGCGTGACGCATCTGTGCCGAAAAGTGGCGCATTGCTGGAGTTGCGTCGCAAGCGTGACGCAGCTCCAGCAATGATCTGGGGGGCCCTATCTCTACAATGCTGCGTCAATCCTTACGCCTGCTTCAAGCAGGCGCAGGGTTTTGACGCAGCATGGGCCTAAAAGTGACTGAGTGAAATCTTGTAGATTTCACTCAGCCACTTTTAGGAGGCGTTCCTGCGCCGGAACGCCCCCACCTGCCCTGGAACGCCTACATGTGGCGCAGGGCTTTACAACGTGACGCATCTGGGAGATGCGTCACGTTTGTAAATACCCCGCACCATGGCGCAGGATTTGCGCCGCTGCTGCGTCACAAAAGTGACGCAACGGCGGCATAAATGAAGCGCAAGTCAAACATAAATCTGCCCCTTTGTCCTTTTCTATCTCGGCGTGGATGGCACTGAGTTAATCCTATGCTTAAAGATTTTGATAGAAAAACCGACATTGGAGGTGAACAGATCTAGAGTGTCGCTGATGTTGAGAGTGCTCCATACAGGAGCTGCTTTTGACCTAAACTTGAGAACTACCCAGAGTTCTCTGCTTCCTTTTTGCATAATTTATTCGTCACTCTATGCCTGAAAGGGTATTTCATTGACTTATTCTGGGTGCTCCCTTGTGTCTGGACAAAGCTATACCTCTCTGAAGAGCTCTAATTAGAGCGAAACACTGTGTCATTGGTTGCTTTTACTCATTTCAGGTTGGCTTATTTGGTATTTTACCAATTCAAAGCTGTAATACTGTGCCTGGAGTGGTAATTGGCTTTTGTCATTTTACAGCTCGGCAAGGACAGCACTGTGGTAGTCCTATGCTTAAAGACTTTGCTGTACAAATGGCAAAATACTTTGTCCTTTTCTATCTCGGCGTGGATGGCACTGAGCTAATCCTATGCTTAAAGATTTTTATTGAAAAACCGACATTTGAGGTGAGCAGATCTAGAGTGTCGCTGATGTTGAGAGTGCTCCATACAGGAGCTACTTTTGACCTAAACTTGAGAACTACCCAGAGTTCTCTGCTTCCTTTTTGCATAATTTATTCGTCACTCTATGCCTGAAAGGGTATTTCATTGACTTATACTGGGTGCTCCCTTGTGTCTGGACAAAGCTATACCTCTCTGAAGAGCTCTAATTAGAGCGAAACACTGTGTCATTGGTTGCTTTTACTCATTTCAGGTTGGCTTATTTGGTATTTTACCAATTCAAAGCTGTAATACTGTGCCTGGAGTGGTAATTGGCTTTTGTCATTTTACAGCTCGGCAAGGACAGCACTGTGGTAGTCCTATGCTTAAAGACTTTGCTGTACAAATGGCAAAATACTTTGTCCTTTTCTATCTCGGCGTGGATGGCACTGAGCTAATCCTATGCTTAAAGATTTTGATAGAAAAACAGACATTTGAGGTGAGCAGATCTAGAGTGTCGCTGGTGTTGAGAGTGCTCCATACAGAAGCTGCTTTCCACCTAATCTTGAGAACTACCCAGAGTTCTCTGCTTCCTTTTTGCATAATTTATTCGTCACTCTATGCCTGAAAGGGTATTTCATTGACTTATACTGGGTGCTCCCTTGTGTCTGGACAAAGCTATACCTCTCTGAAGAGCTCTAATTAGAGCGAAACACTGTGTCAGGGGTTGCGTTTACTCATTTCAGGTTGGCTTGTTTGGGATTTTACCAATTCAAAGCTGTAATACTGTGCCTGGAGTGGTAATTGGCTTTTGTCATTTTACAGCTCGGCAAGGACAGCACTGTGCTAATCCTATGCTTAAAGACTTTGCTGTACAAATGGCAAAAGACTTTGTCCTTTTCTATCTCGGCGTGGATGGCACTGTGCTAATTCTATGCTTAAAGATTTTGATAGAAAAACAGACATTTGAGGTGAGCAGATCTAGAGTGTCGCTGGTGTTGAGAGTGCTCCATACAGAAGCTGCTTTCCACCTAATCTTGAGAACTACCCAGAGTTCTCTGCTTCTTTTTTCCATAATTTATTCGTCACTCTATGCCTGAAAGGGTATTTCATTGACTTATACTGGGTGCTCCCTTGTGTCTGGACAAAGCTATACCTCTCTGAAGAGCTCTAATTAGAGCGAAACACTGTGTCAGGGGTTGCTTTTACTCATTTCAGGTTGGCTTGATTGGTATTTAACCAATTCAAAGCTGTAATACTGTGTCTGGAGTGGTAATTGGCTTATGTCAATTTACAGCTCGGCAAAGACAGCATTGTGCTAGTCCTATGCTTAAAGACTTTGCTGTAAAAATGGCAAAAGACTTTGTCCTTTTCTATCTCGGCGTGGATGGCACTGAGCTAATCCAATGCTTAAAGATTTTGATAGAAAAACCGACATTTGAGGTGAGCAGATCTAGAGTGTCGCTGGGGTTGAAAGTGCTCCATACAGGAGCTGCTTTTCACCTAAACTTGAGAACTACCCAGAGTTCTCTGCTTCTTTTTTGCATAATTTATTCGTCACTCTATGCCTGAAAGGGTATTTCTTTGACTTATACTGGGTGCTCCCTTGTGTGTGGACAAAGCTATACCTCTCTGAAGAGCTCTAATTAGAGCAAAACACTTTGTCAGGGGTTGCTTTTACTCATTTCAGGTTGGCTTGATTGGTATTTTACCAATTCAAAGCTGTAATACTGTGCCTGGAGTGGTAGTTGGCTTTTGTCATTTTACAGCTCGGCAAGGACAGCACTGTGCTAGTCCTATGCTTAAAGACATTGCTGTACAAATGGCAAAAGACTTTGGGGCAGATTTATGACGACTGGCGCATCCCTGCATATCAGCAGGGATGTGCCAGTTATTATGCGCCACAGCTGCGCCACCATGGATGCGCCGCATTTATAATGCGGCGCACCATGGGGCAAAAACGGCACAGATGCGTGACGCATCTGTGCCGAAAAGTGGCGCATTGCTGGAGTTGCGTCGCAAGCACGACGCAGCTCCAGCAATGATCTGGGGGGCCCTATCTCTACAATGCTGCGTCAATCCTTACGCCTGCTTCAAGCAGGCGCAGGGTTTTGACGCAGCATGGGCCTAAAAGTGACTGAGTGAAATCTTGTAGATTTCACTCAGCCACTTTTAGGAGGCGTTCCTGCGCCGGAACGCCCCCACCTGCCCTGGAACGCCTACATGTGGCGCAGGGCTTTACAACGTGACGCATCTGGGAGATGCGTCACGTTTGTAAATACCCCGCACCATGGCGCAGGATTTGCGCCGCTGCTGCGTCACAAAAGTGACGCAACGGCGGCATAAATGAAGCGCAAGTCAAACATAAATCTGCCCCTTTGTCCTTTTCTATCTCGGCGTGGATGGCACTGAGTTAATCCTATGCTTAAAGATTTTGATAGAAAAACCGACATTGGAGGTGAACAGATCTAGAGTGTCGCTGATGTTGAGAGTGCTCCATACAGGAGCTGCTTTTGACCTAAACTTGAGAACTACCCAGAGTTCTCTGCTTCCTTTTTGCATAATTTATTCGTCACTCTATGCCTGAAAGGGTATTTCATTGACTTATACTGGGTGCTCCCTTGTGTCTGGACAAAGCTATACCTCTCTGAAGAGCTCTAATTAGAGCGAAACACTGTGTCATTGGTTGCTTTTACTCATTTCAGGTTGGCTTATTTGGTATTTTACCAATTCAAAGCTGTAATACTGTGCCTGGAGTGGTAATTGGCTTTTGTCATTTTACAGCTCGGCAAGGACAGCACTGTGGTAGTCCTATGCTTAAAGACTTTGCTGTACAAATGGCAAAATACTTTGTCCTTTTCTATCTCGGCGTGGATGGCACTGAGCTAATCCTATGCTTAAAGATTTTTATAGAAAAACCGACATTTGAGGTGAGCAGATCTAGAGTGTCGCTGATGTTGAGAGTGCTCCATACAGGAGCTGCTTTCGACCTAAACTTGAGAACTACCCAGAGTTCTCTCCTTATTTTTTGCATAATTTATTCGTCACTCTATGCCTGAAAGGGTATTTCATTGACTTATACTGTGTGCTCCCTTGTGTCTGGACAAAGCTATACCTCTCTGAAGAGCTCTAATTAGAGCGAAACACTGTGTCAGGGGTTGCTTTTACTCATTTCAGGTTGGCTTGATTGGTATTTTACCTATTCAAAGCTGTAATACTGTGCCTGGAGTGGTAATTGGATTTTGTCATTTTACAGCTCAGCAAGGACAGCACTGTGCTAGTCCTATGCTTAAACATTTGCTGTACAAATGGCAAAAGACTTTGTCCCTTTCTATATCGGCGTGGTTGGCTCTGTGCTAATCCTATGCTTAAAGATTTTGATAGAAAAACAGACATTTGAGTTGAGCAGATCTAGAGTGTCGCTGGTGTTGAGAGTGCCCCATACAGGAGCTGCTTTCAACCTAAACTTGAGAACTACCCAGAGTTCTCTGCTTCTTTTTTGCATAATTTATTCGTCACTCTATGCCTGAAAGGGTATTTCTTTGACTTATACTGGGTGCTCCCTTGTGTCTGGACAAAGCTATAACTCTCTGAACAGCTCTAATTAGAGCGAAATACTGTGTCAGGGGTTACTTTTACTAATTTCAGGTTGGTTTGATTGGTATTATACCAATTCAAAGCTGTAATACTGTGCCTGGAGTGGTAATTGGCTTTTGTCATTTTACAGCTCGGCAAGGACAGCACTGTGCTAGTCCTATGCTTAAAGACTTTGCTGTACAAATGGCAAAAGACTTTGTCCTTTTCTATCTTGGCGTGGTTGGCACTGTGCTAATCCTATCGTTAAAGATTTTGATAGAAAAACAGACATTTGAGGTGAGCAGATCTAGAGTGTCGCTGGTGTTGAGAGTGCTCCATACAGAAGCTGCTTTCCACCTAATCTTGAGAACTACCCAGAGTTCTCTGCTTCCTTTTTGCATAATTTATTCGTCACTCTATGCCTGAAAGGGTATTTCATTGACTTATACTGGGTGCTCCCTTGTGTCTGGACAAAGCTATACCTCTCTGAAGAGCTCTAATTAGAGCGAAACACTGTGTCAGGGGTTGCGTTTACTCATTTCAGGTTGGCTTGTTTGGGATTTTACCAATTCAAAGCTGTAATACTGTGCCTGGAGTGGTAATTGGCTTTTGTCATTTTACAGCTCGGCAAGGACAGCACTGTGCTAATCCTATGCTTAAAGACTTTGCTGTACAAATGGCAAAAGACTTTGTCCTTTTCTATCTCGGCGTGGATGGCACTGTGCTAATTCTATGCTTAAAGATTTTGATAGAAAAACAGACATTTGAGGTGAGCAGATCTAGAGTGTCGCTGGTGTTGAGAGTGCTCCATACAGAAGCTGCTTTCCACCTAATCTTGAGAACTACCCAGAGTTCTCTGCTTCTTTTTTCCATAATTTATTCGTCACTCTATGCCTGAAAGGGTATTTCATTGACTTATACTGGGTGCTCCCTTGTGTCTGGACAAAGCTATACCTCTCTGAAGAGCTCTAATTAGAGCGAAACACTGTGTCAGGGGTTGCTTTTACTCATTTCAGGTTGGCTTGATTGGTATTTAACCAATTCAAAGCTGTAATACTGTGTCTGGAGTGGTAATTGGCTTATGTCAATTTACAGCTCGGCAAAGACAGCATTGTGCTAGTCCTATGCTTAAAGACTTTGCTGTAAAAATGGCAAAAGACTTTGTCCTTTTCTATCTCGGCGTGGATGGCACTGAGCTAATCCAATGCTTAAAGATTTTGATAGAAAAACCGACATTTGAGGTGAGCAGATCTAGAGTGTCGCTGGGGTTGAAAGTGCTCCATACAGGAGCTGCTTTTGACCTAAACTTGAGAACTACCCAGAGTTCTCTGCTTCCTTTTTGCATAATTTATTCGTCACTCTATGCCTGAAAGGGTATTTCATTGACTTATACTGGGTGCTCCCTTGTGTCTGGACAAAGCTATACCTCTCTGAAGAGCTCTAATTAGAGCGAAACACTGTGTCATTGGTTGCTTTTACTCATTTCAGGTTGGCTTATTTGGTATTTTACCAATTCAAAGCTGTAATACTGTGCCTGGAGTGGTAATTGGCTTTTGTCATTTTACAGCTCGGCAAGGACAGCACTGTGGTAGTCCTATGCTTAAAGACTTTGCTGTACAAATGGCAAAATACTTTGTCCTTTTCTATCTCGGCGTGGATGGCACTGAGCTAATCCTATGCTTAAAGATTTTTATAGAAAAACCGACATTTGAGGTGAGCAGATCTAGAGTGTCGCTGATGTTGAGAGTGCTCCATACAGGAGCTGCTTTCGACCTAAACTTGAGAACTACCCAGAGTTCTCTCCTTATTTTTTGCATAATTTATTCGTCACTCTATGCCTGAAAGGGTATTTCATTGACTTATACTGTGTGCTCCCTTGTGTCTGGACAAAGCTATACCTCTCTGAAGAGCTCTAATTAGAGCGAAACACTTTGTCAGGGGTTGCTTTTACTCATTTCAGGTTGGCTTGATTGGTATTTTACCAATTCAAAGCTGTAATACTGTGCCTGGAGTGGTAGTTGGCTTTTGTCATTTTACAGCTCGGCAAGGACAGCACTGTGCTAGTCCTATGCTTAAAGACATTGCTGTACAAATGGCAAAAGACTTTGGGGCAGATTTATGACGACTGGCGCATCCCTGCATATCAGCAGGGATGTGCCAGTTATTATGCGCCACAGCTGCGCCACCATGGATGCGCCGCATTTATAATGCGGCGCACCATGGGGCAAAAACGGCACAGATGCGTGACGCATCTGTGCCGAAAAGTGGCGCATTGCTGGAGTTGCGTCGCAAGCGCGACGCAGCTCCAGCAATGATCTGGGGGGCCCTATCTCTACAATGCTGCGTCAATCCTTACGCCTGCTTCAAGCAGGCGCAGGGTTTTGACGCAGCATGGGCCTAAAAGTGACTGAGTGAAATCTTGTAGATTTCACTCAGCCACTTTTAGGAGGCGTTCCTGCGCCGGAACGCCCCCACCTGCCCTGGAACGCCTACATGTGGCGCAGGGCTTTACAAAGTGACGCATCTGGGAGATGCGTCACGTTTGTAAATACCCCGCACCATGGCGCAGGATTTGCGCCGCTGCTGCGTCACAAAAGTGACGCAACGGCGGCATAAATGAAGCGCAAGTCAAACATAAATCTGCCCCTTTGTCCTTTTCTATCTCGGCGTGGATGGCACTGAGTTAATCCTATGCTTAAAGATTTTGATAGAAAAACCGACATTGGAGGTGAACAGATCTAGAGTGTCGCTGATGTTGAGAGTGCTCCATACAGGAGCTGCTTTTGACCTAAACTTGAGAACTACCCAGAGTTCTCTGCTTCCTTTTTGCATAATTTATTCGTCACTCTATGCCTGAAAGGGTATTTCATTGACTTATACTGGGTGCTCCCTTGTGTCTGGACAAAGCTATACCTCTCTGAAGAGCTCTAATTAGAGCGAAACACTGTGTCATTGGTTGCTTTTACTCATTTCAGGTTGGCTTATTTGGTATTTTACCAATTCAAAGCTGTAATACTGTGCCTGGAGTGGTAATTGGCTTTTGTCATTTTACAGCTCGGCAAGGACAGCACTGTGGTAGTCCTATGCTTAAAGACTTTGCTGTACAAATGGCAAAATACTTTGTCCTTTTCTATCTCGGCGTGGATGGCACTGAGCTAATCCTATGCTTAAAGATTTTTATTGAAAAACCGACATTTGAGGTGAGCAGATCTAGAGTGTCGCTGATGTTGAGAGTGCTCCATACAGGAGCTGCTTTTGACCTAAACTTGAGAACTACCCAGAGTTCTCTGCTTCCTTTTTGCATAATTTATTCGTCACTCTATGCCTGAAAGGGTATTTCATTGACTTATACTGGGTGCTCCCTTGTGTCTGGACAAAGCTATACCTCTCTGAAGAGCTCTAATTAGAGCGAAACACTGTGTCATTGGTTGCTTTTACTCATTTCAGGTTGGCTTATTTGGTATTTTACCAATTCAAAGCTGTAATACTGTGCCTGGAGTGGTAATTGGCTTTTGTCATTTTACAGCTCGGCAAGGACAGCACTGTGGTAGTCCTATGCTTAAAGACTTTGCTGTACAAATGGCAAAATACTTTGTCCTTTTCTATCTCGGCGTGGATGGCACTGAGCTAATCCTATGCTTAAAGATTTTGATAGAAAAACAGACATTTGAGGTGAGCAGATCTAGAGTGTCGCTGGTGTTGAGAGTGCTCCATACAGAAGCTGCTTTCCACCTAATCTTGAGAACTACCCAGAGTTCTCTGCTTCCTTTTTGCATAATTTATTCGTCACTCTATGCCTGAAAGGGTATTTCATTGACTTATACTGGGTGCTCCCTTGTGTCTGGACAAAGCTATACCTCTCTGAAGAGCTCTAATTAGAGCGAAACACTGTGTCAGGGGTTGCGTTTACTCATTTCAGGTTGGCTTGTTTGGGATTTTACCAATTCAAAGCTGTAATACTGTGCCTGGAGTGGTAATTGGCTTTTGTCATTTTACAGCTCGGCAAGGACAGCACTGTGCTAATCCTATGCTTAAAGACTTTGCTGTACAAATGGCAAAAGACTTTGTCCTTTTCTATCTCGGCGTGGATGGCACTGTGCTAATTCTATGCTTAAAGATTTTGATAGAAAAACAGACATTTGAGGTGAGCAGATCTAGAGTGTCGCTGGTGTTGAGAGTGCTCCATACAGAAGCTGCTTTCCACCTAATCTTGAGAACTACCAAGAGTTCTCTGCTTCTTTTTTCCATAATTTATTCGTCACTCTATGCCTGAAAGGGTATTTCATTGACTTATACTGGGTGCTCCCTTGTGTCTGGACAAAGCTATACCTCTCTGAAGAGCTCTAATTAGAGCGAAACACTGTGTCAGGGGTTGCTTTTACTCATTTCAGGTTGGCTTGATTGGTATTTAACCAATTCAAAGCTGTAATACTGTGTCTGGAGTGGTAATTGGCTTATGTCAATTTACAGCTCGGCAAAGACAGCATTGTGCTAGTCCTATGCTTAAAGACTTTGCTGTAAAAATGGCAAAAGACTTTGTCCTTTTCTATCTCGGCGTGGATGGCACTGAGCTAATCCAATGCTTAAAGATTTTGATAGAAAAACCGACATTTGAGGTGAGCAGATCTAGAGTGTCGCTGGGGTTGAAAGTGCTCCATACAGGAGCTGCTTTTCACCTAAACTTGAGAACTACCCAGAGTTCTCTGCTTCTTTTTTGCATAATTTATTCGTCACTCTATGCCTGAAAGGGTATTTCTTTGACTTATACTGGGTGCTCCCTTGTGTGTGGACAAAGCTATACCTCTCTGAAGAGCTCTAATTAGAGCGAAACACTTTGTCAGGGGTTGCTTTTACTCATTTCAGGTTGGCTTGATTGGTATTTTACCAATTCAAAGCTGTAATACTGTGCCTGGAGTGGTAGTTGGCTTTTGTCATTTTACAGCTCGGCAAGGACAGCACTGTGCTAGTCCTATGCTTAAAGACATTGCTGTACAAATGGCAAAAGACTTTGGGGCAGATTTATGACGACTGGCGCATCCCTGCATATCAGCAGGGATGTGCCAGTTATTATGCGCCACAGCTGCGCCACCATGGATGCGCCGCATTTATAATGCGGCGCACCATGGGGCAAAAACGGCACAGATGCGTGACGCATCTGTGCCGAAAAGTGGCGCATTGCTGGAGTTGCGTCGCAAGCGCGACGCAGCTCCAGCAATGATCTGGGGGGCCCTATCTCTACAATGCTGCGTCAATCCTTACGCCTGCTTCAAGCAGGCGCAGGGTTTTGACGCAGCATGGGCCTAAAAGTGACTGAGTGAAATCTTGTAGATTTCACTCAGCCACTTTTAGGAGGCGTTCCTGCGCCGGAACGCCCCCACCTGCCCTGGAACGCCTACATGTGGCGCAGGGCTTTACAACGTGACGCATCTGGGAGATGCGTCACGTTTGTAAATACCCCGCACCATGGCGCAGGATTTGCGCCGCTGCTGCGTCACAAAAGTGACGCAACGGCGGCATAAATGAAGCGCAAGTCAAACATAAATCTGCCCCTTTGTCCTTTTCTATCTCGGCGTGGATGGCACTGAGTTAATCCTATGCTTAAAGATTTTGATAGAAAAACCGACATTGGAGGTGAACAGATCTAGAGTGTCGCTGATGTTGAGAGTGCTCCATACAGGAGCTGCTTTTGACCTAAACTTGAGAACTACCCAGAGTTCTCTGCTTCCTTTTTGCATAATTTATTCGTCACTCTATGCCTGAAAGGGTATTTCATTGACTTATACTGGGTGCTCCCTTGTGTCTGGACAAAGCTATACCTCTCTGAAGAGCTCTAATTAGAGCGAAACACTGTGTCATTGGTTGCTTTTACTCATTTCAGGTTGGCTTATTTGGTATTTTACCAATTCAAAGCTGTAATACTGTGCCTGGAGTGGTAATTGGCTTTTGTCATTTTACAGCTCGGCAAGGACAGCACTGTGGTAGTCCTATGCTTAAAGACTTTGCTGTACAAATGGCAAAATACTTTGTCCTTTTCTATCTCGGCGTGGATGGCACTGAGCTAATCCTATGCTTAAAGATTTTTATAGAAAAACCGACATTTGAGGTGAGCAGATCTAGAGTGTCGCTGATGTTGAGAGTGCTCCATACAGGAGCTGCTTTCGACCTAAACTTGAGAACTACCCAGAGTTCTCTCCTTATTTTTTGCATAATTTATTCGTCACTCTATGCCTGAAAGGGTATTTCATTGACTTATACTGTGTGCTCCCTTGTGTCTGGACAAAGCTATACCTCTCTGAAGAGCTCTAATTAGAGCGAAACACTGTGTCAGGGGTTGCTTTTACTCATTTCAGGTTGGCTTGATTGGTATTTTACCTATTCAAAGCTGTAATACTGTGCCTGGAGTGGTAATTGGATTTTGTCATTTTACAGCTCAGCAAGGACAGCACTGTGCTAGTCCTATGCTTAAACATTTGCTGTACAAATGGCAAAAGACTTTGTCCCTTTCTATATCGGCGTGGTTGGCTCTGTGCTAATCCTATGCTTAAAGATTTTGATAGAAAAACAGACATTTGAGTTGAGCAGATCTAGAGTGTCGCTGGTGTTGAGAGTGCCCCATACAGGAGCTGCTTTCAACCTAAACTTGAGAACTACCCAGAGTTCTCTGCTTCTTTTTTGCATAATTTATTCGTCACTCTATGCCTGAAAGGGTATTTCTTTGACTTATACTGGGTGCTCCCTTGTGTCTGGACAAAGCTATAACTCTCTGAACAGCTCTAATTAGAGCGAAATACTGTGTCAGGGGTTACTTTTACTAATTTCAGGTTGGTTTGATTGGTATTATACCAATTCAAAGCTGTAATACTGTGCCTGGAGTGGTAATTGGCTTTTGTCATTTTACAGCTCGGCAAGGACAGCACTGTGCTAGTCCTATGCTTAAAGACTTTGCTGTACAAATGGCAAAAGACTTTGTCCTTTTCTATCTTGGCGTGGTTGGCACTGTGCTAATCCTATCGTTAAAGATTTTGATAGAAAAACAGACATTTGAGGTGAGCAGATCTAGAGTGCCGCTGGAGTTGAGAGTGCTCCATACAGGAGCTGCTTTCCACCTAAACTTGAGAACTACCCAGAGTTCTCTGCTTCTTTTTTGCATAATTTATTCGTCACTCTATGCCTGAAAGGGTATTTCTTTGACTTATACTGGGTGCTCCCTTGTGTCTGGACAAAGCTATACATCTCTGAAGAGCTCTAATTAGAGCGAAACACTTTGTCAGGGGTTGATTTTACTCATTTCAGGTTGGCTTGATTGGTATTTTACCAATTCAAAGCTGTAATACTGTGCCTGGAGTGGTAATTGGCTTTTGTCATTGTACAGCCCAGCAAGGACAGCACTGTGCTAGTCCTATGCTTTTTTTTTTTTTTTTTTTTTTTGTTTTTAAAGTTTTTATTGAACAATAATTCGATTACAAGCACGGGCCTACAACCACCAGGGCCGGCAGCTAAGTACAGAATGAAATATACATTTATCAAAGCTGCAGTCGGTTCCCGGGGGTCGGCCCCGTAGTGAGTCCGGATAGTTCTAGAGGAACAGGAGACTTAAATCCAACAAACACAGAAAACTAAAAGAAAAACAAAAGGCGAGGCATAAAGACAAACGGCGCAGGTCAGGCTTCCTCCGGGGAACTCCAGGTCAGACCATTAAGCAGCACACGAAAGGAAGGAGTACCGGGAGGCTGGGGACGGGGGGGGGGGCCAAGGGAAATGAACGTCCATATGTAGTCATTCCAAAAGGTGCCCGGAACCGTCAAGGGTCAGGGGGACATGGCGATATCGGTGTCCACCAGGGGGGGCGTACAGATACCCCCGCGATATGCATTCCATTGCCCCCAGATTCTGCCCCATGCCCCCGGCTTACCACGGGCAACATACACAGTCTTCTCCCTGAACATACACCAGTCCATATTCTCCTTCCATACTGACACGGTGGGCGGCCGCTGGGCACCCCAAAGCTGCGCTATATCTCTCTTGGCAATCATGTTCCCCAGGGCCGCCCACCGAGTCTGAGCCGCGCTATAATCATTGGGCTCCCACACATTCAGGACACAGCGACGCACCTCCAGCAGCAGCACAACCCCAGTGACCTGTCCCATAACCGTATGTACCCGGCGCCAGTAGTCCGCCACCTCGCGGCACTCCCACAGGATATGGAGAAAGGTGGCGCTGAGCCCACAACCCCGCTTACAGAGCCCATCGTCGGAATATCCCATCGAGACCAAGCGAGGACCCGTCACATACACCCGGTGAAGAATCTTAAGCTGTACCAACCGGAGACGGGCTGGAATGGCGACCTCCTTGGGGGACGACAGTGCAGACTGCCAGTCCTCGTCGTCCAATTCCACCCCATCCCCCGTCCAAGCCTCCCGAAGGCGCACCAAGAGGTCAGCCCGATGATTAATCAGTTTCTTATAAATTAAAGAAATAGTACTGTCAGGGACATGTCCGTCAAGTATGCGGTCCTCGAGGGGCGAGGAAACCGGGATCTTGGTCCCCTCTCCAAAGACCGAGAGCAGGGCGTGTCGAACCTGGGCATAGCGGAAGAACTCCCTGTCCGTAAGCTCATATTCGGCCTGAAGAGCCGCGAAAGTCTTAACCGCGCCCTTATGCCACAGGTCTCCCACTTTGCTGATACCAATCGTGTCCCACTGGTCAAACCCCTTCGTAGTCCAGAGGCTCCCCAGGCGATCGGAGGCAAACAAAGGAGTAGCACATGTCAGTCGCTCACCCCAGCCCGTGGCCGCAGTGGCGGCCCTCCAGGTCCGCACCGCAATCTTAGTAGGACCCGTAAGGGTCCGGCCAGCCGAGCGGGAGTAAAGCGCCCTGTTATAGTCCCCGCCGGGAAGCAGGAACTTGTCCATCTCATACGCCGGGTTCAGGCCAGGCGCATACGTGGCATGGTTGATGGCCGAAAGCTGCGCGGCCCAATAATACCTGCGAATGTCGGGAAGCGCGATGCCCCCGTCGTACCAGGGGAGAGTAAGCTTAGCAAGAGCAATACGCGCCCACCCGTCCCACACCAGTCTCCTCTGCAGGCTCTCTACCTCCCGAAAGTAGGCCACTGGGATGACGTCGAAGGAATTCTGGAGTGCATAGAGGAACCTGGGAAGGGACATCATTTTGAACAGCGCGGCCCGACCCAGCGGGGACAGGGGCAGCCTGCACCACCGGGCCGTATCCTCTCGCAATCGCCGAAGCGGACGCAGGAGATTCTGCTCATAGCGAGCCACCGGGTCCAGCGAAACGTATATCCCCAGGTACTTAAAGCCGCTCAGAGATACCTGGATCGGAAGCCGAGGCGGTAGGAGTGGAGGACCACCGGAGATCGGATAGACGCAGGATTTAGACCAATTGATCGTGAGACCCGAATTATTCCCAAAGGAAGTCAGAACGTCAAAGAGGACGTTGAGCGACTGCCGCGGTGAGGTGAGATATAGGAGAATATCGTCCGCATACAGCGAAACCCGATCTTCAAAGCCCGGGGCCCACCGGATCCCTCTAAGCGAGGGCTCCCAGCGGAGCCAAGCCGCGAGTGGCTCCAGGGCGAGAGCGAAGAGCAAAGGGGACAACGGGCATCCCTGCCTCGTGCCCCTGCCGAGGGCAAAGGGCCGAGAGACCCGCCCGTTCACCACCACCTGAGCCATGGGTCCCGTGTACAGAAGCTTCACCCAGCCAATAAATCCTTCCCCAAAGCCAAATTTAGCCAAGACAGCCCAGAGGAATGGCCACTCGATGGTGTCAAAAGCCATCGTGGCATCCAAAGAAACCAGCACGGCCGGTTCGGAGAGGAGCTCCGCCCTGGCAAGGGCGCCATGAAGACGCCGCAAGTTAAGAGCGGTGTTACGATGCGGGATGAATCCGCATTGGTCCGGATGAATCAGATCGCACACGACGCTCAACAGACGATTGGCAAGGACTTTCGCCAGGATCTTAGGCTCTGCATTTAGCAGTGAAATAGGCCGGTAAGAAGTACAGCGATCTCGCGGCTTGTCCTCCTTGGGGATAACGACTATCGTGGCCAAACGCTGATCGGCCGGGAGGGAACCCGCCGCCAGAGACTCACGGAACATGCGACTGAGGAAGGGCGCAAGCTTGTCAGGGCGCAATTTATATAGCTCAATGGGCAGACCGTTGGGACCCATAGCCTTGCCCGAGCGAAGGGAGCGGATCGCGGTCGCTATTTCATCCGCCGACAAGGGGGCGTCCAGCCGCTCACGGTCCTCAACGGACAGGCCGGGCAAGGCGATATCCCTCAGTAGAAGGCGAGAGTCGTCCTCATCCCTGTCAGTCACTGGGGAGTACACAGCCCGGAGGTGGTCGGCAAAACATTCCACAATCTCGTCAGGCTCCGTCACACACACACCATCCGCAGCACGCAACTCCGGGACCACACGATTCACTCTCTCCTTCCTGTCCAGCCACGCGATCAACTTTCCCGCCTTGTCCCCGGCATCGTACAGTCGACCCTGCTGCTCCCTATACATAGTTTTGGCCGCGTCAGTGACCAGGGACCTATATTCAAACTGTTTCAGGCTGAGGGCATGGAGCCCGTCCGGAGTAACATTCACCTCCAAGGCCGACTCCAGCCCCAAGATGTCAGTCTCCAGCCTCACCACTGCCTCACTCTTGACCCTCTTAGCCACCACTATCTGGGAAAGGGCGTGTCCGCGGATCACGGTTTTAAAGGCTTCCCACAGGGACATTGCAGAAGACACCGACCCCTCGTTATCCAGGAAGTATTGGTCCATAGCCTTAACCAGGCTGTCACGAGTCGTAGGGTCTCGCAGGTACCATGGGTTAATGGGAGCGATCCGCCCTGCAGACCGCGGCCCGGTGTCAAAAAGAAGCCACAGCGGAGAATGGTCGGAGATACCCCGCGCCAGGTGCCTGACCTCTCGAATCCGACCAGTCTGCGCCGCGGGCATAAGGAAGTAGTCTAACCTAGAGAGACTCCCATGCGCCCCCGAGTGAAAGGTGAATTGACATTGGGTCGGATGCATTAATCTCCAACTATCCACCAGGCCGAAGGTCTCCAGCATCCCACCCAGCCATGCCTGGGCAGCGGGGAGGGTCCTTGGTGGGTGACGATCCAGTTCACCCGAAACCACAGAATTAAAGTCCCCGCCCATGAGCAGGAGGCTGTCCGGAAGGTCAAGCAGCATTCGACCCAAGTCAGTGAAGGTGGAGTTCTGGAGGCCCGGGGGGACGTAAACTGAAACCAGGGCAAGGGGCTGCCCCTCCCACCTCCCAATCAAACACACATAGCGCCCTCTGTCATCCGAGACTATCTTAGTGATCTCCACCGGAAGTGAGGTTCGCAGCAGAATGCCCACCCCCCTGGAACCAGTTGTGAAACCAGAATGGGCCACGAGGCGGTATCCCCCCCTGTTCATTGCATGACAAACATTGCCAACCAGATGCGTCTCCTGGAGAAACACCACATCAGGAGTCAAACGACGCAAATATTGCAGTACTACACCCCGCTTGATACGGTCCCCCAACCCATTGACGTTCCATGACATAAGCCTCAACCCGTCCCCCCCCATCCCCCCCAATAGATCAAGGGTCCCCCAGCCTGCAGCACAGTTCCCAAATGTGGACAAAAATCAGTACCTCGCCCTGTAAACAAAAAACACACAGCAAAACAAACCCTCCTCCCCCCCCACCCCACCCCAGGACCAACTCCCCCCACCCTGCACCCCTGCGGGCCAAAAAACCCCCCCAACTTGCAGTGTGCCTGTCGCCCCACTAACCCCATTCTACGAAAAGAACCCAGAGGAGGTAAGGGACCCGTCCCCGCCCGCCCCCCTCACTGGTCCTGGTAAAACACAATATGCAAATGAAATAAGACCCGACTGTACAGTGCAAAAAGGCAAAATCAAGGACCAAAAGTCATTCTAAAGGGGACCCATCACCTGCGGTGCCCGCAGAGGGTCCGGGACGGCCACCTCCGTCCGGCAGAGAGTCCAGCCAGTCACTTGCAGCCACAGGAGAGTCAAAAAAGGCTGTCCGATCCCCATGTTCCACTCGGAGTTTTGCAGGGTAGAGCATCGAATACTTTAGGCCCAGCTCACGGAGACGACGCTTCACCCCTTGGAATCCCATCCGTTGTTTCTGGACCAGTTGCGTGAAGTCCGGGTAAAAATTGATGGTCGAGTTCTCATGACGAACCGGGCCGTGGGTCCGTGAGGCCTGCAGAATAGCGTCGCGACCCTGTAGTAGAACAGTTTGGCCACGATAGGCCTCGGGGGGGCCCCCGGCCGTGGCCGACCGCCCGGAACTCGATGGTCCCGCTCCACGGCAAAGAACTTACTTAGGCCAGCCGAGGACAACTGTTTCAGGATAAGTTCCTCGACCACGAGGTCAACCGGGCGGCCTCGGAGGACTCCGGTACACCTATGACGCGGATGTTGTTGCGTCGGGCCCGTCCCTCGAAGTCCTCAAGCCGCCGGGCCATATGATCGTTAACCACCCTGATGTCTCCAAGCGCGGCCCGCAGATCCGACACCTCCGCACCGAGGGTGGAGGTCCGTGCGTCGAGAGCCTGGACCCTCTCGTTAGTTTTGGAGAGGTCGGCCCGGATCAGGGTGACATCGATCGCGACAGTGTCAATCTTACGGGCCAGGGCCTCATATTGCGTCGCGATGGTTTCCCTGATGCCATCAATGGCGCCCATAATGTCCTGCAGGGATAGTTCCGTAGTGACGGTCGCGCCTCCCTCCGCAGTATCCGAGGGGAGGCCAGCAGCGCCAGAGGGCCCCCTGCCCTGGGTGTAGCGGTCCATGTTATTGCTCTGGACTGCTCCCCCGCGGAGGGAAGCCTTGGTCTTGCGGCCCTCGGGACCCCCTTTGCCCCCCATGTGAACACGGTCACCCGAGGGGACCTCCAATCAAGAGGTGTAAGGGCACCAGCAAGAAGACCACAAAATGTCGGTATAGGGGGTCCGAGGCGATAGGCACTCTAGTGGCAGGTGAAAGAAAACCTCATGCAGAGGCCCAGGAAGCACCTCTCCACCCCGAGCGCACCTCCCTGCCGGTCTCCTGAAGTGCAAAACCGAAACCGAAAGTGGTGGATCGGCAGCTGGCACCGCGCTGAAGCCGCTGTTGTTCAATTGCAGCCCGGTCCCTCGGGTCACCTTCACCCCGGTCACCTCCGTCGGGTGGGTCCCAAAAGTTCCGACGACGACAACTCAGGATTCCCAGGTCCGATTTGAGTTTTGAAAAGAGATATACGCTCAGCTGGTCTTTATCTCCCAGATTCCATAAGCCACGTCAGGATATTCTCAGGATAAATTCCGAGGAGCAGAGAGGGTCCGGGGAGCCCTGTGCTCACGCGACCATCTTGGATGCGCGCTAGGCTCCTCCCTCGAGTCCTATGCTTAAAGACTTTGCTGTACAAATGGCAAAAGACTTTGTCCTTTTCTATCTCGGCGTGGATGGCACTGAGCTAATACTATGCTTAAAGATTTTGATAGAAAAACAGACATTTGAGGTGAGCAGATCTAGAGTGTCGCTGGTGTTGAGAGTGCTCCATACAGAAGATGCTTTCCACCTAATCTTGAGAACTACCCAGAGTTATCTGCTTCTTTTTTGCATAATTTATTCGTCACTCTATGCCTGAAAGGGTATTTCATTGACTTATACTGGGTGCTCCCTTGTGTCTAGACAAAGCTATACCTCTCTGAAGAGCTATAATTAGAGCGAAACACTGTATCAGGGGTTGCTTTTACTCATTTCAGGTTGGCTTGATTGGTATTTTACCAATTCAAAGCTGTAATACTGTGTCTGGAGTGGTAATTGGCTTTTGTCATTTTACAGCTCGACAAGGACAGCACTGTGCTAGTCCTATGCTTAAAGACTTTGCTGTACAAATGGCAAAAGACTTTGTCCTTTTCTATCTCGGTGTGGTTGGCACTGTGCTAATCCTATGCTTAAAGATTTTGATAGAAAAACAGACATTTGAGGTGAGCAGATCTAGAGTGTCACTGGTGTTATGAGTGCTCCATACAGGAGCTGCTTTCCACCAAAACTTGAGAACTACCCAGAGTTCTCTGCTTCTTTTTTTCATAATTTATTCGTCACTCTATGCCTGTAAGGGTATTTCTTTGACGTATACTGGGTGCTCCCTTGTGTCTGGACAAAGCTATACCTCTCTGAAGAGCTCTAATTAGAGCGAAACACTTTGTCAGGGGTTGCTTTTACTCATTTCAGGTTGGCTTGATTGGTATTTTACCAATTCAAAGCTGTAATACTGTGCCTGGAGTGGTAATTGGCTTTTGTCATTTTACAGCTCGGCAAGGACAGCACTGTGCTAGTCCTATGCTTAAAGACTTTGCTGTACAAATGGCAAAAGACTTTGTCCTTTTCTATCTCGGCGTGGATGGCATTGTGCTAATCCTATGCTTAAAGATTTTGATAGAAAAACAGACTTTTGAGGTGAGCAGGTCTAGAGTGTCGCTGGTATTGAGAGTGCTCCATACAGAAGCTGCTTTCCACCTAAACTTGAGAACTACCCAGAGTTCTCTGCTTCTTTTTTGCATAATGTATTCATCACTCTATGCCTGAAAGGGTATTTCTTTGACTTATACTGGGTGCTCCCTTGTGTCTGGACAAAGCTATACCTCTCTGAAGATCTCTAATTATAGCGAAACACTGTGTCAGGGGTTGCTTTTACTCATTTTTGGTTGGCTTGATTGGTATTTTACTAATTAAAAGCTGTAATACTGTGCCAGGAGTGGCAATTGGTTATTGTCATTTTATGGCTCAGCAAGGACAGCACTGTGCTAGTCCTATGCTTAAAGACTTTGCTGTACAAATGGCAAAAGACTTTGGGGCAGATTTACAAGCCCCTTACACCACTTTTGCGTCACTTTTAACATGGGAAAAGTGACGCAAATGTGGCACAAGGGGCTTATAAATATGCCCCTTTGTCCTTTTCTATCTCGGCGTGGATGGCACTGTGCTAATCCTATGCTTAAAGATTTTGATAGAAAAACAGACTTTTGAGGTGAGCAGGTCTAGAGTGTTGCTGGTGTTGAGAGTGCTCCATACAGAAGCTGCTTTCCACCTAAACTTGAGAACTACCCAGAGTTCTCTGCTTCTTTTTTGCATATATATATATTTATTTTTTTATATATATATATATATATATATAGATATATATATATATATATATATATATTATCTACTGGCGGTCGCCAGTAGATAGTTATAGTTAGGACCGTTAGGACCGTGTTTCCATAGGAAATCCGCAACATTCTATTTGGAATAACTTTGGCGCCGGTTGACGAATCCTCGCGAAATTTTCAAAATAGTTGGGGCGCTCCGCTCCGCTCCTACCCTGGGAGGATTCGTCAAGCGGGGGCTGAGAAAAAAGGGAGGTCCCAAAATGCGTTTTCCCAATGCAATTTTCCATAGGGACCTTTAGTCCAAGGTACAGCCCGAACGGCTGAACAGAATTACTTGAAATTTGGCAGAGAGGTAGTCCTCAGCTCAGGGAAGTTCCTTTTGCAGGTCTGGTGTCAATCTATTCAGTAGTTCCTGAGAAAATCAAAAATAAAATCATATATATATGTGGGCGGAGCCTAACCACACATCTCATCCTGAGATCTGATTGGCTGTCAGCACTTCATCCAAGAAGTGTTGGCAGCCATCTTGGGACCAATATACATGATAGCACCTCATTAAAAAGCATTGCAGTTAATAGAAGGTTTTAAGACTTTAGTTACATTATAAATCATTTGTTGATGGTACCATACTCATTTTAGGAATTGTGGTATGTTCTAAGGTGATTTCACCATGTGAAAAAGCCTTCTGCTGGGATATCATGATTGAGAGAAAAATATTTTCTAATGCTTTTCCCACAGAGGTTTGGAAGGTGATCTATAAGCTAAACTGAGAGCTTATTTACTGTAAATTCACATTATCTTTCTCAGTCATGTGAGAATAAAGTCTGACATTCTCAGTAAAACATGTACATCCAACAAGGGCAGAGACTGTCAGTTGATTCCTTTGTGTTCTACTGCAGCTTCCCAGAGTGTTCCAAAGAACAACTAGAGCGCTAACAGTCCTACTTATGATAAACGTATGGCACACCTGAAGCCATCTTGCTTGGATTAAAGTGGTAACTCTGACTTCTGAAATCCTCTTTTATTTCATTAAAAAATTCTGACATGCAGACTGAAACATGCACTTTCAATACCAGCAGCAGTTTTCCCTGGTGAGCAGTAGCTTTACTACAGTGATCTAATTAGCAAAAAGAGTGCTAACATTCTGAATTTATGGCAAATGTGTGACACATCTGAATGCCTTCTTGATGGAATCAAAGTAAAAAACTGAAAGTATTTCCTACTGAGGAGACTGCAGTAAATGAGGAAATTAGGAAACTTCATAACAAATAAGTCTCCCAAGATGGCCACCAGAGACAAAAGAGCCCAAATGTAGCTCAAATATCACCCAGATGTAGCCCAAGTATAGCCCAATGACAGAATGTCCCAGAGTGTTCTTAAAAACAACTAGAGCGCTTACTGTCTTCATTATGACAAAAGTATGGCACACCTGAAGCCATCTTGATTGGAATAAACTGGTAACACTTAAAACATTTAATTTAAAAAGGAACACAATGAGGGGGTTCATTTTGCCATAGAAATTATGATTAATGCTGAAGAAAGAAAATGAGGGCACATTTTGAGTGACTTCTCAAATCCTCTTCTATTTCATTAAAAAATTCTGACATGCAGACTGAAACATGCACTTTTAATACCAGGAGCAGACTTCCATGGTGAACAGTAGTTTTACTACAGTGATCTAATGAGCAACTAGAGTGCTAACTTTCAGAATTTATGGCAAATGTGTGTCATATCTGAATACCTTCATGATGGAATCAAAGTAAAAAACTGAAAGCATTTCCTACTGAGGAGACTGCAGTACATGAGGAAATTAGGGAACTTCATAACAAATAAATCTCCCAAGATGGCCACCGGAGACAAAAGAGCCCAAATGTAGCCCAAAATCACCTAGATGTAGCCCAAATATAGCCCAATGACAGAAGTGTGCAAAACACTTAGGGGCAGATTTATGTTTCCTGGCGCATCCCTGCAAATCAGCAAGGATGCGCCAGGAATGATGCGTCATGCAAGTTTACCCTTGCGCCACACATGATGCGCCGCATTTACAATGCGGCGCATCATGGCACAGGAATAAACAGATGCGTGACGCATCCGATGGCGTAAGGTTGGCGCAGTGCTTCAGTTGCGTCGCAAGCGCGACGCAACTCCAGCACTGTTCCAACCTACCCTATCCCTAACATGGTGCGTCAAGCCTTACGCCTGCTTCAAGCAGGCGCAGGGTTTTGGCGCATCAGCGTTGGGAAAGTGACTCAGTCAAATCTTATAGATTTGACTGAGTCACTTTTCAGGGGCGTTCCTGCGACGGAACGCCCCCCCCTCTGTCGACACGCCCACGTGAAACCTGACGCAGGTTTTACGTGGCGCAGGGCTTTACATCGTGACGCATCTCCATAGATGCGTCACGATGTAAATATGGCGCAACGTAGCGCAGGGTTTACACCGCCGCTGCGTCACAAAAGTGACGCAACGGCGGCGTAAAATTGGCGCATCTCCAATATAGATCTGCCCCTTATTATTTTGTGTTTTTGCAGTGTTATATAGTGCAGACTTGTCAGGTATTGGAGTGCTTTACATGAGCATTGGTTACATCACACAAGAACAAATTCATTTTGGTTGTAGACATGGGGAGACTAGGGGGCATATTTACAAGGGCTTTATCTCCGCTCTTTTGGCTGTTAAAGCCAAAAAAGCGGAGATAAAAATATTGCCCTATTAACAAGAGGGTGCTAACATGCATTAGCGCATGTTAGCACCCTTTTACCAACGCCTCCCTTTGCATCTCTAATGAGATGCAAAGTGGGCGTCACTGGGCAGGACAGCCTTGTAAATATCGCTGATGTGCACATCGCGATATTTACAAGGCTACCCCAGCATTTTAGCACACGTTAGTTTTTGGAGAAAACCGCTGTTTTCTCCAAAAAGTAACATCTGCTAAAATGCAGACTTACCTACCCCTAACATAGGGGTGGATTATGCTGATACGACCCTGTGGGTCGTATCAGCAAGATTACGCCGTTTTGCAGGGAACATCGCTGGAAAAACAGCGATGTTCCCTGCAAAACGGTGTTAGCCTCACTATCTCTGGAATTTTTATCGCCTTGGAGAAACGCGTTGTTAATAACGCGCTACCAGGGCGATAAATTCCAGAGATAGCCTGCGATAACAAAATTATCGCTAAGCACGTCCAGCGATAATTATCGCTGGCCGTTGATAATATGCCCCTAAGTGATTTGACCAGAATCACAGAATGTCGAGCTGAAGCAGAAACTCCAACCTGGTTCCCCAGTTGCAAAGTCTGCAGTTCTGGAAGTAACACCACATCCTCTCCCCTAAGTGCAACATTTAATCAAGTGGTCAACTGGATAAAAAACATAAAGATAACAAATAATTAAAAAGTGCTTTGTCGCTATTTGAAAACTCAGAAAATATGTCCTTATTTTAGTCTTTTAGAGCACTAACTATAATTTTGATGCCAATAAGACCCTCTCATATATGTAATTTCTAAAGGAAATGCTCTAGGTATTACAGTTTTGATTACATCAAGATGACGTCAGGCGATCCACACTTTTGTAATAAATATAGAATGTTAGCAATCTAGTTGTTCATTAGGATACTGTTGAGAGGCAGAGGCCAGGGGCACCGACTCTGAAAATTGAAGGCAGGTAGGAGGGTGCAAAGGCAACAATTTAACCACACTGAGCAGGCAGGAAGGGCCGTGGCAGCACAACAGACTATGGAGGGCAGTGGAAAGGGGGGCAGGGGCAACAAACCAACAATACAGGACTTGCAAGAGAGGCTGTGGCAATGTAATAGACCATTGTGGGCAGAAGGAAGAGGCAATGGTAGTACAACCATACATGCCAACAGACCCGATTCAGCCAGGAAACGTCCAATGTTTTTAAGCTCAAATGGGCTTTATTTGATCTGTCTCCTGTCTACAATCTCCTCTTTTTCAATGTAACTCAAAGGGGAAAATCAATACCCGTTTTTTTTCAAAATCTCCCTCTTACCAAGTTCAAAATGTTCGCAAGTATGGTACATTGGATCATGGAAGGAAATGGGGTAGGGACATGGACTTGGATAACAGAGGACAGGAGGGACATGGAGAGGTGCACCAAACTGACCCTGCAGGGCAGGCATCAGGGTTTGCAGCAGCACAATACACCACACAGGGCATGCGGGACGGGAGTGCAGCACAACAATCCATAGAAAGCAAGAGGGAGGGGACAGGACCATGCACATGGATAACAGAGAACAGAGGGGAAAGAGGCAATGGTAGCTAGCTGACCATAATTGACAGACAGGAGAGAAAGCTGCAGCATAACAGACGATAAAGGGCAGGAGGGACGGATCAGGGGCATTACAATGGAACAGACAAGCCAGGAGGTAGGGAGTAATGGTCTGCACATGTAAACAGAGGGCTGGGGGCAAGGGTGCAGGGCAGGAGCAGCAAGATAGCCATGGAGGTCAGGCAGGATGGGCACTAGAAGCAAGACACACCATGAAGAGCAACATTGAGACTGTGATGGCATACACACAGACCATGGAGGGAAGGTGGGAGGGGGTCAGGGGCAGCTAACTGACCACACAGGGAAGGTGGGAGGGGCCATGGCAGCACAGAAGACCATGCATGGCAAGTGGGAGGGTTAGTGGCAGCACAAAGGCTATGATGGGCAAGAAGGAGGGTGCAGGGGCATGCACAAAGGACGATGGAGGATAGAAGGGAGGGTCAGGACCTGTGCAGAGACAAGAAAGTTCAGGGGAAGGGGCCTCACAACAGACCGCACGGGGCAGGCAGAAGGAGCAGTTGCAGCACAACAGACCAGGGAGGGCAGAAGGGTGTGGCAGTACAATGGACCATGTAGGACAGGAGGAAGAGGATAGGGGCATGGCATGCGGACAGGCAGGGTGGAGGTGGCAGGGACAGGTTACAGTCATCTGACAATGCTAGGCAGGTGGGAGGGGAGTGGCAGCTCAACAGAACACTCAGAGTAGATAGGAGTGGCAGGTCCATGGAACATGGTGGGCAAAAAGGATGGCGCAGGGCATGCACAAAGACATCGGAGGGCAGGGTGAAGGAGAATAGGGGCAGCAAGCTAAGCACAGAGTTTAAGCAGGAGGTCAATGATGGGGCATAGAATTGGGCAATGGAGGGCAGGAGGAGGGGACTGGTACATCATACTAAATTGAGGGCAGCGGCAGCACATCAGACCATGCATGGCAGGAGGGAGGAGGCTAGTCCATGGATTCACACAACAGAGGATAGGGAGGAGGGAGAATGGGGCAGCAAGCTAACTGTTGAGAGAAGGCGGGTATTAGGAACTTTATTGTTTTTAAAACGTGTGTCTGTGCGAACTACTTAAAATATGAACAAGTATGCAGCAGAATCTCACTTTTATTCAGGAAGAAGAGGATGTTTGTGACTGTGACTCCGGGCTCACTTGGCAGAAACACCCCCTGGCCCTCCACCCCCTATCGCAAAATGTAATGCCCGTGAAAAGGGTAGGTGAACACAGTGTTGTATAGAACATAGTCCTGAGAGCACGATTGAAAATGAAAACTAGATATAGTGTATGGTATAAACTCTGCACCAAAAAGTGTGATATAAGATGAACCGGGCGTGCAATATAATATGCAATACATTGTGCACAATGACAGATTCATTGGAGAGCGCGAGATTGCACAGGCACTAGCGCGTGCTATGCGATGTGCGCCTTGGAGTGTAATATGCACAGGGCAGTGTTATGTAACCTAACTAGTCTCTAAAGTTGCAATATAAAATATGTGCTGGGGAGTGTAACATTGCATATGCACTGTGACAAAGATATGGATCCCAGATTGTAATATGTATGGCATAGCACTGTGCGTTATAACATAGGCATCGAGGAAGGCACGTTAGATGGGGCAATATAACCCGTGCGAAGACAAGTGTGGCATGACATAGTCACGGGGTGGTGTTACAGTGCACATGGGCTAGAGAGTGTCATAGCATATGCACTAGCTGGTGGAATACAACACAGAGGTGTGTGGCACTCGGCAGGCAATGGTGGGTGTAACACAGCATTGGGCTCTGCCAGGAGCGCGCTGTGACTCTCAAGTGATGTTCGTCCCCTTTCCAGAGAGTAAAATAAAAAGTATTACACATCCGGCAGTGGATGTGTGTTTTTTTAACCGTGAGGGGGGTTTCTTACATAGTTTTGGTCGAATTTTTGTCGAATCCCCTTTGAATGGCTTGATGTGCATGTGTATTAAATGTGCCCATCAATAGCTACCCATGTTTGTATAAATAAACGACAAGGGTGTCTACCGGGATTAGGCACGGTAGGGCATCAGACATGTCAGAGCTTCACTAGTGGTGTAAATACATTCCACGTGGATTCATTGTATGCATAGTCGCCTTTTAATGAATATCACTCAAACCGTCATGGTGATAGGTACGTACGGTTTGTCCAGCATGTCCTAGGTGTGTCTATACACACATTCACTGGATGATGTCATCAGTGATGTCATCAGTGATGTCATTTGAGATGTCATCAGTGATGTCATGAGTGATGTCACTGACCATGTCATGAGTGATGTAATATGTGACGTCATCAGCAGTGCATTGCGGGCGCGCGAGTTATAGTTAGCTGAACTAACTATAACGGGGGAATTTCAATGGTTTTGTACAAGTGAAAAGTCCAGCTAACTATAACACCCCTGAAACCTATGGTTTTTTCAGTGAATATATATATATATATATAAAAAAAATCTACACCAAAGAAAATGTGTGTGTATATATATATATATATAGAGAGAGAGAGAGGAGAGAGAGAGAAGGAGAGAGAGAGAGTCTCTTTTTCTTTGTGTAGTTCTTATATATATATATATAGAGAGAGAGAGTCTCTTTCTCTCTCTATCTCTCTCTCTATATATATATATATAGATATATATACATATACATATATATTACCTACTAGCGGTCGCCAGTAGGTAGTTATAGTTAGGACCTATTTTCCATAGGAAAAGTATTTTTTATTTTCCCAATAACTTTGGCGTCTTTTGACAAATCATCGCAAAATTTTCACAACTCGTGGGGCGCTCCGGTCAGCTCCTATCTTGAAATTTTCGGGGTGATTTGCCAAGCGGGGGCTTGGAAAAAAGGGGGGTCCCAAAACGTGTTTTCTCCATGTTATTTTCCATAGGAAACTTTAGACATGGCTTCAGCCCGAATTGCTGAACTGAATTACACCAAATTTGGCAAAAAGGTAGCCCTTGGTCCAGAATTTTTGTTAAATGGTGTAAATCCCTTCAGTAGTTGCTGAGAAATTAAAGAAAAGAAAACTTTCGATATCTGGGCGGAGCCTAACCACGCAAGCACGAGCTTGCCTCTGATTGGCTGCCACCACTCCAAACCAGGAAGTGTTGGCAGTCATCTTGTGCCTCGCATGGAGTGAAAATCAAAAAGGTGAGAGAGACAACAGTCCTGCCAAGTACCACGCATCAGGCTCGCTCTGCTGAGGCTGCAAACTTAATGCTACAATTTAGCGCCTGCTGACACTGTTTTAAGTGGCCACGCACATTTAATAGTTCTTTTTTTAATTTACCACTACGGCGCGGTCCACTTTCAAGCGGTCACGTGCCTTGTTAACTTTGCTGTGCATCGTGACTCATAAAAAGCTTGGTTTTTTTCAATCCGAGTTAGAATTTAATATACGGCGATGGAGCGTAAAGGTGGGGGCTGGAGCCTGGAGGGAGAGGTCGGGGGTAAACCGGCATGGTTGTGAGCTGATGCACCTAGTGGGCTTTGGAGACTGCCTGAGAGCGGGGGTGGGAGGGGCAGGAGATGGGGCTGAGTTGGAGAGATAAAGAAAAGCAGTGAGTGAAAGAACTAAAGCAGGGAAGGAGGGGGGAGATGTTAGGAAGTACAGATAGAGAGCAAAACCATAGAGAAGTGGAAACGGCAAGCACACGGCATCATTGACACCACAAAATGAAATGACAATGGCATCAAGAAATGAAATGATCACGACATGAAATGATAATGTAATCGCACCACATGGGGCGACAACTCTTGACGGGGCACTGTCATGGGTTAAAAGCAGCACTGCGGTATGGGCAGACAAGTCCCGACAGTGAAACCACGACATTGGTGACCGCCTTTGGCGATACCAGCATGCCAGTATGGGACGCAACAGCATGACAATGGCATTGGGATATGAAGGGACAATCGAGGCAACATGACCTGGGGGAGGGGGTGCGGAGGTTGCGGGCAGATACATCACAGTGACCCCTGGACAAGGGACCACAGATATGACACAGTAGAGGGAACATTGACATGGGAGGCAGAGGTATCACAGTGACACCGTGACAAGGGATGACAGAAAAGACACAATAGAGGCACCATGACATGGGTGTGGGGGGGCAGAGGCATCACAGTGACACCACGACAAAGGACGACAGACAAGACACCTTGGCATGCAGGGACAAGGCAGGACAGTGACTCTGTGACATGGGTGACAGGGTGCGCCGTGATACTGCACATTCGGCAGGCAGCAAGGCATGATGATGACACACGGACGTAGGGTGGAAGCGTCACCTCAGTGTGGGACGACAAGACATATGACATCAGGGCATGAACACACGGTCCGTAGTGATACTGCACATGGGCCAACATGTCGCAACAGTGACTCACGGGTGTGTAGTGACGGCTAAGACAGGGATACTGTGCTGTGGATCGACAGGGCGCACTAGAGACACCACAGTGTGGGGTGATGTAGCAGAGACAGCACAACATGGGGTGACAGCGGCACCATGTCACGAGGCATGTCAGCGAGTGATGCCACGACACGGTGCCTGCAGGGCAGCGCAGCACCACAGGTGACACGGCTGGACACCGAGGGCAGCGACGCTGTGTCAGGATGCTGCGTGTGAAAGGACACATCAATGACACCGCAGACAGGACGGCAAGGTACCACGGTGACACCCCCACCTGTAGCACCAACTGTGTGGCGCAGAGATGACACACCACGGTGCTATAAGGAGCCACAGTGACACCGTGGTAGGCGGAGTCACTGTCCATGTAGACACCAGTACATGTGACATTACTGTTTCTACAAGGTGACACTGCGTGACAGGGCTGTTGTGTGTCAGTGTAGCAGATACCAGTGGGGCAACAGTGGCGCACAGTGACAATGGAAGACAGTGAGAGTGCAGCAGCACGCCAGAGATGCCTCTATATGGGGCAAAAGGCGGGGCATTACAGGGACACTTTGTAATGTGGCAGCAGCACCCGGGCACTGCCCTGTGGCACAGGGTGACACTGGCATTGTGATTAGGGCCTCAATGAAACAACCGCTGGGGGTGACAAGTGTCACCGAAACCGCACAATGTGAGGCAGCGACAGACATCCCTGGCACGTGACCCAGAGGGACCGTGACCTGCGACTGCGAGCGTGGCAGAGACATCACGACATGAGGCGATATGGGCAGCGTGACAGACGCATATGCAATGGGGCAACAAGAGCGGTGCAGAAGGGGCCCGCGACACAAGGGTACAGTGACACAAGGGGCCCGCGACACCACGGGCCCGCGACACAAGGGTCCCGCGACACAAGTGGTCAATGACACCGTGAGGACGCCAGGTGTGATGGAGAGCACCCAGGGAGTCTCCCAAGGTTTATTCAGTGGCCTGGGGAAACTTTGGAACTGGGCGATAATTGCGCCAAGAGGGGAGGCGTGGAGCGATACCGGGACGCGGGGGCACGCCTTGGCACTGGGGGAGTGGTAGGTGGAACAGGAAGGGTGACGGCGGGTGGGGTATTTCTTACAGGCATTTACTCTAGCTGCCGTATGGAGAAGCGACCATTTTTGTATAGCGCACACTGTACAGAACATGCCTTCTAAGAGCTGGGAGGTGTTCGGTGGTAACAGGATGGTGGTCTTCTCTGCTGTGGAAGGTAAAGGTTGTGACCGGTGCTCATTATTACGCCCGCCTGTTACCCACTGCGGAATGTCAGGCACTGGGATGGCCTCCAAGTGCTAGCTTTCAATGCCGCTCCCATGTCTTACGAAATGAAGGCGTTAGCTTGGATTGTGCATGGCGCTTTGTGTACAGCCTCCCTTCTCCTGGGCAGTGTTTACTACCAATGAGTATGGTGAAATAGAGGTGGGGTGGGGGCGGAGGGATTTACCCTGAAACCATTGAATTAAATAGCTGGCCGTCGTAATCAGCCGATCGTGATGAACTTCCTGCCCCATCTCCCATGCTTCACCTGTGTACTATAGAGTCCCGGTGTGGCACCGCCTCGGCTCGTGCCTTCCATGCACCAGGCCTTCGACCATTCCCGTGGCTCCCAGCTCTCCATCCATCGCTCCAGTACGGAACCAGTTCAACTTCCCTCCTAACCTCTGCCACATCCCCCATTTTGACCCACCCTTTTCTCCCTATCCCAAATCCCATGGCCCTCCCCATTACCCCCAGCCTCGATCACCTTTTCCCTAAAACCATATTAAATCAACCCCATGTCCCTAAACAGTGACCATCCCTCAAATCCACCCCAGACTGCGTTGTGGGTCACACAGAAGTCACCCATATCCCCGTCCTTGCACCTCACAAACACAAACATTGGTCTCTTTAACACGCACTGGTGCCCTCCTTAAACCTACCTTCCGGGCTCTGCCCCCCCACCATCTGCTTTTGCACCATTTTGTCCCTTTCTAAAGCTCCAGGCGTCAAACAGCTCCCCACGCCCCCCACCCAGGGTCATGCATAACTTTAAACCATATGAGTGCAGATGGGAGATGTATGCCCCTGGCCCCCTCTGCCCACGCTCTAACGCCTTCCTTGTTCCATTGTTTAAAAAATAGAATACAATCAGGGAGTGTTTAATCTGCCTCTGCTCCTTCCCACACACCCGTCAGTCAAGCACCCTCTCCCCGCGCCCCCATCCTCCACCCACAGCCCATCCCACCGGCATTGGCTGGACCACGCAGGAGCAGCCCAGGGAAGGGGAGGCTGCGAGGAAGGCGAGGAGAGAGCAGCCCCTTTTATCGCAGGTGCGGCGGATGCACCGAAGGGGACGGGTTCAAACGTATATATTTTGATAGGAACAAATATGGGGTTGGAAAAGAGAGATGAGATATATTTGTCCAGTAAACCCCTCCGTGGGTAAGAGTTTAAATTCACGGATAGTGGGAGGAGTCAGTGACACTCCTTCCCTACTCCCACATTTTGGATGCTGGATGGTGTGAATCGACCAATCAGAAGGATGTCCCCCTCGCGGATGGGTTCAACCATGCTTCTCCATCATTGAGACTGCCGCTGCCCGCGTCCCAAGCAATGGGACATCAGCAGGGCAGCATTCTAGTGGCCGCCCGTCGGAGCCTTCCCCCCCTTGCTGCCTCGCGCGCGAGGCCTACGCCCATTTGGGATAAACCCCCTATCGCGTGGAGCTGGAGGCGGGCCGGGGGGGGGGGCGCGGCTTACCACCCTTCTTAGTGGGCTCTCTCGCCCAGTTCCTCCTCTGTCTCCTGCGCGCCGCACCAGCCTGGACACGCGATTTTCCTGCGCCGCATCGCGATCGGGACACGATGTCCAGTCATGCCGGGGGTCGTCGCCACGCTGTCTTTGTCCGTCGGGGTTATTAAGGTGAGCCAGGGTGTTAGTGTGTCGTCCCTGTCTCTTGCCCGGAGTAACTCCGGCGGTTGTGGTTTTAGGCTCTACCGGGTATTAGCCATTGGTGGCTTGGTGTGAGAGTCCCCGGTGGTGACCCCCGAGGTTATGGTGTGTCCGTGAACCTTTCAGGCGGTTTGAGTGCACGTTTGTTTACCGCGGCCATTGAGTATGTTGGTCCTACCCGGGCCGTTTTAGAGGCACGGCAAATCCGGCGGGGCAGGGGACAAAGAGGCGCAGGTCGTAAAGACTGGCGGTGGATCAGGCTCGTTACTTGCAGCCAGCATTCGCGCCGCGTTCTGAAAGCGTCTGTATGCTTTCCTCGGTTCAGGAAGTGTCCCTGTGCCGGAAGAAGGGGTGTTTTCAGTCCGCTAATTGGCTTGAACGCCACACTTTCGTTTGTAGAAGTGACTGGCACGCGAGAACGTACTGTTCCACATTCGCGTTTTGGGCAATTGTCATGTGGATCCTTGAGTTGTGGCCTTGAGGGCTGATGAGCAGGAGTCCCCCGTCATGGTGTTCGCAACACCTTCTTCCGTGGGAGGTCACGTGGTCCCCTATTCCTGGCAGCGTACTCAATGGGGGCGGCACTAGGGGAGATTGGACTGCGCTGGGGCTTCGGGAACAGTTTCTTACTGCTACGTGCATATTCTTGCTGATATACGATTACAGTGATCAGTTGTTTCTGGAATTGACTTTGTGTTCGTCGCTGTGTGCTGTTACTGAGTCCTCTGCGGGAGGCCCACGCCTGTTAGAGCGCTACCGCACGGGACAATGCATAGGAGAGGTGCGGCTCGCTTTACTTGCTGTATGCGAGGGCGGCGGCGATTTGCCTTGATGAAAAATTATGGTATTGATTCGCTACTAGGCATACGGGTGAGTGACGTGGCTGCGCTTGATTTTCTTTGGGGATTGGAAGCGGGAGCACAGCGGGGTTTTTTGGCTTTGCCTTACGGTGTGCGCGATTGCGGGCGTCCCCCGATAATTCTAGCAACTACAGAGTGGTGCTAAGTCGAGAACCTCGTGGTCCCCCCGGGGTCAGAGCGGGAGGGGAGCACCCTGACTATGTGGCGGGAGTCTCAAAGGCCCGTATACTGGGGGCGGAACGGGCCCCACTGCCAGGAAGCACTCACTTCTCGGTCGGGTCATTTGTAGTAGAGCAGCAGTCCTTGGGATGCCCCGGGGTGTGCACACGCACGACTCGTGAATTTGGGCCGGACCAGGAGCAGCTCTGGGGACGGTGGGCGGGTGCGGGTTACCTCGCCATGGTGGGGTCTGGAAATTTAAGGTATTCTCGGGTCACGGGAGGGACCAGGACGAAAGCAGCGCTTTCTTGTCCTCTGTTGCGGTTCCGGAAGCAGGAGGCGCATTCGTCAGGCCTCAGGTGGCGGCAGTCTCTGGCCACACGCTGTCAGCCGCTGCAGAAGTTTATCATGCTTTGAAGCCCCGGACGCTGCGTTCCAATGTCTTGTCTTCTGTCACGGTTCCCTGCCGTCTCCACCTGCCGGGTTTTTGAAGTTTATCATGCTTGGAAGCACCGGATGCGGCGTTTCTGTCCACGGCAATTCCAGGCCTCCCATAAATGTCAAAACAACTCGTCTGATTAGTTATCTTCATGGAGGGAGATCAGCATTGTGTATAGTGGGAGTTTCTTTTGAAATTCGGTTAGTTAATGCAGAGGGTTAATATGCCCGCCACAAAGACCGTGTGCCAATTAGAGTGCTGAGTGTGTGAGGTAAATAGGTCAGCAGGTCACCATGTTCAAAGAGGCATCCTTTTGTTACTTGCAAATGTATATCTTAAAGCCCTAAGAGTTAACAGTGAGCCACGAACGCTCATCCCAGAGCTGCATTCACCCGCGAAACATACATTTTAGAACATAGATTAATGTGGCAAAGAGGGTTAATTTGGCTAGAAAGCGACCGAGCTTGTGCTTCTCCACACCAAGCAACCTTACACTATACTGCCTGCCAGTAGGGAGGGCAGGTGTCTCCTTCACTGTGAGTCCTTTGGCTCAGGTAACATTTCCTATACACTGAGTCACATGCATATGATTGGCTCGGCGATTTTGTGTGAGATGCAAAGTTCAACTTGGTCAGTATTAACTTTTGGTATTTCTTGCCCTGCGCAAATGAGTTCATTTCTCCCCAGTTCCCTGTGAAGGTTTGGGGGGCCAGTGTGACCTCTGATGAGTCTGTACTCATTATGGTTTATGGTAAGCGTTTGAGCGTTTTGAGAAACATATGGCTAGCTAAGGCTGCAGGCAGACAGCATTCCTTTGTCCCAGAGCATTTCCAATGTACATCTCCTGTGCAATTCTTTCTGGTGGGGCGACCGTGAATATTCAGACAATGGGGTGGGGCTCTCGCATAATTATACAGTGCTTGGCGGCCGATTTCTAACCTCCGCTGTTACAATTTAGGCACGACAAGCAATGGGAACCACAATGGGTCCATTTACTAGTATTAGTTTGGCCGCTGGCAATACGCAGCTTTTCGTATGTACACATGTAGGGCTTCATATTTGTGTTGTCACTTAGATTAAATTGAGGGGCAGTCGTACCTGCACTGCACGGTCACGAAAGTCGTGAGGCCGCTTCACCCAGCCATGTCTCTGGAACCATGCAATGCCGTGGCTCATTTGGTATATCCTTGGGCCGGCCACATATTCCTTCATCTCCAGCATGCTTTGCGGTTTAAATGAAGATAGTAGCATGTTTTTAGTCAAACAGAGCAACAGTATTCAGCGCAAGGACATGGGTTCACACGCACTGGAAGGCCCCTTTCATAGTTTCTTTGGTATCTTTGTCCCAAAATCCAGCATTTATTAGGGTTATCCGGAACCAGGGGGGAATGTCTTTGGCAGTAGTTCCGTGCCTGTAGGTACGAAGTGACGAAGTTATGTGTCCCGAGTGGTGCAACGGGATAAGGGAGGGTATATCTATATCTATATCTCTTGGTAGCGGGAGTACAAATATGTCACAGGTTCAGCCTGAAACCCAGTCTCCACCTAAGGCAAGGGTCAGCTTGTAGACAGGTGTAACACGGAAATTGATCTACCGAGGTTATTAGTGTGAGTTCCACGCTTGAGCCTAGAGATACTGCTGTCTTTCATCTTTGCCTTGGTATTCGAAGACCGCTGGTGTAATGTTTCTTTCAAATCACAGTCATAGTGGCAGCTTAGTCTATACAGAAAAATCAGCAGCCTGAGCTGTTTTAGACAAACTGAGGGCCTGGGCTTGTGTGTCGTACTTAACATCTTGAGGGTATCTATTAGCGCGAGTTACACGCTTGGGCCTAGGGATGCGGCTGTCTTTCACCAAAACAGCTGGTGCAATGTTTTCTGCAACTCACAGCCATAGTTGCAGCTTAGGCTAGACAGGAAAGTCAGCAGCCTGTGCTGTTTTGAGACATGCAGAGGGCCTGAGTTTTTGAGGAGCACCAGGGCCAGATGACATTAAAGTGCATTGTGTGCTGGAAACTAAGGAGCGGGTCCATTTTGGCAAGCACAAGGAGCTGTAAATATTTGGTGCTGCTCATAGATGCACTGTATTGGGGAATGATATCCGAGAGCTGTACTCCTTCGAAAAGGACATTGCCAAATAATCAAGTCAATGGCACAGCAGGTGGTTATGGCGAAATATCTCGAACGTAATTGTTTTGAAATCAAAAAAAAAAAAAAAAAAGTATACTGCTCTCTTTTATACATTATACTATATAAAGGGGTTGACGTGATATGTTCGCCTTGGCCACGGCACGACCCCCCAAGAATAAAGCTGCATGTAGTGTTCCCCAGGGATCCTTTAAATGGAAACACTGTAGTGTAACAAGGTTTATCAAACTAGGTCCCAGATATTGGAGCTCCCTGCTCCTAGAGATTTGGTCCTGCACAGATCTCATGACTTCCCGCAAAACATGGTTAGTTAGACAGGTATAGGTGTAACATACCACCCCCACAGGTTTCAGAGCAGCGTCAATAAACCATCCTGGTACGCATGCCCTACAAAAAATTTGTATAACAGAACAGATGTTGGATTGGATTGCATAATCTTTTAGGAGCAGAACAGAATGTGCTTATGCACAAACTGAGAGACTCAATAACGGAGCTTGTGGAACCACACAGGACGTGTCACAAGGTGACAGCAAGCCATATTTGTAGGAATAAACAATGAATAATAAGAAATTACACTATTGTGGAATTATTTAAATAAAAGCATACAAGTTTAACGATAGTTTGGACTAATAGTCATGGTTAAAGGTGAGATGAGGTAACCTCGTTTTACAAAATCAATTTTGAGTAATTGTAGTTCCGGTTGTATCAGTTAATAACGTTCACTAACAACACGGTATAACAAACAATAAACAAACGGTGGACAATTTCAGTGCCTGTACATGTGCACATAGGTTCATCATTGCTGTGGTTAGCATTATGTTTTAATCAGGGAAGGAGGTGCTGAGCGAATTTTAATTATTGGGACTGATTTGATGCTATACGCGTCAGTTCCGCGTCCAGGTCATATTCAGGAGATAAGACGTTAATTGTAAGTAAATTATAAAATGGGATTCACTCGATGTTTCAATAATATATACCTTAGTTTGAGTTTATATGAACGGTTGAACGCCAAGGCTGGAATAGGACTCAATCACCTACATTAAATAATTGAATATGGTATGGATGGGCTTCATGACCTTTCTGGAAGGGGCATTCTTCTTCGAGCTGTGGCGAACTGGGACAGGAAGTAAGGAGGGCTGGATAACTCTTTATTCCACTTGCGTTGGCACATCTTGCCGGGAGTGATTGTCAAAAGTTTTTGCCTTTAATCAACCTAGGGTAACACCCATCTACTCCAAGCTAATTGGGCATGGTGGTATTCAGCCGCATTTTCGCAGCCCAGTACTTGGCCCCTGGGGTTGTCAGTGTCTGGAATTACGAAATTTCACTGAACTGGAGGTGGGCTTGGTGTTACACGAGCAGAAGTTTGGGAGTGCAAGCCTCCACCTAGGGGGTGGCTGGCTGATTCTGATGAACTACTTCAAACGGTTCACAGCACTGCACGTGGGAGAGTGTCAATGACCTGTGCATACTTCAACCAGACACCCGTGTACGGCATGCCCTCAGCTACATAGTAATAATTGAGAGAGCAGAGAGCGATCATGAGCATGACCAGAGACGTGCTGCTCTCCACAGGCATTTGACAGGTTAATGGGCAAGGCTAGCGGAAAAGCCAGATGTAATGTCATCATTTAAGGCGGACGTGCCCCAGGTATTGGCAAGATAGAGACACTGTCAACTATGAAGATATGAACGAAATCAGAACTGGGGCTCACAACAAATCATTTGATTAAATAAGACGTTTCATTTTCAAGCCACTATGGCGGCACCACTAATTACCTATGGCACAGCGACACCGGTATAACAAGGACTGTAGGCACACCTATTGACCCTCCAGCAGCAATATAGTCCGTAGCTAGCTTCTATTTATCAAGCGAGGCAATTGATACGGTGCCCAGTGTAGAGCAAGAAAGGATTGGGACGGACAGCGGGACTAGTATAAGACTCTATCGTCCAAGTTAATGTAACTTAATTGGCAAGTAGAAAGGCAAAAACGAGGGGATGTTGCTAAGATATGGGTCAGTTTGCAGTAAACAATAGGATAATACCATGTGAGAGGAAGCAAATTTATATACCCGTGATGTCAGCTTGTGTTTATATACGTAGGTAAAGTGGCTGACTCACACGCTACCTTCACCTTGCTGGTTGGGATGTAGCTGTTGGGAACACAGTTACAAGCCGGGAAGGCACTTAATTTGGCCAATGGAAGAATCTCAATAGGATTGCAGGTCTATAGGGCCGAATTCACCCATGCCTTGTCACCAATGCCGTATATCCGAGCCTGAGAAACAGATTTAGGTGTTGCTCTTCCCGCTCATGCCTTTCTTGGAGCCAGGGAGCTGGGAATCATGCACATATTTGGGTCCCCGAGCTGAGAGATGTATTCTTCGGCAGCTCAGTCAGTCATATTGGCTTTATCGGGAGCCATGACAAACGGCGTCCGATTAGCAGGGGCGTTATCAGTGTTTTGCCCAGCCAAGAACTCATGCAACCCCCGCAGTAACAGCAGCAACTCAGGAACCATGACGCTATCCATACATCACCTTTGTAGATAGAGTGGAAATTAAACCTTCATGCCAGGATATGAAGGGAAGCGATGGATTGAGGATTTCAGCTATGGTGCAGTTCTGGCTCCATAGGCAGGTGCCAGATCTTCAGAAATACGTTAGGATGATCTGCTGTGGCTTCGCTTAGAAGGTTAGGAAAACCAGGCACGTCTAAGTTTACGGCAGTGGGGCCAAAAGACATCCTTTGTTCGTCTGCCCTGGGCTTCTGAGTAATGTTGCAAATTAATGCAGTCTGTTACGGGTTACAGAACAGGTCCCCTAATTTAGCCCATTATGAGCTGGCTCGTAGGGGCAGGGCACAGATAACAGCAAAGGGAGGAAGGGGGGCTCTGGCAGCGACGGTAGCCTCCCCAGAGCTGTGGCGGAGTTACAGGGCGATCTGGATGCAGACTGGTACAGTAAGGGTACCTCTGCGACAGGCGGTACAGTAAGGGTACCCCTGTCTGGCACAGTAAGGGTGCCCGAGCCAAGGTCCAGGAGCCGAAGGGGGTTCTGGGAAGACCGCGACGGCGCCCCGTTAGTCCTTCGGGCGGTTGGGGGGCCTGACCAACCGGGGGTGGCCACAACACGCTCCGCCCCTGTCAGAAGGGGCGGGAGTAGGAGGCAGATCACGTGACCCAGTGGATGATCTGCAAATATTTATGTGCCACACTGCCGGGCATCGACCCACCGTGTGTGCTGGCTCACCAGGCGGGCGGGCAGCAAGGGGCTGCCTGCCCTGGATCGCCCGTAAGATAACCCAATTTTATTATCATACTGTGTTGTATGAAATAAACCTGCAGCAGTTCTTCACCCACAAATAAAGTGTCAGTGTAATCTTTGGGTGATGTCTGTGTATGCGTGTTGACTGAAGCGGATGACGGTGTGGTCACTATGCCGCTGCCCGCGTCCCAAGCAATGGGACATCAGCAGGGCAGCATTCTAGTGGCTGCCCGTCGGAGCCTTCCCCCCCTTGCTGCCTCGCGCGCGAGGCCTACGCCCACTTGGGATAAACCCCCTATCGCGTGGAGCTGGAGGCGGGCCGGGGGGGGCGGGGGCGCGGCTTACCACCCTTCTTAGTGGGCTCTCTCGCCCAGTTCCTCCTCTGTCTCCTGCGCGCCGCACCAGCCTGGACACGCGTTCACCCACCCTTTCCTCTTACCCCGCGTGTCAGGCTCAGCGCGTTATTGGAATGTTTAATTTTTTCTTTTTTGCGTTGCAGGCGGAGTTACAGGGCGATCTGGATGCAGACTGGTACAGTAAGGGTACCTCTGCGACAGGCGGTACAGTAAGGGTACCCCTGTCCGGCACAGTAAGGGTGCCCGAGCCAAGGTCCAGGAGCCGAAGGGGGTTCTGGGAAGACCACGACGGCGCCCCGTTAGTCCTTCGGGCGGTTGGGGGGCCTGACCAACCGGGGGTGGCCACAACACGCTCCGCCCCTGTCAGAAGGGGCGGGAGTAGGAGGCAGATCACGTGACCCAGTGGATGATCTGCAAATATTTATGTGCCACACTGCCGGGCATCGACCCACCATGTGTGCTGGCTCACCAGGCGGGCGGGCAGCAAGGGGCTGCCTGCCCTGGATCGCCCGTAAGATAACCCAATTTTATTATCATACTGTGTTGTATGAAATAAACCTGCAGCAGTTCTTCACCCACAAATAAAGTGTCAGTGTAATCTTTGGGTGATGTCTGTGTATGCGTGTTGACTGAAGCGGATGACGGTGTGGTCACTATGCGCTTCGCAAACCCAAGGCGCGGGCTGGGCTCAGGTCTGTGAATGGCACATGTGTGCGGTCTGCTGCCTCATGGAAGCTTTGGTAGATGATAGATTAACATTGCACTAGTGCACAGCAGGCATTTTCAATTACATAGGTCTTGCATTTCCGAAAGTTTGAGCTGTTGGCATTGTAAATAACATGCCTTTTATTTATCTGTTGGTTTTTAAAACATAAATCAAAGGCATTGCCATTTACAATGCCAATAGCTTAAACTCTTTCTGCTGTTGCCATCCAACAGACTTCATGGGGCAGGGCACAAGATCATTGATCATGTACCGGTTCCCATTCGCAGCATACGCACTGGTTGGCAGAATTTAGGGGCATATCAACAAGGGCTTTATCTCTGCTTTTTTGGCTTTAAAAGCCAAAAAAGGAGAGATAAAACTAGCGCCCTATCAACAACAGGGTGCTAACATGCAAATTTGCATGTTAGCACCCTTTTACTCTACGCTTCCCCTTGCATCTCTAATGAGATGCAAAGGGGGCGTTCCAGAGTAAAATAATAGGAGAAATGTCGCTAAGCGACATTTCTCCTATTATCAAGAATGTCGCTAACTCTGTTAGAGACAAAAAAAGCAGCGCTAACCGCGGTTAACGCTGCTTTTTTACGTCTGGTATTTTTCTGACTTAGCCATGATATCCTATTGAAGGAGGATATCATGGCTAAGTTCTTTCCGGATTAACCCACTACCCGTGTCTTTGTAGTCTCTTCAGCGTCCGGATAGTGTGGCCTGTTCGGGTCACCACACTGGCGACGAGGCCGGAAGTCCCGCTGCGTGCACTTAGCAGGCCGAAGCTTGTGCCGCGGCGTCAGCAGAGCCCACCCGCGACGCTCCTTAATCATCGGCTGCACTCCCCAGTGCCTTCCGGCTCCCTGAGTCCGCCCGCGCGTCTCCCGCCCAGCCGGAGGCTCGCCCCTGAGGCAAGGTGCGTCATCGGCGGAGCCGAGAATAGCCCTGTGTGCGCCCGCTTCACCGCGGCTGTCCCGTGTGACTGGGGACCTCGCATGCGGGGCCTGCCCAATGCCGCGCAGCCGTCGGATTGCCCCACCACGTGGAAGAAGGTCTCGCCTGGCCGGGTGCGTCTCAAGAGCGCTCCTTCGCGCATGTGCAGGTTCTGTGACATTGAGACACAACAAGCACTGGCAAGCTCAGGGATCCAACAAGCATTGGCAAGCCCAAGAGGGTTCAACGTGCTTCCAAACCACCAGGCCTTGACACATCAAGCATTGGAAAGGACAAGTGCAAAATCACGTCCCCGCACCTCCTCGACGGGATCTTCCCCGGGCCGCTGGACCCTGCGACTCGTGGTGTGGCTGTGCGCGCTCCTTCCTGCCTGCTGCCGGGAGCCCGCTGTCCCTAGGTTCGAGACATTGGCATGCCTGAGTGAGCACCCAGCCGCGCACGCACCAAGACACCAGCCGCTGCCCATGCGCAGGAGGACCAAGCGCCTCTTTCAGCCCCGCCCACAGGCATGAGCGGACAGCAACAAGCGGGCAACAACGCCCCGCCGGGCCAGGCTGCAGCCCATGGAGGAGGGGGACAAGCAAATGAGCCACGCCACAATCACTCGACAGTCAACCCGCTCCCGCCCTTCAGCGAGATGGCGGATCCGGCCACCGCGGCACCCCGATGGAAAGCATGGGTAGGCCAGCTCAACAACTATTTCACGGGGACCCGGGAAACGGACAATACAGTGAAGTGCTCCCTGCTAATTTTCTATGGGGGACCGGAAATCTATGACCTATTCGAGACTCTCCCGAATACAGGCAACGCGGATGACTACAACGCGGCAGTGGCAGCTCTCAATTTGCATTTTGATCCACAACTCAACCTAGACTTTGAAAATTTCAAATGTCAACGCTCTCTGCAACTAGAGGATGAGTCAGTGGACATGTTTCACACGCGTTTGAGGAAGCTAGCGCCCACGTGCGGGTTCACCGACCAGAGAGAGGAGATTAGGAGCCAGATCATACTGGGATGCAAATCGACTCTACTCAGGAAGCTGATACTGCGCCAGCCCGGCATCACGCTAGATCAGATCCTGGTGTTGGCCAGATCCCACGAGCTCTCAGACGTCAGGGCGGAAGAAAGGGCCGCAGCTCTTCACAATCCTTCTCCGGTGCAAAACAACCCACGGTATCCGCAGGTCAAAGAGGAACGCGTCGACGTGATCAGAAGGCGACCGACGCCCGTGCCAGTCAGGGCGAGACCGCCACCTGGAGGACCCTGTGGGAATTGCGGGGAGGACCACCCCCCCACGGCCACGTGCGGAGCTAAGGGGCGAGAGTGTTCCCGGTGTGGGAAAAGGAATCATTATGCCAAGGTGTGCCGCAGTGGTCAAACGCGATCTGCACCGAGGAGACCGAGAGGGTTCACGCAAAGAGTCCGGCAACTATCGATTGCTGAACCGGTCGACGCGAAAGAAGATGTCGTACACCACCAGAACTTTGACCTGGAGGATGACGATAAAGAGGTATACTATGTCTCCTTCGTTGGCCAGTCTGGAAGCAGACGCAGACCGCCACCCATGTGTTCAGTCAGGATGTTCGACACAGATCTCCAGGCGCTCATAGACACTGGGGCAACGGTGAATGTCATGGACTCACAACAGTTCGAAGCACTGGCGCACCGACCCCCTCTACTACCGACCAATGCGAGAATATACGCATATGGAGGCGTCGACCCCTACCCCTAAGAGGTACTTTCGAGACGACTGTCACCAGCGGCTCTCTCGCCACTACAGCCAGATTTCATGTGACAGAAGGACGGAAGGGTACCCTCCTGAGCTGTCACACAGCCGAGGATTTGGGGCTTGTGTTCTTCACGAACGAAGTGCATGAAGCACACGCCGAGAACATTTTGCAGGAGTTTCCCAAGTTGTTCAAAGGATTAGGGAAGTTGAAGGGGAAACAATTTCGGCTCCACATAGACCCTACAGTTAAACTGATAGCCCTGCGCCACCGGAGGGTACCGTACAACCTGAGGCCCCAGGTCGAAGCGGAGCTGGCGAAACTCGAAGCGCTGGACGTCATAGAGAAGGTCACTGGCCCCACACCCTAGGTGTCTCCACTGGTGGTCGCTCCGAAGCCGAAACAACCAGGAGCGATCCGGCTATGTGTCGATTTGAGGCTTCCCAACGTTGCTGTCAAAAGAAAGCGCCATGTGACACCAACCATGGACGACAACGTTGCGGACCTCAACGGTGCTAAATGGTTTTCGAAACTGGACCTTAACGTGGGGTACCACCAGCTGGAGCTGGAACCAAACAGCAGGTACATCACGACCTTCGCTACACATGTGGGCCTCAGAAGGTATAAGCGCCTCAGTTTTGGGGTATCATCGGCGGCAGAAGTGTTTCAGAACGCCATCAAAGAAACCCTGTCAGGCCTGACTGGAGTAATCAACCTAAGTGATGATATTTTGGTATTCTCGTGCACACTGGAGGACCATCATGCCCAGCTGAGAGCGACATTCCAACGGCTCAGAGACCATGGTCTAACACTGCACAAGGAGAAGTGCGTCTTCTATCAAGAATCGATTGACTTCTTCGGTTACACGTTCACACGGGAAGGCCTCAAAGTAGATCCGAAGAAGGCACTCACCCTGCAGTCGGCCAGCATCCCCAAGTTACCCACCGAAGTGAGGAGTTTCCTCGGGATGGCAACGTACTGTGGGAGGTTCATCCCGAACCTCGCCGCCCTGTCCGAGCCCCTTCGTGCCTTCATGCGAGGTGACCAGCCCAAGTCGGAGTATTTCCATCACATTCCGTCAGTCACCACCCTCTTTGAAACCCTGCCCTCCCAAACTTCTGCTAGTATACCAGGGAGCAGACAGGACAGAGTGAACCAGAGGGGAACCAAAGTATAAATACCTCTCTTTTTGAATACTGGGAATGCCAAGCGTTCTTCTAATACTTTGTAGCCCAAATGTGTTTAACCCATGGGTTTCCTCCAATCATATGGACCATATCGCCCTAGTTGGATGACAACTTCCACCCTGCATAGCTGCCAGCCAAGGCTATAGGGCGGGAGAACTTGCACATGATCTTGTTCCTCGACTCAATGGTTCTTGTTTCAACGACCTCAGAAAGCTGAACTGCTAGGCGGACCGACCAGGATCTGAACCTGTGACCAGTGGTCGAACCCAAGCCCCTTTCCATTCTGACACTCCACCTGTCTGTGAACTTGCCTCACAGGGCAGACTTCAGGCAGCCTCAGCTAGAACACATATCTAAAAGGCCTGAAAACCGGCTAACCACCCACGTTGCAGTCCGACTGTTCGCTGACAACTCTCACGGTAACTTGGCTTAACTGAAGCAACTGGTAACATGCCAACAATAAAATCAATATAACCTTCACTATGACTGCCAAATGTGCTCTGGAGTTGTCCGTATACGTGCTCCATCCCCTCCAACTCAGCACTAACAAGACAACCCGCACTCTCTTGGGAATGGCACCCACCTGCACCAGCTGACAGAAAGTACCTATTCGTGTGTCGCCCACGGCCTTACGTTAATCACTGACTGTACACCTGGAATATGTTGAGACTAGCTGGTTCTACAGCTTAGTGCCCGTTGCCCTGTCACAGGTACGACTTGTCCTAGTCAGTTTCTGGCTGCAAAGCTTTGTGACATTGCCAGCTCCCATCCCAGGTGAAATAAAAGAAGCTTTGCTGCTACCCCTGTGAGCCGCTGCTGGTGCTAATGAAGGTACAAATAGCACCGCTAAACTAGACAGGGAGTGATCCTGAGAATAAAAAGGTATGACCACCACCATACCCCGCATGTGAATTACCTGCCATCTGCAGTAGTGCCGCCATAATTCGCCGGCATCTAATCTGAGCAGTATCCTGTTCTGTGCAGTCCCCCACATGCTTCCACTGGGCATCTCTGCCTGATGTAAGTGACCTAGGTACAATGTCTCCCTGCCTGGCGGCCTGCCAGTGAAAAATACATCACATACCCCATAAGTACCCTACCTGCCTTTGCGCTTTAGCTAAATTCTTGCCTGGCCTTCCTACCTGCCCAGACATACCCAGCAAAATTGGCTGTACTCGGTCGATTGACCCGACCCAACATCAAACCCACCAGTTTGGGCCAGATAACCTGCCCCCAAACTCACCGGAAACAACGAATAAGCAGGATACGACATAAAGGTAGGGGATCCCTGGTTGTACTTTAAAATTACATACTGCCCAACCAGATGTGCCCCTAGGAAAGGTACCACAATCGCTTGGATTTGAGCCTCACCCAGCACAACTTTTCATCCTGGACCTACCTCCAACAGGACGTGTCAATGAGCGCGCTGTAACCATAGGGGTCTGCTGGCTCTGACAGAGAAGTGACAAGATGATGCATGCTAAACTGCCCCCAAACTCCCAGAACACCCATGTGTGCGAGCTAACCACCAATGTCTGCAAAAGTTTGCCAACCCATATAATGTTTACTTCCCCTTGATCTAGATGGGGCAGTCCTGGAGTATGTATTGAACCATATGCGTCCTGTAAGTACCTATGAATTGAGTACAACTGAATAATTCATAGTACCTGGTGATTTTAAAAACTAATAGCAGGTCTAACAGCATCAACAGGCATCCTCTGCTTACATTCGGAGTGTTGGATTAAGGGGATGCAGTGAAAAGGAAGAATGACAGCATCCCATCTAACCAACCGTGGTGGGAACCACTCCTGTTTATTCTAGTACAAATCGTCCCTGTTAACCTGGCACTGCCTGATGTGTGTGACCTAGGTACATGGTCCATGTGTGACAAACAGGGAGATTACTGTCAGGCTAACCCCAATCTAATGAAGAAAGACCCACCACACGTCTGTGCCCAAATAACAACCATCCCGCATCAAACAGATACGATGGAAAGACACGGGAGCCAACGGACATCCTTTCAGCATCTGAAGCCAAAGCCGTTTCAGAAGTGAACTGGGACCCCAAGGCCTTTAGCATCGGTGCAGACCTCGGCACCTATGGTGTGTGTGATTTTTGCCCACTTTAGTGTGAGCCAGGCCCCGCGATGCATACTTTCTTCATAGTCGATAAAGCACCGTAAACCACCCCAGCTGCTCCTTGCCGCTGGGTCATCCTACCCTATGGAGCCCTTCTGAAAGACCCGGGAACATTAAATCACCCTCAACACTTAAGCTTAAATCTTTGCTTAGCATAGGTGCTGAAGGCGATGAGTACACCTTCCCCCTGATCCTGGACACAGCGGTGAATAGTCCCAGGAGGACCCGGCTAATATAAAAGACACCAACAGAGCCGAGGGAGCCCTGCGCAAGCTTCAAGGTTTGTTAAGAGTTAAAACTAATCTGCAGGGCTACCCAGCTTGCTCAGGCAATGACTATGGCATACAAACCGGCCACCAGCACAATGTGCATTTACTAGGTGTCCCGCTCACTGAAAAACCTGACTGATCACCATACATAGCGTTAATCTAACGCACATTGAAAAATACATCTCAATTATACAAATGTAACTGTATGTGAATGCAAAGGTGTTGAAACGTTAAACATGAGCTCCAGTTACATGACATACTGAGCGCATGTCATTGCATCCATATATTCACTACAAGAGGAGCACTACCTACAACAAGCCCATCTATTGGCTAATCAGTGCTTCTAATTGCATATGGTGAAATAAGTCCCCATTATAGCTCAGTTGCCTGGCCAACCGAGAGCTAGCCGCCCCCACCCATAGGTCTTGGGCTCCTCCCAGAGACAAAATCCACCAGAAAAAGGACAAGCCAAGGCCCTGCTGAGGCCCTGCAACCAAGGCCCAAACACCAGATCCAGTCCCCCGCTGCGGCACGAAATATCATCAATCGACCTCACCGCCTGAGGCCCGGCAAACCCATGAGTCGGGGCTGCAGATGCACTGGTCCCGGTGACCCACCTTGGCTGCCTAAAGCACAAAATTGCAGGGAAAAAAGTTCTATCAGCATTTGCGGCTGTCAATACCCCATAAAATGGCCTCAGGACCGCACCAGGCGAATGAATGGTCCCCTACGGGCCTGAAGATGTGCGATTCCTCCTATCAGCCAAGTCACTTGGGCTCCCCCGGGATGCCTGTGCTCCTTAGCAAAGCACCCTGGGGTCAAACCGTTCAGGCGAGTCTCAGCTCCGTGGTTCACCAGGGGGCAGGGGGGAGTTCTGGGGGAGACCGATCAGTCAGCTAGACACGCCCCCAACCCATATGTTGACTAGAAAGAACAGCACCTATCTGATAGATGCATAGAACAACAGGAACCAGTCAACATATAAGCCAAGATATAAGCTTTACTCCATCTGTCTTCTATACTTAACGTAAGGTGAACTACCGATAATCCTATTCGGTTCCGGAGTAGTGTGCTACTCCCTGAAAAGCGCGAGGTAGTAAACGCCATAATAATACATACGTCTCTATAGTAGCCCGCTACAATACCCATTACCTTTTGTGCAGCAGGTGCAGTGGCACCGGGGCCCAGCGCCCTGCAGTGTTCCTTGCCCCCTAGTGAATGCTGTAGTATACTACCCTAACAGCTGCTACAGGGGCCATATTCCTTGTTTGCACCAGGGCCCATAACTTCCGTGCTATGCTAATACCTGAGGTGCTTGATTTTTTTTGTTGTTGTTTTTTTTTGTTTCCTTTTGCTTGATATCGGCCCATGTGCATAGGAGCGCTTAACATGTGCATAAGTTACCTGACACAAGTTCAGATAGATTCATTCTATAGACACAGGGAGCTTAAGCGCATTGCATCTTAAAACGCGTAAGTATTGTATTGGGAATCCCCCTGTGCCCAAGAGGGAACATAACCATCATAACAGACGTACATGACCGCAAAGCTTTAAACTACCAATCACTCCTGCATTTAACAGTGCAATCAAGCCTCAACCGTCGGTGCCTTAACACACAGAGCTACTACACGGAGTCTCAAAACTGCGACATTCCGTACAAATGGAGACTCGCCGTGTGAGCAATTTCCCCAATGAATGTACCCCCTTGGAAGACTTGTTTTCCACTGCATTTTACTAGCATACAAACCGGTATCTCAGACCACACGCGCTCCGGCGACAGGAGTTATCAGAAACAAGTTGCAATCTCACTTAGATATAAACTTGACCATAATTGATCTCACATGATTGCAGAAAGGCTTTCATGTGTCCGCTTTTGTGAAGTGCAATCTGAACTTGGACCTGGTGATTGCCTGAGACTCCCTAGACCTCCTCCCATCTGCCAGCTCACAATCATGGGGCACCAATGACCGTGCCTCATGGAATGCCATAAATCTAGAACCCCATCGGTAATACCCAATAAGGCCATTCTGGAGTCGGGAAAAATGACAGGGAGCCCTGACGCATCTAGCATGAAACCGGAGGACCCGGCGACCATGGGAAGCCGAGGTGAGCGCCGCCCCGCAGCCCACAGCAATGCGGACCTCTCTGCGCCCGGCATCCCTACTGTAAAGATTACTTGTACAATGACTCCACAGTCGCAGGGAGCATGCAACGTGACGTTCTATAGCGCAAACTCGACCCGAAGGATAGGAGCGCTGTACCTGAGCACCGTATTTACATTACATCTTCAGTTACGGGGATATTAAGTGATTTGCCCAGAATCACAGGATGTGGACGCGACCTCGAGATTCGATCCCTGGTGTTCCAACGCAAGGTCACTGTACCTGCAAGCCGCTAGGCCTGGGGTAGAGGTATGACCCTGTGACAACCGTAGCTACCAGGAATACCGGTGGATTGTGCAAGCCTGCAACCCTGAAGACCATGGCAGTCTCCCCCCAGGTGCTACCCGGCCCGACCCTGCTTCACTTTGACTTCGGCCAGGGTCGCGTGCAACAGGGCAGATGGCCACGGCATGGTGAGGTAGCACACCCTCTGGGGGACAACCCACAACCGCACGGGGAGACGCGATGTGCACTCCCAGGGGAAGGCCCTATTGAATTTCTCGTGTACTTTGTGTGCTCTAGTAACCTGCACACGTCACCATTTCCTATGTAACGTATCGTTTGCTACCTCTTGAGTTTGTTTGCTCTTGATACCTGCCCAATTGCCTTCTGTAACATAACGTTTGCTTATGTAACATGCTCACATTGTAATTTTCCTCCTTATGTGTCAATACTGTTCCGATTGTGGAGCGCTCAGACTCTTACGGGTAAAGTCTGCGCTATATCTCAATTGCATTCAATTAAATCACAAATAGATGAACTGCCCCTGTACTGGAGGACCCCCCGGTTGCTGTGCATTAGGAGCCAGGCAGAGCCATGGACAGACAAGCCATGCTACAAGCCATCATGGCCGATGCGCCGGGGGCGAGAGGCGGGGCACTGGGCACCCCACGCAGGGCCCACCCCCAACAACGCCCATACCTCGGAGGCCCTTGCCGGAGATGGCGCAGCAGAGCCAAAATACAATTCCAAGGGCTCAATCCAATCAGAGCCTCAAATTGATATCCTTTGACAGTTTGCTGTTTAAGGAAATCAGAGAATAGAGTGTGGAAATGTGCTTTGTCCCTCTGCAGCAGTTACCGTATCTGAAATCAAACTCTCCAGCTGGCCGATCCAAAACCCCACTCCCCGGTCACCACTAATTCCAACCGCCATCGCTAGCGGCAGCCACGGCGACCCTGGGGCCCGGATCGGGCTGGATACTGTCCGTCCTGTGACCATAAATGGCCGGTAGGGAGGGTCGAAATGCCGTTGAAAGCGTGTCATGCGGTCAAGACTGGACTGCGTGAACTCTGCCATAAATAGCTCCCTGAAGAGAGCCTCGGCGGCACCCACCCGAACCCAGATACCCCTCCGGGCCATAAAAATACCCCATGTCTGGAGATGTAGTCCCGGGAGGGGGGCCTCACGCGACCCATGCAGTTGAAAGCGTGTCCTGCTGTCAAGACCGGACTGCGTGAACTCTGCCATAAATAGCTCCCTGAAGAGAGCCTCGGCAGCACCCGCCCGCACCCCGATACCCCTCCGGGCAATTAAAATACACCCAATTAAAATACCCCAGGGCCGGAGACATAGTCCCGGGAGGAGGGGCCTCACGCGACCCGCTCCCACAAAGGCCCCCAGCTGATGCTGCCTTTGTGCCTCACCTCGCCCCCCTAAAAATGTTGGGTATTTAGCAAAACAGTGTGTTTTAGCTCACTCACTATTTCTACCAATCGAATGCCTATGGGCGCGACCCCGAGGCTCGAACGCTGGTATCCAACACCAAAGTCGGCAGACTAGCTGACGGACCACATCTCTCCCCACAAGCAGGGGGTGGGGGAGAGTATCTCTTGCCGCTACCCTGTCACACACTACACACATGGGACACTACCTGGGAGGACAGAAGACCGACCCTGGCGCATGGAGCCGAATTGCCCCCCCCTCACAGCGGGCACCCATCCAATGCAATGGCCTAGCAGTGCCACTTAAACTGACGAGAGGAAAGGGGAGGCGGAGGGGGGGGAGGTTACAGACTCAGCATGGTACAGCTCCTGCGCAACCAGGGACACGACTGAGATGGACAGCGGACAAGAGAAAGGCGAGACGGCGGAACCCAAGAGGCTGCTCGTCGGGCGGGGGACAGTATATGTACCCCTGTCTCCCCCCTCCCCGGAAGTGGGGTCGGCCGGAAGTCTTCCCTGGACCCGGCCCACGGAAACTAGGAGGCATACTCCAGTGCCTTCCTGTGGCACTTAGGCGGCTGCCCTATTGAGGGGCCGCTGCGCGGCCCCCCGGGCAGCCTTGGCATTAGGTCCCCCCAAAAGCGAGTCAATGAATATTTTTAATACCGCGAAGCCACACCGGGTATCAATTCAACACGATCAGCACGATTTAAGCAAAATATTGTGCCATCTTTACACAGTGCTCAGCTCCCCTCGTTGTCCCCAAATCACCGCGAATCGCACTTTACCCAGAAGCCACTTTACTTTCTCGATGTTGAGCTTCTGGGAAGTATAAAGGGGCATATTATCAAGCTAGGCGATAAAATTATCGCTGCTTTAGCGGCAGAAAGCTGCCGCTAAAACGGCGATAATGGTCTTGATAATATGCTCTATGGAATTCCAATTGAAGCCCATGTTAGACGTGCTTCACATTTAACATAGGCTTCAAATGGAATTCCATAGAGCATATTATCAAGCCCAATATCGCCCTTTTAGCAGCAGTTTTCTGCTGCTAAAGCGTCGATAATTTTATCGCCTGGCTTGATAATATGCCCCTTATTTCGTTGGGGGTTCTGTATTGGGGGACGGGATGTAGCCCCTTAAACTGTTATAAAAGCAAAGTTATAAAAGAAGAAAATGCCTGTCAACCGACAGGTTGCGAGTAAACCCCAATAAAGTTCTGTTCCCCTACAGGAAATATACTTGTGGCCGCGAGTGCGCCAGTGGACGCACTACATTTTATTTTTAAAGTAATCTAACTTCAATTTTTTTAAAAATATTATTAATTTTACATTTCTGAGGAGAATAGTACTTGTGCGTTCCTTGGTGGCAGTATTTATGTCAAAGGTGTTCGGTAAATAAGGGTACTAGCTAACACACAGTAAAGAACTCATGGTAAATTTAAGCGCAACAAAAAATGAACCGCAGTGTGGACATTGCTGATGTTAAATACTCGGGGCTCCAATGTGCCTGGTTTTCATGGGTAGGGCAAAGTGCACTTAAGCGCTATTCCAGACGTGCATTTCCAACCTTTGTTTGTTTGATATTGTGCATCCACATGTATCTTAACCTCCAACCCTCTTCAACGTCATAGATTAACCGAGACATATTAAAGCGGTACGTCACCCTGCAGTGTGCACCCAGACCCTGTTTTCAAAATAAGGGGGGAAAAAAGAGGTTGATGGTTAGGTTCACCCTCCAGCAGTATATGTATCACCTTCACTTGCACTACACATAGTCTGATCTTCTAGTGCTCCTACGTAATCCGCAAGTCGCAGCACGCCTCAGTCCGTAGAGGACTGGGAGGACCCCAATGATGAAGCATGTCACCGTGGGGAAACCCTGGTGAGTGAGGGGACTCAAGAAAAGGACAATCTTTTCCTTTTTCTACATTTGGTATTTCAGAACCTATTTGGCTTCTGATACCTTCCTTCTCCCTAAGGTTAGGTTCTTTTACTTGACTAGTTCAGGTTGTTCTGTGATACACCCAGACCCTGTGACATAACCAGGAGGTGGTAAAGTGAACATTTCGCTTAACCAGTCTCTCGGGCCTGTTTTGTTCCCTCTCTATCGGTATTTTTAAGCGATAAGGGATTTTCCCGGCACTTCATCCTGTATTGGTGGGAAGAATATTTATAAGCATTGGCTCAGCCATTAGGTCTCGCCTTTGGGATCTTATAAGTATTTAGTTATGCAACACGATATCCTTGGTGCAACAATATTAACTGTTGCATGGTTAAACACTTATAAGGTCCTGATGCAGATTGAATTACTGAATCTCCCTAGGCTTCCACGGACACGCACACACACACATCACACGCTGGTGGGGCCCATAACACCAACATTCATTCTTATGAAACTATCCGTACCTAACCTGAGGGAGACTGTTAGGTTTCGATCCACACTGCCTTCCTAAGATGGAAATACCACTTTCCCTAAATCACCCTACTGTTACTTCCATCTATCTTGGTCGATAAATCATTTAGTTGGAATGGTTTAATGAATACTTAACACTCTAATATGTACAAAATACACATTTCAATGAAATAACAACCCGACACTTGAATTTAAATCAATATTTCATTTTTATCTAAATCAAAGCAGGTTAAATCCTAATACGTCAAAATCATCTTTTGTCATATTTACCTATTCTGGCTATTTGTCGTTTTCTAAGTCAGAACTGGTCCTCAACAAATTCGTCAGGGTTTTGTTCAATCATGTAGAGTCACCGTCCTCTCCGTCAGCATAACATCAGGATACTGGAAATGACGTTCAAGAAGTGACGCGTCAGGAAGCTCTAAAGTCGAGGAACCCAAGCCCTTTCTAGTCTACCAATATTTATACTAAAATTTACATACACAATGTTTCATATTGACATTTACTGTTTCTTGATTGGCTGTTCCAAATACATCTTAATTTATTAAGCAACATCGGGAATTTTTCCCATATGGGAAAAGTATCATCCATACAGAACAGTTAGCATTCAGGGTTCAAATTGATACTTTTCTTCCTCATTCAGGGGCCTTGGCGTGTCGCCCAGGTGGCCTTCATGAGCACAGACTCTCCGGTCACACAGAGGACACGGTTGCTGAAGTCAGTACAGGCGCCTTTCTCCATTGTTCCAGTAATGTCGTCATAAATTTAGTTAGGCTTCAGTCGGCAGCCATCTTGTGGCAGGCCCAAAATGGTCAACTTAAGCAAAGAAAACACAAAAACGTAATTAATACATTGAAATGATTATAACAGTGTTATTCCCTTGCTAAAACCCATATGTGTAAGCATTTATCTAGCCATATGCAACATCCAAAGCCATTAATACTTGATTATTTAGTCGCAAAATCACAAATAACATCACTTTAAGCAACATTTATCATATTAATATGCGTACAAACTTAGGGGCATATTAACAAGCCAGGCGATAAAATTATCGCCGCTTTAGCGGCAGAAAACTGCCGCTAAAACGGCGATAATGGGCTTGATAATATGCTCTATGGAATTCCAATTGAAGCCCATGTTAAATATGAAGGGCGTCTAACATGGGCTTCAATTGGAATTCCATAGAGCATATTATCAAGCCCATTATCGCCGTTTCAGCGGCAGTTTTCTGCCGCTAAAGCGGCGATAATTTTATCGCCTGGCTTGTTAATATGCCCCTTAGTACACTAATTATTTTAGCCATGCAATTGCATTCCCACGTGTATTCTTTCTGTTAATAAGGTTGGTTAATATCAAACCATCAAACCATTATTCATTATAATTATCCATAAGTAATTTTAATGTAGACATACGAAAATGGATTGGGTATATATAAAAAAAAACAAATTACCCGCTCCATCAGTCCCAAAGGCGAGACTTATTGGCTATGCCAAATATCGATGTTAAACTTTCAGAGAGGTCAGCTGTAGTATGTCTTGTGGGGGGGGGGGGGCTTGGGAGATCCTAAAGATAACATTGGGTAAATGGCAATAGAGATAGAGGTAGGACGATAACTGGAGAGAGGTTAAGAAAGAGAAATAGAAAGAGGTAAGAGAGAGAAAGAGAAAGAGAAAGAGAAGAAGTTCGCTTTCCAAGGTGGCCTCTTAGAAGGTGGTGGTGCCCTGGGCAACTACCCACTTTTCCCAAGACTTCAAACTTCACTGTTTATGAGCAATTTCAAAATCAGCCAGGGCATAGTTTACAGCAAACTGAAGCATCGCTGTGCAGACAAGAGATTTCCAGTGTTGAAATTCCTATTCCATTTCATTTCAAAGGGAATTTTAGAAATGCAAGGCTAAAATATTAAACAATTAAATTCATGATTGACAGTATGATAGAATATGGATGGCACTCTTTCAGCTCTTTAGCCTAATCCTAAATAGACATACAAAGGAATGCAATTCTATTTTTTCATCTGAACCGTCAAAAAGCATTAGTGCAGTATACCATGGTCTGATATATCCAATTGCATGCCACTCCACGCTGGACGGTGATTGGCCCTCTTTGTGTACCATATCTTGAACAAAGCAAAAATGTGTAAATCCACTTGGTCTGTTTTTTTCATCTGCTAAGGCAAGTGTAAAGCATTTGTGCATGCCCGTGTCTCTATATATTAGTATATTAAAGCAAGACCGATCGGCTTTGGTGCGCGGGCAGAATCAGACACTGACACACAATCACACGTCAGAGAGACACACAGAGGCACACACACTGACATCCCCTCCCACGACAACAGTCTTGCAGAGCAGAAGACCTTGATGAATGAGATCTCATTAAGGTGATGTCAGCGCACAGTAAATAAACACGGCCCAGATGTCAGGTGGGAAGATTGTTGTTAAACTGCTGGTAACCTACGTATTTGACCCCAGTAGCAGCAGATGTCAAAGGAGTCGACTTACTGCGCAGCAGCTCTCAGAGGGCTGGAAAGATGGATGGCAGAGTCCAGAAATCAATTACAAGGCTATTGTTCAGAGCGAACAGAACAACAGTTGTCGAATTTTTCAGTCTCCGACCCTACATACATCATGGGCAGGGCGACAAAGAAAAGGCTTCGTTCCACAGAGATTGCACTGAGCCTCTGAGAACAGCAAGTAACATACAGTAAATGGATTATGTGACAGGGTAAAGAAAGTGAAAATGGTCAGATCGCTCTTCGTAGCCCCGAGAAGCAGCTAACAATCCGGCCATTATACCCTTCGCCGCCGTAAAAGGAGATCCAGTGGAATTGACTTGTTAATGATCAATTTCAAGTCGGATGCACTGCGTTTGCATTCTCGGAAGACTTTTCAGTCCGTGACTAAACTATGAGTAATTTAAGTTAGCAAAAAGCATGAAGCATCATAATTGGCAAAAAATTGAAAATGATGGCTGAATCACGTGGGAAATGGCAATCATAAGTGCTGGTGGACTCCCCTTATACAGCGAGGACTTGTTTTCTCGAGTTACAGTAGCGATACTGATGGAATCGTGCCATGGCAAACTTTGGAAGAAACAACTGGAAGTAGATTAGGCACGGTGCATTTAAGAGGCACAAAACCTAATTAATGCACTATACACCACTAAAATCTGAAACGTGTGGTAATAATGGGGCAGATTTATGTTCCCTGGCGCATCCCTGCAAATCAGCATGGATGCGCCAGGGAAGATGCGTCACGCAAGTTTACCCTTGCGCCACAATAGGTGCGCCGCATTTACAATGCAGCGCATCGTGGCGCAAGGATAAACAGATGCGTGACGCATCTGATGGCGGAAGGGCGGCGCAGCTCCAGCAAGGCTCGAGGGTGCCCTAGCGGTACAATGCTGCGTCAATCCTTACGTCTGCTTCAAGCAGGCGCAGGGATTTGACGCAGCATGGCCGGAAAAGTGACTGAGTGAAATCTTGTAGATTTCACTCACCCACTTTTCGGAGGCGTTCCTGCGCCGGAACGCCCCCCCCCTGTGAAGGTACGCCCAAATGTGGCGCAAGCTTTACAACGTGACGCATCTCCCTAGATGCGTCACGTTGTAAATCTGCCGCAGCATGGCGCTGGCTTTGCGCCGCCGCTGCGTCACAAAAGTGACGCAACGGCGGCGCAAAAGTGACGCACAGGGCTTATAAATCTGCCCCAATGTTTGCACGTAAAACAAGCGCGCGCGCCTCAAAAGTAAAAAAAAAAAAAAAAAGTGCAGACTGCAGTGGGAGAGAGAGGCAGAGGGGTGCACCCGCGAGTGGTACGCGTGCGTGCAAGGGCAGTCGGCTCTTTTTTAAAGCACTGCACTCGTGCACTCGTGCATATGGTGTGCCTCTGCGCGCTCCTGCAAGGTGTATGCCGCCACAAGCCCGAGTGTGTGCTTCAAAAAAGAGCTGAACGACGGCTGAAGGTCCTCCTATGCAACGTATGCGCGCTGCGTAGGCGAGACCTACAAAAAAGGGATTGACTTGTGAACTTCTAAAAATCAGAAGTTAAATGGGAGGCGAATCTAGGCAACGGCTCAATTGTGGGAAGCATTTCCTAAGCAATTAAAGCGAAGAAAAATTCCTCTCAGCCCTCTCCTCAAAGCTGCTTTCTGGGGGAGTTGGGGCAGGCGGATGCCCAGTCTATCAAGGGGACTTTAGAGAGCAGTGATACGGGAGTGCTCGGGCTCGCCTTTCTTAAGTGGGGCTCTTGCGCCCTCTCTATAAGAACCCTGACACTCTGCCTTTTAATCTTGTTTATAACCTTAAACTCCTTCTTAAGACCCCATCGCCCCCTCCCTTCTCCCTATCTTTCATTTTTTTTCGAGTGCTTCTAAGTTGGGCTCTGCGAAACCAGCGCTCAGAAATACAATATCAAATATCTATTTACTGAAACAACGTTGGACTTTATTTTCGGCGAAATATTTGTTTTCTGGACCAAAAAAAACCAATTCGGACTTGACTCGAGAAAGAACCTAGCTTGCACGATTTTGTCTCGAAATGATTTGAATTATTAACATATATTGGGGCATATTTATAATAACTGACGCATCCCTGCATATCAGCAGGGATGCGCCAGTTATTTTGCGCCCCAGCTCCGCCACCATGGATGCGCCGCATTTATAATGCGGCGCACCATGGGGCAAAAACGGCACAGATGCGTCACGCATCTGTGCCGTAAAAGTGGCGCATTGCTGGAGTTGCGTCGCAAGCGCGACGCAGCTTCAGCAATGCTCTGGGGGGCCCTATCTGCACAATGCTGCGTCAATCCTTACGCCTGCTTCAAGCAGGCGCAGGGTTTTGACGCAGCATGGGCTCAAAAGTGACTGAGTGAAATCTTGTAGATTTCACTCAGCCACTTTTAGGAGGCGTTCCTGCGCCGGAATGCCCCCACCTGCCCTGGAACGCCTACATGTGGCGCAGGGCTTTACAACGTGATGCATCTCCTAGATGCGTCACGTTGTAAATACCCCGCCCCATGGCGCAGGATTTTTGCCGCTGCTGTGTCACAAAAGTGACTCAACGGCGGCGTAAATGAGGCGCAAGTCAAACATAAATCTGCCCGATTGACTTTTGTACTTTTCCTCACCTTCCTTTCCAGAGTGATTGATGCGCTCCTGAGGTACATGTTAATGTCTTGCGAGGGTTGCGTAGAAATCACACATATTTCTAAAAAACTAAATAAATACATGAGTTGTTGAGGGCACCTTTGTTTCCACTGCTGATGCGAGTGTGCAAATAGCTCCTCGTGACCTCTTTACTTATTTACGGGGTACTGCGCACAGTCTGCAATGTGAAATGTTTTGAAGTGCTGCTGTACATCTACTCCGCGACTAAAAAAATGCCCCACCATAACGAGATAGCTGAGTGGGTTTGCACGCTCCTTGCAGACATTTTTATGCAACCTGCAGGTAATGGACACGTTCCTACCCGGAAAAAGCCGGGGTGTTTCATCACCTCAGAGTACTGCAGTGAGTAACAGCAGCTTTTGTAACACCTCATGCTCGAGAAAGTGCCCAGATGACCCAGGAAAAAAAACTTTGATGCTAAAATCAGTGGGGCAGATTTATGATAACTGGCGCATCCCTGCATATCAGCAGGGATGCGCCAGTTATTTTGCGCCCCAGGTCCGCCATCATGGTGCGCCGCATTTATAATGCGGCGCACCATGGGGCAAAAACGGCACAGATGCGTCACGCATCTGTGCCGTAAAAGTGGCGCATTGCTGGAGTTGCGTCGCAAGCGCGACGCAGCTCCAGCAAGGCTCGGGGGTGCCCTATCTGCACAATGCTGCGTCAATCCTTACGCCTGCTTCAAGCAGGCGCAGGGTTTTGACGCAGCATGGGCTCAAAAGTGACTGAGTGAAATCTTGTAGATTTCACTCAGCCACTTTTAGGAGGCGTTCCTGCGCCGGAACGCCCCCACCTGCCCTGGAACGCCTACATATGGCGCAGGGCTTTACAACGTGACGCATCTCCCAGATGCGTCACGTTATAAATACCCCGCACCATGGCGCAGGATTTGCGCCACTGCTGCGTCACAAAAGTGACGCAACGGCGGCGTAAATGAGGCGCAAGGGCTTCATAAATCTGCCCCAGTGTGCATAATTTGAAAAAGTTTCTATTTTAACAACACATGATCCCTGTCGTTGTTAGAGTAAAACTTACTTTTAATCTTATTAAGTATCTTTGTCATTTAAAACGTTGGCAGTTGTATCGCGATATTAACATTATCACCGACATACAGCATTTTTGCGATGTCTGTGCACCTTGCACCAAGCAGGCAAGCGCCTGCACCTGCCCCACTGTCTGTAGTGAAACGTGAGATCTCACACCTGCCTGAGATCTTTTAAAGTGCTTTTTTAGGCCCTGGGGGTGCTTGTCGGACCCCCTGATCAGGCCTAGGGGGTCAGGGTTTTTTTTACCCTGCCCCCTTTTCTTGTTTTTTTAACTGAGTTTCACTGTTTTCTTGTGACTCGGTTCTACTGAGTCATAAGATGGCTGCCAACACTTTCTGGTTTGGAGTGTTGGCAGCCAATCACAGTGAAGCTCGTGCTCGGGAGGGTTCGCGAACCCACCGCTGCCCTAGATATCGAAACTTTTTCTTTTTCAAATTTCGCTGAAACTACTGAACGGATTTACACCATTTAACAAAATGGGCTCTTTCTGAACCAAGGGCTACCTTTTTGCCAAATTTGGTGTAATTCTGTTCAGCAGTTCGGGCTGTAGCTGTGTCTAAAGTTGCCTATGGAAAACTGCATGGCGAAAACACATTTTGGGACCCCCCTTTTTTCTCAGCCCCCGCTTTTTGAATCACCCCGAAACTTTGCTGACAGGAGCTGACAGGAACGGGCCACTAGTTTTGAAAATTTCACGAAGATTCGTCAACCGGTGCCAAAGATATTGAGAAAACAAAAAACGCTTTTCCTATGGAAACAAGGTCCTAACTAGAACTACCTACTGGCGATGTTTGTGTCTACAAAAGTCCCGCTGTGCCTGATCGCTATATGCCTACATAATTAAATATGTGCAGTACAGGGCTTTTCTTGATCAAATCACGTTTGATATGCACTCTTCCAATTGGTTTAATTGACGCTCACCTTGTCTGCTGGCCCCATACCACGGAGGATACTTTCAAGTCAGCCCCATGCTTCTTTCTGTACCTGTCTTGCTTCTTTCGTCACCCCTGTTGTCTCTTTATGTACCTCTTTTGCCTCCCTCTGCACTTTTCTTGCCTTTTTCTGTACCTCTCTTCCCTCTTTCTTCACATCTGTTGCCTCTTTCTGCACCTCATTTGCTTCTTTCTGCACCCCTGTTGTCTCTTTCTGCACTCGTCTTCCCTCTTTCTGTACCTTTCCTGCCTGTTTTTGCATCTCACTTGCCTCTTTCTGCACTTTTCTTGCTTATTTCTACATCCCTCCTACTTCTTTCAGCAATTCTCTTGCCTCTTTGTGCACTTATCTTGCCTGTTTCTGTACTTCTCTTGCCTCTTTCTGCACTTCTCTTGCTTCTTTCTACACCCTTGTTGCTACATTCTGCACTTTCCATGCTTCTTTCTGCACCTGTCTTGCTTCTTTCTGCACCCCTGTTGTCTCTTTATGTACCTCTTTTGCCTCTTTCTGCACTTTTCTTGTCTTTTCTGCACCTCTTCCCTCTTTCTGCACGTCTGTTGCCTCTTTCTGCACCTCATTTGCTTCTTTCTGCACCCCTGTTGTCTCTTTCTGCACTCGTCTTCCCTTTTTCTGTACCTTTCCTGCCTGTTTTTGCATATCACTTGCCTCTTTCTGCCCTTTTCTTGCTTCTTTCTACACCTCTGTTGCTTCTTTTGCACTTCTCTTGCCTGTTTCTGTACTTCTCTTGTCTCTTTCTGCACTTCTCTTGCTTCTTTCTACACCCTTACTGCTACATTCTACACTTTCCATGCTTCTTTCTGCACCTGTCTTGCTTCTTTCTGCACCCCTGTTGTCTCTTTATGTACCTTTTTTGCCTCTTTCTGCCCTTTTCTTGGCTTTTCTGCACCTCTCTTCCCTCTTTCTGCACGTCTGTTGCCTCTTTCTGCACCTGATTTGCTTCTTTCTGCACCCCTGTTGTCTCTTTCTGCACTAGTCTTACCTCTTTCTGTACCTTTCCTGCCTGTTTTTTAAATCTCACTTGCCTCTTTCTGCACTTTTCTTGCTTCTTTCTACTCCTCTGTTGCTTCTTTCAGCAATTCTCTTGCCTCTTTGTGCACATCTCTTGCCTGTTTCGGCACTTCTCTTGCCTCTTTCTGCACCCCTGTTGCGTCATTCTGCACTTTCCATGCTTCTTTCTGCACCTATCTTGCTTCTTTCTGCACCCCTCTTGTCTCTTTATGTACCTCTTTTGCCTCTTTCTGCACTTTTATTGCGTTTTTCTGCACTTGTCTTCCCACTTTCTGCACGTCTGTTGCCTTTTTCCATACCTCTCTTGCCTCTTTGTGCACCCATCCTACCTTTTTCTGCACCCCACTTGACTCTCTGTCCACCCCTCTTCCCTCTTTCTGTACCTCTTTTGTTTCTTTCTGCACTGCTCTTACTTCTATCTGCACCTTACTTGTCTTTCTCTACACTTCTCTTGCTTCTTTCTACACCTCAGTTTCTTCTTTCAGCAATTCTCTTGCCTCTTTCTGCAATTCTGTTCCTTTTTTCTGCACCCCTTTTGCCTCTTTCTGTACTTCTCTTGCCTCTATGTGCACCTCTCCTACCCATTTCTGCACCCCCTTTGCCTCTTTCTACACCTCATTTGCTTCTTTCATCAATTCTCTTGCCTCTTTCTGCACTTCTGTTCCTTCTTTCTGCACCCCTTTTGCCTTTTTCTCTACTTCTCTTGCCTCTTTCTGCACCTCTCCTACCCATTTCTGTACCCCTTTTGTCTCTTTTTAGACCTCTGTTGGTTCTTTCTGCACTACTCTTGCTTCTTTCTGCAACTCACTTGCCTCTTTCACAACTTCACTTGCTTTTTTCTGCACCTCTCTTGCCTCTTTTGGCACCTGTGTTGCTGCTTTCTGTACTTCTCTTGCCTCCTTCTGCACCTCTTAGTTAGAGGTAGTTTTAACCCCCCTGCCCTATTATGTACTAGGGCCATACAGGGGAAGTCATGAAAATCATAGGGTACCCCAACCCATAGTGCACCCTAGTGTATGTAGGTGCTTTCACTGTATTCTAATTGTCTTTCAGCATAGCACTGGCTCCAGGCCTGGTTAGTCAGTGTCAGTCAGTGTCAGTCAGTGTCAGTCAGTTAGTGTCAGTCAGTCAGTCAGTGTCAGTCAGTCGGTGTCAGTCAGTGTCAATCAGTGTCAGTCAGTGTCAGTCAGTAAGTCAGTCAGACAGTGTCAGTCAATCAGTGTCAGTCAATCTGTGTCAGTCAGTGTCAATCAGTCAGTGTCAGTCAGTCAGTCAGTGTCAGTCAGTCAGTGTCAGCTAGAGCAGCTCAGCTGACCTGGTTCTCTGGCTCTAAAGTAGCTCTGCTGACCTGGTTCTCTCTCTCTAAAGCAGCTCTGCTGACCTGGTTTCTCTGGCTCTACAGCAGGTCTGCTGACCTGGTTCTCTGGCTCTAGAGCAGCTCTGCTGACCTAGTTCTTATGCTACAGAGCAGCTCTGATGATCTAGTTCTCTGGCTCTACAACAGCTCTGCTGACCTGGTTCTCTGGCTCTAAAGCAGCTCCGCTGACCCAGTTCTATGGCTCTGAAGCAGTTCTGCTGACATGGTTCTCTGGCTCTAGAGCAGCTCTGCTGACCTGGTTCTCTCCCTCTAAAGCAGCGCTACTGACCTGGTTTCTCTGGCTCTGCAGCAGCTCAACAGAACTGGTTCTCTGGTTCTAGAGCAGCTCTGTTGACCTGGTTCTTAGGCTCTAGAGCAGCTCTACTGACCTGGTTCACTGGCTCTAAAGCAGCTCTGCTGACCTGGTTCTATGGCTCTAAAGCAGCTCCACTGATTTGGTTCTCTGGCTCTAGAGTAGCTCTGCTGACCTGGTTCTCTGGCTCTAAAGCAGCTCTGCTAACCTGGTTCTCTGGCTCTAAAGCAGCTCTGCTGGCCTGGTTCTCTGGCTCTAAAGCAGCTCTGCTGACCTGGTTCTCTCCCTCTAAAGCAGCTCTGCTGACCTGGTTTCTCTGGCTCTACAGCAGCTCTGCTGACCTGGTTCTCTGGCTCTAGAGCAGCTCTGCTGACCTAGTTCTTAGGCTCTAGAGCAGCTCTGCTGACCTGGTTCTCTGGCTCTACAGCAGCTAAGCTGACCTGGTTTTCTGCACTCACGATGCACACACCCGACTTCGCGAAAATATATTTAAAAATAATATAAGTTTATTATAAGTACAAATATTTTATTTTGATGAATATTTTACATAATCTCTTGCCTTAATATGTATATTAAAGACACATACATATCATTTTGGAACATCATTTCTTTTTGCGGGAGTCGCGCACCCAGCGCGCCCCAGCACGTATATGATGTCACGCGGGACCCGCAACCGTGCAAACATCTCGTACCGTAATGCGCATGTGTCGCAAATGCACGGGAGCAGGAGTCGCAGACTGGTCGCATACCAATCGTGCATATCACGTGATATTAAATGTATATGATGTAACTGAAAAACACGCAGCCGTCGCACACCATACGCGGATCCTTCAAGACTTTTTTTTTTAAAGAAAATAATATAAATATATTAAAATAAAAAATGAAAACAAGAAAATTAATCAATATTTCAGTTTTAATTAAAAAATGTTTTCTTGCAATTTTCAGAAAAATATCTAATGTTATTTAATGAATAAAATATTTATAAATAAACAGCTAAAAAACTGTAGAAAACCAGTACAAAATAATAGATATAACTACTATCACACTTAAAAGTTAGCATTTAAAAAACCTTTGAAATTCACTGAAAAAAAACATAGGTTTCAGAGACGTTATAGTTAGAAATTAGCATTTAAAAAACCTTAGAAATTCACAGAAAAAACATAGGTTTCAGGGGTGTTATAGTTAGCTGCCCATTTCACTCATACAAAACCATAGAAATTCCTCCGTTAGAGTTAGTTATGCTAACTATAACTCACGCGCCCGCAATGCACTGCTGATGATGTCCCATATTGCATCATTCATGACATGTTCAGTGACATCACTGATGACATCACTGATGACATCTCAAATGACATCACTGATGACATCATCCACTTGACAATCTGATACACCTCATCATACACTAGTATAACCTTTCATCACTCACTGTAAAATACAGAGTACCATATTTGAAGCCATTGACACACCAATACCAGTTACTACATACCCACTAACTGAATCCTATGTCTACACACACAACTACCCATTAAACAACAGAATCATCTATACATGCAGTCATTAATTAATAGAACACTATCAAATGCACTTATACACATATATAGACATTGACACATCAGCAGTCATCTTAGTCGGTTATGCAGTCATCCTACTCACTCATGAAAAAAATGTATCGCACTTAAATTTACTCACTTACACAATTATCCAACAACACCTCATTTATTCAAACACATAGTAACTCATCGTTAATATGTTAAAAAAGCACCATTACAATTATACACTCATTCATATAGTTACTCTCACAATCACTGACTCTTATATACACCAACTCACATACAATGCCTTTTATTTTTTTAATTTGTTGGAGATGTACAACTAAAACATATATTCGCTCACCAACACACAAATGAATACACTCAGTCTCCCAAACAACTGTTTCCACATGCACTCTTAAACCCATGCACCTAGTCAATCAACCATTCACACATCTATGCATAGAGTTACACACACCCCATCCAACCACACATAAACTCAGTGTCCCATACAAATACTCACCCAACTAATCTATAACTAATATACACACTCATGTAGTTAGTGACCAACTGATGCAGCATGTTATACAACAACAGAGACAGCGCTGCACATATTCACATAGTTTTGTTACTAATCCATGTATTAAGTGAGACAGTTGTAATTACTCACTTAAAAAGACAGTCAGACAGCTACTAAATCTTCCATCTAGACAGTTATATATCCACTCAATCTTCAAGTCATCAGTGATGTCATTTGAGATGTCATCAGTGATGTCATCAGTGATGTCACTGACCATGTCATGAATGATGCAATATGTGACATCATCAGCAGTGCATTGCGGGCGCGTGAGTTATAGTTAGCATAACTAACTATAACGGAGGAATTTCACTGGTTTTGTATGAGTGAAATGGGCAGCTAACTATAACACCCCTGAAACCTATGTTTTTTTCTGTGGATTTATATATATATAATCACTAAATAAAAACAAACTTTACAGGGACATTATAGTTAAGCTCAGGTTTCACTCATACAAAACCAGTGAAATTCTGCAGAACTAATTATCTGAGGTACAACTTTAACTTATGCCCACAATGCACAGCTTATGACTTCACATATTACATCACTCATGACATGGTCAGTGACATCATTGATGATATCTCAAATGACATCACTGATGACATCAACTACAAAACCACTCACTCACCCACTCATACCCCCATAAGACATCTCAAATACCAACTTCCTCTCCCACACAACAAGGCACATACCCATTCAGAGACCCATATCAGTACTCACACATCCACTCCCTCCTCAGTCGGTACCCCCAACTTACCTCAAAATGCATGGTAAAGGCATGCATTGTAAAGGCATATACGTGGTAAAACATACATGGTAAAAACTGTGTGGTAAAGGCACAATGTGGTAAAAACCTTTGTGCAAATGCTGTTTCTCCTGCAGCTCTTGCTGCCACTGTCCTATTGTGAGCTGTTTGAATATCTTTTTATGCTCTTCCACATCCACCCATTGCTCACGCTATGTATAATTTCACAAATGTTTTGTTCTCTAAGACATAATAATGATTAACTCCCCCACACCTTGAGCGATTATACCCTCTTTTTGCACAAACATTAACAGTACAGTCCCTCTATGATGCCCATGGATGGCCTCACCTCTTTTTCTCTATACCTCATGCAGTTATTCCCTTGCAACAATCCTTGCCTAATTTTTAGTGGTACAGCTCTGTGTCGAATCCTCATACCTTTGTATCTCCAATGCAAATGAGACCTCAAAATGATCAAATCTGCCCGCCAGCTGTAATATATTATCCTTTATCCTGCAAATGAGGTTAAACAGTAAGATTCCCTTGATCCTCCTCAGATTAGCCATGCTGTCTGAGTTTCTTCAGTTTCCCTCAGCTGCTCAAAGTAGTACTGATACATCCCTATGTTTGAGATACTGTCAGTGTTGAAGTCTCCCAAGTCTGCGTTCCCCCTGGCTCATGTGTATGTTTAACCCCAGCTCTTACGTATTGTAGTGTCCACCCCAGCCTGGGTACCCACCAATGACTACGCCACACAGGGAACTTAGTATTACGCATCTTTATTCTTCTGCGTGTTTCAACAAACTTAAACATTCTAAACCAAGCTTTCATTGAATTCCTCTCTATGATGTACATCACAGCTCTAGAGAGTCTGGGAGGAATCCAAAAGGTTTCCATCATAACAATTTGCAAGAAACTACATTGATGTGTACCTTAATGTGTTCACTGGAGGCTTCCAAAGAGAAAACCTGCCATCTCCAGTTTATATACTACCGAAACTCTCACAAAGGGCCCTCGTATCTCTGTTTTTAGCCTGCACCAAAGTTCTTTCCAAAGCTATTGGTGTGCCTCAGCTGTGTCTTGTACTGGTGTAAATCCCTGGTCTTCATCCTAACCTCAGATGCCAATGAGTCTGCCCGCTCTACTCTCGGTCTTCCCATATAGCTTGTTGAGATGTTTTTACCTTGATTCGGTGCGTACAGCTAAGAGATGAAGGTAGCAATGAAGTCACAGCTGCTATCTTGCTCTCGGTCTTAGGACCTCATTTAGAGGTCTAAACTCGCAGTTCACTGGCCTTACTTAGAGGCAGATGTAGAGCATTATTTACAATGGTGCAGCCTCAACTGGCATCGCAAGTCAAAAGCCTTGATATGGTTTACCCTTGGTTACATAGAGCTGCTTGGCCATAGTGGTGGTCGGCTGGTAGTTTAGGACAGTTGACTATCAGTATTTTTCCATGCCCAGGAGGCATGCTGGTCCCTGGCAATGAAAGTCGCCAATGGCACTCACACAGGGAGATAATCCCCTGAGCATCAGGGACATTGTTTTCTTCTTTTTCAAGTGCAATTACCTGCTCTGGGAGTCAATTCTTTACAAATTAAAAAGTTTGCTGACTGGGCAAATAAACACATGCCCTTTCACCAATCTCTTCAGCCTTCAGTGCAACCCTCGTAGTGATCCTTGCCAGACGGGCAATCAACTGCCTTGAATTTGCGAGTTAAAGCTGCTTCTTTCTCTCTGCATGAAGGACTTAGGGACTGATTTAGATATTGGTGAGGAGGTTACTCCATTGGTATGGTGTAGTACGTTATGCCCACCATATTGAGGGCCCTCTGGCCCAGAAGACATCTTCTATTATTGGCAGAATATGCCACCACAGTATTTTGCTGCATAACATACAAAAACGAATGACCCTCCACTCCATGGGAGTTGCATTCCAAGAGGTGGGGCTCATTTTGCAATTTTTAGGGTCCACCGGACTGTGGGGGGCAGTGGAGACTGGCCATTCACTGCCCACTGTAAATCGGGTAGTTGGTCTAATCGCTAAACCTCCGATGGCCCTTACACCATCAGGTCATCGATGTCAGCAATGGAGACGGAGTAGTCTACAGTGCTACATACTTAAGTTCTGCCCGTCTGTAAATCAGGTGGACGGATCTTCAGGATGGCGGAAAGATTATCACTCCATTGCTGTTGCAATGGTGTACCCTCTTAATCAAAATCTAAATCAGAGTTAATTTCCACATCAAATTCAGTGCTTGGAACCAAAAAGAAGTCTGTTGTCCACTGCCTACATTGATTTGATAATGTGCTCATGTACTCCAGGAAGGATCTGATTGATATGTTCTGCACCAGTAAAAATGCTAGTTGATCTACAATGAACTTTGTAAAACAAAGGCACTGGTCTTTTGAATGATTTCTACACCAAACTGAAAAAGGCAATAATTAACTGTTGTTACCTATCTATGATATCTCAAGAAGGTAATATTCTATGGAACATGTTAAGAATCCTGCCCACATCAATAAACACATGAAAACAAGAGTTGATATGTGGTTCCATCCAAATGTACTTTTAAATGCTAACAGCATGCTCAAATGTGCCCAAGCCTATGATGCTGTCTTGATTACCCTGACTTTGGTATCAATGTGCAGAGTGGGACATAGCATTGACATCCAATTTGTAAACTCTCACACCTTGTTGCAGCTCTCTTGGTTGGTCTGAGATGACCAGCTTCTGTATTGGTTTTACTTGTACTGTGTATTGCAGTCTTTCACCTTTGGGGCCATTGATGTTTGTATCCAGTCATTTTAAAGTGCCTTTCTAGTCACTGGGGTTCTTTTGTATACAAGTTATAACAATCGTGAAAAGGTTTAGTGGCAAGTACCTTAAGTCAGGCATTTGTTGGTCACTGCTTCTTTCCAATGAATGCGCATGACTCGTTGTAACAGACTCTAACGAGGAAGACGAAAATCAGCCTTGTCTCTTTGCAAAAACATCCATCATCAGTGTCCGTACAACAGCAGTTTTCTTTTCGGTATATCTACCATAATTATGTAGCAGGATTGTCCAAAATGTGATATTACTTAGCACACTCAAAAACTATTGCGACTATATCTCCCATAAGTTGAAAATAATGATTTGCAGTAGTGCTGCCACACCATACATATTGCATATTCACCACGTGTTGTAAATGCTACACAACAATAAAAAACACACAGGTGCAGATGCACAATTGCAAACATTTTAGTTAATTTTCGTAGTTACCTTTGTTCGTGAAGTTAAATATTCTCGTGAGTTTCTCTCTGGCCTCCAAAATATTATAAATACTTTGGGGGCAAATATACAAAAGAGGAGACCAGCACTTGAGGACAAAATAGCAAATATTTCAACAGCAACCACATACTTTCCCTTTGTGCTCAGATACGCAGGAATAAAAGTTAACCAGACACTGACAAACACAAGCATGCTGAAAGTGATGAACTTGGTCTCGTTGAAGCTGTCAGGTAAGTTCCTGGCTAGGAAGGACACAATGAAGCTCACACTGGCCAAAAATCCCATAAATGCCAACATGCTGTAGAACCAGATGATGGAGCCCTCGTTGCATCCAAGGACTATCTCTTTCATGGCAGGGCTTGTGCTGTATTCTGGGAATGAAGGGGATGTTGCCAGCCAAGCAACTCCAATGGTCACTTGAATTAAAGTGCAGGTCAAAACGAGGTTGTAGGCTACGTTTGGACCTAAGAACTTCTTGAGATTGCTGTTGGGATTTGTGGCTCTGAAGATAATGACAACTGTGAAAGTTTTAGCAAGCACAGAAGAAATACACAGGGAGAAGATGACTCCAAAGATGATTTGTCGCAGCATGCAGGTCCATTTCGTGGGACGGCCAATGAAAATCAAGGCACAGAGGAAGCACAGCATGAGTGAGATGAGCAGCAGGTAACTGATGCCGCGGTTGTTAGCTTTCACCACTGGAGTGTCCCGGTACCAAACAAAGACACCAAAGACACAGAAGGCATTTAGGAAGAAGAAAATGGATATAAACACTAATATTGAACCCAGAGGCTCCTCGAAGGACAGAAAGTCAATAGATTTTGCTACACATTTGTCTCTTAAGTCACTGGTCCAGTGATCATCAGGGCACTTCATGCAATCGGTAGAATCTAGGAAGAAATTAAAACCTTAGATCACACAAGCATCAATAAATGAAAAAGAGAACTGTATTTTGTAGATCATAATGACAGGCAAAAATACATTCATGGCATTGACCACCTATAGATTTTTAATTAAAAATAACATATATATATATATATATATATATTTCACAAAAAATATTTAGCTGCTTTCAGTGAAATTAGATGAATAAATATTGTTTATTTATGGAACATTACTGCAACACTGAAGCATTTCAACCCTTCCAGTCTTTTGCAGTTGGTGAGTCCATTTTCAGCTTCATCTTAAATAAAGTCTGGCCGTCTTGCCTCCTATGAGGCATTGTGAAATTTGCAGTTCCTGACCAGCACATTCCACAAGCAACCGATATTTCACAGGAATTCTTTAACAAATAATAAAACAGCCATATTAGTTGGACAAGAGTACTAGTGTAATTCTCAATGTAGTGCTTCAAGTGTACATTACATTCAATAGTCAGCCCAAGAAGTATTTTATTCAATACCATATTTAGACCAATGGTTAGTAAAGCATCCATTCATCACCATCGCATTGTTACCTAAGAGGCATGTCCGTTTATGATGATCGTGTCTCTTGAAATTGATGAAATAGTAATTCATCACCATAATGTTGTAACATTGTAATCTTAGTGGAACATCCTTATATGACAATTGTGTCTGGGTTAAACTCATTGTTAGGCTTGGGCAAAGTTCTAATTATGCCAGAGAAATCAGAGTTTATTTGAGCAATAATGCATTATTCTTGTAAATGCAAAACTACCAAAAGTATGTGATTAATTTAGCTTGAGTAACTGAGAGTAATTTGGTGCTAAAGTCCTACTGGAGGAGCCCATTAACAATGAATAAAGAGAAAGCGAGTGACTGCTGGCTACTCCTGTTTGTTTCCTGTAGCATTTAGTGCTATTTGCTTTACAAAAATGCATGCTCGCGCCGCAAAATGCTGGTTTAGGCTTCTCACATAATTATACTTATTTTTAATGTATTTATTTATTTTTAAAGTGTTATATAGAGCGAACCAGACCCTTGGGGGTATCAGAGCTCTTTACAGGGTAGGTGACATTGTTACATAAATACAAAGAAAATACTATAAGGTTCAATGCTGGTCCTTGATGTTAAAAAAATAAACTACTATCATAGATAGATACATGGGTATCAGGTGCATACCAAAACATTCAATGCATAACAAGCAAAATGTAGTTACAGTATCCAGGAGACCTGACTGGCCAATATACAATAAAAGGATCTGTGAAGAAGAAATGTTATGTAGCAATATAACCGTAGTCCATGCTCAAGTGAATTTAGCCATGAGAAGCTATTTCACTTCTTTTTTGAACGATGCAGTGTAAGGATTAAGTCTGGTTTCTGGGGGTAGCGCATACCATTCTCTGGGTGCCATCGCTGAAAAGGTTCGGGTATATGTTTTCTTCTTGTTGAATTTTCGTGGTTTCAGTAGAAGGGTTTTAGCACTTCTTGAGGCTCTAACCCCACATGAGGGCGCTAGTCTCTGTACCAAATAGCTAGGTGCATTATGGTGAATGGCTTTATGCATCATACATGCTATTTTCAGATGTATTCTAGCTTCAAAAGGTAGCCAATTAAGGGATTTTAGGTCAGGAGTAGTTATACGTAATTACAAGTAATTTTGCAGTAGTTCGGAGTAATTACACTAACAAGAATTATGCCAGTTATGCCCACCTCTACTCAATGTCTCATATATCCAGAGTGATTATGGCACCACTTACCCCACTCAAGTTTGTTGCAATTCCATCTAACGGGAGGATTAATGGAGTTATCATGTCTTTATAGCTATAGGTGCATCTATAGCTCTTCATCATTGTTAAGACCAAATGGCATATTTGTTCCTACACAGATGATATATCTAGATTCAACTGATGTAGTTGCTTTGTTCTGTCACTGCGTCATTCATTTTTTATCACCATATCCATCCCATAAAATCGCATTGCTTTTCAATTCTTGCCATGGTGTTTCATGCAAAGGTTTTCTATGACAAAGCTAACAGGGGATGAAATTAGATAATTGAATTGTGGAAAAAATGGTAGAAAATACTTTCAATCCCACTGGGGCAAAACTAAAGAGCATTGTTGTCCAGAGAATTTAATGCAGGCATTTGTTGTAGAGTTTGTGTAGAGTAATGTCACCCAATTGTGAATATAAATATCAGCCTAAATAATATTTTCTGAATAAATATTTGATACTCTCAATATAGCCACCAGAGTACATCAGTGCACAGAAAGAATGGGGAAATGTAGGTATCATGATGGCATTACAATATTTTGAAACAAGATGTACAACAAGGAGGTATTTTGTGCAGGTCTTACATTTCAGGAAATATGCAATTATAGTGGGATTAGGGTTGATCAGATACATTGAATGTATTTTAGAAGTAATTTGGATGCATAATTTGGGGTATTTAGTGGAAGCGGGTTACCAAATTAATTACCTCTAGGATGAATGATCAGGAATATTTGATAGTGGAATCTACCATGTGTTGAAGTAGGTACAAGCACATTAGTGATACAAAATGTTTTTTTTGTATCTTGATTGTCCGGCTGTATTTTGTTTATGGCTATCACACATGTCTTTAATTATGCTTTGTATATAAAATGACATATGGCATCGAGAATAAGGTTTTTGGATCTGTAACCTGTTGATGCTTCTTGGCATTAAATAATAAACAAGTGATACATGGTTTCCTGAGTGCTGGTCTCTTTTTATTATAAAGGATAGGAAGGAATTAATTTCAGGTGCGGAAATGCAGTTGAGACCATTTCAGAGTGCCACTGAGGACCAGGTACCGACTGGCACCTGCTAATTGGATTAGGACTATATATGTAAATATGTATATATGTTAGAAACCGCGTTGTTGGTTGACTAAGGTGTAAACCCTGATCAAGCAACAGCTACAATCTCTTACAGGGTAATCCACAAGAAATCACTAAATTGACCTGTGCTTAACCCTGGGTAGCTTGCCACAAAAAAGCAGTCAGGCTTAACTTAGAGTCAACTTAGAGACAATAACTAAAGTATATATGCAGCACACAAAAAGTAATAAAGTGAAAACACAACAGCAGAAAAATCCCACACAAAATTAGAATGATAGCGAACATTTTAATAAATAATTTGACACAACACAACAAAAATCCAATCAGTAGATCCAGAGTTATGAATTTTCAAATTGTTTTGTAAAATCTAACCTTTTGAATAAAGGTTTTATTTAGATGTCTATATTAAACCTATTTTCATTTTATGGCAACATATGACTTCCGCAAGAGACTCACAAGAGCGAGTCTAACAATTCCCCATGTGCACACCAAGTGGAAGGACCTTCATGTTTTGATGTTGCAGACCGCTTGTGAGACAGGATGTTGCTAATAAAGTTGGTAATAGAACGTAATATCAATTTTGGAGATGCAATGACAATGTAGGTTCACTACAAAGTGGCATACATAAGTTGACATGATAACATTGAAAAATAAGTTGTGCTTTTCATGGTTTTTACGATCCAGCAAGAAACCTGCAAGCTACTTAAGTGAGGACTGCAAAAGTAAAGACACACACTTCAAAGAGATATTATTGTTTAAAATGAATGTTGTGAGAAACTGGGTTGTTGGTTGAAACAGGTGTGAGCCCTGGGCCAGCAACAGCCATAATTCTTTGCAGGGTGAACCACAAAAATCACTAAATTAACCTACGATTAAACTTGGGTAGCTTGGCATGAAAGGCAGTCAAGCTTAACTTAGCGGCAATGTGTAAAGTATTTATGGAGCACACAAACCTGTCATGAAATAAAACCACAACACAAGACAAACCCCAAACCAAATTAGAAAAATAAAGTATGTTTTTCATAATCATTTGACACAGAAATGACAGCAATACAACCAGCAGATCCAGAGTTATACATGTTTGAAGATTTTAGTGAAAAGAGCGCCAAGAAGCACAATTCACCAACTATCAATATCTGGTCACGCTGAACCAGGCCAAACTCACAAGTTCAGGGCAATCACAATGGAGGTCAGGTCAGCCACAGGAGCAGGGAGAGCATCGTGGGAGGCTGCCAGAGTAGGATGAAGTACAGACCAGGCATTGCAGATGCACCCTGATGGAGCTTCATGCTCACAGTCTTCATGATCGGTTGATGCTGTGGCACGAGGACAGAACTGACGAAGCTGTGCATTGTACTGCGGTGCAAACTGACATGTTTTCAGCTTCCAAGAACCCAAAAGCTTGAATACAGGTATCTAAGCCACACAAAGCATTCAGGACTTGAGGGGCACCACTTGGGGATCAGGAATTCATCTCAGATATGTCTAGGTGCTCCTACAGGATGTTGGAGAGCCTTTTACATCCCTGATGCTCAGATGCAGAGGCCAGCAGAATAGCCTTTGGAGTCACCCTAGTAGCCCTGCCTGGGTTTAAGATGAAGTTGCAGGTCCAGTTTTCTTTCCCCAGGCAAGTGGGCAGCAGGGCAGAAAGGCAGCATATCAGAAAGGCAGAATAGGTCATCAGTCCAGCGGAGTGATGGTCCTTTCAGCAGCATAGCAGTCCATCTTCCTGGCAGAGTGTCTACAGGTCCAGAAGTGTGTTGAAAAGTTGATGTCTGAGGGTCCTATTTTACGTAACTGGTGCCCTGGTTCTGAAAAGTGGGAGACTCATTTAGACACTGGCTTTGGGTCTGAAGTGCATGGAATGTCCTTAATCCCCAGCCCTGGCTCTAAGCTGCCTGCAATGACAATGTGGGGTCATCAGGTCATTTGTGTAAAGGCACAGCACAGGATATTCAGTTGTAGGTGGGACTGTGCTCAGCTCAGCCCCCTAATCCTGCCAGCAAATAGCCCTTGAAGGTACACCTGATCCCTCTATTGCGTGACTGTCTGGAGGGAATTGACAAAGTCTGAGTGTCAGTTACACCCAGTCATGTGACCCAAGAAAGGCTACCAGCACAAAACGGCGACAGGCAGAGAAATGCCAACTTTCTAAATGTGTTATTTTTATATTTGTAATCAATCAATTGTATCATTACATAGGGCTTTTCATTACAAATCAAAGACACCACATATAACATAGCTACCAGCTCCTGTTTGGAAATTGCAGCTTATCAAATGTAACACGGAATCCTCAATGTTATCCTAAGGGAGGGGTAGGCCTCACAGTAGTGAAAGACAAATTTACGAGTTTATCAATACTAAGACATGTAAGACTTAAAAGTACATGTCCAACATTTTAATTTCACTGCAACCTGTCCAATGGGATATCAAGAGTCTAATTTAGGCTTTGGCTTAGGGGTGCCTTATCTGTAATGAAGCAAAAAACAAAGGAAATGATGGACGGAGTGTTGAACATTGCAAGCACTCACCCCCAGTCAACTGATCTGGGTTTAATCCATCACCGTTCTTTAGCCCACTCTGCCACCCCAGTTCAGACATGGCCATATGCAAATCAGTCTGACCCTGTGCCTCATGGGAACAGTCCAGCCCGAACTGCCAAGCCATATCTTCCCTGGACCGGAAACAAGCTTCCTAGGACCGGTTTCTGACATTTCAGTCGTCTTCAACCAGGCTTGCTTGAATCCAGTGGCAAAGTGAGCAAGGGCCTCACGTCTGAGCATACCCTGCCAACTTATAGCAAACAAAGCAAAAACCAAAGGAAATGATGGACGGAGTGTTGAACATTGCAAGCACTCACCCCCAGTCAACTGATCTGGGTTTAATCCATCACCGTTCTTTAGCCCACTCTGCCACCCCAGTTCAGACATGGCCATATGCAAATCAGTCTGACCCTGTGCCTCATGGGAACAGTCCAGCCCGAACTGCAATGCCATGTCTTCCCTGGACCGGAAACAAGCTTCCTAGGACCGGTTTCTGGCATTTCAGCCGTCTTCAGCCAGGCTTGCTTGAATCCAGTGGCAAAGTGAGCAAGGGACTCACGTCTGAGCATACCCTGCCAACTTATGGCGAACAAAGCAAAAACCAAAGGAAATGATAGACGGAGTGTTGAACATTGCAAGCACTCACCCCCAGTCAACTGATCTGGGTTTAATCCATCACCGTTCTTTAGCCCACTCTGCCACCCCAGTTCAGACATGGCCATATGCAAATCAGTCTGACCCTGTGCCTCATGGGAACAGTCCAGCCCGAACTGCCAAGCCATGTCTTCCCTGGACCGGAAACAAGCTTCCTAGGACCGGTTTCTGGCATTTCAGCCGTCTTCAGCCAGGCTTGCTTGAATCCAGTGGCAAAGTGAGCAAGGGACTCACGTCTGAGCATACCCTGCCAACTTATGGCGAACAAAGCAAAAACCAAAGGAAATGATGGACGGAGTGTTGAACATTGCAAGCACTCACCCCCAGTCAAGTGATCTGGGTTTAATCCATCACCGTTCTTTAGCCCACTCTGCCACCCCAGTTCAGACATGGCCATATGCAAATCAGTCTGACCCTGTGCCTCATGGGAACAGTCCAGCCCGAACTGTCAAGCCATGTCTTCCCTGGACCGGAAACAAGCTTCCTAGAACCGGTTTCTGGCATTTCAGCCGTCTTCAGCCAGGCTTGCTTGAATCCAGTGGCAAAGTGAGCAAGGGACTCACGTCTGAGCATACCCTGCCAACTTATGGCGAACAAAGCAAAAACCAAAGGAAATGATGGACGGAGTGTTGAACATTGCAAGCACTCACCCCCAGTCAACTGATCTGGGTTTAATCCATCACCGTTCTTTAGCCCACTCTGCCACCCCAGTTCAGTAATGAAGGCAAGGAGGTTTGAGTGTCAAGCTGACATGGCAGTTTAAAACTGCATTCAGGCTGCAATGTCAGGCTGGAGACATGTTTGAACGTGTTGAATGTTACTATAGTGATTGGCACTATAAGTGCTGCAGACTCACTGGCAGGAGTCCTAAGGCCAATCAAAATTAATTCAGCAATAACATGGAGGGTAAAAGGATGGGGGAAGATCACCTGAAGGCTTACAGGTCTAACTATATATATAATCCAGTGGTGTTTGCCACTGTGTAGGTATAGATAGTGCAGTGGCCCCCTTCCCCGAGACAGAATACGCACCAGGGATCCCATTCCCTAGGTCTAAATAGCATTGTAAAGGGAAGGGGGGTACACCACCGTGACCCTTCTCCCCAAGCCTCAATAGACCCCAGGGCCCTCATTCCACTGGGACTATATTTACTTGTAGGGGAGGGAGTTTATGGGTACAGCCGTGGGACTGTAAAGGCACTGGGGACCCCATTCCACAAGGCCAGCTCAATTACTGTGTCCTGGGGAGCCCGCAACAGGACACAGTAGTTCCCCTGCACAAAATAGTGCTGGCAGGGAAACATATGTCAGTTTCCACCTGGTGGGAGCAGTTTTAAAGCTCCTGTCAGGTGGAAGCAGAAAGGCCTTGTGGGAACCTAGGCAGGGAAGGCATGTCTGCTCCCATTCTGCAGGAGCTTTAAAATGTTCTCACCGGGAGACGGTGCAGACTTCTGTTTCTTTCCCTGCAGTCTTGCGGGGAAATAAACACATATTACTCCAACCCAGGTGGAAGCAAACAAAAACAGCTGCTCCTGCTAGGTGGGAGCAATGTCAGATTGTAGATTTTAATTTATTTGATAATATTACTTACATTGAGTCTGCCTCAATGCTAAGAGGGTAAATTACATGTTTCCCCATTATCATGCTGGAAGTCCAGATGTAATGACGAAAAAGTGGACTTCTTTCATACGGTCGGGAGTGTTTGCAAAAAAGCAATATCTGGAGCATTGTCCCCACTGTGCTTACGGAAAGCTTGTTGGATAATTGTTCCAGAACTAAAGCCAACACTGTGACCAGTAAATTTATGGAACTGGCGTTTATACTGGCTAAGTGCAAATTAAACATGAAATGGTACTTTTTTGGGGACTCTGATCTCTGGATGGGAGAACGTAATACCGGGGCTGAATTCGAAAGCACAATCCTCAAGGGGAAGACAAGAATATGTTTGTGTCAGCACAGTCTGGTACAGGTATGGAGATGGTAATGGTATCTTATCAGGATGTTGATCGCAGTGGTTGAGTAGTGGACTGCCAGTCAGAAAATGATTAAATGGAACAAAATATGGGTGGTCTTGATGGCCTTCATAGTTTGAGCTGGAAATAGAACGCCTTGTTTCTGTACACTCCCCCTCTAATGGTCTCACAAAATAAGCACAGTAAAATGGCGAACACCTGTATTTGGTTCAAAGGTACCAATAAAAAATATTGGTGGTCAAATTAGCGCACATTAGTAGTATGCTTGCCCGACTCCAAATGTCTTATTAAATTTAGATTATACTTAAAAAAATAATAATTCTGTATGTACATTCTGACATTTGATATATGACACAATGATGTGAAAAACATGAACCCAAGGTCTACTACTTGTGCATAGTAAAATGTATTGTTAATGATGCTGACACACGTGAACTGCATGATAAAATTAAATTAAATAATACTTTACAAAAAATGGTGTTAAAAAAAACTGGGTTTCCCACTCTAAGTCTTCAGTGGGAGAGAGAACTACAGCTTGGGAGTGTGATCTTCAAGCCCAACCTGGCCTTCTTTCTGATTTGTGTAGTCAGTGCCCCACGGGGAACAACCTTTACAACGCAACTTTTACAACGCACTACCATTACAACGAAACTGTTACAACGTGAGTGCATTGACAACGCAGGACATTACAACGCAAGTCTTTACATCGACTTGCACTAGATGGCGTGCTAACATTAAAAATAGTGTAGTTTACTATCCTAACACCTTCCCTACTGTTACGTGGACTGGAGTTGGAATAGTAAATTAAATTTTTTTAATGTTAGCACGCCATCTAGTGCAAGTCGATGTAAAGACTTGCGTTGTAATGTCCTGCGTTGTCAATGCACTCGCGTTGTAAAACTTTCGTTGTAACAGCATGCGTTGTAACAGCATGCGTTGTAACGTCATACATCCGTGCCCCACATCTCTCTCTCTCCTTCAGGAGACAAGATCTACTAAATCCAGCACAGTGCTGCCTCATTACAGACATCATTGCCCCCATAAGCCCTCTGTGGCACCACACCCTTAACATCTGTAGCCACCCCTATCATAGCTGCTCTGACATCCACAGTCATCGCACCTGTGGCCACTCACTCAATGCTGCAGGGTTATTCAGAAAGGGCTGGGGCAGGACATGCTGTAAGAAACAAGTTTCAGGGTGCAGTCACCAATTCAAATATCATGAATGAAGACCTAATGAGCGCAACTATGTGGCAAGTTTGATCACCTGGACAAGATAAATGAACCTCTAAAGGCCCAGAAAAATCTCACAAGGGTCTAGAAGGAGATACTAAGGTCCCAAAATGATCTCTTAAAATGTCACTGGAGTGTTGACACTGTACCTTCTCGGGTGGAGCAATATGGCTTTAGAAAATTGTCTGCAGTAGTATCTTGATTAACTAACTCTTTCTGTGATCAAGCACCATCTGCTGCTAGCCCTGTCACAGAAACATTAATAGCTGGCAGCTGCATGGAATGCAGAAACTTGTGCACATTGAGCCACCAGTCACTCCCCCTCCCCACCCTTGTTGACACCCATGCAGCTTCAGAGAGGCCATTCATCTTGCAAGTTTGAGGACAACATCCCAGAATCTACCACTAAGAGATGACTATTCACCTTATCCACTTAATCCCAAATGTGTTCAATATAATCAAGTACTATGGTCTGGGAAAGGATTGTGCGCAATTGTTGCTTATCTTTAAATGTTCATCAAACATACTAGTCAACTTATTATTGGAGAATCATACGTTTTAGATTATATTTTACATTATGAAACAATAAAATAATTGGTAAAAATAATGTATGCAATGACCTTCTTCCAATAATATAAAATTAATAAGACATGGATATGTTAAAGAAACATAATACTTCTCTTAAATTTACACAAGGCTGGCAATCATTTAATATAAGCACACAATACTCATTTCATCATGACACACAACTTTAGTTACTGCCCTCTCAGTATGTACACATAGATCTGTTGTGTTGTTTTTTACTTATTTTATTTATTTATTTTAGCAGTTTTGTATAGCGTGAACAAGACCCTTACAGGTATCAGAGCGCTTTACAGTACAGAGATAACAACATAGAAAACATATAAATATTGTGAAATAGGTGAGTACAGTAAAGATGAGCATACACTAGTATCACGTATTTACAAGGGAGTATCAAAGAATCACGTGAATTTGGCTAGAAGAATAGATTTCACTTCTTTTTTGAAAAAAGCTGCGGATGGATTAAGTCTCGTTTCTTGGGGCAAGGCATTCCAAATCCTGGGCGCCATTCCTGAGAAGGAGCGGTAGTATGTTTTCTGCTTGGAGAATAATTGTGGTTTAAGCAGAAGATTGTTGGAGCTCCTAGTGGATCTGTTGCCACCCGATAGTACCAATTTCTCCGCTAGGTATCTCAGTGTTTTGTGATGTAAGGCCTTATGTGTCATACAAGCAATTTTCAAATGAATTCTGGCCTCAAAAGGAAGCCAGTTGAGGGCACGAAGGTCAGGGGAGATGTGGCTGTTTCTTTTGGAGCCTGTGACGAGCCTAGCAGCTGTATTGATTGTGGCTCTTAGGGGAGCGGTCGTTGATCTGGGTAGGCCACAGAGAGCAATACTTCCATAATCCACTTTGGGAATTACTAGAGATTGAACTGTCTGTTTAAAGTCTCTGGCCGGTATGAAGGGTTTCAGTTTTCTCAAGGTGTTAATCTGGAAATTAGCTCCTTTAGTTGCAGCGCTGATGTGCTTCTGCATATTTAACTTATTGTCCAAGGTTATTCCCAGTGATTTAGGTGAGTCGATGATGATAGGTTGACCATCGAGTGCTGTAATGTGCTTCATCCGTTCAAGGATGGTGGTTGTTTGTTTGGGAGGGGCGATAAGGAGAAATTCAGTTTTTAGACTGTTTAGTTTTAGATGATTTTCTGCCAACCAGATCTGTGTTTTGTGGAGTGTTGAGTTAAGGGACTTGATGTCATCAAGTGAGTGTACTTTGATGTAGAGTTGTGTGTCGTCGGCATACATGTGATATTGGATGTTTGACGAATTGAGTAGCTCCGTGAGAGGTTTCATAAACATAGTGAAGAGAGTCGGGGAGAGGGATGAACCCTGGGGTACTCCCAGAGTGACCGGGGAGGGGTTGGATTAGATTGGTTAATATTGAATCTTTGTGTTCTGTTTTGTAGGAAGGACGTGAACCAGTTAAACACAGTACCAGATAGTCCCATCCTGTGTTTCAGGAGGTCTAGAAGATTGTCATGTTTGACTGTGTCGAAGGCTGAGGATAAGTCAAGCAGGACTAGCAGGCATCCCTTGTTTTGATCCAGAATTTGTAGTGTGTCATCAATTATGTGGGTCATGGCTGATTCTGTGCTGTGTCCTGATCGAAAGCCTGATTGGAATTGATCTAGCAGGTTGAAGTGATCTATGTGCTTACTAAGCTGCACGTGGACACATTTTTCTAGCAATTTGGCGAGGATCGAGATGTTGGAAATTGGGCGAAATTGGGCTGGCAATCATTTAGTATAAGCACACAATACTCATTTCATCATGACACGCAACTTTAGTTACTGCCCTCTCAGTATGTACACATAGATCTGTTGTGTTGTTTTTTTAAGTAGCATTTCTTTACAAAATGTAGTACATACAAAATCAGCCAGGGGAGAATGATACATCAACAATGTAGACAAACACTTGTCTACAAACAAACCATGCTGAGAAGACACAACATTACATAGTACAAATTTTAAATAAAAAATGTTTTATGAACGGACCTTATGTGGAGAGAGGGGAAAAAAACACGACAGCGGGTTGATTCCACCATGAGTGCACTCTCCCCATGCCCCGCTGCTCCAGTGCCACCCGCAGCTTTATACTGCCTCAGGATTATATCCTTGATAAAATTCAGGAGGCTGAAAAAAGTTAACTACATACCTGTACTTCTAGTGGTCATCATCATCATTGGATTTTACAAAGAAAACATAAAAGTCAAACAAAAATAGATAAAAAGTTCCATCTGATGTAAAAAGAATTTCAGGATGACTATCATGGCCTATGATTACAAAGTTAAAAAAACACAAGCAGCATATCAAGAACAAAGGGGTTCAAAATGAGAGGTAACATCCTCAAAGCACCATGAGATACAAGATTAGTGATGAGGGCTATATCAAGGGCAATAAAACTATCCCAAACAGCCCCATCATTTTTTTTTATTCATTTTGATACAGTAACCACTAAATTTCCATCAAGATTAATCGCAACTGGACCTAAGCCTAATAGCAGCCCTTAAAAAGCTAAGAACATCCAATATTGAATGGCTTGAAAGAAGTTGTAAAAAGATAAAGCAAGTCTCACTTGCTTCAAAAATGTTTTTTTAAGAATAGGAATGATTAAAGACTTTCTAGGAGCCTAATAATAGCTACAAAACAATAAGAAGTGCATCATATCTTGTGGAGACTTTTAACCTCACATCCACAGGGTGGGAATCACTGCCCTCTATATGCACCTTGCGGATGGGCCAACAGATAATGAAAGAGGTCCAGTTGAAATCTGGTCAGTAAAAAATTATCAGGGTTACTTTTAAACTATAAAAGATGGGGTTCAGTTGATGACACAGTTTTCAGTAAGGAATACCTACGCACACTGGACTTCCTCAATTCCACTTCTTGTCTGGCTCAAGTGAGGTTTTAAAAAAACACTCCTTTACCCAAGTTAAATCCCTACTACAAATAGCCTCCGGATTCTCAAATAGATCTGCCCTTCCCAGACTGCAAAAACCTTCTCTAACATACCTAAACCAACACATATGGTTAACATGGTCAAGGGAAAGACAGAGCCCCTTAAAATGTCCTTACTAAGGGCATTTTCTTTCTTATTCCAAATTTTCATCCACAATGCTAAGAGATGAAAAGCCAACACTTCTGAGAGGAAGGCCATCCCCAATTGTTCATGCACTACAAAATAAGGTATGGTCTGTGGTAAGCAGAGTACCCGTCTCAGAAAAGTATTTTTGACAATTTGCAGTGCATCCTGCCCAGTATAGCCTCAGCTCTCCCTCCCGTAGGTAACCTTAGCTATATAGATCTTCAAGATGTCCTGATCGGTCTACCTCCCAGTCTGGATGCAAAAGTAAAAAGAGTGGCAATTGCCCTAGCCAAATTCCATTTCCTTCGGCTTGTCAAAGGGCACCAGCTCAGGGCATCCTCGAACACTAGCCCCAGGTAGGAAAAAATGTCAGTCTTGGGAATCAACACAGTCCCTACCCTAAATGTGAGGAGCATAGCTGGTCGAGGACCCACCTGCCTTACAAACATTTTACTGTGATTAACTAACAAGTCCAAATCCTCCATAAAATGTACACAAGATTTCAGCAAGAGTTGTAGACTCCTCGCTGTCCTCGCCATGAGAACAGCATCATTTGCATACAGCAGGACTGGCAAACAACGCTTACATACCTGGGAATAGTCAGTTTTTAGATTCAAGAGGACCTGCTCCAAATTGTTGATGTACAAATTAAAGAGGAAAGGAGCTAAGATACACCTTTGACGCATCCGTCTCAGGATGGGGAACTCACGGGTCACTTTATGGTCTTTAAAGTAATGGACTACAGCTTTAGTGTCTCTATGGAGATCCCTTAAAAACAGGACAATGATATTGTCAATACCAATAGAAAGCATTATCTGCCATAGCTTTGATCTGTTAACGCGGTCAAACGCGGAAGACAGATCCATAAAAGTAAGTAGATGGTGCCAGAATGAGCAACGTAATACTTATTCAAGACCATGTATAAATGTAAACACTGGTCCACAGTTGAACATCCAGGACAAAAACCGTATTGAACCTCAGCCAGGATGTTATTATTATCTGCCCAACTCACAAGCCTGTCTAATACCATGTGACCCACATCCTTTAGCACAGAATTCAAGAGGGTGATGGGTCTATAGCAATGAGTGCTGTCCTGATTTCCCTTTTTGAAGACAGGAACAATGTTGGATAGGGCCCATGTGTCCGGGCAGCCAATCTTAACCAAGGAGCTGGTAATTGACGTAAGTACAGGTACCTAGATATCCACATGCAAAATTTAAATGTCAGGGGGGATCCCATCAGGGACAAGGGCCCTGTTTTTAGACAGCCCCATAATACCAGCTCTTACTTCTTGCACTGTGAATATAACCTCAGATTTAACCTCAACAATTTCCTGGGCTTCCCTCGAGATTGGATCAGACTGAAACATGCCCTAAAAATGGCTCACTCAGTCATCCCCGGTGATATGGGCGTCCAATAGATTGGCACTATCACCTGCCAAAAGGGACTATTGATAATGCTCCAGAACTTGGATCTGTTACCCAAGGTGCTGGCCTCTTACATCTCTGACCAGGCCTCCTCCATCAGAGCGGACTTTTGCTTTGCCAGTGCTGCCTTGTAATATCTGCAATATAACTTGATGGCCAGGGGGTCTCCTGCTGTGATACTCAAGACCTCTTTCAGTCTCCTGGAGGCACAGGAGCACTCTGAGTTGTACCATCTCGGGTCTATATGAGACAAACACCTACCCGGGGCCTGCAATAGGTTAACTATAGCTCCAGACACGCTTCCGAAGGTCTCCAAGATGTCTGATGGTTTTGCCACACTATCTGGGCAGGTGGCACACCACATATTACACTGGGTGAACAGGGACTCAGTGAACTGGTCCAGAATAATCTGACCCCCCTTGATTCTCCTCCCCCTTCTACAGCTTTCAGCAGCCCCCTTGCTCCATCCATGATTAACTTTGCTCCCCAAAGCCATCTGATCGAAACACACACCGGGTTATGATCACTATGCATGCTCACCTTGATCGAAAAGTCCGATATATAAGAATAAAAAGGCTTAGATACAAGAATAAAATCAATAAAAGACTCACAACCTCTCCCATTAAAAGTGGGGGCGACATCTGTTTTGTGAGGTGGCAACTTATTCACAGCAGAAATTATGTCAAACTCACACAAAATAGAGTTAAGTATAGAACCCTGAAGGGTATGTTCCATGTGCAGACCGGACTGGCATGCATAGCCTGTATCTTTAACCCACCCACGCCTAAGCTCCCTGCACATGTGAACATTAAAATCTCCTGCAATAGGAATGTTAGAATAGTTCTGCTTGCTCTGGGTCATGTTCCTCATGAAAGAACCCAGCAGTGTAATGTTGCATATTTCCGATGGACAGGCTACCGCGTTGTAAAAATTTAAAAGCAACAGCCTGCTTGTGCCACCAGATAATGATATCACCTGTAAAGTAGGAGAATTATGGGGCAGCATAACGGAACAGCCTTGGACTGCTAAAGAGACAAAAGTTACCAGACCCCCTTGGCTCTTCATGCTATAGAGGGAGCAGCTGGCACAAAGAGGGTTTAATTGCCTTCCAAATTAAATTTATTTTCAGCAGCCCATGTCTCCGGGAGGCAGATCACATTGAAGCCTCTTACAAAAAGCCCCCAATCTGGGTCATCAAAGTTTCTCGCAAGCCCTGCAATATTTCCAGTAATAAACTTGCACCATTTATATTCTTGATAGCCTGGACCCAATTGCCCAACGGAACGCTGTGTTGAAGGGGCATCTGCCTCGGGCGGAACAACAACCAGTCAATCACAATATTCTAATAGATTCTGGGGCTCAAACCTATGAGATTCGCTTATACCTGGAATTACCTCCTGCTGGCTCCTATAACCCATGTCTAAATACTGCCCCAGGGTATTCCCAAATAACACCAATGGGTGAATCATAGGCCTGTATAACCCAGTGAGAGTGCTGCAATGGCAGAGTTACGACCCCTGTAGTTGAGTTGGGCAGCCGTACTTAATATGCTATTTATCACAAAAAGGGCTATTAAAATTAATGATGACACATTCCCCATCCCAGTCTTTCTTGACACTACCCACCCATAATGTGCTACGCAACATGATAATGTGACTTTCTACCCGCAACCCTGAGGCCATGTTTGAGTTTAACCAATGCACAACTTTGTTCTTCAGTTGGTCAAAGTCTTCCTTTGCACCCAGAGCAAGTCGAATGACATTAGCTAAAACCACTATGAGTGGAGTTGACTCTGGTGGCAGTTGTAAAGTACACAGTCTTGTGGATAGAGTTACTAGATTCCCCTGAATGGATCCCACCCAGCCTTCCATCAGGCATCCTGTTAGACCTGCCTGCTTCAGATCATAGGTTCTGGTACAGCTTGAGGTGTGAGGAGCCCCCATCCTTACAAGCAGCTGTCAGTGCTGGTGGTAATGTCCTATTCAGTAATGGAGTCGAAGTACTGAAGGCACTAAATGGCACATACGCTGAGTTACACCCTCAGACAGAGGCATAGGTAAGGACTTGGAGCCAAGCTCTTGCACATTACAGCAAGTGCTAGGAGACGAGACTGTTGGAACCAGGGGACAAGTGGGCAGTACTGTAGGGTCACCTTGCCGTAAAGTGATCAGCTTGTGCAGATCATTCTCAATTGCTCAAAGACTGTGTATTATGGGATCTAGTTTAAGATCCAGGGCAGATAGCAGTGTTCCCTTAAGAGCGTTGAGCAAAACAGTCATGTTGGGCTGGGCTTGCTGGAGCAGGGTTTTCTGTTAAAACCCGAACATCAGCTTATTTTTCATATGTCATAATTAAAATTACTAATAATTAATTACTAGATATTAATTTTGTCAAGTTTCTGACTAATCAACCTTACTAATGAAAGAATTACACGTGGGAGTGCATTTGTGTTGCTTTATTAATACGTGAACTAAGTTGGTGAGCAAATTAATTAAATATGTGTGGCTAAAGTGCTATTTGTTATGTGTTTGCGCTTTAAAATAATATGCTTTAATGCTTCTTTATGTCGCGGATGGCTAGATAAATACATACACCTAAAGGTTTTAGTGGGAATTAACACTGTATAATCATTACGATATAGTAACGTTGTTTTGTGTTTCTTTTAATTAAGATTGTCCATTCTGGCCTAGTGAAAGATGGCCGACAATTACAGCCTGCATTTGAGTAGATGAAATACGAAGAGAGGCCTCGCTGAATATGGTTGAAATCCTGACCTCGGCCTCTGTCTGTATTAAAAGTTTCCGTGAGGACAGCAGCTCTGGGCTTGACGCCAGTTGTCGCCAGTTATCCTTGGGAGAGAATAAAAGCCACAATGAACTTTGATAAACTTGCGGTGGCTTCACTATGATTCCGAGGAAGAGCATTCATGGATGTTGCATTTTTAAGTTGTGCTTCCTTCTTCCGTGTTTTTATTTTTGAGATATTCGAGAGCGGAGGTTTTTTCTAAATGTTGCGAGTCAACATCCTTTCCTGCTCGCTCTGTTCAATGGCTCAACGGACGTTTGGTGCTTGTTTGTAACTTTTAATGTGTAAGTTTTACTATAAATATTGTTAGACTAGAGAGGGTCTAAGGCCACTTCTTCCCGAACCTATGCTCGAGAGGACCGACGCTGATTGAGAGGACGGCGACTCGGGAGACTTTACTGAGAGACCTGTCCTGACCTAAATACAACATTTAGCTAGAATAGGTAACTATGAGAATAATGATTTTGCTATTGATTGACTTTCATTTGAACTAATTTAGATAAAATAACCTTTTGTTTGAATTGCAGTGTCGGCTGGTTATTTCTTTGCCAATTTATTGGGATCTCAGATGTGTTCTTATTGTTTAAATCATGACTCGAGACATATCAATTAGGTTGCATTGACCTCAGTTTAGATGCAGATTGATTTAGGAGTTCTCTCGTATATTCAGTAAGGATAGAGTAATAGAATGAATATTAGTGTGATGGGCCCTAGCGTAAGATGAGTGAATGTGCGTATGACTGTGGAATTACTCTGTCCGTGGAAGTAGGGAGAATTTATAAGCTCCGATCTGCAGCAGTTTCCTGGTAGCAGTATCATGGTTTTGATTATTGTCTTGATCTGATAGATTGCTTGTACATAGGCTTCTGGATTTATTGATTTATTGATTGATGTTGATACATGTACTAACATTATATGTTGAAGTCGTCGTATTGAGTTCTATGTAGTGTGTACGGCTTCTGGAAAGTGGGGAGCTGGTGACGGTTCCGTAGTAGGGCAGAGGGAAGTGAGTGCTGCTCTCGGGAAAGACGGGATTGTTGGCCCTGTACGTATGCAGGGAAAAGCGTGTGACAATTGAAGTTGCGCGTCGCATTGTCTGGGTTCGGAATCAGTGACATCGCCGTGTGTTACTACTAGAGATATATTTTCTGTATAAGAGGGAGCGTGTATGGTAGCGAAGGTTATCTATGAAACTCTGGTCTTAAGTCCCAGGGATCCGTAAGGTTTGCCGTTAAAGCTTATCGCTGGAGAAGTAATAGGTATTCTCTGAGCTTGCTTGAAGGACTAGGCAGAGGTAAGCACTGCTTGGTTAACGTGTGTTATAATTCTGTAGTAGGACAGACTGTTTGCTGTTCTCGGGAAAGGCAGGATTCTGTGTGGATGTGTTACATTTTCTAGTGTGAAAGTGCGTGAATGTATGAGCATTTAGTTGATTGTGAGACTCTTTGGAGCATTCCTAGAGGAAACAGTTATTGGATGCATGTTAGAAGGGCAGAGTAGAGGGATGTGCTACTGTGTCAACGAGAGTAATAATTCCGTAGTGGAGCAGAGGTAAGCGCTGTTCTAGAGAGGAGCGGGATACTTGTGTGAAAGACCTTTCTTTACTATTCTGTGGTTAGCGAAGCAGACAATGGAGATGTTTTATGTTGTAACTAATAGATTTTGTAGAATCTGAAACAAAGTCTACTGAGAAGGCTTTGTAAAGGAGGGGTAGACGAGTGACAGGAAACAGAGTAGAAGCGACTGCAGCGACTACTGACGTCAGACAGACCGCGCTGTGATTGGGCGGTGGATTAGAACAGTGCTCGCGCTGTGATTGGTGCGTTGGTGTGAGCCGCGCAGGGATTGGAAGGAGTACAGGGTGACGTAGACGCTCCAGGATTGGTGCGTTGGTGTGAGTTGCGCTGTTATTGGACAAAAGATCGTACAGTTGGGGAAAGGACTAGAGGGTTGTAGTAAACGCTAAAATGTATTATCAAACGGAGGAAAAGAAAAAGAAATCCTTGTTCGGTAAAATTAAAAAGTGGTTCGACAAGGATAAGGACATAATAACTAGAGAAGGTGAATTGCTACCTCAGACAAGAACCCCTGCATCCTTCATGGTTGCGAAATATGGGTATCATACCTGTATTTGGTTAGACAATTGGGCTAAGTACACTAAAGAAGATGGTGTTTTAGCGTTCCCGGAACATGGTTCATTTAATCTGGCCGTGTTTAGAAATTTACGGGTAAAGATGATGTGTCTAGAGCCTAGACCAAGGCCGACACAGTTTGAGGCATTGGTGGAATGGGAAGATGAGGTGCATGAGCGAGAAAAGCAGAGGAGTGGAGGCAATTATAGGTATATTTTTGGGAGGAAATATGATCGTGAAACTCATCATGATCGAATGAGGAGATGGCGAGATGGTAGTATGTCAGACGGCTTATACCCTATGAGAACTGTTGAGGAAGCAGAAGGGAGGAAAGGTGCAGAAAAGGTACCTGATGCAGAATTGAGGAGGTATGGGGCTAATGATTATGAGGATGAAGTCATGGATGACATGATTTACAAAAGACCACCTCCATATAGACCAGAACCAGAAGCGAGAACACCAGTTGCTACTCCAATAAGAGATACTTTGCAGATCATTAAAACAGAAGTTGCGACACCTGATTTGAAAAGTGGTAGCTCTTTCACGGAAAGAGAGAGAGAGAGAGAGCGAGAGGGAGAGAGTGCAATCGGGGATGAGAAAACAAGAGAGTTAGCAAGAACAACATCTGAGTTGACAGAAAAGATCAGAGAATTAACAAAGAATCTAGAGGCTGTTACAGTGCCTGTAACCATAGGTCCGGTTATGCCTATTTTTGATAAGCAAAGAATGAGTGAAAATGGTTTGACGGTTCCCTATGTAGGAAATGGTTTGGTTGGTTCTTCGGGAGAGTCAGGAATGAGGACGGAAGAAAATCATCTGAGACAGTTGAGACATGACACATGTGGTGGAGGGTCAGATGTACAGCCTAATTCGGGATCGAATACTGGTTGTTTAGGAGGATCAATTTTGGAACCACAGAGGATGGCAGTGAAAAAGTCTACAGAAATAACGGCTGAGGATTTGAATGATTGGTTGAAAGTTCTTCAAAAGAAGGATAAAGATTCACAGGCAGTTGATGTAGCCAGGTTGCGCATAGAACTGGAGGAACTCATAGCAGGAACGATTCCTACAGAGATGTTGAAAAATCATCATGATGGAGAGTTGTTATTCATGTGCAAGAGTATTTCATGGAGGGCTAAGAGTACACATGACAGGTTAAGAGGAATAGCGAGTGAAATGGGAGTTGATATGGATAAGGTAAAAGCTCTGCAGAAGCCTTACAGGGTGGATTTTTCTGATAAGGATATCGAGAATCTAAATGATGCTGGAAGAACAGGGCAGATTAAGGAAATGATTTCCTTATTGCGAAAATGGGGTGATGTGGAAAAATGGAAGGATAGGTGGTACAAGAAAAGAGAAGATTCAGTGGACAGGACTTACTCAGCATTTCCCATGAGAGAAAAGGAAAAAACAGTGGATGCCTATCCTATGAGAGAGATTCCTGGAGGAGGATATGTACATGTCCCATGGACTAGACAGGATATTTTATCATTTACAAATGATTTCCCTCGACTGAGAGAAAAGCCCGTCGAGTGGTATAGGCAGGTAGACAGGTTTGTGAAATTGTCAAAAGTGCTGTGGATTGACCTAAATAGTCTGTTTGATATAATTGTTCCAGCAGACTTGTGGGCAGAGTGTAAAATTGTTGTAGATTGGCCTGCTAAGGAGTACCCGAGAGATCAGAAAACAGGAGCTCCAGACCCGGAGGTTATGAAGAAGTACGAGCAGGTTATTGTGTTCCTGAAGAATAAGGTACCCCCTAAAGAAACAGACTGGGTTAAGATAGATCGGACACATCAGGAAGCAAAAGAATCAGTTCATGCTTTTTATGGAAAGGCTGATACTGGCTTTTAAACAGTTTAGTGGAGATGAACACCTGGGTGATAAGGATTTGAGTCATTTTGTATATAGATTTGTATATGGCTTGAGACCTGAAATCAGTGAAAGGATTCGAGAGCACACAGTTGATTGGCAGAGTAAAAAGATTGATGAAATCTTGAGACATGCGAAATACTTCAGTGATGAAATTGAGGCAAAACAAAGAAAGCTCAAAGAGAAAGCAATGTGGGCACAGGTGAAAGTTGCAGAAAGACAAGAAGCACAGCTAGTGGAACAAGCAAATAATCCAGGAAATAGGCCCAGATATGGTACAGGAAAAGGAAAGGGGAATTTAGAGGAGGCCAAAAAGAAGTTCCCATGTCACAACTGTGGACAATTGGGGCATTAGAGATCCGAATGTACGAATCCACCATTAGTGAGTAATGAGAATAAATCATTGAATCAACAGGTGCAGAACGAGGGGTGTAATCATCAGCAGCAACAGCAGAAGGTTGTCAGGCAGCAGAGTCAAGAGCCAAAACCGCCCTTGCCGCAGAATAGAGGGTCCCAGAAATATAACCAGGACTCAGGATTCTACAATGATGAGCAGGTAAACAAACCGAGACGTTCAAACCCGGTACAACAGTACTGGTTAAAGAATGAGGGGAGTGAGTCCGAAGGGGACTACTGATGGTGCCGAAGAGAGGAGGAAGAGTGCATACTTGGTGCAACTCTAGAAATAGACCAGGCAGGACCATTTGTAGATGGGAAAATAAATGGGGAAAGTGTTACTTTTTTGGTAGACACAGGAGCGACAAGATCAACTGTCAGGTCAGCAGATATAAGAAATCTTCCTCTCTCGGACGAAGCAATCCAAGTGGTTGGTGTAGCTAATACACAGATTAAGACTCGTCTTACCGAACCAGTAAGGGTAAGAATAGGGAAATTTTCAGATATGCACAGGTTTGTGGTCTGCGACACTAGTCCAGTGAACTTGTTAGGTAGGGACTTATAGTGTAAAATGAATTGCACAATTTTCTGTACTCCGGATGGAATAGCCTTTGAGACACCAGATGAGGATGTTTTGTACAGTATGACTCTAGATAGTGAGATTGTTGGAACATATGCTGTATTTAATCCAGATGACTTGCCTCAAGAGTTGAGGAATACAGTAAAAGCAGCGGTCTGGGATTTTACTGGAGAAGATGTGGGATTGATGAATAATGTAGATCTAGTGAAGATTTCAGTGAAAGAGGGAATCACTTATCCTAATATCCCACAGTACAGATTGACACCAGAGATAATTGAGGTAATAACCCCTATAATTGACAAGATGATTCAACAGGGTGTTTTGAGAGAGTTACTGAGTAGCCCATGTAATTTACCGATAATGGGGCTGAAGAAAACTAATGGGAAGTTCAGGATTGTACAAGATTTGAGAAAGATTAACAAAATTGTGGTAGCATGCTGTCCCATTGTGCCAAATCCGCCAGTGATTTTGTATCAGATTCCTCATGATGCTGAATGGTACACGGTGATTGATTTGTGTCATGCTTTCTTTTCAATTCCATTGCATCATGATAGCCAGACGATTTTTGCATTTCGGTTTGGGCAGCGTATTTTGGCATGGTGCCGTATCCCACAGGGGTATATAGAGAGTCCATCAATATTCAATCAGTTGCTAAAGAAGTCTTTGGAAAGTTTGATCATGCCTGAGAGTTCGGTACTAGTACAGTATATCGATGACCTACTTGTGGCATCGAAGACACGTGAAGCTTGTGAAGTAGATACCTTAGCTTTACTGAATCATCTGGCAGATGGAGGGTTAAAGGTATCTCCAGCCAAATTGCAGTTTTGCAAGAAAGAAGTACATTATCTTGGACACAATATTGAAAAGGGTCTGAGAAAAGTGACCAATGACAGGATCAAAATTATCAGAGGAATGAGAGCCCCAATTACCCAGAGAGAAGTGAGGATGTTTCTGGGAATGGTGGGTTATTGTCGTCAGTGGATAAGTAATTTCTCCCTGATATGATTTTGGCCAACTTTGGCTTCAGAGAGGTTTCTTGACGTCGAGTGGTACTCCTATAAAGAATGCTGAAGTGATTGGGAAGTTGCTTGAGGCGATACAGCTGCCTAAAGAACTAGCAGTTGTAAAATGTGCTGCTCATGGACAAGGAGATGATTTTGTTACTCTTGGTAATCGTTTTGCAAATGACATAGCACAGTATTGTGCAAAGAATGATCATTCGATTAACAAGGGAAGAGAAAGGGAAATGTCTTTTTGTTCTGTGATGTTTACTAATGTCCTAGAAACATGGGATGAGGTGAAACAGTTGCAGGATGAAGCAGGAGATGAAGAAATGAGGGATTGGATCAAGGCAGGTTGTGCTCCAAGAGAAAATGATCATGTTTGGATCTATAGAGATGGAAGACCAGTTATGCCTAACTCAATGTTGTCAACAATGGCAAGAATGTAGCATGGCCAGGGACACCTGGGGAGGGACGCTATGATTAGGTCCTTTAAACAAACCTGGTACAATGCAAAGTTCAGGCTGATTGCAGAAAGCATCTGTCAGAGATGTTTGATTTGTCAGCAGTTCAATACTGGAAAGAAAACAGTGGTGAGCCTAGGAACAATAGGCAGAGAAGGAGGTCCTTTTACCAGAATGCAGATAGATTTCATTGAAATGCCTCAGGTCAATAGATTGAGGTATGTTCTAGTGGTAGTCTGTTTGTTCTCAAGGTGGGTAGAAGCGTATCCGACTAGGAGAAATGATGGAATAACAGTGGCCAAGTTACTGTTAAGAGAGTTGATTCCTAGGTACGGGTTCCCAGTGACAATTGAGTCAGACAGAGGGGGACACTTCTACAATGAGCTCATGGGTCTAATTTGTGAAGCATTGAGCATACAGCAGAAGCTACATTGTGCATACAGGCCAGAGGCTTCTGGCGTTGTTGAACAGATGAATGGCACAATAAAAATTAGGATTGGTAAGATGTGTTTAGCCACTGGAATGAAATTGCCTGATGTCTTGCCTCTAGTGCTAATGACTATTAGGTCTACTCCAGATACAACTACAGGGTTGAGTCCACATGAAATATTGATGGGACGAGCAATGAGACATGCATTCGTGCCTGTCAACAAGTTGATGACAATAACTGATGACATGATTTTGGATTACTGTAAAGGCCTGGCTGACGCAGTTCATTCTGTGTTTCACCAGGTTGGAGGAGACGCCACCACACTTGAAAAGAAGCAAGCCCATGATCTGAGTCCAGGGGACTGGGTGAGGATAAAAGTGCACAGAAGAAGAAATTGCTTGGTTCCGAGGTGGGGAAGACCAAGACAAGTCATTTTGACTACGACAACTGCTGTAAAGTGTGCTGGTGTGAAGAACTGGGTTCATGCAAGTCATACTCAGGTGGGGAATCTAAGGAGTTAAGGTGCAAACCAATGCTCTTCCAATGCTTCACATGTCCCCAATCAAAGAGCATGTCTTCTTTGCTCTTGCTCCTTTCCCTACTCCAGGGCCCGCCCTAGGGGCTACGGACACAATCTAAGGCGCTGTTGGCTGAGCGCTGTCCTGTTGAAGAGCAGTCGGGGAGAACAAGCAAGCACCCTCATTCAAGATCAGTGCTAAATCCACGGGCCAGCATGGGTAACTTTTTCCAGAGATGCTAGTCGTAGGGGTACAGAGGAACTATGAGGGGGGAAAGGTATGAGGGATCAGGATAGTCAACGAGTGGCCAACTAAATTTCCTTATCCAGGACTCCTGCAACTCACTGCAAGAAAGGATCAATAGTAGGCGCGGTGTTCACAGGCTCCTTGGCAAGCGGTCCCAGAGGTCTATGTCTCCTCATAATAGCGACCCAGGAAAATGGCCCAACTATATCTAACAGACTATGCAGTCTTCTAGTGGTTAATGCAGCTGTGTTGTTTGTGATACCCCCGTAGCAGTTCCCGTGGTGTCTTATGGTCTGTAATGACACCTATTAACTTGAGCATGCTATGAGGTGGGAGAGGAACTCGTCTCACCTCTAACTCAGCTCCAGGAACATGTGACACGAGCTCAGGATCACAGCAGCTGGAGGAGAGGCAATCCACTTCTCAAATTAGACTGCCAATGGTGAAACTGCTCACACTGGATGCTGGAGTCTTCCTTCTGTCTCTAGAGACAGAAGGAAGATTCCAAGAAGCATCTGCTGGAGCAATATCTCCTATTGGACTGATGCTGCTGGAGTCAGTAAACAAGGAGGTGTCAGAGGGGGTTGCACTGCCTGTAATGTCATTGTTGCAATCTTCGTTCTCAATATGGTACATTCTGTCCACCCCTCTGCTTTCCTTATGTTTGGTTTCTCCCTGACAGAGCACACCTTAAAATGTTGGGGCTCCTGGTTGCTGATGGAGAGTGGATGGCCAATAAAGAAGTACTCACTTTTGCTACGTTCCTGTCATCTTTTCCTTTCAACACTGTCGACGATTTATGAAATTACATTGCTGCCTTGTGGGGTCTCACGCAATTGTGTGAATTTGGCAATCTCACTGATTCACTTATAAGGGATCAACTGGTGCGTAGCACCAATAACACACATATCCAAGAAACCCTAACACTGAGGTTGTAGCTAATGTTCAAGAGAAGGAAGAAGAGGGAGAAGTTTACAAAGTAAAAAGTAAAGAAAGTGTGAGTATCAGAATACCGGACAAAGAAATGCATTTTAAGTGTTACAGGTGTGGTAGCAGTAATCATTTTACTAATTATCCCCAGTGCCCTGCCAGAAGTGTGACCTGCAAAAAATGTAACAGGAGGGGGCATTTTGAAAGAGTTTGCAGAGAAAGGGAACCCCACACAAAAGACAATGAGAGAGAGGGTGGAAAGGCACAGAACAAAGAAATAAAATGTGCGATACCAAGCGAGAGAAAATATGTTCTACAGCTTAAAAGTAATGTAGATCCTATTAATGCCATTTATCCCAAATGTGATGTGTTATTGAACAACAAAAATGTAACCATGTATGCAGATTTGTGTTCCCCGTTCACCCTGCTAAATAAGAAAGATGCTGAGAACCTTGGGGAGCAAATGGTAGCCTCACTGCAGAAACCTGACATTTCTCCCACAGGGTACAGCAAGAAACCGGTACCTCTCATGGGAATGAAGGAAATGAATATACAATTCAAAGACAGGAAAGCTTTTGGTAAGATATACATCGTGGAGTCTGGATCCAATCTGCTGGGATGGCAGCACCAAAAGGAACTGAGTATCATCCTGGACCCAAACAGTAAGGAACAAGTCCTGCTTACTGAAGGAATCCACAGAGGTGACACCATCTGTGAGGAGTTCCGAGAATTGTTCCAAGAGAAGTTGGGCTGCCTGCATGAATTCCAACACAGAATCAAACTTAAATCCTGCGCCAAGCGGATGGTCCTCAAATTGCACCCAGTACCTCAACTAATGAGAGAACCATTGGAAAAGGAATTGAGTAAATTATGTGACATGGGTATCATTCAGCCTGTAAATTGCTCCGAATGGTTGGCCCGGGTGGTTATCGCAGCTACGCAGCCTCAAGGAAAGTATTTGGGTGGAGTGGCACCCCCTGCCTAATATCAATGAGATGCTCAGCACCATGGAGCAGGCAAGATACTTCAACGTAATCGATCTGTCAATGGCTTCTCACCAGGTGGATCTCTACGCGGAATCCAGGCCACTCACCGCTTTCATAACTCTCCACGGTGCATTCATGTTCAGAAGGGTGCCGTTTGGATTAGCGTCGGCCGCCACTGTCTTCCAGAAGATAATGCAGCAAATCTTGAAGGGGGCGGACAGATCGATGTGTTTCCAGGACGATATCCTGGTGTATGGGTGCAGCGTGGAAGAACATGACTACACCCTCAAACAGGTATTCCAGAAGCTCATGGATGCTGGACTGACGGTTCAAAGGTACAAATGTAAAATAAGGGTGAAAATCCATTGACTACTTGGGACACTCGATTTCTGAAGAAGGGTTCAGGCCAAAAAACAGCTTGCTTGGTGCAGTAAAGGATGCCCCTTATCCGAAGAACAGGGAGGAACTTAAATCCTTCCTGGGGCTCATGGAATACATGGTAAAGTACATCAAAAATTTTGCTTCGAAATGTGAACCGGTGCAAAATCTCTTGAAGAAGAATGAGGACTTTGTATGGAAGGAAGAACATAAGTGTGTAATGGATGAGCTAAAAGAGGAGATATTGAACTTGCCGACATTAGGGACTTTTTACCCCAGGAAGAAGACCATCCTCATTCCTCACCACAGATGCTTCAAACAAGGGTCTAGGAGCCACCCTCATACAAAAGGAAGGTAAAGAAGAGAAGATCATTGCCTTTGCGTCCAGGTGCCTCACGAGTGCAGAATACAATTACTCCGTAATTGAAAAAGAAGCCCTGGCATGCTTCTGGGCGGTGAGGCACTTCAAGTTCTTTCTGTGGGGCTTGAATTTCACCATCAGGATGGACCACAAGCCCCTCACCTCCATTTTCACCGTGAAAGAAATGGAGAACTGTACTCCGTGCATAATTAGATGGATATTGGGGCTCAAGAACTCCAACTTCAAAGTGGAGTACTTACCTGGAGAAGAAAATAAAATTGCCGATTATTTATCAAGAACCCAGCTAATGACAGAAGAGCAAGAAGAAATGCTAGACAGCCCCATCATAGTAGTAGACGACCCTGCCATCACAGAAGGAGAATGGGACAAGTTCATGGAGGAAGACAAAGAATTATGCAGACTCAAGGTCATTATGAGAGAAGGTTGGCCCAACAAAATAAATGAGCTTGAAGAAGAGCTAAGAGAGATATGGGGAGTTAGAAACAAATTGAGTGTCATCGGGAACAGAGTGTACCGCCAAAGCAGAGTAATACCTCCTACAGGCCTCAGGAAGAGAATAGTAGAATTGGCGCATGAAGGACATTTGGGGCACATCATCATGAAACGTAGAATCAGGGCGATCATCTGGTTCCCAAGATGGACACCATGGCAGAACAACAAGTCAAGGACTGTGTAATCTGTGCCAAGAGCGACAAGTTCAAAGCCTGGCGCAAAGAACCCCTATCCCCCGTCAAGGTACCAACCAAGCCATGGATTGAACTAGCCATGGACATCATACGACCTATGGACAACCTGGGTATCCAGAAGCGATTCATGCTGGTCCTAATTGACTACACTTCACATTGGATCACTCAGAAGTTTGTATATTGTGTCAACACTAATACAGTTTTGGAATTCCTCAAGGATGTATTTTCAAAGGAGGGCACACCCTCAATTTTGATCACGGATAATGGGGTACAGTTCACCTCACAGGCAATGAAGGAATTTTTAGACAACATGTATATAAAACATGAATTGACGGCACTGTACTACCCAAAAGCAAATGGCCTAGTTGAGAGGGCAAACAGGATGATCAAAGAACACATCCAATCGGCTGTTACCAATGGTCATGACATAGAATCCCATCTACGTAATTGTTTATGGTCATATCACACCTCCCTGAACCTAGTGATGGGGATCTCCCCTTTCGTCTCACTCCGCAGGAGAGAGCTGTGCACCAAGTTCAACCCTAGTTGGCTGGAAGGAGGCAGGGCGATAATCCCCAATCATGAAGAACTTACTATGAAGGTTGAATTGCACCAAACCAATTACAAAGAATGGACCAAAAGAACGGTGTCAAAATCCCCAACTGGAAAGTCGGTGATGTGGTGCAAGTCAAGAGAAGTACAAAAGACTGGCTCAGTCAAAATAAGTTCTACCCTCCTTGCCGGATTGCTAAGGCTCTTGACAATGTTTTCTACTTGACAATGGGCAATGGTGGAGCTGTGATAAAATTGTAAGATCTGGAATGTGACCAACATGTGCATTGTATACATTGATAATATTATTTTCTCTTTAGTGGTTTTCGCTCCCCAGTATCAGCCTTGCCAGCGCTATCTTTATTAAGCCGTGGTCCGGTTTTCCTCTTTCTCATTTGGTTTTGCTCTCTTCCTTTTGTTGTATAGGAAGGGTGGTGTGTTGTAATCTTCATTCTCAATATGGTTCATTCTGTCCACCCCTCCTCTTAGCTCATCTTTGGTTTCCCCCTGCCAGAGCTCACCTTAAAATGTTGGGGCTCCTGGTTGTTTATAGACAGTGGATGGCCAATAAAGAAGTACTCACTTTTGCTCCGGCCCTATCATCTTTTACTTTCAACATCCATCATCATCATTCTTGTCTAGTCGGCTCTCTTCTTCAAAGATGGGAGCCCAGCAGGGTCAGTCGACTGGAGGCATTGTATCCACAGCGGGCACCGCTCCGTTATTGGCGTTAGCTTCTCTAGGTAACAAAGTTTCTCCTCCTGCTAATTATCTCTCTACGCCCCCCTCCATGTGACAATTCAATCAAAAAGGAACTGTCTGAGTTTGGTGGTGGTCGGGGACACTTAGCAATGCAGTTTTTGCCAAAATCTTATCTGCTCTCTTGGCCCCTTGATCCAGTATCTAGTTTTTCCACAACATGGTTTTGTCCCTAGCCAGGATACCACAAGTCACATGCACTCTGTGGATGCCGCTTTTTATGTGGCAAGTACTGGTTATGGTTTTGTTGGATGCCGAGAAGACTTTCAACAAGGTTTCATGGATGTTCGACTGGTCTGCATACTATATTGGTAGTCATTTCTCTCCTCTTGTTAGGTCTCTCTGCCAAAATCCAATGGCTAGGTTTGTTTTGAAAGGGCATACCTCTCCCCCATTTAGCATTTATCTGGGCACCTGTTATCTCTTGGATTATTTGCTCTCTACATCAAACCCGATTTAAGATTACTCATGGCAAACTGTCTGAACCGCCCTGACATTTTCAAAGACATTGAACTTAAAATTAGTACATATGCTGATGATGTCGAACTCTACTCTACTGATTCCCTGTCTGCTATTGAACAAGTTTCAATTGAGTTTGAGAGGTTTGGGGCTGTCTCAGATTACAAGCTTAACCTATCCAAAGCACACACCGTACTGAATTTTCAAGCAGACACCACAGTTCCAGCAACAGTCACTGCTGCTACTTACCTGGAGGTTAAGGTCTGTGCTTGTGTTGACTGTATTGTTGCATTAAATTTACGAACCTCTCCTAAAGACTGTTATTCCAATCAGCATCCTAGGATGATGTAATATTGTCAAATTGAACATCTTACCTATATTCCTCTATATCTTTCAGGCATTCCCTTTGCAAGTTCTGGATAATTTTTTTTAAGTGTCTTGAGGGGGCGATAGGTAGGGATGGGCGATGAATACTGCTCCACCTGTGGAGTGTGCAGAGTTTTGCCCACTGTGTGCGGTGGTTTGGAAAACTCTTATGCAGCTCACCACTGTTAGGTTGGAGAAACAGAGTGAGAAAAATGTATAAGCTAGACCACCTCCCGCTGAGATTTCTCAATAAAAGCAGTCGCTACCGCTCACGTTGTGAAACCTGCCACCTGCGTTAAAGAAGCTGCCACTCGAGTAGAAAATCTACTCGAACAGCAGACAGAAGCAGCACCCTCTTGTGCTGCACTGTTTGCAATGATTTTACATTGTGTGACAAACTCTTGGTGCTAAAACTCAGTACCGCACTCCACCGATCGTGGAGACACAGCAGAGTTTTTTCAGAGTTCTGCATACTCAGCTAACTCCACCCAGGCCCAGCTATATGCAGCTTCATTTGGGAGGGGTAGGAGGGCCATACATCTTTTAAAACTTCCCTTCAGTCAAGGTCCTCTGGGATTTCAATCTGCATTTCTGGCCTGCTTTTGGTTCTTCTATCAGGAATATCCTTACTCATCATGATTTTTTTTTTATCTCAAGCATATCAAATGGCCCATGGGGCCAGACTTTAGGTTTTTTCTTAGTCAATGTTCTGATTGGAATTATTTTAAGCAGGTTTGGTTTGGGATCATTATGGAGACTTCGCAGGTTGGGGGGAACCCTGTCCTCGATATTCTCTTTCATATATCCACTCATATACACCTCTGTGGAGTAACCCTACTTTTCCACCTATCTTTCACAACACACTGGTCAAAGGATGGCATAACTAGGGCATTAATACCATTGGTCAGATTTTTTATTGTGACGGGTTTTGTGTATTATCTACTCTTCAGACACTTTATGACCTTCTGCAACAGTCCATCTTCAAATACTTGCAAATTTTGTTTATCTTACATAACCAATTTTATAGTATTGAAGATAAGGACACTGACATCTTGACTTATTTGTTTAATACAGAAGGCTAGCCATCATTTAGGATTGCACACAAGATTATGTACATGGACAGCAAGATATATCCAGTATTGCTGCCAAAAGGAGTGTCAACCTTGACCAGGAAATTACTGTCAACAAAATCTCTGACACTTTTGATATTATTATTCACTCTGTTTGCTTTATTAGTCTAAAACTTCAGCAGTTTTGGACTGTGTGTATATTATATCATACTCTGGAAGTAATATGCAAATGGCCTAAGAGTATGATGCAGCTTTTATACTTTCACCTGGATTATGATATTGAGCTGGCGGTCAAGGATATCATGCTGGCACACACATGTAATATTAGTTTTGGATTAATACTGGTGGTATCTATAGCGTTTACTGTTGCCCGGTTATATATCGGCAGAACATGGGTTAATCTGCTCCCCCTACAGTTTCTGAATGGTGGAAACCGTTGTTACAGATTTTTGAACTCAAGTCAGCTATCCTTAGGGCTAAAGGTGCCAAGGCTCGCACACATATAAACAATGTTTGGGTCAAAATGTTTGATTGAGGTCTAGTACCTTGCATGTGTATTCATACAGCTGTGTTCCATAGTAAGTATTGTGAGAATTATGGCTATTTATAACAAAGATGTATATATAATGCTGTGTACTTGATATGCTTATTCTCTGTTCTTTTGTTTGATCACAAGCAACTCCAATAAAACAATTAAAAAAAAAGAACAGGCCTTATGCTCAGATATAGTTATAAACTTAGACAAATTTCAACAGAAATGATGCAGTTGAAACAATCAAGCCACTTTACATGAAATTCATTTATATTGGCATCACTCCCTGACTGAGATGCAGTGTACAACTATTTTTTTAGAAACATTTCACCAATGTTCATGCAGTTTGCAATGCATATTTCTCTATAACCAGTATCTGTGCAACATTACAAAGTAGTCTCCAACAACTTTCTAGTGCCCTGGAAGATGATAGGATATTACGACCTACAAAGGATTAAGCAGAAATATTATTATGATTGTAATTAATGTTACATTGATCTCTTTAAATTCAAAACAATATCTGAAGATTAAATATAAACAGATAAAAAAACAATAAGGGCTGATCTCAACTTTGGTGGGCTGGTTACTTTGTCACTAAGGTGGTGTTATCCCATCTGCCTAATTACTCATGCATTAGGATAGACTCCACTTGTAAATTTGTGGAATGAGTGTGTGTTATGTTTGTTGGGGAGGCGTAATCCCTCTGACAAACTCTCAATCTGTTCCTAAATCTCATATGGCATGTTTATCATTCTATAAAAGAGATTGGCAAGATACTTTTGCAAATTAAAAACACATTTTAAAAACACTCTTTGAATATATTGATAAATTAATAAATCTGAAAAGTGATGAGTGGATTAGTAGCATAAAATCTAAAAGAGGATATATCCCTAGGTATTATCAGCAAATTATGTTTTTGTTACAGTCACTTTACATTAGGAAAACATATTTTCAGTGAGATCACACCTGAGGTCCATCCTCATCACTGTCAACAACATCACCCCTAGTTTCCCACTGGTAATCGTCATCAGGGATGAACAGGTGATTAGCCATGCTTTATAAATCCTGATTGATTGATTGATTGATTGATTGATTGATTGATTGGCAGAAATGTTTCTCCACAGGGCAGTGGTGTGAAGCATACAACAAAATACAACAGTTTTACGGATCATGGCTAGGTCTTGTCTGTGCACCTGAAACAAGCTTTCAGTATACTAAAAGCTCGCTTCACAGAATCCCTCTTCAGCACGTGGACTTCACCAAAGTGGACCTGCCCTTGCATTGTTGCATTTCCAGAGAGTGTTAAAAGCCATGTGCAGCTTTGACAAGTTGAGTCCCCTTAAAAAAATATTTCAAATGCAAATGTAAGTAAAGTTATGTTTAGTAAGGAAAATGTTTCTGACACAATTGACATCAACGTACACTTTAGGATTTACCAACAACTCAGACTCTGCTTGGTAGGAGATCTGCCATCTGTTATGCAGCTGCTGCATAGCACTAGTAAGTGATGGGTGGAAACTGGAATGGAAATGCCTCTTATTGCTGTACACTTGTTTCCGCTCATGAAGTGGCATCACGCAATGCTGTTTCTATTTATGGCACTAACTATTTGTGGTATGTCACCCAAGCAATATAACTCGGCCCTGATACTGTTTAGTGTAGTGTTGTCTGTAAGAAATTAGATGTAGCCCTTCATATGTCTGTGCATAACATCCATCACTTTGCTAAGTACAGCTGAAAAAGTTGGCTGCGACATTGGAGCTGTTAACTGTGTACTGGAAGGAATCAGTAGCACAGAACAGTATCACTGCCATAATCTGCGCAATATGTAAGTGGCAGTCTGAATACTGATGTCTGACAAAGGTTCAAATTGAAATGATGTGCTAAACTCTCAATGGCGGTATGGTTCAGCCGATATATCTTTATGATATACCTTTCATTCATGGTTTGCAGGTTAGGATGTGATTTGTACATATATTCATTACATTGACACATTCTCCTCTATCTTGCCTGGTATGGGTGATGGATGTATCTGCAACAAATAACTGTAGTGTGTCAATATTATACATTCACATACTTCTGGACATATTACAAAATTTCAAAAAGTTAGACATGTGAAAATCAAAATATATATATATATATTTCAATGGAAAAAAAACAAAGGTTAAAGCTTACTTATAGTAAGGAAAACCTTTTGTCCCTATGTTAGATTTGAAATTCCCTTTCTCATAATGCACCTGAGGTTCCGTGCGAGACGGAACGACACTTTTTATGTGTGGTCAAATATGGATGAGTTTGGTATCTATGAACCGCAAATGACGAGTTTAGTGGGTGTACGCGGTTTCGCTACGCAACCACGTATGGTTCGTCTCATTTTTTGGTTTTGTCCATCCGAACCCTCGGGTTCCATTTTAGATGCGGCATCCATTTTGTCTCTTGCCCTCAAGTGGCCAGCGAACGGACCTTGTCCGCTCTGTGACCCTGGGATTCCCAAGCTTACACCAAGGACACGTGTTTCTTTGAGGGTGAGTTTTATGATAGGGGAAATGACACGGCAAAGGCAGATGGCCCCGCTCGAGGCTCATCTTACCGTGCTGGTCTAATGTTTCAGTCGTGCATGCATTGGGCACGAGGTCTTTGATCCTGTAATCAAGTTTCCGTTATTACTCCCAACACTCTTTCCAATCTATCGTGCATCCTTGTTCTTTCTTTGCATCTGTTTCTGTCCCTTCTCCTAATGTGTTTACAGTCAGAATGGAATGTGTTTAACTGTGGGGATGATATGTTTTTACAGTTGGGAACCGGCAATGCTGCTGTAATTATGTTCCGGCCTCCTGAAACATGAACGCGACCCTTTTGAAGTTTATTGTGGGAACTGAGTTGTAACCTTTGTTTGCCATGTTGTGCAATGGCAAAAATGTGTATAAAAGGAGCGATCCACTTTTGCAATTCGAAGCAGTCTCTCAGAACCTACACGTTGTGTACTTCTTGCGATTTCTGTATCCCTGCAGTAAAATAAACGCCGATCTTTGACGTCGCTGGAAGTGTCCCGTGTCTCTGTGTTTTGTACGCCAGAACAGGTAACCCACGAAGGTTTCAGGTGTTGTCCCCTGGCACCGCTGGGTCTTAGAATAACCCAGTCCTTCAGTTGGCGCCCAATGTGGGGCGACATCAGCGGTACCGGTCCAAAGCCCGACGATCGTGAGGAACTTCGTGTGAAATCTCCGAGGGATGGTGCACCCCGCTTCATAGATCCAGTTGTCGAAATAAGTGGCCCGAAGTCTTTTCCCGCGAAGATTCCCGCTTCCAGACGGCTGCGACGGACTGATGCCCTGACTGTCGACCTGTTTTGGCGCCTGGCGTAGTCCTTTGTACGGCGAGACGATAGACGGGCCTTCCTGGTGACGCCATTGCTCTTTCAGTTAAGTATTTGTGGGTCGATCCCAGAGTTACTTTGTTGTTTGCATGGTTCCATTGCATTTGTGGTTCTTAGTTGTTGGTTCTTAGTTGTTGGGTTTTATTTGATGATTGCAATTGCCAAAAACCGAGGGTCTTGTATTTTTTGTGCGAGGACATCGTAATTCGATAGCCCTTGAAGTTTGTAAACTCGGTTAGTGTGCACGATGCCTGGCCGTAGTACTTTGTTTGGTTTCCTTAAATGATGCAGCATGGATTCCCGGCTGGAGGATTCATGTCCGATACCTCCGGTTGGAACTCCAGTTTATGAGCTCTATAGTCGCCATGGCGTAGGTCCAATCGTATATAATGAATATTGGGTTCGTTACACTAAAAATGATGGTGTTCTTAGTTGGCCATCACATGGTAGTTTCGAAACTGCCGTCTTAGATAATCTTGAAGCTAAACTGATTAAAAAGAAGGCTAGGCCGGCCATGTTTGATTCCTTCCGGTTATGGCGCAAAGAGGCCAAGCAGAAAGAAATCAAACAGATTAAGAAAAATAAGAGAGAAGGTGTTATTACGGTGATGCGAAATGCAGAACAGTATCAGCGAGACAAAGATGAGAAGGAGCAGGAAGTCAGTGCTCGACTTCATCATATGGCGGTGGATAAATGTTATCCGGTGTTACCGTCTACTTCTGATAAGACGGGAGAGGAAGTGATAGAAGATTCGCTATTGTCTTATCTATTGAAATCACCACCTCCCTATGCTCCAGATACCGTGGGTCCTGTGATTCCTCCTATTCCCCAACCTGCTGTTCTGGCGGCTGCTGGTCAGCCCGTCGTTCCTCCTGCTCTCCCGAATCCTCTTGTGCCGCAGATTGTTCATCCTCCTTTACCAGTTCTCCTTCCTACTGCTCCTTTGCCAGTCCCTCCTCAGCCTATTGTTACCACTCTTCCTGTTACCCCGTCCACTACTACTGTTTCTACTCCTACTGTTGTTGCTCCTGTACCTCCTTCTTCTTCTCCTTCTGTTCGTAGCCGTCTCTTTAATGCTGTTGCTACTCTCTATTCTCCGCTTTTTGGGCCAATACTCGGATCGACTCTTTCTGATGTTGCTCAGAAGCGCAGTCAGATTCCTGATGGTAGGGAACGTGAATCGTTGGTAAAAATGGCGCGTAAATGGATTCGCCATCCTGTGAAGTACTCTTCGCGTATAGTGTTTGAGACATTTTCTCAGTTTAATGCACCCACACAACGATTCGTGTTCGAGGAAATGTGTAAATCTTTGAGAGAAGAGTGGGATAATGATGCGGTCGATAATGTACCGCCCGAGGTCTCTGAGCTCCAGAATCAATTTACGACTGGTATGATCGTAGGTGATAATGTTCGATGTGCTCTAGAGCGTCTGTTATCTTTTCGATGTACAGTGCAACCTCGAGCATTGTTTAAGGACGAGACTGAAGAGTGGATGGCAAAACCTGGTCAGTACCCGATGCGGGAAGTTCCCCCAGTATGGATGCCAGGTGATCCTAATGCTAATCCTGCTGTTCCAGGACGTTTTCAGAGAGTTTGGATACACCTCCCTTGGAAGCGATCGGAAGTTTTGCAGGTAAAGCAAACCTTGCCTGACCCCCGTAAAAATCCTGCAGGATATTATAAGGAGTTATCCCAATTAGTGGATGCTACCGTTATGAACCTTGCCGATATTGACATGTTGTTCGGCAATGTAGTGCCTCAGCCGATTTGGGCGAAAATCCGTCACGAGAATCACGCGGCTGAGTTAGGCGGTGACTGGGCTGCTCTTGCGGCGGCAGACGCCCAGCAAGTTGGTGGGGCTAAACCTGAACAGCTTATTGTGGATTTGCCCCAAAGGATAATTACCCTTATGAAGACACTTATGCCAGCAATACGCGTTAATTGGGACAAGTTGTCTGCGTGCAAGCAAAAGAGGGATGAGAGTGTCTCTGATTTCTTTACGAGATTTGAGGAGGCATTTATTGATCATAGTGGTCAGGACATGAGCTCTGAGGGTGGTCAGCGGTTGTTCGTTGATAAATTTGTATCGAATTTGTTGCCTGAACTCAGCAACAAGCTGAAGAATTCTGAAAGTTCGTGGGCTGTTTCTACCACTGCTCAGATATTAGCCACGGCCCAGTACTATGAAAACAGAGAGAAGGAAGAAAGCGAACGCGCAGACAAGAAAACGAAGGATCTTAAAACTAAGGTCTTATTGCAGCAAGCGTATCCTCCACGCTCGAATTATAATGACTCGCAACAGCCAAATCGATCACAATCGCAGTTTCCTAGATCACAGTTGCGTAATGATTCTTCTGCACCTCGCTTTGTGTTGGGGTATAATCAATGCGCATATTGTCGGGGTGAGGGCCATTTGAAGTTTAATTGTCCAGTTCTACGTGACCGGAACAATGGTGTTTCGGCTCGAGGAGGTCGTAGTGGTCCTCAACAAGCGTCACGTGGTAGAGGTTGCGGTGTTACTCAGAATCAGACCGAGCGTCTTGCCACTTCCTCAGACTCGCAAAATTGTTTTGATCGACGCGATCTCTCGTCTGGTAGATCTGCACAGTATCATGTGGATGACTATTATGTCGAGCATGATGTTGATACGGACGGTGTCTACTAGGACAGCCGTAGACAGAGGAAGGGAGAAGTATCAGTTCCGGTTGATCAGAGAGGGCCTTATGTCGCAGTTACCACATTGGGCGTAGTTGAGCCTTTTCTGTTGGACACTGGTGCAGCGAAAAGTTCCATCATGCATTCAAAACTCCCTGGCGCGCCTTTGTCTGGCTTAACGAATGTTTCCGTTGGATTCTCTGGCGCCCCCGTTAGCAATCCAGTTTCTAGCCCTTTGCCCCTTACAATTGGGTCTCATGAGTTAGAAGCTCCGTTGATTTTGACTACTGGTTGTGGTGAGAATCTTTTGGGCTTGGATTTGTTGAAACGGTTACATGCGACTTTGTATTGCTCTCCTGCGGGAGTGGAGCTTACATTGGGTCAGAGAGTGATCTCTCCTATGTATTTGTCGATTGATAAGCTCCCACCGGAATTGAATTCTCTTCCGGGTTCTTTGTGGGCGACAGGTCCAATTGATGTGGCCCTGCTGGATATACCACCTTATGTCGTTCAATTGAAATTCAACGCGCGACTGCCACGCATACCCCAGTATCGTATCTCCCTTGATGGTGAACAAGCACTATTATCGATCATTGACGATTTGATTGATAAAGATGTCATTGAGGAAACACGAGGTAACGTTTGTAATAGTCCTGTGTTGCCTATTTTGAAGCGAACTGATCCCTCCAAGCCTCCTGTGTACCGTCTAGTTATTGATTTAAGGGAGGTAAATAAAATTGTTGTTCCACAGTTTCCCGTGGTACCTGACATTACAGCTTTGCTGACTCTGATTCCAGCCTCTGCGTCATGGTTCTCGGTAATCGATTTGAAGAATGCGTTCTTTAGCATTCCAATTGCTGAGGAAAGGAGAGATTTATTCGGTTTCTCATTAGGTGGTCGTAGCTTCCGGTTCAAACGTGCACCTCAGGGCTACTGTGAGAGTCCATCGATCTACAGCCAAGCTCTTAAGAGTCAACTTGATGCGTTCGTGCTGCCAACTGGTGCGGCCTTGATTCAGTACGTTGACGATCTGTTGGTAGCTGCAGACACTGAACAGATTTGCAAGACTGCTACGGTATCACTGTTACAGCATCTTTGTGACTTGCATCACAAAGTGTCACCTTCTAAACTGCAATATTGTTGTCAAGAAGTAACCTATCTAGGTCACTTATTGTCAAAGGCGGGAAGAAGGTTGACCCCTGAAAGAATTGCAGCAATTGCTCGAATGACTGTGCCAACAACTCAGAGAGATGTGCGTGCCTTTCTAGGTATCACGTCATACTGCAGACAGTGGATTCCAAATTTTTCACTGTTAGCGAAGCCATTGATAGCTCTCACGTGCAAGGACGTTTCGACTCCTTTGCCATGGACGGAAGAATGTCAGAAAAGTTTTTCTGAACTACGTGATGCGTTGTGTTCGGCTCCTGTGTTAGGTACTCCTGACTACAGTAAGCCATTTACACTATACGTTCACAAGAGAGAAGGTTGTGCGTTGAGTGTTTTGACGCAACAATTTGGTGGTAAGCAGCGTCCATGTGCATATTTTTCCTCGACCTTAGACCCGGTGGCTAGAGCGTTGCCAAGTTGCTTGAGGGCGACAGCGGCAGCTGCGGTGTCTATTCGACAATCCGCAGGCCTAGTCATGGATAATATGCTCATAGTGATGGTTCCGCATGCAGTTGACACCCTCTTGAATCGGACAAAAACTCAACATCTGACGAGTGCAAGGTTGTCTGGGTATGAGTTGACCCTTTTGGCAAGTCATATACAGATCAAGCGTTGTAATGTGCTGAATCCGGCGACATTGTTGCCGACTAATATGGAATCAGATGATGTACCACCACATGATTGTTATTTACGAACTGAGGAAGAAACGAAGGGTCGTGTGGACCTGAAAAACACTCCATTGACAGATCCCGATGGTACTTTGTATATTGATGGTTCCTGTTTTAAATTGCCGAATGGCGATGTGACGACCGCGTATGCTGTAGTGACGTTGAGCACGGTTGTGGAAACTGCGAGATTGAATCAGAATTCAGCGCAAGCGGCAGAGTTGATTGCATTGACAAGAGCATGTGTTTTGTCTAAGGGAAAGCGAGTGAATGTGTTTACCGACAGTCAGTATGCATTCGGTGTGGCGCACAGTTTTGGACGATTGTGGAGAGAAAGAGGATTTATGACATCTCATGGTACGAAGATCCAACACGGGCAGCTCGTGAATGATCTTTTGGATGCACTTACATCGCCTAAACAGGTGGCGATTGTTAAATGTAGTGCACATCGGAAAGTGACGGATGATGTTGGTCGTGGTAATGCATTTGCGGATGAGATTGCTAAGGAAACGGCTAAGAATCTTGCAATTCGAATGTATGTGACAAGTTCAGCAAGATGGTCGACGGAAACTGGTATGTGTGAAGACACTGTTGAGAGTGTGAAAGCAATTCAGAATGAGGCCACTGAAGCTGAAAAGACCAAGTGGAAAGAAAGCACGGGAAAGTTGGATGTGCATGGATGTTGGGTTGACTTGTCGGAACGTCAGAGGTGGATGTTACCGGATGCGTATGTATTAGCTGTCGTGACGATGGCTCATGGGTTGTTACACATTAGTGCGAAAGGGATATGCAAGTTCTTGTCCCCTGTATGGAAGAATGATGGTATTACTAAGTGTGCTGAGAGAGTGGTTAAGAATTGTATGGTATGTTTGATGCATAATCCTGGCAAGGGCACCCCCACTCCACCTGGTCATTTTGCTCCCCCTGTTTGTCCCTTTGAAGTTATCCAATTGGATTTCATCCATATGGAGAGATGCAATAATCTGAAGTACGTTTTAGTTGTGGTTTGTGCGTTCTCCAGATGGATCGAGGCCTATCCTCTTAAGGATAACACTGCCCTGTCCACAGCGAAAATTCTGCTGAAGGAATACTTCCCTCGGTATGGAATGCCACGGATTGTGTGGTCAGATAATGGAAGCGAGTTCGTGGGAAGTGTGATGCAGAGTGTATGTAAGGGCCTTGGAATTCGTCAGAAATTCCATAGCGCTAATCATCCTCAGGCAGCGGGTTTAGTTGAAGGGTACAATGGTACCCTGAAGCTGAAATTTGCAAAGATCCAAGCTACGACTGGTCTATCATGGCCTGATGCCTTGCCTCTGGCTCTCCTATCAACCAGAGCGACTGTACACTCTCGAGTAGGGCTCAGCCCATATGAGATTGTGTTCGGCCGCCCTGCGAACATTTGGGGAGTCCCGAGACCTAAGGCCTTTGATAGTCTTGAGTATCCAATGCTAATTGATTATCTTCATGATCTGACCACTAAATTAAGGTTAATTCACCAACAGGTCTTTGAAGCTCTACCGGCGCAGACAGAGGGTCCCGGACATCGGCTCCGCCCAGGCGATTGGGTCGTTACCCGAAATTTTGGTCGAACACGTAACTTGGAGCCAAGATTTTTGGGTCCCTTTCAAGTGTTATTAACAACGAGGACTGCAGTTCGGTTGGAAGGCAGAAAGAACTGGGTACACGCCTGCCACACGAAAAAAGTACCAATCCCCTTACCAACAGATGGTTGGGTGAGAACTGGGACTGCGGCAACGGAAACTGAGACCCCTTTATGCTTTGTGCCGTTTAGTGATGCTCAACCTGTAGGAGACAATTCGTCGCTGCTAGACACACCTGTGGAGTCATCAGTCGTAGAGAACTCAAGGTCTGAATCGTCGTCCCCTCCACCGAACACTGTTTCACCAGCTGAACAATTGTTTGTAGAGCAAACTCGACCTGGAAGAAATCGATACTTTCTTCGTCCACGTAGCAAGGACTAATAAAATTTTGTTTTATATTTTCCTTTACTGGTGCTATGAATATTACGAACAATTACATCCTTTCTTTTTGAGTTTTTTATGTGCCTTTTTACAGCTAAGAGATTTGTATTAAAGCTAAGTGTTTAAGAAAACCTATTATCTGGGTTGACCGTAGGGCCGTGCGGGTACTCCTTTCTGTTTAGCAGGTTTCTGACACTAGGTTGGTTACTTTTGTCGACTCCTGGGAACTCCTGGGAATTGATAATCGCTACTCAGAACGAAGTGCGTCAAGTACGTCACGGACGGTTTTAGAGGATGGCATTCTCTAAGCTGTTGGAAGTAGAAAGGATGTCGGCGCAAAGATCGAAATTACATAAGATTGTACGAACAAAATGTTTTTTGTTTCAGGTATTCCTACTTTTTCTGACTGTATCAATGCTATTGGTGGGCGGAGCGTATTTTGGAATACAGTCGTTATTGCCTTCTGTTTCACCTACTCTTTCTCCTAAACTAAGCTCCATTACTACTGTTACTCCACATTCTTTTCATCCCCTGCCTCAACATGAACAGGTTAGACGTGCGGAATTCATGAATAACTCCTTCGTTCAACTCCTACATCAGCATCAGTTGGTGATGAATACTACCAACTGTTGGGTGTGTGGGTTAATGCCACATACCATGGATAGGGGTATTCCGTATTTGGTTCTTCCTTATAGCTCCCAGGGTTCAGCTCGAGCATTCCAAATTATGTTCCGTAGTGCACTAGATTCCTACCCCAGTCGAGAGCCACGCTCTGCAAGCTTTGGTCCTGGTCCGTACCACAAGCCTTTGGCGATAGCGATCGCAGATTTAGATAGAGATGTTTTTGATGCATCGCTTATTCCAGATGAAGAGGTGCAGGCCTATAAGGATCTGAGTGAGGCTGAGTATAGTACGTCAGTGGGTAATAGACAGCTCAAGAGTTCGTCCCCAATATGGATCGTACCCCACCTCGGTAATTTCTGCTTGAAGGGTTTAGGTCGAAATCCGAGAGCACAACTTGGGAACAGTGCTTGTACTGACACGTATGTCCTACCGATGCTCTCTTCCCCTGTTTTTCTGACTGCCAAGGGTACTTATTTCGTATGTTATGAACGTGCATATACATGGTTACCCCGTGATTTCTCGGGTACCTGTTATATTGCGAATCTTTTGCCACCGACTTTTACGGTTGCCTCAGACTATCACAAGACTAGAATTGTGAGAGGCGTTATTAGCAAAGAGGACACTGCCGGTCAGGAAGCAGGAGACTTCTTTAAGGGTTTCTTGCCGTTTTGGGGACCTATGGTTAATAGTAGGAACCTAAGACAGTTGACCCGTGTAGTCGAGTCGACTGCTAACATAACTGCGAGTGCTCTTGGTAATTTAACAGCCGAACTTCAGGCGGATAGACTCATGACGTTGCAGAACAGTATGGTTCTAGACGTTGTCCTTGCAGATAGAGGTGGTGTGTGTAAAGTTATCCATTCGAGCTGTTGCATTTTCATTCCTGACAATGCTCCAACTGTTTACCAAGCCATCTCGAAGTTGCACAAGATCTCCGAGTCCATACACGTGGACGAAGGTAATTGGACACTTCTAGGATGGTTATGGGGCCTGATATCCACTTGGGGTTGGCAGATTCTGATGATCGTAGGGGTTGTTGTAACGTTTCTATTCACGTGTTGTCTTTGTGTGCAGTGTGGTCCTGCCTTATGTGGCCTTTGTGCTACAACGTGTATAAGACAGCCATCTGTTACCAAGGAGACATTGATGGATAGAATGATGTTCCAGCAGCAGCTGAACGATTTGATGAATATTGAAATCGATTCCGATCTTGACTAGTGCTTGCCTACATGAGGGCAAAAGGAGCGTCTGAGGTTCCGTGCGAGACGGAACGACACTTTTTAGGTGTGGTCAAATATGGATGAGTTTGGTATCTATGAACCGCAAATGACGAGTTTAGTGGGTGTACGCGGTTTCGCTACGCAACCACGTATGGTTTGTCTCATTTTTTGGTTTTGTCCATCCGAACCCTCGGGTTCCATTTTAGATGCGGCAAGTGGCCAGCGAACGGACCTTGTCCGCTCTGTGACCCTGGGATTCCCAAGCTTACACCAAGGACACGTGTTTCTTTGAGGGTGACTTTTATGATAAGGGAAATGACACGGCAAAGGCAGATGGCCCCCTCGAGGCTCATCTTAACGTGCTGGTCTATTGTTTCAGTCGTGCATGCATTGGGCACGAGGTCTTTGATCCTGTAATCAAGTTTCCGTTATTACTCCCAACACTCTTTCCAATCTATCGTGCATCCTTGTTCTTTCTTTGCATCTGTTTCTGTCCCTTCTCCTAATGTGTTTACAGTCAGAATGGAATGTGTTTAACTGTGGGGATGATATGTTTTTACAGTTGGGAACCGGCAATGCTGCTGTAATTATGTTCCGGCCTCCTGAAACATGAACGCGACCCTTTTGAAGTTTATTGTGGGAACTGAGTTGTAACCTTTGTTTGCCATGTTGTGCAATGGCAACAATGTGTATAAAAGGAGCGATCCACTTTTGCAATTCGAAGCAGTCTCTCAGAACCTACACGTTGTGTACTTCTTGCGATTTCTGTATCCCTGCAGTAAAATAAACGCCGATCTTTGACGTCGCTGGAAGTGTCCCGTGTCTCTGTGTTTTGTACGCCAGAACAGGTAACCCACGAAGGTTTCAGGTGTTGTCCCCTGGCACCGCTGGGTCTTAGAATAACCCAGTCCTTCACACCGTTATGTTATGTTAGGTTAGCAATGTGTGGCTAAAATAGATGCTATTTGTATTTACGTTATGCAACCCACTGAGTTATCGTTGCTGCATGTAGGCTTTAGTTAGCCCGTGTGACTCCATTTTGTATTTCGTAACCACTAGAAGACTGCTTAGTCTGTGCTCACAGTAGGCCTTACTTCCCGAACTCGCTTGCCTCAGCAGAAAACTGTACTTCGTTATTATCCTCATTTGTCCAAGGCTGTAACTCGACTTACTAATCAACTGTTATCCTGTTTTCACATTCCAATCTCTTTATGTAGTCCCGGTCCCATGTTAGGAATGGATACTCTGAGACTCGACACAGTGGCCTTGAAATACTGATAGTGCACTCCTCTGGCAGGTGCTAGCCCATCTTTGTCTACCTCCTATGTTCATGCCCGGCTCAAGCTGGTGATTTTCCATCAGAGGTGTGTCCGAAGTCTCCAGAAGGGTTTATTATGTATTAGCGTACCCTGGGTAGTCAGTCCCCTCGGCAGACATCTTAGGGTGAAGGCCTGACGGGCTCCTCTGCAGAGTACATACCTGAATAAATGTAAGTTTTCATTCTCTACTGTCTGACCGACTCTTCCTTTTGGGAAGGCATAGCAGGTGGTCATAAGAACCCGCATGGCCCTAGAGGGCCCCAACCTTCACCTATACAAACCAAAATTAAACTACATAAACTATACAAATTCTAAAGTTATAGTTACAACTTTCATTTACATGCTATCCACCACCTTCAAATTACTCTAATTAGCACACCACCATTCACATGCTTTGCCGCACACTAACCAAACAACACTAATTATAACTTGCCACTCTACCATTCACTGTGTTGTGACAGATGATGTAATTTGAGATGTCATAATTGTTGTTATGAATGCTATGCTTTCACCTACTATAAATGATGTAGTATGCAAGGGTAAGACCAATGCATGGAGAAGGCATGAGTTAACCCTGGGCGTAGTGGGCGTAGTGGGGCTCTGCGGAGCATCGCGTAGTGTGGCCAAATCTACGCACACTTGCGCGCTCCGTGTAGCCCCACTACGCGCCGCCCGCCTCCCTCCCACCCTCATTTTAAAATAAGTTAAAGTATTATAAAAGTAAATTAAATACCTTACCTGCGGTGCGGCGTCCCGGGGCTCCCTCTTCCTGCTTGACGACAACTTCTTCTCACAAATGCGCATGCGCGGACGCCCGCGCATGCGCATTTCTCGCGCATGCGCATTTGTGAGAAGAAGTTGCAGGTTAATGGTTAATGGTTTTATTTTTTTATTAAAATGTATTTGAAATCGTAGAGTGGAGGGTCATTCAATGTAGTGCAGAGTTGTACAGTACAGTGAATGAGAGCGTTGTAGAGTCTAATGTCATAGAGTGAAATATTGTACAGGGGTATCGAGTGGAGTGACATAGCATACAGTGGAAAAGCATGGTGTGTCGTATAGTGGAGTAGTGTATCGTACAGTGAAGCAGTGTGTTGTACAGTGTCGTGGCATGTGGAACAGCAGAGTTGAGTTTTGTACAGTGCAGTGTCATTGTCAGAAGTACCTGAGAATCCACGGAACAGAATGGAAGCTAAATTCCCAACGCCCACTCACCGGTGCCGTCACCAAGTAATCATGGTAACGCCCACCAGCAAGGGGAAAGGGGAGTGGGACAGAGAAGAGACAGATTTAGGATGGTGAAAACCCTCTGGATAACCGGAACCTTCATTGGGGAACTTCTTCTTATGCAGCGACCAGTATAGATTCCAGGAAGAGGAATCACCTAATGCCAATTTCTCATACTATCTGAGCATTGAATTAACTCCTACCAATTACCCCTGAAGACATTGGCTCTCTTCTGTGGTTATAAACGATTATACATTATTAAACATAAACAGTTCTTTAAAGTACAAATCAGGAGAACTGTATTCAGATTACTCTCAGTTCTTTCTCTCTAGCTTTCAGTAGGCGCTGATGCTGAATTCGCCAAATCAACTATTCCAACGTGCCACTTGAAGATGCAGCTAGCAAAAAGGTGCAGGGAAGGGAAAAATAGGGAGGAAAGGATAGGAAAGCTCACCAAAGGGAGGACGAGGCAGAACTGTTCTGTATGCAATGCTGGAAAGCTCTTACTGACTTCTGGTGCAGATGCAGTCCAAACTCCAGACACAGCTCGATGGAGGAGAGTGAATGAGCTCTCAAAGTGATGGCCAAATTCACAGAAACACTTCTGCTCAAGCGAGGTTCTACTCGAGACTGGTAACTCAATGGGTTGCTGAGCTTAGAAGTATTGAGGTATAGGAATTCACCAATTAAATAATGGAACACAGCTCAATGCCGCTCAGACTAATGAGGGCAAAGGAAGAAGGGAAACTATCCCTTGACTAAGCGTTACTCTAAAATTAGTCCGCCTCCCACTCAGAGAAGAGGAGCGTATGATAAACGAACTTCTCACACGAAATTCTAAATTGAAGTGTGCAGTAAAGAGCGTGTGCACTCCACTTGAGCCTACCACTTCAGTACATGTAAAAACTCGGGTAAATACAGCGGCCATCTTGAAATGTCTCAATTCATGTTAGCCTACAGATCATTCCAAAGATTGATCATTTGAGGCTTCACTAGGATTCTTCTTTACTGCCTCCTCAACCCTCCCTGGATTATAGATGCAACATTAGCCTGATTCCTGACAGTCATTGACTGGAGTGTTGTGAAATGGAGTGTAGTGGAATAGATTGTCACTTAGGAAGGTGTCATATAGTGGCATAGAATCTAGTAGAGTGTTGCAGAGTGTTGTGGCATAGAGTGGAAAACTGTGGAGTAGAGTGTCATATAGTTACGTTTTGGTGAGTGCAGAGTCAGAGTAGAGTGGCGGAAAGACTCATACAGTGTAGTGTCCTATAGTTGAGAATCATTATTTGTGAGAACACAGTGCAGGGTAGAGTGGCAAGTTATAGTTAGTGTATATATAGGTATTGTGTATGAGTGTATATAAGTTACAAAGCAGGTTTTGTTTAATATGTACTATAATTTTTGTTTACGTTATAAGGGGAAAGATGTTTAGGGCCTCAAGTAGGAAGCCAAATACCGGTCGGTAACGGCCGATTTCCGGTAATTATACCGTTACCGACCGGTATTTTGGCTTTCGGTATGTAGGGGGTGAATTTCTGTATTCGGAATTTACCGAATCGGTAAAATTACCGAATCGGTAATTTTACCGATTCGGTAAATTCCGAATACAGAAATCAGATGTAGGGGGACTGTGTGGGTGTTGTTAGGAGTCGGTATTTACCACCAACTAATAGTTGGTGGTAAATAATGTATGGATGAGGAAAAGCATTTAAAAGCGCTTAGAAGTGTGCACATGTGGCAGACATACATGCCCTTAGGGCATGTATGTGTGCCACATGTGCACACATGGCCGAATCAGGGGTGCAACAGGGTGTCAATGTGACACCCTGCCACCCTTGCATGTTCTCCCCCATTACCGAATCGGTATTTACCGATTCGGTAATGAGGCATACCTTCCCCTCAATGGGAAGGTATGCCTCATTACCGAATCGGTAAATACCGATTCGGTAATTACCGAATTTTAACGAATCGGTAAAAATTACCGACTCATTACCTACATACGAGTTACCACTTCTTAAATACCGATTCGGTAACGTTCGGTATTTAAGAAGTGGTAACTTGTATGCTACCTACATGAGGCCCTCAGTGTCTTAACCATGGGATGGAATGTTATGTTACCATGGTTAAAGAATGTAGGAGTCAGGGGAAACTTGTAGTTGCCAGATGGACTGGGAGCTGACTTTCGCTACATGTAAATTATGGTCCTGCTGTATTGTTATGCTTAACTGACAATAATCCATTACCTGCATACTATGACTTTATATTTGCGAGCTGAAAAGAATGTGAAGGAGATGTACTACTTATAATAATTTGAAACTGGTTAATGAATTGTAAATGAAAGTTATAACTATAACTTTAGAATTGCTAAAGTTTGTGTAATTTGAATATGGTTTGTATAGGAAAAAAAAGATTTCCTAACTATAACTAAGCTTTAACCTTTATTTTGTTAATTGAATTTCAAAGTTTTTTAAAATTTTAAATATACATGTGTTTCAAATCATGAAGCGCAGTGTTGTCGAGTGGAGTGTCGCTATGTGGGTTGTCATGCAGTACATTGGAGGAGAGTGTTGTAAGGTCTATTGTCGTAGAGTGGAATATTGTAGAGTGCAATACAGTAGAGCAGAGTGGAGTGGCATAGTGGACAGTATAGTAACGTGTTATATAGTGCAGTGGCATGTTGTCTCATATAATAGAGTGAAGAATCATAAAGTGGAGCAGAAAGTTGTACAGTGAACTGGCATGTTGGACAGTAGTGTAGGGTGTCATAGACTGTCAGAGAGTAAATTAGAGTGTTTTAGAGTGGAATGGCATAGAATGGATTAGGGTAAAGTAGAGTGTCATATAGTGGAGTATCGTCAAGGGGAGTGTCATGGAGTACAGTAGAGGAGAGTGTCGTAGAGTGGGGTGTCGTGTCATATAGTGGAGTGGTGTGTCGTAGAGAGGAGCGGAGTGACATCTTGACAAGCGTTATACAGTGTAGTTCAGTGGCATGGAGTAGATGAGCTCAGAATGGAGTAGAGTGTCATAAAGGCAAAGAGTGTAGTACAGTATTGTAGAGTGAAGTTGCATACAATGGAGTAGAGTTTAGGACAGTGGAGGGGTGTAGAGCAGAATATGGTCCAGGGGCATAGAGTTGGAAAAAGTGTAGTAGAGTGGAGTATAGTGGAGTGAAGTACACTGTAGTGGAGAAAAGTATCATAGAGTGGAGTGGCATGTCATAGACTATAGTGGAGTAGAACGCAGTCGCGTTGTGTGATGTGGCATCCACAGTTGAGTAACTTGTCATAAATTGGAGTACCATGTTGTACAGTAGAGCATAGTGGCATGTCATACAGTATGGGAAATTCTTGAAGACTACAGTCTAGGAGAGGGGCATACAGTCTAGTAGAATTTTGTAGTGGAAAGTGGTGTACAATACAGTGTTGTAGAGTGTGGTAGAGGAGATTAGCATAAAGTGTTACAGAGTAGAAGGTATAGAATGATACAGAGTGGAGAGGGGAGCAGTAGAGTAGTGGAGTGGAGGATAGGCCTGGTAGGAGTTTGCAGAATCACGCTATGGAGAGCTCCGCAAAGCGCTGCATAACTTCACCATGCTAAGTGAAGGTCCGCTAGTGGCGGCGCACAGTTTTTCACACAAATAGTGCTGATTTTTTGCACTAGGAGTTTCTCCCATGCTGTAAAATCAGTGTGAATACCATCACACGGAGCACCAGAACGCGCTGATTCTCTACTTGAGCAGCAGCTTCCTAAGCACAAGCAGTACCTTTCTCAACACGAGTGGTAATGACCTGCTGCGACCACCCACGTTTAGAAATCTTTACTGGGAGATGGTCTAGCACACACTTTCTCTCACATGTGCTCCCCAGCTTAACTTTGGCGAGCCACCTGAAAGAAAAAACTCTGCTCCTCATTGATTCGAAGAGTTTTTGGAGGTCTGTATTCTGAGCAGAGTGGGCAAAATTCTATGAACTTCATCAGCAGATCGGAATTTTTCACCCACCTCTAGTGGAGTACTGTGTCATAGAGCAGAGTATAGTGAAGAGGGGTGCCGTGGAATACAAAGAGTTGGTTACAGTGTTGTATAGTGGACTAGAGTATTGGAGAGCAACTTACAGTGGAGTAGAGTGTTGCATACAATGTAGTACAGTGTTATAGAGTGAAATTACATAGAATACATTAGTGTGTCAAACAGTGGAGCTGTGTAGAGTGTATTGCTGTACAGTGTCATAGAGTGAGGGAGAGTAGACTAGCATACAGTGGAGTTGCATTCAATAAATAGAATACAGTGGAGTGTTGTACATTGGAGTAGTGTCCAATGGAATAGTATAGAATTAATTGATGTAGAGTGGAGTACCATACATTGGAGTGGCATTGAGTGGAGTAGACTACTGTACAGTGGAGTTGCATTCAATAAATAGCATACAGTGGAGTGTTGTAGAGTTGTTGTGTGGCTCACATGTATTTTCCATTTTCTATTCAACTCTTTAAGTTGGCATCTCTTTCTAGTGGTGCCCTTAGCCACACTTTTCTGCTAACATTTGAATGTGATTTATGTGTATTTGAAATAGGCACTGGCGCCTTTTAGCCTATACAGTTAATTCCAGGGTCGTACATGAAGAACACAATGCAACTGGTTTTCTTGCTCATTAGGAGACACTTCATTTTAGCTACACAAATGAAATTAGATGCTCTGCACCGCTGCCACAGTTGATAAGAACAGCACTTCATTATATAAACAGCTTTTGTGCTAAAGCCTCTAGAAAACAGCATATCCATGCTGGGAATTATTACAGAACTGCTGCATACTATGACCTGGATGCAGACCTGCTGACTTTGACCTCCATTTTGCTAAGGAAGATAATCTGTGGACTGCGAACGGCATCCTGACACCTAAGACCAAGGCATGGGGGATAGTCTATCGCAACTGATCTGGCAAAATGATGCTATCTCTATGGTCTCTTTAGTATAGTGTAGCTGCAGAGAGGAGTAGGCAAACGTTAGCAACAATTAACATGGTTTGATTGTCCATATTAATTTCCATTCTTACAATGTTGATTGCAGAAGCAGCTCATCTTTCTAATAATTGCAGCTCATGCCTTTTATATGAAAATATGATAATTTCAATAAATGTTTGAAAATGCGTTGTTGTAGCTTTCTTGTGCTTACCTTGGGTGCACATGTGTGACCAAATGAAATGGTAGATCTGTTTCTACAGATTCCTTAGGAATCAGAGTGTCTTGTTTGAGATTGCCAACAACATTTGTTACCCTGTATGGTTTAGGGGTCAGATGTGGTACTGTGAGTTAGCTGAAACCAACCAACACTCACCGATAGTATAGGCCCTATGTTTATAGACTAAGGGCCTGATGAAGATCTTGGCTTTGCATATGCAGCTCACGTCGTTTGACTCGGCGGACTCTTCCACTAACTAACTTTACTCCATCAGCATCAGGAAGTAAGTAAATAATTGTTTATTTGCATGATTAATAAAACCCATTTCAATATTTACATAAAATAGAGATAAAAACAAGAAAGAAGAAAAAAAGAAAAATATTAAAATTACTGATACAAGGTTAAGATTTCTGGAGTAATCAAGTTCTTGCAAGGTTACAGTAGCAATATTGTACATAGAAGAAATATTAAAATGAATGGTACAAAATTAAGATTTCTGGAGTAGCTGACGTAATGTGGTCCCTGATCCCAGTCAATAGAAATAAGAATGGCTGCGTGATATATGTGCAAAATGGCAATAGTTGGACTTGCAGGTGCAGCATGTGTAATTAAAGTACAGTCTTGGGGATTGCAGGAACTTCGTTTGGGTTGTAACTGGAATGGCTCGTTTTCCATACTTTTGGGATGTACATTCCATAGGAGTCGTAACTGCGATAGTGTTTGCATGGCTAGCCCAGTACCCTATATTCTTACTAAAGCTTGCTCAGTCCTTCCACAGTGTTGCATTTTGTTATTTTATTTAGTTTTTTATCTTTATTTCTGATATACTCCGGAATTTCACCAGGTGACAGCTCAGCTGGACATCCTCTGCAGAGAAACTTGCTTTTGCTGCTTGTATGCATGAACTTATTTCTTCGCTATTGAAGAGTGGTCTAAGTAATACTCTGCATTCACTTAGTAGCTCCCTGCATATGCATAGCAGGTGTGGAATGTCTTCCTTTTTCCTCCCCACAGAGTTGGCAAGTTGATGGAGATGAGGGTCCTAGACACGGTGGTAGATGAAGGGGAAACATCATTTACAACGCTGTCAATACATCGCCCTACTATTACAATGTGGTTGTTACAACGACCGCGTTGTTAGCACGTTATGCATTTACATTGCAAGTCATTACAGCGACTTGCACTAGGGTGCGCTGAGGAATTGGAAATGAATTCCAACACCTTCCCTACTTTTGCGCAAACTGGAGTAGGAATAGTAATTAATACTATTCCTAAGTCCAGCGTGCCCCCTAGTGCAAGTTGTTGTAATGACTTGCGATGTAAATGCATCATGTACTAACAACGCAGTCATAGTAACAACCGAGTTGTAAAAGCATGTGATGTAATATATCGCAAGGTAATGAGCCATATTAAGATGAACTGTGGATGATATTATACCTAGGTGGAACCTCAGGAATTTCGCCTTGGAGGCTTTAGAGAAGCCAATGCTCAGATTCGGTTGAGGCATGCATAGTGAACCAGCCATGCACCCTCCCTGAAAAGGTTGCTTTGTCCTCCTTCAGGGTGTCTCTTTTAGTGGTTTGGTTAACTAGCTTTTTAAAGCTCATGTATAACCCAGATGTCCCCCAGAGGCCACCTAGACCTATTTTCTCTAATGGGTTTTCCAGGTATTGTGTAAGGCCCATCTTCTTAGTCTGCAGTTCTTACCATAGATGGGCGTTTAAGGTCCATGGATCCCCCTTTTTAATCTTTTACCAACTTTTGATATATGCTCCTTTACGGGCCAGCTCTTGCCTCTGAATTCTGAATTCTAGTCTCAGTTGTGCGGGGATGGGTTTCTGGCTGGACCAAAGATCATTCGTAATGATCTCGATATAGTGCCATACAATGTATCTGCATCTCTCCGTCTCATGGCCCCGCTTCTGTAGGTGATAGATGGTATAGGTTTTGCCTGAATCACCTGGGTCGGCAAGGAGAAGCTTGTGCCGGCGATCTTGTGTTTTAGATTCCATAGTGCCACAGCTGTCGTTGTCCCCTTCCTTTTTATGGCATCTCTTTGGGCGGAAACATTTCCTTTGTTCTCAATAATAACTCCCAAGTATTTATACTCTTGCACAGCTTCCAGCTGTTGTGTTGCAAGATCCCAGTGGTAGGGTGCTTTTACTTGCTGTGAGTTCACATTAATGACCTTTGTTTTTTCCTGGTTGATGTTCAGTCCGTTTTCTTCTGCGTAGCTAAATGTTACATCTAGTAAGCGATGAAGGCTGATTGTGGTTCGACTGATGAGTACGAGCTCATCAGCATATAGTAGGTTTGAAAGGGCCAAGCCCCCCATCTTCAGGGCGTGTGAATTACACTCATATAGCCTGGGTTACATATTTGACATGAAGAGGTTAAACAGTGTTGGGGCTAACACACTGCCCTGTTTCATCCTAGTTGGTACGGTCTTTCTAGTCAGATATTCTCCCGCACACAATTTTACTTGCACCCACGTGTTTGAGTGTAAGAGGATTAACAGTTTTAAGAGAAATGGCAGGATATTCCGCTTTGAGAGCTTTTGCCATAGTATGTTTCAGTTGATGTGGTCAAATGGCGAGCTGTAATCAACAAAGCATACCTACAAAGGCTGTTTGGCTGCAATTGTGGCATCAATCATCAGAGAGAGGGTTAAAATATTGGTGGTGGTCCACATATGCCTGCAATAACCGGTTTCATTTAGTGGAATGAATGCGTTTTCTGTAGCCCAGTTTGTTAGTTCATTCAAGATTAGCCCTTGGTGTCGTTTTCTAACAGGGCTACTAACCTGTAGTTTTTTGGATCATTCCTGTTGCCCTTTTTATATATTGGGGAGATGATAGAACCCCTCTAGGATGCTGGAATTGAGAATGTTTGCAATATTCTTTTTCAATGCTTTGGCCCAATATTCTTGATTAAATTTGAACAGGAATGGTGGGATGCCCTTAGCTATTCTTTTTACAAATTTGTTTTTTAGTAATAGATATCAAGTTAACTGGTGGGTTGAAAGGTTCTTTTTGAAATCTTATGACCCAAAGTAAGCTGAGTTTGTGTTAAACTGCATCTCGGGTTCTCTGTTGAAGTGAGATTGAAAAAAGGTTGTCCAAGCCTCTTCTGTCAGATGTGAGTTGATAACATGAATCAGTGGATTTGATAAGGTATTGAATTATTGCCAAAATCGTGAGCTATTATTAATCTTGATGTCATACAAGAGTTTGGCCCATAAGCACTCATCTACTTCCTTTTTGAGTCACCAGATTTGTTTTTTGCACGTAGCTTTTTATTGCCTCAGTTTGCTTTGGGCTCTGAAATTGTGGTCACATCTTTGTAGGGTCCATTCAGCTTTGTTTATAGCTGTCTTATGAAGGCAGGAGGCCTGTTTTAAGGACTGTCTTGAGGATAGGTTGTTATCCGGTTTTGTTGTTCCCTTTTATCTGTGTATGCTTTTCCTAGTGCTTTTGTAAAGCTCTCCCAGCTTGTTAGTGTATTGGGTTCTGCAGTTTGTGTTTCTTCGAATAGTTTTTTGTACTAAGGCCAGGAGCTTTCCTGGGTCATGGGTTTTGCATCTTAATCTTTTATTGTTAATTGTGTGAACTAGCCATTGGAAGTTTTCTGGCAGCGATGGGGTTGTTACCTTTATCTTTATTGTAGTCTCTTATGGCAGGTGATCACTGTAGTCCAATGCTCCTATGTAGTAGTCCAATACTTTACCAAGCAGTGGAAGGGAGATGAAGGTGTAATCAATTGTTGTACTTGTTACAGTTTGTGGGATGTTGCGGCGGGTGGTCTCCCATAAATCAACCGTTTAGTACACAAAAGCTCAGCTGTTCTAGGATCCCAAGAAGTTTCTGTGCTAGCTTGGTATGTTTTTCCCAGTTGTTCCCTTCCTATGCTGGTACATTCCATGTTAGGGAGATAACTTCCATATGCTTATCGTCAACTGTTGTGCCCAGCATGCATAGGTAAAAGCCACTGGTGATTATAAAGTTGGTGGTATGTTAATCCGTTAGTATTTTGAACAGTTTGTCAAGTACCACGCACCTCTGAACTTAGTTCTTCTCCTAGCTGGGTGCTACTCTTGGTCTTGTCACGTGGATTTCAGTATACGTTTATTAGTACCAGGTATTTATTTTTGTTCGTCCCTTGTGTCATTTTTCTGAAAGCTTGTATTGCATTGGGGACGCTAGTTTATTAGGTAGCGCATCAACTGCATAGTTGCTCCTTATAGAAGTGTAAGTTGCGAGACCTTCTTTGTGGTGGCTGAGTTTGGCACTTTTGGTGATAGGTAGATGATGTAAATGAAATCCTTGTAAAGGTTTGTAGATCAGACCAGGTCTCTTGTAAAGAGATGATATCAAACTTTTGAAGGCATGATTGCAACTCCGGATCCGCAGTCTTTTTTCCCATGCCATTTATTTTCCAGGAGCAGGGATGCAAAGTATTTTTTGTATTGGGTGTAGTAGTCGGGTTTTGTCAGGGGTTGTAGCTCCAGGTGTTTTTTGTCCTGGATAGCCATCCCCACCCTTGCAAAGCAGAATATCCTATTTTGTTTGCCTTAAAGCCCTACAGCACCGTGATCTCTTTCCTCCTGGGCGATGTGCTATGAGCCCCCCGCTGAACTGAAAATAATTGAACAATGAACTGATCCTGGCAAGATTCAGGTTGCATCTTGGGCCCGACTAGCAAAGTTTAAGGGTATCTTGGTTTGTTGAAGGGCAGCAGCTTGATGCCCCAGGCAATACGTTGTATTTTCTCATTCAGCATCCTTTTGGCTAAATCTGGTGAAGCCCAGACTGCTTTGCTGCTACGGTTCCTGGATGGTCTGTTGAATCCACAAATTTGATGGACTCCAGATTGTGGGAACTTAATTGGTTTGAATTGTTGATTGACATTAGGAGCTGTAAGGTGTTTTCCATGTTTAGTATGTCTGTGCAGCCTTTGGATTTGTATTCAGGATGAAACACAGTGGTAGATGACTCTGTTTGAGTCTGTTGATCTCTGAGTGAGGAATCCTATGCCAGTCAGTACGGGATGTGTGCCAGGTCCCTTGGTTGCATCTAGTTCCCGTTGTGTATTTCTTTCTTCCTCTCGAGACTCGTCCTTGTGGTTTGTGTTGGTGTTTGTTGGTTCTTGTGTGGAGTCCACTCACCTGGGGACTAGCCATCCTTCCACAGTAGCATTCCCTGTCACCTCATGACTGGGTTCAGTCTGTACCTCTTCTGGAATTGCAATATCACTTAACTCTCCCTGCGATAGATTGCCAGGAGTTTGATTCTGGCCATGTTTGAAGTATGCTGTTAGATCTGTTTTCCTTTTCTGACCTTTTCTGACCCTTTCTCTTCTATTTCCTTCATTGTTTTGGAGCCTGCATATTTGCTGGTGAGGAGTTTCCCTGTGGAAATTTGCTGACTGTTCCATCACCTCCTGTTGCGGTGGTTGTCTCCCCTTTGGTCACTAACTCATTGGTTTCTTCCTCCATTGGCTGAATCCCCTTGTAAATCTGTCCAAGTTTGGAATATCTGCGTACTTATCCTTGTTTGGTTGGTTCAAGCCAGGTGGTTGCCTGTTCCAGGAGGAGGCCAATGTTTTAGCTGGTAGTTTAGGGGTTGCCTCCCTTATGTGGGCTAGTAGATTGGCCATCGCTGAGGCAAACTTGACAATTTGTCTACGATTGTCACAGAGCTGCAGCTGGACTGGTTAAGCTGTGACTCTGTTTGGGCCCTTCTGATGAGGTTATTGAGTTCCACCAGTCTGGTGTCAATGTTTGCATCAAAGATAGTTTAGAACCAAAAGTTGAATGTCCATTTGTTGTATTGGTATCGCATAGCTTTTAAAGACATTTGCATGGTGGTCAGTATTGAAGTCCAGATGTTATCCTTCTTGTTTATTTTATCTTGTATGGTGTTGGATTCAGGTGACTTGATGGTTTTACTTTTCAATACATCAGAAGATAGTGGGATATATAAGGCTAGCTGCTCCTCCCATTCTTCTGTTGTGATGTAAGATATCTCCAGGAGTATTTGCCCCTAGACACCGACTGCTGCTCCTCCTTCCCATTTGGCAGTTGAGGGCTTTCGAGATAGCTCTGCCAAGGGGCAAAGCTACTGTTGGTACAGGCTTAAGTGCGGTAGATGTAAACATTAAATTGAGAATTGAAGATTGGAATTTAGAAATTTGAACTTTTGGGTGAGGTGGATGTGTGAAGGTAAGTCCGGTAGAGGGAACAGGAGCAGCCACCTCCGATGTGCAAGCTGCACCAGCCTGATTCTGACTGCCTCCGTGCAGTCAGAAAGAAGGAACCGTGGCTCTAGCCTCTCGTTGTTTACCTGTGACCACAATGGTTTTCACCACATAGAGTGTGGCCCAATTGCCAAATCACTCTTGTCTATGGCGTGTGGCTCTCGGCTTTCAGCTTTCACCCCTCTGACTTCTCTGACTCATTTGCATGCCTCAGCCTGGGTGAGCCTGGTCCTGCAGCTCCAGTGCGCTTGTTGCGGCCCCACTCCAACTCGCATCATGCATCGTCACATTACGACCGGAAGTGAAAGACAACACTTCCTTCTCAGGGTGGTGCGATTGCTCAGAGCCTATTTAGGTTTTTTCAGTTGTGCTGACGTTGTCCTAGTGGTGGATTCCTGCCGGGGGGATTATGTTGTGGAACGCATTCAACATTGTACTATTCCTGTGGCTTTTAGATAGATGCTAGCATCACACACCTGATATGTTTCGGCTATTTGTTTACTTGCATACCATACCATGTGGAATCAATGCAGCCCTGAGATCTCTTGAGTTTACAATTTACTATTTTTAAATTATCTTTACATTTCACAATACCAAATTTCCAAATATATGAAAAAAAAAATAATTAACATCAATCCCATGGGGTTGCAGATTAACTGTAAGCCACCATTTAAACTAACTGTGAATGATCCGCTTCATGGAATATTTTACTGCATACCTCTAATAATGCCACTGCAGTCAAATACAGATGAATGCAGGTTCAGTTTAATGTCACCCCAGCCACAGTCTCTCAAGTTACAATAACTGCTGCACCCTTTAGATTCCAACACCTAAAAAAGGATTCCATAATAGAATGGAAGATGCCAAAATACATCTATCTTTCAGGTAAGTATGGGTCATGTTAAAGATGTATTCAAATATACCACACATCTTCCTTTCAACAAATGAAACAGGAAAAACTAAAAAGCTAAATAGATTTGTACATGACTTTAAAACGCAATGATATATGTATCTAATAACAGAAGGAAACAAAGATCTCCAATTTACAAAAAACCTTTAAGGTAAGTTGGTTTCCTCAAGTAGGCATCGCTACATAACTATCTTCTCAAATGTTTCTCACTGATCTCAGATCTCCTTAACCCTTCATCCTCTTTCTCACATACGCCTGAATTATCACACTCAAGAGAGCATTTCGATACATGACTTAAGCTGCGAAGTCGACCATCAGAAACCTTAACAGCATTTCTGAAATGTTGGACAATCTTTAGAGCTTTAGTAAATTTAGAGAACCTTTCAGATCTTACAGGGGACTTTATTTGAACCAAATCTACTGTTTGACATGAATTTCTCTTGTTGCTTTTCTACAGTTATAATCTTTCTTCTGCTTGACTTGCAACCTATCTTCGTGCAAACACCAATCATCTTTAATAGAAATCTTTACACATCCTTTTTTCCAGACCATCCAACCAGAAACAAGCTTGAATTGGGAATTCTACTTCTGAAAAACTCAAAAGATGTTTTCCCTTTTGTTTTATGAAGTGCTGACCTGTAAGTTGCAATTCTTTTAGAGAGTTCCTTGTTTTAATCAAGACTAGATACTCTAGACAACTGAATGATTTCTTTAATTGTGCTATTAAGCATCTCAACCGTTCCATTGCATTCTGAATAATAGTACAATTAATTTTGTGAGTAATCCTAAAAGACTCATAGAACTCTTCAATTTCTTTGAATCAAAATTGAACTCCATTGCCAGTCAATACAGGAGTAGGATATCCTTCTCTACTGAAAACTTCTTTATGAACCTTTTCAACACTATTTTAAGTGATGTCTCAAACTTGTGGTGTCCTCCCCAGCCGGGGTACTCACAACAGACTGCACCACATACAGAGCCTAGTATAACACTTCTTTATTCTTATGTGTGTAATCAAGAACTCCACATTCTAAACCTGCATTCACTTCACTATGATCTAAATGCTTATGTCACTGTCCTATGGTAATATAAAAATGGGTGGTGAGCGCACTCGCTTTTAGTTGTTAAGCTGATTTTTTAGCGGTATGCGTGCAAAATTGCCATATGCTTGCGCAGCACGTGTAATAAATAAGGGGGGTGGCCTAGTATGAAAGTAACTAGGGCTACAATATGCACTGCTGTGTGGTTCTTTCAAACATTTAATTATTTTTTCATCAATTAACAATGATCATATACATTTTTTAAATGAGAATTTCGATGGTTGTTGAATATACATAATCATTCAATATATATACATTTATGCTCAATCGTCAAACAATAATTGCAATACAAATTACAATACATGTACCCAATGCATTTCGGGACATTTTTAGTCCCTTCATCAGGGGTAAACTGTAAAAAGAAAAGGAGAAAATATCAAAATCTTATACATTGCGTGATCAGTAAATGGTAGTGTGAACTTAAAGTAGGGTATACGATACCTTTTTAGTGTTCGCTAATGAGCGTATTCATTTTCTAAAAAATAGTGTGAGAAGTAGAAATTGAGAAAAACTCATCTCTCTAATTTAGTTCAATTCAAACGCGCATTAGAATCCCTAATTCATACCTGGTCGGTTGTATATGGTTCTGTATGAAATGATGTGGCACAATCTCAGGTCTGTGAAGATAATAACTAAGTTTTAGACATACTGTGTGTAAAGTCATTGATGGAAAACACTGGAAGTAAGAACGAAGCTCACCTTAATTAAAAACGTGCAAATAGTATGAGAACCGTAGGGCTTTGCAAGAACCGAGATCAGAAATGAGTCGACCGTTGTCTTTTAAGCGTCTGAAATATAAAGAAGAAACCGTGCGCTTCAGCTGAAATCGAGGTTTTAAACCCGTTTCAAAACATAAAAGAAACCGGGGGGGTTTGCTTACCGGATCGACGGAGCAGAGAAACGTTGTACGCATCCACGAGTGCTTTCAGTCGCAGTGTGCTGACTGCTCAGTTACCAGGAAGTTAAACGTCACGCCGTAGGCGTAGACATTGAAGAAAGACTCAGGGCTTGTTAGCAACGAAGATACGAAGTCGTAATCATTTGTGTGAAATTGATGATCTACACTGATAGACGTATAATTTTTAAAAAAACGAGGGTAGGCTAATTTTAAAAAAAGAGATTGAAACGTGTGAGTATTCCGAGTTTATGCTAAAGATGAGAATCGAAGTGTAACAAGATAATCCAGTGTTAACGGAGGCTTCTCAATAAAGTTGTGTGCCGAAAAAAATTTTTTCTTCATAAACAGAAGTTAAATAAGAAAGATTTCTGTTTCTCTGTGCTGCGGTGTGCACTATGAGTGTTCTGCCCTGTGATTGAAGAATTTTTACACATTATATCAACATCTTTCTGTGAAATACATGAATGATATTCATATTTGCATGAATCTAACATCTTTAACACAAGTATATAATTCATATCCATATAAACATATAATCTAAGACAAATCTTATGATGCCATTGTCATGACCGTTAGATGTGGTGATATGTGGAATGTTGGGTATGGGATCAAATGCGCTTTGAAAAGAAGTCATTTTAAAGTGAGTTGGGATCTCAAGGTGGGGTCTGATTATCAATAAATGGTGTTAATCTAGAGAAAGCAAGCCATCTCGAATTTGTCATTAAGTCCGTGCGGAGCAAGGGTTTTCAGTTTCTTAATCCAGAATGCTTCTCTTTGTAGTAGATATTTTGAGTTATCGCGATCTATATGTTTTGGTACTTGTTCAATGATTTGGAATTTCAGTTGGGCGATTTGGTGTCGTGACTCCTCCCAATGTGTTGCAATGCTTGAAGTCGTACTTTTGGTTCGTATTTTGCTTTTGTGCTCTGTTAGTCGAATTTTCATTTTTCTTTCGGTTTTACCAACATATAATAATCCGCATGGGCATTTGATGGTGTAGATGACGTTTTCAGAATTACATGTTGTACTGCTATGTATTTTGATCTTTTGGCCCGTAGATGGATGCAGTAAGATATCTCCTGTGATCACGTTGTTGCAATGAGTGCAATTCCAACATTTTTGGGTACCTTTGCTTGGTTCAAGAGTCTGTTTTGGTTTCTGTCTTTTACTTAACATTTCTTTTAAATTTTGCGCTCTTGTGTAGGCAAACAATGGTTTGTCTTTAAACAGTTCTTTGAAATCTGTTTCTAGTTGAAGTAAGTTCCAATGTTTGTGTATGATTTGTTTGATTTTCCTGGATGCCGTTGAGTATTTAGAAACAAAGACAGTTTGTGTACCGGTCTTCTTAGGAGTTTTTTTCAATAGTTCGTCACGTGATCGAGTTTTGACTTTGTTTAATTGCTCTCTCAATATATTCTCAGGGTATCCTCTTTCTGTGTAATTCTTGAGCTGTTGTTCCCATGTGGATTCACATGCCGTGTCAGTGGAGGAAATTCTTTTGGTTCTCATGAATTGGGAAACTGGTAAATTCCGAATCAGTGATGGGGGATGGAAGCTGCTGAAGAGTAGAGCATTGTTTCTGTCTGTAGGTTTTTTGTATACGCTCGTATGGATTTCTCCCTGTTCAACGTTTATCCAGACATCTAAGAATGAAATTGATTTGCGGCTTATGGTGTGGGTAAATTGTACTCGAGGGTCAATCAAATTTAGTGTTCGTATGTTGTTGATGAGTGCTGGTTCTGACTGATTCCAAATGAGGAAGATGTCATCTATGAAACGTTTGAAGAATATCAAACCTTCTTTCCATGTAGGGTCCTGGAGAATATATTCATGTTCGAACTTGGCCATGTACGTATTAGCGTATACTGGTGCTCCTGGAAACCCCATTGATGTACCATTAAGTTGTATGTAAAATTGTTCATCCCAACAAAAATAGCTGTTTTGCAGGCAAAACTCTAATAATTGTAGAATGAAATATTTGGGTATTTGTGTGTTATCTTGTTGTAATAAAGCCCATTCCACTGCTTCAATTCCGTTCGCGTGTGGTATCGAAGTGTATAATGCGACCACATCTATGGTACATAAAATCCAGTTTTCTGTGTTTTGGTCTTTCAACATTTGTATATTTCTCAGGAAGTCCGTGGTGTCTTCAATATATGTATTCCAATTTTGGACAAATGACTGCAGAAAAGTGTCAATGTAGCGGCCAGGTTTTTCAAATATAGAATCACATCCAGAGACGATAGGTCTGAAGGGAGGATCCATCAAATTTTTATGAATCTTTGGTAGTAGGTAAATTTTGGGTCTCCGAGGAAAATCCGTCATGAGGTATTTTTTAGTAGAAGAGTCAATCCAATTAAGCTCTTCTGCTTTCTCTAGTATTAGATTGAGATTTTTAGAAATTTCCCTTGTGGGATCTTTTTCCAGTTTTCCGTAGATTGCTTCGTTCATTATATGTTCAAGGACTTTCGTTTGATAATGTTCGGAGTTCATGATTACTAGTCCTCCTCCTTTGTCCGCTTTTAATATCACAATTGTGGGGTTTCTGGCTAGTCTAGTTAGTACACTTTTTTCAGCCCTGCTCAGGTTGCTTATTTTACTAGAGTACTGAATTTTTTTAAGATCTTGTTGTACCAGTAATTCAAATGTATCCAGCGTTTTATGGGACACTGGAGCAACGAAGGTACTCTTAGGTTTGAAGGTTGGAAATGTTGGTACTATATTTGAATTGTCACCTGAGTCTTGGGGGCAAATGTTAGTAAAAAAATTCCGCAATCTCAGTATCCTCATGAATTTGTAAAGTGCTACTTCTGTCTCCAATTCTGTACTGTGAAGCGCACGGTTTCTTCTTTATATTTCAGACGCTTAAAAGACAACGGTCGACTCATTTCTGATCTCGGTTCTTGCAAAGCCCTACGGTTCTCATACTATTTGCACGTTTTTAATTAAGGTGAGCTTCGTTCTTACTTCCAGTGTTTTCCATCAATGACTTTACACACAGTATGTCTAAAACTTAGTTATTATCTTCACAGACCTGAGATTGTGCCACATCATTTCATACAGAACCATATACAACCGACCAGGTATGAATTAGGGATTCTAATGCGCGTTTGAATTGAACTAAATTAGAGAGATGAGTTTTTCTCAATTTCTACTTCTCACACTATTTTTTAGAAAATGAATACGCTCATTAGCGAACACTAAAAAGGTATCGTATACCCTACTTTAAGTTCACACTACCATTTACTGATCACGCAATGTATAAGATTTTGATATTTTCTCCTTTTCTTTTTACAGTTTACCCCTGATGAAGGGACTAAAAATGTCCCGAAATGCATTGGGTACATGTATTGTAATTTGTATTGCAATTATTGTTTGACGATTGAGCATAAATGTATATATATTGAATGATTATGTATATTCAACAACCATCGAAATTCTCATTTAAAAAATGTATATGATCATTGTTAATTGATGAAAAAATAATTAAATGTTTGAAAGAACCACACAGCAGTGCATATTGTAGCCCTAGTTACTTTCATACTAGGCCACCCCCCTTACTGTCCTATGGTATCCATCAGGAGCCACAAAGAGTCCATCATTACAGCCCTTCACAACACTACATCTCCCCCTCTGTTAAATACATTTTTTTTTAGAAATATTTACAATTAGAGCTCTTCAATGAGTCTTTGTGGTGCTTGAATCAAATGTTCTAACCATGCTTAAGAAGCTTGGGACAATCGGTAGAGATGTCCCTGATGGGTATTGGCAATGGAGAAATAGCAACAGTCAGGGGTCCGTCACTTGTCCCTTCAGATCTAGTCTCCGCAATGACGTCAGTGCCTGATGAGCAGGACACATGGACAAGGTGGCGGCCAGTAGGACGTGCCATGAGGAGCTCCGTTTAGTCTCATGAGCATCCTGACAGTAATCCTGGGCATCGATGATTATTATTTCATGCACACCCCCACCTTGAAGGTTGACCGTGAAAAGAGGATTTTTTGGGGCTCTCCTGCAGCCCACTTATCACCCAGGGGGTGGTCCTATACTGACCCCCATACCCACGGCACTTGGGAAGGACCAGACCGTAGTACAAGACAACATTTTCAGTGGCAATCATATTGAGCAGTCTGAGGTTCCCCGAGGGACTGTATAAAGGGGGCATGCAGGTTCACAGTGAATCGACATCCCATTGCCTCCCATTGAGCAGAATTGATGGAGAGACCCCAGCGGTGAGGAGGAGAGTGGAACCCTCAGCCTTGAGACAATGCAGCAATCAAGGGAAACTCTCCATGAAGGCCCTGACCACCTGGAGGTGGCATTTGGGGGCAGCCAGAGTGACGCTTGAACCATCTGTACTGTGTGGACATGGTGGCCGAAAGGACATACTTTGTAACAGCCCTCTTCCACCCGGAGCAGCAACTGCGGTGGCAGGGGGAATCTGTGACCCTCCACCCTGTGTGGTCACACATACCACAGTGAACTTTGCATATTACCACCCGTGTGATCCCTGCAGAATCATCCACAGCAGAGAAAACAGCTGTCTGATTCACGCCATTGCTAGGACCACCTAGCCTGGAAGCTGCCCCCTACTGCCGGACCTGTGGCTCTCTTTCACTCATGCTTCCTTGCAGCCTCATCAGGAGATCCTTACTAGCTTTATCCCAATTAGTGACTATTTATTTTGTTCATCATGAAGGCAGAGGAGGCCCCACCACAGTAGAAAGGTGAGGATGATGAAGGACACCCAACACTGCAAGTGAAAGAGGGGCAATGGTTGCAGGGGGATCCCTGGTCGGTATACCCTCTCTGAAACACAGGACTAGTACCAGGGAGTGAATGACACAAATTGAAAGCGCCCCTAGGATGCTGATTGCTGTAGGGCCCAGTGTGGTGCCTAGCTGGGCCTAAGTATGTAGGGGGAGATAGGGTCACCCAGTGCACAGAGATTTCTGGCCTTCGGGGAGACTAGGATACTTGCTTATATTAATTATTTTGTGATTAGTACCATCTTCCACTGACCACGTTTAGATAGTGTTTTCAGCGGGGACCAGAACTCAGGTGAGGAAATCTGTGTAGAGTGGAACATCAATGGGCTGTGCTCTACCTTTGCCCCTACCGGCACCTGTCTCATTGAGTTGGACCCAAGCAGATGCAGAGGTGGATTGTTCTGATGCCTGGCAATTGCACTCCTGCTTTGCCGCCATGGGTAAACCAAGTAAAAAGAAGGATCTAGATGTGGCCCCATCTTTGTTGAAGGCCTCTGACCCTGACTTAAATATTGGAGGATCTGAGTTGGTGCGGGAGACCCAAGGAAGTCCTACATTGCAAGATCTACTGCAAGCAATCACAGCTTCCAGAGACACTTTGGAATCAAAGATAGACACTCTAGGCACCAACTTAGGAGTCCTAAAAGATGACAATTGTTGTTTAGCTGAAAGAGTCCCCACAGCAGAAAGGACACTAACAGATATCCTCACAGATCTTATAGTGATGCGAGAAAGACTGACATGCAGATGTAATGGAAAATAAGTCAAGAAGGAATAATATTCGAAAAGTGCTACCAGAAAAAGTGGAAGGAAACAGTATGGTGGCCTTCCTGGAGAAATGGCTTTAGGAGCAAGTGGTCTCTCACCCTTCTATGCTCTAGAAAGTGTGCGTTGCATGCCCACATGACCTCCATGCCAAGGAGCACCACCACACCCTGTGGTGGCCACATTATTATCCTGCAGGGACTGTGACTGTATCCTAGCTCAAGTCAGGAAATAATTTGACCTTACAGTGGACAATAGCAAAGTTATGATTTTTCCAGACTTTACTAGAAAAGTACAAAAAAATACCACTCTCACTTCTGCATGTGCACGTCTATCCCACCTTCACATGTTGCTTTTCCACTATTAAATACACTAACAGTGCAGATTTATCTAATCTCCGTTCTGTTTGTAAGTGCGTTGTGGTCCGCTCCTCCTGTGTTGTCAGGTTTCATATTTCTTCCAAAACAGCATCCTGCCTGCACAGTGACAGCAGTGAATGCATCAAAATGTCAGTTGAATTTCCAGGTCTTCACTCTGCGTACAATCTAACACACTGCAAATCTGTAATTTGCCACAAAGATGGCACACAATAATATAAAATGAAAAATTGAGCCCCTGATTCTATCAATTCAATTTAAGTGGATTTGTATGGCAAGCACATTACTGATGGGCACATCTACACTGAGCCATGGCCCTCCTCACACTGCTGGTGCACATGCTGCCATGGCATTTCAGTCCAAGCTGCTTAATGTAATTTAGACGTTACTTCAACCATCAAATAGTTTTAGTTACCCTTGTAGCTAACAAGTGCAGATACTGACCTTTTTACAATTCTACTTTGATAATAGTTTCACTCTACTCAGGACAGTATTCTGCTGCATAAAACTAACCGGGATCCGATGTCATACATCGGGGAGTGAATAACATGCCCGGGCCCATGCAGGCTATGCTGATGCATTGCAGGGAATAAGGTGATACAGTCGGAGGTAAATACTTGCACATGGACATACATCTTTTTACCAGTGTAAATCCACAGCCGGCACTGGACCTGGTTAGACATGTACAATGTGTGGTACCCAGATGGTTGCTCAGACCATAGTATCATAGACCCTTCTGCAGACAATGACAAGTTTGGCAGCAGGATCCACACCACCAGTATCTCAGTAGGGGTCCTCTGTGGGTAGAACTTCAGGGAGGACTGTGTCCACACCATGGTGGTTAAGGTCTCAGCTGTCAAGTGTCTAGTGGAACCTAAGCACAAACATTCAGTGAAGATACATGGCAGCTTCACAGACCAGTGTGTAGCACAAGCTTTACACAGTAACCGCACCATTTGGCATAGGAGCTCTTTAGTTGTCTTCTAGGCTTGTGTCATCACAAAACAAATATTACCACCGACGATAATAATGACTCACATAGGAGCTGTGCCGTAGCCCTGTGTTTCATGCCTCAGTTAAAAAAATGCCATTCTCATGTTGCATCAACCCACAGACCACTGTGCATACAATCAAGCATTGGTATAGCTCCTTTTTGGTTTTGGTAGTGCCATACATGCTTGGATTGTTATGCCAGGTGAGTGGCCGCATTCTTCCCGCTTACATGAGTTTGCTTTGGGAACTCGATTGTAAACATGCACACCTAGATAATGCTACGGTTTGGTTTGCAGCTTTGACAGAGAGCTCTGCGTTCCTGCTGCACCAAACTTGAAGCCCGTGAGGAAGGCACTGTAATTTGAGTTTTGCTGAACTCTGTGCTCCAAGCAGAGCATGGAGTGGCAAAATTTTAAGAACTCTGCCAATGGATCAGAGTTTACGCACAACCTCAATTAAGAGATTCTCTCAGCTTTCATCATGTGAACAAATCTGACAGGCATCCATCAATCACTCTGAGATTTATAGCTTACTCATCATTTAATTAATTGAACTTACAGTGTTTGATGAGCATGTCCAGGCTCAACAAATGTGTTGATGGTCTCACTAAGTTTCTGTTGTTCTTGACAAACTTTGTAATTTTCACAAACCACACTTGGCATTGGTTTGAATTTGAGGTTCAAGGCTGCTTTGATTTGACTGTATGTAATTTAATCAGCTCGCTGCATCTTCTTTATGACTTATTTTACACCTTCAACCAGACAGGTTCTTAAGGTACTTGATAATCTTTTTCTCATTGTTTTCTTTAATCGCAGCAATGAACTCATCAAATGTCTCCATCCTGCAGTCCCTCTGTCACCAAAATTTAACTTTTTGATGGCTTCAAATGGCGGTGGTGGTTTAAAAAAGGTGGTAGCATGGTAACCATTGATGAGATTGGTTAATATTCAAGGTGGAGTTCCTTCCAACACCGTCTGCTCTCCGCTAGGACCGGTTTCATCCATGCTATCTCTAATGCCCTGTCATATTGGATAGCCCATCCAACCTTGACCTCCCTCTTGGTCTCCATGGAAGACTTTTGCTTATAGGAGACCTTGGGAGTTGTTCCAAGCCACCAATCTGTAGCTATGGCAGTGGGGTGCTTCGGGTATGGACAGCTCCACAAGCACAACCCTGGGTGCTTTTTCTGGGAATGCCTCCCCAGTGCAGTGGCACAGCTTCTCTCCTGATTCAGCACTGGTAAGCAAATTAACCTTTCTTGTGTCACTTTGCTTTTGAGCTTCTCTTTGTACTGAATATCCCCTGGTTGATCTCTGCCGCACAGCGCTTCTGTTTGCAGTATTATTTTGTACTTTGTGACTCTTTATGAACCTGGTTGCATCCCTCTCCAACATTATCACTCTAGATGAATGCATGGCTTTGAGTTGCACAGTAGTGCAGTACCTCTTGTGCAGCCTTCCCAGCAACTTCTCAGTCACTGATGTGGATACTTTGCTTCCATTATATTCAAGTGCTTTACATGGGACTGCACTTTGACTCCACATACTTAGAAGAAGGTTATGCACTTCAATTGAAGCACACGTAGCGCACACAAGCAATTTGCTGGACCACAGGAAATTCTCTGGGAGAACACTGTCGATCTTCAGGTTACCTATCTCCTATCTCGTCGCCTATTGTGAAATCCTCCCCAGGTTGGTTACTCACCACTGACTACACCACACGCAGAGCTTAGTTTAACATGTCTTTATTCTTCTGCGTGCAACTTTGAGCTCAACATTCAAAAATTTAATTGACTTCACTCTGCCCTAAATGCTTTTGTCACAGTTCTACAGAATCCATCAGAAGCCACAAAGGTTCTGTCATTACAATTCCACACAACACTACAGAACCTATTTCATGTTAGGCCACCTAGAAAACAGATCAAGTAATACAAAAACATATGGAAATGCTATCTCACAAGTAATGGTCCAATCGAAATCAAGGAACACTTCTTACCAGGGGAACTCTGGGAGCATTCTACAACACATAGGTGGTTTGAAAATGTTCAAGATCTTATCACTTTTGACACATTCAAAACAATATCTTACACCTCTTTCAATCACCTATAAATCTGTTCCAGGCCACAAAAATCTGACCTTACTCTTTCCTTGGTTTTCACTATACTAAGATGGCCCTCATGTGCTAAAAAAAATACCTGACCCCTCAGAATCGTTAGTGGAGTGAGTCTGAAGCCTCACAAAAAGTTTATCCTTAATCAACCAGAACAGTTAAAGTGAGCCACACAACTTTACCTTGCCTGGCCAACCGGACTTTAAATGAATAATGACAGATCACAACACATCATCATTATTGATTTTGGTCCTATAAACCTCTTCAGAAATTGCATCATTAAGGATCACACACATTTTCTCATCCTGGCATAATTCATCCACATTACATTTGTTCAATATCATTCAAATCAACAAGATGAGACAAACAAACAGCTACAAGATTTTGTACACAGGGCAAGTATTCTATCTCAAAAATTAATTTTTGCATTCCTATGACCCACTTCCTGATCTGGGATGGTACCACGTCAAACCCTTTTCTTTAAAAAAATCTCTCTCAGAGGTTTTGGTCAGTTGCAGCACAAACCTGATGCCCCACAGAAAAAAGCATAATTTGGTGACAGCCCATGAAACTCCTAACACCTCTCTCTATACCCTTGAGAGCCCTTGATGCAAATTCAATGGTCTCTTCAACTCCATTAATGACTTGTGTGATCACTGCACCTAGACCTTTGCCACTAGCATCACTAGTCACAATGCTTGCATTTCCTGGTGTAAATTCTCTCAAACCAGGAGCTTCTTTTAGATTAGTTTTGATTTGTTCAAACGTCTTCTCACATTCATTGTCCCACGTAACTTCTACACCTTTGCGAAGCAGTGCGCGCATGCCATGAGTTTTATCAGTTTTATCAGTACATCATCTTGATAAAACTTCCCACCAATAATTCCACCTATTATGCTAGCCATAGCTCTTTGAAAAACAGAGGCTGACAAAACTAAACCAAAAGGCATACTTGTAAATTTGAATGAGCCAAAAGGCATGATAAATTAGGTGTTTACACCCTTCATGAAGCCTAATTTGGTGAGGTGGTGAGGCAAGATCAAGTTTTGTGAAAAAGCTAGCCCCATGCAATTCTTGCAGACGTTCTGTAATAATTGGTTAGGGAAACATTCTACCACCACCTTCTTGTTAAATTCTCTTAAATTGATGCAAAGCAGATTTGTCCTGAGGAGTTGCTTGCTACAACCAAAGTTTCTAACCACTTTAAAGCTTCTATTGAGAGTATGACTTCACCACTACACAATCTGTCCATTTCTTTTATTTACATCATAACATACCCCAATAGAGGCAACCTTCGAAAATAAGAAATTACCAGTTTTGCATCCTTTTTTAACCAAATAAAATGTATGAAAATCTTTAAACATTCTAATCGTTCATCAAAAACTTCAAGGAATATTTTTTCAAAATCAGGTGTTCCATTTTGAATCTCTGCACAGGCTAGAGAAGACTCTTTTATCAGAACTTGTGGGTGAAAGTTCCAGTCCAACATCATACCTAAACCATTTTGGTGTCACCAGCCAATTATATTATCTTTGACTGAGATAGGCATTTTCCCTAGAGTTTTGTATCTTTAAACTCCAAAACTGTCTAAAAATAACTTAACATCTTAATTTACTGACCTCCTTATCTACCTCAATGTATTTTCTTTTGTTTTTAGCTTTACAGTGTTTGCAAAATGTTCCACCACCACTTTTTCTGATACAAACCCAATCCTGGAACATGAATCAAATATCATCTTCAAACATACATTGTTGACACAAACAAAGTCATAAGGATTATCATTGCCTCTAAATACTAATTGAAGCACAACTTCTGCAACATACGTTCTTAACTTTTTTTTGCACATTACAACTGCTCTTGCAAATTACAGCAAAATGCCCCTTTCTTCCACAGCGATTGCACAAAACTTTAAAGATAACCTATAACTAACCATGTGACCAGTCTTTCCATATCAAAAACTTAGACCATCAAATGAGAATTGTTTTTGTGACACACTGCATTTGTTTACCTTTTTCATTTTTATCTGAAGTCTCAGATTTTCTGTAGAAACTATTCACCTTTGTTATGTCTTTTTTTCTTTTTTGATAACTTCCATACATTTTGTCATGTGTTTAACTCTTTTTGATATGAAAATCATCTCGCATAAAGGAGGCTCATCCTTTAACCACAGCTCTAAACATGTTATTTCAGTATAACAGCTGATTGCAAATTGATCCCTATTATGTTCTTCACACATAGCCCCAAATTTGTAAGTGCTCACCAATATCCTTAAAGCTCTTATTCAGTCTTCAACAGACTTGTTCGTGCTTTCTTTTCCCAAAATAATACCTTTTGATAATGATACTTATGTGAGGTAAATAATTAATATGTAAATTCTTCAGACAAATTTCAAATTCATTCAAACCCCTTTCATCCTCTGAGCACAAATCAGGAAGGTGGTCCAGTATTTCCTGCCCCTGTGCCCCCATGCTATGTAATAACAGAGAGTATTTTCTCTCTGCACCCAAGTTTGTTCCACATACCCTTGCATAATTTCAAAATACCATATTCCATTTAGAATATTTCAATGGGGGTTCCCCAGGCAGGTGAAAAAAAAGAAGGTGGGATTACATTGTGCATTTCCCAATTCAAAATCTGAATTTATCAAATGCCCAACAAGTAGTTCTCTACAAGTCCTAAACCAACATTATAAAGTTATGAGAAAGTCAAATTTAACTTAATTTCTGACCCTGATAATCTACAAGAAAACATGAATGAAAATGCACATTATATATTGACTGCCCTCTATACAGTCTCCCAGTCACTGGGAATCGGATTCCCAAGATTTTCTTCCCAGCGAGTTTGGAGGGTGGCGAGTGGGTGCATTTTGTCCTCTCTGATCACCCAATATAGACAAGTGACCACCTTGAAAGTGCCCAAAGATATTAGGATATGGTAATAGCCTTTATGTGTGGGAGGTTCAGATAGGCATTCCCTTCATTGTTAACACACCACCTGTGTGACAGCCCCATGTAGCAGAAAGTGGCCTTGGTGCAGGTGATACCTCAATTGGAATCCCTCAAATAGGAAGAGTGCTTTAGTCTCAAACAGGTCTCGCAACTTATTCACTCATATTACTTTCCACTCTACTAATGCTTGGCAATCCCCTCCATGAGGCAGGATCTCCAATGATGGTACGGTGAAATCAGGCGAGTATTCCACAGCGCCATCCTCAGTGGGGCATCTGAGCTGTATAAGGATTTTCAGGAAAAGCTCAAGTTTGGGGACAAAAGGGCCCATCACTTTCCCTGATGTTAGCCTGCCTGCAAACCATTGGGTCAGCCACTGCACATATGCTACTAAGTAATACGCTTCAAAGTCAGGAGCTGCGAGGTCTCCATCTTCTACCCGTTACTGCAGTGTGGTCAAGGCTACTCTTCTATGGCCCGTTCCACAAATTAATGCAAAAATAAGGGAATCAAGTTCTATAAATAGTGCTCGAGGAATCCAGACTGGCAACATGGTGAAGAAATATAAACATCAGGGGAGTGAGACCATTTTTAACAGTGCCATCAGGCCTGCCACTGAAATAGAATTTTATAGTTGTCTTGATAGTACGGATCAAATTCACCACATTACCCTCATGTAGGCCCAGTGGGTCGTGGAATATCTGCACCCCCATGTAATGTAAGTAACAGGCTTCCCACTGTAATAGAGCCAAGCCCCGGGGGGTCTTGGTGTGCATGTGTGAGAAACAAATGCAACTTCTGTTGATGTACTTGCAACCCTGAGAGTGCTCTCTCTCTCTCTCTTTTGAGCTCTATGGATATGTTCCTCAAAAATATCAAAACGATCCAGAGCTTGTACACATATAGGGCCATGTAATGAATGTGGCCTATGATCTCTATCCCCTAGTAAACATTCCCAGTTTGTGCGCGGTACACCTATGGTTCTATTGCCAAAGCGAACAGCAGGGATGATAATGGGCACCCCTGCCAAGTTCCTCTGCCCACCTGATTGCTGTCAGATATGGTGACCCCCCTTCGCTGACTCTGGCTGTAGGGTCTATATATAATAGCTCAGTCAAAATCTCTGCCCCAATCTGAAGCACTGCCTAACAGTGTGAAATAACTCCCACTGTAGGCCATCAAATGCCTTCTCTATGTCTACATCAAAAACTGCTGCCTCTTCTCGGTCACAAATGTCTCCCTCTAGAATAGTGAGGAGCCTCCTTATATTAAGCACTGTGTTACAGCTGTGTATGAATCCCGCTTGATCTCAGTGTATGAGATACGGCATGTGTGGGAGCAGTGTAGTGGTCAGAATTTTACTAAGGATATAATAATCTATATTTAACATTGAAAGCAGTTGATAAGCTTTTTTTATTGTGGGCAGGTATACCACCAGGATTAAACAGTGGCACTATCAGGACTTTGTGGGTGTATGGTGGTAACAGTCCCAACTCCCCTGCTGTGTCATACAGGTCTACCAATTTAGGAGCTAGGTCATCACCAATTGTGATATAGAACTCTACCGAGAAGCCATTGTTTCCTGGTGTTTTGCACTGAGCCCCTTAATGACTGCCCAGACCTCTTGTAGCATGATCTCTTCCCCAAACTCCTCTGCCACCTCACTGGATAAGGTTGGAAGTGTTAACGGCAACAATAAAGCACCTGTTTCATTGGTGGGTCCATTTATAGTGCTTCTATAGAGATCCCAAGTGATAGGTATAGAACTTGTGAATAATATCCGTTTACCGATAAACCTTAGGACCTTGGTCAATCTCAACCTCCACCACCACTGAGCCCTGTTTAGTGGTGTTCTTGAGCCAAGCCAACAGTGATCCCATACGGCCTCACTCTGCATGTTTCCTGGTCATGTTGTCTTTATAATCAAAACATCAAAACATTTCTGTTTGTGCCGTGACTGCTTACTTGGCTTTCAGAAGGTCTGTTTGGACCTCTGGATGGTCCAGTTTGTGCCATTAAACAACATGTAGTGTACCACCAAAGATAACAAAATATACTTCCCTCGAATAACTACATGAAAGGCATCTCACTCCGCCTGTGGGGACGAAGCTGTGCTAGTATTTTCTGGAAAGTGTTGTTGGATGCCTTCCCTCACTGAGGTCCAAAATGTCTGATCTTCCAGGGACTCTGGTCTTAGTTACTACATCGACATTGTGACGGTGAATACCATCAGGTTATGCTATGACACAGTTCTAGAAATATATTTGACACTGTGTGTTGAGTTGTGTACCTCTGGGGTACAAATAAATGCATCAAGTTGCATGTGTAAGTCATGTAATGATGAGAAAAAGGAATAATCCCAATCATAAAGGTGATGTAAGCACCAGGAGTTACTAAGTACCCATTTAGTAGTCCAATGAGTAAACATTCAGGCCACATTAATTGTGGGGGAGTCTTTCAATGAGGATGGGAATGATCCAATGTGGAGCACGCTTCACAGTTATAATCACCTCCAAATAATAATGAGCCTTATATTAAGCACTGTGTTACAGCCTGGTATGCTGCTGTGTTTCTTTCTCTACCTCCTCTTGTTTCAGGAGCCAAGTTACAGTAGTTTGTAATATTGAAATGTTTCACTGATTAGCTTCTATGAGAGTAGATTATCAGCAAAGGTTTCATAGACAGTGAATAAAGTATCTTGCTGTACCTGTGCCTGGGAGAGGCTAACTGCAATGTTATCATTATGTAAGGATATATTTCCTGAAGTTCAAACATTTGAAACCTTCCATTGTGCAATGCCTGTGGAGAAAGCTGCTAAAATGTTATTGTGAATGTGCGTTTCTGATTTGTTACCTCTCCCTCAGAATCATGGGGACTGTTAGTTCCTTGATGAGAATTGTATGTTTTAATTGTTCATTGCAGGGCTAGTTAGAATCATATGCCTTTCCACTTGCTAGAGATTCACTTGCCCATTCCAGCCTCCATAGAGGGGAAAATCTCTCTATGAATGCTTAAAGAGTTAGACTCCTGAGCAAATCTATCCTCATTTGACTCTGTCTTTCATAGACTTTATTTTCTGACACCTGCTGCTCCACATAGCCCATTTTTTCAGTTTTTTTGTCACAAGATGACGCAGAGAGAAGCCTGTAGCACGTGTGTTGAGTTTGAACTACATGTGTAATTCTTTTGCCCGGGATATCATCTAATACGACAAAAATGGTTGGTCCAGCTGTGTAAAAATCTAGGTACAACCCATTGCATGGAAGCATTTAGAATTTTAAAATATAACACAGTCTCCCACATCGTTTTTGCAGTTTCACGTTTCTTGAATTCCATGTGGTGGGCCAGGAGAAACTTCCTTAAGAATCTAAACCAAGGTACTGACAGTTGACTGACTTTCTTATCCTTTTTTAAACCTAAAATGAATTATCTTAGATGAAATGTTTTATCTCTTTTAACTTCTTTTAATCATTTTTATTGTATGTACATATTTCGGTGTGCTCTTTTATGGTGAATAACCGAAATACAGAAATATTGGATTGGATTGGATATTTCTTGATGATTCTCTACAGTTTATAAGATAGTCAAATATGACCTAAAATATGCTTTTAAACCCTGCAACTTTAAATCAAAGACCACAAAACTGAAAAAAGCAAATGTGATCTCCCTAAAAAGCAAATTTCAAGCATAATAATTTAAGCCCAGCCTTTTTTGCTGCTACCTTGTATGAAAAAGATACATTGTAACTGAACCTGTGCCTGGGAGAGGATAACTGCAATGTATCATTCTGTTAAGATATATTTCCTGAAGTTCAAACATTTGAAACCTTCCATTGTGCAATGCCTGGGGAGAAGGCTGATAAAATGTTATTGTAAATGTGCGTTTCTGATTTGTTACCTCTCCCTCAGAATCATGGGTAGTGTTAGTTCCTTGATGAGAATTGTATGTTTTAATGGTTCATTGCAGAGCTAGTTAGAATCATATGCCTTTCCACTTGCTAGAGATTCACTTGCCCATTCCAGCCTCCATAGAGGGTCCAATATCTCTATGAATGCTCAAAGAGTTAGACTCCTGAGCAAATCTGTCCTCATTTGCCTTTCATAGACTTTATTTCCTGACACCTCCTGCTCCACATAGACCATTTTTCAGTTTGTTAGTTTGGAATAGTAGGGAATTTCCAGAGCTACATTTCAAGATTTATTTATGACGACTTTAAGCATCCTGTTTTTGTGTTTGCTATCCTGAATCCTCTTGACTGACTTTGGCGAAAGGTACTTATGATGATCTTTGATTCAGGATTAATTTTAATGATTTGAGTTTGCATTTTTGCTAATCTGCTTATGGTTTGTACATCTACTAATCTCTGTCATCATTGTGAGGTCTAATGTGTTGCACTATCAAAGATGCATTGCTGATTTGTTGAAGTTAAACCTCAGCCAGGTACTAAAGGTTCATTCACTTAAGGGCACCCGCTACATTAGTTTGCACCAACAATCTGCACAGTGCATATCTCATCCATGCTGCAACAGACTCCACAATTCCTCCAAATTAAGCACAATGCAATTTTGCTTAAGCCCTGTTAAAAGTGGCAGTCACATTTGGAGGAGAATGTCCTAACATATTATGAAAAGTAGAGCCAATAGTTCATACCAAGTAATCACTTTAAAAACAGATATCGCTCATGGTTAATTTTATGTACCGGTATGATTACAAGATATTGCTGAAGCTATATTGACCTTGATCACAGAAAGATGCTTATAAGTGAATTGTTGTTCTTGCAGTTGTGAAAAACATCCTCCATTTTCTTTAGAACTTTCATCAAGCAGTAGTTGACTTGGATGTTTTCAGCTGAGAGTATCTATGTTCAGGCAGTGCTCTTTGTCAATTGCTGTCAGAATGGTCACGATCAGCGGTGCTTATGCCTATTCTGCCCCAGAACAGGTAACTGGATGACACAATTGTGTGGAAAATGTTACATGCAACAAAGAAGGTCATGGGATATTACATAAACATATTCTGTTCCAAAATGGTAGCTGCTGTTGTTGAACAAAGGAAGCGCATGCATGTGAAATGAGGCGGTAATTGGTCTGGTAGTTAAACAACCCAGAAATGTGGGGTGGATAGCTGCTATTCTAGATCCCTACTGTTGTGGCAGCTCTGAGGTTTGCTTCCCTAGTGGTATGGCATTCCTGAATGTATGGCTGTGGTCTGACTCTGATGGAAGGAGATAATTTGGACACATTGTTTATGTCACCATTCTATATAGGCGGTTGGGTCTCATGGAGGCTTACGTGGGTGCTCCTGTTTGGACTGCAACAGGAGGAAGGTCCTTCTCCTACCTGGCCGCCAAGTCCTGGAACTCCCTCCCGACCGACCTGCGCCTGACCCAAGACCACCTCTCCTTCAGGAAGAAGCTCAAGACCTGGCTGTTCGAGCAGTAGCGGCACCCCGCCCCCCCAAGCGCCTTGAGACCCTCCGGGTGAGTAGTGTGCTTTATAAATGGCTTGATTGATTGATTGATTGACTGGCATCTTTCATTTGCAATAGCGCAGGGAGGCTGGGACAATGAATATTAGTCATAGTTCAGAGCTCCCAACTATTTGCCCAGTAGAATTCATTTGGAAGAAGTCTCAGCTTATTTCAGTCCATGCAGTGTTTCTGAACTGCCATACACTTTGCACCAAATTAAGAGAAGGCTCCTTGCTCATTCAGACCGCCAATAGTTTGTTTTTTTATAAGAGACATTATTTGAAGTTATTCACCTTTTGGAGTGTATTTCCAGTACTATTGAGGTACACTTTCTGTTGCTCATCTCAGTTTTTGAAAAAATCATCATCACTAGGGGTGGTGTGTTTGTGTCTTATGTATAAGGTTTTGGTGAAGTTGCTACATGCCCATGAGTTAATTGGGGTCAAAGCACCATGAAGGATTACCAGTGCATGAGTTTGAATGTGTGCAGAATTTATAGGTGTGGAACCTTCTTGTGTTTTCGGCTTTATAATCAGGGTACACTTTTAGTCTTGATTAATTTACTGCTTTTCAGGGTGGGGTGATTTTATTCCCACCTCCTGATTGTGAGAAAACACATAGGGGCCTATTAAGATCTCGGTTGGAAAGCCTCCGACCTTAGCTTGAAGGCTTTCAGACCGAGATCGTAGGTTTCAATTCTGACCACATAATTACAATATAGGCGGTCGGAATTGATTCTGGCCGGTTATTACACCTGGATTCCGACGGTGAGCCCGTCGGCAAGTTGGAGGATGGCCCGTATTCGAATTGATGCCATTTCCGCTGTTGGATTATGATGCTGGTGGCCGGCATGGCTCGCGGGTGGTGGGGGGGCACAATGTAAATTAAAAAAATAAATACACTTACCTTTCCACCGGGTCCCACGTCTCCGCTCCTTCTCTCCTCCATCTCGAACTCCCAGAAGCACAGCCTGCATTACAGGGAAAGTTCGCATGACCGTTTTGGGCAGCCCCAGAGGGCTGGCCAACTGTCATTGCCCACTTAGGAGGGGTCTACCACTCATCCCTTGCTCTGCAGCCCACCCATCATGCAAAGCTGTTGTAGAAGGAGAACAAAATAAAATGATACTTACATTACTGTATTATCATTCTATTTTTTGCTCTTTTACTGCTTAAAGGCAGAGGGTGATGCTCCTCCGCCTTAGCGGAGCATCCGCCACTGTGTCTCATTCTTGGTGTCCCTCTGAGCTCAGTATTTCCCCTATTCCTGTCAAATCAACTTGTTATCTAGAAGTGATTATTGACAAGAGACTCACCTACAAGGAACAGGTAAATGTGGTCTCTTCCTCAGTATTTTACACCATCAAAACTATTAAAAAATGTCTTCATTTTTTGACTCCCTCTTTGCAAAAAAAATAGTCACTCTGATTACTGTAATGTCCTCTATTCCAACATGCAACAGAAACATATGAACTAACTTAGACCATGGAAAACACAGCCACTCGACTGCGATTAGGATTTCCTTAATTCAAATACTTAGCAGGTGCTCTAAAAAAGATACAGTGGTTTTTAAGTCGGTCTGCATTGTGTTTAAAGCACTGCATGGAATGGGTCTTAACTATTTGAAGAGTACATTCAAGTGTTGTAAGTCATCAAGAACCCGGAGGTCCTCCACAGCATACATTGTCCTGATTCACAAATATAAGTGCACCTTGTGGGGGAGGAAGAAATGTCATCTACAGTGCTTCAAATTCCTGGAATGACATGCTTATAGATTTAAAAACAATTTAAGGGCTATTGGTCTTTAGGAAATCCTTAAAAACCTGGCTTTTTAATTTGATATAAAGGGTTCTGTGGAGGCTGATACAGTTAGTAGATATGTAAATGAGCTAGCGCCAAAACACCTCCAGGTGATAACAGCACTTTATAAAATAAATTAACATAACAAAACTAAAGAGGATACACTGGTTTGTCTAAATAGCAAGATTGAACTATCAGGAATCTTGGTGTCTCATACCCCATTAGTATGAACCACAGCTAAAGTAATTTTAGTAATTGAATTATCAGATTGATTGGCATTTAATACATTTTATTTGCTACTTAATTTCAATAATGCAGTCATTGTTCCCATTCAAGTGAAGTGGAACTCGAAGTTAAGTAATGTAACGGATTGTTAGTAGATGTTTTCTTTACTACATATAGAAGAATATTTACCACTAATATTTTATGAGCATGAAAATGTGATCTATAGGGTTAGAGGAAATTAAGAATTAAAGGGTAAGTTATAGTTTGGTGGACCAGGTACTTCATAAAAATGGGTTGAAGTATTTTGTATGCCAAAATAACAGTTCACCAGTCCTATATAGGTTTACCAGGACCATTAGTTTCTTTTCTATGCGGACCCTGATGGCTCTGTCAACATGTGGCTTCCTCAGAAAGCCTGATGGAGCAGGACCATATGAAGATAGGCATTACATTGCCCGCTGTATTAGTGGTGGGCTGTGTGATATCCTTTATTTTGTGTCCATCACTACCATGTACAATGAAAAAGCAAATAATGACCACACAGCAAGGCACAAAACTTGTGTGTGAGGTTTGTTAGCTTTTTGTTTTTCAATAACAAATTCCACATTGGGAGTGTGCTTTTGGAAAACTAATGTTTGTTAGAGTTTAGTAGACATACCTCAAAACTGATGGTTCCTGTACATTAAACGTTGTATACCTTGAAGGGTATCACCAGGATGGTGTTTACTGTTAAGATACAGAGATCACTGCTGGGCCAGCAGTGATCTCAAAATGTAGCAGACATTATTTCGTCAGTCTCTAGATCTGGCCCTAAATTATATTCCACAAAGATTTGTCCTCACACAAACGGTTACTCGAGAAAAACTGAAATCCTAATACTGCTTCCTTTCTAGCACTGCAAGATCCAATATGACTATGGATTCAGATAAAGTCACAATTGTCATCCAAAAAATGCACTTGTCTGGTCTATATAACCAAGGTAGTCACAGATTGAGTTTAGATTAAAAAAAAAACCTTGTTGCCTTAATTAAGAGATGCCAAGATAGACGTCAAGAGCTTTACTAAAGAACACCACTTTAATACTGATTAAAAATCTTGGAGACTCGATTATGAGGAAAATAAAAAAGCGAGGTATACAAATTTAATCCAGGAGTATAAAAAGCTTTTAATTGAGGAAAAATGTAAATTTATACTGAAACAGTTAACCTTGTCACAAATGCATCTAACGAGCCTTTTAAAACTGTTCAATTACTTGTAAATTCCAATCCCTCGAATGGTCCATGCCAAGTCAGTTGTTTTGTGATAAACTGGCCACTATTTTAAAGAAAAAGTGGAGGATGTTTATGTCAAATTTTACTCTAGAAGTTCTTCATACGATGAGGACAATGAGTCTTTGCAATCCATCTGATAATTATGATGAGTTTTGCAATATTCCCCCTTAACAGTAGACCAAGTTGTCCAGATACTTAGGCAAACTAAGTCAGGAGCCCATCAGATCCCTTTCCACCCAGGGTGATGTATGAGGTAGATAATAGGATTACCCAGTTCTTACACCTCTATTCAATACTATTATTAAGGAAGGCTGTTTCCCTGTAGAATGGAAAAAGGCCTCAGTCCTACCACTTTTGAAAAAGCCGGTCTTGGACCCTAAGTTAGAGAATAACTATAGACATATCTCGCAGTTACCCTTTCCTGGAAAATGTTTTTCAGAAACATCTGAATAAAATCTTGTCAGGAGATTTAGACAAAATAAAATTTCGAATGAGGCCAAGTTTGGCTTCAAGTCAGACCACAGTACTGAGACTGCTTTGGTTGCAGTCTCAGAAGAGATTAAATCTATCATGAACAATGTTGAGAGGGTGATCCTTTTGGACCTTTCTGTGGACTTTGATATGATTAACCATGCAGTCCTTGTGGAGCGGTTGGCTGAAATTGGGATTACTGGTTCAGCCTTCGATCTTCTCTCATCATTCTTAGGCGGTCAAGAACAAAAGGTGGCCTTTGGGGGGTTTAATTCTGAATGATTACCCTGCTTTGTAGGGTCTCCCAGGGGCAATCCCTCAGTCCTATCTGTTTAACAGCTTAGGGCTCACCTTTGCTACATTAATTCATTCTTTTGATTTTGCCACAGCACCGTATGCTGATAAAACGCAGATTGTTGTGTCAATCTCTAGCAATATGGGTGACGTTGATGTTTGGTTTGATAGCTGTATTGTTAGTTGGATGAGTAGGAATTGCTTGGAGCTAAACTCCTTAAAAACAGAAAATTTACTTGGTACTCCCCTAAAAGATTATTGTGATCAGCCTCATCAAGGTTAGTGATCACTCCTAGAATCAAGAGAACTGTTTGGGGCTGTCAGAGTTTTGATTACTCCACCTGTAATCTCTAAAATAGACTGCCCCTGCATCTTGAAATTCAGGGTAGGTTTCTTCATTTCCATAAGCAGTTGAAAACGTGGCTGTCTCAGTTCTCTTATAACCCTTTGTGTTTCTTTCTCTGGTTTTTAGTGGACTCGTGATTATGCTAGTGCCAAGCCACCCTAGGGCAATTGGGCGCTTTATACATTTGAAATCAAATCAAATCATGCTTGTTCATGAATTATGGGTGCATCTTCGGTTTGAGCCTGGACCTCCTTGTCATCTGCTCCCTGGAACTGCCTGGCTTCCATGTAACGAATAGCCATATTATGTGCCAAACAGCGTGAAAGACCTTAGAGTCTGAATTTATATTTGATAAATGGTATATTGTTTGAATAATTAAAGGTGCAAGGGTTACAAGTGGCAATTTCAATATCTTGACACATCCAAAGACCCAGTTTGTGATCTATTTCAAATATAAAATCTTGGTTTCCATAAATCTTACATTCTTAATCCTCACTATAAATGATTTGTTGGGTTCCTGGTGGAGGAACATTTCATCATGTCCACTGTTTTAATTATGCACACAGGCTGGTAAAGACACATGAAAAAGAACTAAAGAACCACAGGAGTTATATCAATATATTCAACCAGAATTGTAGATTCAGAAGAATGCACAAGAAGAACATGTGCAAGTGATTAACTAGGCCACTGATTCCATTAATGTAATCTCATGTATACACACTCATTCAATTAAATCTTCTTTCAGAAGCATATAAAAGCTTGGTGTTATTTGTGGGCAATTGAAGAATCCATCCTATGTCCCAACCATAATTACTAATTGGTTGGTACAAATTGGTGGTAATACTTTGATTTGTGACAAGATATCATTATAGTTTATGCTAATGGCTATTGAAAGAAATATTATTTCTAAGTTGCAATTGCATGAGGTCAGATATTCAAAGAAGAAGTGCAGTCGAGATGAGAATCACATCTCGTCATAACATCTACAGGGTGAGCAGTCCCGACCCTTGGAGAAGGTGCAATAACCCGCAAAAATATCCTGCCGAATCAGATGAAGAACAGTTGAGTGATATTTTAAATGTTTGTTTGCAAACACCACATGAAGAGTAGTCTTTCCATGCTTTATATAGTAGCTTTCAAATTCACATAACTCAATGTTCCTTCTGTTTTTGAGTTCAGAATGTTTAGAGGCTGAATCACCTCAGTTTGTTTTTGAGTCTTTGATATGCAGGTATCAATAGATCTCCTTAAGAAACAGATTATCTTCTAAGAAATTTTACCAAAGTGCAGTCACATAAAGAATGTGTCATTCAAATTCCACACTGAAGGCAGAATTGTCTCTTAGTTCTTTGCAATAGGGATTATCGTTACCCTTTCGTCCAAAAGAAAACAATGAAAGAGTCTGTTTTCCTTTGCTTGATTCAAGCTAAGTCATACAGGTAACACACTCAGTCCACATAACAGTTCCATATAACTAATAAAGTATTTTAAAGGTATTGTATTCTGTGACCTGTGGTTGGGCATGGGTCTCTGAGCAAATGCTTCAGCAGTTGAGCTATTTTACTGGGATTGAAACCAATGCACCAATGTTAGTCTCTTAACTGACATTATGTGTTTTTCACTGTGCATCTCAATACCCTGCACTGACATCATGTGCCATTAACAGACAACAGCAAGCACTGGTAAGTCTTTTTTAAGTTTAAAAGAAAAATTTTATTGAGACAAATAAAGGTATCCGTATTACAAGGAATAACAGTAAATACATATCAGGGTAATCCATTGACAAAGAACAAAAAGAAAACGACAATTTCATGCCAACACATTATAATCGACTTATACTGCATAAAAATAAAAGACAAAACCCATGAGTAAGAGATATGCTAGTAATGCATAAAATATGAATCAAAACAGTATTACAAATTTGGAAATAGATCTGGGAACGTGTAGGGGATTCATGGGGGCTTCAGGACCTCAGGGTGGGACGGCTTTATCTGAGAGGATTTTTTGGCACACAAGTCGAGGAACAGTGTGACAGGGGACCACAGTTCTAGACGCTTCGTTGCCATCTTCGCGGGATATACAAAAGAGGTGTCCAGCCTGTGATTATGGCAGATTACATACCACCACGCCTTATGGGAGATTTTAGTGGTATCCTTCCAGTTGACCGTGATCTGCTGAAACGCAGCCGCTAATAACAGATCAACAATTTTGGTTTTACCTAGGACATTCTCCCAGCAGGGTGCGAGACTCCCCAAGAAAATATGAGAGGTAGAAAAAGGAAATGCAGTGTCAAAAATCAAATTTATTTGGGACCAAACTCGCTCCCAAAAGCTCTGTACAAGTGGGCATAAAAACAGCGCATGAAATATGTCAGCGTTTGGGGACGAACATGACCAGCACGTGTCTGGAGTAGATGCGAATCTTTTGCTCAAAGCACTCGGTGTAAGAAGAATACGATTATACACGAAAAATAGCGTTTGTGTGAGGTTTGCTGCCCTGGAGGATTTACGCAGCTTGAGCCAGATATTGTTCCAAAGAGAAAGTGGCCATGAAAGTTGGAAATCGCGCTCCCAAGCTTCCTCCACCTTAGATTTCTGTCTAGGGGTACCTGCTCCTTGCAAGTGTTTGTATATGCTAGAAGCCGAGGGTTTAGACTTAAGTAGGGAGGAGAGTTGTGAGGAAGAGGTCTGAGAAGCGGGGGCCTGAGGCAGAGCAGATAAGTGATCAAACCTATCCATCACAGCCGATTTGAGCAAAGGATATTTATGCGCAAATGAGGCAGGCAAGTCAAAACGTTGTTTAAGCAGGTGAAAAGACATAAACTTTGAGTCTGAAAAAAGCTGGTGTACCCATGCTAGGCCCTTTCGACGCCAGGTTTTCCAAAAGAATGGTTTGCCGCGAATAGTCAAATCTTTATTGTGCCAGATTGTTGAACTTAGGAAGTGGTCAATCGAATCTGGAGAAGAAGGAGGAGAGGACAACAGGAGTTTGGAAGTTAATTTAATTATAGGAGAGGAGACCGCCTGCGGTTTACGTGAGAATGAAAGATATTCAGGGAAGGAGAAAGGAGAGAGGTAAAGACGCTCCGTCCTAAGCCATAGAGGGCAATTCTCCGAGGAGTCAAGCAACCAAAGTGAGGCTTGCCGTAGAAGGAAAGCTTTTTGATAAACCTGAAAATCAGGGAAATTAACTCCTCCCTCAGCTTTTGGGCGAATCAGCTTGGCTAATGACATACGAGGGCGTTTTGAATTCCACAAGAAGGAAGAGAGGGCGGAATTGATTTTTTTGAAGAATTTGGCCGGAATAGGGACTGGAATGTTGGATATGGTGTATAGTACAATGGGTGCAAGCATCATCTTTATGGTGTCTAGCCGACCCCACCACGATAGGTACAGTGGATGCCACCTGGCCGTTAAATCAGTGATTTTTTGTAGGCATTTGTTTAGACATAGCGCCACTGTGTCAGATATTGAGGGAGTAATATGCATGCCTAAATATTTAATATGGGAGGGGCTCCACGTGAAATTTGAGGCGCTGAAATCTGCTTTAAAAGTGTACTTGGTCAGGGGGAGTATCTCACACTTATCACTGTTCAGTTTGTAGCCAGAGATGTTAGAGTATGCCTGTACATCTGTCAAAAAGGCAGGAACAGAAACATTGGGGTTGGACATGAAAAGCAAAATGTCGTCTGCGTAGGCAGCTAATTTAAGGTGAATGTTCGCTGATTGAAAGCCGAATAAATTTGGGTTTTGGCGAAGCTTAGAGAGAAAGGGCTCCAAAGCTAGATTAAAAAGAAAAGGGGAAAGAGGGCAACCCTGGCGGACTCCTCTGCCCAAATCAAAATATGAGGATATCAGGCCATTGGCGCAGATAGCCGCACGCGGGTTGGAATAAAGGAGAGAGATCAGGGATACGAACTTGGGACCGAAGCCAAACCAACGGAGAGTGTGGAATAAGTACTTCCATTCGACTCTATCGAACGCCTTCTCGGCATCGAGCGCTATTGCCGCTAGGGGATGCTTCATGGACGAGGATTTGGTCAAGACGTCAAAGAGAAGTCTCGTATTATCTGTGATAAATCTGCCTTTAACAAAGCCCGATTGTTCCGCTTCTAGTAAATCAGGCAAGTAGGAGTCGAGACGTATGGCTAGGGCTTTTGAGAAGATCTTATAATCTATATTGACCAAAGAAATAGGCCTATAGTTTTTGCAGTGTTTATGGTCTTTCCCTTCCTTCGGTATCAAACATATATGTGCTTCCGAAAAGGTGCCCGAAGAGCACCCCAGTGTGTTAAAGGAGGCTATAAGGGAGTGCAGCTTGGGTAATAACAGCTTAGAAAAGTGTTGAAAGAACTCTACTGTGAAGCCATCAGGCCCCGGCGCTTTGTCTTTTTTGAGCAGCTGGAGTGCTGCTGATAATTCTTGGCGCGTTAGATCGGATTCCAGGAGAGTGAGATCCGACTGATGGCAGGGAGGGGTCTGAAGTGTTGAAAAAAACTGGGAAAGAGAGTCCTCAGAGGGCTGCGATTCCGAGGCATATAGGGATTTATAAAATAGGGAGAATTCGTACAGAATATCTGAGTCTTTAAATTTTAGATCCAGGCGCTCATCATAGATAGACTCAATATTGAGTCTATTCTGTTTAACTTTCAGGTAGTTAGCCAGAATCTTTCCTGCCTTGTTTTTGCCCCCATAAAATTTAGCACTGGATTTTAATAAGTACAAAGAAGCATCCTCCGTAGATTTTTTATTGAATGCTAATTTGGCGTTGATGAGGGCTGTGAGGGATTGGCTCGAGTGCGAGGTGTAAAAGGAGTGTTCCAGTGTCTTGATGTCCCGCAAAAGGTCAGCAGTGAATTTGCGGGAAAGTTTCCGCCTCTTTGCAACAAAGCCAATCACGAAATCTCTCGCTGAGGCCTTGAAAGCATCCCAAATGGTGGAGAAGGGCATGGATTGGTCCGTATTAAACGCAAAAAACTCTTCAAAAAAAGTGGTAAAAGCAGCGGTGAATTTCGGGTCCAGAAGGAGGGTATTGTTGAAGCGCCACCTCTTAGGACCTGTGGCTCGAGGAAGAATTTCAAATACAATTGACACAGGGGCATGATCTGAGAGCAGTATAGGGCCAATTTCTGCTTGCGTAAGGGTTTGGGAGATAGAATGAGAAACAAAAATGTAGTCGATTCTTGACTGGGTATGATGAGAGGGGGAATAAAAGGTGTACTCCCTGGTGGTTGGGTTGCAGAGACGCCAGGCGTCAAAGAGTTGGTGTTGGGAGATAGCTCGTACAAATGATTTCTGTGGTTTATTGGGGATATAAGGGACTTTAGAGTTCCTGTCTATAAAGGGGTCAAAAACCTGATTGCAATCCCCAGCAAAAATAAAATTATCTTCCAAACCAAGGGCAAGCTGAGCTGCTAAGGTGGACCAAAAGGATGGTTCTCCGCACGTAGGGGCGTATACATTAAACAGGGATATAGGAACTCCTTTAAAGGACAATTTGACATTTAACCACCGCCCATTAACATCTGAATTCTGAGACAATAATGTAAACAAAAGAGATTTACGGCAAAGAATCATCACACCATTCCGTTTGCCATCCCCAGGAGAGAAAAAGACTTCTCCCACCCAGCCCCTTTTCAGTTTTAACGATTCATCAGCGGAGAGATGAGTCTCTTGCAAAAAGACAATGTCCGCGTTTAATTTGGCCAGATGGGTTAAGATCCTTTGCCGCTTAATAGGAGAGTGTAAACCCCTAACGTTCCAAGTAACCAGTTTCAAAGACATGAGCAATCACAAGTAAAACAAAATGCAATTAGAAAGCAAAAAGTCAATGCAGTACAAAATCCGTAGAGAATAGAAAAAATGTATGGCACAAAAGAGATCTTCTGTTTAATGAGAGGGACAGAGGAAAGAGACAGAGCAAGGACTGAGGAGAGAATAAAGATAAGTAGAAAAGAGGGAATTGGAGCAGTAAGGATACCATAAAGGCAATGAGATACGAATGAAAGAGCACAATGCCAAAACAGAAACAGTACAATAACGAGGACACAAAACAAAATGTAAAACATACCTACAGAAGGAAAGAATGGGTGGGAGGGTGGGTGAAACCACATGGAGCAGACACACGTCCAGGGAGGATCCGGTAAGGAACGGGGAAGACCATATGAGGTGACATCATAACTGTGAAACAAAAAAACATGTGACAAGAATTGATCTCAGGAAGCAACTGTGAGAGAAAAAAGCATGAACCAAGCAAGTACAAGCCTAAAAAAGGAAAAATATTGAGGAACATTACTGGTACAATGCAAAATCAATAATGCAGTAGCAACCAACACAGAAAACTGGCACTATTGTATGAAATAGAATGAAAACAACTTCGCCTAGCGAGCAAATGGACTGTAGAGCAGGGAGAATAATGGAAAGGCACAAATATTGAGTAGCAATCAAGCAACATGTGAGGAGGATGGTCCGGCAGAGGTGGTGGCATCCATCCTGTGTGAATCGATAAAGCTCTGCAGGCGTTCTGGATCCTCGTAGGTCGTGGTTCTGTTATTGTACGTGACCTTGAAAAGACAAGGGTGAAAGAGGCCAAATCTGGCCCCCATAGAACGAAGATCAGGTCGAAGATTCAGGAACGCCTTGCGTCTATCAGCAGTTGCCTTGGAGTAATCCTGCGCGAAAAATAGCGTGGAGCCTGACCATGTGACACGCTGAAGAGCTTTAGCTGCCGCTAACACCTTTAGCAAATCCGTGTACTCTAGGAAGTAAATAATGACTCCCCTCGGTCGCTGGGGAGAGGAGCCAGCTGAAGGAACGCGCCCCAGCCTATGGGCTCGTTGGATGTTGAGCATAGTTCCGTCCGACAAGTGAAGGACTTTAGGGAGGAAAGATTTAAAGAAAGCAATGGGGTCACTCCCTTCGAGACCCTCCCCCAGGCCAAAAATACGGAGGTTGTTCCTCCGGCTGCGGTTCTCAAGGTCTTCAACCTGTTTCTGGAGGGTGGTGATTTGCGAGTGCATGACAGGAATTGTTTTAGCAGTGTCGGTAAAAGTGGCAACATCATGTTCAACCGCTGTAAGCCTCGTATCGAGTTGCCCCCATTTGTCAGAGAGGGCTTGTAGTGTGGAATTTGTTTCCTCCATAAAGGGTCTAAGAGCCCTTATCTCGTGTAGCAAAAGTTCCATGGAAATGTCCGAGGAGGCTTTGGGAGGCGAGGGAGGGTCTTTTTTTAGCCTCTTCACGTTCGACTTGGTAGCTGTGGCGGGTGCAGAATCCATCTTTGAGTGCTTGTCTTCTTCCTCAGGTATCAGCGAATCTTCCAACTTGGAGAGTTGTGAGAATAAAGTAGAGTTTTTGATAAAAGAACGTGGCGGCAGGGGCGGGCTGGTATGAGCGCCCCGTGTCCTACCCATCAACTAGCAGGGCCAGTAGCGGGGCACGCCACGTAAAAAAGAAAAAGAAGAAGCTACCAACTGTAATATACACTAGCTAATCGCGAGCCAGCGATCAGGGTGCAAGTGATGAACAGAAATCCTTTGCCCATACGGTTAGCAGAAACCTCAATGCGCCAAAAAAGAGGTCATGAAGAATAATAGCAGGAAAACTTCGTAGGCTCCGAGCAAAACTGCGCAGACCCAGCCAGCAATGAGACGAATCATTACCTAAGATGGCGGCCGCTGCTAGCATCCATGCAGACTGAGGTAAAAACAAAAATAGCAACAGAAAAAAAAGAAACCAGGAGAATGCCAGTCGGACATCGTGAGTGAAGGAGATTTCGATTGCCACTAAAATTATGTCCTTAGGTCACCTTGTGGTGAAAGCTCGCAGAAGGAGAAGTCATTCCGCCAAAAAACAAAATGGCGGTCGCGCTGTCTCTGAGACGAGCCAACATTAATTACCTGACAAAGGCAAAGTAATCGTCTCAAAGCTATTCAAAAAGCATGGTGTGCGATGCAGGAACACTTCCCATGCTAACTGCTACCAGCTGCTTCCATAAAAATCATCGCAAAGTTGCACTTCTCCGCTCCGGGACCGGGAGCCTCACGGAGACGCGTCCATACTCCTTGGGCGTCAAGCCACGCCCCCCGCACTGGTAAGTCTGGCCTTGTCAATCTGGTGCAATAGTTAGTCTTTTAATTTGTATTTGCAAGCAGGTGCCATCAAATGAAAAAATTACACGAAGCCCCCTAAGAGTAGCAATAAGCTTTTTATTTTTTATAAAAAAAACACTGACATGGCCATTTTACTTGTGATGTTTATTAAATAATAAGCCTTTCATTTTTGCCATGTATTTTATTATTAATATTATTATTATTTGTGAATGCAATAAAAATACATTACCATCTATCCAAGCACTAAAATTGCAGGTAGCTACGATGTTACACTGCCCTTTAAGTACTTTATAATAACAGCATGTAAAAGGAGATGGGAAATAAATCAGCATTAAAGTGGGTATTCAAAGTGGGCGCAAAATGAACTTCCATGATTTAAAGTTAATGTAAAAATGTGATAATAAATCAAATATAACACACTTTAAACCAGATTTGAAAATCAAGAGAAAGGAACAATTTTTACACTAATGTGAACAATGTGCACAGGATTTACGCAGTCACTGAAAGTTTACAGGATCAACAAATATAGACAGCCTAGCATGCTTTGGTGGACAGAAGTAAGCTATGAACATGGCCGGCTTTAGGGCAGTGCGACTGTTGGGGCCGCACTGGGCACTGAACTATGGAGAGGGGCGCTGTGACCTCAAGGGGGCTCTGTCCTTAGCAATATTTTATGATAGGAGAGATGAGGGGCACTTTTGCAGGTGGTAGTGAGAGAATCCGAGGAGGCGGTCATGAGACATGGGGGCACCAAAAGTGATTGTGGCACCGGGCGACCCCAGCGCTAAAGCCAGCTCTGACTCTGAATGATAATTTAACAAACCAATGAACATAGCCCTCTACCAACAGCTCTGTATGCTTATTATGTATGCTTTTTTGGAAAAGCAATAGTCGAGACAGCTAAAGCTGACTAAAAAGATAGACCAAAAATATGGACGTTGACCTACCTCCCTGTAGTTTTTTACAAGGTTTATAATTCTTTAAGTATATTAAAGATGTTAATGTGACCCACCTGTTTGGTTGGTAATGCTCCCATCTGAACATAAGATACATTCAAAGCAACATCTAGGCTTCCCTTCAATTGCTGCTTTTCTATAACCAGGACGGCAAGGCTCACTGCAAATGGAGACAGGTACCTGATGATCAAGGAAATGGGTAGGTGTGAAAGTAGTAATACAATAAATCTGCCAAATCGATACAGATCTGTAATGCAAAATCAACAGATTCTTGACAGTAGCTAAACCAAGCACAAATTATGGATGTATCATTTACTAATATCTATATGCTGGAAACAGGTTTCAGCAGAACATGCAGCTTTGTGGACATCTACAAATATGTCCTTATACTTGCCAACTCACTGTTTTAAAGCATGATATCATATCAACCCAAATTAAAGCTGTGAGCAGTGGCTTACTGCTTACAAACCCTGGCACTGCTTTTGAGACTCCTGGTCTCAGAAGTGGAAAAATCAATGCCAAGAACACAGGTGTAACTTCACCTGTTATGGGCATCAGGCCTTTACCCTCTTTGTTTTCTCTCAATTTTTGAATATTGTATTAGTGAAGGATAGTCTGTCATTCAATGTTAGTTTAATAAAACAAATTAAGCAGGAGCTGGAACAGGACCTTCACTGTCATCCGAAGTAGGTAAAATAAAACACTTTTCTATATATATGCTGTTTGTGTGTTCATGTGTAATAGTATTTTTGTGAGAGTGTGGGCATATCTGTGTGGGCCTGTTTGTATGGGTGAACATCTGTGTGTGTGTGAGAGAGAGAGAGAAAGAGAATGAAAGTGAGTGCAAGGTAAAGAAGAGTGCAAATGTGGGAAAATGAGAGTGAGGATGACTGAAATTGAGGAGCAGTAAGTGAGAATGAGTGAGTGAAAGTGAGAATTAGAGAGTGAGAGAAAAAGTGGATTCAACTGAGTAAGAACATTAACGTGAAGTTAATACCCCTCACCCATGGTGTGTCAATAGCAGTCATTTAAAATGCTCTGCTACCTGTCTTTATTGTGCTGGCCTAACACAAAAGCAGGTTATGGGGGGGATTTAAAATTGCTATATATCGGCATGGGTGTTAAAGAAGATGATGTATACAGTCTTTCCTCCTGTATAGCTAAACCATGGTTGAGGTAAGATAAACCCCTTATTGAATGTCAGTGTGAGCTTTAGCCCTACCTTTGAAAGGAATGTATGACTCTTCGTCATTCCCTTTGTTCTTAATCAGACACTTCTGAGAGCTTTGAACCAGTACTGGAATTTGGATAATCTATATATACAGAACAGGGCAGGAGGGGTGAGGGAAATGTATAAAAGGACTCCGCATATTATACCTTGCTCATGTGGTATACCTACATGTCAATAAAGTTATTAGAAAAAAAAAGAGTATTAAAGTGAGTGAATGACAATGATGACATAGTTTGAGTGTGAGGGAGTGTTAGAGAGTGTGAGGGATTGTTAATGAGAATGATTGTGATTTAGTTAGAGAAAGTGATAGTAAGTGTAACAATGAATGTAACTATGTAGGTATGAATGAGAATAAGTGAGTCAGAGTGACTGAAAATCAGTCTGAATGAGTGAGAGCTAGAATGAGTGCGAGTGAGTGAGAGAGTATACGTGAGAGTGAATACAAGTGTGAGTGAGTGACTGTGAATGAATGAGTGAGAGTTAGTGAGTCTGAGTGAGTGAGAATAAGTGAGCCAGAGAGAATGAGTGAGTGAGAGCAGGTGAGTGTGAATTAAGGCACAGTGTGAGTGAGTGAGAGTAAGAGTGAGTGAGTGGGAATGAGTGACATTGAATGAGTGAAAGAGTGGGGACTAGAGAGTGAGTGAGGATCAATAAGTTAGCAAATGCAAATTACTGAGAATAAATGTGGTATTATGCTTGTGAGAGGGCACTTGGCCCTGGCATCCTCAAAGTAGGTCTTGGTATAACATCCTCCTATGACAAGATATGGGGCGTGGCATATCAGTGCTAATATGGGACATCCATGGCAAAATGCTGTCACTGGCATACAGGAGAAAAATCTTTGCATTGTGGTAAGTGTGGAAAAAACTGCCACTGGCATTCTGGAGGAAATTCTTTGCGGGAGGACACCTGACTGAAAATGCTGATAATGGCTCATTGGCTGCAATTTTTGGCATAAGGACAACCGTGATGTAGGGGTGGGGGCAGTCATGGTAAAATGCTGTCCTTGAAATACTAACAGTAATTTTTGACATATGAGTCACCCTTTGTAAAATGATGCCACCAATGGCATAATTCTGGCACTGCTACATTGTATATAATTGTTGGCCTAAGGGGGATCCATAGTATAGGGACAACAATGACAAAATGTTGGGCCTGACACTATGGAGATAATTGTTGATATATTTGGCCATCCATAGCCCATTTTGAAAAATAAATATGGTTAACTCATGGGGAGCATCATGTGTCATTGGCTTGGTACACCATTGTTAGATTTCGATGTTTAATGAGTTGAAAATTAAAAGTCTACGGTTTTTAACAAATTTATGTGGGCATTTTGTTTTAAAAGTCACTATTTGATTATATAGCTTTCAACATTTACTTGGGGGGAGAGCTCCACCACTGTCAATGATTCACTAGTCTCCAGTGTAACAACAGAAGGTGAAAAGCATCTTGCTGAACATTGCTTACTTTCTGCAGCTTGAAGACATTTGTTCTGATTAGTAAATTGTCAAGATTATTTGTTCTATACCACGATCATACACAAACATAAAAACACATAAGATGCAATAATTCAATGATAATAAAAGCATAAAAAAGTGACGACATCTTCATAGTCCTGTACATCATTCAATAGTGGTGCCGGATCATGGCTAAAATAAATTACTTTTAAAATTGCTTTAAGACCTGGAAAAAACATAAAAAAGTGCATCAGCAGTAACAAATAAGACCATGGCCATCATTTTACACTACAGCCCTTGAGTAACCTCAGTGCATACTTTACTTATAGATTCTAGAGTCCTGCTCCACTATATTATTTTACCAATTTGGACCTCTGCCACCAGGCATAGAGCAGATATTTGGACAATGTAAAGACAAGCCACATTGTCATATCTGATCTAAATACACGTAGGGCGTCTAAGGGTGGTGAGAACGACAGCAACCGATAATATGGGATAATCCATGTTTTTCTCAGGGTAGCATAGGCAGGACGGAAGAAGACAAAATGTTTAATCGTTTCTGGGATGATACCACATACGGACACATAGGAGTTACAGTAGCGCTCACCCAAATACTTTTCATGACATTTGGTGGGAGAACCCCAATCCTAAATTGTATGTAAAGTGCTCGTGCCTGAGTGGGTTTAACATCATTCATGTAAAAATCAAACTTAAAACAACTTTTTACATTTAAGACTCTGGTGGTTAAAGTACCATGTGACCTAGTATCAGTGCAAGAAGCATCAATACAATTCCAATCCCTTTTTTTAATCTGGGGAACCTTTTTGTTTGTAATTGACTGTGGATCATCCCGCATGGTTCCCAGCCGCAATTTAAAAAGACACTCCTTAACCTTATCAAACCAAACCAGAGGCTCCGACTGTCTTTGAAGGGTTAATAGTTCTTCCTCAGCATCCTTTACTGGAATCTGGGTATTACTGGTCCAGAGTCTTATCCAAAACGTAAGCACCTTGAGGACAGCTAAGTGGGTAATAGACCTGAAGAAGGCTCGGGATGCTCTTTGTAGTTCGTAGAGGTTTATTTGTGAAATGAGGAGAGAAAACAAGTAAATCCTAACAGGGGCCCAGAGGTAACTGCCTGTCCTGGAATCACCGAGGGATTCGGGTTCCATGACAGAGCAGTGTCCTAAGCACGCATCACCACAAGACCTTAGTCTGAGATCAAGGCATAGGGGTAATAAAGGCGTATTAACTGGAAGATTAAGAATCAATCTTAAAAATGGATTTTCCGTGACCTCTAGCTGATTAAGATGCTCCAGCCAATACAACTCGGCACCGTAAAGGGCTGCTCCTAATCCTTTGGCCCGATGTATTTTTGAAGTGGGAGAAATTGCGCAGAAGGCTGAGTGATTAGCTCTCTTAACTATTGCACAGCCAACTTGCTGAAGTGTCAGCAATCTCTTCTGGATTTTGAGGGCCCATAACATATTGTCGCTAATTCTAATACACAAATAGTCAAAGACGTTGACTTGTTCTAGGAGTTGGGTACCCAACCTCACTTTCCCCTTGGTGGATTTATAGGGATGAAAAAACATAAACTTTGTTTTTGAGCAGTTTATTACAAGGCCCTTGTCTTTGCATGCTTTCACAAACTTAGTTAACAAGTTCTGAATGCCCATTGGGGTTTTAGAAATGATCAGGGTGTCGTCTGCGAATAACAGAGAGGGTATCAGCTTGCCTGCAAGTTTTGGCAGGTCACTGCCACAATCATAGAGATCAATTATGCGCGGATTCATGTACAAGGTAAATATGTTTATGCAGTTTGATGTGGCCTGTCCTGAAAAAAACATGAACTAAAGAAAACTAATTTTTAAACAAGTTGCTGCCATTTTTCATTATTCTAGATATATGAAAAGTTAGGTTTCAATAGAATCTTGACCTCTATGGTTTGCACAAATTATAATGCCTTGCATCTTATCATAAAACTAAATGTATTTACAAAAAAGGAATGATTTAAGCCAAGAACATAGTTCATTTTCAATATATGGTCTTTATCATTGATACTCAAAGTATGGCCTTGGGGCCACATGCGGCCCTCCTCTACTTTAGATAGTCTCCCATGCTCAACAGCAGCACTAGGCTACTGTTAACTTGAATCTGTCCTAACATTAAAAAGTTGCAAAATAAACAGGCAAGCATTTGTTTTCAGGTTAATTGAAGTTATAGAAAGAAGGTAACTAAGATTCCTGCACCAATGAACTTTAGGAACCCTTTTCATTTTTAAAGACCTATTGCATCAAAGCTATCAAAATATGATAAAGTCACTTCAAAATTCGAAAAGTGTATTTCATTAACATTCAGAACCATTTCACCTTGTACATCAGATTATTTCAGTGCGTTGAGCAGTAATATTTTTTTTAAGTGATCTTTTTCCAACATGAATTTAAGAAACATTCATGCTTCCTTCCACCCACACTGACAACAATCCCAATAGTGAACTAAGAGGCAAGTTACTCGTTATGTGCCGTCATTGGGTTGCCACTAGATGTACATGCTTCACTTTCCCTACACCCACCTTACAGTTCCCGTCCAGTACCCCCAAATCCCCCCAACTGCTGGCATCATGCGTCCCTTGGCCCCACCACAGACCAAACCTTTTGGCCTTTGGGAAAGCTTTTACAAGTACCCATGGTCTATGTCAATGAATAAATGTACGAATAACTATTATTTCTTTTAAAACACACCTTTTCCTCTCCCTACAATTGATCAATGCATTTGCTTTTACTGCACACACTAGGGGAATTAATAAATCATGAGTGTCTGTGGTATAAATAATTTAAGTTCCCAGTGCTGTTATGTGTTTTGTGGCACTATTTTCTCTTCAAATGAAAATATAATTTTTCATCTGATGATAAAGAAAAATGAGTAATATTGCCCTGGGATATCATGCCAACATCCTCATATAGATGGCACCTAAAATACACAATTGTCATGGTTGTGTTATTATATGAATCATGCAGCTATTATGGAGTTTTAGCAATGTCAATTACTTTGAAATCATCAGGGTTAAGGTCATGTGACATCACTTCCGGGGATGGTTCTGGGTCGAAGGTCATATATGGTCACTTTCTGAGATGTCATTGAGGTCAAAGGGCTGGCACTGTCAAAACAGCTTCCTACTCGCATTTTGTGGAATCTATGTCCATAAGGAAATTCTAGACCTGTTTTGCCAATATTGTGCATCATCTAGTACGTCTCAGCTGCTTTTTGCTAATGGAGTACACTTACATCATTACTGGTTAAAATAATGTTGCCACTAGTTTTTCCATAATTTACTAGACTGAGACATAAATATGGTGAAAAAGCTGACAGTAATAGTAATGCCAAATCCGCCCTTCCCAGTATATTTGCCAATTCAGGTGCATATGTACAAGGAAATGGCACAGCGTGGCGCTGCAGCACATTTTGCAGCATGCGCTGCGCCATTCCCAAAATGCAGGGATGTACCGTATTAACAAGAATATGATGCACCCCTGTGTTTTCCTTAGCACTGGCTCTGCAAATCACTGCTTAGCTCCAACACAGACACTCTTGCACCATAAAGGGAGCCTGCAGTGCAGAGATGATTGTTTATGTGCAGGAAGGTGTCCCGTCCTGCACATAAACAATCATTGATGATGTTTTTCTCTTTCTAGGTATACTGCAGAATGCAGCATACATAGAAAAAGCAAAAACGAAAAGAAATACAAGTATTTGTCCTCAAGGCATCCATCTAATGCCTACTTTTGTATGTTATTAGTTTTTGGAGCTGCCTTGGATTTACAAATCCTTGTAAATCTGAAGCAGCATCAAAAAGCAATGGGTTTTGTGGTGGAATACCCACAGCAACACCCACTGCGCGCCCCTTTCGTACAGACACCTGCGTGAAAGGGTACCATATTAACAAAGCGGCATTAAGCCACAAACAGTGGCTTTACACCGCTTTGTTAATATGGAGCAGGGCACAGCGCCACCGAAATATCTGTAAAAGTGATGTTCCGGTGGGGCAATGCCCTTGTGCATATGGTCCTCAGTTCATAATCAGAGCCAGTGTTTTAAATCTACTTTGATTTCCTTTAGTCTTCATAAATTGGTCCTTCAGTGCTTGTGGTTTAATTTATCTTCAGTTTTTTAGTGGTGCAAAACACCTCACGTCCATCGAGGGAAGCATGGCATATTAAATAAAAGAGAAGGTAAAGTAAAAAGAAAATTGTTACCAATGCTGCCGAAATAAAAGTATCCGTAGAAGACTCATTGTATAATGATAAATGCACTGTGAAATCTCAGTACTGGAAACATATCACTTTAAAATTCCGCCCCTTCAAATTGGTACTTTTAAACAAAGCAAGAAAAGTGTAAAAAATATGAAAAACTAAACAGAGAAGTATAGGATCAGACAAACATAGAAAAACCAGAAAAGCAGTGAAAAGTGAAAAAAGGAGGAGTGATTAAAAAAGAAGAAATAGATGAGAAGCAATAGGGGGAACTAATACTGGGATTACCTTGTGAGATGTGATTCAAGTTATAAAAAAAAGGAAATACAATAGGAAAATAAGTCCAGCATTGAGACAAAACAGTTAGAAGTAATGCACCAAGTAATGCAATTGAATTAACAAAGCAATTTCAAATGGGCTAAATCCATGTCCTTCAGGAGGCCAGGAATTCCTTGATAATAACTTCACTGCTATTACTTGCAGTTTCTCAGTAGCATACTTTCACCACCATCACAGAGGGACATTACCACAGGAACCTTCCTAGAAGTGATGTCACACAGCCTTTGACCAAATATTCTTCATTGTAGCCTGCTCTATTTCCTCCAGTTTGAAACTTTTTGACAGTGCTCCTTCAACTACCAGTCTCCCATAGTCCTCACTTTGTCTGCATCCCTCTTTACTGCCAGGGCGATGGGTCTGAGGTGATCTGGGAGAAATTCTGTTGTGTTGTATATGCAGGGCAGCTCTTCATTCTTGAACCTGCAAGAACTATTTCTTGATCATGCAGTGCATGTGGATTACTTACATCAAAAATAAATATACCCCGGCAACTAGTAGATGTCTGTAACTTGACCTTACATTTTTTCTAACCCCTACAGCACAGGTCTTCAAACTGTGGGGCGCGCCCCCCTGGGGGGGCGTGGATGGGTTCCCAGGGGGGCGCAAAGGCCTCTGTAAGCACATGTAAATAAAGACGCCTGGAAGTGCAGCGATGTTTTTTTGCTGCATTTCCAGGCTGTCTTAATTTTCTCCAAAGCCCTCAGAGTGCCGTGGGGCCAGAGGTCAGTGGGTGTGCTGCCGGGGGCTGGGCTGGGCAGAGTCTGGAGTCTTAATAAGACTCCAGCACTCCTGAGTTTTTCACAGGTCTTTAAAGACCATTTGCATACCTTTGGAAACTGGTTACTGAGGCTTAGTTTTTTTTCTGTTGCTAGTACCCACTGGGCCCCAACTCTGCCTCTTCCTTACATTTGTATTGTAAATTTACTGCTGTAGTGTGAAAATGCATTTCATGAAAAGGAATATAAAAAAGGGTTGGCATTAGAAAAAATGCCAGCCATGTATGTTTAAAGAGCCTGCAAAGACCTTGCTTTGACATTGAATAAAAAAGTATGTATTCATTTGTAATTTGACTTTCTGTCTGTTCCTTTTATTTTCAGTCATGAAACATGCAGGCAGCCCTAGAACACATTTAAAAGTGCTATATTTGCTTTTCTGAGTACGCACAGATAAGTGCTGAAAATAGGGCTTTAGGTGACTGTTTATTTTTGTACCGTCTGCAACATCAAAATAATCTGCTGGCAACCCTAACCATAAGACTGGAAGTTTGCTGCAGGATCAGCACATTATTTATTTCCTACACCCTCGATTCCCTGATTAATTCCATAATAGCAATAGTTTCTTATATCTGAAACCCTTCGCCGCCGTCAATAACATGCTGATTAACTTCAAGTGTCTGGGAATTCACCCTGCATTCAGACAACTCACTCCTCATTCTCACCCTGCACTCACACGCTCACCCTGCACTCAAAGCGCATAGTTATGGTTTTCCTGCATTTGCCACATAATCTATCATCTGCTGCATAATTTGCATATTAAAAAATGCAGCAACACATGTTACCTCACAGTGGATAGCCCTTTCTAAAGGTTGACTGGTCACCTTTCTGTTGCTTATTGCTATATGTGGGTGTTAATGTGGTACTTATGAGGGGCAATAAAGGCCAGGACAATGTAAAAATAGCAAAATAGTGCAGTAATGCTATCACAAAATATGCAGCATAATTCACCTTTGCTTGCTGCAAAATTTAGTCAACCATGCTGCATAATTTGGCCTTCTCCTGCCGCATAATTCTAATGGCCCTGTTTCTAGTGCTATGAGGTCCCAGCCTGTGGCAGAAAGCACTGTGAATATGTAAGTCATTATTTTAAAACAGTATTTACATACTCTAAGCTAGGCCGCTGCAAAATGATGCAGTGATTGAGATAAAACAAGTTCATACAAAACATGCTTTTTAGTAATAAGTAATCAAACTGTATCTAATGCAAACATTTCGGTAAGTGTCTCCACTAGACCAGATCCCAGCTGATAACTCCTTTACATTACATCTTAAAAAGAATAGATCTTTGCCACCATAAAGCTTTAAGCAGATCCACTGGAATTATTCAGCAGAAGAGGACAACATTATGCGGCAGGTTTGACTAAATTATGCAGCAAGAAAAGGTAAATTATGCGGCACAATGCGCCACATTTTGTGGTTAGCATTACTTCATTATTTTGTCATTTTAACTCATGGTAACGCTGTCAGGGGAAATATTTCACCTCATTATCACCAGTGTAGCACCCAAATACAGCAGTAAGCAACTACAAGATCACCAGTCAATCTTTGCAAAGGGCCTTCCACTGCTCTGGAACACTTTGTCATGCATTAAGTAACTTTTGTTCCGTTTGAGCTAGAATCAAGATTTTTTTGTTGAAATCTGCAGATTATGTAGCAAATGCAGTACACTGATAATTATGTGGAAAACGCTGCTCCAGAAACTCATAATTCCATGGTTTCTTTTTTAACTTTCTGCACTACCACCCACACTTCGATTTCAGGCTGACGCATCTCAAAGTCAGTATTAACCATTCAGGGGCAGTTTTTGTGTGAAAGCGGAGTCCATGTAGTGGCCGGTAGAAGGCCAGCAGGGTTGCATTCAGATGCAAAGCCGTATTCCTCTCGATCCCTGGGGCCTCACAGTAATGGACTAGGAGACAGTGGAAAGGAGTGAGATTCATAGATATTGTCAAAAAGAAGGCCCAAAATAGGGAGCACTGTGCAGACTCATTTTTATGTTTACAAATGGCCAGAGACCGCTTCTTCAGAGGGATGCCCCAAAGAAGGGGACAATATAAGTGTTTTTGTTTTTTAAAAAGAGACATTCATTAGTGAAGCTGGTACTGCTGCCAAGTGCATAAGTGGCCACTGCTGGTTATCATAAAGGAGCAGATGCAGCAGGACTGGGGTCCAGGAATTTGGGGGGCACACTGCATCACAGTTATGATGGTCTACCTTTAAAAAAAAGGGGCATCAGAGCTTATTGTCCTTTCAAGCATTAGGACAGAGGTGATGATCCATCATGGAGGGGAAGAGGTAAAAAAGGCAAAGGAGATAGCCTGCTACTCAGGACTGCAGTTATCATTAGTGCAGCAAGTATAGTTGCATTGGGGTCAAAGAGTGTGAGGGGTTCACAACACCCCAATTATGTGGAGCAGTTTGTTTGGGATATCTGGTTTTGTTTTATGCTTTTGCTGTTTTATAAGTCTCATATTTGGTGCAATTCATAAGCTATAGAAAAAATATTCCTAAAATCATCTCATAAGCCCCGCTCCCTGCACGCAGCCATGTTCCTCCCGCACCCCCAATCCTTGTCATAAAGTTTTGGAGGGGGGCCCGATCTCAAAACATTTTGCTTAGGGGGGGCTTAGAATAAAAAAGTTTGAAGACCTCTGCCCTACAGAGTGTGACTATAATCTCCGCCCCCCCCACCAGGACCCATGTTGTGAGGTTATTCAATACTTCACTTAAGCCCTGTGTGTTTTTAAATGCAAAAACAACAGTTGATGGACAGAATGCAGAACAATGTCATACATTCACCCCAGTACAAAGATCTGGGCCTAAATCCATCGTTTTTTTGCTCACCATGCTGTTCCAGTTTGAACCCAGCCATATGCAAATCAGTCTTGGCCCTGTGCCTCATGGGAACAGTCCAGCCTGAACTGCCAAGCCAGGTCCTCCCTGGACTGGAAACAAGCATTCTAGGACCGGTTTTGGGGTTCCACCCCTCTTCAGCCAGGATAGCTTGATTCCAGTGGCATGGAGAGCACGGGACCCATGTCTGGGCATACCCTTCCCACTGGGGTGACAAATGCAAAAACAACAGTTGATGGACAGAATGCAGAACAGTGTGATACATTCACCCCAGTACAGAGATCTGGGCCTAAATCCATCATTTTTATGTTCACCATGCTGTTCCAGTTTGAACCCAGCCATATGCAAATCAGTCTTGACCCTGTGCCTCATGGGAACAGTCCAGCCTGAACTGCCAAGCCAGGTCCTCCCTGGACTGGAAAAAAGCATCCTAGGGCCGGTTTCAGGGTTTCACCCCTCTTCAGCCAGGATACCTTGATTCCAGTGGCATGGAGTGCACGGGACCCAGGTCTGGGCATACCCTTCCCACTCAGGGTGACAAATGCAAAAACAACAGTTGATGGACAGAATGCAGAACAATGTCATACATTCACCCCAGTACAGAGATCTGGGCCTAAATCCATTGTTTTTTTGCTCACCATGCCGTTCCAGTTTGAACCCAGCCATATGCAAATCAGTCTTGACCCTGTGCCTCATGGGAACAGTCTAGCATGAACTGCCAAGCCAGGTCCTCCCTGGACTGGAAAAAAGCATCCTAGGACCGGTTTTGGGGTTTCACCCCTCTTCAGCCAGGATAGCTTGATTCCAGTGGCATGGAGAGCACGGGACCCACGTCTGGGCATACCCTTCCCACTCGGGGTGACAAATGCAAGTTCAGGCTGGACTGTTCCCATGAGGCAGAGGGTCAAGACTAATTTGCATATGGCCAGGTCTAAACTGGGGTGGCATGGTGAGCAAAAGAATGATGGATTTAACCCAGATCTCTTGACTGGGGTGAATGTTTTGATTTGTTCTGCATTCCGTCCATCAATAGTGCTTTTTGCATTTGTCACCCCGAGTGGGACGGGTATGCTCAGACATGAGTCCCGTGCTCTCCATGCCACTGGAATCAAGCTATCCTGGCTGAAGAGGGGTGAAACCCCGAAACCGGTCCTAGGATGCTTGTTTCCGGCCGAGGGAGGACCTGGCTTGGCAGTTTTAGTTGGAATGATCCCATGAGGCACAGGGTCAAGACTGATTTGCATATAGCCAGGTCTAAACTGGGGTGGCATGGTGAGCAAAAGAATGATGGATTTAACCCAGATCTCTTGACTGGGGGTGAATTATTTGATTTGTTCTGTATTCTGTCCATCAATAGTTCCTTTTGCATTTGTCAGCCCGAGTGGGACGGGTATGCTCAGATGTGAGTCCTGTGCTCTCCATGCCACTGGAATCAAGCTATTCTGGCTGAAGAAGGGTGAAATCCAGAAACCGGTCCTAGGATGCTTGTTTCCGGTCCAGGGAGGACCTGGATTGGCCGTTCGGGCTGGACTGTTCCCATGAAGCACAGGGTCAAGACTGATTTGCATATGCCCAGGTCTAAATTGGGGTGGCAGGGTGAGCAAAAGAATGATGGATTTAACCCAGATCTCTTGACTGGGGGTGAATGTTTTGATTAGTTCTGCATTCCGTCCATCAATAGTTCTTTTTGCATTTGTCACCCCGAGTGGGACGGGTATTCTCAGATGTGAGTCCTGTGCTCTCCATGCCACTGGAATCAAGCTATCCTGGCTGAAGAGGGGTGAAACCCCGAAAAAGGTCCTAGGATGCTTATTTCCGGTCCAGGGAGGACCTGGTTTGGCAGTTCGGGCTGGACAGTTCCCATGAGGCACAGGGTCAAGACTGATTTGCATATGGCCAGGTCTAAACTGGGGTGGCATGGTGAGCAAAAGAATGATGGATTTAACCCAGATCTCTTGACTGGGGGTGAATGTTTTGATTTGTTCTGCATTCCGTCCATCAATAGTTCTTTTTGCATTTGTCACCCCGAGTGGGACGGGTATGCTCAGACGTGAGTCCCATGCTCTCCATGCCACTGGAATCTAGCTATCCTGGCTGAAGAGGGGTGAATCCCCGAAAAAGGTCCTAGGATGCTTGTTTCCGGTCCAGGGAGGACCTGGCTTGGCAGTTCGGGCTGGACAGTTCCCATGAGGCACAGGGTCAAGACTGATTTGCATATGGCCAGGTCTAAAGTGGGGTGGCATGATGAGCAAAAGAATTATGGATTTAACCCAGATCTCCTGACTGGGGGTGAATATTTTGATTTGTTCTGCATTCCGTCCATCAATAGTTCTTTTTGCATTTGTCACCCTGTGTGTTTTCAACCATGTTTTTTAACCTGTGTTCTCTCAACCATGCTTACAATCTGCCTTATCCACCAGCCTCACGAGTTTTACCACATCTCGTGTTTTGTATGGGTAGTCATGTTCTTTGTTTTTAACAGTCTCTTGCCAGTAACACCTGTGTAAATGTGCAGGCATTTATGCCCGCTTCTCTGACTCTATGGTCTGGTGCCATACAATAATTGAGCATGCCATCAGAGCACTTGAATAGCACAACGTGTTAGTGCTAAAGAAACACATATCACCGTCATGAATATATCACTATAGGTTGCTAGCAAATATTCCTAGTGCTGCACTTTGAAGAGCACTACAAACAACGGCATGAGTCTGATCACTCAGGAAACATTTCAGAGCACACAAATTTCAATGTCTTATGTGCCTTGTTTTGTTTTGTCTGTATGTTGCTTTGTTTCCACAGATACTAACAGCTTTCAGAAATCCTGAAGGATGCACAATAACCGTGAGTTTATTTGGTTTATTCCACCACAGGTTAGGGTGCACCTTAGTGTGCACATACTGCCGTGGTGTGCTGGTCCTGACAAATGGTTCACTAAAAACACTAAGAAGCGAAAACATGTTGACCAAATGTTTCTTTTCACATTAGGATGTACCTGATCAATTGAAACATCTGACGCACTTGTTTTTAACGGTGCCTAGTTTTCCACCATTAAAAATTATTTTGGATAAAACAAAGGCATTTTTTAACCACTCTTTTCACTCACTTATTGCACTCATGCTAAACATTTTTTTAAAACCTGCTCCGCTGTAGTCAGGTGTCGTAGCACACCAGAGAGGCACTCAGCCTCTCTGGTGGGAACCCAATGATGAAGCATGTCACCAACTAGGTTGGTGAGTGAGGGTTATTTTAAATAACTATAGTGATTCCTCTTGCTAGCTCTTTTTTTGTTGGTTGCACTCTTTTGTTGTTGAATTGATATTGTTTAGGGGGACCAAGAGTGGCTCCAGTTGCTTTCTCTCTCTCTCCTGTTGTTTATCTATACTTTCTTTATAGTAAACAGTGATAAAGTCTTTCACAACTTTGTATTACCATGGACATTGGTGGGTTTTCAACCAAAAAACTAACATGAAGGAAAACACAAAAAAATTTAAAAAAAAGAGAATCAGGAAACGTAATGCAATTGTAATCCAAAGGTGTAACCATGTAGAGACGAAGTATGTTCTTTTCATCCAAAGATAGAAGACATGCACCTTCAGTTCAAAATGGAGGTGGGGGAGGGGGCAGAGGCAGCTCCGATGTGTCAGAAGAGAAATCATCAAAGTCGATGAAGTATCCAGAAGCAGTACGGTCTATCTTGGCCAGCTGAGCATGTTGTTTCGAATCAGATGAAGACTCGATCTGTGGTACATTGATGAAGCCTTGTTCCTTTCAGTATTCTGAATTGAAATCTGTGTATCTGTACTTTCTGACTTCACAGTTGTTATTATTTTTGAAACAGGTAGAAGACATACTTCATTGTTGTTTACTGTTTTCTCTTGTTGATGAGTGCAGGCTTCCTTTGTATTTAAATGTTTTATCTGAACCTCCTATCTGGCAGCGACAGGAGACTAGTCGCTACTCAGGAGTCCACACAGCTTACTGTTGAGAATAAGCCACATAGTGTGGTGTGATCAGATCAATGGAGACAAACCATTTGTCTTGACCTCCAGCAACAGGCAGAAGAAGTACAGCTTGTGTACCTTCAACAGCCAGGACATGCACAGGAGCTCTGTAAGATGGCCCACATTTGTTCTTATCCACAATCTTTTCTCTGACCAGATCCCCAACTTTTGGGATACAGCCAAACCTGGCCAGAACTAACTTCACTTCTTCACTGGAGGTGCATTTTACTTGGACGTTGGTTTGTTCATCCCAGAAGTCGTTCAGTTCCTGTGCTGGCATTGTCGAAGTCTGGGACCTACATCTTAAACCCAAACAGAATCTCAAAAGGAGTCTGACCACCCAGGGATTTTCTTGGCATATTGTTAAAGCCCTCTGGAACCCATGTAGGTGTTGGACCCAACTGCAACCAGAGCCTAAGACCTTTGCTGTTAAAAACTGCTTAAAGTTCCAGTTTTCCTCTTCATTACTACGTTTTACTTGGAATATTATGGAGGTGAGGAATGCAGGGTCACCCCCAAACTTCCCATGCCCTCTTTGTAAGCCTGAGAGCTAAATGTCAGACCCTTGTCAGGATGTAGTGTGCCAACTGCGTATGTACCAATAAAGACTCACAGATCCTTTATAACTGTTCAGGTGTCAGCTGATCACTGTGGCCTGACCCAAAGAAATCAAGAGCAGTAATCCACTACCACCAAGATATACTTGTTTGATTGATTTGATTTTGAAATTTATATAAAAAGACTTGTAATTCCTGTATGGTAAAAGGGGGCTGCAGTGATCCAAGTAAAACAAGGTAATGGCTTGTTTGAAATCAGTAGAGGCCGTCTGAGGTGGAGGAGCCGCAGTGGAACCCTTCATCTGCTGGCAGATGTTGCACCTGAGAACAGAGCCCTTGGTCTATTTGGAAAGACCTGGACACCAATAGTATTGCAGCAATAATGAGATTGTAGCAGCAACCCTTGCATGAGCAGAAGCCAGACCCTTATGTGCAGCTAGAATAAATCTCAGTCTGCAATCTCTGTTTGGTATTACTCTATCCCCCCACTCCTGGAATTCGAACAAAAGATGTGTTTGTACATTCAACTTGTAGGAGTACTTGAGTGTGTCATTGTGAGCAGTTTTGACAGCCACCATGATGTCTCTGTCTATCCTCGTACTTGAACGAATGATTGTAGCAACCACAGCAGTGCGAACTCTTGCTTTTCGGCATGTGAGCAAGTCTACTCCCTGCCCCGTGAGCACAAACACGTTGATGACTTAATGTATGTATGACAGTAGACCATGGCAAATATTTGTGTTTTACCTTTGCCACCACTTCCCAAAGCAATGTGTTTTTCATTGTGCAGCATTTTGAATCCCTCAATCCATTCTGGCTCCAATATTGAAGGCATCCATTAGAGGACTGCATGCAATAAAACGAATTACACACTATAAGAATGGGGTATCCAGCATACGTGTTCTGTAGTGCCAATACTAGAGCTTTTAGTTCTGCCAGCTGCTCTGTGCAATCCCCTGGTGAAGGCATGTAGGTTTTCTCATGATGGAAAGCTCCATCATGCACACACCCTGTCACAACTGCGCATGTGGCTGAATATGTATGTTTTGTCCCTATGGCAGACTGAGCAGACCATCAGTGTTATTGATGCAGTCATAGCAAATCTAGAGGCATTATTTTAGTAGGCAGAGGATATTTTTGTTTGTATTTCAGAAATGTTTGTGTTGGGTCAAATCTATAATCTACATCTGTTTCAGTGAGTGAGTTTGCCCATTGTATTCTTCTTGGATGTAGAGATTTAGCATTCAGAACACTTGCTCTGGTAACTGCCTCTAAGGTTGGTACCAGGTAATGACAATAATGTGTTTCCCTTGAGTCAGGACACACTCTCTAGCCACAGCAGTCTGTTCCACTGCCAGTATTTTTTCAATAGGTGCAAAACAAATTTCAGCATTTGTATTTAAATGTGATTTATATGCTATTGGTAATTTTCCACCTTCATTGAATGTGACATATGTGTACTAGGCCTGGGCAAAAATTTCGTTCCGTTCGCGGAAATTGCGATAATTTGACATTTTTGCGTTCCGCGGAGAGCGCGAAAATGTCAAAAATTCCGGTTTCCGCAGCTTGGCGATAATTTGTTTCTTGCTCGCGCTGTAAAATAATACATTCTCGCGCGCGCGCGATCGCCTTACCTGAATCCCTGCGTTCGCCGACAAGTTTTCTTGATCCGGTCGCGTTCTCCATGAGATGTTGTATTGTTTTTAGCCATTTGCGCTGTCTCGCGACAGTTCGCGCCCGCAGTGACGTCATGCGTCGCGCGATCACGTCTTTCTTCTCGCGATCATGCACCGCGAGAACAACTCAAATCAAGATGGCCGCGCCCGCAAGCAACCACATGGGTAAGTTGGCGACCCGCAACCATGCAGAAAATCTCGCGAACATGCCGGAAAAAAACTTTCGCATCTTCGCGATATTTCTGCTTGTTTGCGATAATTTTAAACATTCTCGCGATAATTTGCGAAGGTTAATTCCGCAAATTCCGCCCACCCCTAATGTGTACCCTGTTGTGCCCGCGATTACATGGATCACCAGGTTTGTCTTGTTTACACATGTGTGTAAGTATTTGGAAGCTAGCAAGTTAGCTTGAACGGAACATAACATTTCTGTGTGTTCGTGAGTCCGAAGTGTGCTTGAAAAGTCTGAATCTATTTAGTTGTAGAATGGTTTTACCAATTTTGCATAATCTGCGTACGTTCCGCCAAAATTCTGAAATCTTAATATGGATTGAAATCCTTTCAGAGCCAGAGTTTGGAGCAATGCACGTTTTTCTAAAAAATGAGTTGCCAGGCTATTACCATCCCTTGATAACTTGTATCCCAAAAATAGGACACTGAGGTGGGTTATCTTTGATTTTTAAAATGTAATCTATTGCCCATGTGAGCAAACCTCAGGATTATGCGGTCCTCTCTGGGCAAATGTTCTATAAGGTAATCGTCCATTAAATATATATCATCGACATATGGCAATGCCTGTTCCTCAAAATTCTCAAGTAGTTCTACATCTCTGGTTGAAAAACAGCCCAGGGCTATTCTTATAACCTTGTGGTACACAGCAGAATGGTTCTGAGAACCTAGCATGTTGAAGGCTGTCAAATATCTGCTTCTAGGTGCTATATTTTGGCAGAAAACTCCATTCAAGATATCTAGTGTTGCTTTGAATTTTTTCTGCACAATATTATTCATTAGTGTGGCACCATGTGCGTTTTGTCCTGCAAAAGTGTGAGTAGCTGAGTTTAAGTGTCTTTAATCAAATACTAGACTGTGTGATAGTTTTGTACTGGTTTCATTACCGGAAACAGAGGATTATTCATTTAAGAGGTGCAACCTTCTATTATACCTTGGTATTGATGTTGTTCTAGGATTTTCCGAACTTGCTGTTTAGCTTAATTTTTTATTGGCTATTGTCTTTGAGGGTGTGGGGTTATCCTCAATGGTATGTCATGATAAGGGGAACCGTCATCCCATCCCACATGCTTGCAGTATACCCTGGAGCTAGCACTAAAGCTAACTCCTTGGCCTATGAGTGTATAATTGATTCTCGAACGAGGTCGGAAAAGGCTGGTAAAATCACAGTTTTCCCCTTTGAGCAATCCATTACAAAATCAGGTGACCAATCCTTTACGGCCAGAAGAATATTGTATCCTTGAGTGAGCTTCTCCCAAAAGAAAACATTAATAAACCTGGGCACATCCCGCTCTAACCACAGATGAATTTCGTGTAAACTATGTGGAACACTTACCCTAGTATATAGTGTTTCCACCATGACATACTCAGAGCTACTCCCACCAGACAATCCACAAGGATCTGGCAAACTATCAGGACTTCTGCTGCACTGTCCAGCACTGTCAATGCCCACTCCCCGTTCAGAATCAGAGCCCTCAAAACCCAGGGCAAGCCTGACTTTAAATCCGGCTACCTTCTTTTTTTTAAATAGAGGTTTAGATCTTTTAGGCTTGTCTTCTTGCTTAATAATGTAATCAGACAAGCTTTGAGAGTCCTTCCTTGGTTCCACCTGCTCTTCTGATCTGAACTCTGACTGCCTTCTCTCTCTGAATGCTTATTAGATGAATCCTGTAAGGAATGAGAGGAATGTGCATTAGTATTCTTGTACCTGTCAGGCGGTTTAACATTATCACAGTTCCATAAGTTGTAAAGTTTCTCTGTAGATTTCTGTCTATGAGACCCAACCTGTGATTTTGTTTTATCCTTTTTTTAAATGATTTTGTCCCACTTCTTCTTCTTTGAAGAGTTGGGTGCTTGCTTAGAGTTATCCTTTTTAGAATTAATTGTCAATTGTGGTTTCCCAAGTCTGGCCTCCAAATTATCTCTACCCTGTGTGGCATAGGTTTCTTCAATAGTTGTAGGTAATTCATGCCCCTCCTGTGTGGGAGGCAAATCCCTTAAGTGTTGGCATATAGCTAATGCTGCTGCTTCCCCTTTAATGTTAATCAACGTTATTCTGGATACTGCTGCAAAATTGCCCATCAGTTTCATTCTCACGTTTAGGGCAGATGCTGCCCCTTGCTCATTCTGGACTAGTTTAAATAGAACAGGAAAACTGCTAGTAAAGGGGTACCATTTGTTCTGGTATTTATTGCAGCAAGGACCATACACCAAGTAGCACAGTCTCTTCTGGGGAAGCCATCCCCATTGGCAAGCAGATATTTAGTATTCTCTGTGTTTCCTCAGGGTCCATATGGGGAAATACTGCTTCAAGTTGATTTGTTTTTGTGCAATCCAAAAAGTTATTTCATCCGTTTTAGTGGGAACCTTGCCCATGACTGCATTTAGTGTTTGTGGGCTAATTCCTGGTGTAACTAATTGTGATGGTGCAGCTTGAACAGCCTGAACAGGAGTGAATGTTAATGTTGCATCACAAACTGTGTAAGGCATCAGTATACTGATACAAGATTATTGCATAATCCCCGCAGCAGGGCTGCGGTCAAAATATTGATACCGTGATGTGGTGTGTGTCCAGCTAGGACTGACCATGTTGCCCCCTCATTGCTGAGTAGGTCCAGTCATGTTTTCTATAGTGTGGGGGAGGGTGGCTTTAAACCAACTAGCATCTTCTTGGTAAATGAGAGGGACTTCTATTGCCTCATGTGGAGTGTACTCATCTGGTATTTTTACCTACTTCATATCCATGAAATACCTGTGTTGCATTTTCTGCAGCTGGGAATCTAACCCTGGAGTAAAATACATCTGTTCTATATACTTCGCGTGCCTGGAACATGAAGGTAACATCCCCACCATCTAGTTTGAGGCCACTTTGTAGTAGTTTCTGAGTAACAGCATATCTGCAGTTCTCAGTGATGTTTTATGCCACGTTATGTAAGAAATTAATTACTGAGTTTGTCTAACACAGTGGGACTTAGATCCTTTCCAGCTTGAATTACCAACAGCCAATACACAGGTTATGCCTACTCAGCTGAGGAGGATATTCCCTACCACCACGGACGTCTCCAGCAAAAAGGTGTGTTGGTATCTCTGATAAAGCACAATAGAACTTCTCAGATGATTCATACAAAATAAGAAACCAACCATTGTTGCCAGCACTATCTGGCACATGCGTCAATAATGCCATTTGCGATTCCTTAATAGCGAAAAATAAGGATTCGCTAATAAGGAATAGCAAAAGGCTATGCATGTAGAAATCTCTTACAAAATAGCGATTCCTAAACATTCCTTAATTGCTACTCGTAAATTGCGAGTCACAATTAAGGAATACCTCCCCATTGATTCCTATGGGCCTAGAGGCCCATAGGAATGAATGGGAAGACTTTCTCAATTTGCTAATCTCAATTAGAGAATCGCAAATTGCTCATGCTATTTCAAGGGTGCCAGGGTGTCAAAAAGACACCCTGTTGCACCCCTGAAATCTGCATATGAATACATCTTGCACATACACATGCCCCAAGGGCATGTGTGTGCGTAAAATGTAACTTTGAAAAATGCACTTTAGTGCATTTTTCAAAGTTTTTGCAAATTACCATGAAGTTCAACTTCATGGTAATTTGCTCCCCCGATTAGCGAAGTCTCAAATTTTTTAACTTTCATGCATTGCATTTAAGGAATCTCAATTTGGGATTCCTTAAATGCAATAGCAATTTAAGGAATCGCAATTTAGAGATTTCTTAAATTGCGATTTTTGCATTTGGGATGATGCATCCCAAATGCAAAAATACCGGTCGCAAAGGGGCAGATTCTGCTAATCTGCCCGTTTGCGAGCAGTTTTCTCGTTGATGCATGTGGCCCATAGTCGTGTAGTTTCCACTATTTAGTAGGAAATGTGCATTTCTGGGCAACATAAACTTAAGGATGGTGCCAGGCTAATTCCGTACATGCCTTTCAGGATATGTAGTCAATTAGACCAGCTAGCTCACAGTGCCATCATAACCCTACCTAACCTAAAGGGTAGCAAACAGATCTGGTAATCAGTGAACATAACAACCCTGTTCCCTCAGAAACCGTGGTGACAAACCTAGAACTTTTAACTCATACACTTGTGGTCTCTTTTGCTCAGAGAAATATTGTAGATGTCCAGAGTATCCAGGTTCTGTAGCCTTACCTTTCTGTCTAACGCAAGGCACCACTAGCCTATAGATCTGAATGTTGCTGCAGGAGCAATGTGGAACCGAGCAGTTTACTTCCCCACCAACAGTGCCGAACACATCCAAGACTATGCTTGGGGCTAAGAGTAGAGAGGGGGGAACGAGGTAGGGATTTGAGAGAAAGCATATAAGATATTTTATCAGTTTGTAGTCACACTGTTCACCTCATTTGATTGAGGTTTTCTTCAGTCTCAAATGTGTGAGGACTTTTTATACTAAACAGAACACAAGAATACTGTTATACTTTGCTCTGAAAAACAACATAAAATACTCAAAGATTTAACATGCAATGTATCATTCGAGGGAAAGTAGATCTATGGCAGATTTACTCTAGTAACTGATGCTCTGTGGTAAACATTCAACATATCAAAGGCACAGTATCTGTGAGAAGTTGGCCTGGCATATGCTGGTCACTAGTTATAGTGGCCACCTTGCACCAGTCCAATTCGACTCTTAAGGTGATAGATTAAAGATACCATTAAAGAAAGCTATCCTAGTGGTAGCTGTGGAGAGCAGCCTTCAGGCTAAGTCTTGAAGGAGTGTTAAGCTTATTGTTTTACCATAGATAACCTCTTGAATAACCAAATGAAAGAGTAGTCCACACAGGTATATATATAAAATATATGTATGTATTCTAGGAATAACCCCACTAGTCTCTTTATGAGGCTAGAGGTGAAGATACAATTCAAACAAGCATTGATAGTTACAATAAATAGCACTGGAATCACAAGGCCCCAGGGGGGACCAAACCATATATCAAAAAAGAGGTATAAGAACCACGACAATTCTACAGACAATGCCTAGGGCATTTAGGGTCGCTGTACCCTTGTGAAACCACCCAAGGTAGTGAAAAAGGGGACCCAGGGGAGACGCGTGCAGTGACTAAAGTTACTGTCGGGATCTCTATATTGGCCGATGGAGAATGTCGCGGTTGAATTTTACAAGTTTAAAAACATTTCTAGCAGGAGTTCAAGTTCAACCCTTTAGAGTTAAGCTTTTGAAGGGCCCACACCCACAAGAGTACTGAGGTACCACTGTTACCTGCCCCAGGGAAGCCGGGTGCATGGGTTGTTTTCGATGTCGGGTCGCGGGCTGATTTTCAATGGCAAAACGTGAAGAACTGCTGCTAGCCAAAAGCGTTGTCGTTGTCGTGAAGAATGAAAATGTACATCTTGTAGAGAAGGATCTGAAAGCAGAGGGGACAGAGTCTGGGTCACGGCACAGTGACCAGGGGGCTCAAGAGAAGGAGCCCTTCAATGTTGGGTGCTTCCAGGTGGAAGAGGTGTAGTTGGATCGTCAGCCACGGGGTCCAGGAGGTGTCAAGGAAGGCCAGCTTCTGGAGGGCAACTGTCCCACAAAGGATGAGGGTTGCTGCGGTGTTAGTGTCCGGATTGGATCCACTAAGCCTTGGTAACCACAACCCACGCAAGAAACACAAAGCATCTACTGGTGCAGACCCACGAGGTCTGAGCAAGGTCTCCAGCACGGAGACTGAAGAGCAGGCCTGGAGCAACCAGGGGAACTCTTGGAATCGAAGATTGACCTCTGCTCGAGCCCACAAGTTGAGAGACAAGGGACCGTGGGAGGCAGCAATTTGGCATGCGTAAAGGTGCACCCACGGGTCACCGGAGCGGGCTAGGGCATCGATCTTTGGCACAGATGCTGCTGAGAGGTTGGCTCAATAATGAGCCAAAGCACAACTTCCCCACTCATCGGGGTCGGGTGCTGTGCAAGAGGTGGCCGGTGTCCTGGGGTACTGGGGATCTCGGCACCCACGGGGTCCATGGTGCAGAGCTTTGCTGTACACATTCACTGGCCTCTGGGAAGCTTGGAAACTCACCTCAAGGTAGGAAAGAGTCGTCGATGTCTGAAGGAGCAGCGAGGTTCTAACTGGGTCACTTGCAGTGTTTCAGGTGCCTGCCAAGCAGGGGGGTAACTCCTTTACCCCAAGGGAGATTTCTTCAGGTAGCTGTGTGGCAGCAAGTCGAAGGTCAAGACTGTGAAGTTCAAGAATAATCTGAGGCTCTGGGGACCCAGTATTCACCTTTATCCAAAGAGTAGGGGAGTGTCCAGCTCAGAGCCCACCAATGAGAGGTCAGGCGGGAAAGGGTGGCTACACCCTCTCCCCTTTGTGCGTTTCCCACCAGGGCAGGGGACAGGATGCCCCTAAACCGGTTCCAGGTGGTGTATGCAGAATGCAGGCACTGGAGAAGCCTATGTGCAACCCTGAAAGGTATCCTATGGTGCACCCGCCCAGTTCCAATCCACATAGTCTGTCTGGGGAGGTGGGAACCCCTCCCTGCAACATGATCCCTATTGTCCAGCTGCCGTGGCTGGAGTTCTGCCCAGCAACAGGCAGCCAGAGTCGTGTGGGTGGCGGGTAGCATCCATTTTGTACTTCGCGTGCACTTTTAAATTGGTGTCTAAATTCTGCCGCTTTTCCCATATCGCCCCTCTAGCAGGGGGGAATCATGCCCTCAGTCCCATGGCTGGATTGGGGGTAAGATTCCTACATGTTTGACACCAAACACGATATGGTTCTGTGTAGCCATTCTCAAGTTATCACGCTATCGCGATATACTTATAATGCGGTTAAGAGTATATGGTATGGCTACACTACAAACAACCCAGTAATGATTTTACGAAGGTTGCAGATGGTCCCTACTCAGGTAGGGGTCCCCCCTCACACATATCTCAGCACCCTGCCTTGTAGGATTAGCAAGGCCTGCTTTAGGTGTGACCTATGAGGATATATGTGTTGTATTAAGTGGGATACAGGATACCTATATCCCTGTAAGGAGTGCAAGCACCACCCCACCCAGACTACAGTAGTGGTCTGGTGGTGTCATTTGGTATGGGTGTCCCAGGGGTGGCACAATAAGTGCTGCAGCCCCTGGTAGGTCTCTGAGGGACCCGTGCCCTGGGTACCTAGGGTACCATCTACGAGGGGCTGATAGGGTGTCCTCAGTATCCAATTGGAAGGTGCCTAGGGTACTCACATCAGTTTTTAGGGAGGAAGCAGATAGGCTGGGGTCCTGGATAGCAGGATCTTAGCCAGACTAGTCAAAAACCATCCAAATACCAGGCAAAAAGTTGGGGGCAACCATATAGTCAGATTCCACCTTCCTACAGTATCTATATCTTCTTATGATATCCTATGGTAGTTGTTAATGCTCCACTGCATGAGGTACTAATCAGAAGCAAAGGTAAATACAACATTTGTATCTAATACTGCAGAAGCCGAAGAGATATTTGGTACATCTTTGAGGGTGTTACACAGGGCCGGACTGGCCGTAGCGGGCACAGGGCCTTTTCCCGGGGGGCCAGAAAGGTGGGGGACCGGTTTTTGACTAGTGGGGGCCAGTTTTGGTACAGTAGGCAGCAATGCTGCAATATTGGTCCCCTGTAACAGAACCAGCAGCAGTGCTTCACCCAGCACAACCACCCTTCTCCCCACGGCTAGTCAATCGTGATTGCCAAGGCCAGTTTGCATTCCCAGTCCGGCCTTGGTGCTATAGAATTCCAGTATGTAAATATAAGGACAGTAAAGGGGCCCAGCTGGAATCCCACAATTTAAACAAGTAATATCTAATTCTCCCTAACCATAGCTAAATTGGGGCATCTAAAGAGAGAGTTGTAATTGTCTTAAGAAAATACAGTGGTCAGAAATAGTTAGTGATAAATATTGAATATTTATATTGTTTTAAAAAATAATTGGTTTGTCTAAAAATAACGAATACACAATCGGAAGTAGGACTAACGTGAAACAAAAATGTTAGAGTGTCCCAGTGTTTTGTACCTGTCACGGGTCAATCTTACTGAATTGTGAAAAACATAAATTGAAGAATACAATGTTCAAAAATAATTGGATATTTCTTTCTTGGGTAAGCTCCCCAGAGTGCCTCATGCAGAGATAAGAAAAAGTGTGTTTCATGTGTCAAAGTAAGGCACTCATTAAGCATTCTCGTTTTTGATGGCCTACCCAGAATCTCTACCGATGAAGGTGTAGAGCTCCAGTAAGGCACGTTTGTAATAGAAATAGGCCTGCTTGCATCCCCTGTTCAATCTTCACTTATATGAAAGTTGAGTGGTTAGCTTCTTGGTGTATATAGTCCATAAACTGACCCACCAATTATCAATCTGGCCTCGTCATCCTCCTGATGTAATGCTACAAATCCACAAAGGCCCAAGAAAGAAGCAAAGGTAGCTGTTCTTATTATCAGCCTAACAGCTTGGATACTACAGATACCAAAAAGATACTTCTTTTGACCTCTTTCCTGGGGAAAGGAACATGCATTGTATTTACATGTCTCCTTGGCAACATTTCGATTACATTTGCCCTGTCTCCATCACACATTCATAGAGGTGTTGTAATCGGAATGCTAAGCATGCATGCCCAACATGCCTTATTTGTATGGTAGCCTTAAATAATTGAATCTGCTTCTGGGGCGAATACTGCCCATATAAAAGTCAAAAGGTTACGATCGATGGGGCATATCTACAAGGACAGCGATAAATAGATGCAAAGCGCGCTTAGCGCTTTTCTATTTATCGCCGTCTATCGCTTGATTATATCGCCCTGTTAGCGCGTTATTTACAACGCATTTCCCCAGGGACGATATAATTACCAGCGATAGTGGGGAGATAGCTGTTTTGCAGGGAACGTTCCCTGCAAAACGGCAATAACCTTGCTGATACGACCCACAGGGTTGTATCAGCACAATCAACCCCCATAGTATCTATGCCTAAGTCTGCATTTTAGCAGATGTAAGTTTTCGGCGAAAAACAGCAGTTTTCGCCCAAAACTAACATCTGCTAAAATGCGTTAGCAGCCTTGTAAATATCGCAATGTGCACATCAGCGATATTTACAAGGTTGTCCTGCCCAGTGACGCCCACTTTGAATCTCATTACAGATGCAAAGGGAGGTGCTGGGTAAAAGGATGCTAACATGCGCTAATGCATGTTAACACCCTCTTGTTAATAGGGCGACAGTTTTATCTCCGCTTTAAAAGCCAAAAAAGCGGCGATAAAGTCCTTGTAAATATGCCCCTAAATCTGCTTGTGGAGCGTGATCCTGCTCCTATAAAAGTCAAAAGGTTACGATCCAAGGGGCATATTATCAAGAAGCGGCGTTACAATTACCGCCGCTTTAGCAGCAGAAAACTGCCGCTAAAGCGGCGATAATGGGCTTGATAATATGCCCTGGAGAATTCCAATAGAAGCCCATGTTCTGGTGTCAACATGGGCTTCTATGGGAATTCACAAGGGCATATTATCAAGCCCATTATCGCCGCTTTAGCGGCAGTTGTCTGCCGCCAAAGCGGAGATGATTGTAACGCCGTGCTTGATAATATGCCCCTAATTTCTTTAAAATAGCCCAGGCAATACATTCCTTAGAAAACTTATAATCATCTATGCAAAAAGTACTATTTCTATCAGTGCTACTCTACTCATTATAGAGAGACGGAGTTTTGTCCACAATTACAGGTTTTGACATATCGCACCTGATGCTTAAGATTTAGTTGAATGTAGTCATTGTGGGCATGCGATAGCCTGCTACCCAGATATTGTAACTGAGAGGTCTGCCTGCTCAGGTCTAAAGTAGAAAGAGTGGCGACATCAGTAGGAGCCCATAGTCCTTGTGGAAACATTCAAGACTAGGATCAGTTCCTACAGAGTGCCAGGAGGTCTACAAACTCATCTAGATTAATCAATAAATATGGGACACAAACAGTTGAATTTCTAAGGTATACCAATTGCCATTCGTATGTTGAGACACTACATGGGAAGTGGAATCGAAATACATTCCATCAGGTTTTTTTAATATAAAAAACAATGGTTGTGTCGCTCTTGTTGATATGAGTGGAGATTTGTTGGGTTTCCAGGTTGCAGATATTATTTTGCCTATTCAGATTTGAACTTGCCCTCTCTAATAAAGTAAGGTATCCATGCAAGGATATAGGGACAACGTTGAATGTCTCAAGTATCTGGAACAGTCTGAGACTACACTGCGGCAAACGCCTTCTTAAAATCCAGAGAGGCCATGGCATGTTTTCCCTCAGACATATCTAAATCGAATTTCATATGTGTTTGAGGCATTCAATTATGGCTAGAATCCCACCGTGAGACAAGCCCTGATTGATTGGGGTGTATGAAGACTGGGATCACTGCAAGTAATAGACTCAGTACAGCCCCCCCACTGTGGATCTTTGTGTCCACTATCATCATTGATAAGGACTTGTGTGACTTCAAGCCTTCCACGGCTTTCCCTTGCTTGGGTACCTTCACAAGTTAGTGCTCCCCTCCTTCATTTGCGGAGCCAGCCTCTCTCCTCTAGACAAATCTCATGAAATATTTCTGCACTCACCCTCTCTTCTTGCCTATTTCTATGTCTGCAGCTCACTGTCCTGGTATTTTAGTATTGACAATCTGGTCCACCTTGTATTGAGACAAAGTATCTATGTTTACTGCCTCACGCATATGAAAAGTGAAAGCACAAAGTATTGATTGAGCCATACCATTCTGAAGTGTAATATCTTTAAAAATGCTTACCTTTAATCGTAATTGTGTAAAATCGGTGACATCCAACATCGCAGCAATCCACTTTAAGAATATGAGCGATTATGTTTTTTAAATGTAGGTTCATAGTCTCTTTCTACAGTTTACCCATCTTGAGTGAAAGTGTCTGGTATGGACTATTCCCTCCCACTGCCATAATCAAGAGAAAGAGAGCATCCCCTGAATGGCACACCATGTTAGCAAGTAGCTGGGCCGCGTGATAGTTCTACCCGGAGATCAATGAGGCAATTAGCACACTATACATAAGTGCAAGTTATTCAGGATGAAGGAGAGTGCAAGATAACGCAAACACAAAAGAAGGACAAGCATTAAACTCAGTCAATTGCCCTGGTGAGATCTAATGGCGTTTACATCTGATAGCAAGATTCCTTTGGTTCCCAGCATTACAAGGTTGCTTCTTCTGGGGAACTTAACAGGGATCATCCTTGCAATCAAACTTGTAAAGTTACAGAAGTTTCAACGAGGGGTTTATGTTTGAGACCGCTTCAGAAACTTTCGCTACTTGTGTGAACAAGTCATGCTGGTGAGTAAACTTTAGCCTAGAGGTTCAACTCCTCTTACTTTACCCCCATAGGAACAACAAGATATGTGACACAGCATTTAGTGCAGATGACAACTGTGTGAGCTCCTCCTATCAGACTCAGATATAAAGAGGCAAAACACTATTAGTCACACTGTTTGAAACAGAAGAAACACAAAAACGCCATCCAGCTGGTTGGTCTAAACGAAATTGACTAGCAAAAAGATAATAGCTAACAATGGCTAACCCATGGCCTCATTAATGTATGCTGTACTGCGGGCTGACCCAAAATCCCAGTATGTACATGAATGTATATGTATAATCAAACATGTTCTTTCCCTTGCACAAGAACGCATTGCAGGCTTGGGGATGCTAATGTTGTTTTTGGGAAACTGTTTTGGGTAAAATTGGTCTTGTCTATGAGTTGAATCTCTAGTGCTTGTACAATTGAGCAAACATCATTTTGTTTTACCAATGGTTGGGCAAGTTAAGGAATAAGTGATGATTAATCCCAAAACCCACACTGTTTTACAGCATCACGCTATTTCTGTAAGCATGGGAGGCAGCCCTGTCAAGATTTTCCCTTCACAATCACCACATCGAGGAACTCTGCCTCATTCTACTTTATCCCTCTGCTCGTAAACTGTGCATTTATCGGAGCATCAAAATGTCACTGAACTGGACGAATCTCCTCTTAACCCCCAGGAAGCCAGCAATCACTGAGGATCCCTGACATACCACTCTATAGATGGGTTTCTACTACTTCTGCCTCCTCATTTGCAAAGTCCTTCCAAGAAAACATGAGAATTGTATGCTAACAAAACCATGACAAGAGGACTCCACCTACCCTACACAAATAACCTCTATATTCATATTCCAAGCTTCTACACCTATTACCAGAATGTGAAGCAACACAATTTATTCTCGCTGAAGTTTGGGACTGTAAACATTGTACCTTGTTTGATAATTGCACTTACTTCATCATCTCAATGAACACTCTTCTATTTTTGGATCATGACTGCAGAAAGCATGCCACAATAACACCCATTTTTGCATGATATATGTGAGTCCATCATTCCTTGGAAATAATGGGTGCATCTTTTTCAATCCTATCATATCCAGATCACTCAAGTTGTTTAGTCTATCCACATTCAAGATTGTTTTCTATCCTTTTGGAGACTTTCTCAAGCTTCACTATGTTAAGGGGAACAACCTTTACAACGCAACTTTTACAACGCACTACACTTACAACGCATTTTTTACAACGCACAATCCATTACAACGCATGACATTACAACGCATGACACTACAACGCATTTTTAAAAACTACCTTTACAACGCATTCCATCACAACGCATACTACCATTACAATGCATACCATTACAACGCATAATATAGTAATTTTTACCCCTATACTATCCAACACTTACCCTACTGTTGCACCCCCTGGAGTTAGAATAGTAATTTTTACCCCTATACTATCCAACACTTACCCTACTGTTGCACCCCCTGGAGTTAGAATAGTAATTTTTACCCCTATACTATCCAACACTTTCCCTACTGTTGCATCCCCTGGAGTTAGAATAGTAATTTTTACCCCTATACTATCCAACACTTACCCTACTGTTGCACCCCCTGGAGTTAGAATAGTAATTTTTACCCCTATACTATCCAACACTTACCCTACTGTTGCACGCCCTGGAGTTAGAATAGTAATTTTTACCCCTATACTGTCCAACACTTACCCTACTGTTGCACCCCCTGGAGTTAGAATAGTAATTTTTACCCCTATACTATCCAACACTTACCCTACTGTTGCACCCCCTGGAGTTAGAATAGTAATTTTTACCCCTATACTATCCAACACTTACCCTACTGTTGCACCCCCTGGAGTTAGAATAGTAATTTTTACCCCTATACTGTCCAACACTTACCCTACTGTTGCACCCCCTGGAGTTAGAATAGTAATTTTTACCCCTATACTATCCAACACTTACCCTACTGTTGCACCCCCTGGAGTTAGAATAGTAATTTTTACCCCTATACTATCCAACACTTACCCTACTGTTGCACCCCCTGGAGTTAGAATAGTCATTTTTACCCCTATACTATCCAACATTTACCCTACTGTTGCACCCCCTGGAGTTAGAATAGTAATTTTTAACCCTATACTATCCAACACTTACCCTACTGTTGCACCCCCTGGAGTTAGAATAGTAGTTTTTACCCCTATACTATCTAATACTTACCTTAAATGCAATTTAATATTATGCGTTGTAATGGTATGCGTTGTAAAGGTAGTATGCGTTGTAATGGAAATGCGTTGTAAAGGTAGTTTTTAAAAATGCGTTGTAGTGTCCTGCGTTGTAATGTCATGCGTTGTAATGGATTGTGCGTTGTAAAAAATGCGTTGTAAGTGCATGCGTTGTAAAAGTGTGCGTTGTAACGACATACATCCCTATGATAAGGGGCTGGAACGTGTGGGAGCGCAGAAGGATACATGAGAAATACTTTGCCTTTGAAATACTTGCATGGAGTTTGGCCAACTCCTTTAAGATTCCTTGGTGCAGAGGAGGTCCTCTCAGAAACATCAAGTGGTTGGAGATTATGAAGCTGGGGTTTGTTGATTTGGAATGCAGGATTTGGACCTGAATGAAAGCAGACACGTCTAAATCAGTGCAGGAGTTCCCGGCTTGCTTCGTCACTTGACCCCAGCTTTGAATCCCCCAGTCTGGAGTGGGCTAAGTTGCAGTGTATGCAGCTGGTGATGCATTTGCTTTGATTATTGGCATTGTGATGTGTGAGTGTGTCTGTGTGCACATTCAAGTCTCTAGTGGTTATAATCATCTGGATATGTTTAGTGTACATGTCTTTATATCTTTTCATGCTTTCCTTTTGACTCCTTGTGTCAGATTATTTGCATTTATAAGTGTTTAATTCTTGAAGTGGAAGGCCAGTATTATTATCAATATTATCTGCTTGTATTTTATGGCATGTATTTGTTTCCATGTATTTAACAGTTGCATTTGCTAGCTTATAAGTGTGCTATTATTGCTTACACATATATATACATTTCTGGATACATTTGCACATTCGTTTTGTTTAACATCTGGGAAAGCATTTCTGTTACAGAGTGTTGCACAAATAAAAACCCATGTTTATTTTGAAAACCGTCTTTTGACGTGCCTCATTTTATGAGAGTGGATTCCGTTTCCAGGTGTTTTTATTGCTTTGCCGTGTTTCTGCCTCCGTATGGGAGTATGGTTATTTTCTATTATTTGAGAGGGTGAAGCAATACAGGGGTGGAAGGAAGTAATGTTTATGAGAATATACAAGATTGAATTAGAGAGGGAGGAAAAGGTCAAGATACTCACCAAGATGTTTATAAAATTACTTTGAAAAAACTAGATGGTCAATTTGGAGAGAAAATAAATATAGTTAATAAAAAATTCATTTTTTCCAGAGTTCAATGCAAAAATGTAAAGGTAACCACCTATGTATCTGCTTTGAATAGATTTTTGAACACATGCGATGTTGGTCCTTTATCTGATTCTCTTATAAGAGACCAATTAGTGCGATTTACAAGCAATACACAAATACAATAGAAACTTTTATCTAAGAGTCCTTGTGCCGTACAAAATATATAGCTAAACAAATAGAACAAAATATCATGTAGTTCCTATAACCTATATAGGATCTGCGTGTTTAGACAACATACACTGAGGGATTGGTGTCCCGACTGATTGCAGACACCCCCACCGAGTATATTAGCCTGTTTACCAGCTAGCTTACAGTGCCACTATAAACCCCTCTTACCAAGGAGAGAATAGTTCTTGGCAACTATCGAACAGAACAACCCTGTCCCATCAGGGATCGTGGAAACAGTACATTACTTGTCGCTTAGTCACTCAGGCTCACTTCATCTCGGAGAGAGACACAAAAAAAACAGCGGTGACATTTTCAAAAAGTGTTTATTGAACCAGATACCTTCTAATGTAAAATAGGTGTGCTGAAGCAACCATAAGACAGAAACAGATATAAATGATTGTAAGCACCAATAGAGTAAAAGGATAGTAGATTCCTACCATAGTGCTAAAACAATGAATACAGGCAAGTAAAAAAATACATGACAGTAATAATGCGTACTCCTACAATGCTATCCTAGTTAGATGTACCTAAGTGTACCTAGGGACCCCGTCTTGGTCTCGAGGTGTACACCCCACGAGGGATGTCAGACCACTGCGTGCTGAAGTGTCTGCTTGCAGGAACCTCAGCGTTTTGCATCAGTGTGTTAGTGTGGAAGTCCTTTTTTCCTCTCTCTGTCTCAACAGAGATATGGTGTTTATATACCCTAAGTGGTACCCTCAGGGGATATACCTTGGTTATCCATGTACTAGGGCGACCACTGCCACCTTTAAAACATTTTAATCTGTATTTTACTGTTGTGTGTGCTCACCTCTTGTATACCTCAGGCACATCGCCCTCTCCCCGGTCCACCGCAGCCTTCAGGGCTGATTGAGTGGAAGGAGAGGAGGAGGAGTCACATCTCTCCTCTTCCAGTTTTGCACGAGCAGCGCTCTGGTTGCTGGCATCACTGGGATTGGCAGGATTCCTGCCACAATCATCCCATAAAACCCTTGATGACGCCCACGTGCAGTGGACTAGAATCCTAGCGCTGCAGCAATGAGCTTGCTTCCTCCTCTAATGCATATTGCAGTTTTTAACATTTGTTAGCGACCACAGCTCAATTTTTAAGTGCTTATCCATGTACTAGGGCGACTTCTGCCACTTTTAAAACATTTCAATCTGTATTTTACTGTTGTGTGTGCTCACCTGTTATTTGCATCCCCCAGGCACATCGCCCTCTCCCCGGTCCACCACGGCCTTCAGGGCTGATTGAGTGGAGGAAGAGGAGGCGGAGTCACATCTCTCCTCTTCTGGTTTTGCACGAGCAGCGCTCTATTTGCGGGCATCACAGGGATTGGCCGGATTCCCGCCACAATGATTCCATAAAACTCTTGATGACGCCTGCGCACAACTGACGTGCGCAAAAGGCAAGTCTGTCTGTGGCCGTCTGTGCCTAGATCGGGCCCAGGGCCATGCCCCCTGGCTCTAACAAACCAGCACCACACTGCACGGTGTTAGCCTACACCAGCAAACAACTAAAGGATATACTCCATGCTAGTAACGGCAAACAGACCTGCCCTCGTTTCAACATGGAGACTCTGGTTACCCAATCCACTACCCGCTGCTCAATCTGCTCATTGAGATTGGAGGCTCACAACAGATCATCACCCACTCACACACACTCTACTTGAACAAATCAGGAAAAAATCCATTCAGCCCTTATCAGCGCACGCTCCCTCCCTAAACACAAATCCGAAATATTGGATCTCTTAGTGGACTATAATCTGTATCTTCTATTTATCACAGAAACCCGGGGTGACCTCTCTTCTGGTCCAGACTTTTGTACCACGACCCCTGATGGCTTCTGCGCCCGCAGACACGATAGAACTTTAAAGAAAGAATGAGGCTTGGTGCTCATCTACCAGGACAAGTACTCAGTCAGTACAGAGACAATTCCTTCTATGGTCTGTGAAGCACTTACCTTTATGATAATGCTCACTCAATCCCAATCCTTTAAGGGCACCCTCCTCTACCACCCACTGGGTTCATGGGCTGAATTCCTTTCGGCTATGGGTAGTTTATGAGAACCCTTAGCGGGAGAATATAATTTCACCATCCTGGGAGACTTCAATTTTCACTTGGAGGCTCTTGAAGATCAGGAAACTTCATCCCTCACAGCAGAACTAGAGGCGGTAGGCCTCTCACAGATAGTGACGAGCCCCACACAATCAGCCAGCCATACGCTGGATGGTCTGTTCTCTAATAACCCGCAAATTTCTCTAAGGAACATCCTCCCTCTATCCTGGACGGACCACTGTGCAGTTCTGTTTGACATTCAGATAGGGAGGAACACTCCTCTGCACACTAGTTCCTTCCACCTAAGCAGTTTTAGGCGTGGAGTAGCATTGACCATCATATCCTCAAATCACACTTGCTGTCTATCCAGCATGATACAATGCAAGATCCTGAATTGGCCTACACTAATTACATAGAATCGCTCCATAATGCATTCAGTGCTCTAGTACCACTTAAAACTGCTTCCAAAAACAGGAATGCCCCATACGCCCCTTGGTTCTCAGAGGCACTGAGACTCGAGAAACAACGGTGCAGGAATCAAGAAAGATGCTGGCGTCAAGTTTATGACAATGCGGAAAAAATCTGCTACAAGGAGGCTATGACCAAGTACAAACATCTCATAATCTCCGAGAAAATTAAGTACTACCTTAGACAAATTGAAACTGCACAAGATTCTGTTAAGCAGTTGTTCCAGGTAGTGGCCAAGCTATCAGGGATTAATTCCTCCAAAGATGCCACCCAAACTCTCTGCAATTCATTGGCCAGCTATTTTCAAGAAAAGGTTAGCCACATCTATACCAACTTCTCAGCCCAAACTAACGTCGGCAATAAGACTGACGATCCCAGTGATGATTATATCACCCCTAATCTCTTGGAATTTAGCCAGGTCTAACTGGAACAGATCACGGACCTAATTTCCATCGTCAAATCTGGATTCTACTATTGACACTTGGCCTCCATCTATTTAGAAATTGATCCCTGACTTTATAGGCCACGACCTAGCAAACATCTACAACTCGATGTTTTGCACAGGCACTTATCCTTCCATTTGGAAAACGGCTATTATCAAGCCTCTGTTAAAGAAGAAAAATCTTCCACCATTTACGCTCCCATATGGTGTGCCACAAGGATCATCACTGAGTCAGACCTTATTTAACATATATGTGTTGGACCTGGCGCGTGTTATCAAATCCCACGGGATGGGTCTAACATCTTACACCAATGATATGCAATTGGTGCTAGCTTTACACAATGATAGAGGGGCAGCTGCGGCAAGCTTTCAAGAAGGAGTGTTGACCATCGGTGCATGGATGGTAAACAATTGCCTCAAATTGAACTCAGACAAGACAGAGGTGATGATCTTTGGTAATCTCTCCCCTGGCTGGTCCCCTACATGGTGACCAGAGAAGCTGGGATCACCTACGTCCCCCATCACAAAGGTCAGAAACCTGGGTGTTACGTATGACGATAAGCTGTCTTTCATACACCACGCCAACACAGTCGTCTTAGGATGATAAAAAAAACTCCAACCGTTTTTCCCAATTAGTGATGGTAGACCTCTCATCAGCACAATGCTTATGTCGAAGGTTGACTATTGTAATGGTCTCCTAATCAATGCCCAGGAAAGGGTTCTGAGTAAGATACTACAACTGGTGCAGAACGCAGCCACCAGGATTCTGTCAGGTACCCCCATGTTTAAGCCGATATCCAAGGTGGTGCGACAGCTCCACTGGCTGCCCATAAGAACCGGGACCAAATTCAAGGCATGCATTGCATACAAGGCAACACACAATACAGGACCTGAGTTTCTGAAGCAAGCTCTCTGCCCATACACGCCCAGTAGACCTTTGCGCTCATCAGCAGTCAACCTGCTGATTGTCCCATGAACTAAGAAACCTTCATGGGGCGATAGAAGATTCACAGTCGCCACCACTAGATTGTGGAACATGCTTCCCCTTCACATTAAGACCAGTCCTACCCTGCTAGCCTTCAGTAAACAAGTAAAAACCTGGCTCTTCAACCAATAAGTCACTCGCTCCACTCCCTTTCCTTTTAGTCCACAGCTTCAAGACACCTAAGGGTATTTGCGCACTTTACAAGTTGTTTAAATAAATAAATGTGCCATGTCGGACTAAGTTGGCGGAAGGAATGACCCTTATACATAGTTATTATGCAGGAGATGGTAGTCCTGCTGAGATTACAAGAATCCTTATGCATAATGAATGAGGCTAGTTTTCAGAGAAAACCCCATGTCTTTTAGGCATTATCGTAACTAGGTAAAAGGTCAGTACTAAGAACTATTATGTAGTGTAATCGCTGGGGAAATTTAGGTAAATGGTGCACTTACTACCTGAGCCTATATTGAGGTACCTGTATGAAACATAACACCCACTCCGCATCGGACTGGACGACATACTAAAAGTAAGGTCTGTAAATGAATTTCTAAAAATCCTATGCATATAACTAAAAAGTTCATTAAAAAGAAAAAAATGCTTAGAAACTGCTAAAATTCTAGCACAAGCCATAACAGTCTATTAAAATATGTTCTTATACATGGTCCGAACGGGTTACGGACTGCTGACACCCAACCTCAGCCCAGTTCCAGGTGGACCTGAGTATTCGCCTGTCTTCGGGCCGATTGCTGAGGTGGCCACTACTTCATTTTGAAGAGTAGGGCTCCGCAGAGTTGAGACAATAATCCCTGACTAAAGGCTTGTGGTTAATGCAAAATACATCGGGGAGCAGGAGAGGAGGAGGAAGTTCACATCGGGAGGGGAGAATGTCCCATCCTGTTCAGTGAGATGTCCACAGCCCAGCGAGGAGTATCTGGGTGAATGCTGCTGCAACCGGTTGTCTCTGCCTCCTTGCCGCCCTCTCAAAGGCTGCTTTCAAGAACTACGGCACAGTGAGGCTGTTCCTCTCACATGCACCTACCTCCTCGCCTGGCCATCCTATATGTGGAGGCGCTCCAAACACCATGGAACATCAGTAGGACATAAGGACTGGATGAAACTCTGCTCTCTGGCAAGAGGTCCTGCGTGCAGAGCACTGGTCCGTGCCAAGCTGCGCTTTTGGGGGTCTTGGTGCCCGCCACCCGTCCTCGGGCTGTACGAGGTGTCTCAGCAGCAGGGCTGCCAGAGTAAGGCACTCTACAGCCCCTGGTCCCCTGGTACTGCTTGAGCCAGGGGTGCCCCCTGTCATACAGGGAAGACCAGCTCTGCTGAGAGAGTCGAGCAATGAAGACTGGCAAACCCATCACTGGAGGAGTTCTGCTGCGCCGCACCTCAGCGCTGAGAGCGGAGAGATGATTTAAGCAAAATCACAATAATTTCTGGGTTTTGACACGAAGCACCTGTTCATCCATCTTCAGAGGAGGAATTTCCGCAGAGCATGAAAAAACTGGGAGGTCCTGAAAAATTGTGAATTTGACAGAAGTCACATGAGAGTCTACTTTTCCAGTGTTTATACAACACATACCCCGTCTTTCCTGCTGTCTTCTTCTGGGGACCGGGGGTCAGGACTATGCCTCCCAGACTCCCTAGCAGCTCGATGCTGCCAACGCCACTGCACTGCTCCTGGAGGAGCTTTAAATTCTGCTGAGGGCTCCCACAGTGTGGGTCGCCTGTCTTTCCTGCTGCCTTCTTGTGGGGACCAGGGGCCAGGACTAAACCTCCCAGACTCCCTAGTGGCTCGCTGCCACCAACGCCAATGTACTGCGCCTGGAGGCGCTTTAAATTCTGCAGAGGGCTCCCGCAGTGCGGGACGCATGTCTTTCCTGCTACCTTCTTGTGGGGACCGGGGGCCATGACTATGCCTCCCAGACTCCTTAGCGGCTCGCTGCTGTGAACGCCACTGCACTGCGCCTGGAGGCGATTTAAATTCTGCTGCGGGCTCCTGCGCTCGTCAGCGCCCAGAGGAGGCTGGGCTGGGCCACCCCTCTTTCAAGTCACATCAACCAAGAGGCGTGAGGAGAGTGTTTTCAGCATCAATCTATACAGACTATTAATTCCTTCATAACTACCAAGAACTGACCCAGATCATTACAATGGGGAAACGTACTGGGAGATCGTCTGCACGCCCTTTCGCCACTAGCATTGACAGCATGATAGAAAGGGTGGTCAGTATTGTCTCAGGTGAGATTGAACTGATTGAGCACGGATTGTTCCTGGGTGGTGAGGGCTCATTGAATAGTCCTCATTTCAGATGGGCCACCATTGAACCCGCACTTGAACCTGAAATCAAACCTGTGACTGTATCGTGCTCCTCATAGCACCAGAGGACTGTCACTAATAATATTACGCTTGCTAGCGGGAGCCCAAGAGGGCATGACAAAGTCGAGTCTCAGTCAAATATGGTCACCCCAACAACTGCAGGAACCCAAGATGGTAAATGCAAGAGGAAGAGCGGGAACCTGTTTGTACCAAAAGGAAACAACCCCCATGAACCGGCACTTCCTGCACCTGTTTGTCTGCATGGATGCAGTCATCTTCGAACACTGGTATTTCTTATTGGTTTGTCTGCTACAACATTGTAGCTCCAACCCCTAAAATTAGTTGACCCTCTTGGGGCCTATCGATCTGGGTAAACATTGCTGCAGGAGGCAGCGTTACGGCCCTATGTACCAAAAGCGACAAATTCCAAGCTTTATTTAGAAATCTATCACCCTTAACAGACAACTTAAGACTGAGAACATGAGCCTTATTGACTCTTGTCTGTCAGCACTGGGTCCTTACCCTGAGGTAATTAGTGCTTTATTAATGTTTGTAAGGCCATTAAATCCCTACTATCGAAACCTGGACCCAGATGGTTTGACCGTGAGCGCTCGGAGGCTAACTGACAGTTATGCAATGCCAGCCTGTGGTGCCACTCATTTGTTGAATCGTCAAGGCAGAAGTACAAGCAAGCGATCTTTAAAAGGAAGGAAGAAACATCAAAAGACTGCTGGGACGCACTATTCCATGCCGCCAACCTGAAGAATGGGACACATTTTGAGCTTCTGCAAAGGATTTGAGATCAATCGGTCAGCCACTGACCCAGATAAGCTGCAACATAACAAGCGAAACATGGGAAGCCCATTTCTCCATGATCTATACAGCCCCCGCACAGGATGCAGACCCCTTTAAGCACAGGGCCCCAACCAGGATTTCAATATTGTTGCCTGAGGTCGAGGACGTTATCCACCAAAGTGTGGGTAATAAAGCTACAGGTCCTGATGGGCTACCTGATCTCATCAAGCTCAAACCTGAATTTTTGTTAAGCGTTTTTAATAATTTAACTAATGCCCCGCAACCAAGCTCATGGTCAACAAGCATTATTGTTCCAATTTTTAAAATGACAACCGCTCCCAACCCAGTTGTTACAGACCGATTTCCTTGATAGACAACAGTTTGAAAATCCTAGGCAGAGTTTTGTATAATAAGATTTTAATATGGACCGAGGAAAACCGTATCTTAGAACAATGTCAACTGGGATTTAGGAGCAAAGTAGGCACAAACGAACAATGCCTAAATCTTAATTTAATTATTGGGAAATACAGCATAGCACAGCGTTCGGCAATATACTTAGCCTTTATGGACCTGACATCTGCTTTTGATATTGTTAGTAGGTCAAGTCTATGGTCCATTCTTTTAGACTATGGTTTAGACAAGGCATTGGTGTACTTTCTGGCCTACTTACATAAAGACCTGAAGGCCTGGGTCCGGATTAATGGAGGGAGTGAGGTTTCTAATGACATTAAAGTACACAGAGGGGTCAGGCAGGGATGCGTCTTAGCCCCTCTTCTTTTTATTATTTACATTAATAGTTTGTATAACTCATTGATCACATTCACTAATGATGTTCCTAGAATTAATGGCAAAATACTCCCATGTTATTATATGCCGATGACGCGGTTTTAATGGGCCGGACACCCATCACACTACACCCTCTAGTGCAAGGTTTTGTTTATTTTATGGTCAGTTTAGACCTGTGCACCAATTTAAAAAAATGCTTTATAATGTCTTGTGGGCCGAGAAAACATTCCCTAAATTCTATATCTGTGGGCGACCAAAAATTAAAATGCACTAGCACTTTTCCTTACCTTGGGTTGGTCTTTGCTGCAAACGGCACCTGGTCTGAACACATGGGTGCCGATTACGATCCGGTAAAAACCGGGTACGAACCGTCGGTCGGAGTGTTTTCCCCGTCCGACTCGTACCCGGTCGTAAAACTGTACAAACATGGAATTACGATTCGCACGGAAACACCATTTCCGTACGAATCGTAAAAAACACAGACCGACGAAAATATACATACGAATGTGATCCGGGAATGCTGCGACGTGACGTCGGGACGCTTTCAGGCAGCGTTTCACGACCCAGGAATTACGATTCGAACCGACAGCAGTCCGGACGGCAATATTTCCACGGCACCCAAAAAGTGCCGCAAAAGCGAAGTACGGCGCGAATCGACCAGAGTAGGTGGCCCGGTACGCACCGTACCCCCCCCCAGCCACCGTAGGTACGCGCCGACCCCCCCCAGCCCCCGTAGGTACGCGCAGACCCCCCCCCAGCCCCCGTAGGTACGCGCCGACCCCCCCCAGCCCCCGTAGGTACGCGCCGAACCCCCCTGTATGTACACCCGTGTACGTGTCGAACCCCCCCGTGTACGTTCGAGTCGTACCCCCCCGTGTATGTACGGTGCATACCCCCCGTGTACGTTCGAGTCGAACCCCCTGTGTACGTTCGAGTCGTACCCCCCCGTGTACGTTTGAGTCGTACCCCCACCCGTGTATGTACGGTGCGTACCCCCCGTGTACGTTCGAGTCGAACCCCCCGTGTACGTTCGAGTCGTACCCCCCCATGTACGTTCGAGTCGTACCCCCACCCGTGTATGTACGGTGCGTACCCCCCGTGTACGTTCGAGTCGAACCCCCCCGTGTACGTTCGAGTCGTACCCCCACCCGTGTATGTACGGTGCGTATCCCCAGCGCTACGCGCTGGGGGTACGCACCGTATATACACGGGTGGGGGTACGACTCGAACGTACACGGGGGTACGCACCGTACATACACGGGTGGGGGTATGACTCGAACGTACACGGGGGGTTCGACTCGAACGTACACGGGGGGTACGCACCGTACATACACGGGTGGGGGTACGACTCGAACGTACACGGGGGGTTCGACTCGAACGTACACGGGGGGGTTCGACACGTACACGGGTGTACATACAGGGGGTTCGGCGCGTACCTACGGGGGCTGGGGGGGGGTCGGCGCGTACCTACGGGGGCTGGGGGGGGGGTCGGCGCGTACCTACGGGGGCTGGGGGGGGTCGGCGCGTACCTACGGGGGCTGGGGGGGGTCGGCGCGTACCTACGGGGGCTGGGGGGGGGTCGGCGCGTACCTACGGGGGCTGGGGGGGGGTCGGCACGTACCTACGGGGGCTGGGGGGGGGGGGTCGGCGCGTATGCGGGCACGTCTCCATGGTTTCCATGGTAGTTCGGTGCGGACGGTGATTTTTCCATCCGGTTGTAACCTCGGACGCACGGGATGGATCGTGATTCCTCGGTCGGACTTCACCTTTCACGTTTGTACGGTGAATCGTACGAGGACGTGTCGGACACATTTTCCGACCCGAGGACGTGTGGGGAATGATTCCCAATGCGGTTCGTATGGACTTTTTACCATGCGAATCGTGATTGCCAGTTCGTACGGCACTTGTACGATTCGTACGGTAAAAAGACCGGATACGAGTCGCACGGGGATATTTTTTACCGGATCGTGATCGGCACCATGGTGTTTTGCAAGAACAAATTCTCAAAGGCCACCAATTCCATTCTTAGCCTTCCCTGCCCAAAGAGGACGGGGACTATTTTAGTGATTTAAAAAAAAATAATACCACTGCATACCCACGGCTTCTTATGGTGCAGAGGTTTGGGGCTTCGCAAAAAGGTACAGCATCCAACGGGAGGAAAACAAATTTTGTCTGAAAGTATTGGGCGCACTGATCTCCATCTCTCAGTATGTTTGCCATAGTGAACTGAAATTAAGCTACATTGAGGGTTTCATAAGGGCCTACCCCACTTTATTCTGGCACATCACATGGAACAATCCAGCAGCGTCCCTTACAAGAGAGATAATAAGTGATTGCATTAATTGTGAGAAGGGAATGGATATTCTGTGGCTTGCAGAGGTGAGCAAGAGCCTAAGTAGCGTTAATTATGACAAGCTCTTCTCAAGTCCACATGATACTGAGATTGTACATAAAAATGCCCTTAGGACGGCACTATACACTCTTTATAGCACGGAAAGATTGGAGAGGGAATTTAAGAAATCAACTGTCACCAATTTTATGACCATTGAGCACACTTCGCATCTCCCACCTAGTTATCTCAGAACACCTATATGTCATTGGGAGAGACGGACTCCTTTTCCGTTTAAGGGCTGGCACTGTAAAATTGTTGCTCTGTTTCACTCTTGGTTACAATGCAAATCTTGACTATTTGCCTTGCCCATGAGATGGTCAGAGCGGCCGAACAACGTTATACTTTTTATTCTTCTGCAAATTTTATATAAAGTATGCAAAATGGTTCTTAATCCCGTTTTTAAATAAAACATTGCCCATATATTTTGTAGATGCACATAGGAGTATACTTAAACTGGAAGATGATAAGCTAGTTTTCTGTGTTGGCACTTTTTTGAGAACCGCTGTATGGGCTCGCAAAACGAGGTGTCTTCCATGAAGAGTGCCCCGAGGGCTCCGTCAGAAACCTGCTGTATGTGTTTTTATATATATTGCACTTGTGATCAATGTCACTGAAATGTTTTATTGTGAACATGAATTTGTGTTTTTAATCTATTGTATGTGATTGTGCTTTCATGGATATGGTCCTATCTGAAAAAAGTATTTTTGAACTTTTACGGTCAGAACAACTATGAGTTCTTGAAAGCCATGCTATTTAGCATGGGAAGATAAGAAGTGTTTCAAATTTCCAAGTTTTGGTTGTTTAGAAAAAGGCCAAATTTTTCCCAGCACACGATGAGCCAAAATGCTTATGTGTTCTGTGCGGGAGATGCAACTTCACTGCTGCTTGCTAATGAAGACGACGATCCCTGCAAAACCTCACAGATCAGGTCAATTGAGCACAAATAATCCTCTGCAGTGCCCACAGCCAATGTTGGAGAATCCTGTATTGAATCCATGACTTGAGTGCTTGTACAAGAGCCGAGCTCCGTTCCAACAAGAGCTGAAACATCCTGTGGTGTCTCTAAGAATGCTGACATCAACATTGGAATTTGCTGAGGACACAGCAGTACATGGACCTTTAACAGGTCCAGTAAAGCATCCACGTCCGATGGTGCAATCAATGGAAGTGTTAGACAGAGATGCAACATGCATTCTTGTCCACAGAACAGCCATCGGGGGACAGGCAGAACACAGTCAATCCAGACTGGTCGAAATGATAAGAACCAAGACTCACTCAGTTCCCGAAGGCGAGCTGTGCCCAGATGGAGTACCATGCAATCACAGTATTTGCGCTCCAGGAGCTTTTTTTCCATCTCCTTGGTGATTGGGATGTCCATTGCGTAGCAGAAAAATTACAAACAGGATTCCCGCTAAAAAGACGGTCAGCGGAAGTCCTCCAAAAATGCTTCCGAATACGGAGGGTATGAAGGCTGGAATCACTCTGAAGACTGTCTGAAAGGTGCTTATCAATCCAGAACCTATTGTCTAAAATAGGTGTACTATAACTTTTGTATCAGACTTGTTAAAGATACGTTGTACCATTTCTGTAAAATGGAAAACGCAGTTTGTTCATATAAGTGCCTGAATCTCAGCTGAGTACCTTGCGACCTGGAGATCAAAAATCTCTCTGGCGGAAGTTAATGGCACAGTTTTCTGTAGAAGCATGGCTTTTATCCGGCTCAGAGTATCAAACTGTATGAAGGAAATATTAAACGAATGCCATAATGGCACCTCCCTGCCTGTGTGAGTCGGTAGAAACAATACTTGCATACAGCAAGTAACCCTGGAGCCTACAATGACAAGATATGCGATTCCTGGAAGCATTCCACAGCAGCCTTGATCATTCAGCATCAAGTAACTCCCATTTGAGAGCAGCTTGAACACCGGAATATTCACAGCAGCTGGGGAACCCTTCAAATGAAAGGATAAGTTGGCAACTGAACCGTTACAGGCCCTGTGAAGCATGATATCCTGGCAGATGAATGATCCACTCGAGTTTTCGCAGTCTGTACCTCTTAGAAACACTTCCATGTCCCCACTCCTGCATCAAAATCTATAAGGCATATCCCAGGATTCCTTGATGAATTTCCTAACCATTTCTTCATAACTGCCAGCCTGTTATTGTTCTAGGCAATGCTGAAACTGGAAAGTTGTGACTGGTAATGATATACGCCATGAATTAACCATTCTGTGGATGGTGACTCTGTCACAGTGAAAGGTAATTTGTCTAGTTTTTCAATATGCAGCATTGTATATTTTGCTCCTCTTTGTGCCATTGTTATGTGCTTGTTAGTTATATTATATACAGATAACAGGGGCATACTGTTAAAAATTCGCCAAGGCACATAACCTGAACGTAATGATTTAAGTGTCCAGCTCAACAACATAGTAGAACATAGCTGAGACTGCACGTGCTGTAAAATGGACAATTCCTGTTCTAGAATATCTATAGCAGAAGACACAATGTTGCCTAGTGAATAAATCCTGGGTGTCAATGTGGTCATACCATTATTAACAATCGCTAAGGCCTTTTCTAGGTTAATTCTGGCAATTTGACAAGTCTTTCTGCAGCTTCTTGTTGAGAGATTTTCCAAATTTAATTATAAACAGCGTATAAGAAACGCTTCTGACGTGGGTTTCTGTGACCTAATAGAAAATCCCTTAAATCCATGTCTTCTGATAGTAAGGATAAGTGTTGTTTCACCTGGGACAGTGTCTAGGTTTTTTTCCAATCGAGGCATAACTTTCCAACACTGTATGAAGTCACTACCCCCATATGTTCTCTTTGTACATAGCGTTGGTCTGGCCTATGGATACTAAACCCTTCGGTGGTACCCCTGAATCTTGACTGACATCTATTTGTGTCTGTAGGCCAAACTAACCAACCCTTCCAATCGGGATCTGATGAATTGTATGTTACTGTGTGTTGTTTAATTTTGCCACCCCTCAAAGTATGTAGGTGAGGGAATCCAAGGTGTGTTCAAGTCTTTTTTCTTGGCTAGTCCAAGACAAGAATGCTGTTGCACAGTTTCATTCAGAAAGAGTATTTGGTGTGGAATGAGGCATGCTCAAAATAGTGCCTCTGTTCCCTGAACTTGCCATTCCTTTGCACCCCATACTGATTATATCTATAGTGCCCTTCCATAAGTTGAAACCCTATTCAAGCAGTTGGGAAATGAAGCATGCAGAGTAAATCTGTTTTGTGTTTGTTAGTATATTTTTCTGTGCAGTTGTGGGTGCAACCTTATAGTAAGGTGAGGTCGGGTCTGAAGTGTTAAACCCTGAAGAATAGGAAAACTTCTGTTCAAATGTTCCTGAACTACCTTTTGGTGGTATTGGGCAATGTTCCCATTGGTGGTATGTAAAAACAATACGTGGCATACTGGATTTATGTAAATAGTGATGACCATAATGTTGGTAGCAGTACATACTGTCAAAATCAGTTGTGTCCTCCAGCATTTCAACGCTTGAAAATGCAGCAGATTATTCTAAATCAGACAACACATTTTTTACAGTTTCATAATCCCAATCATCAGAAAATGTACTGGAGGTAATGATATCATTTAAAGAACTTTTAAATAAATGAGGTATTTTTAGAAGTTCAGTGGGACTAATACAACATAATCAACCCTGTCCCACACTATACCATCAGGAATTGGAACAGCTGTAATGTTCACAAAGGACAGGTCTCTTTGTTCAAGATGAAATGACGTATGAGGTTTCAGGACTAAGTTCACACTTGAAACTACAGAGCATTCTGGGAGATAATTTCTGTTCATGAGCAAGAAAAAGACAGTCACTAGGCCAATCCAGAATAGAAACAACAGTATTCCAGTTATTATCCAGAGTTGTAGCCATGGTGAGACTAGGTAAGTCATTTTCTGAAAAATTTAGAAATCATGAAGTTGTTTTTTACAGGAAACTGGAGCTAGCGTTGATTCAGGTTCACTGGGATCAAGAGAGAAGGTATCAAAATTGATGAAGTAGCCAGATGCTGTTCGATCTATCTTTGGTAGCTCAGCAGGTTTTGTTGAACCAGAAGACATCTCTTTTAGGGGCATCTTGATGTAGATATCAATGTTGGGTTGAATTTATATTTTTGTTTTATTTGTGTTTTGATGTTCAGTTTGAACAGGATTGAGTTCCATTTCATTGTTGGAAATTCCATTACTTTGTATTGGTGACTTCAAATGTTATGAGTTTTTCTGTCTGAACTTCCTGTATGGTAGCGAGAGGAGAGCAGTGGCTACCCAGGAGCCCACAAGGCCTACTATTCAGTATCGGCCACATAGTGTGGTTTGATCAGATCTCTTTTCTTTCTTGCCGGCAAGAGGCAGATGTTCTTGTTCCTTCGACAGCCAAGACAGGGACAAGCTTTATGTATGATGGCCGAAATGTTTTCTTGTTCCCAATCTTTTCTCTTACCAGTTCCCCAACTTCTGGGATTTAGGCAGGTCTTGCCATCACTGATTTGACTTCACAATTGGCGGAGTGATTTACTTGCAAGTTGCTTTGTAGTGCCCGGAATTCATTGAGATCCTGTAAAACAGCCAAACGTTTCTTGATGTCAAATGGTTTTTCCTCCGTCACTGTGTTTTCATAATTGAGATCAGGTACCCACATTCTTGTCCCAAATAGAACTTCGTAAGGAGTGACACCTCCTAGGGAATTTCTTGGCATATTGTTAAGAGCCCTCTGGACCCCATATAAGTGATTGACCCAACAACCACCTGAAACTTATACTCTTCCTGTTAACGATTGCTTTAAGTCCTGGTTTTTCCTCTCCACCACCACATTTTCCTCAGAATGGTACAGAGAGGAGTACCGCAGTGCTGCACCCACACTACCCATTGCTTCCTTGTAAGCCCTGAGCTAAACGCGGGGCCATGGTCAGAATGTAATGTGCCAACTGCGTATGTCCCTATAAAGACTCGCAAATCTTTTATAACAGTTCGAGCATCAGCCGAGCGCTGAAGCCAAACCCACAGGAATCTAGAGCGTAAATCTATTGCCACCAAGATATGCTTGTAAAACCCATCAGATTGTAAGGGGCAGCAGTGGTCAAATAGACGCATGTGAGTGGTCTATTTGATATTAGTAATGGTGTTTGTGGTGGACTTTCTGCAGTGGAACCCTTCATCTGTTGACAGATGCCACACTTAAGTACAAACGCTTTCATTTGTGTTGTTAAACCCGGCCACTAATAGCGTTGTTTCTCTAAAGAAACTGTCACGGTAACTCCCGCATGTGCAGACCCTGACCTCATGTGCAGTTAGTATAAAACCCAATCGACGATCCATGTTTGTTATTACTCTGTCCCCCACTCTTGGAATCTGAGCATATGGAATGGTATTTGCATCTAAAATGTAGGAATTCTTGAGTGGAAACCCTTTCGGTAAGGCTGTGCTGTTTTTGTGTGATGCAATGACAGCTACCATTATCTGTCAGTCTATTCTCATTTTTAAACAAGTGATTGCAGCTACAGCAGCAGTTCGTACTGCCCCTTTTGTGGCTTCGTCAGCCAATGAATTCCCTTCAACGTGAACACCATCATGTTGATGACTTAGCGTGTGTTTCACATGAGCTCTTGATAGATAATGTTTTCAACCCAGCTACCTGTTCCCATAGCATTTTATGATTTATTGTGCAAACTTTAGAGTCTTTAAACCCATTCTGACCCCAGTAGTTAAGATATTCATTGTATGACTGGACACAGTAAAATGAATCGCACACAATCAGTGTAGGGAATTCTTGATCTATATTTATTAGTGCTAGTGACAGCGATTTTAATTCTGCCAGCTATGCAGTGCTATCTCCTGGAGACTGTGTCTTCATATTGCTACGATGGAACTTGTCTTCCTGCATATGACTCTTCACAATTGCACATGCAGCGCTGTATTGTTGTCTATTTCCTATGGCCGGCTGAGTAGATCTGTTAGTGTAAATAACATATTCATACTGATCTAGAGGCATTATTTCATTTGGGAGAGGATATTCTTGCTTGTATTGCAGGAATGCTTGTATTTGTAATCTACATCTGTTGCAGTGAGAGAATTTGCCCATTGTATCCATCTCAGTTGTAAAGCTTTAGCATTCGGAATGCTTGCCTTTGTGACAGCCTTTAAGGCTGGTACCGGACTTACGACACCCTGCTGGTCTCCAAGACACCAGCAGGGTTACAGAAGCTCTTAGATAGATTCCATTTGTTCTGTTCACTGAGAGGTCTGGCTATCAATACATCAAAGACTAAGCTTCTTTCCTTCAAATCACATAAATCACCCAGCGTACCCATTATGTCCGATGGAATCCTCCTAGAATATGTCAAATTATTTGACTATCTAGGAATCAGAATCTCCGACACCTTAAGCTCGAGACCCCATATTAATAAGATGCTGCTTAATTACAAAAGAACCACGGGAGTAATCGCAAAAGAACATCGCTCTTCGACGAGCAAGCCAATTACTCCCGCACTAGTGATCTACCAGGCTAAAGCAGTTGGCTCGGCCCTATATGGAGCCGAATTATGGGGTTATGACAATTTTGAAGAAATCACCTTGTCCGAGAACAAATTTCTGAGAGATTTAGTCTCAATGCCAAGGGGTACCCCTCTGAAACCACTTTTTAGTGATTTGGGCAGGCGCTCGTTCAAAGACATTGCAAGGCTACGTCCTTTGCAATTTTGGGCCCCTGAGCCAGTGCTCTTTCTCTCACTACAGCAGTCTGTACTTCTGTCAGAATTTATTCTATAGAAACAAAGCGCCTTTCTGTTTTTGTGTACAAGTATGATTTATATGCTATTGGTACAGAAATTCTTATCAAGCCCTGGCACACATATAAATAATATCACAAGTAAATAACTTATATTAGGGGAACAAGCATGGTAAATATGAGTAGTTTATGTTTTCTTGTTGAAACACCAGCCACACCAGCCAACACGTGTTTCGTCGCTCGGGTCAAGATACCTGCGTCTTCCTCAGGGCTTTGTATAAATAGCACAATCTTATTAGCCTTCTGACTGGTTGTAAGCCTAAATATGGCTGGGAAAAACAGTGGTTCACGAGAGGTTCTATCCCAGTATTATCAGCGGTACACGATTCAAAGTAAGCTTCGTACTTGAGTGAAGGCTGCGTATTTCGTCAGTCGAAGATGCGCTGTGTGTTGCAGCATCCATGTCGTAACAGACCCCGGCACCTCAGTATGTGCACCCCTGATAATACTCTAGGAAAGAACCTCTCATGAAACCACATAAGATTGTGCCATTTATACAAAACCCTGAGGAAGTCACGGGTATCTTGTCCCGAGCAACAAAACACGTGTTGGCTGGTGTGGCTGGTGTTTCAACAAGAAAACATGAAACTACTCATATTTACTATGCTTGTTCCCCTAATATAAGTTATTTACTTGTGATATTATTTATATGTGTGCCAGGGCTCGATAGGAATTTCTGTACAGATCTGTGGATCTGAAATGTGGGGTGTTGAATGATTACCTCTTCCCTGAGCACCTAATTCCAAAATTAAGTAACGAGATACATACCGATAATAGAGAGTGCCATTGCCACCCAGGGCACAGTCATGCCAATCAATATTTATGCTATTGGTACAGTTTCTCCTTCATTGAATGTTAGGTAAGTGTACCCAGATTGACCCGCTGTAACACGGATCACCAAATTTGTGTGTAGGTGTTTGGAAGCTATCATGTCAGCTTGCAGGAAACAAAGGATATCTGTGTGTTCCTGTGTCCAATGATGATCTGAAAAATCAGGTTTTATTAGATCGTAGGAAGGTCTTACTCCTTCTGTGTAATCCAAAATGTAAGATCTGCAAATATTTAGGAATCCCAATATGGATTGTATATTTTTCAAAGATTTAAGAGGTTGGAGAAGTGCACATTTTTCCAAAAAGTTAGCTGCCAGGTTTTTCCTTCATTTGAAAGCTCATATCCCAACAATCGGACATTGAGGTGGGCTATTTGTAGCCCTCAGAGGTGAACCCCAAAATGATTTGGCTCACCCTGGTCAAATGATCCATTAAATCATCATCCATCAGATAAATATCATCTACATAGGACAATGCCTCGTCATCCAAATTTCGAAGTAACTCTGTTACCCTAGCTGAGAACAACCCAGGGCTATTCTTATACCCTTGGGGGAGTCTCAAAATTTGTCAGTTAGAGCCTAACACTGAGAATGCTGTCAAATATCTGCTTTCAGGTGCTATATTTTGTCAGAAAAATACATTTGAGATATCTAGTGTGGTTTTGTATTGGTTCCGCACAATGTTATTCATCAATGCAGCACTTTGTGCATTCTGTACTGCAAATGTTTTTGTGCATGTGTTCAGATGTTTGTAGCCTAAAACTAGACGGTATGAATTATCATGTTTCATTACAGGAAACAAAGGATTATTCATTGAAGAGGTGCACGTTTCTATTACACCCTGATATTCAAGTTGATTTAAGATCTCTCTGACCTGTTTTTTTTGCTTCTTATTTTATTGGGTACTGTCTGTGGAGTTAGAGTAGTTTTTACTGGGATTACATGGTGAGGTAACTCCACATCCCACCCAACATGGTTGTGATATAGTGCTACTGCCCACTCCTGTGTATATGAATGCTTTAAGTATACTGGAACGAGGTCAGATGAAGCCAGTAAAATGACTGTTTCTCCCTTTGGGCACTCCATAACAATTTCAGGCGGCCAATCTTTTTTAGCCAGAAGTATGTCATATCCATAAGTCAGGTTATCTCAAAAGAAACCTTTAATTTTTCTAGGTTTGTCCCCCCACCCCCATTTTCGGTGTTATGTCATGTAACATATGTGGGACCCTTAGCCTTATATCAAGGGTTTCCACCGTGATGTGTTCATTCAACTCTGCTGTCACCAGAAATTCCATCAGGTTCTGGTGAGTTATTGTTACTTCTGCTGCGCTGTCTAGCATCGTCAGAGCCCATTCCCCATTGAGAAATTAAATCTTCAGAATTCTGTCCATGTCTAACTTTAAGACCTGCTTCTTTCTTCTTTTTAAATTGAGGTTTTGATCTTGATTTCACTACTTTTTGTGTGTGAGTATAGTCTGAAGTGTACTGCGTGTCTCTGGACTTTGAATGCTCTTCTTGTCGATGATCTGACAGTCCTTCCCTCTCAGACTTCTTCGGTGAACTCTGAGAGGAATGAGAGGAACGTGTATCAGTATCCTGATACCTGTCAGGTTTTTTAATGTTATCTCAATTCCTTTGGTTGGATCTCCTTTTGGCGGGCTCCTGTAAAGGAGACCCACTCCTTGATTGAGACCTATTTTGTCTATTCTTTTGTTTTTTATTGTTTTTATCCCATTTCTTCTTGGAAGAATCAGGTGCTTGCTTGGTGTTATCTATTTCAGGACCACCTAATTCGGCATAGGTGTCTTAAATAATTTTAGGTAATTCACGTTCCTGTTGTAAAGGAGTGAATTTCCTCAGGTGTTGGTGTATTGCCACTGCTGCTGCCTCCCCTTTTATGTTTGCTAATATATTTCATGCAATTTCATCCTTAAGTCCAGAGCAGTTTCTGCTCCATATTCATTTTGTATTTGTCCTAATACATCAGGTATTACTGCTATTAAAGGGATACCATGGGTTCTGGTATATATGGCAGCGAAAACTGTACCCCAAGAGGTACAGTCCTCTATCTGGGGAGCTATCCCCATTGGCAAGCAGATTGTTAACATTCTGTGTTTTTCTTGAGGGTTTGTGTGTGGAAACACTGCCTTTAACTGTGTTATGTTCTGAGCTATCCAGAATGGCATTTGCTCATGCTTAGGGGGCATTCTACCCAAAGTGTGTGTAGCATTTGTGGAGTAATTTTAGTTACAGATCCTTGAATTGGTCCTGCCTCTGTAGTCCTTTCTGGCTGAAGTGTGAGTATTCTCATCACAAATTGTGTCAATTTTCTGTAAAGTTTTATTATTTCTTTATGAAGTGGACGTAAGTCTGCTACTGGCATTGAGTGAATGACTGGATGTGGTGTGTAAGCTGCAAAGACTGTCTAAGTGTTCCATCTCTTCTGAGCGGACCGAGTCTTACTTTGTATTTTGTGTGTGGGAGGGCACCTTTAAATCAGTTTATATGCTCCTGGTAGGTAAGCAGAACTTTAATGTCCTCATATGGACAGTATTCATCTGGTGTTTCATCCTCAGTGTAAGAATGAAATGTATTTGTGCGTGCGTCTGCTGGTGGGAATTTAACGCATGAATAGAATACCTCTGTTCTGTATGACTTGTGTGCCTCAATCACAAAGGTTGCTGTCCCAACCCTAGCTGTGACTCCATAGTCTGCTAATTTTAAAGTAAGGGCAGTTCTGACATTTTCTGACATGTATATTTCATCTTCCTGTTCTTTCTTCCTTTTTGCAGCTGCACGTTGTGCTTGCGCAACGGCGTCTTCGCTAGCCATTTTTGGAAAAAGAAGATGTTTCAAGGAAACTGAGATAATATTTTATGCACAACAAGGACATGTTTTTTCCTTCAAGCTTGATAAACCTGTAGCCAATAAATAGGGTTTTGCCTACTCAGCTGTGGCAGATAGCTCCCTTCCCACTCTAGACGTCTCTGGGAAAATGTGAGTTGGGGTCTCTGAGAAGAGCACAACTGAACTACTCAGATTTGACTGTTAAATAAGTACCAAACCAACATTGGTGCACCATGTCGCGTAGTTCCTATAAACCTATGTAGGATCTGCATGTTTAGACAACATACACTGCGGGATTGGTGTCCAGACTGATTCCAGACACCCCCACCGAGTGTGTTAGCCTGTATATCAGCTAGCTCACAGTGCCACTATAAACCCCTCTTACCAAGGAGAGAATAGTTCTTGGCATCTATCGAACATGACAACCCTGTCTGCTCAGGAATCGTGGGAACAGTACAGTACTTTTCGCTCAGTCACTCGTGATCACATCATCTCAGAGAAAGACACAGAATAAACGGTGGGGACGTTTGCAATAGGTATTTATTGAACCAGCGTCATTCTAATGTAAAATAGGTGTGCTAAAACATCCATAAGACAGAAACAGATATAAATGATTGTAAGCACCAATAGAGTAAAAGGATGGTAGATTCCTACCGTAGTGCTAAAACAATGACTAGAGGCAAGTGTAAAAATACATGACAGTAATAATGCATACTCCTATGATGCTACCCTAACTAGATGTACCTAAGTGTACCTAGCATGTATGTAGGTATAGATCCAAGAATCCCCCTAGGATAAAGCAAACCCCATTACCTGAATTGAGAGACTGTGTGACCCCGTCTTGGTCTCAAGATGGATACCCCGCGAGGGGTGTCAGACCACTGCATGCTGGAGTGTCTGCGTGCAGGAACCTCAGCGTCTCGCGTCAGATTGTCAGCATGGAAGTCCTTTTCTCCTCTCTCTGTCTCAGCAGAGATATAGTGTTTATATACCCAAAGTGGTACCCTCAAGGGACAATTCTTGCTGTGTCATGTCGGACTAGGATGATGGAAGGAATGACCCTTATACATAGTTACTATGCAGGAGATGGTAGTCCTGCTGAGATTCCAAGAATCCTCAGGCATAATGAATGAGGCTAGTTTTCGGAGAAAACACTATGTCATTTAGGCATTACCGTAACTACATAAAAGGTCAGTACTAAGAACCATTATGTAGTGTAATGGCAGGGGAAATGTTGGTGAGTGGTGCATTCACTACCTGAGCCTCTATTGGGTGACTTGAATGAAACATAACAACAACAAGGAGTGCATGAAACAAATGAAAATATCCAATGAAATAGTAAATGTAGTTAAAGATTTCAGAAAATATGAATGTACATGCTGTATTAGAAACAACATTATTTCCAAGCCATCTCAGCTTAAAGAACAGAATACATGCTACAGAGGTGGTAGTAATAAACACTTAGGACCTTATTATGAGTTTGCGGTCCAATGGACCACCAAACCCATGGTGGTGGTGCTGCTATCACCACACCTCTGGTCAGACCACCCTATCACAAGTAGGGCGGTCAGACCACAGTGGGACCGCTGCTGCCACCAGGGATCCACAATCCTTGGCAGTCTTGAAGTAATCTGAGGCCTCTAACATGCTGGTGGTGCTGCTGCAGCATCACCAAGTATATTAGGAGTTTCTACACCACCACAGTCTCCATGGCGTTGAGCCTGCCATGAAAAGTGTGGTGGTAAGGAAACTAAGGAGGTGCCTACAGGCCCCCTGTTGCCTCTGCACCAGGGGATGCATGCAGGGGGCTCATGGTGTGCCCCCATGTATGCGTGCACCCCTAGCACCTGCAGGACATAGATGAGACAGTTCATGCCGTGCAGGAATTGTCTTGGATGCTCCCATTGTAGTGAATTTTTCATAGACACTGCAGTGGGACCACAAAAAGAACCAGAGACCAAAAAAGTTGTTATCTGGTGGGCGGTTCTTCATGGCTTTGGTGGTCTTGGTGCAGGTTGGAGGTGTGGCTGTTCTGCTCCAAGAACGTCTAAGTCATAATAAGGCCCTTAGTAACTGTTGAGCAAGGTATGCTTCATCTCGCAAGTGTGGAAATATGGTCACTTTGCACATGTATCTAGAGATTGTTGAAGCAAGAGAGTCAACATCATTGTTGAACACTGTGAAAAAGAAGAAATTAAACTGGTTTTCCAAATTCTTTAAAGTGACAATGTAGTAAAGCATTTGTGTTTATTATGTAGGAAGAGAGAAAAAGTTTCATTTTTTTGCTGATTCCAGGGAGTACAGCGAACAGTATAACAAGGATCTCCCCGTTCTTATCCCTTAAGGGTAGGGGCCCAGGCACCGAATTGTCTCCAATTGTCTCCAATATGGTTGAAAACATGGAACCTGCTGAAAGAATACGAAGAAACCAATCACATTACAAGGAAAAGTATGATCATATATATGGGGTGAGGAATGCCCAAACTGCTGTGAGAGATAAGGAAAAAGTATAAAATTCCCAAACATTCAAAAGGGAATGTCAGGTACTTTTTCCATTCCACATAAGATGCTTAGTGTGGGCCACAATGTGATTATCTTACAAAGGGGCATATTTACAATAAAGTGGCGTGTTGCTAAGCCAAGAAGGCTAACAACACGCTTTGTCACTTTAGAAACGCAGGGCTTCCCCCCTGTGCTGGCACCAAATTTAGCTGCCCAGCACCAATGCAGGCACCCTTGCACCATAGTGTTGAGGGAAAGATTGTTTATGTGCAGGGCGTTCCCCCTTCCTGCACATAAACAAACTTTAAATGCTGTTTTGTACCTTCTATGGGCCCGATTCACAAAACTAACTTAAGACAAAATCCTAAACTTACTACCATTTTGGTATTCACAGAAGGCACTTACTCATTTTGGTATTCACAGAAGGCACTTACTCATTTGGGCATTCAAAGAAGGCACTTACTCATTGAGTTAAGTTTAGGATTTTGTCTCAAGTTAGTTTTGTGAATCTGGCCCTATGTGTGTAGCTTAATGCAGCACACATAGAAGTTGCAATACTACATTTTTTTAAATGATTGTTTAAGTGCAGGTAGAGGGAGCTTCCTGCACATAAACAATCATGGGTGTTTTACGGTTTCTATGCGTGCTGCACAATGCAGCACACATGGAAACAGCAAAAATTAGGCGAAATACAGCATTTCTCCTTGTTTCGTCTATTTGAGACCAGGTTTTCTCTGGTCTTAATTTTGGTGCTGCCTCCTATTTACACTGCTCTTGCAAATAGTGGGCAGCGTCAATATCGATCGGTGTTGCGGTAGAACCCCAACCACTTTCACGCTAATTGTAGCTTGAAAGGGGGCCTTTTTTATAAGGCAGCGGTAAGCTATGTTAAGTGGCTTAACGGTGCCTTTTAAATATGGTGAAGCTCCTATTGCCACCAAAACCTCACTAAAAGTGACGTTGTGGTGGCGATAGGGGCTTGTGAATATGCCCCAAAATGTTCCTGACATGGAGGTTAAGTTTTTCATGACAAAGGTCTAGTGCAGTCCGATTCATTTGAAAGAATAAGAGAACCAAATTGCCTTTTTATGCTAATGTTCAGGAATCAGAGCTCTTTACATGAGTACCAGATTCATTTCAGATGGACACATTCATTTTTGTTAGGCATGGGGAGATTAAGTGATTTTCCCAGAATCACAGGATGTTGAGCGTCCCTGCCGAGACTCGAACCCTCTTACCCTGCTTTTGAGGTCGACAGATCAAGCCATGAGGCTACATCCTCATTTCCTTAAAGACAAAATATAAAACCTTAGACCTCGTATATGCTTTTTTGCTTAGTTTATTTTTCACCCATTCTTTCCTTCTCATAACAATGTACTCTGCCACCACTGCTTTTAGTGACCAAACTAGGACTTGGACAGTAATGGAGCAGACGCAAACTTGTTGTGCCTCTCAAATTGACAGAACAGGTTCTGGGCCTTGATTTTACCATGGACATACAGACCTCGGTGCGCATACTAGATAAGCTTAATAGCTGGGCTAACAAACGCTCAGGCTAACAGTTTCGCAGGCAGTTGGGTCCCTCACAGCATGTGTAGTGTCCTGTATACCACGCAGGGGGCATTCCATCCCAACAATAATCCATGACAGTAGCTGATGCTCTCAATGGATTCATCAAAGAAAATGTTCCAGTCAACTTTTACAGTTGTGAAAGAACAGTAGATATGTTAGGGTTTTTTTCAGTAGTAAGGAATATGGCACTTTAAAGGTATTGTTTCTCTGATGTTTTTTTCTCTGTTATCTGATGAGACCTAATTCTATCTTTGGGGTACCAGAATATCTATGATAGATTGAAAGGGGCTCAGAAATATGAGGCACACATTCGATGTGAAAAGATCCAGGATATGAATGTGTGATTTGCGTTTGCCTATCCCCAATTGTAAGGTGCACATTGTATTCTGTGACAGAGGAAATGTTTAACACCTGTCTCAGGTGATGTGTTGTTAGGTTGTTGCTCAGTCCACCTCTTCAATGCTGTTACATGAGGTTTTTGAGTCGTTATATAAAAGGGATGAGATGGTACTGTCTTTGGCCACACATGGTGAATATGCCAATAGGTAGGTAATGGTGAATTTAAACAAAACTGTGGCAGTGAAAACCATGTAATACTTTTAGAGATATACTGTGTTAACAATATATTTACACATTTCACTCTCACTTCATGATGTAAAATATGCCATATTGACCATGAGTGTAATTGTTTATTCTCAGCATTGAAATGTAGTTTCACAGTGCCCGAAATTAATGGTGATTTAGAGCAGTTGTTCTTAACCTGGGATATGCAGAACCCCGCTGGGCCACAATGGCTACTCTGGCAGTCCATGATTGTTGAGAAGGTGAAATATCATTAGCAGATTAATAAAGTATATAAACGGAAAGTTTTAGAACACTCTACAAAGGCGAGGACAAATTGGGGCCTTGAAAATGAAGGGGCTGATTAAGATAATCCTCGACAGTTTGCTCTGACATAAAAGTGAAAGCTACCTTGTCCTTCCTAGTACAAGTGCATTATATCCTATGGCACTTGTTATAAGGCGAACAGGATATCCGTCCCATTTGTGATGGAGTACCAATCTGCCAACCTCTAAATCAGGCCTTGAAGGGCTATCCTTTGCTTGAATCGTGGAAGCAGTGCAAGTACATCAGAATCTAGAATAGATGGTTGGTAGCATCAACTTAAGAACTGGTTTCTGCTGACAAAATGAGAACATGCACTTGGAGGAAAAAAGGCAAAGAGTCCAGTGTCTAGTAATTAGATTTGTCGTTTAGAAACAGAACCACATTTTAAAAAGCTCCAAACTTCCCATCAAATTTTAAATCTGGAATTTTATATGTATATTGTTTGAGAATGAATCAATAGGTTTTCCCTGTATTTCTTCTCTATTGCATTTTCTGGCATCCCTGACTTTCATTAGTGATTAGGTGGTGATCCACAGAGGTCAAAATGATAAGAACCACTGACATAGAGCGAAAACTCATTTTGGAAGCTCGTGTTCACTTACCTTATTAGCCGCTCCACCCCATTCAATGGCACTGCTGTTGATGATGAGTGTTTGACCTATTGGCAGTTTAGCATCATAGGTGCCCAGTTTCAGAAACCTACTTGTGTCCTCCGAGGTCCTCTGCCATTGAATAAAATCAAGCATTATTGTAGAATCTCCATTTTTATTAAAATATATCTCTTCGCCGACTGCATTTCTTGCCCGGACATTCTTCAGGTAGTACAGAAGCTGAAAAGGAAAGGGTTTCCTTACTGTAAGTTAAGAATCACTGAGAGATTGTTCTGATTTACTTTCTTTAATCAAAGGTAGCAGCAAGAAAAACATCTTTAAAAACTGAACTTCTACAGAAACTGTGCATGAATGAGCAACAAGTACCGATCAACCCTATCTTTAACTTTATACGTGAATTCCTGGAAATACTTATCTCCCACTCTATGGGCTACTGGCAAATCACAGTAAGTCACAGTAGTTGTCATTCTTATTAAGAATTTTGGCATTTATGTGATTCTGTTTTGGTTGAGAAGCAGTACATAGTCGTATCCTGCCTCAAAGTATGCTGGCAATGTCATTAACCTGCCCAAAAAGCTGGTGAGACAAAGAAGAGTCTGCCAGTGGCAGCTGCTAGCATAGAACATTGATGGGCAGCATGGTGGACAATAATAAACATTTAAAAAAAAGAAAAGAAAACGTGTCTGCCACCCACCGCCTCTCCACCTCTCTGCCTCGCCGCCTCGTTTCTCTTCAGCTACTAATGCACAGGGTCCCAGACTTCCCTGTGCCAGTCCAGATGCTGCTCTCATGCTGGTATCACCCAGCATGAGGGAGGCACTAGGATTGATAGGATTGGGCTGGTTCTATGCTCTAAAAAGGACTGGGAGCCTGCACCTGCGGTCCCCCCATGCAACAGCCTAGAGACATCCAAGTGTGCATGTCAGTTTGGCCGTCCTAAGACAGCTGGCCAAACCGACATGAGCATTTGCAGTGCTCTGTGTCCACCACTCCTGCTGCTGCTGTCAGAGGATGGCCCACCCTCAACACTCGGCTCTGTCATGTGAAATGAAATGATAATAAAGCAAGTTTATTAATTCCTTCTATAATCATTTTATTTTACATGTTTTCATTTGCTGGCTCCAGCAGGCGGGCAACACTCCTCTGCCATAATGGAGGAGCCGCCACTGGCGTCTGGGCAACTTTGTTGATATTCTAAGTAGGACGCTGTCCTCTCACAGGGATAGTGAGACAAAGAGAAAGTACCCAGGGTGACACCGGTTATAAATCCATCAGGGTCACATAGGGGTTGTTGGAGCACAGAAGGGCAAAGGCAATAGAGAACGAGCTCAGTGGGCAGTGGAGATAGCAAGTAAGTGCTTGAACACCAAGGTGTTCTACTCAAATTAAGAGTCATACTGAGTACCTTTGCTATTGGAGGTCTGCTTTTGTCAGGAATGACATTTAGTTTACTTGCATTCAAAGGCACTGCATGTTGGTTTCATTGATGACTTGCTAGTGTTGGTAAAAACAAAGTACAATTTGCACTAAGTAATAGGTCTCTCTGTCTCTGTGCATGTTTCACTCTATAATAGCTGGTTAACAAGAGGAATCAGGAGACAAAAGTAAATATGAGTAACGAGTCATCAGTGATGTCACTGACCATGTCATGAATGATGTAATAAGTGACATCATCATCAGTGCATTGCGGGCGCGCTAGTTATAGTTAGCAGAACTAACTATAATGGAGGAATTTCTATGGGTTTGTACGAGTGAAATGTCCAGCTAACTATAACTCCCCTGAAACCTATGTTTTTTTCTGTGAATTTCTAAGGTTTTTTAAATGCTAATTTCTAACTATAACGTTTCTGAAACCTATGGTTTTTTCAGTGAATTTCAAAGCTTTTTTAAATGCTAATTTCTAACTATAACGTCTCTGAAACCTATGTTTTTTTCAGTGAATATATATACATATATATCTCCACAAAGAATCCAGTGATAGATGTTCTTTTGGCAAGAAAAACACCAGAGCCGTGGCCTCAACGTTTATTGCAACACTAGGTCCCGACGCGTTTCGGAGTTGCGTCACTCCTTTCTCACGGGCAAGGTTCAGTGCCTTTTCACTTTCTTTTAAAGAAACAAGTGCTCATCATTACGTGAATGGTAATAGACACGAAAAGCTACTTATGCTGGTCGACTTCAAGGCTGTCAACAAAGTTAAAATATATACACAGAAATTGCAGGAAATGCATATAACATCCAATAGTATAAATTATACAGTTTTGTGGAGTGAAACAATATCGACAATGTTCTAAATACGCCAGCATACAATATGTATGGTGCATTGTTAACACATATTTATCCACATTTTTTCTCCTCTCTTGCGAGCAACACAGGTTATTTACACCGAGTTACACCAAGTGATGCAGTTGGAGGGATATGCAGTACTAGTAATCCTGTCTAGTACTGTCTCTTCGTTATTTAGGACATTGTTTGATTCAAAACAATACAGCCCTAGGGCATATGTTTCTCCATGATAATACAATTGAAAACTCGGTAAAAAAAAATCTGACTGCCATCCTATGGCTAATTCTTTGTAAAGTTACTTGCATTTGGAGTGTAATAAGACCTGCTCAAGTGAGCCAAACGTTCCCTGCACCACAAAGTGACAAATAATTCATTGGCTGATGTGTCGATAAATAATAAAACTCCTCTGCTTTCCCTATTGATATCTGCAATAGACCAAACAAAGATACTTATATTAAAACGATAACAAAGAGCACAAAATTAATATTCTAAATAAACAATAAACCTTAAAAAACATCAAGCATGAACATGAGAACAGCTGCAACCTCAATACCTAACCTAGATGAAAGGACATTTCTTCATCAAGATTCAGACCCATAGGGGACAGAGTATTGTATTTAACAATCATTTTGGACTCAAGTCTCCTTAATCCAACAATCCTATTCCCACCTCTTACTCTTGGGGGTATACAATCAAGTACACAGAATTTAAGCAGATTAGCATTTTGGTTATGACATACACTGAAATAATGGGCAACCGGGTATTGTTTGTCATTTTTCTTTATGGCCCGAAGATGTTCAAGTACCCTCTTTTTGCCTTTGTGAATCGTGCTCCCTATGGAAAACTTGTCCCAGGGACATTTCAATGCATAAACAGCAAACTCAGTGTTGCAAGATAAATGTTTTCTGATGATGTATGGGGGTTTGTTTTTGCAAAGTTTTATGGATTTACAGCTGGTACTCAATTTGCATGCCTTACACTGATTACAAGTGAAAAAGGTCTGAATATCAGAGCCTTTTTTATTTGGTTCACTAGACTTTTACTGAGTGAATCACGTAAGGATTTCGGTTTTCTGAATGTAAGAGAAGGATATTCTCCTACATGTTCTCTCAGATCATCATCACACGGCCCTCCCGCAGCCCCGGGACCGCTGCCTCCCCGGGGCTTGTTTTGGGAATATTGGGGGGCCTATGAGGCCCCCCAAGCCCCAGGGATCGCCACCCCCAGGGCTTTAATTAAATATGCAGGGGGGCCTCGCTCCCTGAAGCCCCGGGGAAAACCACCTCTCCAGGGCTTTGAAAATAGAGGAGTCCTGTTGGAGTCATTGATGGTCCTGGGGACTGCCACCACCCCAGGGCCGGCTCCTGGAATGTCCCAGGGAGCCCATTGTTGTTTGCTATGACAGGGCTCTCAGCGTGGGGTCCTTATGTGAACACGAAGGATGCGTGGCTCTCAGCGCGGCCCCCTAGTGTGAACGCGCTGGGTGCGCAGTTCTCAGTGCGACCCCCTAAATATATTTAAAAATAATATAGGTTTATTATAAGTACAAAGATGTTATTTTTATGTCTATCTTAGATAATATCTTGCCCTAATATGTATTTTAAAGACACATACATATTATTTTGGAACATAAAATGTTTTTGCGGGAGTTACCCACCCGGCGCACCCCAGCACGTATATGACATCACGCAGGACCTGCCACCACTCAAGCATCTTGTACCATAATGCGCATGTGTCACAAATGCGCGGGAGCAGGAGTTGTGGACTGGTCGCATACGAATCGCGCCCATCGCGTAATATTAAATTTATATGATGTAACTGAAAAACACGCAACCGTCGCACACCGAATGCGGATCCTTCACAACTTTTCTAAAATAGCGGCTAGAATCTGTGCACCCACTGTGATGTGTACGCTTTGAGTGCGCGACTCCGAAATTTTTTGGGAAAAAACATTTTTTTGAAAGAAAATAATATAAATATATTAAAAATAATATTTTTTTTTTTTTGTGCAAATTTCAGAAAAATATATGTTATTTAATGAATAAAATATTCATAAATGAACAGTTAAAAAACTGTAGAAAATCAGTACACAAAAATAGGTATAACTACAATCACAATTAAAAATTAGCATTTAAAAAACCTTTGAAATTTACTGAAAGAAACCAGAGGTTTCAGAGACGTTATAGATAGAAATTAGCATTTAAAAAATCTCTGAAATTCACTGAAAAAGCCATAGGTTTCAGAGACGTTATAGTTAGAATTTAGCATTTAAAAAAACCTTAGAAATTCACAGAAAAAACCATAGGTTTCAGGGGTGTTATAAATTCCTCCATTATAGTTAGTTCTGCTAACTATAACTCGCGCTCCCGCAATGCACTGCTGATGATGCCACATATTACATCATTCATGACATGGTCAGTGACATCACTGATGACATCACTGATGACATCTCAAATGACATCACTAACTGTATGGGTGGATGAATGTGTGTATGGGTGTGTTAGTGAGTGAATGAGTGTCTTTATAAATAACTACATATATTTTAAACTAGTATATGTGAGTATTGGTGTATATAAGTGAGTATATGTGAGAGTGAGAGATTGGAAGAGTTCCTGTATGAATAAGTATGTGTTTCTATAAGTGATTGTTCAAAAGAGTAAGTATGTGTAAGTTTCTGTAGAAGTAAGTGTGGTGGTGTGTGTAGAACTGTATATGCAAGTAAATGATGTTTGATTCTTTATTAGCATGAGTGAATATGTGTATTGGTAACTCTATGGATGAGTGTCAGTGTGTAGGTGTATCAGTACATATGATGAGTGAGTACATGTATGAGTGACTGTATAGGACTGTTGGTGAATGAGTGGATGTGTGTGTAGATCTTGGAATTGGTAAATAGGTGTGTTGTAAGTAGTATTGGTATGTCCATTGTTTTGAAAATGTTAGTTTCTATTATTGAGTGTGTGTATCAAAGGTTATATTAGGGTGAGAGGAGGCCTGCCACTCTATCACAGGGATGATGTCATTAGTGATGTCATTTGAGATGTCATCAGTGATGTCATGAGTGATGTCACTGACCATGTCATGAGTGATATAATATGTGACATCATCAGCAGTGCATTGCGGGCGCGCGAGTTATAATTAGCTAAACTAACTATAACGGGTGAATTTCAATGGTTTTGTACGAGTGAATTGTCCAGCTAACTATAACGTCCCTGAAACCTATGGTTTTTTCAGTGAATTTCTAAGGTTTTTTAAATGCTAATTCCTAACTATAGCATGCCTCAAACCTATGGTTTTTTCAGTGAATTTCAAAGGTTTTTTAAATGCTATTTTGTAGCTATGCCTACAGAGATAGGACATGTGAGGAAATAAGAAAAAACGCACAAAAAGAAAAAAAGAAATGCAGAAAGAAGCAACAGAAGTCCTCAAAGACGAACAAATGAGCAGGAACAAGGAAACGTGCAGAAAGAACAAACAGAAGAGCAGAAAGAAGCCTTGTTGCAAAATCATGCCGTACCCTCAACTTTTTCAGATGGATACTGGTGGTAACTGAGTCTGACTAACCAGTCCTAGTGCCAGTGCTATGTTAAAAGACACTTAGAATACATTGAAAACACCTACATACACTAGGGAACACTAAGCGTTGTGGTCCCCCTGTGATTAGCATGACCTCCTCTGTAAGCCCCTAGTATATATTAGGGCAGGGGGATTAAAACTACCTCTTAAAACGCGCCACAGGGTGTTTGCACGCGTCACCTCAGGCCCCGCCCCCTCCCTTCACCACTGTGCAAACACGCTCTGTGGCCGTTTTAAGTTGGGAGATTAAGTCCCCTTGAATCCTGAGGGTCCCTAGGGTCCAACTAGCCCACTAGGTACCTCCAGTAAGCGCCACAGAGCTGTGTTGCAGAGAGGTGTAAAAAGGGGCACGGCCTAGTCCACCTCTCTGCAACACAGCACAGTGGCGCTTACTGAAAGCACCTGGTGGGCTAGTTAGCCAGTGTGCTGCATTGCACACAGGTGGTTCAGGCCGTGTCCCTTTTTACACCTCTCTGCAATGGCGCTTACTGGATGTACCTAGTGGGCTAATTTGCCCCTTGGGACCCAGTCTGGTACAGTGTGGAGGGTCCGTGCTCTCAGGGGGCTCTGCAGTCTGTTACAGAGAGCCGGCATCATGCTCTCTCGGGGCTCTGTGCAGTGCTGTGCAGTCTGGTACAGAGTGGAGGGGCCGTGCTCTCACAGGGCTCCAGGCTGTGCTTCCCTGTGCAGTGCTCCTCTGAGCAGTGCTCACTGGTGCAGTCTATTACAGTGTAGACGGTCTGTACTCTCATGGGGTTCTGGGCTGTGCTCCCCTGTGCAGTCTGTTAAAGGTGGTGTGGCCCTGCTCTCAGGGGGCTCTGGGTTGTGTTCCCCTGTGCAGTCTGTTAAAGGTGGAGGGCCCCTGCTCTCAGGGGGCTCTGGGCTGTGCTTCCCGGTGCAGTGCTCCCCTGTGAAGTCTTTTTTTTTTTGCAGATTTATATAGCGCAAACTTAACCCGAAGGTATTGGAGCCCCTTTACACGCGAAACCAGTTACCTTACACAAGGGCACATTCATTTTGTGGTAGGAAAGGGGAGATTACGTGATTTGCCCAGAATCACAGGCTGCTGAGCAGACACCAAGACTGGTTCCCTAGCTCCAAAGTTAGCAGCTCTAACTGCTGGATGGTGTCATCAGTGATGTTATCAGTGATGTCATTTGAGATGTCATCAGCGATGTCATCAATAATGTCACTGACCGTGTCATGAATGATGTAATATGTGACATCATCAGCAATAGATTGCGGGTGCGCGAGTTATAGTTAGCATAACTAACTATAACGGAGGAATTTCAATGGTTTTGCACGAGTGAAATGTCCAGCTAACTATAACAGCCCTGAAACCTATGTTTTTTTCAGTGAATTTCTAATGTTTTTAAATGTTAATACCTAACTATAACATGTCTGAAACCTATGGTTTTTTCAGTGAATTTCAAAGGTTTTTTAAATGATAATTTTTAAATGTAATAATAGTTATATGTATTTTTTGATACTGACTTTCTACAGTTTTTTAACTGTTTATTTTTGCATATTTTATTTTTTAAATTACATTATATATTTTTAATATAAATGGAAAAAAAAAAAAATTTTAATATTGAAACTGAAATTTCGTTTTTTGTCACGGTCACTGGATGAGTATTTGGGTACTGACTGAATAATTCGAGTACTGCAAGGAGAGTGCCTGGGTGAATTTTGGCGCAGTGAATGGATTAGTACATGGTACTGAATGGGTCACTAGAGAAGTGCAATGGGAGTGACAGGGTGTTTGCTGGAAGTGTATGGATACTGACTGGGGAATTGACGGTGTGAAAGACAAGTGTGTAGGTGGTTAGAGGACTGCATGCATGGTGGATAGGGGTTTGAAGCAGTTAATGTGCTAAGGCCTGGCTCGCTGCATGAGTACTTGGGTACTGACTGAATGATTAGAGTACTGTAAGAAGAGTGTCTGGGTGAATTTATAAGTGGTTGGGTTTTGGCGCAGTGAATGGATTAGTACATGGTGCTGAATGGGTCACTGGAGAAGTGCAAGGGGAGTGACAGGGTGTTTGCTGGAGTGTATGGATACTGATTGGGGAATTGAAGGTGTGAAAGACAAGTGTGTAGGTGGATACAGGACTGCATGCATAGTGGATAGGCCTTTGAAGCCGTCCATGTGCTAAGGCCTGGTTCAGTGCATGAGTACTTGGGTACTGACTGAATGTTAGTGTACTGCAAGGAGAGTGCCTGGGTGAATTTAAGAGTGTTTGGGTTTTGGCGCAGTGAATGGATTAGTACATGGTACTGAATAGGTCACTCGAGGAGTGCAAGAGGAGTAACAGGGTGTTTGCTGAAAGTGTATGTATACTGACTGGGGAATTGAAGGTATGAAAGACAAGTGTATAGGTGGTTAGAGGACAGCATGCATAGTGGAGAAGCGTTTGAAGCAGTCCATATGCTAAGGCCTGGCACACTGCATAAGTACTTGGGCACTGACTGAATGATAAGAGTACTGCAAGGAGAGTGCCTGGTTGAATTTATAAGTGGTTGGGTTTTGGCGCAGTGAATGGATTAGTACATGGTGGTGAATGGGTCACTGGAGGATTGAAAGGGGAGTGACAGGGTGTTTGCTGGAGTGTATGGATACTGACTGGAGAATTGAAGGTGTGAAAGACAAGTGTGTAGGTGGTTACAGGACTGCATGCATAGTGGATAGGCGTTTGAAGCAGTCCATGTGCTAAGGCCAGGCTCACTGCATGAGTACTTGGATACTGACTGAATGATTAGAGTACTGCAAGGAGAGTTCCTGGGTGAACTTATAAGTGTTTGGGTTTTGGTGCAGTGAATGGATTTGTACATGGTGCTGAATGGGTCACTGGAGGAGTGCAAGGGGAGTGAGAGGGTGTTTGCTGGAGTGTATGGATACTGACTGGGGAATTGAAGGTGTGAAAGACACGTGTGTAGGTGGTTAGAGGACTGCATGCATGGTGGATAGGGGTTTGAAGCAGTTAATGTTCTAAGGCCCGGCTCGCTGCATGAGTACTTGGGTACTGACTGAATGATTAGAGTACTGTAAGAAGAGTGTCTGGGTGAATTTATAAGTGGTTGGGTTTTGGCGCAGTGAATGGATTAGTACATGGTGCTGAATGGGTCACTGGAGAAGTGCAAGGGGAGTGACAGGGTGTTTGCTGGAGTGTATGGATACTGATTGGGGAATTGAAGGTGTAAAAGACAAGTGTGTAGGTGGATACAGGACTGCATGCATAGTGGATAGGCCTTTGAAGTAGTCCATGTGCTAAGGCCTGGTTCAGTGCATGAGTACTTGGGTACTGACTGAATGTTAGTGTACTGCAAGGAGAGTGCCTGGGTGAATTTAAGAGTGTTTGGGTTTTGGCGCAGTGAATGGATTAGTACATGGTACTGAATAGGTCACTCGAGGAGTGCAAGAGGAGTAACAGGGTGTTTGCTGAAAGTGTATGTATACTGACTGGGGAATTGAAGGTATGAAAGACAAGTGTGTAGGTGGTTAGAGGACAGCATGCATAGTGGAGAAGCGTTTGAAGCAGTCCATATGCTAAGGCCTGGCACACTGCATAAGTACTTGGGCACTGACTGAATGATAAGAGTACTGCAAGGAGAGTGCCTGGTTGAATTTATAAGTGGTTGGGTTTTGGCGCAGTGAATGGATTAGTACATGGTGGTGAATGGGTCACTGGAGGATTGCAAGGGGAGTGACAGGGTGTTTGCTGGAGTGTATGGATACTGACTGGGGAATTGAAGGTGTGAAAGACAAGTGTGTAGGTGGTTACAGGACTGCATGCATAGTGGATAGGCGTTTGAAGCAGTCCATGTGCTAAGGCCAGGCTCACTCCATGAGTACTTGGATACTGACTGAATGATTAGAGTACTGCAAGGAGAGTTCCTGGGTGAACTTATAAGTGTTTGGGTTTTGGTATAGTGAATGGATTTGTACATGGTGCTGAATGGGTCACTGGAGGAGTGCAAGGGGAGTGAGAGGGTGTTTGCTGGAGTGTATGGATACTGACTGGGGAATTGAAGGTGTGAAAGACAAGTGTGTAGGTGGTTAGAGGACTGCATGCATAGTGGATAGGGGCTTGAAGCAGTCCAAGTGCTAAGGCCAGGCTTGTTGCATGAGTACTTAGATTTATTTATTTATAAAGTTTTATATAGCACGAACATGACCCTCGAGGGTATCAGAGCGCTTTACAGTCAAGAACATAAATGGATGAGGTGTTATGCACACATTCAAAGTGTCACTACGAACAAAAGAACTAGCAAAATATAAGAATAACATACATAGAGGACCATGGAACTGCAGGACGTTTTACAATAGACAGTTAGTGAAAATTAAGTGATTGTGCTAGCAAACATATATACATATTAAGACCACAATCGATTCTCAATAGAAATAAAGTGTATAGTAGACCAAGAGGGACCCACCACCAGCTAAGCGTTACATAGCATACAGTTGATGAGCAGTATGAGCTGTGCTAATGGTCAGAAGACTCGTCCAATCACATGACATAGGTAAAGACATTCGGATCATGAAGATAACTTTTGAGCCAAGTAGCTGGGTGAATTGTTGTGAATTGCATTGTGTGTCATGCAAGCCACTTTAAGGTGTATTCTTGCCTCGTAAGGTAACCAATTCAGGGCTTTCAAGGTTGGCGAGATGTGAGTATTTCTTTTTGTTATTGCTACCAGTATGGCCGCGGAATTCAGTGCTGTTCTTAGCGGTGCCAGCTTGTATTTAGGAAGACCACAGAGGGTAGTACTTCCGTAATCTAATCTTGGTAACACTAAGGCTTGAACTGCCATTTTTAGATAGGCCTGAGGGAGGAAGGGTTTGAGTTTCCTTAATATACTCAACTTATGATTAGCACCCTTGGTGGCGATAGAGATGTGCGACTGCATAGTCAAATGTTTGTCTATAGCGATTCCAAGCGATTTTCTGAGTCAACGATGAGGGGGACACAGTCAAAGGAGGTTAGGTGTTTTAACCATAGGTCTAGCTTTGGTGTGTGGCTCGGTTGCGAGATGAGAATGAATTCAGTTTTTTTAGTATTCAGCATGAGGTGGTTGTTTGTGAGCCAGTTTTGTGTTTTCAGTAGAGTATTGTTGAGGGCAATGATGTCTTTTGGATAGGTGATTTTCAGATACAGCTGGGTGTCATCTGTGTACAGGTCATATAGGATGATTGATGAATTTAGAGCGTTTGCCAAATGCTCAATTAGGATGTTGAAAAGAATGGGTGATAGGGCAGATCCCTGAGGAACACCCAGGGTAACCACAGAGGGCAGCGAGAGCGAGTTTTTCATCTTGATTCTTTGCGTTCTGTAATTCAGGAAGGAGGAGAACCATTGCAACACTGTGCCTGAAAGACCTATCCTACTTTCCAATAGGGACAGAAGGTTGTCATGATTAACCGTATCAAAGGCGGAGGACTGATCAAGAAGTAACAATCAACTTCAAGTTCAATAAACTTTATTCGGGTAGCTTAATACCCATAAAAGCACAACATATTAACGAAAAATATAAATAGCAGAAATGGAAAATTGACAATACACAATAATCAAGCATTTATGATAATATAGCTATAACAAGTAATACATTTGATGACATGTTAAAAGGAACTTCATTGGTAAAAAATAAATAATTTTCTGGAAATAAAACAATATGCCAACTAACGATAGTACAAAGATAGTCAGTCAGGTGGGGGCTCAAGGGTCGGGCATGGTCTTACGTGCTCTAATGGCAGTTCTTAGGAAAGTGCTTGTGCGAAGGATCAGCTCTTCGTCAGCCAGGGAAACTAAACATGTATAAGCATTATCCAGGATGATTGGCCTTCTCTTTTTAAAAAATGGATTTAAAAACCACTTTATATATTTAATATAATACTTACAAAAAAATAAAAAGTGTAAAATTGATTGGCCACTCACCCCATCACAAGGACATGGTACATGGTCGAGATTGTGGTGATAGCCAAGAGGGAAGCATAGTGCAAATCTAACAGTTCCTGCTCTAAGGCGGAATAATAAGCTCCTTTCCCAGTGACTCATATGTAGGGTGAGATATATAGGTAGGGAATGATAGTCCTGTTCAATGGACATATATCTGAGAACAGAAGATTTCTTAGATTCCAGGCCAGTCCTTTCTTCATTATATAAAGAGTAAAGCGCATCTCTAAGCTCCTTTTTTGGCACAGTGTCAACTATGTTTGATTTTAGGAAAATAATTCCTTTGTTGACGCTGCACAGGCTTTGGTATACTCCACTGAGCCAGGGGATTTCCATCCCTTTGTCACACAAGAGACAATCATTAATGATCTCTCTGGCGAGGGAGGCAGCCTGGTTCTTCCATATCGATAGCCAAAAAAGGGCAGGACGGACGCGTATGAAACCCGATATATAATTAAGATTAAGTTCTCTGTGGCAGATGTATTGTGGGGTAGAGATTGGGATACCCAATAGTTTCCTACAAAACCTATTTTCTTCCTGCTGAATGCTGGGACAGTTTGCAGTACCCCAAATCTCAGCCCCGTAAGTCGCAACAGGGACACAATGTAGTTTAAAAAAAATTTAAATGGCTGATATAGTGCCAGTGGTCTTTGGGCGGGGAAGACTAAGAATTGAATTGGTGGCCTTTGAGAACTTGCTCCTGGAGTGAGCGAGATGCTCAGTCCAGGAGCCGTTCGCAGCAAAGACCAAACCAAGATATGGAAATGTACAAGTACTTGTCAATTTCTGACTACCCACTGCAATAGAACTTAACTGTCGCTCCCCAGGACCACAGGACATTAAAAATGATTTGTTAAAAATAACACATAAATCCAGGCTATCCATGTACTTAACAAAAGTCCGTACTAGTCTACGCAGAGAATTCGGAGTGCGGGCTATGAGAACCGCATCATCTGCGTATAATAGAACAGGAAGAGTTTTACCATTAATCATGGGGATGTCATGGGTCGAGGTTTTGAGCAAGTTGTTCAGCCCATTAATATAAATGATGTAGAGGAGGGGGCCAAGACACATCCCTGTCTGACCCCCCTTCCTACCTTAATCATCCCGAAACCTCGCCACTCCTGCCAATCCGCACCTGCGCCTGGAGGTCTTTATGGAGATGAGCTAAGAAATGTACCAGAGGTTCATCCAAACCATATGCCAAAAGGATTGCCCAGAGCTTAGACCTGTTAACGAGGTCGAACGCTGAGGACAAGTCCATAAAGGTCATGTAAACCGGGGATTTCCGTGCTATGGTGTATGCGTGGAGAAGTGTGGCTCACTGGTTAGAGTAGGCAGACCTGGAAGCAGAGGTCAGTCCGGGACCAGGGTTCAATTCCCGGCTCGGCTGGGTCTTGAGTCCATAAATTGTCCATGGACTCGATAATTCTCGCTCCAGTGCATACTCAATTCATGGGTTCACACTCTGCGACTCTGGGCAATAGCTTGCTTAATCTCCACAATGGCCCCTCGCGGCGGGATGCCTGGCTTTCACCTTGTGGATGCCCTGCTGGGTTATCTCACAGGGGAATACCAGGACGGGTTCCCTAAGCAAGCGCTTAGAGACCGGTTGGTGATTTGCGCTATATAAATATCTGCACATTTACATTTATTTACATTTACATTTCCCAATAACCAAGTTGAGATTGAGACATTGCTCATTGGTGCCCACCTTGCTACGGAAACCTAGCTGACAGTGCTCTAAGATGTTATTTTCCTCTGCCCAGGTTGAGGTTTTAATGTACAGAACTCTTCCTAATATTTTTAAAGTATTGTCAATTAATGAGATCGGCCTATAATTACTAGGCTGAGACCGATCTCCTTTTTTAAGAATTGGGACTATAATACTCTTAGCCCATGTGTCCGGTAACGTGGCATGTGTTAGACTATTTAAAACATTTCAAAGTAGTGGGGCTCAAAAGTCTGGTTTCCATTTTATTAAATCAATTGGTAGCCCATCAGGGCCAGGTGCTTTGTTCCCAATGCTCTGTTGGATGGCCTCTTCTATATCAAAGATAGTCAGCTCAATAGTAGTAAAAGGTCCATAATCATGTTGATCAAGCTCTGATTGCGGGGTAGCGTACATTTTTGAAAAATGATTTTCCCAGGTCTCGCTTGATATGTTACAACTAATAGGAGTTAGTAGCTGACCCATCGATCGAAGCTCCCTAACTGCAGACCAGAAAATGTTGCCCTTTTTTGAACTTGCAGCCTGGGATAAAGTTTCCCGGCTTTCGTTTAGGAGGATTCCCTTCCTTTTTCGAATTGCAATATTATATTCCCTCCTTGCCGATTGTACGTCTGCAGCACACCTTGGATTAAATGACAGTGCCCTACGAAGATTTCTATTGGCCCGTGCACACTCATGATCGAACCATTTAGCGTTATTTACTGCCAATGAGGCAGGTTTCGACAGGAGTGTTTTGATACCTATGCACAGTTTTGAAAAGTCTTGGATTACCTCAGAGTGTGCAATGTGTGGTGACAAGCAGGAATTAATGAGATGCATATTACCTCTAACTAACGTTTTAAAAAGTTCACCGCTGTCAATGCCCTTCCAAACTAATCTCAAATTGTCAGTCGAGGGTACAAGATTTTTTGCTCCACCTTCAAGGGAGAACACAGGCCGAGGTGCAAAGCTCAACATTATTTTAATGGGGTTATGGTCCCCATAATCCGTTTCAATTACTTCAGCGGCCATTAGTTGATCTTCAAGGCAGGGAGAAATAAAAATATAATCAATCGTTGACAAGCAGCCCCTTCCCCTAAATGTTGGCAGTTTTTTATTAGTGGTATTAGAGCTGCTCACCGAATCCATAACATTATTCAAGTTGTTTTATTTTAGAAGCAAGTTCAATTCTACTCCCCTACGGGACGAGGGCCCAGGATTACTTGTACCCTTGGCATGCGCCACACCATTAATTGTAGCATTAAAATCTCCCTCCCTGTTTTGTTGACTGTCTAGGTTAGAAATAAAATCAAAAAGCCCAATGAAGTTCCTGTTGGGAACCGAATAAAAGTCATTATCATAAAAATTTACCAAATATAAACAAACCTTCCTTTTAAAAAAGATGACTTGATAGTTTCTACTATTAGTTGAGAGAATCTTGAAACTGCCACCAGCGGCCACATTGATCCCAATGAATAGTCCCCCAGATGGTCTTCCCAATTTGGGGATGGGGGCTACTATACTAAAACAATGAAACCCTTCAATATGAATATCTTCGGTGGCCCAAGTCTCCTGGAACATGACTACGTCTTGTTCCTTTACTAGACGCAACCAGTTTTGTTCTCCAAGCCTGAATTGAAGCCCCGCCACGTTCCAACTTAGAATGCTTAAATTAGCTCCCATGTTTGCCATAGTTGGAACCAATTTATCATTAGAGGATGGCGGTACAGTATCTGAATATTCCCCCACATGGGCCTGCAGATTAGTCGACAACAATTGTTGTCAGTCCTGAGCGTCCAAGTTGGAAAGTGCATGAAACCTATTTGCTGCCAAGGGTATTACATGGGCATCCCTAAACGAAGAAACTGGTGGTTTGTAAAAATAACCTAAGGGGAGTGCACAAATATCGGTATGTTGTGAAAAGAGGCCAACCCACCCTACTCTCCTTGCCATAATGATTTCATTCATTGAGGAGGGGTGGAAACCTTTGTGTTTGTGCAGCCAATCTACAGATTTATTGCGGAGGTCTGACCAAGATTCCCTCTGTCCCTCGGCGAGGTTAGGAACACCAACCAATACTAACATATAAGGACTAGAGGCTGGTGGCAGGCTCAGCACGTCTGTATTGGGACTTAGGTGTGTGTTTCTGAGGTGGTCCGTGACCACGTTATTTTGGTCAGCCTCGATAGTTCCCTGCTGAGGCAAATTACAATTCACACTGCCTAGTGTCGCATTGAAATCATTGAGGTTACGCATATGGAGTATGCCCAGGCTTCCCCTCTGTGTAGGGAGTGAATTTGGCACAGGTAAGTTATTTTGATTACAACGGGAAACACTAGGATTGGTGACGAAGGATGTAACTTGGGGAGCAAGAGCGACATCGGTGGATTGCATAGCAGGCCCATATTTATTGGCCGCTGATGGTACATTGTTCCCTTGTCCTGCTTCGTCATAAACTTTATTCAACCTCCCACCTCTTAAGTTATGCACAATACGGTCTAACTGATTAAATTTCCCCCACAACAATTCAAATTTTTTATCAATCGCATCCTTGAGGGAAACCAACGTAGACTCTAGGGCTTCCATGGCGAACCCTGTTTGTGTGGCTCCCCCCGCGGCACCTGTATTAACCTTATTACACATGGGTTCAAAAATGCTGTCTGTCTGGGTTGCTACTGAGTTTGTAATAGTGGCCACCACAATGTTTGGGTTCCCAGCTGATTGGCAGCCTTTGACGTTTTTAGAGTTAGACTTGGCAGAAGCAGCAGGCTTTTTCTTAATAGATTGACCGCTTAATTTAGTGTTCCTTTGAGCCTTAGCGGCATTACCCCTAGTATTAATACAGGGTGCATCTAAAACGGGCACATTAGGGGAATCTTCAAATGGTAAGGATAGGTTAGAGGAAACAGGGACAGGTCTTGCTGTAGATATATTTGGTGATGTGTTTGGTGTTTTTGGACAAGTTGTATTGGCATTAGCAGAACCACCCAGCGACAAACGAGATTGTAGCGTGGCAGGGTCCAGAGACAACCTTCTTTCAGTCAGGTGGATTTCATGAGATAAAAGTGACTCAGCCCTTACAATAAATGCGTCCAGGGTCCCGGCTACACCTTTCAATTTGCTCATTTTACAACACAGGATGTAGTTGCTCAATTACACGATTGTGTGGCCACCTATCTACGGCAAATGCAATAAACAATAAGCGGCTTCACAGTACTTTAGCACCAGATGTCCGTGGGTGGAGGGACAGGTCCAAAATAGCAGCCTCTGCTGAGGCCAAATAACGAGGCCCAGCCCGGCCTCCTTCGGCCTCGGACGGCCGCAGACGGCCCGCCCTTTGCCCGGGCTTCGCACGGCGCGCGCCCGCGTGCATCCCGTGTTGCGGGAGCCGCGCTTCTCTTTATGCGCCTCCAGGCGCGACGACCAGCAGGGCAGTATGGGAGGCGTAGTCGTCTCCCTCCGTATGCGGTGGCAGGCGGCGGCAGTGGTGGCGATTCCCGCGAAGCGGGAGCCGCGCTTCTCTTTATGCGCCTCCGGGCGCGACGACCAGCAGGGCAGTATGGGAGGCGTAGTCCTCTCCCTCCGTATGCGGTGGCAGGCAGCGGCAGTGGTGTCATTCAAGTACTGGTTCTGTCCCTTCTGCTTTCCAGGTTTCCACACAATGATAGCTAGTATCAATAAGCAAAATTCATTGCGGTCAAGCATTTTTAGTATGTCATCCATAATATGTGTGAGAGCAGATTCTGTGCTGTGTCCTTGGCGGAAGCCCAATTGGTGACTGTGTAAGAGGTTGTACTGCTCAATGTGTTTACAGAGTTGAATTTGTACACATTTCTCCAAAAGTTTCGCCAGAGTGGGGATGTTGGTTATTGGACGGTAGTTTTTTAGATCAGATGGAGAGGCGTCAGATTTCTTTAGAATGGGTGTGACCTGCCCTATTTTAAGGCAGTCCGGAATGACACCTTGACTCAGGGAGGCATTTACTATTTTAGCCCATAATTGTAGAATCGATGTTTTTAAGGTTTTGAACAGGGAGGGAGGCAGGGGGTCAGAGAAATGATTGGAAGGGTTGATTGCTTGAAGCGTGTTGTAGATGCTTTGTTGAGAGATTGGCGAAAAGGTGTGCCATGAGGCATTGTTTTTAGTGATTTCTCCTGGATTATTAAAATGAGCTTTGAATAGATCGGCACAGTTAGGATCATGGACCATAGTTTGTGATAGCGACATCCTGGAATGTAAGTCAAGCTTGATATTCTTAGTCTTTTCGTGGAAGAAATTGGCAAGCACATCACAGGTAGGTGTGGACAGGTTGTTTAATTCTCTAGAGTTAGTTGTATTGCATGATTGAAGCTTGACGATTTCAAAGAGTTTCTTTGGGCGGTTGATAGCTTGATTCAGCTGAGTTCTGGAAAAGTCTGCTTTTGCCTTAAGAATCTTTCTATTGTAAGAATTCCTTAGCTTTCTAAGGAGCTCAAGGTTGTCAGTGGTAGGAGCCGATTTGCAAAGACACTCTGCAACTCTTAGATGTCTACGCTCCGAGTTCAGTCCCTCATTGAACCATGGTTTGGAAATCTTAGAGGAGACGTTTTTTTCCTGGAGGGGCACAGTATAGTCCAGGATTTCAAGTAACGAAGAATTGTAGAAGGTTGTGAGGTCATGTACATCAGACATGTCTCCCATGCGGGTCAGAGCGGAGTTACAGTGGTTTATCAAGGTGATGGGGTTGATATTTTGTAAATTCCTTTTCCATTGCCTAATTTTTGCGGGTTGGACCCTTTTTTGAGTAGCTTCACTGTTGATGTAGAAGAGGATGCAATAGTGATCAGACCAATCGCATGGGGTGATGGATTCAAGTAGGACGATGTTTGATTTTGCAATAATGAGGTCCAGAGTCTCTCCCTTGATATGAGTTGGGCTGTCACAGAATTGATATAGCTCCTGTTCTGACAAAAACTCTTTAAAACAGCTTACAATATGATCATTTGCGTTGTTCCAATGGAGGGTAAAGTCACCCAGGAAAATATGAGGGACTTGTGAATTGACATTGGAAGCCAATATCTCCATTATCTCCTCCATACAGGTCAGGTTATCACCTGGAGGGTGGTAGAATATATGTAACTTGCTGGTGATGCGCTTAGCATCAGAGATATTAATGCAAAGGTAGTCGCAGGAGGATAGCACGATGGAGTCCACTTGCTTGACTGAGATTGAGTTCCGATAAATGCAGGCTACCCCTCCCCCTAGTTTCCCAATTCTATCTATTCGGATTAGGTCATGGGAAGGAGGAACCAATAAATCGAGGATGGGTGCGGAGGAGCTATTTAACCAAGTTGAGGTTAAATACATCAGTAGCATGTTTGCTAGCAGATCTGCAGTTAATAAGCCCGCACTTCAACTTGTTAATAGAGTGGTTTGAGTTAATCTGTTCTAGGTTGATATTAGTGAGGTTATCACTATTTACAGATCTTTTGTTGATAGTCGGTTCTCTGAAGGGATTGGTTACAATGGTTTGAATAGTGTCGTATTGGGACTTACAATTGTCAGATTCCCGATCATACGAAGTAAGGAGATCGTCAATGTCTCTGTCAGATAGTTTATCACAAGACCTCCTAGGCCATGAAGGCCACGAAGGGGAAGGTAAACCACCCGAGTTAGAGTTTTTGGGGGAGTGAGGACTTGTGTATGTGTCTAGAGGGTTTGACATTGATTTGGTTATACTGAGTAGAGTTGTCAGTGTGAACCTTCGTGTGGCTGGAGTTACTCAATTGGAGACTGATTTGATTCACTGTGTCATTGGCGGTTCTGTGTAAGATAATAAGTTCTTTAGTGATAGTGGAAAGGTTATGCATTTCGTCCTTGAGATGGGATAGACCATTGGCTAACTCCTTAAGTTGAGTGTATCAGACTGAATTGGAAAAGTAGATAGTGGGAGTTGGCGGGTGCTCACTTATGTAGGGTGAACTGCCCATGGAGTCATAGTGCATGGATTCCAAATGCTTGAGGATATCAACATTAGAAAAAGGTGTATGAGCCGTTATATGGGATGAACAGCCCGTAGGTTCTGAATGCAAAGCCATGATCTCCATTTGCTTTGGTAAAACATCAATAGGAGTCAAAGCGAGAGGATGAACCAGGAAGTTTAATGTGGGATCCATGTCCGCGAGAGGAGTGTATTGGGGCTAGACCGCCGGTTGGGGACTTCCTCCTGAAGTTGTGGGGTGGTCACTGTGTGCTGTGAGTGGATGGGCGAGGTGAGAGTATAAGGTGTAAGGATTCCCTCAGATATCGAGGAGGACAGTGGGCGTGGGGGGTCTAAGCGATCCTCTTTGAATGGGTGGAGAGAGGAGCGATGTTGGAGACGTCCCCTTCGGAGCCATCCCTAGAGGTCGGCAGGGGTGGCAGTGATGTGTCATATATGATGGGATCAGTTGCACAACCTAGCCTTGTCTCTTCAGGTATGGGGGATCCAGAAGTGGACTCGCCCAAGCGGACTAAGTGGTAGGGATTACTGGTCGTTTCTGCACTGCTGAGGATTGAGGCTAAGTACATTCCATTTGCACCTGGGCAAGTGGGCCCATGCATACTTGGATCAGGCGTGTCTGGGTGGCTGGACATAATGTCAGGGACGACATGCAAGTTTGAAGTGGAGTTTTGCAGAGGAGTAAGGGAGGCCTCTAAATCATGAATATGCGGGGATGCAATAAATGTGCTATTCTTATTATTTACTGATTTCTTGATGGTAGGGAAGAGTTTGTCAATGATCACAAGATTATCGTTAGAGGCTTGTATGAGAATAATACCATTGTTGTAGATAGTAATGGTGGCATTCGCTGGGCAAAGGTCCGAGACAGTAACCGTCAATTTGAGGGCATGTTGGGATTTCTTCGTAGTGGAAATTCTGAGCATAGCATAGAGGGTATTTCTCCATTGGGCACGTTTTTTTCGTGTGGAAGATAATGTCGTTGGAGATAATGCCTTTGTTAGTGCAGAAGTATGTGTCTAACACAAGAGTCTCAGTATGATTTAACAAAAGCCTGTGCTTGAACTTCTTTGTAGCGTTTTTGGAGAGATTGGGGTGGTAGATAATAGAGTAGGCATTGTGGCCAGCAGGTTCAAGATCTCTGGCCATAGTAAAAAAAATAATTCTTTTTTCTGTTACTTTATTTCCTCTTTACCTTTCTCTCACGTTATTAAATCTAACGTTCAATCCAACCAGCCCCAGACTGTAGGGGGTAGATTTAAATGAACATATGATCAAAACATTGAGCTACACAGGATTCCCTAACTCGAGCTGTGCAGTTTAGCCCTCCTTATTACCTTTCCCTTAAGATAAAATTGTCCTAGACCATGGTCATTGCCATAGACCATGCACATCAAATGTCAGACAGGTTTATAGAATGTCTCAATCAGGCGCCATATTGGAGACAGTCAGAGTGAAGTCCTGTTTCACTGTTTATTAACAGTGAGGACGAGGGACCCGTTTTTTTATTTTTTATTTCCTAACTAGCTGTGTGACTGTGTCACAAGCAGGCGCCATTTTAAAGTCAGGCGTCCAGCTCAAAAGATCAGTGCTGATCCCCTCTTACACAAAAATTATGCTATGAATCCGGACTCCGCCGTCCGATAATGGAAGGGCGAGGTGCGCGATCCGCTCACCAACTGCACCCGCCTCCAGCCAGATCCCGGTGTCAAAGACGATCGATGAAGTGCGCAAAGACCTCCGGTACCCCTCAGTCGCGTTTGGAGTGCGACGGGTAGAGAGTCGTGTGGAGAGACGTCTAGACAGCGGCCAGCTGAGAGATGGGTGGTAATTGCCCACAGTTCCACCCTCAGAGAACCGCAAGTGCTGAACATCCGAAGCGAAGACTGTCGGCCGCCATTTTCCCTTTTCCTCTTTGCCCGCGACTGAACCCTCTCACCTGGCAGCAATCACCCGATGTTGCGGGACCCGCTGCCATCAATCACCCGATGTTGCGGGACCCACTTCCAAGGACATCTGGTGGTTACAGGACTGCATGCATAGTGGATAGGGGTTTGAAGCAGTCCATGTGCTATTGGCCAGGCTCACTCCATGAGTACTTGGACACTGACTGAATGATTAGAGTACTGCAAGGAGAGTTCCTGGGTGTCAGAAGTTGGCCTGGCATATGCTGTCCACTAGTTATAGGGGACACCTTGCACCAGTCCAATTCGACTTATGGTGATAGGTTAAAAGACAACCTTTAAAGAAAGCTATCCTAGTGGTAGCTGTGGAGAGCAGCCTTCAGGCTAAGTCTTGAAGGAGTGTTAAGCTTATTGTTTTACCATGGATAACCTCTTGAATGACCAAATGAAACAGTAGTCCACACAGGTATATATTCAAAATATATGTATTTATTCTAAGAACAAATCCCACTAGTCTCTTGTGAGGCTGGAGGTAAAGATACAATTCAATAAAGCATTTAAACAACAATAAATAGCACTGGAATCACAGGACCCCAGGGGGGGACCAAACCATATATTAAAAAAGTGGTATAAGAACCACGACAGTTCTGCAGACAGTGCCTAGGGCACTTAGGGTCACTGGCCCCTTATGAAACCACCCAAGGTAGTGAGGAAGGGGACCCAGGGGAGACGGGTTCAGTGCTTAAACTACAGTCGGGATCTCTATTAAACCCTATGGGAAATGTCGTGGTTGGAAATTACAAGAATCTGGACACTTCTAGCTGGAGTTCAAGTTCAGGACCTTAGAGTTAAGCTTTTGGAGGGCCCACACCCACGACAGTACTGAGGTACGTCTGTTACCTGCCCCAGGGAAGCCGGGTGCATAGGTTGTTTTCGATGTCCGGTCGCGTTCTCGTTTTCAATGGAAAAAGGTGAAGAACTGCTGCTGGCGGGAAGCTTCGTCGATGTCGTGCAGATTGAAGATGTAGATCTTGAAGGAAAGGACCTGAAAGCAGAGGGGACAGAGTCTGGGTCACTAGCCAGTGACCAGGGAGCTCAGGAGAAAGAGCCCTTCAATGTCGGGTGTTTTCAGGTTGAAGACGGGTAGCTTGGATCAGCAGCCACAGGGTGCAGGAGGCTTCAAGGAAGGCCAGCTTCTGGAGGGTGACTGTCCCACAAAGGATGAAGGCCGCTGCAGTGTTAGTGTCCGGATTGGATCCACTAAGCCTTGGCAACCGCAACCCACGCAAGGATCACAAAACAGCTACGGTGCAGACCCACGAGGTCTGAGCGAGGTCTCCAGCAAGGAGACTGTAGAGCAGGCCTGGAGCAACCAGGGAAGCCCATTAAAGTAAAGATTGACCTCTGCGAGGGCCCACCAGTTGAGAGACAAGGGACTGCAGGAGGCGGCAATTTGGAGTGCGTAAAGATGAGCCCACGGGTCTCCGGAGCAGGCTGGAGCATCGTCCTTCCCCACTGGTCGGGGTCGTGTGCTGTGCAAGAGGTGGCCGGTGTTCTGGGGTATTGGGGATCTCGGCACCCACAGGGTCCACGGTGCTGAGCTTTGCTGTGCTCACTCACTGGCCTCTGGGATGCTTGGAAACCCACCTCAGGGTACGCAGAAGTCTTCGATGTCCGTAGGAGCATCAGAGTTCCAACCAGGTCACTTGCAGTGTTTCAGGTGCCTGCCAAGCAGGGGGGTAACTCTTTTACCCCAAGGGAGATTTCCTAATTCAGCTGTGCGGCAGCTCATCGAAGGTTCAAGTCTTTCAAGTCCAAGATTAATCTGAGGCTCTGGGGACCCTGCACCCACCTTTATCCAGAGATTAGGGGAGTGTTTGAATCAGAGCCCACCAATGAGAGTTCAGGCGGGAAAGAGTAGCTACACCCTCTCCCCTTTGTGTGTTTTCCCGCCTGGCAAGGGGATGGATGCCCCTGAACCGGTTTGAGGCGGTATATGCAGAAGTAGGCACTGGAGAAGCCTACGTTCAAGTTTGAAAGACATCCTATGGTGCACCCATCCAGTTCCAATCCACATAGTCTGTCTGGGGAGGTGGGAACACCTCCCTGCAACAAGATCCCTATTGTCCAGCTGCCGTGGCTGGAGTTCTGCCCAGCAACAGGCAGCCAGAGTCGTGTGGGTGGCGGGTAGCATCCATTTTGTACTACGCGTGCACTTTTAAATTGGTGTCTAAATTCTGCCGCTTTTCCCATATCGCCCCTCTAGCAGGTGGGAATCATGCCCTCACTCCCATGGCTGGATTGGGGGTATGATTCCTCGATGTTTGACACCAAACATGGTTCTGTGCAGCCACTCTCAAGTTATCACGCTATCGCGATTACTTATAATGCGGTTAAGAGTATATGGTATGGCTGCACTACAAACAACCCAGCAATAGTTTTAATGAAGGTTGCAGAGGGGCCCTACTCAGGTAGGGGTTCCCCCTCACACATATTTCAGCACCCTGCCTTGTAGGATTAGAAAGGCCTGCCTTAGGGGTGACCTATGAGGATATATGTGTTGTATTTAAGTGGGATACAGGATACCTATATCCCTGTAAGGGGTGCAAGCACCACCTTACCCAGACTACAGTAGTGGTCTGGTGGTGTCAGTTTGTATGGCTGTCCAAGGGGTGGCACAATAAGTGCTGCAGCCCCTGGTAGGCCTCTGAGGGACCCATGCCCTGGGACCTAGGGTACCATCTACAAGGGGCTGATAGGGTGTCCTCAGTATCCAATTGGTTTAGAGAGGAAGCAGAGAGGCTGGGGTCCTGGATAGCAGGGCCACAGCCTGGCTAGAGTCAGAAAACAGTCAAACCATCAGCAAAATGTTGGGGGCAACTATGCAGCCAATGCCACTCTCCTACATAAACCCCCCCCCCAAATGCAGTGACATTAAACTAACCTTGACTAGTTGAGTCTTCATGTTCTAAGTGGAAATATCTGGTGAGGCCATCTGCATTGGCATGGTTACTCCCAGGTCTATGTTCCACTGTATAGTCCATCCCCTGTAGGTAAATGGACCACCTGAGTAGTTTGGGGTTTTCACCCTTCATCTGTTTTAGCCATAGGAGGGGCTTGTGGTCTGTTTGAACAATGAAGTGAGTGCCAAACAAGTATGGCCTCAGCTTCTTCAAGGCCCAGACCACAGCAAAGGCCTCCCACTCTATGGCTGACCAACGTTTCTCTCTGGGGGTCAACCTTCTGCTAATAAAAGCTACTGGTTGATCCTGACCCTCTTCATTCACTTGTGATAATACAGCACCTACCCCCACCTCAGATGCATCAGTTTGAACTATGAATTCTTTGGAGTAGTTGGGGCTTTGGAGCACTGGAGCAGAGCACATGGCCTGTTTTAGGTCATCAAAAGCTTTCTGACAGCTGACAGTCCACTGAAACTTTTTGGGCATCCTCTTAGAGGTTAAGTCATTTAAGGGGGTCACAATGGATCCATATCCCTTTACAAATCTTCTGTAGTAACCAGTCAGGCCTAAGAAAGCTCGGACCTGAGTCTGGGTGGTTGGAGCAACCCAGTCCATGATGGTCTGGATCTTGCTCTGTAGTGGTTGAACCTGGCCTCCACCTACAAGGTGGCCCAGGTACACAACCTGACTCTGCCCTATCTGGCACTTGGTAGCCTTGATAGTGAGTCCTGCTTTTTGCAGGGCTTCCAAAACTTTCCTTAGGTGGATCAGGTGATCCTCCCAGGTGGAGCTGAAGACAGCAATATCATCTAGATATGCTGCACTAAAGTCATCCAGGCCTGTGAGGACTTGGTTCACCAACCTTTGAAAAGTGGCAGGTGCATTTTTCAAACTAAAGGGCATTACAATAAATTGATAGTGCCCACCAGGGGTTGAAAATGCTGTTTTGGCTTTTGCAGATTCAGCTAACCTTATCTGCCAGTAGCCAGCTGTCAGATCAAATGTGCTCAGATATTTGGCTGAGGCCAATTTATCTATAAGCTCATCTGCTCTGGGAATGGGATGTGCATCAGTCCTAGTGACTGCATTGATTCCCCTGTAGTCTACACAGAACCTCATCTCTTTCTTGCCACCCTGGGTGTGAGGTTTGGGTACTAGGACTACTGGGCTAGCCCAAGGGCTATCTGAGGGCTCAATAACTCCCAATTCCAACATCTTTTGGACTTCTGTCCTTATGCAGTCCCTGACATGGTCAGGTTGCCTGTAGATCTTATTCTTCACAGGCAGACTGTCCCCAGTGTCCACTTCATGAGTGCACCAGGTGGTCTGACTTGGAGTCAGTGAAACCATATGTCTGAATGACTGGAGAACTTGTCTGCAGTCAGACTGTTGCTGGGCTGTGAGGCTGCCTGCCAAGGCTACACCATCTACTGACCCATCATCAGGGTTGTGAGAGAGCAGGTCTAGGAGAGGGTCACTCTCCTCCTCCTGTCCCTCCTCAGTTGCAATGAGCAAACCCTTGTCAGCCCTGTCCACATATGGTTTCAGTCTGTTTACATGAAGTACCCTGTGGGGACTTCTGGGAGTGCCAAGGTCCACCAAGTAGGTGACCTCTCCCTTCTGTTCCAATATGGTATGGGGTCCACTCCATTTGTCTTGGAGGGCTGCTGGGGCCACTGGTTCCAGCACCCATACCTTCTGTCCTGGTTGGTACACAACCAGTACAGCCTTTTGGTCATGCCAGGCTTTTTGCAGTTCCTGACTTGCCTCAAGGTTTTTTGTCGCCTTCTTCATGTACTCAGCCATCCAGGAGCGGAGACCAAGTACATAGTCCACAATATCCTGTTTAGGGGGTTTGAGAGGTAACTCCCATCCCTCCTTAACTAGACAGAGTGGCCCTCTGACAGGCTGGCCAAACAAAAGTTCAAAAGGGCTGTAACCAACCCCCTTCTGTGGCACCTCCCTGTATGAAAAGAGAAGGCAGGGCAGAAGGACATCCCACTTTCGCCTGAGCTTTTCTGGGAGCCCTTTGATCATGCCCTTGAGGGTCTTGTTAAATCTTTCAACAAGCCCATTGCATTGAGGATGATAAGGGGTGGTGAACCTGTAGTTAACACCACACTCCTTCCACATTGCCTTGAGGTAACTACTCATAAAGTTGGTACCTCTATCAGACAATACCTTCTTAGGGAAACCTACCCTGGAGAAGATTCCTAGGAGGGCTCTTGCCACCACAGGTGCTGTGATGGTTCTAAGGGGAATAGCTTCTGGGTATCTGGTGGCATGATCCACTACCACCAGAATAAACCTGTGCCCAGATGCTGTTGGTGGGTCAAGGGGACCTACAATGTCAATCCCTACCCATTCAAAGGGAACCCCCACCACAGGTAGTGGTATCAGGGGGGCCTTTGTGGACTTACCTGCCTTGCCACTGGTCTGGCAGGTAATGCAAGAGTTACAAAAACTCATACAGTCCTCACTCATTTGAGGCCAATGAAAGTGAGGGACAATTCTGTCCCAAGTCTTATTTTGGCCTAGGTGTCCTGCTAAGGGAATATCATGGGCTAGTGTGAGTAGGAAGCCCCTAAATTTCTGAGGTATGACCAACCTCCTGGCTGCACCAGGCTTGGGGTCTCGACCCTCAGAGTAAAGGAGTCCATCATCCCAATATATTTTATGGGTTCCACCAGCATTCCCAGCAGCCTCAGCAGCAGCCTGCTGTCTGAGGGGTTCAAGAGTGGGGCAGCTCTGCTGCTCCAGGCTCAAGTCTGCCCTAGAAGGTCCCCCTGTGCCCAAGAACTCAACCTGATCAGGTGCAAGTTCATCTGAGACAGTTCCTTCTTCAGGTGTCAGATCCTCTTCTGCTACAAGAGTATCTTCAGACTGACCCTGGGGGGAATGCACTGCCTTACCCCTGCTACTCCTCCTCTTGGAAGGTCCTTGGTCCATTTTTCCAGGATCCAAGGCCTATTCAGTTTCTGTCAGCTTAGCTTTTGACCTTGTCAGGGCAAACACTTCTGCAGGGATACCCAGCATTGCTGCATGGGTAGTCAGCTTCACCTCAGCCCATGCTGAGGTCTTCAAATCATTTCCTAGTAAACATTCTACTGGTAGGTCTGCACTCACCACAACCTTCTTTAGACCAGTTACCCCTCCCCAAGAGAAGTTAACAACTGCCAGAGCACGGTTAGTACTGACATTGCTCGCAGTGGTCACTTGGTAAGTTTCCCCAAGTATGATTTGGCTAGGAGCCACAAGGTCCTTAGTCACTGTGGGAGCCGGCCTCGTGGCGTGGTCCTGTTTCCCCGCGCTAAGCCGCACGAGGTCCCATGCACATCGGGGCTCCTCCATCTTGGATTGCACGTCACTCCACGTGACCACCTGTATGACCCTGTTCTACCCGGCCTCGGTCCCAGCGAGGCCCGACATCGAGACGCCAACCCCTGGCCCGGGGGATACCACGTGAGCCCTTCCCACTCCCGGTGGAGGGCAGTATCGATGGGACCCCCTACCGTCTCTCCACACCTAGGTGTGATCACCCCACAGCTCTCTGGGGCCTGGCGCCTCTCCTGCTGGGCGTCTGGCCGCTCCCTACCTGGCCTCTCCGCCCCCTCCGGGCGCACGGGTCCGGACATCAAAGGGCTCCCGTCCTATATCTGGGGCGACCCGACAACAGGGCAGCAGTTGTATCCTGGAGTCAAGAGCCCTGCTGATCGGATCGCGGCTGACCCTACGGAAGAAGACTCATCCTGAACCACCACTTGAGCCCTGCTGACGACGTCGCGGCTCCACCGTGCTTAAAGACCTTCACAAACCTTTGGGGCCCTGCTGATGCCGTCGCGGCCCGACCTTGTTGAACTTTACCACCAGAGCCCAGCTGACCTCGTCGCGGCTCGACCGAAGCGGACCTACCACCAGAGCCCTGCTGACCGTGTCGCGGCTCGACCTAAGCGGAACTACCATCCGAGCCCTGCAGACGACGTCGCGGCTCTCCACGTCCGAGCCGCTCTGAGACCAGCATCCAAGGTCTGGCGCAGAGCCCTCCCGTGCCTGGCTGGCACTAAGACTGTCCCGCTACCCTACCCTCTTGAACGAACATTGAGACTCTGATAGGATCCCTCGATCCCTCTGTACATATTGCCCGTATTGCTGCCGATAAAGAATCTAATCTCGCAACTACTCTTGAGTCCTGTGTGGTGGTGTTACTGGGCCTAGTACGAATATAGGAGAAAGACCTCCCCGAGGGGGCTTCTCAGCGGCGCTCGGCTATAAACTTTGCGGTAGGAAGGTGCCCGGAATAGTCTCCCCGACTACCCGGTGGGCCTCCCTCCAACATTTGGTGGCCAGCGACGGGATCCGAGCAAACGCAATCGTACAAGCAAGTAACGCAACCACTACCTGACCAGACGAGGAGAGAAAAAGGGAACCATGGATGGCCAAGAAGCAACCGTGGCCGCAACCTTCCAGTTGGAGAAACTGGAGGAATACACCCACAAGGAACTCAAACAATTCTGCAAAGACAAAGGGATCCCAACCACAGGATTGGGCACCAAGGAAGAAGTGCAGAAAGCCCTGAAAGCCTGGGCAGAACCCGACACCCCTCCACCCCGAGCCGAAGGGACCTCGGCCCGGGACGGAAACCTGCCAACCACGACCCCGACAAACGGGGAGCGAACCAACCCAGACACCAGCCTTTCCCCCGAAGAGATCCGAGAACGGGAAAGGGCCCGGACACACGAAATGGACCTTGCCCGACTCCGGCTGGACGGGGAGCTCCTACTGGCAGATAAAAAAAGATAGCCCTGGAGCAACTACGACTACAAGAAGAAATCGAGGAGAAGAAAAGGCATCGGGAGCTAGAGGAGAGATGGCTAACCCTCGAGCATGAGAGGAGCCTTAAAGAACTTGAACTAAAAGCTAAAACTGGGGAGACCAGCAACCCCGGAGCCCGGGACGCTCTGCCCCCGACCGAGCCAAAGGTTCACATCCCCAAGGATGTCGTCAAGGAATACTATAAAAATGACGACATCCAGCAATGGTTCCGAGCGTACGAAGTCGCCATGACCTCCCATCGGGTACCCCGGAAGGATTGGGGCGCCGGCCTATGGGGGAGGTTCCTCAGCGAGGGACGGGATACCCTGCTGCAACTCCCCGACGCAGTGATGACCTCGTACGACCACATGAAGGAAGCCCTACTCACACGCTACGGACTGTCGGCCGAGATGTACCGGCAACGCTTCCGGGACTGCAAGAAGATCCCCGGCACCACATGGGTCGAATACGTGGACTTCTTCAGCCGAGCGTTGGAAGGATGGATCAAAGGGAGCAAGGTCACCTCATATAACGAACTGTTCGACCTCATTGTCTGGGAGCACCTCGCCAACAACTGCTTTGTGGAACTAAGGCAACACCTCGTGGACAGTAAACTGACCGAGCCCCGGAAGCTCGCCGCCGAAGCGGACCGATGGGTCAACACCCGGGTCCCCCGGAACCCCGTGGGGGACTACCAACGGAGCACCACGGGCCCTCCCCGCCAGCGCGGCGGAGGAGGGGGGTCCCGCCGCAGTCGAGAATTCCCAGCCGGGCCGCCCAGAAGCCCGCCACGAGGTCAAGCAACCAACCAACCTTCCCCGACCCAGGGCCGAAGAGGGGCCCCTATAGCCCGGTCTGGAACCCGACCGACAGTAACCTGCTTCGGATGTCAGCAGACTGGCCATTATGCAAGTGACCCGGCTTGCCCCATGAACCGACGGAACGGGACCACGGGGCCACGTCCCCGACAAATTGCCGCCGCAGCCCTGGAGGGGGGAGAGGACGAGGAGGAGAATCACGACGACGGGTCCCCCGAGTGGGAACCAGCCGCCATGTCGCTTGTGTGCCTAGGCTCCCGAGAGATGGTGCCCCGTGCCACCATCCCAAGCAACACCCAGAAGTACCAACAGTGGGTCACCATCAATGGGCGACGGGCCGAGGCCCTCCGGGACACTGGGGCCAGTGTGACCGCTGTCCGCTGCCATCTGGTGACCCCCGAACAGATCCTACCACATGTCCTCTGCCCTGTCCGGACCGCCGACAACACCGAGAGCATGTGCCGGATGGCCCGAATCCCCTTCGAGTGGGGAGGAGTGTCCGGCACCCTGAAAGTGACTGTCCGCGACGACGCCCCGGTGGATTGCCTCCTGGGGAACGACCTAGAGAGCTCCCCCTGGGCCCAGGTGGAGCGCCGAGAGCATCTGGGGATGCTAGGACTACCCGAGTGGGCCTGCGCCACTACTCGGTCCATGACCGTCCAGCCAGCTGCGGCCCCGGCCCCCGACAAACCAGCGGGCCCCGAACCATCCACCTCCTCTGGCCCGGAGGAACCTGACGAGGAGGCCGGGCCATCCGAACTTTCTTCCAACGAGGCCGCTCCCCTCAGCGAGATCCCCGAGCTGGCCCAGTGGCGCCACGACGGGGGCCCCACCCGTGAACAATTCCAGCAAGAACAGAAGGGCTGCCCGTCCCTCGAGGGGGCCCGACAGCAGGCGGCCGCCCAGGCTGCGGGGGACCCCTCGGGAACCCACTGGGTCTATTGGGACAATGACTTATTGTATAGCGAGCAGAAAGTCGCCGAACTAGGGGCCAGCCGGGTGCTGGTGGTCCCCCTCCGATTTCGAGAATTCCTCTTGAACCTGGCACATGACGTGCCCCTCGCCGGACATCTCGGGCGGGACAAGACTTACAGCCGCCTCGTGACCCATTTCTATTGGCCCCGAATGAGACGAGACGTGGACCAGCACTGCCGGTCCTGCCCGACCTGCCAAGCTAGCGGGAAGACTGGGGGACGAGTGAAAGCCCCCCTACAGCCATTTCCAGCCGTCCACACCCCGAACCGCCCTGGGCCACCGCTTCATCCTGGTACTGGTCGACCACGCCACCCGGTACCCAGAAGCTGTCCCCCTCCGAACTGTGACCGCTCCAGTGGTGGGCCGGGCCCTGATGGGCATCTTCTCCAGAGTGGGGTTCCCCCGAGAAGTGGTGAGCGACAGGGGGACGAACTTTATCTCGAAGTACATGAGATACCTCTGGCAACAATGTGGGGTCACCTATAAATTCACCACCTCTTACCACCCCCAGGGGAACGGACTGGTCGAGCGGTTCAACCGAACCCTGAAGGGGATGATCAAGGGCCTGGAAGAGCCCCTCAGGAGGAGATGGGATGTCCTGTTGCCCTGCCTCCTGTTCGCCTACCGGGAGGTACCACAGAAGTCCCTGGGCTTCAGCCCTTTCGAACTATTGTATGGGCACCCCGTCCGAGGGCCCCTCAGCCTGGTCAAGGAGGGTTGGGAGGCGAACGTCCAAAGTGCCCCGCCCGACGTCTACCGGTACCTCCTGACCCTGCGGAACCAGACTCGAAAGTTCCGTGCCCTGGCAGAAGCCAACCTTGAAGCCAGCCAAGAAGATATGAAACGCTGGTATGACGAGAATGCCTCAGCCGTCGAGTTTGAGCCGGGCCAGCAAGTCTGGGTCATGTCACCCGTGGACCCCTGCGCCCTGCAGGACAAGTGGACCGGGCCCTTCAAGATAGTTGAAAGGAAGAGCCCCGTCACGTACCTGGTCGACATGGAGTCCCCGAGGAACCCCCTCAGGGTCCTGCACGCCAACCGGCTAAAGCCCCATTTTGCCCAAACTGAACTAAGCTTACTACTGGCTACCGACGATAGGGGTGAAAGTGACTCCGAGCCCTTACCCGACCTCCTGGGGTCCTCGAGCCAAGACGGCTCCTTGGAGGGCGTTCACCTCTCCGCCACCCTGACACCGGAACAGCACCATGATTGCCAGAAGCTACTACAACCCTTCGCTGCCCTCTTCTCTCTCACGCCTGGGGTAACCCCCTGGTGCGTCCACGACGTGGACACAGGGGACAGTCCCCCTGTACGACACCGCGCTTATAGAGTGCCTGACCGAGTCCGAGCCTGCATAAAGACCGAGGTCGCCAAGATGCTCGCCCTCGGAGTCATTGAGCCTTCCGACAGCCCGTGGGCCAGCCCGGTAGTCTTGGTGCCGTAGGCCGCCGCCCCCGGCACGGCCCCCGAACTCAGATTCTGTGTCGACTACCGGGGCCTGAACGCAGTTACCAAGACCGATGCCCACCCTTTGCCACGAGCCGATGAGCTGATTGATCGCTTAGGGGCCGCCCGCTACCTAAGCACCTTTGATCTCACCGCTGGGTACTGGCAGATCAAGCTCACTCCCGGCGCACAAGAACGATCAGCTTTCTCTACCCCCGACGGCCACTACCACTTCCGGGTGATGCCCTTCGGCATGAAGAACGCCCCAGCGACCTTTCAGAGGCTGGTAAATAAGGTCCTGGCCGGTCTCGAAGCCTTCAGCGCGGCCTACCTCGATGACATTGCTGTCTTCAGCGACCACTGGGCCGCGCACCTAGGACACCTTGGGGAAGTCCTGGCCGCTCTCCAAAGAGCCGGGCTCACAATTAAGGCCAGCAAGTGCCAGATCGGTCAAGGATCTGTGACCTATCTGGGCCACCAGGTGGGGAGTGGGCAGGTGGCCCCCCTCCGGTTAAAAGTTGACGCCATCCAGGCGTGGGAGCCCCCCGCCACCCAAACCGCTGTCCGGGCATTCCTAGGCCTCACAGGCTACTACCGACGCTTCATAAAGGATTACGGCAGCATTGTGGGCCCCCTTACGGAACTCACCTCAAAGAAACAACCCAAGGCGGTGCACTGGACGCCCCGCTGCCAGACCGCGTTTGATGCTCTCAAAGCGGCCATGTGCGCTGCCCCTGTGCTACAGGCCCCCGACTACAGCAAGGAATTTGTAGTCCAGACCGATGCCTCGGAGTACGGGGTCGGGGCAGTCCTCTCCCAGCTGGACGCCAAGGGCCTCGACCGACCAGTGGCCTTTATCAGCCGCCGACTGCTGCCGCGAGAACAGAGGTGGAGCACCATCGAGAGGGAGGCCTTCGCTGTGGTGTGGGCTCTCAAGAAGCTCCGGCCCTACCTTTTCGGTACCCACTTCAGGGTCCAGACTGACCACCGGCCCCTGCGGTGGCTCATGCAAATGCGGGGCGAGAACCCCAAGTTGTTACGCTGGTCCATCTCGCTGCAAGGGATGGACTTCACTGTTGAACACCGGCCCGGCAACGACCACGCCAATGCTGACGGCCTGTCCCGATTCTTCCGCCTCCGCGAGGAGCACCCCCAAGAAGATGGGTGACTCTCCCTGCCTTCAGCTGGGGGGGACGCGTGTGGGAGCCGGCCTCGTGGCGTGGTCCTGTTTCCCCGCGCTAAGCCGCACGAGGTCCCATGCACATCGGGGCTCCTCCATCTTGGATTGCACGTCACTCCACGTGACCACCTGTATGACCCTGTTCTACCCGGCCTCGGTCCCAGCGAGGCCCGACATCGAGACGCCAACCCCTGGCCCGGGGGATACCACGTGAGCCCTTCCCACTCCCGGCGGAGGGCAGTATCGATGGGACCCCCTACCGTCTCTCCACACCTAGGTGTGATCACCCCACAGCTCTCTGGGGCCTGGCGCCTCTCCTGCTGGGCGTCTGGCCGCTCCCTACCCGGCCTCTCCGCCCCCTCCGGGCGCACGGGTCCGGACATCAAAGGGCTCCCGTCCTATATCTGGGGCGACCCGACAACAGGGCAGCAGTTGTATCCTGGAGTCAAGAGCCCTGCTGATCGGATCGCGGCTGACCCTACGGAAGAAGACTCATCCTGAACCACCACTTGAGCCCTGCTGACGACGTCGCGGCTCCACCGTGCTTAAAGACCTTCACGAACCTTTGGGGCCCTGCTGACGCCGTCGCGGCCCGGCCTTGTTGACCTTTACCACCAGAGCCCAGCTGACCTCGTCGCGGCTCGACCGAAGCGGACCTCCCACCAGAGCCCTGCTGACCGTGTCGCGGCTCGACCTAAGCGGAACTACCATCCGAGCCCTGCAGACGACGTCGCGGCTCTCCACGTCTGAGCCGCTCTGAGACCAGCATCCAAGGTCTGGCGCAGAGCCCTCCCGTGCCTGGCTGGCACTAAGACTGTCCCACTACCCTACCCTCTTGAACGAACATTGAGACTCTGATAGGATCCCTCGATCCCTCTGTACATATTGCCCGTATTGCTGCCGATAAAGAATCTAATCTCGCAACTACTCTTGAGTCCTGTGTGGTGGTGTTACTGGGCCTCGTACGAATATAGGAGAAAGACCTCCCCGAGGGGGCTTCTCAGCGGCGCTCGGCTATAAACTTTGCGGTAGGAAGGTGCCCGGAATAGTCTCCCCGACTGCCCGGTGGGCCTCCCTCCAACAGTCACCATGGTGACACTAGCCCCTGTGTCCCTTTATGCTAGAGACTCCCTTCCATTTATCCTAGGCTGTTGTTTGTATTCTCCCAGACCACTGGGACTCACAAATAGGGACAGGTCCCCATCACAAACCAGCACAGCCTGAGTAGGTGTTCTGACTAGGCCAGAGTCCTCTCCAGATCCCAGGGTCAACCCTACTTACCCTTGTTCTGTGTACCACCACCTATAGCTGGACTAGGGGGAACAGGTGCCTTAGGGGCAGGTGTAGTGGTACTGGTGGAGTATTTGGCCTTGTTACAGTCTGAAGTCCAATGGGTTTTCTGCTTACAGTTTTTACACCATGGCTTCCTTTGCTGTTTAGCTTTGTTAGATTGGGAATTTTCAGATGCTGCATTTGGGGGCCTGTTGAAGACTGCTGGTCTTTTCCCTTCTCCCCACCCTTCTCAGAGTTTTTGGCATCTTCCTTTTTAGTTGCACCCCCCAAAGGCTGGACCTTTTGCTTGATCCTGGTTCTGACCCATTTGTCTGCCTTCTTTCCCAATTCTTGGGGAGAGGTCAGATCTGAGTCCACCAGGTGCTGATGCAATAGTTGATTCTGACAGTTATTAAGAATCTGCTCCCTCATGATGAGATTGTACAATCCTTGATAATCATTTACTTTACTGCCATTTAACCAACCTTCCAGAGCCTTGGTAGCACAATCTACAAAGTCTACCCAATCTTGATTTTGTGCTTTCTGGGTATCTCTGAACTTTAACCTGTATTGATCAGTGGTTAGACCAAACCCATCTATCAAAGCATTTTTCAAGATATAATAATCATCTGCATCCTCTTCCCTAACAGAGAGGAGCTTGTCTCTTCCTTTGTCAGCAAAGGAGAGCCATAAGATTTCTGCCCACTGATCTACTGGGACCCTTTGAACTTTACAGGCCCTTTCAAGTGCAGTGATCCATTTATGGATGTCATCCCCTGTCTGATAGGGGGGCACAATCTTATGCAGGACCTATGGTCAGGAGCTTTCTCTCTAACTCTAGGGGTATTATTACTGCCACCAGGGGTCTCTAGACCCCACTTTATTGAAGCTTTCTGAAGCTCTAGGGACTCCCTGTCTAATGCTAACTGTTCTCTCCTGAGCTGAAGCTTGCTCAAACTGGATCCGTCTGCATTTCCTCTCTTGGGAGGAATCTCTTCTCTGAGAAGAAGCAGAGGTCCTTTTGGATCTCTCAGAATGGGCAGACTCCTCTGAGGGGGATCTGTTCCTTCTGTTTGGATCCACCACTCTCCCATTAGGGATGGAGGGGGTACCCCTTGGGCCTCCACCTCCATGTGTAGAGTGGTCTGTTTCTTCCAGGTCAAGTTCATTATCCTCTTCCTGGTCCTCATCAGAGTCCACCACCTGGGTGTCCTCTTCTGTGCGATGCCCACCCAACCAGTCTACCCCATCAGACACTAAAGTCTGCTTGAAGTCTGCAATGAACAGACGTTGTGTGTTGGCACCTTTGGATGTCTTCAAATGTCTAGCAGTGCACATCTCCCTAAGCTCAGCAAAAGTGAGATTGTCATACCTGTCGACTGGGACCTTTGAAGGTCCTTCCAGGGCCTTATGGGCTCCTGATCCTGAAGACATTTCTAGTGTAGTGGATTGTTGCATCTACCTACACTCGGTGTGGCCTACTGAACCCTTTCTAGAGTTGTAGTCAAGGTGTGCTAAGCCCTCTACACAGAACTCCTAAGTTCAGTAGAACTTATTGTATTCTAAGCTGAATTTATATGTACCTTTAGTACCAAAGTGGCTTTCACTTTAAAAATTCAATTTGTTATCTGGTAAAACAATGGCAAGCTTGAATCCAACCGCTGCACACCAATGTGAGAAGTTGGCCTGGCATATGCTGTCCACTAGTTATAGGGGACACCTTGCACCAGTCCATTTCGACTCTTATGGTGATAGGTTAAAAGACAACCTTTAAAGAAAGCTGTCCTAGTGGTAGCTGTGGAGAGCAGCCTTCAGGCTAAGTCTTGAAGGAGTGTTAAGCTTATTGTTTTACCATGGATAACCTCTTGTATGACCAAATGAAACAGTAGTCCACACAGGTATATATTCAAAATATATGTATTTATTCTAAGAACAAATCCCACTAGTCTCTTGTGAGGCTGGAGGTAAAGATACAATTCAATAAAGCATTTAAACAACAATAAATAGCACTGGAATCACAGGGCCCCAGGAGGGGACCAAACCATATATTAAAAAAGTGGTATAAGAACCACAACAGTTCTGCAGACAGTACCTAGGACACTTGGGGTCACTGGCCCCTTACGAAACCACCCAAGGTAGTGAGGAAGGGGACCCACGGGAGACGGGTGCAGTGTTTAAACTACAGTCGGAGTCTCTATTAAACCCTATGGGAAATGTCGTGGTTGGAAATTACAAGAATCTGGACACGTCTTGCAGGAGTTCAAGTTCAGGAGCTTAGAGTTAAGCTTTTGGAGGGCCCACACCCACAAAAGTACAGAGGTACCACTGTTACCTGCCCCAGGGAAGCCGGGTGCATAGGTCGTTTTCGATGTCGTGTTGCGATCTCGTTTTCAATGGAAAAAGGTGAAGAACTGCTGCTGGCGGGAAGCGTCGTCGATGTCGTGCAGATTGAAGATGTAGATCTTGAAGGAAATGACCTGAAAGTAGAGGGGACAGAGTCTGGGTCACTTGCCAGTGACCAGGGAGCTCAGGAGAAAGAGCCCTTCAATGTCGGGTGTTTTCAGGTTGAAGACGGGTAGCTTGGATCAGCAGCCACGGCGTCAAGGAGGGTTCAAGGAAGGCCACCTTCTGGAGGGTGAGTGTCCAGATTGGATCCACTAAGCCTTGGTAACCGCAACCCACGCAAGGATCACAAAACAGCTACGGTGCAGACCCACGAGGTCTGAGTGAGGTCTCCAGTGAGGAGACTATAGAGCAGGCCTGAAGCAACCAGGGGAGCCCTTTACAGTAAAGATTGACCTCTGCTAGTGCCCACCAGTCGAGAGACAAGGGACCGCGGGAGGCGGCAATTTGGAGTGCGTAAAGATGAGCCCACGGGTCGCCGTAGCAGGCTGGAGTGTTGTCCTTTGGCACAAGTAATGCTGAAAGGTTGGCTCAATTATGGGCCAAAGCACAACTTCGCCACTGGTAGGGGTCATGTGCTGTGCAAGAGGTGGCCGGTGTCCTGGGGTATTAGGGATCTCGGCACCCACAGGGTCCACGGTGCTGAGCTTTGCTGTACACACTCACTGGCCAATGGGATGCTTCGAAACCCACCTCAGGGTAGGCAAAAATCTTCGATTTCCATAGGAGCAGCGGAGTTCCAACCGGGTCACTTGCAGTGTTTAAGGTGCCTGCCAAGCAGGGGGGTAACTCCTTTACCCCAAGGGAGATTTCTTCATTCAGCTCTGCGGCAGCTCGTCGAAGGTTCATGTCTTTGAAGTCCAAGATTAATCTGAGGCTCTGGGGACTCTGCACCCACCTTTATCCAGAGATTAGGGGAGTGTCTGAATCAGAGCCCACCAATGAGAGTTCAGGCGGGAAAGGGTGGCTACACCCTCTCCCCTTTGTGTGTTTTCCCACCTGGGCAGGGGACAGGATGCCCCATAACCGATTTGAGGCAGTGTATGCAGAAGTAGGTACTGGAGAAGCCTACGTGCAAGTTTGAAAGACATCCTATGGTGCACCAACCCAGTTCCAATCCTCATAGTCTGTCTGGGGAGGTGGGAACACCTCCCTGCAACAAGATCCCTATTGTCCAGCTGCCGTGGCTGGAGTTCTGCCCAGCAACAGGCAGCCAGAGTCGTGTGGGTGGCGGGTAGCATCCATTTTGTACTACGTGTGCACTTTTAAATTGGTGTCTAAAATCTGCCGCTTTTACCATATCACCCCTCTAGCAGGGGGGAATCATGCCCTCACTCCCATGGCTGGTTTGGGGGTATGATTCCTCGATATTTGACACCAAACATGACATGGCTCTGTGCAGCCACCCTCAAGTTATCACGCTATCGCGATTAATTATAATGCGGTTATGAGTATATGGTATGGCTGCACTACAAACAACCCAGCAATAGTTTTAATGAAGGTTGCAGAGGGGCCCTACTCAGGTAGGGGTTCCCCCTCACACATATCTCAGCACCCTGCCTTGTAGGATTAGCAAGGCCTGCCTTAGGGGTGCCTATGAGGATATATGTGTTGTATTTAAGTGGGATACAGGATACATATATCCATGTAAGGGGTGCAAGCACCACCTTACTCAGACTAAAGTAGTGGTCTGGTGGTGTCACTTTGTATGGCTGTCCCAGGGGTGGCACAATAAGTGCTGCAGTCCCTGGTAGGCCTCTGAGGGACCCATGCCCTGGGTACCTAGGGTACCATCTACAAGGGGCTGATAGGGTGTCCTCAGTATCCAATTGGTTTGTACCTAGGGTACTCACATTAGTTTAGAGAGGAAGCAGAGAGGCTGGGGTCCTGGATAGCAGGGCCACAGACTGGCTAGAGTCAGAAAACAGTCAAACCATCAGCAAAAAGTTGGGGGCAACTATGCAGTCTATGCCACTCTCCTACACTGGGTGAACTTATAAGTGTTTGGGTTTCGGTGCAATGAATGGATTTGTACATGGTGCTGAATGGGAGACTGGAGGAGTGCAAGGGGAGTGACAGGGTGTTTGCTGGAGTGTATGGATACTGATTGGGGAATTGAAGGTGTGAAAGACAATTGTGTAGGTGGTTACAGGACTGAATGCATGTGGATAGGCGTTTGAAGCAGTCCATGTGCTAAGGCCTGGTTCAGTGCATGAGTACTTGGGTACTCACTGAATGATTAGTGTACTGAAAGGAGAGTGCCTGGGTGAATTTATAATTGTTTGGGTTTTGGTGCAGTGAATGGATTAGTTCATGGTACTGAATGTTTCACTAGAGGAGTGCAAGGGGAGTGACAGGGTGTTTGCTGGAGTGTAGGGATACTGACTGGGGAATTGAAGGTGTGAAAGACAAGTGTGTAGGTGGTTAGAGGACTGCATGCATAGTGGATAGGGGTTTGAAGCAGTCCATGTGCTAAGGCCTGGCTTGCAGCATGAGTACTTGGATACTGACTGAATGATTAGAGTACTGGAAGGAGAGTGCCTGGGTGAATTTATAAGTGGGTGGGTTTTGGGACAGTGAATTGATTAGTACATGGTGCTGAATGGGTCACTGGAGGAGTGCAAGGGGAGTGACAGGGTATTTGCTGGAGTGTATGTATACTGACTGGGGAATTGAAGGTGTGAAATACAAGTGTGTAGGTTGTTAGGAGACTGCAAGCATAGTGGATATGCGTTTGAAGCATTCCATGTGCTAAGGCCTGGCTCGCTGCATGACTATTTGCATACTGACTGAATGATTAGAGTACTGCAAGGAGAGTGCCTGGGTGAATTTTAAGTGGGTGGGTTTTGGGACAGTGAATGGATTAGTACATGGTGCTGAATGGGTCACTGGAGGAGTGCAACAGGAGTGACAGGGTGTTTGCTGGAGTGTATATATACTGACTGGGGAATTGAAGGTGTGAAATACAAGTGTGTAGGTGGTTAGGAGACTGAATGCATAGTGGGGAGGCGTTTGAATAAGTCCAAGTGCTAAAGCCTGGCTCGCTGCATGAGTACTTGGATACTGACTGATTGATTGGAGTACTGCAAGCAGAGTTCCTGGGAGAATTTATAAGTGTGTGGGTTTTGGTGCAGTGAATGGATTAGTACATGGTACTGAATGGGTCACTAGAGGAGTCCAAGGTGAGTGACAGGGTGATTGCTGGAGTGTATGGATACTGACTGGGGAATTGAAGGTGTGAAATACAAGTGTGTAGGTGGTTAGAAGACTGCATGCATAGTGGATAGACATTTGAAGCAGTCCGTGTGCAAAGGCCTGGCTCAGTGCATGAGTACTTGGGTACTGACTGAATGATTAGAGTACTTCAAGAAGAGTCCCTGGGTGAATTTATAAGTGGTTGGGTTTTGGGACAGTGAATGGATTAGTACATGGTGTTTAATGGGTCACTGAAGGAGTGGAAGGGGGGTGACAGGATGTTTGCTGGGGTGTATGTATACTGACTGGGGAATTGAAGGTGTTGAATACAAGTGTGTAGGTAGTTAGGAGACTGCATGCATAGTGGATAAGCATTTGAAGCATTCCATGTGCTAAGGCCTGGCTTGTGCATGATTACTTGGGTACTGAGTGAATGATTAGAGTACTGCAAGGAGAGTGCCTGGGTGAATTATAAGTGGTTGGGTTTTGGGACAGTGAATGGATTAGTACATGGTGCTTAATGGGTCACTGGAGGAGTGCAAGGGGAGTGACAGGGTGTTTGCTGGAGTATATGTATACTGAAAGGGGAATTGAAGGTGTGAAAGACAAGTGTGTAGGTGGTTAGAGAACTGCATGCATAGTGGACAGGGGTTTGAGCGCAGTCCATGTTTTAAGGCCTGGCTCGCTCCATGAGTCCTTAGGTACTGACTAAATTCTTAGAGTACTGCAAGGAGAGTGCCTGGGTGAATTTATAAGTGGTTGGGTTTTGGTGCAGTGAATGGATTAGTAAATGGTGGTGAGTGGGTCATTGGAGGAATGCAAGGGGAGTGACAGGGTGTTTGCTGGAGTGTATGGATACTGACTGGGGAATTGAAGGTGTGAAAGACAAGTGTGTAGGTGGTTCCCCCTCACACATATCTCAGCACCCTGCCTTGTAGGATTAGCAAGGCCTGCCTTAGGGGTGCCTATGAGGATATATGTGTTGTATTTAAGTGGGATACAGGATACATATATCCATGTAAGGGGTGCAAGCACCACCTTACTCAGACTAAAGTAGTGGTCTGGTGGTGTCACTTTGTATGGCTGTCCCAGGGGTGGCACAATAAGTGCTGCAGTCCCTGGTAGGCCTCTGAGGGACCCATGCCCTGGGTACCTAGGGTACCATCTACAAGGGGCTGATAGGGTGTCCTCAGTATCCAATTGGTTTGTACCTAGGGTACTCACATTAGTTTAGAGAGGAAGCAGAGAGGCTGGGGTCCTGGATAGCAGGGCCACAGACTGGCTAGAGTCAGAAAACAGTCAAACCATCAGCAAAAAGTTGGGGGCAACTATGCAGTCTATGCCACTCTCCTACACTGGGTGAACTTATAAGTGTTTGGGTTTCGGTGCAATGAATGGATTTGTACATGGTGCTGAATGGGAGACTGGAGGAGTGCAAGGGGAGTGACAGGGTGTTTGCTGGAGTGTATGGATACTGATTGGGGAATTGAAGGTGTGAAAGACAATTGTGTAGGTGGTTACAGGACTGAATGCATGTGGATAGGCGTTTGAAGCAGTCCATGTGCTAAGGCCTGGTTCAGTGCATGAGTACTTGGGTACTCACTGAATGATTAGTGTACTGAAAGGAGAGTGCCTGGGTGAATTTATAATTGTTTGGGTTTTGGTGCAGTGAATGGATTAGTTCATGGTACTGAATGTTTCACTAGAGGAGTGCAAGGGGAGTGACAGGGTGTTTGCTGGAGTGTAGGGATACTGACTGGGGAATTGAAGGTGTGAAAGACAAGTGTGTAGGTGGTTAGAGGACTGCATGCATAGTGGATAGGGGTTTGAAGCAGTCCATGTGCTAAGGCCTGGCTTGCAGCATGAGTACTTGGATACTGACTGAATGATTAGAGTACTGGAAGGAGAGTGCCTGGGTGAATTTATAAGTGGGTGGGTTTTGGGACAGTGAATTGATTAGTACATGGTGCTGAATGGGTCACTGGAGGAGTGCAAGGGGAGTGACAGGGTATTTGCTGGAGTGTATGTATACTGACTGGGGAATTGAAGGTGTGAAATACAAGTGTGTAGGTTGTTAGGAGACTGCAAGCATAGTGGATATGCGTTTGAAGCATTCCATGTGCTAAGGCCTGGCTCGCTGCATGACTATTTGCATACTGACTGAATGATTAGAGTACTGCAAGGAGAGTGCCTGGGTGAATTTTAAGTGGGTGGGTTTTGGGACAGTGAATGGATTAGTACATGGTGCTGAATGGGTCACTGGAGGAGTGCAACAGGAGTGACAGGGTGTTTGCTGGAGTGTATATATACTGACTGGGGAATTGAAGGTGTGAAATACAAGTGTGTAGGTGGTTAGGAGACTGAATGCATAGTGGGGAGGCGTTTGAATAAGTCCAAGTGCTAAAGCCTGGCTCGCTGCATGAGTACTTGGATACTGACTGATTGATTGGAGTACTGCAAGCAGAGTTCCTGGGAGAATTTATAAGTGTGTGGGTTTTGGTGCAGTGAATGGATTAGTACATGGTACTGAATGGGTCACTAGAGGAGTCCAAGGTGAGTGACAGGGTGATTGCTGGAGTGTATGGATACTGACTGGGGAATTGAAGGTGTGAAATACAAGTGTGTAGGTGGTTAGAAGACTGCATGCATAGTGGATAGACATTTGAAGCAGTCCGTGTGCAAAGGCCTGGCTCAGTGCATGAGTACTTGGGTACTGACTGAATGATTAGAGTACTTCAAGAAGAGTCCCTGGGTGAATTTATAAGTGGTTGGGTTTTGGGACAGTGAATGGATTAGTACATGGTGTTTAATGGGTCACTGAAGGAGTGGAAGGGGGGTGACAGGATGTTTGCTGGGGTGTATGTATACTGACTGGGGAATTGAAGGTGTTGAATACAAGTGTGTAGGTAGTTAGGAGACTGCATGCATAGTGGATAAGCATTTGAAGCATTCCATGTGCTAAGGCCTGGCTTGTGCATGATTACTTGGGTACTGAGTGAATGATTAGAGTACTGCAAGGAGAGTGCCTGGGTGAATTATAAGTGGTTGGGTTTTGGGACAGTGAATGGATTAGTACATGGTGCTTAATGGGTCACTGGAGGAGTGCAAGGGGAGTGACAGGGTGTTTGCTGGAGTATATGTATACTGAAAGGGGAATTGAAGGTGTGAAAGACAAGTGTGTAGGTGGTTAGAGAACTGCATGCATAGTGGACAGGGGTTTGAGCGCAGTCCATGTTTTAAGGCCTGGCTCGCTCCATGAGTCCTTAGGTACTGACTAAATTCTTAGAGTACTGCAAGGAGAGTGCCTGGGTGAATTTATAAGTGGTTGGGTTTTGGTGCAGTGAATGGATTAGTAAATGGTGGTGAGTGGGTCATTGGAGGAATGCAAGGGGAGTGACAGGGTGTTTGCTGGAGTGTATGGATACTGACTGGGGAATTGAAGGTGTGAAAGACAAGTGTGTAGGTGGTTAGAGGACTGCATGCATAGTGGATAGGGGTTTGAAGCAGTCCATGTGCTAAGGCATGGCTCGCTGCATGAGTACTTGGATACTGACTGAATGATTAGAGTACTGCAAGGAGAGTGCCTTGGTTAATTTATAAGTGTTTGGGTTTTGGCGCAGTGAATGGATTAGAACATGGTGCTGAATGGGTCACTGGTGGAGTGCAAGCGGAGTGACAGGGTGTTTGCTGGAGTGAATGTATACTGACTGGGGAATTGAAGGTGTAAAATACAATGTGTGTAGGTGGTTAGGAGACTTCATGCATAGTGGATATGTGTTTGAAGCAGTCCATGTGCTAAGGCCTGGCTCGCTGCATAAGTACTTGGATACTGACTGAATGATTAGAGTACTGCAAGGAGAGTGCCTGGGTTAATTTATAAGTGGTTGGGTTTTGGGACAGTGAATGGATTAGTACATGGTGCTGAATGGGTCACTGGTGGAGTGCAAGCGGAGTGACAGGGTGTTTGCTGGAGTGAATGTATACTGACTGGGGAATTGAAGGTGTAAAATACAATGTGTGTAGGTGGTTAGGAGACTTCATGCATAGTGGATAGGCGTTTGAAGCAGTCCATGTGCTAAGGCCTGGCTCGCTGCATGAGTACTTGGATACTGACTGAATGATTAGAGTACTGCAAGGAGAGTGCCTGGGTTAATTTATAAGTGGTTGGGTTTTGGGACAGTGAATGGATTAGTACATGGTGCTGAATGGGTCACTGGTGGAGTGCAAGCGGAGTGACAGGGTGTTTGCTGGAGTGAATGTATACTGACTGGGGAATTGAAGGTGTAAAATACAATGTGTGAAGGTGGTTAGGAGACTTCATGCATAGTGGATAGGCGTTTGAAGCAGTCCATGTGCTAAGGCCTGGCTCGCTTCATGAGTACTTGGATACTGACTGAATGATTAGAGTACTGCAAGGAGAGTGCCTGGGTAAATTTATAAGTGTTTGGGTTTTGGCGCAGTGAATGGATTAGTACATGGTGCTGAATGGGTCACTAGAGGAGTGCAAGGGGAGTGACAGGGTGTTTGATGGAGTGTATGGATACTGACTATGGAATTGAATGTGTGAAAGATAAGTGTATAGGTGGTTAGAGGACTGCTTGCATAGTGGGGAGGGGTTTGAAGCAGTCCATGTGCTAAGGACAGGCTCATTGCATGAGTACTTGGGTGCTGACTGAATGATTAGACTACTGCAAGGAGAGTGCCTGGGTGAATTTATAAGTGCTGGCGTTTTTGGCACAGTAAATGGATTAGTAAGTGGTGCTGAATGGCGCAGTAGAGGAGTGCAATCTGGAGTGACAGGGTGTTTGCAGGAAGTATATGGATACTGACTAGGGAATTGAAGGTGTGAAAGACAAGTGTGTAGGTGGTTAGAGGACTTCATGCATAGTGGATAGGCGTTTGAATCAGTCCATGTGCTAAGGCCTGGCTCGCTGCATGAGTACTTGGATACTGACTGAATGATTAGAGTACTGCAAGGAGAGTGCCTGGGTGAATTCATAGGTGGTTGATCTAGGAGAGTGGCATCGACTGCATAGTTGCCCCCTACTTTTTGCTGATGTTTTGACTATTTTCTGACTCTAGCCAACCTGTGGCCCTGCTATCCAGGACCCCAGCCTATCTGCTTCCTCTCTAAACTGATGTGAGTACCCTAGGTATATCCCAATTGGATACTGAGGACACCCTATCAGCCCCTTGTAGATGGTACTCTAGGTACCCAGGGCATGGGTCCCTCAGAGGCCTACCAGGGACTGCAGCACTTCTTGTGCCACCCCTGGGGCAGCCATACAAACTGACACCACCAGACCACTACTGTAGTCTGGGTAGGGTGGTGCTTGCACCCCTTACAGGGATATAGGTATCCTGTATCCCACTCCATACAACACATATATCCTCATAGGTCACCCCTAAGGCAGGCCTTGCTAATCCTACAAGGCAGGGTGCTGAGATATGTGTGAGGGGGAACCCCTACCATGAATGATGCAATATGTGACATCATCAGCAGTGCATTGTGGGCACGCGAGTTATAGTTAGCAGAACTAACTATAACGGAGGAATTTCTATGGTTTTGCACGAGTGAAATGGCCAGCTAACTATAACACCCCTGAAACCTATGTTTTTTTGTGTGAATTTCTAAGGTTTTTTAAATGCTAATTTCTAACTATAACGTCTCTGAAACCTATGTTTTTTTCAGTGAATTTCAAAGCTTTTTTAAATGCTAATTTCTAACTATAACGTCTCTGAAACTTATGGTTTTCTCAGTCAATTTCAAAGGTTTTGTAAATGCTAATTTTAAAGTGTTATAGTAGCTATACCTATTTGTTTGTACTGATTTTCTACATTTTTTTAACTGTTCATTTATGAATATTTTATTCATTAAATAACATTATACATTTCTCTGAAAATTACAAAAAAAAGATTAAAAAAAATTCAAACTGAAATATTAAATAATTGTTTTGTTTTCACTTTTTATTTTAATAAATTTATATTATTTTCTTTAAAACCAATATTTTTTCAAATTTTTTTTGGAGTCGCGCACTCAAAGCATACACATCACGGTGGGTGCACGGTTTCTAGCCGCTATTTTAGAAAAGTCGTGAAGGATCCGCATACGGTGTGCGATGGCTGCGTGTTTTTCAGTTACATCATATACAATTAATATTACGTGATGTGTGCGATTGGTATGTGACCAGTCCGCGACTCCTGCACCCGCGCTTTCGCGACACATGCGCATTATGGTATGAGATGCTTGCACGGTGGCAGGTCCCGTGTGATTTCATATACGTGCTGGGGCGCGCTTGGTGCGCAATTCCCGCAAAAAATGTTATGTTCCAAAATGATATGTATGTGTCTGTTACATATTCGGGTAAGAGATTATCTAAGATAGTCATAAAAATAACATATTTGTACTTATATTAAACTTATATTATTTTTAAATATATTTTCGCGAAGTTGGGTGCGTGCATCATGAGTGCAGAGAAACAGATCAGCAGAGGTGCTGTAGAGCCAGAGAAACCAGGTCAGCAGAACCGTTGTAGAGCCAGACAACCAGGTCTGCAGAGCTGCTCTAGAGCCTAAGAAGCAGGTCAGCAGAGCTGCTCTAGAACCAGAGACCCAGGTCAGCAAAGCTGCTCTAGAGCCAGAGACCCAGGTCAGCAGAGCTGCTCTAGAGGCCGAGAACCAGGTCAGCAGAGCTGCTGTAGAGCCAAAGAAACCAGGTCAGCAGAGCGGCTTTAGAGGGAGAGAACCAGGTCAGCAGAACTGCTTTAGAGCCAAAGAACCAGGTCAGCAGAGCTGCTCTAGAGCCAGAGACCCAGGTCAGCAGAGCTGCTCTAGAGGCCGAGAACCAGGTCAGCAGAGCTGCTGTAGAGCCAAAGAAACATGGTCAGCAGAGCTGCTTTAGAGGGAGAGAACCAGGTCAGCAGAACTGCTTTAGAGCCAAAGAACCAGGTCAGCAGAGCTGCTCTAGAGCCAGAGAACCAGGTCAGCAGAGCTGCTTTAGAGCCATATAACCAGGTCAGCAGAGCTGCTCTAGAGGCAGAGAACCAGGTCAACAGAACTGCTTTACAGCCAGAGAACCTGGTCAGCAGAGTTCTTTAGAGGGAGAGAACCAGGTCAGCAGAGCTGCTTTAGAGCCAGAGAACCAGGTCAGCAGAGCTGCTCTAGAGGCAGAGAACCAGGTCAGCGGAGCTGCTCTAGAAACAGAGAATCAGGTCAGCGGAGCTGCTCTAGAGGCAGAGAACCAGGTCAGCAGAGCTGCTTTAGAGCCAGAGAACCAGGTCAGCAGAGCTGTTGTAGAGCCAGAGAACCAGGTCTGCAGAGCTGCTCTAGAGCCTAAGAACTAGGTCAACAGAGCTGCTCTAGAGCCAGAGAACCAGGTCAGCCAGAGCTGCTGTAGAGCCAGAGAAACCAGGTCAGCAGAGCTACTTTAGAGCAAGAGAACTAGGCCATCAGATGTGCTTTAGAGCCAGAGAACCAGGTCGCAGAGCTGCTTTAGAGCCAGAGAACCAGGTCAGCAGAGCTGCTCTAGAGCCAGAGAACCAAGTCAGCAGAGCTGCTTTAGAGCCATAGAACCAGATCAGCAGAGCTGCTTTAGAGCAAGAGAACCAAGGCAGCAGAACTGCTGTAGTGCCAGAGAAACCAGGTCAGCAGAGCTGCTTTAGAGGGAGAGAACCAGGTCAGCAGAGCTGCTTTAAAGGGAGAGAACCAGGTCAGCAGTGCTGCTTAAGAGCCAGAGAACTAGGTCAGCAGAGCTGCTCTAGAGCCAGAGAACCAAGTCAGCAGAGCTGCTTTAGAGCCATAGAACCAGGTCAGCAGAGCTGCTCTAGAGCCAGAGAACCAGGTCAGCAGAGCCGCTGTAGAGCCAGAGAAACCAGGTCAGTAGAGCTACTTTAGAGGGAGAGAACCAGGTCAGCGGAGCTGCTCCAGAGGGAGAGAACCAGGTCAGCAGAGCTGCTCTAGAGCCAGATACCATGTCAGCAGAACTGCTTTAGAGCCATAGAACCGGGTCGGCAAAGCTGCTTTAGAGGCAGAGAACCAGGTCAGCAGAGCTGTTGTAGAGCCAGAGAACCAGATCAGCAGAGCTGCTCTGTAGCCTAAGAACTAGGTCAGCAGAGCTGCTCTAGAGCCAGAGAAGCAGGTCAGCAGATCTGCTGTAGAGCCAGAGAAACCAGGTCAGCAGAGCTGCTTTAGAGGAAGAGAACCAGGTCAGCAGAGCTGCTTTAGAGCCAGAGAACTAGGCCAGCAGAGCTGCTTTAGAGCCCGAGAACCAGGTAAGCAGAGCTGCTTTAGAGCCAGAGAACCAGGTCAGCAGAGCTGCTCTAGAGCCAGAGAACCAAGTCAGCAGAGCTGCATTAGAGCCGTAGAACCAGGTCAGCATAGCTGCTTTAGAGGCAGAGAACCAGGTCAGCAGATCTGCTCTAGAGGGAGAGAACCAGGTCATCAGAGCTGCTTTAGAGCCAGAGAAACCAGGCCAGCAGAGCTACTCTAGATCCAGAGAACCAGGTCAGCAGAGCTGCTGTAGAGCCAGAGAAACCAGGTCAGTAGAGCTGCTTTAGAGCGAGAGAACCAGGTCAGCAGAGTTGCTTTAGAGGGAGAGAACCAGGTCAGCAGCTGTGCTTTAGAGCCAAGGGACCAGGTCAGCAGAGCTGCTCTAGAGCCAGAGAACCAGGTCGGCAGAACTGCTTTAGAGCCATAGAACCGGGTCAGCAGAGCTGCTTTAGAGCCAGAGAACCAGGTCAGCAGAGCTATTGTAGAGCCAGAGAACCAGGTCTGCAGAGCTGCTCTAGAGCCTAAGAACTAAGTCAACAGAGCTGCTCTAGAGCCAGAGAACCAGGTCAGCCAGAGCTGCTGTAGAGCCAGAGAAACCTCATCAGCAGAGCTGCTTTAGAGGGAGAGAACCAGGTCAGCAGAGCTGCTTTAGAGCCAGAGAACTAGGCCAGCAGATTTGCTTTAGAGCCAGAGAACCAGGTCAGCAGAGCTGCTTTTAGAGCCAGAGAACCAGGTCAGCAGAGCTGCTCCAGAGCCAGAGAACCAAGTAATCAGAGCTGCTCTAGAGCCAGAGAACCAGGTCAGCAGAGCCGCTGTAGAGCCAGAGAAACCAGGTCAGTGGAGATGCTTTAGAGGGAGAGAACCAGGTCAGCAGAGCTGCTCCAGAGGGAGGAACCAGGTCAGCAGAGCTGCTCTAGTGCCAGAGACCATGTCAGCAGAACTGCTTTAGAGCCATAGAACCGGATCAGCAGAGCTGTTGTAGATCCAGAGAACCAGATCAGCAGAGCTGCTCTGTAGCCTAAGAACTAGGTCAGCAGAGCTGCTCTAGAGCCAGATACCATGTCAGCAGAACTGCTTTAGAGCCATAGAACCGGGTCAGCAAAGTTGCTTTAGAGGCAGAGAACCAGGTCAGAAGAGCTGTTGTAGAGCCAGAGAACCAGATCAGCAGAGCTGCTCTGTAGCCTAAGAACTAGGTCAGCAGAGCTGCTCTAGAGCCAGAGAAGCAGGTCAGCAGATCTGCTGTAGAGCCAGAGAAACCAGGTCAGCAGAGCTGCTTTAGAGGAAGAGAACCAGGTCAGCAGAGCTGCTTTAGAGCCAGAGAACTAGGCCAGCAGAGCTGCTTTAGGGCCCGAGAACCAGGTAAGCAGAGCTGCTTTAGAGGCAGAGAACCAGGTCAGCAGAGCTGCTCTAGAGCCAGAGAACCTAGTCAGCAGAGCTGCATTAGAGCCGTAGAACCAGGTCAGCATAGCTGCTTTAGAGGCAGAGAACCAGGTCAGCAGATCTGCTCTAGAGCCAGAGAACCAGGTCAGCAGAGCCGCTGTAGAGCCAGAGAAACCAGGTCAGTGGAGATGCTTTAGAGGGAGAGAACCAGGTCAGCAGAGCTGCTCCAGAGGGAGGAACCAGGTCAGCAGAGCTGCTCTAGAGCCAGAGACCATGTAAGCAGAACTGCTTTAGAGCCATAGAACCGGATCAGCAGAGCTGTTGTAGATCCAGAGAACCAGATCAGCAGAGCTGCTCTGTAGCCTAAGAACTAGGTCAGCAGAGCTGCTCTAGAGCCAGATACCATGTCAGCAGAACTGCTTTAGAGCCATAGAACCGGGTCAGCAAAGCTGCTTTAGAGGCAGAGAACCAGGTCAGCAGAGCTGTTGTGGAGCCAGAGAACCAGATCAGCAGAGCTGCTCTGTAGCCTAAGAACTAGGTCAGCAGAGCTGCTCTAGAGCCAGAGAAGCAGGTCAGCAGATCTGCTGTAGAGCCAGAGAAACCAGGTCAGCAAAGCTGCTTTAGATGAAGAGAACCAAGTCAGCAGAGCTGCTTTAGAGCCAGAGAACTAGGCCAGCAGAGCTGCTTTAGAGCCCGAGAACCAGGTAAGCAGAGCTGCTTTAGAGCCAGAGAACCAGGTCAGCAGAGCTGCTCTAGAGCCAGAGAACCAAGTCAGCAGAGCTGCATTAGAGCCGTAGAACCAGGTCAGCATAGCTGCTTTAGAGGCAGAGAACCAGGTCAGCAGATCTGCTCTAGAGCCAGAGAACCAGGTCAGCAGAGCCGCTGTAGAGCCAGAGAAACCAGGTCAGTGGAGATGCTTTAGAGGGAGAGAACCAGGTCAGCAGAGCTGCTCCAGAGGGAGGAACCAGGTCAGCAGAGCTGCTCTAGAGCCAGAGACCATGTAAGCAGAACTGCTTTAGAGCCATAGAACCGGATCAGCAGAGCTGTTGTAGATCCAGAGAACCAGATCAGCAGAGCTGCTCTGTAGCCTAAGAACTAGGTCAGCAGAGCTGCTCTAGAGCCAGATACCATGTCAGCAGAACTGCTTTAGAGCCATAGAACCGGGTCAGCAAAGCTGCTTTAGAGGCAGAGAACCAGGTCAGCAGAGCTGTTGTAGAGCCAGAGAACCAGATCAGCAGAGCTGCTCTGTAGCCTAAGAACTAGGTCAGCAGAGCTGCTCTAGAGCCAGAGAAGCAGGTCAGCAGATCTGCTGTAGAGCCAGAGAAACCAGGTCAGCAAAGCTGCTTTAGAGGAAGAGAACCAGGTCAGCAGAGCTGCTTTAGAGCCAGAGAACTAGGCCAGCAGAGCTGCTTTAGAGCCCGAGAACCAGGTAAGCAGAGCTGCTTTAGAGCCAGAGAACCAGGTCAGCAGAGCTGCTCTAGAGCCAGAGAACCAAGTCAGCAGAGCTGCATTAGAGCCGTAGAACCAGGTCAGCATAGCTGCTTTAGAGGCAGAGAACCAGGTCAGCAGATCTGCTCTAGAGGCAGAGAACCAGGTCAGCAGAGCTGATTTAGGGGGAGAGAACCAGGTCAGCAGAGCTGCTTTAGAGCCAGAGAAACCAGGCCAGCAGAGCTGCTCTAGATCCAGAGAACCAGGTCAGCAGAGCTCCTGTAGAGCCAGAGAAACCAGGTCAGTCGAGCTGCTTTAGAGCGAGAGAACAAGGTCAGCAGAGTTGCTTTAGAGGGAGAGAACCAGGTCAGCAGCTCTGCTTTAGAGCCAAGGGACCAGGTCAGCAGAGCTGCTCTAGAGCCAGAGAACTAGGTCAGCAGAACTACTTTAGAGCCATAGAACCGGGTCAGCAGAGCTGCTTTAGAGCCAGAGAACCAGGTCAGCAGAGCTGTTGTAGAGCCAGAGAACCAGGTCTGCAGAGCTGCTCTAGAGCCTAAGAACCAGGTCAGCAGAGCTGCTCTAGAGCCAGAGAACCAAGTCATCAGAGCTGCTCTAGAGCCAGAGAACCAGGTCAGCAGAGCCGCTGTAGAGCCAGAGAAACCAGGTCAGTGGAGCTGCTTTAGAGGGAGAGAACCAGGTCAGCAGAGCTGCTCCAGAGGGAGGAACCAGGTCAGTAGAGCTGCTCTAGAGCCAGAGACCATGTCAGCAGAACTGCTTTAGAGCCATAGAACCGGATCAGCAGTGCTGTTGTAGATCCAGAGAACCAGATCAGCAGAGCTGCTCTGTAGCCTAAGAACTAGGTCAGCAGAGCTGCTCTAGAGCCAGAGAAGCAGGTCAGCAGACCTGCTGTAGAGCCAGAGAAACCAGGTCAGCAGAGCTGCTTTAGAGGAAGAGAACCAGGTCAGCAGAGCTGCTTTAGAGCCAGAGAACTAGGCCAGCAGAGCTGCTTTAGAGCCCGAGAACCAGATCAGCAGAGCTGCTTTAGAGCCAGAGAACCAGGTCAGCTGAGGTGCTCTAGAGCCAGAGAACCAAGTCAGCAGAACGGCATTACAGCCATAGAACCAAGTCAGCAGAGCTGCTTTAGAGCCAGAGAACCAGGTCAGCAGAGCTACTGTAGAGCCAGAGAAACCAGGTCAGCAAAGCTGCTTTAGAGGAAGAGAACCAGGTCAGCAGAGCTGCTTTAGAGCCAGAGAACTAGGCCTGCAGAGCTGCTTTAGAGCCCGAGAACCAGGTAAGCAGAGCTGCTTTAGAGCCAGAGAACCAGGTCAGCAGAGCTGCTCTAGAGCCAGAGAACCAAGTCAGCAGAGCTGCATTAGAGCCGTAGAACCAGGTCAGCATAGCTGCTTTAGAGGCAGAGAACCAGGTCAGCAGATCTGCTCTAGAGGCAGAGAACCAGGTCAGCAGAGCTGATTTAGAGGGAGAGAACCAGGTCAGCAGAGCTGCTTTAGAGCCAGAGAAACCAGGTCAGCAGAGCTGCTCTAGATCCAGAGAACCAGGTCAGCAGAGCTGCTGTAGAGCCAGAGAAACCAGGTCAGTCGAGCTGCTTTAGAGCGAGAGAACCAGGTCAGCAGAGTTGCTTTAGAGGGAGAGAACCAGGTCAGCAGCTCTGCTTTAGAGCCAAGGGACCAGGTCAGCAGAGCTGCTCTAGAGCCAGAGAACCAGGTCAGCAGAACTGCTTTAGAGCCATAGAACCGGGTCAGCAGAGCTGCTTTAGAGCCAGAGAACCAGGTCAGCAGAGCTGTTGTAGAGCCAGAGAACCAGGTCTGCAGAGCTGCTCTAGAGCCTAAGAACCAGGTCAGCAGAGCTGCTCTAGAGCCAGAGAACCAAGTCATCAGAGCTGCTCTAGAGCCAGAGAACCAGGTCAGCAGAGCCGCTGTAGAGCCAGAGAAACCAGGTCAGTGGAGCTGCTTTAGAGGGAGAGAACCAGGCCAGCAGAGCTGCTCCAGAGGTATGAACCAGGTCAGTAGAGCTGCTCTAGAGCCAGAGACGATGTCAGCAGAACTGCTTTAGAGCCATAGAACCGGATCAGCAGTGCTGTTGTAGATCCAGAGAACCAGATCAGCAGAGCTGCTCTGTAGCCTAAGAACTAGGTCAGCAGAGCTGCTCTAGAGCCAGAGAAGCAGGTCAGCAGACCTGCTGTAGAGCCAGAGAAACCAGGTCAGCAGAGCTGCTTTAGAGGAAGAGAACCAGGTCAGCAGAGCTGCTTTAGAGCCAGAGAACTAGGCCAGCAGAGCTACTTTAGAGCCCGAGGACCAGATCAGCAGAGCTGCTTTAGAGCCAGAGAACCAGGTCAGCTGAGGTGCTCTAGAGCCAGAGAACCAAGTCAGCAGAACGGCATTACAGCCATAGAACCAAGTCAGCAGAGCTGCTTTAGAGCCAGAGAACCAGGTCAGCAGAGCTGCTGTAGAGCCAGAGAAACCAGGTCAGCAGAGGTGCTTTAGAGGGAGAGAACCAGGTCAGCAGAGCTACTTTAGAGCCCGAGAACCAGGTAAGCAGAGCTGCTGTAGAGCCAGAGAACCAGGTCAGCAGAGCTACTCTAGAGCCAGAGAACCAAGTCAGCAAAGCTGCATTAGAGCCATAGAACCAAGTCAGCAGAGCTGCTTTAGAGGCAGAGAACCAGGTCAGCAGATCTGCTCTAGAGGCAGAGAACCAGGTCAGCAGAGCTGCTTTAGAGCAAGAGAACCAAGGCAGCAGAGCTGCTGTAGTGCCAGAGAAACCAGATCAGCAGAGCTGCTTTAGAGGGAGAGAACCAGGTCAGCAGAGCTGCTTTAGAGGGAGAGAACCAGGTCAGCAGTGCTGCTTAAGAGCCAGAGAACTAGGTCTGCAGAGCTGCTCTAGAGCCAGAGAACCAAGTCAGCAGAGCTGCTCTAGAGCCAGATACCATGTCAGCAGAATTGCTTTAGAGCCATAGAACCGGGTCAGCAAAGCTGCTTTAGAGGCAGAGAACCAGGTCAGCAGAGCTGTTGTAGAGCCAGAGAACCAGATCAGCAGAGCTGCTCTGTAGCCTAAGAACTAGGTCAGCAGAGCTGCTCTACAGCCAGAGAAGCAGGTCAGCAGATCTGCTGTAGAGCCAGAGAAACCACGTTAGCAGAGTTGCTTTAGAGGAAGAGAACCAGGTCAGCAGAGCTGCTTTAGAGCCAGAGAACTAGGCCAGCAGAGCTGCTTTAGAGCCCGAGAACCAGGTAAGCAGAGCTGCTTTAGAGCCAGAGAACCAGGTCAGCAGAGCTGCTCTAGAGCCAGAGAACCAAGTCAGCAGAGCTGCATTAGAGCTGTAGAACCAGGTCAGCATAGCTGCTTTAGAGGCAGAGAACCAGGTCAGCAGATCTGCTCTAGAGGCAGAGAACCAGGTCAGCAGAGCTGATTTAGAGGGAGAGAACCAGGTCAGCAGAGCTGCTTTAGAGCCAGAGAAACCAGGCCAGCAGAGCTGCTCTAGATCCAGAGAACCAGGTCAGCAGAGCTGCTGTAGAGCCAGAGAAACCAGGTCAGTCGAGCTGCTTTAGAGCGAGAGAACCAGGTCAGCAGAGTTGCTTTAGAGGGAGAGAACAGGTCAGCAGCTCTGCTTTAGAGCCAAGGGACCAGGTCAGCAGAGCTGCTCTAGAGCCAGAGAACCAGGTCATCAGAACTGCTTTAGAGCCATAGAACCGGGTCAGCAGAGCTGCTTTAGAGCCAGAGAACCAGTTCAGCAGAGCTGTTGTAGAGCCAGAGAACCAGGTCTGCAGAGCTGCTCTAGAGCCTAAGAACCAGGTCAGCAGAGCTGCTCTAGAGCCAGAGAACCAGGTCAGCAGAGCCGCTGTAGAGCCAGAGAAACCAGGTCAGTGGAGCTGCTTTAGAGGGAGAGAACCAGGTCAGCAGAGCTGCTCCAGAGGGAGGAACCAGGTCAGTAGAGCTGCTCTAGAGCCAGAGACCATGTCAGCAGAACTGCTTTAGAGCCATAGAACCGGATCAGCAGAGCTGTTGTAGATCCAGAGAACCAGATCAGCAGAGCTGCTCTGTAGCCTCAGAACTAGGTCAGCAGAGCTGCTCTAGAGCCAGAGAAGCAGGTCAGCAGACCTGCTGTAGAGCCAGAGAAACCAGGTCAGAAGAGCTGCTTTAGAGGAAGAGAACCAGGTCAGCAGAGCTGCTTTAGAGCCAGAGAACTAGGCCAGCAGAGCTGCTTTAGAGCCCGAGAACCAGATCAGCAGAGCTGCTTTAGAGCCAGAGAACCAGGTCAGCTGAGGTGCTCTAGAGCCAGAGAACCAAGTCAGCAGAACGGCATTACAGCCATAGAACCAAGTCAGCAGAGCTGCTTTAGAGCCAGAGAACCAGGTCAGCAGAGCTGCTGTAGAGCCAGAGAAACCAGGTCAGCAGAGGTGCTTTATAGGGAGAGAACCAGGTCAGCAGAGCTACTTTAGAGCCCGAGAACCAGGTAAGCAGAGCTGCTGTAGAGCCAGAGAACCAGGTCAGCAGAGCTACTCTAGAGCCAGAGAACCAAGTCAGAAGAGCTGCATTAGAGCCATAGAACCAAGTCAGCAGAGCTGCTTTAGAGGCAGAGAACCAGGTCAGCAGATCTGCTCTAGAGGCAGAGAACCAGGTCAGCAGAGCTGCTTTAGAGCAAGAGAACCAAGGCAGCAGAGCTGCTGTAGTGCCAGAGAAACCAGATCAGCAGAGCTGCTTTAGAGGGAGAGAACCAGGTCAGCAGAGCTGCTTTAGAGGGAGAGAACCAGGTCAGCAGTGCTGCTTAAGAGCCAGAGAACTAGGTCAGCAGAGCTGCTCTAGAGCCAGAGAACCAAGTCAGCAGAGCTGCTCTAGAGCCAGATACCATGTCAGCAGAATTGCTTTAGAGCCATAGAACCGGGTCAGCAAAGCTGCTTTAGAGGCAGAGAACCAGGTCAGCAGAGCTGTTGTAGAGCCAGAGAACCAGATCAGCAGAGCTGCTCTGTAGCCTAAGAACTAGGTCAGCAGAGCTGCTCTACAGCCAGAGAAGCAGGTCAGCAGATCTGCTGTAGAGCCAGAGAAACCAGGTCAGCAGAGCTGCTTTAGAGGAAGAGAACCAGGTCAGCAGAGCTGCTTTAGAGCCAGAGAACTAGGCCAGCAGAGCTGCTTTAGAGCCCGAGAACCAGGTAAGCAGAGCTGCTTTAGAGCCAGAGAACCAGGTCAGCAGAACTGCTCTAGAGCCAGAGAACCAAGTCAGCAGAGCTGCATTAGAGCCGTAGAACCAGGTCAGCATAGCTGCTTTAGAGGCAGAGAACCAGGTCAGCAGATCTGCTCTAGAGGCAGAGAACCAGGTCAGCAGAGCTGATTTAGAGGGAGAGAACCAGGTCAGCAGAGCTGCTTTAGAGCCAGAGAAACCAGTCCAGCAGAGCTGCTCTAGATCCAGAGAACCAGGTCAGCAGAGCTGCTGTAGAGCCAGAGAAACCAGGTCAGTAGAGCTGCTTTAGAGCGAGAGAACCAGGTCAGCAGAGTTGCTATAGAGGGAGAGAACCAGGTCAGCAGCTCTGCTTTAGAGCCAAGGGACCAGGTCAGCAGAGCTGCTCTAGAGCCAGAGAACCAGGTCAGCAGAACTGCTTTAGAGCCATAGAACCGGGTTAGCAGAGCTGCTTTAGAGCCAGAGAACCAGGTCAGGAGAGCTGTTGTAGAGCCAGAGAACCAGGTCTGCAGAGCTGCTCTAAAGCCTAAGAACTAGGTGAACAGAGCTGCTCTAGAGCCAGAGAACCAGGTCAGCCAGAGCTGCTGTAGAGCCAGAGAAACCTCATCAGCAGAGCTGCTTTAGAGGGAGAGAACCAGGTCTGCAGAGCTGCTTTAGAGCCAGAGAACTAGGCCAGCAGATTTGCTTTAGAGCCAGAGAACCAGGTCAGCAGAGCTGCTTTTAGAGCCAGAGAACCAGGTCAGCAGAGCTGCTCTAGAGCCAGAGAACCAAGTAATCAGAGCTGCTCTAGAGCCAGAGAACCAGGTCAGCAGAGCCGCTGTAGAGCCAGAGAAACCAGGTCAGTGGAGATGCTTTAGAGGGAGAGAACCAGGTCAGCAGAGCTGCTCCAGAGGGAGGAACCAGGTCAGCAGAGCTGCTCTAGAGCCAGAGACCATGTCAGCAGAACTGCTTTAGAGCCATAGAACCGGATCAGCAGAGCTGTTGTAGATCCAGAGAACCAGATCAGCAGAGCTGCTCTGTAGCCTAAGAACTAGGTCAGCAGAGCTGCTCTAGAGCCAGATACCATGTCAGCAGAACTGCTTTAGAGCCATAGAACCGGGTCAGCAAAGCTGCTTTAGAGGCAGAGAACCAGGTCAGCAGAGCTGTTGTAGAGCCAGAGAACCAGATCAGCAGAGCTGCTCTGTAGCCTAAGAACTAGGTCAGCAGAGCTGCTCTAGAGCCAGAGAAGCAGGTCAGCAGATCTGCTGTAGAGCCAGAGAAACCAGGTCAGCAGAGCTGCTTTAGAGGAAGAGAACCAGGTCAGCAGAGCTGCTTTAGAGCCAGAGAACTAGGCCAGCAGAGCTGCTTTAGAGCCCGAGAACCAGGTAAGCAGAGCTGCTTTAGAGCCAGAGAACCAGGTCAGCAGAGCTGCTTTAGAGCCAGAGAACCAAGTCAGCAGAGCTGCATTAGAGCCGTAGAACCAGGTCAGCATAGCTGCTTTAGAGGCAGAGAACCAGGTCAGCAGATCTGCTCTAGAGCCAGAGAACCAGGTCAGCAGAGCCGCTGTAGAGCCAGAGAAACCAGGTCAGTGGAGATGCTTTAGAGGGAGAGAACCAGGTCAGCAGAGCTGCTCCAGAGGGAAGAACCAGGTCAGCAGAGCTGCTCTAGAGCCAGAGACCATGTAAGCAGAACTGCTTTAGAGCCATAGAACCGGATCAGCAGAGCTGTTGTAGATCCAGAGAACCAGATCAGCAGAGCTGCTCTGTAGCCTAAGAACTAGGTCAATAGAGCTGCTCTAGAGCCAGATACAATGTCAGCAGAACTGCTTTAGAGCCATAGAACCGGGTCAGCAAAGCTGCTTTAGAGGCAGAGAACCAGGTCAGCAGAGCTGTTGTAGAGCCAGAGAACCAGATCAGCAGAGCTGCTCTGTAGCCTAAGAACTAGGTCAGCAGAGCTGCTCTAGAGCCAGAGAAGCAGGTCAGCAGATCTGCTGTAGAGCCAGAGAAACCAGGTCAGCAGAGCTGCTTTAGAGGAAGAGAACCAGGTCAGCAGAGCTGCTTTAGAGCCAGAGAACTAGGCCAGCAGAGCTGCTTTAGAGCCCGAGAACCAGGTAAGCAGAGCTGCTTTAGAGCCAGAGAACCAGGTCAGCAGAGCTGCTCTAGAGCCAGAGAACCAAGTCAGCAGAGCTGCATTAGAGCCGTAGAACCAGGTCAGCATAGCTGCTTTAGAGGCAGAGAACCAGGTCAGCAGATCTGCTCTAGAGGCAGAGAACCAGGTCAGCAGAGCTGATTTAGAGGGAGAGAACCAGGTCAGCAGAGCTGCTTTAGAGCCAGAGAAACCAGGCCAGCAGAGCTGCTCTAGATCCAGAGAACCAGGTCAGCAGAGCTGCTGTAGAGCCAGAGAAACCAGGTCAGTAGAGCTGCTTTAGAGCGAGAGAACCAGGTCAGCAGAGTTGCTTTAGAGGGAGAGAACCAGGTCAGCAGCTCTGCTTTAGAGCCAAGGGACCAGGTCAGCAGAGCTGCTCTAGAGCCAGAGAATCAGGTCAGCAGAACTGCTTTAGAGCCATAGAACCGGGTCAGCAGAGCTGCTTTAGAGCCAGAGAACCAGGTCAGCAGAGCTGTTGTAGAGCCAGAGAACCAGGTCTGCAGAGCTGCTCTAGAGCCTAAGAACTAGGTCAACAGAGCTGCTCTAGAGCCAGAGAACCAGGTCGGCCAGATCTGCTGTAGAGACAGAGAAACCTCATCAGCAGAGCTGCTTTAGAGGGAGAGAACCAGGTCAGCAGAGCTGCTTTAGAGCCAGAGAACTAGGCCAGCAGATTTGCTTTAGAGCCAGAGAACCAGGTCAGCAGAGCTGCTTTTAGGGCCAGAGAACCAGGTCAGCGGAGCTGCTCTAGAGCCAGAGACCCAAGTCATCAGAGCTGCTCTAGAGCCAGAGAACCAGGTCAGCAGAGCCGCTGTAGAGCCAGAGAAACCAGGTCAGTGGAGCTGCATTAGAGGGAGAGAACCAGGTCAGCAGAGCTGCTCCAGAGGGAGGAACCAGGTCAGCAGAGCTGCTCTAGAGCTAGAGACCATGTCAGCAGAACTGCTTTAGAGCCATAGAACCGGATCAGCAGAGCTGTTGTAGATCCAGAGAACCAGATCAGCAGAGCTGCTCTGTAGCCTAAGAACTAGGTCAGCAGAGCTGCTCTAGAGCCAGAGAAGCAGGTCAGCAGACCTGCTGTAGAGCCAGAGAAACCAGGTCAGCAGAGCTGCTTTAGAGGAAGAGATCCAGGTCAGCAGAGCTGCTTTAAAGCCAAAGAACTAGGCCAGCAGAGCTGCTTTAGAGCCCGAGAACCAGATCAGCAGAGCTGCTTTAGAGCCAGAGAACCAGGTCAGCTGAGGTGCTCTAGAGCCAGAGAACCAAGTCAGCAGAACGGCATTACAGCCATAGAACCAGGTCAGCAGAGCTGCTTTAGAGCCAGAGAACCAGGTCAGCAGAGCTGCTGTAGAGCCAGAGAAACCAGGTCAGCAGAGCTGCTTTAGAGGGAGAGAACCAGGTCAGCAGAGCTACTTTAGAGCCCGAGAACCAGGTAAGCAGTGCTGCTGTAGAGCCAGAGAACCAGGTCAGCAGAGCTACTCTAGAGCCAGAGAACCAAGTCAGCAGAGCTGCATTAGAGCCATAGAACCAAGTCAGCAGAGCTGCTTTAGAGGCAGAGAACCAGGTCAGCAGATCTGCTCTAGAGGCAGAGAACCAGGTCAGCAGAGCTGCTTTAGAGCAAGAGAACCAAGGCAGCAGAGCTGCTGTAGTGCCAGAGAAACCAGGTCAGCAGAGCTGCTTTAGAGGGAGAGAACCAGGTCAGCAGAGCTGCTTTAGAGGGAGAGAACCAGGTCAGCAGTGCTGCTTAAGAGCCAGAGAACTAGGTCAGCAGAGCTGCTCTAGAGCCAGAGAACCAAGTCAGCAAAGCTGCTTTAGAGCCATACAACCAGGTCAGCAGAGCTGCTCTAGAGCCAGAGAACCAGGTCTGCAGAGCCGCTGTAGAGCCAGAGAAACCAGGTCCGTAGAGCTACTTTAGAGGGAGAGAACCAGGTCAGCGGAGCTGCTCCAGAGGGAGAGAACCAGGTCAGCAGAGCTGCTCTAGAGCCAGATACCATGTCAGCAGAACTGCTTTAGAGCCATAGAACCGGGTCAGCAAAGCTGCTTTTGAGGCAGAGAACCAGGTCAGCAGAGCTGTTGTAGAGCCAGAGAACCAGATCAGCAGAGCTGCTCTGTAGCCTAAGAACTAGGTCAGCAGAGCTGCTCTACAGCCAGAGAAGCAGGTCAGCAGATCTGCTGTAGAGCCAGAGAAACCAGGTCAGCAGAGTTGCTTTAGAGGAAGAGAACCAGGTCAGCAGAGCTGCTTTAGAGCCGCCAGAGAACTAGGCCAGCAGAGCTGCTTTAGAGCCCGAGAACCAGGTAAGCAGAGCTGCTTTAGAGCCAGAGAACCAGGTCAGCAGAGCTGCTCTAGAGCCAGAGAACCAAGTCAGCAGAGCTGCATTAGAGCCGTAGAACCAGGTCAGCATAGCTGCTTTAGAGGCAGAGAACCAGGTCAGCAGATCTGCTCTAGAGGCAGAGAACCAGGTCAGCAGAGCTGATTTAGAGGGAGAGAACCAGGTCAGCAGAGCTGCTTTAGAGCCAGAGAAACCAGGCCAGCAGAGCTGCTCTAGATCCAGAGAACCAGGTCAGCAGAGCTGCTGTAGAGCCAGAGAAACCAGGTCAGTCGAGCTGCTTTAGAGCGAGAGAACCAGGTCAGCAGAGTTGCTTTAGAGGGAGAGAACCAGGTCAGCAGCTCTGCTTTAGAGCCACGGGACCAGGTCAGCAGAGCTGCTCTTGAGCCAGAGAACCAGGTCAGCAGAACTGCTTTAGAGCCAGAGAAACCAGGTCAGCAGAGCTGCTTTAGAGGGAGAGAACCAGGTCAGCAGAGCTACTTTAGAGCCCGAGAACCAGGTAAGCAGAGCTGCTGTAGAGCCAGAGAACCAGGTCAGCAGAGCTACTCTAGAGCCAGAGAACCAAGTCAGCAGAGCTGCATTAGAGCCATAGAACCAAGTCAGAGAGGTGCTCTAGAGCCAGAGATCCAAGTCAGCAGAACGGCATTACAGCCATAGAACCAGGTCAGCAGAGCTGCTTTAGAGCCAGAGAACCAGGTCAGCAGAGCTGCTGTAGAGCCAGAGAAACCAGGTCAGCAGAGCTGCTTTAGAGGGAGAGAACCAGGTCAGCAGAGCTACTTTAGAGCCCGAGAACCAGGTAAGCAGAGCTGCTGTAGAGCCAGAGAACCAGGTCAGCAGAGCTACTCTAGAGCCAGAGAACCAAGTCAGCAGAGCTGCATTAGAGCCATAGAACCAAGTCAGCAGAGCTGCTTTAGAGGCAGAGAACCAGGTCAGCAGATCTGCTCTAGAGGCAGAGAACCAGGTCAGCAGAGCTGCTTTAGAGCAAGAGAACCAAGGCAGAAGAGCTGCTGTAGTGCCAGAGAAACCAGGTCAGCAGAGCTGCTTTAGAGGCAGAGAACCAGGTCAGCAGAGCTGCTTTAGAGGGAGAGAACCAGGTCAGCAGTGCTGCTTAAGAGCCAGAGAACTAGGTCAGCAGAGCTGCTCTAGAGCCAGAGAACCAAGTCAGCAGAGCTGCTTTAGAGCCATAGAACCAGGTCAGCAGAGCTGCTCTAGAGGGAGAGAACCAGGTCAGCAGAGCTGCTCTAGAGCCAGATACCATGTCAGCAGAACTGCTTTAGAGCCATAGAACCGGGTCAGCAAAGCTGCTTTAGAGGCAGAGAACCAGGTCAGCAGAGCTTATGTAGAGCCAGAGAACCAGATCAGCAGAGCTGCTCTGTAGCCTAAGAACTAGGTCAGCAGAGCTGCTCTATAGCCAGAGAAGCAGGTCAGCAGATCTGCTGTAGAGCCAGAGAAACCATGTCAGCAGAGTTGCTTTAGAGGAAGAGAACCAGGTCAGCAGAGCTGCTTTAGAGCCGCCAGAGAACCAGGCCAGAAGAGCTGCTTTAGAGCCCGAGAACCAGGTAAGCAGAGCTGCTTTAGAGCCAGAGAACCAGGTCAGCAGAGCTGCTCTAGAGCCAGAGAACGAAGTCAGCAGAGCTGCATTAGAGCCGTAGAACCAGGTCAGCATAGCTGCTTTAGAGGCAGAGAACCAGGTCAGCAGATCTGCTCTAGAGACAGAGAACCAGGTCAGCAGAGCTGATTTAGAGGGAGAGAACCAGGTCAGCAGAGCTGCTTTAGAGCCAGAGAAACCAGGCCAGCAGAGCTGCTCTAGATCCAGAGAACCAGGTCAGCAGAGCTGCTGTAGAGCCAGAGAAACCAGGTCAGTAGAGCTGCTTTAGAGCGAGAGAACCAGGTCAGCAGAGTTGCTTTAGAGGGAGAGAACCAGGTCAGCAGCTCTGCTTTAGAGCCATAGAACCGGGTCAGCAGAGCTGCTTTAGAGCCAGAGAACCAGGTCAGGAGAGCTGTTGTAGAGCCAGAGAACCAGGTCTGCAGAGCTGCTGTAGAGCCAGAGAAACCTCATCAGCAGAGCTGCTTTAGAGGGAGAGAACCAGGTCAGCAGAGCTGCTCTAGAGCCAGAGAACCAGGTCAGCAGAACTGCTTTAGAGCCATAGAACCGGGTCAGCAGAGCGGCTTTAGAGCCAGAGAACCAGGTCAGGAGAGCTGTTGTAGAGCCAGAGAACCAGGTCTGCAGAGCTGCTGTAGAGCCAGAGAAACCTCATCAGCAGAGCTGCTTTAGAGGGAGAGAACCAGGTCTGCAGAGCTGCTTTAGAGCCAGAGAACTAGGCCAGCAGATTTGCTTTAGAGCCAGAGAACCAGGTCAGCAGAGCTGCTTTTAGAGCCAGAGAACCAGGTCAGCAGAGCTGCTCTAGAGCCAGAGAACCAAGTAATCAGAGCTGCTCTAGAGCCAGAGAACCAGGTCAGCAGAGAGCAGAGCCGCTGTAGAGCAAGAGAAACCAGGTCAGTGGAGCTGCTTTAGAGGGAGAGAACCAGGTCAGCAGAGCTGCTCCAGAGGGAGGAACCAGATCAGCAGAGCTGCTCTAGAGCCAGAGACCATGTCAGCAGAACTGCTTTAGAGCCATAGAACCGGATCAGCAGAGCTGTTGTAGATCCAGAGAACCAGATCAGCAGAGCTGCTCTGTAGCCTAAGAACTAGGTCAGCAGAGCTGCTCTAGAGCCAGAGAACTAAGTCAGCAGAGCTGCTTTAGAGCCATAGAACCAGATCAGCAGAGCTGCTTTAGAGCAAGAGAACCAAGGCAGCAGAGCTGCTGTAGTGCCAGAGAAACCAGGTCAGCAGAGCTGCTTTAGAGGGAGGGAACCAGGTCAGCAGAGCTGCTTTAGAGGGAGAGAACCAGGTCAGCAGTGCTGCTTAAGAGCCAGAGAACTAGGTCAGCAGCGCTGCTCTAGAGCCAGAGAACCAAGTCAGCAGAGCTGCTTTAGAGCCATAGAACCAGGTCAGCAGAGCTGCTCTAGAGCCAGAGAACCAGGTCAGCAGACCCGCTGTAGAGCCAGAGAAACCAGGTCAGTAGAGCTACTTTAGAGGGAGAGAACCAGGTCAGCGGAGCTGCTCCAGAGGGAGAGAATCAGGCCAGCAGAGCTGCTCTAGAGCCAGATACCATGTCAGCAGAACTGCTTTAGAGCCATAGAACCGGGTCAGCAAAGCTGCTTTAGAAGCAGAGAACCAGGTCAACAGAGCTGTTGTAGATCCAGAGAAGCAGATCAGCAGAGCTGCTCTGTAGCCTAAGAACTAGGTCAGCAGAGCTGCTCTAGAGCCAGAGAAGCAGGTCAGCAGATCTGCTGTAGAGCCAGAGAAATCAGGTTAGCAGAGCTGCTTTAGAGGAAGAGAACCAGGTCAGCAGAGCTGCTTTAGAGCCAGAGAACTAGGCCAGCAGAGCTGCTTTAGAGCCCGAGAACCAGGTCAGCAGAGCTGCTGTAGAGCCAGAGAAACCAGGTCAGCAGAGCTGCTTTAGAGGGAGAGAACCAGGTCAGCAGAGCTACTTTAGAGCCCGAGAACCAGGTAAGCAGAGCTGCTGTAGAGCCAGAGAACCAGGTCAGCAGAGCTACTCTAGAGCCAGAGAACCAAGTCAGCAGAGCTGCATTAGAGCCATAGAACCAAGTCAGCAGAGCTGCTTTAGAGGCAGAGAACCAGGTCAGCAGATCTGCTCTAGAGGCAGAGAACCAGGTCAGCAGAGCTGCTTTAGAGCAAGAGAACCAAGGCAGCAGAGCTGCTGTAGTGCCAGAGAAACCAGGTCAGCAGAGCTGCTTTAGAGGGAGAGAACCAGGTCAGCAGAGCTGCTGTAGAGCCAGAGAAACCAGGTCAGTAGAGCTGCTTTAGAGCGAGAGAACCAGGTCAGCAGAGTTGTTTTAGAGCCAGAGAACTAGGCCAGCAGATTTGCTTTAGAGCCAAGGGACCAGGTCAGCAGAGCTGCTCTAGAGCCAGAGAATCAGGTCAGCAGAGCTGCTCTAGAGCCATAGAACCGGGTCAGCAGAGCTGCTTTAGAGCAAGAGAACCAGGTCAGCAGAGCCGCTGTAGAGCCAGAGAAACCAGGTCAGTGGAGCTGCTTTAGAGGGAGAGAACCAGGTCAGCAGAGCTGCTCCAGAGGGAGGAACCAGATCAGCAGAGCTGCTCTAGAGCCAGAGAACTAGGTCAGCAGAGCCTCTTTAGAGCCATAGAACCGGATCAGCAGAGCTGTTGTAGATCCAGAGAACCAGCTCAGCAGAGCTGCTCTGTAGCCTAAGAACTAGGTCAGCAGAGCTGCTCTAGAGCCAGAGAACCAAGTCAGCAGAGCTGCTTTAGAGCCATAGAACCAGATCAGCAGAGCTGCTTTAGAGCAAGAGAACCAAGGCAGCAGAGCTGCTGTAGTGCCAGAGAAACCAGGTCAGCAGAGCTGCTTTAGAGGGAGGGAACCAGGTCAGCAGAGCTGCTTTAGAGGGAGAGAACCAGGTCAGCAGTGCTGCTTAAGAGCCAGAGAACTAGGTCAGCAGAGCTGATCTAGAGCCAGAGAACCAAGTCAGCAGAGCTGCTTTAGAGCCATAGAACCAGGTCAGCAGAGCTGCTCTAGAGCCAGAGAACCAGGTCAGCAGACCCGCTGTAGAGCCAGAGAAACCAGGTCAGTAGAGCTACTTTAGAGGGAGAGAACCAGGTCAGCGGAGCTGCTTTAGAGCCATAGAACCGGGTCAGCAAAGCTGCTTTAGAAGCAGAGAACCAGGTCAACAGAGCTGTTGTAGATCCAGAGAAGCAGATCAGCAGAGCTGCTCTGTAGCCTAAGAACTAGGTCAGCAGAGCTGCTCTAGAGCCAGAGAAGCAGGTCTGCAGATCTGCTGTAGAGCCAGAGAAATCAGGTTAGCAGAGCTGCTTTAGAGGAAGAGAACCAGGTCAGCAGAGCTGCTTTAGAGCCAGAGAACTAGGCCAGCAGAGCTGCTTTAGAGCCCGAGAACCAGGTCAGCAGAGCTGCTGTAGAGCCAGAGAAACCAGGTCAGCAGAGCTGCTTTAGATGCTTTAGAGGGAGAGAACCAGGTCAGCAGAGCTACTTTAGAGCCCGAGAACCAGGTAAGCAGAGCTGCTGTAGAGCCAGAGAACCAGGTCAGCAGAGCTACTCTAGAGCCAGAGAACCAAGTCAGCAGAGCTGCATTAGAGCCATAGAACCAAGTCAGCAGAGCTGCTTTAGAGGCAGAGAACCAGGTCAGCAGATCTGCTCTAGAGGCAGAGAACCAGGTCAGCAGAGCTGCTTTAGAGCAAGAGAACCAAGGCAGCAGAGCTGCTGTAGTGCCAGAGAAACCAGGTCAGCAGAGCTGCTTTAGAGGGAGAGAACCAGGTCAGCAGAGCTGCTGTAGAGCCAGAGAAACCAGGTCAGTAGAGCTGCTTTAGAGCGAGAGAACCAGGTCAGCAGAGTTGCTTTAGAGCCAGAGAACTAGGCCAGCAGATTTGCTTTAGAGCCAAGGGACCAGGTCAGCAGAGCTGCTCTAGAGCCAGAGAATCAGGTCAGCAGAGCTGCTCTAGAGCCATAGAACCGGGTCAGCAGAGCTGCTTTAGAGCAAGAGAACCAGGTCAGCAGAGCCGCTGTAGAGCCAGAGAAACCAGGTCAGTGGAGCTGCTTTAGAGGGAGAGAACCAGGTCAGCAGAGCTGCTCCAGAGGGAGGAACCAGATCAGCAGAGCTGCTCTAGAGCCAGAGAACTAGGTCAGCAGAGCTGCTTTAGAGCCATAGAACCGGATCAGCAGAGCTGTTGTAGATCCAGAGAACCAGATCAGCAGAGCTGCTCTGTAGCCTAAGAACTAGGTCAGCAGAGCTGCTCTAGAGCCAGAGAACCAAGTCAGCAGAGCTGCTTTAGAGCCATAGAACCAGATCAGCAGAGCTGCTTTAGAGCAAGAGAACCAAGGCAGCAGAGCTGCTGTAGTGCCAGAGAAACCAGGTCAGCAGAGCTGCTTTAGAGGGAGAGAACCAGGTCAGCAGTGCTGCTTAAGAGCCAGAGAACTAGGTCAGCAGAGCTGATCTAGAGCCAGAGAACCAAGTCAGCAGAGCTGCTTTAGAGCCATAGAACCAGGTCAGCAGAGCTGCTCTAGAGCCAGAGAACCAGGTCAGCAGACCCGCTGTAGAGCCAGAGAAACCAGGTCAGTAGAGCTACTTTAGAGGGAGAGAACCAGGTCAGCTGAGCTGCTCCAGAGGGAGAGAATCAGGTCAGCAGAGCTGCTCTAGAGCCAGATACCATGTCAGCAGAACTGCTTTAGAGCCATAGAACCGGGTCAGCAAAGCTGCTTTAGAAGCAGAGAACCAGGTCAACAGAGCTGTTGTAGATCCAGAGAAGCAGATCAGCAGAGCTGCTCTGTAGCCTAAGAACTAGGTCAGCAGAGCTGCTCTAGAGCCAGAGAAGCAGGTCAGCAGATCTGCTGTAGAGCCAGAGAAATCAGGTTAGCAGAGCTGCTTTAGAGGAAGAGAACCAGGTCAGCAGAGCTGCTTTAGAGCCAGAGAACTAGGCCAGCAGAGCTGCTTTAGAGCCCGAGAACCAGGTAAGCAGAGCTGCTTTAGAGCCGAAGAACCAGGTCAGCAGAGCTGCTCTAGAGCTAGAGAACCAAGTCAGCAGAGCTGCATTAGAGCCGTAGAACCAGGTCAGCAGAGCTGCTTTAGAGGCAGAGAACCAGGTCAGCAGATCTGCTCTAGAGGAAGAGAACCAGGTCAGCAGAGCTGATTTAGAGGGAGAGAACCAGGTCAGCAGAGCTGCTTTAGAGCCAGAGAAACCAGGCCAGCAGAGCTGCTCTAGATCCAGAGAACCAGGTCAGCAGAGCTGCTGTAGAGCCAGAGAAACCAGGTCAGTAGAGCTGCTTTAGAGCGAGAGAACCAGGTCAGCAGAGTTGCTTTAGAGGGAGAGAACCAGGTCAGCAGCTCTGCTTTAGAGCCAAGGGACCAGTTCAGCAGAGCTGCTCTAGAGCTGTTGCAGGGATTCTGTGTATGCACAGAACTATGCGAAGGAAACCAGGACCTCAGAGAATTGTGGTGTACCAGAAACTCCCCTCAGAACCAAGAACCCCATACCCGACTAGCTTAGTGTCCCATTCGTTAGCCTAGATCTTGCTAGACGGTCCCAATGTATAGACAAACCAGAACATGCGACTTAGATATTTCTCAGGAGTGGTGTGCATCCGAAATACCAGTTTGTACTTATTTAAGAGTCCACAACAGAATAATACAGACACGGTAAAGTTTAAAGAGTTTATTTTATAAACCTCGCGTCCTAAGATGCAGTACTTTGGCTAACACTAGCAGACAAATGGTTAAGATCAAAACCATCAGCATTGTTACAATAATATACAGAATAAAAGGAGCAATCATAATAATAATGACAGTGGTTTACAGCCACACTCCTTTCTCTAACAACTAATAAATTATTATTAGAATAATAGAAGGTCTCTTAGGCTAACAGGGGGGACCCCATACCGTATAGATCAGCTTAGTAGAATCACATCAAAGGATCAGCTAGCTCTCTCGTGCATCAGCTCTTCTGTTCGAATGAATCTAAAACATTCTGTCTTGTAATGTTAAAGGCACTTGTCCTTCAGATATTGGCAGCTGCATGCATGATATGTCTAAAAAGTGGTACGATCAATCTGAACACAACACTCTGAACCGTCTATTATCCTAGCCTTGCTCTTTACATGATGTACAGACGAAGGTCGCAGCACACTGTTAAGAATGTTAAACAATAAACTGTTATCCTGTAAGGCAAAGTCGAGTAAGCATTTCTAAAATGAATAACATATAACAACAGTGTCGCGTGCAAAGCAGCAGAAACGGCAAGCTGGCTTTCTAACAGTTGACTCGGTTATGCTAACTTAGTGTTGTAAATAGGGAGTGGCTAACCCATATAACACCCCCCCTTGATCGAATCACTAACCACTAGGGGCGCACTTAGCAAGAACGCAGAGTTCAAGTGATATAGAACAGAACCAAGAGCATGAACTATAAGTCCATATAAGGTAAGTGTAAAGTTTGAGAGAAAAAAATCGTGTTAAAAATAGAAACGATGTCCTATAGCAAAAACCATCAAAAAATATTTTCGATAACAAAAAAAAATTGACATCTATGGATACATCCTGTCGTGACTATGTGAAACAGTCAATCCATCAAGGTATATGCACCATAAGTTGCAACAGCTTCCAAGAGGAAATCATTGGAGCGTTCCGCAAAAGTATCTGCCATCCAATTTAGTAGTGGAAAAGAACACATGTGTTCTTCAATTATTGGAGCATCCAGCACCATAACAGCACACCTGTCAGCATCCTCGAGATAACTTTGTTCAAGGAATTCAATAGCGGCCTCTCCGATATCCCAGTTACCAAGGACTCCTTGTGTAGCACCCAAAGCCATGAACCCGATTCCAGAACAAGCAAACTCATGATCCAGTAACGGACACATCAGTTCATCAAAATCCGGGTCAGGTGACACCAAGTTTGACAGACACAAGTCCAGAGCCCATTGGAAGGGACAATCTAGGCAATGAAAGACAGGCTGCACTCAGGTAAAATAAGCAAACCGGAATGACAATCCATACTTGACGCTTAAGGTCGCCAGCGGTAAAGTGCCATAGTAATCAAGTATCTGGCTACGAAGATGTAGCAGGCGGAGCATTTTGTCTTGTAACCCCAGGCGTTCAGCCATAACGAAAGCGCAGATCAACAAGAGGATCCCGGCCCCAAGAGCCAGTAGCAAGGGAAACCCTCCGAAGATACTTGAAAAAATAGAATGTAAAAACGCGGGGATAACACCAAAAATAGTTTGGAAAGAAGTCACGAGGCCTGAGCCGACAATTTAAAAAAAATTAACAAGGCCAGTCGTAGACGAAGCATTAAAGATAGTCTGTATCAACGTTCTAAAATGTAGGGGGAGGTCAGTATTTAAAAGAGCTTGTACTTCAGTGCGTGTGTTTGCTATGTGAAAAAGAAATGTTTCACGGGACGAAGTCAAAGAAACTTCTCTTTGAGACAAAAGAGCTCTTATTCTACTCATCCTGTTGAACTCTGCGTTCAAGGTTGGAATCGCCGGCCAGATGGATATATCGAGCCTGCCATGCGGGGTGGGAAAAGGACGTTATTACAGCAAACCACCCTTTGTGAAACGGTGACTATGTAAGGAATACCCACGAGCATCCCACAGCAAGCTTCATTATTTAAAAGCAAATAACTACCGTTGGCAAGCAGCTTAAAAGAAGACTTTATAACTGGCACCAGAATACCTTTTAGGACACAAGCTAAATTAGGAGCGTATATATTGCAAGCGCCATGTAATTGTATATGTCTACAAACCACAGAATGATCAGGAGCTGAAGTACATTCTTCACCTTTCAAGTACACTTTCTTGCCATCTCTCACGCATCTATATGTGAAAGGAAGTGACCAAACTTCGTGCAGGAAGGCATTACCAAGCTGTTCATATCTGCCTATGGCATAATGCTTCATGCACAAACTGAACTTAAACCTACTGAAAGGCAACGTGATCAATCCGTGTACAAGCCACACAGCCGAATTCAACTCAGCAACAGAAAAAGGTAATGGTTCTAGTTTTTCAATGTGCAACAATGCGTAAGTTGCGTCTTTCAGGGACATAAACTGCTGTTTATCGGTCAAATTAAAAGGAAGGAATAACGAAGACGTGTTCATGTAATCCCAAGGGACTTTCCCTGCTTTTAACGTTTGCAAGGTCCATGCAAACTGCATAATTGAACGCAACTGATTTTGACCATGATATAACACAGACACTTCATCTTGCACAATGTCTACGACAGATGAAACAATATTATCTAATGTATAAATTCTAGAAGACAAGGTATTAATACTATTATCTATAACAGCCAATACTTTCTCCATATTGGCTTGGTCAATAGCACGGAGCCTGGAAGCCGCTTCAATTTGCGATAACTTCCACACTTCATTGTAAATAGCATAAACCCATCTCTTGGACCTGCCATTCGCAGGACCCTTAACAAAATAATTCAAATCTATTTTGTTATTTAATCGTGATAAATGAAGCTTAACTGAAGCTAATGTGGAATGTTGCAACCATGACTGGCATAACTTACCTACCGAGTAGGTAGTTATCGTGTGTGTTGATTGAAAACGAGGGTCTACTCTCAATTGTGTATACCCTGGTGTCAAATTCAGAAACCGACGTTGACAGGAATCGGAACCCGTCTGCCATACCAACCATCCTTCAGGATCTATTGCTGAAATATTGAAAGTGGTGTTGGAGACGAGGGACTGCAACATAGTAAGGGACAGATCTGTGTGATTCGCCCAATTAGGATAAGCACCCAGATCCGGGATTGTGGGGGAATTCAATTTTTTAGATATAGCCAATCCAAAACAGGTGGTCTGAAAAATAGTTGAATTAAAAAATAACATATGATTTGGGATAAGACAGGCACGATGCAAAGCTTCTGTTCCCTGTACCTGCCATGGTTTAGTTCCCCAAACCGATTTAAGATCGTTAGTAGCTTTCCAGAGGTCATAACCTCCAATAGCCAATTTATCCATATAGGATTTGGAATATAATAATTTGGTGTGTGTCAGTCTAACCTTAGAAGCCGGTTCTACCGCCACTTTAAAATAAAAAGAATTAGGGTCAGACACACTAAAATCCGAAAAGTACCTGAATTTTTTCACTAAAGTGGCAGAACTGCCACTCATAGGGACAGGACAATGTTCCCACTGAGTGAAATTAACAAAATTCCGAAAGGTATTTGCCCTGTGTAAGAAATGTGTGCCATAATGTTGATAGCAAAATTGTTCATCGTAATTTGCAGTATTTAAATACAAATCCTCAGCATCAAATGCAGCATAATATTTCAAATCAGAAAACAGTGTTTCTATCGTTTGCACATCCCAATCATCAGATCGGATGTTCTGTTTAACTACATCACCCATAGAAACACGAAAAACAGTTGGCACATTAATCACTTCGGTGGGACCATGAATTTGAACGTTCACAGCATCCCAAGCAATTCCATCACGTACAGGTCAGGCGGTGATGTTCACAAAAGTCTGGTCCCTTTTCATGATGTGTGATGAGGAATGGAGGGCCAAAGTTCCATCAACTAAGCGAATTGTAGATCGTTCATTCAGGTAGTGTCCATATATCAATCTAAAAAACACTACCACAAAGCCAATGGACATGAACAAAAAAATACTTAATAGCACCAGCCAGATGTAAGTCCAAGGTGCAACCAAAAAATGTCTCTTGAACCAGGCAAAAAATTTAGAAATTTTGGAAGGGGCAGTTGAAGTCAATGATTCAATTTCAAAGGAAGAATGTGACTGGGCAATTGTTGTTGAATGTAATAGAGGCAAAGGTAATTCTGTTGGATAAGCATACTCAGGATCATCAAGTAGACCACCAGCATTAGATGGTACAGAAGGACCAGTAACTGCAAGCTCAATGGAAACTTCAGGCAAGATGTTAGAGGGTGGCACCACAACAGAGTTTCTCAGCATTGAAGGACAAGAAACTGAAGGTGTCATACTATGGAGAATCGGCGACCCACTGTAGCTTGACATTGTCAATCGAGATGTACCTGTTATCCTTGCGACCAGGAAGTGGAGGTAAAACAACAGTACGCGTAGGTAAACAACCTTTACAACGCAACTTTTACAACGCAATGCTATTACAACGCATTTTTTACAACGCAAAAGCTTTTACAACGCATGCATTTACAACGCATGCTTTTATATGGTAAGTACTTTTACAACGCATAGACCTTTACAACGCAAGTTTATTAATTAAAAAAAAAAAAGATTAATATATAAAAAAAAGAAATATTTTTTGAGTATTTAGTAAAAATATTAATATTTTAAAAATATGATTGAGTAATTTTTGAGTATTAAAAAATAAATAAAAAAGAAAAAGTAAAATATATGATTTTTATAAATAATGATTAATACTTGAGTATTTATAGAGTATTTAATTAAAATGTAAGTAATAATATTAATAATTTAAAAATAAGATTGAGTACTTTTTGAGTATTAAAAAATAAATAATAAAGATATTGTAAAATACTTGAGTATTATAAATAATGATTAATACTTGAGTATTTATAGAGTATTTAATTAAAATGTAAGTAATAATATTAATAATTTAAAAATTAGTTTGAGTATTAATTGATTAATAAAAAATAAAATATATAGAAAATGTAAAATACTTGAGTACTACCTTAAAAAAAAAAAAAAGGAAATCCTTTGGCTGTGTTGGGAGTGCTGTCCCGGTTGCCTGTTCTTTTCCAGCTGCTAACTCACCGCCTCGCGGCCCCCGCTCCGCGGGAGCCGCTCGCAGGCTCAAGACTGTGTCAGGGTCCTGGTTTCTTTGGTCCCCTGTTGTGCATAGGAGCACCAACGCGTCTACTGCAACCACCTCGCAACACACAAGCTCAGAGGCGGGACTGCGAGGACCAGCCTGCTGAGCGGCGCTGATCGGCCGCAGCTGGTCCTCTTCCCGCCCCCTCCACCTGTTTAAAACCTCTCGGAGACTGTGCTGCTTGGGTTCGTCCTTTGGCTGTGTTGGGAGTGCTGTCCCGGTTGCCTGTTCTTTTCCAGCTGCTAACTCACCGCCTCGCGGCCCCCGCTCCGCGGGTGCCGCTCACAGGCTCAAGACTGTGTCAGGGTCCTGGTTTCTTTGGTCCCCTGTTGTGCATAGGAGCACCAACGCGTCTACTGCAACCACCTCGCAACACACAAGCTCAGAGGCGGGACTGCGAGGACCAGCCTGCTGAGCGGCGCTGATCGGCCGCAGCTGGTCCTCTTCCCGCCCCCTCCACCTGTTTAAAACCTCTCGGAGACTGTGCTGCTTGGGTTCGTCCTTTGGCTGTGTTGGGAGTGCTGTCCCGGTTGCCTGTTCTTTTCCAGCTGCTAACTCACCGCCTCGCGGCCCCCGCTCCGCGGGTGCCGCTCACAGGCTCAAGACTGTGTCAGGGTCCTGGTTTCTTTGGTCCCCTGTTGTGCATAGGAGCACCAACGCGTCTACTGCAACCACCTCGCAACACACAAGCTCAGAGGCGGGACTGCGAGGACCAGCCTGCTGAGCGGCGCTGATCGGCCGCAGCTGGTCCTCTTCCCGCCCCCTCCACCTGTTTAAAACCTCTCGGAGACTGTGCTGCTTGGGTTCGTCCTTTGGCTGTGTTGGGAGTGCTGTCCCGGTTGCCTGTTCTTTTCCAGCTGCTAACTCACCGCCTCGCGGCCCCCGCTCCGCGGGAGCCGCTCGCAGGCTCAAGACTGTGTCAGGGTCCTGGTTTCTTTGGTCCCCTGTTGTGCATAGGAGCACCAACGCGTCTACTGCAACCACCTCGCAACACACAAGCTCAGAGGCGGGACTGCGAGGACCAGCCTGCTGAGCGGCGCTGATCGGCCGCAGCTGGTCCTCTTCCCGCCCCCTCCACCTGTTTAAAACCTCTCGGAGACTGTGCTGCTTGGGTTCATCCTTTGGCTGTTTTGGTGCGTGCTGTCCCGGTTGCCTGTTCTTTTCCAGCTGCTAACTCACCGCCTCGCGGCCCCCGCTCCGCGGGAGCCGCTCGCAGGCTCAAGACTGTGTCAGGGTCCTGGTTTCTTTGGTCCCCTGTTGTGCATAGGAGCACCAACGCGTCTACTGCAACCACCTCGCAACACACAAGCTCAGAGGCGGGACTGCGAGGACCAGCCTGCTGAGCGGCGCTGATCGGCCGCAGCTGGTCCTCTTCCCGCCCCCTCCTGTCACTCCCCTTGATAATCTGCCAAAGCCACGCGCACACGGGACGCGTGCGGGGCAAGGGCCGGGGCGAAGACCGGGCAAAGAGCGGGCCGTTTGAGGCCGTTCGAGGACATAGAGGACTGGCCTGGCCCACCCCCCTTGGGTCTTGTTATCTGACTCGTCCCTTTTCCACCAGTAAGTACATTGTGGGTACTGCAATTCAAATATATCATGAGTACACGGGGCAGTCGCAGTAAAACTGCAATGGGGCTGAGTAAGCCCAGCGGGACATTGGATTATTTCCTTGTTAAGACTAATCTAGCAATTGATGCTGAAATCACTAAAATGCAGAAGAGGGTGTCAGTTGAGCTTGACGCGGCACGTAGGCTTTCCCAGACCTTTGCTAACTCTAAAAAATCTTCCCTAGGGAAAATCGCGTCTGCTGCATCTCCACAACATGCTTCTTGCCCTCCCCCACTGATAATCCATGCCGATGTTCACCATGCTCCCCCACCTCTTTCCCTTCCATTAGAGTCTATACCCACCTTAACTACTGTGCCCCCCAAAACTTTCGAGGGAATCGCGCCCACTGGACCTGGAACTGCCATTGTCTTGTCGGATAGCCCTGACCCCCCTGACCTTTCTCCCCCAGTAGCAAAAAATAAAAACAAAGATGGCCCAACTCTACAAAAGAAAAACAATGCAAGATCTGCTTATGCCCGCAAAAAAGAAAAAATTGCAAGGTTGCAGTTCTTTAAAAATAGGCGAACACTACCCACCACTGGGGAGACCATACAAGCGCCAAATTTGGTTAACCATCTAATAGGGGGGGACAGGGAACACAGCAATCTTAACGTAGTCCTTGACCCTATTCAAGGGCCTCTCCCCACATATGGTGAGAAACCCAAGGAACCCAGGATCTTCCTCCTGACGCCGGGCCCTACGTCGTCATACTGGCTGGTGTACCACCACTTGACCCGCTTTCTATGGAGACCCAGTGGTCCCTAAAGAATAAGGTGATTCACTGGCTCAACATCAATAGACAGCTCCCCAATACTGTTAGGACTAGGGTTCTAATGGTTAGGAGAGTGCCATGGGTGGGTCGTACCCATAAATCCATCCCTGGAGACTGCATAGTGGTCTCATTTGCAGACCCTCACACAGCCCAGCATATCACTATATGGGATTCACAGGATACTGACCAATCTATTGTCACCAGACCCCTCACCTTTTTCTATCCTCCAAAACAGACTGTTGAGCCACCTGGGGCTTGGTCAATAGCCCACAATCGTAGATGGAAAGGACATGGGGATGGTTGGCAACCCTTTAACAACTGGTGGGAAGGAGCACCCACTATGAACAGGTTTGAATGTCTGGATCAGGTGGATTGACTGGGAATTAGTGTCGCTCCAATCCTTACCAATGCCCAAAATCCCCTAACGGAAACTGTCCCAAGTGAAAAATTAATGCCCATACCCCAAGTTCCAAGCCACATTGGGATAGACCTAAACCCCCCTGAACAGCACCCTCTTACTGCACACGTCAAACTACAGGCAGACCTTGCACACCTGCAAGTTCGGATAGGCACAACGGGGAATGCAGGGCATCATCCACAGGAAATTAGAAACCCAATGCACTCTCTCCTTTCTTGGAATGTTGCAGGCCTCGGTAGTAAGATCACCCACAAACCTTGGCTGGAGATTGTGCAGAAGTATGGCATCCTATGCCTACAAGAAACCTGGCTTATAGAGGAAGTGCACATGTTGGGCTACCGAACCTTCCATTCCCCAGCTGTACCATCAGCCCAGGGTCGCAACAAGGGGGGCTTGTGCACATACATATCTAACGCAGGGGATGTAAAAGTCTGCGATTTCCAATCCAATCAGTACTTCCAAATCATACTACTTAAATGGGGCACTTCGCAAAAGGTGATTCTTGTGAATTTTTATAATAATTTGCCAATTAGTGAGGTGGAATCAAATTTGAATATTGTGGTAAATAATTTAATTACCGGTACTTAATTTGATGCGGAAAAACTATAACAATAGCTCAGTAAAATAAGAGGCAGAATCCGTGGTATTAGAGGTTCGGAACGGGCTTTATTCCTATACAAAGGAACATAATTCGAATTATGGGCCTTCTATTCCATCACCACGAGAGTTCAGGAAGGAAGGAGCAATACATTATTGACAGGTAATCATTTTATAGAAAAGGCATTACAGTGAACCAGATGCAGGAGGCGTAACAGTTGATATCAGAGATAAAAGCATACATACGTAACTAAAGTGGGTGTAACTAGGCGTAACTAAAGAACGTCATTAGATATGATGTCATAAATGGGTGGTTCCATGAAAGAATTTCGCAATGTCAGCAAAAATACTTGGCAGAGATGCGCGCGCAGCAGCATGACGTGTGATTGACGTGTACCTAGAGGATGAAAGGGACTTGACATTTAGCTCTACATGTGGAGACAAAAGTCTGGGGTTATGTCAACCTAATCCCAAATCATATCTAATATCCTATGTTTAAAGAACTGTGTTATCCAAAAAGAGAGGTCTCTTTAGGATAGAATCTTATTCTATACTGACTATACTGACTGTTAGTGCGTGTACAGGCGTCTAAGTGTCTACACTAGATGCGAGGGGGTAGGAATATTCCATGGTAACAGGGCTATGAATTACTTGCATGAGGACAGCGAGGCCTGGTCCTTTGCACGGTAGCTGGAGGAATGTTTACCTAAACTACTAGACAGGAATGCATCGGACGAGGAGCGGAGCAGAGCAGATAATCTTGAAGGTGAAATACAGTTTTTGGCAGGCAGATAGGCCGAGTCAGACACCGTTAGCAGCGCAGGGAGTAAGACAAAGTTCATGGTCACAGATGCAGGCTCAGACTGGAGCTTTCAGAGGCAGAAGGCAGAAAAAGGCTTAATGGCAGAATCAGGGCCTACTCGCCTGGACTGTAAAAATGGGATAAATGAACCATATAAAGCCGGTGGCCTTTCATACTTAGGAATAGAATATCCGGCCCATTCATGGCGGATCTGAAAGAGGACATGCTGACGGTGGACGCACATGTGTTTGCGTCTTCATAACTGGAACTGGAGGGAACATACATGTACTTGTGATTTATACATGAAACCGTTGGGGTCCAAGATAGGGGACATAACTGACCATAAAAATCCATATTTCCACATTCCCTCCTTGTCCCCTACTTGCCCTTAGGAGATATCAATCTTCATCAATCCATCGATCTGTTCATATAACATCATTTGTTCTTCTTTCTTCTTCCGGGATTTTGAACGAAAACTTGGATGTGGGATACACGAGGTGGCACATAGACCACAAATCGCTGGCCCACATTGTAGACATAAGCAGCAACTGAATAGTATGAGAAAGCCAATACCCAGGAAGGAGAGCATTCTCCATCCCCAGGCTGACAACACGCCCCAGAACCAACTGGACCAAGTCCAGGTGCCTGGACTCTGGTGTATCTGGCTTACAATCTTATGAAGGCGGGTTATGGCTTTATATACTGACTGTGAATTTTCTGGTATGAAAATGCAACAACTTGATCCGATAACCCTACAAGCTCCGCCCCTATCGGCCAGGATGACGTCAAGGACAAGACGATTTTGAAGCACAACAATCCGCATAGCAGACTGCTCTTCTGTTAAATTGCCTAAGGCGGAAATAGTTTCGTTCACTACTGCTTCAAGGGTTCTGGTTAATCTACGTATCAGCTTACTATTAGTGACTGTACCTATATAGGGAAAGAAACCTTTATTGAAATCTGTGTATTTTTCCCATGCTGTTTCAGTGTAATCGACTATCGGGAGATCTCTCTGCTGTCTATTGTGTACTAAATGAGTATTTCTATGATAATCAGGAGGAGCTAGGAAAACAGGTGGTAGAAGGAATACTATGTAACAGGTACCATCCCAATCTAAAGGTAGGTGTATATATGCGGTCTGTCCACATATAAAGTAGGAATGACGAGAAGCTCTAAATGTAGACTTGCCTTGATCACTGAATTTTATCACAGTGGTGCATTTACTATGGCCCATGTGTATGGAGCCATTCTTTCTTATGCATAGTTCCCCTTTAACTGGGAATACGGACATGGCGGACAAGATTGGTGTAGCTTCAGATTCAACGTTCAGGATCATGAGGTTAAGTGTAAAATTACCTAATCCATATACCTCATTTTCTAGATCAGTTCCTGTTCTTTTGGGAAGTCCCTCCTTGTTAGGGTACCAGACTTTAAGCAAAACTAAGTTCAGGTTTCCCCATACCCAGTTGTCTTGATAAACTGCTGAGTTTGTATCTAAGGAATTAATTAAACTAAACCATGCTCCACAGGAGCCATTGTGTGTGAATGGATATGGAAAGAGAGGCAGAATTCCCTTATAGTTCTGATAGGGAGGGAGTCGGCCACATATCCAACAGTTTGTAGCATTGCTAGTCTGATGGGAATGATGTAACATACTAATAAAAGTGTTGTTGCGCAGCGCAAATCTATATGACAACTCATGCGGGGGTAATTCACTAAAAGAATGTTCAGCAGTAACATTGTAAACATGTTTAAAAATAGGATAATACGTGTGCAACAATATACTTGCAGCGATTATTAAAAGACATAAGAAAAACAAAACTAATAACGTCACTGTGCAATGACTACGCAGTGATTTACAGTACGCATGTTTTTTCAACTTCATTTCATTATTTCTTTCTCTATTCCGGTCCAGAGGATACATGTCAGAGACAAATTCAACCGATTCACCTTGGAGAGGACTTAAACAATCAAATTGTCTGACTGACTGGACCTTAATTTTAGTCTGTATAGTTCTGAGTTCGTTTGCTCAACCAAAGGGAGCTTTGAGTCTGTCTTTGAAGAAACACAGGGTTTAGTCTCTATATCGGATGGTAGTCCATGAAATTTCTTGATATGACTCGAATGTATCCAGCCTTTGCGACCTTCGATCTTCACGGCTGTCCTCGTGGTGAGCAGAACAAGTTGAGGCGATTTCCACCTCGGATCCAGCTGAGTCTTCCGGTCAAAATTCCGCACTAACACCAAGTCCCCGGGGACTACGTCGTGGGGTTTCACCTCGGTGTTGTCGGGAAAGGCTGCAGCTACCTGTGAACGACAAGATTGTAGTGCAGACATCAAGGAAGCCAGGTAATCTGTCAGCATATTACAGTCAACGTCAGTGATTTTACGAGGTATAGGCGTCCCCCACATATTTGGTGGTCTACCGAAGATCACCTCATAAGGGGATAGCCCTGTTCGAGAATGTGCTACCATTCTCATGTAAAAGAGTGCAACTGGTAAGGCTACTACCCAGTCGACACCTTTCTCTCTACATATTTTGGACAATCTAATTTTCAGAGTTTGATTATGTCGTTCCACGAGACCTGCTGCCTCGGGGTGTCGGACACAGTGAAATCTCCATTGATAACCTAACAAAAGTGAAACGTGTTTCATTAGTTCGGATGAGAACGGCTGGCCGTTATCTGAGTAGACAGCACGTGGTAAACCGTACCGTGGGAAGAATTCTCGAACCAACTGTTTGGCAGTAGTCGGGGCAGTGTAATCTGAAACCGGGTATGCCTGTGTCCAACGGGAAAGAGCACAAACAACTACAAGAACATATTTGAATCCTCGACATCGTTCCATCTGGATATAATCCATCTGGAGGACTTCAAAAGGGTGATCAGGAGGCTGAAATCCACCCTGTTCTACAGGAATGCTTTTACCTGGGTTAAACTGACAACAGATCATACAGGTACGAACCTTTTGTTTAGCTGCTGCTCGTAAATGTTTGTTGAACCAAATGTGTTGAATGCTGTCTAGCATAGCTTTTTCTCCTAGGTGGGCTGGACTATGTATTGTATTAATGATAACTTGGACCATTGAGTCGGGAAGAAACCATATAGATTTTTCCTTCGTCATCCATCCCTGATCGGTTTGGATCCCTCCTAATTCAGTCCATTTCTTTATTTCTTCTGGTGTAGCATGTGTCTGTATGTCAATTACGTCAAGAGCGGGATCCTTAACCATCATGCAGTGTGTTGGTGTAGGAACTATTGTCTTTGTCATGTCAGATGTGTGAGTTTGAGCAGTCTGTTTAGCTGTTCTGTCAGCTAGATCATTGCCTTGGGAAATGATATCAGTAACTTTCGTATAAGCTTTACATTTCATAATTGATATTGCAGTGGGTAGATGTATTGCATCTAATAAGGCATGAATGAGGGGTCCGTGCTGAATGTGGGCACCGTGAGAAGTTAAATAACCTCTCTCTCGCCACAGCACGCCGAAGTCATGTACAACTCCGAATGCATAACGTGAATCAGTGTATATGTTGACTTTTTTATTTGTGGCTTGAATACAGGCTTGTGTCAGAGCGATGAGCTCTGCTGCTTGAGCTGACAAGGTATTAATACAATTTGTTTCAATAATTTCAGTGTCTGTTGTGACTGCATACGCGGCCACTAGCTCTCCTGTACTTGTTCTCATACATGAACCATCTACATACAACGTCAGGTCTGGGTTTGACAATGGGACGTCTGTCAAGTCTTGTCTGGGTTTCGTCGTGATAGTAATAACTTCAATACAATCATGTGCTAGTGGGTCTGTTCCGTTTACTGGCAAAAGTGTGGCAGGATTCAATGTACTACAACGTCTGATTTCTATGTGTGGCTGAAACAATGTCAGTTCATAACCGGTGAGTCTCGCTATAGTCAAGTGTTGTGTTTGCGTGCGGTTCAAAAGAACCTCTACTGCGTGTGGTACTTGCACTGTCAAGTGATGTCCTAACACTATGGCATCGCTTTGTCTGATTGCTAAAGCTGTCGCTGCCACTGATTTCAGGCACGCAGGCAGAGCCTGAGCTACGGGATCTAGTGTACTAGAAAAATAAGCACATGGTTTGTGTGATCCTGCTTGTTCCTGTGTGAGTACTGACAAGGCAGTACCTTCGCGTTCTGTAACAAAGAGTGTAAACGGTTTACTGTAACATGGTGTTGCTAGGACAGGTGCTTGACATAAAGCTTTCTTTAAACTTTCAAAGGCGTGTGTATGTTCTTGAGTCCAAGGAAGGACAGTCGATGTGGCTGCCTCCTGTGTTGTCAACTGAATGAGTGGTTTTGCTAGAAATGCATACTGAGGGATCCACTGCCTACAATATGAAGTGAGGCCTATAAAAGCCCGCACCTCCTTTTGTGTCTTGGGTAGTGACATGTTATCAATTAACTGTATGCGGTCGGGTGTAAGCTGCCTTCCCTCCTTGGACAGCGAGTGCCCAAGGTAAACAACTCGCTGGACACAGAATTGCAGCTTAGTAGGGGACACCTTGTGCCCCTTTTCGGCCAAAAATTGTAAAACCGTCAGTGAAGCTTTTTCACATTCAGGTTCGCTTCTAGCGGTGATCAGCAGATCATCGACATATTGAAGCAGGGCAGTGTTGACTGGCATGTGGATACTGTCAAGTTCTCGTTTCAGTGCTTGGCTATAGATGCTGGGGCTTTCTGTGAATCCTTGAGGTGCGCGTGTGAATTTAAAGCTTCGTCCATTTAAACTAAATCCGAACAAGTATTGGCTTTCCGGATCTATTGGGACGCTGAAAAAGGCATTCTTGAGATCAATTACAGTAAAGAATGTTGCTTCGGAATCAATGGCTGTCAGTAATGAAGAAATGTCTGGAACTACGGGGTATTGTGGTACAATACATTTATTTAATTCGCGCAGATCAATAACCAATCGATATACTGGCGGGGCTTTTGGATCAGTTCGTTTAAGAATCGGAATTATCGGGGAATTACATACATTGGAGCCGGTTTCCACAACCACTCCTTGGGTAATAAGCTCGTCAATGATTTGCAGTAAAGCCACTACAGCATCTGGTGGTAACTTGTATTGTCGCATTCGTGGTAGTACCACTCCTGTCTTTAGTGTGACTCGATATGGTGTAATGTTCATGCAACCAACATCTGTAGGGCCTTGTGCCCATAAATGTGTGGGTAAAGTCTGCAGTCGGTGATCCATATCTCGGGACACGTAGTGCCCCTTGAAATCACGTAAAAACAATCTTACTCCTTCCGGAGAACAACATATTATAGCTCCTAGAGCTTTTAATGTTTTTATACCTAACAGGTTTTCTGGACATGATTTAGTAAGCAATAAATCTGTAGTTCGTGTCAAGGGACCAATCGTAAGTGGAAGAGGCTGTGACACTTCGTTAATGATAGGTTTTCCTGAAAAACCAAGGGAAATATTCTGTGAGCCTGAGAGGGGTGCCCCTGGAACTTCACTACGTTTTATGGTTGTTCGGCTTGCCCCTGTATCAAGTAAAAATTTTCTATCTTGGCCTAATAGTTCACTGTGTACATAAGGTCCTTCTTGATCTACAGGGACCTCGATAAGGGGTAAGCCAACTTCCCTCTCTAGGCTGTTTCATGAGTATCGTTGATAATCAGGATAGTCATACTGTGCCGTCTGGTACATCTGTCGTGTCGTTGTTGGTGTGGCAGCAATAGGCTGCGGTGGTGGAGCTGGCATAGACTGTTGCGGAGCTGGCATGGCCTGTGCATGCTGCGGAGCTCCTGGTTGGTTCTGATCCTGTCTAAGTGGTCGTGGTCTTTCTTTTGTATTACCTATGGCGATATTATGTTTTAAAACTGGACAATCGTGTACATAATGACCTGGCTGTTTACAATAGTTGCATGTCCCCTTTACAGAACCTGCTGAAACACTGGACTGTGTCATACCCTTTTTATGACCGTCAGCTGGAACTGTCTGGGAAACTAGCATTTTCATTTTTGTGTCTTTCATGCGTCTTTGTTCATGTTCTTGTTCCTCTCTAATTCTATTGTGATGGTACTGTAGCATTTGTAACATTTGTGACGGAGTGTTACCTTGCCAGGTACTCTCGAATTTCAATACTCTATTCTTAACTTGGGGCAGGGCATTTTCAATTAATTTTGTCACAAACAGATGTGGATACGATTCGCTACTTGCTTTTATTCCACTATTTATACCAAAACATTTTTCGAATCGGGCATAAAAATCACTAGTGTCTTCATCTTGCTTTTGTTTACAGGCTGAGATTGCACCCCAGTCTTCCTTTTTCGTAGTTAATAAACGTGGCAGTACCTGTACTAGTAAACCTGGTAGTGTTTTGGTCTTGTCCCCAAGCCCTGAACCTGGACCTCGAGCTTTTTCTTCGTTTTCTAATGCTGTCCAATCTATCTTCTGGTCTCCCACCTCCCAATCCTTTTCCTTGAGTTTTTCGTAAATGCCCGCAGGCATTAATACCTTCAATATTGTCATAATGTCGGGATAGGTATACTCTCCCATGAGCAACATGTCTTTAATTTCACGGTGGAAACCCGCTGGGTCTTTGTCATGAGTGGGTACCACTTTCTTCATTTCTAATAGTTCCATTTTAGATATGGGTGTGTATACAAACACACGTTTAAACTGATTGTCATCACCTTTTATCGGGTGGACTTCGCGTAAGGGATTCTGTCTATCCATATAATACGTCGTTCTTTCCTTGATGGGCAGTGAGACATGTTCGGGGCATACAAAAAGAATATACTGCTTTCTGGATTCTAGTATTTCTCTAATTAACTCAGTACCTGAACCTCTCCATTTATTCGTGAGTAATTCAGTCAATATATCAGGTAAGGGACCAGGATCGGAGTGTTGGCTTTTATATAATGTAAGGAGTTGTTGAATCATGTAGATACCAGCTAAACGCTGTTCATCTGGGTTGAGGTTCAAAAACGTGTGTGCTAGTGTATCATCACTATATTTTCCGGGACTGTCAACCCAGTGAACGGCTGACCTGGCTAATTCTTGTTCGTCCATAGAATCGAGTATATGATAACCCCTTCGTTCTCGGAGTAATTTGTCAGCGGCTTGGAACGAATGTTCGGGGGACCTTATATTTATTATAGGTGTTTGGAAATTTCTGTTATTATCTGGACGTATCGGACGTATCGGATCAGTAAAGCATCTGGTATTATTGCAAGATCTTCCTCTGCCTACATAGGCCATTGTTTCTAACTGTCCTGTGGGCAGTTCTGATTCTTCCTCCTCTTCGGTTTGTTCAGGCTGGTCTACTGCTAATCTTTCTTCGTGTATTCGTTCTACTTCTTTGCGGATTTTTCGGCACATAGCTATTATACTTAATCGTTTATCATGTCTCCCTTCTGATATATTCCGACTCCATGTGGTAAGAATTTGCATTTCTTCCGGATTTACCCCTGGTCGGTCTTGATTTCTGACCACACAATTTATGAGGAAACGTAACAGTTCTCCCTGTATCTCCACTTTCTGGTACTCCATGGCTCTATTAATACTTTCAGAATCTCGCCCTGACTGGACAAAATGATATATATTTTCTAAATGTGCAGTCATTCCTGGTAGCCTCCCTAAATATATTGCAGCTCGTCGGATACGTAATGAGGCCAGCAGCATTTCATCCTTTTTGCCGGGCACAGGGTCATATCTACAATCTATTAGAAGTTCCTTAAGCGTGTCTGGAGTTACTAGTTTGGGCGTACGTTGGTGAGCTAACTCTTGAAAGGAAAGTTTATTTACTCTGGGTGGCGTGGAAAAGATGTTTGTTGTACCTCCTGTAGCACCGCCTGGGGTGCTGGGTGTAAAAGGATTCGTTGAACGTGATATAGCAACCATAGGTGTGGGTACAGCTGTAGAAACAGATGTGCTTGCCGGAACTTGTGTCGGAATTTGTTGTTGCGGAGGTACAGACGGAGGGTCTTGGCGTTGAACCCCCTCGGCAGGCGGTCTATGTGGTGCAGTATTAGCATACTCGGGAGCTGCGTCGTCTAAATAAGAGGAAAGGAAAACATCTTCTGCGGTTCTGGGATGCCCTTTGGGATGTGCTTTTATCGGAAACAATGGGGGTGGCAAGTCTTTGGGTATCTCCAGAGTAGCCTTAGGTAACCCTTCGGCCAGAAGAGGATACATACCATTCATAAGGGCATTTCTTTGTCTGTCTACTTGTTCTGCTTTTGCTCGGGTACCTTCTTCAATTAATAGATTCTCTCGGACTTTATCGGAATTCTCCTTACTCTTCTCTTCCTGTCTACGTGCTTTTTCTGTACGTCTATACGATTCTTTACGCCATAATTCAATGGCATCTTTCTGTGATTGTCTAGCTTTCTTTTTCCATAATTCTTCCTCTACTTTCATGATGCAATCTGCGTCCCAGGTCCCAGCTGCGGGCCACCTCTGACTTTCTGGGAATTCCTTGGTGTAGTCTACCCATAAATCAAGAAATAATATGGCGTCTAGGCCATGTTTATGATACATGAAGTACCCTGGAGTGTCCCTAGGAGGAATGGGAACAGCTTCTTCGAGTACCCCTTTTCTAGTTTTGATCTGTCTTAATTTCGAAAAGAGCGGCATATTGAAAACTGATCTGATACCTAATTCTGAACACGTTTAATACAACAAAACACAATAATGATCAGTCATTCACACCACAATATGCAGAACGTATTTAAAACATTTAACATTTAATGAACAACAATGATGGCCATTTAGGGAACTAGTCACTAAGCATGATACTCGACACTAACTAGGTAATTCTGAATTATATACTAGACATACTAGATATACTGCTAAACAGTACAGATACACTGCTGAAACAGTGCAGACCGGATTTGTGTACCCAAACCCGTCTTGACCGGCACAACCTATGTGCACGTCAGAACGCCTCCCCGACAATGGTACTCACCGGGTAGCTCGGAACGGAAGGCCTCGGAACTGAACTGAACTGGACTCGGACCAGACTGGACTCGACTCGAAACTGCGGAACTTCGGAACCTGGTGGGCCTCTGTATACCTCGGATCTTGCTCTCTCAGCTAGGCTCTGGTCGGGATACTTCGCACTTCTCACCGCCTCGTCTGGGTGTTGATCGCAGCCTCAGTTACCCCCGCTCGGCAGGTGGGAGATACAGGAAATCCTGTGGGTACGCGTTGTTGTCCGTCCAGCTGTGGCAGGAGACCGGGCCTGCAACGCACCTCCGGCGCGTGAGATGAGAAAGTGTCCCTATTCGGGCGCCATTCATGTGGTAAATAATTTAATTACCGGTACTTAATTTGATGCGGAAAAACTATAACAATAGCTCAGTAAAATAAGAGGCAGAATCCGTGGTATTAGAGGTTCGGAACGGGCTTTATTCCTATACAAAGGAACATAATTCGAATTATGGGCCTTCTATTCCATCACCACGAGAGTTCAGGAAGGAAGGAGCAATACATTATTGACAGGTAATCATTTTATAGAAAAGGCATTACAGTGAACCAGATGCAGGAGGCGTAACAGTTGATATCAGAGATAAAAGCATACATACGTAACTAAAGTGGGTGTAACTAGGCGTAACTAAAGAACGTCATTAGATATGATGTCATAAATGGGTGGTTCCATGAAAGAATTTCGCAATGTCAGCAAAAATACTTGGCAGAGATGCGCGCGCAGCAGCATGACGTGTGATTGACGTGTAACTAGAGGATGAAAGGGACTTGACATTTAGCTCTACATGTGGAGACAAAAGTCTGGGGTTATGTCAACCTAATCCCAAATCATATCTAATATCCTATGTTTAAAGAACTGTGTTATCCAAAAAGAGAGGTCTCTTTAGGATAGAATCTTATTCTATACTGACTATACTGACTGTTAGTGCGTGTACAGGCGTCTAAGTGTCTACACTAGATGCGAGGGGGTAGGAATATTCCATTGTAACAGGGCTATGAATTACTTGCATGAGGACAGCGAGGCCTGGTCCTTTGCACGGTAGCTGGAGGAATGTTTACCTAAACTACTAGACAGGAATGCATCGGACGAGGAGCGGAGCAGAGCAGATAATCTTGAAGGTGAAATACAGTTTTTGGCAGGCAGATAGGCCGAGTCAGACACCGTTAGCAGCGCAGGGAGTAAGACAAAGTTCATGGTCACAGATGCAGGCTCAGACTGGAGCTTTCAGAGGCAGAAGGCAGAAAAAGGCTTAATGGCAGAATCAGGGCCTACTCGCCTGGACTGTAAAAATGGGATAAATGAACCATATAAAGCCGGTGGCCTTTCATACTTAGGAATAGAATATCCGGCCCATTCATGGCGGATCTGAAAGAGGACATGCTGACGGTGGACGCACATGTGTTTGCGTCTTCATAACTGGAACTGGAGGGAACATACATGTACTTGTGATTTATACATGAAACCGTTGGGGTCCAAGATAGGGGACATAACCGACCATAAAAATCCATATTTCCACAATATTATGATCCATCATATTCACAAACTGAGAGATCAAGGTTCGGGGGATCACATAATGTTGTGGGTGGGTGACTTCAATTGTTCCGTCTGTCCGTCTTCTGAGCTAGGTTTGTGCGGCCTGTCAGATCTCGGGGAGGACGGTCCTCTGCACTTCTCCCACACCAACATGGGGTCTCTTCTTAACAATGTCATATTTACCTTTGACCTCACCTTTATTAACCAGGCATGCTCCCCCCCGGTTCCCTTTGCCCCAACGTACAATGGAAGAGGTTGTAAATCCACAATCGATTTTGCCTTGATATCACCCACCTATCCTGACTTTATAACCTTCTGGGAAACGGGGGATGACCCCATGAGCGATCATTATCCCATCACCTTCGGGGTAAATCTCATGGAGGGCAAAGTAAAGGAACCTAGTAGGGTTCTATATCCATTTGAGGTTACCCTATCTAAGACCAATGGGTATGTAATTAAATGGGAGAAAATGAACCCAACATCCTTCTTTCAAAACTTCCTATCCTCTTGCTCCACGGACATACTTGCCTGCTTAGAGGAAGATACTGACCCAAAGAGCATCATGGTTGCTTTTTCTAACATTCAGCGCCATATAAAAAATGCACTGACTAGGAACTGCAAAGACAAGGGGAGGCATACTCGTGGGTGGTTTGACTCTAGATGTACATCTATACTGAAAATCTTAAAGAAAGCTTTGTCTGCCGACCCAAAAGATAGAGTTCAAATTCGTCAAGCGAGATACGATTATAAGCTGGCAATTAAACAGCGGAGGGCGAAACTGAAGCAGGAGGCCTGGGAAGCTTTGGGGGAAGCCGCCAGGAATAAGGACAGCAATGCCTTCTGGAAAGTCATAAGATCTGTTTATAACTCAAAAGACAGAGATAATTCTGTAGAAGTGGCTATAACGGCTGAGCTCTGGGTAGAACATTATGGTAATCTTTATTCCAACAACACACAGGGTAATGCCCCGAACCCATGCAAGGTGAATTCACCCCCAGATAGCATAATTCAGGATAACCACCTAACTGTCTCCCCAGCACCTCCTTACCCTATTGAACTGGTATTTACCACACTAGAAGTGGAAGATGCCCTTAGAGAAAGTCCTTTAGGTAAAGCCCCCGGCCCTGACCACACCCCAGTGGATCTCTATAAATCAGAACCGGACTTCTGGGTTCCCTTGTTAACCAATGTATTAAATATAGGAAATAAATGCGGTTTTATTACCACCTGGTCGGACGCAATCGTAGTACCCATATTTAAAAAAGGGAATAGGGACGACCCGGCTTGTTACCGTCCAATATCGCTATTGGACGGACTCATGAAAGTTGCTGGCAGGATTGTCCTTAAGAGGATACAACACTGGGAAGAAGAGAAGAAGGTTATCTCGGAGTTCCAATATGGGTTCCGAAAGGGACTAGGGACATTGGAGCAATCCCTAAACTTGTCCCTATTAGTCTCTAAATATACGCAGGCCAAAAAAGGTGACCTATTTGTTACCTTTGTCGACCTCAGCTCCGCATTCGATTGCGTGGACCATGCGATGCTCTGGTCGACACTGGAAGACATCGGGGTGGACTCAGCTATCCTCACATTTATCAAAGAACTATATAGAGAAGCGGGGGCCAGAGTAAGATTTGGGACCCAGGGGCAATGTTCACAAAAATTTGCTATAAACAGAGGGGTGAGGCAAGGCTGCATACTTGCGCCCTTGCTTTTCACATTTTACATAAACTCTATCGCTGAAAGCTTAATAACTCTGTCAAGCGATTATCCGGCTGTTAATGGTAGGCCTGTACCCATTCTTTTATATGCCGATGACGCGGCAATTATGTCTAGGACAAAAGTAGGTTTGCAGAGAGCAGTAAATGAATTTTCATCCTACATGGGTAAAAGAAATTTAAAGGTGATTATTTCCAAAACTTTCTCAATGCCCTGCTCCCAAAAGAACAACAGACCATTATGCTCAATATATTTAGATCAGCAAAAGATTGCCATCACAGACACTTTTTGCTATTTGGGCATTGTGTTTGACAGGTGGGGAAGGTGGAAACACGCAGTGTCAGCTAGGAAACTCGCCTTTAGCCGTGCCATAGGTGCTTTAAGAACCTTTGCAGCCAAAATTGGGGGTAAACCCATTCAAGAAATGTTACAGATCTACCGGGCAAAGTGTATAGCTACGGCCACATATGGCGCAGGTCTCTGGGGTTTCGAGAATGTATCCTCATTACAAACTTGCGAGAATATTTCCATCTGTTACTTACTAGGTGTGTCCAAAACCACGTCGACTTTTATGACTCACATTGAGACCGGCGTCAAATACCTTAGCGACATCATAAAAATATCACCTTGTTTGCTCTGGCATAAGATTTGGACCACAGAGGAGTGCAAATTGAATAGAAATCTCATAAAAGACTGCATGGCTTTGGACGGTGTAGCAAAAGTCAAGTGGCTGCGATACGTACAAACGATGCTTTCTAACATTGGACACTCAAAATTTTACGACGAACCAGAGACCCTACAAACCTTGACTAGACCGGCCCTTAAAAAACTATTATCTATACACTTAGAGAGTGCTAGATGGGACACTGAGAAACTTAAAGGCACAACCCTGAGCTATCAGCAAATCACCCCTACTGAAGGCCTACAATCTTACCTTGGGATTGAAAAAGCACCCTATGCTCGCATGCTTTTAACTAGGCTGCGCCTAGGGATTTTCTTCCGCTTGGTCACTTTGCCGAAACAGAATGACTGGGCCTCATTGAAATTAATATGTCCATGCGACGACCATTCAACACAAAGTAACATTCACATCATGTTCTTTTGTAATCTGTATACCAGCCCGAGGAAATTATTTCTTCTACCCTTACTTAAACGCTGGGGGATAAGAACATGTAAACCTGCATATTTAAAATTTTTGCTTTTTGAAGATGTGGATGTCATCTTTGCTGTTTCTCGCTTCTTAATGTCAGTGATGAAATTTAGAAACTCAATGAGTTAACTAACACATGTTAATATTGACTAATTAGTGTAAAACGAGGCCCCTCATCCAAATGACTGCTGTAGATTTTAACTTTTGGAGAAATGTTTTATCCATTTTTGTAACTTTGTTCATATGAAAACTGTTCTTAAATTGTCTGCATAAATTGTATTTGTATGCTTTTATGATTTATTGATAAATCGAATAAAGCTAAAGCTAATAAAGGAAATTAATAAAAAAACATTTAAATTAAATACATATTTATTATAAGTATTATTTTTAATTATTACTGTACTAAAAATAAAAATAATCATAATATATATATGTAGGATAAATTAATAAAAAAATAATATAAAAACAAGTTGTATTGATACAAGATAATAATATTAAAAAGATTATGTTAATAAAAAAATATAATTTTAAATATTAAAAAAATGATATTTAAAAAAATGATAAAACATAAGAAATAATTATAATATTATTATTTGAGTTTTAAAAAACATAATATTACTTTTAATATTAAACTAACAAAAAAGATAAAAGAAAATAGAACATACTTTGAAAAAAATCCCACGCTTTTGTATTGAAGTCTATGAGAGAAATTGTCCTTCTTTTATTTTGGCAGGTTAAGAAGATACAACCCGCGGAACAAGAAAGGAAGGAGTGAAAAAAGACGAAAACTAAAGTTTGAAAGAAAAAAGAAAGTAGAGTCGAGGTAAGGAACACATTTAGTAAATTTAGAAATTATAATATATATTTAACATGTTTAAATAACAAACTAATAATAAATAACCATTAACAAATAAGGTGTAAAAATATTTCTTTATTGAAAACAGCATAGGAAAAACAATTTGGTTTTATTCTTTTTTATAACATAATGTACATATTTTAAAAAAAATATACGTTATTTATTAATAATTTTAAACATATTTTTAATGAAACAATAAATAAAATAGTCCTTTTTTAACATTGATGCACACGATTACGTAATGACGTGAACGTAAACATAAGGCGCCATTTGGGAGAGCATCGGAGGAGGAAGCAGCAAGAAGCTGATCTGCGTCCAGGTAGGAAACTTTTTAAGATTTATTTACAGATATAAAGTTAAAAATAGATACATATATAGTAAATAAAGAATAAGGAGAGGTTGCGGGATAACTAATTGATGTTTTAAATGTAAAAAAGCATGTCCACGATCATGTCATTAGTGTATGCCTATGTCGGGTCGAGGAAAGTTAATTGTAACAAAAAAAAAACTTGTTTTAGTGTAACATTAATTAAAGTTTGTACAAAAATGTTCATTAAATCACTTCTGTAGAAGTATAAATGATTTAAAACTTTGTTTAAAAAAAAAAAAAATTGCGTTTTCGGAAATTGTGAAAAAATGATTGTATTTTTACTGTTGTTTATGCAGCAATGTGTATTTCGTTTCATGGATTGACATAGGGATATTTGAAGAGGTAGAGACATTTTGGTTTTTTCTGGTGGTAGTAATTAAGGATGTTTACAAGAAATTAATATCTTGATTTTGATAATTGGAAAATTGGAAACATATTCTAGGGAAGTCGTTTTTGATACTTTGGTAGTTTGGAAAAAAAATAGATTGAAAAAGAAAAAGTGAAAAATAAGTAGACCCGACTCGAAATTTGGAAAAAAATGTTTGTCTAAGATTTGTATGCCAATTGTAATTAATGGTTATTTAAATTTTAAGCAAAGCAGGAAAGTAAGTAGTTATCTATTTTTAAAAAGAAAGAATGTTAGCAAGATTTTCGAGGTAGTCTAGAGCCACACACAACGTAAATTGTTGGAAAATACCCAATAGTCTCTCAGACATTTCCTTTGTTTTTAGAGTTACTCGTGGGCTTAGACTACCAGCAAGTGTTTGGGAAAGTCTCATTTCTTGAAAACTTTGCTCCTTCTTCAAAGTTTCCAAGAAAGAGTAGAAATTAGGATGAGGTTTGCCAATTGTATGGTTGAAGGAGTTATGCCATCCCTCAATGGCATTATTTGTTTTCGCTTCTCCCTCTAAACAGCTCGTGTAACAGTTCCACCACTCCACATGGAATCGTGGCTTCCTCCTGCGACCCGATCTGCTTAGGTGCCCAATCCATGTGTCTTCGAAATAATTTAGGATGGGTGCCAATTTTTCTTCATTACTTGTAAAATATTCAGATTCTGTAATAGCAGTGTAGTACTCGTCCACACTATCGGGAGGAACAAAACAAAGTGCTGTTAATTTTTTTAATTCAAACTGTAGTTTGCTATCTCGACAGTATTCTGTAACTAGGGATGTTTTTTGTAATTTACGCCAGAATGCCTGGGAAAAATGGAAAAAACATCCCTGAATTTGGGTATCCATGTACGTTTTAGTGATCACATTGATCATGCTCAATTCAAAATCTACTATTATTTTCCTAGGACTTTGGGAAGTTTTATTTTTAATAACTGATACAAGTTCAGAGTATGTTGCAGAAGTCTTATCAGGTAGCAAACTATATACTAAGGGTATTACATTATTGTTAATTTTTGCATGTATAGTGTAAATTTGAGTGAATGGATGGGGTGTACTTTTAAACGTCCCATCCATCATCCAAATTTCACTATTTTCTAACTTAGCAAGGTTACGTGGGGTACTAAAAATAAGAATTCGTTTTTGAGGGTTTTCGTTATCATGCAGAAGGAAAGGTTCATCAGCAAAAGAAATAGAAAGATCTTGTGGAATTCTAATATCAGAAAATGTATGTGGTGTAGATAATTGGATGTTACTTGCCTGCTTTTGTCTTTGAATAATTCGTCTCAAATTAGGAATTATAGGCATATTACTAGCAACATGACTGGGGACATGCTGTGCAACCTCTCTTAAAATGGATCCTGTAGAATCATTGGAGGTGCTTGCAATGGCTTTCATTTCATTTACTGTTTCTCTTATTTCTACCTCCATTGCAGAGGCAGAGTGGTTATGTTCTGTTGTTTTCACAACTAAATTATCAAGAGTAACCGCTCTGCCACTGCAATGGGAAGAGTAGTATTGCACACACCTCCAATGATTTCTAGGAAAAGTTATTCTTTCTTTACTATATATGTATCCTGCATGGTTCAGTAAATTTTTCCCTTTCCTAGATTTAATATATTTTGCAGCTTCAAGAGTAGACATTATCTGTGAAGAGAAGAGAAGAAAAATAAATTAGTCTGTAAAAGTAAATACACTATCTCTAATGTTACCCCTACACCATCCCACACTTTCCCTACTGCTGCACCTTCCTGGAGTTAGAATAGTAATTGTTACCCCTACACCATCCCACACTTTCCCTACTGCTGCACCTTCCTGGAGTTAGAATAGTAATTTTTACCCCTACACCATCCCACACTTTCCCTACTTCTGCACCTTCCTGGAGTTAGAATAGTAATTTTTACCCCTACACCATCCCACACTTTCCCTACTGCTGCACCTTCCTGGAGTTAGAATAGTAATTGTTACCCCTACACCATCCCACACTTTCCCTACTGCTGCACCTACATGGAGTAAGAATAGTAATTTTTACCCCTACACCATCCAACACTTTCCCTACTGCTGCACCTACATGGAGTTAGAATAGTAATTTTAACCCCTACACCATCCCACACTTTCACTACTGCTGCACTTTCCTGGAGTTAGAATAGTAAATTTTAACCCCAACACCATCCCACACTTTCCCTACTGCTGCACCTTCCAGGAGTTAGAAAAGTAATTTTTACCCCTACACCATCCCTCACTTTCCCTACTGCTGCACCTTCCTGGAGTTAGAATACTAATTGTTACCCCTACACCATCCCACACTTTCCCTACTGCTGCACCTTCCTGGAGTTAGATTAGTAATTGTTACCCCTACACCATCCCACAGTTTCCCTACTGCTGCACCTACATGGAGTTAGAATAGTAATTTTAACCCCTACACCATCCCACACTTTCACTACTGCTGCACTTTCCTGGAGTTAGAATAGTAAATTTTACCCCAACACCATCCCACACTTTCCCTACTGCTGCACTTTCCTGGAGTAAGAATAGTAATTTTTACCCCTACACCATCCCACACTTTCCCTACTGCTGCACCTTCCAGGAGTTAGAAAAGTAATTTTTACCTCTACACCATCCCTCACTTTCCCTACTGCTGCACCTTCCTGGAGTTAGAATAGTAATTGTTACCCCTACACCATCCCACACTTTCCCTACTGCTGCACCTTCCTGGAGTTAGATTAGTAATTGTTACCCCTACACCATCCCACACTTTCCCTACTGCTGAACCTAAATGGAGTTAGAATAGTAATTGTTACCCCTACACCATCCCACACTTTCCCTACTGCTGCACCTTTCTGGAGTTAGAATAGTAATTTTTACCCCTACAGCATCCCACAGTTTCCCTACTGCTGTACCTACTTGGAGTAAGAATAGTAATTGATATTCCTACTACAACCCATAGTTTATGTATTGTGGCAGCTTATTTTAATAATTAAAAAAAAGGTTAGTCCATAAGATTGTTGGATTTATAAGAGTGTTTATCTTAAATACCTTTTGCTTTTTGAGTTTTTTTCTTGGTTTTGCTTCTGGTATGGTTTTTGCCTGCTGGCGGGAGTTTTTGGTTGTCTGGTCTTCTTTTTTTCAACTTTTCATATACAGTAGCAAAGATTTATCTGAGAAACAGAAAGAAAAATCAATTCACAAATGTGAAACATTGTCAATGTTTTGAAAAATTGCAAAAAGTGAAATTACATATCACATATTCCCTGATTCTGCACCTATCTTGAGTTACATTAATATTTGTTAACCCCACCACACTCATACACTTTGTTGCCGATTACGATCCGGTAAAAACCGGGTACGAACCGTCGGTCGGAGCGTATTCTCCGTCCGACTCGTACCCGGTTGTAAAACATTACAAACATGGAATTACGATTCGCACGGAAACACCATTTCCGTACGAATCGTAAAAAACACCGACCGATGAAAATATGCATACGAATGTGATCCGGGAATGCTGCGACGTGACGTCGGGACGCTTACAGGCAGCGTTTCACGACCCAGGAAGTACGATTCGAACCGACAGCAGTCCGGACGGCAATATTTTTACGGCACCCAAAAAGTGCCGGAAATGCGAAGTACGGCGCGAAACGACCAGAGTAGGTGGCCCGGTAAGCGCCGTACCCCCCCCAGCCCCCGCATGTACACGCTGTACCCCCCCAGCCCCTGCATGTACGCGCCGTACCCCCCCCAGCCCCCGCATGTACGCGCCGTACCCCCCGTGTATGTACACCCGACTACGTGTCGAACTGTACGTGTCGAACCCCCCCGTGTATGTACACCCGAGTACGTTCGAGTCGTACCCCCACCCGTGTATGTACGGTGCGTACCCCCAGCGCGTAGCTACGCACACCAACACCATCCCACACTTTCCCTACTGCTGCACTTTCCTGGAGTAAGAATAGTAATTTTTACCCCTACACCATCCCACACTTTCCCTACTGCTGCACCTTCCAGGAGTTAGAAAAGTAATTTTTACCTCTACACCATCCCTCACTTTCCCTACTGCTGCACCTTCCTGGAGTTAGAATAGTAATTGTTACCCCTACACCATGTCACACTTTCCCTACTGCTGCACCTTCTTGGAGTTAGAATAGTAATTGTTACCCCTACACCATCCCCCACTTTCCCTACCGCTGCACTTTCCTTGAGTTAGAATAGTAATAGTTATTCCAACAACAACCCATATTTTCTGTATAGTGGGATTTTATTTTAATTATTAAATTAAAGGTTTGACTATTATATTGTTGGATTTATAACAGTGTTTATTTAAAATACCTTTTGTTATTGGTGTTTCTTTCTTGCTTTTGCTTCTGCTATGGGTTTGGCCTGCTGGCTGGAGTGTTTGGTTGTTTGGTCTTCTGTTTTTTGTCTTTTTCGACAAAGTTGAAAAGAATTTTCTGAGAAAAAGAAAGAAAAAACAATTATTAAATGAACAATTTTGACAAGGTTGGTGAAAAATGTAAATTTTGAAAACTTATTTGTAAAGGTGACATTTTATTTCAGTCTAACTACATCACATATCACATATTCCCTGGTGCTGCACCTATCTTGAGTTAGATAAATAATTTGTACCCCTAAACATCCTACACTTTCCATAATGCTGCACCTTCCTGGAGTTAGAATAGTAATGGATACCCCTACACCATCCCTCACTTTCCCTACAGCTCCACCTTCCTGGAGTTAGAATAGTATTTGTTACCTCAACACCATCCCACACTTTCCCTAATGTTGAACCTAAATGGAGTTAGAATAGTAATTGTTACCCCTACACCATCCTACAATTTCCATACTGCTGCACTTACCGGTAGAAAGAATACTAATTGTTAAACATACACCATCCCACACTTTCCCTATTGCTGCACCTTCCTGGAGTTAATTAGTAATTGTTACCCCTGCACCATCCCAAACTTTCCTTAATGATGCACCTTCAAGGAGATAAAAAATGTATTGTTACCCCTATACCATCCAACACTTTTGCTAATGGTAAAGTTAATGTTTTTATTTACAAAATTAAAATTATAAGAAGTATTAATTAATTTACCTTCACATTAAGAAAGGTGAGTCGTGTAGGTTGTGTTGTAAAAAAATTTTGCAAACGATATGTTGGTATATATTAAAGTTACTTCACAGAAAAAAAATGGTTAGAGTACATTTTAAAAAATATTTAAATTATATTTGCTGCACTGTTTGGATGGAAATGAAACATGATTTATGAGAAAACATGGTGTTAAAATATAATAGTAACTTACTTGTAGTAGGAAAGAAAGAATGCTTCTCCAATGGATTGCAGTGTTCTCTCAGTCTAGGAGTCAGAGGGTCAGGTTTTTGCGTCTGGTCTCTCTGGTAGTTGATAATCAACTGATTGTAAAATGGTGTCTTGCTGGTATTTATAAGTTTTAGTCAGTGTCATTATCAATTTTTTTAAAAACAGCGTTCGTTGTGATTTTTAGTATACTTGTATTTGCTGTGGAAAATGATAATTTAAAAAAGCATTAAAAGATGTGTTGTTTTCACTTATTTGCTCCGTTTTGGCATCCATTTTGGAACATGTATTTTGCTATTGTTTTCATAGAAAGTGTTGAAGGACAAGTTTTAGAAGTGGGATGGTTAAAATGGTGACTATGTGTATGTGTTTTGTGTTTTAATCCGTTTACTTATTTTCTGATATAATCATGATTTGCATGTATATGAACTGCTGATTAATTATTCGTTATTTGTGTAAAACGTTTAAATTTGTTAGAACGGATTTTTTGGGGAAATAGGAGTATTAATTTTAATACGCGAGTATTACTTTTGATAATCGAGTATTAATTTTAATACCCGAGTATTACTTTTAATACTCGAGCATTCATTTTGTAATGCATTTCAGTTAATTTACGTTCAGTTTTGCTCCACATTTTAATACACTTCCCCACCCAAAAACCCCTAATTTCCCTGCATCCCGTGCCAGATTTTATTGTACTTTTAAAAAAATATATATATATTTTGGCGTTGTAATGGTATGCGTTGAAATTGTTTTCGTTGTAAATGCACTTTTAAGTAATATACTCAGTTTTGCGTTGTAACAGTATTCGTTGTAAAATAATGCGTTGTAACAGTGTTTGCGTTGTAAAAAATGCGTTGTCATGGTATGCGTTGTAATAGTATGCGATGTAACGTCATACATCCGTACGCGTACCCAGGACTCCAAGCACCGGGACTGGTGCATGATAAGAGGGGTCGAACTCTTTCTTGTTCGCCATCTTCTCACGGACCAGGTCACCAACTCGAGGTAGCCAGCCGACTACCGGAATCTGGAGTGCAGCTTCTGATGTAGAGGGTACGTGTCCTTTCGCTAGAGTGTCTCTGGCTTCTTGTAGATTCTGCAATACAGCACAGTGGTCATCTAGGTCAAAAGGGGCAGCTGCTGCCGCCATGTCTAGACCATCAAGGTCCGGAACAAACATTCTTACTCCAAAGAGCATCATGTACGGGGTCCTCCCACCCAGAGACCTTCTAGGGAGATTGTTAAGTGCACATTGTACGTCATACAAGTGGGAGAGCCAGTTCCAGCCTGTACCTAATACCCTCGCTGTCAAAGATTGCTTTAGGTCACGGTTTATCCGCTCCACAACACTGTTGCCCTCAGGCCGGTATGGAGACGAAAATTTGACTTGGACCCCCAAATCTCTCATGGCCTCCTTGTACGCCCGTGAGGCGAACGCAGGACCCTGATCAGAATGAAGGATACCACATGCAAAACTCCCTACAAAGACACGCAAATCCTTGATGACAGTTCTGGCATCAGCACTCCTTTGTGGCCATACCCACAGGAAACGTGTGCACGAATCAACTGCAACCAAGATGTATTTGTACGCAGTATCAGAGGTAAAAGGACCGCAGTGATCTAAATAAACACACGCGAGTGGTTGATTAGATATATGCAACTGTGTTTGTGGTGGACGCGCTGCAGTGGAAGGTTTAATCTGCTGGCAAATTTCACAAGTATGAACATATGCCAGCGCTTGTTTGTACAAACCGTACCACCAGTAACGCTGTTGCAACAGAGATACAGTAGCCGACACTCCGGCATGCGCAGACACAACACCTTCGTGAGCTGCTGATATCAAAGACCATCTACGGTCCGCGTTGGGAATCACCCTGTCACCAACGTCGTTAATCCTCACTAACGGGACGTTATCAGGACTTAAGCGATAATGGTATCGAGAAGGGAAGCCTTTCGGAAAAATCGTCCCTTTCTCGGAAGCAGCAATAGCTGCCAAGATGTCATCATCGATCTTACTTTTGGATCTTGTAACTGCTGCTACTAGATATGTTGCCACTGCTGTTTGTGCTGCCTCGTCAGCCAAACTGTTACCGACAGCATGGACACCAACTCGTTGGTGACCAAGAGTGTGAATTACATTCACGAGTGGTAGCAGTTCTTTAAGTGCTGCCACTCGAACCCAAAGCGTTTTATGCTTTATTGTGCTACCTTTGGAATCATGAAAATCATTCTGAATCCAAAAATGTAGATTGTCATTGTAAGATTGAACACAATAGAATGAATCACACACCACTAAAGTGGGGATTCGAAGATCAGCGTACTCCAGCGCAAGCACCAGAGCACGTACTTCAGCCAACTGCGCGGTACAATCACCCAATGTCTGTGTATGCACAGCTTCAGATTGGAACTCTCCATTCACGAAGGTACCCACAACAATTGCGCAGGAAGCTGAATAGGCGTGCTTTGATCCAGTAGCGGGTTGCGCAGACCCATCAGTGTAAATGACACAACGGTACTCCTCAAGTGGGCGCAATGTCGCAGGAGTCGGATGAACGAATTCATAATCCAAGAACTCCTGAGACTGCAACGCCGCGTCAAAGATATATGTGACGTCGTGCAAAGCTAAGGAAGGTGCCCATTGTATCCACCTTGGATGCAAAGCCTTAGAATTTGGTACACTAGCTTTAGTGACTGCTTTGAGGGCAGGGTACAGTGTTACCACCAGCATGTGCTTTCCTTGTGATAGCGCTCGTTCTTTCAAGATCGCCATCTGAACTGCTGTCAGTACTTTTTCGACAGCGGAAAAGCGCAGCTCAGCTGATGTGTACAGATGAGATTTGTAAGCAATGGGAACGGTGTCGCCCTCATTGAACGTTAAGTACGTGAAACCCACTGCACCTGGTATAATTCTAATGACCAGGCTAGTGTGGTTATCACAAGTTTGTAAGTATTTTGAAGCAAGAAGATCAGACTGCAATGTTTGCAATGCAGCTGTATGCTCTGGCAGCCAGCATGATTTGGTAAAAGTAGGTTGTACCAAGGCATAAAGCGTCTTGATACGCTGGGCATAATCAGGAATGTAGGTACGACCGAAATTCAGAAAACCCAGCAATGATTGTAATTTGTTCAGCGTTGTAGGAGTACAAAGGCGTGCACACTTCTCAAGGAAGTGCGGAGCCAAGCCGCGACCCTCACTATTGAGTTCGTACCCCAAGAACAACACTGTAAACTCGGCAATGTGGCACTTCGCAAAATTGAATTTGTATCCAAAGTCAGCAAACGTAGTAATTATGCCATCCCCGCGAGCAAGGTGTGGGAGCAACTCGTCGTCTGTTAGATAGATGTCATCGACATACGAGTATGCATCCGGGTCTATGTACTCTAGGAGCGAGACCACTCGAGCAGCAAAGACCCCAGGGCTGTTCTTATAGCCCATAGGTAGCCTTGTAAACTTTCTTTGTTTACCGCCCGAGGTAAAAGCCGTCCACTCACTACTCTGAGGGGACAGGTTATGGCTGTAAAAGCCATTGGAATTGTCAAGCGTGGTCTTAAACCGTTTTCTCACAAGACTATCGACGAGAGCTGAACTGTGAGTATTCTGTACCGCACACGTTCGGCAGTGAGAGTTTAAGTGCCGGTAATCCAAAACTAGGCGGTACGAACCGTCAGGCTTCGTCACAGTGAATAAAGGGTTATTCATAGGTTAAACACAAGTTTCAATTACTTCCTGATATTCCAATTGTTCAAGGATAGTCGCGACGTGAGATCTAGCCTTGCGACGCATGGGATATTGGGGTTGAGGTTGGGGATCGGACCGCAACGGAATCGTATGGTCGGGAGAAATTTTATCCCAGCCCACTTGATTGCGATACAACGCAGGCGCTTGCACCTGCGCCCACTCCCCGGCCAACCTGTTAGTATGTTCCATAGGCACTGTGTGCCCAAAGGAGGGGAGGATCACCACCTCCCCTCTCGGAGCATCTAAAAGGAAAGCCGGAGGCCAATCCTCTTCCGCTAACAGAATGTCATAAGTGGAGGACAAATTATCCCAAAAAACTACTCTAATTCTACGATGTATGTCACCCTCTATTTTAAGGATTATGTCAAACATCCTTTCAGGGGGTTTTTCGCGAGTATCAGCAGTTTCAACACTCACATATGTATCAGTTGCTGTCACCTCCAGATACGGACGCAGTGCTTGCCGCACTACTGTAACTTCCGCCGCGCTGTCTAACACCGTTAGAGCCCATGTCCGGTTCTGAAGCAGTGTCCGTACCATCTGAGGCATATCTCGCAGTTAGGGCAGCAACCTTCTTTTTCTGAAACGGAGGTCTTTGACGCGCAGCATCTTCCTGCTTGCCTTTTACGTGAGTCTGGCGGGGTTGCTCACGACCTTGAGCACCCCTTCCTCTTCCACGGTCTCCGCCACCGGATTGTGAAGCCGATGTTTCCTGTGAAGAACGAGGAGAGCGTTCAGAAACCTGAAATCTATCAGGTGACTTAATATTAGAACGATCGCGCAAATCATTTTTACGTTCAGTTGACGACTGAACTGGCGAAGCAGAACGCGACCTCCGCTTCTGTTGCTGTTTTCCCTGTTTTTTGGTTCGCCAACTTTCCTTCGGAAACTTGGGCTTCTCGTCTTTTGTAGACGAACTCACCTTAGTCTGCTGTACTACATCAGGAATCTTAACGGTGGGTTTGACGCCTAAGGCGCTACGTCCCACCATTCTGTAGGCTTTTGCAATAATTTTTGCAAATTCCCTGGGCTTGTCGGCAGGAGCTACAAGTTCCAGCATATTGCCTACTTGGAACTGCAGAGCATCTCCTTTTAGGTTCCCCATCACCATGGAAGAAACCACATCGAAGCTGTCGACCAGCCTCATTCCCAATTCAATAGCCGCCTCTGCACCATGATTTTCCTGAACTTTCTTGATGACAGAGGGTAGTACAGACATAGACGGAGTGCCATAGCACTTCGAATAGGTCACAGCAAAGACCGTGCCCCAATTGTTACAATCGACAATATCAGGTACCAGATTTTCGGTAAAGTTATGGTGAGTATCCTGTGTTTATCCACAGGAGAAGTGTTTGGAAACACGGCTTCCAGTTGATCAAACTTTTCAGCAAGCCAGTAAGGAAATTCATCCTTATTTTGGGGGCGCTTGCCCACAACCGCATTAACCATCACGGGACTAATGACCACAGCTCGGTGGTCAGTTGTGTGACCCGCAACAGCAGGTGCCCCCACCTGTACGTTGCGAGACACGTACTGCACTAAAGCCCTATGGACCGTAATCAGGGCAGTGTGCAGTACTCGTAAATCTGCCACCCCAACCGTCATGTAATTTGGATAGGGTGTAAAACCGGCTAGCACCTGCCAATCAGCCCCTGCAATTGACAAAGGGCCAAGTCTTGGCGGTGCTACCGTATGGGGAAGGGCGCATTAAATCAAATAGTATGCTGCCAGGCTGAAATAGGTATTTCTAGTGTCCTATACGGAGCATAAGCTGCAGGTACTTGTGTGGCAGTATACTCGTGGAACGCATCATCTTCATCCACTTCTGGAAAAGACACCCAAGAGTAAAACAACTCATAAGGGTGCGCTGCGTCAGCAGCTACGACAAAGACCACAGCCAGCCCGTCATCAGGCACCCCATACGTCCGCAAGTGCTGACGTAGAGGAACCCTACTATGTGCGGCTATATTGACCGCCATCAGGACACACTAAAGAATAACGACAAATCTCACAGTAGCACTTGGGTTCAGTAAAAACGAATCTTTTTAATTGTCAAGCTTGAACGAACCTCTAGTCGAAACTCAGGTAAATTAAGCCGTCACTCCCGTTATCCGGAAACCAGAGTGAGGGCGTTGTGGACTAATAAAAGTACTACTAAGGCGTATCAGAACTTAACCACGTTGGGCGCCATGTTGCAGGGATTCTGCGTATGCACAGAACTATGCGCAGGAAACCAGGACCTCAGAGAATTGTGGTGTACCAGAAACTCCCCTCAGAACCAAGAACCCCATACCCGACTAGCTTAGTGTCCCATTCCTTAGCCTAGATCTTGCTAGGCGGTCCCAATGTATAGACAAACCAGAACATGCGACTTAGATATTTCTCAGGAGTGGTGTGCATCCGAAATACCAGTTTGTACTTATTTAAGAGTCCACAACAGAATAATACAGACACTGTAAAGTTTAAAGAGTTTATTTTATAAACCTCGGGTCCTAAGATGCAGTACTTTGGCTAACACTAGCAGACAAATGGTTAAGATCAAAACCATCAGCATTGTTACAATACCATACAGAATAAAAGGAGCAATCCTAATAATATTGACAGTGGTTTACAGCCACACTCCTTTCTCTAACAACTAATAAATTATTATTAGAATAATAGAAGGTCTCTTAGGCTAACAGGGGGGACCCCATACCGTATAGATCAGCTTAGTAGAATCACATCAAAGGATCAGCTAGCTCTCTCATGCATCAGCTCTTCTGTTCGAATGAATCTAAAACATTCTGTCTTGTAATATTAAAGGCACTTGTCCTTCAGATATTGGCAGCTGCATGCATGATATGTCTAAAAAGTGGTACGATCAATCTGAACACAACACTCTGCACCGTCTATTGTCCTAGCCGTGTTCTTTACATGATGTACAGACGAAGGTCGCAGCACACTGTTAAGAATGTTAACCAATAAACTGTTATCCTGTAAGGCAAAATCGAGTAAGCATTTCTAAAATGAATAACATATAACAACAGTGTCGCGTGCAAAGCAGCAGAAACGGCAAGCTGGCTTTCTAACAGTTGACTCGGTTATGCTAACTTAGTGTTGTAAATAGGGAGTGGCTAACCCATATAACAGAGCCAGAGAACCAGGTCAGCAGAACTGCTTTAGAGCCAGAGAACCAGGTCAGCAGAGCTGCTTTAGAGCCAGAGAACCAGGTCAGCAGAGCTGTTGTAGAGCCAGAGAACCAGGTCTGCAGAGCTGCTCTAGAGCCTAAGAACTAGGTCAACAGAGCTGCTCTAGAGCCAGAGAACCAGGTCAGCCAGAGCTGCTGTAGAGCCAGAGAAACCTTATCAGCAGAGCTGCTTTAGAGGGAGAGAACCAGGTCAGCAGAGCTGCTTTAGAGCCAGAGAACTAGGCCAGCAGATTTGCTTTAGAGCCACAGAACCAGGTCAGCAGAGCTGCTTTTAGAGCCAGGGAACCAAGTCAGCAGAGCTGCTCTAGAGCCAGAGAACCAAGTCATCAGAGCTGCTCTAGAGCCAGAGAACCAGGTCAGCAGAGCCGCTGTAGAGCCAGAGAAACCAGGTCAGTGGAGCTGCTTTAGAGGGAGAGAGCCAGGTCAGCAGAGCTGCTCCAGAGGGAGGAACCAGGTCAGCAGAGCTGCTCTAGAGCCAGAGACCATGTCAGCAGAACTGCTTTAGAGCCATAGAACCGGATCAGCAGAGCTGTTGTAGATCCAGAGAACCCGATCAGCAGAGCTGCTCTGTAGCCTAAGAACTAGGTCAGCAAAGCTGCTCTAGAGCCAGAGAAGCAGGTCAGCAGACTTGCTGTAGAGCCCGAGAAACCAGGTCAGCAGAGCTGCTTTAGAGGAAGAGAACCAGGTCAGCAGAGCTGCTTTATAGCCAGAGAACTAGGCCAGCAGAGCTGCTTTAGAGCCCGAGAACCAGATCAGCAGAGCTGCTTTAGAGCCAGAAAACCAGGTCAGCAGAGGTGCTCTAGAGCCAGAGAACCAAGTCAGCAGAACGGCATTACAGCCATAGAACCAGGTCAGCAGAGCTGCTTTAGAGCCAGAGAACCAGGTCAGCAGAGCTGCTGTAGAGCCAGAGAAACCATGTCAGCAGAGCTGCTTTAGAGGGAGAGAACCAGGTCAGCAGAGCCACTTTAGAGCCCGAGAACCAGGTAAGCAGAGCTGCTTTAGAGCCAGAGAACCAGGTCAGCAGAGCTGCTCTAGAGCCAGAGAACCAAGTCAGCAGAGCTGCATTAGAGCCATAGAACCAGGTCAGCAGAGCTGCTTTAGAGGCAGAGAACCAGTTCAGCAGATCTGCTCAAGAGGCAGAGAACCAGGTCGGCAGAGCTGATTTAGAGGGAGAGAACCAGGTCAGCAGAGCTGCTTTAGAGCCAGAGAAACCAGGCCAGCAGAGCTGCTCTAGAGCCAGAGAACCAGGTCAGCAGAGCTGCTGTAGAGCCAGAGAAACCAGGTCAGTAGAGCTGCTTTAGAGTGAGAGAACCAGGTCAGCAGAGCTGCTTTAGAGGGAGAGAACCAGGTCAGCAGCTCTGCTTTAGAGCCAAGGGACCAGGTCAGCAGAGCTGCTCTAGAGCCAGAGAACCAGGTCAGCAGAACTGCTTTAGAGCCATAAAACCGGGTCATCAGAGCTGCTTTAGAGCCAGAGAACCAGGTCAGCAGAGCTGTTGTAGAGCCAGAGAACCAGGTCTGCAGAGCTGCTCTAGAGCCTAAGAACTAGGTCAACAGAGCTGCTCTAGAGCCAGAGAACCAGGTCAGCCAGAGCTGCTGTAGAGCCAGAGAAACCTCATCAGCAGAGCTGCTTTAGAGGGAGAGAACCAGGTCAGCAGAGCTGCTTTAGTGCCAGAGAACTAGGCCAGCAGATTTGCTTTAGAGCCAGAGAACCAGGTCAGCAGAGCTGCTTTTAGAGCCAGAGAACCAAGTCAGCAGAGCTGCTCTAGAGCCAGAGAACCAGGTCAGCAGAGCCGCTGTAGAGCCAGAGAAACCAGTTCAGTAGAGCTGCTTTAGAGAGAGAGAACCAGGTCAGCAGAGCTGCTCCAGAGGGAGAGAACCAGGTCAGCAGAGCTGCTCTAGAGCCAGAGACCATGTCAGCAGAACTACTTTAGAGCCATAGAACCGGGTCAGCAGAGCTGCTTTAGAGCCAGAGAAGCATATCAGCAGACCTGCTGTAGAGCCAGAGAAACCAGGTCAGCAGAGCTGCTTTAGAGGAAGAGAACCAGGTCAGCAGAGGTGCTTTAGAGCCAGAGAACTAGGCCAGCAGAGCTGCTTTAGAGCCCGAGAACCAGATCAGCAGAGCTGCTTTAGAGCCAGAGAACCAAGTCAGCAGAGGTGCTCTAGAGCCAGAGAACCAAGTCAGCAGAACCGCATTAGAACCATAGAACCAGGTCAGCAGAGCTGATTTAGAGCCAGAGAACCAGGTCAGCAGAGCTGCTGTAGAGCCAGAGAAACTAGGTCAGCAGAGCTGCTTCAGAGGGAAAGAACCAGGTCTGCAGAGCTGCTTTAGAGCCAGAGAACTAGGCCAGCAGAGCTGCTTTAGAGCCAGAGAACCAGGTCAGCAGAGCTGCTTTAGAGCCAGAGAACCAGGTCAGCAGAGCTGCTCTAGAACCAGAGAACCAAGTCAGCAGAGCTGCTTTAGAGTCATAGAACCAGGTCAGCAGAGCTGCTCTAGAGCCAGAGAACCAGGTCAGCAGAGCTGCTCTAGAGCCAGAGAACCATGTCAGCAGAACTGCTTTAGAGCCATAGAACCGGGTAAGCAGAGCTGCTTTAGAGCCATAGAACCTGGTCAGCAAAGCTGTTGTAGAGCCAGAGAACCAGATCAGCAGAGCTGCTCTGTAGCCTAAGAACTAGGTCCGCAGAGCTGCTCTAGAGCCAGAGAACCAGGTCAGCAGACATGCTGCTGAGCAAGAGAAGCCAGGTCAGCAGAGCTGCTTTAGAAGGAGAGAACCAGGTCAGCAGAGCTGCTTTAGAGCCAGAGAACAAGGTCAGCAGAGCTGCTGTAGAGCCAGAGAAACCAGGTCAGCAGAGCTGCTTTAGAGGGAGAGAACCAGGTCAGCAGAGCCGCTTTAGAGCCAGAGAACTAGGCCAGCAGAGCTGCTTTAGATCCAGAGAACCGGGTCAGCAGAGCTGCTTTAGAGCCAGAGAACCAGGTCAGCAGAGCTGCTCTAGAGCCAGAGAACCAACTCAGCAGAGCTGCTTAAGAGCCATAGAACCAGGTCAGCAGAGCTGCTTTAGAGCAAGAGAACCAAGTCAGCAGAGCTGCTGTAGAGCCAGAGAAACCAGGTCAGCAGAGCTGCTTTAGAGGGAGAGATCCAGGTCAGCAGAGCTGCTTTAGAGGGAGAGAACCAGGTCAGCAGTGCTGCTTTAGAGCCAGAGAACTAGGCCAGCAGAGCTGCTTGAGAGCCAGAGAACCAGGTCAGCAGAGTTGTTCTAGACACAGAGAACCAAGTCAGCAGAGCTGCTTTAGAGCCATAGAACTAGGTCAGCAGAGCTGCTCTAGAGTCAGAGAACCAGGTCAGCAGAGCCGCTGTATAGAGCCAGAGATACCAGATCAGTAGAGCTGCTTTAGAGGGAGAGAACCATGTCAGCAGAGCTGCTCCAGAGGTAGAGAACCAGGTCAGCAGAGCTGCTCTAGAGCCAGAGAACCATGTCAGCAGAACTGTTTTAGGGCCATAGAACTGGGTAAGCAGAGCTGCTTTAGAGCCAGAGAACCAGGTCAACAAAGCTGTTGTAGAGCCAGAGAACCAGATCAGCAGAGCTGCTCTGTAGCCTAAGAACTAGGTCAGCAGAGCTGCTCTAGAGCCAGAGAACCATGTCAGCAGACCTGCTGTTGAGCAAGAGAAACCAGGTCAGCAGAGCTGCTTTAGAGGGAGAGAACACGGTCAGCAGAGCTACTTTAGAGCCAGAGAAATAGGTCAGCAGAGCTTCTCTAGCTGACACTGACTGACTGACACTGATGGACTGACACTGACAGTTTGACACTGACTGACACTGATTGACTGACACTGACTGACACTGACTGACACTGACTGACTGACAATGACTGACACTGATTGACTGACACTGACTGACTGACTGACTGACACTGACCGACACTGATTGACTGACACTGACTGACTGCCACTGACTGACACTGACACTGATTGAGTGACACTGACTGACTGACTGACACTGACTGACTGACACTGACACTGACTGACTGACTGACACTGACTGACACTGACTGACACTGACTGACTATTCTCTACTACTCTACTACTCACTCTCTACTACTCTCTCTCTACTACTCACTCTCTACTCCTCACTCTCTACTACTCTCTGCTACACACTCTCTACTACTCTACTACTCTCTACTACTCACTCTCTCCTACTCTCTGCTACTCACTCTCTACTACTCTCTACTAATTACTCTCTACTACTCACCCTCTACTACTCTCTACTACTCTCTCTCTACTACTCACTCTCTACTACTCACTCGCTACTACTCTCTACTACTTACTCTCTACTACTCTCTACTACTCACAACTACTCTCTACTATTACTCTCTACTACTCACTCTTTACTACTCACTCTCTAATACTCTCTACTACTCACTCTACTACTCTCTGCTACTCTCTACCACTCACTCTCTACTACTCTACTACTCTCTCTCTACTACTCACTTTCTACTACTCACTCTACTACTCTCTACTACTCACTCTCTACTACTCACTCTCTGCTACTCACTCTCTACTATTCACTCTCTACTACTCACTCTCTACTACTCGCTTTCTTCTACTCTCTCTACTACTCACTCTCTACTACTCACTCTACTACTCTCTACTACTCACTCTCTACTATTCACTCTTTACTACTCACTCTCTACTACTCGCTCTCTACTACTCTCTACTACTCACTCTCTACTACTCTCTACTACTCACTCTCTACTACTCACTCTCTACTACTCATTCTCTACTACTCACTCTCTACTACTCTACTATTCTCTACTACTCTCTCTACTACTCACTCTCTACTACTCTCTACTACTCACTCTACTACTTTCTACTACTCTTTACCACTCACTCTCTATTACTCTGCTACTCACTCTCTATTACTCTCTCTCTACTACTCATGCTCTACTACTCACTCTTCTACTCTCTACTACTCACTCTCTACTACTCTCTCTCTACTACTCACTCTCTACTACTCACTCTCTACTACCTCTCTACTACTCGCTCTCTGTTACTCTCTACTTCTCACTCTATTACTCACTCTCTTCTACTCTCTCTACTACTCTCTCTACTATTCACTCTCTACTACACTCTACTACTCACTCTCCTACTCTCTATTACTCACTCTACTACTCTAATACTCACTCTACTACTCACTCTCTTCTACTCACTATCTACTACACACTCTCTACTACTTGCTCTCTAGTACTCGCTCTCTACTACTCTATTCTACTCTCTCTACTACTCACTCTCTACTACTCTCGACTACTCACTCTACTACTCTCTATTACTCACTCTACTACTATAATACTCAATCTACTACTCACTCTCTACTACTTTCTACTTACTCACTCTCAACTAATCCACTACTCTCTACTACTCACTCTCTACTACTCTACTACTCTCTACTACTCTCTCTCTACTACTCACTCTCTACTACTCACTCTCTACTTCTCTCTACTACTCACTCTCTACTACTCTCTCTCTACTACTCACTCTCTACTACTCTCTAGTACTCACTCTCTACTAACTCTCTACTAGTCGCTCTCAACTACTCTCTACTACTCACTCTATTACTCACTCTCTCCTACTCTCTCTACTACACACTCTTTACTACTCTCTACTATTCACTATCTACTATACACTCTACTATACACTGTCTACTACTTGCTCTCTACTACTCGCTCTTTACTACTCTCTACTACTCTAATACTCACTCTACTACTCACTCTCTACTACTCCACTACTCTCTTCTACTCACTCTCTACTACTCACTCTCTACTATTCTGCTACTCTCTACTACTCTCTCTCTACTATTCACTCTCTACTACTCACTCTATACTACACTCTACTACTTACTCTCTACTACCCACTCTCTACTACTCATTCTCTACTACACACTCTCTACTACTCACACTACTACTCACTCTCTACAACTGTCTACTCCTCACTCTCTACTACTCTCTCTCTACTACTCTCTACTACTCACTCTCTACTACTCTCAACTACTCTCTCTCTGCTACTCACTCTCTACTACTCACTCTCTCCTACTCTCTACTACTCACTCTCTACTACTCTCTACTACTCACTCTCTACTACTCTCTACTACTCACTCTACTACTCACCCTCTACTACTCACTCTACTACTCACTCTCTGCTACTCTCTCTACTTCTCTCTACTACTCTCTACTACTCACTCTCTACTCTCTATTACTCACTCTCCATTCTCTACCTCCCTACCTCACTCTACCTCTCTCTCTACTAACCACTACCTCTCTGCCTCTAACTCTCTACCTCTACCTCTACACCTCTACCTCTACACCTCTACCTCTCTCTACCTCTCTCTACACGCACACATATGCACATATATATATGCATATATATGCATATGCATTTATATATATGTATGTGTACATATATATATACACACATATATTAACATATATATAATCTGATTATCTATATAAATACAAATATAAATGCATGCATACATATACATATACATATATGCATACATATGCATGTTATGTACATGAAAGTTTGAAAAACACTAATTCAAACAAAGCTAAAAAGCCACCTAATTACAAACAGAATTGCTTTAACTTAAACAAGGGCGACTATTGCATTTTCAATGCTTGTTTACTTGGTTCCATCAAGAAGGCATTCATATGTATCACACATTTGCCATAAATTCTGAATGGTAGCACTCTAGTTGCTCATTAGATCACTTTAGTAAAGCTACTGCTCACCAGGGAAGTCTGCTGCTGGTATTAAAAGTGCATGTTTCAGTCTGCATGCCAGAATTTTTTAATGAAATAGAAGAGGATTTGAGAAGTCAAAATGTGCACAAATTTTTCTTTCCGCAGCATTAATCATAATTTCTATGGCAAAATGAACCCCCTCATTTTGTCCCTTTGCAAATTAAATGTTTTAAGTGTTACCACTTTATTCCAATCAAGATGGCTTCAAGTGTGCCATACTTTTGTCATAAGTAAGACTGTTAGCGCTCTAGTTGTTATTTAGAACACTCTGGGACATTTTGTTATTGGGCTATACTTGGGCTACTTCTGGGTGATATTTGTTCTTCATTTGGGCTCTTTTGCCTCTGGTGGCCTTCTTGGGAGACTTATTTGTTATGAAGTTTCCTAATGTCCTCATTTACTACAGTCTCCTCAGTAGGAAATACTTTCAGTTTTTTACTTTGATTCCATCAAGAAGGCATTCAGAAGTGTCAAACATTTGCCATAAATTCTGAATATTAGCACTCTAGTTGCTTATTAGATCACTGTAGTAAAGCTACTGCTCACAAGGGAAGTCTGCTGCCTATATTGAAAGGGCATGTTTCAGTCTGCATTTCAGAAATTTTTAATGAAATAGAATAGGATTTGAGAAGTCAATCAAAATGTGCCCTAATTTATTTTTTTCAGCACTAATCATAAATTCTATGGCAAAATTAACCCCCTTATTGTGTTCCTTTTAAATTAAACTTCTGACTCTCTACTACTCACTCGCTACTACTCTCTACTACTCACTCTCTACTACTCACTCTACTACTCACTCTCTACTAGTCACTCTACTACTCTCTACTACTCACTCTCTACTATTCACTCTCTACTACTCACTCTCTACTACTAGCATTCTACTACTCTCTACTACTCTCTCTACTACTCTCTCTACTACTCACTCTCTACTACTCTCTACTACTCACTCTCTACTACTCTTCTCTACTACTCTCTACTACTCACTCTACTACTCACTCTCTACTACTCTCTACTACTCACTCTACTACTCTCTACTACTCACTCTCTGCTACTCTCTCTACTACTCTCTACTACTCACTCTCTACTCTCTATTACTCACTCTCCACTCTCTACCTCTCTACCTCACTCTACCTCTCTCTCTACGAACCACTACCTCTCTACCTCTAACTCTCTACCTCTACCTCTACACCTCTACACCTCTACCTCTCTCTACCTCTCCCTACACGCACACATGTGCACATATATATATGCATATATATGCATATGCATTTATATATATGTATTTGTACATATATATATACATATATTAACATATATATAATCTGATTATCTATATAAATACAAATATAAATGCATGCATACTTATACATATACATATATTCATACATATGCATGTTATGTACATGAAAGTTTGAAAAACACTAATTCAAACAAAGCTAAAAAGCCACCTAATTACAAACAGAATTGCTTTAACTTAAACAATGGCGAGACCTATTGCATTTTCAATGCTTGTTTACTTGGTTCCATCAAGAAGGCATTCAGATGTATCACACATTTGCCATAAATTCTGAATGTTAGCACTCTAGTTGCTCATTAGATCACTGTAGTAAAGCTACTGCTCACCAGGGAAGTCTGCTGCTGGTATTCAAAGTGCATGTTTCAGTCTGCATGTCAGAATCTTTTAATGAAATAGAAGAGGATTTGAGAAGTCAAAATGTGCATAAATTTTTCTTTCTACAGCATTAATCATAATTTCTATGGCAAAATGAACCCCCTCATTTTGTCCCTTTGCAAATTAAATGTTTTATGTGTTACCACTTTATTCCAATCAAGATGGCTTCAAGTTAACCATACTTTTGTCATAAGTAAGAATGTTAGCGCTCTAGTTGTTATTTAGAACACTCTGGGACATTTTGTCATTGGGCTATACTTGGGCTACATCTGTTTGATATTTGTTCTTCATTTGGGCTCTTTTGCCTCTGGATGCCATTTTGGGAGACTTATTTGTTATGAAGTTTCCTAATTTCCTCATTTACTACAGTCTCCTCAGTAGGAAATACTTTCAGCTTTTTACGTTGATTCCATCAAGAAGGCATTCAGATGTGTCACACATTTGCCATAAATTCGGAATATTAGCACTCTAGTTGCTTATTAGATCGCTGTAGTAAAGCTACTGCTCACCAGGGAAGTCTGCTGCTGGTATTGAAAGTGCATGTTTCAGTCTGCATGTCAGAATTTTTTATTGAAATAGAAGAGGATTTGAGAAGTCAATCAAAATGTGCCCTAATTTATTTTTTTCAGCAATAATCATTAATTCTATGGCAAAATGAACCCCCGTATTATGTTCTTTTTAAATTAAACTTCTGACTCTCTACAACTCACTCGCTACTACTCTCTACTACTCTCTCTGTACTACTCACTCTACTACTCACTCTCTACTACTCACTCTACTACTCTCTACTACTCACTCTCTACTATTCACTCTCTACTACTCACTCTCTACTACTAGCTTTCTACTACTCTCAACTATTCTCTCTACTACTCTCTCTACTACTCACTCTCTACTACTCACTCTACTACTCTCTACTACTCACTCTCTACTATTCACTCTTTACTACTCACTCTTTACTACTCACTCTCTACTACTCTCTACAACTCCCTCTACTACTCTCTACTACTCACTCTCTACTACTCACTCTCTACTACTCTACTACTCTCTACTACTCTCTCTATTACTCACTCTCTACTACTCTCTACTACTCACTCTACTACTCTCTATTACTCGTTACCACTCACTCTCTACTACTCTACTACTCACTCTCTATTACTCTCTCTCTACTACTTACGCTCTACTACTCACTCTACTACTCTCTACTACTTACTCTCTACTACTCTCTATCTACTACTCACTCTCTACTACTCTCTACTACTCACTCTCTACTATCTCTCTACTACTCACTCTCTGCTACTCTCTACTTCTCACTCTCCACTACTCACTCTCTACTACTCGCTCTCAACTACTCTCTACTACTCACTCTATTACTCACTCTGTACTACTCTCTGTCTACTACTCTACTACTCTCTACTACTCTATCTACTACTCACTCTCTACTACTCTCTACAACTCACTCTACTACTCTCTATTACTCACTCTACTACTCTAATACTCACTCTACTACTCACTCTCTACTACTCACTATCCTCTACACACTCTCTACTACTTGCTCTCTAGTACTCGCTCTGAACTTCTCTCAACTACTCACTCTACTACTCTAATACTCACTCTATTACTCACTCTCTACTACTTTATACTACTCACTCTCAACCACTCCACTACTCTCTACTACTCACTCTCTACTACTCACTCTCTACTACTCACTCTCTACTACTCCCTACTGCTCTCTCTCTACTACTCACTCTCTACTACTCACTCTCTACTACTCTCTACTAATCACTCTCTACTACTCACTCTCTACTACTCACTCTCTTCTACTCACTCACTACTACTCCCTACTACTCACTCTACTACTCACTCTCTAGTACTCTCCACTACTCCACCACCCTCTACTACTCACTCTCTACTAATCACTCTCCACTACTCTCTACCACTCACTCTCTACTACTCACTCTCCACTCCAAGTAATAAAGAATTATCATTGGCTGACAATCAAAAACCGGATTAAATTTAAGACACTATGTCTCACGTTTAAAGCCCTCCATCAGCTAGGGCCAGAGTTCCTTAAACAGAATCTCTCTTTCTACCACCCTACCCGTCAGCTAAGATCCAAACATTCATACCAACTAGTGGTGCCACGGACTAAGACCGTTTCTTGGGGAGACAGACGTTTCATTACCACTGCAGCAAGACTGTGGAATACTCTCCCACTGGTTATGAGATCCACACCCACACTTGTCCAATTTAGGAAACTGCTGAAGACCTGGCTTTTTGACCAATAGTTCCCTATTTTGTGCCTCATCTGTTGCATGTTTTACTTGCTTCCTAAAGAGACTTAAGCCGAGTTATAGCGCCAAGACGCCCACGGGTAAACGTTGCGCTTTACAAATTTCAAAAATAAATAAATAAATAAATACTACTCTCTACCACTCTCTCTCTACTACTCTACTACTCACTCTCTACTACTCTCTACTACTCTCTCTACTACTCACTCTCTACTACACACTCTACTACTCTCTACTACTCACTCTCTACTACTCTCTCTCTACTACTCACGCTCTACGACTTTCTACTACTCACGCTCTACTAATCGCTCTCTACTACTCTACTACTCTCTACTCTCTCTACTACTCACTCTCTACTACTCTCTACTACTCACTCTACTACTCACTCTCTACTTCTCTCTACTACTCAGTCTCCACTACTCTACTACCCTCTACTACTCACTCTCTACTACTCACTCTCTACTACTCCCTACTACTACTCACACTCTACTACTCTCTACTACTTGTTTTCTACTACTCGCTCTCTACTACTCTCTACTACTCACTCTACTACTCACTCTCTACTACTCACTCTCTACTACTCACTCTCTACTACTCAGTCTCCACTACTCCACTACCATCTACTACTCAGTCTCTACTACTCACTCTCTACCACTCACTCTCTACTACTCTACTACTCCCTTCTACTCTCTCTACTACTCACTCTCTACTACTCTCTACTACTTACTCTCTACTACTCACTCTCTACTACTCCCTACTACTCACTCTACTACTCACTCTCTACTACTCTCTACTACTCACTCTCCACTATTCCACCACCCTCTACTACTCACTCTCTACTACTCACTCACCACTACTCTCAACTACTCACTCTCTACTACTCACTCTCTACTACTCTCTCTCTACTACTCTCTACTACTCACTCTACTACTCTCTCTCTACTACTCACTCTCTACTACTCTCTCTCTACTACTCTCTACTACTCACTCTACTACTCACTCTCTACTACTCACTCTCTACTACTCTCTACTACTCACTCTACTACTCACTCTCTACTACTCTCTCTCTGCAACTCACTCTCTACTACTCACTCTCTACTACTCTCTACTACTCACTCTACTACTCAATCTCTACTACTCTCTACTCCTCTCTACTACTCACTCTCTACTACCCACTCTCTAGTACTCTCTACTACTCACTCTACTACTCACTCTCTACCTCTCTCTCTACTACTCACTCTCTACTACTCTCTACTACTTACTCTCTACTACTCACTCTCTACTACTCCCTACTACTCACTCTACTACTCACTCTCTACTACTCTCTACTACTCACTCTCCACTATTCCACCACCCTCTACTACTCACTCTCTACTACTCACTCACCACTACTCTCTACTACTCACTCTCTACTACTCACTCTCTACTACTCTCTCTCTACTACTCTCTACTACTCTCTACTACTCACTCTACTACTCTCTCTCTACTACTCTCTACTACTCACTCTACTACTCTCTCTCTACTACTCACTCTCTACTACTCTCTCTCTACTACTCTCTACTACTCACTCTACTACTCACTCTCTACTACTCACTCTCTACTACTCTCTACTACTCACTCTACTACTCACTCTCTACTACTCTCTCTCTGCAACTCACTCTCTACTACTCACTCTCTACTACTCTCTACTACTCACTCTCTACTAATCTCTACTACTCACTCTACTACTCAATCTCTACTACTCTCTATTCCTCTCTACTACTCACTCTCTACTACCCACTCTCTAGTACTCTCTACTACTCACTCTACTACTCACTCTCTACCTCTCTCTCTACTACTCTCTACCTCTCTTCCTCTACCTCTCTACCTCTAAAACTCTACCTTAAATGGTGTAAATCTGTTCAGTTGTTCCTGAGAAAATTAAAAGTAAAATCACATATATATCTGGGCGGAGCATAACCACACATCCCATCGTGAGATCTGATTGGCTGTTAGCACTTCATCCAAGAAATGTTGGCAGCCATTTTGGGACAAATATTCATAATAGCACCTCATTAAAAAGCATTGCAGTTAATAGAAGGTTTTAAGACTTTAGTTACATTATACATCATTTGTTGATGGTACCATACTCATTTTAGGAATTGTGGTGTGTTCTAAGGAGATTTTACCATGTGAAAAATCCTTCTGCTGTTATATCATGAATCATGTTTGAAAGAAAACTATTTCCTCATGCTTTTCCCACAGAGGTTTGGAAGGTGATCTATAAGCTAAACTGAGAAAATATTTTCTGTAAATTCATATTATCTTTCTCACTCATGGGACAATGAAGTCTGACATTCTCAGTAAAACATGTACATCCAACAAGAGCAGAGACTGTCAGTTGATTCCTTTGTGTTCTACTGCAGCTTCCCAGAGTGTTCTAAAGAACAACTAGAGCGCTAACAGTCCTACTTATGACAAACGTATTTGCACACCTGAAGCCATCTTGATTGGAATAAAGTGGTAACTTTTTAAACATTTAATTTAAAAAGGAACAAAATGAGGGTGCTCATTTTGCAATAGAACGTATGATTAGTGCTCCAAAAACAAAAATTAGCCACATTTTGAGTGACTTCGCAAATCCTTTTTTATTTCATAACAAAAATTGTAACAAGCAGACTGAAACATGCATTTTCAATACCAGCAGCATACTTCCCTGGTGAGCAGTAGGTTTACTACAGTGATCTAATGAGCAACTAGAGTGCTCACATTCTGAATTTATGGCAAATGTGTGACACATCTGAATGCTTTCTTGATGGAATCAAAGTATAAAACTGAAAGTATTTCCTACTGAGGAGACTGTAGTAAACGAGGAAATTAGGAAACTTCATAACAAATAAGTCTCCCAAGATGGCCACCAGAGACAATAGAGCCCAAATGTAGCACAAATATCACCCAGATGTAGCCCAAGTATAGCCAAATGACAGAATGTCCCAGAGTGTTCTAAAGAACAACTAGAGTGCTAACAGTCTTACTTATGACAAAAGTATGGCACACCTGAAGCCATCTTGATGGGAATAAAGTGGTAACACTTAAACCATTTAATTTGCAAAGGAACAAAATGAGCGGGTTCATTTTGCCATATAAATTATGATTTGTGCTGCAGAAAGAAAAATTAGGGCACATTTTGAGTGACTTCTCAAATCCTCTTCTATTTCCTTAAAAAATTCTGACATGCAGACTGAAACATGCACTTTGAATACCAGCAGAAGACTTCCCTGGTGAGCAGTAGCTTTACTACAGTGATCTAATGAGCAACTAGAGTGCTAAAATTCAGAATTTATGGCAAATGTGTGACATATCTGAATACCTTCTTAATGGAATCAAAGTAAAAAAACTGAAAGCATTTCCTACTGAGGAGACTGCAGTAAATGAGGAAATTAGGAAACTTCATACAAATAAATCTCCCAAGATGGCCACCAGAGACAAAAGAGACCAAATGCAGCACAAATATCACCCAGATGTGGCCCATATGTATCCCAATGACAGACGTGTGCAAAACACTTTTTATTTTTTATGTTTTTTCAGTTTAATAAAGTGCAGACTTGTCAGGTATTGGAGTGCTTTACATGAGCATTGGTTACATCACACAAGAACAAACTCATTTTGGTTGTAGACATGGGGGGATTAAGTAATTTGACCAGAATCACAGAATGTCAAGCTGAAGCAGAAACTCCAACCTGGTTCCCCAGTTGCAAAGTCTGCAGCTCTGGAAGTAAAACCACATCCTCTCCCCTAAGTGCAACATTTAATCAAGTGGTCAACTGGATAAAAAAAACATAAAGATAAAAAATAATTTAAAAGTGCTTTTGAGCTATTTGAAAACTCCGAAAATATGTCCTCATTTCAGTTTTTTAGAGCACTAACCATAATTTTGATGAAAATAAGACCCTCTCATATATGTAATTTCTCATGGAAATGCTCTAGGTATTACAGTTTTGATTACATCAAGATGACGTCAAGCGTTCCACACTTTTGTAGTAAATATAGAATGTTAGCAATCTAGTTGTTCATTAGGATACTGTTGGGAGGCAGAGGCCAAGGGCACGCACTCTGAAAATTGAAGGCAGGTAGGAGGGTGCAGAGGCAACAATTTGACCACCCTGAGCAGGCAGGAAGGGCAGTTGCACCACAGCAGGCTATGGAGGGCGGTGGAAAGGGGGGCAGGGGCAACAAACCAACAATACAGGACTGGCAAGAGAGGCTATGGCAATATAATAGACCATTGTGGGCAGATGGAAGAGGCAGTGGTAGAACAACCATACATGCCAACAGACCAGATTCAGCCAGGAAACGTCCAATGTTTTTAAGCTCAAATGGGTTTTATTTGATCGGTCTCCTGTCTACAATCTCCTCTTTTTCAATGTAACTCAAAGGTGAAAATCAATACCCTGTTTTTTTTTCGAAATTTCCCTCTTACCAAGTTCAAAATGTTTGCAAGTATGGTACATTGGATCATGGAAGGCAGGAGGAATTGGTGTAGGGACATGGACTCGGATAACAGAGGACAGGAGGGACATGGAGAGGTGCACCAAACTGACCCTACAGGGCAGGCATCAGGGTTTACAGCAGCACAATACACCACACAGGGCATGCGGGACGGGAGTGCAGCACAACAATCCATAGAAAGCAATAGGGAGGGGACAGAACCATGCACATGCACAACAGATAACAGAGGGGAAAGAGGCAATGGTAGCTGGCTGACCATAATGGACAGACATAAGAGGAAGCTGCAGCATAACAGACCATAAAGGGTAGGAGGGACGGATCAGGGGCATTACAAAGGAACAGACAAGCCAGGAGGGAGGGAATCGCGGTCTGCACATGGAAACAGAGGCAAGGGGGTAGGGCAGGAGCAGCAACATGACCATGGAGGTCAGGCAGGATGGGCACTAGAAGCAAGACACACCATGGAGAGCAACAGTGAGACTATGATGGCATACACACAGACCATGGTGGGAGGGGGTCAGGGGCAGCTAGCTGACCACACAGGGAAGGTAGGAGGGGCCGTGGCAGCGCAAAAGACCATGCATGGCAAGCGGGAGTGTTAGTGGCAGCACAATGGCTATTATGGGTAAGAAGGAGGGTGCAGGGGCATGCACAAAGGACCATGGAGGATAGAAGGGAGGGTCAGGACCTGGACACAGACAAGAGAGTTCACGGGAAGGGGCCTCACAACAGACCACATGGGGCAGGCAGGAGGAGCAGTTGCAGCACAACAGACCAGGGAAGGCAGAAGGGAGTGGCAGTAAAATGGACCATGGAGGACAGGAGGAAGGGGATAGGGGCATGGGATATGGACAGGCAGGGTGGAGGTGGCAGGGACAGGTTACAGTCATCTGACAATGGGCGCAGGTGGGAGGGGAGTGGCAGCTCAGCAGAACACTCAGAGTAGATAGGAGTGGCAGGTCCATGGAACATAGTGGGCAAAAAGGATGGAGCAGGGGCATGCACAAAGACATCGGAGGGCAGGGGGAGGAGAATAGGGGCAGCAAGCTAAGCACAGAGCCTAAGCAGGAGGTCAATGATGGGGCATAAAATTGGGCAATGGAGGGCAGGAGGAGTGGACTGGTACATCATGCTAAATGGAGGGCAGTGGCAGCACATCAGACCATGCATGGCAGGAGGGAGGAGGCTAGTCCATGGATTCAGACAGCAGAGGGGAGGGAGGAGGTGGATGGGGCAGCAAGCTAACTGTTCAGAGAAGGCGGGTATTAGGAACTTTATTGTTTTTAAAATGTGTGTCTGTGCAAACTACTTAAAATATGAACAAGTATGCAGCATGAACTCACTTTTATTTAGGAAGAAGAGGACGTTTGTGACTGTGACTCCGGGCTCACTTGGCAGAAACACCCTCTGACCCTCCACCCCCATCTCAAAATGTTATGCCTGTGAAAAGGGTAGGTGAACGCAGTGTTATATAGAATATAGTCCCGAGAGCACGATTGAAAAAGAAAACTAGATATAGTGTATGGTATAAACTATGCACCAAAAAGTGTGATATGAGATGAACCGGGCGTGAAATATAATATGCAATACATTGTGCGAAATGACAGATTCCTTGGAGAGCGCGAGATAGCACAGGCACTAGCGCGTGCTATGCGATATGCACCTTGGAGTGTAATATGCACAGGGCAGTGTTGTGTAACCTAACTAGTCTCTAAACTTGTACTATAAAATATGTGCTGGGGAGTGAGTACATGTTTGAGTGACTGTATAGGACTGTTGGTGAATGAGTGGATGGGTATGTGGATCTTAGAATTACTGAATAGGTTGTTGTAACTGGTATTGGTATGTCCATTGTTTTGAAAATGTTAGTTTCTAATTTTGAATGTGTGTATCAAAGGTTATATTAGGGTGAGAGGAGGTCTGCCACTCTATCACAAGGATGATGTCATCAGTGATGTCAACTTGAGATGTCATCAGTGATGTCATGAGTGATGTCACTGACCATTTCATGAGTGATGTAATATGTGACGTCATCAGCAGTGCATGGTGGGCGCGCGAGTTATAGTTAACTGAACTAACTATAACAGGGGAATTTCAATGGTTTTGTACGAGTGAAATGTCCAGCTAACTATAACGCCCCTGAAACCTATGGTTTTTTCAGTGAATTTCTAAGGTTTTTTTAATGCTAATTCCTAACTATAAAGTGCTTGAAACCTATGTTTTTTTCAGTGAATATGTCGTGGAGCTTGCACCACCACATACATAATGGACTGTAGCGATATACTTGCATTTCGCTTAACACAGAAGAGACAAAGTTATGCTTTAAACTTAAACCGAATTTCATCTCTACCTACTACAGGAAATACTTGATACCTTGGTTATGTGGCAGCAACATTCATTCCTACAAGTCCCAGGATACCCTCAGACTGAATACAGATCCAACCCACCTGCGGGCAGTCAACTACTACTAAACAGGGGCTTGCCGAGATGACGTTATCACCGCCTCCAACCAGCCGGTCCGTGAACAAGAAGCAGGAGCTTTGAAACGCGTTGGACCTTTTTTGCATAGATTGAAATGAAACCCGGTTTGCGATGAAATAAAGGACCTTCTTGAAAGTCATGGGGGCCCGCTTTTGTCTCTTGAGTGCATCTCCGAGCATGTGGCAATTTTTTTGGTAATATATTACGGCCAGCCTCGGTCGTGGAGCTTGCACCACCACATTCATAATGGACTGTAGCTATATACTTGCATTTCACTTAACACAGAAGAGACAAAGTTATGCTTTAAACTTAAACCGAATTTCATCTCTACCTACTACAGGAAATACTTGATACCTTGGTTATGTGGCAGCAACGTTCATTCCTACAAGTCCCAGGATACCCTCAGACTGAATACAGATCCAACCCACCTGGGGGCAGTCAACTACTACTTAACAGGGGCTTGTCGAGATGACGTTATCACCGCCTCCAACCAGCCGGTCCGTGAACAAGAAGCAGGAGCTTTGAAACGCGTTGGACCTTTTTTGCATAAATTGAAATGAAACCCGGTTTGTGATGAAATAAAGGACCTTCTTCGAGTTCAAAATATTTTATTGAAATTTTATAATGAACAGCAACAACATAAACATACAAAAAAGAGTAATAATAAACTAAAATATCTAAAACAATGCGTATAAAAACATTGTCGAATTCATTTCAATAGAAAAGAAAATAGTCATAATCATATAAACTTAAAAGGAGGGGGGGAAGGGAAACATCTAATACCAAATTATTGTGTAAGCAATAAATAGAGCTACTATGACATAGTAAATAATATAAAAATCGTAAACAGCATTACAATACATAAATATACCCCTAAGATGCAAAATAGATATCAACAGGAATCCAAAAAGAATGATATGAAATAGGAATATGATTAACCCCAGACAAAGATAATTGAGCACCTCTTCTTGTAAAGATAACCCAAGACCACCAAGCATGAACTGATAACTTAGAAACATCTTTCCAACAAAAGGTAATAGATTTTAACGCAGCAGAAATCAAAAAATCAAAAAGCCTACATTCAAGATTACTTAGAGATTGTGATAATGTAACTGATTTGCAAATTAACATTTTATAAGATAAGTCTTCCTGGATATTTAACAACTTCTTAATAACATCCCAAACTTCTTTCCAGAATTTTGCAATTAAAGGACAATCAAAAAGCATATGTCGTAACGAACCAGGATGTAATTTACAATGCCAACAAGTGTCATCCTGAAGGAGTTTAGCCTGAAATAAACGTAATGGAGTCCATAAAGAATTAAATAAAATATAGGAATTGGTTTGATAAAGTGAGACAGGTAACCAACCAGAAATATTTCTAATCCATATAATTTCCCATGAATCATTAGACAGTGTAAGTGAAAGTTCATTATTCCAGAAGGTTGCAATCATCGTTATGTTACTTCCTAGAGTGTTAGATAATTTTTTATATAAAATGGAAACACCATTAGCTTTCAACGATATAGTTTGAATATACACGGATAGGTCAGCTGTAACACTAGTCGGAATAGCTTGCGGAAAGGAATCTAAAATTGAATTAATTAAATAACCATATTTAATAAGATCAGATTGAGTTAAACCAAACCTTGTTTGTAGATCCTCAAACGGTATAAAGGCATTATTGGAATAAATGTCTCCAAGATAAAAAATACCCGCTTTAATCGATGAAAACCAAAATCTAATGTTCCTATTTAATTTAATGATATTGCTATACCATAATGATAATTCAACAGTGTTATACATGGGATATAGAAAAATAGAATCTAGATCATTAAAAAACATTTTAGTGGATTTGAGAATGATGGATTTATGAAAAAATGAGGCTTTGTTAGACATAGTTACCAAAGTTGGTAATGGGAACGGCTTTACAATAGATTTTTCAATTTGGAGCCAAGAAGGTGGATTATGTAAAGGAGAATGAATAAACCAAATGGCACTTTGTTTTAAAATAAAAGCTTTGTGATAAAGAAAAAAATCTGGGATACCAAATCCAGCATTACATTTAGACGTTTTTAATTTTTTATAACTAATGCGAGGTGATTTGTTATTCCAAAGAAATTTGGAGAGAAGTTTATCAATATCTTTATAAAATGTTAATGGGACCTGAGTAGGAATCATGGAAAGAGTATAAAAAAATTTTGGAGCAATATTCATTTTAATAGATTCCAGTCTACCCCACCAGGAAAGATGTAGTGATGCCCATTTAGACGTTTTATCTTTAATATAATCTAAGACAAAATTACAGTTTAAAGTCATTGTAGATTTTATGGATGAGGAAAATAAAATACCAAGATATTTTAATTTAGTCTTTTGCCAAACAATTTCATTCATAGGTATCATATCAGGAGTACAATAAATGTTTAAAGGGAAAAATTCAGTTTTATTAGTGTTTAATTTGTAACCAGAAACCATAGAATATTTTGATATAATCTCTAATAAAGAAGGAAATGAGGATAAGGGGTCATCAATAAACAAAAGTACATCATCAGCATACGCTAAAGTTTTAATAATAATCTCATTAATAATAATTCCTTTAATGTTATCACATTTTCTTATAGCTGTAAGGAAGGGTTCAATGCCAATTAAAAACAATAGCGGGGAAAGGGGACATCCTTGTCTAGTACCTCTAAATAGGGAAAATTGATTTGAAACTTGGCCATTAATAAAAAGACGGGCAGTCGGAGCACAATATAGAGCTGAAATCATACGAATAAAATTATCACCAAAGTTAAATGATGACAGAGCATGAAATAAAAACTGCCAATGCAATTTATCAAATGCTTTCTCAGCATCCAGAGCCATAATTCCTGCAGGAGTAGTTAACGTATGACCCTGTTCAATGACATGTAATAAAGTTCTCGTATTATTTGCAGAGTGTCTATTTTTCATAAAACCAGATTGATCCGAATGTATAATAGAATCTAGTACAGGGGATAATCGTGTGGCTAATATTTTGGCATATAATTTACAATCCTGATTAATTAAAGAGATAGGGCGATAATTAGATACAAGGGTGGGGTCTTTATCAGGTTTGGGAAGAACGATAATTAAAGCTTCAGTAAAGGATCCTGAAGTAATTCCCGTAGAGCCAAATGTTGTAAAAAGTTGAAATAATAAGGGTAAAAGATGGGATGAAACTCTTTATAAAACTCCGCCGGGATACCATCAGGACCCTGAGATTTGTTTTTTTTAAGAGACTTTATAGCGACTAAAATTTCATCCTTAGTAAATGGAGAGTCAAGCCCCATTTTATCCGATGGAGAAATTTTAGGTAGACCACATGAAGATAAAAAAGAATCAACTAAAGAGTCATTGTGAAAATCAGGTTTATCATATAACTTGGAGTAAAAATCCAAAAATTCATTCACAATATCTTTATGAGATATAGCATTTTTACCATTGGATCCATGAATAGAAGTGATTTGAGTTTTATCTTTTTTGATACGCAAATAATTCGCTAACAATCTTCCAGATCTGTTTGCATTAAAACTAAATTTAGCTTTGGCCTTAGAAATCTGAACGCCAGCTCTTTTACTAAGAATTGTATTAAATTCATATCGAAGCTTTTGCAACTTACTTCTATATTGAGGGTCATTAGACGAAATAAAAAGACGTTCATTTTCCGCTATTTGCTTTTCTAGCTTTTTAATACTGGCATTAAAAATCTTATTTTCGTAAGCCATAATAGAAATAGTAACCCCTCTAATATAAGCTTTAAAAGCATCCCATCTATTAACCATTGAAGTAGTACCTTCAGGGTTAAATTGAAAAAAATCATGAATGGCAGAGAGGAGCTTTGGTTTATTAAGTTCATTGAGAGCTATACCAGAATTCATTCTCCATCTAGGCTGGTTAGTAAAGGTGGAATTTAAATTTAAAATACAAGAAACCATAGCATGGTCAGAGATGTCAATGTTGCCAATCCTAGGGTTACTAACACAGTTGATCAGCTGCTTCGAAACTAATATGTAATCGATCCTAGAATGAGAATTATGTGGGTTAGAAAAAAAAGTAAAACATTTTTCTGTAGGGAAGTGTAAACGCCAAATATCAACTAATTTTGTGGTTTGAAGAAATAATCTAAAAGCAAAATAAACCTTAGGGGGGTGGAATTTAGTACTAGATAATCTATCTAATAAAGGATCAGATATGACATTAAAATCACCTGCAACAATTAAAGGCACATTACCAATTTTTACAACCTCCGTTGAAAGAGTAGACCAAAAAACAGGGTCATCTGCAGTAGGGCCATAAACATTTAATAAAAATAAGATAGAATCATGAACTTTAACCTTAACAATTAAATATCTGCCATCCGTATCTGTAATTTTTCTCAAGACTTGGCAATGCGTTTTTTTCGCACATAATATAGCTACACCATTTTTCTTGCCATTAGCAGGAGAAGAAACAATATTGTCAACCCATTTTTTCTTCATAGAGTTTAAAATTTTATCATCTATATGAGTTTCTTGTATAAAACAAAAATCAGCTTTGCAACTACCCAAATAATCCAAAATTTTTGTACGTTTCACAGGATGGCGTAAACCTTTAACATTCAATGACACTATTTTAATATTAGCCATGACAAAATAAAAAGGAGAGAAGGATTAGAAAGAAGAAGGTCAGAAAAAGACACAAATGTGAAGAAGAAAGTAGCTCCAGAACACACAAAAGGGAATGGAAGAAATAAAATATAGCAAAAAAGGCAAACATAATACATAAATATGAACATTGGGACGCACACACGCTTTACAAGCATGGCCAGAACCGCTGGAGCCCAAAATATTATGAGTTACATAACTCTGTCAAAGAAGATCATACATGAAAAAAAAAATCAACTGGTAGGACCCTGAGTGTCCATAGTTTGCTGTATTTGTAGATCCAGAAATTGTTGCAGATCTTCAGGACGCTGAAAGGATTTTGAAAAATTATCTTTCCAAATGCGCATAGTTGAAGGGTCAAAAAGGCCATATTGGTATCCAAGGCTTCTCAATCGTGGGCGAAGATCAGTAAATCCCTTACGTTTTGCAACAGTTTCCTTGGCAAAATCTTGATGAATAAAGATTTTGTGACCATTGACCAACAATGAAGGAATTTCTCTAGCTGCTTTTCTGATCATAACCAAATGATGATGACGGAGTACTTTAAATATCACTTGTCTAGGCTTGGTATGTTGAGGATTGCGACGTGAAGGAATTCTGTGAGCCTTATCAATTTCAAATTTTTCTGGAAATTTGACGTTTAAAAGACCAGGAATTAAGTTCTCTAAGTATAGTCGACAGTTAGAACCCTCAACCTCTTCTGGTAAATTAAAAATGCGAAGGTTGTATTCTCTATTGCGATTTTCCATGTCCAAAAGTTGTGAGCACAGAGGAGATATTTTCGCCACAAGTGGAGTAAAAGCGTCGACTTTAACTTTATTGTCCTGTATTTTAATTGAGTTGTCTGAGATTTTCATCGACATACTCGCCATTTCCTTTCGTACATTTTTTATTTCAGTCACAATAGTTTCTGTATTCGCACGAAGAGCCTGAATTTCCTCCAAAATTAAAGAAAGCGAAGGTTCAGATGACTCCACCACTTTTGATTTTATTGGGGGCGGTGAAATCTGCTGTTTTCTTTTATTGTTGAGGGGATTTTTATTATCCATTTTTGAGAAAAATAATGAAATTTGAATAAAAATGAAGAAATTATGAGTAAAAGGAGCGAAAAGATGCAAAGCAATCCTCAAAAATACTGGTGCAGCAGCTAAACTGGACTAGGGGAGTGGCTAGGCCCAAGCCAGGCCCTTTCCTGAAGTATGCTCCGCCCCCCTGACAGACTAACCAGGCAGTACCTCAATGCAGAGCTCGGAGCAGGAACCAGGGAGCCAGAAACACGACTTCCCCCGATCAAAACGGCCCAAAAACTCTTCACAATGCTGGTAAGCCTATAAATTTAGCAGCGACCTCCTTTTAAGCACAATTCTGACAGAGAATCGTCGTTTTAAATAAAAAAACGGGCGAAAACGCGGAGGAGCTCACCGGGTGGTGGCCATCTTGAATTGCGCGCTCGCGCGTCTCCTAAATAAAGGACCTTCTTGAAAGTCATGGGGGCCCGCTTTTGTCTCTTGAGTGCATCTCCGAGCATGTGGCAAAATGTTTTTGGTAATATATTACGGCCAGCCTCGGTCGTGGAGCTTGCACCACCACATACATAATGGACTGTAGCGATATACTTGCATTTCGCTTAACACAGAAGAGACAAAGTTATGCTTTAAACTTAAACCGAATTTCATCTCTACCTACTACAGGAAATACTTGATACCTTGGTTATGTGGCAGCAACGTTCACTCCTACAAGTCCCAGGATACCCTCAGACTGAATACAGATCCAACCCACCTGGGGGCAGTCAACTACTACTTAACAGGGGCTTGTCGAGATGACGTTATCACCGCCTCCAACCAGCCGGTCCGTGAACAAGAAGCAGGAGCTTTGAAACGCGTTGGACCTTTTTTGCATAAATTGAAATGAAACCCGGTTTGCGATGAAATAAAGGACCTTCTTGAAAGTCATGGGGGCCCGCTTTTGTCTCTTGAGTGTATCTCCGAGCATGTGGCAATTTTTTGGGTAATATATTACGGCCAGCCTCGGTCGTGGAGCTTGCACCACCACATACATAATGGACTGTAGCGATATACTTGCATTTCGCTTAACACAGAAGAGACCAAGTTATGCTTTAAACTTAAACCGAATTTCATCTCTACCTACTACAGGAAATACTTGATACCTTGGTTATGTGGCAGCAACGTTCACTCCTACAAGTCCCAGGATACCCTCAGACTGAATACAGATCCAACCCACCTGGGGGCAGTCAACTACTACTTAACAGGGGCTTGTCGAGATGACGTTATCACCGCCTCCAACCAGCCGGTCCGTGAACAAGAAGCAGGAGCTTTGAAACGCGTTGGACCTTTTTGCATAAATTGAAATGAAACCCGGTTTGCGATGAAATAAAGGACCTTCTTGAAAGTCATGGGGGCCCGCTTTTGTCTCTTGAGTGTATCTCCGAGCATGTGGCAATTTTTTTGGTAATATATTACGGCCAGCTTCGGTCGTGGAGCTTGCACCACCACATACATAATGGACTGTAGCGATATACTTGCATTTCGCTTAACACAGAAGAGACAAAGTTATGCTTTAAACTTAAACCGAATTTCATCTCTACCTACTACAGGAAATACTTGATACCTTGGTTATGTGGCAGCAACGTTCATTCCTACAAGTCCCAGGATACCCTCAGAGTGAATACAGATCCAACCCACCTGGGGGCAGTCAACTACTAATTAACAGGGGCTTGTCGAGATGACGTTATCACCGCCTCCAACCAGCCGGTCCGTGAACAAGAAGCAGGAGCTTTGAAACGCGTCGGACCTTTTTTGCATAAATTGAAATGAAACTCGGTTTGCGATGAAATAAAGGACCTTCTTGAAAGTCATGGGGGCCCGCTTTTGTCTCTTGAGTGCATCTCCGAGCATGTGGCAATTTTTTTGGTAATATATATATACGTGTGTAAAAATATATATATTCATTGAAGGTGCCAAAATAGTGGCATCTCAGGTATAGCCCCAAAAATGATCATCGAGGTCTTGCTTACACAAGAAAAAAGAGGGAGCGAGCTATGCATGGTATTATTTGTCACATTCAAACACTTGTACATAGTTTCCATGAGTGAACAGGGCAATATGGTGTGACGTTAACAGAGAATTACAAAGTATTAAGATTAATTTTTGATGGTCACAGAAAAAGTATATAAGAAAGCAGAGATAATTTTATTGAACACTTTTAAATGAAAAACATTGTTTGAAACGTTGTAGGTAGATCCGGGCACTATCTATCAAGCCACAGGCTAAACTTATATATTTCAATCTGCACTCTCCTACATTTCTGAAACAGCGTGGCACAAGACAGGGGTGTCCACTCTCTCCCTTGCTCTTTGCTATATTTATAGAGCCATTTATTCAAGCGCTAAATCGGAATACTAATATCATCCCATTTAGTCCTGGCATGCACCAACTTAAGGCCGTCGCGTACGCGGATGATATTGCGGTATTTACATCTGATCCAGCAACAGCTCTGAATATCGTACAGGAAGAAGCGGAACATTTGGCCGCTTTTCGGGCCATAAATTAAATGTACACAAAACACAAGTCCTGCATAATTTAGAATCTATAACACCTATAATCGGAGCTTTCACCATTGTAACATATATGGGGGTTCAGATTACTGCCAATATAGATCAAATTTGGAGAATTAATTATGAAACGTTATTACAATCAGCTATGAAGAAATTTAAGACCCTGAATAAGCTTCCCATAACCATCATTGGCCGGATTAACGTAATCAACGTAATCAAAATGACAATTTTACCCTTTCAAAAATTTGAGGGTGCCATCAGTAGCTTTATCTGGGGCTATAAGCAGGCACATCGGGCATTACACTTACTTAAGTTTCCTTATAAGTTTGGAGGCTTACAACTTCCTGACTTTAAACTTTACTTTTGGGCAAAATTCACCAGGCATCTACAAAGCTTATTAAGTGATACACAGCCATACTTTGGGCTTGTTTTAGCGCTCGGTACAGATACCTGAATGTTTTTGTACATGGTTAACTATCCCAATTATTACAAAAGAGCGCGGTTTAAGACAATTAGGGATATGGTTCGCATATGGAACGAAAATCTTCCCTCACTTTTAGAGATCTGATTAATCATGAACACCTTAATTTATGGAGTAATCCATCTCTCCCGAGTAGATTTGATGACTCTATAGCTCGTAGTTGGGCAAGATATGGAATTGAAAGATTAGGTCAGTTATATGATCACTGTGGTTTTTCTACTTTTGCATATCTCCAATGATCTTTTGCTCTCCACCATCAGTCATTTTTTAAATATCTACAACTTAGAGATTACTTCTTTATACGGCAAGGGCTGCAAATTCCACATTCTCATTCACTACTTACACACTTTTTAAATCTTGCTCTTAAAGCTAGAATCAGCTCAATGTACTTACAGTGTTGTCATCTGAGAAGTGCTGATATCAGCCAATTAGCTAATAAATGGAGTCGGACACTTGAGACGGCTACAGATATATCTGAAATTACGTTGTTACTGGATACACTAGATAACTCTATACATTCTATCAACTTAAAGCTGCAACAATTTATACCATCTGTTTGTTATATTATACTCCGGAGAAAATCAGCAGATGGCAACAACCACTGCAGGTATTTGCTCGAGTTGATGGGGATAGAATATGTTGTCCTAAGTGCCGCCAAAGGGCAGCCGATATTCTCCATAAGTTTTATACCTGTCCTACGTTATTAAATGTTTGAGAGAACGTTACGCAATATGTTGGTCAACGTTTGGGATTTGTTTTGTTTTTTACTGCTAAAGAGATTATGATGGGGCTTAAGGTGTGTGATAATCCTGCTATCAGGAGTTTTTTGTCTATTGTTTTAGTAACTGCACGTCTTTGTATGTGTGAGAGTGGATTATGACTAATCCTTCTACTTTATTAGAGTGGCTGGCTCTTATGCATGATATTTACGAAAGAGAAGGTGAATTGGCTAAAACTAGATCTATTCGCTCATTGCCAAAATTTGGATGAATATGGAAATACCTCAAGAATCAGGACGCTATTTAGAATGCATTTGGATGTTATTTGGATGTTTTTTGGACGTATTTATGTATAGGTATTATTGTTCATTTACATGGCTAGTATGATTCAATTTTCTTTCTTGCTTTGTCTTCTCATCTTCCTTATTTTCTGAATATGATGTACCCTCCATCAAAATAAAAAATAATAATAAAAAAACCGAAATTCTGTAGGTAATTCTTTCACTGTCACTTTAATAGATGGGGATAGTATTAATGCACAAAATGGCAATATGGCATTGTTGTGAAAAAGCCTACGTGGGCGGTCAAAACGTGTTACCAGTTGCCTCAATAAAACTGGTGAAATTAACCAGAGTGTGCTGAGACCTGTTTGTGGAGTTGGAATGGGTTGTTGAAATATATATATATATGTGTGTGTGTGTGTGTGTGTGTGTGTGCGTGTGTGTGGGTTTGTGTTACTATCCTTGTGGGGACTTGAGTATGATAACACACTCACGCTGTGGGGACTTGATTGCACTGTGGGGACCTGAACCCAAGTCCCCACAAGGTAAAGTCTTCTAAATGATTTTAAATGAGTTAAAAAACATCTGTGCCAATTTTTACAAATTTAAAAAAAATTGCCTTGTGGGGACCTGTGTTTCACCAAGTGTGTTTATTTTTTTTGCTCGCTCTGCCCCTGTAGACCGGAGGTGGTACTGCAGCCTTAAACACACTTAGCATATTAAACACACTTCAGCAATTGGATTACATCTAGCAACAAAGAGGATAGTGATTTTGAAGAAGCATACCAATTAGAAAACATAATACATGAATACAATCGCCTTTTTAAATGTATATAACCTTTTTTCCTTTTTTAAGGAACTAATTAATCTACTGATGTTGCACTTTTATTTTTAGGGTGGCTATTTTCTTTGAAAAGCATAGACATGCACCATTAATAGAATCCTATTTTTTTTAAAAAATTTCAAAAACCCACTTTAGCCACTGACTCTTGCATTGACAGTCAATGCAGTTTGACTGGTTGCTGCACTGCATTACGTAAAATGCGTAAATCTGTCCTAAACTTACTGTGTAGCACACAATGTGAGCAGCCTCCTCTAACCATGCACACAGAGCATTCCATCTCTCACTGTGTATCATATGATAAATGCAGCCCCCTCCATACATGTGCCTCCTGCTTCCCATCAATGACTGTGTAGCACACAATGTGAGCAGCCTCCAGATTCGATGTACACAGAGCATTTTATTTGTGGAACTGCAGGAATTTATATGTGCAATCTCCTCCATGTGTGTGCCCACTGTTTTCCATCACGCAGTCTACAGTAAAGGATGTCAGCAGCCTTGTTCATCTACACACACACTACATTCCATCAGTCACTGAGCAGCACACAGTGTGTGTAGCCTTCGCCATGTACACACTACATTCCATCATGGAGTACCAGACAGCATGAGTGGCCACCGCCATCCATGTGCACACTGCCTTCCATTATTTACTGTTCAACACACAATATGTGCAGCCCCATTATTCATGTGCACACTATCTCCCATCATTTACTGTGAAGCACAAAATATGTGCATCCTCCTCTACCCATGTGCAGACCACTTTCGATTAAACACTCTTCGGCACACAATATTTGAAGCATCCTTTGTCCATGCACCCACTGCATTCCCTCACTCACTGTGCTGCACACAATTTGTGCAGTCTATGCCATCCATGTGCATGCCACTTTCCATCTCTTACTCTGCAGCACCCAATGTTTGCAGCCTCTGCCATTCAAGTGTCCACTACAGGCCATCAATCACTGTGCAACACACAATGTGCGCAGCCTCCTCCATCTCCTAGGGTTTGAGACTCATGGCCTGCCCCTGTTTTTTCCACCTAACCGACAGGACCTCTCTCTGAGAGCCTGACCGATGTAGAGCAGCTGTTCCTACTCTTGTAGGTGATAGGCTGTGTATGTAAGGGAAGAGGTGTGGCGCAGTGGCTAGGGTGCTCACTCACAGTTCGATCCCCAGCAGCAGGTTAGCCAAGCACCATGTGACTCTGGGCAGGCGCGCAACACCCATTGGGCTCACCGGGCTTCAGCCCCCCCCCCAGTCATGTGTGTCAGCCCGGCTGAGACAGCCTCGCGGGCTGGCGTCTGTATAATTGCAGCCGCACCCGAGTACTTCACAGGTCTTTAAAAGACCATTGACACGTTAATGAGGCTTTTGTTGCGTTTTCGCTCCTTCTTACAGCCACTCTGCCTATGGCTGGAAGACTTAGCCCCACCCCCCCCCCCCGAAATCTTTTCCAGCCCCCCCCGAAATTTGGCTCTAGTTGCCCGCCTGACTCTGGGCAATAGCTTGCTTAATCTTCCCGATGACTCCCAGCGCCAGGACACCTCTCCGGAGGAAGCTGTGCACTTTGCAAATGCTGGTATTTATTTATGCTGCTGCTCTGACAGTTTCTAAGGTGATGCACTACCTCCAACCTTCATTGCAGCTGAGCTGTGAAATACACATAGAATGTGTATAGGCACACCGGGACCAGCAGCTAACTCCTGTGCATAGTACATCTCTCTGTAATAACATAACATGGTCCTTGATGAATGCATGGAACAACTTTCTGCCCAAAGGATGAGATATTATCAGCATTTATTGCACTTAAATGTGAAAGCGTCCTTATGCTGATGCATAATCTAAAATCTACATCTGATCGAAGTCAGAAGCTGCTACTAATGCCCCGCTTTGCCATATTCTTTGAGGGGTTGTACCTGCAGCGCCCCATTCTGGGCACCTGTAGCAGGCACTGGAAACAGACCCAACTTACTAGCCCTCAAAAAAACACTGAAGACACACCTGTTTTGCCAGCATCTCGAATTCAAAACAAATTCTGCTCTAACTGTCAGGGTAAAAAAGTTATGTGCGCTATTGCCTTGAATCGCTATTTCCCAAACATTGGCATTTTTGGGTGGGATATTATGCAATTTGGTGCTCCTCTAGATTAAAAGTCCACAGGGTCAACCATTCACCCTAGCTGTGTTAAAATTCAGTTTTAAAGTAAAAGTAACTGCACGCTACTTATAATACAAGTTTGTAAAGGCCAGTTTCCACAGCAATAAGGCCATCCATGTTAGCAGATAAAGGAAGCTGTGTGATTTTGTCGAGATACACATGATTTTATTTTAACTACTTAAAACAGGAATATAATTTAAACAGACGCCTAAAAGTACCAGCACAAATACGTGCTTCAACAAAAAAATGTTGCTCGAGAAACCTGATTCTTTCCTTGCAACTGAGCACACACCCAAAGCAGTTGTTTAGGACAGGCTGCAAGAGAGGTGCTAATCACGCATAAGAAAAGCGTCATTATCATGACAAGAGAGGTATGCAGAAGCCGGCTGGAGACAGCCAAGACTTCCCGACTGGGGGATGGGACTAGCTGGAACAGAAAGCACGTCTGTAAAGTCAAAAGACGGATGCTTGTATTTGGGTGTGACCGACTTGAGACTCTAAAAGCAAAAAGATTGGAACACATACACCTGAAGGGAGGCGCTCCTTCGACAAAGCTTCCAGTCAGAGCTGTTTTTTGCTAGCTCCAATTCCATGAAACGTTCTATGTATGCTGTAACACTTTCTTCAATAAATGTGAGTTTTATATTTAAAGAAAACATTCCTTATGATTGCTCCCAATTAAAGGAATACATTATTTGCAGAGATGTTTTCACGCAGGCTTCTTAGAGTTATTCACTTTATTTTTTGTTGGTTAAACGGGCAATTCTGTGCGTCTTTTCGAATAACCTGCTGGCAGCTGATTTAGTTGCTGCTTCGCTATATTAACTCCCAGAAATATGAGTGTACTAAGCCAACTCATCTTCCTTTCCCTTCATGCTTAGGAAGTGCAGAGTTTTCTTAAACAAAATACAAAGCGCACAGCATTTTGGTGGCACAAGTGCATTGCAATAGATTTTCTTCCTTGCTAGGAAAAATGTTGAATCGTCGGAAAGAAGCTAGGAGGAAAATGTGACACTGCATCAAAAATGGGAAATTAATGATTTTATCTTTTTATTCTGACACCTGTAGAACTGCATTTAATAGAGGGAAACAAAAATGCAAGGGCCATGGTGGCAAGAAATGTAAGAGGGCAGGCAAAACAAACCCTCATTTATATTGTACAAGTTAGCGTCTGCTAAAATACAGAGACCGAGCAGAATGCAGACAATTCAAAAGATGTTTGACAAACAGGAAAACTAAGGGAACACCATTTCCAGAGGACAGATGTAAAATTTCAGTCTGCAAAAAACGCGATTGCTGTAAAATGAAAAGGAGATCTGGACGTACAGAGGTAAAGAAGGGACAATTAAGACACGTCTAGATAGAGTAGGACATGAGATAAACAACAGAGTAAAGCACATACATTAAGATTTTCATGGAAAGAAGAGAAAACACAGAAGATGCATGATGGAGAGCAGGAATTGCTGTTGACACATGGGAACATGCATATAGAGCAAGAAGTCCTGTTGTAACAGGAAGGTCCCTTGCATGATTTGCGAGCATGCATACCTGCCCTGCTGACCTTTTTTCTGCCTCAGTGCACACATCATTTAAGTGCATACACTGAGGACCTCTTCTAGTTAGTGACATTGCAACCCATAGTGGGTGTCTGTGGTTTGAAGGAGCGCACCAAGCATGCCCTCTTTAGTGGGCACCCAGAGTGCCCTCCTTAGTAAATGTTATCATTTCAGATTGGCAGTGGTGGTACTGTGTTAGTGATACAGGCTGATATGGCAGGGCTTGTACCTGTGCCTGTAGATGGGTGGAAGGTCTAATGACCTTGATGTGAAAAGTCATTGTTCCAGGACTTCTTGCTGACAAGTAGAAGCATTATTACTTCACAGTCATGCAGGAATCCCCGAAGACCAGGGCTTGTGTCCCTTACAACCAGCTTTTTAGCTAAGTGAGGTGATTACATCGGAGATCTGCTACTGACAAAACTGATGGCCTGCCATAAATGTGGAGTCAGCCGGCAGGCTATGAGAGGGTCATTGGAGGTGTCCCTGCCATAGGGGTCTACCCAAAGCAGAGTCCAGCTGTAGCCCTGATGGAGGAACTACCTGAAGGAAGTAGGCTGAACAAGTTTACCAGCAGGGATTGCACTGCAGAGTGTTTAGGAGAAGTAGAGCTGCAGGACCCCAGGGTCAGCCCTGCATCCATGTCTACGAATTGGCATCCTAGGTCACCATCATTTGGCATTAAGATTATCCTCGGCCCCCCGTTGGCCTAGAAGGTAATGGTGGGGCTGCTGGTGGAAACAGCAAGAGGCCTAGGGACTATGATTTGCCCATCACTGGTTGTAAGTCCCATCTAATTACTGATGTGTGCTGTGCTGGGCAACACTTACCACATCCCGCAGCTGCATTAAGGCACTGAACTGTGCTTGGTGCCTTGATGATTGCAAGTGTGTCTGTCACATCTGACAATGCTTAATGTGTGTCCTGGGGATACTAGAGCACATATTGTAGAACCTATTTTGGGGCATGTTAACAAGCCAGGCGATAAAATTATCGCCGCTTTAGCGGCAGAAAACTGCCGCTAAAACGGCGATAATGGGCTTGATAATGTGCTCTATGGAATTCCAATTGAAGCCCATGTTAGATATGAAGGACGTCTAACATGGGCTTCAATTGGAATTCCATAGAGCATATTATCAAGCCCATTATCGCCGTTTTAGCGGCAGTTTTCTGCCGCTAAAGCGGCGATAATTTTATCGCCTGGCTTGATAATATGCCCCTTTGTTCTTACAATGAACTAGTGTTACACATCAACTAACAGGCACACCTGCGACCATTTGCACTCTCCAAAATGACTTCAGGCGGAGGTGGGGCTGAATGGCAGGGCATGACAGATGCTCCATATAGCATCCGTGCATCACTCAAATTGCTGCACAAGTTGAACATAATGTGCTGCTGTGTGAACAAGGACTGGGGATTAAACAATGCCTGTGACATATTTTAAAGGACCAGCAGAGGGATGTGAGAGAGAATCACCTCCATGCCCACTGAGAAACCGCTCACTGCATCACAAGTGTGCCTTAACTTGTCTAGATTTTCCGGAGTAGTATTGCTCTTGTAGAAATGAGTGGGATTGTGTGGTGTTAGTGACTAGGCTTGTATTTCATATGTTTTATTTCAATGGTATCAAGTAGTAGTGTAATATGTTTTTGCTTTATAAATGTAAGTGTTGACTGGACAGACCATTATTAACGGGTATTGTGTGGACTGTTGAATTCAGAGTCTCTAACTTCACATCACCTCCCTCAGTAAGCTTTCAACTGTTTAGCTCACTTCCCTGTTGGTTGACAGTGGGTTAATTAACAAGGTAAGGAAGGGTCTAGAGCAGCAAGGTTAGCAGCAAGATAGATTGGCGTGCTGACAGATATAAGGGGTTCTCTTTGATGGTTCCAAATTTAAGGCACAGAAAAACTCACAAGAGAACAGACTCAAACCAAAACGAGGACCAGAATAGTTCCCAGGACTTTATACAAAGACAGAAGCCTGACAGGAATGGGTTTCTCCTGAGAAAAGCATAGAACAAAGAGTGAAGCACAAATATCTTCAAGAGGAGTAATACATATGTGATAAGTATCCCTGATGTACAATATAAAGATATGGAAGTCACAGAGAGGTTCCATTTCCATATGCAGGAACGAGACCAATGAGGTTCACGAGGCTTTATTTGCAGGACATTTTTGCATCAAAAAGACACAGGACAGGTTAATTTAACTTTTTAGGTAGTCTGCTATTAGCCATGGGTTGGTACTTAAATTGGACAAAACTTTTACAATGCTTTTGTGTAAATAGCCACATTTTTAACAGTTTCCTGAACCTTAGTAGGCTTGTTACCTTTCTCAAGGTTAGCTGGAGCGACTTCCACTTAAATGCTTCTTGCCTAATAGACAACACTTTTCAAATTTGAGTATTTGAAGGAGGCAGGCAGATGACGATCATAATGTTTTAACAGGAGAGTACCAAGAATAATGCAGTCTGGCAAATCCTGGTCCTTGTCTATGAAGTACTTTAAATTGAATGCAGAGGCTTTGGAAATGTACTTTTCTTTAACAAAAGGCAATGCAGGTATCAAAAATGGTTAGAAATATGAGCAAACTTTGGAAGCTCAAATAAAAAATGGGCTACGCAAATGTGCACAAGCTAGAGTCTTTATGCTACATAGGAGGGTAACCCTAAATGGAGAGCATTACCATAATCTACGAAGACCTATATAAAGGTTTGAATAATTGCACTCTCCAGATTCTCGGGAAGATATGGCAGAAATTTCCTCAAAGCTTTCAGCGATTGAAAACAGAAAGAGGTGCCCTTTTATAATGAGGAAGACAAGAAAGTTCTTTGGAAATAGCACTCCAAAGCTTCCAACAACTAGTGAATGACTTGTGATACTCCACTCACCACAGGTTTTGTGAATGGAATGGATGCGATGGGAGGCATCACTATCTATGAGAAATTAATGGACACAATCAAGGGCACATCCCATCACACCTGCAGCTGCTACCCAAGATGGAGTTCCAGACTGTTGAAAATGTGGCGGACGGATCAAGCAATGTGAGAGCTGCAGTGCCTTCCTGGTCCGAACCCATTCATAGCTCATTATATATAGCCAACTAAGCAACTTCTGTCCCATAATGCTCTCTAATTCCAGCTTGGTTGGGGTTAAATAGATATATTTTTTAAATAATTTCCGATAGTGGCATATCAAAAACCTTCTTTGCAATCTTAGGGCAGAATGGCAGCAAAGAGATATCATGATAATTGCCAGGAATAGCAGAAACAGTAGAATGAACTGGTTCACTAACCGAGGAACTAATAAAAGGGCCGAATCTTAGGAAAAACATTAGCTGGACATCAGTTGTCTTGTGAACCTGATTTGATTCGTTTCATCACTTGAAGAATTTGTTTAATAGGCATGTGCCTGGATAAAGAACAGTTCTGTAGAACGTTTCTGCTTGTCAAGTGAATGGTAAATGAGGGAGTAACACTGTTAGTACTACTCCCTGAGGAGCATCTTCCAAGCTTGTATTTGGACCCTAACACTCTGTATGCCACCGAATAAATATGTATAGTAAACTGAAAGGTAAAATTGTAAAAGAAAATATGGAAATTGTATGAACTACAATACGGTAATATTGTGAAAAGACAGCGGTAAATCACTCCATTCAGCTTTCCACAATAACATTGTTCATGATCACTAATCATTGCAAAAACTGGAATATTTCAGGAAGAGATGCACTTATTAAGCAGTCCTATTGACTCATGATCTGCAGTTCTGCATCTAGGGATCAGCAACCTTGTTGGGAAGGAAGAGGTCTCAACTGGACCGATGGAAATATAGGATTTGTGTGTCTACAAACACAAGGGCTCAAACCAGGACTGTTTAAGTCTTTCGCAGTGTCGTCTTCATGTGGCTAGAACTCAGGCTAATCTGGTGATGGGTCTCTCTACAAAATGTCAGGGCCCAAGGGAAAGGGAACAACATTATAAAAGGTAGAGAGGAAGTGTGTTTGCTAAGGAATCACCACTCAGCTCACTTGCACATGTAGATGGTGGCTCTTTGTGCTATCCTCCTGTATTCTCTATTGAGAAGAAAAGAGGCGTATAGGCACTATGTACAAATCTTCTAACCTTTTGGTCTGGTTGGGGACTTCCATGCAGGCAAATTGGCAGCATGGTGGGTCAGGAGGGCTTAAGCATGGTCTTCATGCATTTTCGTAATGGCTAGGACTCAGATCCACCTTTTGGAACACCACAGCAGTGTTTAAGGACATTTGTTCAAATGCGTACTCTTCCCCGGGATGGAATGGAGCACCAGTTTACGTATCCAATTCTTGGCAGTGAAACCAGCACCGTCAGTTGATGAAGATTTTTACCTTAAACCATCTTTAGTGTTAAGACAGAGTGCTATGTGGTAATGACACACATTACTCTCCTCTCAGAAGGCACTGTGTCAGTTGGTGCTTGCATGCCACATGCCATGTACAATCTCCAGGTGTCTAGTCATGCAGGAGTCTCTGTGTATTTAACAAAGACAGGCCCTGGAGATAAAGGTGGCTGGAGAGGAAGCAACGGAGTATGGGGATGTCCTTGTTACTTCTCGATGGGCAGCATTCATCCTACAGCTTGCAATTCATTGGTTCATACCAAAAGATGTTTGTGATTAGTCAAATGTAAAATTAATGATATGTTCCGAAGTTCAGAATCATTATCCAATGTCTCTCTTGCCTGCATCCTGTTTGTCCCCACTTTTCATTCCCCATAACGTGTCTCCATTTTCAGTCTAATTTAAACTACTTTTTTTCATCCATTCTGTTTCATTAACTTCCCTGACCACCGGGATTCTTGATCACTGTCTCATCCCTCGCCCTGCCTGTATGTCATTTGATACTCTGCATTGCTCTCCACGCGGGATTGACAAGCTGACAGATATAAGAGAGTCTCTTTGGTAGGTTCAGCATCTGACAGCTTAATGTGGTACCTATCCCAGAAAGCAAACCTGTTAGCTCTTCCACCGTTCTTCTCCTGTAGGACATGCAGTGCATGTGAACAAATGCATTCACTACAATGTATACAAAGAAGATACATGACTTCTATGTCCTATCACAAAGCAGGTGAAAAGCAGGTCATAGCTGTGCACAGTGCACAGCATGACTGAGATGCAGGGAATGGCGGACTGAGCTGACAATGGCTGGATGTGACTGGAAAACCATGTGATGAGCATCCATTTAGATTGCATAGCTGTGAACTCTAGTTAAGAGGGTCATATAAGGAGGGTATTATTGGCCATGCATTGTTCTGTGATGTGTTGGGTGAGGATTACAACAAACTACTAAAGATAATTGGACTGGTGCTGCTTCACAGCTGTTCACTCCTGCCTATGATCTGAGCCCCAAATCCATCTGCACAGATTTCTGACCAGCACGCTCTGCCAATCAACTGACCCAAAATATTTCCTTACCAAGAGCAGTTTTTCCCACAGCTCATGTACTCCACCAACCCACATCTTTCATAGAACCTTTCCCTTGCATTATTCCTTCTATCTTACTTCTATTTCTTGCTTGATGTTAAGCCCAGGGACATCCTGAAGCAAGAAATTGTGGATGGGGAAGAGGGATAAACTGAGCCTATGTAACTACTTTCAAGCAGTCCTGACCATTCTCTCAATCACCTACCTCTTTTTCCTGGGAGCAAAAAAGAAGTTTGCTAAAAGCAAGTGTATCAAAAGGACTCCATACAGCAGGGCCAAGCTGCAGACACTGTTGCCTCCTTCAAGGTCTCGTGTCGGGGCGGGGGGCTGACCGCCCAAACCAGAAATCCAAAATGAGGCCGAGCAGTTCTGGGAGAGGTAAACATTAAAACCACTTCAGGCTTCAACCAGAGACTTACAACAGTTCCTGCTCCTCCATGTGACTCCCACAGGGATTGTGCGCCTCCTCAAACCATTTGGGGGCAGAATCTCTATATGACACATTCTTTACAACTGTATGCCACTCCACTCTACCCCACACCACTCCACTGTATTCCACTGTGCATTACTGCACTGTACTGCATTCTAGTCTATGCCCCTCCACTCTACACCACTGAACTGTATGCCACTGCACTATATGCTATGCCACTCTAGTGTACGCCACTCCACTGTGTGCCCCTCCACTGTACACTACTCCACTGTATGCTATTTCAGTGTGTGGTAGTGTATTGTACATTATTACACTGTATGCCACACCACTCTAAGCAACTCTTCTATTCACCACTTCATTGTATGCTTCTCCCACGTATGCCGCTCAACTCTACCACCCTCCACTCTATGCCACTCCACTCTGCTTCATGCTATTCCACTGTATGCCAATCTAGTGTATGCTAATCTACTATACAGCAATCTAATCTACGCTACGCTATACCACTGTATGCAACTCCACTTTGCGCTATGCTAGTTCACTCTTCCCTACTCTACTGTATGTCACTCCAATTTATTCACCACAGGGTAAGCCACTTGACTGTACCCTACTCCACTGTATGCTTTTTAACTCTTCGGTGGTGCACTGTTCAGCACTCAAATGTATGTTATTCCACTATGTGCCACTCCAGTCTATGCCACTCCACTATACACTATTCCACTTTATGGCATTCCATTGTAGGCTACTCCGCTGTGCCCCACTCCTCTGTTTGTAGTTCCACTCTAACCCACTCCATAGTATGCCATTACAGTCAATGACACTCAACTCCACTCTATGCCACTCCAGTCCACACCATTCCACTGTATGTTAATCAACTGTATGTTATTTCACTGGATGCCACTCCACTCTATGCTATTCAACTCTACACCATTCCTCTCTATGCCACTCCACTCTATACCGCTTCACTCAACACACTCTATGGCACTGCTTTTGACAACACTAAATACCACTCCACTGTAGCACACTGTACCTCACCCTTTTCTACTGTATCTCACTCAACTGTACAACACTGTACTCCTCTCTGTGTCATTACACTGCACACCACTCTTTGACAGTTCCACACACTCTACAACAGGCCATACCACTCCCGGGGGGGGGAGATTCAGGGGAGGGTTTGGGGTGTTACACACCCTTAAAATATCCATTCTGTAGTAAATGGGTACATTCTGTAGTAAATGGTTGGGTACAAGTGCTTTCAATTGATTGGGCAGAGTAAGGTGTCTGTTGGGTTTCCAGCAAAACACACAAGATGATGGACGGAATGTTGCACATTGGCAAAACATTCACCCCCAGTCACTGATCTGGGTTTAATCCATCGTTATTTTGCTCACTACGCCACCCCAGTTCAGACATGGCCATATGCAAATCAGTCTTGACCCTGTGCCTCATGGGAATAGTCCAGCCCGAACTGCCAAGCCATGTCGTCCCTGGACCGGAATCAAGCATCCTAGGACCGGTTTCACCTGGGATTTTCACATACAAACAGACAAAAACACATGCACACTCAATCATGTCTCTGTTTTGAAGTTCTTACAAAATGTTGGTTAATTTGAAAATATGTTTTAATTACTACTAAGGCACTCCTCCTTAAGCCCCCTCATGCCCTGCTTCTCATATAATGTATTTTCACAAGATACATAGCTTGATGTTGGGAAGAATGAAGGTTACCCCCTCAATGTTACCTGACCATGCTATGCCCCTGACTACCCAACTGTATGAGGCGTCGGTCCTCTCTATAACACTTTACTGTACGCTATGCCACTACAGTGTAATACACTCCACAGCCCTGTAATATACGAGACACCACTCCACTGTATGACACATTCTTCCTGCATCAACTGTCACAATACATTTACTATAACTCCCCCTTTCTCCATGCACTAATCTTGCATATGTGGTACTGCGACAAGCAGGGTGGGTGGGGTCGTGGACTCTGCAACAAGAGGCCCTTCACCTTTGGACATGATTGGAACATCAGGACATTTGCCTGAGGGTGCAACATCTGGCAGGTTTTCTAAATGCCAGAGCAGATGAACTCAACCATCGATGTCTCATGGATCATGAATGGCATCTTCATCCGTAGGTGGTGTAATGTCTCTTCAGAGATTGAGTAAAACCGTAGTTAGATCTGTTCGCTATTGTCGAGACCGCACAATGTCAGCTCTTATGCACGCTGTAGTTTCCAAAGCAGCTCTCGCTCAGAGACACATTTTATCTTGAGTGGAGCTCAGGACTCCTTATGCTTTTAAGCTGATACAATGTCCAAACTTCTCAAGAAGATCAAGAACGACCAGGCCCAAATCATCTTAGTGGCCTCAGATTGGGCGAGGAAAGCATGGTATCACCGAGCTCCTGAGCACAAGTATCTAGGCTTCAATCAGGCTGCCCTTTTGGAGGGAAGATCTCCTGTCGCAGCAACAGGGTAGGATCTGCACCTGAACCTGCAAACTCACCATCTGAATCCACAGAGATGGAGCGGTGACAGATGAGGGTATTTGACCTTACTCACACAGTTTGCTGTATTCATATCTGCTACACAACAGCTGAGAAGCAGCCCCTTGAGGGTTTAAGAGCACCTTTCACCAGAGATACAGCTGCAACCTGGTGAGAGGAGTCCCAGATCTGGATATCTATTGGACTACTACGTGGGCTTTGCTGGCAAACACTACTGCCTAGACAGTCAGGTCTGTGTGGTGATGGGCATTTCACCTGTCGGTTCTCCAGGACTTCTTAATGCAACTTAGTACGCAGACCCACCTTTGGGGAGAGATCGCTTTGGTATCTGTTCTAAGGTAAGGAATCTGCGGCTAGAAGTCTCTATAAGGTGAACAAGGTACTTACCTTCATTAATGCCTATCTGGTAAAGACTATCTAGCCGCATATTCCTTACAGACTCTCCCATCCTCCTTCATGCCCTCTCCCTACCACACTGGTCATTCCACCTCAGTTTGGCTCTTTGCTTCTGGTGTGTTAGAACAGTCAAGAACGTGTGGTCAGTGCAATCATTTGGCGACTATTTAGACATTGTGCTGGTTAATTCGGGCGCAGACTACACCGACGATGCCATGCACCTACGTACACCTTGCTCAAATATTCTAAGATAAGGATTCTGCAGTGAAATAGTGTCTCTACCACATAAGGTGTTAACCTTATCTGGGGGAATATTCTAAGATAAGGAATCTGCAGCTAGCTAGAGACTCTACCAGATAAAGTGTTATCGATGGTAAGGTAATTGTTCTTCTCACAGTCATCATAATCACACATTATCACTGCAGGAATGTTAGAATGCCTACCATCACACACTATCTTCGTGAGGACCACAGCATCACTCTATTCCCACACAATCTAGAGTGAATTCAACATGATTATTATCACACACTATCTCTGTGGGGTATGGATATGACTACAATCACACACTATCCCTGTGGGTACTTGGGCATCACTGTCATCGCTCACTGTCTTTTGGGTAGCTGGGCATCACTGTCATCAGACACTATCTCTGTGGGACATGGACATGACTCACATCACACACAATCTCTGAGAGCTTTGAAAATGACTATTATCACACAAGATATTTTTGGGGATCTCGGCATCACTACCATCTCAGACTATCTCTAGTGACTTGAACATTATTATAATCACACACTATCTCTGTGGGGACATGCAACGATAATGCACTATCTCACTGCTCACTGGGGCTTGGACATCACTTCCATCACACATGACCTCTACAGAGTCTTGAGCATGACTCTAATCACAGACTATCTCTATGGGCTCTTGAACATGATCATATTCACACACCATCTCTGGGCATCACTATTAACACACTCTACCTCTATTGACTTCAACATAATAATCATCACACTCTATCTCTTTGGGGACTTATAAATGACCATTATCGCACACTATCTCACTGGGAGCCTGGGCATCAGTATCATCACATTCCATTTCTGTGGGGACATGAGTATAGCTGTATTCACGCACTATCTGAGGGGGGGCAGGGCATCTCTTTAATCTCACATTATCTCTGTAGAACACAGAGATTTTCTAATGTTAAGCTTGATTGCTATCTGCCATAACTTTCAGGGGTTGAGCTCAGGTTTGAAGTACTTAAACCTTTATTAGACCCAACATGATTAGTGACATTATTACTTGTGGTGGACTAACATCCACCTCAAATAATAATGATCTCCCGACAACCATAATCCCACATTATCACTGAAGGGACTTGAGGATGCCTACCATTACACATTATCTCTGTGAGGACCAGTGCATCACTTTAATCACACACTATCTTTAGTGAGTTCAACATGATTATCATTAGGGGTGGGCGGAATTTGCGGAATTGCGTTATGCAAATCTCCGCGAAACGGTAAAAAATCTCCGCGAACACGCAGAAATTCCGCGAACACGCGGAATTGCTTGTTCGCGATGCTTTTTTCCTGTTCACAATTGCTGTTTGCGTGCTCGGGGAGAAATATCTCGCGAACACGCATTTTGAGATCGCAAACAAGCAAAAATTTCGCGAAATCGTGGAAAGCAGACTTTTTAGCAATTTCGCGTTCTCCGCGGATCGCGAAATTACGCAAATTCCGCAAATTCCGCGAGCGGAACGGAATTTACCGCCCAGGCCTAATTATCATCACACTCTATCTCTGTGCGACATGGATATGACGATAATCACACAATATCTCTGTGGGGATTTAGGCATCCCTATCATCACACACTATCTTTGTAGGGACCCGGCATCACTATCATCACACACTATCTCTGTGGGGATCTGGGGTCACTATCCTTACATACTATCTCTGTGGGGATCTGGGGTCACTATCCTTACATACTATCTCTGTGGGGACCCGGCATCACTATCCTCAGATGCTATCTCTGTTGGACATATACATGACTTGCATTGCACATGATCTCTAAGGACACTTGATCATGACTGTAACCTCACACTTTCTCTGTGGGAACTTGAACATGATTATATTCACACACTATCTCTGTGGGGACTAAGGTATCACTATCATAACATACCATCTCTAGTGACTTCTAAATGATTATCATCACACACTATCTTTGTGGGTACTTGAATTTAATTAGAATCACCTAGTATCTCTGTGGGGACTTGGGTATTGATATCATCTTATACTACCTTTGGGGTACCTTGGCATCACTATCATGACACACTATCTCTGTGGGACATGGACATGACTGACATAACAAATGAGCTCTACAGAGACTTGATCATGGCTATAATCACACACTATATCTGTGGGGACCTAGGCATCACTGTCATCAAACACTATCTCTAGTGACTGCAACATGATTTTCATCACACACTATCTCTATAAACCTGAACATGAATATACTAATACACAATTCCTGTGGGGTCTTGGTTATTATCATCACACACAATCTCTTTGGGGACCCGGGCATCACTATTATCAGACACTATCTTTGTGGGACATGGACATGACTGACATCACACATGATCTCTACAGAGACTTGCCACTCAAATACCCACACAAACACTGAACCCTAAAAGATTAATTTCCACCCAAAAACCCATACCCATCCTAAACCCTAAAGGTACCCTTGCCACCCAAAACATACACCCATCCTAAACCCTAAAAATTCAACTGCCACCCAAAAACTAATATCCACCCTAAACCCTAAAATATCCCTAACCATTCAAAAACCCATACTCACCCTAAAACCTAAAAACTCCCTTGCCACTCTAAATCCAATACCCAGCCTAAAACATTCCTTGCCACCCAAAACCCCATACAAACACTAAGCCCTAAAAGATTCATTACCACCTAAAAAACAATACCCACCCTAAAACCTAAAGGTTCTCTTGCCACCCAAAACCCATACCTACCCTAAACCCCAAGACAAACCTCACAGCCCTAAAACCCATAACCACCCTAAACCCTGAAAATTCCTTATCACGAAAAAACCCGTACCCAACCTAAACCATAAAATTTACCTTGCCCTCCAAAAACCCACACCCACTCTAAACCTTAAAAATTCTCTTGCCACCCAAAAACCCATACCTGCCGTAAACCATAAAAATTCCCTTGCCACCCAAAAACCCATACCCACCCTAAACCCTAAAATATCCCTTACCAAGACACATACATTTACATTTACATTTACATTCAAAAACCCATACTCATCCTAAACCCTCAAAAATCCCTTGCCAGTCAAAAACCCATACACACTCTAAAAAAAAATTCTTGCCACCCAAATACCCACACAAACACTAAACCCTAAAAGATTAATTACCATCCAAAAATCCATACCCATCCTAAACCCTAAAGCATGGGTACTCACAAACTTTCTCTCGGGGGCCAAATTTACAGTGTGGTTTCTGGCTGAGGGCCGCACCGGTGGGGGCGGGGCCAGTGGGGGAGGGGGCGGGGCTAGAGCAAAAAAAAAACTATGACCATGAGGTTGAACACAGGCCACTGCAGCAGACGCATTCATCTACTGAGCCACCAGACCCGGTATGCACACCTATCTATCTATCTATCTATCTATCTATCTATCTATCTATCTATCTATCTATCTATCTATCTATCTATCTATCTATCTATCTATCTATCTATCTATCTATCTATCTATCTATCTATCTATCTATCTATCTATCTATCTCTCTGTTTCCCGCCCTATCTATCTATCTCTCTGTCTCCCGCCCTATCTATCTATCTATCACTCTGTCTCCCGCTCTATCTATCTATCTATCTATCTATCTATCTCTCTGTCTCCCGCCCTATCTATCTATCTCTCTGTCTCCCGCCCTATCTATCTATCACTCTGTCTCCCGCTCTATCTATCTATCTATCTATCTATCTATCTGTCTGTCTCCCGCCCTGTCTATCTATCTATCTATCTATCTCTCTGTCTCCCGCCCTATCTATCTATCACTCTGTCTCCCGCCCTATCTATCTATCACTCTGTCTCCCGCTCTATCTATCTATCTATCTATCTATCTATCTATCTATCTATCTATCTATCTATCTATCTATCTATCTATCTATCTATCTATCTATCTATCTATCTATCTATCTATCTATCTATCTATCTATCTATCTATCTATCTATCTATCTATCTATCTATCTATCTCTCACTCTGTCTCCCGCCCTCTCTATCTATCTATCTATCTATCTATCTATCTCTCACTCTGTCTCCCGCCCTCTCTATCTATCTATCTATCTATCTATCTATCTCTCACTCTGTCTCCCGCCCTCTCTATCTATCTATCTATCTCTCACTCTGTCTCCCGCCCTCTCTATCTATCTATCTATCTCTCACTCTGTCTCCCGCCCTCTCTATCTATCTATCTATCTCTCACTCTGTCTCCCTCCATTCCCTCCTCCGTTCTCCCTCCCTCTGTCTCCCTCTCTGTCTCCGTGTCTTCCCCCCTCTCCCTGTCTTCCTCCTCTCCCTGTCTTCCTCCTCTCCCTGTCTTCCTCCTCTCCCTGTCTTCCTCCTCTCCCTCTCTCTCTCTCTCCCTCTTCCTCCCTCTGTTGCACTCTGTCTTCCTCCCGCTGTCACCTCACCCCCTGCTCTCACTCCCTGCTGCCCTCCATCACCTCACCCTGCTGTCCTCTGTCACCTCACCCCGCGCTGAGACGGCTTCCAGGGAATGCACACGGCCGCCGCACCCAAGTACTTCACAGGTCTTTTAAAGACCATTCACTTGTTAATGAGACTTTGTTGTATTTCACCTCTTCTTAGCGCCCCTGCATCTCCACTCAATGAGAGGGGAGATGCAGGGGTGCTAAGAAGAGGTGAAATACAACAAAGCCTCATTAACAAGTAAATGGCCTTTAAAAGAATCGCCCGGCCTCACAGCTCCGCGCTGCTGTAACCGGCGGTGTTCGCTGACAAGCACAGGGCACAGGCACTGTCTGCAAGGTCCGCGGGCCGCCAAGGAAGGCTTGCCGGGCCGCCAACGGCCCGCGGGCCGTACTATGAGTACCCGTGCCCTAAAGGTTCCCTTGCCACCCAAAACCTATGCCCACCCTAAACGCTAGAAAATCCCTTACCATCCAAATACCCATACACACCCTAAACCGTAAAAAATCCAATACCACCCAAAAACCTGTCATCACCCTAAACCCTAAATATGTGTTTACCATGTAAAAACACATACCCACCCAAATCCCTTAGTTCCCTTGCCACCCAAAAACCCATACCCACCCTAATCCCTAAAAATCGCTTGCCACTCAAAAACCCATACCCAACCAAAACCCTTAAAATTCTCTTACCACCCAAAAACCCATACAAATGCTAAACACTTAAAAATCCCTTGCCACCCAAAAACCCATACAAATGCTAAACCCTAATAAAATCATTATCGCCCAAAAACCCATACCCAACCTAAACCATAAAATTTCCCTTGCCCCACAAAAACCCACACCCACCCAAAACCATAAAAATTGCCTTGCCACCCAAAAACCCACACCCACTGTAAATCCTACAAAATCCCTTGCAACCAAAAATCCCGCACCCATCCTAAATGGTAAAAAAAATTCCCTTGCCACCCATAAAACACTTACCCACCCTAAACCCTAAAAAATCCCTTACCACCCAAAAACCTACACCCACCCTAAACCCTAAAAATTCACTTACCACCCAAAAACCTATACCTACCCTAAACCCAAACAAATCCCTTTCCACCCAAATACCCATACCCATCCTAAATCTAAAAAATTCAGTTGCCACCCAAAAACCCATACCCACCCTAAACCCTAGAAATTCCCTTGCCACCCAAAAACCCGTACGCACCCTAAACCCTAAAAAAGCCTATATCACCTAAAAGAACATTTAAAATTCCCTTGCCACCCAAAAACCCGTACGCACCCTAAACCCTAAAAAAGCCTATATCACCTAAAAGAACATTTCTATGGTAATTTGATGGCATAACCTTTTATCCAGAAACAGTAAGAACGCCTATAGCTTTAACTTATATTTACATTTAGGTACAAATGTTGACTGCATGCCAGTGTTTGTGTGTTTTTTAATAATATATTTAGAAGCAGGTCCTTTATAGTGCAATTGCCTTCTTTTTCTTATGAGATGCCCTACTTTTTATAAGCTCATCCTATGAGCAGCACTTCCTTTAGTTAGAAAATCTTTCAGAGCATCAGTCTTTCCACATCATGTTGTTCTTCCCCAAGTCAACGACATATAATCGTACAGTACTAGGCAGTGTCCCTGCCTTTTAAAAAAGGTGCATTGCTACTTCTCATATCACCAACTCCCATTATTACAGTTTACCATCTTTTTTAGACCACAATAAACTTATGTAAAGCAGCAAAAGTCACATAATTTTTGGAACGTTGCTCTACACGTGCTAAGCAACATTTCCAAAATTGCACCACTTCACATACTATTGTCATTTGCAGTAACATTTTACTGCAAGTATATGAGAATAATGTGAAGGGTGTGAACATGAACGACTGTTGCTTGCGCTGCCTGTGTTTTTCATGCTATGTTTTTACTACAGCGCATATTTTGTGCTCCAATATCCCACTCAATGATGGATTCTCATTTTGAGTAATTGCATGTGATTTTGCATAATTTTCCAGAAAATTCGCATTATTATGCACACAATTAATAATGCAAAATTATCCTTAACTGAAACATCTATGTCAATAGCAACAATAACCCTATTATTCAGAGCTGTCTGTCTAAGGCTGCAACAGAACATCTCCAGCATTCTTTGTGTTTTAAAATCAACCACAGCTAGATAATGTCAAAGCCTTGGGAGGCTCACTCTATGGAGCAGAATTGTAGGGCTTACAGCAGTCAAGTGGTTTCACTTTAATTGGAAACACATTTTTGATATTCCTGATTAAATTTCCCCAGAGCACCCACTGGTTCCATTCCTTTAGACATAGGGATGAAGAATTTATCTTCAAAGGCAAACATCAGAAACCTGCTAGCTTGACGGAGGTTGTGGTACACCCAGGAACTATTACCATATCATATTGAGCCCTAGAAAAGATCATTTATCTTGATAGGCAATGTACAATCCTGTGGTTTAGAAGTGTGTGGTCAATTCTAAGTTTAGTTAACTTTGAAGTGCAATACAAAGACATGATGAACTTCCAACCACTATCTAAAGAACACTATCCAATAATATATTGGAATACTGTGCCAAAGAACCAAATTACTAATTTCTGACACAGAAATTCCTAACTGTAGCCTTTCTGTATTTGAAATGTACTGGTTCTTATGAATGCTATTTTGACTTTATTACTCTCCTATTGGCTAGTTAGTTATATGTAAAATTCAGACTTGGATCTCTTTAATTCTGTGGTTTTTGTTCCAAACGATCAAACGCATGCCGCCTGTCCAGCACTTTGCCTTCATGTAATTCGCCAGATGAAAAAATGGCTTATCTTCTATTCTTTTGTGCAGCGTATAAAAATCCCAGGAGGAAGGGGATAATAAGGATTTGCCATTCTATGGGGGTAACGCAACAAGCAGAGGCAATAAGGCTATGGAGATAAGACACTGGTGAAGCCATTGTATCCAGTCTGTCAAAGTATCTCCAAATGGTTTGATGCATGGGGAGAAAGATCATTGACAGGTTGGCTGTTCAAGAATCATGTTAAAAACACATTAAAAATGGTCCACCAGGTAATGGTAATGGAGAATTTTCTGAAATAGGACGAATATTATCTTATGTTTATATTTAAGTTTTATCAGTAGAATCAGAGTTATGAATTTGTAAATTTTAAAGTTAAAAATAGTGTCTAAATGTTCAAAGCACCAACTGAGGGCATATAGTCGTGCACGACCAGCTCAAAATCAAAAGTTAAGGCCGACCGCAATGGACCACAGTTTGGATACAAGAATTGGATTGGACCGCGTCTCGACTTACCTTCGTATTTAGAAGAATTTCTGAAGAAAAATGTCTGAGAAGTTAAAGCTCAGCTGGGCAAGGCAGGCAAGCGTGTCCAAAGAGGAGGTGTCGTTTTCGTGGCGCCGTTGGACGAAGTCACGGTGAAGATTCCAACTTTCAGACTTAGGGTCAAATTTATCAAGATTTGACGCAGCACAAAGCAGCAAGACAACATGCACTGCATCAAAAGGAGAGGGCAGGAATGTGCCCCATTTATAAATACGTTGCTCATTGCTGCTTTCTCACTGTGCTGGTGCATTATGTGCTACCTAGCGCCAACGCAGGCACCTTTGTGTCGTAGTGAAAGGGTGCCTGTGTTGCAGGACAGATTATTTTTATTGAAGAAGGGACATATTCCTGCACAGAGGCAATCCTTAGATCCATTGTCCTCTTTCTAAGTGTGCTGTATTCTGAACACATAGAGAGAAATAAAGATCTTTCTCCTTGTTGCACCTCTATCAGGAAGGCATACAATTTTGACACATCCCCAGGTTTACTTGTCATGGTAAATTTGGGAATGTGCCAGTATATTTGGGTAGATGCATGGGAACACCCAAACGCCACCCATGAAACAACTTTCTGGCACAGACTAACGCAAGGCAGTGACTTACAAAGCTTTGCATTACTTCAGATTTACCAAGCCACACAGGGCCACGTAGGTGGCCTTGCGTGGCTTGTTAATTCTGACTCAAGGATTGCATTGCCATTTCATTGCCCTTGAGTCACCCTGCGTGACGGAAGGGCATGCAATTCTTTGGCAAGTTGAAAATCTACAGCAGAAGAGGCTGCAGCTGTGTCAGATGAGGGCTCCAGGAGGCTGCATACCCTTCCTGAGAGTGACCACTGAACAGGTTTTGTAGCAGTGGAGAAGAATGTAAGGGAGCTACCTCAAATTCAGGCCGACCAGAAATGCACCTTGGGCAGATCAGTGACAAATGCACGTTGGTCTTCTCTCAGTCCTCAGGGCACTTTTGGGTAGAGAATTTGTTAAGTCCCAAGTTTTAGATTTGAGGCATCTGCTCACCTTCAGCACCACTTCTAAGGATCCAGGACTGTAGGAGAACCACTCTGGGGGTCACGACTCGCTCAGGTTGGATCCAGGTTCAATATGGTTGTCATTGGGTCATTTGAGTGCATGGTCAGTCGGAGGGTGTTCTTCTGGATGATGGCGATGCCTCCTCCTGTTCGGTCGATGCAGTCCTTGCGAGTGATTTTGTAGCCATCAGGGATGGTGATGACGATGTCCAGTCCAGATCAGGGGTTGATCAAGGTTTCTGTGAAGAAGGTGATGTCGGTAGAGGTGACGCCCTGGCTCTAGGCATAGTCCAGGCACGGACGGTTGCAGACAGGCCTGCCTTGGGTGTGCCAGTAGTGCAGCCGCTCGGGGGGCTGCCATTAAGTTGTGCTGGGAGGCTGGACAGCTGGGAGGCAGGAAATGCAGGAGCGGGAAGGGTCACTGGAAAGGCGGGCAATGGGGATCACAGTAACAGGGACGAGGGCGGCAAACAAAGGAAAGAAAAATGTAAAAAAGGAAAAAGCTGAAAAAAGGCAGAAATCAGAAAAGAGAGGCAGAGGGACAGACTAGCAGCAGAGCAGTGAAGCTCTATCACTAGACCACCAGATATGAGACACAGGCAGGGGCCTGCGGTGGAGGTGGGCCTCGACCAAGGGTCAGCAGCAGCAACAGGGGCAGCAGTAGCCACCAGGCCGAGTTTCGCTGTGAAGGGAGCAAGTCCACTAGAAGGTCAGTGTTTGCTACTTCCACTCTAAGTAACAGTAGGGAAAGTGTTGGACTTCAGAGGGGTTCAAATGGCCATTTCCACTCCAGTCTAAACAACAGTAGGGAAGATGTTGAACCTCTGAGGGGGGTCAAATTTACTAATCCCATTCCACCGTAAGCAAAAGCAGGGAAAGTGCTGAATTTTGGAGAGATTAGATTTACTATTCCCACTGCAATGTAAGCAACAGCTGGGGAAGTGTTGGACTTCAGAGGGATTAGATTTGCTTTTTCCACCCCAATATATACAAAACAGAAGGAAAAGTATTAGACTTCAAAGGGGTTATATTTCCTATTCTCACTCCTTCCTAAGCAACAGTAAGGAAAGTGTTGGCCTTGGTAAGGGCTATATTAACTATCCCCACCCAATTATGAATGAATGAATGAATGAATGAAAGAAAGAATTTTGATTTATAAAGCGCCTGATAACTCCAAGGGAGTTTCCCCACGCTGAGCAAAACTCAGGCCCTGGTGAGTCTGGTTCAAATGGACTTCTAACTCTGTCTAAAGAGCCAAGTTTTCAGGTTCTTCTGGAAACTTGCCTCAGACTTGAATTCCATAGCTTTGCTGCACGCAGCCCAAATGAGCAGCCCCCCAGGCTTGCAAGGCGTACTCTGGGGATCACTGTCAGTGCTGCTTCTCCAGATCTAAAGGGCGTATACGCCTTGATCAAGGGGAAGAGTTAGCTGGAACCCCTCTGATACATTATCCTATTTTCTTTTTGGAACATATTTTTATGGACATTTTCAGGTTGGTTATGCTGTACATTATACTGATCTTTCAATCAATTATGTCGTATAGTACAGTATGGGGCATCACATATCATTTTCAAAGACAGAAGGAGAATTGATAAGGAAAAAAGATCGAAAACAAATCGATTTGTGTACCCTATGGCCTCTGATAGTGAATATGTCACTAGAACTGGGGTTTAACACAGGCAAAAACTAGGGGAGGGGCATGGAAGTTCACGTCCAGGCCTCTCAGACGAATGCTCGGACCGTCGTGTGGGCGTGGCGCCCCGAGGAATTACGATTGAACCGACTCTTAGGCCCGACCAGTAGATGTGGCAGTGTGCGCTATAGTGCTGCGTTGTATGTGATCGTGTCCCCAGCATATCAAGGGGTTGTGCTGTCAGGATTTAAGACTGCATTTGCGGGGCTGGTAGTGTAGGGGTGCCGCCGTTAGGGTCTTCGCCGGGGGTTAGTTGCTTAAAGCGATATAACAATGATTCATATGCGAGGGCATGCGCCCCCCGCAGCCCCATGGACCTCCACCTCCCCGGAGCTGTGTTTCTTTAAAAAAAAGAAAAACAAGGGTCGGGGGGCTCGAGCCCCACCACACACCGTGGGGACCACCACCTCCCCGGGGCAATCTTTATTTAAATGCGGGGTCCATTTTGGACCCCTGGGCTCCGAGGACCACCACCTCCCCGGGGCTTTAAATGTTGGGAGGGGGGCTTTGATGGCCCTGGGGACTGCCACGCCAGAGGGCCGGCTCCTTTAGTGTCCCAGGGTGCCCACCCCCGGGACACTGCTGTTTGCTATGGCAGGGCGGGAGGATGAAGCAGGATTGCTTTCCCACAAGGGGACCTGCATGTCAGCAGCTCCCCTTCTGGAAAAGCGATGCTGGCTCCCGCAGGAGGCGGGTAGGCGATGGGACCGTGGGGGCATTCGGGCTCCCCCCATAGTCCCCAACAGAGTGGCCAGGCCCCGGGGGGATGGGGTCCCCGGGGTCAAAAGTGGCCTGGGAGGGGGGCCACATGGCCTCCCTCCCTTTTATAACAAAAACATATATGGCCAGGCCCCGGGGGATGGAGTCCCCGGGGCCAAAAGTGGCCCGGCCGGGGAGGGGGGCCACATGGCCCCCCTCCCGGATTAAAAAAAGAAAAAATAAATAATAGAGGCGCAGCCCTGGGGGATGGGGTCCCAGGGGCCAATAGAGGCCTCAGGCGGGGGAGCACGCAGCCCCTCTCCTTAAAAAATATTTTAAACAATTTACATAAATATGTGGCCACGCCCCGGGGGATGGGGTCCTCGTGGCCTAAATTGGCCTAGGGAGGGGGCCCCCTTCTCATTTTAAAAAGAAAAATAGGGGTGAGGCCCTGAGGGGTGGTGTCCCCAGGGCCCCAAAATTGGGAAAAGAAGGGGGGGCACACAGCCCCCCTTCTAAAAACAAAACAAAAAAAACCGGGCATCGCGCCAGAGGCCCCGCCCCCTCCTTGCAGCACTCTGCAAACGTGCCCCCTGGCACGTTGTAAGTTGGGGAATTAATTCCTGTTGAATACTGAGGGTCCCTGGCAGCCAACTAGGTACCTCCAGTATGCATCAGGGAGCTGCGTTGCAGACAGGTGGTCCAAGGCCATGCCCCCTTTTTATACCACTCTGCAATGCAGCTCTGTTGCACTTACTGGAGGTAGCTGGTGGGCTAGTTGGCCCCAAGGGACCTTCAAGACTCAAGGGGACTTAATCCCCCAATGCGCGTTTGCACAGTGGTGCATGGAGGGGGTGTGGCCTGATGTGACAAGTGTGCAAACGTGCCACAGAGTTGAATTGCAGAGAGGTGTAAAAAGGGGTGTGGCCTCTGACCACCTCTCTGCAATGCAGCTCTGTTGCGCTTACTGAAGGTACCTGATGGGCTATTTGACCCCAGGGACCCTCAGGATTCAAGGGGATTTAATCCCCCAACTTAAAACGCGCCACAGGGCACGTTTGCACACTTGTCACATCAGGCCCCGCCCCCTCCCTGCACCACTGTGCAAATGCGCCCCGTGGCGGGTTTTAAGTTGGGGGATTAATTCCCCTTCAATCCTGAGGGTCCCTGTGGTCCAACTAGCCCATCAGGTACCTCCAGTAAGCACCACAGAGCTGCGTTGCAGAGAGGTGTAAAAAGGGGCGTGGCCTCGGACCACCTCTCTGCAACGCAGCTCTGTGGCGCTTACTGGAGGCACCTGGTGGGCTAGTTGGCCCCCAGGGACCCGCAGGATTCAAGGGGACTTAATCCCCTAACTTAAAACGCGCCACATTTAATAAAAAGCAATGTTTAATAAAGTACAGAATATTAATTACAACAATTGTCTTCATTACCATATTCTATACAATTAAACCAGCATTCTTAATTTTGATATTCTGTTCCACTATATTTTTGACAACATATTTATGTCACATGATATTTTGGAATCAATATTTGTTTCATTCACAATATTTAGCATGTACCCATTTTGAAAATGTCCCTTTTCACATGAAAAGTGTAGTAGTAGAACTTTTAGTCATTTTCTCTACTCCGATACGAAGGGAACACAAACCTAATTGCAAAATGAGGAGCTTATTGATGAGCCCCTTGTTACACTTTTGCCCCGCCGTTGCATCACTCTTTGTGAGACTGCATCAGCATAAATAATGTGCCATGTTGCACCATATTTACAAAGTGATGCGTCAGGTATAATGTATGTAGGGTGGGTTTTCCCCCCGCTAAAAAAGCCTTGTAGAAGTGGCACAGTGAAATCTATCTATCAACCTTAAGCCTGCCTCATAGCAGGCATAAGGGTGACGCAGTGCAATGGCAATAGGCTTTCCCTATGCATTGCTGGAGTTGCATCATGCTTACGACACAACTCCAGCAATGCGTGGGTTTCCCGCCGACAGATGCATCAGGTTTCCTGACGTATCTGCCATTCCGTGCGACATGGTGTGCCTTACAATAAATGCGGCACATCTATATTGTCTCAAGGGGGGTGCACTAAAAAGTGTTGCATCGCTGCTTTCACGCCGCAATGCAACACTTTTCATAAATGAGGCCCTTAGTGTTTAAGACTGTATGTATAAAATGCCCACTGCCAAAAACACGTTTTTCAACTTTGTGAAGGACTCCTATCTTTAACATGGGCACATTTTAAGGTTTCTTTTCTCACAAAGACAGCTAGTGCATGACTATCAAATTTTCCTTCTCTATTCCTGAACAAAGGATTCACTGGCTCCTTTTAGGAAGCCTAGTTTTATACCCCACACACACCAAGTAAAACATTTGGACTCACTCCTCAAAAAAATGTTTGTTAACATTGTGAAAGATTCCTATAATTCTGAGGTTTTTATTCCCATGAAAAAGACAGCTGTATGTCAGTCAAAGTGACTTTCTCTAATCTTACATTATGAGCATACCAGCTCAGTTCAAGAATACAATATGTAAGACTCTTGTATATGATTTACCCTTCTAATACCAAGACCATCAATGCTGAGAGTCTTTTGTAGCTTACATGGGCACTTTCGAGAATGTTTAAGCCTTGTTTAAGAATTTCTATTTTACACTCCAAATATAAACGGATGAACAAATAAATGTTTCGACTTTGTGAAAGTTTCCCATGTTTCACCTGGGCAATTTTTGAGAATGTGTCTTCCCATAAAAAGGCGGATGTACCACTGCCAACTTGATTTTTTTCTGCTCTTGCACAAAGGACTGCTAGCTCCATTCTGGAAATCCCCTTACAGAATTTGTGCTCCCAAACACAGTAAATGTTTAAAGTTTGTTAAATAAGGTTTATGTGCATATATATATTGCAACCTGGGTTTTGTGGACTCTTGAGTGCTTCCTAATCGCCAGTGGTGCTAGTTTGAGACGATGCCACATCACGCATCCAACAATCGCAAAATTCCACTTCTCACATGAAGAATGGACCAGCACTCAAATCTCTGGAACTATCCAATTTAATTCAAAGGCAGCATTAGTGAGGATATATATATATATATATTCTACTGGCAGTTGCCAGTAGATAGTTATAGTTAGGACCGTGTTTCCATAGGAAATCTGAAAATTCTATTTTGAATAACTTTGGCGCCGGTTGACGAATCCTCGCGAAATTTTCAAAACTAATGGGGCGCTCCGCTCAGCTCCTATCCTGAAAGTCTCGGGGTGATTCGTCAAGCGGGGGCTGAGAAAAAAGGGGGGTCCCAAAATGTGTTTTCCCCATGCATTTTTCCCTAGGACCTTTAGTCGAAGGTACAGCCCGAACGGCTGAACAGAATTACTTGAAATTTGGCAAAGAGGTAGTCCTCAGGTCAGGCATGTGCCTTTTGCATGTATGGAGTAAATCTGTTCAGTATTTCCTGAGAAAATTGCAGTTAAAGCACATAAATATCTATAGCCACGCACCGTGCGCGCACCGTGCACGCACCCTAACGTGCGCGAGCGTAATTCTGATTGGTGGTTACATGTCAGTCAACATTCGAATCGGTCGAAATCAGGAAGTGTCGGCCGCCATTTTGTTTGTTGTCGGTGCGAGAGAGAAAAATGGAGGTGGCGAACGTGAAAAGGGGGCAGGGTAGAGAGTTCCTGACCCCCTAGCCTTTGTCAGGGGGTCCCTAATGGGGCGCGCACCGTGAAAAACCTTACAAAAAACACACAAAAAACCCATAACTTAGCATTTAAAAAAACGTACAAATTCACTTAAAAAACCATAGGTTTCACACACGTTATAGTTAGGAATTAGCATTTAAAAAACCTTGCAAATTCACTTAAAAAACCATAGGTTTCACACATGTTATAGTTAGGTGGACATTTCACTCGTAAAAAACCAATGAAATTCCCCCGTTATAGTTAGGTCAGATAACTATAACTCGCGCGACCGCCACTCTATCACAAGGATGATGTCATCAGTGATGTCATGAGTGATGCCACTGACCATGTCATGAGTGATGTAATATGTGACGTCACGAGCACTGGATTGCGGGCGCGCAAGTTATAGTTATCTGACCTAACTATAACGGGGGAATTTCATTGTTTTTTTACGAGTGAAATGTCCACCTAACTATAACATGTGTGAAACCTATGGTTTTTTAAGTGAATATTTATACATATACATATATATATATATATACACATATATATATACACATGCAGGTATTTATAGAGTGTGAGCCTGGTTAGTTAGAAAGAGCCCCAAGAGCAGGTATAAGGAATACTTTCAGAGAAAGAAGAGCTTTGTGAGGAGAGGACCATTTCATTTTTGAATTATAGAGACAAAAATTATAAAGATGTGCCAGTTCTTAAATCAATTTCTCTATTGTAATAATCCTAGTGTCAGAACAAATCAGTATGGGGAGTTTATTACAATCAGAAATCAGAAAGGCAGTTTTTTCTTCTTAATGAGGACTAGAGTTGATAAGATGGAAGCTAGAAAAGAAAATGAGAACTCTGATACTTGGATGTTTAAGGAAGTGTAAACCTTCCTGGATGAACACAGTTTAAATCGGTTAATTCTGCATTTGAAGTGGGATTCATAGATATGGGATAATTCCGGTCTATCTCTAGTGGTGGCTTGAGTACCACTATTATCACATCATATCATCTCATATACCTATATAAAGTGCACATTCACACCGGAGGGTATCTTGTTGCTTAATATCATATGTTTTTTGTTATCCAAGTAAATAATACTCATTGTATAGACCTTGGAAGGAATAAAGGCTGAGTGGTAGCACCAGGATTCAAACATATGCGAGAGTGGTCAAACACATATCCCTCAAGTGGAATAATTCATTTAGTAAGCCACCAGACTAATACAATCTGTATGGGTTCTTCAACATACCTATCATTACACACATCACTGTGGAGACTTGAATATGACTGTAATTACATATTATCACTGTGGGGACTTAAACATCACTATAATCGCTCAATATCTCTGTGAGGACTTGTACATGACTATAATCACGCACTAAAACTGTGTGCTATTCCTGTGTATCCCATTAATCACACACTATCTCTGTGGGGACCTGGGCATGTCTATAATCACACACTGTCTCTGTGAGGACTTGGGCATGTCTGTAATCATACACATTCTCTTTGGTAACTGTGGTAATACTATAGTCACACACCATCTCTGTGGGGACCTGGGCATGTCTAAAATCACACACTATCTCTGTGGGGACCTCGACATCTCTATGATCACACACTATCTCTGTGGGGACCTGGGCATGTCTATAATCACACACTATCTCTGTGGGGACCTGGGAATGTCTATAAACACACACTATCTCTGTGGGGACCTGGGCAAGTCTATAATCACACACTATCTCTGTGGGGACCTTAACATCTCTATAATCACACATTATCTTTGTGGGGACCTGGGAATGTCTATAATCACACACAATCTCTGTGGGGACCTGGGCATGTCTATAATCACACACTATCTCTGTGGGGACCTGGGCATGTCTATAATCACACACTATCTCTGTGGGGACCTAAACATCTCTATAATCACACACTATCTCTGTGGGGACCTAGGAATGTCTATAATCACACACTATCTCTGTGGGGACCTCAAAATCTCTATAATCACACAGTATCTCTGTGGGGACCTGAGCATGTCTATAATCACACACTATCTCTGTGGGGACCTGGGCATGTCTATAATCACACACATTCCCTTTGGCAACAATGGTAATACTATAGTCACACACCATCTCTGTGGGGACTTGAACATTCCTGTAATTAAACGCAAGCTCTGTTTTGGCTTGAGCATCATCAGCTTCGCATTCCCTGTATGGAGCTTTGTGAATACTGATAAGTAGTAAAGTTCGACTTTTGGTCTATGTTTAAATTGTTGAAACTGAAAAGTATAAAAGTTAGATTTTTTGTCCAAGTTTACCATTGTGAATCGGGCCCTATTTTAATGAGGACTTAAACACAATCATCTTCATGCACTATATCTGTGGGGACTTAAACATTGCTATAACATACTATCTTTGTGGGGACTTGAACATCACTATAAAAACATATCATCTCTGTGGGGACTTGAGCAATCCTGTAATTAAACGCAAGCTCTGTTTTGACTTGAAGCACCAGGGGGTGCCATGAGGCACAGGATTAAGACTGATTTGCATATAGTTCAGTCTGAACTGGAGTGGCAAAGTGAGCTAAAGAATGATGATGGATTCAACCCAGATCTGCGACTGAGAGTGAGTGACTGAAAAGTTTCAGCTCTTCATCCATCATCTCCTTGTGTTTGCTTTGTTTGCCCTAAGTTGGCAGGGTATGTCCAGACGTGGGTCCCTTGTTCACTTTGCCACTGGATTCAAGATAGCCTGGCTGATGAGGGGGTGTTACCCCGAAACCGGTCCAGGTATGATTGTTTTCGGTCCAGGGAAGACCTGGCTTGGCAGTTCGGGCCAGACTGTTCCCATGAGGCACAGGGTCAAGACTGATTTGCATATAGCTGGGTCTGAACTGGGGTGGCGAAGCGAGCTAAAGAACGATGATGGATTTATCCCAGATATGTGACTGGAGGTGAGTGTCTGAAAAGTTTCAGTACTCCGTCCATCATCTCCTTGTGTTTGCTTCGACTTGAACATCATCAGCTTCACATTATCTGTATGGGGCTTTGTGAATATTGAAAAGTAGTAAAGTTAGACTTTTGGTCTAAATTTACCTTTGTGAATACTGAAAAAAGTAGTAAAGTTAGACTTTTTGCCTAAGTTTACCTTTGTGAATCAGGCCCTATTTTAATACGGACTTAAAGACAATCACCTTCTTGCACTATCTCTGTGGGGACTTAAACATCACTATAATAACACACTATCTCTGTGGGGACTTAAATATCGCTATAATAACACACCATCTCTGTGGGGACTTGAACATCTCTATGATAACACACTATCTCTGTCGGGACTTGAACATCATTAGCTTCACATTCTTTATAATGGGATTTAAGCTTTGAATGTACACACTATTTCTATGGAGACTTAAACACAGTGATCTTCTCCCACTATCTCTGTGGGGACTTGAACATCTATTTTGGCAAAAATGTAAGCAGCTCATCAAGCTCTGGGTTCCCCTTGACCTTATTCCTTGGTTACATATGTTAATTTCTTTGTGTTAGTTCCCTTATCTCCTAAGATTTTAAGCACTAATAAATAGGTTAAATACAGCTTTAAGACTCTTTATTTAAGCATGATATGATATTTTCTGGCACATTAACATAATCTGTGTTTATTGTATACCACTAGTATATATGCAGCAATTCATATATGAATAGATTATAATGTTGTTTGTGTATATTGTTGATAAAATAAACATTTAGCCATGTGCCTTCGACTGTATTCATTCACAAATAGTGTTACAGACTAGGTCCCCACAAGGATGGTAGCACGTGTTCAAGTCCCCACAAGGATGGTGCTGTGCGCACGATTAAATAACAATATATTTGCAAATTTGAAGCAGGATCCTGTATTATGAATTTTTTCTTAACATTTTAATGTTATTAGTGTGTTGTAAAAACATTGGGAAAGGATAGTCCCCACAAGGCAGGTATTGGAATTCCACTGCTTGCCTGATTCCCACCAATTAGGGGTATACATTTTCTCAGTCAAGTGATCAATTTGTATATGCGTAAATTAGGTATATATTGCTATATGTGTGTTTAAATATTTGGCTACAGATCATGTCGGTTGTAATGGTTGATTAAAGTATTCATATTATGATTTGTGTACTTGTTAGTGATTTGTGTGTACACATTAGTGCTTATTGAAACCCAACCTGAGTGGGTGTGGCTAAAAGGCGTAATTTTAGGCTTTGCGTTTTCTCACCTTGAAACGTCACGGTGTCAGGTGATATACAGAGCTGTTTACACTAGGAAATGTAGCCTTAAAGGGCAACAGTGGCCAAACCAGTAACCCTGTCACATTGTGATGTGTAAAAGCGGATTTCCATATTTAAGGCTGCGTCAGAGAGGACTGTACAGTAGGTACACCCAAGGCACCTGATTTCCGCTTTCAGTCACCTTTCACAAGTTGTGTCAGACCAGGACATGTTTAGCCAGCTTGTGTGACAATTAAATTGTGCGCTGCTAATGCACCAACATAATCATTCAGGCGCCCTTTTCGCTTTTTGTTTACCCATTTTGTAAAACATTTACAAATCATAAACAATAGTTTTGATAATCCCTGGGTGGCCACCACTGTTGTGGTGGTCTAGTAACAGTTGTGATCACTTAGCTGCAGAGCAGTACCATTATGGTGCCCGGGAACAGGAGAAATGTGAGATAATCGAATGCTCTGCTGTCTTTCTTTGATGAAATATAGCACTGCATTTCATGCCGAAAATATTGTGGCAGGTTGCCACCAGCAAAAATCTGCACCCTCTGCAGACATAATTTAAAAAAAAAAAAATATGTGCCAAAAACACAAAATCGATGGTAATGTTCTGAATACCTACTTGTAATATTAATTCTTTATAAAAAGGCCTTCTAACCATCATAGTTTTGTGGGATACGATTCAGGAAACCTGCTGGTGAAGGCCTAGATTCCTTTAATTTGGATACAAGGTGTTGTATGGGTTGGACAGGAACGATGCCAGATCGATATCCTGCAGTTTTGGGTTGTATGGAATGCAGCCTTATCAGGGGCCAACCTGTGGAATCTAACTTAAGATAACAATGGTGGCATCCATTTTGTATAATTTGACATTGTGATAATTCAATGATGATGGGCATTATATACAAATATAATAATTGCTTGACATCATGTGAAAGTCTCATATAAGAGAACTTTCCTTTTAGTAAGCTGCCTGTAACGCAACCCATTGCAAGGCTTGCACAAAGAGTACATTTCCATGTTATTACATTTCTGCCTGCTTGCATTACATTAGCAACAGGCCCCGTAGGCCTCAAAAGTGTATTCAGCCAAATCAGCAAATGTAGACCATTGTGATTGTATTTGGGTGTAAATGTAATAGTTAACTGTCTGGCTTTAGATATAGGGGACTTTTCATGTGCACATAGGGTGATTTACAACATATTCTTGTGTAACAATGGGGCATATCAACAAGGGCTTTATCTCTGCTTTTTTGGCTTTAAAAGCCAAACAAGCAGAGATAAAACTAGCGCCCTATCAACAACAGGGTGCTAACACGCAAATTTGCATGTAAGCACCCTTTTACTCTACGCTTCCCCTTGCATCTCTAATGAGATGCAAAGGGGGCGTTCCAGAGTAAAATAATAGGAGAAATGTCGCTAAGCGACATTTCTCCTATTATCAAGAATGTCGCTAACCCTGTTAGAGACAAAAAAAGCAGTGCTAACCGCGGTTAACGCTGCTTTTTTACGTCTGCTAATTTTCAGACTTAGCCATGATATCCTATGGAAGGAGGATATCATGGCTAAGTTTGCCTGTCCCTATCAACAAGGTAACGTGTGATTATCGCTGGGTTTCCAGCGATAATCTCACGTTAGCCTGTTAGCGTGTAGATTTTTATCGCTATTGAGATAAGCGTTGCTAATAGCACGCTATCTCAGCGATATAAATTCACGCTAGCCGGCGATAATTATCCTCACGCTAAGAGCGCTGAGCGATAATTATCGCCGGTTGTTGTTGATATGCCCCAATGTACTGTAAGTTTCCGAGTACAAAATGTTTCTTCACCACCTACCAGGACATGAGGACCTAGACATGACCTGTTACACAGAAAATTATAAAGAAATATTGTGGTCTGTGTCTATAAAGGCTTGTGTTTTACTTCTGCTAATCAAGCACTCAGCACCCATCTGAGGCTTCTGTGCACATTAAATACATTCTCTTTATTTTACTCAGGTTGTTGTGATGGAGTTATGATTTTGGTTTATACGGATCTTTTCAGTTTCCAAAAACCCAGTGAGGTTCCTAAGCATCTGCCACATATCCCTGTCCTTCAAAGAAGAATACGGTAGAAGTTTTTGATCATCTCTCATTATGATATGCAATTGCTGTATGTAAAAGGCAATAAAAATAGATTTAAAAAAAGAATGAGATTATGGAACTGTTGTTTCTCCCAAAAGGAACGAGGCTGCTCTTGCTCCTGCGAGCCCCTTATGCCCACAGCACAAAGGAGGGACTTTGGCAGCTAGCTAGCCACAGAATGATTCTTTGTAACTTTACATCTGTTCAACAAACGGACCATTCTGATTGGCGGACCAGACCTCAATATTTCACTCTGGCTACCTATTAAAGTGACAGCCAGCTTTGGAAGATTTTTTTTAGCGCTTTCATCACATAATTGCACATAAAAGTTATTGTGGCACTTTGTGAGTTAATATTAACTTAGTGCAATTACTAATAGGGAACTGTTTTTTGTACATAATATTGTACATTACTTTGTGTTATTCATCCAGTTGGTTGGGGGCAAATTAACAAGTGCTGAAACATAAAACATGCAGAACATCCAAACTGAGGTAAATACTTAAGGGATTCTCACCTGCCAAGGTTGAAAATCAGGATACTCTGCACATGTCTTATTGGCAAAAGGCCCCCTTGTAGGTAAACAAGATTTCAAATCATGCAGGGCCTGTGCTAAGGCATAGATGGCATTATAAGCCTTGTGGGGAAATCTTGCGTTATTCACATCATAAACCGACACATCAAGAGTTTCTAGATTTTCTGTTTGGGTACAAGTCCTCTTTCCCTCTGTCTTATTTCCAGTGACTGTTGCATTCATATCATCCTGCCATTGACAGTTAAAAGCGTGTTCCCAAAACTGTTTCATGTAAATGTCATTGGGAAACTTAGATGGATGGATGCTGTAGAGGAACTCCTTAAACATTGGAATTTCTCCATTGTACAATCCATATCCCACTGTACCATGTAGAGTTGGCCAGAAGTCTTTCAAAGTAAACACCGCAGAAGGAAGCCAAAATGTGCTTCCAAACCAGACTTTACCAACAATATTCTGTGCAGAGATTTCTCTTAGAAATGGGGCCATGTGAGGAGCAAAGGTGAGGCACAGTATGACTCTTGCCGTTGACTGTCGTATGACATTGACTGCTTGAGATACTGACTTCTGTGTTGCCACTGTGGATAGTATTTGAACAAATTCAATACAGATGCCATTCTTCGGAGCATGTAGCATTATAACTTGAACAGTCGCAATTGCAATTTCAGTGTCCGAGGCCAGAATTCCTATCCAGGTCCAACCAAAGTACAGACAGAGCTCAAAGAAAGCAGGGGTCACGTCATTTGCATTTGAAATAGTCCGGAGAAAAGATGGAAACTGCACTTTGTCACTCAGCACAGCCAGTGCAGCGCCATAGCTTACCTGGTTCGGAGAGAAAAACATTTGAATTTTTCTAAATATTTATTACATTTCAGATTTGTGAGTTAATGCTATATATTGTCAATTATTGTGTTTAGCTACCTCTTCCAGCAGTTAATGTGTAATCAAAATCTTACAAAGGTTTGAGACATGAACTTAATTTCAGGGTCTGAAATATTGAAACCAATTGTAGCTTGGCTGATACCCAGGTGTATCAAACCATGGGCTAGTGTCAAACTTGCACAACGGCAGTAACTGATACCCACACTGCACAAGCAATGGAAACGGGTCTGTATTCTGATACACAACAAAGCTTAACCTGGAAATGAACCTCGAAGTGCCAACGGTCACATTAACTAAGCATCCTGATGCCGGATACCATGCTTACATACCAGTCTGAAATCCCACTGCATATATCACCATGCCAGGCCAGCTATAAGGTGGTAGACCTCTCATTTAGTAAATCTGTGTTTCCAACCCAAGATAGTGGTTGAATTTATCACTTTTCCTGCCAAGTCTGTTGGGCACGATTTGTCCAAGGGCTATCAAATTTCCAAGGGTGGTTGTTTTTTCTATCTGTCAGGTTGGGTTGTATTGGCCACACGTCTTGTTATGTGGAACTATTGAGTCATTGCCAGAGGCTGTACTGGCATCTTGACTGTGGTGACTCTCATACCCTTCTTATGCATGTGCTGACAACCCAAAAGCATGGCCAACTGGGGAGGCTCATGGATGATATCCCACTATAGATTACCTTGGCCTTTTTAATCTTACTCATATATCTGCGTCCTTCCATCAGTGCTGCTCTTCTTCTCAGAGCCCATCCCTGAGAGAAAGTACGTCTATTTACCACTTAGCAACTAGTTACCTTTATCATTGGAATTCAACAATAGCCAATCGAATGGCAGCATATCAAGGGCACTTTAACTTGCAACTTCTGATTCATACATCCCACTCCAGATTGCAATGTGGATGTTACTTCTCTAGCCAAATATGCTGCAGAGGGTCAATATTTTCAAGATCAAGAAAAACTCACTCAATCCGAATTCTCTGATTTTCTTTGCAATAAGAACAAAGCAGATGCTAAATTCACTCAAATTTGAGAGAATGGCCTTGGGTGCCAAAGATAAAGCATCTTGTCATCTGCCCTTTTCCTAGAAACATACCATTGTACTTTTAAGATTCTTGATCTTAAACAAATGAATGTTGTTTGTTCTACTCACCTGTGATTGTGAGGATTTTATAGTTCTCCCACAGGGCAGAACAACACCCCAAAAAACTTTCTGCATAGAGAATACAACACACTTGCCACTGCTGTGTCTTAAATGTCTTTGTTGGTGAACACATTATCATTTCCACTCATCCTATGAAATAGTTGAACCCTTTTTTTGTTGAGCATTTTCTGTGGCAACGTGATATCATAGCATACACCTGTAGTACATCCAGCTAATTATGCATGTCATACACAAATCACACCCTTGTAAGTAAGACGGGGAGGTGCAAGTAGATGAACTCAGCTGAGAGTGAGACGTGTTGTGGGGTGCTGTCGTCACACGCCACGCCAAAGCAGGAGTGAGGAGCTGCTGAGCACCATGTGCAAAAGACTGGCATTTTGTACCTCTGTCATCCGGCTCCTGCCATGTCTCCTGATGTAGCGCTTAAAAGTTTGAAAATTGTAGGGGTGCGTTATATTTACTGTTAGTTGGCACCCGCGTATAACCAAATGTGTACTCAGGTATTTTGTGTGCAATGTATTACGAATTGTATAACCTATATCGATTTTAATAGAAGTGTTAGCTATGTACAAGCATCTTATGTATATATTGAAGCAATGCATAGAGCTTAGTCCTTTTGAACAATGTGATGTTAAAACGTGTAGATTAGAATTCGTGTCTGTAGACTGTTTAGTTTGACCACACATGAAAGAAAGACGTAAATGTCAATACTGTGATTTAAACCTGCTTGTGTAACCGAAGTAGTGGCCAGAATTCGCATATATCGTTGAGGCGAAAGGCCTGGTATTTTCTTATGTTAGCCAAGGGCAATAGGCCAAAAAGGATTTATTCCAGTAGAGGTTTTAGGCTGTAGTAAATTGCAACTTAAAAGATGAGAAGAATGTCTGCCTTGCATGATCTCACCCCAGGTGCAAGGACAGTTGCTGGTTAGTAGAGAGCTCTTTGTTCACAAATTGACTTATGTAGTAAAAGCCAGACATGGGAGTGTATTGGAATGTGCCAATCGTAACTCCTAGTGCGGATGGCGTCTGGGACTCAAGGCCAAGCGATGGACGATGGAACTGGACAGCGCTCTGTGGAAAATTTCTGAAAGTCGACCCCGCAGAAGAGGAGGCGCAAAGGGCGTGTTCTGGGACTTGGGGTTCTGTATTAGGGACAGCGCCCCGAGGGTGGAGGCAGATCAGAGCAGCCCAGAGCAGAGGAAGGCTAGGCGAAGAGATAGAGGGGGCAACTTAGATCAAGCTCTCTAAGTGAAGACTTCCTATGAAGTTTCACTCTGACACCTTTTACTCGATGAGGGTCTCAAGGGATTGCTAAGTAGGGATGTCATCTAGTGCAGAGTAGGGACAGAGATGGTATGGTTCAGTGTCCCTAGTATCGACATTTGCTTGGTGGTTTTCTACCTCATGCTTTTAGAGATTGTGCTTTTAGTTATTTTTAGTCGTATGCGGATTCTTCGTAGAGTAGCATTTGTGTTAGTGCCTATGTACTTGTTGTGCCTCGTATTGAGGACTTTGTATCTTCAAATCTTTATGCTGATAATAAAAACCAGAGAGCCAAGAGATTAAGTCTCGAGTCCTTGATTATGGCAATTTGTGGACAGTAATTTTGATAATTGTGTTTTTCCCTCCACGCTATTGGGCAAGTAAAAAGTTCCATACGACCAGAGTGGGTTCTAGTAGATAATTGCGAGATATTCAAATGGGCCGGAGCAGTTGGTAGCAGAGGATGGTTTCTTTCTGATAGCGAGGGAAGATTAGATAAGGATAAGTGACCCTTGAGGCCCAAGAGACGATAAGTGATGCTGAATCATCAGATGGCGAGCAGCAGACGGCAGCAGATGAGCATCGACGGCGAGTAGCAGCGCGGCAGAAAGCAGCAGTTCCAGGAGTGAGTATGAACATAATGAGATGTTGTAGATTGCGGTGTTGATTTGTTGTGTGATGTCTTGCGGAGTTGTTGTGTATGTCGTGTGATTGTGAGATCAGGCTGTGAGCGCGCGCAGCCCGGGAATTGTGGTGTAGAAGACACCTGAGATAGATTTTGTTGACCACCCAAAGGAGATCGTGAGGTACCATCGATCACCTGGACCGAGATAGGGGGAGTGAACGTGTGTGTGTATGGCAACTTAACGCTGGTCGTGGGTTGTGGGGTGCAGATCGGAGTGTTAGTAACCTATCAGAGGCGATCTGTCTGGCCGGACGGGGGCAGACGGGCGCCAATCGAGGTCAACAAGGTCGAGAGACTGTGGACGAACAGTCAGAGGCTGTGGACGGACAGCCAGAGAAATAACTTAATCGGTTATTTCAGTGTATGAATGGGACGAGGGTGAGCGTGAAACGAGTTTGTAGAAGGGAACTGCTGCGAACGAAGGAAGGTGACGTCAGAGAGTGTCGCGCTGTGATAGGCCGGTTGGTGTGAGTCGCGCTGTTATTGGAGGATTTGAGAACAAGAAGTAAATAGGGCGCGAGATCGAATTTGCTCATCATGAAGTGCCTTAGGGCTCTGCGAGAGTTGTGTAGAGGCGATAAGCATGTGGTTGTTCGTGGGGGAGAAGAAGCCCCTCCCGAGGATACCCCGGCACATTACATGGCACAGAATGTGGGGTTACATACTATAGTTTGGATCGAGATTTGGCACAAGATGACACAAGGCGAGGGGGAACTAGCTTTCCCGAGGTATGGCTCATTTAGACTAGCAGTGCTGTACCAACTGAAGACGGTGATGGGGTCCTTAAGACCCTTGCCAAGACCAGCACAGTTCGAAGCATTACATGCATGGATTAGAGCAGCGCATGATAAGGAAAAGGGGAGAAGTCAGGAGAGGATGAGGAAGTCGATTAGGGCATTTCAGGATGCCAAGTGGGACGCAGCGGAGAAAAGATGGAGAGTGCAGACAATTGAGGAAGCAAAACTGTATCCCGTAATAATAGATTCGACGGGGATACGCCATGTGAAAGCACAGGAGAAGGCACAAGAGGAAGATAGTGATTCCGATGATGGGGTATTGCAAAGATTGCTAGACGAGAGACCACCTCCTTATAACCCAGATGAAGCGGATGATAGGTGGGGTGAGAGGGGAGAAACTAGGAGGGTAACAATCCAGCCTGAGACCCGAGTGGAAGGGTTGGTTTCGTTTGAAACCGCGAGTTCACACGGTCAGTCTGAGGCTAGTGGGAGGATTGAAAGAGAGATGAGGTTACCGGATGCCTTGAGGGTACCGGTCACCATTGGACCGATTGTGTCGATATACAGTCCGGAATCAGAGGAAAGAGAGAGGTCAGAACGAGTGGCAGAAAGAACGAGGAGAGAAAGCGGGGAAAGTGGGTTGGAAGGGGCAACGGCCCGACCTCCAAGCCCTGTACAATGGAGTACACCATTAGCAGCGGTGTCAGACACATCTAGGGGCAAAGAGGACGAGAGACCGGTGAGGCCGAGGACTCTGATGGAGTCGAGATCAGATTTAAGGTCATGGGTACCGCCAAAGAAGCAAATGAGCTGGAATATGGGTCAAGCGGGGACAACTCCGGTTGGCTTCCAGAGCCATTCTGCTCCCATAGAAACACCAGAAGAGAAGAGGGAGAAGGAGCCAGAATGTGAATATGATGAGGGACGTGGAGCAAGTTGTCAGGTGTTGAAAGGAGCCTTGAAGGCAGGGATGATAGACGTAGTAAGGCTTAAGGCAGAGGCAGATGAAATTATATATGGAAGTCTACCTCTTGAGAGGATAGTATCCTACAGTCCAGATGACCTGTTTTTCGTGGCGAAAGATGTGACGCGGAAAGCATGAATGGCACACGAGAAATTGAGGGGATTGGCGAAGGAATATGGTGTGGATCTGTCCAAGACTAGAGCGTTGCAAGGAAGTCATAGGATGCATTATACAGAGCGGGAGCTAGAGGAGAAGAGGGTCGTTGGACTGAGGTCACATACTAGAGAACTGGTCCTAGCCATGCGGCCATGGTTGACGCTCGATAAATGGGAAGAGAAATGGTCAAAGAAAAAGACCTCAAGGGGAGCGGAAGGAGGAACTCCGGCAGAGGGGTTGCTATTAGCGAAGACCTTTCCCCTTAGGGAGGTGGCGAATGGAGGATATGTGCATGTACCATGGAGCAGGGGGGATTTGGCATCATTTACGAATGATTTTCCCCGGCTCAGGGAGAAGCCTGCAGAGTGGTACAAGCAAGTCGAGTGTTTTGTTAAGATTTCGAAGGTGTTGTGGATAGACCTGAACACCTTGTTTGATATTGTGGTTCCAGGAGATTTGTGGAACGCATGTAAGATTGCTGTTGATTGGCCGGACTATGAGCCTGATAGGAACCTGATTACAAATGGTCCGTCGCCCGTGGTAATGAGGCTGTACGATAAAGTAATTACCTGGTTGAAATCGAAGGTTTCACCCCAAGACATTGATTGGGTGAAGATAGACAGGACAGTGCAGGAGCCAAAGGAGACAGTACATGAATTCTATGAGAGACTTTTGAAGGCTTTTAAGCAGTACAGTGGCCTAGATGAGCTGGAAACGAAGGATATGGGACAGTTTGTGTCTAAGTTCGTGCTGGGGTTGAAGCCCGAGGTCAGTCTTATGATACAGCAGCATTTGATCTGCTGGCAGAATAAGCCCGTAGATGAGATCTTGCGGTATGCCAGGTACTGCACGGATGAGATTGAGTCCAAGCACAAGAAGATGAAGGATAACCTATTGCTCATTCAGATGCAAGCTGCTCAGGGACCGCCGAATGGGGGTCCAGTGGTGCGGAGACAGGGAAACTATCAGACAGGGAATCAGAATATGCAGGGTCAGGGAAGGCCGAGGCCCGTTGACCCTAGGACAGGCATAGATGTAGCGATCTTGAAGAAGACGACTGCTTGTCACCAGTGTCACCAGGTGGGACATTGGAGGCGCGAGTGTCCCTTGAACCCCTATAATCAGCCGCAGATGGAGGGAGGAATGGGTCAGGTCCCTGGGGCAGAACAGGTACAGACGGTGACTGTACCGAGAATGATGCAAGGGGGGACCGGCGTCTCGCAGGTGCAGGTTCCCCAGCCACCCAGGATGCAGAACATACAGCAGGGAGCCCGGACTTATTTGCAGATGCCCATGTTCGAAGTGGGAGAGGAGAGGGATGCAGATTTGCTGGCGCAGTTAAGTTTAGGTCAGGATGATGATTGCATACTTAGGGCCATTCTAGAGGTAGATCAGAGAGGACCCTTTGTGGAAGCAGAACTCGATGGACACCCTACTACCTTTTTGGTAGATACGGGGGCTACCAGGTCAACTATAAGATCAGCAGTAGTTCCGGGGGTAGCCCTTTCTGGGGAAAGCATACAAGTGGTTGGAGTGGCGAACAAGAGGCTAGTGAGCCCCTTAACGGAACCGATTCCAGTCAGGATAGGAAACTTTAGGGATCGACATCAGTTCGTGGTGTGCGATTCTAGTCCTGTTTGTTTGTTGGGAAGAGACTTGTTGTGTAAGCTCAATTGCACCATCTACTGTACCCCGAAGGGAGTAGAGGTACAGACAAGAGATGATGATGCTACCTTTAAGGTTGCAAATCAGCGGGTGTGCGTGGAAATGTACCCGGCTTTGACAGTGGAGGAGCTTCCACAGGATTTGAGGGAGTCTGTATCGACCGATGTGTGGGATCTAAGCGGAGAGGAGATCGGTTTAGTCAGGGGAGTGGAACCAGTGAAAATACAGGTTAAGCCGAACGCGGAATTCCCGAGAACACCCCAGTATAAACTGTCGCCTGAAACAATTGCAGGGATTAAACCTGTGATTGAGTCTATGATTAGGCAGGGAATACTGGTGGAGATCATGGGTAGTCCATGTAATTCACCCATTATGGGACTGCAGAAACCAAGTGGGAAGTTCAGGATAGTGCAAGACCTGCGGAAAATAAACGACATAGTTGTTCCATGTTGTCCAGTGGTACCGAATCCATCTGTGATACTGTTCCAGATCCCATGCGAAGCTGGATGGTTCACAGTGATTGACTTGTGTCAGGCATTCTTTTCGATTCCCCTACATGAAGAGAGTAGGTTTCTTTTTGCATTTAGGCTAGAGAATCGTATATTAACGTGGTGTCGTATCCCACAGGGGTATACGGAGAGCCCGTCAATTTTTAATCAGCTCTTAAAGAAGAATCTTGAAAGCCTTGTGTTGCCGAAAAACTCTGTTTTGGTGCAATACATTGACGATCTGCTTGTCGCGTCAGAGACAGAAGACGCTTGCAGGGTCGATACCATTGCGTTGTTGAATTTTCTGGGAGAGAATGGTCACAAGGTGTCTCCCAACAAGCTGCAATACTGTTTACCTGAGGTCCAGTATTTGGGGCACAGGATTGAAAAGGGTAAAAGGAAAGTGTCTCCAGATCGCATTGATGCGATTCTGAGAATGCCAGTTCCCTCGACGCAGAGGGAAGTTAGAATGTTTTTGGGAATGGTGGGTTATTGCCGCCAATGGATCCCAAACTTTTCCTTTGAAGCGAAGCCTTTACAGCGGCTGACGCGAAAGGATGTAAGTGATCCGGTACCATGGGACGACGATTGTTTGAAATCATTTCTGAGGCTGAGAGAAGCCTTATGTAGCGCTCCTGCGTTGGGAATGCCGGATTACAACAAGGCATTTGCATTGTTCTGCTGCGAAAGAGAAGGTTGCGCATTAGCAGTGTTAACCCAGAATCATGGAGGTGTCCGTAGACCAGTTGCCTATTTCTCAGCTACTTTAGATCCAGTAGCTTCTGCGTTGCCCGGATGTCTCAGATCCATTGCGGCAACGGGTGTCAGCATCGAGAGATGTGAGAGCATTGTGATGGGTCATCCTCTTACTGTACATGTGCCACATTCTGTTGAACTGTTGATGACTAGGACTAAAACGCAGCACCTCACGAATAATAGGCTGACTCGTTATGAGCAAGTTATCCTTGCAGCCGATAATGTGACATTGAAGAGGTGTGCTGTTTTAAATCCTGCTACATTGTTACCTGTTCCAATTATAGATGAGAATGAAGATTGTGAGGACCATGATTGTCTCGACGTTACGGAACTATGCACCAAACCGAGACCTGACATTGTCGATGAACCACTCCCAGTGTCAGATGAGATTTTCTTTGTGGACGGTTCATGTTTAAGAGACAGTGTCGGTCGATTGAGAGCAGCGTTTGCTGTATGCACCATCACGGGTGTGGTTGAAGCCGCTTGTTTAGAAGGAGTACACTCCGCGCAGGTGGCTGAGCTCATTGCTCTGACTCGTGCCTGTTTGGCAGCGGAAAAGATCCGTGTAACTATTTACACGGACAGCCAGTATGGGTTTGGTGTGGTTCATGACTTCGGACAGCTATGGTCCCAGAGAGGGTTTATGACGTCTTCAGGTTCTCCTATAAGAAATGGTGAACATGTACGGAAACTGTTAAAAGCATTGCAAGGTCCTGATGAAATTGCTGTTGTTAAATGTGCTGCACACACAAAGGGAAATGATTTTGTTTCGTTGGGAAACAACTATGCTGATGAAGTAGCCCGATTTTGTGCAGAACAGGGATGCAACTTTACTGAGATCCACATTGAGGAAACTGGGGAGGAAGTGGTGTATGGTCAGATGTTAGCAATGGCAGACTCATGGGAGGAACTGAAACAGCTTCAGGAAGGGGTCTCGGATCAGGAACGTGACAGCTGGATACGAGCTGGATGTGAGAAGGGAGATGTGGATATATGGGTTTCGAATGATGGACGAGCGGTGTTTCCGGAAAGTTTGTTGAATCCCATGGCGAGGTTGATACATGGTGCTGTACATCTGGGTAGGGATGCCATGATGAGAGTGTTTCGTCAGACTTGGTACAACCCGAAGTTTCGTGCAGTGGCTGAAACTGTGTGCCAGAGGTGTGTCACTTGTCAACAGATGAATGTAGGGAAAAGAACCGCTGTGACGTTGAGCCACATAGGGAGGTCAGGGGGACCTTTCAATAGGATGCAGTTGGATTTTGTCGAAATGCCGAAGTGTAATGGGCTGAGGTACATATTAGTGATAGTATGTGTCTTTTCCAGGTGGGTGGAGGCGTACCCTACACGCAGATGTGACACACTCACAGTAGCGAAACTATTATTGAGAGAACTCATTCCAAGGTACGGGTTCCCGACGTCCTTTGAATCGGACAGAGGAACTCATTTCCATAGTGAAGTTATGAAGTTGCTTTGTGCTGCTTTGAATATAGATCAGAAATTACACTGTAGCTATAGACCGGAAGCTTCAGGGATAGTGGAGCAGGTGAATGGAACTCTGAAGGCTCGGATGGCGAAAGTGTGTTCGTCTACGTCTCTGAAATGGCCTGACGCATTACCTTTGGTCCTTATGAGCCTCCGAAGCGTGCCTGATAGAAGGACTGGGTTGTCACCCCATGAAATCCTCATGGGAAGAGCGATGCGTTTGCCTGCAATACCTGCTACTGCTCTGATAAATATCACTGATGATATGATCCTGGACTATTGTATAGGCCTTGCTGACGTGGTCCGTTCTGTGTCTCAGCAGGTGCAGACAGCAACGGTTCCAGCTGCGAGTGACCGGTGCCACGACTTGGACCCAGGCGATTGGGTCCTAGTCCGAAAGCACGTGAGGAAGAGTTGTTTGGATGCTAGGTGGCGCGGCCCTTTCCAAGTGATCCTTGTCACGAACACAGCTGTCAAGTGTGGAGGTTTACCGAACTGGGTGCATGCTTCCCATACCCGTAGAGTTCCAGCACCCTTGGAAGATACAGCCCCTCTCGAGAACAAAGATCCCGGTGAGCCGACCGAGCCTCCTGAGAGGGCCAGTCAAGCTGTAAGGGTTGCTGAAGCGGCTGATGGTGCACTGAATCGTATTGGGGAAGAGCGTGAAAGAAGTACTGACCCAGAAACCGGCGAAAGAGCAAGAGGTGCAGTGGGTAGTACAGAATCAAGTTCTGCCGAAGAAGAGGAGGTCAGTGCACAGGGTATCGAAGGGAAGACCGGAGGTGTTACCGAAGCAGAAAGGGTTTGGCCCGCAAGACGGAACCGGGTAAACCTGAGGTTGGCTCCGGACACAGACCTTGCACCAGTTTCGGAAGAGCCAGAAGAAGAATCAGGTGACGAGGAGAATCCTCAAGGTGGTGTGAGAAGGTCCAAGAGAACTAGAGTGCCAAGTCGGAAGTACGCTTCACCAGAGTGGGCATATCAAGTGACTGATGCCAGGGTTACCGAGCACGGGAAGATTGAGGTCGATGACATTGGTCAACAGTGTCCCGCTCCAGAGAGTGGAGGTGTTGCTGAAGGTTCCGGGATTGGAGATCGAAGGAATTTTGACGATTCATATTCCGAGTCCGCCATTCCTGAGTGTCATTCGAGGCATGATCTTGGACAATTTAGAGTTCCCGACGTTCACGACTGTGCCAGACCCACAAGAACTGATCATTCTTAAGCTCGAAATATTGCAGGGAGTCTTGGAGCTGTTGGGACCAGCGCTTATGTTAGATTGATTTGAGAAGGTTGCAAGCAGAAAAGAAGATAACCTAGGCCCGAGCGGAAGAAGAACAAAATTAGGGATTTCTCCGTTATAGAACGAAGAAAAGTTAGGGAGGGTTGCCTAAGTTCACGAAAGAGACATTAATGAGAAAGAGACTTACCCTTTCAGAGACTGTATTGGACATTGAGCATATTCCGAAGATGGCAGATCCTGCAAACCCACATCGTAGGGCTAAATTGATAATAAGCACATTGATAGGAGTTGTGATAGTCACCATATTTGCAGTAGTGATAAGTTCATACATGGTGGCTCACAGGCAAGAGGGGAAGGTTCAGGGAGCACCCACACCTAATACCCCAGGGCAGAGAGGTGTCAGTATCAGAGAACAGGAAATATCGAAGTTGAGGGATGATCGCAGACTCCACATGGATTTGTCGAGGGGTGATTTTAAGCTTAATGCTTATGCAAAGTTGCTGTACGAGTATGTTGATGCGATGGATGTGAAGGATTGCTATGTGTGAATGCAGTTGCCTGCTTCAGTGGATGAGGGTATCAAGTATCATCATCTCCCATTGACCTATGGAATTTCTTGTAGTTTATTGCTCAGTTTATTTTATGACAGGAGACAGTTCGAGTATTTCTTTTCAAATTTTGACACAGTACTTCCTGAGGTCCCAGCAATCAAGCATTTGAACAAATATGATTCTAATAAGAAAGAGGACAGACTCCTGAAGTATTTTAGACCGACTATGAAGTTGGATACGGCGCATGCTCACAGGAATAACCTGACATGTGCGTTATCTGAGACAGAGAAGAAATTCATAGATCAGGTAGAGGACAGATACAGAAAGTTGACCCAGACACGACACACCGGAGATAGTCCAGTAGATTGGACAGACGAGGAGAGGGCTCACAGATCCAAGGGAAGTTATGGACCAATAGCGTTAGATGAGGTACAGAGAGGGAATTTGTGTATTGGACGGCCTCAATCCGATACGGATAAGGTCGCAGTAGGACATAGCACTTGTTCTCAGACTTTCACAGTGGAAGCTTCTGCTAAGAATTTTATGCAAGGTCCAGTAGAGGTAATTCCGACAGTATATTATGTATGTGGAAAGAATGCTTATGTCAGGCTACCTGCGAATTGGTATGGCATATGCTATTTGGCTATCATATTCCCGAAGATTTATCACACAGAGGACTTGGAGTTGTTAGAGACGAAGTGACAGTCTAGAAGACGTAGGGCTACAAATGCAGGTGCAGTGATTGGGGACATATACGGAGCAATGATACCTAGTATGGGTGTGGTGTTGAATGATGTGAAGATCAGGAGGTTGGCGACTGTAGTTGATGAGTTGTCTATGAATACGGCGAGGTCCTTGTTGTTGGTGGCTGGAGAGATGTTGTCGATACGGAATATGGTTATGCAGAATCGCCTTACTTTAGACGTGTTATTAGCCAAAGAAGGCGGGGTCTGCAAATTATTGAAGGTTCAGGAATGCTGCACATATATTCCAGACAACACGAAGGAGATAGGGAAGTACATAGATAACATCACGACTATTCACAAGGAGATTATGGATTTGACGGAGGAGAATGTGTGGGAGAAGATTGGGCAAGGATTTGGAAGAGTGGGAACGTGGTTTGCGAATTTGGGAAGAGGATTTCTTGGATCAGTGCTGAAGCCAATTATCATTGTTGTGGTTTGCGTGACTTGTTTGTGGGGATGCGTGAAGGCATGGAAGTGGTATCAAGGAGGCAAGGTTGAAAGGGCTCTTAGGGCAAACGAGAAAAGGATGGCGAAGCTCCAGGAGCAGCAATATGAGAGTCTTAAGAGACTGGAGGGAGTTCGACATGGCAATGTTATGACTAGCGCGGTTTAAATCAGTCCTAACGAAGGGAAATGTAATGGTGTGATGACGGATGTCATCAAAGGGGGGAACTGATGTAGCGCTTAAAAGTTTGAAAATTGTAGGGGTGCGTTATATTTACTGTTAGTTGGCACCCGCGTATAACCAAATGTGTACTCAGGTATTTTGTGTGCAATGTATTATGAATTGTATAACCTATATCGATTTTAATAGAAGTGTTAGCTATGTACAAGCATCTTATGTATATATTGAAGCAATGCATAGAGCTTAGTCCTTTTGAACAATGTGATGTTAAAACGTGTAGATTAGAATTCGTGTCTGTAGACTGTTTAGTTTGACCACACATGAAAGAAAGACGTAAATGTCAATACTGTGATTTAAACCTGCTTGTGTAACCGAAGTAGTGGCCAGAATTCGCATATATCGTTGAGGCGAAAGGCCTGGTATTTTCTTATGTTAGCCAAGGGCAATAGGCCAAAAAGGATTTATTCCAGTAGAGGTTTTAGGCTGTAGTAAATTGCAACTTAAAAGATGAGAAGAATGTCTGCCTTGCATGATCTCACCCCAGGTGCAAGGACAGTTGCTCGTTAGTAGAGAGCTCTTTGTTCACAAATTGACTTATGTAGTAAAAGCCAGACATGGGAGTGTATTGGAATGTGCCAATCGTAACTCCTAGTGCGGATGGCGTCTGGGACTCAAGGCCAAGCGATGGACGATGGAACTGGACAGCGCTCTGTGTAAAATTTCTGAAAGTCGACCCCGCAGAAGAGGAGGCGCAAAGGGCGTGTTCTGGGACTTGGGGTTCTGTATTAGGGCAGTGCCCCGAGGGTGGAGGCAGATCAGAGCAGCCCAGAGCAGAGGAAGGCTAGGCGAAGAGATAGAGGGGGCAACTTAGATCAAGCTCTCTAAGTGAAGACTTCTTATGAAGTTTCACTCTGACACCTTTTACTCGATGAGGGTCTCAAGGGATTGCTAAGTAGGGATGTCATCTAGTGCAGAGTAGGGACAGAGATGGTATGGTTCAGTGTCCCTAGTATCGACATTTGCTTGGTGGTTTTCTACCTCATGCTTTTAGAGATTGTGCTTTTAGTTATTTTTAGTCGTATGCGGATTCTTCGTAGAGTAGCATTTGTGTTAGTGCCTATGTACTTGTTGTGCCTCGTATTGAGGACTTTGTATCTTCTAATCTTTATGCTGATAATAAAAACCAGAGAGCCAAGAGATTAAGTCTCGAGTCCTTGATTATGGCAATTTGTGGACAGTAATTTTGATAATTGTGTTTTTCCCTCCACGCTATTGGGCAAGTAAAAAGTTCCATACGACCAGAGTGGGTTCTAGTAGATAATTGCGAGATATTCAAATGGGCCGGAGCACTCCCCTGTCCCCGTGTTGAACTGCAGTTGAAAACATTACACGGGCACAAGCATGGGCATGGGTGCGATAGCGGTGTTGTGCCATTGTTAGACCTAACATCAAGTTGCCTCAGGGGGAGCCTCAAGAGTTGGTTGCAGTGAGAGGCAGCAAGAGGCATGGAGGCAGCTGGCTTGATGGGGGTGCGGCCTACTGGGGAGGGTCCACACATCACACCCCACACGCTACAGGTGCCACAGATACCTACTTCACACATTCCTGGGCATATTACATCTAGAGAGGAGAGTAGTGGGGTTTTAGAGTGCTCTGTGGCTGTGTTTTGCGCTTCCTATGTGTGGTACATGCTGAGACTGGGGGTGTTTTTGTTGCCAGCTAACAAACCAGTCAACTAGCAGGCAGCTAAATCCCAAAATTCTCCTAGGGTGCCTGGAGTATTCTACTGCCATCTAAAGCAAATTAGATTGAATTAGTATTTTTGACAAGCTTTCAGCACGGTCCAAGCCACTATACAAGCTTTATGAAAATAAAAATAAAGTTTTGCCCTCTATTTTATTATTTATTTGCTAATTTCATCCCCAAATAAGTATGATTAAGTTTACCCATCTCTGTTTTGATCATATTCCTATTTAAGTGTGTGGTGGTGGGAAGTAGCAGTCCTATGGCAGGACATGTGTTGAGTTCTAGAGCAAATGGAGCTAATAGAGGTGATTCCATGAGTCCAACAGAGATAGGAAAACGCACAGCAAAAGAGCAGGTAGGTTCAGAGGGGAAGGTCCCCAGGGTACAAATAGCATTAGGTTTGCCAGTAAATAACCATTTGTCCACTCTTATATTTGAGCTAGAGCCCAGTATGTCTATTACTGTCTCTGGTATCTCACCCCAGCAGCAAAGAAGATTCAGGCTTCGAGCCGAAGGTGGAAAGTGTTTAGGCTGGTTGCGGGGCCACGCTCTTCCCTACAAGACTTTGGGGCATATTAACAAGCCAGGCGATAAAATTATCGCCGCTTTAGCGGCAGAAACCTGCAGCTAAAACGGCGATAATGGGCTTGCTAATATGCTCTATGGAATTCCAATTGAAACCCATGTTAGATGTGAAGGACGTCTAACATGGGCTTCAATTGGAATTCCATAGAGCATATTATCAAGCCCACTATCGCCGTTTTAGCGGCAGTTTTCTGCCGCTAAAGCGGCGATAATTTAATCGCCTGGCTTGTTAATATGCCCCTTTGTTACTAAACATTTTTAAATTAGAAATCCAAGCTTAAGATCTGGCCCGAATGAAATGGTGGAGGAGATCAGCCCGATCAAAAGTAAAAGTGAAGTGGATGTGAACAATGAAATTGGAAATATTACAGCAAAAGGAATAGAAGAGCATGACTGTCCGCGGCAGAGCAGAGAGCCACACCAGGTTTTCCATTCAGTCGAGGACGGCCCGGAGAACAGCAGCGCGCAGTTTGGCGGTTCTCGGCAGAGGTGGAGGCGGTGGCGGAGGCAAAGACGGGGACAGAGACGGAGATTGTGCAGCATGACCGGTACCAACCCCCGGAGCAGTGCGGAGATCGGAGGAGTTCGGAGGAGTTCGGAGGAGCGGAAGAGCGGCGGAGGAGCTGCGGAGCTACGATGGATCCGAGGTGAGCTGGATTAGAACCTGGACCTCGTATCGTATCGCTCCTGCACGGCCGCCTCTGTTGCCCCTGTTGCTTCTCGTCCCCCAGCTCGGGGGAGCTGCACCGCCTGGAAGCGGTGGTCACCATTGCCGTTGCTACCGCGGGGGTCACGGTCACAGGAAGGCCGCTGATTTCGCGTTCTATGGTGCTGAGCAAGGGGGTTAAACAAAAAAACTCAGAGGAGCCTAGTCCCAAATTTCCTCGTCCCCTGAGACAAAAAGGCTCACGCATCTCCCCACCGGCTCGCTGCTAAAAAGAAACTCCCACCCCTCCTGCCTAGTGCCTTACCCTGCCTATTACTTCGTGCCTTGTGCTGTCACTCTGTCAAGGTGACGTCAGGGCAGTTTAGGTGGCACAGGTGGAAGCTGGCAGGGGGTCAGGAGGGAGTGTAAACAGAGCGGGCTGGTTGGATAACAGCGTTTGGGCAGCTGTGTATAGTCCCTCTCAGGTACTCAAGGACATTCGGAGTCACCAGGAGCCACGTGGGCAGCACCTGCGGCCTGATTAGGCAGCCCGTATCCTACACTCAAGTCGCGGGGTGCAGTAGAGGCAACTAGGGGATTCTCCCGCATAACCCGGGAATGAAATCAGGAAAAGTACGGCAAATGACGGAAAATAAAAAAACAAAAAGAAAGCTAAACTGCAGAAAGGATCTGATGGAGCCTAACTCTCTGTCGCAGAATGACTCACCATGCACCAATGAGTGCCCCGGAGAGAGACTAGTCTCAGTACCCACCCCAGATCAATTTTCAACCTCAAAGCAGAAGGCCGGTCTTTATACATTTTTCTATCTAAAGGACCCGCTGTCAGCAATTTATTCGTCGACACCTATAGTTGAGGCTAGCAAATTACCAACCCCCATTATTCCACACAAGGTGTCCCCGCCCAGTACCAAGAGTGGGATTAACAACAAATTTGGTGCAACGGGGCCCCAAACCTTGCAGCCTCAGCCTCAGCTAACTTTTACAAACCACCCAAACCAGGCCATAGCGACAGTTCAAGTGCATCATAACAAATCTCCCTCAAAAGTGATGGAACCAATAAAGAGCACAGGATTAAAGGAATGTATAGAAGATCTGTCAGTAAATACGAATCAAAAAAACCGAAGCAGACTACCATCACTGGCAGTGAAAAGTAAAGAAATGTCGCCTGTAAGGGACTCCAAAAGCTCAAAGGAGGATAGTCCAAAGCCCAGTAAATTACAAACCTTGTCTTCCAAAAAGCCCGACTCCTGGCATAACTCTCTTGCTTTGACTTCCGATTGCCAACTAGAGGAATTGATGGAAATACTATCAAAAAATATTGATTGCCAAGAGCCAGTTTCAAATTCAGATCCAGGCAATAATGACAATCAGATAAGCCCAGGAATAGTGATCTCGACTCCCTGCAACAAAAAGCAAAAAAGGCTATCCCTGGATGACAGTGGTATTATGCCAAGAGAACAAAACCTTCAAAATCATCTCAGCCAAACAGCTCCAATTAGAATCTCGTCAGTATGCACGTTGGACCCAGTCCTAGAGCCGGACGAGACGCAAAATTGGTATAAAGATCAGCCGTCGAATCCTTCGAGTTTATGGGCCCAAACCCTCCTAGGCACCCTTGATCAAGCTATAAAGGTGCTGAACTATCAATCTGACAAATTGGAGGTTCAGATAGACCTCATCAATCTAATAGCAGGCCACATTTCTGGAATAAATTCGAAATTGGATACACTGTCTTCCCATTTGATTAACAGGGAGAAATCGGAGAAATCACAGTCCCGTGTTGTGAACGAAAAATTCCAAGACAGTTGCGGTTGTGGGAGCATCATTGAAAAACTAGCAAGTCTCCCGGACACACTAAAAGACATCTTAGAAGAGGTTAAACTAACTCGATCAAGCAAACCAGGTAATGAAATCTACGCCAAGCAAGTTATGTTAACCCCAAACACCAACGACACGTTAGGGGACCCCAAAAGCAACCTTTCAGAAGCCCCAGGGCTAGAAAAAATTGGTATACTTTCAGGAAGCGAAGATAAGGAGAGGGATATAATTCAGCTCTTAAACAAAAGCCCCATTGCGGGAAAACCAACCAAGAAGGAAAGGAAAAAGGCAAGGAAGGCCAGATTAAAGAACAAAAAGCAACAACGAACAGATGACGGAATCCTTTTTCCCATATTCAAACTAGTCACCCCAAAGGTAGAAAAACGTCGAAGATTTCCAGACGAAACAAAGGAAGCCCAGGCACCATCAACAAAGGGAATTTTAGAAAACTCATTAAGGGAAGGTTGGCAGGGTTCTGGAGAAATCGCATGCACGCCCTCACAAGAACGCATAACATCCAAATCTTCCCCTATATATGGAAACCAACAGAGTTCATCACCCTCGGCTCCCAAGAAAAAGTGTCATGGTAAACAACAAGTCAAACATGACCACAAAATGGAGCCTGGTCATGCAGGTCCCTCCCAATCAACACCTCCATCGCATTTGGTAGGCAACACGAGAAAAGCCAGCGCAACTTGCGAGAAGCCAAGACAGGGAGAGGAAGCAAGTAACGTGCAGCAAGCCCCAAAACAACCGGAGAATATAATAACCGTAATACAGGAGGAGGAAAAAACCCCACGAAGCAACATCGGGCCAAATCCCTTGAGTGTTACCATCAGGGGAAACAAACGCCAATGCACACTATCTCATGGGATTTCCACCCGCGTTCCAAATAGAGTACTAAAGAAAGGATCAACACAAACAACCAACGGTAATTCTGTGGAGAGGACAGACGAACAAGAGCAACAATCAGCTCCAAGGAGTGGTAATAATCTGGCAATTTATGACGCCCTCTCCCAAAGACCAGCCACTTTAAAACATCCTAAAGACTCTTCTGACCACTCAGAGGCGTTTGAATCCAAGGTGACATTTGTGCCTGATTTTCCAACAAAGGGGATCCAAGACACCCTTAATCGAGGCAACCTCCTAAAACTGTTCAAGGAAATAGTAGATCTCAAACAGATCACTACCCATGATCTAATATCCGTGGAATTCCAACCGAATGCCAACAACATGGACATCGAGGAAACCGTAACAACTTGGGCTACAAAGGACCTGGCCGACAAGATTTATTCTGCAAGAACCCAGTTTGGTGTATGGGGTATAATCCTGTTGCAGCACAAGCGTCCAAGATACCCCTACCCCTTACTAGAAAAACCTTATAACCCAAAAAAAGGAATATGTGAGAAGGAAAGACAATTTACTTGCTTACGTGGAGCCAGAGGTCAAACGCCAACAACTACTATAACAGGTCGTAATGTTACATCACTAGAAGGCAATCAAAATATCAGCCAACAATCAGCAGTTCAGTTGGACTGGTCATGGTTGCCTAGGATCCTGAACAATCAAAATTCCTAACATCGTGCATAATAACTCAATCCGTTTGCCAAGGCAGAAACAAATTCCAAAGAAATTAACGCCGCAAAGTATTTCATTCTGTTCCTGGAACGTTCATGGTTTTCACGAAATGGCCTTTGAAAATGATACTCTCGCCTTTTTCCAGCAACAAGACGTAATCCTGATCCAGGAATCATGGAAACTCTCTCCCTCGTCAATCGTAGGGTACAAAGAACACCATATTTTGGCAGAAAGATTATCATCCTTCGGGCATCCACGCGGCGGACTGTCTATATACGTAACACTAAAATATAACTGGGTAACAGAAGAGCTGGATGTGGGTCTCTCTTGGGTACAAGTGATTAAAATTACCGTTTATTCACCTACCGGAAATAAGAAATGGCACCTATTGGTGTGTAACACCTATATCCACCCGGAGAGGAAAACCCAGAAGGAGAAATACGCAAATTTATCAACCTTGTTAAAAATATTACAGAGATCCCATGCGAAATGCCCGATGTTTATTTCTGGAGATTTCAACAGCAATCTCTTAGGGAAAAATCAGGTAGCGAAAATCAAAAAAATGCAATGCGACCTGGAAGATTTAGGTTTATCAATACTGAACGGAAAAACAAGGTGCGACATTCCGGCAGGCATTACTTACTTGAGCGGTAAAGTCCACTCAATAATTGATTACACAATAATAAGTAAGGTTCTATCTTCGAGTATAGAATCATTCCAAATAGTCAAGCGTTTGGAAAGTGACCACTTCCCTCAAATAACTAAAATGAATATTCCACTCACTGCTTTGTATATTCTGCCGTCCTTACTACAACATGCCGAGAAGTTCAACCTAAAGAAGTTAAAATGGTGTGGGGGTGGCCTGGAAAGTATATTGGTCACAGTAAAACAACATATGTCCAACTCAAGCTCCCAGCACGACGAAGATCGCATAGAGAACTGGGAGCAACTAATTCAGGTCCTCTTGCACAAATTCCCAGCACCATCAGCGAACTTGGGTTGCATTAAGGCAAGGAAGGAGCCTTGGTTCAACCCGGACCTAAGAGAAAAAAAGAGAAGCGTGGCACGGGAGGTCCGAGCAGTCGCCTATGGAAAAAAAATGGGAACCAGTATAAACAATCGCAAACTAAAAGAAGCAAGAAGCATGTATAGAAAGTCGTTAAGGGTTGCAAAGAGAACATACAAGGAAACCATTTGGAACAAATTATTGAGTGCAGGAAAACGGCCAAATAGCAGGGATTTTTGGGGAATCATCAACGACCTAAACAAAGGAGCAAGCCTTCATCAGGAAGCAGGGGTAGGAGAGGAATGCTGGTCCCATCACGTACAATCACTGTATGGAAACACAGTGTCAAGCAGTACCAAAATGCAACGGGGGAGTGAGTTGGGAAGTGGGAAAAACAGGAAAAAAGAGTCTCAACCGAATAAAGACCACGAGGACCAGGAAGAAGCAAACGTGATCGCGGAAACTCCCTTAACATCTAAAAAACAATTGAGCAGAATAATAAAAAGATTGAAGACAGAAGGAGCTGCAGGTCCAAATGGGCTGCCAAATATACTCTTTAAAACCGATCCGGATTTCTGGTCAGAGTCCTTAACTCCCCTATTCAACTATATATATTCTCAAAACAAAGTCCCCGCATCTTGGCATGGAAACATCATTCACCCCATTTTTAAACAGGGAGACCGTCGCAACCCCGCCAACTACAGGCTGATATCCCTAATAGACGTGGAAGCCAAGCTCTATGCCTCCTGCATCCTAACTCAGTTACAAGACTGGATAGAAGATACCAACATTATCCCCAAGTTTCAAACAGGGTTTAGGCAAGGTATGGGCACCATCACAAACCTGGCCTGTCTGTCACTTTTAATGGAAAAAGCACTAACTGAGGGTTCAAGACTATATGCCTGCTTCATTGATATAAGGTCAGCATTCGACCGGGTATGCAGAGAGCGCCTATGGGCAAAGTTGATAACCTGGGGATTCCCGAATTCCATGTTAACTGCAATAGTCACCTTGTATAACAATACATGGGTAAGGGTTAAGCTAGGCAACGGTGGCAGTATTTCCTCAAAGATTCCGACGTTTCAAGGATTAAAGCAAGGCTGCGTGTTGGCCCCAAGCCTCTTTAACCTTTTTCTTTCGGATATTAGTAAAGTTTTGGTCACAGCAGAATGTCATCCGCCGAGACTGGCCAACAATCCAACCAACTTCTTACAATACGCGGATGACATAGTAGTACTGAGCAAATCACCAATCGGTCTACAAAGAGCAATCAACAAATTAGCGGAATATTTAAAACAGGAAAAGCTGGAACTAAACAAAGGAAAAACGAAGGTTGTCCGACTAGTGGAATCAAGTAAACTCAACTTTAAATGGATGGCAAATGATGAAATGGTAGAAGAACAACCTTCATATAAATATTTGGGTACTTTAATAGAGCAAGGACTGAAACATAAAGAGCAAAAAGTAGTAATAAAAGCAAAAGCTCAGTCATTAATCTTTGCATATCGGCTACTGAAATCCAAACTGGACTGTCCCAACCACAATCATTTATTGAAGGTCATGGCCGCGCAAATTTTGCCCACCTTATCCTACGGCCTGGTCACTTGGCTAGACAAGGAGGCTGATTTATTAAACGCAATGCAGACCAAGATTTAAAAAGCCGTTTTTAATCTGCCAAAATCCTCCTCTCCATCACAGATACGGTTAGAATTTGGCCTGCAAAATCAAATCTTCCGGAGCATGAGCGGCTTTGTGAAGCTTTGTAATAAATTTCGTTCCGCAAATCAGCAATCCTTGGACCATCTATGCTGGGAAGAAATAAAGCAACAGGCGGATAACAAAATCTTGAGTGCCTGGGGAAAGCATTTGCAAAATTGCTTGACAGAACTCGACATAGAATCATCATGGGAATTAGGGATGGATAAAGCCGGGATAAGTAGCTTAACCAACAAGGCAGCCAAAATGAAATCCTTATTGGAAGATCAAAATTCATTGGCCAAACGGAGGCATGGGTGGACAGTTATTGCTTCTTACAAATCATTAAAACCACAAACATACCTATCTTCTCATTTCAGCGGGTTCCTAAAGAAATTTTACATGGACTATCGGATGGGCGATCACCTGTCAAAAGACCTACTCCCCACCTGGAAACAGAGCTACCAAACAGAAAAATGCCGTTTATGCGGCTACAAATCCGAATCCCTAGCTCATATCTTTTGTGTATGCCCAGCTGTATTAGATTTGAGACGACGGTATTTAAAACAAATTTTTAATGTTCTAAAAATTCGCACTTGCAGACAAGCAGTAACAAGTTGGCTGGGAGGATCCTCCATAATCCTGGCATGCAGGGGAATCAAATTTATGGGGGCAGTAAGGACTCGCTTGAAGCAGCAAGAGCAGGAAGATCGGAACATCGGAACCCTCAAGAAAAAGCAATAAAGAAAATAAACTGTGGAAATAGAAAACTTAGATTTTATAGAGACAAATTGTCCCTTGCTTGAATCAAATTTTTATAATTGTATCAAATAAGTTTTATGGGCCTTGGAGACAATGATGAGATGTTTAACGATAGTCAACTTTTATATAATTTATTTATACATGTGGGTTTTGTAATAATTTTAACAAATTATACAATAAACTTAAACTTGTTCTTGTTCTAGAAGAGCATCTTACCATAGGAGGGAATAACGGGGAAGCCAGAGTGTGTGATTTCCCCTTTTATGAATCCCCACTCCTATGTGCTCCAGAGGTAAATCAATTGATGGGAAATGCGTATCCATTGGATGACCTTGATGTTGCCTTCCCTTTAAGGAGTAAGAAGATCAATGCAAACTATACAAGTTCTCTATCTGTAAGTTTTGGCCAAGGTGCGCAGAACCTTTGAGTCTCCAGTTTTCTGGTACCTAGGGACCTCAAATTTCTCACTGGATTATAGCATTTAAAGGATTGTTTCAGGAACTCAGGCCCATTCAATGAAGAGCCTTATGAGCAAGGCAAAGAGCTTTGAACTTAGTTTGCTGCCTAACTAGCAGCCAGTGAATATCTTTAATCACCTGTGAGACTGATTTGTGTTTGGGAATCCCTATCAACAGTCTGGCAGCAGAGTTTTGTAGGACCTGAAGTTTGTTGAGGTATTGATTCTAACCCGGGGCAGGAAAAGTCTGCTGCAGATATTTGGCAACTCTGCGTTCCACGTAGAACGTGGAGTTACCGTAAACTCTGCGCTCTGCAGTTGAGCGGAATTGTTTTGTGTTCGCGCACTCAATCTGCATTTTCTCACATGCTGGAGTAACTTATCCGGATGCCTGCAATCGCCGAAAAGATTTCCATCTATTCGCGAGTGCCACGAGATTTGGTAGCCGGCCGCACGATCTCACGAGAGTGTGCGATCGCCAACACGTCATTAGGACGTGCCATCGGACTTCTGGCGGAAGTTTTGCGAAGATTGCAATCCTAAACATGAAGAATTTGCAATCTGGAGAAGAATATCTCTCAAGTTGCATCAAAACCTTCTTGAAATGATGATTTGGATGAAAAAAACTCCTCAGATTGACATTTGGCTGTACATTTTTGTGCAAGGAGTCCTTTTTATTTTTTTACTTTTTTTTAAGAGAAAGAAAGTGCCCCTGAGTCTCCAACTTCCTGTACCTGTCCAGCTGGCTCCTCCCAGTGCGTTTCCATCTCCTGTTCACTTTTCATTTGGATTTGGAGCTGGAAGGGTCACTCTTTGTGGTTGCTGCATCTTATATCATTGTAGATTTGGGGACTTTTGAATCTGAGATTTCACAAGTAAGTTGGAAAATTTTTGTTGTTTTTTTGATTGGGGCATTGCACCTACATTTTGTTTCTAATTTTCATCATTTAAAAAAAGGTTATTGTGGTGGGTGGCCTGTAGGTCAGTAGGAGCCTAGTTGTTTCTTTGTAAGTAATTTTTCATCTTTTATAAAGGAAACATGTTGCACAGTTCACTGCATTTTCTCCAACTTTTGAAATTAATTTGCATTATTTATTTAATTCACTAGCCCAGTAGTCTGCCAATAAGCCTTTCAGCCAGTAGGGCCATAGCTAATCAGGGATGCATGAAAAAACTGTTTCTTTGGTGTCTATTGAATTTAAACATCATTTAGGGCATGGATGGCATTGGATTGAATTGCAAAATGTTTTTGGGGGGTATTTCACTTTTTTTGTGTGTGTTAAATAAATGCCTGTGTTGGATGTGTGTGGTGTGATTGTTGTAACTTGCAAACCTTTTTTAGCCCTGTGGAGTTTCGTTTTTGCATTGTTGCATTAAAGCTGTGTTGTTTAACATACCTCCTTTGTCTGGCCATAAATGCAAGCTTGAGTTCAATCTTTTCCAGGCCTCCTGCTTGTTGTTGTGAGTGACCATGTGGCTGGTGGCCATTTTGTGGTGGTAGCTAGTGTGCTTCTCTTTCCATAGGCCTGCATGTCTTTCCTTTGTTCCTCTTGGCTTACTGCTTCTTGTTGTTGTGGCCTGGCCATGTGGCTGGCGGTCATTTGTGAAGGCAGCCAGTGTGCTTTTGCCATAGGCCTGCATTGTCTGTCTTCCCTTTCTTGTTGTTGTGGTGTCCCAGCCATGTGGCTGGCTGCCTTTTTGTGAAGGCAGCCAGTGTGCTTTTGCCATAGGCCTGCATTGTCTGTCTTTCTTTTCTTGTTTTTGTGGTGGCCTGGCCATGTGGCTGGTGGCCATTTTGTGAAGGCAGCCAGTGTGCTTCTGCATTAGGCCTGCAAGCCTTCTTTGTGGTTCTGCCCAGGCCTTGCTGTTGATTTGCATGCAATTTTTTCTTCTTTTACTCAGCAAAAAATGCAGCACAGTTCACTACATTTTCTAATACATTTGCAATATTATTGATTTGAATTGATTCACTATGTGGCCTAGTCTGCCAATGGGTTTTCCAACCAATAGGCCCAGACCTACTCATGGGTGCATGAAGCAACTGTTTCTGTTGTGCCTGCTGAATTTAAACATCATTTGGGGCATGGATGGCATTGGATTGAATTGCAAAGTGTTTTGGGGTGTTTCACTTTTTTTGTGTGTGTTAAATTAATGCCTTTGTTGGATGTGTGTGGTGAGGTTGTTGTGTAACTTGCAAACCATGTTTAGCCCTGTGGATTTTCGTTTTTGCATTGTTGCATTAAAGCTGTGTTGTTTAGCATGCCTGCTTTTGTCTGGCCATATAGGCCTGCTTGAGTTAATTGTTTTCCAGGCTTCCTGCTTGTTGTTGTAAGTGACCATGTGGCTGGTGGGCATTCTGTGGTGGTAGTTAGCGTGCTACTTTTGCCATAGGCCTGCATGTCTTTCCTTTGTTCCTCTTGGCTTACTGCTTCCATCCCCATTGCCAGCTGCAGCTTCCTGAATGATGCTACAGCCCACGTGATGCACAATGCCAAAAAGGTTCCATTACACTTGTATTTTTGTTTTTGTTCTTCTTTCCTATCAGTCCTGAGTGTACATAGTACACCATGAAAGCCCTTGCTGTCAAAGTCTCACAAATGGCTACACTTTTGTTATGTTTTTTAATAACTAAGTTAATAAAATTTAACAATATTAATAATAACACTAACAAGTGTGACCACACACTAAGTTATCTTTTATATGTGTTTGTTTGTACTTGTAGATAAATTGAACCACAACAATAAATGCCACGTTTCACTGCTGTTCTTGCTTCTTTGTTTTCAGGTGCACAAAAGATGAGGCGGTGTCATCATCACCCATTGTACAGCCAGACAGAAGTTCTGCTGCGCACAACTTCATGTGACTTGTGACAACAGACATCTCTTCAACTTGTGCCACTGCGTGCTGCTGACATCTGAAGAAGATGGCTGCAAAGAAAGGTACCAGGTCCTCCAGTACCAAGAAAGTTGTCAGTGAGAAGAAGGAAGTGCCAGGTACCACTTCTGGTGTGATGCCCAAGATATTTTTTGGGAAACAAAAAATTGCGCCTGAAGCAGCGGTGTCTGGGTATCAAACTGGGAGCAGAACCCCCGCATCAGTGGACCCACCCCACCTACCTAGGCCTAAGCCCATGTCTGTTGCATAGGCAGCCAGTCTAATCACAACAACGCCAACGAGCAGTGATGTTGAAATTGACTTACTGTTATCACAAAGTAGTACCCAATCAATGCGAGAAACTCAGGTTGGTGGACAACAACAGCCGCAACAACAGCCGCACCCACCGCCCACAATAGTAGTTGTTCCTCCCGAAGTGGGGGCAGTTCAGAAAATCTAGCTTCCTGCAGAGGAAGAAGAATAGCATGCCACTCTTTCAGATGATCCATTGTCTTCCAGATCCCCAGCAAGGCAAAGGAGGGTTAGTCCATCGAGTTCTTCTGCAGGTCCCCCTTCTGATGATCTTGATGCCACTTGGAAGCCACCACCTTAGTCTGAGAGTGAGACATGCCTCGAGAGAAGGCTAGGGAAAAGGAAGGTTTCAGAAAGCCTTAGAGTTATGGAGGTAGATGTAGAAGAGGAGTCAAACTCCACTCCCACTTACCAGTTCCTCCGGCATTAAAAGTGGCACCAGCAGCGCCAGAAAGTTGACCTCCACTGTTTGGGACTTCTTTTCAGTTAGCCAGAAGGAGGTGAACATTGCTATATGCTCCATTTGTGGAGTAGGTGTTAGCCGGGGTAAGATTGGTGTAAACTATGGTACCGGAGGCCAAACAACACATCTGAAAAACACCATTTGATCCAGTGGGAGGTGTTCCTTTAGCGCCCAAAAGACTGCACCCATGTTGTTGGTAGGGATGAAGGAGTAGAATATCCGATCATGGTGGAAGGTGAACGAGAGGGAGACATTTTCTCTGGTACACAAAGTAGCCCCATCCCCAGCAGTGCAGTGGTACCGGCCGGATCTTCATCAGCAAAATTGCAGTGGCACAAGAGTAAGAGTCAGGCTGAGACACCAAGGGGTCCCAGGCAAAATAGTACCACAACGAAAAGTGTGTTGAGCCTAACAACATCTGGCCTCAAGAAGATGTCACCTGCATCAGTGGCACCAGAAAAGAAAAAAAATAAGCTACCATTCTCAGCATGTTTAAGTCGGAGGGGCAGTGCGAACGCAACCACCCAACAGCACGTTTGTACAATGCAAAGCTGGCTAAAATGTTAGCGCTGGACCTTCTCTCTTTTTCTTTTGTGGAAGGGGTGGATTTTCTTGAATTTGTGACATCCATCTGCCCAAAATGGAAGGTTCCCAGCTGGTCCTATTTTGACAGAGTTGCTGTTCCAGCACTACATCACAACATGCTGAAATTGCTTTGACAAGCTTTGCAGCAGAGTGCTGTACACACTATCCACCTGACAACAGACAAGTGGATCAGTTGTCAAGCCACTCATTACATGTGCATCACTGCACGCTGGATCTCTTTTGTGTAGGTTAGAGAAAAGATATCTTCAGGTGTTGACACTGCTGAGATTTTTAATGCCACTCGGAAACATGCAACTGTAGCCATGTTCGCCATGGAGAAATCTCATACGGCCGCAAACATTTTGGAAGACTTTAACAGCAAGGTCTTTAAATTGCTGCACCAAAGAGGGCTTAACATTGGTTTTGTTGCCACGGACAATGGCAGTAATATAGTTGGTGGCTATTTCAGGGTCCTGTGTTTGGCGCACTGCATTACCATAATTGTTCAAGACTTTCTGAAAAAAGAAGACAGAGTCAGCAACTTACTAATCACCTGCAGAAGAATCTGCACACATTTCAGCCATTCTTTTAAAGCCTGGAAGCAGCTGAGGATCATTCAATGTGAGCATGGAGTGCCAGTTAAAGCAATCATCCAGGAGGTGCCAACACGTTGGAATTCAACTTATTACATGCTTGAACGTCTGTTTGAGCAGTACAGACCAATCAATGACTATGTCATGCAAAGAGGGGATGCTACTGTGAAAGGCATGACCATTGAGATGGACCAATGGGGCCTAGTTAAATGCCTGACAGAGATGCTACTTCTTTTTGAGCTCTTCACACTTGAAGTCAGCAAGGAGGACTATACTATGGGCCAAGCTATCCCATTGTTGCACATGCTACAGGAACAGCTGAAGGGGGTGTCTGCAATGTACACAGGTGTGGAAGAAAAAAGGAAGCATATAATTTTGTAGAGAGCTTAACCCTTCACTTATCTGAAAATACAAATGTGCACACAGGCTTTTTGTCATCCAACCATTACATGTCTGCCACAATTCTGGAACCACAGTACAAAGCAGTACTGAACACATTGATTCATTTTTCAGAGGTGGATGTTGCCAAGTACAAAACTTGGATAGCTTCCGACGCCAGTCACTTAGAAAAAGAACAGCTGGGAATTAGAGACCGGTCCTAGGATGCTTGTTTCCGGTCCAGGGAGGACCTGGCTTGGCAGTTCGGGCTGGACTGTTCCCATGAGGCACAGGGTCAAAACTGATTTGCAGATGGCCAGGTGTAAACTGGGGTGGTATGGTGAGCAAAAGAATGATGGATTCAACCCAGATATCCTGACTGGGGGTGAATGTTTTGATTTGTTCTGCATTCCGTCCATCAATTGTGTGTCTTTGGGAATTAGAGGCCCACTACTCCAGTCCACAACAAGTACTCCAGGGCAACTGGCGTCAAGTTCAACTTCAGAGCCTGAGGGCAGTGCGGTTGGCTCACAGCAATCAAAACCACCAACAGCACCAAGAACAGCATCAACAACAACAAGAACAAGAACGTCAGCCCCAATAAATCGGTACAGGAATGGTATGTAGGGCAAGGGCTTGTTAGGTTCAGTGCTGAGGCAAAGGCAAAAGAGGCTGAGCAAAGTGGAGCACCACTGAGCATTGAGCGGATGGTCCAGGACTATCTGGCTGACCCAACAGTGGTCCACATTGATGAAAACCCATTGGTGTATTGGCATGGGAAAAGGGTCCAATGGCCAGTGCTCAGCAGGGTGGTGATAAACTATCTGGCTATTCCTGTCACAAGTATCTCTTCTGAGCGTGTCTTCAGTGCTACTGGTGCCGTTGGAACAGTGAAAAGGACCAGTCTCTCACCCCAAAACGTGGAGAGTTTAACCATGATCAAAATGAATCAGCACTTTATACCACCGGATTACACCATACTTGAAGTAGCACCGCAGGAAGATGATGACAGCGACTTAGGTCATGGAAGTAGTCTGTTAGATGACCTACTTCTGGGTGAACCACCAGAGTTTGAGGATAAACTCTACTTCCCTGACAACTAGGCTCTGTCAATTTCCTTTTACTTTCTTACTTTCTTTGACGCCACCAAAAAAAATGATATAGTTAAATAACATTATTTACTTTATTTGTGTGTGTCACTGTCTTTCTTCTGGTTTACAAATCCATCCCCACCGTCTTTTTATTGTTGGATCAGGGTTGCAACTGTGTGCAGTCAGTGAAGAAGAATTAAGTCCACTCCTCCGAGTCCTGCTCCAGTCCTGACTCGCCCTAAATCCATATCCCTCAAGCCAGACATTGGATGGAGAATAGTACAAGAAATGTGAAATGTGTACCTGCCTCGTCGAGTCCCTCCAAAGAACCTGACTATAGCTATCCTCCTTTCTGAGCCTAGAGGGACTGCCCCGTAAGAACAGGTAAATGATGGCATGCATAAGAAGCTGACTCTCAGTGATTGGTGTTTGTGTTGCTGTTATGCATGATGTCTACTAGTATTAATCTACACACAAAAAAGTGACTCAAGTCAATGTTTACCTTCTTTTTGTTCAATAACAACATTGTACTACAGCAGGCCAATCTATTGCATTTTCGATTCTGGACTCACTTGGTACACTACAGAGTTGGACACCATGATGATTGATGACCATACCATACTGGCAGTCAGTCAGTAGGATTGCAGATGATTGATGGAATAACTCAGGGTGTTTCATGAAGTGGCCTAAAAGGTAAATAATCCAACAACAACCACAGCAGTCCTACATGTCTGTATAGTGGTGGAGGCGAGTGTAGTGGTATGACTGACAGTGGTGCATTGATTTAGTTACTCAATTTGGAAAATGCTATGTTGCTGTATATGTGTGCTCTATCTGGCTCAAAATCTAAGCTAAGTGGAGGCTGGGTTGGCGCCGCGGGCCTGCTCTGTCCTGTTGTTGTTGTAGGTTAATGCTGGAAACAGAGTAGACATGATTAAGACATGCCGTCTTTGAAAGTGTTCTTGTTGCACTCCTCCTTAATTTATGCATTTTAACTTTACTTTTCTCCTTGATTTTTCAGTATCCCTCCTGTTTTTCCATTTACACTTACAGGCCGGCCTTTACCCTGCGCTATTCTGGGAAAACAACTTACACTTACCTTACCATTCCACATCCGCCCGGCCGGCAGTGGCACCCAAGATTGACGGACTGATCGTCCATGAAAGGAAGGACGAAGAGGAATGCCGAGATGCAACTCCCCAATTTGATCATAACATAGTAACTTAGTATCATCATCTTTTAATTTGATTAATGTTTTCCCTTCAATCATTACGACTGTGTGTGTTGTTGTTTATTATGTTTGCGTTTATATATTTCACCCCTACAGCTATTTTTTTATTTTTAGTTTCTAGTTTTAAAATGAAGCCCGGTACAACAGAACATAAAACGTATGTAATTCAAGTGTCTCTGGGGGCAGACAGACAAGACAATTGCATAATAATAATAATTAATAATATACTGCTGCCCTGTACTACTTGTCTAGTACTGCTCATCATTCAACATCAAGTCATCATCTTGTATGCATTTCCCTTTTCTCCCTTAACAGATTTATGATGGTCATCTGTCAAGATTCTGGGTTGTCCATGTGTAGTGTTTGTCTTTGTCAAACGTTTCCCTCAAATACCCCTTCCCAACCATTCATCAAACCCTAACTCTCTTCTACCAGGCTGTGTGATTTATATTGAGGTGTAACTAAATTAAATTAACACCAATAATTAATCACACACTTGCTGGGGCGGATGTGGTGAAAGCAACACTAACTAAAGGCAGGGCAAACATCTTCTTCTGCTTGCCCACCCATGCTCAGTATTTGCCAGTCTATTTTTTTTCAAGAGAAACAAATTGCTTCATAATTAATTGTCGGCATCGATTCATCATCCTTCCTGCACTAAAGGCTACGCTTGTCCACTTCAAAGGTCAAGTCAACTACAGTTTTGAACTTGTACCAGACTATCCCCACCACCATTATGTTTCATTTTACTTTAGCATTGCTTATCAATATCATCATCATGGTTTCTTGTTTGGCAGTCTTCTTGTGTACTGTACTTCTACTACTCCTACCCGAGTCTCCCTCAGGCGACTGACTGTCTCATTTTCTTTTTTTGTAAATGCTACTGCAAGCGTCTACTACTACTACCATCACCACCGTGGCATCTTGGGAAACCAAACCATCATCACCATGCAGCCATAGCTTTGCCTAAGTAACATCAATCACAGGTAAGAGAATAAGTTTGGGGAGGTATAATAAATAATATGGAAATTAATCCATTAATTCACACACCCACACCCTTCCGAGTCCAGTTGCAGACTGCATAGACTAGGAGGAGAGACTGACAGTACTAGTAGGACAAGTCAGTCACAAGTGAGGGTACCGCATCTATCTGCTCGTGTGTCACACTATCTGCAGATTACTTAAATAAAAAACTGGTTGTGGCCCTGCAGCACCAAAGGAAACCGTGTGAAGTAAAAGAGTAACCCCCATAAAACATTTATATTGTATGCAAACTTTAAGCATAAATAATTTATTCCCAAAATAAACTAATAGAAAAATCCCACAACACCTGACCCATCTCTCTCCCTAACCCCAACTAATGTCCAAAGATAAAGAAGAAGTCCAATCATGTCCGCTCCATCCATTGTCTATATATAATAAATATAAACCCCAACTTTTCCCCAACACCCAATTCCCACGCACCCAAAGAAATATAAAAAAGGTGCAAGGTGATGGAGTTCTAGCAGTGGGCTCACCAGTTGCTCTCCAGGACCTTTATTCGCACCTCTAGGTGTGGCATCTAGAGGAGCATGTGGCTCTTGAATGCTTGGCAATTGCATCCAGGGGGGGCAGCAGTGGTGAATGAAGCACTGTGGGCAGCTGCCAGACCATGGCCCTTTATCACTGCAGGGGCCTGGCTGGGGCCCGGGGCATTGAAGGAGGCTGCAACTGCTGATGCATCCTTCTCCGCCAGACCCACCAGCCGCCGATATTCTGTGCAAATGGCCTCCAGCTTCCGGCGCTAGGCCATGGTAGCTAACTCCTTCCTGGTTGGTTGGGAAGGAGTAGCTATATTAAAAAAGAAAAAAGACAATTGTACCAATGCTCTTAGCAAAACAGCAACACAAAATTAATTATACATATAGTGGCACAGTAGCACTAGCAAGCACACTTCATAACATGTGTGGTATCCTCAGGCATTACTACAAGGCACTGTGGAGTAGACAAGTCTTTCTGTTCCCTCTCTCTTTTGTTAAGCTATATTAACCGTGTAAACATGCCAGCTCAGTCAGCTTGTGCCCTAGACAGACATAGTTGTGGCGTATTTTTATTTACTACTGTCTGCAGGTGGGGCAGCTGTAGTCTACAACTACACAATTGTATCTTATTTTTCTATTATAGCCATACTCTGTTACATCAATGGCAACTGCTCAATTTCACTTTCCGCCTGCCTACTACAAGGCAGATGATATCTGATCCAAATGATCATTGATTATATTTAATGGGACGACGTATTACTGTGCAGCCGATAGGCCACCCATGGCAGGCTGACACAGTAGAAAATTGCATAGGTAGGGAGTGGGCCACGGAGTCAGAGGGAGGCGCTTGATAACATAAATACACAATATATATGCTGTGCTTGCAAACTACTGTGAGTCAAGGGAGTATTCTGAAATACAACCTTGAATCAAAAACCTTGAAAAAAACCAGTCCTGTTGTTTCTCTTCCCAGAGATGTTTCCATTTATCAATCATTGCAATGCTCTTCTAGCATCATATTATTTTAATTCTAATCTTATTCTATTTCGCTACTCTGGCACAGTTTATTTTTCTTTTACATTCTCTTTAAAAACTCTTCATTCAGTGACAGTCTCCACCTATGCTATGATGGTTGAATAATACCACACAGGCATCCATCTATTCAAAGTAAACATGTCTATCTATCATTCTTCTCAATCTCTCAACAAACCTTGTTTCACCAACAACACTGTTATGTTTTTTTAACCACCACCCATGCATCCTTCCTTGCTTGCCTAGTTGCCTTTGAGTTTGACCCCTGAAACCCCACAGAAGATTCTTCCTATCACCCATACAGTTACACCGACCCAGGCAGGCATATTTTCTTTCACCTTCCTCCCACCCTTCCAGTTCAACTACCCATGCATCCTATTCCTATCAGCCACCTAGGCATACCAAGCATCCCAAGCATCCTTCTCTGCCAGTCATATAATACATTTTGACCATCCTTCCTCCTTCATCCTTCTTTCCCTTTTCGTTCAACCCATCCATCCAGGTCGTCTGGCTCTTGGTCTTCTTCATAAAACCTTCCCAGCTGAGTTGAAGTCAGATAGAAGAGGCCATTAGTTACTCAACTCCCGCCGCTAATACTATTGCTAAACCTAAGTAATGGGTGTCTTCTTCAACCGTTGTTCACAACAGCTTAGTCTCTCTCAACAGTAATGTAAACCTTTGCAGCGAGTGTGTAACTATTGTCAATAATTAAGGAATATAAGTATAACTTGCCACCGCCCGCCACTGCTGCTGGCTCACCAACCCTTGCGGCAGCTGCCGCATCTGCTGCTCCCTCCTGGCTGGCGTTGGCTGCCCCGCCGCTGTCCCCGGCACTGGTGGTCGGTATGCCTAGAAAAAACATTACACATTTTTTAGATGCCACACACGTCTCCCCCTACTTATTCTTATTTTTCACTAGCAAGGTTGAAAATAGTTAACACAATACATACTTACACTACATACATCACTAGTACAAATCGGGAAGTAAAATAGAGTAGACAGTAGTATCAAAAAGAGTAAAATATAGGGTTGGACATTTTGTTGGTGGCAATTGTCGAAAAGCCCCTCAAGATTAAGAAGAGGACAACGCAAAGGACTGGACTCAGGGGCTAGAGCTAATGGGGAATTTGAGTTTTAAAACTTTTTAAAAATAGAGACTGGTTGTTAGAAATTGGATTTCTAGTTGGCTAAGGCTTGTGACAAAGCCAGGCAGAAACCATCACTCTAGTTAGGGCAAGGGAGTTACACGCTGAAGATAACTCACCCCCCTGTGAGCTTGACTCGAGCAGTTAGGCTTATCCCAGAGGCAATGTGGAAAGCATTTGCGCAACACACACACAGCAGCAACAAACTAGGCACACCACAAAAGAAACTCCACACAAGGTTAGATCAAAAATAGCCTTTGTATTATCATAAACACATTAGAAATATAATCACACATTTACACTGTGCCAACTGGCACAGGAAATATTCACAGGGGATTATATACAGGACCGGGCCAATCAGGCCATGGTCAGAACCATCAAAATGCCGGTAGGTAAAGGCAAAACACGACCGGTAACTACTGGTACCATAATGACCTAAACATTATCACAGTCACATTAGACACCATCCTAAAATATCATAGCATGACATTAGGCAATAAATCACATCAGGCCCAAACCTCATTAGCATAAACACATTACTCAATTACCTCCTAAGCATAAATTACATTTAGGTAAGAATCACATGAGGCAAATACATCACATAAATCAGGGTGCATAAATCATCAGCAAAGACACATTATGCCCTATTCAGGGGGCCTAACACACGGAAACTGACCCCAGGTCAACTGATTTTTTCTAGGGGCTCAAATGTCCTCTGTCCCAAATGTCAGGGCTTACTCCCGGGCTATCCAATTAGCCCTCTGGCTGCCAATGCAGCAAGCAAAGTGTGCAATTGCGCTGGGGCGTGGGTGCAACTCACCCCTGTTTCAAAAATGCCCCCAAAGAGGTAGGGGCACTGGCACTCCTGTGCCCTGGGTCCCCAACTGGGACTCTTCAAAATAAATGTGCCCAAACATTGCTGCTGCCTGCACTCTCGCAGGGCAGCTGGGAATGGCAATGGCACCACTGTGCCTCTTTTGTCCTTCTCTGGTACTTGGGGAGATAACCAACAAAATTGCCCCCATTTGTAGCAGCTGCCCACAACCATGGTGCAGCTGTGATGATCGAGGGAGGCACTGGCCACAACTGAGCCTTTGAAGCCCCACTCTGGGACTTCTACATCAAAGATTGCCTCCCACATGAAATCGCCCCCTCTGCCCAGTGCACCTCTCTGTGCACCAACTGTGCCTTGGGGGCCCTAACTCGGCTCCCTCACTCTGCAGTCTCAGCTCCCACTCACCAGGCTGGTCGTGGACTCCTTTGTTCTAGGACACAGTCTCACAAGCAGGGCTCTGCCGGAAGGCCCGCGAGGCTCCTGTCAGGCTCCTCTTCTTCAGCCTCACTCACCAGGGCTCTGCGGTTGAGTAGGCCACGAAGGTGGGGTGGGCCCCCACTGGTCTTAGGCCACCCAGAGCGAGGTCTCCATTTTACTTCTCCTTCTTTGCAGGCACCAGCGCGGGTTAGGCTCCCGCCTGGATCTCTGCTGGCGCTTCTGGACACGGAGGTAGGGTAGGCTCCCGCCCTCCCTCCAGGAACAGCTCCTCCCACAACCAGGCAGCTTTGCCTGCCTTCCGGGTTTTCGCCGCTCACAGCAGTAGCAGTGGCAGCTCCTCGTCTTTCCCATGTTTCGGGTTGCGGTGCAATGCGGGGTGGGCACCCGCTTTTCTCTCACAGGCAATGTGGGGTGGGCACCCACCTTAAAGGTACCGATGCGGGGTGGGCTCCGGCTCACTTTTCAATGACGCAAAGATGCAGGGTGGGTTCCCGCTCGAGAGGCACAAATGTGGGGTGGGCTCCCGCAAGAACTCAGCAATGCAGGGGAATCCCAACGTCGGGATTCCCTCAAAATCGATCGCAGCTCAGCACTGCACTGCAAAAACGGAAGCGCTCCTCAGGATAAAAATCAGGCGCTCTTTCAAATAAGCAAGGTGCTTCTCAAAATACAGACAAAGGGCTAGAGTCCAAAGGTCAGGGTTGAAGGGGGAAAAGCTGGGTTCAGGCAGGCTAGCACACAGGGCCCTCCAGCAGGGAGGCAGTCACTCATGGCAGTTCCTCCAGGAGCCCAGCAGCAGCAGCCCCCCCTAAGTCAGGAACAGCACAAGCACACCCTTATGGGTTCACAGCCCGTACATTTTTTAGGACATTTTCCTTTGTCTGTAAGCACAGGGTTTAGGTAAACCAGTTCCAACTGGTTCTGGAGCATTCTGTTTACCAGGCTCCTCTTCCCTATTGTGAGGTGGGGGCTCGTCATTAGACACACCACAGGGGGCGGAGCCAGCATTCACTAGGGCAGGCACCATCCTTTTCAGGGACCAGGGACTTCCCCTCCCATTACTCAAAATGTAGATATCCCATTCAGCCTAGAGCTGACTCACCCTGCCCCTCCTGGAGCCACACACACCTCACCAGCCCCTGTCACTCAAAAGCCAGACATGCAATTCAGGCACATACATAGCACACAGGAATGCTAACTTCTCAACGTGGCATTTCTAAAATAGTTATAATAAATGTGTGCACACCATTTCGTAGCATTTATTATTACTATCCCAACCATGCTAAACTTGACCACGCTTCACCTCTCATATCAGGAATTACCACTGAAACACTTATCAAGGAATACCCAATGCATTCCTATGGGAGGGCAGCCCAACAGTAGTGAGAAACCAAAATGGCTGTTTGTCACTACCAGGACATGTCACACACTTAAGGTACATGTCCTATCTTTTGCCTACAATGCATCCTGCCCATAGGGCTAGCTAGGGCCTTCCTTAGGGGTGACTGACATGCAGTAGAAGGGTAGTCACAGACATGGCACACACTTTAGTTGCTACGTCACAGCAGCCGTCACACTGCGCGCATAGGCCTTGCAATGGCAGAGGCCTGAGATAGGTTTGCAAGGCTACTTTGGTGGGTGGCACAAACAGCACTGCAAGCCCACCAGTAGCATTTAATTCACCAGCCCTGGGTATATGGGATACCACTTTACAAGGGACTGACAGGTAAATTAAATAGACCAAACAGGTGTAGACCAATCTTACTATATTTAACACAGAGAGCACACACACTTTACACTGGACAGCAGACCTAATGTGCCCAGAGGCCTAAAACCACCAACACCATGTCAGAAAAATAGCTAGGAGAAAGGCAAAAAGTTTAGAGATGAAACCTGCACAAATGGCCAAGTCCAACAATGGCTAACTGGGCAAGCCACAGACAGACTGATAGTAGTATTACAGAGTCAGAGGCAGTTAGAGGCAGGGAAAACAAGAATTTAGAAATAGATAGATCAAAGAAGATTTGGTAAAAAATAGAATTAGGAAACGGAAATAATAGTTTGCAAAGAATAAGGTGCAGTAAAAGTTAGGGAAATATAATTATTAATATTAACAACAGGAGGACTTACTGGGGCCAGCAGCAGAGCCCTCAGTAGAGGAGCGATCCTGGCCCTGGCAGGCATCTCCAGCTCCGAGTCCCACCTCAGACGACCCCACCATCTTCTTGCCCCTTGATGCTGATCATGTAAGATATAATAAAGAGACACAAATTTATAGGTGTGAAATAAATAAAATATTGTAAAAAACGCTCGTAAAACGTTTTGGGACAGGAAACAACAATTGTCATTTTATTGACCTATCTAATCTGATTGACTAGTAGTAGTATCGCGGACCATCTAGTTATTTTTTATTGATCCTGTGTTCCATTCTGATTCCAGAATCCTAAACTTAAGTACCACCTAGCCCACCTATTCCACAGACATTGGAATGAATTTCCAAAAATTATATTTGCTTTTTCGACGTTCCGATCTCATTCAAAATCATCAATGAATCAACCCCCTTTGACGGGCCAGTTGTTCACTAAGTCTGCATTTCCATTTATTTTAGTTCTTAAAAATGCATATTTGGACGCATGCATATTGCATACACCAAATTGTTGGTTGGTTGGTTGCTGCTGATGTGCTGATGAGTTGCTATGTTACTCACTCACTAACAAACTACAAAAGGTTCAACTAAGGACTGAGTCAGCTGCATGTGACGTGACGGAGGACGCGTCAGGCAGACTGCTAAAAAATTACTAACTAATACTAAGTAACTAAACTACCTACCATTCCACCACTATCTTAGTGACTGGACAAAGGAAAGGACTGGAGTCTCTATAACATTACCTAACTTAAGTTCTCTAAACTCTCTTACATAATCGGCCCAAGAGAACGCAAAGTTGTAAACAAGTAAGATAGTAGCGCTGAGCACCTGTCTAGTGTCTAGAAGAATAACAATCACATGAGATCTTTAAACGTAACTTACCTGCATGTAAGTAGCAGCATTCTTGCTATTTGGGAAAAAAAATATATTCCCAATAACAATAACACAAAACAAAACACACAATACTACTAGAATGAGCTACTCACCAAGCCCCACAACCTCAACACCTAGTAGGTCCAGCAGGTCCTGCTCCCAGTCCAAGATGTCTGACCACCGCTGAGTCAGCTGGTTATGGGTGCGCCAGACCCCAGAGCAGCGAAACACTGCTCGGCACACCCTTGCCCACCGGCGGTGATGCTCCTGGGTAGCGTAGCTCGAGCCGGGCCTGCTGCCTGCTGCCAAGGTTAAGGGAAGGTAGCGCTGTACAAGAAAAACAAGGGCGGCGACCTCCACCTTGATAAAAAGGGCGCTGGGCTGCACCGCTTCCGGGCGCCGTCTGCCGCAAGGAAGGCAGCTCTTGGGTGCAGGCGTCTTCTCCTTCCTCTTAAAGGAGGTAGCCTTTGCCATGGTTCTGGGTGGCCGGGGGCGGAAAAGAAAATGTAGGAGTAAAACATAAAGGCAGGAGAAGAAATAGTAAAGTAAAAAAGCAAATAATATAACACAGTAGAAAAAAGTCAAAAAACGCAGTAAAAGTAGAAATGAAACACAAAATATACACGTAGGGAGAGAGAGGGATAGATAATAAATAAAAAAAGATCAGAAAAACAATGTAAAAAAACAAAGGATTGAAAAGATTAGAGAGAGGAAAAACAGGCCCCAGAACCATGCAAAGACTAGGAAAACAAGATGACCGTGCCCATTGGTGAGCGCGTGGTGAAGTTTGCGCGATATTTCCCTCGAACAATCAATCTGCATTGCCGAATTTCAAAAACATCTTGCGAGCATGCGGAATAAGCAACTCCCCATGCTCGCAGAACTCCATATAGCATTGCAGAGTTTTTTTGCCGCTTCACGCAGTCTCGCGTAGCACGACTACACGAACTCCGTTCAGAGTTAACTGATTCTGCATATTAAGGTACATGGCACTACATTAATCTATTTTGGCCATGACTAATGCCAAAATCACTGTCTTTCGATGTTGGCTGAGATAAAAGGGTAGATCTTTCTGAGCATCCTGAGAGTGTGGAAGGCGGAGGAGGTATCTGCTTTAACCTGCAGCCCAATAGCTAATCTACTATCCATTACGACTCACAGGTTCCTCACTTTACTCACTGGAGTGGGCAGAGCCCCCAGTTCTGTTGGTCACCACGACAAGCCCAGAGAGAAGGTTTGTTTCTGAACAGGATGACCTCTGTCTTCCCTGAATTAAGTTTCAGACAGTTTAGGTTAACCCATTTGCCAATTGCTGACATTTGTGGAAGTTAGAACCTGCTTAATTATTGGGGCAGGACATTGTGACTACAATTTGGGTGTCAAAGAACAGAAACATTTGGAAGAAAATCAGTTACTAATAGGCAATTAAGTAAGAAAGATTTAGAGGCCAAGGTTAAATCTATGGGTAAAGGGGGAAGCAAAAGAAGGGAATCCAGAGCAATGAAAAATTAGGCTGTTTGGAGAAAAAGTGGTAAACGTTTTAGGCCAATTAGAAATGTTAAACACATCAAAGGTTCTATGGGGAGATTCTCTCCACATTTGATAGGTCGGAGTATAAGATTCACAAAAAGAGGATCAGCTAAAAGAAATAAACTAGCAGACCCTACTAGTGTTGTCGCACCACATGCTGGAAAAGATAGTGAGCAGACAGGACCTCCAATGTTATTCCTAGATGCGCAACCAAAAATGAATAGGAGGCAGGCAGTTAAACAGCCCCTCAACAGGTTGGTTGGCATTGTTAAATGTGTTTGCTAATATCAAAAGGTTGAGGAATGTCTCTACAAAGAACTTGGCACTGGTTGTTGTCTTTAGGGAGGTTGTGGGGGAAGAAAACCAGAGTTATGTTTACCTCAAATAATACAAAGAATCTAGTGGAAGCATGTCTTCCTCCCTGGTGTCAAATGGTATCTGTATTTGTACAGAAAATGAGAAAACATGCAAACACGAGTGAACATGGTGGGCTAAAACAGAACCAGGTTTATCTGGCCGGGCCTACTGAGCAGAAGCAGAGGCTAGGTGCTCAGAGGAGCTGGTGGGAACATGATGGTTCTCAAGAAAGGATAGTTACCATAACCTTCACTAATTACAGAGCGCAGGATTTGAGGAGTCGGAATAGGATCCATCGCTGGCAACTTAATGAGAGACAGAGTGAAAATGACCACAGTACTTGGGGACAGGTCCCATCAAGGAGAGAGAGCTGCATTTTCAAAAATGCTCAGGACAGCTACTTCTCTCCATGGAATAGTGGAGGGGCAGATGAGATCTACTGGTAGGAGACAGGGCACCCACAGCCAGTTTAAGTCCTAGTATGGAACATTCATGGATTCAAAATATTTGCGGATATGGAAAACCATAGAGTGATTTTGAAGAATTATTCAGTCTTGTTACTTCAGGAAACCTGGATTTTCTGCAGTAGAAGGGTTTGTTGCCAAAGCCCAGAATTTTAGAGCCTCGTCAAGAGGAAGAACACTGGGTGGATTACTCACCTTGGTTTTAGTCTCTTGTGGGAGAAAGGTAACAAAACTCCAAACCTCTTTCCTATTGGTTCTTGCTTGTTTAATTGACCTGTATATAAATACGGAGGGGTTTATTTTCCAGATGCCTTCTAAGTGGTTGGGGGGATTTTTTTAATGAAAAGTCAGCTTTTAAAGATCTTCATCAGGCTCCCAAACAATTGCACTAAGCGCTAAATATCCCAGAGTGTCTTTTATCCAAAAGCCCAGAGAAGGAGATGAGAAGGTTTTGCATTCTCTTGTGGAATTGAATTTGATCATTGGAAATGGTAGTTGTCAAGATGATATTCTGGCTGAGAGATCAATCAAGTACGGTAAAAGTAAACTGTCCATTGACTATGTGTTGTTCCCATTTCACCAGTTCCATTGAGTGAACAACTTTAGAGTTGTAGGTATGGGGCCTCGCAACCACCTTGCCCTCATCCTGGAGCTTAAAGAGGTACTTCCCCCACGTCCATTGTTATAACTTGTTTGGAGGTAGTTTATCAAAATATAATTAGAGTCCAGATTACGGAAAATGCAGAAAAAGCCCTTTCTACTTTGAATTTTGAGACCTTGCCCTAAGGAGGAGGCCAAGACACATTAGATTTGTACTGTAGTCACGCGAAGAAACTAGTAGCTCAATATAAGCTGGTAAAAGAGGATTCGAGCCTAGGTAACAATCCTAGGGATAAGAGAAATTCTTGGTTTGATAATGAATATTGAGAGGTTAGAAGGGTGGTAAATAGGAAACGTCGCTATTGGACGCTAAACCCAAATGATGATAATCTAAGAACAGAAAAGATTCCCTCAAAAGCAGACTATAGGAACTCATATGCTCATAAAAAGGGACAGCAGCAATTCTGTCAGATATAATCTGTAATAGGAAAGCATCTAGGACAGGAGGCCCTAATGGACTCCCATAGGTGATATTTAAAAAAGATCCAAGGAAATGGGGATCCATCCTGAATAGATTTTTTCAATGGGTAACACTGACAGGTTCCCTTCCAGAGTCTTGGAAGGGAGCTATAGTGAAGCCCATTCATAAAAAGGGCAACATAGATCAGTCAGCTAACTACAGACTGATCTCGCTTTCATACTGGTCATATTCCAGTGAAACAAGGAACTTTTAGGCTGAAGCACTCTACAATGGATCACTGTTTAACATTGTGGGGAGTCAAAAGGAAGTCAGTGGAGTCTATAGGTTGCCTATGTTGCTGCTTCCTTGACTTGCGAGCAGCTTTCGACAAGGTGGATAGAGATACGCTTTGGCGCAAACTACAGCAGTGGAAGATACCTGGGGCCTTGTTTGGCCTGGTGATGAAGCTCCATAGTGGTAATTGGGTTCAGATTGATCTTGATGGGCTTGGGAATCTGACTAGGACATTTCAAGTGGAGAATTGCTTAGGGCAGGGGTGTGTTTTAGCCACTCTGCTGTTCAGTCTGTTTATCATAGACCTCTCTTAGATGCTGCATGCTACACACAGTTTTTTACCAAAGGTTGGAAGTAGGCACATTTGTTGCCTCATGCAGACAGACAATCTGGTGGTAACGGATCTTACATCTATTGGGCTGCAATGGAACCTAAATGCCCTAAATGCTTACTGCCTTGAAAATAAGCTGGCAATAAATGTTGATAAGACAAAAACAATGTTGTTTGCTAGGAGGAAAAGGACATTTGCATGTTTCCTTGGTAATGTAACATTAGAGCAGGTAAGAGAGTGTACACATCTATGTGTAACCTTTTCAATGATTTGAGGTGGAATAACCCTCTGGCTATTCAGAGGCTTGCCCTGTCTACAGTAGTGAATGGGTTGAAAAGGTGTCACTGTAAATTTGTCAGTCACACCTTGGAGCCACTAAGCAAAGTTATTCAGGGTAGGCTAATTATGCAGGCCATTTATGGAGCATAGGTGTTGGCTTTGGATAGGTGAGTCATATAGAAAGGGCCAGAAGGTAATTCTGTAATATCACTTCTGGATCTCCCTAAAAATGCTATGATCCAAGGTGTAAGGAGGGAGTTGAGAATAGTAGCCTGAAGTGTGCTGGCTGATTCCAGAGCCTTGCGCTTTTATGTTTCCCTTAAAGATGGGACCCGATACGGCAAATTGTCTGAGCAAATCTTACCAGAGATAATGACAATTTTCTACAGGAAAAGGAACCCGGTGACAATAATGCAAAAGCATTTGAATGTTCCAGAGAGGTGTATAGAAGGAGGGGAAGTGTTTTTGATTAACAAGATAAAGAGTTCTCTCAGGCAAAGTACCATAGAAACTAGTTGGAGAGAGGATTTGTTCTATTTTAAAATAAAGAGCTCATTTTTTCCTTTCTTAGTTTCACAAGAGAGCACAGACTTGTCCCCATACCTATATATTATTCCAGACAAGTGCTTTCGGAATGAAGTCTTGCGCTTGAAGGTGGGAATTGACTCGGGGAGGCGCATTAAATGATTAAAACAGAGGTTGTTAAGAGCAATAGCCAAAGCCCTTGTAATAGAGAGAGGAAATAGTCACTGAGCCATTTATTGGTGGATTGTGGATTCTTCATTGAGGCAGTGAGATCCTTTGACCTGTGTTTAAATAATACAGGATTGAAACCAGTGATGTAGAGTAAGAGCTGATTTACAGTCTTAGATTCTGAGATGTAGCTATCGCCATTGGTCAGTAATTATCATAAAGTCCCAACTGGCATTATCTTCCCCATAGGGTTTAAGATATAGGTCTGTATGGATGTAATTACACTCAATAAGGTGATGTTAAGTAAAATAGTGTATCGCTAAATAGGAAGGTTGTTAAAACTTGCTATGCATATTGCACGATTTGTGTAGACGCATGACTTGATATTGTTGAAGTACCTTGCACTTTAAAATGCTATTGGGGCAGAATGAATTGTTCTTATATTGATTATTTTTCTATAATTTTTTTGTGACAAATTTTAAATATATGTTAGGCTTGGAAATAGATTATACATAGTCGGAGTAGGGACATTTTGTAATGTTTATATAGTTGAAATTGCATAATTTACAAGTAGTCGTGTAGAAGGATACAATCAAGCATTGTTATTTTAGATTGCTAAAATTGAGTTCTTTTTTATACTTTTTCCTTTTATGAACTAGAAATGTGTGCAATATTTCATATAGGAATATCTTTCTTGGAAATAAAGTACTTTTGACATTGAGGTGTCATATACAAATCACAGTCTTCTGTGTAAGAATGGAATCACACAGTTTCAAACGTGTTAAGAAGCATCTGTATGCTTAAAGGCTATCAATTTGAACCACATAACTCGAACAATCTCAGTCTAGCTTGGAGGGAAGGTATCTAAGTTGTTGCATGTTAAGCTATGTATAATTTAGAGTGACATCAGTGTGGGAGAATAAATGTCTAGTGTCAAAATATCAATTGTAAATTGTTGGGGGGAAGCAGGCAGGCCTCTCTAATGTGTAGCCTCTAGGAACTGAGGTAACTGTGTAAGCATTGCAACCTTATGCCAATTCCTAGTTGTATTGTGTCTTAGTTTCCATGAAAATGCCCATGACCTCCATTCCTTTTTTTCTGCCAAGGGTTTCCTACGGATACTTCTATGTTTTTTAGGTTCCCTCTTCCACTGCCCAGTTCACCATGTCCCCTTCTACCTACTTTGTGCCTGACCATCTGGTGACTTTCATATGCAGTGCAATATCTCAGCGGGCTATGCCTAGGGCTAGGTCTAAGGATCTGTTACCAGCTTTTCTATATGTTAGTCTGCTGAGGAAGGCCAGTTGACAACACTTCACACCAGGGAGCGCCAGCTTGTCCAGCGTTCTGATCTTTTCTGCTGTGACCTGTGTGCAAAAATGTGTGATTACTTGGAAGCTTCAGACCATGTGTATAAATTCCTCATCAATCATGGCACATTGAAGGCAGCTCAGGTCAGTGATATGTAGCATCGTGTTCAACCTATGAAAAGCTAGCTAGGTAGTATACAGATAGTGAAACTGCATAAACTCAAAGCAAGTATTTCTGAACATGTTATAGGTGTGTTCTAGTGTCATTTCCCATTCCCTCCATTGGAACGGCCAGCCTATTACTGTCTCTCGCAAGTTTGTCAAATTGTTCAGACTCATGGCAATCAATGTCCTGCTTAGCCAAGAAATTAGACAATGACCATGGATGAAATCAGGGTTGGATTGGGGCCACAATTCGGCATGGGCAGCCAAATAAAATTGGCCCACATTTGTAATACACTGCTTAGTTAGGATGATGGAGCTAAATGATGGAACTCATTTGCGGTAAGAAAAGAATTTTAAATTTATGTAGAGCCAGAACTTAAATAGGAAATTAACAATCCAATGAAAACAACATACTTTAGAAGAGCAGAATTATCAAAAATACTAGGAACTCACTTTTAATTGTGTTTTTTATTGAAACGTTTGCTGTGAATGTTATGGTTAATGCTCACTGGGAAACATGATATGGCACAGACCTAAACTGCCTTTGCACTCACTTTTTTATGATATTCATTTTATTTTTTGCAGTACTTAAGAGAGGTCCTCCAATGTTCAGAGACTGGTGAAAAGTGCACCTGTCTTTTTTGTTTTACTTGCTGCTAGTATCACATGTACGTTCTGAGAAATGGAATGATGCTAGTGTGTAAATGCAAAAATAAACAAAAAATAGTTTCACATGCAGTTTTATATAGCATGAACTAGACCTAGATGCATTGAAGCACTTTACATGAGCACCTGATAATTACAGAGGGTCATAATAGTTTATTTTAGGTTCATGTACATTGCAGGGACTTGAACCTGGTTTACCAGTTTCAAAGTCAGCTAAGGCCACAACCTATTCCTGTTAACTGCAGTAATTTTTATCTGGCAGGCAAAGGAGAAGAGCATAAACTGATTAATCTCCACTTCTTGCATGGACCCCAAGTCTGCCTTCTCGCGACAGCCACTGTAGTGAGCAGCATGAGACCGATGGTGATTCCCATGCTATATCAGCTCTTGGAGCAGGATGTTCAATTAGCGTAACCAGCTCCAAGGAATCCACACCGGCAAATCCAGTCGAGGACGTGCAGTAAAATGGCCATTTTTAGCAGAGTCATTCTGGCAAAGCTGGGCAATCTTAGCATCGGCTAAAACACCACATTCTCTTTCAGGGTCTGTTGAGCATGTCCCAAATTGTCCTCCTCCCATGTCCAAGTGGTAGATCTTGACCTCCAAATACCTGAAAACCCTGGGTTCCCATTGTGTTCCCAAATGGTGAAAAACCTCTGGGGGTCTCCTGCAGTTCTATCACCAAGTTTTCCTCATTTTGTATGCAACCCTGACACTACTCCTCTAAAATTGTCATACTTCATGGAATCTCTCATTGGGCCTCCCTTAGGTACATTAGTATATTGTCAGCCTACTGAAACACACTGTGTTCTTTTTTGTGCAAACAAATGCCCCTATGCCCCTTTACTACTCCTTAGTCCACAGAAAACTGGCAAACTGCTTTGTCATCAGTGCAAACAGCATTGGCAAGTGTGGGCAACCCTACCTTGTCCCCCTTTGTATTGTGAATTGATCTGATATGCATTGACCCCTGTGATCCCAGGTCTGTGGAATTGTGTATAGGAGAGGAATCAATTTACCCTATCCTTCACCTAGAGCTATCTCATTCAAAAACTGCTCTTAGGTAATGCCATTTTAATGTGTACAATGCCTTCCGTAAAACAATTAACTCAGGATAGAAAAGAGGTATTTTGTTGGTGAATGAATCCATTTTGTTCATTATGCACCAAAGTCTATAAGTGGGGCTGAAGCCGTTTGACCATTACCTTTCTGAGGGATTTATATTCTAAATTGAGCATAAGAGAAGTTGAAATAGGATGTCACATGTAACGCATCACCACATCAAAAGAGGGGGTAGAGAAGCAGTTTTACAAAAGGGTTGCTTCAGCTTCCCAATAACATCATAACAGTCAAAAAATGTTGTCATACGAAGGATTCACTAAATGTACCTACGAGAGAATTTATTTTCTTTAGTATAAAGGAACTTTCACCCTCTGATCAATACATTGGCATGCTTTAACAAGCTGTTTCGGAGCGTGCTTACAACACCCGCCCTCGAGTGAGCAAGTGTATTGGGTGGGATCTTGAGAACTACATTTGTTTACATGGTGCCCCAGATTTAGATTTTGGTGCTGGTCTGTGTAGCAAGATTAAAAACAAAAGTTGATGCCTTTGAGGTTCTATTACTCGAGCATCTACTTCGATCTACATGTTTCAGTCACTTTTTCTCCAACTTATGGACATGTGACTTTCAGAATGGAACACGGAATTCTGGTAAAACTCCACCAATCACCACTTGGTGTTTTCTCATGCACTCCTCACCAATTTTAAGTTGTTGAGCATGAGTGAAAATGTGCATCCCCTAGCATGATTTCTGGGCACTAGAATGTCTCCCTGTGTGATTTCTCAATACGGGCAGTCGTGGCAGCCATTTTCATTGAGAAAGCTGCCTCTCAAGTAGAAAATCTACTGAAGCAGCAGACGAAAGCAGCACCCCCTGGTTCGTCATGTGGTGCCGTTCCCGCTGATGTAATAGCACAGAACAAGCTTGTAGTAAGCCTGGGCAAAGCACTACGCTACGCTCGCGTAGTTTGCGAAGTTTGCGCTACTTGGCGAATTGCACGTAGCACAGTGCAAACACGCGTAGCATAGTGCAGCAGTCATTTTTTGCTTGCTCGCGGACCTCAACGTCAAGTTGGCGACCGCGTGCAAGCAAAATGACATCCCGGAGAGACTTTTTCCTCGTTCGCGATCAGCAACATCAAGTTGCCGATCGCGAGCGTGGAAAATAAACCTCCTGGAGAGATTCTCAACGTGGGGAGGTCAGGTTTCTCATTGCGAGTGGTCGTGTATGCTCGCGACCGCTCGCAATGAGAACCTACCTTGTCCGCACTGTGCAATCATTGAAAACGGCATCTTGCACAGTGCGAACAGGGTACTACGCAGTTCGCAAAGGTCTACGCGTAGCTCACATAGTGCGAAGTGCCCTTTCCGTAGCTACGCGTAGCGCACCTTCGCGAACTACGTCCAGGGTCTAGCTTGTAGCGCTAAAAATCAGCATGAGCAACACGATATGCCGAATTCTGCTTGCTTGTGGAACTTAGCAGAATCTCGTAGAATTTTTATGTACCTCTGCAGAATTCTGGGTAGTAAAATTCTGCAAGTTATGCTCACCCCCACTTTCCTCAGGAACAGATTGGATCACTTGTTCTAACAAGGAAATTCTGCTCCATCACATTCACTCCAAACATTCATACCAACTGATTAGGAATGACTTCTCCATGCTCTGTAAGTAGAAAGAAAGGCAAAATTCTTTGAGAGGCAAATACATTCTTGTTCTCAATGTCTCTTTACTTGTTTTTTTCTATCCTTTGTTTTAAATTGTGCTTCTTTGTCACATTCACAATTTGTGCAACACTTCCAGTGACAGGAAATCATGCACATCCAAAGACCGTAATGTGCTTTCAACCTACACCCCTCATTGTCTTTCCACCATTCATACTTTTCCTGGACATCTAAGGTGGAAATATCAATGCATTATTATTAAGATCACTATTGACATTTCATATGGCTGTTAAAGTGAGGCAAACGTGTATCAACTACATATTCCCTGAAACAAAAATTAAACAGTGTTCCTACTGGATTGATATAGCTTACTTATCCCTTAGGGGCCATGCCTTATAGTAACATACTATAAGAAAATCTAATAAAAGGCCAACAGAATCCACGGAGTACCTTATGGGCCAAAGAAGGGGGAAGTAAAGTAGCGGCCTACAATTTTGGTTTGCCTAATTATTCACCTGGTCAGAGGATCATGCCCTCAGATTCCCCTAGTTTCCACCTCCAGCTCCAGAAAGGAAGGCATGGTATGAGAGAACCATGTCTTTTCACATGGCTGGTGTTTATGTATCACGTGACCACATCAACATGGTGACATCATGTGTCACGGGAGGCCAGCCATTTTTCTGCTTTGTGATCTCTTTTTGTGGTCTTTGTCAGAGGATTTGAAGTTAGAGACTATTAAAGCTGCTCTGGTGGTGTCAGGCAATGACCCACATTCACACGCTTCTTTGTACATTTTCACTAGTCTTGGCACCAGGAGTGCTGCACATGTCTGGTAGAATTTCACCAACAGACTGTCAGAGTCAGGCATTTTGCATCCAGCTGTTTCCTCAAGAGCCCCTGATTTCAGGCTCAGTGATGGGCAAACCCAGTGCCACCCTGGCTCCAGCCATCAACCTCAGAAGCTTTGCCATAGCAAGGAAGGCTTCAATAGCCCCCCCAGGTTATGAGGCATGCTCTCCATACCACTCCTAGTAATTTTTGGTGAACACCTCATGTGTATCATGTTGGGTGTAGACTATCGTCCCTAAAGCTTGGAGATTTAGTTAATGGGATGCTCCCTGGCCTCCAAGCACATCCCTGCTTGGGCCCGCCTTTGCATGAGTCCCAGACTTCTGTTCGGAAGTTGCAACCGCTCCAGTGTACTGATGTGGTTCTCTCACTCATCCCTTAGTCTGGGTCGAACACGAGGGTCCTCAAGAACTTTCTCCTCTAGCTGATAAATATTATCATCTAGTTTCAATAGTTCACCATTAAGTAATTTTTGGACCCCAACAGATTGGCTGAGGCAATGGCCCCGTACTTCCATTTTAAAGGTGTCCATCTTAATCTTACTGTGTGACGCCCTGTGGTGATTATTCAGGGAATAGTCCCCAATAATGACTGTTAAAGGGTGTCTAAATGTGGATTCATAGAGTTAGGATGTAGTTAGCCTCCATGAGGGAATGGATGAAACATGGCTTCCCACATTGTAAACCCATGAGCAATGAGTCATGATCCAGGTGTATGAGCCCCAGGCACTCCATGTTTGTGACTTGCCCTTTGACAACTGAGAACAAAGCTATTTTGTCTCTGAGAATGTGAAGATCATGAACTTGCTGCAGAATGCAGTATACATATAAAGAGGAAGTAACAAGGAGAAATAAAGATATTTCTCCTTGGTACGCCACACCTGAGAAGGTGTATATTTTTGGAGCATTCCCAGTTCTACCAGTTCTGGTAATTCTCGGAATGCATCGAAAACCATGTGAGTTATGTGGGACCCCCATGCAACCACATAGAATGCCTTCCCAGGGCAAAGTAAGGCATCGATAAACACTGTGTTGTCTTACTCCAGATTTATGGAGTGACTTATGACCACGCAAAGTAGTCTTGTGTGGCTACATAAATCACATGTAAGGTTTGTGTCGCTCTTGCACCACGTTTCTGTAGCATCTTCCCAGCCTGGGTACACGCCAATGGCTCCGCCACACAGTGCTTGGTAATACATGGTTTTTATTTGTCTGAGTGTAACTGCGAACTCAACATTCTAAATTAGCCTTCACTTTATTCCGCTCTAAGCCACAGCTCTAGAACCAAAAGGATTCTGCGAAATGAAAAATGAAAATGTTTACTATATTATATATATCTATAAATATGTATCTATATATTTATATATAAACTGAAAAAAACCATAGGTTTCAGAGACGTTATAGTTAGAAATTAGCATTTAAAAAAGCTTTGAAATTCACTGAAAAAAACATATGTTTCAGAGACGTTATAGTTAGAAATTAGCATTTGAAAAACCTTAGAAATTCACAGAAAAAACCATAGGTTTCAGGGGTGTTATAGTTAGCTGGACATTTCACTCGTACAAAACCATAGAAATTCCTCTGTTATAGTTAGTTCTGCTAACTATAATTTGCGCGCCCGCAATGCACTGCTGATGATGTCACATATTACATCATTCATAACATGGTCAGTGACATCACTGATGACATCTCAAATGACATCACTGATGACATCATCCAGTGAATGTGGTTTAGTTTGAAATGTAAATATGTATTATATGTATACTAATCTGTATTGAAGATTGAGTGGATATATAACTGTCTGGATGGAGGATTTAGTAGCTGTCTGACTGTCTGTTTGAGTGAGTTATTAAAAGTGTCTCACTTAATACATGGATTAGTAACTCAACTATGTGAATGTGTGCATCACTGTCTCTGTTGTTGTGTAACATGCTGCATCAGTTGGTCACTAACTACATGAGTGTGTATATTAGTTATTGATTAGTTGGGTAAGTATTTCTATGGGACACTGAGTTTGTGTGTGGTTGGATGGGGATTGTGTAACTCTATGCATAGATGTGTGAATGGTTGATTGACTAGGTGTATAGGTTTAAGAGTGCATGTGGAAACAGTTGTTTGGGTGACTGAGTGTATTTATTTGTGTGTTGGTGAGCGAATATATGTTTTAGTTGTACATCTTAAACAAAGTAAAAAAATAAAAGGCATTGTATGTGAGAGTTGGTGTATATAAATAAGTATATATAAGAGTCAGTGATTGTGAGAGTAACTATATGAATGAGTGTATAATTGTAATGGTGATATTTTAACATATTAACTATGAGTTACTATGTGCTTGAATAAATGAGGTGTTGTGTGTCTAATTGTGTAAGTGAGTAAATTATTTTCATGACTGAGTAGGATGACTGCATAATCGACTAAGATGACTGCTGATTAGGGGTGGGCGGAATTTGCGAAATCCACTTTCGCAAATTATCGCGAAAATGTTTAAAATTATCGCAAACAAGCGGAAAGATCGCGAAGATGCGGAATTTTTTTTGCCGCATGTTCGCGAGATTTTCTACATGGTTGCGGGTCGCCAACTTACCCATGTGGTTGCTCGCGGGCGCGGCCATCTTGTTTTGAGTTGTCTCGCGGTGCATGATAGCGAGAAGAAAGACGTGATCGCGCAACGCATGACGTCACTGCGGGCGCGAACTGTCGCGAGACAGCGCAAATGGCTAAAAACAATGCAACATCTCATGGAGAACGCGACCAGATCAAGAAAACTTGTCGGCGAACGCAAGAATACAGGTTAGGCGATCACGCACGCGCGAGAATGTATTATTTTACAGCGCGAGCAAGAAACAAATTATCGCCATGCTGCGGAAAGCGGAAATTTTGACATTTTTGCGCTCTCCGCGGAACGCGAAAATTTCAAATTATCGCAATTTCCGCGAACGGAACGAAATTTTCGCCCAGGCCCACTGCTGATGTGTCAATGTCTATATATGTGTATAAGTGCATTTGATAGTGTTCTATTAATTAGTGACTGCATGTATAAGTGATTCTGTTGTTGAATGGGTAGTTGTGTGTGTAGACTTAGGAATCAGTGAGTGGATACATATTAACTGGTATTGGTGTGTCAATGGTTTCAAATATGGTACTCTGTATTTTACAGTGAGTGATGAAAGGTTATACTAGTGTATGATGAGGTGTATCAGATTGTCACGTGGTGTGGCGGAATGAACTAAAGAATGATGATGGATTAAACCCAGATCTGTGACTGGGGGTGAGTGTCTGAAAAGTTTCAGCGCTCCGTCCATCATCTCCTTTTGTTTGCTTTGTTCACCCTAATTTGGCAGGGTATGCCCAGAAAAGGGTCTCTTGCTCACTTTGCCACTGGATTCAAGCTAGCCTGGCTTATGACAGCTGATTTACCAGCATCCGGTCCCAGGATGCTTGTTTCCGGTCCAGGGAAGACATTGCTGGGCAGTTCGGGCTGGACTGTTCCCATGAGGCACAGGGTCAGGCTGATTTGCATATGGCCATGTCTGAAATGGGGTGGCGGAGTGAGCTAAATAATAATGATGGATTAAACCCAGATCTGTGACTGGGGGTTAGTGTCTGAAAAGTTTCAGCGCTCCTTCCATCTTCTCCTTGTGCTTGTTTTTTTCGCCCTTCATTGGCAGGGTATGCCCAGACGTGGGTCCCTTGCTCACTTTGCCAATGGATTAAAGCTAGCCTTGCTGATGATAGCTGATTAGCCAGAAACCGGTTCCAGGATGCTTTTTTCCGGTCCAGGGAAGACATGGCTGGGCAGTTCAGGCTGAACTGTTCCCATAAGGCACAGGGTCAGACTGATTTGCATATGACCATCTCTGAACTGGGGTGGTGGAGTGTGCTAAAGAATGATGATGGATTAAACCCAGATCTGTGACTGGGGGTGAGTGTCTGAAAAGTTTCAGCACTCTGTCCATCATCTCCTTGTGTTTGCTATGTTCGCCCTAAGTTAGCAGGGTATGTCCAGACGTGAGTCCCTTGCTCACTTTGCCACTGGATTCAAGCTAGCCTGGCTGATGACGGCTGATTAGCCAGAAACCGGTCCCAGATGCTTGTTTCAGGTCCAGGGAAGACATGGCTGGGCTGCTCGGGCTGGACTGTTCCCATGAGGCACAGGGTCAGACTGATTTGCATATGGCCATGTCTGAACTGGGGTGGCGGAGTGAGCTAAAGAATGATGATGAATTAAACCCAGATCTGTGATTGGGGGTGAGTGTCTGAAAAGTTTCAGCTCTTCGTCCATCATCCCCTTGTGTTTGATTTGTTCGCCATAAGTTGGCAGGGTATTCCCAGACGTGGGTCCCTTGCTCACTTTGCCACTGGATTCAAGCTAGCCTGGCTGATGACAGCTGATTAGCCAGCATCTGGTCCCAGGATGCTTGTTTCCGGTCCTGGGAAGACATGGCTGGCCAGTTTGGACTGGACTGTTCCCATGAGGCACAGGGTCAGACTGATTTGCATATTGCCATGTCTGAACTGAGGTGGCGGAATAAGCTAAAGAATGATGATGGATTAAACCCAGATCTGTGACTGGGGGTGAGTGTCTATAAAGTTTCAGCGCTCCGACCATCATCTCCTTGTGTTTGCTTTGTTCACCCTAATTTGGCAGGGTATGCCTAGAAGTGGGTCTCTTGGTCACTTTGCCACTGGATTCAAGCTAGCCTGGCTGATGACAGCTGATTAGCCAGCATCCGGGCCCAGGATGCTTGTTTCCGGTCCAGGGAAGACATTGCTGGGCAGTTCGGGCTGGACTGTTTCCATGAGGCACAGGGTCAGGCTGATTTGCATATGGCCATGTCTGAAATGGGGTGGCGAAGTGAGCTAAATATAATGATGGATTAAACCCAGATCTGTGACTGGGGGTTAGTGTCTGAAAAGTTTCAGCGCTCCTTCCATCTTCTCCTTGTGCTTGTTTTTTTCGCCCTTCATTGGCAGGGTATGCCCAGACGTGGGTCCCTTGCTCACTTTGCCAATGGATTAAAGCTAGCCTTGCTGATGATGGCTGATTAGCCAGAAACCGTTTCCAGGATGCTTTTTTCCGTTCCAGGGAAGACATGGCTGGGCAGTTCAGGCTGAACTGTTCCCATAAGGCACAGGGTCAGACTGATTTGCATATGACCATCTCTGAACTGGGGTGGTGGAGTGTGCTAAAGAATGATGATGGATTAAACCCAGATCTGTGACTGGGGGTGAGTGTCTGAAAAGTTTCAGCACTCCGTCCATCATCTCCTTGTGTTTGCTATGTTCGCCCTAAGTTAGCAGGGTATGTCCAGACGTGAGTTCCTTGCTCACTTTGCCACTGGATTCAAGCTAGCCTGGCTGACGACTGCTGATTAGCCAGAAACCGGTCCCAGATGCTAGTTTCAGGTCCAGGGAAGACATGGCTGGGCTGCTCGGGCTGGACTGTTCCCATGAGGCACAGGGTCAGACTGATTTGCATATGGCCATGTCTGAACTGGGGTGGCGGAGTGAGCTAAAGAATGATGATGAATTAAACACAGATCTGTGATTGGGGGTGAGTGTCTGAAAAGTTTCAGCTCTTCGTCCATCATCTCCTTGTGTTTGATTTGTTCGCCATAAGTTGGCAGGGTATTCCCAGACGTGGGTCCCTTGCTCACTTTGCCACTGGATTCAAACTAGCCTGGCTGATGACAGCTGATTAGCCAGCATCTGGTCCCAGGATGCTTGTTTCCGGTCCTGGGAAGACATGGCTGGCCAGTTTGGACTGGACTGTTCCCATGAGGCACAGGGTCAGACTGATTTGCATATTGCCATGTCTGAACTGGGGTGGCGGAATAAGCTAAAGAATGATGATGGATTAAACCCAGATCTGTGACTGGGGGTGAGTGTCTGAAAAGTTTCAGCGCTTCGTCCATCATCTCCTTGTGTTTGCTTTGTTCACCCTAATTTGGCAGCGTATGCCTAGAAGTGGGTCTCTTGCTCACTTTGCCACTGGATTCAAGCTAGCCTGGCTGATGACAGCTGATTAGCCAGCATCAGGTCCCAGGATGCTTGTTTCCGGTCCAGGGAAGACATTGCTGGGCACTTCGGGCTGGACTGTTCCCATGAGGCACAGGGTCAGGCTGATTTGCATATGGCCATGTCTGAAATGGGGTGGCGGAGTGAGCTAAATAATAATGATGGATTAAACCCAGATCTGTGACTGGGGGTTAGTGTCTGAAAAGTTTCAGCGCTCCTTCCATCTTCTCCTTGTGCTTGTTTTTTTCGCCCTTCATTGGCAGGGTATGCCCAGACGTGGGTCCCTTGCTCACTTTGCCAATGGATTAAAGCTAGCCTTGCTGATGATGGCTGATTAGCCAGAAACCGGTTCCAGGATGCTTTTTTCCGGTCCAGGGAAGACATGGCTGGGCAGTTCAGGCTGAACTGTTCCCATAAGGCACAGGGTCAGACTGATTTGCATATGACCATCTCTGAACTGGGGTGGTGGAGTGTGCTAAAGAATGATGATGGATTAAACCCAGATCTGTGACTGAGAGTGAGTGTCTGAAAAGTTTCAGCACTCCGTCCATCATCTCCTTGTGTTTGCTATGTTCGCCCTAAGTTAGCAGGGTATGTCCAGACGTGAGTCCCTTGCTCACTTTGCCATTGGATTCAAGCTAGCCTGGCTGACGACGGCTGATTAGCCAGAAACCGGTCCCAGGTGCTTGTTTCAGGTCCAGGGAAGACATGGCAGGGCTGCTCGGGCTGGACTGTTCCCATGAGGCACAGGGTCAGACTGATTTGCATATGGCCATGTCTGAACTGGGGTGGCGGAGTGAGCTAAAGAATGATGATGAATTAAACCCAGATCTGTGATTGGGGGTGAGTGTCTGAAAAGTTTCAGCACTCCGTCCATCATCTCCTTGTGTTTGCTATGTTCGCCCTAAGTTAGCAGGGTATGTCCAGACGTGAGTTCCTTGCTCACTTTGCCACTGGATTCAAGCTAGCCTGGCTGACGACTGCTGATTAGCCAGAAACCGGTCCCAGATGCTAGTTTCAGGTCCAGGGAAGACATGGCTGCGCTGCTCGGGCTGGACTGTTCCCATGAGGCACAGGGTCAGACTGATTTGCATATGGCCATGTCTGAACTGGGGTGGCGGAGTGAGCTAAAGAATGATGATGAATTAAACCCAGATCTGTGATTGGGGGTGAGTGTCTGAAAAGTTTCAGCTCTTCGTCCATCATCTCCTTGTGTTTGATTTGTTCGCCATAAGTTGGCAGGGTATTCCCAGACGTGGGTCCCTTGCTCACTTTGCCACTGGATTCAAGCTAGCCTGGCTGATGACAGCTGATTAGCCAGCATCTGGTCCCAGGATGCTTGTTTCCGGTCCTGGGAAGACATGGCTGGCCAGTTTGGACTGGACTGTTCCCATGAGGCACAGGGTCAGACTGATTTGCATATTGCCATGTCTGAACTGGGGTGGCGGAATAAGCTAAAGAATGATGATGGATTAAACCCAGATCTGTGACTGGGGGTGAGTGTCTGAAAAGTTTCAGCGCTTCGTCCATCATCTCCTTGTGTTTGCTTTGTTCACCCTAATTTGGCAGCGTATGCCTAGAAGTGGGTCTCTTGCTCACTTTGCCACTGGATTCAAGCTAGCCTGGCTGATGACAGCTGATTAGCCAGCATCAGGTCCCAGGATGCTTGTTTCCGGTCCAGGGAAGACATTGCTGGGCACTTCGGGCTGGACTGTTCCCATGAGGCACAGGGTCAGGCTGATTTGCATATGGCCATGTCTGAAATGGGGTGGCGGAGTGAGCTAAATAATTATGATGGATTAAACCCAGATCTGTGACTGGGGGTTAGTGTCTGAAAAGTTTCAGCGCTCCTTCCATCTTCTCCTTGTGCTTGTTTTTTTCGCCCTTCATTGGCAGGGTATGCCCAGACGTGGGTCCCTTGCACACTTTGCCAATGGATTAAAGCTAGCCTTGCTGATGATGGCTGATTAGCCAGAAACCGGTTCTAGGATGCTTTTTTCCGGTCCAGGGAAGACATGGCTGGGCAGTTCAGGCTGAACTGTTCCCATAAGGCACAGGGTCAGACTGATTTGCATATGACCATCTCTGAACTGGGGTGGTGGAGTGTGCTAAAGAATGATGATGGATTAAACCCAGATCTGTGACTGAGAGTGAGTGTCTGAAAAGTTTCAGCACTCCGTCCATCATCTCCTTGTGTTTGCTATGTTCGCCCTAAGTTAGCAGGGTATGTCCAGACGTGAGTCCCTTGCTCACTTTGCCATTGGATTCAAGCTAGCCTGGCTGACGACGGCTGCTTAGCCAGAAACCGGTCCCAGGTGCTTGTTTCAGGTCCAGGGAAGACATGGCAGGGCTGCTCGGGCTGGACTGTTCCCATGAGGCACAGGGTCAGACTGATTTGCATATGGCCATGTCTGAACTGGGGTGGCGGAGTGAGCTAAAGAATGATGATGAATTAAACCCAGATCTGTGATTGGGGGTGAGTGTCTGAAAAGTTTCAGCGCTTCGTCCATCATCTCCTTGTGTTTGATTTGTTCGCCATAAGTTGGCAGGGTATTCCCAGACGTGGGTCCCTTGCTCACTTTGCCACTGGATTCAAGCTAGCCTGGCTGACAACGGCTGATTAGCCAGAAACCGGTCCCAGATGCTTGTTTCCGGCACAGGCAAGACATGGCTGGGCAGTTCGGGCTGGACTGTTCCCATGAGGCACAGGGTCAGACTGATTTGCATATGGCCACGTCTGAACTGGGGTGGCGGAGTGAGCTAAAGAATGATGATGGATTAAACCCAGATCTGTGACTGGGGGTGAGTGTCTGAAAAGTTTCAGCGCTCCATCCATCATCTCCTTGTGTTTGCTTTGTTGGCACTAAGTTGGCAGGGCATTACCAGACATGGGACCCTTGCTCGCTTTGCCAATGGATTCAAGCTAGCCTGGCTGATGACAGCTGATTAGCCAGCATCCGGTCCCAGGATGCTTGTTTCCGGTCCAGGGAAGACATGGCTGGGCAGTTCAGGCTGGACTGTTCCCATGAGGCACAGGGTCAGATTGATTTGCATATGGCCATGTCTGAAATGGGGTGGCGGAGTGAGCTAAATAATAATGATGGATTAAACCCAGATCTATGACTGGGGGTTAGTGTCTGAAAAGTTTCAGTGCTCCTTCCATCTTCTCCTTGTGCTTGCTTTTTTCGCCCTTCATTGGCAGGTTATGCCCAGATGTTGGTCCCTTGCTCACTTTGCCAATGCTTTAAAGTTAGCCTTGCTGATGATGGCTGATTAGCCAGAAACCGGTTCCAGGATGCTTTTTTCCGGTCCAGGGAAGACATGGCTGGGCAAATCGGGCTGAACTGTTCCCATAAGGAACAGGGTCAGACTGATTTGCATATGACCATCTCTGAACTGGGGTGGTGGAGTGTGCTAAAGAATGATGATGGATTAAACCCAGATCTGTGACTGAGAGTGAGTGTCTGAAAAGTTTCAGCACTCCGTCCATCATCTCCTTGTGTTTGCTATGTTCGCCCTAAGTTAGCAGGGTATGTCCAGACGTGAGTCCCTTGCTCACTTTGCCATTGGATTCAAGCTAGCCTGGCTGACGACGGCTGATTAGCCAGAAACCGGTCCCAGGTGCTTGTTTCAGGTCCAGGGAAGACATGGCAGGGCTGCTCGGGCTGGACTGTTCCCATGAGGCACAGGGTCAGACTGATTTGCATATGGCCATGTCTGAACTGGGGTGGCGGAGTGAGCTAAAGAATGATGATGAATTAAACCCAGATCTGTGATTGGGGGTGAGTGTCTGAAAAGTTTCAGCGCTTCGTCCATCATCTCCTTGTGTTTGATTTGTTCGCCATAAGTTGGCAGGGTATTCCCAGACGTGGGTCCCTTGCTCACTTTGCCACTGGATTCAAGCTAGCCTGGCTGACGACGGCTGATTAGCCAGAAACCGGTCCCAGATGCTTGTTTCCGGCACAGGCAAGACATGGCTGGGCAGTTCGGGCTGGACTGTTCCCATGAGGCACAGGGTCAGACTGATTTGCATATGGCCACGTCTGAACTGGGGTGGCGGAGTGAGCTAAAGAATGATGATGGATTAAACCCAGATCTGTGACTGGGGGTGAGTGTCTGAAAAGTTTCAGCGCTCCATCCATCATCTCCTTGTGTTTGCTTTGTTGGCACTAAGTTGGCAGGGAATTACCAGACATGGGACCCTTGCTCGCTTTGCCAATGGATTCAAGCTAGCCTGGCTGATGACAGCTGATTAGCCAGCATCCGGTCCCAGGATGCTTGTTTCCGGTCCAGGGAAGACATGGCTGGGCAGTTCCGGCTGGACTGTTCCCATGAGGCACAGGGTCAGATTGATTTGCATATGGCCATGTCTGAAATGGGGTGGCGGAGTGAGCTAAATAATAATGATGGATTAAACCCAGATCTATGACTGGGGGTTAGTGTCTGAAAAGTTTCAGTGCTCCTTCCATCTTCTCCTTGTGCTTGCTTGTTTCGCCCTTCATTGGCAGGTTATGCCCAGATGTTGGTCCCTTGCTCACTTTGCCAATGCTTTAAAGCTAGCCTTGCTGATGATGGCTGACTAGCCAGAAACCGGTTCCAGGATGCTTTTTTCCGGTCCAGGGAAGACATGGCTGGGCAAATCGGGCTGAACTGTTCCCATAAGGAACAGGGTCAGACTGATTTGCATATGACCATCTCTGAACTGGGGTGGTGGAGTGTGCTAAAGAATGATGATGGATTAAACCCAGATCTGTGACTGGGGGTGAGTGTTTGAAAAGTTTCAGCGCTGCGTCCATCATCTCCTTGTGTTTGCTTTGTTGGCCCTAAGTTGGCAAGGAATTACCAGACATGGGACCCTTGCTCGCTTTCCCATGGATCCAAGCTAGCCTGGCTGATGACAGCTGATTAGCCAGAAACCAGTCCCAGGATGCCTGCTTCCAGTCCAGGGAAGACATGGCTGGCCAGTTTGGACTGGACTGTTTCCATGAGGCACAGGGTCAGACTGATTTGAATATGGCCATGTCTGAACTGGGGTGGCGGAATGAGCTAAAGAATGATGAAGGATTAAACCCACATCTGTGACTGGGGGTGAGTGTCTGAAAACTTTCAGCGCTCCGTCCATCTTCTCCTTGTGCTTTTTTTTTTCGCCCTTCATTGGCAGGGTATGCCCAGATGTGGGTCCCTTGCTCACTTTGCCAATGGATTAAAGCTAGCCTTGCTGATGATGGCTGATTAGCCAGAAACCGGATCCAGGATGCTTTTTTCCGGTCCAGGGAAGACATGGCTGGGCAGTTCAGGCTGAACTGTTCCCATAAGGCACAGGGTCAGACTGATTTGCATATGACCATCTCTGAACTGGGGTGGTGGAGTGTGCTAAAGAATGATGATGGATTAAACCCAGATCTGTGACTGAGAGTGAGTGTCTGAAAAGTTTCAGCACTCCGTCCATCATTTCCTTGTGTTTGCTATGTTCGCCCTAAGTTAGCAGGGTATGTCCAGACGTGAGTCCCTTGCTCACATTGCCACTGGATTCAAGCTAGCCTGGCTGACGACGGCTGATTAGCCAGAATCCAGTCCCAGGATGCTTGTTTCCGGTCCAGGGAAGACATGGCTGGGCTGTTCGGACTGGACAGTTCCCATGAGGCACAGGGTCAGACTGATTTGCATACGGCCATGTCTGAACTGGGGTGGCAGAGTGAGCTAAAGAATGATGATGAATTAAACCCTGATCTGTGACTGGGGGTGAGTGTCTGAAAAGTTTCAGCTCTTAGTCCATCATCTCCTAGTGTTTGATTTGTTAGCCATAAGTTGGCAGGGTATTCCCAGACGTGGGTCTCTTGCTCACTTTGCCACTGGATTCTAGCTAGCCTGGCTGATGATTGCTGATAAGCCAGAAACCGTTCACAGGATGCTTGTTTCCGGCACAGGGAAGACATGGCTGGGCATTTCGGGCTGGACTGTTCCCATGAGGAACAGGGTCAGACTGATTTGCATATGGCCACGTCTGAACTGGGGTGGTGGAGTGAGCTAAAGAATGATGATGGATTAAACCCAGATATGTGACGGGGGCTGAGTGTCTGAAAAGTTTCAGCACTTCGTCCATCATCTCCTTGTGTTTGATTTGTTCGCCATAAGTTGGCAGGGTATTCCCAGACGTGGGTCCCTTGCTCACTTTGCCACTGGATTCAAGCTAGCCTGGGTGATGACAGCTGATTAGCCAGCATCTGGTCCCAGGATGCTTATTTCCGGTCCTGGGAAGACATGGCTGGCCAGTTTGGACTGGACTGTTCCCATGAGGCACAGGGTCAGACTGATTTGCATATTGCCATGTCTGAACTGGGGTGGCGGAATAAGCTAAAGAATGATGATGGATTAAACCCAGATCTGTGACTGGGGGTGAGTGTCTGAAAAGTTTCAGCACTCCGTCCATCATCTCCTTGTGTTTGCTTTGTTCACCCTAATTTGGCAGGGTATACCTAGAAGTGGGTCTCTTGCTCACTTTGCCACTGGATTCAAGCTAGCCTGGCTGATGACAGCTGATTAGCCAGCATCAGGTCCCAGGATGCTTGTTTCCGGTTCAGGGAAGACATTGCTGGTCAGTTCGGGCTGGACTGTTCCCATGAGGCACAGGGTCAGACTGATTTGCATATGGCCATGTCTGAAATGGGGTGGCGGAGTGAGCTAAATAATAATGATGGATTAAACCCAGATCTGTGACTGGGGGTTAGTGTCTGAAAAGTTTTAGCGCTCCTTCCATTTTCTCCTTGTGCTTGTTTTTTTCGCCCTTCATTGGCAGGGTATGCCCAGACGTGGGTCCCTTGCTCACTTTGCCAATGGATTAAAGCTAGCCTTGCTGATGATGGCTGATTAGCCAGAAACCGGTTCCAGGATGCTTTTTTCTGGTCCAGGGAAGACATGGCTGGGCAGTTCGGGCTGAACTGTTACCATAAGGCACAGGGTCAGACTGATTTGCATATGACCATCTCTGAACTGGGGTGGTGGAGTGTGCTAAAGAATGATGATGGATTAAACCCAGATCTGTGACTGGGGGTGAGTGTCTGAAAAGTTTCAGCACTCCGTCCATCATCTCCTTGTGTTTTCTATATTCGCCCTAAGTTAGCAGGGTATGTCCAGACGTGAGTCCCTTGCTCACTTTGCCACTGGATTCAAGCTAGCCTGGCTGACGACGTCTGATTAGCCAGAAACTGGTCCCAGATGCTTGTTTCAAGTCCAGGGAAGACATGGCAGGGCTGCTCGGGCTGGACTGTTCCCATGAGGCACAGGGTCAGACTGATTTGCATATGGCCATGTCTGAACTGGGGTGGCGGAGTGAGCTAAAGAATGATGATGAATTAAACCCAGATCTGTGATTGGGGGTGAGTGTCTGAAAAGTTTCAGCGCTTCGTCCATCATCTCCTTGTGTTTGATTTGTTCGCCATAAGTTGGCAGGGTATTCCCAGACGTGGGTCCCTTGCTCACTTTGCCACTGGATTCAAACTAGCCTGGTTGACGACGGCTGATTAGCCAGAAACCGGTCCCAAATGCTTGTTTCCGGCACAGGCAAGACATGGCTGGGCAGTTCGGGCTGGACTGTTCCCATGAGACACAGGGTCAGACTGATTTGCATATGGCCACGTCTGAACTGAGGTGGCGGAGTGAGCTAAAGAATGATGATGGATTAAACCCAGATCTGTGACTGGGGGTGAGTGTCTGAAAAGTTTCAGCGCTCCATCCATCATCTCCTTGTGTTTGCTTTGTTGGCACTAAGTTGGCAGGGAATTACCAGACATGGGACCCTTGCTCGCTTTGCCAATGGATTCAAGCTAGCCTGGCTGATGACAGCTGATTAGCCAGCATCCAGTCCCAGGATGCTTGTTTCCGGTCCAGGGAAGACATGGCTGGGCAGTTCGGGCTGGACTGTTCCCATGAGGCACAGGGTCAGATTGATTTGCATATGGCCATGTCTGAAATGGGGTGGCGGAGTGAGCTAAATAATAATGATGGATTAAACCCAGATCTATGACTGGGGGTTAGTGTCTGAAAAGTTTCAGTGCTCCTTCCATCTTCTCCTTGTGCTTGCTTTTTTCGCCCTTCATTGGCAGGGTATGCCCAGACGTGGGTCCCTTGCTCACTTTGCCAATGCTTTAAAGCTAGCCTTGCTGATGATGGCTGATTAGCCAGAAACCGGTCCCAGGATGCTTTTTTCCGGTCCAGGGAAGACATGGCTGGGCAAATCGGGCTGAACTGTTCCCATAAGGCACAGGGTCAGACTGATTTGCATATGACCATCTCTGAACTGGGGTGGTGGAGTGTGCTAAAGAATGATGATGGATTAAACCCAGATCTGTGACTGGGGGTGAGTGTTTGAAAAGTTTCAGCGCTGCGTCCATCATCTCCTTGTGTTTGCTTTGTTGGCACTAAGTTGGCAAGGAATTACCAGACATGGGACCCTTGCTCGCTTTCCCATGGATCCAATCTAGCCTGGCTGATGACAGCTGATTAGCCAGAAACCAGTCCCAGGATGCCTGCTTCCGGTCCAGGGAAGACATGGCTGGCCAGTTTGGACTGGACTGTTTCCATGAGGCACAGGGTCAGACTGATTTGAATATGGCCATGTCTGAACTGGGGTGGCGGAATGAGCTAAAGAATGATGAAGGATTAAACCCAGATCTGTGACTGGGGGTGAGTGTCTGAAAAGTTTCAGCACTCCGTCCATCATCTCCTTGTGTTTGCTTTGTTCACCCTACGTTGGCAGGGTATGCCTAGACGTTGGTCCCTTGCTCACTTTGCCACTGGATTTAAGCTAGCCTGGCTGATGACAGCTGATTAGCCAGAATCCGGTCCCAGGATGCTTGTTTCCGGTCCAGGGAAGACATGGCTGGGCAGTTTGGGCTGGACTGTTCCCATGAGGCAAACGGTCAGACTGATTTGCATATAGCCATGTCTGAACTGGGGTGGCGGAGTGAGCTAAATAATGATGATGGATTAAACCCAGATCTGTGACTGGGGGTTAGTGTCTGAAAAGTTTCAGCGCTCCGTCCATCATCTTCTTTTATTTGCGTTGTTCGCCCTAAGTTTGCAGGGAATGCCCAGACGTGGGTCCCTTGCTCACTTTGCCACTGGATTCAAGCTAGCCTGGCTAATGATGGCTGATTAGCCAGAAACAGGTCCCAGATGCTTGTTTCCGGTCCAGGGAAGACATGGCTAGGCTGTTCGGGCTGGACTCTTCCAATGAGGCACAGGGTCAGACTGATTTGCATACGGCCATGTCTGAACTGGTGTGGCGGAGTGAGCTAAAGAATGATGATAAATTAAACCCAGATCTGTGATTGGGGGTGAGTGTCTGAAAAGTTTCAGCTCTTCGTCCATCATCTCCTTGTGTTTGTTTTGTTCACCCTACATTGGCAGGGAATTACCAGACGTGGTACACTTGCTCGCTTTGCCACTGGTTTCAAGCTAGCCTGGCTGATGACAGCTGATTAGCCAGCATCTGGTCCCAGGATGCTTGTTTCCGGCACAGGGAAGACATGGCTAGGCAGTTCGGGCTGGACTGTTCCCATGAGGCACAGGGTCAGACTGATTTGCATATGGCCACGTCTGAACTGGGGTGGCGGAGTGAGCTAAAGAATGATGATGGATTAAACCCAGATCTGTGACTGGGGGTGAGAGCCTGAAAAGTTTCAGCGCTCCATCCATCATCTCCTTGTGTTTGCTTTGTTTGCCCTAAGTTGGCAGGGAATTACCAGACGTGGTACACTTGCTCGCTTTGCCACTGGATTCAAGCTAGCCTGGCTGATGACAGCTGATTAGCCAGAATCCAGTCCCAGGATGCCCCTTTTCCTGTCTGGGGAAGACATGGCTGGCCAGTTTGGACTGGACTGTTCCCATGAGGCACAGGGTCAGACTGATTTGCATATGGCCATGTCTGAACTGGGGTGGCGGAATGAGCTAAAGAATGATGATGGATTAAACCCAGATCTGTGACTGGGGGTAATTGTCTGAAAAGTTTTAGCGCTCCGTCCATCATCTCCTTGTGTTTGCATTGTTCACCCTACGTTGGCAGGGTATGCCCAGACGTGGGTCCCTTGCTCACTTTGCCACTGGATTCAAGCTAGCCTGGCTGATGATGGCTGATTAGCCAGACACCAGTCCCAGGATGCTTGTTTCCGGTCCAGGTAAGACATGGCTTTGCAGTTCGGGCTGGACTGTTCCCATGAGCCAAAGGGTTAGACTGATTAGCATGTAGCCATGTCTGAACTGTTGTGGCGGAGTGAGATAAAGAATGATGATGGATTAAAAACCAGATCTGTGACTGGGGGTGAGTGTCTGAAAAGTTTCAGCGCTCCATCCATCATCTCCTTGTGTTTGCTTTGTTCGCCCTAACTTGGCAGGGTTTTCCCAGACGTGCGTCCCATGCTCACTTTGCCACTGGATTCAAGCTAGCCTGGCTGATGATGGCTGATTAGCCAGAATCCAGACCCAGGATGCTTGTTTCCTGTCCAGGGAAGACATGGCTGGGCTGTTCGGGCTGGACAGTTCCCATGAGGCACAGGGTCAGACTGATTTGCATACGGCCATGTCTGAACTGGGGTGGCAGAGTGAGCTAAAGAATGATGATGAATTAAACCCAGATCTGTGACTGGGGGTGAGTGTCTGAAAAGTTTCAGCTCTTAGTCCATCATCTCCTAGTGTTTGATTTGTTAGCCATAAGTTGGCAGGGTATTCCCAGACGTGGGTCTCTTGCTCACTTTGCCACTGGATTCAAGCTAGCCTGGCTGATGATTGCTGATAAGCCAGAAACCGTTCACAGGATGCTTGTTTCCGGCACAGGGAAGACATGGCTGGGCATTTTGGGCTGGACTGTTCCCATGAGGAACAGGGTCAGACTGATTTGCATATGGCCACGTCTGAACTGGGGTGGTGGATTGAGCTAAAGAATGTTGATGGATTAAACCCAGATATGTGACGGGGGCTGAGTGTCTGAAAAGTTTCAGCACTTCGTCCATCATCTCCTTGTGTTTGATTTGTTCGCCATAAGTTGGCAGGGTATTCCCAGACGTGGGTCCCTTGCTCACTTTGCCACTGGATTCAAGCTATCCTGGCTGATGACAGCTGATTAGCCAGCATCTGGTCCCAGGATGATTGTTTCCGGTCCTGGGAAGACATGGCTGGCCAGTTTGGACTGGACTGTTCCCATGAGGCACAGGGTCAGACTGATTTGCATATTGCCATGTCTGAACTGGGGTGGCGGAATGAGCTAAAGAATGATGATGGATTAAACCCAGATCTGTGACTGGGGGTGAGTGTCTGAAAAGTTTCAGCGCTCCGTACATCATCTCCTTGTGTTTGCTTTGTTCACCCTAATTTGGCAGGGTATGCCCAGAAGTGGGTCTCTTGCTCACTTTGCCACTGGATTCAAGCTAGCCTGGCTGATGACAGCTGATCAGCCAGCATCCGGTCCCAGGATGCTTGTTTCCTGTTCAGGGAAGACATAGCTGGCCAGTTTGAACTGGACTGTTCCCAAGAGGCACAGGGTCAGACTGATTTGCATATGGCCATGTCTGAACTGGTGTTGCAGAATGAGCTAAAGAATGATGATGGACTAAACCCAGATCTGTGACTGGGGGTGAGTGTATGAAAAGTTTCAGCGCTCCGAACATCATCCCCTTGTGTTTGTTTTGTTCACCCTACATTGGCAGGGTATGCCCAGACGTGGGTCCCTTGCTCACATTGCCACTGGATTCAAGATAGCCTGGCTGATGGCGGCTGATTAGCTAGAATCCGGTCCCAGGATGCTTGTTTCCGGTCCAGAGAAGACATGTCTGGGCAGTTCGGGCTGGATTGTTCCCATGAGGCACAGGGTCAGACTGATTTCATATGGCCATGTCTGAACTGGGATGGCGGAGTGAGCTAAATAATAATGATGGATTAACCCCAGATCTGTGACTGGGGGTTAGTGTCTGAAAAGTTTCAGCGCTCCTTCCATCTTCTCCTTGTGCTTGCTTTTTTCGCCCTTCATTGGCAGGGTATGCCCAGACGTGGGTCCCTTCCTCACTTTGCCAATGGATTAAAGCTAGCCTTGCTGATGATGGCTGATTAGCCAGAAACTGGTTCCAGGATGCTTTTTTCCAGTCCAGGGAAGACATGGCTGGGCAGTTCGGGCTGAACTGTTCCCATAAGGCACAGGGTCAGACTGATTTGCATATGACCATCTCTGAACTGGGGTGGTGGAGTGTGCTAAAGAATGATGATGGATTAAACCCAGATCTGTGACTGGGGGTGAGTGTCTGAAAAGTTTCAGCACTCCGTCCATCATATCCTTGTGTTTGCTTTGTTCGCCCTAAGTTAGCAGGGTATGTCCAGACGTGAGTCTCTTGCTCACTTTGCCACTGGATTCAAGCTAGCCTGGCTGATGACGGCTGATTAGCCAGAAACCGGTCCCAGATGCTTGTTTCCGGTCCAGGGAAGATATGGCTGAGCTGCTGGGGCTGGACTGGTACCATGAGGCACAGGGTCAGACTGATTTGCATACGGCCATGTCTGAACTGGGGTGGCGGAGTGAGCTAAAGAATGATGATGAATTAAACCCAGATCTGTGATTGGGGGTGAGTGTCTGAAAAGTTTCAGCTCTTCGTCCATCATCTCCTTGTGTTTGTTTTGTTCACCCTACATTGGCAGGGAATTACCAGACGTGGTACACTTGCTCGCTTTGCCACTGGATTCAAGCTAGCCTGGCTGATGACAGCTGATTAGCCAGCATCTGGTCCCAGGATGCTTGTTTCCGGCACAGGGAAGACATGGCTAGGCAGTTCGGGCTGGACTGTTCCCATGAGGCACAGGGTCAGACTGATTTGCATATGGCCACGTCTGAACTGGGGTGGCGAAGTGAGCTAAAGAATGATGATGGATTAAACCCAGATCTGTGACTGGGGGTGAGAGCCTGAAAAGTTTCAGCGCTCCATCCATCATCTCCTTGTGTTTGCTTTGTTTGCCCTAAGTTGGCAGGGAATTACCAGACGTGGTACACTTGCTCGCTTTGCCACTGGATTCAAGCTAGCCTGGCTGATGACAGCTGATTAGCCAGAATCCAGTCCCAGGATGCCCCTTTTCCTGTCTGGGGAAGACATGGCTGGCCAGTTTGGACTGGACTGTTCCCATGAGGCACAGGGTCAGACTGATTTGCATATGGCCATGTCTGAACTGGGGTGGCGGAATGAGCTAAAGAATGATGATGGATTAAACCCAGATCTGTGACTGGGGGTAATTGTCTGAAAAGTTTTAGCGCTCCGTCCATCATCTCCTTGTGTTTGCATTGTTCACCCTACGTTGGCAGGGTATGCCCAGACGTGGGTCCCTTGCTCACTTTGCCACTGGATTCAAGCTAGCCTGGCTGATGATGGCTGATTAGCCAGACACCAGTCCCAGGATGCTTGTTTCCGGTCCAGGTAAGACATGGCTTTGCAGTTCGGGCTGGACTGTTCCCATGAGCCAAAGGGTTAGACTGATTAGCATGTGGCCATGTCTGAACTGTTGTGGCGGAGTGAGATAAAGAATGATGATGGATTAAAAACCAGATCTGTGACTGGGCGTGAGTGTCTGAAAAGTTTCAGCGCTCCATCCATCATCTCCTTGTGTTTGCTTTGTTCGCCCTAACTTGGCAGGGTTTTCCCAGACGTGCGTCCCATGCTCACTTTGCCACTGGATTCAAGCTAGCCTGGCTGATGATGGCTGATTAGCCAGAATCCAGACCCAGGATGCTTGTTTCCGGTCCAGGGAAGACATGGCTGGGCTGTTCGGGCTGGACAGTTCCCATGAGGCACAGGGTCAGACTGATTTGCATACGGCCATGTCTGAACTGGGGTGGCAGAGTGAGCTAAAGAATGATGATGAATTAAACCCAGATCTGTGACTGGGGGTGAGTGTCTGAAAAGTTTCAGCTCTTAGTCCATCATCTCCTAGTGTTTGATTTGTTAGCCATAAGTTGGCAGGGTATTCCCAGACGTGGGTCTCTTGCTCACTTTGCCACTGGATTCAAGCTAGCCTGGCTGATGATTGCTGATAAGCCAGAAACCGTTCACAGGATGCTTGTTTCCGGCACAGGGAAGACATGGCTGGGCATTTCGGGCTGGACTGTTCCCATGAGGAACAGGGTCAGACTGATTTGCATATGGCAATATCTGAACTGGGGTGGTGGATTGAGCTAAAGAATGTTGATGGATTAAACCCAGATATGTGACGGGGGCTGAGTGTCTGAAAAGTTTCAGCACTTCGTCCATCATCTCCTTGTGTTTGATTTGTTCGCCATAAGTTGGCAGGGTATTCCCAGACGTGGGTCCCTTGCTCACTTTGCCACTGGATTCAAGCTAGCCTGGCTGATGACAGCTGATTAGCCAGCAACTGGTCCCAGGATGATTGTTTCCGGTCCTGGGAAGACATGGCTGGCCAGTTTGGACTGGACTGTTCCCATGAGGCACAGGGTCAGACTGATTTGCATATTGCCATGTCTGAACTGGGGTGGCGGAATGAGCTAAAGAATGATGATGGATTAAACCCAGATCTGTGACTGGGGGTGAGTGTCTGAAAAGTTTCAGCGCTCCGTACATCATCTCCTTGTGTTTGCTTTGTTCACCCTAATTTGGCAGGGTATGCCCAGAAGTGGGTCTCTTGCTCACTTTGCCACTGGATTCAAGCTAGCCTGGCTGATGACAGCTGATTAGCCAGCATCCAGTCCCAGGATGCTTGTTTCCTGTTCAGGGAAGACATGGCTGGCCAGTTTGAACTGGACTGTTCCCAAGAGGCACAGGGTCAGACTGATTTGCATATGGCCATGTCTGAACTGGTGTTGCAGAATGAGCTAAAGAATGATGATGAATTAAACCCAGATCTGTGACTGGGGGTGAGTGTCTGAAAAGTTTCAGCTCTTAGTCCATCATCTCCTAGTGTTTGATTTGTTAGCCATAAGTTGGCAGGGTATTCCCAGACGTGGGTCTCTTGCTCACTTTGCCACTGGATTCAAGCTAGCCTGGCTGATGATTGCTGATAAGCCAGAAACCGTTCACAGGATGCTTGTTTCCGGCACAGGGAAGACATGGCTGGGCATTTCGGGCTGGACTGTTCCCATGAGGAACAGGGTCAGACTGATTTGCATATGGCCATGTCTGAACTGGGGTGGTGGATTGAGCTAAAGAATGTTGATGGATTAAACCCAGATATGTGACGGGGGCTGAGTGTCTGAAAAGTTTCAGCACTTCGTCCATCATCTCCTTGTGTTTGATTTGTTCGCCATAAGTTGGCAGGGTATTCCCAGACGTGGGTCCCTTGCTCACTTTGCCACTGGATTCAAGCTAGCCTGGCTGATGACAGCTGATTAGCCAGCAACTGGTCCCAGGATGATTGTTTCCGGTCCTGGGAAGACATGGCTAGCCAGTTTGGACTGGACTGTTCCCATGAGGCACAGGGTCAGACTGATTTGCATATTGCCATGTCTGAACTGGGGTGGCGGAATGAGCTAAAGAATGATGATGGACTAAACCCAGATCTGGGACTGGGGGTGAATGTATGAAAAGTTTCAGTGCTCCGAACATCATCCCCTTGTGTTTGTTTTGTTCACCCTACATTGGCAGGGTATGCCCAGACGTGGGTCCCTTGCTCACATTGCCACTGGATTCAAGATAGCCTGGCTGATGGCGGCTGATTAGCCAGAATCCGGTCCCAGGATGCTTGTTTCCGGTCCAGAGAAGACATGTCTGGGCAGTTCGGGCTGGATTGTTCCCATGAGGCACAGGGTCAGACTGATTTCATATGGCCATGTCTGAACTGGGATGGCGGAGTGAGCTAAATAATAATGATGGATTAACCCCAGATCTGTGACTGGGGGTTAGTGTCTGAAAAGTTTCAGCGCTCCTTCCATCTTCTCCTTGTGCTTGCTTTTTTCGCCCTTCATTGGCAGGGTATGCCCAGACGTGGGTCCCTTCCTCACTTTGCCAATGGATTAAAGCTAGCCTTGCTGATGATGGCTGATTAGCCAGAAACTGGTTCCAGGATGCTTTTTTCCGGTCCAGGGAAGACATGGCTGGGCAGTTCGGGCTGAACTGATCCCATAAGGCACAGGGTCACACTGATTTGCATATGACCATCTCTGAACTGGGGTGGTGGAGTGTGCTAAAGAATGATGATGGATTAAACCCAGATCTGTGACTGGGTGTGAGTGTCTGAAAAGTTTCAGCACTCCGTCCATCATATCCTTGTGTTTGCTTTGTTCGCCCTAAGTTAGCAGGGTATGTCCAGACGTGAGTCCCTTGCTCACTTTGCCACTGGATTCAAGCTAGCCTGGCTGACGACGGCTGATTAGCCAGAAACCGGTCCCAGATGCTTGTTTCCGGTCCAGCGAAGACATGGCTGAGCTGCTGGGGCTGGACTGGTACCATGAGGCACAGGGTCAGACTGATTTGCATACGGCCATGTCTGAACTGGGGTGGCGGAGTGAGCTAAAGAATGATGAAGAATTAAACCCAGATCTGTGATTAGTGGTGAGTGTCTGAAAAGTTTCAGCGCTTAGTCCATCATCTCCTTGTGTTTGATTTGTTCGCCATAATTTGGCAGGGTATTCCCAGACATGGGTCCCTTGCTCACATTGCCACTGGATTCAATCTAGCCTGGCGGATGGCGACTGATGAGCCAGAAATCATTCCCAGGATGCTTGTTTCCGGCACAGGGAAGACATGGCTGGGCAGTTCGGGCTGGACTGTTCCCATGAGGCACAGGGTCAGACTGATTTGCATATGGCCACGTCTGAACTGGGGTGGCGGAGTGAGCCAAAGAATGATGATGGATTAAACCAAGATCTGTGACTGGGGGTGAGTGTCTGAAAAGTTTCAGCGCTCCATCCATCATCTCCTTGTGTTTCCTTTGTTGGCCCTAAGTTGGCAGGGAATTACCAGACATGGGACCCTTGCGCGCTTTGCCACTGGATTCAATCTAGCCTAGCTGATGATGACTGAAGAGCCAGAAACCGTTCCCAGGATGCCTGTTCCCGGTCCTAGGAAGACATTGCAGGCCAGTTTGGACTGGACTGTTCCCATGAGGCACAGGGTCAGACTGATTTGCATATGGCCATGTCTGAACTGGGGTGGCGGTATGAGCTAAAGAATGATGATGGATTAAACCCAGATCTGTGACTGGGTGTGAGTGTCTGAAAAGTTTCAGCGCTCCGTCCATCATCTCCTTGTGTTTGCTTTGTTCACCCTACGTTGGCAGGGTATGCCCAGAAGTGGTTCCCTTGCTCACTTTGCCACTGGATTCAAGCTAGCCTTGCTGATGATGGCTGATTAGCCAGCATCCGGTCCCAGGAGGCTTGTTTCCGGTCCAGGGAAGACATGGCTGGGCAGTTCGGGCTGGACTGTTCCCATGAGGCACAGGGTCAGACTAATTTGCATATGGCCATGTCTGAAATGGGGCGGCGGAGTGAGCTAAATAATAATGATGGATTAAACCCAGATCTGTGACTGGGGGTGAGTGTCTGAAAAGTTTCAGCACTCCGTCCATTATATCCTTGTGTTTGCTTAGTTCGCCCTAAGTTAGCAGGGTATGTCCAGACGTGAGTCCCTTGCTCACTTTGCCACTGGATTCAAGCTAGCCTGACTGACGACGGCTGATTAGCCAGAAACCGGCCCCAGATGCTTGTTTCCGGTCTAGGGAAACATGGCTGGGCTGCTCGGGCTGGACGTTTCCCATCCATGAGGCACAGGGTCAGACTGATTTGCATACGGCCATGTCTGAACTGGTGTGGCGGGGTGAGCTAAAGAATGATGATGGATTAAACCCAGATCTGTGACTGGGGGTGAGTGCCTGAAAAGTTTCAGCGCTCCATCCATCATCTCCTTGTGTTTGCTTTGTTGGCCCTAAGTTGGCAGGGAATTACCAGACATGGGACCCTTGCTCGCTTTGCCACTGGATTCAAGCTAGCCTGGGTGATGACAGCTGATTAGCCAGAAACCAGTCCCAGGATGCCTGTTCCCGGTCCAGGGAAGACATGGCTGGCCAGTTTAACTGGACTGTTCCCATGAGGCACAGGGTCAGACTGATTTGCATATGGCCATGTCTGAACTGGGGTAGCGGAGTGAGCTAAAGAATGATGATGGATTAAATCCAGATCTGTGACTGGGGGTGAGTGTATGAAAAGTTTCAGCGCTCCGAACATCATCTCCTTGTGTTTGTTTTGTTCACCCTACATTGGCAGGGTATGCCCAGATGTGGGTCCCTTTATTTTATTTATTAGAACTTATAAGGCGCAACAGCTACCCAAAAAGGGTTTCCCGGCGCCGAGATACAGCAAGAAAGCAATATTAGGACCAAAAAACAGGCTGCTCGAGTTATTGGTCGAAAAGCCAGGTCTTAACGTTTTTACGGAACCTGTCATAGTTTTCCTCTTTCCGGATGAAAAGGGGGAGGGCGTTCCAGAGGGAAGGGCCAAGGAAGGCAAATGATCTGCCACCCATTTTTGTCAATTTGAATCTGGGGATACAAAACTTAGAAAGTGATTGAGAACGAAGACTGCGCTTTGGGTAGTAAGGCTGGGCTAAAGATAAAAGATAGTTAGGTGCCGTGCCCACCTTGATTCTAAACATAAAGGTCAGGGCTTTAAAGCGAATTCTGTTTTCCACCTTAAGCCAGTGGAGTTTCCTACGGTGAACTGAGACCCCAGAGTTTTTAGGGATTTTACAAAGTAGATGGGCTGCAGCGTTCTGAGCAAGTTGTAGTCGATTCACTACCACTTTATTTGAGCCGAAATACAGTATGTTACCGTAGTCAAGCCGAGAAGTAATCAAGGCATTGACTACAGTCTTCCGGGTAGAAAGAGGCAGCATCCATATGATTTTCCATAACTATTTAATAATGGTGAGACATAGACCCACAACTTTGTTGGCTTGTTTACTCATAGAAAGAGTATTGTCCAAAATAAAGCCCAGGTTACAAACATAGGTCACTGGGGTAGGAATCGTGGCCAACTGGTCGGGCCAGTGGGAAGCATTCCACAGATCATGCTGTTTACCTAGAAGAAGAACCTCCGTCTTGTCTCCATTTAACTTTAGCTGGTTGCTAGTCATCCAATTCAGGATGTTTTGCAGCCCCACCTTAAGGGGAGAAGAGGAAGAAGGACTAGGCTCTGAAAGGGAGAAAATAATCTGGGAGTCGTTGGCGTAAGTCATCAGGGAGAGTCCAGATTTTTTAGCAATGTCAGCTAACGGTCTAAGATATATGTTGAAAAACAGCGGACTCAAAATGGAACCCTGAGGGACGCCGTGGAAGATTTTAAAAGAGTCAGAGCACGCTGTAGAGGAATTAATTTGAAATGTCCTGCCACTCAGAAAGGAATGAATCCAGTCCAGTGCATTGCCACGCACTCCATTCCTAAACAGTGCTTTAATAAGGATTTCATGTGATATAGTGTCAAAGGCCGCGCTTAGGTCAAGGAGTACAAGCGCGACCGTCTGACTTTTATCAAGTAAGTTTCTGATGTGTTCTGTGACTCCAAGGAGAGTGGTTTCCGTAGAGAAACCAACACGGAAGCCGGATTGTGAGGGGTGCAAAAGTGAATTTTTTTCCACAAAAGAGGCTAAGGTCGAATGAACGTGTCTCTCCAGACATTTAGAAAAGGCAGGGAGCAAAGAAATAGGTCTGTAATTAGCCAGACACTCAGGTTCAGCAGTGGGCTTTTTTAGCAAAGGCGTAACCATGGCATGCTTCCAGAGGGTCGGGACAGATGAACAATATAGTGAAGCGTTAAGCATGTCAACAATGACCTCCAAGGCCTGGTCATCTAGTAGTTTAAGAATTTTCATCGGGATAGGATCCCTAGGAGAACCAGACTTAATGTTTTTAAGTATGGATCTCATTGAGTCGACCGTGATGGAGGGCCATGCTAATAAGATGTTATCGTCCGGAAAGACGAAATCACAGTCAAAGGGAAGGGGTGACACAGTATTGTTAATTGAGATGTCCCTGATAATTTTCTCAATTTTCTCCACAAAGAAACACCCAAGATCTTGGCACTGTTTCGCATCCAGTGGAGGAGGTAATGCTGCGGTGTGAGCTCCAGCAAGGTCCTTAACTAGATTAAACAAAGTCTTCGACTTGTTAGAAGCCTCCATAATAGAAAGAGAAACAAAAGAGGCGCGCGTTCTAACACAGGCAGAATGATATAAATTTCTAGCCTTGTGATAAATGATTTTAGCATCAGGGTCGTAATCTTTACGCCATTTGCGCTCCAGGACCTTGCATCTAGCTTTTTCAATTTTCAAAAGGTCATTGAACAGGGGGAAGGAGGGCGGTGACTGTTTACTTTATTGGAGATGGTGGGTAGACAATGATCAGCAGCATCTCGGAGCCATTTATCAGTGGCTTCGGCCAGGCGGTTTATATCATGGACCTTCCTGGGAGGATTTACATGAAGTGTCTGGTTGAGTTCCACCAAGTCCAGTAACTTCCAATTTTTCCTCAACGTGGCAGAGGCATTTATTGTAGAGTGAGCTGTAAGTGGAAATTTGATACTTAATTTAGTGAGATAGTGATCTGACCAACAAATGGGAGAAGTAATAAGCCAATTGAGCACCGTCACATTCGAGAAAACGGGGTCCAGCAAGTGACCCTTATTATGTGTCGGACCCGTATTTATTAAAGACAAATTTAGGGCCTTTAATTAGAACTTCCCATGCTCACATTGCCACTGGATTCAAGCTAGCCTGGCTGATGACGGCTGATTAGCCAGAATCCGGTCCCAGGATGCTTGTTTCCGGTCCGGAGAAGACATGTCTGGGCAGTTCGGGCTGAACTGTTCCCATGAGGCACAGGGTCAGACTGATTTGCATATGGCCATGTCTGAACTGGGGTGGCGGAGTGAGCTAAATAATGATGATGGATGAAACCCAGATCTGTGACTGGGGGTTAGTGTCTGAAAAGTTTCTTGTCTCCTTCCATTATCTCCTTGTGCTTGCTTTGTTCGCCCTACGTTAGCAGGGTATGCCCAGACGTGGGTCCCTTGCTTACTTTGCCAATGGATTAAAGCTAGCCTTGCTGATGACGGCTAATTAGCCAGAAACCAGTTCCAGGATGCTTTATTCCGGTCAAGGAAAGACATGGCTTGGCAGTTCGGGCTGAACTGTTCCCATAAGGCACAGGGTCAGACTGATTTGCATATGTCCATGTCTGAACTGGGGTGGTGGAGTGAGCTAAAGAATGATGATGAATTAAAACCCAGATGTGTGACTGGCTGTGAGAGTCTGAAAAGTTTCAGCGCTCTGTCCATCATCTCCTTGTATTTGGTTTGTTCGCCCTAAGTTGGCAGGGTATGCCCAGACGAGGATCCCTTGCTCACTTTGCCACTAAATTCAAGCTAACCTGGCTGATGATGGCTGATTAGCCAGAAACCGGTCCCAGGATGCTTGTTTCCAGTCCAGGGAGGACATGGCTGGGCAGCTCGGGCTGGACTGTTCCCATGAGGTACAAGGTCAGACTGATTTGCATATGGCCATGTCTGAACTGGGGTGGTGGAGTGTGCTAAAGAATGATGATGGATTAGACCCAGATCTGTGACTGGCTGTGAGAGTCTGAAAAGTTTCAGCGCTCTGTCCATCATCTCCTTGTATTTGGTTTGTTTGCCCAAAGTTGGCAGGGTATGCCAAGATGAGGATCCCTTGCTCACTTTGCCAATGGATTCAAGCTAACCTGGCTGATGATGGCTAATTAGCCAGAAACCGGTCCCAGGATGCTTGTTTCCGGTCCAGGGAAAACATGGATGGGCAGTTCAGGCTGGACTGTTCCCATGAGGCACAGGGTCAGACTGATTTGCATATGGCCATGTCTGAACTGGGGTGGCAGAGTGAGCTAAAGAATGATGATGGATTGAACCCAGATCTGTGACTGTGGGAGAGTGTCTGAAAAGTTTCAGTGCTCCGTCCATCATGTTCTTGTGTTTGCGTTGTTTGCCCTAAGTTGGCAGGGTATTCCCAGACGTGGGTCCCTTGCTCACTTTGCCACTGGATTCAATCTAGCCTGGCTGATGACGACTGATGAGCCAGAAACCGTTCTCAGGATGCTTGTTTCCGGCACAGGGAAGACATGGCTGGGCAGTTCGGGCTGGACTGTTCCCATGAGGCACAGGGTCAGACTGATTTGCATATGGCCACGTCTGAACTGGGGTGGCGGAGTGAGCCAAAGAATGATGATGGATTAAACCCAGATCTGTGACTGGGGTTGAGTGTCTGAAAAGTTTCAGCTCTCCGTCCATCATCTCCTTGTGTTTCCTTTGTTGGCCCTAAGTTGGCAGGGAATTACCAGACATGGGACCCTTGCACGCTTTGCCACTGGATTCAAGCTAGCCTGGCTGATGACAGCTGATTAGCCAGAAATCAGTCCCAGGATGCCTGTTCCCGGTCCTAGGAAGACATTGCTGGCCAGTTTGGACTGGACTGTTCCCATGAGGCACAGGGTTAGACTGATTTGCATATGGCCATGTCTGAACTGAGGTGGCGGTATGAGCTAAAGAATGATGATGGATTAAACCCAGATCTGTGACTGGGGGTGAGTGTCTGAAAAGTTTCAGCAATCCTTGTGTTTGCTTAGTTCGCCCTAAGTTAGCAGGGTATGTCCAGACGTGAGTCCCTTGCTCACTTTGCCACTGGATTCAAGCTAGCCTGGCTGACGACGGCTGATTAGCCAGAAACCGGTCCCAGATGCTTGTTTCCGGTCCAGGGAAGACATGGCTGGGCTGCTGGGGCTGGACTGTTCCCATGAGGCACAGGGTCAGACTGATTTGCATATGGCTATGTCTGAACTGGGGTGGTGGAGTGTGCTAAAGAATGATGATGGATTAAACCCAGATCTCTGACTGGGGGTGAGTGTCTGAAAAGTTTCAGCGCTCCATCCATCCTTGTGTTTGCTTTGTTGGCCCTAAGTTGGCAGGGAATTACCAGACATGGGACCCTTGCTCGCTTTGCCACTGGATTCAAGCTAGCCTGGGTGATGACAGCTGATTAGCCAGAAACCAGTCCCAGGATGCCTGTTCCCGGTCCAGGGAAGACATGGCTGGCCAGTTTGAACTGGACTGTTCCCATGAGGCACAGGGTCAGACTGATTTGAATATGGCCATGTCTGATCTGGGGTAGCGGAGTGAGCTAAAGAATGATGATGGATTAAACCCAGATATGTGTCTGGCTGTGAGAGTCTGAAAAGTTTCAGCGCTCCGAGCATCATCTCCTTGTGTTTGTTTTGTTCACCCTACATTGGAAGGGTATGCCCAGATGTGGGTCCCTTGCTCACATTGCCACTGGATTCAAGCTAGCCTGGGGGTTAGTGTCTGAAAAGTTTCTTGTCTCCTTCCATTATCTCCTTGTGCATGCTTTGTTCGCCCTACGTTAGCAGGGTATGTCCAGACGTGGGTCCCTTGCTCACTTTGCCAATGGATTAAAGCCAGCCTTGCTGATGACGGCTAATTAGCCAGAAACCAGTTCCAGGATGTTTTATTCCGGTCAAGGAAAGACATGGCTTGGCAGTTCGGGCTGAACTGTTCCCATAAGGCACAGGGTCAGACTGATTTGCATATGTCCATGTCTGATCTGGGGTGGTGGAGTGAGCTAAAGAATGATGATGAATTAAAACCCAGATATGTGACTGGCTGTGAGAGTCTGAAAAGTTTCAGCGCTCTGTCCATCATCTCCTTGTATTTGGTTTGTTCACCCTAAGTTGGCAGGGTATGCCCAGATGAGGATCCCTTGCTCACTTTGCCACTGAATTCAAGCTAACCTGGCTGATGATGGCTGATTAGCCAGAAACCAGTCCCAGGATGCTTGTTTCCAGTCCAGGGAGGACATGGCTGGGCAGCCCGGGCTGGACTGTTCCCATGAGTTACAGGGTCAGACTGATTTGCATATGGCCATGTCTGAACTGGGGTGGTGGAGTGTGCTAAAGAATGATGATGGATTAAACCCAGATCTGTGACTGGGGGTGAGTGTCTGAAACGTTTCTTGTCTCCTTCCATTATCTACTTGTGCTTGCTTTGTTCGCCCTACGTTAGCAGGGTATGCCCAGACGTGGGTCCCTTGCTCACTTTGCCAATGGATTAAAGCTAGCCTTGCTGATGACGGCTAATTAGCCAGAAACCAGTTCCAGGATGCTTTATTCTGGTCAAGGAAAGACATGGCTTGGCAGTTCGGGCTGAACTGTTCCCATAAGGCACAGGGTCAGACTGAATTGCATATGTCCATGTCTGAACTGGGGTGGTGGAGTGAGCTAAAGAATGATGATGAATTAAAACGCAGATATGTGACTGGCTGTGAGAGTCTGAAAAGTTTCAGCGCTCTGTCCATCATCTCCTTGTATTTGGTTTGATCGCCCTAAGTTGGCAGGGTAAGCCCAGACGAGGATCCCTTGCTCACTTTGCCCCTAAATTCAAGCTAACCTGGCTGATGATGGCTGATTAGCCAGAAACCGGTCCCAGGATGCTTTTTTCCAGTCCAAGGAGGACATGGCTGGGCAGCTCGGGCTGGACTGTTCCCATGAGTTACAGGGTCAGACTGATTTGCATATGGCCATGTCTGAACTGGGGTGGTGGAGTGTGCTAAAGAATGATGATGGATTAAACCCAGATCTGTGACTGGGGGTGAGTGTCTGAAAAGTTTCAGCGCTCTGTCCATCATCTCCTTGTATTTGGTTTGTTCGCCCTAAGTTGGCAGGGTATGCCCAGACGAGGATCCCTTGCTCACTTTGCCAATGGATTCAAGCTAACCTGGCTGATGATGGCTGATTAGCCAGAAACCGGTCCCAGGATGCTTGTTTCCGATCCAGGGAAAACATGGCTGGGCAGTTCAGGCTGGACTGTTCCCATGAGGCACAGGGTCAGACTGATTTGCATATGGCCATGTCTGAACTGGGGTGGCGGAGTGAGCTAAAGAATGATGATGGATTGAACCCAGATCTGTGACTGTGGGAGAGTGTCTGAAAAGTTTCAGTGCTCCGTCCATCATCTTCTTGTGTTTGCGTTGTTTGCCCTAAGTTGGCAGGGTATGCCCAGACGTGAGTCCCTTGCTCTCTTTGGCACTGGATGTAAGCTAGCCTGGCTGATAGTGGCTGATTAACCAGAAACCAGTCCCAGGATACTTGTTTCCGGTCCAGGGAAGACATGGCTTTGCAGTTCCGGATGGACTGTTCCCATGAGGCAAGGCGTTAGACTAATTAGCATGTGGCCATGTCTGAACTGGGGTGGCGGAGTGAGCTAAAGAATGATGATGGATTAAAACCCAGATATGTGACTGGCTGTGAGTGTCTGAAAAGTTTCAGCGCTCCATCCATCATCTCTTTGTGTTTGCTTTGTTTCCCTAAGTTGGCAGGGTATGCCCAGACGTGGGTCCTTTACTCACTTTGCCACTGGATTCAAGCTAGCCTGGCTGATGACGGCTGATTAGCCAGAAACCGGTCCCAGGATGCTTGTTTCCAGTCTAGGGAAGATATGGCTGGGCAGTTTGGGCTGGACTGTTCCCATGAGGTCCAGGGTCAGACTGATTTACATATGGCCATGTCTGAAATGGGGTGGTGGAGTGTGCTAAAGAATGATGATGGATTAAACCCAGATCTGTGACTGGGGGTGAGTGTCTGAAAAGTTTCAGCGCTCTGTCCATCATCTCCTTGCGTTTGCTTTGTTCACCCTAAGTTACAGGGTATGCTCAGACGTGTGTCCCTTGCTCACTTTGCCACTGGATTCAAGCTAGCCTGGCTGATGACGGCTTATTAGCCAGAAACCGGTCCCAGGATGCTTGTTTCTGGTCCAGGGAAGGCATGGCTGTGCAGTTCGGGCTGCACTGTTCCCATGAGGCACATGTTTAGACTGATTTGCATATGGCTATGTCTGAACTGGGGTGGTGGAGTGTGCTAAAGAATGATGATGGTTTAAATCCAGATCTGTGACTGGGATGAGTGTCGGAAAAGTTTCAGTGCTCCGTCCATCATCTACTTGTGTTTGCTTTGTTCGCCCTAAGTTGGCAGGGTATGCCCAGACGTGGGTCCCTTGCTCACTTTGCCACTGGATTCAAGCTAGCCTGGCTGATGACGGCTGATTAGCCAGAATCTGGTCCCAGGATGCTTGTTTCCGGTCCAGGGAAGACATGGCTGGGCAGTCTGGGCTGGACTGTTCCCATGAGGCACAGGGTCAGACTAATTTGCATGTGGCCATGTCTGAACAGGGGTGGCGGAGTGAGCTAAAGAATGATGATGGATTAAACACAGATCTGTGACTGGGTGTGAGTGTTTGAAAAGTTTCAGAGCTCCGTCCATCATCTCCTTGTGTTTGCTTTGTTCACCCTAAGTTACAGGGTATGCCCAGACATGCGTCCCTTGCTCACTTTTCCACTGGATTCAAGCTAGCCTGGCTGATGACGGCTGATTAGCCAGAAATTGGTCCCAGGATGCTTGTTTCCGGTCCAGGGAAGACATGGCTCGGCAGCTCAGGCTGGACTGTTCCGATGAGGCCCAGCATCATTTAGATTTGAATATGGCCACATCTGAACTGGGGTGGTGGAGTGAGCTAAAGAATGATGATGGATTAAACCCAAATCTGTGACTGTGGGTGAGTGTCTGAAAAGTTTCAGCGCTTCGTCCATCATGTCCTTGCTTTTGCTTTGTTCGCCCTACGTTGGCAGGTTATGCCCTGATGTACATCCCTTGCTCACTTTGCCACTGGATTCAGGCTAGCCTGGCTGATGACAGCTTATTATCCAGAAACCGGTCCCAGGATGCTTGTTTCCGGTCCAGGGAAGGCATGGCTGTGTAGTTCGGGCTGCACTGTTCCCATGAGGCACAGGTTTAGACTGATTTGCATATGGCCATGTCTGACCTGGGGTGGTGGAGTGAGATAAAGAATGATGATGGATTAAACCCAGATCTGTGCCTGGGGGTGAGTGTCTGAAAAGTTTCAGCGCTCCGTACATCATCTCCTTGTGTTTGGTTTGTTCGCCCTTCGTTGGCAGGGTATGCCCAGACGTGGGTCCCTTGCTCACTTTGCCACTGGATTCAAGCTAGCCTGGCTGTTGACGGCTGATTAGCCAGAATCCTTGGCCAGGATGCTTGTTTCCGGTCCAGGGAAGATATGGTTGTGCAGATCTGGCTCGACTGTTCCTATGAGGCACAGGGTCAGACTGATTTGCATATGGCCATGTCTGAACTGGAGTGGCGGAGTGAGCTAAATAATGATGATTGATTATACCCAGATCTGTGAGTGGGGGTTACTGTCTGAAAGGTTTCAGCGCTCCTTCCATCATCTCCTTGTGCTTGCTTTGCTCGCCCTGCGTTGGCAGGGTATGCCCAGACGTGGGTCCCTTGCTCACTTTGCCACTGTATTCAAGCTATCCTGGCTGATTACAGCTGATTAGCCAGAATCCGGTCCCAGGATGTTTGTTTCCGGTCCAGGGAAGACATGGCTGGGCAGTTCGGGCTGGACTGTTCCCATGAGACACAGGGTCAGACTGATTTGCATATGGCCATGTGTGAACTGCGGTTGCAGAGTGAGCCAAAGAATGATGATGGATTATACCCAGATCTGTCACTGGGGGTGAGAGTCTGAAAAGTTTCAGCGCCCTGTCCATCATTCTTTTGTTTGCTTTGTTCACCCTAATTTGGCAATGTATGCCCACACGTGGGTCCCTTGCTCACTTTGCCACTGGATTCAAGCTAGCCTGATTGATGACAGCTGATTAGCCAGAAACTGGTCCCAGGATGATTCTTTTCGGTCCAGGGAAGACATGGCTGGGCAGTTCGGGCTGGACTGTTCCCATGAGGCACAGGGTCAGACTGATTTGCATATGGTCATGTCTGAACTGGGGTGGCGGAGTGAGCTAAAGAATGATGATGGATTAAACCCAGATCTGTGACTGGTGGTGAGTTTCTGAAAATGTCAGCGCTTCGTCCATCATCTCCTTGTGTTTGGTTTGTTCGCCCTTCGTTGGCAGGGTATGCCCAGACGTGGGTCCCTTGCTCACTTTGCCACTGGATTCAAGCTAGCCTGGCTGATTACGGCTGATTAGCGAGAAACCGGCCCCAGGATGCTTGTTTCCGGTCCATGGAAGACATGGCTGGGCAGTTCGGGCTGGACTGTTCCCATGAGGCACAGGGTCAGACTGATTTGCATATGACCATGTCTGAACTGGGGCGGCGGAGTGAGCTAAAGAATGATGATGGATTAAACCTAGATCTGTGACTGGTGGTGAGTTTCTGAAAATGTCAGCGCTCCGTCCATCATCTCCTTGTGTTTGGTTTTTTCGCCCTTCGTTGGCAGGGTATGCCCAGACGTGGGTCCCTTGCTCACTTTGCCACTGGATTCAAGCTAGCCTGGCTGATGATGGCTGATTAGCCAGAATCCGTGGCCAGGATGCTTGTTTCCGGTCCAGGGAAGATATGGTTGTGCAGATCGGGCTCGACTGTTCCTATGAGGCACAGGGTCAGACTGATTTGCATATGGCCATGTCTGAACTGGAGTGGCGGAGTGAGCTGAATAATGATGATTGATTAAACCCAGATCTGTGAGTGGGGGTTACTGTCTGAAAGGTTTCAGCGCTCCTTCCATCATCTCCTTGTGCTTGCTTTGCTCGCCCTGCGTTGGCAGGGTATGCCCAGACGTGGGTCCCTTGCTCACTTTGCCACTGTATTCAAGCTATCCTGGCTGATTACAGCTGATTAGCCAGAATCCGGTCCCAGGATGTTTGTTTCCGGTCCAGGGAAGACATGGCTGGGCAGTTCGGGCTGGACTGTTCCCATGAGGCACAGGGTCAGACTGATTTGCATATGGCCATGTCTGAACTGCGGTGGCAGAGTGAGCCAAAGAATGATGATGGATTATACCCAGATCTGTCACTGGGGGTGAGAGTCTGAAAAGTTTCAGCGCCCTGTCCATCATTCTTTTGTTTGCTTTGTTCACCCTAAGTTGGCAATGTATGCCCACACGTGGGTCCCTTGCTCACTTTCCCACTGGATTCAAGCTAGCCTGGCTGATGACGGCTGATTAGCCAGAAACTGGTCCCAGGATGATTATGTTTGGTCCAGGGAAGACATGGCTGGGCAGTTCGGGCTCGACTGTTCCCATGAGGCACAGGGTCAGACTGATTTGCATATAGTCATTTCTGAACTGGGGTGGCGCAGTGAGCTAAAGAATGATGATGGATTAATCCCAGATCTGTTACTGGGTGTGAGTGTCTGAAAAGTTTCAGTGCTTCGTCCATCATCTCCTTTTGTTTGCTTTGTTCACCCTAATTTGGCAGGGTATGCCCAGAAAAGGGTCCCTTGTTCACTTTGCCACTGGATTCAAGCTAGCCTGGCTGATTACGGCTGATTAGCGAGAAACCGGCCCCAGGATGCTTGTTTCCGGTCCATGGAAGACATGGCTGGGCAGTTCGGGCTGGACTGTTCCCATGAGGCACAGGGTCAGACTGATTTGCATATGACCATGTCTAAACTGGGGCGGCGGAGTGAGCTAAAGAATGATGATGGATTAAACCCAGATCTGTGACTGGTGGTGAGTTTCTGAAAATGTCAGCGCTCCGTCCATCATCTCCTTGTGTTTGGTTTGTTCGCCCTTCGTTGGCAGGGTATGCCCAGACGTGGGTCCCTTGCTCACTTTGCCACTGGATTCAAGCTAGCCTGGCTGATGACGGCTGATTAGCCAGAATCCGTGGCCAGGATGCTTGTTTCCGGTCCAGGGAAGATATGGATGTGCAGATCGGGCTCGACAGTTCCTATGAGGCACAGGGTCAGACTGATTTGCATATGGCCATGTCTGAACTGGAGTGGCGGAGTGAGCTAAATAATGATGATTGATTAAACCCAGATCTGTGAGTGGGGGTTACTGTCTGAAAGGTTTCAGCGCTCCTTCCATCATCTCCTTGTGCTTGCTTTGCTCGCCCTGCGTTGGCAGGGTATGCCCAGACGTGGGTCCCTTGCTCACTTTGCCACTGTATTCAAGCTATCCTGGCTGATTACAGCTGATTAGCCAGAATCCGGTCCCAGGATGTTTGTTTCCGGTCCAGTGAAGACATGGCTGGGCAGTTCGGGCTGGACTGTTCCCATGAGGCACAGGGTCAGACTGATTTGCATATGGCCATGTCTGAACTGCGGTGGCAGAGTGAGCCAAAGAATGATGATGGATTATACCCAGATCTGTCACTGGGGGTGAGAGTCTGAAAAGTTTCAGCGCCCTGTCTATCATTCTTTTGTTTGCTTTGTTCACCCTAAGTTGGCAATGTATGCCCACACGTGGGTCCCTTGCTCACTTTGCCACTGGATTCAAGCTAGCCTGGCTGATAATGGCTGATTAGCCAGAAACCGGTCCCAGGATGTTTGTTTCCAGTCCAGGGAAGACATGGCTGGGCAGCTCGGGCTGGACTGTTTCATGAGGCACAGGGTCAGACTGATTTGAATATGGCCATGTCTGAACTGTGTTGGGGGAGTGAGCTAAAGAATGATGATGGATTAAACACAGATCTGTGACTGGGGGTGAGTGTCGGAAAAGTTTCAGCACTCCGTCCATTATCTCCTTGTGTTTGCTTTGTTCGCCCTAAGTTGGAAGGGTATGCCCAGACGTGGGTCTCTTGCTCACTTTGCCACTGGATTCAAGCTAGCCTGGCTGATGACGGCTGATTAGCCAGAAACCAGTCCCAGGATGCTTGTTTCCGGTCCAGGGAAGACATGGCTGGGCAGTCTGGGCTGGACTGTTCCCATGAGGCACAGGGTCAGACTAATTTGCATGTGGCCATGTCTGAACAGGGGTGGCGGAGTGAGCTAAAGAATGATGATGGATTAAACACAGATCTGTGACTGGGTGTGAGTGTCTGAAAAGTTTCAGAGCTCCGTCCATCATCTCCTTGTGTTTGCTTTGTTCACCCTAAGTTACAGGGTATGCCCAGACGTGCGTCCCTTGCTCACTTTTCCACTGGATTCAAGCTAGCCTGGCTGATGACGGCTGATTAGCCAGAAATTGGTCCCAGGATGCTTGTTTCCGGTCCAGGGAAGACATGGCTCGGCAGCTCAGGCTGGACTGTTCCGATGAGGCCCAGCATCATTTAGATTTGAATATGGCCACATCTGAACTGGGGTGGTGGAGTGAGCTAAAGAATGATGATGGATTAAACCCAAATCTGTGACTGTGGGTGAGTGTCTGAAAAGTTTCAGCGCTTCGTCCATCATGTCCTTGCTTTTGCTTTGTTCGCCCTACGTTGGCAGGTTATGCCCTGATGTACATCCCTTGCTCACTTTGCCACTGGATTCAGGCTAGCCTGGCTGATGACAGCTTATTATCCAGAAACCGGTCCCAGGATGCTTGTTTCCGGTCCAGGGAAGGCATGGCTGTGCAGTTCGGGCTGCACTGTTCCCATGAGGCACAGGTTTAGACTGATTTGCATATGGCCATGTCTGACCTGGGGTGGTGGAGTGAGATAAAGAATGATGATGGATTAAACCCAGATCTGTGCCTGGGGGTGAGTGTCTGAAAAGTTTCAGCGCTCCGTACATCATCTCCTTGTGTTTGGTTTGTTCGCCCTTCGTTGGCAGGGTATGCCCAGACGTGGGTCCCTTGCTCACTTTGCCACTGGATTCAAGCTAGCCTGGCTGTTGACGGCTGATTAGCCAGAATCCTTGGCCAGGATGCTTGTTTCCGGTCCAGGGAAGATATGGTTGTGCAGATCTGGCTCGACTGTTCCTATGAGGCACAGGGTCAGACTGATTTGCATATGGCCATGTCTGAACTGGAGTGGCGGAGTGAGCTAAATAATGATGATTGATTATACCCAGATCTGTGAGTGGGGGTTACTGTCTGAAAGGTTTCAGCGCTCCTTCCATCATCTCCTTGTGCTTGCTTTGCTCGCCCTGCGTTGGCAGGGTATGCCCAGACGTGGGTCCCTTGCTCACTTTGCCACTGTATTCAAGCTATCCTGGCTGATTACAGCTGATTAGCCAGAATCCGGTCCCAGGATGTTTGTTTCCGGTCCAGGGAAGACATGGCTGGGCAGTTCGGGCTGGACTGTTCCCATGAGACACAGGGTCAGACTGATTTGCATATGGCCATGTGTGAACTGCGGTGGCAGAGTGAGCCAAAGAATGATGATGGATTATACCCAGATCTGTCACTGGGGGTGAGAGTCTGAAAAGTTTCAGCGCCCTGTCCATCATTCTTTTGTTTGCTTTGTTCACCCTAATTTGGCAATGTATGCCCACACGTGGGTCCCTTGCTCACTTTGCCACTGGATTCAAGCTAGCCTGATTGATGACAGCTGATTAGCCAGAAACTGGTCCCAGGATGATTCTTTTCGGTCCAGGGAAGACATGGCTGGGCAGTTCGGGCTGGACTGTTCCCATGAGGCACAGGGTCAGACTGATTTGCATATGGTCATGTCTGAACTGGGGTGGCGGAGTGAGCTAAAGAATGATGATGGATTAAACCCAGATCTGTGACTGGTGGTGAGTTTCTGAAAATTTCAGCGCTTCGTCCATCATCTCCTTGTGTTTGGTTTGTTCGCCCTTCGTTGGCAGGGTATGCCCAGACGTGGGTCCCTTGCTCACTTTGCCACTGGATTCAAGCTAGCCTGGCTGATTACGGCTGATTAGCGAGAAACCGGCCCCAGGATGCTTGTTTCCGGTCCATGGAAGACATGGCTGGGCAGTTCGGGCTGGACTGTTCCCATGAGGCACAGGGTCAGACTGATTTGCATATGACCATGTCTGAACTGGGGCGGCGGAGTGAGCTAAAGAATGATGATGGATTAAACCTAGATCTGTGACTGGTGGTGAGTTTCTGAAAATGTCAGCGCTCCGTCCATCATCTCCTTGTGTTTGGTTTTTTCGCCCTTCGTTGGCAGGGTATGCCCAGACGTGGGTCCCTTGCTCACTTTGCCACTGGATTCAAGCTAGCCTGGCTGATGATGGCTGATTAGCCAGAATCCGTGGCCAGGATGCTTGTTTCCGGTCCAGGGAAGATATGGTTGTGCAGATCGGGCTCGACTGTTCCTATGAGGCACAGGGTCAGACTGATTTGCATATGGCCATGTCTGAACTGGAGTGGCGGAGTGAGCTGAATAATGATGATTGATTAAACCCAGATCTGTGAGTGGGGGTTACTGTCTGAAAGGTTTCAGCGCTCCTTCCATCATCTCCTTGTGCTTGCTTTGCTCGCCCTGCGTTGGCAGGGTATGCCCAGACGTGGGTCCCTTGCTCACTTTGCCACTGTATTCAAGCTATCCTGGCTGATTACAGCTGATTAGCCAGAATCCGGTCCCAGGATGTTTGTTTCCGGTCCAGGGAAGACATGGCTGGGCAGTTCGGGCTGGACTGTTCCCATGAGGCACAGGGTCAGACTGATTTGCATATGGCCATGTCTGAACTGCGGTGGCAGAGTGAGCCAAAGAATGATGATGGATTATACCCAGATCTGTCACTGGGGGTGAGAGTCTGAAAAGTTTCAGCGCCCTGTCCATCATTCTTTTGTTTGCTTTGTTCACCCTAAGTTGGCAATGTATGCCCACATGTGGGTCCCTTGCTCACTTTCCCACTGGATTCAAGCTAGCCTGGCTGATGACGGCTGATTAGCCAGAAACTGGTCCCAGGATGATTATGTTCGGTCCAGGGAAGACATGGCTGGGCAGTTCGGGCTGGACTGTTCCCATGAGGCACAGGGTCAGACTGATTTGCATATAGTCATTTCTGAACTGGGGTGGCGCAGTGAGCTAAAGAATGATGATGGATTAATCCCAGATCTGTTACTGGGTGTGAGTGTCTGAAAAGTTTCAGTGCTTCGTCCATCATCTCTTTGTGTTTGCTTTGTTCGCCCTAAGATGGCAGGGTATGCCCAGACGGGGGTCCCTTGTTCACTTTGCCACTGGATTCAAGCTAGCCTGGCTGATTACGGCTGATTAGCGAGAAACCGGCCCCAGGATGCTTGTTTCCGGTCCATGGAAGACATGGCTGGGCAGTTCGGGCTGGACTGTTCCCATGAGGCACAGGGTCAGACTGATTTGCATATGACCATGTCTGAACTGGGGCGGCGGAGTGAGCTAAAGAATGATGATGGATTAAACCCAGATCTGTGACTGGTGGTGAGTTTCTGAAAATGTCAGCGCTCCGTCCATCATCTCCTTGTGTTTGGTTTGTTCGCCCTTCGTTGGCAGGGTATGCCCAGACGTGGGTCCCTTGCTCACTTTGCCACTGGATTCAAGCTAGCCTGGCTGATGACGGCTGATTAGCCAGAATCCGTGGCCAGGATGCTTGTTTCCGGTCCAGGGAAGATATGGTTGTGCAGATCGGGCTCGACAGTTCCTATGAGGCACAGGGTCAGACTGATTTGCATATGGCCATGTCTGAACTGGAGTGGCGGAGTGAGCTAAATAATGATGATTGATTAAACCCAGATCTGTGAGTGGGGGTTACTGTCTGAAAGGTTTCAGCGCTCCTTCCATCATCTCCTTGTGCTTGCTTTGCTCGCCCTGCGTTGGCAGGGTATGCCCAGACGTGGGTCCCTTGCTCACTTTGCCACTGTATTCAAGCTATCCTGGCTGATTACAGCTGATTAGCCAGAATCCGGTCCCAGGATGTTTGTTTCCGGTCCAGTGAAGACATGGCTGGGCAGTTCGGGCTGGACTGTTCCCATGAGGCACAGGGTCAGACTGATTTGCATATGGCCATGTCTGAACTGCGGTGGCAGAGTGAGCCAAAGAATGATGATGGATTATACCCAGATCTGTCACTGGGGGTGAGAGTCTGAAAAGTTTCAGCGCCCTGTCTATCATTCTTTTGTTTGCTTTGTTCACCCTAAGTTGGCAATGTATGCCCACACGTGGGTCCCTTGCTCACTTTGCCACTGGATTCAAGCTAGCCTGGCTGATAATGGCTGATTAGCCAGAAACCGGTCCCAGGATGTTTGTTTCCAGTCCAGGGAAGACATGGCTGGGCAGCTCGGGCTGGACTGTTTCATGAGGCACAGGGTCAGACTGATTTGAATATGGCCATGTCTGAACTGTGTTGGGGGAGTGAGCTAAAGAATGATGATGGATTAAACACAGATCTGTGACTGGGGGTGAGTGTCGGAAAAGTTTCAGCACTCCGTCCATTATCTCCTTGTGTTTGCTTTGTTCGCCCTAAGTTGGAAGGGTATGCCCAGACGTGGGTCTCTTGCTCACTTTGCCACTGGATTCAAGCTAGCCTGGCTGATGACGGCTGATTAGCCAGAAACCAGTCCCAGGATGCTTGTTTCCAGTCCAGGGAAGACATGGCTGGGCAGTCTGGGCTGGACTGTTCCCATGAGGCACAGGGTCAGACTGATTTGCATGTGGCCATGTCTGAACAGGGGTGGCGGAGTGAGCTAAAGAATGATGATGTATTAAACCCAGATCTGTGACTGGGGGTGAGTGTCTGAAAAGTTTCAGCGCTCCGTCCATCATCTCCTTGTGTTTGCTTTGTTCGTTCTAAGTTGGCAGGGTATGCCCAGACATGCGTCCCTTGCTCACTTTGCCACTGGATTCAAGCTAGCCTGGCTGATGATGGCTGATTAGCCAGAAACCGGTCCCAGGATGTTTGTTTCCAGTCCAGGGAAGACATGGCTGGGTAGCTCGGGCTGGACTGTTCCCATGAGGCAAAGGGTCAGAGTGATTTGAATATGGCCATGTCTGAAATGGGTTGGCGGATTGAGCTAAAGAATGATGATGGATTAAACACAGATCTGTGACTGGGTGTGAGTGTCTGAAAAGTTTCAGAGCTCCGTCCATCATCTCCTTGTGTTTGCTTTGTTCACCCTAAGTTACAGGGTATGCCCAGACGTGTGTCCCTTGCTCACTTTTCCACTGGATTCAAGCTAGCCTGGCTGATGACGGCTGATTAGCCAGAAATTGGTCCCAGGATGCTTTTTTCCGGTCCAGGGAAGACATGGCTCGGCAGCTCAGGCTGGACTGTTCCGATGAGGCCCAGCATCATTTAGATTTGAATATGGCCACATCTGAACTGGGGTGGTGGAGTGAGCTAAAGAATGATGATGGATTAAACCCAAATCTGTGACTGTTGGTGAGTGTCTGAAAAGTTTCAGCGCTTCGTCCATCATGTCCTTGCTTTTGCTTTGTTCGCCCTACGTTGGCAGGTTATGCCCTGATGTACATCCCTTGCTCACTTTGCCACTGGATTCAAGCTAGCCTGGCTGATGACAGCTTATTATCCAGAAACCGGTCCCAGGATGCTTGTTTCCGGTCCAGGGAAGGCATGGCTGTGCAGTTCGGGCTGCACTGTTCCCATGAGGCACAGGTTTAGACTGATTTGCATATGGCCATGTCTGACCTGGGGTGGTGGAGTGAGATAAAGAATGATGATGGATTAAACCCAGATCTGTGCCTGGGGGTGAGTGTCTGAAAAGTTTCAGCACTCCGTACATCATCTCCTTGTGTTTGGTTTGTTCGCCCTTCGTTGGCAGGGTATGCCCAGACGTGGGTCCCTTGCTCACTTTGCCACTGGATTCAAGCTAGCATGGCTGTTGACGGCTGATTAGCCAGAATCCGTGGCCAGGATGCTTGTTTCCGGTTCAGGGAAGATATGGTTGTGCAGATCGGGCTCGACTGTTCCTATGAGGCACAGGGTCAGACTGATTTGCATATGGCCATGTCTGAACTGGAGTGGCGGAGTGAGCTAAATAATGATGATTGATTATACCCAGATCTGTGAGTGGGGGTTACTGTCTGAAAGGTTTCAGCGCTCCTTCCATCATCTCCTTGTGCTTGCTTTGCTTGCCCTAAGTTGGCAGGGTATGCCCAGACGTGGGTCCCTTGCTCACTTTGCCACTGTATTCAAGCTATCCTGGCTGATTACAGCTGATTAGCCAGAATCCGGTCCCAGGATGTTTGTTTCCGGTCCAGGGAAGACATGGCTGGGCAGTTCGGGCTGGACTGTTCCCATGAGGCACAGGGTCAGACTGATTTGCATATGGCCATGTCTGAACTGCGGTGGCAGAGTGAGCCAAAGAATGATGATGGATTATACCCAGATCTGTCACTGGGGGTGAGAGTCTGAAAAGTTTCAGCGCCCTGTCCATCATTCTTTTGTTTGCTTTGTTCACCCTAAGTTGGCAATGTATGCCCACACGTGGGTCCCTTGCTCACTTTGCCACTGGATTCAAGCTAGCCTGACTGATGACAGCTGATTAGCCAGAAACTGGTCCCAGGATGATTCTTTTCGGTCCAGGGAAGACATGGCTGGGCAGTTCGGGCTGGACTGTTCCCATGAGGCACAGGGTCAGACTGATTTGCATATGGTCATGTCTGAACTGGGGTGGCGGAGTGAGCTAAAGAATGATGATGGATTAAACCCAGATCTGTGACTGGTGGTGAGTTTCTGAAAATTTCAGCGCTTCGTCCATCATCTCCTTGTGTTTGGTTTGTTCGCCCTTCGTTGGCAGGGTATGCCCAGACGTGGGTCCCTTGCTCACTTTGCCACTGGATTCAAGCTAGCCTGGCTGATTACGGCTGATTAGCGAGAAACCGGCCCCAGGATGCTTGTTTCCGGTCCATGGAAGACATGGCTGGGCAGTTCGGGCTGGACTGTTCCCATGAGGCACAGGGTCAGACTGATTTGCATATGACCATGTCTGAACTGGGGCGGCGGAGTGAGCTAAAGAATGATGATGGATTAAACCCAGATCTGTGACTGGTGGTGAGTTTCTGAAAATTTCAGCGCTCTGTCCATCATCTCCTTGTGTTTGGTTTGTTCGCCCTTCGTTGGCAGGGTATGCCCAGACGTGGGTCCCTTGCTCACTTTGCCACTGGATTCAAGCTAGCCTGGCTGATGACGGCTGATTAGCCAGAATCCGTGGCCAGGATGCTTGTTTCCGGTCCAGGGAAGATATGGTTGTGCAGATCGGGCTCGACTGTTCCTATGAGGCACAGGGTCAGACTGATTTGCATATGGCCATGTCTGAACTGGAGTGGCGGAGTGAGCTAAATAATGATGATTGATTAAACCCAGATCTGTGAGTGGGGGTTACTGTCTGAAAGGTTTCAGCGCTCCTTCCATCATCTCCTTGTGCTTGCTTTGCTCGCCCTGCGTTGGCAGGGTATGCCCAGACGTGGGTCCCTTGCTCACTTTGCCACTGTATTCAAGCTATCCTGGCTGATTACAGCTGATTAACCAGAATCCGGTCCCAGGATGTTTGTTTCAGTTCCAGGGAAGACATGGCTGGGCAGTTCGGGCTGGACTGTTCCCATGAGGCACAGGGTCAGACTGATTTGCATATGGCCATGTCTGAACTGCGGTGGCAGAGTGAGCCAAAGAATGATGATGGATTATACCCAGATCTGTCACTGGGGGTGAGAGTCTGAAAAGTTTCAGCGCCCTGTCCATCATTCTTTTGTTTGCTTTGTTCACCCTAAGTTGGCAATGTATGCCCACATGTGGGTCCCTTGCTCACTTTCCCACTGGATTCAAGCTAGCCTGGCTGATGACGGCTGATTAGCCAGAAACTGGTCCCAGGATGATTATGTTCGGTCCAGGGAAGACATGGCTGGGCAGTTCGGGCTGGACTGTTCCCATGAGGCACAGGGTCAGACTGATTTGCATATAGTCATTTCTGAACTGGGGTGGCGCAGTGAGCTAAAGAATGATGATGGATTAATCCCAGATCTGTTACTGGGTGTGAGTGTCTGAAAAGTTTCAGCACTTCGTCCATCATCTCTTTGTGTTTGCTTTGTTCGCCCTAAGTTGGCAGGGTATGCCCAGACGTGGGTCCCTTGTTCACTTTGCCACTGGATTCAAGCTAGCCTGGCTGATGACGGCTGATTAGCCAGAAACCAGTCCCAGGATGCTTGTTTCCGGTCCAGGGAAGACATGGCTGGGCAGTCTGGGCTGGACTGTTCCCATGAGGCACAGGGTCAGACTGATTTGCATGTGGCCATGTCTGAACAGGGGTGGCGGAGTGAGCTAAAGAATGATGATGTATTAAACCCAGATCTGTGACTGGGGGTGAGTGTCTGAAAAGTTTCAGCGCTCCGTCCATCATCTCCTTGTGTTTGCTTTGTTCGTTCTAAGTTGTCAGGGTATGCCCAGACATGCGTCCCTTGCTCACTTTGCCACTGGATTCAAGCTAGCCTGGCTGATGATGGCTGATTAGCCAGAAACCGGTCCCAGGATGTTTGTTTCCAGTCCAGGGAAGACATGGCTGGGTAGCTCGGGCTGGACTGTTCCCATGAGGCACAGGGTCAGAGTGATTTGAATATGGCCATGTCTGAAATGGGTTGGCGGAGTGAGCTAAAGAATGATGATGGATTAAACACAGATCTGTGACTGGGTGTGAGTGTCTGAAAAGTTTCAGAGCTCCGTCCATCATCTCCTTGTGTTTGCTTTGTTCACCCTAAGTTACAGGGTATGCCCAGACGTGCGTCCCTTGCTCACTTTTCCACTGGATTCAAGCTAGCCTGGCTGATGACGGCTGATTAGCCAGAAATTGGTCCCAGGATGCTTGTTTCCGGTCCAGGGAAGACATGGCTCGGCAGCTCAGGCTGGACTGTTCCGATGAGGCCCAGCATCATTTAGATTTGAATATGGCCACATCTGAACTGGGGTGGTGGAGTGAGCTAAAGAATGATGATGGATTAAACCCAAATCTGTGACTGTGGGTGAGTGTCTGAAAAGTTTCAGCGCTTCGTCCATCATGTCCTTGCTTTTGCTTTGTTCGCCCTACGTTGGCAGGTTATGCCCTAATGTACATCCCTTGCTCACTTTGCCACTGGATTCAAGCTAGCCTGGCTGATGACAGCTTATTATCCAGAAACCGGTCCCAGGATGCTTGTTTCCGGTCCAGGGAAGGCATGGCTGTGCAGTTCGGGCTGCACTGTTCCCATGAGGCACAGGTTTAGACTGATTTGCATATGGCCATGTCTGACCTGGGGTGGTGGAGTGAGATAAAGAATGATGATGGATTAAACCCAGATCTGTGCCTGGGGGTGAGTGTCTGAAAAGTTTCAGCGCTCCGTACATCATCTCCTTGTGTTTGGTTTGTTCGCCCTTCGTTGGCAGGGTATGCCCAGACGTGGGTCCCTTGCTCACTTTGCCACTGGATTCAAGCTAGCCTGGCTGTTGACGGCTGATTAGCCAGAATCCGTGGCCAGGATGCTTGTTTCCGGTCCAGGGAAGATATGGTTGTGCAGATCGGGCTCGACTGTTCCTATGAGGCACAGGGTCAGACTGATTTGCATATGGCCATGTCTGAACTGGAGTGGCGGAGTGAGCTAAATAATGATGATTGATTATAACCAGATCTGTGAGTGGGGGTTACTGTCTGAAAGGTTTCAGCGCTCCTTCCATCATCTCCTTGTGCTTGCTTTACTCGCCCTAAGTTGGCAGGGTATGCCCAGACGTGGGTCCCTTGCTCACTTTGCCACTGTATTCAAGCTATCCTGGCTGATTACAGCTGATTAGCCAGAATCCGGTCCCAGGATGTTTGTTTCCGGTCCAGGGAAGACATGGCTGGGCAGTTCGGGCTGGACTGTTCCCATGAGGCACAGGGTCAGACTGATTTGCATATGGCCATGTCTGAACTGCGGTGGCAGAGTGAGCCAAAGAATGATGATGGATTATACCCAGATCTGTCACTGGGGGTGAGAGTCTGAAAAGTTTCAGCGCCCTGTCCATCATTCTTTTGTTTGCTTTGTTCACCCTAAGTTGGCAATGTATGCCCACACGTGGGTCCCTTGCTCACTTTGCCACTGGATTCAAGCTAGCCTGACTGATGACAGCTGATTAGCCAGAAACTGGTCCCAGGATGATTCTTTTCGGTCCAGGGAAGACATGGCTGGGCAATTCGGGCTGGACTGTTCCCATGAGGCACAGGGTCAGACTGATTTGCATATGGTCATGTCTGAGCTGGGGTGGCGGAGTGAGCTAAAGAACGATGATGGATTAAACCCAGATCTGTGACTGGTGGTGAGTTTCTGAAAATTTCAGCGCTTCGTCCATCATCTCCTTGTGTTTGGTTTGTTCGCCCTTCGTTGGCAGGGTATGCCCAGACGTGGGTCCCTTGCTCACTTTGCCACTGGATTCAAGCTAGCCTGGCTGATTACGGCTGATTAGCGAGAAACCGGCCCCAGGATGCTTGTTTCCGGTCCATGGAAGACATGGCTGGGCAGTTCGGGCTGGACTGTTCCCATGAGGCACAGGGTCAGACTGATTTGCATATGACCATGTCTGAACTGGGGCGGCGGAGTGAGCTAAAGAATGATGATGGATTAAACCCAGATCTGTGACTGGTGGTGAGTTTCTGAAAATTTCAGCGCTCCGTCCATCATCTCCTTGTGTTTGGTTTGTTCGCCCTTCGTTGGCAGGGTATGCCCAGACGTGGGTCCCTTGCTCACTTTGCCACTGGATTCAAGCTAGCCTGGCTGATGACGTCTGATTAGCCAGAATCCGTGGCCAGGATGCTTGTTTCCGGTCCAGGGAAGATATGGTTGTGCAGATCGGGCTCGACTGTTCCTATGAGGCACAGGGTCAGACTGATTTGCATATGGCCATGTCTGAACTGGAGTGGCGGAGTGAGCTAAATAATGATGATTGATTAAACCCAGATCTGTGAGTGGGGGTTACTGTCTGAAAGGTTTCAGCGCTCCTTCCATCATCTCCTTGTGCTTGCTTTGCTCGCCCTGCGTTGGCAGGGTATGCCCGGACGTGGGTCCCTTGCTCACTTTGCCACTGTATTCAAGCTATCCTGGCTGATTACAGCTGATTAGCCAGAATCCGGTCCCAGGATGTTTGTTTCCGGTCCAGGGAAGACATGGCTGGGCAGTTCGGGCTGGACTGTTCCCATGAGGCACAGGGTCAGACTGATTTGCATATGGCCATGTCTGAACTGCGGTGGCAGAGTGAGCCAAAGAATGATGATGGATTATACCCAGATCTGTCACTGGGGGTGAGAGTCTGAAAAGTTTCAGCGCCCTGTCCATCATTCTTTTGTTTGCTTTGTTCACCCTAAGTTGGCAATGTATGCCCACACGTGGGTCCCTTGCTCACTTTCCCACTGGATTCAAGCTAGCCTGGCTGATGACGGCTGATTAGCCAGAAACTGGTCCCAGGATGATTATGTTCGGTCCAGGGAAGACATGGCTGGGCAGTTCGGGCTGGACTGTTCCCATGAGGCACAGGGTCAGACTGATTTGCATATAGTCATTTCTGAACTGGGGTGGCGCAGTGAGCTAAAGAATGATGATGGATTAATCCCAGATCTGTTACTGGGTGTGAGTGTCTGAAAAGTTTCAGTGCTTCGTCCATCATCTCTTTGTGTTTGCTTTGTTCGCCCTAAGTTGGCAGGGTATGCCCAGACGTGGGTCCCTTGTTCACTTTGCCACTGGATTCAAGCTAGCCTGGCTGATAACGGCTGATTAGCGAGAAACCGGCCCCAGGATGCTTGTTTCCGGTCCATGGAAGACATGGCTGGGCAGTTCGGGCTGGACTGTTCCCATGAGGCACAGGGTCAGACTGATTTGCATATGACCATGTCTGAACTGGGGCGGCGGAGTGAGCTAAAGAATGATGATGGATTAAACCCAGATCTGTGACTGGTGGTGAGTTTCTGAAAATGTCAGCGCTCCGTCCATCATCTCCTTGTGTTTGGTTTGTTCGCCCTTCGTTGGCAGGGTATGCCCAGACGTGGGTCCCTTGCTCACTTTGCCACTGGATTCAAGCTAGCCTGGCTGATGACGGCTGATTAGCCAGAATCCGTGGCCAGGATGCTTGTTTCCGGTCCAGGGAAGATATGGTTGTGCAGATCGGGCTCGACTGTTCCTATGAGGCACAGGGTCAGACTGATTTGCATATGGCCATGTCTGAACTGGAGTGGCGGAGTGAGCTAAATAATGATGATTGATTAAACCCAGATCTGTGAGTGGGGGTTACTGTCTGAAAGGTTTCAGCGCTCCTTCCATCATCTCCTTGTGCTTGCTTTGCTCGCCCTGCGTTGGCAGGGTATGCCCAGACGTGGGTCCCTTGCTCACTTTGCCACTGTATTCAAGCTATCCTGGCTGATTACAGCTGATTAGCCAGAATCCGGTCCCAGGATGTTTGTTTCTGGTCCAGGGAAGACATGGCTGGGCAGTTCGGGCTGGACTGTTCCCATGAGGCACAGGGTCAGACTGATTTGCATATGGCCATGTCTGAACTGCGGTGGCAGAGTGAGCCAAAGAATGATGATGGATTATACCCAGATCTGTCACTGGGGGTGAGAGTCTGAAAAGTTTCAGCGCCCTGTCCATCATTCTTTTGTTTGCTTTGTTCACCCTAAGTTGGCAATGTATGCCCACACGTGGGTCCCTTGCTCACTTTGCCACTGGATTCAAGCTAGCCTGGCTGATGACGGCTGATTAGCCAGAAACTGGTCCCAGGATGATTCTTTTCGGTCCAGGGAAGACATGGCTGGGCAGTTCGGGCTGGACTGTTCCCATGAGGCACAGGGTCAGACTGATTTGCATATGGTCATGCGATTTCATTGTCTCCTTTGACGTGGAATCGCTGTACACCTGCATTCCTCAAGATGAGACTTTAGCCAAGATTGAGGATTTGCTTATGGAGCATGCCCCTGATTCCATCACTCCTGTGTCCTTCATTATGAATTGTGCCCGCATCGCCATGAAGGAGAATTTTTTCAGATTTGAGGAACAGCTTTTCTTACAAGTGTCCGGAACCTCTATGGGCAGTGTTTTCGCTCCAAGCCTAGCGAACCTCTATGTCCATATTTTTGAACAGGAACACATTTTGTGCCCTCTCAACCCATACAGACATCACATACGTTGTTGGAGACGGTACATCGATGATGTTTTTGTCATATGGACAGGGTCGTTGTCTTCCATCACTGATTTTAGAGCTTGGTTAAACACCCGTAACGCCTTTCTGAGGTTCACCTGTGAGTTCAGCCGAGTGAGTTTGCCTTTTCTTGATGTTTTGATCTTTCCGGCTGATGGCGGCCTTCGCACCGAATTGTACAAAAAACCAATGGCAAGAAACTCACTTTTGCTATATGACAGTTTCCATCCCAAAGCCTTGCGCCAAAATCTGCCCTTCGGGCAGTTTTTGCGAATTAGGAGGAACTGCTCTACGACGGACAAGTACTACGAACATGCTAGAGTACTGTCCAATCAGCTGGTGATCAGACACTACCCCAAAAAGTTGGTAAAACAGTCTCTGAAACGTGCAGCGAACAACCACAGGGCTGCATTACTTGAACTGAGCAGTCCGAAAGAAACGACGAACAGACTGACTTGTGTCAATACATTTTGTAGCTTTTCGAATCAGATCAAGAAAAGCATTTTGGCAAACTGGAAGATACTCACTATCGGGACGACCCCTTTACCTCGTCCCTTGTTTGCTTTTAGACGCAGTACCAACATCAGGGATAGGCTTGTACATACCCGCCCACTTGAGAATAAGAAACATCATCAAGACACTTTGTGGGACTTGCCGAGAGTACGTGGGCACTTCCCTTGTGGCAACTGTGCTGCATGCGCACACACCGCACACACCACCGAGATTGATATTGGGACTTTGAAACCTTGGATTCTGGCTGGTCATACAAACTGTAACAGCAACAATCTAATCTACCTTATTACGTGCCCCTGCTTACTCCGGTATGTTGGAATGACGACACGTAAGGTGAAGACACGCATACTGGAACACAAGAGCACTATTCGCTGCAAGAAAACTTCCTCAAAATTGACTCAACACTTTGTGACGGCTGGACACAGTCCCCAAGATTTGAAATGGACTGTGTTAGAACGCCCTTTCATTCCCACTCACTTGACAGATATTTCTTCTTTTCTGTTCAAGAAAGAACAACTATGGGTTTACAAATTGGATACTGATAAGTCTGGTCTAAATGATGACATTCCCTGGGTGTCACTTTAACACTACTGATGTGTCTCAGGTTCAGGTGCCACTTCCTCCGGGTGAGGTCTCCTGCCATTTTTGGTATTACCTTCTGTTTGTAGTGCCCTTGGTCTGCTGGCCCTTGTGCTTTTATTTAGCTATGGACTCTAGTGCACCTCGGGGTGAACATCCCTGCTATCTTTGCATCTGTGGTTCATTGACTACACTCACCCACTGTGTTGATATACTGTTTTGCTGCGTCACTCACTGTGGGTCTGTTCAATACACGTAGTCATTGACATGGGTTTACTTCAACATCCCTACCTCTCTTGAGGGTACATGATTGCTCCTGTACTCCGTGTTTCTATACGGAGCGCCCGCATATCCATCATATGGGTCCATTTCCTAGTTTATGATCTTTCTTTTGCCCATAGATCCATTTCTGTACATGGCGCTTTTGCGTGTATAAATTCTGAGTCATACAATGCACTCCCTTAGGTTTGAATATTGCCTTTGTTACCAGTCTTCACCCCCCAAGTAGCCACGATGTCAATCTCCTCTTAGACTCGGAGGTTGACGTGTGTGTCCTCACCATTGCAGGGTATTTATTTCATAACATTGAGGACACGCGTGGGTAGCCAGGTCGCAACACGGCCCCTCTGTTATTTCATTCATACGACCTATTAGGACTCTCTGGGCCTGCGCAATAGAGCACCGTTGCTGTCATCCTGAACAAACGGTGTTTTGACTCCGCGCATGCGTTGTATTACATTTTGCACTGGGCATGCGTGACAATATACACTACCATCTCCACCTGAGCGCGATTAGGAGGTTACGACAATGGCTATTTAAGAGCGTGGTCGTGTACTAACATTTACCTCCAGCAGCAGGCTCTCCCGGTCTAGCGGTACCGACGGATAGGTGAGTGTTTGCAAGCATTTTTTATGCCTATCAGCGCGATAGTTTAAACGAATTATGCTGTCTTTTGGGACTTGGATGCTGATTGTTAGACGCTCCATTTTGTCCTACACACAGGTTGTGGTTACCTCCACTTCTTGTTAGTGAGATGGATGGGGAGTAGGCTAAGTGTTTAGTATCTTTGGAGCTCCTACTTAAATCCCATAAACATGTGTAGTGTGTGTTTATATATGGGTTCACCCCGCTTCTTCTTTTTTTTCATTATTTATAGCTCCCCATACTAATGGTTATCTTTCTATGATCGATATGACAAGCGTCTGACTACCATACGATCATCCTCTGAGATTTTGATGACTCTTACCGCACCCCACAATATCATGAAACCCCGTTTTTTTGTAGAGCGGTGCTGCCTTCCTGAGCGGTTGCCAGGCGAGAGGTTAGCTCCTGTACCCAGCCTTTGCGGGTGCATGCAGGTTCAGATATAGGCTGATGACATTGCATTGGCCCGATATCCTTTTTGGTATAGTTTATTCACTTTATTCATGTGCAGTAGCGTTTTTCTGAATAGGTCCTGACGAAAGCCCGATCCACCTTTGGTCTTCGTGGGCTGAAACATGTTGACCACCTAAAACCCACACCATAGCAGTTCTAAATCCATACTGCAGGTGTACTGCTTTTTAATCCTGACAGTAGGCACCTTTTGATTAAAGTTGGCTTTGGTGCCTCCTAGCTAGTTTTAGCTTATCACCATTTTCACATACTCACTAACTTTATTTTTTGCGCTGCACCCTTGCTCACACTTCCTTGCTCATCATATGTGGACTTAGTCAGTCCTAAATACTAGAGATAAAACATCCCTGAGCTCCTCCCTCTCAGTGAGGGGGTTGTAGCCCCCAAGGGAACTAGGTTTTTCCCTTGGGAGGAGAGTCCCTATGATGAAGCATGTCACCATTGGTGAGTGAGGGATTTCGTCCTTAAAGGGATCTGCCCTTATACATACTGAATACATTACCTTTTCTCCAGTTAGGTTTACTACCACATAGGTTTAAATAATACTTAGAGGTAGTCCATAGACCCTAGGATTTCTGTGTTCTGTTAATAGTTGTTTGGGGATATAATCCTTTAGTGGTCTTTAAAACTTTCCCTAGGACTCCTTTGTTCAAACTGCGTGTTTATTAGTGTGAAATACAAGCCTGAATACAGCCAAACAATGTTCCTGAGATTGACTGCACCACACATCCCCTTTTGCCTATAAGCACAATGTTCGGTCAACGAGCATCTCTAAAGGCAGGGCTCGGTGTCTCGCTCTGTCGGTGTCACGTGCTGGTGAAGTATATCTGAAAAGGTCTCTGTCTTCAGAAGTTGGCAAGCAAGGAACTCTGGCATTTATAGAGCTGAGCAGGCACACATGAGATTGCTTTTTAGACTTTTTGTGGAAAAATATCATATGGTTTCTGTTTGTGCAATGTGCCTTTGTGCAAATATTTGGAGATCCCAAAATTCTCAACCTCAGCTAACAGCACTGACAGTTGCATACCTAGGACGTTGTTATCTGTTATAAACTTCTGGACCATAAAGCTCCTCAAAGTGACTGGAATGAGATGTTATACCACACAAAAATCACAAAGAAATACAAATATTGGTGGTTCAGTGGTTAAAATGAGAGCCTTAATGGGCTGGACCAGTTCTTATTCTGTAGACGATTAGCTGTCACACACCTTTTGCTAAGGCCACTGTTTGGCTTTACCCATACATAGTCTCCAGATTGAACCTTGTCTCTTCACCCTTTTCACCCCTGTGGAATATGGTAATTTACTGGATCTATTTCCAGCCTGCTCATATTTTTAGACCCTACATTGTATCTAGTTTCAGCCTCCCTTACTCAAGCAGTGGTTTAACATGAAATACCTCTGGAGGTATTTGTCTGTGCCTTTAAGAGCAAAGATGGGAGAGCTTGAAGATGAGCAGAAACAGGTAGAAAAACACTACAGTGACAAAGAGGAAGCTGGGTGAGAAGAGGGCACCAAGAAGCGGAGAAGAGAGAAAGTAGAGTTGGAAGGTAGCTAGAAAAAGATAGAGAAAGAAGGAGCAAGTGTGGGAAGGAAGCAAAGGTGGGGCAAGGATTACTCATGAAATTAAATCAGGCCTGAAAGTGGTTGGAGCAAAAAATAGGAGATAGGCAGAGAGAAGAGTAAAGAGGAAAGTAAGATTCAAGTAAGAACAGGGGTAGTGAAAGAGAGATAGTAAGAGGGATGGAGCAAATAATAGAGGGGGTGGTGGAAAAACATGGAGATATTATATTTATACCCTAAATAGGATGATAGGATGGAAGAAAGGAGTGGTGAGGGGAAAAAGGAAATGTGAAAACTGGCAGTGTACAAGGAATAATGTGTTGCTAAAGTCACCAATTTCTCTGGTTAATAAAATGCGAGGAGAACCCCTCAATCTTTACACCTAATATTCTGAGGTTTCTGTTGAAGTTCTAAAAAGCATATTCAAACATATACAAAATAATGTACACCTCTTAACGGGTGCTAATATAGGAAAGGGACTGGCTTACTAGACTTCACCTTAATGATGCAAATGTATGGTAAGCTTCATTTTAATGTATAGCTAAAGTATATTACCATTGCAAAAAATAAAGAAGGATCATAATATATCTATATCCATAAAACAATCTAAGAATCACAATCACACGAAATTTCTCAAAGTAGGCTAACTTAAGGCCAGAATACCTTCAAGGTGTAAGGAATAATAGTGGACTTGTCATACAGAAACATTAAAAGGTTAGGGTCTGATTTAGATAGTGGCAGACGGTGTTAGTACCATCTCCATGGAGGAGCACTTTGCATTTTCCATGGTGAGGGTACTTCGGCCACTAAATATAGAGATTCCCACAGGTGCAGCGAACATGTCTTGAATTTACTACACTAATAGCATGGCAGTTCCTGTAAATGCATTGAAAGGGTCTCTGTGACAACATGATGGTGCTGCACAAAACACACTTTCAATTTAAAAATGTTTTACTTTCACAAACAAAATGAGATTCATCGCCATGGAGTGTTTTCCCAAAGCATAGAGGTAATTTAAAAAGTTTTACTTTCACATACCACCATGGTGGCTGTGTGTAAAAGTAAAACTGGTCATATGTCAGCGCACTCAAAGTCGGGCGTTCGGACACATGGTCAAACCTCTGGTGACTGAAACAGAGTAGTCTCCACCATCTACGTACATACTGATGCTCTGCCTGTCTGTAATCAGGAGGGTGGACATTCAGGCTGGGTGAAAGAGTACTGCATCATAATTGCAAAGGACTGCCATTTCTGACAACATCTAAATCAGGCCCTAACTAATGACTATGATTAGGGTCACAGTCTAAAGTATAAACTTTATGCAACTACCTGGGTAATCAGCTATCTCAAAAGAGCAATTCAGCGTTATTCCATGGACTGTAACTTCTTGGTAATTATATACATACATTTGACAAGCTTACTGATATTCATGCTGGTTAAACCACAAAGCCTATATTTAGTTGCCTTGGAAATATAACTAAGACCAACCTTGTTCAACATTAAATTCATTAACGGTCCACGTAGGAGAGGAAACATTGAGCATGAGCAAATTAAATTTTCCAGTGTTTAATTTGGAAAAAAGTGAGGGTTAGGGTCCAACTTCTTTTACTGGAACTCCTTGGGGCTCACAACCTTCCACTGCTCCTGCTAGGTCGGCCAAATGGCACTTCCAGTGATTATTACTAGTCATCACAGTGAAGAAACAGTGGCATTTTGCGTAATAAGTGAGCTCAAAAGGTAATAAGAGGGAACAAACTTTTGGCCCTGATCTATATAACAATGAATGTCATCCTTTTTGGACTTTTCACAATTTAGGTGAATAATTTACAAAGGTATTGAGAACTTTATGATTATAAACATCTCCTTGTGTGTGTGAGTGTGAACATGCTCACTACACCATTGCAACTAAGACAAATGACTAAGTACTATGAGATGCTACTACATCTTCTAGAAAATTCAATGGCTTATCATACCTGAGGATGCCTGGTGATACCAAGGATTCTGGCTGTAGCAATGGAAGTTGTAGATGGTGCATCACCAATGAGAACAGATATTTTAGGTTTGGTGGCACATCTGTAGTTTGGGATAGCTGCCCGATGACCTGATAGCATCCCGAAAGTCCCCACAATTGCTCCTGCTTCAGCAAAACAAGAGTCATATATCTTGAAGCCGAGTTTCACATCAGGTAGAATATCAGGGTTGTTGTTAATTTCCTTGGTTGCAAAAACCATGGCAAGAAGGCTTTGGTATTGATCCAAATCCATATAAAGGATGCTAAAAGAAAAATAACACATATTTTGTGAAAGACCTTCATATTTTGCATTAAAGTCTTAATGGGTTGACTTGGATACATACTATCAGATTCGGAGGAGGCAAGTAGTGAAGGTGGGGTGGGGTGTGACTGTCTCTACACAGTTGTGGGTGTCTCTACACAGTTGCACTCAGAGTCATTACCAGCTCCCATTCCGCTGGATAATGGTGCAGGCAATCATAGCAGTAGATATATGATGTGGCTTCCTCCTTGCACACTTTGATTTCAAAACCTGGTCATTCAATGCTCCGATGTGACAGCAGTAAAATACTGGGCCCTGGAAATAATAGTGGGAATGTCTGTAATCTGCTGTAGCCTTTCCTGGGTCTGCACAAGCATGCAAGGGGAGAGGGGACCTGGGCTGGAGCACTGCATACTACCGACACTGTTATTGCTAATCATCTCCTCGCCTGACAGTAGGGATTACAGGTCACATTGACACCAATTGTGGCAAAGCCTCTAAGTTCTCAGTCGCTTCCTGCTTTTACTTTCAGAAGGGAGAACACAGCTTCATAAGGAGCAAGAGGGAATTATTAGAGAGGGTTGGGGCATGGTGTCATCTTAAGGATTTTGGAGGCCCAGGTAGGACATATTTTAGGGGCCTCAGAACAGAACACATTTGAATTGTATTATCCCTTACCAACTAATACAATCATACATGATGATAACTATATTAACTCATTTGGTAGATTTAACAGAGTCACACCCAAAAGGTTGAAAAAGGTCTTGCCCCAGACCCCAGGGGGCTTATTCGCAAGTCCCTTCTGCCACTGATACATAACTTTTTCCCATATTAAAAGTGACACACCGGTGGCGCAAGGGGCTTGTAAATAAGCCTCCAAATACATAACATGACACTGGGTAGAGAGACTGAGTCAAAAGTAAAGGGAGGCCAAGAGGTAGAGCAGCTTAGATAGACAAAAGAATTAACAGAGGTCAAATGGAGAGAATTCTCACTTTCCCAGGAGGCTCCTTATAAAATGGGGGCCCAGGGCAAAGGCCCACTTTGCCATTTCCCGAAAACGCCTCTGGTGGGCATAGTGGCAGGAATCTAGGGATTACCTATGTGTTATACTCAGATGAGGGAGGGAGAGAAAGTTAAGTGTTGGTGTGGGATGTTGGTGGAATGCCAGGTACAAGGGAGGCAGGGAGGGGGACAAGATACCAGGCATTTATTTCTGTATTAAAGTGATGGGAAGGTGTTGCAAAGGGAGGTGGTGACGGCAGTATGGCAGGTTTGTTTTAAACATTTGGTTGAGGTTGGAGTGAGGAGGTGGCCAGTGGGTGACTGACAAGGTACACACAAACACACACAACACACACAATCACACACACATACATACACACACATATATATGCATATATACATATGTATACTTATTTATACATATGTATAGACACACATATGTGTGTTTAAGTGTATATATATATCTATATATATATATATATACACCAGTAGATAGTTATAGTTAGGACCGAGTTTCCATAGGAAATCTCAAAATTCTATTTTGAATAACTTTGTCGCCGGTTGACGAATCCTCGCGAAATTTTCAAAACTAATGGGGCGCTCCTCTCCTTCCCTGAAAGTCTCGGGGGGATTCGTCAAGCGGGGGCCGAGAAAAAGGGGGGGTCCCAAAACGCGTTTTCCCCATGGATTTTTCCATAGGGACTTTAGTCGCAGCTACAGCCCGAACGGCTGAACAGAATTACGTGAAATTTGGCAGAGTGGTAGCCATAAGGTCAAAGAAGTGCCTTTTGCAGGTCTGGTGTAAATCTGTTCAGTATTTCCTGAGAAAATAGCATTTAAAAGCATATATATATCTATACGCGCGCACCGTGCGCCCTGGGTGCGCGCACCCTGCCATGCGCGTGCGCAATTCTGATTGGTTGTTAGATCTTAGTAAACATTCGAATCGGTCAAAACCAGGAAGTGTCGGCCGCCATTTTGTCTCTCGCACTCTGAGGGGGTGAAAAACAAAGGTTGAGAACGTGAAAAGGGGGCAGGCTCGACAGTTCCTGACCCCCTAGCATTTGTCAGGGGGTCCCAGAAGGACCCCCAAGGGCCATAAAAAGTTTTAATTTTTTTCGCGAAAAATCACGGAGTGCGCGCAACGTGCGCGCATGGTGGAAACGGAAAAAATTCCGCGAACGTTGCGCACCGTGCGCGCACGGTCCAAACTGCGTAAAGTGGACGCGCGGTGCGCGAAGCACGGTGCGCGCACGGTAAAAAATAAAAAAATATATATATATATATTAATAACTTAGCATTTAAAAAAACGTACAAATTCACTGAAAAAACCATAGGTGTCACACACGTTATAGTTAGGAATTAGCATTTTAAAAACCTTGCAAATTCACTTAAAAAACCATAGGTTTCACACATGTTATAGTTAGCTGGACATTTCACTCATGAAAAACCAATGAAATTCCCCCGTTATAGTTAGTGCAGGCAACTATAACTCACGCGACCACAATCCTCTGCTGATGACATATGTGTCTTTCTGAAAAATAAATATTTGTAATATATGTATAGCTAAAGATTAATGGAAGAAGACATGGGTGAATAAGTGACTAAATACAGTGATGTAATATCATCAGCAGAGGATTGCGGTCGCGTGAGTTATAGTTGCCTGCACTAACTATAACGGGGGAATTTCATTGGTTTTTCACGAGTGAAATGTCCAGCTAACTATAACATGTGTGAAACCTATGGTTTTTTAAGTGAATATATATATATATATATAAATTCACTGAAAAAACCATAGGTTTTAGGGAAAGTTATAGTTAGTTGGACATTTCACTTGTACAAAACCAGAGAAATTCCCCCGTTATAGTTAGTTCAGCTAACTATAACTCGCGCCTCGCAAGGCACTGCTGATGACATCACATATTACATCACTCATGACATGGTCAGTGACATCACTCATGACATCACTGATGACATCTCAAATGACATCACTGATGACATCACTGATGACATCATCCAGTGACTGTGTGTTTCTGTAAAGTTTAAATATGTTTAATATATATAGGGAAAGGCATATTGAAGAATGAGTGGGTGTATAAGTGTCTTAATGGATGATTTAGTCGGCGCGGGACTGACTCTATAAGTGAGTGATTAAACGTATGTTACTGAATGCATTTGTTAGTGACTAAGCTGTGTGAATGTCTGTATCTGTCCGTCTGTTGGTGTGTAAGCGGCTGCATGGGTTTGCAAATAGCTATATGAGTGTCTATATGGGTAATAGATTGGTTGTCTGAGTATCTGTATGGGTGCCTGAGTGTTTGCGTGGGTGGGGTGTGTGTGACTCTGTGCATGGATGTATGAGTGGGTGATTCACTGGGTGCATGGTTTCAACAGTGCATCTGTGATGGACTGTATGGGTGGGTGAGTGTGTGTGAGGGTGTGTTAATGAGTGAATGTATATTTCTGTGGTGCATGTGTAAGTAACTACATATATGAAAGGCAGTATATATGTGTGTTAGAGTATATAAATGGCTATAAGTGAGAATGTGTAATTGTGAGAGTGGCTGTATGGATGAGTGTGTGCTTGTATCATTGATTGTATAAGAGTGTAAGATTGTGCTAGTATTTGTATGAGTAATTGAGCTGGTGTGTGTATAACTGAATCGGTGAGTAAATGGCAGTGTGATTAATTATTTGCATGACTGAGTAGGTGTGTGAGTACCTCTATGGATGAGTGGCAGTGTGTGAGTGTCTATATAGGTGTATGAGTGCATATGATAGTCCTGTACTGAGTGACCATAAATATGAGTGACTGTACGGGTGAGTGAGTGGATGGGTGTGTAGACCTAAGAATCAGTGAGTGGGTATGTAGTTATTGGTGTTGGAGTGTCTATGGTTTTGAGAATGGCAGTCTGTAATTTGGAGTGGGTGTATCAAAGGTTATATTAGGGTGTGAGAAGATGCATCAAATTATCACATGGATGATGTCATCAGTGATGTCATCAGTGATGTCATTTGAGATGTCATCAGTGATGTCACTGACCATGTTATGAGTGATATAATATGTGACGTCATCAGCAGTGCATTGCGGGGGTGCGAGATATAGTTAGCTGAACCAACTATAACGGGGGAATTTCTCTGGTTTAGTACGAGTGAAATGTCCAACTAACTAAAACTTTCCCTAAAACCTGTGGTTTTTTTAAGTGAATTTCTAAGGTTTTTTAAATGCTAATTTCTAACTATAACGTGTTTGAAACCTATGGTTTTTTCAGTGAATTTCTAAGGTTTTTTAAATGCTAATTCCTAACTATAACGTGCCTGAAACCTATGGTTTTTTTCAGTGATTTTCAAAGGTTTTTTAAATGCTAATTTCTAACTATGCCTACAGAGGTGGGACATGTGAAGAAAGAAGAAAAAACGCACAGAAAGAAAAAACAGAAATGCAGAAAGAAGCAACAGAATTCCTCAAAGACGAAGAAAAGTGCAGAAAGAATGAAAACGTGCAGAAAGAACAAACAGATGAAAATTCCTCCTGTACCCTCAACTTTTTCAGATGGATACTGGTGGTAACTGAGTCTAACTAACCAGGCCTAGAGCCTGTGCTATTCTAAAAGACACGGAGAACACAGTGAAAACACCTGCATACACTAGGGAACACTATGCTTTGGGGTCCCCCTGTGATTAGCATGACCTCCTCTGTAAGCCCCTAGTTTATATTAGGGCATAAGGATTAAAACTACCTCTTAAAATGTGCCAAGGGGTGCGTTTGCACACTGGTGAAGGGAGAGGGGGGCCTGAGATGACATGAGTGCAAACACGACCTGTGGCCATTTTAAGTTGGGAGATTAAGTCCCCATGAATCCTGAGGATCCCTAGGGTCCAACTAGCCTACTAGGTACCTCCAGTAAGTGCCACAGAGCTGCGTTGCAGAGAGATGTAAAGAGGGGCACGGCCTACTCCACCTCTCTGCAACCCAGCGCAGTGGTGCTTGCTGGAAGCACCTGTTGGGCTAGTAGGCCCCCAGGGACCCTCAGGATTGAAGGAGAATTATTTCCATAACTTAAAACACGCCACAGGGCGTGTTTGCACACGTCACCTCAGGCCCCGCCCCCTCCCCCTCCCTTCCCCACTGTGTAAATGCGCCCTGTGTCTGTTTTAAGTTGGGAGATTAAGTCCCCTTGAATCCTGAGGGTCCCTAGGGTCCAAGTAGCCCACTAGGTACCTCCAGTAAGCACCACAGAGCTGTGTTGCAGAGAGGTGTAAAAAGGGACGTGGCCTCAGAACACTTGTCTGCAACGCAGCTCCTTGGTGCATACTGGAGATAAATGTTGGACTAGTTGGCCCTCAGGGACCCTCAGTATTGAAGGGGAATTAATTCCCCTTCAATATGCTCCCTCCCGCGTTATAGTTAGCTGGACTTTTCACTCGTACAAAACCCTAGAAATTCCCCCGTTATAGTTAGTTCAGGTAACTATAACTCGTGCGCCCCCGCAATGCACTGCTGCTGATGTCACATATTACATCACTCAGTGATGTCATCAATGGTGTCATTTGAGATGTCAAGAGTGATGTCATCACTGATGTCACTGACCATGTCATGAGTGATGTAATATGTGACGTCATCAGCAGTGCATTGCGGGGGCACACGAGTTATAGTTACCTGAACTAACTATAACGGAGAAATTTCTAGGATTTTGTACGAGGGAAATGTCCAGCTAACTATAACACCCCTGAAACCTATGGTTTTTTTCAGTCAATATATATATATATATATATATATATATATATAATCTACTGGTGGTCGCCAGTAGATAGTTATAGTTAGGATTTTTTTTTCCATAGGAAACCTCAACATTCTATTTTGAATAACTTTGGTGCCGGTTGACGAATCCTCACGAAATTTTCAAAACAAATGGGGCGCTCCGTTCAGCTCCTACCCTGAAAGTCTCGGGGTGATTCATCAAGCAGGGGCCGAGAAAAAAGGGGGGTCCCAAAAAGCGTTTTCCCCATGCATTTTCCCATAGGACCTTTAGTCGAAGGTACAGCCCGAACGGCTGAACAGAATTACTTGAAATTTGGCAGAGAGGTAGTCCTCAGGTCAGGGAAGTGCCTTTTGCAGGTCTGGTGTCAATCTGTTCAGTATTTCCTGAGAAAATAGCATTTAAAAGCATATCAATATCTATACGCGCGCACGGTGCAAGCACTGTGCACGCACGGTGCCGTGAGCGAGCGTAATTCTGATTGGCGGATAGATGTCAGTAAACATTCTAATCGGTCGAAATCAGGAAGTGTCGGCCGCCATTTTGTCTGTCGCACTGAAAAGGAAAGGTGGAGAACGTGAACAGGGGGCAGAATAGGGAGTTCCTGACCGCCTAGCCTTTGTTAGGGGGTCACAGTAGGACCCCGAAGGGCCAAAAATGTTTTTTACATTTTTTAATAAAAATCGCGGGGTGCGCGCACCGTGCGCGCACGGCGGAATAAATTTGTAAAAAAAATAGAATTAAAAATCAAGTTTAAGTGTTTAGATGTTAGGTGGCTCTAAAAAGAGCCGTTGTGTTCATTGAGTGTTTTATTGTGCCTACAAGTAAGTACCGATGCACAGTTCGAAGTTCAAGAGGAAGACTCTGTTCCCTTCATCTGTAAAATGCACACCATCTCCTCTATAAATGCCTTGCATGTTGTAACGCAAGTTGTTGTGGTATATAGAACCCATACCATAGTCTCTGAGGAAAGCAGAAACAGACTTATTGACATGTTTCCTTGCTTTTTCAATCTGTGGACAATGTTGGTTGGACCAGTTCCACTTTTGCCTTTGGCATATATTAGAATATACAAAGGCAGTTTGTGGAAAAAGTGACATCAATTGCACAAAGGTGTCCTTAATAAGCATTTCCAGACCTACCCCAGTTAAAGTGCCTAGGTCATTTCCACCACAGTGCACAATTATAAGGTTAGGCTGTGGAAGATGTAGAAAGATTTCACCAAAGGCATTAATTGGTGCCACTTTAACCCTCTCTGACCAATCCATTTAATGTCTACATTTGGCAAAGCAAGGTCTTTGACAATACCTCTTTTTATGCATACTTTTCACTCCAGAAGACATAGCTATGACCTACAATCCACACTGTGAACGTCTTTCAAGGAGATCTGGATGCACTCAGAAGGTGTCTTTCAGTAGAATGGCAATATGAAAAGAAAGACAGTTGTAAAAAGGAGGCTTATATACTTTTTTTAAAATAGAAATAACTCATTGGCTGTTTCAAACCATTCAACACTAAAAACTAGGTTGTATGTTTACATTTTTAAAAGCATGTGTTGTATTGGTTCAGAAAAATGTGTTCCCAGAGATCATTAGTTTGGATTTGCTGTTAGGTTTGAAAAGTCAAGCACTCTTGCTCTTTGGATTAGAAACATTGTGTGCTGAACTTCTGACCTCTCTGCTCACACCAGTGTTCCATGACCTGTTGCTATGCTAGGAGGTAGAAGTCATGTAGGGGGTAGGGATCATTTGGAAGGGGTTGAAATTTGCAACCAATAGAAATGTGTGTTTCCATTTGAAAAAATGTGGGAAGCAATGTGATTTGAAGTGAACATGTATATGTGTGAAAAAAGAGAGGGGAACTTTGCCATTTACTGGTTCTGGTGAGAGGAGTACAGATCACAGATTCTGGCTCTGATTATCAGCTCTGATTATCTGCTGTGTGTAATCTGCTGTGTGAGTGCCATATTTCTTTCACAACTAACTACTTTTAAAGGTGAGTTATGAATTTGAGAGGGGATGTATATGTTGCATTTTGATATAAATAATAGAAATTTGATTCTTCTTTTAAAGTTGTGTTTTACATTTTATGTTTTGGAAGATATTTAACTGCTTTGAATTTGTGAGATATTATGGAGTATGTCTTCACCATAAGTTAAGGTGTACTGGTATCACCCAGGAATACTATTTTGTGCCTAGAATCACACCATGAGTCTGTGTGCACACAGGAATTGTTGTCAGAGATTTAATTTGAGTTGCTGTTGTTCTGTAAGACTTGCAGTTGTAGGAAAGGGGCAGCTTTTTTTTTTTTAGTGTGACGGTTAGCATATAGACAAATCATTCTTGAACTGTGATGATTAGCATTCAGCAGAAATCACTATGTCACAAATGAGAGGCAAATGCAAACACATTTAAAAATTATCATGGTAGATTTTCCTTCCACTTTTAAAGTTGTGTTTTACATTTTATGTTTTGGAATATATTTATCTATCTGCCTTTAACTTGTAAGATATTATGGAGTATGTCTTCACCATAAGTTAAGGTGTACTGGTATCACCCAGAAATACTGTTTTGTGCATAGAATCACACCATGAGGACATGTGCTCTTTTTTGCCTCTCTTAACTATAAGGGAAAATGTGTCAGGCTGTCACAGTAATTATCACTTACTCTACCACAGTAGTAAATGTGCTTTGAAATTGCCTATCAAATATCGTTTTCTGCCTAGAATCACACCATGAGTCTGTGTGCACACTTGAATTGTTGTCAGAGATTTAATTTGTGTTTCTGTTGTTGTGTAAGATTTGCACTCGCAGAAAAGGGGCAGCTTGTTTTCTTCAATTGTGATGGATAGCATTCAGAAGAAATCACTATCTCACAAATGAGAGGCAAATGCTAACACATTTGAAATCAACATGGTAGATTTTCCTTCCACTCCTGCAATGGGTGAGGTAATTCCTACATGTTCAAAACTCCAATTAACCCTTACCACACATGTACTCTTATATACATCTCTGCAGTCTTCATGCAGTTGTGCAAGCGTCAATGCAGATCTCTCTTGCACCTGACAATACACAGTCTCCAGAAACACACTCTTAGTACATAGGCAGCAGCTTCTCCTACACTCCTATGCTTACTACTCAGCTCTGTGTGGTATTTGAGTTAGAAGTATGTAACACTAACACATTCAACGTCACCAAGGCTCATTTCCTTTGCTGTAATCTAATCACTCACCCAGGTAACAGATGCTGATGGTCTCAAGTAGCTGTTAGGATATGTGCTCTTTACTGCCTCTCTTAACCATAAGGAAAATGTGTCAGGCTGTCACAGTAATTATCACTTACTGAACCATAGTAGTAAATGTGCTTTGAAATTCCCAATCAAGTATCGTTTTCTGCCTAGAATCACACCATGAGTCTGTGTGCACACAGGAATTGTTCTCAGAGATTTAATTTGTGTTGCTGTTGGTCTGTAAGATTTGCACTCGCAGGAAAGGGGCAGCTTGTTTTGTTCAACTGTGATGGTTAGCACTCTGCAGAAATCTATATCTCAGAAATGAGAGGCAAATGCTAACACATTTGAAATCAACATGGTTGATTTTCCTTCCACTCCTGCAATGGGTGAGGTAGTTCCTACATGTTCAAACTCCAATTAATCCTTACCACACATGCACTCTTACATACATCTCTGCAGTTTTCATGCAGTTGTGCAAGCGTCAATGCAGATCTCTCTTGCACCTGACAATACACAGTCTCCAGAAACACACTCTTAGCACACAGGCAGCAGCTTCTCCTACACTCCCATGATTACTATTTAGCACTGTGTGGTATTAAAGATAGCAGTGTGTAACGCTAACACATTCAACGTCACCAAGGCTCATTTCCTTTGCTCTAGTCTAATTACTCACCCAGGTAACACATGCTGATGTTCTCAAGTAGCTGTTAGGACATGTGCTCTTTTCTGTCTCTTTAAACTATAAGGAAAATGTGTCAGGTTGTCAGGCTTTGAAATTGCCAATTAAATATTGTTTTATGTCTAGTATCACACCATGAGTCTGTGTGCACACAGGAATTGTTCTCAGAGATTTAATTTGTGTACCTCTTATTGTGTAACACTCGCAGTTGTAGGAAAGGGACAGCTCATATGATAGGATTTGAAAAGCTCAAAAAAAATATAGTAATATATTTAAATTACATAAAGGTATTTTTTTTTTAGTTTCTTTCAGGTATTGATGAACAACACTGAAATACATCAAATATGCCTATAAAATCAAGAAAGAGAAAAGAACAGCAACAACATCTATATTTGAAGACAACTGGACAAAAAAAAATAGTTGAAGGACCTCATGTTGGAAAAAAGAAAAAGTCTTCTGGTAAGCAGACTAAGGATTTTTTTAAAAATATCTTCAAACAAAGAAAAAATGTTAAAAATATATCCACTGCAAATACTGTTTTAAGTACAAAACAACAAGAGTGTCATCAAAAAATAATTAAAGCTAATGTAGAATCAGAAGTAAGAAAGAGAGATGTAGTACGAAAAATAGATTTTAAAAACATTTGTCGAAAAATGTTTCAGAGAAGAGTGAAGAAAAAGAAATATATTGAAACTATTGTTACAAAGGCTTTGGAAATAAAAAGAAAACTATTCATTTTAATTTTGAACAGGATGCATAGATTAGATAAATTAGTCAAAGCAATGAAGTCACAAAGCAAAAGGAAAAGATTAGTGAAAAAAATAACTTTTGTAAAGTGTTCTTAGGAGAATGGAAGCATAGTTCAAGTACTGAACCATTTTTTAATGAAGAGAGTTATCTTCAAAGTAATAGTTTGTTGCATGCAGTTGACACCAATGGTCGAGCATATGAAGTGAAAGACGGTTGTGTAATGGAAAAGGAGAAAATGGTTCCAAGAAATGAGGAAGAAGTGATAGCCGATGAGGTTATGGGGAGACGTCCTAAAGCCCCAGTGTACACTTGGAATTGTAGTAGTATTTGTACTGTGCGACAGGAATCTATTGATAAATTACGTGACTTTCTAAGAGAATATAGTAAAAAAAGTGTTAAACAGAAGATTAAGGTGCTTCAAAGACTAGATCCATGCAGAGTGAGAGAGAATACTGGCTTGCAAGGACATTCTCTGGCTTGTCTATCTAGGAAAGTTTGTCAAAGTGTTTTTCACCATTTTAGGATGCTGGCAGTACATCATACTGAAATGAGAAAGTTTGTGAGAACATTGTATTTTGCTAAAAGTCCAGCACTAAAGTTAAATGAATTGAATAATGCTCTGTTCCGTGGATCTGTATCAGATGTAGTGAAGGTTACTGATGATATTCAGTTTTGTTATTTTGGTCCAGAACAAGAAAGTGCAGGAAATGACACAGTTATTGAGGAAAATGTGGAAGAGAATATAGAACTCACTGTTAGTAAAAATTTTGAAGATGAAATGACAAAATTTACTATCATCTCTAACGAAAGACCAAATATTACTTGTATTTGTTGCCGGAGAAGCCATTATAACATTCAAACAAGGAATGTTGATCTCTATAAAAAAGTGATAATGAAGATAATTATAAGTGGAAGGATTTTGCAACATATATATTTCTGGAAAATTGTTTTGATTTGGGTGAAGATCAGCGTATTTGTAAATACTGTTATAACAAGTTAGAAGAAAATAGAATGCCAGCAAGAGCGGTACATAATAATTTAGAATTGTTTGATATTCCTGCAGAACTTTCTGATTTAAATACGTATGAGTCTATACTCATTCAATGTGTCCATCCGTTTCAGACCATAGTGCGTATGGAGCCCAAAACAGGTAAATTACCTCCTTCAGATTTACAAAGAGGTTTAAAAGGAAGAGTTGTCTATTTGCCATTGGATTTGAAAAAAAATATTGAAACAATTGATGCAGATAGTTTGGAAACTGAACCATTAGTTATTCTGGTTAATGGTGTACCTACAAAGAATAAGAAAATTTGGCAGGAGCTGGTAGATGTTCGAAAAGTACAAAGAGCAAATTTATATTTGAAAAGAAATAATAAATGGTATGAATCAATTTATATGGATGAAGATGAAGAAGTTTTACTAGAAGACACAGAAATACCAACTGGGCAAATTGAAAAAGTGGATAAGTCAAAAGAAGAAGAAATTTATGAACATTTCAGCATACATCCTCTTCATTCTAAAGAAGTTATGGGAAATGCTATTGATCTGTTTCAGATGAAAAAAGCAAAAGGCACTCCCGTGAGTGTATGGGAGGAGAGCTTGGAAGGTCGTTGTTTTCCCCAGCTGTTTCCTACAGGAAAAGGTGGACGATATGATGAACGTCCAGTACAGATTCCTGCTTCCGAGTATCGGACTACAAGATTATATGCAGAAGATCCAAGATTTCGTCAACGTATTCCTTATTTGTTCCATCTTTTATTTGAAAGTGACTTGTATGCACTATCTTATGCAGTAAATCATATTTTAAAAACTGGAGTACATCTACATAATGTGTCAGCAAAGGATTTTATGAACAAAGTGGAACAGCAAGATGATCATTTGGAATCTCAATTGATTAATTTGATGGCTTGTCAGCGTGGGACTAATGAATATTGGTACCGACGCCATGGAGAATTGAAATGTATGTTACGGAATTTAGGAACTCCTACATGGTTCCTTACCCTAAGCTGTGCTGAGTACGCTTGGGATGATTTACTGGATTTTCTACGAGAGGCAAATTCAAACATTGAAAAAATCCAATTCAAGACAGCGGGAGAATTGTGCTCTTTGGATCCGGTTGATGTTTGCAGATATTTCAATCATAGATTTGAGGCTATGATGTCCTTCATCTGCAATAAAAAAAATCCACCTCTTGGAGAAGTTGTGGATTTCTTTTGGAGAAAAGAGTACCAAGCAAGAGGTGCTCCTCATATTCATATGCTGTTGTGGATTAAGGATGCTCCAAAATTTGGAACAGATGCTGATGAAGCAGTTTTATCCTTCATTGAAGAATATGCAAGATGTGCTATACCTAAAAGCACAGAAGAAATAAACTTAAAAGAGCAAGTTTTACGTTTCCAAAGTCATCGGTGTGGAAAGTACTGTCGACGAAAGTACAAGAGTAAAGTTAAATTCTACACAAAATGTCAATTTGGATTTCCACGACCTGTTCTTTCAAAAGGAAGAGTAAACAGTTTTATCTCAGCTGTGCGACATACTATTACAAGAAAATCGCCGAAAAATACGTACAACCTGAGAAGAAAAGAAGAGTCGAAATACATAAATGACTACAACCCAGTCATTTTATCCATGTGGAATGCTAACATGGATATTCAATATGTAGCTGACAATTCTATTGCTGTTGCTCGGTATGTCACATCTTACATCACAAAATCTGAGAAAGCGGAATTGAAAGAAATGTGGGAAGAGATTTCTCACGAGAAGACTATCAGTAAAAAGCTATACAGTTTCAGTTTAAGGATGTTATCGCATCGAGAAATTGGATCATACGAATGTTCAGATAGGTTATCATCTTCAAGTCTGTACTCCAAATCCAGAAGAATAATTTGGGAAAGTTTAGGCCTTGCAGGAATGCGAAATCGGGAATTGAAATCTATTCAAGAAATTGAATATTTAGCTGAGTACGAACCAGAAAGTACAGACATTTTAAGAACAAACATGTTGGACACATATTACCCGCAAAGAAGTCATCATCTTGAGAACATGTGTCTCTAAGAAGTGCTGCAGGACTACATTTTTAAACGGAATGCCACAGAAGACATCAACAATGGAAAATATAAAGTCACGGGTGTGGAAGGATGTTTGGTGAAGCAAACAAAAGGAAGTTTGATTAATCATCGGAAGCTGAGCTGTGACACTACTGACAAAAAGGAATTTTACTACTTGGCACTTTTACAGCTATTTAAACCATGGCGTTCAGAGGACGAACTACTAGGAGAATTTCAAAGCTATGAAGATTCCTTTAATGCTTGCAAAGATAGCATAGAATGCAGCACTTTCACAACTTATGTTCAAATGTTAAATGAAGAAATTGAACAAGAAGCAACAATTGCAGCTGAAGTAGCTAGAGACAGTTCTCAAGACAGTCAAAGTTCTGAGACGTTCAGTCAAGATCCTCTAGGACAACCAATCGTAGAAAATGAAGCTGCAATAGCCATGACTGAAGTGGAAACAGCTATGAATCAAGCAAAGGAAGATTTAATAAACTTACAAAATTTGGAACAACATCTGAATGATGAACAACAACAAATTTATGAGGAAGTCAGAAAAAAATTTGATCACGGGTTACTACATGAAAATAAAGAGTGCTCATGCACATCTTTTGAACCAATCAGAATGTATGTCAGTGGACAAGCAGGAACTGGAAAAAGTTTCTTAATTAATGTACTTAGAAGCTACCTACAGAACAAAACGGATTCAACTTTGTCTTGTGTTGTTACTGCTCCAACTGGGTTAGCAGCGTATAACATAAAAGGAGTTACCTTACATCGTTTGCTAATGTTACCAGTGGAGCATGAAAACAAAATTCAATACCACAAGTTAACAGGAGAAGCATGTTTTGAAGTTTCAAGAGTGTTGAAGAAGATGAAGGTTCTCATTATTGATGAGGTAAGCATGGTATCGAACTTAATGCTTACACAATGAAGGGTATATTCCTAGGCAATTACATTAGATATAAACATAAGCCACTAGGTCAAGAGATATAAAACTGAAAACATAAGAAAAGCTGTTAATGAAAGCCAGTGTACCATACAATAATGAAGGTTAAAACATTTTTTTATTTATTATTAGCAATGTAAAATCATATAGTGTGTTTAAATTAATGAAAAACTTAAACACAATTCAATTTCTAAAAATGTACATAAGTTTTAAAAGAGAACAAACTTTTAAACAAATATCAATAGGTGTACAAACACAATAGCAAAAAAAGTCTATTCAAGCACACAATATAAAATAATAAGAGTGAATCAAAGTATGAACATTATATGAAGTTGCGGCAATGGATTATCTTTGTACATTTTTAGAAATTGAATTGTGTTTAAGTTTTTCATTAATTTAAACACACTATATGATTTTACATTGCTAATAATAAATAAAAAAATGTTTTAACCTTCATTATTGTATGGTACACTGGCTTTCATTAACAGCTTTTCTTATGTTTTCAGTTTTATATCTCTTGACCTAGTGGCTTATGTTTATATCTAATGTAATTGCCTAGGAATATACCCTTCATTGTGTTTGTTACCCTGTCCTAGGAATTTACCTAAATATTTACAGGGGGTCCTTGATATTTTCAAAAGATCGAACTTAATGCTTGCCTTTGTGCATTTAAGAATGCAGCAAATTCTAAAGACAGACTATGACGTGTTATTTGGAGGAAAACACGTCATAGTTTTTGGGGATCTTTTGCAGCTTACTCCAGTTAAAGGACTACCAGTATTCCATACACTTACACATGAAGACACGAAAAAGCCGTTTGGAAGTATAGGTAATGTGAATATTTGGACATACTTTGAGTATAAAGAACTCATTACCAATCTGAGGCAAGCCAATGATGAGGATTATGCAAGTATTCTCAAAGATATCAGAATTGGTGTACTCACAGAACATGGCAGAAAAGCTTTACAGAGTCGATTGCTGTGTAATTTGTTTCCAGCAGAACAAATAGTTCCAGAGAAAATATACAAGAAAATTGCTGAGAAAAATACTGTAATCTGCTTAATGCCAGCACTACATGAGTGCTCCATATTCAACCAAGAACTTTTGAAATTGGAAAATGAGGACATTATAAAACTGGAAGCTGTGGATAAAATACAACATGAAGGAATAACTATTATATTGACAGGCAAATTGGCAACTAAATTGGATTCTCTAGAGAAAAACATTTCGAAAACAGCTGGTTTGAAAAAGAATCTTTATGTATGTTTGAATTGCAGAGTAATTTTAAGACGTAATTTGGATGTAGAAAAAGGTTTAGTGAATGGAGCTATGGGTAAAGTTATGGGTTTTGTAAAGTACCAGAAAAAAGATGGAATTTAACTTTTAAAAATAAAATTTGATCAGATTGAAGAGGTAAAAGACATTAGTCGTTGTTCAGTTCGTTTTTTGCTAGTGAAAGACTTATATGTACGTAGGAAGCAGTTTCCGTTTTCTCTAGCATATGCTGTACTATTCACAAGTCTCAAGGATTAACTGTAGATAGTGCTTTTGTAAACATTGGATCTAGTGTGTTTAAAGAAGGTATGGCATATGTTGCTTTGTCACGCGTGAAAAAATTATCTGGTTTATTCATGATAGACTTTGATGACTCAAAAGTTAGTGCTGATGCAAATTGTGTGAAGGAGTATAATAGATTAAGAAGAAGCTATGCTCCTCATTTAGGTCAGTATCCTGTGTTTGACAAACATGTTGTTTTTCGGAAAAGGAGAATTGACAATATCTGTAATGAGGATGTACAGAAGAGTAAACAAATAGAGAGTGATGTGATTGCAAGCAAAAAGAAAAAGGACAGTGTTGAAGAGGTTGTTGGTTGTCATTTTGAAAATAGCTCTGGTGTCAACTGCTATGCAAATGTAGTACTGAATGTTTTATTTTATCTAGAAATTTTGCAAGAACAGATATTACTAAATCATGAAAAAAGATTATGTTCTCTGCTGAGTATCCTTTATGAGAAGCTGAGTAATGATAAAACTAAAATAGAAAGTGCTTCTGATGTTAGAAATCTTTTAGATGTATGTTCTGGATGTACACAGTTTAAAGAAAATGTCCAGCAAGATGCACAGGAATTTTTAATGTATATGCTTATGCTACTGGAAGATGAAGGGGTAGAAGTTGAAAATATATTTGGTGTCTCTTATAAATGGGAACATTGTTGTGAAAACTGTATGAACACATGTAGCAGTAATGAAGATTCTGAATATATTTAACATTACCAGAGAGTAAATCAGTGACTTTTAGTAAATTAGTTAAAGATGCTAATCACAACATGGAATGTTCTCAATGTAAATCAGACATGTTATCAATGTTATTTTTTAAGAAATATGGAAAGTATGTAATTTTAATGATACAACGTTGTAGAGCAGATGGAACAAAATTGGAAACTTTACTAAAGAAGTTTGTTGGAAATCAATTATCTATTTCTGGAAAAACTTTTGTTGCAGTTTCAATAATTTTTCATGATGGTCCTTCTATAACTTCTGGTCATTAAACAGTTTATTTAAAATGTGAAAAAGGATGGACACTGTGTAATGATTCTCAATTGATTTTCAAGCAATGTTTGCCTTATGATTTACCAAATTGGTACTTAATTTTTCTGAAACCAAAATTTTAGATACAAATTTCAGCATCTGAGGAAACCATTTTTTCAATTTTAAAGGATTAAGATTGGATATTTCACTTAAAATGGATTTTAAAATTACCATTTGGACTCATGGAAAGGTAAAGGTAACAATTGTGGACTTCTTTGACAGATATTATTTTGCTGGATGTGCTTATGCAACAAGGTTTAGAGATGTTATTTATTGCAAATTGTTATTGTTTTTAGAAGGTATTGTTAATATATATGTGACATTTCTATCAAGGTATGTTTTAGTGAGGATACATTCGGGGCTTTTTTAAACAATCTTTCAGATTGTTTTTTTTTTTGCCCGCTGTTAAATGATGAATACAATTGATATCACAATTTTCAGTGATATTCAATACATTCTGAAAACAGCAAAAAAAGGGCAAAAAATTGCTTTGTTAAATATGATAAAAACATGTACTGTTTAATAAAATGTATTTTTGAATATTAATACTTTTTTTCTTTTTTTCTGATCTTGAAAGAAAATTTAGCAAATGTAATTTATTTTACTTGCAATTAAAAAAACCCATTTATTTCTAATTAAGTTATTTTGATGGTCAGGTAAGTTTAAAATATCTGTATTTCTCATTTCTTCCCTTTCATGCTTCCTTTTCTTCACCTCTCCTCACTCTCCTTTTCTCATTTCTCTTCCCTCTCTCTCTTCTTGCTTTACTGCTCTTTTGTAACTGCCTCACTCCTTCTCTACTACTCCCCTAGGTTTACTGCCTCCATCACTATTTTTTCAACCATGTTTGTCTCCCTGTATCCATATGTCTCAGTCATTGTAAGTGCCTTACTCCTTCTCAGTTCCTTGCTCTGTCTGTTTCTGTCTCACTCCCTTTGTCTGTTTTACCCTTAATGTTCTAAACATCTCTGGGGCAGATTTACAAGCCCCCTGCATCATCACTACGTCACTTTTCATGACATACTGGTGGCGCAGGGTGCTCCTCCATATTTACAAGGAGAGGAAAAGCCACCCTGTGTGACTTTTCCTCTCCTCGTAAATACAGCCACTTCACACGTAGCACTGTGCGTTGAAGGGATATTCTATGGGTGTTGTTGTTTGTGTTCCCACGCAACACTAATAGAACTACACATAAGTCCTGATTTACGAGAAATCGTAAGTCTGAAGTTGTGTGTGAATGGTACGCCACCCTAGAGGTGATCAAGGAGAAATGTTTTCATTTCTCTTTATTTTTTCCTCTTTCAGTGCAGGCTGCATGGTACAGCATGCATTGAAAGAGGAAAAAGCCTCTTGTGATTGTTTTTTTGAGGAAGGTGTTCCTTCCTGCACAAGAACTATCTCCCCACCAGGCATTCTTGCACCATGGTGTAAGGGAGCTTGTGTCGGCGTATGGCTGCAGTTTGTGCGCTAGTGCAGGGGAAACATAGAGATGCAACATATTCTTGTAAATATTGTAAATATGTCACATCTCTGTGCTTCGAAACTAACGCAGCACGGCACAGCAAAATTACTTGCTGCAACATGCTGCATTAGTTTGTTATAAATCTGCCCCTCTGTTTGTAACACTCCTCTCTCCATCACTCATTTTCCATCTATGTTAATTTTTTTTATCTTCTCCGCCGTTCTCCTTCCCTCACATTCTGTAACTGTCACTATCATTTAATCGTAGTCACTCCTATTCTCCTACTTCTCTTCCTTCTGTATGTATCTCACACTCCTTCATATTTTTGCATTCTTTCCTTCAATCAACGTCACTCTGCTTTGCTCATGGACATCCTGACTCCCTTTATCTCACTCAAGTTTCCTAAATCCGTCCATCCTCTCACTCTACATTTCTCACTTTTCCTTACCCTATTTTCTAATTCTCATGCCCATAAAAAATAAAAAATAAATAAAAATCAAATTTAACTGTTTTGATGGTGGTAGGTTCTAAAACGAGCCATTATCTTTTTTCAGAGTTTTAGGGCACCTATAAGTAAGTACCGATGAAGAGTTTAAAGTTCAAGAGGAAGATTCTGTTCCCTTCATCTGTGAAATGTACACTGTCTCTTTTATAAATGCCTTGCCACTCCCCTCACTATTTCTTCTTATTTCCTGGGACAAGGAGCTGAAAACGGCATACTACTTCAGGGAGTGAGGAGGAGACGTGGATGCACTCAGAAGGTGTCTTTCAGTAGAATGTCAATATGAAATGAAACATAGTTGTAAAATGGAGGCTTACATACTTTTTTTTTTTATTAAAAACAACTCATTGGCTGTTTCAGACCACTCAACACTAAAAACTAGGCTGTATGTTTACATTTTTAAAAGCATGTTTTGTATTGAATCAGAAAAATGTGTTTCCACTGAACATTACTTTGGATTTGCTGTTAAGTTTGAAAAGTTAAGCACTCTTGCTCTTTGGATTAGAAACATTGGGGCAGATTTACAAGCCCCTTGAGCCACCTTTGCGTCACTTTTTCCATGTTAAAAGTGACATAAAAGTGGTGCAAGGGGCTTGTAAATCTGCCCCATTGTGTACTGAAGTTCTGACCTCTCTGGTCACACCACTATTCCATGATCTGTTGCTATGCTAGCAGGTAGAAGTCATATTAGGAGTAGGAATCATTTGGAAAGGTTTGAAATTTGCAAGCAATAGAAATGTGTTTCCATTTAAAACAAAGGTGGAGAACATGGAAAGGAGGCAGGGTAGAGACTTCCTGACCCCCTAGTCTTTGTCAGGGAGTCCTTGAAGGATCACAAAGGGTGAAAAAAACTATTAATTTTTTTTTAAAAAAATCATAGGGTGCGCGCACCGTGCGCGCACCCTAAAAAAAAATTTGAAAAATTGATTTCAAAAACAAGTTTTTGTGTTTAGATTTTAGTTGGCTCTAAAAAGAGCCCTTGTGTTAATGTAGGGACAGAGGAACAGAAAAACAAAAAAAATGAAACACACTATGGCCTGGTGCAAGTGTGCTGCTCAATTTTTCTCTCAATGAGATCAATACTGGTTTCACCGATAGAAATGAGAGCATTACAGTCAATGCACCGTGTGTACAGCCTACGAAATGCATGGCGTACATCCAGAGGTGCAGAACTAGGTGAAGGCGCCACCGCAGAAGAAGTGCTCGGCTGAGCTGCCAATGAAGTGCTCGGCTGAGCTGCTGCGGATGTGCTCGGCTGAGCTGCTGTTGAGTTTTCACTAGCAGCTCGAGCAAAAGCCACAGGATGTAATCCTTCAACGTGCCTTATCACCGTGTGTATACTAAAAGAATACTTCTTGTTAGCATTTCCACGTGATAAGGTACGCTTACAAATAGTGCAGGTGACTTTTGGAGCATTCACCTTTTTCTGTCCCTCAGGAAAAGTGAAAAACTGCCAAAGTCTTTCTGCTTCCTCTGTCTCTGTCTCACAAGAGTCTCCTGTTCACTGCTAGTAGATGGCTGCTGCTCTGCCATTGTATCACAAAAACAGATCAAGTCCTTCTCCTAGGGAATCAGAAGCAAGAATGAGGGGAGTGGGTGTGGTGTTGGAAGAATCTGGAACTGAAACTACTTTGAACCAACCAAAAGTGTTGTCTCTTCATCACATGGCTCAGCGTGCGCGCTCCGTGTGCGCACGGCGCAAGCACGCATGCGCGAACGGAGCACGCACGCATGCGTGTACATAGTGCGCGTACGTAGCGCGCGTACGCAGCACGCGCGCATGCGCGTATGCGCGTACGTAGCGCGCGTATGCAGTATGCGCATGCGCGAACGTATTACGCGCGCATGCGCGAACGTATTACGCGTGCGTATTACGCGCGCAGGCGCGAATTTAGCACGCGTAGTACGCGCGCATGCGCAAACGTAGCGCGCGGAGTACGCACGACGTACGTATGCGTACGTGAAGAACGTACACATGCGCACACAGAAAACGTACGTATGCGTATGCCGTGTGCGCTTCGAGCGCGTACTCCGGGGTGCGCGCACGGAGCGTGCACCCTAAAAACCCTTTAAAAAAAAAATGAAAGAAATAGTGTATATAAGATAATAGAAGCTATTAACTATGCTGTTCAACTTTATCAAAATTAAAAAAAAAAGCTGAGCCATTCACAATTAAAGGATACAGATAATCTATAACTATATACATAGGTAACTTTTTGTAAAAGAAATATATAAAAAAATATAATAAAACATTGATAAATTAGCATTTAAAAAACCTTTGAAATTCACTGAAAAAACCATAGGTTTCACAAACGTTATAGTTAGAAATTAGCATTTAAAAAACCTTGCAAATTCACTGAAAAAACCATAGGTTTCACACACGTTATAGTTAGGAATTAGCACTTAAAAAACCTTGCAAATTCACTGAAAAATCCATAGGTTTCACACACGTTATAGTTAGGAATTAGCATCTAAAAAACCTTGCAAATTCACTGAAAAAACCATAGGTTTCACACATGTTATAGTTAGCTGGACATTTCATTTCACTCGTACAAAACCATTGAAATTCCCCCGTTATAGTTAGCTGAACTAACTATAACTCGCGCACCCGCAATCCACTGCTGATGACGTCACATATTACATCACTCATGACATGGTCAGTGACATCACTCATGACATCACTGATGACATCTCAAATGACATCATTGATGACATCACTGATGACATCATCCTTGTGTAAGAGTGGCAGACCTCCTCTTATCCTAATATAAACTTTGATACACACATTGAAAAATACAAACAAAAGTTTTGAAAAATATAGAGATACCAATACCAGTTAGAACAACCTATTCAGTAATTCCAAAATCTACATACGCATCCACTCATTCATCAACACTTCTATATAGTCACTATACATGTACTCAGTCATCATATGTACTCATACACCTATATATCCTGTTACACACCTACACTCATACATAGAGTTACTCACACACATACTCACACATGCAAATAAACATCCATTTACTTGCATATACAGCTATACACACACCACTACACTTACTTCTAAAGAAACGTACACATACTTACTGTAGTAACCACAGGGACAGTGGTTGTAGTTTAAGTCCTTTATTTCTCAAGATGATCAGTACACATCCATAGAGTAACCTCCAGCTTCATCAACTGGCAGCATTCACAGAGTCTCTCAGTGATGTCACTCTAATGACATCACTGAGTTCTACAGCATTGAATAGAAACTCCACACATCTCCCCCCTTACAAAGAGTTTACAATAAAACAATCCAAAAACAACAACAACTGTACAGGTTAGCATTCATAGGAATAACAAAACACTCATTAATCCTAAGAGATACAGAAATATAATCATTCAAAAGAATTTGGGACATCAATCTTGCACAAGTTCCCCATGCTCCATATTTTCCCATCAGCAAGAGTTACCACATAATTCATTACCTTTACCACTTTTTGAGGTTTGGAAAACTTACTTTCCCCTTTTTTAACCAAGCCCATTCTTTTAGTGATCACCCAGTCACCAACTGCAATTTTTATATCCTTCACTCCTTTTCTCATATTATAATCATCTTTATTTCTTTCTTGAGACTCTCTAACTCTTTCTGCAATTCTTTCTCGATCTACCCACACCTGATTTTTCTTTTGTAACCATACAGGTGTCTCTTTCGTTGCTGGTTCTCTCCCTTTTAAAGCCACAAAAGGGGATACACCTGTGACAGAATGTGGAGTTACTCTGTGTGCCCACACCATTTTATTTAACTCTTCTCTCCATCTCAATCCAATACTTAATGACAATTGGATATTGTCCATTATAATACGATTCACTCGCTCAACCAACCCGTTAGCTTGAGGCCTGAATACTGCCACCCTTTCATGTTTGATACCAAGATTAGAAAGAAACCTTGCCATTATCGTGGAAACAAGTTGCACTCCATTGTCTGTAACTAAGCATTTAGGTATTCCCTCTTCCAAAAATGCACTCTTTAAAAAATCAATGACCACCTCAGATGTAATATGTTCTACAGGCTTTATCATAAACCACTTGCTATGGTAATCAACTAGAACTATTAAGAATCTACTTCTCATACCCAGCCTGTTAACAGGACCCAAAAAATCCATTGCCACTTTCTCACATGGCCGATCCGGAACGTCAAGGGAGCCCAGAGGAGGCTGACGAATTACTCTGCATTTATCACTATTGCAACATGGCTGACATTCTTTTACAATTGCTTCCACATCTCTGTCCATTTCAGGCCACCAAAAACTCTGCCTCAACCTTCTTTTACACATGCTTCTACCTAGGTGACCTTTGTGTACCAATTTAAGTAACTTTCCTCTCAACATCTTAGGAGGAACCACTCGGTTGCATCTCAAAACTCTGTTCTTTTGAATGCTTAACTGGTCCTTAACTTTTAAATACTTTTTCAACTCTTCATTTATATCAACTTCACTGTTCCAACCATCACGTATGACTTTTTTAAGCACCATGTACTCTTCATCCTTGTCTAAAGCTTCATTCCATTCTTCCTGTTTCAATGCTAAACTCAAATCATTAATGTCGCACATAGATTCTACTTCATATACCAAGAATGAATCTTCCTCCTGTCCCTCAACTGGCATACGCGACAAACAATCAGCAATGATATTTTTTTTACCTCTTACAAACTCAATCGAGAAATTATAATCTAATATTGATAAAAGCCACCGGGATATCCTTGGAGTCACACCACCTTCAAGCCCCTTTCCACCTTTAAAAATGTGTACCAATGGTTTGTGATCTGTTTTTAGAACAAATGGTAAACCCCACAAATAAAATTTAAAATGGTTTATTGCCCAACAACAACCCAACGCTTCCTTCTCAATGGCGGAGTAGGATTTCTCTGCTCCCTGCAAACGTCTCGATGCAAACCCAATCACACTTTCACCCTCCATTGATTTTTGAGTTCATACAGCACCCAATCCTATATTACTTGCATCAGTTGTCAGAATTGTTTTCTTAGTCACATCAAAATGGGCTAGAGTAGGTGCACTAACCAATGACGATTTAATCTTTTCAAACGCCTCTTCGCATGAAACATTCCAATTAAATAATACTCCTTTTTTTAACAACATCCTCATAGGTTCCACAATCTCTGAAAACCCTGATATGAATTTTGAGCAATACTCCGCTAACCTAAGGAATGATTTCAATAAATCTTTATCAGTTGGTTGTGGAGCATCTACAATTGCCTTTATTATGCTTCTCTTAGGTTTAATCCCCTCAGCAGATATCTCATGCCCTAAATAATCCACTTTTTCCTTTCTTATCTGACACTTTTCTTTCTTGATTGTCAACCCATGACTAGCAATCTTTTTCAAAACATTATTTAACAATTCATCATGGTCCATAAAAGATCTTCCCACCACCAGGATGTCATCCTGAAAGCACAACACACCATCCATCCCCTTAAAAATATCTTGCATGATCCTTTGGAACACGGCAGATGCCGAAGCTAGACCGAAAGGCATGCGTCGATAGCGGAAAGCCCCCAGCGGTGTAACAAAAGAGGTTAGGGCTCGTGACTCAGGATGCAGATTTATCTGGTGGTAAGCAGCTGACATGTCTAAGACACTAAATACTTTTCCACCACCCATAACACTTAGCATTTCTGTTATATTTGGCAATGGTTGTCGATCCACCGATATATTTTGATTTAAATCTCTGAAATCAATACAGAGACGAATTTTGTTTCCATCCTTCGGTGCGACAACGATCGGAGAAAGCCACTCCGATGACTCAATGGGTTCAATAATTTTACATTCTAAAAGTTTGTCAAGTTCCTTCTGTAAAGGTTCCCTCATTAGTAAAGGTATGGATCTGACCTTATGTACCACTGGGCGAGCATTCTTCTTTAAAATAATCTGGTGACTAAAATTCTTGAGCATGCCCAAATCATCAGAAAAAACCTGCGGAAATGACAACATTAATTTTCTTCCCCACTCAGAATTACCATCAGAAACAGGCAAACTACATTCATGAGCAGGTTCAACTATCATGACTGGTTCCTTGGCATTGGGATCCAGAATTATATTGAGATCTTTTTGGTGTCGCCACCCTAAAAGATTCGATCCATCTTCAGTTATGTATATTCTACCATGAACGCTGTTACCTTTAAAAAAGATATCCATCCACAACATCCCTATGATGTTTATTCTCTTTCCACCATACCCCACAGCACTTATATCCGAATTTTGTAATTCAGCCAAATTTTTCTTTAACTCATTTAAGTAAACTTCCCTTGAAATTAGTGTAAACAAACTACCTGAGTCTGCTAACACTTTGACTTCCGTCTTTTCTAAAATAATGTCACAATGGGGTTTTTCTAATTTCTCAGTACTTTCCATTTTTATATTATTGTTACTAACCACACTAATACTTTCTTTACGTTCTGATAGATCACATTCATCAATGGAAAGCATTAATTCCTCTCTTACTTCCCCCAAATTTTCCACCATTTTTACACTGGACGTTTGACCTCTGGTTCTCCACATTTTCGCTAAATGACCTTTTCTTCCACACAACCTACACGTTACGCTCCTAGCACCACATGCTAGGCTAGACGCAATGTGTCCAGGACACCCACACCTGTAACATGTAATTCTTTTTCTAACAGTTCCACTCGATGCATTAGAGGTATTGAGCATATTAGTACTTTTTTCATTTTTAAAATTAGATGAATGAGAATGTGAAACTTCTGGTTTAGTTACTTTTTACAGACCTACTTCTTCCACATCAAGATTAACTACTTCCTTTTCTGAAGATTTCATATTTAATTTCCCAATGTCAATTTCTTTCATCCACACATCAGTGTGTTCTAAGCTTGTAGCAATCTGTACTGCTTCATCTAAGGTAGGATCTAGAGATAGAAGTCTTTCTTTTATTTTTCTATTGTTGGTGCACCTCACAATCTGGTCGCGAATCAAAGATTCCATCAGCATTTGAAATTCGCATGTTACAGCTAGTCCGCGTAATGATGCCACATAAGTCATTATATCCTCATCATGTGCTTGCCCACGACAAAAGAATTTATGTCTTTCAAACACCACACTGAGTTTTGGGGTAAAATGTTTCTCCAGCATCTGTATTGACATCTCATAAACATTTATAGGTTGGCCATTACCTACACCTAAAGAAATTCCGGGAAGATCGTCATATATTCTCCTTCCCTCTGTCCCTAGATGATGTAATAAAATAGCTTGTCTTCTTAATGGTCCATATTTATCACCACCAATGGCTAAATTTTTGTTAAAAAAATGTTTTTCCACCGTTTCCATGGAATTGTAGGTTCACCAGGTATCGGTAAGAACGAAGGTGGAGCAGACATACCTTGATCAGACATTCCTGCAATTCAAAAGACAAATAACAAGCTAACAAAATTAATTTAAAAAAAAACTATAAAAATAGACTAAAATAATTATCTAAAATAATTATCTAAAATAACAATCTAAAATAACAATCTAAAATAATTACATTCCTGCATATATTTCTCTATATAAGTTGTAGATATAAGTCTTTCTTTTCTTTCCACAACTAAAAGTACTTTAGAGTAAGTCCTTCTTTCCTTTCACCTATTTCAGGGAGTCACATCAGACGACATGGATTACTTTGCAGAGCTCCAAAAATAATTAATTTCGGTAAGAGTCAGTGTCGTGAATAATTTGTTGAAGAAGGATCAGTTATTATGATAACCAGCAGTATACATTTCACTTTGACAATATTTGCTTCGTAACGCGATGTTTTTTCACACGCGACTTCACTTAGGCTTCATTTCCCATTAAATAGCTATTAAGCTTGCTTCCCTCTGTTCTGTTTCACACTGTCAATTGAAATCCTTTTAAACTTGATCCTTCGTGTTCCTTAACGCTCGCGCGCTGGATGCGATGTTTACTTTCAATTAGCCTAAGTGCTTGGCTTTGTTCTTGGATGCCTCGTGTCCTTTCAAGCTCGCGCGCTAGACGCCATGTTTACTTTTAATTTGCCTGAGTGCTTAGCTCCATTAGCGGTCGCGCGCTAGATGCGATGTTGACTTTTAGTAATTTGAGTGCTTATTTGTTTACTTTCCATTAGCCTCCTTGCTAATGGCTTTCTACACGCTTGCTTGCACACGCTTCGTATTTTGAAAGGTTAAGTGCTTCAGAATTGTTTAAATCTTCACAGTTTTCTGACAAAACGTTTGATTTGAAGTTTAATAAATTAAATCTTCACCAGCTTTGTGTCACTTAACTCTTTTTTACGTTTGGCCACAATTTAACAGCAAGTTTAATTAAATTATCTTCACCATTGGCTGTAAATATGAATATTGAAACTCCACAATTATTCACTTCTTCTATTCCATATGTTGAAGTTTCCCATTATGCATAAATTTGGTAAAATCCATTAAATATACAGCTTCTTTTGCTTGTTGCTTCACGTATAAACAAGCATTGACAAACTCAATGTGAAGATGAAATATTTCTTTTACTCACAGTTCATCAGCAGTACTTCCAATGTCAACCTGCTTTTCCAGTGGTGGAGGTCACTCAATTATCTGCCCCCTGCGCAGTCTTCTTCTCGTCGCCATAAAAATGTAGTAACCACAGGGACAGTGGTTGTAGTTTAAGTCCTTTATTTCTCAAGATGATCAGTACACATCCATAGAGTAACCTCCAGCTTCATCAACTGGCAGCATTCACAGAGTCTCTCAGTGATGTCACTCTAATGACATCACTGAGTTCTACAGCATTGAATAGAAACTCCACACTTACTCTCTTAAACAATCACTTATAGAAACACATACTTATTTATACAGGAACTCTTCCAATCGCTCACTCTCATATATCCTCACTTACATACATCAATACTCACATATACTAGTTTAAAACATATGGACTTACTCATAAAGACACTATTGAGACAGTCATTCACTCTCTTACTCACCCATACACACACTCATCCACCCATACTGTCCTGCTCACATACTGTCTTCAAAACACATACAAACAGTGAGTCACTCATTCATGCATCTATACGCTAAGTAATATTCGCCACTGAACCATACAGACACTCATACTGATACTCTAAAAAGGAACTAATAACCCATATACACACTCATGTAGCTACTCACCAAACCCATGGAGCCACTTATACACAAAGTGAGACACTGATACAGATATTTAAATATTTAAACATTACTCACTAATTCTTGTATTCACTAAGATACTGTTAATAAGTCAGTTATACAATTAATTTTACAAAAAAAACATCCATTTAGACACTTATTTACCCATTTATTCTTCCATTAACCTTTAGATATACATATATAAAAAATATTTATTTTTCAGAAAGACACATATTCACTGGATGATGTCATCAGTGATGTCATCAGTGATGTCATTTGAGATGTCATCAGTGATGTCATGAGTGATGTCACTGACCATGTCATGAGTGATGCAATATGTGACGTCATCAGCAGTGGATTGCGGGCGCGCGAGTTATAGTTAGCTGAACTAACTATAACGGGGGAATTGCAATGGTTTTGTACGAGTGAAATGTCCAGCTAACTATAACATGTGTGAAACCTATGGTTTTTTCAGTGAATTTGCAAGGTTTTTTAAATGCTAATTCCTAACTATAACGTGTGTGAAACCTATGGTTTTTTCAGTGAATATATTTATATATATATATATATATATATATATATATATTCACTGAAAAAACCATAGATTTCAGGCTCGTTATAGTTAGGAATTAGCATTTAAAAACTCTAGGAATTCACAGGAAAAAAGGAGCTTTCAGGGAAGTTATAATTAGGTTGATATTTTACTGGTACAAAACCAGACATATTGGGGCCATTATAGTTAGCTGATCTAACTATAACTCACGACCCCGCAATGCACTGCTGATGATATCACATAATACATCACTCATGACATGGTCAGTGACATCTCAAATCACATCACTGATGACATCATCCAGTGAATGAGTGTTTCTAAAAAGTTCAAGTATGTTTTATATATATTTACTCCACAGTGTATTGAAGAAGAATGAGTGGGTGTATGAGTGTCTGAAAAGATAATTTAGTGAGTGCATGACTGACTGTATAAGTGAGTGATTCAATGTGCATTAGTGAATGCATGGGTGAATGACTAACCTGTGTGCATGTCTGTATTAGTCTGTCAGTTGGTGTGTTGGTGACTTCATGTGTTGGTGGGTAGGTACATGAGTGTCTATATGCGTTAATGATTGGTTGTCTGAGTAACTGTATGGGTGCCTGACTATCTGTGTTGGTGGTAGAGGGGCTGTGTGACTCCTTGCATGGATGAATGAGTGGGTGAATACCTGGGTGTATGTGTTTATGAGTGCATCTGTGAGGATCAGTATGGTTGAGTGAGTGTGCGTATGGTTTTGTTGGTGAGTGTATGGATGTCTCAGTGATAAATGGATGAGTAACTGCATAGGTGAAAGGCAGTATGTGAGAGTGTTGGAGTATACATATGTGATTGTATATGTGAGTGAGTCAATGTGAGAGTGGCTGCATGGATGAGTGTGTGCTTGCATCAGTGATTGTAGAAGAGAGTAAGTATGTGTTACTATGTGTATGAATGAATGAGGTGGTGTGTGTGTATAATTGTAAAGGTAAGTAAATGGCAGTGTGATTGATTATTTAGGTGACTGACTAGGAGTGTGAGTAACTGTATGGGTCAGTAGCGGTGTGTGAGTATCTGTATGGGTGTAAGAGCACATATATCAGTGGCTGTATTGATGAGTGACTGCGTGTATGAGTGAGTGTATGGGTTAGTGAGTAGATGTGTGTGTAGACATATGAATCAGTGAGTGGGTACGTAGTAATTGGTATTGGTGTGTCCATGGTTTAGAGAATAATACTATGTAATTTAGAGTGGGTGTATGATAGGTTATATGAGGTGTGATGTGGTGCATCAGAGATTAAGTGGATGATGTCATCAGTGATGTCATCAGTGATGTCATTTGAGATGTCATCAGTAATATGTGATGTCATCAGCAGTGCATTGAGGGGGCACGAGTTATAGTTAGCTCAGCTCACTATAAAGGCTGAATTTCTCAGCTTTTGCATGAGTCCCTGAAAGCTGTAGTTTTATCAGTGAATAAGGTTTTTAAAATGCTAATTCCTACCTATAACGTCCCTGAAACCTGTGTATTTTGCAGTGAATTTCTATGTTTTTTTTACTAGCAATCATGTTTGCAGAGCGCTCAGGAAGTCCATTGCGTAGGACTTACAGGAAGTACCAGGAGGGATTTTTGGCCCCCAAAGTCCCTCAGGAGTAAAGTGGACTTCATCCCCAACCTGTTGTGGGCCCAGAGGCGCATTTGCAGAGTGGTGTAGAAAGTGGGGCATGGCCTCCAAAGACCTCTTTGCAGTCTCACTGTGTGGGACTTACTGGAGGTAACAAGAGGGTTAGTTGGCCCCAAGGAAACACGTGGGGGCCAACCACCCCTCCTATTACCTCTAGTAAGTTCCACACAGCAGCATTGGTAAGTTGTCATAGGAGGCAATGCCGCCCTTGCCCACCAGTCTGCAAACACTGTCCCTGGTGCAATCTTTGATGAGGATTGGGCTAATTGCCTCCTGAGGGTCCTTAGGGGCCATCTAGCCCACCTGATACCTCTAGTAAGCCCCACACAGGACGATTGCTGAGAGGTGGACAAAGGCCATGTCCCCTTTCTCCACCACTCTACAAATGCATCTCCTGATGCGCTCTTGGTTGGGGGATGACGTCCCATTGCCTCCCGAGGTCCAAGGGGGCCAACTAGCCCTCCTGTTATCTATAGTTAGCCCCACACAGCTGGATTGCTGAGAGTGGTCCGAGGCCACACACCCTTTTTACACCACTCTGCAAATGTGCCTCATGGTGCACTATTGCTCGGGGATGAAGTCCACTTTAGCCCTGAGGTCCTCAGGGCACAAAAGGACCTTATCACCCCACCAGCAGTGTGCCAAGAGGCACGTTTGCAGAGTGGTGTGGCAAGGGGCTTGGCCCAGGACCACCTCCCAGGAATACCACAGTGTGGGGCTTACTAGAAATACCTGGTGGGATAGTTGGCCCCTAAGGACCCTTAGGATTCAAGGGGACTTAATCTCACAACCCAGAATGAGCCAGGAGGTGTGTGTGCAGTGTGGTGCAGGGAGGGGGCGGGGCCTCCGGCAAGATGCCGGCTTCTCTTTTCTTTTTTCTTTTTTTTAGAAGGGGGCTGTGTGGCCCCTCTTCTCTTAATAATTTTGGGGCCCCGGGGACCCCACTCCCAGGGCCTGAGCCATGTTTTCATTTTTTTTTTTTTAAACGGGAAGGGGCCTCGTGGGCATGGGCACTTATTATTTTTTTTATACATTTTAAAGGAGGTGGACCGTGCGGCACTCCTCCTGAGGCCGTTTTTGGCCCCGGGGACCCCATTCCCTAGGGGTTTGCCTTTTTAATTTTTTTTCATATTTAATCATGGGAGGGGGCCTCATGGCCCCCCATTCCTTGGCCACTTTTGTCCCTGGGGACCCCATCCCTCAGGTACTGGCCTCATGTTGGGGACTGTGGGGGAGCCCCAATGCTCCTGTGGTCCCTGCTGGCTCCCCACCTCCTGTGGGAGTCAGAATTGCTTTTGGACAAAGGCAGCTACAAACATGCAGCTCCCTTAGCCCAAAAACAATTCTGCTTTGCTTCATGGAAGCAAGAGCAGGATTCCTGCTCTCGCTTCCATGAAGTGAAGCAGACGTTTACAATGGCAGGGAGGGAGCAGTGCTCCTGCCCTGCCATTGCAAACTGCAATTTCCCAGGGGTAGGTACCCTGGGACATTCCTGGAGCCAACCCTAGGAGGTGGCGGTCCCCAGGGCAATGGAGGGCTCCAGGAGGGGCCCCCACCAACATATGTTTGAAGCCCCAGAGAAGTGGTGGGCCCCGGGGGTCCACAATGGACCCCTGTATTAGAATATATAGTGCCTTGGGGAGGTGGTGGTCCCTGGGGCAGTATGGGAGGGCTTGAGCCCCCACACTTTGTTTTTCAATTAAGCCCAGGGTAGGTGGCTATCCCCGAGGCTTTAGGGGGGCCTGGGATGACCCCACCCTAATTAAGTAAAGCCCTGGGTAGGTGGCGGTCCCTGGGGCAATATGGGGGGGCAGGAGCCCCCTACGCATTTTTTGTAAAAAAGCCCCAGGGAGGTGGTAGTCACCGGGGCTGCAGGTGGGGCCGTGTGCCTCCACATACTATTAATCATGCCCCAGAGAGGTGGCGGTCCCTGGGGCTGCAGGGGGCACCGCGGGCCCCGCATTAATTTTCCTCATTGCTCCTGGGACCTGGCCAACCTGGGGGCTTATTAAAAGAAGGTGCGGGGTCCTGTTTTAAAAATTTTTTTGCGGATTCGCACACTATATGTGAATCCTGTGGGAAAAAATGCTTTTATGGGCCCTGGGGATCCCAGTAGGACCCCTTGAGCAGGCCTAGGGGGTCAGGGTGTTTCTACCCTGCCCCCTATTCTCCAGTTTTTATCTTTTTTCTTGTGACTCGGTTCAACCGAGTCACAAGATGGCTGCCAACACCTTTTGGTTTGGAGTGTTGGCAGCCAATCAGAATCAAGCTTGTGCTTGGGAGGGTTCGCGGATCCACCCCAATCACCAGATATTGATTTTTTGTATATATTTATTTCTCAGGAACTACTGAGGAGATTTACACCATTTCATAAAATGAACGCTTTCTGAACCAAGAGCAACCTTTTTTCCCAAATTTGGAGTAATTCCGTTCAGCAGTTAAGGCTGTAGCCTTTTCCAAAATTTCCTATGGAAATTAAAATGGAGAAAACTTGTTTTGGGATCCCCTTTTTTCTCGGCCCTGCTTGATGAATCACTCCAAAACATTTACGACAGGAGCTGACCCGGGTGCCCCATTAGTTTTGCAAATCTCGTGAAGATTCATCACACGGCGCTGAAGATATTGGTAAAAGAAAAAACGGTTATCCTATGGAAACTAGGTCCTAACTATAACTACCTACTGGCGACCGCCATTAGTTAATATATATATGAGGAACGCATGTTTCTTTTTGGATTCTACAGAGGTGTCTGACACACCTCACAACGGGCCCCGATCCATGAAGAAGAGGCACTCCTATGTGTCAGGGTGATTTAATGAAGCTCAGAGCTTTCTTAGAAGGAGTGCACTTCGGCTGCAAAAGTGAACAGGACCAGAGTTTGTGATGGAAGGGCCACCGTGTGAGGCCCGCCTCAACTTGGGGAATGGACTTTTTCAGCAGCTAGGATTTGCAGAGGAATTTTTCCTTAGCACTTCGTGCTTGAGGCAATGATTTTGAAAGGCAAAGGAAAAGCTGCACGGAAACTCAGTGGTAGTGAGACTTTACTTGCACACCGTGACCGAGGTATGGAACTGTCCATTTAAAAGCATGTGTTGCACTCGGTACACTGTGGATTAAATGTGGTTTTACCGAAATCGACTTTGAAATCCAGTATAAATATAAAGGGCAGTTATGGAGCACTTTGGGAATCGCAGTCCCGTATGATGTAATTAAAGGTTAACAAGATCGTACAACAAAGGAAAACCATGATGACAATACCACTTGGGGGTTAAAAGGTAACTTAAAACAAAAACTTGTACTTACCTTCGTTGTACTACTGAAATACGGTGATAATTACGAATAAGAAACCATGAAGGAACTGTCCCTTTAAACTGGAAGAAATGGACGTTGGTCCCTTTTCAATATCTTAAGAAGTTACGGTTTTTAAATCTAATGAACCCACTGACATTACAGCAAGTGGCATATGATGAAGAGTCGTTGGACTCGAAACGCGTCATGCCTGTTGGTCTTTTAATAAAGAAACCTTTCAAGCACTGTTGTTGTGGCCCGTACAGCGTTGCAGAAGGAGCGCGTGTTTTTATGGGGATTCTACAGAGGTGTCTGACACACCTTACAATGGGCCCCGATCCGCGAGGAAGAGGCACTCCTATGTGTCAGGGTGATTTAATGAAGCTCGGAGCTTTCTTTAAAGGAGTGCCCTCCGGCTGCGAAAGTGAACAGGAACAGACTTTGTGATGGAAGGGCCACCGTGTGAGGCCCGCCTCAACTTGGGGAATGGACTTTTTCAGCAGCTAGGATTTGCAGAGGAATTTTTCCTTAGCACTTCATGCTTGAGGCAATGATTTTGGAAGGGAAATGAAAAGCTGCACGGAAACTCAGCGGTAGTGAGACTTTACTTGTACACCGTGACCGAGGTATGGAACTGTCTATTTAAAAGCATGTGTTGCACTCGGTACACTGTGGATTAAGTGTGGTTTTACCGAAATCGACTTTGAAAACCAGTATGAATGTAAAGGGCAGTTATGGAGCACTTTGGGAATTGTACTCCCCTATGATATAATTAAAGGTTAACAAGATCATACAACAAAGGAAAACCATGATGACAATACCACTTGAGGGTTAAAAGGTAACTTAAAACAAAAACTTGCACTTACCTTTGTTATACTACTGAAATACGGTGATAATTACGAATAAGAAACCATGAATGAACTGTCCCTTTAAACTGGAAGAAATGGACGTTGGTCCCTTTTCAATGTCTTAAGAAGTCACGTTATTTAAATCTAATGAACCCACTGACATTACAGCAAGTGGCACATGATGAAGAGTTATTGGACTCGAAACGCGTCATGCCTGTTGGTCTTTTAATAAAGAAACCTTTCAAGCACTGTTGGTGTGGCCCGTACAGCGTTGCAGAAAGAACGCGTGTTTATTTTTGGAGATTTATATATATATATATATATATTCACTGAAAAAACCATAGGTTTCAGGGGCGTTATAGTGAGCTGGACATTTCCCTCGTACAAAACCCTAGAAATTCCCCCGTTATAGTTAGTTCAGCTAACTATAACTCGCGCCCCCGCAATGCACTGCTGATGACGTCACATATTACATCACTCATGACATGGTCAGTGACATCACTGATGACATCCCTGATGACATCTGAAATGACATCACTGATGACATCACTGATGACGTCATCCAGTGAGTGTGTATTTCTGTAAATTTTAAATATGTTTAATATATATATAGGGAAAGACCTAAGGAAGAATGAGTGGGTGCATAAGTGTGTGAATGGATTATTTAGCAGGTGCGAGACTGACTCTATAAGTGAGTCATTAAACTCTCTTACTGCAGACTAGTGACTAAACTGTGTGAATGTCTGTATCTGTCTGTCTGTTGGTGTATAAGCAGCTACATGGTTTTGTGAATAGCTATATGAGAGTCTCTATGGGTGATTGATTGGTTGTGTGAGTATCTGTTTGGGTGCCTGAGTGTTTGTGTGGGTGGGGTGCGTGTGACTCTGTGCATACATGTGTGAGTGGGTGATTCTATGGGTGCATGGTTTTAAGAGTGCATCTGTGATGGACTGTATTGTTGGGTGAGTGTATGTATGGGTGTGTTAGTGATTGAATGTATATCTCAGTGGTACATGTGTGAGTAACTACATATGTGAAAGGCAGTATATATGTGTGTAAGAGTATATAAGTGGGTATATGTGAGAGTGTGTGATTGTGAGAGTGGCTGTATGGATGAGTGTCTGCTTGTATTAGTGATTGTTTAAGAATGTAAGAATGTGGTACTATTTTTATGAGTGAGTGAACTTGTGTGTGTATAACTGCATAGGTGAGTAAAATGGAGTGTGATTAATTATTTGCATGACTGACTAGGTGTGAGAGTACCTCTATGGATGATTGGTGGTGTGTGAGTGTCTATGTAGGTGTATAAATGCATATGATAGTCCTGTACTGAGTGACTGTGAGTATGAGTGACTGTACAGGTAAGTGAGTGGATGTGTGTGTAGATCTAAGAGCCAATGAGTGGGTATGTAGTTATTGGTATTGGAGTATCTATGGTTTTGAGAATGGACGTCTGAAATTATGATTGAGTATATCAAAGGGTGTGAGAAGATGCACTAATTTATCACATGGATGACGTCATCAGTGATGTCATCAGAGATGTCATTTCAGATGTCATCAGTGATGTCACTGACCATGTCATGAGTGATGTAATATGTGACGTCATCAGCAGTGCATTGCGGGGGCGCGAGTTATAGTTAGCTGAACTAACTATAACGGGGGAATTTCTAGGGTTTTGTATGAGGGAAATGTCCAGCTAACTATAACGCCCCTGATACCTATGGTTTTTTCAGTGAATTTCTAAGGTTTTTTAAATGCTAATTCCTAACTATAATGTGCCTGAAACCTATGGTTTTTTCAGTGAATTTCAAAGGTTTTTTAAATGCCAATTCCTAACTATAATGTGCATGAAACCTATGGTTTTTTAAATGCTAATTCCTATCTATAACTTATCTCTAAAGATATCATGAAAAGCATTCTTTTTTAAAAGTAGGGTGCACATTAGTTTTGTGGAAAAGCATCTTTGTGATTGGTTAAGAAAAAGCAGTTTCAAAGTGGAGTACATATCATAGGATAAAATTTGCTCAGCTCAACCACACCTGCTACTTGCATTTGGAAGGCACTGTTCGAACTTAAAACAATCGTGAACTTTTAACCTGCACGTGTCGTTAAATGTTCAAGAAAATGTTGCAAAAAAATATCGTTACGTTTTAAAAAATTGATGAACTTTTAACCTGCACGTGTTGTAGAATGTTCTAGAAAGTGTGTTGATAGAATACTTTGCACTTCTGACTTCTAGGTTTTGTTGAATATTAAAAAAACGGTTTATATGGAAAATTAAAAAGAAACCAATAGAAAGAAGTTTTGAAACCTAAAAGAATCAAGGAACTATTCTAATTTATTCTTTACATGTATATATGTGTAGAGCAACAAAATTATAGACACAACAGCACCAGGAAGAGGAAGAAGCAGGGAGTGGGGGGAGGGGGGGAGATGGGCAGAATGGCACACATGCACAATTAAGTACAACACACACATGGACTAACAATGGCCAAAATGAAACACACCAACAAGGAGCACAAGTCACACAACCCGCCAACATCACACCACTGAACGAGCATAGAAGTGAAAACCATGCTGCATTCATACAGGATGTGTACAAAGGCCTGTCGTTGGTGTTGTGGGATGTCTGCGACCGTGGTCATCATGGATGAGATGCCCAGCATGTGGCACATGGTTGAGTTCACTGTATGTTATGTTGGCAAACGGCTGCTCCTCCCTCCCACGAGCCCCCACACTTTTGTATGGTACGCTGTTGTATCTCGTGCACTCGTACGGCACACCATTGTAATGCCTATTTGCACATGTCCTGCTAAATTCCAACTACACCATCACAGTGCCGTTTGGAGGTGGTGCATGCCACTTTACAACATCGACTGCTGCGACTCTTGTAGCAGGCCACACCAGAACACAGAGACACACTTACCGCACTTCTTGTACACGGACATGTCCGAGAAACCCCGTTCCCCTTGCCGGATAGGCACACCCCTGCACTGACCTGTAAACCCCAGACCAGCACATGCCAGTTGTGCATGCAGGAGGATGCGTGCGTAGCTACATGTCCAGGCTCACTGCCAACGCTGAGGTGACAGCAACTACAAACAAATCCTGTGCACACGTGACAATATAATTAAATTTGATCACAGAAAAGATAACAGGGTTCAAAGAACAATGGAAAGATGTTTTTTAATTCAAAACGTTGTCTTTCATCAGTACAAAGAGCGCCAGCCGACACGTGTTTCGTCAACAGTGGAAAACTGTGACTCTTCAGGGCTGGGAAACAATATGAAATTTGATCAAAAACCAAATAATAAAGGTTTGACAATAAGTGCAATAAGAAACATGGTTGTGATAAAGCGTAACATAATTGAGTGAAAAAAGAACTCTATGTGAATATGAACAAAAGCCAAATGAAGAAGGGGTGACAACAAACGGGACAACGACACGGGAAACTCAACTGAAAGATAATGCTCATATATGAACAAATAAATGAATAAAAGGCAAAAGCATGAAAAAGAAGAAATACATCTGGGAGAGAAAATGTCTCACCAAGTAGTGTTTAAAAATGATATAATGAAGGCACGAAAACTTAACATATTAAACACTGTACCAGTAATAGCAGTTTAGGAAAACAGTTAATTATAACAAAAAACATCCTCATAACTAAAAGGAAGACAGCACACTGTGATGTTGCAGGGCTCGTGCCTATCATGCTAAGGCAATGACCACAGGGACACACTTGCTAAGATGTGGGTTTGGGGGGCATTGGCGGTCCTGGAGTTGTTGAGATGAGTCTTCTGGCCCTCATGGGTATCCCTGTATCATGCTCATTGACTCTATAGCACCTGTGGGTGTTCTGGTGTGGCTCTTGGCAGTGTTCCCTTTCATGGTGCACGTAGTTGTCCTGCTTAACACCAGCAGAAAGCAGGTGTAAAATCCCTGGTGCTAACGTGTCTTATCGCCGGAATTTGTTTCACATTGCAATTGGTGTGAAAGTTTTGATGTGATTTTTTTCGTGTGCAGAACAATATACGAACTGAGCAGTGTATCTCGTCAAGATCCAGCACCTGACGCACTATTCCCAATCAATATAAATACAATGAGATTTCTTAATAGATTTTGTGTGTACACTGTAAGTGCAGCCAATACCTCAGTGCAATTCAATACAGGATTTTAGTATGTAGAATAAATCGGAAAGGTGCACCTCGTGTCTTTTTGCACGGGAACGGCTAGTCTCCATTTCATTATCAGCACTTTAACAGAAGTAAAGTTGAGATAAATCTAATACACTATTCAGAAGTTGGTGCAAACTGCAGATATCACCAGTAAACCAGCGATAAGTGCCCCAAAATTTAACACCATGGTGGACTCCATCAAATAACAGTAATAAGAACAAGAAAGAGTCACACAGCAGTTAAGAGAACAACCCAAAACGTTATTAATTTTTTTTTCAAACTTTATTTTTTATAATCATGAATATGTAAACGATAAACTATTTTCAAACTTTATGTTTTTATTAACATATATATGAACGATAAACTAATAAACAAAATGTATCAAAAATAATACAAAACAACAAGGCGGAACACTCCTGTGGGGACCATGAATGTCGACGACAGACCTGGAAATTCAGAAAGATTGTTAAAAGAAAACCAGCATGCTATTCTCAACAAAATACCACAAGAAACAAATCACAGATATATAAAATGCAGACAGCTAACAACATTTTATAACTTTAACTTACAAAAACTGTAAATGTTGCCCCTTTAATATATTTACCGAATCTGAGGAATTTTTTTTGCAGAAGGCACCACGCCCACAACGTTTTTCTTCAGTGGTGAGGACATTTTTTACTTTTCCCAAGGGGCAAACAAAGACCAATGCCACCTTGGTCACGTGCAAGATTTGCAAAAGAGTTCTGTCACAAGGGGATCCTAGCAAGAAATACTCGTATGGCACGGCAAGTATGATGAAACACCTAAGGACCCTTCATCCGAATAATCTTGCACGAGAAGACTGCAAGCAGATGAGAAACACTCCTATTCTGTATCTGTAAAAAAGAATCACAAATAAATGTATATTAATAACTTTCAAAAATATACTATTCCATTACTGTACAAACACATTTTATATAAATACTGACTAAGAAACTATGTTCCTGAACCACAAGTGTGACGATGGTTAAAACACTATATGCATAGTGCATACTACTTTGAAGCAGTTCATGCCCTAAAGCCTACCTCACTTAAACTCTACATGCTAACTGACTAAATGATTACAGTACTATAAGGAGACACACTGGGTGAGTGACAGGGTGTTTTCTAGAAGAGTATGAATAATAACTAGGGAATTGAAGGTGTGAAACACAACTGTGTAGGTGATTAGAGGACTGCATCCATACTGCATAGGCATTTAAAGCAGTCCATGTGCTAAGGCCTGGCTCACTGCATGACTACTTGGGTACTGACTGAATGATTAGAGTACAGCAAGGAGAGTGCCTAGGTGAATTTATAAGTGCTAGGCTTTTCGCACAGGGAATGGATTAGTACTTGGATAGTGGATAGGGGTTTGAAGAAGTCCATGTGCTAAGGCCTAGCTCAGTGCATGAATACTTAGGCAGTGACTGAATCATTAGAGTACTGGAAAGAGAGTGTCTTGGTGAATTTATAAGTGTTTGGGTTTTGGCACAGTGAATAGATTAGTACATGGTGTTGAATGGGTCACTAGAGGACTGCAAAGGGAGTGACAGGATGTTTGCAAGACTGTATGGATACTGACTAGGAAATTGAAAGTGTGAAAGACAAGTGTCTAGGTAGTTAGAAGACTGCATGCATAGTGGATAGGGGTTTGAAGCAGTCCATGTGCTAAGGCCTGGCTCAGTGCATGAATACTTAGGCACTGACTGAATGATTAGAGTACTGCAAAGATAGTATCTTGGTGAATTTATAAGTGTTTGAGTTTTCGCACAGTGAATGGATTAGTACATGATGCTGAATGGGTCACTAGAAGACTGGAAAGGGAGTGACAGCCAGGGTGTTTCCTTGAATTGTATGGATACTGACTAGGGAATTGAAGGTTTGAAAGACAATTGTGAACAACCAAACCACAATGCTAGCGGTAGCCCTCTAGAGTAGCACCAGATTTAAGATAACTCAATGTAATTGTTGGTGAAACAGTTCATTCACCTTAAGTGTGCAATTTTGGATGACACCCGCCAGCACAATGCCGTTCCAGTAACTGGAAAATACATGTACAAAAACAACACCAAATGCACCACTTAAACAATGTAATTCAAATAAAGTCCAAATTCTTAAGGTATTTTTCGTTTTTCAAAAAAAGCTCATCTTTATTATGCAGTGAATATTGCAATTAAAAACAATTTTCCAACACAGCCAAAGCAGCCAAAGCGGCTGCTTTGGCTGTGTTGGAAAATTGTTTTTAATTGCAATATTCACTGCATAATAAAGAAGAGCTTTTTTTGAAAAACGAAAAATACCTTAAGAATTTGGACTTTATTTGAATTACATTGTTTAAGTGGTGCATTTGGTGTTGTTTTTGTACGTGAAAGACAATTGTGTAGGTGGTTAGAGGACTGCATGCATAGTGGATAGGGGTTTGAAGCAGTCCATATACTAAGGCCTGGGTCACTGGATGAGTACTTGGGTACTGACTGAATGATTAGGGTACTGCAAGGAGAGTGCCTGGGTGAATTTCTAAGGGTTTGGCGCAGTGAATGGATTAGTACATGATGCTTAATAAGGTCACTAGAGGAGTGCAAGGGGAGTGACAGGGTGTTTGCTGGAAGTGTGTGGATACTGACTCGGAAATGGAAGGTGTGAAAGACAAGTGTGTAGGTGGTTAGAGGACTGCATGCATAGTGGTAGGGGTTTGAAGAAGTCCATGTGCTAAGGCCTGGCTCAGTGCATGAATACTTAGGCAGTGACTGAATCATTAGAGTACTGGAAAGAGAGTGTCTTGGTGAATTTATAAGTGTTTGGGTTTTGGCACAGTGAATGGATTAGTACATGGTGTTGAATGGGTCACTAGAGGACGGCAAAGGGAGTGACAGGGTGTTTCCTGGAAGTGTATGGATACTAACTAGGGAATTGAAGGTGTAAAAGACAAGTGTATAGTATGTCAGAACACTACATGCATACTGCATAGACATTTGAAGCAATCTATTTGGTACTTAGAAACTGACTAAATAATCAGACTACTTCTAGGACAGTGCTTAGGTAAAACTTTTAAATTTTCAGTTCTGCCACAGTGAAGAAGATAGTACATGGTACTGCACCTTAGTGTCAAACCCTGACTCATTTTATCAATGCACAAGCAAAGACTAGCTTCTAATGCTACTAAAACTTGACAACATGACAGGTTTTAAAAGACTTATCTGCTAAAAAATACACGATTTTACCAAATGCTTCTCTCACAGTGGTTCCCAAATGCACACAGACTCACAGTGTGATTCTAGACAACAACCACCATACCTAGGATTTTACCAAAAATCATTCACTACTGTGGAAGTGGTAAGGGAACTGCACACAATCTTCATATTTCAGGACTGCACTTTTGTGTTAAAGCCTGCCTCATTTAATCAAAGCATAAACAAAGACTGGCTTCTAATGCTACTAAAAATTGACAACATGACCGGTTTTAAAACAGTTATCTGTCAGCAAATACACAATATTACCAAATGCTTCTCTCAAAATCCTTACCCAAATGCACACAGACTCACAGTGTGATTTTAGACAATCAACCCTATCCTAGGAGTTTACCAAAACTCATTCACTAGTCTAGAAGAGTTAATGGTACTGCACACAATCTACATATTTAAGTACAGCACATCAGTGTCAAAGCATGACTCATTTAATCAACGCATAAGCAAAGACTGGATTCTAATGCTACTAAAACTTCACAACATGACAGGTTTAAAAGAAGTTATCTGTCAGCAAATACATGATGTCCCAAATGCTTCTCTCACAGTGATCCCAAATACACACTAACTCACACTGTGATTCTAGACAAGCACCACTATCTCTAGGAGTTTACCAAAACTCATTCACTACAGTGCAAGTGGTAAGGGAACTGCACACAATCTACATATTTCAGGACTCCACTTTTCTGTCAAAGCCTGACTCATTTAATCAAATCATAAGCCATAACTGTCTTCTAATGCTACTAAAACTTCACAACATGACAGGTTAAAACAACTATTTGTCAGCAAATACACAATGTTACCAAATGCTTCTCTCACAGTGGTTCCCAAATGCACACATACTCACTGTGTGATTCTAGACAAGCAACACTATCCCTTGCACTATACCGAAACACATTTCTTCATCTAGAAGAAGTACTACATTTTAGTATAGAAACATAACATAACTCATTTCACAAATTCATAAACAATGACTGGTTTCTAATTCTACCAAAATATAAAAACAGCACAGTTATCTGTCTGCAAACACATGAAAAACACAAATGCTTATCACAGAATGGTTTCTACATGCACACACACTGTCAATAAGATTGTAGAGAAAAAAAGTACTCCCTACACTTTAGCAGGAGAAATACATTAGTCTGATTAAAATCAAAATAGTCTACATACATCCCCTCACATTTAAAAAACTCATCTTTCAAGTTCTTTTGTAGATTAAGAAGTATATCAGTCACTCACCATATTTTCTTTTACAGAATCTCTGCACTGTGCACCTCTCAGCAAAAACAAAGAATGGAAATGTTTCCCTTTCATTTTCCACACATATACATGTAAACATCAAATCACAATCCTTCACACATAAACTCAAAAGCAAACACACATTTCTATTGGTTAAACATTTCAACCCTTTCCAACTGAAATACATTTCAACCCTTTCCCCAATCGGCCTTCTACCTATTACCATAGAAACAGGTCATGGAACACTGCACTGAGCACACAGGTCACAAGTTCAGCATACAATGTTTCTAAACAAGACAGGAAGTGTGCTTGACTTTTCAACTTATCATATATAATGTTCCTTACAATCTGTTTTTGCCAACCAATAAGAATCATACCTTTAAAAAACAGAAATATACACCCTACCTTTCAGTGTAGAAAGTAGTCATACAACCAATGATTTCTTGTCTTTTTTTTTTTTTTTTTAAATTCCGTGGATCCAACGCGAGAGAATCCATACACCCAACACGATAGAATGCGCGCACCGTGCGCGCATTTCGCCGTTTAAAAAAAACAAAAGGGGACCCCCAGGCACCTCTACAGGGTCAAAGTATTTACACTCTGCCCCCTTTATATGTTTTATACACTTATTCCCCTTGCTTCTTCAGCCTCGTTTCTACCGAGGCAGAAAATGGCCGCCAACAGTTCCTGGTTTCGAATGTTGACAGACACTCAACAGCCAATTAGCATTCAGCGCTTGATCGGGAGGGTGCGTGCTCGGTTCGGGGAGGGTGCGCTTACGGTGCGGGTAGGGTGCGAGGATCCACCGCGCCAATAGATATATATATACTTTTAACTCTAATTTTCTCAGGAACTACTAAACAGATTTACACCATTTATGCAAAAGGCATGAGTCTGAACTGAGGACTACCTCTTTGCCAAATTTGGTGTCATTCCGTTCAGCGGTTCGGGCTGTAGCTGCGACAGCCGATCCTATGGGAAATTGCATGGGGAAAACACGTTTTGGGACCCCCCTTTTTTCTCGGCCCCTGCTTGACAAATCACCACGAAACATTCAGGGTAGGAGTGGAGCGGAGCTGGCCAAAATTTTGGAGAATTTCACGAAGATTCGTCAACCGGCGCCAAAGATATTCCCAATAGAATGTTGCTGATTTCCTCTGGAAAATAGGTCCTAACTATAACTATCTACTGGTGACCCCCAGTAGATAATATATATATGTATATATATATATATATATATATATATATATATATATATATATATATATATATATATATATATATATATATATATATACATATATATATTATCTACTGGCGGTCGCCAGTCGGTAGTTATAGTTAGGACCAATTTTCCATAGGAAGACCATTTTTTTTTTGCTTATAACTTTGGCGTCGTTGGATGAATCTTCATGAAATTGCCTAAACGTATTCTTTGTTCCTATCAGCTCCTATGTGGGAAGATTGGGGGTGGTTCGTCAAGGGGGGGGCCGAGAAAAAAGGGGGTCCCAAAACATGTTTCCTCTATGTTAATTTCCATAGGAAACTTTAGACAAGGCTACTGGTCGAACGGGTAAATGGAATTGACCCAAATTTGGCAGGGAGAAGAGTCTTGGTCTAGAAAGCACGCTTTTGTTTATTTGGTGTAAATCAGTTCAGTTGTTTTGGAGAAATATCTAAATTTACTGATATTGATATTTGGGAATTCTGCCATCTGATTGGCTGAGGCGTTACGAGCACAAGCTTGCTACTTATTGGTTGTGAGCGCTGCAAGCGGCTGCAACTAGGGAGTGTTGGCCGCCATTTTGTGATTCCATTGAAGCGAGTAAGGGGAAAAAAGGGCAAAAAGAGTAGGAAACAGGAGGATAGGAGCACTGTAACCTCTGTGGGGGAGTACGATGTGAAGTAGTCACACCTACCGCTCTGAAAGTGCGGTGTTGCTCAGAGTCACATGGTGGTGAGATGAGATGCTGCTACAGTCGGGTATGAAACCTAGAGCCTAAACCGTGAGGCCATTGCTGTAAAGTGATGTGCTCTGGTGTTTGTAGGATACCTGTGGAAGTAGTGTTAGTAGGCGTTTATACCATACAGGGAAGGGGAAGCGAACTACTGAGTTCTAACGTGTGTTTATACTATATCGGAAGTAGGAAGTGAAGTACTACGCCTACCGGTGTAAAGACTCGGGGATCAAACCAAGATGATTGTTGTAAAGTGATGGGCTGTGGGCGCTGTAGCATACTGGCTGCTGTAGTAGAACTATAAGTAGTGTTAGAATGTGTTTATACTATATAGGGAGTGGAAAGCAAACTACTTACCCCTACTGGTCTGAAGACTCAGGGATTAAACCGTGAGCTCATTGCTGTTAAGTGATGTGCTCTGTGTACTATTTCAGTGTAAGTCATAGTACAATGTTAGCATGTAATGATAGTATAATGTAAGTATGTAAGTATGTAATGTTAGAATGTAGGGCTGTCATGAGGGGAATCTTGGGGAGTTTGTAAACGGTGCTGGAGAAGAAGGATGCCTTGGTGTCTGGTCCTCTTGGTGGCTGTTTAAGTTGTCTTCTTTTCCTGCAATAAATCTACTTATCAGATCCACTGCTGTCTTCCTGTTCACTACATACATTTGGTGACGAGTGGGAGAAGGTGAAAAGAAGGCAGCACTCACCAAAATTTTGCACTTGCTTGCGTTGGTGCTGAAGACCCGTTTTCTTGGTGAATCTGTTTCTACTGATCCCAGGGTTGTCGGCTGATCGAACTATGTGATCCTACCTCTGGTAGGATTTATATTTTTTGATTTTGGGCTTCCTCTGCCTCTACACTACACTCTGGTTGCTGTACCACACGTGTGCAAGTAGTGTTAGCATGCGTTTATATTAATTCTGTAGTTATGCATTAAACAAAGTATCATGGTCCCATGGAGCGCCACCTCCCATGCGCAGGTCATACAATGTCCCGGGGTGTGCAAACGCGGGACATTTATGTTTGGTATTACAGGGTGGGAGCATTGCTTGCACCCTGTGATAGTAAATTCTTGTTTGCCTCGTTGAAGTGAGAGGAGGAAAACCTTGTATCGTTTCATAGATTTTACAGACGTTATAGTTAGGAATTAGCATTTAAAAAACCTTTGAAATTCACAAAAAAAACATAGGTTTCAGGGACGTTATAGTTAGTTGGACATTTGACTCATATAAAACCAGAGAAATTCGCCTGTTATAGTTAGGTGAGCTAACTATAACTCACGTGCCCGCAATTCACTGCTGATGATGTCACTCATGACATGGTCAGTGACCTCACTGATGACATCATTGATGACTTCACTGATGACATCACTGATTACATCATCCACGTGATGATCTGATCTGATGCACATACTGATGCCCTAATATAAACTTTGATACACCCATTCTAAAATGTAGACTGCAATTTTTGAAACTATACATATTACAATGCCATATACTACACACCACTCACTGTTTCCTAGGTCTACACACACATCCAGTCACTTATACATGTAGTTACTCATCAATACAGTAGTATAATATACACTCATACATCTATACATGCAGTCACACTCCGCTGCTCGTCCATAGAGTTACTCACACACCTAGTCAGTAATGCAAAGAATCAATCACATATCCATTTACTCGTGCATACAATTATACACACCAAGTCTGTTATTTATAGACACTCCATATCACTTATTTATAGAGATACTAACACATATTTACTGTCTATTACAATGACTGATACAAGCAGACACTCATTTATACACAAACTGAAGTTTTGTTTGAGAGTTGGATACAATAGGATGAAAGAAAAGTCTATTATAAATAAAATCTCCGCTTACAATTGGAGCAGTTTTCACTGTATTTCTGGTTGTTAACACCATTTGCCAGTGGGAATCACTGGATAACAATTTACAGCTGTTATCCTATTTATAGGTGCAGGAAGTGTTAGGATATTTGCTATTACTTTCTTTTGGGGCAGGTAGAAAGGATTAGTCATCAAGTATGTAAAGGATACTATATATATGTTGTTCTATTACAGGCACAGTAGCCATTTACTAGGAAGAGAATTACGAGACCATCAGAACACTTGAAATACTTTTGAAGCCATAGATAAGATACTTTTATGCGGTGATGAGTGTCACGACTTATAGGGTAATTTACAGATTAGCGGTTCAATGCTGATAATAGGATTGAGATATAAATATGCAATCAGTAATGGCAACTTTTATCCATGCTAGGTACAATAATTAATGAGGACGTTAGAGGTGTCGCGAATCGAAAGGAGTACCAGTAGAAACGCACAATTGATTCACCTTTTGACATGAGTCCTACCATCAATAAACAATCACCTTGAGAGGAATCGGTAGGTGTACGGTTGTAGATGTTTCCACCACTAGATATAATAAAAAAATATAGGTGGTGTTGTTGCAATGTCTTTAATCAAGGGATTGGGCAACATGGAATAGGTGGGAGGTATAATGTAACTATCTCACTAATACCCCGTTTTCTTTATAGAGCGGTGCTGCCCCCCTGAGCGGTTGCCAGGTGAGAGGTGAGACTCTGTACCCAGCCTCTGCGGGTAAGATAACTCTTTTCTGTTCATGCATCCGCAGATCCTGCTTGTAAGAAAAAGTTTTTTTATCACTATGATACACACCACTTTTTTCCTGACATGTGGCATTTCTTGTCTGTTCTAGGTACATGCAGGTTCCACTACAGGCTGATGACAACGCATCGGCTTGATATCCTTTTTTTGATATAATTCACCATTTTCTCTAAATTTTGCAGTAGCGACCATCTTCAAGGTCCTGACGAAAGCCCGATCCACCTTTGGTCTTCGTGGGCTGAAACATGTTGACCACTTAAAACTCACACCATATCAGTTCCAAATCCATACTGTTTGTGTACTGCTTTTTAATCCTGACAGTAGGCGCCCCTCGATTAAAGTTGTTTTCGGTGCCTCCTAGCCAGTTTTAGTCTTTCACCAGTTTTTCACTTAATCTTTCACATCATTGCACTGCACCCTTACTCACACTTATCAGCTCATCATACATGGACGTAGCTAGTCCTCCAATACCAACAATAAAAACATCCCTGAGCTCCTCCCTCTCAGTGAGGGGGTTGTAGCCCTCAAGGGAACTAGGTTTTTCCCTTGGGAGGAGAGTCCCTATGATGAAGCATGTCACCTCTGGTGAGTGAGGGATCTTGTCCTTATAGGGATCTGCCCTTTTGCATGTATTATTTCTAGCTTCCTTCAAGTTAGGCTTACTACCACATAGTTCTGAAATAGACTTAGAGGTAGGTCGTAGACCCTAGGATTTTTGTGTTTGGCTATCAGTTATTTGGGGAAATAATCCTTTAGTGGTCTTTAAATCTTCCATAGGACTCTCTTGTTAAAATTGTGTTGATTACAAGGTATAATGTAGGGACATATGCAGACTGTTATAGTAGCATATAAGTTAAGTCATTTTGCCTTAATGCTCTTATCCGTTCTTTTTTTGAGCTTCATGAAAAAACGATAGATGGTGGAATTTATAATATACGTATTTACAATTTTGACATTTTATGGAGTCCTGCTTGCTGTATAAATAGGAAATGTGTATATATTTCAAAGTTTCGTGAGGAGGATATTATGAGTACAGATATGATTTAATGAGCCTGAGATGATGCAAGCTATTTAGGGTTGGCTTTCACATTTGCATGACAATTTGCATGACAATTTTTGGCAATGATGGGGATAGGAACTCTGAAGGGATGTTGCTATCAATCCTTCAAAGGATACGAGTTGATGCATAGGTGCTTGATTAGTTACCTAAATATGATATCTAGTCAGAAGTATACAAAGGATACGAGTTGATGCATAGGTGCTTGATTAGTTACCTAAATATGAAATCTAGTCAGAAGTATACAAAGGAGACCGAATAATTGTGGGTGATATTTAGAGATACTTCCTGTCTTGGTATAGTACTTGTTTGTAACATTGTTTGTCAATGTATTTTATATGTTATTATATAAGTGTTTTAAAATGTTTTTACAGCCCTGATGAAGTTCCTTTTATAAGAACGAAAAGCGTTGGCTGCCCGATGTTTAAGCATGAATAAAGAAGAATAAAGAAAATTTGAATTCAGACAACTATTGGATGGACAATTATTAATCCATTGATATTTTTCTTTGATATTCTTATTAGGTGGTGCAATCCACAGTGGGTAGAAATAAAACATTACTTAATTTTTAAAGTTAAAAAAAAAGAAGTGTAATAAAATTCCAAAATATTACAAAAAAAATAGAACAAATATAGGTTTTATAAACATTAAAATATGAAATTAACATTTAAAAAACCTTCAAAATTCATGAAAAAATCATAGGTTTTACAGACGTTATAGTTAGGAATTAGCATTTAAAAACCTTTGAAATTCACTGAAAAAAACATAGGTTTTACAGACGTTATAGTTAGGAATTAGCATTTAAAAAACCTTTGAAATTCACTAAAAAACATAGGTTTCAGGGACGTTATAGTTAGTTGGACATTTGACTCATATATCAAATCATCAGTGATGTCATTTGAGATGTCAACAGTGATGTCATCAGTGATGTCACTGACCATGTCATGAGTGATGTAATATGTGACGTCATCAGCAGTGCATTGCGGGCGCGCGAGTTATAGTTAGCTCAACTAACTATAACAGGCGAATTTCTCTGGTTTTATATGAGTCAAATATCCAACTAACTATAACGTGCCTGAAACCTATGGTTTTTTTCAGTGAATTTCAAAGGTTTTTTAAATGAAAATTTGTAAGTCTAATGCACGTCAATCGTATGCTTTTTTAATTTTCTATACATGTATATATATTTTTAAAAATTGTGAATAATATCTAGTTAGGAAAACTATATTCATTCTTTTTTTTTGGTTGTAACATCATACAGAAGTCACGAACCCTTCGCGCATCCTACACGATGGCTTCGCACATTCTGGTAGCCATTTTGAAAAGTCCCACTGGGGTCGCGACTTTGGAGTGATTTGTAAAGTATGAAATATCTTTAAATTAATTATAAATAAAAGTTTTCTTTTAAGTGTTTGTCTAAATTTATTAATAAAAGTATTTTTAAAGTATTATTTTCAATATAATTTCGACGAAAGTAAAGTTATGAAATGCGCGGGGTAGCCGCTTAATGTGCACTACATCTCCCCACGCATATTTCCAGGGTCGTGCCGTGATCGCGCTGAGATCGAGCCGAAGTCGAGACTTCAGGATACTTTTAAAGTTTAAAAAATGACTATAGTATGTTTGAATATGATATTAGACTGAACAGTTTTGCTAATATACTTATTAAAAGTTTATAGAAATTTTTATTTATAGTGTATAATGATATATATGATTTTCGCGGGTGCGCAATGGGTGCGTGACGAGTGCATGCACCCTACGCAACTTCATGTCAGCAAAAGAAACAAGCATTGGCATAGCCAATAGTTCTCGCCTTTCGGACCTTATAAGTGTTTAGTTATGTAGCACAATATCCTTGGTGCAACAGCATGAACTGTTGCATGGTTAAACACTTATAAGGTCCCAAAGGCGAGACCTATTGGCTATGCCAATGCTTGTTATTTGTTCGCCAAGGGAAGATTAAGTGATTTGACCAGAATCACAGGTTGTTGAGCGTCCCTGCTGAGACTCGAACCTTGTTTCTCAGCTTCAACGTCGACAGCTCGTTTTTGTCCTAGTTTTGCATGGGCTGTGACCTGACATTAACCTTCAGCAGGGCGCATGGTCCAAAACACAATCAAGTCATGCTAAAAAAATGCTGTGGAAAAATATTCAACTTGTGTCACTTACCTCAGTAACGGAAACAAATTGACATTTTTACGAGGAAATTGCAGCTGAACGCCTGAAATTACCAGTCGAGGTTGAGCGAGATGGTGGTGACGCAAGGTAAAAGAAAATGTGATCTCTGGGCTGTTAGCTGGGTTGAAGGGGGCCCTGGGGAGCCCATCCGCGGTGGCATGTTCTATGCTAACAATGTGCAATCGTTTAATTTATGCAGTGCTCCTGGTGTTGGGGAATTAGTTGAAGACAGTGGGAACTCGCACATGCAATGGAGTAAATGGGGGCATCAAGAGTGGCTGACGGTGTGATGCCCGATTGACGGCTCATGCCGCATCAATAGGTGACACCGCTGCACCTTTGGATATGTGTGCACTGCCTCTGAGTGACAGACAATTACATGCGCCTACTATGACCCACCAGAATGTTTACTTTGAAATGCATTTGAATAAAAAGCTCCGCATAAACCACTGTTCACGGTCAGAGGACCCTCAGCGCAAACTTGACAAGTTGTGAGCCTGAGACTCACTTTCCACCCTGTGACGGTACAAAGAAATAGAACACTACGGGTCTATACAATTGAAATGCACTTACATGCGCGTGAGAGGCAGGTGCTGACGTGTGCCACCAGCAATGTTTGCCTTACCTCTAATAGGCCTACCTACGTCTGACAGTGTGAATGCCACAAGGAAGGTGACAACAGGCACTGTACCAGAGGGCATCTTGATTTGTGTTAAAAAGATGGCCGTTATAATAACAAGTGCCTAAGGAAATTAAAGACGGCCCGTCATGTTTGAGAAGTTGACAGGTGATAATACGAAATTACTGTGCTTGCATCATAAACGTTGTGTTGCAGAGTAAGTGTACACACGGATACATCTACGTGACACGCTATAAAAAATAAAGTGATTCAATAATCAAGTGGACCTCTGTGAAGTTTGTGCATGAAGAGGTAAAAAAAAGTGCAGACAGCATTAACAACGTCATCCCTGACATAACGGGAAACCACGCGCATGTCCTCACTAATGGTGCCCTTGGACGTCAATGAGGTAGCAATACTCCATACCTTTTATAAGCATTGTAGACTGCTACAGCTTCCATCACAAGTAGTGCATAGCCTACCAGACATTAGAGAGGCGTGCCAATGAGTGATGTCACAGTAGGTCTAAAACGCAGCTGACGTTATCAAACAAAGAGTCATTCAAGGAGAGAACAGGGGAGGCAAAGAGAAAAAGAGAAGAGGGCAGAGAGAGTTCAGGCACAAAGAAAAATAAACAGAGGGGCGAAATTTAAATTGATAGAGAAAGTAGGGCAGAATGAGAAAAAGAGAAAAGGGAGCAGACGCAAAAAGAAAGGCGAGAAAGAGATGAAAATTACAACATGAACAAGAAAGTAAGAAGATAGCAGGGGAATCCTCGATATTACTACAATGTAACACTGCAGTATTGGGAATATGACTACACTGCAAAGCAACAGAATAAAGAATAGGACACAATGTAACAGTGGAGCATTAGTAATATTACTACAATTTAAAGCTGCTGCATGAGGAAAAGATCTATAGACCCTCCAGCCCTACACAGGTTAGATAAAGCTAGAGTCTATGGTCCTGATTAGAAGTGACCCGCTTAGGGCTGAATCCGATAAAATTCCAGCACAGAAGTGTTTAGATGTAGCTGATGCGATAATTTTAGCCTTTTCCGATGTTTTACGGACTAACACGTGGGTTTTTGTGCTTACTGCTGCTCCACAATCAGCTTGCTACACCAAATATGGAGTCTTTGCCCCCTTGTTAAATTCTAGCAGGATTTCCCTGCCAAAATTTAACAAAAGGGTAAGATGTTTATCTCACCTCTCAACTATCATGTGCATCATCAATACTTGTGACTGTAATCCTTGCGCAAACACAACATTTGTGATCAGGCTATAGATGTCTTTTAATCAATGGGATACCCATCTGTCAGTTGCTTCAAAGATTCAACAGTAAAACAGATTCAGTCTACTCACTAAATTTGGTGCAAAATGCCGCTATAAATGCAGTTATGTGCCTGAAAATTTCCTTTTTTATGCCACTAAATTTTCAAATCAATGCCACTATATCCTGACGGTTCCTGACAATTATGATCGTAAGTACGCAGTAACTGTGTAAGACTGCACTACTCTCGGGCCTGTCATCCAATTAATGCTGGACACACCCTGTAGTAGCTTTTAAGGATCCCCTTTCACATTACTGGACCCCCTAACACACCGACTCCATGCCACTCGACACCTCGAGAACTGCACAGAATACAGCTGTTTCTCGGCTCATCCACAACTTCCAGCTACTAACACCCCCCCGGCCCCAAATAAATCAACTGAAGATTGCGTCTGCCTTCGCAGCCCACATATGAGACCCCATTCAGTCACAGGCTTTACTCCCCTCCTCCATTCACTGAAATAGTAGATGTGCTTGTTACACAGACTCCGGTGCGACACCCTCCTCTTTGCCTTCACCCCAAGTAGCAAGGTCCTCACAACCACTAGCCCCGCCTTCCCTGATCACCCATAGGTTTTGCTATTCCTTTAATGGCTGCGATCCTCGACCACCCAGGGAAGCGGCCAATCGGAGAAGCAGCTGCATCACCACAGACCCTGGAAGGCATCAGACCTGGCTAAAACTCCAGCCCAAGCTGTGACCCTCTTAACGGCTTAAGGCGCATTGTCTGCAAAGGAGCAAAGACAGCAATGGCCGGTGAAGAGGATTCGAGTCCCTCTGGGTGGCTGCAATCCTCCTCCTACTCCCGGCGCTACACAAAATAGCTTGCACTCACACCATCTCCAGCAGTCCATGAAGAAAAGGTCACAGAGAAAAGAGGCAGCGTGTTTTCTTGTCTAGTCCCCTGGAGTGCCAGGCAGCCTACTGGTGCCAGATGCAGTCCCTTTAACTGGGAGACCGCAAGAACAACATTCCGTAGGACTAATTCATTGGGGAATTACAGCCCCTCACGGTCGGACACGGGTTTCCAGAGTGGCGGACTTCTTGGCCAGTAAATTCATAGGTCAGTTAAAGGGATTGTGAAGTTTTTATTACAACAGTCTCATCTACATACCGATTACTGCATGTGCAGTATGCTGCTTTTCAGCCATTTACGCCCTCTGTAGTTTTTCCCTACCATCTGACAATATTTTCTCACGAACGCTACTTGGCGTTGAAAAAAGATGCCAATTTTATTCCCTCTGGAACGAACTTTAAATCACGTTGTCTTGCGACTTTTAAAGTGGATGGGTGTTGGCTACCTTCTTCCCTTGAAGCAACTTAAGAGGAGCAAAATTCCCCATTATAAAGTGAAAGTTCACAAGAAGAAAACTGTGCGACCTACATGATGCTTACAAGTGGGACATGCACATTTACATACTAATAGCACGTACCAAGTAATCCACACGAGCAACATCGTGCTGCCACTTTTCGAAAACCAGAACATGTTCAAGATTTTATCAGAGGAAAAGGGCAGAGGGAGAGGGGAGAGAAGGTAGAGGAGCAAGCAGCGAGTGAGCTGTTAACACACACATGAAAAGCACGGATACCAGTGACATGTCTATTACAGAGAAAGAGGCCCGAGTATGAGACGTGACGGTCGGGCCGTGGTCACCGCTACCTTCAGAAGTGCTGATAAGTGAGACATCGGCTGAAGGGGAGGAATACGTGAAGGGCAGGCAGACTTGAGGTTGTGTCCTGCCCCCTGTACGGTACCGCGAGTCAGTCCCTACCCGGGGCTGTCGCTGCAACTACGAGACCTTGAGGTGCGGCCTGGCGACAAGGACTGCCAGTGGCCGCAGACCTCAATCAACTGGAGTGGGCGGTCGCGGCATGCTGCCTGACTTGAGTGCGGTGGCCTGCCCTGCAAAAATAATTAACTGCAGCGCTTTTCTGTATGCAGCTGTGGAAGCTTAATAAACAAGCGCACGTGCATCGAGGAGAGGAGGAGGCAGCAGGGGGAGGGTAAGAGAGGAGGGGGCCTGCGCCGGATTCCCTTGCGGGAGCGAGCAGGAACCATATGTCAAAGCTCGCTCCCGCAAGGTAATCGCCAGACGTGCATGCGTTGCCATTGAAGGCAATGCAACACGTGCACGTTTTTGGCAGCCAAACTGAATCGAGGGCTAAAGGTCTTTGCTACGCTACAAATGCGCGCTGCGTAGGCGAGACCTAAAAAGAAATCTGATTGGTTGAAATCAATTTCATTGTGAAAGAGGGAGGATCCATCCTTCTAATATTGCCCTCACTTTTTGTCCTTGATAGATAGAAGACCTGTTCCTTGCTTCTCTTTATATTGATATACCTTTTTTGTGTGTTTGTTTATTTGTAATACAACTATGGCTTCTAGTTTTGCCGAAGTTGATCTACTTGCTGTAGAGGAGGAAGAACAGATGGTGCAGCAGAAGTAGAAAAGAAAGGAAAGCATTGTTTGGTCCTTTTTTAGTGTACAAGAGGACCTGCGATGGATGCCGCTACTGCCTCCCGTAATCTAGAACGGCACAGTACGGTCAAACTGCGGTGGGACGCACACTCGTTGACCTCTCATGGCACTGCTGCACACTTCGGGGAGGACGCTTTCCATTAGCTGTGTTTTCTGATGACGTGTCGCGCCGGCCCCGTCCAACAACAGAACTCCTTTAGTTCTAAGCCGACTCTTCCACTCTCTCACCTGAAGTGAAACCAGGCCACGCGAACACTTTCACAATACAACAGCCAGGAATGCATTTTTCGGTAAGAAAACACTTCCTCCTAATCAAATAAAAGACTCACTGAAGAACAGGGGCCAGCTTTGATCAGTAAACAGCTATTACAATGACTTTTTTACTTCGCAATACCATTACAACGCATGCATTACAATGCATGCGTTGTATATCGCAAAGTCATTACTACGCATTTTTTGAGAACACATGGTCATTTACCACGCATGCCTTTAGAACAAATTTCATTGTAAAGGTATGTATGGTAAATGACCATGCGTTCTAAACAAATGTAGATGATCCATGTTGTTGTAAGGAAACATAGGCTGTTCAATTTCCTCACAATGACATGCACCGCCCCTCAGAGACGACATGAAACAGGAACCATGAGGAGTGACAGGTAAGGGGGATTGGGCAGGGGGTGGGGGTCACTTTTCTAGGGTTTAGGGTAGTGCAGTGGTGTTTTGGTAGTGTAGAGGGTCGTGGAGATGGTAGTGTTTTAGGGTTTAGGGTAGTGCAGTGGTGTTTGTGTAGTGTAGGGGGTCATGCTGGGGGTAGTGTTTTAGGGTTTAGTGTAGTGCAGTGGTGTTTGGGTACTTTAGTAGGTCATGCTGGGATAGTGTTTTAGGGTTTCAGGTAGTGCAGTGGTGTTTTGGTAGTGTAGGGTGATGCACTGGGGGTAGATTTAGCGTTTAGGGTAGTGCAGTGGTGTTTTGGTAGTGTAGGGGGTCATGCTGGGGGTAGATTTAGGGTTTAGGGTAGTGCAGTGGTGTTTGTGTAGTGTAGGGGTCATGCTGGGGGGTAGTTATTTAGGGTTTAGGTTAGTGCAGTGGTGTTTGTGTAGAGTAGGGGGTCTTGTTTTTGGGTTTAGGGTAGTGCAGTCGTGTGTGGGTAGTGTAGGGAGTTGGGCTGGGGGTAGTGGTGTAGGGTTTAGGGTAGTGCAGTGGTGTTTGGGTAATGTAGGAGGTCGTGCTGCAGGTAGTGTTTTAGGGTTTAGGGTAGTGCAATGGTGTTTGGGTGGTGTAGGGGGTCATGCTGGGGGTAGTGGTGTATGTGTAGTGTAGGGGGTCGTGCTAGTGGTAGTATTTTAGGGTTTAGGGTAGGGCAGTGGTGTTTGTGTAGTGTATGGAGTCGTGCGAGGGGTAGTCTTTTAGGGTTTAGGGTAGTACAACGGTGTTTGGGTAGTGTAGGGGTTCATGCTGGGGATAGATTTAGGGTTTAGGGTAGTGCAGTGGTGTTTGTGTAGTGTAGGGAATCGTGCTGCGGTAGTGTTTTAGGGTTTAGGGCAGTGCAGTGGTGTTTGTGTAGGGTAGGGGGTCAGGCTGGTGGTAGTGTTTTAGGGTTTAGGGCAGTGCAGTGGTGTTTGTGAAGTGTAGGGGGTTGTGCTGGGGGTAGTGTTTTAGGGTTAAGGGCAGTGCAGTGGGGTTTGTGTAGTGTAGGGGCTCATGCTGGGGGTAGTGTTTTAGGGTTTTGGACAGTGCAGTGGTGTATGGTTAGTGTAAGGGGTCGTGCTGGGGGTAAATTTAGGGTTTAGGGTAGTATAGTGGTGTTTGGGTAGTGTAGAGGGTCATGCTTGGGGTAGATTTAGCATTTAGGGTAATGCATTGGTGTTTGTGCAGTGTAGGGGAGCATGCTGGTGTAGTGTTTTAGGGTTTAGGACAGTGCAGTGGTGTTTGTGTAGGATAGTGGGTCATACTGGCGGTAGTGTTTTAGGGTTTAGGGCAGTGCAGTGGTGTTTGTGTAGTACACTGGGTTGTGCTGGTGTAGTGTTTTAGGGTTTAGGGCAGTGCACTGGTGTTTGTGTAGTGTAGGGGGTCGTGCTCGGAGTAGTGTTTTAGGGTTTAGGTCAGTGCAGTGGTGTTTGGGTAGTGTAGAGGGTCGTGCTGGGGGTAGATTTAGAGTGTAGGGTAGTGCAGTGGTATTTGGGTAGTGTTTGAGGGTTCGTGCTGGGGTAGTGTTTTAGGGTTTAGGGTAGTGCATTGGTATCTGTGTAGTGTAGGGGGTAGCGTTTTAGGGTTTAGGGTAGTGCAGTGGGGTTTGCGTAGTGTAGGAGGTCATGCTGGGGGTAGTGTTTTATGCTTAAGGGTAGTGCAGCGGTGTTTGCGGAAAGTAGGGGGTCATGTTTTAGGGTTTAGGGTAGTGCAGTGGTGTTTGGGTAGAGTAGGGGGTCATGCTGGGGATAGATTTAGGTTTTAGGGTAGTGCAGCGGTGTTTGGGTAGTGTAAGGGGTCCTGCTGGGGTGGTGTTTTAGAGTATAGGTGAGTGCAGTGGTGTTTGGGTAGTATAGGGGGTCATGCTGGGGGAGTGTTTTAGGGTTTAGGGTACCGCAGTGATGTTGCCAAGTGTAGGGGGACGTGCTGGGGTAGTGTTTTAGGGTAACACAGTGATGTTTGGGTAGTGTAGGGTGTCGTGGTGGGGGAGTGTTTTAGGGCTCAGAGTAGTGAAGTGGTGTTTGGGTAGTGTAGGGGGTCATGCTGGGATAGTGTTTTAGGGTATAGTTGAGTGCAGTGGTGTTTGGGTAGTAAAGGGGGTCATGCTGGGGTAGTGTTTTAGGGTTTAGGGTACCGCAGTGATGTTTGCCTAGTGTAGGGGGACATGCTGCGGGTAGTGTTTTAGGGTTTAGGGTACTGCAGTGATGTTTGGGTAGTGTAGGGTGTCGTGCTGGGGCAGCATTTTAGGGTTTAGGGTAGTCCACTTGTCTTTGGGTAGTATAGGGTGTCGTGCTGGGGTGGTGTTTTAGGGTAGGTCAGTGGTGTTTGGGTAGTATAGGGGGTCATGCTGGCGTTAGATTTAGGGTTTAGGATAGTGCAGTTGTGTTTGGGTAGTGTTTGGGGGTTCGTGCTGGGGGTAGTGTTTTACAGTTTAGGGTAGTGCAGAGGTGTTTGTGTAGTGTAGGGGGTTGTGCTGGGGGTAGTGTTTTAGGGTTTAGGATAGCTCAGTGGTGTTTGTGTAGTCTAGGGGGTGGTGCTGGGGGCAGTGTTTTAGGGTTTAAGGTAGTGCAGTGGAGTTTGGGTAGTGCAGGCGGTCGTGCTGGGGGTAGATTTAGGGTTTAGGGCAGTGCAGTGGTGTTTGTGTAGTGTAGGGGATCATGCTGGGGTATTGTGTTAGGGTTTAGGGCAGTGCAGTGGTGTTTTTTGTAGGGTACGGGGCCATGCTGGCAGTAGTGTTTTAGGGTGTAGGGCAGTCCAGTAGTGTTTGTGTAGTGTAGGGGGTCGTGCTGGGGGTAGTGTTTTAGGGTTTAGGGTAGTGCAGTAGTGTTTGGGTAGTGTAGCGGGTTGTGCTGGTGTAGATTTAGGGTTTAGGGTAGTGCAGTGGTGTTTGGGTAGTGTTTGGGGGTTCGTGCTGGGGGTAGTGTTTTACAGTTTAGGGTTGTGCAGTGGTGTTTGTGTAGTGTAGGTGGTCGTGCTGGGGGTTGCATAGTGTAGGGGGTCATGTTTTAGGGTTTAGGGTAGTGCAATGGTGTTTTGGTAGTATAGGGGGTCATGCTGGGGGTAGTGTTTTAAGTTTTAGGCAGTGCAGTGGTGTTTGTGTAGTGTAGGGGGTGGTGCTGGGGGCAGTGTTTTAGGGCTTAGGGTAGTGCAGTGGTGTTTGGGTAGTGTAGGGGGCCATGCTGGTGGTAGATTTAGGGTTTAGGGTAGTGCAGTGGTGTTTGTGTAGTGTAAGGGATCGTGCTGGGGTAGTGTTTTAGGGTTTAGGGCAGTGCAGTGGTGTTTTTTGTAGGGTAGGGGGCCGTGCTGGCAGTAGTGTTTTAGGGTGTAGGGCAGTCCAGTGGTGTTTGTGTAGTGTATGGGGGCGTGGTGGGGGTAGTGTTTTAGGGTTTAGGGCAGGTCAGTGTTGTTTGTGTAGTGTTGGGGGTTGTACTGAGGGTAGTGTTTTAGGGTGTAGGGCAGTGCAGTGGTGTTTGGTTAGTGTAAGGGGTAGTGCTGGGGGTAGATTTAGGGTTTAAGGTAGTGATGTGGTATTTGGGTAGTGTTTGGGGGTTCGTGCTGGGGGTAGTGTTTTAGGGTTTAGGGTAGTGCATTGGTGTCTGTGTAGTGTAGGAGGTCATGCTGGGGGTAGTGATTTATGGTTAAGGGTGGTGCAGTGGTGTTTGTGGAGTGTAGGGGGTCGTGTTTTAGGGTTTGGGGTAGTGCAGTGGTGTTTGGGTAGTGTAGGGGGTCATGCTTTGGGTAGATTTAGGGTTTACGGTAGTGCAGTGGTGTTTGGGTAGTATAGGGGGTCGTGCTGGGGGTAGTGTTTTTAGGGTATAGAGTAGTGCAGCAGTGTTTGTGTAGTATAGGGGAAGTGTTTTAAGGTTTAGGGTAGTGCAGTGGTGTTTGTGTTGTGTAGTGGGTCATGCTGTGGGTAGTGTTTTAGGGTTTAGGGTAGTCCAGTGGTGGTTGTATAGTGTAGGGGGTCATGTTTTAGGGTTTAGGGTAGTGCAGTGGTGTTTCAGCAGTGTAGGGGGTCATGTTGGGGGTAGTGTTTTAGGTTTTAGGTCGTGCAGTGGTGCTTGGGTAGTGGAGGGGGTTGTGTGGGGGTAGTGTTTAGGGTTTGGGGTAGTGCAGTGGTGTTTGCATAGTGTAGGGGGTCATGCTGGGGGTAGTGTTTCAGGGTTTAGGGTAGTGCTGTGGTATTTGGGTACTATAGGGGGTCGTGCTGTTTGTAGATTTTGGGTTTAAGGTAGTGCAGTGGTATTTGTGTAGTGTAGGGGATAGTTCTGGGTGTAGTGTTTTAGGGTTTAGGGCAGTGCAGTGGTGTTTGTGTAGTGTAGGGGGTAGTGTTGGATTTAGTGTTTTTGTGTTTTGGGTAGAGCAGTGGTGTTTGTGTAGTGTAGGGGGTTGTGCTTTAGGGTTTAGGGTAGTCTAGTGGTCTTTGGGTAGTGTAGGGGGTCATGTTTTTGGGTTGAGGGTAGTGCAGTGGTGTTTGGGTGGTGTAGGGGGTTGTGCTGGGGGTAGATTTTGGGTTTAGAGTAGTGCCGTGGTGCTTAGGTACTGTAGGGGGTAATTCTGGGGGTAGTGCTTTAGTGTTTAGGGTAGCGCAGTGGTGTTTGGGTAGTGTAGGGGTCATGCTGGGGGTAATAGTTTAGGGTTTATGGTAGCGCAGTGGGGTTTGTGTAGTATAGGGGTTTGTGCTGGGGGTAGTGTTTTAGGGTTTAGGGTAGTGCAGTGGTGTTTGGGTGGTATAGGGGTTCGTGCTGGTGGTGGTGTTTCAGGGTTTAGGGTAGCACAGTATTGTTTGAGTAGTGTAGGGGGTCATGCTGGGGGTAGTGTTTTAGGGTTTAGGGTAGTACTGTGGTGTTTGTGTAGTGTAGGGGGTGGTGCTGGGGGCAGTGTTTTAGGGTTTAGGGTAGTGCAGTGGTGTTTGGGTAGTGTAGGGGGTCATGCTGGGGGTAGATTTACGGTTTAGGGTAGTTCAGTGGTGTTTGTTTAGTGTAGGGTATCATGCTGGGGTAGTGTTTTAGGGTTTAGGGCAGTGCAGTGGAGTTTGTTTTTTAAGGTAGGGAGCCATGCTGGCAGTTGTGTTTTAGGGTGCAGGTCAGTCCAGTAGTGTTTGTGTAGTGTAGGGGGTCGTGCTGGGGTAGTGGTTTAGGGTTTAGGGTAGTGCAGTAGTGTTTGGGTAGTGTAGGGGGTCATGCTGGGGGTAGATTTAGGGTTTAGGTTCGGTCAGTGGTGTTTGGTTAGTATAGGGGGTTGTGCTGGGGTAGATTTAGGGTTAACGGGAAGTGTAGTGATGTTTGGGTAGTGTTTGGGGGTTCGTGCTGGGGTTAATGTTTTACAGTTTAGGGTTGTGCAGTGGTGTTTGTGTAGTGTAGGTGGTTGTGCTGGGGTAGTGTTTTAGGGTTTAGGGTAGCACAGTGGTGTTTTGGTAGTGTAAGGGGTAGTGCTGAGGGTAGTGTTTTAGGGTTTAGGGTAGCACAGTGGTGTTTGGGTAGTGTAGATGGTCGTGCTGAGGGTAGTGCTTTAGTTTAGCACAGTGATGTTTGGGTAGTTTAGTGGGTCGTGCTGGGTGTAGTGTTTTAGGGTTTAGGTAGCGCAGTGGTGTTTGTGTAGTGTAGGGTTCATGCTTGGGGTAGTGTTTTAGGTTTTAGGGTTGTGCAGTGGTGTTTGGGAAGTGTAGAGGGTCGTGCTGGCGGTAGTGTTTTAGGGTTTAGGGTAGTGCAGTGGTGTTTGGGTAGTATAGGGAGTTGTGCTGGGGGTATATTTAGGGTTTAGGGTAGTGCAGTGGTGTTTGTGTAGTATAGGGGTCGTGCTAGGGGCAGTGTTTTAGGGTGTAGGGAAGCCCACTTGTGTTTGGGTAGTATAGGGGGTAGTTCTGGGTGTAATGTTTTAGGGTTTAGGGTAGTGCAGTGGTGTTTGTGTAGTGTAGGGGGTAGTGCTGGATTTAGTGTTTTGGGTAGAGCAGTGGTGTTTGTGTAGTGTAGGGGGTTGTGCTTTCAGGTTTAGGGTAGTCTAGTGGTGTTTGGGTAGTGTAGGGGGTCATGTTTTTGGGTTGAGGGTACTGCAGTAGTGTTTGGGTAGTGTAGGGGGTTGTGCTGGGGTAGATTTAGGGTTTAGGGTAGTGCAGTGGTGTTTGGGTAGTGTTTGGGGGTTAGTGCTGGGGGTAGTGTTTTACAGTTTAGGGTAGTGCAGTGGTGTTTCAGCAGTGTAGGTGGTCGTGCTGGGGTAGTGTTTTAGGGTTCAGGTTAGCGCACGGTGCTTTGGTAGTGTAGGGGGTAGTGCTTAGGGTAGGGTTTTAGGGTTTAGGGTAGTGCAGTGGTGTTTGGGCAGTATAGAGGGTCATGCTCTGGGTAGATTTAGGGTTTAGGTAGTGCAATGGTGTTTGTGTATTAGAGGGGGTGAGGCTGGGGCTAGTGTTTTGGGGTTTAGGGTAGTGCAGTAGTGTTTGTGTAGTGTAGGGGGTCGTGCTGGGGTAGTGTTTTAGGGTATAGAGAAGTGCAGCGGTATTTATGTAGTGTAGGGGGAAGTGTTTTAGGGTTTAGGGTAGTGCAGTGGTGTTTGTGTTGTGTGGTGGGTCATGCTGGGGGTAGTGTTTTAGGGTTTAGGGTAGTCCAGTGGTGGTTGCATAGTGTAGGGGGTCATGTTTTAGGGTTTAGGGTAGTGCAATGGTGTTTTGGTAGTGTAGGGGGTCATGCTGGGGGTAGTGTTTTAGGTTTTAGGCAGTGCAGTGGTGTTTGTGTAGTGTAGGGGGTGGTGCGGGGGCAGTGTTTTAGGGCTTAGGGTAGTGCAGTGGTGTTTGGGTAGTGTAGGGGGCCATGCTGGTGGTAGATTTAGGGTTTAGGGTAGTGCAGTGGTGTTTGTGTAGTGTAGGGGATCGTGCTGGGGTAGTGTTTTAGGGTTTAGGGCAGTGCAGTGGTGTTTTTTTGTAGGGTAGGGGGCCGTTCTGGCAGTAGTGTTTTAGGGTGTAGGGCAGTCCAGTGGTGTTTGTGTAGTGTATGGGGTCGTGCTGGGGGTAGTGTTTTAGGGTTTAGGGCAGGTCAGTGTTGTTTGTGTAGTGTTGGGGGTTGTACTGAGAGTAGTGTTTTACGGTGTAGGGCAGTGCAGTGGTGTTTGGTTAGTGTAAGGGGTCGTGCTGGGGTAGATTTAGGGTTTAAGGTAGTGATGTGGTATTTGGGTAGTGTTTGGGGGTTCGTGCTGGGGTTAGTGTTTTAGGGTTTAGGGTAGTGCATTGGTGTCTGTGTAGTGTAGGAGGTCATGCTGGGGGTAGTGATTTATGGTTAAGGGTGGTGCAGTGGTGTTTGTGGAGTGTAGGGGGTCGTGTTTTAGGGTTTGGGGTAGTGCAGTGGTGTTTGGGTAGTGTAGGGGGTCATGCTTTGGGTAGATTTAGGGTTTAGGGTAGTGCAGTGGTGTTTGGGTAGTATAGGGGGTCGTGCTGGGGTAGTGTTTTTAGGGTATAAAGTAGTGCAGCAGTGTTTGTGTAGTGTAGGGGAAGTGTTTTAAGGTTTAGGGTAGTGCAGTGGTTTTTGTGTTGTATAGTGGGTCATGCTGGGGGTAGTGTTTTAGGGTTTAGGGTAGTCCAGTGGTGGTTGTATAGTGTATGGGGTCATGTTTTAGGGTTTAGGGTAGTGCAGTGGTGTTTCAGCAGTGTAGGGGGTCATGCTGGGGGTAGTGTTTTAGGTTTTAGGTCGTGCAGTGGTGCTTGGGTAGTGGAGAGGGTTGTGTGGGGGTAGTGTTTAGGGTTTGGGGTAGTGCAGTGGTGTTTGCGTAGTGTAGGGGGTCATGCTGGGGGTAGTGTTTCAGGGTTTAGGGTAGTGCTGTGGTATTTGGGTACTATAGGGGGTCGTGCTGTTTGTAGATTTTGGGTTTAAGGTAGTGCAGTGGTATTTGTGTAGTGTAGGGGATAGTTCTGGGTGTAGTGTTTTAGGGTTTAGGGCAGTGCAGTGGTGTTTGTGTAGTGTAGGGGGTAGTGCTGGATTTAGAGTTTTAGGGTTTTGGGTAGAGCAGTGGTGTTTGTGTAGTGTAGGGGGTTGTGCTTTAGGGTTTAGGGTAGTCTAGTGGTGTTTGGGTAGTGTAGGGGGTCATGTTTTTGGGTTGAGGGTAGTACAGTGGTGTTTGGGTGGTGTAGGGGGTTGTGCTGGGGGTAGATTTGCTGGGGGTAGATTTCGGGTTTAGAGTAGTGCTGTGGTGTTTAGGTACTGTAGGGGGTAATTCTGGGGGTAGTGTTTTAGTGTTTAGGGTAGCGCAGTGGTGTTTGTGTAGTGTTGGGGTCATGCTGGGGGTAATAGTTTAGGGTTTATGGTAGCGCAGTGGGGTTTGTCTAGTATAGGGGTTTGTGCTGGGGGTAGTGTTTTAGGGTTTAGGGTAGTGCAGTGGTGTTTGGGTAGTATAGGGGTTCGTGCTGGTGGTGGTGTTTCAGGGTTTAGGGTAGCACAGTATTGTTTGAGTAGTGTAGGGGGTCATGCTGGGGGTAGTGTTTTAGGGTTTAGGGTAGTACTGTGGTGTTTGTGTAGTGTAGGGGGTGGTGCTGGGGGCAGTGTTTTAGGGTTTAGGGTAGTGCAGTGGTGTTTGGGTAGTGTAGGGGGTCATGCTGGGGGTAGATTTACGGTTTAGGGTAGTTCAGTGGTGTTTGTTTAGTGTAGGGTATCATGCTGGGGTAGTGTTTTAGGGTTTAGGGCAGTGCAGTGGTGTTTGTTTTTTAGGGTAGGGGGCCATGCTGGCAGTTGTGTTTTAGGGTGCAGGTCAGTCCAGTAGTGTTTGTGTAGTGTAGGGGGTCGTGCTGGGGTAGTGGTTTAGGGTTTAGGGTAGTGCAGTAGTGTTTGGGTAGTGTAGGGGGTCATGCTGGGGGTAGATTTAGGGTTTAGGGTCGGTCAGTGGTGTTTGGTTAGTATAGGGGGTTGTGCTGGGGTAGATTTAGGGTTAACTGGAAGTGCAGTGGTGTTTGGGTAGTGTTTGGGGGTTCGTGCTGGGGTTAATGTTTTACAGTTTAGGGTTGTGCAGTGGTGTTTGTGTAGTGTAGGTGGTTGTGCTGGGGTAGTGTTTTAGGGTTTAGGGTAGCACAGTGGTGTTTTGGTAGTGTAAGGGGTAGTGCTGAGGGTAGTGTTTTAGGGTTTAGGGTAGCACAGTGGTGTTTGGGTAGTGTAGATGGTCGTGCTGAGGGTAGTGTTTTAGTTTATCACAGTGATGTTTGGGTAGTTTAGTGGGTCGTGCTGGGTGTAGTGTTTTAGGGTTTAGGTAGCGCAGTGGTGTTTGTGTAGTGTAGGGTTCATGCTTGAAGTAGTGTTTTAGGTTTTAGGGTTGTGCAGTGGTGTTTGGGAAGTGTAGAGGGTCGTGCTGGCGATAGTGTTTTAGGGTTTAGGGTAGTGCAGTGGTGTTTGGGTAGTATAGGGAGTTGTACTGGGGGTATATTTAGGGTTTAGGGTAGTGCAGTGGTGTTTGGGTAGTATAGGGGTCGTGCTAGGGGCAGTCTTTTACGGTGTAGGGAAGCCCACTTGTGTTTGGGTAGTATAGGGGGTAGTTCTGGGTGTAGTGTTTTAGGGTTTAGGGTAGTGCAGTGGTGTTTGTGTAGTGTAGGGGGTAGTGCTGGATTTAGTGTTTTAGGGTTTTGGGTAGAGCAGTGGTGTTTGTGTAGTGTAGGGGGTTGTGCTTTCAGGTTTAGGGTAGTCTAGTGGTGTTTGGGTAGTGTAGGGGGCCATGTTTTTGGGTTGAGGGTAGTGCAGTAGTGTTTGGGTAGTGTAGGGGATTGTGCTGGGGTAGATTTAGGGTTTAGGGTAGTGCAGTGGTGTTTGGGTAGTATAGGGAGTTGTGCTGGGGGTATATTTAGGGTTTAGGGTAGTGCAGTGGTGTTTGTGTAGTATAGGGGTCGTGCTAGGGGCAGTGTTTTAGGGTGTAGGGAAGCCCACTTGTCTTTGGGTAGTATAGGGGGTAGTTCTGGGTGTAATGTTTTAGGGTTTAGGGTAGTGCAGTGGTGTTTGTGTAGTGTAGGGGGTAGTGCTGGATTTAGTGTTTTGGGTAGACCAGTGGTGTTTGTGTAGTGTAGGGGCTAGTGCTTTCAGGTTTAGGGTAGTCTAGTGGTGTTTGGGTAGTGTAGGGGGTCATGTTTTTGGGTTGAGGGTAGTGCAGTAGTGTTTCGGTAGTGTAGGGGGTTGTGCTGGGGTAGATTTAGGGTTTAGGGTAGTGCAGTGGTGTTTGGGTAGTGTTTGGGGGTTCGTGCTGGGGGTAGTGTTTTACAGTTTAGGGTTGTGCAGTGGTGTTTGTGTAGTGTAGGTGGTCGTGCTGGGGGTAGTGTTTTAGGGTTCAGGTTAGCGCAGTGGTGTTTTGGTAGTGTAGGGGGTAGTGCTGAGGGTAGTGTCTTAGGGTTTAGGGTAGCACAGTGGTGTTTGGGGAGTGTAGAGGGTCGTGCTGAGGGTAGTGTTTTAGTTTAGCACAGTGATGTTTGGGTAGTTTAGTGGGTGATGCTGGGGGTAGTGTTTTAGGGTTTAGGTAGCGCAGTGGTGTTTGTGTAGTTTAGGGGGTCATGCTGGGGGTAGTGTTTTAGGGTTTAGGGTAGTGCAGTGGTGTTTAGGAAGTGTAGAGGGTCGTGCTGGGGATAGTGTTTTAGGGTTTAGGGTAGTGCAGTGGTGTTTGGGTAGTATAGGGAGTTGTGCTGGGGTAGATTTAGGGTTTAGGGCGGTGCAGTGGTGTTTGTGTAGTATAGGGGTCGTGCTATGGGTAGTGTTTTATGTTTTAGGGTAGTGTAGTGGTGTTTGGGCAGTATAGAGGGTCATGCTCTGGGTAGATTTAGGGTTTATGTAGTGCAATGGTGTTTGTGTATTAGAGGGGGTGAGGCTGGGGCTAGTGTTTTGGGGTTTAGGGTAGTGCAGTAGTGTTTGTGTAGTGTAGGGGGTCGTGCTGGGGTAGTGTTTTAGGGTATAGAGAAGTGCAGCGGTATTTGTGTAGTGTAGGGGGAAGTGTTTTAGGGTTTAGGGTAGTGCAGTGGTGTTTGTGTTGTGTGGTGGGTCATGCTGGGGGTAGTGTTTTAGGGTTTAGGGTAGTCTAGTGGTGGTTGCATAGTGTAGGGGTCATGTTTTAGGGTTTAGGGTAGTGCAATGGTGTTTTGGTAGTGTAGGGGGTCATGCTGGGGGTAGTGTTTTAGGTTTTAGGCAGTGAAGTGGTGTTTGTGTAGTGTAGGGGGTGGTGCTGGGGGCAGTGTTTTAGGGCTTAGGGTAGTGCAGTGGTGTTTGGGTAGTGTAGGGGGCCATGCTGGTGTTAGATTTAGGGTTTAGGGTAGTGCAGTGGCGTTTGTGTAGTGTAGGGGATCGTGCTGGGGTAGTGTTTTATGGTTTAGGGCAGTGCAGTGGTGTTTTTTTGTAGGGTAGGGGGCCGTGCTGGCAGTAGTGTTTTAGGGTGTAGGGCAGTCCAGTGGTGTTTGTGTAGTGTATGGGGTCGTGCTGGGGGTAGTGTTTTAGGGTTTAGGGCAGGTCAGTGTTGTTTGTGTAGTTTTGGGGGTTGTACTGAGGGTAGTGTTTTAGGGTGTAGGGCAGTGCAGTGGTGTTTGGTTAGTGTAAGGGGTCGTGCTGGGGTAGATTTAGGGTTTAAGGTAGTGATGTGGTATTTGGGTAGTGTTTGGGGGTTCGTGCTGTGGGTAGTGTTTTAGGGTTTAGGGTAGTGCATTGGTGTCTGTGTAGTGTAGGAGGTCATGCTGGGGGTAGTGATTTATGGTTAAGGGTGGTGCAGTGGTGTTTGTGGAGTGTAGGGGGTCGTGTTTTAGGGTTTGGGGTAGTGCAGTGGTGTTTGGGTAGTGTAGGGGGTCATGCTTTGGGTAGATTTAGGGTTTAGGGTAGTGCAGTGGTGTTTGGGTAGTATAGGGGGTCGTGCTGGGGTTAGTGTTTTTAGGGTATAGAGTATTGCAGCAGTGTTTGTGTAGTGTAGGGGAAGTGTTTTAAGGTTTAGGGTAGTGCAGTGGTGTTTGTGTTGTGTAGTGGGTCATGCTGGGGGTAGTGTTTTAGGGTTTAGGGTAGTCCAGTGGTGGTTGTATAGTGTAGGGGGTCATGTTTTAGGGTTTAGGGTAGTGCAGTGGTGTTTCAGCAGTGTAGGGGGTCATGCTGGGGGTAGTGTTTTAGGTTTTAGGTCGTGCAGTGGTGCTTGGGTAGTGGAGAGGGTTGTGTGGGGGTAGTGTTTAGGGTTTGGGGTAGTGCAGTGGTGTTTGCGTAGTGTAGGGGGTCATGCTGGGGGTAGTGTTTCAGGGTTTAGGGTAGTGCTGTGGTATTTGGGTACTATAGGGGGTCGTGCTGTTTGTAGATTTTGGGTTTAAGGTAGTGCAGTGGTATTTGTGTAGTGTAGGGGATAGTTCTGGGTGTAGTGTTTTAGGGTTTAGGGCAGTGCAGTGGTGTTTGGGTAGTGTAGGGGGTCATGTTTTTGGGTTGAGGGTAGTGCAGTGGTGTTTGGGTGGTGTAGGGGGTTGTGCTGGGGGTAGACTTCGGGTTTAGAGTAGTGCTGTGGTGTTTAGGTACTGTAGGGGGTAATTCTGGGGGTAGTGTTTTAGTGTTTAGGGTAGCGCAGTGGTGTTTGGGTAGTGTTGGGGTCATGCTGGGTGTAATAGTTTAGGGTTTATGGTAGCGCAGTGGGGTTTGTGTAGTATAGGGGTTTGTGCTGGGGGTAGTGTTTTAGGGTTTAGGGTAGTGCAGTGGTGTTTGGGTGTTGTAGGGGTTTGTGCTGGTGGTGGTGTTTCAGGGTTTAGGGTAGCACAGTATTGTTTGAGTAGTGTAGGGGGTCATGCTGGGGTTGTGTTTTAGGGTTTAGGGTAGTACTGTGGTGTTTGTGTAGTGTAGGGGGTGGTGCTGGGGGCAGTGTTTTAGGGTTTAGGGTAGTGCAGTGGTGTTTGGGTAGTGTAGGGGGTCATGCTGGGGGTAGATTTAGGGTTTAGGGTAGTTCAGTGGTGTTTGTTTAGTGTAGGGTATCATGCTGGGGTAGTGTTTTAGGGTTTAGGGCAGTGCAGTGGTGTTTGTTTTTTAGGGTAGGGGGCCATGCTGGCAGTTGTGTTTTAGGGTGCAGGTCAGTCCAGTAGTGTTTGTGTAGTGTAGGGGGTCGTGCTGGGGTAGTGGTTTAGGGTTTAGGGTAGTGCAGTAGTGTTTGGGTAGTGTAGGGGGTCATGCTGGGGGTAGATTTAGGGTTTAGGGTCGGTCAGTGGTGTTTGGTTAGTATAGGGGGTTGTGCTGGGGTAGATTTAGGGTTAACGGGAAGTGCAGTGGTGTTTGGGTAGTGTTTGGGGGTTCGTGCTGGGGTTAATGTTTTACAGTTTAGGGTTGTGCAGTGGTGTTTGTGTAGTGTAGGTGGTTGTGCTGGGGTAGTGTTTTAGGGTTTAGGGTAGCACAGTGGTGTTTTGGTAGTGTAAGGGGTAGTGCTGAGGGTAGTGTTTTAGGGTTTAGGGCAGGTCAGTGTTGTTTGTGTAGTGTTGGGGGTTGTACTGAGGGTAGTGTTTTAGGGTGTAGGGCAGTGCAGTGGTGTTTGGTTAGTGTAAGGGGTCGTGATGGGGTAGATTTAGGGTTTAAGGTAGTAATGTGGTATTTGGGTAGTATTTGGGGGTTCGTGCTGGGGTAGTGTTTTAGGGTTTAGGGTAGTGCATTGGTGTCTGTGTAGTGTAGGAGGTCATGCTGGGGGTAGTGATTTATGGTTAAGGGTGGTGCAGTGGTGTTTGTGGAGTGTAGGAGGTCGTGTTTTAGGGTTTGGGGTAGTGCAGTGGTGTTTGGGTAGTGTAGGGGGTCATGCTTTGGGTAGATTTAGGGTTTAGGGTAGTGCAGTGGTGTTTGGGTAGTATAGGGGGTCGTGCTGGGGGTAGTGTTTTTAGGGTATAGAGTAGTGCAGCAGTGTTTGTGTAGTGTAGGGGAAGTGTTTTAAGGTTTAGGGTAGTGCAGTGGTGTTTGTGTTGTGTAGTGGGTCATGCTGGGGGTAGTGTTTTAGGGTTTAGGGTAGTCCAGTGGTGGTTGTATAGTGTAGGGGGTCATGTTTTAGGGTTTAGGGTAGTGCAGTGGTGTTTCAGCAGTGTAGGGGGTCATGCTGGGGGTAGTGTTTTAGGTTTTAGGTCGTGCAGTGGTGCTTGGGTAGTGGAGAGGGTTGTGTGGGGGTAGTGTTTAGGGTTTGGGGTAGTGCAGTGGTGTTTGCGTAGTGTAGGGGGTCATGCTGGGGGTAGTGTTTCAGGGTTTAGGGTAGTGCTGTGGTATTTGGGTACTATAGGGGGTCGTGCTGTTTGTAGATTTTGGGTTTAAGGTAGTGCAGTGGTATTTGTGTAGTGTAGGGGATAGTTCTGGGTGTAGTGTTTTAGGGTTTAGGGCAGTGCAGTGGTGTTTGGGTAGTGTAGGGGGTCATGTTTTTGGGTTGAGGGTAGTGCAGTGGTGTTTGGGTGGTGTAGGGGGTTGTGCTGGGGGTAGATTTCGGGTTTAGAGTAGTGCTGTGGTGTTTAGGTACTGTAGGGGGTAATTCTGGGGGTAGTGTTTTAGTGTTTAGGGTAGCGCAGTGGTGTTTGGGTAGTGTTGGGGTCATGCTGGGGGTAATAGTTTAGTGTTTATGGTAGCGCAGTGGGGTTTGTGTAGTATAGGGGTTTGTGCTGGGGGTAGTGTTTTAGGGTTTAGGGTAGTGCAGTGGTGTTTGGGTGTTGTAGGGGTTCGTGCTGGTGGTGGTGTTCCAGGGTTTAGGGTAGCACAGTATTGTTTGAGTAGTGTAGGGGGTCATGCTGGGGGTAGTGTTTTAGGGTTTAGGGTAGTACTGTGGTGTTTGTGTAGTGTAGGGGGTGGTGCTGGGGCAGTGTTTTAGGGTTTAGGGTAGTGCAGTGTTGTTTGGGTAGTGTAGGGGGTCATGCTGGGGGTAGATTTAGGGTTTAGGGTAGTTCAGTGGTGTTTGTTTAGTGTAGGGTATCATGCTGGGGTAGTGTTTTAGGGTTTAGGGCAGTGCAGTGGTGTTTGTTTTTTAGGGTAGGGGGCCATGCTGGCAGTTGTGTTTTAGGTTGCAGGTCAGTCCAGTAGTGTTTGTGTAGTGTAGTGGGTCTTGCTGGGGTAGTGGTTTAGGGTTTAGGGTAGTGCAGTAGTGTTTGGGTAGTGTAGGGGGTCATGCTGGGGGTAGATTTAGGGTTTAGGGTCGGTCAGTGGTGTTTGGTTATTATAGGGGGTTGTGCTGGGGTAGATTTAGGGTTAACGGGAAGTGCAGTGGTGTTTGGGTAGTGTTTGGGGGTTCGTGCTGGGGTTAATGTTTTACAGTTTAGGGTTGTGCAGTGGTGTTTGTGTAGTGTAGGTGGTTGTGCTGGGGTAGTGTTTTAGGGTTTAGGGTAGCGCAGTGGTGTTTTTGTAGTGTAAGGGGTAGTGCTGAGGGTAGTGTTTTAGGGTTTAGGGTAGCACAGTGGTGTTTGGGTAGTGTAGATGGTCGTGCTGAGGGTAGTGTTTTAGTTTAGCACAGTGATGTTTGGGTAGTTTAGTTGGTCGTGCTGGGTGTAGTGTTTTAGGGTTTAGGTAGCGCAGTGGTGTTTGTGTAGTGTAGGGTTCATGCTTGGGGTAGTGTTTTAGGTTTTAGGGTTGTGCAGTGGTGTTTGGGAAGTGTAGAGGGTCGTGCTGGCGATAGTGTTTTAGGGTTTAGGGTAGTGCAGTGGTGTTTGGGTAGTATAGGGAGTTGTGCTGGGGGTATATTTAGGATTTAGGGTAGTGCAGTGGTGTTTGTGTAGAATAGGGGTCGTGCTAGGGGCAGTGTTTTAGGGTGTAGGGAAGCCCACTTGTGTTTGGGTAGTATAGGGGGTAGTTCTGGGTGTAGTGCTTTAGGGTTTAGGGTAGTGCAGTGGTGTTTGTGTAGTGTAGGGGGTAGTGCTGGATTAAGTGTTTTAGGGTTTTGGGTAGAGCAGTGGTGTTTGTGTAGTGTAGGGGGTTGTGCTTTCAGGTTTAGGGTAGTCTAGTGGTGTTTGGGTAGTGTAGGGGGTCATGTTTTTGGGTTGAGGGTAGTGCAGTAGTGTTTGGGTAGTGTAGGGGGTTGTGCTGGGGTAGATTTAGGGTTTAGGGTAGTGCAGTGGTGTTTGGGTAGTGTTTGGGGGTTCGTGCTGGGGGTAGTGTTTTACAGTTTAGGGTTCTGCAGTGGTGTTTGTGTAGTGTAGGTGGTCGTGCTGGGGGTAGTGTTATAGGGTTCAGGTTAGCACAGTGGTGTTTTGGTAGTGTAGGGGGTAGTGCTGAGGGTAGTGTTTTAGGGTTTAGGGTAGCACAGTGGTGTTTGGGGAGTGTAGAGGGTCGTGCTGAGGGTAGTGTTTTAGTTTAGCACAGTGATGTTTGGGTAGTTTAGTGGGTGATGCTGGGGGTAGTATTTTAGGGTTTAGGTAGCGCAGTGGTGTTTGTGTAGTGTAGGAGGTCATGCTGGGGGTAGTGTTTTAGGGTTTAGGGTAGTGCAGTGGTGTTTAGGAAGTGTAGAGGGTCGTGCTGGGGATAGTGTTTTAGGGTTTAGGGTAGTGCAGTGGTGTTTGGGTAGTATAGGGAGTTGTGCTGGGGGTAGATTTAGGGTTTAGGGCAGTGCAGTGGTGTTTGTGTAGTATAGGGGTCGTGCTATGGGTAGTGTTTTATGTTTTAGGGTAGTGCAGTGGTGTTTGGGCAGTATAGAGGGTCATGCTCTGGGTAGATTTAGGGTTTAGGTAGTGCAATGGTGTTTGTGTATTAGAGGGGGTGAGGCTGGGGCCAGTGTTTTGGGGTTTAGGGTAGTGCAGTAGCGTTTGTGTAGTGTAGGGGGTCGTACTGGGGTAGTGTTTTAGGGTATAGAGTAGTGCAGCGGTATTTGTGTAGAGTAGGGGGAAGTGTTTTATGGTTTAGGGTAGTGCAGTGGTGTTTGTGTTGTGTGGTGGGTCATGCTGGGGGTAGTGTTTTAGGGTTTAGGGTAGTCCAGTGGTGTTTGGGTAGTGTAGGGGGCCATGCTGGTGGTAGATTTAGGGTTTAGGGTAGTGCAGTGGTGTTTGTGTAGTGTAGGGGATCGTGCTGGGGTAGTGTTTTAGGGTTTAGGGCAGTGCAGTGGTGTTTTTTTGTAGGGTAGGGGGCCGTGCTGGTAGTAGTGTTTTAGGCTGTATGGCAGTCCAGTGGGGTTTGTGTAGTGTACAGGGTCGTGCTGGGGGGTAGTGTTTTAGGGTTTAGGGCAGGTCAGTGTTGTTTGTGTAGTGTTGGGGGTTGTACTGTGGGTAGTGTTTTAGGGTGTAGGGCAGTGCAGTGGTGTTTGGTTAGTGTAAGGGGTCGTGCTGGGGGTAGATTTAGGGTTTAAGGTAGTGATGTGGTATTTGGGTAGTGTTTGGGGGTTCGTGCTGGGGTAGTGTTTTAGGGTTTAGGGTAGTGCATTGGTGTCTGTGTAGTGTAGGAGGTCATGCTGGGGTAGTGAGTTATGGTTAAGGGTGGTGCAGTGGTGTTTGTGGAGTGTAGGGGGTCGTGTTTTAGGGTTTGGGGTAGTGCAGTGGTGTTTGGGTAGTGTAGGGGGTCATGCTTTGGGTAGATTTAGGGTTTAGGGTAGTGCAGTGGTGTTTGGGTAGTATAGGGGGTCGTGCTGGGGGTAGTGTTTTTAGGGTATAGAATAGTGCAGCGGTGTTTGTGTAGTGTAGGGGAAGTGTTTTAAGGTTTAGGGTAGGGCAGTGGTGTTTGTGTTGTATATTGGGTCATGCTGGGGGTAGTATTTTAGGGTTTAGAGTAGTCCAGTGGTGGTTGTATAGTGTAGGGGGTCATGTTTTAGGGTTTAGGGTAGTGCAGTGGTGTTTCAGCAGTGTAGGAGGTCATGCTGGGGGTAGTGTTTTAGGTTTTAGGTCGTGCAGTGGTGCTTGGGTAGTGGAGGGGGTTGTGTGGGGGTAGTGTTTAGGGTTTGGGGTAGTGCAGTGGTGTTTGTGTAGTGTAGGGGGTCATGCTGGGGGTAGTGTTTCAGGGTTTTGGGTAGAGCAGTGGTGTTTGTGTAGTGTAGGGGGTTGTGCTTTCAGGTTTAGGGTAGTCTAGTGGTGTTTGGGTAGTGTAGGGGGTCATGTTTTTGGGTTGAGGGTAGTGCAGTAGTGTTTGGGTAGTGTAGGGGGTTGTGCTGGGGTAGATTTAGGGTTTAGGGTAGTGCAGTGGTGTTTGGGTAGTGTTTGGGGGTTCGTGCTGGGGGTAGTGTTTTACAGTTTAGGGTTCTGCAGTGGTGTTTGTGTAGTGTAGGTGGTCGTGCTGGGGGTAGTGTTATAGGGTTCAGGTTAGCACAGTGGTGTTTTGGTAGTGTAGGGGGTAGTGCTGAGGGTAGTGTTTTAGGGTTTAGGGTAGCACAGTGGTGTTTGGGGAGTGTAGAGGGTCGTGCTGAGGGTAGTGTTTTAGTTTAGCACAGTGATGTTTGGGTAGTTTAGTGGGTGATGCTGGGGGTAGTATTTTAGGGTTTAGGTAGCGCAGTGGTGTTTGTGTAGTGTAGGGGGTCATGCTGGGGGTAGTGTTTTAGGGTTTAGGGTAGTGCAGTGGTGTTTAGGAAGTGTAGAGGGTCGTGCTGGGGATAGTGTTTTAGGGTTTAGGGTAGTGCAGTGGTGTTTGGGTAGTATAGGGAGTTGTGCTGGGGGTAGATTTAGGGTTTAGGGCAGTGCAGTGGTGTTTGTGTAGTATAGGGGTCGTGCTATGGGTAGTGTTTTATGTTTTAGGGTAGTGCAGTGGTGTTTGGGCAGTATAGAGGGTCATGCTCTGGGTAGATTTAGGGTTTAGGTAGTTCAATGGTGTTTGTGTATTAGAGGGGGTGAGGCTGGGGCCAGTGTTTTGGGGTTTAGGGTAGTGCAGTAGCGTTTGTGTAGTGTAGGGGGTCGTACTGGGGTAGTGTTTTAGGGTATAGAGTAGTGCAGCGGTATTTGTGTAGAGTAGGGGGAAGTGTTTTATGGTTTAGGGTAGTGCAGTGGTGTTTGTGTTGTGTGGTGGGTCATGCTGGGGGTAGTGTTTTAGGGTTTAGGGTAGTCCAGTGGTGGTTGCATAGTGTAGGGGGTCATGTTTTAGGGTTTAGGGTAGTGCAATGGTGTTTTGGTAGTGTAGGGGGTCATGCTGGAGGCAGTGTTTTAGGGCTTAGGGTAGTGCAGTGGTGTTTGGGTAGTGTAGGGGGCCATGCTGGTGGTAGATTTAGGGTTTAGGGTAGTGCAGTGGTGTTTGTGTAGTGTAGGGGATCGTGCTGGGGTAGTGTTTTAGGGTTTAGGGCAGTGCAGTGGTGTTTTTTTGTAGGGTAGGGGGCCGTGCTGGTAGTAGTGTTTTAGGCTGTATGGCAGTCCAGTGGGGTTTGTGTAGTGTACAGGGTCGTGCTGGGGGGTAGTGTTTTAGGGTTTAGGGCAGGTCAGTGTTGTTTGTGTAGTGTTGGGGGTTGTACTGTGGGTAGTGTTTTAGGGTGTAGGGCAGTGCAGTGGTGTTTGGTTAGTGTAAGGGGTCGTGCTGGGGGTAGATTTAGGGTTTAAGGTAGTGATGTGGTATTTGGGTAGTGTTTGGGGGTTCGTGCTGGGGTAGTGTTTTAGGGTTTAGGGTAGTGCATTGGTGTCTGTGTAGTGTAGGAGGTCATGCTGGGGTAGTGAGTTATGGTTAAGGGTGGTGCAGTGGTGTTTGTGGAGTGTAGGGGGTCGTGTTTTAGGGTTTGGGGTAGTGCAGTGGTGTTTGGGTAGTGTAGGGGGTCATGCTTTGGGTAGATTTAGGGTTTAGGGTAGTGCAGTGGTGTTTGGGTAGTATAGGGGGTCGTGCTGGGGGTAGTGTTTTTAGGGTATAGAATAGTGCAGCGGTGTTTGTGTAGTGTAGGGGAAGTGTTTTAAGGTTTAGGGTAGGGCAGTGGTGTTTGTGTTGTATATTGGGTCATGCTGGGGGTAGTATTTTAGGGTTTAGAGTAGTCCAGTGGTGGTTGTATAGTGTAGGGGGTCATGTTTTAGGGTTTAGGGTAGTGCAGTGGTGTTTCAGCAGTGTAGGAGGTCATGCTGGGGGTAGTGTTTTAGGTTTTAGGTCGTGCAGTGGTGCTTGGGTAGTGGAGGGGGTTGTGTGGGGGTAGTGTTTAGGGTTTGGGGTAGTGCAGTGGTGTTTGCGTAGTGTAGGGGGTCATGCTGGGGGTAGTGTTTCAGGGTTTAGGGTAGTGCTGTGGTATTTGGGTACTATAGGGGGTCGTGCTGTTTGTAGATTTTGGGTTTAAGGTAGAGCAGTGGTATTTGTGTAGTGTAGGGGATTGTTCTGGGTGTAGTGTTTTAGGGTTTAGGGCAGTGCAGTGTTGTTTGTGTAGTGTAGGGGTAGTGCTGGATTTAGTGTTTTAGGGTTTTGGGTAGAGCAGTGGTGTTTGTGTAGTGTAGGGGGGTTGTGCTTTAGGGTTTAGGGTAGTCTAGGTGTGTTTGGGTAGTGTAGGGGGTCATGTTTTTGGGTTGAGGGTAGTGCAGTGGTGTTTGGGTGGTGTAGGGGGTTGTGCTGGGGGTAGTGTTTTAGTGTTTAGGGTAGCGCTGTGGTGTTTGGGTAGTGTAGGGGTCATGCTGAGGGTAGTGTTTTAGGGTTTAGGGTAGTACTGTGGTGTTTGTGTAGTGTAGGGGGTGGTGCTGGGGGCAGTGTTTTAGGGTTTAGGGTAGTGCAGTGGTGTTTGGGTAGTGTAGGGGGTCATGCTGGGGGTAGATTTAGGGTTTAGGGTAGTTCAGTGGTGTTTGTTTAGTGTAGGGTATCATGCTGGGGTAGTGTTTTAGGGTTTAGGGCAGTGCAGAGGTTTTTTATTGTAGGGTAGGGGGCCATGCTGGCACTTGTGTTTTAGGGTGCAGGTCAGTCCAGTAGTGTTTGTGTAGTGCAGGGGGTCGTGCTGGGGTAGTGGTTTAGGGTTTAGGGTAGTGCAGTAGTGTTTGGGTAGTGTAGGGGGTCATGCTGGGGGTAGATTTAGGGTTTATGGTCGGTCAGTGGTGTTTGGTTAGTATAGGGGGTTGTGCTGGGGTAGATTTAGGGTTAACGGGAAGTGCAGTGGTGTTTGGGTAGTGTTTGGGGGTTCGTGCCGGGGTTAATGTTTTACAGTTTAGGGTTGTGCAGTGGTGTTTGTGTAGTGTAGGTGGGTGTGCTAGGGTAATGTTTTAGGGTTTAGGGTAGCACAGTGGTGTTTTGGTAGTGTAAGGGGTAGTGCTGAGGGAGAGTTTTAGGGTTTAGGGTAGCACAGTGGTGTTTGGGTAGTGTAGATGGTCGTGCTGAGGGTAGTGTTTTAGTTTAGCACAGTGATGCTTGGGTAGTTTAGTGGGTCGTGCTGGGTGTAGTGTTTTAGGGTTTAGGTAGCGCAGTGGTGTTTGTGTAGTGTAGGGGTTCATGCTTGGGGTAGTGTTTTAGGTTTTAGGGTAGTGCAGTGGTGTTTGGGAAGTGTAGAGGGTCATGCTGGCGATAGTGTTTTAGGGTTTAGGGTAGTGCAGTGGTGTTTGGGTAGTATAGGGAGTTGTGCTGGGGGTATATTTAGGGTTTAGGGTAGTGCAGTGGTGTTTGTGTAGTATAGGGATCGTGCTATGGGCAGTGTTTTAGGGTGTAGGGAAGCCCACTTGTGTTTGGCTAGTATAGGAGGTAGTTCTGGGTGTTGTGTTTTAGGGTTTAGGGTAGTTGAATGGTGTTTGTGTAGTGTAGGGGGTAGTGCTGGATTTAGTGTTTTAGGGTTTTGGGTAGAGCAGTGGTGTTTGTGTAGTGTAGGGGGTTGTGCTTTCAGGTTTAGGGTAGTCTAGTGGTGTTTGGGTAGTGTAGGGGGTCATGTTTTTGGGTTGAGGGTAGTGCAGTAGTGTTTGGGTAGTGTAGGGGGTTGTGCTGGGGTAGATTTAGGGTTTAGGGTAGTGCAGTGGTGTTTGGGTAGTGTTTGGGGGTTCGTGCTGGGGGTAGTGTTTTACAGTTTAGGGTTGTGCAGTGGTGTTTATGTAGTGTAGGTGGTCGTGCTGGGGGTAGTGTTTTAGGGTTCAGGTTAGCGCAGTGGTGTTTTGGTAGTGTAGGAGGTTGTGCTGAGGGTAGTGTTTTAGGGTTTAGGGTAGTGCAGTGGTGTTTGTGTAGTGTAGGGGGTAGTGCTGGATTTAGTGTTTTAGGGTTTTGGGTAGAGCAGTGGTGTTTGTGTAGTGTAGGGGGTTGTGCTTTCGGGTTTAGGGTAGTCTAGTGGTGTTTGGGTAGTGTAGGGGGTCATGTTTTTGGGTTGAGGGTAGTGCAGTGGTGTTTGTGTGGTGTAGGGGGTTGTGCTGGGGGTAGATTTCAGGTTTAGAGTAGTGCAGTGGTGTTTAGGTACTATAGGGGGTCATTCTGGGGGTAGTGTTTTAGTGTTTAGGGTAGCGCAGTGGTGTTTGGGAAGTGTAGGCGGTTGTGCTGGGGGTAGTGTTTTATGGTTTAGGTTAGCGCAGTGGTGTTTGGGTAGTGTAGGGGTCATGCTGGGGTAGTGTTTTAGGGTTTAGGGTAGTGCAGTAGTGTTTGGGTGGTGTAGGGGTTCGTGCTGGTGGTGGTGTTTCAGGGTTTAGCGTAGCACAGTATTGTTTGAGTAGTGTAGGGGGTCATGCTGGGGGTAGTGTTTTAGGGTTTAGGGTAGTGCTGTGGTGTTTGTGTAGTGTAGGGGGCAGTGTTTCAGGGTTTAGGGTAGTGCAGTGGTGTTTGGGTAGTGTAGGGGGTCATGCTGGGGGTAGATTTAGGGTTTAGGGTAGTGCAGTGGTGTTTGTGTAGTGTAGGGGATCATGCTGGGGTAGTGTTTTAGGGCTTAGGGCAGTGCAGTGGAGTTGTTTTGTAGGGTACGGGGCCATGGTGGCAGTAGTCTTTTAGGGTGTAGGGCAGTCCAGTAGTGTTTGTGTAGTGTAGGGGGTCATGCTAGGGGTAGTGGTTTAGGGTTTAGGGTAGTGCAGTAGTGTTTGGGTAGTGTAGGGGGTCATGCTGGGGGCAGATTTAGGGTTTAGGGAAGTGCAGTGGTGTTTGGGTAGTGTTTGGGGGTTCGTGCTGGGGGTAGTGTTTTACAGTTTAGGGTTGTGCAGTGGTGTTTGTGTAGTGTAGGTTGTCATGCTGGGGGTAGTGTTTTAGGGTTTATGGTAGCGTAGTGGTGTTTTGGTAGTGTAAGGGGTAGTGCTGAGGGCAGTGTTTTAGGGTTTAGGGTAGCACAGTGGTGTTTGGGTGGTGTAGAGGGTCGTGCTGAGGGTAGTGTTTTAGTTTAGCACAGTGATGTTTGGGTAGTTTAGTGGGTTGTGCTGGGGGTAGTGTTTTAGGGTTTAGGTAACGCAGTGGTGTTTGTGTAGTGTAGGGGGTCATCCTGGGGGAAGTGTTTTAGTGTTTAGGGTAGTGCAGTGGTGTTTGTGTTGTGTAGTGGGTCATGCTGGGGTAGTGTTTTAGGGCTTAGGGTAGTCCAGTGGTGGTTGTATAGTGTAGGGGGTCATGTTTTAGGGTTTAGGGTAGTGCAGTCGTGTTTTGGTAGTGTAGGGGGTCATGCTGTGGGTAGTGTTTTAGGTTTTAGGTAGTGCAGTGGTGTTTGGGTAGTGTAGGGGGTTGTGTGTGGGTAGTGTTTAGGGTTTAGGGTAGTGCAGAGGTGTTTGCGTAGTGTAGGGGGCCATGCTGGGGGTAGTGTTTCAGGGTTTAGGGTAGTGCTGAGGCATTTGGGTACTATAGGGGGTCGTGCTGTTTGTAGATTTAGGGTTTAAGGTAGTGCAGTGGTGTTTGTGTAGTGTAGGGGGTAGATCTGGGTGTAGTGTTTTAGGGTTTAGGGTAGTGCAGTGGTGTTTGTGTAGTGTTAGGGGTAGTGCTGGATCTAGTGTTTTAGGGTTTAGGGTAGAGCAGTGGTGTTTGTGTAGTGTAGGGGGGTTGTGCTTTAGGGTTTAGGGTAGTTTAGTGGTGTTTGGGTAGTGTAGGGGGTCGTGTTATTGGGTTGAGGGTAGTGCAGTGGTGTTTGGGTAGTGTAGGGGGTTTTGCTGGGGTAGATTTCGAGTTTAGAGTAGTGCAGTGGTGTTTAGGTACTGTAGGGGGTCATTCTGGGGGTAGTGTTTTAGGGTTTAGGTTAGCGCAGTGGTGTTTGGGTAGTGTAGGGGTCATGCTGGGGGTAGTAGTTTATGGTTTATGGTAGCGCAGTGGGGTTTGTGTAGTATAGGGGTTTGTGCTGTGGTAGTGTTTTAGGGTTTAGGGTAGTGCAGTGGTGTTTGGGTGGTGTAGGGGGTTCTGCTGGTGGTAGTGTTTTAGGGTTTAGGGTAGTGCAGTGGTGTTTGGGTAGTATAGGGCGTCATACTGTGGGAAGTGTTTAAGGGTTTAGGGTAGTGCAGTGGTGTTTGGGTAGTGTAGGGGGTCATGCTGGGGGTAGTGTTTTAGGGATTAGGATAGTGCAGTGGTGTTTGGGTAGGATAAGGGTCGTGTTGTTGGTAGATTTAGGGTTTAGGGTAGTGCAGTGGTGTTTGTGTAGTGTAGGGGTGGTGTTGGAGGTAGTGTTTTAGGGTTTAGTGTAGTGCAGTGGTGTTTGTGTAGTGTAGGGGGTTGTGTTTTAGGGTTTAGGGAAGTGCAGTGGTGTTTGGTAGTGTATGGGGTCGTTCTGCAGGTAGATTTAGGGTTTAGATTTAGGGCAGTGGTGTTTGTGTAGTGTAGGGGGTCATGCTGGTGGTAGTGTTTTAGAGTTTAGGGTAGTGCAGTGTTGTTTGTGTAGTGTAGGGGATTGTGCTGGGGCAGTCTTTTAGGGTTTAGGGTAGTGCAGTGGTGTTTGGGTAGTAAAGAGGGTCGTGCTGGGGGTAGATTTAGGGTTTAGGGTAGTGCAGTGGTGTTTGTGTAGTATATGGAATCGTGCTGGGGTAGTGTTTTAGGGTTTAGAGCAGTGCAGTGGTGTTTTTGTTGGGTAGGGAGTCATGCTGTCGGTAGTGTTTTAGGGTTTAGGGCAGTGCAGTGGTGTTTGTGTAGTGTAGGGGTCGTGCTGGGTGTAGTGTTTTAGGCTTTGGGGCAGTGCAGTGGTGTTTGTGTAGTGTAGGTGGTCATGCTGGGGTTAGTGTTTTAGGGTTCAGGACAGTGCAGTGGTGTTTGGATAGTGTAAGGGGTCATGCTGGGGGTAAATTTAGGGTGTAGGGTAGTGCAGTGGTGTTTGGGTAGACTAGAGGGTCGTGCTCGGGGTAGATTTAGAGTTTAGGGTAGTGCAGTGGTGTTTGTGTAGTGTAGGGGATCATGCTGGGGTAGTGTTTTAGGGTTTAGGGTAGTGCAGTGGTGTTTGGGTAGTGTAGAGGGTCGTGCTGGGGATAGATTTAAGGTTTAGGGTAGTGCAGTGGTATTTGGGTAGTGTTTGAAGGTTCGTGCTGGGGTAGTGTTTTAGGGTTTAGGACAGTGCATTGGTGTCCGTGTAGTGTAGGGGGTAGTGTTTTAGGGTTTAGGGTAGTGCAGTGGTGTTTGCGTAGTTTAGGAGGTCATGCTGGGGGTAGTGTTTTATGCTTAAGGGTAGTGCAGTGGTGTTTGTGGAGTTTAGGGGTCATGTTTTAGGGTTTAGGGTAGTTTAGTGGTGTTTGGGTAGTATTGGGGGTCATGCTGGGGGTTGATTTAGGGTTTAGGGTAGTGCAGTGGTGTTTGGGTAGTGTAGGGGGTCATACTGGGGTAGTGTTTTAGAGTTTAGGGTACCACGGTGATGTTTGGGTAGTTTAGGGTGTCATGGTGGGGGAGTGTTTTAGGGTTTAGGGTTGTGCAGTGGTGTTTGGGTAGTGTAGAGGGTCGTGCTGGGGTAGTGTTTTAGGGTATAGGGTAGTGCAGTGGTGTTTGGGTAGTATAGGGGGTCATGCTGGTGTAGTGTTTTAGGGTATAGGGTAGTCCAGTGATGTTTGGGTAGTATAGGGTGTCATGCTGGGGTAGTGTTTTAGGGTTTAGGGTAGTGCAGTGGTGTTTGTGTAGTGTAGGGGGTCATGCTGGTGGTAGTGTTTTAGAGTTTAGGGTAGTGCAGTGTTGTTCGTGTAGTGTAGGGGATTGTGCTGGGGTAGTCTTTTAGGGTTTAGGGTAGTGCAGTGGTGTTTGGGTAGTAAAGAGGGTCGTGCTGGGGGTAGATTTAGGGTTTAGGGTAGTGCAGTGGTGTTTGTGTAGTATAGGGAATCGTGCTGGGGTAGTGTTTTAGGGTTTAGAGCAGTGCAGTGGTGTTTTTGTTGGGTAGGGAGTCATGCTGTCGGTAGTGTTTTAGGGTTTAGGGCAGTGCAGTGGCGTTTGTGTAGTGTAGGGGGTCGTGCTGGGGGTAGTGTTTTAGGGTTTGGGGCAGTGCAGTGGTGTTTGTGTAGTGTAGGTGGTCATGCTGGGGTTAGTGTTTTAGGGTTTAGGACAGTGCAGTGGTGTTTGGATAGTGTAAGGGGTCATGCTGGGGGTAAATTTAGGGCGTAGGGTAGTGCAGTGGTGTTTGGGTAGACTAGAGGGTCGTGCTCGGGGTAGATTTAGAGTTTAGGGTAGTGCAGTGGTGTTTGTGTAGTGTAAGGGGTCATGCTGGGGGTAAATTTAGGGAGTAGGGTAGTGCAGTGGTGTTTGGGTAGACTAGAGGGTCGTGCTCAGGGTAGATTTAGAGTTTAGGGTAGTGCAGTGGTGTTTGTGTAGTGTAGGGGATCATGCTGGGGTAGTGTTTTAGGGTTTAGGGTAGTGCAGTGGTGTTTGGGTAGTGTAGAGGGTCGTGCTGGGGGTAGATTTAAGGTTTAGGGTAGTGCAGTTGTATTTGGGTAGTGTTTGAAGGTTCGTTCTGGGGTAGTGTTTTAGCGTTTAGGGCAGTTTATTGGTGTCTGTGTAGTGTAGGGGGTAATGTTTTAGGGTTTAGGGTAGTGCAGTGGTGTTTGCGTAGTTTAGGAGGTCATGCTGGGGGTAGTGTTTTATGCTTAAGGGTAGTGCAGTGATGTTTGTGGAGTGTAGGGGTCATGTTTTAGGGTTTAGGGTAGTGCAGTGGTGTTTGGGTAGTGTTGGGGGTCATGCTGGGGGTAGTGTTTCAGGGTTTAGGGTAGTGCTGAGGCATTTGGGTACTATAGGGGGTCGCGCTGTTTGTAGATTTAGGGTTTAAAGTAGTGCAGTGGTGTTTGTGTAGTGTAGGGGTAGATCTGGGTGTAGTGTTTGGATGTATGTCGTTACAATGCACACTTTTACAACGCATGCACTTAGAACGCATTTTTTACAACGCAAAATCCATTACAACGCACTACACTTACAACGCATGACACTACAACGCATTTTTAAAAACTACCTTTACAACGCATACCATTACAACGCATAATATTAAATTGCGTTTAAGGTAAGTATTAGATAGTATAGGGGTAAAAATTACTGAATAAGTGTTGGATAGTATAGGGGTAAAAATTACTATTCTAACTCCAGGGGGTGCAACAGTAGGGTAAGTGTTGGATAGTATAGGGGTAAAAATTGCTATTCTAACTCCAGGGGGTGCAACAGTAGGGTAAGTGTTGGACAGTATAGGGGTAAACATTGCTATTCTAACTCCAGGGGGTGCAACAGTAGGTTAAGTGTTGGATAGTATAGGGGTAAAAATTGCTATTCTAACTCCAGGGGGTGCAACAGTAGGGTAAGTGTTGGATAGTATAGGGGTACAAATTACTATTCTAACTCCAGGGGGTGCAACAGTAGGGTAAGTGTTGGATAGTATAGGGGTAAAAATTACTATTCTAACTCCAGGGGGTGCAACAGTAGGGTAAGTGTTGGATAGTATAGGGGTAAAAATTGCTATTCTAACTCCAGGGGGTGCAACAGTAGGGTAAGTGTTGGATAGTATAGGGGTAAAAATTACTATTCTAACTCCAGGGGGTGCAACAGTAGGGTAAGTGTTGGATAGTATAGGGGTAAAAATTGCTATTATAACTCCAGGGGGTGCAACAGTAGGGTAAGTGTTGGATAGTATAGGGGTAAAAATTGCTATTCTAACTCCAGGGGGTGCAGCAGTAGGGTAAGTGTTGGATAGTATAGGGGTAAAAATTACTATTCTAACTCCAGGGGGTGCAACAGTAGGGTAAGTGTTGGATAGTGTAGTGTAATATTATGCGTTGTAATGGTAGGCGTTGTAATGGAATGCGTTGTAAAGGTATTTTAAAAATGCTTGGAGTGTCATGCGTTGTAAGTGTAGTGCGTTGTAATGGATTTTGCGTTGTAAAAAATGCGTTGTAAGTGTAGTGCGTTGTAAAAGTTGCGTTGTAAAGGTTGTTCCCCGTAGTGTTTTAGGGTTTAGGGTAGTGCAGTGGTGTTTGTGTAGTGTAGGGGGTATTGCTGGATTTAGTGTTTTAGGGTTTAGGGTAGAGCACCGGTGTTTGTGTAGTGTAGGGGGGTTGTGCTTTAGGGTTTAGGGTAGTCTAGTGGTGTTTGGGTAGTGTAGGGGGTCGTGTTATTGGGTTGAGGGTAGTGCAGTGGTGTTTGGGTAGTGTAGGGGGTCGTGCTGGGGGTAGATTTTGGGTTTAGAGTAGTGCAGTGGTGTTTAGGTACTGTAGGGGGTCATTCTGGGGGTAGTGTTTTAGGGTTTAGGTTAGCGCAATGGTGTTTGGGTAGTGTAGGGGTCATGCTGGGGGTAGTAGTTTATGGTTTAGGGAAGTGCAGTGGTGTTTGGGTAGTAAAGAGGGTCGTGCTGGGGGTAGATTTAGGGTTTAGGGTAGTGCAGTGGTGTTTGTGTAGTATATGGAATCGTGCTGGGGTAGTGTTTTAGGGTTTAGAGCAGTGCAGTGGTGTTTTTGTTGGGTAGGGAGTCATGCTGTCGGTAGTGTTTTAGGGTTTAGGGCAGTGCAGTGGTGTTTGTGTAGTGTAGGGGGTCATGCTGGGTGTAGTGTTTTAGGGTTTGGGGCAGTGCAGTGGTGTTTGTGTAGTGTAGGTGGTCATGCTGGAGTTAGTGTTTTAGGGTACAGGACAGTGCAGTGGTGTTTGGATAGACTAGAGCAGGGGTCTTCAAACTGTGGGGCGCGACCCCCAGGGGGGCCGTGGAGTGATGCAAAGGGGGTCGCGCCTTCCCAGTCACACTTCTGCTCAGGCCCAAGGGCTTCAGCCCCCCCCCCCACACTTCCCCCGTCCTGTGTCTCAGCCCGGGCTGCTGCAGTGAAACTTGAGCTGCTGGGGGCTCAGGTGGGCAGTGTCTGGATTCCTATCTCTGGCACCCCGGTGTTTTTTCACAGGTCTTTAAAGACCATTTAACATGCCTTTGTAAACTGCTTACAGAGGCTTAGGTTTTTTTGCTGGTTCCAGTACCCCCTGGGTCCCCACTGTGCCTATTCCTTACATTTGGATTTTACATTCACTGCCGTAGTGTGAGAATGCATTTCATGGAAAGGAATACAAAGTTGGCTTCCTGGGGGCGCCGTGAGTGAAAGTTTATTGTGCTTTTGAAGCACCTGCTGCAGCGTTTCTTTCCTCAGCAATTACCAGGCCTCACATAAATGTCAAGATAACTTGTGTGATTAATTATCTTCCTGGAGAGAGATCAGAATGTTGTATAGTTGAGGTTTTGACTTCGGTGATGTTAGTGCAGAGGGTTAATATGCCTGCTGCAAAGAACGTGTACCAAGTAGATTACAGAGTGCGTATGATGTGAAGAGATCAGCAGGTTACTGCTTTCAAAAGAGACATCCTTTTGTTACTTGCAATTTATAACTTAAAGTCCTAATAGAGAATAGTGAGCTATTAACTTTCATCCTAGAACAGCATGCACACTACAAAGAATACATTATTAGACCATTGATTAATGTTGCAAAAAGGGTTAATTTGGCTAGAAATCAATTCTTATTATTAAAGGAAACTCCCAACTATGCTGTTTCTTTTTCGACTCTGCGTGTGTGCTTCTCCACACCAAGCACTCTTGAACTATACTGCCTACCAGTATGGATGACATGTGACTCCTATACTTTTAGTCCTTTGGCTTATGTAACATTTCCTATACACTGATTTACACACTTATGATTGATTGTCTCTGTGTAATGTGTGTGTGATGCAAAGTGCTCGGACACCCTACACTGGTATGAGTGGCACTATATAACTAATTCAATGCATCTGAGAGTGTGGGGTTATGGAGACTTGGTCACTGTTAAAGGGTGCTAGTGAGAGAATCCGTGGTGGGGGTGGTCATTGTGGGGGGCACCAACAAACATTGTCGCACAGGGCACCACCAGCACTAAAGCCGGCCCTGGGAAGTATGCACAGATAAGCGCTGAAAATACCGCTTTAGGTGACTGCTTTTTTTTGTACCGACTGGGCCACCAAATCTGCTGGCAACCCTAACCATAGGACTGGAAGTTTGTTGCAGGATCAGCACATTATTTATTTCCTTCACCCTCGATCCCCGATTAATGCCGCAATAGTTTAACTTAGATATTAAAGTCTACGCCCCCGTCAATAACATGCTGAGTTACTTCATGGGTCTGGGAATGCACCCTGCATTCAGACAACTCATTCCTCATTCTCGCCCTTCATTGTCACGCTCACCTTGCACTCACAGCGATCACAATGCACTCACACTGATCACCATGCACTTGCACCATTCACCTGCTCACCTTGCACTCACAGTGATCACAATGCACTCACACTGATCACCATGCACTTGCACCATTCACCCGCTCACCTTGCACTCAGTGATCACAATGCACTCACACTGATCACCATGCACTTGCACCATTCACCCGCTCACCCTGCACTCACAGTGATCACAATGCACTCACACTGATCACCATGCACTTGCACCATTCACCCGCTCACCTTGCACTCACAGTGATCACAATACACTCACACTGATCACCATGCACTTGCACCATTCACCCGCTCACCTTGCACTCACAGTGATCACAATGCACTCACACTGATCACCATGCACTTGCACCATTCACCCGCTCACCTTGCACTCAGTGATCACAATGCACTCACACTGATCACCATGCACTTGCACCATTCACCCGCTCACCCTGCACTCACAGCGATCACAATGCACTCACACTGATCACCATGCACTTGCACCATTCACCCGCTCACCTTGCACTCACAGTGATCACAATGCACTCACACTGATCACCATGCACTTGCACCATTCACCCGCTCACCTTGCACTCACAGTGATCACTCTGCTCTCAAAATGCACTTGTCCTGCTCACACTATACCTCAACCTGCAGTCACACGAGTACACTACTCATCCTGCACTTATGTGACACTTCACTCACCTGTCCCCCTCACTACTCAATATGCAACTCACTCAAACAAGCCCATCAGTAATCATACATTCATTCATCCCATTCTGAACTTGCATCCGCACCCAAAATGAGAGAGGACAGCAAGGGAGTGAGAGAATTTGATTGAAGAGGTCAGGGATGAGGAGAAATGTGAATTGCCGAAGAGAAGTGTGGACACGCAAAAAGTGAGTGTGATCCAAAGGTGAGGGCTTCTGTTAGAACAAAGGGGAGATGTGAAAGAGGAATGGGGGGACTGGAGAGGTGTAAGATACAAATAGACAAAAATTTGAATGAAGAGACGAGGTGAATGAGAAGTGCTGAGGGGCACGGGAGGTGACAGGGCCAGAGAGGCCATGAGATACATGTGAGAGACTGTTAGAGATGAGGGCAGTGAAAGGACAGAATGGCAAGAGATGATTAAAGGTGAAGTGAGAGGTTGAATGGGGAGAGTTCAGAAGATGTAAAAAGGGGTGAAAGAAAATGACCTGCAAAGTGAGAGAGGGATCCGGGGTTAGGAGAGGAGAGAGGGATGGAAGGGAGGGGGTGAGAGGAAAGCTGCATGGGTAAAAGGCTTAACTCTACACAAAACCACCAGGGTTTTAAGGGACCCCTGCTTCTTCCGGTCAGGGCCAGGTGAGCTTCTAATGTGGCAGCACGTATTGCTGCAGAGTGGAAGGCCCTTCACAAAGGTTGACTTGAAATCTTTCTGATGATAGTTGCTGTATTTTGGTTATAAATGGGTACTGATTGGGTGAAATCTTTCCTCAGCGTTACTGTGTGTAACAAATATCAAAATAATGAAGCAATGCTATCCCAAAATACGCGGCATCACATAACCTTATTTACATTTTCATCCCACGCAATTTAGTCAACAGGTTTAGACATTTTTGTCAAGAGGGGGTCCTTACGCCTCAAAATGTTGACAGGGGGGTCTCGGCATCCAAAAGTTTGAAGACCTCTGGACTAGCGGGTCGTGCTCGGGGTAGATTTAGAGTTTAGGGTAGTGCAGTGGTGTTTGTGTAGTGTAGGGGATCATGCTGGGGTAGTGTTTTAGGGTTTAGGGTAGTGCAGTGGTGTTTGGGTAGTGTAGAGGGTCTTGCTGGGGATAGATTTAATGGTTAGGGTAGTGCAGTGGTATTTGGATAGTGTTTGAAGGTTCGTGCTGGGGTAGTGTTTTAGGGTTTAGGGCAGTGCATTGGTGTCTGTGTAGTGTAGGGGGTAGTATTTTAGGGTTTAGGGTAGTGCAGTGGTGTTTGCGTAGTTTAGGAGGTCATGCTGGGGGTAGTGTCTTATGCTTAAGGGTAGTGCAGTGGTGTTTGTGGAGTGTAGGGGTCATGTTTTAGGGTTTAGGGTAGTGCAGTGGTGTTTGGGTAGTGTTGGGGGTCATGCTGGGGGTAGATTTAGGGTTTAGGGTAGTGCAGTGGTGTTTGGGTAGTGTAGGGGGTCGTGCTGGGGTAGTGTTTTAGGGTGTAAGGTAGTGAAGTGGTGTTTGGGTTGTATAGGTGGTCATACTGGGATAGTGTTTTAGAGTTTAGGGTACCACAGTGATGTTTGGGTAGTTTAGGGTGTCATGGTGGGGGTGTGTTTTAGGGTTTAGGGTAGTGCAGTGGTGTTTGGGTAGTGTAGAGGGTCGTGCTGGGGTAGTGTTTTAGGGTATAGAGTAGTGCAGTGGTGTTTGGGTAGTATAGGGGGTCATGCTGGTGTAGTGTTTTAGGGTATAGGGAAGTCCAGTGATGTTTGGGTAGTATAGGGTGTCATGCTGGGGTAGTGTTTTAGGGTTTAGGGTAGTGCAGTGGTGTTTGTGCAGTGTAGGGGGTCATGCTGGTGGTAGTGTTTTAGAGTTTAGGGTAGTGCAGTGTTGTTTGTGTAGTGTAGGGGATTGTGCTGGGGTAGTCTTTTAGGGTTTAGGGTAGCGCAGTGGTGTTTGGGTAGTAAAGAGGGTCGTGCTGGGGGTAGATTTAGGGTTTAGGGTAGTGCAGTGGTGTTTGTGTAGTATAGGGAATCGTGCTGGGGTAGTGTTTTAGGGTTTAGAGCAGTGCAGTGGTGTTTTTGTTGGGTAGGGAGTCATGCTGTCGGTAGTGTTTTAGGGTTTAGGGCAGTGCAGTGGTGTTTGTGTAGTGTAGGGGGTCGTGCTGGGGGTAGTGTTTTAGGGTTTGGGGCAGTGCAGTGGTGTTTGTGTAGTGTAGGTGGTCATGCTGGGGTTAGTGTTTTAGGGTTTAGGACAGTGCAGTGGTGTTTGGATAGTGTAAGGGGTCATGCTGGGGGTAAATGTAGGGTGTATGGTAGTGCAGTGGTGTTTGGGTAGACTAGAGGGTCGTGCTCGGGGTAGATTTAGAGTTTAGGGTAGTGCAGTGGTGTTTGTGTAGTGTAGGGGAACATGCTGGGGTAGTGTTTTAGGGTTTAGGCTAGTGCAGTGGTGTTTGGGTAGTGTAGAGGGTCGTGCAGGGGGTAGATTTAAGGTTTAGGGTAGTGCAGTCGTATTTGGGTAGTGTTTGAAGGTTCGTGCTGGGGTAGTGTTTTAGCGTTTAGGGCAGTTTATTGGTGTCTGTGTAGTGTAGGGGGTAATGTTTTAGGGTTTAGGGTAGTGCAGTGGTGTTTGCGTAGTTTAGGAGGTCATGCTGGGGGTAGTGTTTTATGCTTAAGGGTAGTGCAGTGATGTTTGTGGAGTGTAGGGGTCATGTTTTAGGGTTTAGGGTAGTGCAGTGGTGTTTGGGTAGTGTTGGGGGTCATGCTGGGGGTAATGTTTCAGGGTTTAGGGTAGTGCTGAGGCATTTGGGTACTATAGGGGGTCGCGCTGTTTGTAGATTTAGGGTTTAAGGTAGTGCAGTGGTGTTTGTGTAGTGTAGGGGGTAGTGCTGGATTTAGTGTTTTAGGGTTTAGGGTAGAGCAGTGATGTTTGTGTAGTGTAGGGGGTTGTGCTTTAGAGTTTAGGGTAGTCTAGTGGTGTTTGGGTAGTGTAGGGGGTCGTGTTATTGGGTTGAGGGTAGTGCAGTGGTGTTTGGGTAGTGTAGGGGGTCGTGCTGGGGGTAGTTTCCGGGTTTAGAGTAGTGCAGTGGTGTTTAGGTACTGTAGGGGGTCATTCTGGGGGTAGTGTTTTAGGGTTTAGGTTAGCGCAGTGGTGTTTGGGTAGTGTAGGGGTCATGCTGGGGGTAGTAGTTTATGGTTTAGGGAAGTGCAGTGGTGTTTGGGTAGTAAAGAGGGTCGTGCTGGGGGTAGATTTAGGGTTTAGGGTAGTGCAGTGGTGTTTGTGTAGTATATGGAATCGTGCTGGGGTAGTGTTTTAGGGTTTAGAGCAGTGCAGTGGTGTTTTTGTTGGGTAGAGAGTCATGCTGTCGGTAGTGTTTTAGGGTTTAGGGCAGTGCAGTGGTGTTTGTGTAGTGTAGGGGGTCATGCTGGGTGTAGTGTTTTAGGGTTTGGGGCAGTGCAGTGGTGTTTGTGTAGTGTAGGTGGTCATGCTGGAGTTAGTGTTTTAGGGTTCAGGACAGTGCAGTGGTGTTTGGATAGTGTAAGGGGTCATGCTGGGGGTAAATTTAGGGTGTAGGGTAGTGCAGTGGTGTTTGGGTAGACTAGAGGTTCGTGCTCGGGGTAGATTTAGAGTTTAGGGTAGTGCAGTGGTGTTTGTGTAGTGTAGGGGATCATGCTGGGGTAGTGTTTTAGGGTTTAGGGTAGTTCAGTGGTGTTTGGGTAGTGTAGAGGGTCGTGCTGGGGATAGATTTAATGTTTAGGGTAGTGCAGTGGTATTTGGATAGTGTTTGAAGGTTCGTGCTGGGGTAGTGTTTTAGGGTTTAGGGCAGTGCATTGGTGTCTGTGTAGTGTAGGGGGTAGTATTTTAGGATTTAGGGTAGTGCAGTGGTGTTTGCGTAGTTTAGGAGGTCATGCTGGGGGTAGTGTCTTATGCTTAAGGGTAGTGCAGTGGTGTTTGTGGAGTGTAGGGGTCATGTTTTAGGGTTTAGGGTAGTGCAGTGGTGTTTGGGTAGTGTTGGGGGTCATGCTGGGGGTAGATTTAGGGTTTAGGGTAGTGCAGTGGTGTTTGGGTAGTGTAGGGGGTCATGCTGGGGTAGTGTTTTCGGGTGTAGGGTAGTGAAGTGGTGTTTGGGTTGTATAGGTGGTCATACTGGGATAGTGTTTTAGAGTTTAGGGTACCACAGTGATGTTTGGGTAGTTTAGGGTGTCATGGTGGGGGAGTGTTTTAGGGTTTAGAGTAGTGCAGTGGTGTTTGGGTAGTATAGGGGGTCATGCTGGTGTAGTGTTTTAGGGTATAGGGTAGTCCAGTGATGTTTGGGTAGTATAGGGGGTCATGCCGGGGTAGTGTTTTAGGGTTTAGGGTAGTGCAGTGGTGTTTGTGTAGTGTAGGGGGTCATGCTGGTGGTAGTGTTTTAGATTTTAGGGTAGTGCAGTGTTGTTTGTGTAGTGTAGGGGATTGTGCTGGGGCAGTCTTTTAGGGTTTAGGGTAGTGCAGTGGTGTTTGAGTAGTAAAGAGGGTCGTGCTGGGGGTAGATTTAGAGTTTAGGGTAGTGCAGTGGTGTTTGTGTAGTATAGGGAATCGTGCTGGGGTAGTGTTTTAGGGTTTAGAGCAGTGCAGTGGTGTTTTTGTTGGGTAGGGAGTCATGCTGTCGGTAGTGTTTTAGGGTTTACGGCAGTGCAGTGGTGTTTGTGTAGTGTAGGGGGTCGTGCTGGGGGTAGTGTTTTAGGGTTTGGGGCAGTGCAGTGGTGTTTGTGTAGTGTAGGTGGTCATGCTGGGGTTAGTGTTTTAGGGTTTAGGACAGTGCAGTGGTGTTTGGATAGTGTAAGGGGTCATGCTGGGGGTAAATTTAGGGTGTAGGGTAGTGCAGTGGTGTTTTGGTAGACTAGAGGGTCGTGCTCGGGGCAGATTTAGAGTTTAGGGTAGTGCAGTGGTGTTTGTGTAGTGTAGGGGATCATGCTGGGGTAGTGTTTTAGGGTTTAGGGTAGTGCAGTGGTGTTTGGGTAGTGTAGAGGGTCGTGCTGGGGGTAGATTTAAGGTTTAGGGTAGTGCAGTCGTATTTGGGTAGTGTTTGAAGGTTCGTGCTGGGGTAGTGTTTTAGCATTTAGGGCAGTTTATTGGTGTCTGTGTAGTGTAGGGGGTAGTGTTTTAGGGTTTAGGGTAGTGCAGTGGTGTTTGCGTAGTTTAGGAGGTCATGCTGGGGGTAGTGTTTTATGCTTAAGGGTAGTGCAGTGGTGTTTGTGGAGTGTAGGGGTCATGTTTTAGGGTTTAGGATAGTGCAGTGGTGTTTGGGTAGTGTTGGGGGTCATGCTGGGGGTAGATTTAGGGTTTAGGGTAGTGCAGTGGTGTTTGGGTAGTGTAGGGGGTCGTGCTGGATTAAGTGTTTTAGGGTTTTGGGTAGAGAAGTGGTGTTTGTGTAGTGTAGGGGGGTTGTGCTTTAGGGTTTAGGGTAGTCTAGTGGTGTTTGGGTAGTGTAGGGGGTCATGTTTTTGGGTTGAGGGTTTCGTGCTGGGGATAGTGCTTTAGGGTTTAGGGTACCGCAGTGGTGTTTGTGTATTGTAGGGAGTCATGCTGGGGGATCTGTTTTAGGGTATTGGGTACTGCAGTGATGTTTGGGTAGTGTATGGTGTCATGCTGGGGGCAGTGTTTTAGGGTTTAGGGTAGACCACTTGTGTTCAGGTAGTATAGGGTGCCGTGCTGGGGGTAGGTTTAGGGTTTAGGTTAGTGTGGTGATGTTTGGCTAGTGGTTTGGGGTTTGTGCTGGGGGTAGTGTTTTACAGTTTAGGGTATTACAGTGGTGTTTCTGTAGTGTAGGTCTCGTGCTGAGGGTAGTGTTTTAGAGTTTAGTGTAGCGCAGTTCTGTTTGGGTAGTGTAGGGGATCATGCTGGGGGTAGTGTTTTAGGGTTTAGGGTAGTGCAGTGGTGTTTGGGTTGTGCACGGGGTCGTGCTAGGGGTCGTGTTTAAGATTAGCACAGTTGTGTTTGGGTAGTGTAGGGGGTGGTGCTGGGGGTAGTATTTTAGGGTTTAGGTAGCGCAGTGTTTTTTGTATAGTGTAGGGGGTCGTGCTGGTGGTAGTATTTTAGGGTTTAGGGTAGTTCAGTGATGTTTGGGCAGTGTAGAGGTCGTGCTGGAGGTAGTGTTTTAGGATTTAGGGTAGTGCAGTGGTGTTTGTGTAGAGTAAAGGATCGTGCTGGGGGTAGTGTTTTGGGGTTTGGGGTAGTGCAGTGGTGTTTGTGTAGTGTAGGGGGTCGTTCTGGGGTAGTGTTTTAGGGTTTAGGGTAGTGCAGTCGTGTTTTGATAGTGATTGGGGTTTTGTGCTGGGGGTAGTGTTTTACAGTTTTGGGTAGTGCAGTGGTGTTTGTGCAGTGTAGGGGGCATGCTGGGGTTAGTGTTTTAGGGTTTAAGGTAGTGCAGTGGTGTTTGGGAAGGGTAGAGTGTCATGCTGAGGGTAGAGTTTTAGGGTTTAGGGTAGTGCAGTGGTGTTTGTGTAGTGTAGGAGGTCATGTTTTAGGGTTTAGGGTAGTGCTGTGGTGCTTGGGTAGTGTAGGGGGTCATGTTTTAGGGTTGAGGGTAGTGCAGTGGTGTTTGAGTAGTGTAGGGGATCATGCTGGGAGAAGTGTTTATGGGTTTAGAGTAGTGCAGTGTGGTGTTTGGGTAGTGTAGACGGTCGTACTGGGGGTAGATTTCGGTTTTAGTGTAGTGCAGTGGTGTTTGTGTAGTGTGGGGGGACATGATGGGGTTAGTGTTTTAGGGTTTAAGGTAGTGCAGTGGTGTTTGGGTAGGGTAGAGGGTCATGCTGGGGTAGTGTTTTAGGGTTTAGTGTAGTGCAGTGGTCTTTGTGTATTGTAGAGGGTCGTGCTGGGGATAGTGTTTTAGGGTAGTGCAGTGGTGTTTGGATAGTATACGGAGTCGTGCTGGGGGTAGATTTAGGAGTTGGGGTAGTGCAGTGGTGTTTGTGTAGTGTAGGGGGTCGTGCTGGGGTAGTGTTTTAGGGTTTAGGGTAGTGCAGTCATGTTTGGGTAGTGTTTGGGGTTTTGTGCTGGGGGTAGTGTTTTACAGTTTAGGGTAGTGCAGTGGTGTTTGTGTAGTGTAGGGGGCATGCTGTGGTTAGTGTTTTAGGGTTTAAGGTAGTGCAGTGGTGTTTGGGAAGGGTAGAGGGTCATGCTGAGGGTAGAGTTTTAGGGTTTAGGGTAGTGCAGTAGTGTTTGTGTAGTGTAGGGGGTCGTACTGGAGATAGTGTTTAAGGGTTTAGGGTAGTTCAGTGGTGTTTGTGTAGTGTAGGGGTCATGGTTTAGGGTTTAGGGTAGTGCAGTGGTGCTTGGGTGGTGTAGGGGGTCATGTTTTAGGGTTGAGGGTAGTGCAGTGGTGTTTGGGTAGTGTAGGGGATCATGCTGGGAGAAGTGTTTATGGGTTTAGTATAGTGCAGTGTGGTGTTTGGGTAGTGTAGACGGTCGTGCTGGGGGTAGATTTAGGTTTTAGTGTAGTGCAGTGGTGTTTGTGTAGTGTAGGGGGACATGATGGAGTTAGTGTTTTAGGGTTCAAGGTAGTGCAGTGGTGTTTGGGTAGGGTAGAGGGTCATGCTGGGGGGTAGTGTTTTAGGGTTTAGGGTAGTGCAGTGGTCTTTGTGTAGTGTAGACGGTCATGCTGGGGGTAGTGTGTTAGGGTTTAGCGTTGCACAGTGATGTTTGGGTAGTGTAGGGGGTAGTGCTGGGGTAGTGGTTTAGGGTTTAGGGTTTAGGGTGGCGCAGTGGTGTTTGCGTAGTGTAGGGGGTCGTACTGGGGGTAGTGTTTAAGGGTTTAGGGTAGCGCAATGGTGTTTGTGCAGTGTAGGGGGTTGTGCTGGGGAAGTGTTATAAGGTTTAGGGTATCACAGTGATGTTTGTGTAGTGTAAGGGGTCTTGATGTGGTAGTGTTTTAGGGTTTAGGGTAGCGCAGTGGTGTTTTGGTAGTGTAAGGGGTAATGCTAGGGATAGTGTTTTAGGGTTTACGGTAGCGCAGTGGTGATTGGGTAGTGTAGGGTGTCGTGCTGGGGATAGTGCTTTAGGGTTTAGGGTACTGCAGTGGTGTTTGTGTATTGTAGGGAGTCATGCTGGGGGATCTGTTTTAGGGTATTGGGTACTGCAGTGATGTTTGGGTAGTGTAGGGTGTCATGCTGGGGGCAGTGTTTTAGGGTTTAGGGTAGACCACTTGTGTTCAGGTAGTATAGGGTGCCGTGCTGGGGGTAGGTTTAGGGTTTAGGTTAGTGTGGTGGTGTTTGGGTAGTGGTTTGGGGTTTGTGCTGGGGGTAGTGTTTAACAGTTTAGGGTAGTACAGTGGTGTTTCTGTAGTGTAGGTCTCGTGCTGAGGGTAGTGTTTTAGAGTTTAGGGTAGCACAGTTCTGTTTGGGTAGTGTAGGGGGTCATGCTGGGGGTAGTGTTTTAGGTTTTAGGGTAGTGCAGTGGTGTTTGGGTTTTGTACGGGGTTGTGCTAGGGGTAGTGTTTTAGATCAGCACAGTGGTGTTTGGGTAGTGTAGGGGGTGGTGCTGGGGGTAGTATTTTAGGGTTTAGTTCAGCGCAGTGCTGTTTGTGTAGTGTAGAGGGTCTTGCTGGGGGTAGGGTTTTAGGGTTTACGGTAGCGCAGTCGTGATTGGGTAGTGTAGGGTGTCGTGCTGGGGATAGTGCTTTAGTGTTTAGGGTACAGCAGTGGTGTTTGTGTAGTGTAGGGAGTCATGCTGGGGGTACTGTTTTAGGGTATTGGGTACTGCAGTGATGTTTGGGTAGTGTAGGGTGTCATGCTGGGGGCAGTGTTTTAGGGTTTAGGGTAGACCACTTGTGTTCAGGTAGTATAGGGTGCCGTGCTGGGGGTAGGTTTAGGGTTTAGGTTAGTGTGGTGATGTTTAACTAGTGGTTTGGGGTTTGTGCTGGGGGTAGTGTTTTACAGTTTAGGGTAGTACAGTGGTGTTTTGTAGTGTAGGTCTCGTGCTGAGGGTAGTGTTTTAGAGTTTAGTGTAGCGCAGTTCTGTTTGGGTAGTGTAGGGGGTCATGCTGGGGGTAGTGTTTTAGGGTTTAGGGTAGTGCAGTGGTGTTTGGGTTGTGCACGGGGTCGTGCTAGGGGTAGTGTTTTAGATTAGCACAGTGGTGTTTAGGTAGTGTAGGGGGTGGTGCTGGGGGTAGTACTTTAGGGTTTAGGTAGCACAGTGTTTTTTGTATAGTGTAGGGGGTCGTGCTGGGGGTAGTGTTTTAGGGTTTAGGGTAGATCAGTGTGGTTTGGGTAGTGTAGAGGTCGTGCTGGAGGTAGTGTTTTAGGATTTAGGGTAGTGCAGTGGTGTTTGTGTAGAGTAAAGGATCGTGCTGGGGGTAGTGTTTTAGGGTTTAGGGTAGTGCAGTGGTGTTTGTGTAGTGCAGGGGGTCATGCTGGGAATAGTGTTTTAGGGTAGTGCAGTGGTGTTTGGATAGTATACGGAGTCGTGCTGGGGGTAGATTTAGGGTTTGGGGTAGTGCAATGGTGTTTGTGTAGTATAGGGTGTCGTGCTGGGGTAGTGTTTTAGGGTTTAGGGTACTGCAGTCGTGTTTGGGTAGTGTTTGGGGTTTTGTGCTGGGGTAGTGTTTTACAGTTTAGGGTAGTGCAGTGGTGTTTGTGTAGTGTAGGGGTCATGGTTTAGGGTTTAGGGTAGTGCAGTGGTGCTTGGGTGGTGTAGGGGGTCATGTTTTAGGGTTGAGGGTAGTGCAGTGGTGTTTGGGTAGTGTAGGGGATCATGCTGGGAGAAGTGTTTATGGGTTTAGGATAGTGCAGTGTGGTGTTTGGGTAGTGTAGACGGTCGTGCTGGGGGTAGATTTAGGTTTTAGTGTAGTGCAGTGGTGTTTGTGTAGTGTAGGGGGACATGATGGAGTTAGTGTTTTAGGGTTCAAGGTAGTGCAGTGGTGTTTGGGTAGGGTAGAGGGTCATGCTGGGGGGTAGTGTTTTAGGGTTTAGGGTAGTGCAGTGGTCTTTGTGTAGTGTAGACGGTCATGCTGGGGGTAGTGTGTTAGGGTTTAGCGTTGCACAGTGATGTTTGGGTAGTGTAGGGGGTAGTGCTGGGGTAGTGGTTTAGGGTTTAGGGTTTAGGGTGGCGCAGTGGTGTTTGTGTAGTGTAGGGGGTCGTACTGGGGGTAGTGTTTAAGGGTTTAGGGTAGCGCAATGGTGTTTGTGCAGTGTAGGGGGTTGTGCTGGGGAAGTGTTATAAGGTTTAGGGTATCACAGTGATGTTTGTGTAGTGTAAGGGGTCTTGATGTGGTAGTGTTTTAGGGTTTAGGGTAGCGCAGTGGTGTTTTGGTAGTGTAAGGGGTAATGCTGGGGATAGTGTTTTAGGGTTTACGGTAGCGCAGTGGTGATTGGGTAGTGTAGGGTGTCGTGCTGGGGATAGTGCTTTAGGGTTTAGGGTACTGCAGTGGTGTTTGTGTATTGTAGGGAGTCATGCTGGGGGATCTGTTTTAGGGTATTGGGTACTGCAGTGATGTTTGGGTAGTGTAGGGTGTCATGCTGGGGGCAGTGTTTTAGGGTTTAGGGTAGACCACTTGTGTTCAGGTAGTATAGGGTGCCGTGCTGGGGGTAGGTTTAGGGTTTAGGTTAGTGTGGTGGTGTTTGGGTAGTGGTTTGGGGTTTGTGCTGGGGGTAGTGTTTAACAGTTTAGGGTAGTACAGTGGTGTTTCTGTAGTGTAGGTCTCGTGCTGAGGGTAGTGTTTTAGAGTTTAGGGTAGCACAGTTCTGTTTGGGTAGTGTAGGGGGTCATGCTGGGGGTAGTGTTTTAGGTTTTAGGGTAGTGCAGTGGTGTTTGGGTTTTGTACGGGGTTGTGTTAGGGGTAGTGTTTCAGATCAGCACAGTGGTGTTTGGGTAGTGTAGGGGGTGGTGCTGGGGGTAGTATTTTAGGGTTTAGTTCAGCGCAGTACTGTTTGTGTAGTGTAGAGGGTCTTGCTGGGGGTAGGGTTTTAGGGTTTACGGTAGCGCAGTCGTGATTGGGTAGTGTAGGGTGTCGTGCTGGGGATAGTGCTTTAGTGTTTAGGGTACAGCAGTGGTGTTTGTGTAGTGTAGGGAGTCATGCTGGGGGTACTGTTTTAGGGTATTGGGTACTGCAGTGATGTTTGGGTAGTGTAGGGTGTCATGCTGGGGGCAGTGTTTTAGGGTTTAGGGTAGACCACTTGTGTTCAGGTAGTATAGGGTGCCGTGCTGGGGGTAGGTTTAGGATTTAGGTCAGTGTGGTGATGTTTAACTAGTGGTTTGGGGTTTGTGCTGGGGGTAGTGTTTTACAGTTTAGGGTAGTACAGTGGTGTTTTGTAGTGTAGGTCTCGTGCTGAGGGTAGTGTTTTAGAGTTTAGTGTAGCGCAGTTCTGTTTGGGTAGTGTAGGGGGTCATGCTGGGGGTAGTGTTTTAGGGTTTAGGGTAGTGCAGTGGTGTTTGGGTTGTGCACGGGGTCGTGCTAGGGGTAGTGTTTTAGATTAGCACAGTGGTGTTTGGGTAGTGTAGGGGGTGGTGCTGGGGGTAGTACTTTAGGGTTTAGGTAGCACAGTGTTTTTTGTATAGTGTAGGGGGTCGTGCTGGGGGTAGTGTTTTAGGGTTTAGGGTAGATCAGTGTGGTTTGGGTAGTGTAGAGGTCGTGCTGGAGGTAGTGTTTTAGGATTTAGGGTAGTGCAGTGGTGTTTGTGTAGAGTAAAGGATCGTGCTGGGGGTAGTGTTTTAGGGTTTAGGGTAGTGCAGTGGTGTTTGTGTAGTGCAGGGGGTCATGCTGGGAATAGTGTTTTAGGGTAGTGCAGTGGTGTTTGGATAGTATACGGAGTCGTGCTGGGGGTAGATTTAGGGTTTGGGGTAGTGCAATGGTGTTTGTGTAGTATAGGGTGTCGTGCTGGGGTAGTGTTTTAGGGTTTAGGGTACTGCAGTCGTGTTTGGGTAGTGTTTGGGGTTTTGTGCTGGGGTAGTGTTTTACAGTTTAGGGTAGTGCAGTGGTGTTTGTGTAGTGTAGGGGGCATGCTGGTGTTAGTGTTTTAGGGGTTAAGGTAGTGCAGTGGTGTTTGGGAAGGGTAGAGGGTCATGCTGAGGGTAGAGTTTTAGGGTTTGGGGTAGTGCAGTGGTGTTTGTGTAGTGTAGGGGGTCGTGCTGGAGATAGTGTTTTAGGGTTTAGGGTAGTGCAGTGGTGTTTGTGTGGTGTAGGAGGTTATGTTTTAGAGTCTAGGGTAGTGCTGCTGTGGTGCTTGGGTAGTGTAGGGGGTCATGTTTTAGGGTTGGGGTTAGTGCAGTGGTGTTTGAGTAGTGTAGGGGATCATGCTGGGAGAAGTGTTTATGGGTTTAGAGTAGTGCAGTGTGGTGTTTGGGTAGTGTAGACGGTCGTACTGGGGGTAGATTTCGGTTTTAGTGTAGTGCAGTGGTGTTTGTGTAGTGTGGGGGGACATGATGGGGTTAGTGTTTTAGGGTTTAAGGTAGTGCAGAGGTGTTTGGGTAGGGTAGAGGGTCATGCTGGGGTAGTGTTTTAGGGTTTAGTGTAGTGCAGTGGTCTTTGTGTATTGTAGAGGGTCGTGCTGGGGATAGTGTTTTAGGGTAGTGCAGTGGTGTTTGGATAGTATACGGAGTCGTGCTGGGGGTAGATTTAGGGTTAGGGGTAGTGCAGTGGTGTTTGTGTAGTGTAGGGGGTCGTGCTGGGGTAGTGTTTTAGGGTTTAGGGTAGTGCAGTCGTGTTTGGGTAGTGTTTGGGGTTTTGTGCTGGGGGTAGTGTTTTACAGTTTAGGGTAGTGCAGTGGTGTTTGTGTAGTGTAGGGGGCATGCTGGGGTTAGTGTTTTAGGGTTTAAGGTAGTGCAGTGGTGTTTGGGAAGGGTAGAGGGTCATGCTGAGGGTAGAGTTTAAGGGTTTAGGGTAGTGCAGTAGTGTTTGTGTAGTGTAGGGGGTCGTACTGGAGATAGTGTTTAAGGGTTTAGGGTAGTTCAGTGGTGTTTGTGTAGTGTAGGAGGTTATGTCTTAGAGTCTAGGGTAGTGCTGTGCTGCTTGGGTAGTGTAGGGGGTCATGTTTTAGGGTTGGGGTAGTGCAGTGGTGTTTGAGTAGTGTAGGGGATCATGCTGGGAGAAGTGTTTATGGGTTTAGAGTAGTGCAGTGTGGTGTTTGGGTAGTGTAGACGGTCGTACTGGGGGTAGATTTCGGTTTTAGTGTAGTGCAGTGGTGTTTGTGTAGTGTGGGGGGACATGATGGGGTTAGTGTTTTAGGGTTTAAGGTAGTGCAGAGGTGTTTGGGTAGGGTAGAGGGTCATACTGGGGTAGTGTTTTAGGGTTTAGTGTAGTGCAGTGGTCTTTGTGTATTGTAGAGGGTCGTGCTGGGGATAGTGTTTTAGGGTAGTGCAGTGGTGTTTGGATAGTATACGGAGTCGTGCTGGGGGTAGATTTAGGGTTTGGGGTAGTGCAGTGGTGTTTGTGTAGTGTAGAGGGTCGTGCTGGGGTAGTGTTTTAGGGTTTAGGGTAGTGCAGTCGTGTTTGGGTAGTGTTTGGGGTTTTGTGCTGGGGGTAGTGTTTTACAGTTTAGGGTAGTGCAGTGGTGTTTGTGTAGTGTAGGGGGCATGCTGGGGTTAGTGTTTTAGGGTTTAAGGTAGTGCAGTGGTGTTTGGGAAGGGTAGAGGGTCATGCTGAGGGTAGAGTTTTAGGGTTTAGGGTAGTGCAGTAGTGTTTGTGTAGTGTAGGGGGTCGTACTGGAGATAGTGTTTAAGGGTTTAGGGTAGTTCAGTGGTGTTTGTGTAGTGTAGGGGGTCATGTTTTAGGGTTTAGGGTAGTGCAGTGGTGCTTGGGTAGTGTAGGGGGTCATGTTTTAGGGTTGAGGGTAGTGCAGTGGTGTTTGGGTAGTGTAGGGGATCATGCTGGGAGAAGTGTTTATGGGTTTAGGGTAGTGCAGTGTGGTGTTTGGGTAGTGTAGACGGTCGTGCTGGGGGTAGATTTAGGTTTTAGTGTAGTGCAGTGGTGTTTGTGTAGTATGGGGGGACATGATGGAGTTAGTGTTTTAGGGTTCAAGGTAGTGCAGTGGTGTTTGGGTAGGGTAGAGGGTCATGCTGGGGGGTAGTGTTTTAGGGTTTAGGGTAGTGCAGTGGTCTTTGTGTAGTGTAGACGGTCATGCTGGGGGTAGTGTGTTAGGGTTTAGCGTTGCACAGTGATGTCTGGGTAGTGTAGGGGGTAGTGCTGGGGTAGTGGTTTAGGGTTTAGGGTTTAGGGTGGCGCAGTGGTGTTTGTGTAGTGTAGGGGGTCGTACTGGGGATAGTGTTTAAGGGTTTAGGGTAGCGCAATGGTGTTTGTGCAGTGTAGGGGGTTGTGCTGGGGAAGTGTTATAAGGTTTAGGGTATCACAGTGATGTTTGTGTAGTGTAAGGGGTCTTGATGTGGTAGTGTTTTAGGGTTTAGGGTAGCGCAGTGGTGTTTGGGTAGTGTAAGGGGTCATGCTGGGGATAGTATTTTAGGGTTTACGGTAGCGCAGTGGTGATTGGGTAGTGTAGGGTGTCGTGCTGGGGATAGTGCTTTAGGGTTTAGGGTACCGCAGTGGTGTTTGTGTATTGTAGGGAGTCATGCTGGGGGATCTGTTTTAGGGTATTGGGTTCTGCAGTGATGTTTGGGTAGTGTAGGGTGTCATGCTGGGGGCAGTGTTTTAGGGTTTAGGGTAGACCACTTGTGTTCAGGTAGTATAGGGTGCCATGCTGGGGATAGGTTTAGGGTTTAGGTTAGTGTGGTGGTGTTTGGGTAGTGGTTTGGGGTTTGTGCTGGGGGTAGTGTTTAACAGTTTAGGGTAGTACAGTGGTGTTTCTGTAGTGTAGGTCTCGTGCTGAGGGTAGTGTTTTAGAGTTTAGGGTAGCACAGTTCTGTTTGGGGAGTGTAGGGGGTCATGCTGGGGGTAGTGTTTTAGGTTTTAGGGTAGTGCAGTGGTGTTTGGGTTTTGTACGGGGTTGTGCTAGGGGTTGTGTTTTAGATTAGCACAGTGGTGTTTGGGTAGGGTAGGGGGTGGTGCTGGGGGTAGTATTTTAGAGTTTAGTTCAGCGCAGTGCTGTTTGTGTAGTGTAGAGGGTCTTGCTGGGGGTAGGGTTTTAGGGTTTACGGTAGCGCAGTCGTGATTGGGTAGTGTAGGGTGTCGTGCTGGGGATAGTGCTTTAGTGTTTAGGGTACAGCAGGGGTGTTTGTGTAGTGTAGGGAGTCATGCTGGGGGTACTGTTTTAGGGTATTGGGTACTGCAGTGATGTTTGGGTAGTGTAGGGTGTCATGCTGGGGCAGTGTTTTAGGGTTTAGGGTAGACCACTTGTGTTCAGGTAGTATAGGGTGCCGTGCTGGGGGTAGGTTTAGGATTTAGGTTAGTGTGGTGATGTTTGGCTAGTGGTTTGGGGTTTGTGCTGGGGGTAGTGTTTTACAGTTTAGGGTAGTACAGTGGTGTTTTGTAGTGTAGGTCTCGTGCTGAGGGTAGTGTTTTAGAGTTAAGTGTAGCGCAGTTCTGTTTGGGTAGTGTAGGGGGTCATGCCGGGGGTAGTTTTTTAGGGTTTAGGGTAGTGCAGTGGTGTTTGGGTTGTGCACGGGGTCGTGCTAGGGGTAGTGTTTTAGATTAGCACAGTGGTGTTTGGGTAGTGTAGGGGGTGGTGCTGGGGGTAGTACTTTAGGGTTTAGGTAGCGCAGTGTTTTTTGTATAGTGTAGGGGGTCGTGCCCGGGGTAGTGTTTTAGGGTTTAGGGTAGATCAGTGATGTTTGGGTAGTGTAGAGGTCGTGCTGGAGGTAGTGTTTTAGGATTTAGGGTAGTGCAGTGGTGTTTGTGTAGAGTAAAGGATCGTGCTGGGGGAAGTGTTTTAGGGTTTAGGGTAGTGCAGTGGTGTTTGTGTAGTGCAGGGGGTCGTGCTGGGAATAGTGTTTTAGGGTAGTGCAGTGGTGTTTGGATAGTATACGGAGTCGTGCTGGGGTAGATTTAGGGTTTGGGGTAGTGCAATGGTGTTTGTGTAGTATAGGGTGTTGTGCTGGGGTAGTGTTTTAGGGTTTAGGGTACTGCAGTCGTGTTTGGGTAGTGTTTGGGGTTTTGTGCTGGGGTAGTGTTTTACAGTTTAGGGTAGTGCAGTGGTGTTTGTGTAGTGTAGGGGGCATGCTGGTGTTAGTGTTTTAGGGGTTAAGGTAGTGCAGTGGTGTTTGGGAAGGGTAGAGGGTCATGCTGAGGGTAGAGTTTTAGGGTTTGGGGTAGTGCAGTGGTGTTTGTGTAGTGTAGGGGGTCGTGCTGGAGATAGTGTTTTAGGGTTTAGGGTAGTGCAGTGGAGTTTGTATAGTGTAGGGGGTCGTGTTTTAGGGTTTAGGGTAGTGCAGTGGTGCTTGGGTAGTGTAGGGGGTCATGTTTTAGGGTTGAGGGTAGTGCAGTGGTGTTTGGGTAGTGTAGGGGATCATGCTGGGAGAAGTGTTTATGGGTTTAGAGTAGTGCAGTGGTGTTTGTGTAGTGTAGGGGGTCGTGCTGGAGATAGTGTTTTAGGGTTTAGGGTAGTTCAGTGGAGTTTGTGTAGTGTAGGGGGTCCAGTTTTAGCGTTGAGGGTAGTGCAGTGGTGTTTGGGTAGTATAGGGGATGATGCTGGGAGAAGTGTTTATGGGTTTAGAGTAGTGCAGTGTGTTGTTTGGGTAGTGTAGACGGTCGTACTGGGGGTAGATTTCGGTTTTAGTGTAGTGCAGTGGTGTTTGTGTAGTGTGGGGGTATATGATGGGGTTAGTGTTTTAGGGTTTAAGGTAGTGCATTGGTGTTTGGGTAGGGTAGAGGGTCATGCTGAGGGTAGTGTTTTAGGGTTTAGTGTAGTGCAGTGGTCTTTGTGTAGTGTAGAGGGTCCTGCTGGGGATAGTGTTTTAGGGTAGTGCAGTGGTGTTTGGATAGTATATGGAGTCGTGCTGGGGGTAGATTTAGGGTTTGGGGTAGTGCAGTGGTGTTTGTGTAGTGTAGGGGGTCTTGCTGGGGTAGTGTTTTAGGGTTTAGGGTAGTGCAGTCCTGTTTGGGTAGTGTTTGGTGTTTTGTGCTGGAGGTAGTGTTTTACAGTTTAGGGTAGTGCAGTGGTGTTTGTGTAGTGTAGAGGGCATGCTGGGGTTAGTGTTTTAGGGTTTAAGGTAGTGCAGTGGTGTTTGGGAAGGGTAGAGGGTCATGCTGAGGGTAGAGTTTTAGGGTTTGGGGTAGTGCAGTGGTGTTCGTGTAGTGTAGGGTGTCATGCTGGAGATAGTATTTTAGGGTTTAGGGTAGTTCAGTGGAGTTTGTGTAGTGTAGGGGTAGTGTTTTAGGGTTTAGGGCAGTGCAGTGGTGTTTGGGTAGTGTAGGGGATCATGCTGGGAGAAGTGTTTATGGGTTTAGGGTAGTGCAGTGTGATGTTTGGATAGTGTAGACGGTCGTACTGGGGGTAGATTTAGGTTTTAGTGTAGTGCAGTGGTGTTTGTGTAGTGTGGGGGGACATGATGGGGTTAGTGTTTTAGGGTTTAAGGTAGTGCAGTGGTGTTTGCGTAGGGTAGAGGGTCATGCTGGGGGTAGTGTTTTAGGGTTTCGTGTAGTGCAATGGTCTTTGTGTAGTGTAGAGGGTCGTGCTGGGAATAGTGTTTTAGGGTAGTGCAGTGGTGTTTGGATAGTATACGGAGTCGTGCTGGGGGTAGATTTAGGGTTTGGGGTAGTGCAGTGGTGTTTGTGTAGTGTAGGGGGTCGTACTGGGGTAGTGTTTTAGGGTTTAGGGTAGTGCAGTCGTGTTTGGGTAGTGTTTGGGGTTTTCTGCTGGGGGTAGTGTTTTGCAGTTTAGGGTAGTGCAGTGGTGTTTGTGTAGTGTAGGGGGCATGCTGGGGTTAGTGTTTTAGGGTTTAAGGTAGTGCAGTGGTGTTTGGGAAGGGAAGGGTAGAGGGTCATGCTGAGGGTAGAGTTTTAGGGTTTAGGACAGTGCAGTGGTGTTTGTGTAGTGTAGGGGGTCGTGCTGGAGATAGTGTTTTAGGGTTTAGGGTAGTTCAGTGGTGTTTGTGTAGAGTAGGGGGTCATGTGTTAGGGTTTAGGGTAGTGCAGTGGTGCTTGGGTAGTGTAGGGGGTCATGTTTTAGGGTTGAGGGTAGTGCAGTGGTTTTTGGGTAGTGTAGGGGATCATGCTGGGAGAAGTGTTTATGGGTTTAGGGTAGTGCAGTGTGGTGTTTGGGTAGTGTAGATGGTCATGCTGGGGGTAGATTTAGGTTTTAGTGTGGTGCAGTGGTGTTTGTGTAGTGTAGGGGGACATGATGGGGTTAGTGTTTTAGGGTTTAAGGTAGTGCAGTGGTGTTTGGGTAGGGTAGAGGGTCATGCTGGGCGTAGTGTTTTAGGGTTTAGGGTAGTGCAGTGGTCTTTGTGTAGTGTAGACGGTCATGCTGGGGGTAGTGTTTTAGGGTTTAGTGTTGCACAGTGATGTTTGGGTAGTGTAGGGGGTAGTGCTGGGGTAGTGGTTTACGGTTTAGGGTTTAGGGTAGCGCAGTGGTGTTTGTGTAGTGTAGGGGGTCGTACTGGGGGTAGTGTTTAAGGGTTTAGGGTAGTGCAATGGTGTTTGTGCAGTATAGGGGGTTGTGCTGGGGAAGTGTTATAAGGTTTAGGGTATCACAGTGATGTTTGTGTAGTGTAGGGGGTCTTGATGTGGTAGTGTTTTCGGGTTTAGGGTAGCACAGTGGTGTTTGGGTAGTGTAAGTGGTCATGCTGGGGATAGTGTTTTAGGGTTTAGGGTACCGCAGTGATGTTTGCATAGTGTAGGCAGTCGTGCTGGTGGTAGTGTTTTAGGGTTTAGGGTACCGCAGTGATGTTTGTGTAGTATAGGGTGTCGTGGTGTGGTAGTGTTTTCGGGTTTAGGGTAGCACAGTGGTATTTGGGTGGTGTAGGGGTTTTTTCTGGGGATAGTGTTTTAGGGTTTAGGGTACCGCAGTGGTGTTTGGGTAGTGTTGGGGTTCGTGCTTGGTATAGAGATTTAGGGTTTAGGGTATTGCAGTGATGTTTGGGTAGTGGTGGGTGTCATGCTGGGGGCAGTGTTTTTGGGTTTATGTTAGCCCACTTGTGTTTGGGTAGTATAGGTTGTTGTGCTCGGGGTAGATTTAGGGTTTAGGTTAGTGCAGTGGTGTTTGGGTAGTGTTTGGGGTCGTGCTGTTGGTAGTGTTTTAGAGTTTAGGGTAACGCAGTGGTGTTTGGGTAGTGTAGGAGGTCGTGCTGGGGTAGTGTTTTAGGGTTTAGGGTAGCGCAGAGGTGTTTGGGTAGTGTAGGGGGTCGTGCTGGGGGTAGTGTTTTAGATTAGCACACTGATGTTTGAGTAGTGTAAGGGGTCGTGCTGGGGGTAGTGTTTTAGGGTTGAGGTAGCGCAGTGGTGTTTGTGTAGTGTTGGGGTTGTGCTGGGGTATTGTTTTAGGGTTTAGGATAGTGCAGTGTTGTTTGGGTAGTGCAGAGGGTTGTGCTGGGGTAGTGTTTTACGGTTTAGGATAGTACAGTGGTGTTTGTGTAGTGTAGGGGGTCGTGGTAGGGGTAGTGTTTTAGGATAGTGCAGTGGTGTTTGGGTGGTATAGGGAGTCATGCTGGGGTAGATTTAGGGTTTTGGGTAGTGCAGTGGTGTTTGTGTAGTGTAGGGGGTCGTGCTGGGGGTAGTGTTTTAGGGTTTGGGGCAGTGCAATGGTGTTTGTGTAGTGTAGGTGGTCATGCTGGGAGTAGTGTTTTAGGGTTCAGGACAGTGCAGTGGTGTTTGGATCATGTAAGGGGTCATGCTGGGGGTAAATTTAGGGTGTAGGGTAGTGCAGTGGTGTTTAGGTAGACTAGAGGGTCATGCTCGGGGTAGATTTAGAGTTGAGGGTAGTGCAGTGGTATTTGTTTAGTGTAGGGTATCATGCTGGGGTAGTGTTATAGGGTTTAGTGTAGTGCTGTGGTGTTTGGGTAGTGTTGAGGGTCGTGCTGGGGTAGATTTAGGTTTTAGGGTAGTGCAGTGGTATTTGGGTAGTGTTTGAAGGTTCGTGCTGGGGTAGTGTTTTAGGGTTTAGGGCAGTGCATTGGTGTCTGTGTAGTGTAGGGGGTAGTGTTTTAGGGTTTAGGGTAGTGCAGTGGTGTTTGTGGAGTGTAGGGGTCATGTTTTATGGTTTAGGGTAGTGCAGTGGTGTTTGGGTAGTGTTGGGGGTCATGCTGGGGGTAGATTTAGGGTTTAGGGTAGTGCAGTGGTGTTTGGGTAGTGTAGGGGTTAGTGCTGGGGTAGTGTTTTAGGGTATAGGGTAGTGAAGTGGTGTTTGGGTTGTATAGGGCGTCATACTGGGGCAGTGTTTTAGAGTTTAGGGTACCACAGTGATGTTTGGGTAGTTTAGGGTGTCGTGGTGGGGGAGTGTTTTAGGGTTTAGGGTAGTGCAGTGGTGTTTGGGTAGTATAGGGGTTCATGCTGGTGTAGTGTTTAGGGTATAGGGTAGTGCAGTGATGTTTGGGTAGTATAGGGGGTCATGCTGGGATAGTGTTTTAGGGTTTAGGGTACCGCAGTGATGTTTGCCTAGTGCAGGGGGATGTGCTGGGGGTAGTGTTTTAGGGTTTAGGGTACCGCAGTGGTGTTTGGCTAGTGTAGTGGGTCATGCTGGGGGTAGTGTTTTAGGGTTTAGGGTACTGCAGTGATGTTTGGGTAGTGTAGGGTGTCTTGCTGGGGACAGTGCTTTAGGGTTTAGGGAATCCCACTTGTCTTTGGGTAGTATAGGGTGTAGTGCTGGGGTAGTGTTTTAGGGTTTAGGGTAGCGCAGTGGTGTTTGTGTAGTGTAGGGGGTGGTGCTGGGGGCAGTGTTTTAGGGTTTAGGGTAGTGCAGCGGTGTTTGGGTAGTGTAGGGGGTCGTGTTTTAGGGTTGAGGGTAGTGCAGTGGTGTTTGGGTAATGTAGAGGGTCATGCTGGGAGAAGTGTTTAAGGGTTTAGAGTAGTGCAGTGTGTTGTTTGGGTAGTGGAGTGGGTCATGCTGGGGTAGATTTGGGTTTTAGTGTAGTGCAGTATTGTTGGGGTAGTGTTTTAGGGTTTAGGGTTTAGGGTAGCGCGGTGGTGTTTGTGTAGTGTAGGGGGTCGTGCTGGGGGTGGATTTACGGTTTAGGTTAGTGCAGTGTAGTTTGGGTAGTGTTTGGGGGTTTGTGTTGGGGGTAGTGTTTTATAGTTTACTGTAGTGCAGTGGTGTTTGTGTAATTTAGGGGGTCATGCTGGGGTTAGTGTTTTAGGGTTTAGAGTAGTGCAGTGGTGTTTGGGTAGTGTAGAGGGTCGTGCTAAGGGTAGTGTTTTAGGGTTAAGGGTAGTGCAGTGGTGTTTGTGTAGTGTAGGGGGTCGTGCTAGAGGTAGAGTTTTAGGGTTTATGGTTGTGTAGTGATGTTTGCGTAGTGTAGGGGGTCGTGTTTTAGGGTTGAGGGTAGTGCAGTGGTGTTTGGGTAGTGGAGTGGATCGTGCTGGGGTAGATTTCGTTTTTAGTGTAGTGCAGTATTGTTCAGGTAGCATAGGGTGCCATGCTGGGGTAGTGTTTTAGTGTTCAGGGTGGCGCAATGGTCATTGTGTAGTGTAGGCGGTCGTGCTGGGCATAGTGTTTTAGGGTTTAGGGTCGTGCAGTAGTGTTTGCATAGTGTAGGGGTCATGCTGGGGTCGTGTTTTAGGGTCTAGGGTAGCGCAATTGTATTTGGGTAGTGTAGAGGGTTGTGCTGGGGTAGTCTTTTAGGGTTTAGGGTAGATCAGTGATGTTTGGGTAGTGTAGAGGTCGTGCTGGAGGTAGTGTTTTAGGATTTAGGGTAGTGCAGTGGTGTTTGTGTAGAGTAAAGGATCGTGCTGGGTAGTGTTTTAGGGTTTAGGGTAGTGCAGTGGTGTTTGTGTAGTGCTGGGGGTCGTGCTGGGAATAGTGTTTTAGGGTAGTGCAGTGGTGTTTGGATAGTATACGGAGTCGTGCTGGGGTAGATTTAGGGTTTGGGGTAGTGCAATGGTGTTTGTGTAGTATAGGGTGTTGTGCTGGGGTAGTGTTTTAGGGTTTAGGGTACTGCAGTCGTGTTTGGGTAGTGTTTGGGGTTTTGTGCTGGGGTAGTGTTTTACAGTTTAGGGTAGTGCAGTGGTGTTTGTGTAGTGAAGGGGGCATGCTGGTGTTAGTGTTTTAGGGGTTAAGGTAGTGCAGTGGTGTTTGGGAAGGGTAGAGGGTCATGCTGAGGGTAGAGTTTTAGGGTTTGGGGTAGTGCAGTGGTGTTTGTGTAGTGTAGGGGGTCGTGCTGGAGATAGTGTTTTAGGGTTTAGGGTAGTGCAGTGGAGTTTGTATAGTGTAGGGGGTCGTGTTTTAGGGTTTAGGGTAGTGCAGTGGTGCTTGGGTAGTGTAGGGGGTCATGTTTTAGGGTTGAGGGTAGTGCAGTGGTGTTTGGGTAGTGTAGGGGATCATGCTGGGAGAAGTGTTTATGGGTTTAGAGTAGTGCAGTGGTGTTTGTGTAGTGTAGGGGGTCGTGCTGGAGATAGTGTTTTAGGGTTTAGGGTAGTTCAGTGGAGTTTGTGTAGTGTAGGGGGTCCAGTTTTAGCGTTGAGGGTAGTGCAGTGGTGTTTGGGTAGTATAGGGGATGATGCTGGGAGAAGTGTTTATGGGTTTAGAGTAGTGCAGTGTGTTGTTTGGGTAGTGTAGACGGTCGTACTGGGGGTAGATTTCGGTTTTAGTGTAGTGCAGTGGTGTTTGTGTAGTGTGGGGGTATATGATGGGGTTAGTGTTTTAGGGTTTAAGGTAGTGCATTGGTGTTTGGGTAGGGTAGAGGGTCATGCTGAGGGTAGTGTTTTAGGGTTTAGTGTAGTGCAGTGGTCTTTGTGTAGTGTAGAGGGTCCTGCTGGGGATAGTGTTTTAGGGTAGTGCAGTGGTGTTTGGATAGTATATGGAGTCGTGCTGGGGGTAGATTTAGGGTTTGGGGTAGTGCAGTGGTGTTTGTGTAGTGTAGGGGGTCTTGCTGGGGTAGTGTTTTAGGGTTTAGGGTAGTGCAGTCCTGTTTGGGTAGTGTTTGGTGTTTTGTGCTGGAGGTAGTGTTTTACAGTTTAGGGTAGTGCAGTGGTGTTTGTGTAGTGTAGAGGGCATGCTGGGGTTAGTGTTTTAGGGTTTAAGGTAGTGCAGTGGTGTTTGGGAAGGGTAGAGGGTCATGCTGAGGGTAGAGTTTTAGGGTTTGGGGTAGTGCAGTGGTGTTCGTGTAGTGTAGGGTGTCGTGCTGGAGATAGTGTTTTAGGGTTTAGGGTAGTTCAGTGGAGTTTGTGTAGTGTAGGGGTAGTGTTTTAGGGTTTAGGGCAGTGCAGTGGTGTTTGGGTAGTGTAGGGGATCATGCTGGGAGAAGTGTTTATGGGTTTAGGGTAGTGCAGTGTGATGTTTGGATAGTGTAGACGGTCGTACTGGGGGTAGATTTAGGTTTTAGTGTAGTGCAGTGGTGTTTGTGTAGTGTGGGGGGACATGATGGGGTTAGTGTTTTAGGGTTTAAGGTAGTGCAGTGGTGTTTGCGTAGGGTAGAGGGTCATGCTGGGGGTAGTGTTTTAGGGTTTAGTGTAGTGCAATGGTTTTTGTGTAGTATAGAGGGTCGTGCTGGGAATAGTGTTTTAGGGTAGTGCAGTGGTGTTTGGATAGTATACGGAGTCGTGCTGGGGGTAGATTTAGGGTTTGGGGTAGTGCAGTGGTGTTTGTGTAGTGTAGGGGGTCATGCTGGGGTAGTGTTTTAGGGTTTAGGGTAGTGCAGTCGTGTTTGGGTAGTGTTTGGGGTTTTCTGCTTGGGGTAGTGTTTTGCAGTTTAGGGTAGTGCAGTGGTGTTTGTGTAGTGTAGGGGGCCTACTGGGGTTAGTGTTTTAGGGTTTAAGGTAGTGCAGTGGTGTTTGGGAAGGGAAGGGTAGAGGGTCATGCTGAGGGTAGAGTTTTAGGGTTTAGGACAGTGCAGTGGTGTTTGTGTAGTGTAGGGGGTCGTGCTGGAAATAGTGTTTTAGGGTTTAGGGTAGTTCAGTGGTGTTTGTGTAGAGTAGGGGGTCATGTGTTAGGGTTTAGGGTAGTGCAGTGGTGCTTGGGTAGTGTAGAGGGTCACGTTTTAGGGTTGAGGGTAGTGCAGTGGTTTTTGGGTAGTGTAGGGGATCATGCTGGGAGAAGTGTTTATGGGTTTAGGGTAGTGCAGTGTGGTGTTTGGGTAGTGTAGATGGTCATGCTGGGGGTAGATTTAGGTTTTAGTGTGGTGCAGTGGTGTTTGTGTAGTGTAGGGGGACATGATGGGGTTAGTGTTTTAGGGTTTAAGGTAGTGCAGTGGTGTTTGGGTAGGGTAGAGGGTCATGCTGGGCGTAGTGTTTTAGGGTTTAGGGTAGTGCAGTGGTCTTTGTGTAGTGTAGACGGTCATGCTGGGGGTAGTGTTTTAGGGTTTAGTGTTGCACAGTGATGTTTGGGTAGTGTAGGGGGTAGTGCTGGGGTAGTGGTTTACGGTTTAGGGTTTAGGGTAGCGCAGTGGTGTTTGTGTAGTGTAGGGGGTCGTACTGGGGGTAGTGTTTAAGGGTTTAGGGTAGTGCAATGGTGTTTGTGCAGTATAGGGGGTTGTGCTGGGGAAGTGTTATAAGGTTTAGGGTATCACAGTGATGTTTGTGTAGTGTAGGGGGTCTTGATGTGGTAGTGTTTTCGGGTTTAGGGTAGCACAGTGGTGTTTGGGTAGTGTAAGTGGTCATGCTGGGGATAGTGTTTTAGGGTTTAGGGTACCGCAGTGATGTTTGCATAGTGTAGGCAGTCGTGCTGGTGGTAGTGTTTTAGGGTTTAGGGTACCGCAGTGATGTTTGTGTAGTATAGGGTGTCGTGGTGTGGTAGTGTTTTCGGGTTTAGGGTAGCACAGTGGTATTTGGGTGGTGTAGGGGTTTTTTCTGGGGATAGTGTTTTAGGGTTTAGGGTACCGCAGTGGTGTTTGGGTAGTGTTGGGGTTCGTGCTTGGTATAGAGATTTAGGGTTTAGGGTATTGCAGTGATGTTTGGGTAGTGGTGGGTGTCATGCTGGGGGCAGTGTTTTTGGGTTTATGTTAGCCCACTTGTGTTTGGGTAGTATAGGTTGTTGTGCTCGGGTAGATTTAGGGTTTAGGTTAGTGCAGTGGTGTTTGGGTAGTGTTTGGGGTCGTGCTGTTGGTAGTGTTTTAGAGTTTAGGGTAACGCAGTGGTGTTTGGGTAGTGTAGGAGGTCGTGCTGGGGTAGTGTTTTAGGGTTTAGGGTAGCGCAGAGGTGTTTGGGTAGTGTAGGGGGTCGTGCTGGGGGTAGTGTTTTAGATTAGCACACTGATGTTTGAGTAGTGTAAGGGGTCGTGCTGGGGGTAGTGTTTTAGGGTTGAGGTAGCGCAGTGGTGTTTGTGTAGTGTTGGGGTTGTGCTGGGGTATTGTTTTAGGGTTTAGGATAGTGCAGTGTTGTTTGGGTAGTGCAGAGGGTTGTGCTGGGGTAGTGTTTTATGGTTTAGGATAGTACAGTGGTGTTTGTGTAGTGTAGGGGGTCGTGGTAGGGGTAGTGTTTTAGGATAGTGCAGTGGTGTTTGGGTGGTATAGGGAGTCATGCTGGGGTAGATTTAGGGTTTTGGGTAGTGCAGTGGTGTTTGTGTAGTGTAGGGGGTCGTGCTGGGGGTAGTGTTTTAGGGTTTGGGGCAGTGCAATGGTGTTTGTGTAGTGTAGGTGGTCATGCTGGGAGTAGTGTTTTAGGGTTCAGGACAGTGCAGTGGTGTTTGGATCATGTAAGGGGTCATGCTGGGGGTAAATTTAGGGTGTAGGGTAGTGCAGTGGTGTTTAGGTAGACTAGAGGGTCATGCTCGGGGTAGATTTAGAGTTGAGGGTAGTGCAGTGGTATTTGTGTAGTGTAGGGTATCATGCTGGGGTAGTGTTATAGGGTTTAGTGTAGTGCTGTGGTGTTTGGGTAGTGTTGAGGGTCGTGCTGGGGTAGATTTAGGTTTTAGGGTAGTGCAGTGGTATTTGGGTAGTGTTTGAAGGTTCGTGCTGGGGTAGTGTTTTAGGGTTTAGGGCAGTGCATTGGTGTATGTGTAGTGTAGGGGGTAGTGTTTTAGGGTTTAGGGTAGTGCAATGGTGTTTGCGTAGTTTAGGAGGTCATGCTGGGGTAGTGTTTTATGCTTAAGGGTAGTGCAGTGGTGTTTGTGGAGTGTAGGGGTCATGTTTTATGGTTTAGGGTAGTGCAGTGGTGTTTGGGTAGTGTTGGGGGTCATGCTGGGGGTAGATTTAGGGTTTAGGGTAGTGCAGTGGTGTTTGGGTAGTGTAGGGGTTAGTGTTGGGGTAGTGTTTTAGGGTATAGGGTAGTGAAGTGGTGTTTGGGTTGTATAGGGGGTCATACTGGGGCAGTGTTTTAGAGTTTAGGGTACCACAGTGATGTTTGGGTAGTTTAGGGTGTCGTGGTGGGGGAGTGTTTTAGGGTTTAGGGTAGTGCAGTGGTGTTTGGGCAGTATAGGGGTTCATGCTGGTGTAGTGTTTAGGGTATAGGGTAGTGCAGTGATGTTTGGGTAGTATAGGGGGTCATGCTGGGATAGTGTTTTAGGGTTTAGGGTACCGCAGTGATGTTTGCCTAGTGCAGGGGGATGTGCTGGGGGTAGTGTTTTAGGGTTTAGGGTACCGCAGTGGTGTTTGGCTAGTGTAGTGGGTCATGCTGGGGGTAGTGTTTTAGGGTTTAGGGTACTGCAGTGATGTTTGGGTAGTGTAGGGTGTCTTGCTGGGGACAGTGTTTTAGGGTTTAGGGAATCCCACTTGTCTTTGGGTAGTATAGGGTGTAGTGCTGGGGTAGTGTTTTAGGGTTTAGGGTAGCGCAGTGGTGTTTGTGTAGTGTAGGGGGTGGTGCTGGGGGCAGTGTTTTAGGGTTTAGGGTAGTGCAGCGGTGTTTGGGTAGTGTAGGGGGTCGTGTTTTAGGGTTGAGGGTAGTGCAGTGGTGTTTGGGTAATGTAGAGGGTCATGCTGGGAGAAGTGTTTAAGGGTTTAGAGTAGTGCAGTGTGTTGTTTGGGTAGTGGAGTGGGTCATGCTGGGGTACATTTGGGTTTTAGTGTAGTGCAGTATTGTTGGGGTAGTGTTTTAGGGTTTAGGGTTTAGGGTAGCGCGGTGGTGTTTGTGTAGTGTAGGGGGTCGTGCTGGGGGTGGATTTACGGTTTAGGTTAGTGCAGTGTAGTTTGGGTAGTGTTTGGGGGTTTGTGTTGGGGGTAGTGTTTTATAGTTTACTGTAGTGCAGTGGTGTTTGTGTAATTTAGGGGGTCATGCTGGGGTTAGTGTTTTAGGGTTTAGAGTAGTGCAGTGGTGTTTGGGTAGTGTAGAGGGTCGTGCTAAGGGTAGTGTTTTAGGGTTAAGGGTAGTGCAGTGGTGTTTGTGTAGTGTAGGGGGTCGTGCTAGAGGTAGAGTTTTAGGGTTTATGGTTGTGTAGTGATGTTTGCGTAGTGTAGGGGGTCGTGTTTTAGGGCTGAGGGTAGTTCAGTGGTGTTTGGGTAGTGGAGTGGATCGTGCTGGGGTAGATTTCGTTTTTAGTGTAGTGCAGTATTGTTCAGGTAGCATAGGGTGCCATGCTGGGGTAGTGTTTTAGTGTTCAGGGTGGCGCAATGGTCATTGTGTAGTGTAGGCGGTCGTGCTGGGCATAGTGTTTTAGGGTTTAGGGTCGTGCAGTAGTGTTTGCATAGTGTAGGGGTCATGCTGGGGTCGTGTTTTAGGGTCTAGGGTAGCGCAATTGTATTTGGGTAGTGTAGAGGGTTGTGCTGGGGTAGTCTTTTAGGGTTTAGGGTAGATCAGTGATGTTTGGGTAGTGTAGAGGTCGTGCTGGAGGTAGTGTTTTAGGATTTAGGGTAGTGCAGTGGTGTTTGTGTAGAGTAAAGGATCGTGCTGGGTAGTGTTTTAGGGTTTAGGGTAGTGCAGTGGTGTTTGTGTAGTGCAGGGGGTCGTGCTGGGAATAGTGTTTTAGGGTAGTGCAGTGGTGTTTGGATAGTATACGGAGTCGTGCTGGGGTAGATTTAGGGTTTGGGGTAGTGCAATGGTGTTTGTGTAGTATAGGGTGTTGTGCTGGGGTAGTGTTTTAGGGTTTAGGGTACTGCAGTCGTGTTTGGGTAGTGTTTGGGGTTTTGTGCTGGGGTAGTGTTTTACAGTTTAGGGTAGTGCAGTGGTGTTTGTGTAGTGAAGGGGGCATGCTGGTGTTAGTGTTTTAGGGGTTAAGGTAGTGCAGTGGTGTTTGGGAAGGGTAGAGGGTCATGCTGAGGGTAGAGTTTTAGGGTTTGGGGTAGTGCAGTGGTGTTTGTGTAGTGTAGGGGGTCGTGCTGGAGATAGTGTTTTAGGGTTTAGGGTAGTGCAGTGGAGTTTGTATAGTGTAGGGGGTCGTGTTTTAGGGTTTAGGGTAGTGCAGTGGTGCTTGGGTAGTGTAGGGGGTCATGTTTTAGGGTTGAGGGTAGTACAGTGGTGTTTGGGTAGTGTAGGGGATCATGCTGGGAGAAGTGTTTATGGGTTTAGAGTAGTGCAGTGGTGTTTGTGTAGTGTAGGGGGTCGTGCTGGAGATAGTGTTTTAGGGTTTAGGGTAGTTCAGTGGAGTTTGTGTAGTGTAGGGGGTCCAGTTTTAGCGTTGAGGGTAGTGCAGTGGTGTTTGGGTAGTATAGGGGATGATGCTGGGAGAAGTGTTTATGGGTTTAGAGTAGTGCAGTGTGTTGTTTGGGTAGTGTAGACGGTCGTACTGGGGGTAGATTTCGGTTTTAGTGTAGTGCAGTGGTGTTTGTGTAGTGTGGGGGTATATGATGGGGTTAGTGTTTTAGGGTTTAAGGTAGTGCATTGGTGTTTGGGTAGGGTAGAGGGTCATGCTGAGGGTAGTGTTTTAGGGTTTAGTGTAGTGCAGTGGTCTTTGTGTAGTGTAGAGGGTCCTGCTGGGGATAGTGTTTTAGGGTAGTGCAGTGGTGTTTGGATAGTATATGGAGTCGTGCTGGGGGTAGATTTAGGGTTTGGGGTAGTGCAGTGGTGTTTGTGTAGTGTAGGGGGTCTTGCTGGGGTAGTGTTTTAGGGTTTAGGGTAGTGCAGTCCTGTTTGGGTAGTGTTTGGTGTTTTGTGCTGGAGGTAGTGTTTTACAGTTTAGGGTAGTGCAGTGGTGTTTGTGTAGTGTAGAGGGCATGCTGGGGTTAGTGTTTTAGGGTTTAAGGTAGTGCAGTGGTGTTTGGGAAGGGTAGAGGGTCATGCTGAGGGTAGAGTTTTAGGGTTTGGGGTAGTGCAGTGGTGTTCGTGTAGTGTAGGGTGTCGTGCTGGAGATAGTGTTTTAGGGTTTAGGGTAGTTCAGTGGAGTTTGTGTAGTGTAGGGGTAGTGTTTTAGGGTTTAGGGCAGTGCAGTGGTGTTTGGGTAGTGTAGGGGATCATGCTGGGAGAAGTGTTTATGGGTTTAGGGTAGTGCAGTGTGATGTTTGGATAGTGTAGACGGTCGTACTGGGGGTAGATTTAGGTTTTAGTGTAGTGCAGTGGTGTTTGTGTAGTGTGGGGGGACATGATGGGGTTAGTGTTTTAGGGTTTAAGGTAGTGCAGTGGTGTTTGCGTAGGGTAGAGGGTCATGCTGGGGGTAGTGTTTTAGGGTTTAGTGTAGTGCAATGGTCTTTGTGTAGTATAGAGGGTCGTGCTGGGAATAGTGTTTTAGGGTAGTGCAGTGGTGTTTGGATAGTATACGGAGTCGTGCTGGGGGTAGATTTAGGGTTTGGGGTAGTGCAGTGGTGTTTGTGTAGTGTAGGGGGTCATGCTGGGGTAGTGTTTTAGGGTTTAGGGTAGTGCAGTCGTGTTTGGGTAGTGTTTGGGGTTTTCTGCTGGGGGTAGTGTTTTGCAGTTTAGGGTAGTGCAGTGGTGTTTGTGTAGTGTAGGGGGCCTACTGGGGTTAGTGTTTTAGGGTTTAAGGTAGTGCAGTGGTGTTTGGGAAGGGAAGGGTAGAGGGTCATGCTGAGGGTAGAGTTTTAGGGTTTAGGACAGTGCAGTGGTGTTTGTGTAGTGTAGGGGGTCGTGCTGGAAATAGTGTTTTAGGGTTTAGGGTAGTTCAGTGGTGTTTGTGTAGAGTAGGGGGTCATGTGTTAGGGTTTAGGGTAGTGCAGTGGTGCTTGGGTAGTGTAGAGGGTCACGTTTTAGGGTTGAGGGTAGTGCAGTGGTTTTTGGGTAGTGTAGGGGATCATGCTGGGAGAAGTGTTTATGGGTTTAGGGTAGTGCAGTGTGGTGTTTGGGTAGTGTAGATGGTCATGCTGGGGGTAGATTTAGGTTTTAGTGTGGTGCAGTGGTGTTTGTGTAGTGTAGGGGGACATGATGGGGTTAGTGTTTTAGGGTTTAAGGTAGTGCAGTGGTGTTTGGGTAGGGTAGAGGGTCATGCTGGGCGTAGTGTTTTAGGGTTTAGGGTAGTGCAGTGGTCTTTGTGTAGTGTAGACGGTCATGCTGGGGGTAGTGTTTTAGGGTTTAGTGTTGCACAGTGATGTTTGGGTAGTGTAGGGGGTAGTGCTGGGGTAGTGGTTTACGGTTTAGGGTTTAGGGTAGCGCAGTGGTGTTTGTGTAGTGTAGGGGGTCGTACTGGGGGTAGTGTTTAAGGGTTTAGGGTAGTGCAATGGTGTTTGTGCAGTATAGGGGGTTGTGCTGGGGAAGTGTTATAAGGTTTAGGGTATCACAGTGATGTTTGTGTAGTGTAGGGGGTCTTGATGTGGTAGTGTTTTCGGGTTTAGGGTAGCACAGTGGTGTTTGGGTAGTGTAAGTGGTCATGCTGGGGATAGTGTTTTAGGGTTTAGGGTACCGCAGTGATGTTTGCATAGTGTAGGCAGTCGTGCTGGTGGTAGTGTTTTAGGGTTTAGGGTACCGCAGTGATGTTTGTGTAGTATAGGGTGTCGTGGTGTGGTAGTGTTTTCGGGTTTAGGGTAGCACAGTGGTATTTGGGTGGTGTAGGGGTTTTTTCTGGGGATAGTGTTTTAGGGTTTAGGGTACCGCAGTGGTGTTTGGGTAGTGTTGGGGTTCGTGCTTGGTATAGAGATTTAGGGTTTAGGGTATTGCAGTGATGTTTGGGTAGTGGTGGGTGTCATGCTGGGGGCAGTGTTTTTGGGTTTATGTTAGCCCACTTGTGTTTGGGTAGTATAGGTTGTTGTGCTCGGGTAGATTTAGGGTTTAGGTTAGTGCAGTGGTGTTTGGGTAGTGTTTGGGGTCGTGCTGTTGGTAGTGTTTTAGAGTTTAGGGTAACGCAGTGGTGTTTGGGTAGTGTAGGAGGTCGTGCTGGGGTAGTGTTTTAGGGTTTAGGGTAGCGCAGAGGTGTTTGGGTAGTGTAGGGGGTCGTGCTGGGGGTAGTGTTTTAGATTAGCACACTGATGTTTGAGTAGTGTAAGGGGTCGTGCTGGGGGTAGTGTTTTAGGGTTGAGGTAGCGCAGTGGTGTTTGTGTAGTGTTGGGGTTGTGCTGGGGTATTGTTTTAGGGTTTAGGATAGTGCAGTGTTGTTTGGGTAGTGCAGAGGGTTGTGCTGGGGTAGTGTTTTATGGTTTAGGATAGTACAGTGGTGTTTGTGTAGTGTAGGGGGTCGTGGTAGGGGTAGTGTTTTAGGATAGTGCAGTGGTGTTTGGGTGGTATAGGGAGTCATGCTGGGGTAGATTTAGGGTTTTGGGTAGTGCAGTGGTGTTTGTGTAGTGTAGGGGGTCGTGCTGGGGGTAGTGTTTTAGGGTTTGGGGCAGTGCAATGGTGTTTGTGTAGTGTAGGTGGTCATGCTGGGAGTAGTGTTTTAGGGTTCAGGACAGTGCAGTGGTGTTTGGATCATGTAAGGGGTCATGCTGGGGGTAAATTTAGGGTGTAGGGTAGTGCAGTGGTGTTTAGGTAGACTAGAGGGTCATGCTCGGGGTAGATTTAGAGTTGAGGGTAGTGCAGTGGTATTTGTGTAGTGTAGGGTATCATGCTGGGGTAGTGTTATAGGGTTTAGTGTAGTGCTGTGGTGTTTGGGTAGTGTTGAGGGTCGTGCTGGGGTAGATTTAGGTTTTAGGGTAGTGCAGTGGTATTTGGGTAGTGTTTGAAGGTTCGTGCTGGGGTAGTGTTTTAGGGTTTAGGGCAGTGCATTGGTGTATGTGTAGTGTAGGGGGTAGTGTTTTAGGGTTTAGGGTAGTGCAATGGTGTTTGCGTAGTTTAGGAGGTCATGCTGGGGTAGTGTTTTATGCTTAAGGGTAGTGCAGTGGTGTTTGTGGAGTGTAGGGGTCATGTTTTATGGTTTAGGGTAGTGCAGTGGTGTTTGGGTAGTGTTGGGGGTCATGCTGGGGGTAGATTTAGGGTTTAGGGTAGTGCAGTGGTGTTTGGGTAGTGTAGGGGTTAGTGTTGGGGTAGTGTTTTAGGGTATAGGGTAGTGAAGTGGTGTTTGGGTTGTATAGGGGGTCATACTGGGGCAGTGTTTTAGAGTTTAGGGTACCACAGTGATGTTTGGGTAGTTTAGGGTGTCGTGGTGGGGGAGTGTTTTAGGGTTTAGGGTAGTGCAGTGGTGTTTGGGCAGTATAGGGGTTCATGCTGGTGTAGTGTTTAGGGTATAGGGTAGTGCAGTGATGTTTGGGTAGTATAGGGGGTCATGCTGGGATAGTGTTTTAGGGTTTAGGGTACCGCAGTGATGTTTGCCTAGTGCAGGGGGATGTGCTGGGGGTAGTGTTTTAGGGTTTAGGGTACCGCAGTGGTGTTTGGCTAGTGTAGTGGGTCATGCTGGGGGTAGTGTTTTAGGGTTTAGGGTACTGCAGTGATGTTTGGGTAGTGTAGGGTGTCTTGCTGGGGACAGTGTTTTAGGGTTTAGGGAATCCCACTTGTCTTTGGGTAGTATAGGGTGTAGTGCTGGGGTAGTGTTTTAGGGTTTAGGGTAGCGCAGTGGTGTTTGTGTAGTGTAGGGGGTGGTGCTGGGGGCAGTGTTTTAGGGTTTAGGGTAGTGCAGCGGTGTTTGGGTAGTGTAGGGGGTCGTGTTTTAGGGTTGAGGGTAGTGCAGTGGTGTTTGGGTAATGTAGAGGGTCATGCTGGGAGAAGTGTTTAAGGGTTTAGAGTAGTGCAGTGTGTTGTTTGGGTAGTGGAGTGGGTCATGCTGGGGTAGATTTGGGTTTTAGTGTAGTGCAGTATTGTTGGGGTAGTGTTTTAGGGTTTAGGGTTTAGGGTAGCGCGGTGGTGTTTGTGTAGTGTAGGGGGTCGTGCTGGGGGTGGATTTACGGTTTAGGTTAGTGCAGTGTAGTTTGGGTAGTGTTTGGGGGTTTGTGTTGGGGGTAGTGTTTTATAGTTTACTGTAGTGCAGTGGTGTTTGTGTAATTTAGGGGGTCATGCTGGGGTTAGTGTTTTAGGGTTTAGAGTAGTGCAGTGGTTTTTGGGTAGTGTAGAGGGTCGTGCTAAGGGTAGTGTTTTAGGGTTACGGGTAGTGCAGTGGTGTTTGTGTAGTGTAGGGGGTCGTGCTAGAGGTAGAGTTTTAGGGTTTATGGTTGTGTAGTGATGTTTGCGTAGTGTAGGGGGTCGTGTTTTAGGGTTGAGGGTAGTGCAGTGGTGTTTGGGTAGTGGAGTGGGTCGTGCTGGGGTAGATTTCGTTTTTAGTGTAGTGCAGTATTGTTCAGGTAGCATAGGGTGCCTTGCTGGGGTAGTGTTTTAGTGTTCAGGGTAGCGCAATGGTCATTGTGTAGTGTAGGCGGTCGTGCTGGGCATAGTGTTTTAGGGTTTAGGGTCGTGCAGTAGTGTTTGCATAGTGTAGGGGTCATGCTGGGGTCGTGTTTTAGGGTCTAGGGTAGCGCAATTGTATTTGGGTAGTGTAGAGGGTTGTGCTGGGGTAGTCTTTTAGGGTTTAGGGTAGCGCAGTGGTGTTTTTGTAGTGTAGGGGTCATCCTGGGGGCAGTGCTTTAGGGTTTAAGGTAGTGCAGTGGTGTTTGCGTAGTGCAGGGGGTCATTCTGGGGTTGTGTTTTAGGGTTTAGGGTAGCGCAGTTGTGTTTGTGTAGTGTAGGGGTTCGTGCTGGGGGTAGTGTTTTAGGGTTTAGGGTAGCGCAGCAGTGTTTGTGTAGTGTAGGGGGTCGTGCTGGGGGTAGTGTTTTAGGATTTAGGGTAGCGCAGTGGTGTTTGTGTAGAGTAAGGGGTCGTGCTGGGGGTAGTGTTTTATGGTTTAGGGTAGTGCAGTGGTGTTTGTCTAGTGTAGTGGGTCGTGCTGGGGGTAGTGTTTTAGGGTAGTGCAGTGGTGTTTGGGTAGTATAGGGAGTCGTGCTGGGGTAGATTTAGGGTTTAGTTTAGCGCAGTGCTGTTTGTGTAGTGTAGGGAGTCTTGCTGGGGGTAGGGGTTTAGGGTTTACGGTAGTGCAGTGGTGATTGGGTAGTGTAGGGTGTAGTGCTGGGGATAGTGCTTTAGGGTTTAGGGTACCGCAGTGGTGTTTGTGTAGTGTAGGGAGTCATGCTGGAGGTACTGTTTTAGGGTATTGGGTCCTGCAGTGATGTTTGGGTAGTGTAGGGTGTCATGCTTGGGGCAGTGTTTTAGGGTTTAGTGTAGACCACTTGTGTTCAGGTAGTATAGGGTGCCGTGCTGGGGGTAGGTTTAGGGTTTAGGTTAGTGTGATTGTGTTTGGGTATTGTTTGGTGGTTTGTGCTGGCGGTAGTGTTTTACAGTTTAGGGTAGTACAGTGGTGTTTCTGTACTGTAGGTCTTGTGCTGAGGGTAGTGTTTTAGAGTTTAGGGTAGCGCAGTTCTGTTTGGGTGTTCTAGGGGGTCGTGCTGGGGGTAGTGTTTTAGGGTTTAGGGTCGTGCAGTGGTGTTTGGGTTGTGTAAGGGGTCGTGCTAGGGGTAGTGTCTTAGATTAGCACAGTGGTGTTTGGGTAGTGTAGGGGGTGGTGCTGGGGGTAGTATTTTAGGGTTTAGGTAGCGCAGTGTTTTTTTGTATAGTGTAGGGGGTCATGCTGGGGGTAGTGTTTTAGGGTTTAGGGTAGATCAGTGTGGTTTGGGTAGTGTAGAGGTCGTGCTGGAGGTAGTGTTTTAGGATTTAGGGTAGTGCAGTGGTGTTTGTGTAGAGTAAAGGATCGTGCTGGGGGTAGTGTTTTAGGGTTTAGGGTAGTGCACTGGTGTTTGTGTAGTGCAGGGGGTCATGCTGGGAATAGTGTTTTAGGGTAGTGCAGTGGTGTTTGGATAGTATACGGAGTCGTGCTGGGGGTAGATTTAGGGTTTGGGGTAGTGAAGTGGTGTTTGTGTATTGTAGGGGGTCATGCTGGGGTAGTGTTTTAGGGTTTAGGGTACTGCAGTCGTGTTTGGGTAGTGTTTGGGGTTTTGTGCTGGGGTAGTGTTTTAGAGTTTAGGTAGTGCAGTGGTGTTTAGGAAGGGTAGAGGGTCATGCTGAGGGGAGAGTTTTAGGGCTTAGGGTAGTGCAGTGGTGTTTGTGTAGTGTAGGGGGTCGCGCTGGAGATGGTGTTTTGGGGTTTAGGGTAGTTCAGTGGCGTTTGTGTAGTTTAGGGGTCGTGTTTTAGGGTTTAGGGTAGTGCAGTGGTGCTTGGGTAGTGTAGGGGGTCATGTTTTGGGGTAGAGTTAGTGCAGTGGTGTTTGGGTAGTGTAGGGGACATACTGAGAGAAGTGTTTACGGGTTTAGGGTAGTGCAGTGTGGTGTTTCGGTAGTGTAGACGGTCGTACTTGGGGTAGATTTAGGTTTTAGTGTAGTGCAGTGGTGTTTGTGTAGTGTGGGGAGACATGATGGGGTTAGTGTTTTAGGGTTTAAGGTAGTGCAGTGGTGTTTGGGTAGGGTAGAGGGTCATGCTGGGTGTAGTGTTTTAGGGATTAGGGTAGTGCAGTCGTCTCTGTGTAGTGTAGACCGTCATGCTGGGGGCAGTGTTTAAGGGTTTAGGGTAGCGCAATAGTGTTTGTGCAGTGTAGGGGGTTGTGCTGGGGAAGTGTTATAAGGTTTAGGGTATCACAGTGATGTTTGTGTAGTGTAGGAGGTCTTGATGGGGTAGTGCTTTAGGGTTTAGGGTAGCGCAGTGGTGTTTGGGTAGTGTAAGGGGTCATGCTGGGGATAGTGTTTTAGGGTTTAGGGTACCGCAGTGATGTTTGCATAGTGTAGGGAGTCGTGCTGGTGGTAGTGTTTTAGGGTTTAGGGTACCGCAGTGATGTTTGGGTAGTATAGGGTGTCGTGGTGCGGTAGTGTTTTCAGATTTAGGGTAGTGCAGTGGTATTTGGGTGGTGTAGGGGTTTGTTCTGGGGATAGTGTTTTAGGGGTTAGGGTACCGCAATGGTGTTTGGGTAGTGTTGGGGTTCATGCTGGGCATAGAGATTTAGGGTTTAGGGTATTGCAGTGATGTTTGGGTAGTGGTGGGTGTCATGCTGGGAGCAGTGTTTTAGGGTTTATGTTAGCCCACTTGTGGCTGGGTAGTATAGGGTGTTGTGCTCGGGGTAGATTTAGGGTTTAGGTTAGTGCAGTGGTGTTTGGGTAGTGTTTGAGGGTTTATGCTGGGGGTATTGTTTTACAGTTTAGGGTAGTGCAGTGGTGTTTCTGTAGTGTAGGGGTCGTGCTGTTGGTAGTGTTTTAGAGTTTAGGGTAACGCAGTGGTGTTTGAGTAGTGTAGGGGGCCGTGCTGGGGGTAGTGTTTTAGGGTTTAGGGTAGCGCAGAGGTGTTTGGGTAGTGTAGGGGGTCGTGCTGGGGGTAGTGTTTAAGATTAGCACAGTGATGTTTGAGTAGTGTAAGGGGTCGTGCTGGGGTAGTGTTTTAGGGTTTAGGATAGTGCAGTGGTGTTTGGGTAGTGTAGAGGGTTTTGCTGGGGTAGTGTTTTAGGGTTTAGGGTAGTGCAGTGGTGTTTGTGTAGTGTAGGTGGTCGTGGTAGGGGTAGTGTTTTAGGATAGTGCAGTGGTGTTTGGGTTGTATAGGGAGTCATGCTGGGGTAGATTTAGGGTTTAGGGTAGTGCAGTGGTGTTTGTGTAGTGTAGGGGGTCATGCTGGGGGAAGTGTTTTAGGGTTGAGGGTAGTGCAGGACTGTTTGGGTATTGTAGGGGGTCGTGCTGGGGGTAGATCTAGGGTTAGGTAGTGCAATGGTGTTTGTGAATCGTAGGGGGTCCTGCTGGGGGTAGTGTTTTAGGGTTTAGGGTAGTGCAGTAGTATTTGTGTTATGTAGGGTGTTATGCTGGGGCTCCTTTTTTAGGGTTTAGGGTAGTGCAGTTGTGTTTGGGTAGTGTAGGGGGTCATGCTGGTGGAAGTGTTTAAGGGTTTAGGGTAGTGCAGTGGTGTTTGCGTAGTGTAGGTGGTTGTGCTGGGGATAGTGTTTTAGGGTTTATGGTAACTTAGTGGTTTTTGGGTAGTGCAGGGGGTCGTGCTGGGGTATTGTTTTAGGCTTTAGGGTTTAGTGTAGCGCAGTGGTGTTTGTGTAGTGTAGGGGGTTGTGCTGGGGGTAGTGTTTTAAGGTTTAGGGTAGCGCATTGTTGTTCGTATAGTGTAGGGGGTTGTGCTGGGAGTAGTGTTTTACTGTTTAGGGTAGAGCAGTGGTGTTTGGGTAGTGTAAGGTGTCTTGCTGGGGATAGTGTTTTAGGGTTTAGGGTACTGCAGTGATGTTTGTGTAGTGTTTGGGTGTCATGGTGGGGTAGAGTTTTTCGGGTTTAGGGTAGCACAGTGGTGTTTGGGTAGTGTAGGGGTTCATGCTGGGGATAGTGTTTTAGGGATTAGGGTACCGCAGTGGTGTTTGGGTAGTGTAGGGGGTCATGCTGGGTATAGTGTTTTAGGGATTAGGGTACTGCAGTGATGTTTGGGTAGTGTAGGGTGTCATGATGGGGGCAGTGTTTTAGTGTAGCCCACTTGCTTTAGGGTAGTATAGGGTCACGTGCTGTGCGTAGATTTAAGGTTTAGGTTAGCGCAGTGGTGTTTGGGTAGTGTTTGGGGGTTCGTGCTGGGCATAGTGTTTTAGTTTAGCACTGTGGTGTTGGGGTAGTGTAGGGTGTCCTGCTTGGAGCAGTGTTTTAGAGTTTAGGCAGTGCAGTGGTGTTTGGGTAGTGTAGGGTGTCATGGTGGGGTAGAGTTTTCGGGTTTAGGGTAGCACAGTGGTGTTTGGGTAGTGTAGGGGTTCATGCTGGGGATAGTGTTTTAGGGATTAGGGTACCGCTGTGGTGTTTGGGTAGTGTAGGGGGTCATGCTGGGTGTAGTGTTTTAGGGATTAGGGTACTGCAGTGATGTTTGGGTAGTGTAGGGTGTCATGCTGGGGGCAGTTTTTTAGGGTAGCCCACTTGTGTTAGGGTTGTATAGGGTCGCGTGCTGGGCATAGATTTAGGGTTTAGGTTAGCACAGTGGTGTTTGGGTAGTGTTTGGGGGTTCGTGCTGGGGGTAGTGTTTTACAGTTAAGGTAGTGCAGTGGTGTTTGGGTAGTGTAGAGGGTCGTGTTGGGGTAGTTTTTTAGGATTTAGGGTAGTGCAGTGGTGTTTGTGTAGTGTAGGGGGTCATGCTGGGGGTAGTGTTTTAGGATTTAGGGTAGTGCAGTGGTGTTTGTGTAGTGCAGGGGGTCGTGCTAGGGGTAGTGTTTTAGGGTAGTGCAGTGGTGTTTGGGAAGTATAGGGAGTCGTGCTAGGGGTAGATTTAGGGATTAGGTAGTGCATTGGTGTTTGTGTAGTGTAGGGGACGTGCTGGAGGAAGTGTTTTAGGGTTTAGGTAGTGCAGTGGTATTTGGGTAGTGTATGGGGTCGTGCTGGGGGTAGATTTAGGAATTAGGTAGTGCGATGGTGTTTTTGTATTGTAGGGGGTCATGCTGAGGGTAGTGTTTTAGGATTTAGGCTAGTGCAGTGGTGTTTGTGTAGAGTAAAGGATCATGCTGAGGGTAGTGTTTTAGGGTTTAGGGTAGTGCAGTGGTGTTTGTGTAGTGCAGGGGGTCGTGCTGGGGATAGTTTTTTAGGGTAGTGCAGTTGTGTTTGGATAGTATACGGAGTCATGCTGGGGGTAAATTTAGGGTTTGGGGTAGTACAGTGGTGTTTGTGTAGTGTAGGGGGTCGTGCTGGGGTAGTGTTTTAGGGTTTAAAGTAGTACAGTCGTGTTTGGGTAGTGTTTGGGGTTTTGTGCTAGGGGTAGTGTTTTACAGTTTAGGGTAGTGCAGTGGTGTTTGTGTAGTGTAGGGGCATGCTGAGTGTAGAGTTTTATGGTTTAGGGAAGTGCAGTGGTGTTTGTGTAGTGTAGGGGGTCGTGCTGGAGGTAGTGTTTTAGGGCTTAGGGTAGTTCAATGGTGTTTGTGTAGTGTAGGGGGTCGTGGTGTAGGTTGTAGGGTAGTGCAGTGGTGTTTGGGTAGTGTAGGGGGTCAAGTTTTAGGGTTGAGGGTAGTGCAGTGGTGTTTGGGTAGTGTAGGTGGTCATGCTGGTAGACGTGTTTAAGGGTTTAGGGTAGTGCAGTGTGGTGTTTGGGTAGTGTAGACAGTCATGCTGGGGGTAGACTTAGGTTTTGGTGTAGTGCAGCGGTGTTTGTGTAGTGTAGGGGGACATGATGGGGTTAGTGTTTTAGGATTTAAGGTAGTGCAGTGGTGTTTGGGTAGGGTAGAGGGTCATGCTGAGGGGCAGTGTTTTAGGGTTTAGGTTAGTGCAGTGGTCTTTGTGTTGTGTAGACGGTCATGCTGGGGGTAGTGTCTTAGGGTTTAGCGTTGCACAGTGGTGTCTGGGTACTGTAGGGGGTAGTGCTGGGTTAGTGTTTTAGGGTTTAGGGTTTAGGGTAGCGCAGTGGTGTTTGTGTTGTTTAGGGGGTCGTACTGGGGGTAGTGTTTAAGGGTTTTGGGTAGCGCAATGGTGTTTGTGTAGTGTATTGTGTTGTGCTGGGGAAGTGTTATAAGGTTTAGGGTATCACAGTGATGCTTGTTTAGTGTAGGGGGTCTTGATGGGGTAGTGTTTTAGGGTTTAGGGTAGCTCAGTGGTGTTTGGGTAGTGTAAGGGGTCATGCTGGGGATAGTGTTTTATGGTTTAGGGTACCGCAGTGATGTTTGCATAGTGTAGGGAGTCGTGCTGGTGGTATTGTTTTAGGGTTTAGGGTACCGCAGTGATGTTTGGGTAGTATAGGGTGATGTGGTGGGCAGTGTTTTCGGGTTTATGGTAGCGCAGTGGTATTTGGGTGGTGTAGAGGTTTGTGTTGGGGATAGTGTTTTAGGGTTTCGTGTACCGAAGTGGTGTTTGGGTAGTGTTGGGGTCATGCTGGGAGTAGAGATTTAGGGTTTAGGGTACTGCAGTGATGTTTGGGTAGTGGTGGGTGTCATGCTGGGGGCAGTGTTTTAGGATTTATGTTAGCCCACTTGTGTTTGGGTAGTATAGGGTGTCGTGCTCGGGGTAGATTTAGGGCTTAGGTTAGTGCAGTGGTGTTTGGGTACTGATTGGGGGTTCGTCCTGGGGGTATTGTTTTACAGTTTAGGGTAGTGCAGTGGTGTTTCTGTAGTGTAGGGGTCATGCTGGTGGTAGTGTTTTAGAGTTCAGGGTAGCGCAGTGGTGTTTGGGTAGTGTAGGGGGTCGTGCTGGGGGTAGTGTTTTAGGGTTTAGGGTAGAGCAGAGGTGTTTGGGTAGTGTAGGGGGTCGTGCTGGGGGTAGTGTTTTAGATTAGCACAGTGGTGTTTGAGTAGTGTAGGGGGTCATGCTGGGGGTAGTGGTTTAGGGTTTAGGTAGTGCAATGGTGTTTGTGTAGTGTGGGGGGTTTTGCTGGGGTAGTGTTTTAGGGTTTAGGATAGTGCAGTGGTGTTTGGGTAGTGTAGGGTTTTGCTGGGGGTAGTGTTTTAGAGTCTAGGGTAGTGCAGTGGTGTTTGTGTAGTGTAGGGGGTCGTTTTAGGTATAGTGTTTTAGGATAGTGCAATGGTGTTTGGGTAGTATAGGAAGTCACGCTGGGTAGATTTAGGGTTTAGGGTAGTGCAGTGGTGTTTGTGTAATGTAGGGGGTCATGTTGAGGGAAGTGTTTTAGGGTTTAGGGTAGTGCAGGGGTGTTTGGGTATTGTAGGGGGTCGTGCTGGGGGTAGATCTAGGGTTTAGGTAGTGCAATGGTGTTTGTGATTCGTAGGGGGTCGTGCTGGGGTAGTGTTTTAGGGTTTAGGGTAGTGCAGTAGTATTTGTGTAGTGTAGGGTGTCATGTTGGGGGTACTTTTTCAGGGTTTAGAATAGTGCAGTGGTGTTTGTGTAGTGTAGGGGTAGTGTTTTAGGGTTTAGGGTAGTGCAGTGGTGTTTTTGTAGTGTAGGGAGTCATGCTGGGGGTAGTGTTTTAGGGTGTAGGGTAGTGCAGTGGTGTTTGGGTAGTGTAGGGGTCATGCTGGTGGAAGTGTTTAAGGGTTTAGGGTAGTGCAGTGGTGTTTGCGTAGCGTAGGGGGTTGTGCTGGGGATAGTGTTTTAGGGTTTAGGGTAGCACAGTGGTGTTTGGGTAGTGCAGGGGGGTCGTGCTGGGGTAGTGTTTTAGGGTTTAGGGTTTAGGGTAGCGCAGTGGTGTTTGTGTAGTGTAGGGGTTTGTGCTGGGGGTAGTGTTTTAAGGTTTAGGGTAGCGCATTGTTGTTTGTGTAGTGTAGGGGGTTGTGCTGGGAGTAGTGTTTTAGTGTTTAGTGTAGCGCAGTGGTGTTTGGGTAGTGTAAGGCGTCATGCTGGGGATAGTGTTTTACGGTTTAGGGTACCACAGTGATGTTTGTGTAGTGTAAGGGGTCATGCTTGGGGTAGTGTTTTAGGGTTTAGCGTACCACAGTGATGTTTGTGTAGTGTAGGGTGTCATGGTGGAGTAGTGTTTTCGGGTTTAGGGTAGCTCAGTGGTGTTTGGGTAATGTAGGGGTTCATGCTGGGGATAGTGTTTTAGGGATTAGGGTACTGCAGTGATGTGTGGGTAGTGTAGGGTGTCATGTTGTGGGCAGTGTTTTTGTGTAGCCCACTTGTTTTAGGGTAGTATAGGGTCACGTGCTGTGCTTAGATTGAAAGTTTAGGTTAGCGCAGTGGTGTTTGGGTAGTGTTTGGGTGTTCGTGCTGGGGGTGGTGTTTTACAGTTTAGGGTAGTTCAGTGGTGTTTATGTAGTATAGGGGTCATGCTGTTGGTAGTGTTTTAGAGTTTAGGGTAACGCAATGGTGTTTGGGTAGTGTAGGGGGTCGTGCCTGGGGTAGTGGTTTAGGGTAGCGCAGAGGTGTTTGGGTAGTGTAGGGGGTCGTGCTGGGGGTAGTGTTTTAGATTAGCACAGTGATGTTTGAGTAGTGTAAGGGGTCGTGCTGGGGGTAGTGTTTTAGGGTTTAGGTAGGGCAGTGGTGTTTGTGTAGTGTTGGGGGTTGTGCTAGGGTAGTGTTTTAGGGTTTAGGATAGTGCAGTGGTGTTTGGGTAGTGTAGAGGGTTGTGCTGGGGTAGTGTTTTAGGGTTTAGCATAGTGCAGTGGTGTTTGGGTAGTGCAGGAGTTGTGCTGGGGTAGTGTTTTAGGGTTTAGGGTTTAGTGTAGCGCAGTGGTGTTTGTGTAGTGTAGGGGTTTGTGCTGGGGGTAGTGTTTTAAGGTTTAGGGTAGCGCATTGTTGTTTGTGTAGTGTAGGGGGTTGTGCTGGGAGTAGTGTTTTACTGTTTAGGGTAGCGCAGTGGTGTTTGGGTAGTGTAGGGGGTCGTGCTGGGGGTAGTGTTTTAGATTAGCACAGTGATGTTTGAGTAGTGTAAGGGGTCGTGCTGGGGGTAGTGTTTTAGGGTTTAGGTAGGGCAGTGGTGTTTGTGTAGTGTTGGGGGTTGTGCTAGGGTAGTGTTTTAGGGTTTAGGATAGTGCAGTGGTGTTTGGGTAGTGTAGAGGGTTGTGCTGGGGTAGTGTTTTAGGGTTTAGGATAGTGCAGTGGTGTTTGGGTAGTGCAGGAGTCGTGCTGGGGTAGTGTTTTAGGGTTTAGGGTATAGTGTAGCGCAGTGGTGTTTGTGTAGAGTAGGGGTTTGTGCTGGGGGTAGTGTTTTAAGGTTTAGGGTAGCGCATTGTTGTTTGTGTAGTGTAGGGGGTTGTGCTGGGAGTAGTGTTTTACTGTTTAGGGTACCACAGTGATGTTTGCCTAGTGTAGGTGGTCATGCTTGGGGTAGTGTTTTAGGGCTCAGGGTACCACAGTGATGTTTGTGTAGTTTAGGGTGTCATGGTGGGGTAGTGTTTTCGGGTTTAGGGTAGCACAGTGGTTTTTGGGTAGTGTAGTGGTCCATGCTGGGGATAGTGTTTTAGGGATTAGGGTACCGCAGTGGTGTTTGGGTAGTGTAGGGGGTCATGCTGGGGGTAGTGTTTTAGGGAATAGGGTACTGCAGTGATGTTTGGGTAGTGTAGGGTGTCATGCTGGGGGCAGTGTTTTAGTGTAGCCCACTTGTTTTAGGGTAGTATAGGGTCGCGTGCTGTGCGTAGATTTAAGGTTTAGGTTAGCGCAGTGGTGTTTGGGTAGTGTTTGGGGGTTCATGCTGGGGTAGTGTTTTACAGTTGAGGGTAGTGCAGTGGTGATTGTGTAGTGTAGGGGGTCGTGCTGGGGTCGTTTTTGAGGGTTTAGTATAGCACAGTGGTGTTTGGGTATTGTAGGGGGTTGTGCTGGTGGTAGTGTTTTAGGGTTTAGGGGAAGGCAGTGGTGTGTGGGTAATGTAGGGGGTCGTGCTGGGAATAGTGCTTTAGTTTAGCACTGTGGTGTTTGGGTAGTGTAGGGGGTCGTGCTGGGGGTAGTGTTTTAGATTAGCACAGTGATGTTTGAGTAGTGTAAGGGGTCGTGCTGGGGGTAGTGTTTTAGGGTTTAGGTAGGGCAGTGGCGTTTGTGTAGTGTTGGGGGTTGTGCTAGGGTAGTGTTTTAGGGTTTAGGATAGTGCAGTGGTGTTTGGGTAGTGTAGAGGGTTGTGCTGGGGTAGTGTTTTAGGGTTTAGGATAGTGCAGTGGTGTTTGGGTAGTGCAGGAGTCGTGCTGGGGTAGTGTTTTAGGGTTTAGGGTTTAGTGTAGCGCAGTGGTGTTTGTGTAGTGTATGGGTTTGTGCTGGGGGTAGTGTTTTAAGGTTTAGGGTAGCGCATTGTTGTTTGTGTAGTGTAGGGGGTTGTGCTGGGAGTAGTGTTTTACTGTTTAGGGTAGCGCAGTGGTGTTTGGGTAGTGTAGGGGGTCGTGCTGGGGGTAGTGTTTTAGATTAGCACAGTGATGTTTGAGTAGTGTAAGGGGTCGTGCTGGGGGTAGTGTTTTAGGGTTTAGGTAGGGCAGTGGTGTTTGTGTAGTGTTGGGGGTTGTGCTAGGGTAGTGTTTTAGGGTTTAGGATAGTGCAGTGGTGTTTGGGTAGTGTAGAGGGTTGTGCTGGGGTAGTGTTTTAGGGTTTAGGATAGTGCAGTGGTGTTTGGGTAGTGCAGGAGTCGTGCTGGGATAGTGTTTTAGGGTTTAGGGTTTAGTGTAGCGCAGTGGTGTTTGTGTAGAGTAGGGGTTTGTGCTGGGGTAGTGTTTTAAGGTTTAGGGTAGCGCATTGTTGTTTGTGTAGTGTAGGGGGTTGTGCTGGGAGTAGTGTTTTACTGTTTAGGGTACCACAGTGATGTTTGCCTAGTGTAGGTGGTCATGCTTGGGGTAGTGTTTTAGGGCTCATGGTGCCACAGTGATGTTTGTGTAGTTTAGGGTGTCATGGTGGGGTAGTGTTTTTCGGGTTTAGGGTAGCACAGTGGTTTTTGGGTAGTGTAGTGGTCCATGCTGGGGATAGTGTTTTAGGGATTAGGATACCGCAGTGGTGTTTGGGTAGTGTAGGGGGTCATGCTGGGGGTAGTGTTTTAGGGATTAGGGTACTGCAGTGATGTTTGGGTAGTGTAGGGTGTCATGCTGGGGGCAGTGTTTTAGTGTAGCCCACTTGTTTTAGGGTAGTATAGGGTCGCGTGCTGTGCGTAGATTTAAGGTTTAGGTTAGCGCAGTGGTGTTTGGGTAGTGTTTGGGGGTTCATGCTGGGGTAGTCTTTTACAGTTTAGGGTAGTGCAGTGGTGATTGTGTAGTGTAGGGGGTCGTGCTGGGGTCGTTTTTGAGGGTTTAGTATAGCACAGTGGTGTTTGGGTATTGTAGGGGGTTGTGCTGGTGGTAGTGTTTTAGGGTTTAGGGGAAGGCAGTGGTGTGTGGGTAATGTAGGGGGTCGTGCTGGGAATAGTGTTTTAGTTTAGCACTGTGGTGTTCGGGTAGTGTAGGGTGTCCTGCTTGGAGTAGTGTTTTAGGGTTTAGGAAGTGCAGTGGTGTTTGGGTAGTGTAGGGTGTCATGCTGGGGGCAGTTTTTTAGTGTAGCCCACTTGTATTAGGGTACTATAGGGTCGCGTGCTGGGCATAGATTTAGGGTTTAGGTTACCACACTGGTGTTTGGGTAGTGTTTGGGGGTTCGTGCTGGGGGTAGTGTTTTACAGTTAAGGTAGTGCAGTGGTGTTTGGGTAGTGTAGAGGGTCGTGTTAGGGTAGTGTTTTAGGATTTAGGGTAGTGCAGTGGTGTTTGTGTAGTGTAGGGGGTCATGCTGGGGGTAGTGTTTTAGGATTAGGGTAGTGCAGTGGTGTTTGTGTAGTGTAGGGGGTCGTGCTAGGCGTAGTGTTTTAGGGTAGTGCAGTGGTGTTTGGGAAGTATAGGGATTCGTGCTAGGGGTAGATTTAGGGATTAGGTAGTGCATTGGTGTTTGTGTAGTGTAGGGGGATGTGCTGGGGGAAGTGTTTTAGGGTTTAGGGTAGTGCAGTGGTGTTTGGCTAGTGTAGGGGGTCGTGATGGGGTAGATTTAGGAATTAGGTAGTGCAATGGTGTTTGTGTATTGTAGGGGGTCGTGCTGGGGGTAGTGTTTTAGGATTTAGGCTAGTGCAGTGGTATTTGTGTAGAGTAAAGGATTGTGCTGGGGGTAGTGTTTTAGGGTTTATGGTAGTGCAGTGGTGTTTGTGTAGTGCAGGGGGTCGTGCTGGGGATAGTGTTTTAAGGTAGTGCAGTGGTGTTTGGATAGTATACGGAGTCGTGTTGGGGGTAGATTTAGGGTTTGGGGTAGTACAGTGGTGTTTGTGTAGTGTAGGGGGTTTTGTGCTGGGGTAGTGTTTTACAGTTTAGGGTAGTGCAGTGGTGTTTGTGTAGTGTAGGGGGCATGCTGGGGTTAATGTTTTAGGGTTTAAGGTAGTGCAGTGGTGTTTGGGAAGGGAAGAGGGTCATGCTGAGGGTAGAGTTGTAGGGTTTAGGGTAGTGCAGTGGTGTTTGTGTAGTGCAGGGGGTCATGCTGGAGGTAGTGTTTCAGGGTTTAGGGTAGTTCAGTGGTGTTTGTGTAGTGTAGGGGGTCGTGTTTTAGGGTTTAGGGTAGTGCAGTGGTGTTTGGGTAGTGTAGGGGGTCAAGTTTTAGGGTTGAGGGTAGTGCAGTGGTGATTGGGTAGTGTAGCTGCTCATGCTGGTAGAAGTGTTTAAGGGTTTAGTGTAGTGCAGTGTGGTGTTTGGGTAGTGTAGACTGTCATGCTGGGGGTAGATTTAGGTTTTGGTGTAGTGCAGTGGTGTTTGTGTAGTGTTGGGGGACATGATGGGGTTAGTATTTTAGGGTTTAACGTAGTGCAGTGGTGTTTGTGTAGTGTTGGGGGACATGATGGGGTTAGTGTTTTAGGGTTTAAGGTAGTGCAGTGGTGTTTGGGTAGTGTAGAAGGTCATGCTGATGGGTAGTGTTTTAGGGTTTAGGGTAGTGCAGTGGTCTTTGTGTAGTGTAGACGGTCATGCTGGGGTAGTGTCTTAGGGTTTAGCGTTGCACAGTGGTGTTTGGGTAGTGTAGGGGGTAGTGTTTTAGGGTTTAGGGTTTAGGGTAGCGCAGTGGTGTCTGTGTGGTGTAGGGGGTTGTGCTGGGGAAGTGTTATAACATTTAGGGTATTACAGTGATGTTTGTGTAGTGTAGGGGGTCTTGATGGGGTAGTGTTTTAGGGTTTAGAATAGCACAGTGGTGTTTGGGTAGTGTAAGGGGTCATGCTGGGGATGGTGTTTTAGGGTTTAGGGTATCGCAGTGATATTTGCATAGTGTAGGGAGTCCTGCTGGTGGTAGTGTTTTAGGGTTTAGGGTACCACAGTGATGTTTGGGTAGTATAGGGTGACATGGTGGGGTAGTGTTTTTGGGGGTTAGGGTAGCGCAGTGGTATTTGGTTGGTGCAGGGGTTTGTGTTGGGGATAGTGTTTTAGGGTTTTGTTTACCGAAGTGGTGTTTGAGTAGTGTTGGGGGTCATGCTGGTAGTAGATATTTAGGGTTTAGGGTACTGCAGTGATGTTTGGTTAGTGGTGGGTGTCATGCTGGGGGCAGTGTTTTAGGATTCATGTTAGCCCACTTGTGTTTGGGTAGTATAGGGTGTCGTGCTCGAGGTAGATTTAGGGCTTAGGTTAGTGTAGTGGTGTTTGGGTAGTGTTTGGGGGGTCGTGCTGGTGATAGTCTTTTAGAGTTTAGGGTAGGTCAGTGGTGTTTGGGTAGTGTAGGGGGTCCTGCTGTGGGTAGTGTTTTAGGGTTTAGGATAGTGCAGTGGTGTTTGGGTAGTGTAGAGGGTTGTGCTGGGGGTAGTGTTTTAGAGTTTAGGGTAGTGCAGTGGTGTTTGTGTAGTGTAGGGGGTCGTGTTAGGGATAGTGTTTTAGGATAGTGCAATGGTGTTTGGGTAGTATAGGGAGTCATGCTGGTTAGATTTAGGGTTTAGGGTAGTGCAGTGGTGTTTGTGTAGTGTAGGGGGTCATGTTGGGGGAAGTGTTTTAGGGTTTAGGGTAGTGCAGGGATGTTTGGGTATTGTAGGGCCATAAGTTGGCAGGGTATGCTCAGACGTGAGTCCCTTGCTCACTTTGCCACTGGATTCAAGCAAGCCTGGCTGAAGACGGCTGAAATGCCAGAAACTGGTCCTAGGAAGCTTGTTTCCGGTCCAGGGAAGGCATGGCTTGGCAGTTCGGGCTGGACTGTTCCCATGAGGCACAGGGTCAGACTGATTTGCATATGGCCATGTCTGAACTGGGGTGGCAGAGTGGGCTAAAGAATGGTGATGGATCAAACCCAGATCCGTTGACTGGGTGTGAGTGTTTGATTGGTTCTGATGCTCCGTCCATCACCACCCCCTTTTGTACCGCTTTGTTCGCCATAAGTTGGCAGGGTATGCTCAGACGTGAGTCCCTTGCTCACTTTGCCACTGGATTCAAGCAAGCCTGGCTGAAGACGGCTGAAATGCCAGAAACTGGTCCTAGGAAGCTTGTTTCCGGTCCAGGGAAGGCATGGCTTGGCAGTTCGGGCTGGACTGTTCCCATGAGGCACAGGGTCAGACTGATTTGCATATGGCCATGTCTGAACTGGGGTGGCAGAGTGGGCAAAAGAATGGTGATGGATCAAACCCAGATCCGTTGACTGGGTGTGAGTGTTTGATTGGTTCTGATGCTCCGTCCATCACCACCCCCTTTTGTACCGCTTTGTTCGCCATAAGTTGGCAGGGTATGCTCAGACGTGAGTCCCTTGCTCACTTTGCCACTGGATTCAAGCAAGCCTGGCTGAAGACGGCTGAAATGCCAGAAACTGGTCCTAGGAAGCTTGTTTCCGGTCCAGGGAAGGCATGGCTTGGCAGTTCGGGCTGGACTGTTCCCATGAGGCACAGGGTCAGACTGATTTGCATATGGCCATGTCTGAACTGGGGTGGCAGAGTGGGCTAAAGAATGGTGATGGATCAAACCCAGATCTGTTGACTGGGTGTGAGTGTTTGATTGGTTCTGATGCTCCGTCCATCACCACCCCCTTTTGTACCGCTTTGTTCGCCATAAGTTGGCAGGGTATGCTCAGACGTGAGTCCCTTGCTCACTTTGCCACTGGATTCAAGCAAGCCTGGCTGAAGACGGCTGAAATGCCAGAAACTGGTCCTAGGAAGCTTGTTTCCGGTCCAGGGAAGGCATGGCTTGGCAGTTCGGGCTGGACTGTTCCCATGAGGCACAGGGTCAGACTGATTTGCATATGGCCATGTCTGAACTGGGGTGGCAGAGTGGGCTAAAGAATGGTGATGGATCAAACCCAGATCTGTTGACTGGGTGTGAGTGTTTGATTGGTTCTGATGCTCCGTCCATCACCACCCCCTTTTGTACTGGGTATTGTAGGGGGTCGTGCTGGGGGTACTTTTTTAGGGTTTAGAGTAGTGCAGTGGTGTTTGTGTAGTGTAGGGGGTAGTGTTTTAGGGTTTAGGGTAGTGCAGTGGTGTTTTTGTAGTATAGGGGGTCGTGCTGGGGGTACTGTTTTAGGGTTTAGAGTAGTGCAGTGGTGTTTGTGTAGTGTAGGGGGTAGTGTTTTAGGGTTTAGGGTAGTGCAGTGGTGTTTTTGTAGTGTAGGGAGTCATGCTGGGGGTAGTGTTTTAGGGTGTAGGGTAGTGCAGTGGTGTTTGGGTAGTGTAGGGGGTCATGCTGGTGGAAGTGTTTCAGGGTTTAGTGTAGTGCAGTGGTGTTTGTGTAGTGTAGGGAGTTGTGCTGGGGATAGTGTTTTAGGGTTTAGGGTAGTGCATTGTTGCTTGTGTAGTGTAGGGGGTTGTGCTGGGAGTAGTGTTTTAGTGTTTAGGTTAGCGCAGTGGTGTTTGGGTAGTGTAAGGGGTCATGCTGGGGATAGTGTTTTACGGTTTAGGGTACCACAGTGATGTTTGCGTAGTGTAGGAGGTCATGCTGGGGATAGTGTTTTAGGGATTAGGGTACTGCAGTCATGTTTGGGTAGTGTAGGGTGTCATGCTGGGGGCAGTGTTTTAGTGTAGCCCACTTGTTTTAGGGTAGTATAGGTTCGCGTGATGTGCGTAGATTTAAGGTTTAGGTTAGCGCAGTGGTGTTTGGGTAGTGTTTGGGGGTTCGTGCTGGGATTAGTGTTTTACAGTTTAGGGTAGTGCAGTGGTGTTTGTGTAGTGTAGGGGGTCATGCTGGGGTAGTTTTTTAGGGTTTAGGGTAGCACAGTGGTGTTTGGGTAGTGTAGGGGGTTGTCCTGGTGGTAGAGTTTTAGGGTTTAGGGTAGTGCAGTGGTGTGTGGGTAGTGTAGGGGGTCGTGCTGGGGATAGTGTTTTAGTTTAGCACAGTGGTGTTGGGGTAGTGTAGGGGGTTCTGCTTGGAGCAGTGTTTTAGGGTTTAGGCAGCGCAGTGGTGTTTGGGTAGTGTAGGGTGTCATGCTGGGGGCAGTTTTTTAGGGTAGCCCACTTGTGTTAGGGTAGTATAGGGTGGCGTGCTGGGTGTAAATTTAGGGTTTAGGTTAGCGCAGTGGTGTCTGGGTAGTGTTTGGAGGTATGTGCTGGGGTAGTGTTTTACAGTTTAGGGTAGTGCAGTGGTATTTGGGTAGTGTAGGGGGTGGGGCGGGGGTGGTTTTTTAGGGTTTAGGTTAGCACAGTGGTGTTTGGGTAGTGTAGGGGGTTGTGCTGGTGGTAGTGTTTTAGGGTTTAGGGTAGTGCAATGGTGTTTGGGTAGTGTAGGGGGTCGTGCTGGGGGTAGTGTTTTATTTTAGCACTGTGGTAGTGTAGGGGGTCCTGCTTGGGGTAGTGTTTTAGGGTTTAGCGTAGTGCAGTGGTGTTTGTGAAGTATAGTGGGTCGTGCTGGGGGTACTGATTTAGGGTTTAGGGTAGTGCAATGGTGTTTGTGTAGTGTAGGGGGTCATGCTGGGGAAAGATTTAGGGTTTAGGTAGTGCAATAGTGTTTGTGTATTGTAGGATGTCGTGCTGGGGGTAGTGTTTAATGGTTTAGAGTAGTGCAGTGGTGTTTGTGTAGTGTAGGTGGTAGTGTTTTAGGGTTTAGGGTAGTGCAGTGGTGTTTTTGTATAGTGTAGGGTGTCATGCTGGGGGTAGTGTTTTATGGTTTGGGGTAGAACAGTGGTGTTTGGGTAGTGTGGGGGGTCATGCCGGGGGAAGTTTCTTAAGGGTTTAGGGTAGTGCAGTGGTGTTTGGGTAGTCTAGGGGGTCGTACTGGTGGTAGTTTTTTAGGGTTTCGGGTAGTGCAGTGGTGATTGGGTAGTGTACAGAGTCGTGCTGGGGGTAGATTTAGGGTTTAGGGTAGTGAAGTGGTATTTTTGTAGTGTAGGGGTACTGCTGGGGGAAGTGTTTTAGGGTTTAGGGTAGTGCAGGGATGTTTGGGTATTGTAGGGGGTCGTGCTGGGGGTACTTTTTTAGGGTTTAGAGTAGTGCAGTGGTGTTTGTGTAGTGTAGGGGGTAGTGTTTTAGGGTTTAGGGTAGTGCAGTGGTGTTTTTGTAGTGTAGGGGGTCGTGCTGGGGGTACTGTTTTAGGGTTTAGAGTAGTGCAGTGGTGTTTGTGTAGTGTAGGGGGTAGTGTTTTAGGGTTTAGGGTAGTGCAGTGGTGTTTTTGTAGTGTAGGGAGTCATGCTGGGGGTAGTGTTTTAGGGTGTAGGGTAGTGCAGTGGTGTTTGGGTAGTGTAGGGGGTCATGCTGGTTGAAGTGTTTCAGGGTTTAGTGTAGTGCAGTGGTGTTTGTGTAGTGTAGGGAGTTGTGCTGGGGATAGTGTTTTAGGGTTTAGGGTAGTGCATTGTTGCTTGTGTAGTGTAGGGGGTTGTGCTGGGAGTAGTGTTTTAGTGTTTAGGTTAGCGCAGTGGTGTTTGGGTAGTGTAAGGGGTCATGCTGGGGATAGTGTTTTACGGTTTAGGGTACCACAGTGATGTTTGCGTAGTGTAGGAGGTCATGCTGGGGATAGTGTTTTAGGGATTAGGGTACTGCAGTCATGTTTGGGTAGTGTAGGGTGTCATGCTGGGGGCAGTGTTTTAGTGTAGCCCACTTGTTTTAGGGTAGTATAGGGTCGCGTGATGTGCGTAGATTTAAGGTTTAGGTTAGCGCAGTGGTGTTTGGGTAGTGTTTGGGGGTTCGTGCTGGGAGTAGTGTTTTACAGTTTAGGGTAGTGCAGTGGTGTTTGTGTAGTGTAGGGGGTCATGCTGGGGTAGTTTTTTAGGGTTTAGGGTAGCACAGTGGTGTTTGGGTAGTGTAGGGGGTTGTCCTGGTGGTAGAGTTTTAGGATTTAGGGTAGTGCAGTGGTGTGTGGGTAGTGTAGGGGGTCGTGCTGGGGATAGTGTTTTAGTTTAGCACAGTGGTTTTGGGGTAGTGTAGGGGGTTCTGCTTGGAGCAGTGTTTTAGGGTTTAGGCAGCGCAGTGGTGTTTGGGTAGTGTAGGGTGTCATGCTGGGGGCAGTTTTTTAGGGTAGCCCACTTGTGTTAGGGTAGTATAGGGTGGCGTGCTGGGTGTAAATTTAGGGTTTAGGTTAGCGCAGTGGTGTCTGGGTAGTGTTTGGAGGTATGTGCTGGGGTAGTGTTTTACAGTTTAGGGTAGTGCAGTGGTATTTGGGTAGTGTAGGGGGTGGGGCGGGGGTAGTTTTTTAGGGTTTAGGTTAGCACAGTGGTGTTTGGGTAGTGTAGGGGGTTGTGCTGGTGGTAGTGTTTTAGGGTTTAGGGTAGTGCAATGGTGTTTGGGTAGTGTAGGGGGTCGTGCTGGGGGTAGTGTTTTATTTTAGCACTGTGGTAGTGTAGGGGGTCCTGCTTGGGGTAGTGTTTTAGGGTTTAGCATAGTGCAGTGGTGTTTGTGAAGTATAAGGGGTCGTGCTGAGGGGTACTGATTTAGGGTTTAGGGTAGTGCAATGGTGTTTGTGTAGTGTAGGGGGTCGTGCTGGGGAAAGATTTAGGGTTTAGGTAGTGCAATAGTGTTTGTGTATTGTAGGATGTCGTGCTGGGGGTAGTGTTTAATGGTTTAGAGTAGTGCAGTGGTGTTTGTGTAGTGTAGGTTGTAGTGTTTTAGGGTTTAGGGTAGTGCAGTGGTGTTTTTGTATAGTGTAGGGTGTCATGCTGGGGGTAGTGTTTTATGGTTTGGGGTAGAACAGTGGTGTTTGGGTAGTGTGGGGGGTCATGCCGGGGGAAGTTTCTTAAGGGTTTAGGGTAGTGCAGTGGTGTTTGGGTAGTCTAGGGGTCGTACTGGTGGTAGTTTTTTAGGGTTTCGGGTAGTGCAGTGGTGATTGGGTAGTGTACAGAGTCGTGCTGGGGGTAGATTTAGGGTTTAGTGTAGTGAAGTGGTATTTTTGTAGTGTAGGGGTACTGCTGGTGGTGGTGTTTTAGGGTTTAGGGTAGTGCAGTGGAGTTTATGTAGTGTAGGGGGTCATGTTTTAGGGTTTAGGGTAGTGCAGAGGTGTTTGGTAGTGTAGAGGGTCATGCTGGGGGTTGATTTGGGGTTTAGGGTATCGCCATGGTGATTGTGTAGTGTAGGGGGTAGTGCTGGGGGTTGTATTTTAGGGTTTAGGGTAGTGCAATGGTGTTTGGGTTGTGTAGAGCGTCGTGTTTTAGGGTTTAGGGTTGTGCAGTTGTGTTTGGGTAGTTTAGGGGGTTTTGTTTTAGGGTTAAGGGTAGTGCAGTGGTGTTTGGGTAGAGTAGGGGTCGTGCTCGGGGTAGTGTTTTAGTTTAGCACTTCTGTGTTGGGGTAGTGTACGGGGTCCTGCTTGGGGTAGTGTTTTAGGGTTTAGGTAGCACAGTTTTGCTTGTGTAGTGTAGGGGGACATGCTGGGGTAGTGTTTTAGGGTTTAGGGTAGATCAGTGGTGTTTGTGTAGTGTAGGGGGTCATGCTAGGGGTAGTGTTTTATGGTTTAAGGTAGTGCAGTGGTGTTTGGGTAGTATAGGGAGTCGTGCTGGGGTAGATTTCGGGTTTAGGGTAGTGCAGTGGTGTTTGTGTAGTGTAGGGGGTCGTGCTGGGGTAGTGTTTTAGGGTTTACGGTAGTGCAATGGTGTTTGTGTAGTATAGGGGGTCGTGTTGGGGTAAATTTAGGGTTTAGGTTGTGCAGTGGTGTTTGTGTATTGTAGGGGGTCGTGCTGGGGGTAGTATTTTAGGGTTTAGAGTAGTGTGGTCGTTTTTGTGTAGTGTAGGTGGTCATACTGTGGGTAGTGTTTTAGGTTTTAGAGTAGTGCAGTGGTGTTTGTACAGTGTAGGGGGTAGTGTTTTAGGGTTTAGGGTAGTGTAGTGTTGTTTGTGTAGTGTAGGGTGTCATACTGGGGCTAGTCTTTTATGGTTTAGGGTAGTACAGTTTTGTTTGGTAGTGTAGGGTTCGTGCTGGGGGTACATTTTGGGTTTAGGTTAGTGCAGTGGTGTTTGTGTAGTGTAGGGGTTAGTGCTGTGGGTAGTGTTTTAGGGTTTAGGGTAGTGCAGTGGTGTTTCAGCTGTGTAGGGGGTCGTGTTTTAGGGTTTAGGGTTGTGCAGTTGTGTTTGGGTAGTGTAGGAGGTTGTGTTTTAGGGTTGAGGGTAGTGCAGTGATGTTTGGGTAGAGTAGGGGGTCATGCTGGGGGTAGTGATTTAGGGTTTAGGGTAGTGCAGTGGTGTTTGTGTAGTGTAGTCGGTAGTGCTGGGTGTAGTGTTTTAGGGTTTAGGGTAGCGCAGTGGTGTATGGGTAGTGTAAGGGGTCATGCTGGGGGTAGTGTTATAGGGTTCAAGGTAGCGCTGTGGTGTTTGGGTACTGTAGGAGGTCATGCTGGGGTAGTAGTTTAGGGTTTATGGTAGCACAGTGATGTTTGTGTAGGGTAGGGGATCATGCTGGGGGTAGTTTTTTAGGGTTCAGGGAAGCGCAATGGTGTTTTTGTAGTGTAGGGGGTCGTGCTGGGGTTAGAATTTAGCTTTTAGGGTAGCGCAGTGATGTTTGGGTAATGTAGAGGGTCGTGCTGGGGTAGTGTTTTAGGATTTAGGGTAGTGCAGCGGTGTTTAGTAGTGTAGGGGGTCGTGCTGGGGGTAGGGTTTTATTGTTTATTGTAGTGCAGTGGTGTTTGTGTAGTGTAGGGGGTCGTGCTGGGGAAAGATTTAGGGTTTAGGTAGTGCAATAGTGTTTGTGTATTGTAGGATGTCGTGCTGGGGGTAGTGTTTAATGGTTTAGAGTAGTGCAGTGGTGTTTGTGTAGTGTAGGTGGTAGTGTTTTAGGGTTTAGGGTAGTGCAGTGGTGTTTTTGTATAGTGTAGGGTGTCATGCTGGGGGTAGTGTTTTATGGTTTGGGGTAGAACAGTGGTGTTTGGGTAGTGTGGGGGGTCATGCCGGGGGAAGTTTCTTAAGGGTTTAGGGTAGTGCAGTGGTGTTTGGGTAGAGTAGGGGGTCATGCTGGGGGTAGTGATTTAGGGTTTAGGGTAGTGCAGTGGTGTTTGTGTAGTGTAGTCGGTAGTGCTGGGTGTAGTGTTTTAGGGTTTAGGGTAGCGCAGTGGTGTATGGGTAGTGTAAGGGGTCATGCTGGGGGTAGTGTTATAGGGTTCAAGGTAGCACTGTGGTGTTTGGGTACTGTAGGAGGTCATGCTGGGGTAGTAGTTTAGGGTTTATGGTAGCACAGTGATGTTTGTGTAGGGTAGGGGATCATGCTGGGGGTAGTTTTTTAGGGTTCAGGGAAGCGCAATGGTGTTTTTGTAGTGTAGGGGGTCGTGCTGGGGTTAGAATTTAGGTTTTAGGGTAGCGCAGTGATGTTTGGGTAATGTAGAGGGTCGTGCTGGGGTAGTGTTTTAGGATTTAGGGTAGTGCAGCGGTGTTTAGTAGTGTAGGGGGTCGTGCTGGGGGTAGGGTTTTATTGTTTATTGTAGTGCAGTGGTGTTTGTGTAATGTAGGGGGTCGTGCTGGGGTTGGTGTTTTAGGGTTTAGGGTAGTGCAGTGTTGTTTAGGTTGTGTAGGGGGTGTTGTTTTAGGGTTTAGGGTTTTGCAGTTGTGTTTGGGTAGTGCAGGGGGTGTGTTTTAGGGTTGAGGGTAGTGCAGTGGTGTTTGAGTAGAGTAGGGGGTCATGCTGGGGGTAGTGATTTAGGGTTTAGGGTAGCGCAGTGGTGTTTGGGTAGTGTAGGTGGTTTTGCGGGGGATAGTGTTTTAGGGTTTAGGGTAGCACAGTGGTGTAAGGGTAGTATAGGGAGATGTGCTGGGGTAGATTTAGTGTTTAGGGTAGTGCAGTGGTGTTTGTATAGTGTATGGGGTCGTGCTGGGGGTAGTATTTTAGGGTTTAGGGTAGTGCAGTAGTGTTTGTGTAGTGTAGGTGTTCATGCTGGCAGTAGTGTTTTAGTGTTTAGAGTAGTGCAGTGGAGTTTGTGTAGTGTAGGGGTAGCGTTTTAGAGTTTAGGGTAGTGCAGTGGTGTTTGTGCAGTGTAGGGGGTCATGCTGGGGGTAGTGTTTTAGGGTTTAGGGTAATACAGTGGTGTTTGGGTAGTGTAGGGGGTCATACTGGGGGAAGTTTTTAAGGGTTTAGGTTAGTGCAGTGGTGTTTGGGTGGAGTAGGGGGTCGTTCTGTGGGTAGTGTTTTAGGGTTTTGGGTAGTGCAGTAGTGTTTGGGTAGTCTAGAGGGTCGTGCTGGGGGTAGATTTAGGGTTTACGATAGATACTAAAGTGTTGTTTGTGTAGTGTAGGGGATAGTGCTGGGGGGAGTGTTTATGGTTAAGGGTAGTACAGTTGTGTTTGTGCAGTGTAGGGGGTCGTGTTTTAGGGTTTAGGGTAGTGCAGTGGTGTTTGGTAGTGTAGGGGTTCATGCTGGGTGTAGATGTAGCGTTTAGGTTAGTGCAGCGGTGTTTGTATAGTGTAGGGGGTAGTGCTGGGGGTAGTGTTTTAGGGTTAGGGTAGTGCAGTGGTGTTTGAGTTGTGTAGGGGGTTGTGTTTTAGGTTTAGGGTTGTGCAGTGGTGTTTGGGTAGTGTAGGAGGTTGTGTTTTAGGGTTGAGGGTAGAGCAGTGGTGTTTGGGTAGAGTAGGGGATCATGCTGGGTGTTGTGTTTTAGGGTTTAGGGTAGCGCAGGTGTGTTTGGGTAGTGTAGGGGATCATCCTGGGGTAGTGTTTTAGTGTTTAGGGTAGCACAGTGGTGTTTGGGTACTATAGAGGGTCATGCTGGGGTTAGTGTTTTAGGGTTCAGGGTAGCACAGTGGTGTTTGGGTACTGTAGGAGGTTGTGCTGGGGGTAGTAGTTTAGGGTTTATGATAGCACAGTGGTGTTTGCGTAGTGTAGGGGATCATGCGGGGGTAGTGTTTAAGGGTTTAGAGTAGCGCAGTGGTGTTTGAGCAGGGTAGGGGGTCGTGCTGGGGGTAGGGGTGGGTGGAATTTGCGTAATTGCATTACGCAAATCTCCGCGAAACGGTAAGAAATTGCCGCGAACACGCAGAAATTCCGCGAACACGCGGTATTGCTTTTTCGCGATGCTTTTTTCCTGTCCACAATCGCTGTTTGCGTGCTCGGAGAGAAATATCTCGCAAACACGCATTTACCCAAATTCCGCAAATTCCACGAGCGGAATGGAATTTACCACCCAGGCCTAGCTGGGGGTAGTGTTTTAGGGTTTAGGGTAGCGCAGTGGTGGTTGTGTAGTGTAGGGAGTTGTGCTTGTGGTAGTGTTTTAAGGTTTAGGGTAGTGCAGTGGTGTTTGTGTAGTGTAGGGGGTTATGCTTGGGGTAGTATTTTAGGTTTTAGGGTTCCGCAGTTATGTTTGCGTAGTGAAGGGGGTCATGCTGGGGGTAGTGTTTTAGGTTTTAGGATACCACAGTGGTGTTTGTGTAGTGTAGGGGTCATGCTGGGGGTAGTCTTTTAGGATTTAGGGAAGCTCAGTGGTGTTTGTGTAGTGTAGGGGGTCGTGCTGGGTGTAGTGGTTTAGGGTTTAGGGTAGCACAGTGGTGTTTGTGTATTATAGGGGGTCATGCTGGGGGCAGTGTTTTAGGGTTTAAGGTAGTGCAGTGGTTGTTGTGTAGTGTGGGGGTCGTGTTTTAGAGTTTTGAGTAGTGCAGTAGTGTTTTGGTAGTGTAGGGGGTCATGCTGGGGGTAGTGTTTTCGCATTTAGGATAGTGCAGTGGTGGTTTTGGTTAGTGCAGGAGGTTGTGCTGGGGGTAGTGTTTTAGGGTTTAGGGTAGTGCAGTGGTGTTTGGGTAGTGTAGGGTGTCATGGTGGGGGATGTGTTTAAGGGTTTAGGGTAGTGCAGTGGTGTTTGGGTAGTGTAGGGGTTCATCCTGGGGTAGTGATTTAGGGTTTAGGTAGCGCAGTGGTGTTTGTGTAGTGTAGGGGGTCATACTGGTGTAGTGTTTTAGGGTTAAGACTAGTGCAGTGGTGTTTGTGTAGTGTAGGGTGTCATGCTGGAGGTAGTGTTTTAGGGATTAAGGTAGTGCAGTGGTGTTTGTGTAGTGTAGGGGGTCATGCTGGAGGTAGTGTTTTAGGGTTTAGGGTAGTGCAGTGGTGTTTGGGTAGTATAGGGAGTCATGCTGGGGATAGATTTAGGGTTTAAGGTAATGCAGTGATGTTTGTGTAGTGTAGGGGGTCGGGCTGTGGGTCGTGTTTTAGGGTTTAGGGTAGTGCAGTGGTGTTTGTGTAGTGTAGGGAGTCATGCTGGGGTAGTGTTTTAGGGTTTAGACTAGTGCAGTGGTGTTTCTGTAGTGTAGGGGATAGTGCTGGGGGTAGATTTTGGGTTTAGGGTAGTGCAATGGTGATTGTGTAGTATTGGTGTCGCACTTGGGGTAGTGTTTTAGGGTTTAGGGTAGTGCAGTGGTATTTGGGTAGTGTAGGGGGTTGTGTTTTAGGGTTGAGGGTAGTGCAGTGAGGTTTGGGTTGTGAACGGGGTCATGCTTGGTGTAGATTCAGGGTTTAGGGTAGTGCAGTGGTGTTTGGGTAGTGTAGGTGGTTGTGCTGGGGTAGTGTTTTAGGGTTTAGGGTAGCGCAGTGGTGTTTGGGTAGTGTAGGCAGTTTTGCTGGGGTAGTGTTTTAGGGTTTAGGGTAGCGCAGTGGTGTATGGGTAGTGTAGTGGGTCTTGCTGGGGTAGTGTTTTAGGGTTTAGGGTAGTGCAGTGGTGTTTGGGTAGTGTAAAGGGTCATGCTGGGGGTAGTGTTTTAGGGTTTAGGGTAGCTCAGTGGTGTTTGGGTAGTGTACTGGGTTGTGCTGGGGATAGTAGTTTAGGGTTTATGGTAGCGCAGTGGTGTTTGTGTTGTGTAGGGGCGTCGTGCTGGGGGGTAGTGTTTTAGGGTTTATTGCAGCGCAGTGGTGTTTCTGTAGTGTAGGGGGTCATGCTGGGGGTATTGTTTTATGGTTTAGGGTAGCACAGTGGTGTTTGTGTAGTGCAGGGTGTCGTGCTGGGGTGGTGTTTTAGTGTTTAGGGTAGCACAGTGGTGTTTGTGTAGTGTTAGGGGTCGTGCTGGAGGTAGTGTTTTAGGGTTTAGTGTAGCGAAGTGGTGCTTGGGTAGTGTAGGGGGTCCTGCTGGGGGTAGTGTTTTAGGTGTTAGGGTACTGCAGTGATGTTTGGGTAGTGTAGGGGGTCGTGCTGGGAGCAGTGTTTTTTAGTTTAGCGCATTGGTGTTTGGGTAGTGTAGGGGGTCATGCTGGGGGTAGTGTTTTAGGGTTTATGGTAGTGCAGTGGTGTTTGTGTACTGTAGGGGGTCGTGCTGGGGTAGTGTTTAAGGGGTTAGGGTAGCGCAGTGGTGTTTGGGTAGTGTAGGGGGTCATCTTGGGGGAAGTGTTTAAGGGTTTAGGGAAGTGCAGTGGTGTTTGGGTAATGTAAGGGGTCGTGCTGTCGCTAGTGTTTTAGGCTTGAGGGTAGTGCAGTGGTGTTTGGTAGTGTAGGGGGTCGTGCTGGGGTAGATTTAGAGTTTAGGGTAGTGCAGTGGTGATTGTGTAGTATAGGGGTAGTGTTTTAAGGTTTAGGGTAGTGCAGTGGTGTTTGTGTAGTGTAAGGGGTTGTGTTTTAGGGTTTAAGGTAGTGCAGTGGTGTTTGGGTAGTGCAGGGGGTTGTGTTTTAGGGTTGAGAGTAGTGCAGTGGTGTTTGGGTTGTGAACTGGGTCATATTTGGTGTAGATTTAGGGTTTAGGGTAGTGCAGTGGTGTTCGTGTACTCTAGGGGGTCATGCTGGGGGTAGTGTATTAGAGTTTAGGGTAGCACAGTGGTGTATGTGTAGTGTAGTGGTTCATGCTGGGGTACAGTTTTAGGGTTTAGGGTAGCGCAGTGGTGTTTGTGTAGTGTAGGGGGTCATGCTGGGGGTAGTCTTTTAGGATTTAGGGAAGCTCAGTGGTGTTTGTGTAGTGTAGGGGTCGTGCTGGGTGTAGTGGTTTAGGGTTTAGGGTAGCACAGTGGTGTTTGTGTATTATAGGGGGTCATGCTGGGGGCAGTGTTTTAGGGTTTAGGGTAGTGCAGTGGTTGTTGTGTAGTGTGGGGGTCGTGTTTTAGAGTTTTGAGTAGTGCAGTAGTGTTTTGGTAGTGTAGGGGGTCATGCTGGGGGTAGTGTTTTTGCGTTTAGGATAGTGCAGTGGTGTTTTTGGGTAGTGCAGGAGGTTGTGCTGGGGGTAGTGTTTTAGGGTTTAGGGTAGTGCAGTGGTGTTTGGGTAGTGTAGGGTGTCATGGTGGGGGATGTGTTTAAGGGTTTAGGGTAGTGCAGTGGTGTTTGGGTAGTGTAGGGGTTCATTCTGGGGTAGTGTTTTAGGGTTTAGGTAGCGCAGTGGTGTTTGTGTAGTGTAGGGGGTCATACTGGTGTAGTGTTTTAGGGTTAAGACTAGTGCAGTGGTGTTTGTGTAGTGTAGGGTGTCATGCTGGAGGTAGTGTTTTAGGGATTAAGGTAGTGCAGTGGTGTTTGTGTAGTGTAGGGGGTCATGCTGGAGGTAGTGTTTTAGGGTTTAGGGTAGTGCAGTGGTGTTTGGGTACTATAGGGAGTCATGCTGGGGATAGATTTAGGGTTTAAGGTAATGCAGTGATGTTTGTGTAGTGTAGGGGGTCGTGCTGTGGGTCGTGTTTTAGGGTTTAGGGTAGTGCAGTGGTGTTTGTGTAGTGTAGGGAGTCGTGCTGGGGTAGTGTTTTAGGGTTTAGACTAGTGCAGTGGTGTTTCTGTAGTGTAGGGGATAGTGCTGGGGGTAGATTTTGGGTTTAGGGTGGTGCAATGGTGATTGTGTAGTATTGGTGTCGCACTGGGCGTAGTGTTTTAGGGTTTAGGGTAGTGCAGTGGTATTTGGGTAGTGTAGGGGGTTGTGTTTTAGGGTTGAGGGTAGTGCAGTGAGGTTTGGGTTGTGAACGGGGTCATGCTTGGTGTAGATTCAGGGTTTAGGTTAGTGCAGTGGTGTTTGGGTAGTGTAGGCGGTTGTGCTGGGGTAGTGTTTTAGGGTTTAGGGTAGCGCAGTGGTGTTTGGGTAGTGTAGGCAGTTTTGCTGGGGTAGTGTTTTAGGGTTTAGGGTAGCGCAGTGGTGTATGGGTAGTGTAGTGGGTCTTGCTGGGGTAGTGTTTTAGGGTTTAGGGTAGCTCAGTGGTGTTTGGGTAGTGTAGTGGGTCGTGCTGGGGATAGTAGTTTAGGGTTTATGGTAGCACAGTGGTGTTTGTGTCGTGTAGGGGCGTCATGCTGGGGGTAGTGTTTTAGGGTTTATTGTAGCGCAGTGGTGTTTCTGTAGTGTAGGGTGTCATGCTGGGGGTATTGTTTTATGGTTTAGGGTAGCACAGTGGTGTTTGTGTAGTGCAGGGTGTCGTGCTGGGGTGGTGTTTTAGGGTTTAGGGTAGCACAGTGGTGTTTGTGTAGTGTTGGGGGTCATGCTCGGGGTAGTGTTTTAGGGTTTAGGGTAGTGCAGTGGTGTTTGTGTAGTGTAGGAGGTTTTGCTGGGGGTAGTGTTTTAGGGTTTAGGGTAGTGCAGTGGTGTATGGGTAGTGTAGGGGTCATTCTTGGGGAAGTGTTTAAGGGTTTAGGTTAGTGCAGTTGTGTTTGGGTATTGTAGGGGCCGTGCTGTGGCTACTGTTTTAGGGTTGAGGGTAGTGCAGTGGTGTTTGGTAGTGTAGGGGGTCATGCTGGGGGTAGATTTAGAGTTTAGGGTAGTGCAGTGGTGTTTTTGTAGTATAGGGGTAGTGGTGGGGGTAGTGTTATAGGGCTTAGGTTAGTGCAGTGGTGTTTGTGTAGTGTAAGGGGTCATGTTTTAGGGTTTAGGGTAGTGCAGTGGTGTTTGGGTAGTGTAGGGGGTTGTGTTTTAGGGTTGAGGATAGTCCACTGGTGTTTGGGTTGTTAAGGGGTCATGCTTGGTGTAGATTTATGGCTTAAGGAAGTGCAGTGGTGTTCGTGTACTGTAGGAGGTCATGCTGGGGTAGTGTTTTAGGGTTTAGGGTAGTGCAGTGGTGTAAGGGTAGTGTAGTGGGTCGTGCTGGGGTAGCGTTTTAGGGTTTAGGGTTGCGCAGTGGTGTTTGGGTAGTGTAGGGGCTTGTGCTGGGGCTTGTGTTTTAGGGTTTAGGGTAGCGCAGTGGGTTTTGTCAAGTGTAGGGGGTCGTGCTGGGGGTGGGCGTTTAGGGTTTAGGGTAGCGCAGTGGTGTTTGGTTAGCGTAGGGGGTCGTGCTGGGGGTAGTGTCTTAGAGTTTAGGGTAGCGCAGCGGTCTTTGGGTAGTGTAGTGGTCATGCGGGGTAGATTTAGGGTTTAAGGTAGCACAGTGGTGTTTGGGTAGTGTAGGGGGTCATGCGGGGGTTAATGTTTTAGGGTTTAGGGTAGCGCAGTGGTGTTTGGGTAGTGTAGAGGGTCATGCTGGGGGTAGTGTTTTAGGGTTTAGGGTAACGCAGTGGTGTTTGTGTAGTGTAGGGTATCGTGATGGGGGTAGTGTTTAAGGGCTGAGTGTAGTGCAGTGGTGTTTGGGTAGTGTAGGCAGTTGTGCTGGGGGTTGTGTTTTAGGGTTTAGGGTAGCGCAGTGGTGTAAGGGTAGTGTAGTGGGTCGTGCTGGGGTAGCGTTTTAGGGTTTAGGGTTGCGCAGTGGTGTTTGGGTAGTGTAGGGGCTTGTGCTGGGGCTTGTGTTTTAGGGTTTAGGGTAGCGCAGTGGTGTTTGTCAAGTGTAGGGGGTCGTGCTGGGGGTGGTGTTTTAGGGTTTAGGGTAGCGCAGTGGTGTTTGGTTAGCGTAGGGGGTTGTGCTGGGGGTAGTGTCTTAGAGTTTAGGGTAGCGCAGCGGTCTTCGGGTAGTGTAGTGGTCATGCGGGGTAGATTTAGGGTTTAAGGTAGCACAGTGGTGTTTGGGTAGTGTAGGGGGTCATGCGGGGGTTAATGTTTTAGGGTTTAGGGTAGCGCAGTGGTGTTTGGGTAGTGTAGAGGGTCATGCTGGGGGTAGTGTTTTAGGGTTTAGGGTAACGCAGTGGTGTTTGGGTAGTGTAGGGGATAGTGCTGCGGGTAGAGTTTTAGGGTTTAGCATAGCGCAGTGGTGTTTTTGTAGTGTTGAAGGTATTGCTGGTGGTAGTGTTTTAGGGTTTAGGGTAGCACAGTGGTGTTTGTGTTGTGTAGGGTATCGTGCTGGGGGTAGTGTTTAAGGGCTGAGGGTAGTGCAGTAGTGTTTGTGTAGTGTAGGTGTTAATGCTGAGGGTAGTGTATTAGGGTTTAGTGTAGTGCAGTGGTGTTTGTGTAGTATAGGGGGTAGTGTTTTAGGGTTTAGGGTAGTGCAGTGGTTTTTGTGGTGTAGGTGGTCATGCTTTAGGGTTTAGGGTAGTGCATTGGTTTTTGGGTAGTGTAGGAGGTCATACTGTGGATAGTGGTTTAGGGTTTAGCGCAATGCAGTGGTGTTTCGGTAATGTAGGGGGTCGTGCTGGGGTAGATTTAGGTTTTACGGTAGTGCAGTGGAGTTTTTGTATTGTAGGGTGTTGTGCTGGGGGTAGTGTTTTAGGGTTTAGGGTAGTGCAGTGGTGTTTGGGTAGTATAGAAAGTCATGCTGGGGATAGATTTAGGGTTTAAGGTAATGCAGTGGTGTTTGTGTAGTGTAGGGGTCGTGCTGGGGGTCGTGTTTTAGGGTTAAGGGCAGTGCAGTGGTGTTTGGGTAGTATAGTGAGTCATGCTAGGGGTACTTTTAGGGTTTAGGGTAGTGCAGTGGTATTTGTGTAGTGTAGAGAGTCGTGCTGGGGTAGTGTTTTAGGGTTTAGAGTAGTGCAGTGGTGTTTCTGTAGTATAGGGGGTAGTGCTGGGGTAGATTTTTGGTTTAGGGTAGTGCAGTGGTGATTGTGTAGTATTGGTGAAGCGCTGGGGGTAGTGTTTTAGGGTTTAGTGTAGTGCAGGGGTGTTTGTGTAGTGTAAGGGGTCATGTTTTAGGGTTTTAGGGTAGTGCAGTGGTGTTTGGGCAGTGTAGGGGGTCGTGTTTTAGGGTTTAGTGTAGTGCAGTTGTGTTTGGATAGTGCAGGGGGTCATGCTGGGGGTAGCGTTTTAGGCTTTAGGGTAGTGCAGTGGTGTTTGGGTCGTGTAGCGGGTCATGTTGGTGGTAGTGTTGTAGGGTTTAGGGTATTGCAGTGGTGTTTGTGTAGTGTAGTGGGTCATGCTGGTGGTACATTTATGGTTTAGGGTAGTGCAGTTGTGTGGGTAGTGTAGGGAGTCATGCTGGGGGTTGTGTGTAAGGGTTTAGGGTAGTGCAGTGATGTTTGGGTAGTGTAGGGGGTCATGCTGGGGTAGTGTTTTTGGTGTTTAGCTTAGTACAGTAGTGTTTGGGTAGTGTAGGGAGTCATGCTAGGGTGTTGTTTTAGTGTTTAGGGTAGTGCAGTGGTGTTTGTGTAGTGCCAGCGCATGTGCTGATCGCTAGGTGAGACCTAAAAAGCATTGCAGAAAGATGGCTGCCAACACTTCCTGAATTGAAGTGTTGGCAGCCAATTAGAGCCAAGCTTGTGCTTGTGTAGTTAGGTCCCGCCTGGATATATAAAGATTTTTTGTTTCTTTAATATCTCAAAAACTACTGAACGGATTTACACCATTTTAAAAAAAAAAGGACGCTTTCTGATCCAAGCACTACCTTTTTGCCAAATTTAGTGTAATTCCATTCAGCAGTTAGAGCTGTAGCCTTGTCTGAAGTTTCCTATGGGTAATGCATTTTTCTACCTTTTTTTTCAAAATTTCTCAGGAACTTCAGAACGGATTTACACCGTTTAACAAAAGGTCTCTTTCTGAACCAAGTGCTACCTTTTTGCCAAATTTGTTGTAATTCCGTTCAGCAGTACAAGCTGTAGCCGTGTCTTAAGTTTCCTTTGGAAAATAACATGGAAAAAACACGTATTGTGACCCCCCCCCCTTTCTTCTCGGCCTTGCTTGGCACATCACCCCGAGACTTTCAGGATAGGAGCTGACCGGAGGGGGCCATAAGTTTTGAAAATTTCACGAAGATTTGTCAACCAGCGCCAAAGTTATTGGGAAATCAAAAAATGCTGTTCCTATGGAAACTAGGTCCTAACTATAACTATCTACTGGCGACCGCCAGTAGATTATATATATATAGAGATAGATATGTATTAGAAAGATTAAAAATGTCAATTGGTGTACGGATTACATGCTAATAGCACTTGATGTTTCTGCGCTTTACACGAGTATACAAAAACAACAATTGATATACAGAATGCAGAACAATGTCATACATTCACCCCAGTACAGAGATCTGGGCCTTAATCCATCGTATTTTTGCTCACCATGCCTTTCCAGTTTGAACCCAGCCATTTGCAAATCAGTCTTGACCCTGTGCCTCATGGGAACAGTCCAAACACGAACTGCCAGGCCAGGTCCTCCCAGGACTGGAAACAAGCATCCTAGGACCGGTTTCGGGGTTTCACCCCTCTTCAGCCAGGATAGCTTGATTCCAGTGGCATGGAGAGTACGGGACCCACGTCTGGGCATACCCTTACCACTCGGCTGACAAATGCAAAAACATCAATTGATGGACAGAATGCAGAACAATGTCATACATTCACCCCAGTACAGAGATCTGGGCCTAAATCCATCGTTTTTTTGCTCACCATGCCTTTCCAGTTTGAACCCAGCCATATGCAAATCAGTCTTGACCCTGTGCCTCATGGGAACAGTCCAGCCCGAACTGCCAAGCCAGGTCCTCCCTGGACTGGAAACAAGCATCCTAGGACCGGTTTCGGGGTTTCACCCCTCTTCAGCCAGGATAGCTTGATTCCAGTGGCATGGAGAGCACGGGACCCACGTCTGGGCAAACCCTTCCCACTCGGGGTGACAAATGCAAAAACAACAATTGATGGACAGAATGCAGAACAATGTCATACATTCACCCCAGTACAGAGATCTGGGCCTAAATCCATTGTTTTTTTGCTCACCATGCCTTTCCAGTTTGAACCCAGCCATATGCAAATCAGTCTTGACCCTGTGCCTCATGGGAACAGTCCAGCCCGAACTGCCAAGCCAGGTCCTCCCTGGACTGGAAACAAGCATCCTAGGACCGGTTTCGGGGTTTCACCCCTCTTCAGCCAGGATAGCTTGATTCCAGTGGCATGGAGAGCACAGGACCCACGTCTGGGCATACCCTTCCCACTCGGGGTGACAAATGCAAAAACAACAATTGATGGACAGAATGCAGAACAATGTCATACATTCACCCCAGTACAGAGATCTGGGCCTAAATCCATCGTTTTTTTGCTCACCATGCCTTTCCATCAATTGTTGTTTTTGCATTTGTCACCCCGAGTGGGAAGGGTATGCCCAGACGTGGGTCCAGTGCTCTCCATGCCGCTGGAATCAAGCTATCCTGGCTGAAGAGGGGTGTTGTATTTGTATTAGGGTTCTGTACCCCATAATGTGATTTGACAGTTGAATGAAATTACTTCAATCAGCCCGTACAGCACAACCTGATGTATTTTACTGTCATACGGAAATTACCATGTACAAGAATTATTGGCCTCAATATTTTATTTACATTGACAATTTTATTTCTATATATTCAGACAAATTGAATTATTGAAGTATGTCTATAACATGCTGTATCAGGTACTGAACATTAATGGTAGTATTTTTTCATGTTTTATTGTACTTCTTGTCACGTGGCCATTTGATTTCCGTTGCACTGCCACTTTAAAAGCACCAACAAAATGTCTTGCCATGTCGAGTGAACAAGGCTCGTTGAGCTGAAACGCGTCTTGAAAGCAGGAAATAAAAACAATTAAGCACGAATTTGGGTCCCTGTCAGCCATTTTTTATTCCGGAGAATTGGATTCAGGCTGGAACCACGTTATATATATATATATCTTTATCAGTTGTAATACCGACTTTGTTGTGTATGTGTTAGTTTGCATTTGTGGCTTACGTTATGTGGGGAGTACGATCTTCCCAGTGAAGAAACGTATACTTGAGCACTTGCGCGCTGTTAAGAACAAAGACTTGTCCTACGCCATTGCTAAACGTTGCGATCTGATACAACCCAATATGCCTAATATCAGTTCTAAAATTTCCTATTTAGGCATTGACAGGGAGCAAGCGTCAGCCAGAGGGGGAGATCGGGAACGTTATTTGCGACGCCTGGAATCTGAATATATAATAAAGCTACAGAGCAAGACCCCAGGAGGCCTGAATCATGAGGAAGACATCCATGTTCATTTAGGCTGACATAATGAGACTTTAAGTCACCTTGTCATTGTATCTCCACCTCTGCCACGCGCTCCTTCGGAGTCTGGGAATCGCTGCTTGTCCACTTCTGGCCGCCTCGGCTACTGATGTTAACTTCTTGTTTGCTAACCATAATCAGGAATTGATTCAATTAATTATTTTTCCTATCAAGACTATTAAGGTTATTGATAAAATAGTGAAGCTTAGGCACTGGCCATTCTTCATTTATGTTTATTGTATTATGACGTCAAAAATGATTAATTTGAATTAGAACATTGGAATGTTGGGAGCTCCATTGAAAACAATGGAGCGCTCCGGGCTTATAATGGCTGGTGTAAGCCCGGAGCACCAACATTCCAATGTGTCTTTGTTCACAGCTCTGGCTGTGAACAAAGACTTCAGGGAGCCTGAGGGGATTTGAATCCCCTCACGCTCCCTGAAGGCTTTGTTTTGTTAGAACATTCTGCCCTCTAGTGGCAGAATGTTCTAATAGCCTTATAGCCCTTCGTAGCAGGGCTATACCGGCTTTTAAAGTCCCTCTGCTTTGTTAAAGTCCCTCGCCTTCGGCTCGGGCCTTTAACGCTGCAGCGGGCCTTTAACAGCCGGTATAGCCCGCTACGGCGGGCTATAAGGCTATATTATATTCTATCTGTAAATTTCATTAATGAATTTAATATGAATATCGTTGAAAAACAGTTCCAATGCTAACTCAGGGACAACAGTGATTATATTAACTGATTACTTGTTGTTACACTTTTTTCTGTATTATGAGTAAAGTTGTTAGAGTCTGTCTTCTAAAAACTAGGATGAACAGCAGCATTAAGCACCAATGCATATACTTCTTTTATGTCTATTGTTATGTAACAGGGACTGGTTTAAATAACGAAACTACTTCCTGGTTCATTGTAATGACTCACTGATGAAGACCGTGGTGTCGAAACGCGTCTGAGTCACCAATTACTAAACTTCTCTTAGAAAAACTTGTGTGCGACTGATTTTTTCACGCGCCTGGAAATTGCGCGAGAAATATGTTGTTTAATATATATATATATATATATATATATATATATATATATATATATATATATATATATATATATATATATATATATATATATATATATATATCCTACTTGCGGTTGCCAGTAGGTAGTTATAGTTAGGCCCTATTTTGCATAGGAGATACGCAACATTCTATTTGGAATAACTTTGGCGCCCGTTGAAGAATCTTCGCGAAACTTTTAAAACTTTTGGCCAGCTCGGGGCCGCTCCTATCCTGAAAGTCTCGGGATGATTTGAGTAGCCGGGGCTGAGAAAGAAGGGTGGTCCCAAACCGTGTTTTCCCCATGCAATTTCCCATAGGACCTTTAGCCACAGCTACAGCCCTAACTGCTGAACGGAATTACACCACATTTGGCATGAAGGTAGACCTTGGTTCAGAGTAACCCTGGGCGTGGTTCGCGATGTAGCGCTACGCGTAGCTACGCAAAGTGCACTTTGCACTATGCGAGCTACGCGTAGCACTTCGCGAACTGCGTAGTACCCTGTGCGCACTTTGCAAGATGCCGTTTTCAATGATTTCACAGTGCGGACAAGCACCCGGCACTGTGCAATCATTGAAAACGGCATCTTGCACAGTGCAAGCTGTAGTTTTCTACCGCTCGAGTAGATTCTTACTCGAGCGGCAGCTTTCTCAACGCGGACTAGTAGCTTCTCATTGTGAGCAGTCGCGAGCATACGTGACCACTCGCCATGAGAAACCTGACCTCCCCGCATTGAGAATCTCGCTGGGAGGTTTATTTTCCACGCTCGCGATCGCCATCTTGATGTTGTTGATCGCGAACGAGGAAAAAGTCTCGCCGGGATGTCATTTTGCTTGTTCGCGGTCACCAACTTGACGTTGAGAACCGCGACCAAGCAAAAAATGACCGCTGCACTACGCTACGCTACACTATGCGTGTTTGCACTGTGCCACTTGCAATTCGTGTAGTGCGAAGTAGCGCATACTTCGCAAACTACGCAAGCGTAGCGTAGTGCTTTGCCCAGGCTTAGTTCAGAGTTGTGCCTTTTGCTTAAATGGTGTAAATCCATTCAGTAGTTCCTGAGAAAGTCAAAAGTAAAATCAAATATATATCTGGGCGGAGCCTAACCTCACAGCTCATCGTGAGATCTGATTGGCTGTCAGCACTTCATCCAAGAGGTGTTGGCAGCCACCTTGTGACCAATATACATGATAGCACCTCATTAAAAAGCATTGCAATTAACAGAAGGTTTTAAGTCTTTAGTTACATTATAAAGCATTTATTGATGGTACCATACTTATTTTAGGAATTGTGGTATGTTCTAAGGTGATTTTACCATTTGAAAAAGCCTTCTGCTGGGATATCATGAATCATGTTTGAGAGAAAACTATTTTCTCATGCTTTTCCCACAGAGGTTTGGAAGGTGATCTATAAGCTAAACTCAGAGCATATTTTCTATAAATTCACATTATCTTTTTCAGTCATGTGAGAGTGAAGTCTGACATTCTCAGTAAAATATGTACATCCAACAAGGGCAGAGACTGTCAGTTGATTCCTTTGTGTTCTACTGCAGCTTCACAGAGTGTTCAAAAGAACAACTAGAGTGATAACAGTCCTACTTATGATAAACGTATGGCACACCTGAAGCCATCTTGATTGGAATAAAGGGGTAACTCTTAAAACATTTAATTTAAAAAGGAACATAATGAGGGGGTTCATTTTGCCATAGAAAGTATGATTAGTGCTGCAGAAAGAAAAATTAGGGCACATTTTGAGTGACTTCTCAAATCCTCTTCTATTTCATCAGAAGATTCTGACATGCAGACTGAAACTTGCACTTTCAATACCAGCAGCAGACTTCCCTGGTGAGCAGCAGCTTTACTACAGTCATCTAATGAGCAACTAGAGTGCTAACATTATGAATTTATGGCAAATGTGTGAGACATCTGAATGCCTTCTTGATGGAATCAAAGTAAAAAACGGAAAGTATGCCTACTGAGGAGACTGTAGTAAATGAGGAAATTAGGAAACTTCATAACAAATAAGTCTTCCAAGATGGCCACCAGAGACAAAAGAGCCCAAATGTAGCACAAATATCACCCAGATGTAGCCCAAGTATAGCCCAATGACAGAATGTCCCAGAGTGTTTTAAAGAACAACTAGAGCGCTAACAGTCATACTTATGACAAAAGTATGGCACACCTGAAGCCATATTGATTGGAATAAAGTGGTAACACTTAAAACATTTAAATTGCACAGGAACAAAACGAGGGGGCTAATTTTGCCATAGAAATTATGATTAGTGCTGCAGAAAGAAAAATTAGGGCATATTTTGACTTCTCAAATCCTCTTCTATTTCATTAAAAAATTCTGACATGCAGACTGAAACATGCACTTTGAATACCAGCAGCAGACTTCCCTTTTGAGCAATAGCTTTACTACAGTGATCTAATGATGAACTAGAGTGCTACCATTCAGAATTTATGGCAAATGTGTGACACATCTGAATGCCTTCTTGATGGAACCAAAGTAAACAAGCATTGAAAATGCAATAGTTCTCTCCCTCGTTTAAGTTAAAGCAATTCTGTTTGTAATTAGGTGGCTTTTTAGCTTTGCTTTTATTAGTGTTTTTCAAACTTTCATGTACATAACATGCATATATGTATATGAATAAATGCATTTATATAGATATGCAGATTATATAAATGTTTATAAATGTATGTATATATATATATACATACATATATATATATATGCATATGCATATATATGCATATATATATGTGCATATGTGTGCATGTAGAGAGAGGTAGAGGTGTAGAGGTAGAGAGGTAGAGGTAGAGAGCTAGAGAGTAGTAGAGAGAGAGGGAGAAAGAGGTAGAGAGGTAGAGAGGTAGAGAGTAGAGGATACGTTATAGAGAGTAGAGAGTAGAGAGTGAGTAGTAGAGAATAGTAGAGAATAGCAGAGTGAGTAGGTGAGAGTAGTAGAGTGAGTGGTAGAGAGTGAGTAGTAGAGAGTAGTAGAGCGTGAGTGTAGAGTGAGTAGTAGAGAGTAGTAGAGAGTGAGTAGTAGAGAGTAGTAGAGAGTGAGTAGTAGAGAGTAGTAGAGCGTGAGTAGTGGAGAGTGAGTAGTAGAGAGATAGTAGTAGAGAGTAGTAGAGAATGAGTAGTAGAGTGAATAGTAGAAAGTAGTAGAGAGAGAGAAGTAGATAGTGAGTAGTAGAGAGTGAATAGTAGAGTGAGTAGTAGAGAGTAGTAGAGAGTAGTAGAGAGAGAGTAGTAGAGAGTGAGTAGTAGAGAGTAGTAGAGAGTGAGTAGTAGAGAGTGAGTAGTAGAGAGTGAGTAGTAGAGAGAGTGTAGTAGAGAGAGAGTAGTAGAGAGTGAGTAGTAGAGAATAGCAGAGAGTGAGTAGTAGAGAGTAGTAGAGAGTGATTAGTAGAGAGTGAGTAGTAGAGAGAGAGTAGTAGGGAGTAGCAGAGCAGTGGAGAGTGAGTAGTAGAGAGTAGTGGAGTAGTAGAGAGTGAGTAGTAGAGAGTAGTAGAGAGGGAGTAGAAGAGAGAGTAGTCGAGAGTGAGTAGTAGAGAGAGTAGTGGAAAGTAGTAGAGTAGTAGAGAGTGAATAGCAGAGAGTGTGTAGTAGAGAGTGAGTAGTAGAGAGTAGTAGAGAGTGAGTAGTAGAGAGAGTAGTAAAGAGTAAGTAGTAGAGTAGTTGAGAGTGAGTAGTAGAGTGAGTAGTAGAGAGTAGTAGAGAGTGAGTAGTAGAGAGTGAGTAGTGGAGAGTGAGTAGTAGAGCAGTAGAGAGTGAGTAGTTGAGAGAGATTAGTAGAGAGTGAGTAGTAGAAAAGTAGTAGAGTGAGTAGTAGAGAGTGAGTAGTAGAGACAGAGTAGTAGAGAGTAGTAGAGAGTGAGTAGTAGAGTAGTGGAGAGTGAAAAGTAGAGAGAGAGTAGTAGAGAGTAGTAGAGAATGAGTAGTAGAGTGAGCAGTAAAGAGTAATAGAGAGTGAGTACTAGAGAGTAGTAGAGAGTGAGTAGGAGAGAGTGAATAGTAGAGTGAGTAGTAGAGAGTAGTAGAGAGTAGTAGAGAGAGAGTAGTAGAGAGTGAGTAGTAGAGAGTAGTAGAGAGTGAGTAGTAGAGAGTAGTAGAGAGTGAGTAGTAGAGAGTGAGTAGAAGAGAGTAGTAGTAGAGAGTAGCAGAGACTGAGTAGCAGAGAGTGAGTAGTAGAGAGTAGTAGCGAGTGAGTAATAGAGAGTGAGTAGTTTAATTTAAAAGGAACACAATGAGTGGGTTCATTTTGCCATAGAAAGTATGATTAGTGCGGAAAGAAGAAAAATGAGGGCACATTTTAGTGACTTCTCAAATCTTCTTCTATGTCATTAAAAGTTTATGACATGCAGACTGAAACATGGACTTTCAATACCAGCAGCAGACTTCCCTGGTGAGCAGTAGCTTTACTACAGTGATCTAATGAGCAACTAGAGTGCTACCATTCAGAATGTATGGCAAATGTGTGACACATCTGAATGCCTTCTTGATGGAACCAAAGTAAACAAGCATTGAAAATGCAATAGTTCTCTCCCTCGTTTAAGTTAAAGCAATTCTGTGTGTAATTAGGTGGCTTTTTAGCTTTGCTTTTATTAGTGTTTTTTAAACTTTCATGTACATAACATGCATATATGTATATGTATATGTATATATATAAATACATTTATATTTGTCTTTATATAGATATGCAGATTATATATTTGTTTATATATGTATGTATTTATATACACATACATATATATAAATGCATATGCATAAATATGCATATATATATATATATGTACATATGGGCCCTCTCTCTGTTTCCCTTTGGTCTACCAATATTTGTATGTACAGTTACATCACTATGAGTTTTCTATAGTCATGAAGATGTGAGAGGAGTAACTTTGACATCTCATATCTTTCCCGTGCACCGGAGTTTAGTTTTATGAGTAGATATTACGGGTATTTTATTCTATCAGCTTCCTCGCGGCCTACACATATTCACACATTATGTGTTTTTAGTTGTGCTTTTACAGTATTGTCTGTGTGCCATCTTTTTGTGACTCTACTAGACATTGAGTATAAGAGTATAGGGTTTTATTCCTATCTTTCCAGACTTATTTTAGAATTGTTCCATGTATAATGCATTTAGGATATAATGTTGGTTTATAATATATGCTTTGCATATTCTGCACATCATATGGGGGTTATGTATATTGAGCCGTATTTGCACATTCAAATATATAGATTGCCAGATTTGCACATTTTTTTTTTTAGCAGATTTGCACATCTTGCTGTATTTGCACATATACTTCCATCTAGCGTATTTTTGCACATATATTGCGTATTTTGCACATCATTGGAAATTGAAGTTTTTCCTATGTCCATCTCCCCATTCAGCTTAGTATACCAACTAGTATTGCGCATTTGAGCAAACTACCTTGTTTTTACCTTTTTTCATTGTATATGGATACATTCATTGTAATAGTACATTTCTGGAAATTGTCATTTATAATAGAGTACAGGATTTATCCTGGTATATTCCTTTGTGAGAGAATCTCAACAAAGCGATAGTATTTTTTCTATGCCTATACGTAAAGTATTTTTTTCATGTCTATACGTAAGGTGTCACACATTTGATTTAAAAGCACCACGTTCTGTTCGTGTAAACCATGTGATCAAGACCGCTGTGTCGGTCGAAACGCGTCAGAACCGGATTGAAGTTTGAGTGGAAATAAACTGAGCACAATACTTGTACCAGCATACCTGGGTCCGTGTCTTGCAGCAACACCGGCTGGTGTTGCGAAAGGAGGAATTGATATATATATATGTGTATATGTGTGCGTGTAGAGAGAGGTAGAGAGAAGTAGAGAGGTAGAGGTGTAGAGGTAGAGAGGTAGAGGTAGAGAGGTAGAGAGTAGTAGAGAGAGAGGTAGAGAGAGGTAGACAGGTAGAGAGTAGAGGATGAGTAACAGAGAGTAGAGAGTAGAGAGTGAGTAGTAGAGAATAGTATAGAGTAGTAGAGAGAGTGGCAGAGTGAGTAGGAGAGAGTAGTAGAGTGAGTAGTAGAGAGTAAGTAGTAGAGTAGTAGAGAGTGGGTAATAGAGAGTGAGTAGTAGAGAGTAGTAGAGAGTAGTAGAGAGTGAGTGTAGAGTGAGTAGTAGAGAGTAGTAGAGAGTGAGTAGTAGAGAGTAGTAGAGAGTGAGTATTAGAGAGTGAGTAGTAGAGAGTGAGTAGTAGAGAGCAGTAGAGAGTGAGTAGTGGAGAGTGAGTAGCAGAGAGAGAGTAGTAGTGAGCAGTAGAGAATGAGTAGTAGAGTGCGTAGTAGAGAGTAGTGGAGAGAGAGTAGTAGAGAGTGAGTAGTAGAGAGTAGTGGAAAGTGAGTAGTAGAGTGAATAGTAGAGTGAGTAGTAGAGAGTAGTAGAGAGTAGTAGAGTGAGAGTAGTAGAGAGTGAGTAGTAGAGAGTAGTAGAGAGTGAGTAGTCGAGAGTATTAGAGAGTGAGTAGTTGAGAGTGAGTAGTAGAGAGAGAGTAGTAGAGAGAGTGTTGTAGAGAGTGAGGAGTAGAGAGTAGAAGAGAGTGAGTAGTAGAGACTAGTAGAGTGTGAGTAGTAGAGAGTGAGTAGTAGAGAGAGAGTAGTAGGGAGTGGTAGAGTAGTAGAGAGTGAGTAGAAGAGAGTAGTGGAGTAGTAGAGCATAGTAGAGAGTGAGTAGTAGAGTGAGTAGTAGGGAGTAGTAGAGAGTGAATGATAGAGTGAGTAGTGGAGTGAGTAGTAGAGAGCAAGTAGTAGAGAGTGTGTAGTAGAGAGTGAGTAGTAGAGAGTAGTAGAGAGTGAGTAGTAGAAAGGGTAGTAGTGAGTGAGTAGGAGAGAGAGTAACAGAGTAGTAGAGAGTGAGTAGTAGAGAGTGTGTAGTAGAGAGTGAGTAGTAGAGAGTAGTAGAGAGTGAGTAGTAGAGAGAGTAGTAGAGAGTGAGTAGTAGAGTAGTAGTGGAGTAGTAGAGAGTGAGTAGTAGAGTGAGTAGTAGAGAGTAGTAGAGAGCGAATAGTAGAGAGAGAGTAGTGGAGAGTGAGTAGTAGAGCAGTAGAGAGTGAGTAGTAGAGAGAGAGTAGTAGAGAGTGAGTAGTAAAGAGTAGTAGAGTGAGTATTAGAGAGTGAGTAGTAGAGAAAGAGTAGTAGAGAGTAGTAGAGTAGTAGAGAGTGAGTGGTAGAGAGTAACAGAGTTTAGGAGAGTGAGTAGTAGAGAATAGTAGAGAGTGAGTAGTAGAGAGAGAAGTAGAGAGTAGTAGAGTAGTAGAGAGTGAGTAGTAGAGAGTGAGTAGTAGAGAGAGTAGTAGAGAGTGAGTAGTAGAGAGTGAGTAGTAGAGAGTAGTAGAGAGTGATTAGTAGAGAGTGAGTAGTAGAGAGTGAGTAGTAGTAGAGTGAGTAGTAGAGAGGGAGTAGTAGAGAGAGAGTAGTAGAGAGTAGTAGAGAGTGAATAGTAGAGTAGTAGAGAGTCAGTGGTAGAGAGTAGTAGTGAGTAGTAGAGTGATTAGCAGAGAGTAGTAGAGAGTGAGTAGAAGAGAGTAGTAGTAGAGAGTAGTAGAGAGTGAGTAGTAGAGAGAGAGTAGTAGCAAGTGAGTAGTAGAGAGTGAGTAGTTTAATTTAAAAGGAACACAATGAGGGGGTTCATTTTACCATAGAAAGTATGATTAGTGTGGAAAGAAGAAAAATTAGGGCACATTTTGAGTGACTTCTCAAATCCTCTTCTATTTCATTAGAAACATGCACTTTCAATACCAGCAGCAGACTTCCCTGATGAGCAGTAGCTTTACTACAGTGATCTAATGAGCAACTAGAGTGCTACCAATCAGAATTTATGGCAAATGTGTGACACATCTGAATGCCTTCTTGATGGAACCAAAGTAAACAAGCATTGACAATGCAATAGGTCTCTCCCTCATTGAAGTTAAAGCAATTCTGTTTGTAATTAGGTGGCTTTTTAGCTTTGCTTTTATTAGTGTTTTTCAAACTTTCATATACATAACATGCATATATGTATATGTATATGTATAAATGCATTTACATTTGTATTTATATAGATATGCAGATTATATATTTGTTTATATATGTATGTGTATATCTACACATACATATATATAAATGCATATGCATATATATGCATATATATATGTGCATATGTGTGTGTGTAGAGAGAGGTAGAGAGAGGTAGAGAGGTAGAGGTGTAGAGGTATAGAGGTAGAGGTAGAGAGGTAGAGGTAGAGAGGTAGAGAGGTAGAGAGTAGTAGAGAGAGAGGTAGAGAGTAGAGGAAGAGTAATAGAGAGTAGAGAGTAGAGAATGAGTAGTGGAGAATAGTATAGAGTAGTAGAGAGAGTGTCAGAGTGTGTAGGAGAGTGTAGTTGAGAGAGTAGTAGAGAGTGAGTAGTAGAGAGTGAGAAGTATAGAGTAGTACAGAGTGGGTAATAAAGAGTGTGCAGTAGAGAGTTGTAGAGAGTGAGTGTAGACTGAGTAGTAGAGAGTAGTAGAGAGTGCGTAGTAGAGAGTAGTAGAGAGTGAGTATTAGAGAGTGAGTAGTAGACAGTGAGACGTAGAGTGCAGTAGAGAGTGAGTAGTGCAGAGTGAGTAGCAAAGAGAGAGTAGTAAAGAGTCGTAGAGAATGAGTAGTAGAGTGAATAGTAGAGAGTAGCAGAGAGAGAGTAGAAGCGTGAGTAGTAGAGAATAGTAGAGAGTGAGTAGTAGAGAGTCAATAGTAGAGTGAGTAGTAGAGAGTAGTAGAGAGCAGTAGAGAGGGAGTATTAGAGAGTGAGTAGTAGAGAGTAGTTGAGAGTGAGTAGTAGAGAGTATTAGAGAGTGAATAGTAGAGAGTGAGTATTAGAGAGAGCGTAGTAGAGAGAGAATAGTAGAGAGTGAGTAGTAGAGAGTAGTAGAGAGTGAGTAGTAGAGAGTGAGTAGTAGAGAGAGAGTGGTAAGGAGTAGTCGAGTAGTAGAGAGTGAGTAGTAGAGAGTAGTGGAGTAGTAGAGAGTGAGTAGTAGAGAACAGTAGAGAGTGAGTAGTAGAGTGAGCAGTAGGGAGTAGTAGAGAGCGAGTAGTATAGTGAGTAGTAGAGTGAGTAGTAGAGAGCAAGTAGTAGAGAGTGTGTAGTAGAGAGTGAGTAGTAGAGAGTGGTAGAGAGTGAGTAGTAGAGAGGGTAGTAGTGAGTGAGTAGTAGAGAGAGTAGTAGAGTAGTAGAGAGTGAGTAGTAGAGAGTGTGTAGTAGAGAGTGAGTAGTAGAGAGAAGTAGAGCGTGAGTAGTAGAGAGAGTAGTAGAGAGTGAGTAGTGGAGCAGTAGAGAGTGAGTAGTAGAGTGAGTAGTAGAGAGTGGTAGAGAGCAAGTAGTAGAGAGTGAGTAGTGGAGAGTGAGTAGTAGAGTAGTAGAGAGTGAGTAGTAGAGAGAGAGTAGTAGGGAGTGAGTAGTAGAAAGTATGAGAGTGAGTAGTAGAGAGTGAGTAGTAGAGAGAGAGTAGTAGAGAGTAGTAGGGAGTGAGTAGTAGAGTAGTAGAGAGTGAGTGGTGGAGAGTAGTAGAGAGTAGTAGAGTGAGTAGTAGAAAGTAGTAGAGAGTGAGTAGTAAATTGAGTATTAGAGAGTAGTGGAGTAGTAGAGAGTGAATAGTAGAGAGTCAGTAGTAGAGAGAGTAGTAGTGAGCAGTAGAGTAGTAGAGAGTGAGTAGTAGAGAGCGTAGTAGAGAGTGAGTAGTAGAGAGTAGTCGAGAGTGAGTAGTAGAGAGTGAATAGTGGAGAGTGAGTAGTAGAGAATAGTAGAGAGTGAGTAGTAGAGAGTGAGTAGTAGAGTGAGTAGTAGAGAGTAGTAGAGAGTGAGTAGTAGAGTAGTAGTAGAGAGTAGTAGAGAGTGAGTAATAGAGAGTAGTAAAGAGTGAGTAGTAGAGAGTAAGTAGTAGAGAGTAGTAGAGAGTGAGTAGCAGAGAGAGAGTATTAGCGAGTAGTAGAGAGTGTGTAGTAGAGTAGTAGTAGAGAGTAGTAGAGAGTGAGTGTAGTAGAGAGTGAATAGTAGTGAGTAGTAGAGAGTGAGTAGTAGAGAGTGAGTAGTAGAGAGAGAGTATTAGAGAGTAGTAGAGTAGTAGAGAGTGAGTAGTAGTGAGTGAGTAGTAGAGAGTAGTAGAGAGTGAGTAGTAGAGTGAGTACTAGAGAGTAGTAGAGAGGGAGTAGTAGAGAGCAAGTAGTAGAGAGTGTGTAGTAGAGAGTGAATAGTAGAGAGTGAGTAGGAGAGAGAGTAAAGAGTGAGAAGTAGAGAGAGTAAGAGAGTAGACTAGTAAAGAGTGAGTAGTAGAGGGAGTAGTAGAGAGTGAGTAGTAGAAAGTGAGTTGTACGGAGTGAGTAGTAGAGAGTAGTAGAGAGTGAGTAGTAGAGAGAAGTAGAGTAGAGAGTAGTAGAGAATGAGTAGTAGAGTGAGTACTAGAGAGTAGTAGAGAGAGTAGTAGAGAGTATTAGAAAGTAGTAGAGAGTGAGTAGTTGAGAGTAGTAAAGAGTGAGTAGTAGAGATTAAGTAGTAGAGAGTAGTAGAGAGTGAGGAGTAGAGAGAGTAGTATAGAATACTAGAGTAGTAGAGAGTGAGTAGTAGAGAGTGAGTAGTAGAGAGTAGTAGAGAGCGAGTAGTAGAGAGTGAGTAGTAGAGAGTGAGTAGTAGAGAGCTAGTAGTAGAGAGTTTGTAGTAGAGAGTGAATAGTAGAGAGTAAGTAGTAGAGAGAGAGTAGTAGAGAGTGAGTAGAGAGTAGTAGAGTGAGTAGTAGAGAAAGAGTAGTAGAGAGTGAGTAGTAGAGTAGTAGAGAGTGAGTGGTAGAGAGTAGTAGAGAGTAGTAGCGTGAGCAGTAGAGAGTAGTAGAGAGTGAGTAGTAGAGAGTGAATAGTAGAGAATGGTAGTAGAGAGTTGTGGAGAGAGAGTAGTAGAGAGTGAGAAGTAGAGAGTGAGTAGTAGAGAGTAGTAGCGAGTGAGTAATAGAGAGTGAGTAGTAGAGAGTGAGTAGTAGAGAGTGAGTAGTAGAGAGAGAGTAGTAGAGAGTAGTAGAGAGTAAGTAGTAGAGTACTAGAGAGTGAGTGGTAGAGAGTGAATAGTAGAGAGTAGTAGAGAGTGAGTAGTAGAGAGAGTAGTAGTAGAGAGTGAGTAGTAGAGAGTGAGTAGTAGAGAGTGAGTACTAGAGAGTGAATAGTAGAGGGTAGTAGAGAGTGAATAGTAGAGAGTAGTAGAGAGTGAGTAGTAGAGAGTAGTAGAGAGTGAGCAGTAGAGAGTGAATAGTGGAGAGTGAGTAGTAGAGAATAGTAGAGAGTGAGTAGTAGAGAGTGAGTAGTAGAGTGAGTAGTAGAGAGGGAGTAGTAGAGAGTAGTAGAGAGTGAGTCGTAGAGTAGTAGTAGAGTGTAGTAGAGAGTGAGTAGTAGAGAGTAGTAGAGAGTGAGTAGCAGAGAGAGAGAGTATTAGAGAGTAGTAGAGAGTGAGTAGTAGAGTTAGTTAGAAGAGGCAAGGCTGACCCGGGAGGAGTTGGAGCTTAAAAAACCAGTTGTGAGACAGAACTATGTTCTAGTCACCTCGCCCTTCCTGGAGCCATATTTACAGCTTGTAACCAAACCTTTTCATAGATTTTTACTGACCAGGTTCAGATTTAACTTAATCCACTATTCTCTGGGGAGTTACCCTGTGTGGGCCAAACCTGAATGTAATTTGCCCTGCAGGTGCGACATATTCTCAACCCAAGATACCCTGCATTTTATTATGTTTTGTAGTTTTTATTCTGAAATGAGGAAAACATTTTTGCTCCCACTTTTAAAAGCGAAAGGTTTCATTCAAGTCAGACCAGCCCTAATACATTTACAGATGCTGAGTTGTACCCGTGACATTTTCTACGTGGCCAGCTTTTTGGTGGCAGCTATGAGGCTCAAGAACAAAAAACTGCCTCTCTCTGGGGAGCTTGATTGCTAATTTGCACAATTGGGGTTTTAGAGTTTCTCCCAACCTGCATTTTGTGGCTCCGTATGAACTTGCTTTTTGCACATGGAATATCTTCCTACCTTTTTAATAATTCCTCTTATCATTGCTTATATCACATTTGTTTTAACAAAAGTTTTATACACTTTTTTTAATGAATTGTATTTGTCTGTTTGTAATTTTATGTGATGCCCATTGCTTTTATGATTTTAATTAATCGAAATAAAGTGCTTTGACTGACTGACTGACTGAGTAGTAGAGTGAGTAGTAGAGAGTAGTAGAGAGAGAGTAGTAGAGAGTGAGTAGTAGAGAGTAGTAGAGAGTGAGTAGTAGAGTGAATAGTAGAGTAGTAGTAGAGAGTAGTAGAGAGTGAGTGTAGTAGAGAGTGAATAGTAGTGAGTAGTAGAGAGTGAGTAGTAGAGAGTAGTAGGGTAGTAGAGAGTGTGTAGTAGAGTGAATACTAGAGAGAAGTAGAGAGGGAGTAGTAGAGAGCAAGTAGTAGAGAGTGTGTAGTAGAGAGTGAGTAGTAGAGAGTGAGTAGGAGAGAGAGTAAAGAGTGAGAAGTAGAGAGAGTAAGAGAGAGTAGTAGACTAGTAGAGAGTGAGTAGTAGAGTGAGTAGTAGAGAGTAGTTGAGAGCGAGTCGTAGAAAGTGAGTTGTGGAGAGTGAGTACTAGAGAGTAGTAGAGCGGGAGTAGTAGAGAGTAGTAGAAAGTAGTAGAGAGTGAGTAGTAGAGAGTAGTAAAGAGTGAGTAGTAAAGAGTCAGTAGTAGAGAGTGAGTAGTAGAGAGTGAGTAGTAGAGAGTAGTAGAGTAGTAGAGAGTGAGGAGTAGAGAGAGTAGTATAGAGTACTAGAGTAGTAGAGAGTGAGTAGTAGAGAGTGAGTATTAGAGAGTAGTAGAGAGTGAGTAGTAGAGAGTGAGTAGTGGAGAGTGAGTAGTAGAGAGCGAGTAGTAGAGAGTGAGTAGTAAGGAATAGTAGAGAGTGAGTAGTAGAGAGAGAGTAGTAGAGAGTGAGTAGTAGAGAGTAGTAGAGTGAGTAGTAGAGAAAGAGTAGTAGAGAGTTGTAGAGAGAGAGTAGTAGAGAGTGAGTAGTAGAGAGTGAGTAGTAGAGAGTAGTAGCGAGTGAGTAGTAGAGAGTGAGTAGTAGAGAGTGAGTAGTAGAGAGTGAGTAGTAGAGTACCAGAGAGTGAGTGGTAGAGAGTGAATAGTAGAGAGTAGTAGAGAGTGAGTAGTCGAGAGAGTAGTAGTAGAGAGTGAGTAGTAGAGAGTAGTAGAGAGTGAGTAGTAGAGAGTGAGTAGAAGAGAGTGAGTAGTAGAGAATAGTAGAGAGTGAGTAGTAGAGAGTGAGTAGTAGAAAGTGAATAGTAGAGAGTAGTAGAGAGTGAGTAGTAGAGAGTAGTAGAATGTGAGTAGTAGAGAGTGAGTAGTAGAGAGTAGTAGAGAGTAGTAGAGAGTGAGTAGTAGAGTAGTAGAGAGTAGTCAGTCAGTGTCAGTCAGTGTCAGTCAGTGCCAGTCAGTCAGTCAGTGTCAGTCAATCAGTGTCAGTCAGAGTCAGTCAATCAGTGTCAGTCAGTGTCAGTCAGTCAGTGTCAGTCAATCAGTGTCAGTCAGTCAGTGTCAGTCAGTCAGAGTCAGTCAATCAGTGTCAGTCAGTCAGTTTCAGTCAATAAGTGTCAGTCAGTGTCAGTGTCAGTCAATCAGTGTCAATCAGTCAGGGTCAGTCAGTCAGTGTCAGTCAGTCAGTTTCAGTCAGTCAGTGTCAGCTAGAGCAGCTCTGCTGACCTGGTTCTCTGGCTCTAAAGCAGCTCTGCTGACCTGGTTCTCTCTCTCTAAAGCAGCTCTGCTGACCTGGTTTCTCTGGCTCTTCAGCAGGTCTGCTGACCTGGTTCTCTGGCTCTAGAACAGCTCTGCTGACCTAGTTCTTAGGCTACAGAGCAGCTCTGCTGATCTGGTTCTCTGGCTCTACAACAGCTCTGCTGACCTGGTTCTCTGGCTCTAAAGCAGCTCTGCTGACCCGGTTCTATGGCTCTAAAGCAGTTCTGCTGACATGATTGTCTGGCTCTAGAGCACCTCTGCTGACCTGGTTCTCTCCCTCTAGAGCAGCTCTGCTGACCTGGTTCTCTCCCTCTAAAGCAGCCCTACTGACCTGGTTTCTCTGGCTCTACAGCAGCTCTGCTGACCTGGTTCTCTGGCTCTAAAGCAGCTCTGCTGACTTGGTCCTCTGGCTCTAGAGCAGCTCTGCTGACCTGGTTCTCTGGCTCTAAAGCAGCTCAGCTGACCTGGTTCTCTGGCTCTAAAGCAGCTCTGCTGACCTGGTTCTCTCCCTGTAAAGCAGCTCTGCTTACCTGGTTTCTCTGGCTCTACAGCAGCTCTGCTGACCTGGTTCTCTGGCTCTACAGCAGCTCTGCTGACCTGGTTTTCTACACTGACAATGCACGCACCCGACTTCGCGAAAATATATTTAAAAATAATATAAGTTTATTATAAGTACAAATATATTATTTTTATGAATATCTTACATAATCTCTTGCCCTAATATGTATATTAAAGACACATACATATAATTTTGGAACATCATTTTTTTTTGCGGGAGTCGCGCACCAGCGCGCCCCAGCATATATGAGGTCACGCGGGACCGGCAACCGCGCAAACATCTCGTACCGTAATGCGCATGTGTCGCGAATGTGCGGGAGCAGGAGTCGCTGACTGGTCGCATACCAATCGCGCACATCACGTGATATTAAATGTACATGATGTAACTGAAAAACACGCAGCCGTCGCACACCATACGCGGATCCTTCATGACTTTTCCAAAATGGCGGCTAGAATGCGCGCACCCACCCTGATGTGTACGCTTTGAGTGAGCGACTTCGAAAAAAATTATAATTTAAAAAAAAGAAAATCATATAAATATATTACAATAAAATATGAAAACAAGAAAATTAATTAATATTTCAGTTTTAATTTTTTAATTTTTTTTGTGCAATTTTCAGATTGTCACGTGGATGATGTCATCAGTGATGTCATTTGAGATGTCATCAGTGATGTCATCAGTGATGTCACTGACCATGTCATGAATAATGCAATATGTGACATCATCAGCAGTGCATTGTGGGCGCGCGAGTTATAGTTAGCAGAACTAACTATAACGGAGGAATTTCTATGGTTTTGTACGAGTGAAATGGCCAGCTAACTATAACACCACTGAAACTTATGTTTTCTTTCTGTGAATATATATATATATATATATATATATATAAATATATATATATATATATATATATATATATATATATTCACTGAAAAAACCATGGGTTTCACACACGTTATAGTTAGGATTAGCATTTAAAAAACCTTAGAAATTCAATGAAAAAACGAAAGGTTTCACACATGTTATAGTTAGCTGGACATTTTACTCGTAAAAAACCAATGAAATTCCCCTGTTATAGTTAGTTCAGCTAACTATAACTCGCGCGCCCGCAATGCACTGCTGATGACGTCACATATTACATCACTCATGACATGGTCAGTGACATCACTCATGACATCACTGATGACATCTCAAATGACATCACTGATGACATCACTGATGACATCATCCTTGTGATAGAGTGGCAGACCTCCTCTTCCCCTAATATAACCTTTGATACACACATTCAAAAATAGAAATTAAAATTTTAAAAACAATGGACATACCAATACCAGTTACAACAACCTATACAGTAATTCTAAGATCCACATACACATCCACTCATTCACCAACAGTCCTATACAGTCACTCATACATGTACTCACTCATCATATGTACTCATACACCTATACATCCTGTTACACAATGCCACTCATCCATAGAGGTACTCACACACATAGTCACTCATGCTAAAAAAAGAATCAAACATACATTTACTTGCATATACAGTTATACACACACCACCACACTTACTTCTACGGAAACTTACACATACTTAGTCTTTTAAACAATCACTTATAGAAACACATACTTATTCATACAGGAACTCTTTCAATCTCTCACTCTCACATATACTCGCTTATATACACCAATAGTCACATATACTAGTTTAAAACATATGTAGTTACTCATAAAGACACTATTGAGACAGTCATTCACTCACTAACACACCCATACACTCACTCATCCACCCATAGAGTCCTGCACACATGCTGTCTTCAACACATACAAAGAGTGAGTCATTCATTCATGCACCTATGCACTACGTAATACCCCCACCTAACCATGCAGACACTCAGACTGATACTCATAAAACCAACTAATAACCTATATAGACACCCATGTAGCTACTCACCAACCCATGCAGCCACTTATACACAAAGTGAGAGACTGATACAGATATTTACATATTTAAACATTACTCACTAAGCCATGTATTCACTATGATACACTTAATCAGTCAGTTACACAATCAATTTTTCAAAAACAAATCATCCATTTAGACACTTATATACCCATTTATTCTTCCATCGACCTTGAGATATACATATATAAAACATATTTAATTTTCAGAAACACACACATTCACTGGATGATGTCATCAGTGATGTCATCAGTGATGTCATTTGAGATGTCATCAGTGATGTCATGAGTGATGTCACTGACCATGTCATGAGTGATGTAATATGTGACGTCATCAGCAGTGCATTGCGGGCGCGCGAGTTATAGTTAGCTGAACTAACTATAACGGGGGAATTTCATTGTTTTTTACGAGTGAAATGTCCAGCTAACTATAACATGTGTGAAACCTTTGGTTTTTTCATTGAATTTCTAAGGTTTTTTAAATGCTAATTCCTAACTATAACGTGTGTGAAACCCATGGTTTTTTCAGTGAATTTGCAAGGTTTTTTAAATGCTAATTTTTTTTTTTTCTTCTATTTTTTTAAACATATTTTTATTTTAATTTTCTATCCTTTTTTAAAGACTATGGTTAAATTTTTAAAATTCTATAATATGTTTTTTTTAATATATTTTATAAAATAAACGTAAAATTTATTTGCAATACATTTTTTCCTTTTTTTTATTTTTTTTTTAGTACGCGTACCGTAAGCTTACGGTAAGCGTACGGTTTACGCAACGTCCGTAATTTATCTACGCTGTTTGCGTGTATTTACGCAATTTGCGTAGCCGCGCGTACTCTGCGTGGGACGTGTACGCGTGTACGCTACACGCGCACGTTACGCGGAAGTGTCGGGGAGTGACTGTTAAGCGCATGCGCGCAAGCGCGTGTCTTTTTTACGCGCATGCGTACTTTTTCCGTAAGCGTACCGTAAGCGTACGGTAGGTCATGTGATCATGAAACACAACTTTTGATTGGTTGAAACTACTTTCAGTTCTAGAACTCTCCTACACCACACCCATTCCCCTCATTTCTGCTTGTGATCCCTTAGGAGAAGGAGCTGGGTTGTCTTTGTGATACGATGGCAGAACAGCAGAGCCCTTCTGAGAGTGAGGCTAGCACTAGCAGCACTACCTTGAGGCAGAGAGCGAGGAAACAAAAGACCTCTTATGTATGGGATTATTTTACTTTTCCTGAAGGCCAGCAAAAGGTAAATGCACCCTTAGTAACTTGTAAGCTGTGTAAGCGTGTACTTTCAAGAGGTAATCCTGACAGGAAGTATTCCTTTGGGAATCATACCATGATGAGACACCTCAAGGATGTACACAGAAGGACACATGCTCGACTTACTGGAGGTAACCCTTCAGTAAGTTAACCAAGCACACCCACAGCAGCTCAGCCTGGACCATCATCTGCAGGGCCGAGTCCTTCTTCTGCAGGTCAGGTGAGCCCTTCATCTGTGGGGGGAGCATCTCCTTTTGCTGGCCCTCTGGAAATTAACCCTCGATTTCTGAGGGTTGATATTCGATGCGCCTCTTGTCATGATCTAATTTGTCATAGGGAGACCAGTGTTTCCCTAGTGAACAACAAAATAGATCAGCACACTTGTCGCAGAGACTAATTTTCCCAATCTTTCTTTCCTCTGTCCCTGCATGAACACAACGGCTCTTTTAAGAGCCAACCTTATCTTTCATCTTTTTTTTATATATGTTTTTAAAAACGTTTTTTTTTTTTTTTTACCGTACGCGTACGGTGCGCGTAATTTTTTTTTTTTTTTTTTTAAAACACTAAAAATCAATTATCACATTACAAGGTCCTTGAGAGACTACAATTAAAAACTGAAAATGTGATTGTAGAGAAGTAGAAAAAAAGGAACCATGATACTATTGACTTACCATACCCGCTCAAAAAAATATTTATTCATTTGTTTTTTTTAAAAATTGCTTTAAAAATGGTTCTAGGTTTTGAAAATTTTCTATATCAATCTGAAAAAAAAGAAAAAAGTATTAATATTTTTTAAAACATTTTATAATACAGTACACATATTTACATATTTATCAAAAAATAATTTTTGCCTTATTTTTGCTGTTTTCAGAATATATTGCATTTCACTATAAATTGTGAAAGCAATTGCATTCATCATTTAACAGCGGGCAAAAAAAAAATAACAATCTCAAAGATTGTATTAAAAAAGCCCAGAATCTCTTTTTACTTAAACTTAACAATATAGAAATGCATAATATTCTAAAACATATCATCTAATATCAATACTTATTTCTTTAAAATACCGTCTGATATTTTTGTTTCAGAAGTATAATCACAATATTATATCTCAAATAACTCCACAATACATCTGGTTCCATTTTCTTTAGGCCAAATAGTAATTTTAAAATTCTTTTTTGATTAAATTTCCAATGGTAATCCAATAAAATTCTAAAGTTTAATTTGTACAGATCTCACCGATTCTCTGTAACATATTGGTTCCCGAAAGATTTATTAATAATTTATTAAGTCCACAATAGAATTGGTTACCTTTCCGCATGGCCAAATAGTAATTTAAAAAATCTTTTTTGAAAAAATTTCCAATGGCACTCCAATAACATTCCAAAATTTAAATTGTGCAGATGTTACCGATTTTCTCTAAATTTTTGGTTTTCGAAAGTTTCATTAAAAATTAAAAAAGTCCACATTACAATTGGTTATCTTTCCATTAGGCCAAATTATAATTTAAAAAATCTTTATTTTTGAAAATTCCAATGGTAATCCAATAAAATGGTAAAATTGTTTTGTCCAGATCTTGCCAAGTCTCTCTAAAATGTAGGTTTCAGGAAGATTAGATAGGAATTTGCTAAATCAAAAGGCAAACGTTGCTTAAAAACCAATTGGGAATCATTACACAGTGTCCAGCCTTTTTCACATTTAAGATAAACTGTGTAATGTCCAGAAGTAACAGTAGGTCCTTCATGGAACATTATTGCAACAGTTACAAAAGTTTTTCCTGAAATTGATAATTGCTGTCCTGTAAACTTCTTTATTAAAGTATCCAATTTTGAACCATCAGCTCTACATCGTTGCATCATTAAAATTACATACTGTCCGTATTCCTTTAAAATTAACGTTGAAAACATGTCAGATTGACACTCACCGCATTGCATGCTATGATTAGCATCTTTAACTAATTTAGCAAAAGTGACTGTTTTACTCTCTGGCAATGTCAAATAAATAAACCTTTCATTATCAACATTAGAGCCACATATATTATAACAGTTTTCACAACTATGTTCCCATTTATAAGAGAGACCAAATAAATTATCAATTGCAACTTCTTCTTCTTCCAGTACCTGAAGAAAAAACATCAAAAATTCGTGTGCGTCTTGCTGTTCATTTTGAGAAAACTGTGTTCGTCCTGAACATACATCTAAAAGTTTTCTAATTTCAGTAGCACTTTCTATTTTAGTTTTATCAATACTCAGCTTTTCAAAAAGGAGACTCAGCTCAGAACAGAATCTTTTTCCCTGATTTACTATTATCTGCTCTTGCAAACTTTCCAGATAAAATGCAACATTCAGCACTACATTAGCGTAGCAGTTGACACCAGAGCTATTTTCAAAATGACATCCTACAACTTGTTCTTCTTTTTCCTTACTCTTTTTGCTTGCAATTACATCACTCCTCTTTTTTTTCCTCCTCTCTACATCTTCATTACAGATATTCTCATTTCTCCTTTTACGAGAAACTACACGTTTCTCCAACACAGGATACTGACCTAAATGAGGAGCATAGCTTCTTCTTAATCTATTATACTCCTTTACACAATTTGTATCAGCACTAACTTTTGAGTCATCAAAGTCTATCATGAATAAACCTGATAATGTTTTCACTCGTGACAAAGCAACATATGCCATACCTTCTTTGAACACAGTTGAACCAATGTTCACAAATGCACAATCTACAGTCAATCCTTGAGACTTGTGAATAGTTACAGCATATGCTAGCGAAAACGGAAACTGCTTCCTACGTACATATAAGTCTTTCACAAGCATGAAACGAACTGTACAACGACAAATGTCTTTAACTTCTTCTATCTGATCAAATTTTATTTTTAAACATTCAATTCCATCTTTTTTCTGATAATTAATAAAACCCACAACTCTTCCCATAGCTCCATTAACTAAACCTTTTTCAACATCCAAATTTCTCCTTAAAAATACTCTACAGTTCATGCAAACATATAGATTTTTTTCTAATCCAGCTGTTTTGGAAATGTTCTTCTCTAGTGAATCCAATTTATTTTTCAGTGTGCCTGTTAATGTGACAGTAATTCTTCCATCCTCAATTTTGTCCACTGCTTCCAATTTCCTGATCTCTTCCTTTTCCAATTTCAAAAGCTCCTCATTGAATATTGAGCATTCACGTAGAGTTGGCATTAAGCAGATGACACTTTTGTTTTCTGCAATGTTCTTGGATATCTTCTCTGCAACTATTTCTTCCTTTGGAAATAAATTATGTAGCAGCCGACTCTGTAATGCTTTTTTGCCAACTTCAGTGAGTAGTCCAATTCTGATATCTTTCAGAATACTTCCATATTCTTCATCGCTTGCTTGCCTCATATTAGTAGTAAGTTCCTTGTACTCAAAGAAGGACCAAATATTTGTATTTCCGATGCTTCCCAATGACTTCTTCGTGTCTTCATGTGTGACAGTATTAAACACTGGTTGTCCTTTAACTGGAGTAAGTTGCAAAAGATCTCCAAAAACTATGACGTGTTTTCCACCAAATAACATGTCATAGTCTGTCTTCAGAATTTGCTGCATTCTTAAATGCACAAAGGCAAGCATTAAGTTTGAAACCATGCTCACCTCATCAATAATGAGAACTTGCATCTTCTTCAATACTCTTGAAACTTCCAAGGATGCCGTTTTTTGCTGTAGGTAGCTTCTGATGACTTTAATTAGGAAACTTTTTCCAGTTCCAGCTTGTCCGCTTACATACATCCTGATTGGATGAAATGATGTGCATGAGCACTCTTTTTTTTCATGTAGAAATCCGTGATCAATTTTGTTTCTGATCTCTTCATAAATTTGTTGCTGCTCTTCATTCAGTTGTCTTTCCAAATTTTGTAAGTCTATAAATTCTTCTTGAGCTTGATTCATAGCCGTTTCCACTTCATTCATGGCTATTGATGCTTCATTTTCAACGATTGGTTGTCCTAGGGGATCTTGACTGAGTGTTCCTGAACTTTGGCTGTCCTGAGAACTGTCTCTAGCTATTTCTGCTGCAATTGTAGTTTCCTGTTCAATTTCTTCATTTAACATTTGCAGATAACTTGAGAATGTACTGCATTGTATGCTGTCTTTGCAAGCATTAAAGAATCTTCATAGCTTTGAAATTCTCCCAGTAGTTCATCCTCTGTACGCCATGGTTTAAACAACTGTAAAAGAGCCAAGTAGTAAAATTCCTTCTTGTCAGTAGTGTCGCAACTCAGCTTCCTGTGATTTATCAAACTTCCTTTTGTTTGCTTCACCAAACATCCTTCCTCACCAATGACTTTATATTTTCCATTGTTGATGTCTTCTGCGGCTTTCCGTGAATAAATGTAGTTCTGCAGCACTTCATAGAGACACATGTTCTCCAGATGTTGACTTCTCTTGGGATAATATGTGTCCAACATGTTTGATTTCAAAATATCTGTACTTTCTGGGTCATTCTCGGCCAAATATTCAATTTCTCCAACAGATTTCAGTACCCGATTTCTCATTGCTGCAAGGCCTAAACTTGCCCAAATTATTCTTCTTGATTTCGAGTAGAGACTTGCAGAAGATAACCTATCTGAACATTCGTAGGATCCAATTTCTCGATGCAATTTCTCGATGCGATTCAAACTGAAACTGTACAGCTTCTTACTGACAGTCTTCTCATGAGAAATCTCTTCCCACATTTCCTTCAATTCTGTTTTTTCTGATTTCGTAATGTAAGACGTTACATATCGAGCAACAGCAATGGAATTGTCAGCTACATACTGTATATCCATGTTAGCGTTCCACATGGATAAAATGACTGGGTTGTAGTCATTTATATTTTTTGATTCTTCTTTTCTTTTTAGGTTGTAGGTATTCTTAGGTGATTTTCTTGTGATAGTATGTCTCACAGCTGACATAAAACTGTTGACTCTTCCTTTTGAAAGAACAGGTCTAGGAAATCCAAATCGACATTTAGTGTAGTATTTATCTTTGCTCTTGTATTTCCGTCGACAGTATTTTCCACACCGATGACTTTGGAAACGTAAAACTTGCTCCTTTAACTTTTTCTCTTCTGTGCTTTTTGGTATAGCACATGTTGCATATTCTTCAATGTAAGATAACACTGCTTCATCAGTATCTGTTCCAAACTTTGGGGCATACTTGATCCACAACAGCATATGAATATGAGGAGCACCTCTTGCCTGGTACTCTTTTCTCCAAAAGAAATCTACTACTTCTCCAAGAGGTGGATTTTTTTTATTGCAGATGAAGGACATCATAGCCTCAAATCTATGATTGAAATATCTGCAAACATTAACCGGATCCAATGAGCACAGTTCTCCTGCCGTCTTGTATTCGATGTTTTTAATGTTTGAATTTGCCTCTCGTAGAAAATCCAGTAAATCATCCCAAGCGTACTCAGCACAGCTTAGGGTAACGAACCATGTTGGTGTTCCTAAATTCCGTAACATGCATTTTAATTCACCATGGCGTCGGTACCAATATTCATTTGTCCCACGCTGACAAGCCATCAGATTGATCAGTTGTGTTTCCAAATGATCATCTCGGTGCTGCACTTTCTCCATAAAATCCTTAGCAGACACATTTTGTAAATGTACTCCACTTTTTAAAATGTGATTTACTGCATAAGACAGTGCAGACAAATCACTTTCAAATAAAAGATGGAACAAATAAGGAATACTTTGTCTAAATCTGGGATCTTCAGCATATAGTCTTGTAGTCCGATACTCAGAAGCTGGAATCTGTTCTGGACGTTCATCGTATCGTCCTCCTTTTCCTTTAGGAAACAGCTGGGGAAAACATCGAGCTTCCAAGCTCTCCTCCCATACACTCACGGGAGTTCCTTTTGCTTTCTTCATCTGAAAGAGATCAATATTGTCTCCCATAACTTCTTTTGAATGAAGAGGATGTATGCTAAAATGTTCATAAATTTCTTCTTCCTTTGACTTGTCCACTTTTTCAATTTGTCCAGTTGGTGTTTCTGTGTCTTCTTGTAAATCTTCTTCTTCTTCTTCTTCTATATAAATTGATTCATACCATTTGTTATTCCTTTTCAAATACAAATTTGCTCTTTGTACTTTCCGCACATCTACCAGCTCCTGCCAAATCTTCTTATTCTTTGTAGGTACACCATTAACCAGAATAATTAATGGTTCAGTTTCAAAAGTATCCGCATCAATAGTTTCCATATTTTTTTTCAAATCCAAGGGCAAATACACCACTCTACCTTTTAAACCTCTCAGTAAATCTGAAGGAGGTAATTTACCAGTTTTGGGCTCCATACGTACTATGGTCTGGAACGGATGAACACATTGAATGAGTATAGACTCATATGTATTTAATTCAGAAAGTTCAGCAGGAATAGCATCCAATTCTAAATTATTATGTACAGCTCTGGTCGGCATTCTATTTTCCTCTAACTTGTTGTAACAGTATTTACAAATACGCTGATCTTCACCCAAATCAAAACAATTTTCAAGAAATATATATGTGGCAAAATCCTTCCACTTATAATTATCTTCATTTTCACTCTTTCTGTAGAGATCAACATTCCTAGTTTGTTTTCTATAATGAGTTCTGCGGCAACAAATACAAGTAAAATTTGGTCTTTCATTAGAGATTATTGCAAATTTTGTTATGTGATCATTAAATGTGTTACTTACAGAGGGTTCTACATTCTCTTCCACTTCTTCCTCATTTACTGTGTCCTTCTCTGCACTGTTTTGTTCAGGACCAAAGTAACAAAACTGAATTTCATCAACAACCTTCTCTACATCTGATACCGTTCCTCGGAACAGAGCCCTATTCAATTCATTTAACTTTATTGCTGGACTTTTAGCAAAATACAACCGTCTCACAAACTTTCTCATTTCAGTATGATGAACAGCCAGCATCCTAAAATGATGGAAAACACTATTACACACTTTTCTAGATAGACAAGCCAGAGAATGACCCTGCAAACCAGTATTCTCTCTCACTCTGCATGGATCCAGACTTTGAAGCACCTTAATCTTCTGTTTTATACTTTTTTTACTATATTGTCTTAGAAACTCACGAAATTTGTCAATAGATTCCTGACGCACAGTGCAAATACTACTACAATTCCAAGTGTACACTGGGGCTTTAGGACGTCTCCCCATAGCCTCATCCGCCATCACTTGTACCTCATCTCTTGGAACCATTATCTCCTTCTCCATTATGCAACCATTTTTCACTTCGTAAGCACGACCTCTGGTGTCAACTGCATGCAGCAAACTATTACTTTGAAAATAGCTCTCTTCATTAAAAAAAGGTTCACTACTTGAACTATGCATCCACTTTCCTAAAAACACTTTACAAAAGTTTGTTCTGTTCACTACTCTTTTCCTTTTGCTATGTGATTTCAGTACATTAACCATTTTGTCTAATGTACGCATCCTATTCAAAATTAAAATGAATAGTTTCCTTTTTAATTCTAATGCCTTTGCTGCAATGGCTTCAATTTCTTTTTTTCTTTTATAAAACTTAGCCTTTTGCTTATATTTCTTCACATCCTTTATCAAATTGGACATAACTCTTCTCTGAAACATTTTTCTACGTATCTCTTTAAACGCTGTTTTTCTGTTTATGTAAATCTTTTCAGTTGCAGAAGGTATATTTGCATTAACTAAATTCTCAATTTTTTCCTGTCCTTTTCTTTTCAAAACATTCTTTCCAGTACAGACATTTTGTACATTTTTCCTTTTTTTGAATATGTTTTTTAGAAATTGTTTTGTCTGCTTACCAGAAGATTTTTTCTTTTTCCCAACATGAGCATCTTCTACTAACTTTGGTCCTCCAGTTGTCTTCAAATATAGGTTTTTTTTGTGGGTTTTTTTAACTCTGGATTTTGTAGGCATCTTAAATTTTGTTCACTGCTCTTCAGCAATACCTGAAAAAAACTAAAAAAAAAATCCTTTATTTTATTTAAATATATTACTACATTTCTTTTCACAATAGTCACAAAACGAAATTTCTTTGCCAATTTGAAAGCACACTTACTGCTCTTTTTTTTTGGCAAGTGATAATCACTTTTACAGACTGACACATTATGAATCCACTTTTCAGATTTTTTAAAAAGCCCATGTCCAGACTGCTTTTTCAGACCACCACCATGTGTATCCTGGGTGACTGCCTACACTCCAGCAAGGGCAACCAGCCTTAGTGATGCTGAATGTATTTGCATTACAGACTGAAACCTCAAACCCCACTCGCTTGTAAATACTGTGCATGATTCTACATGGAAAGCAGCTGGGTGTGTGCTAAGAGTCTGCTTCTGCACCAAAAAATCGCTCCCCCTTTTTCCTACTAATGCAACTGTGAAATCACCAGAGCAAAACGCAATAAATCTCTGCCTGTAATTCCTATTTGCACACAGAGTCATGTTTTCACAATAGTCACAAAACGAAATTTCTTTGCCAATTTGAAAGCACACTTACTGCTCTTTTTTTTTGGCAAGTGATAATCACTTTTACAGACTGACACATTATGAATCCACTTTTCAGATTTTTTAAAAAGCCCATGTCCAGACTGCTTTTTCAGACCACCACCATGTGTATCCTGGGTGACTGCCTACATACCAGCAAGGGCAACCAGCCGTAGTGATGCTGAATGTATTTGCATTACAGACTGAAACCTCAAACCCCACTCGCTTGTAAATACTGTGCATGATTCTACATGGAAAGCAGCTGGGTGTGTGCTAAGAGTCTGCTTCTGCACCAAAAAATGGCTCCCCCTTTTTCCTACTAATGCAACTGTGAAATCACCAGAGCAAAACGCAATAAATCTCTGCCTGTAATTCCTATTTGCACACAGAGTCATGTTTTCACATTAGTCACAAAACGAAATTTCTTTGCCAATTTGAAAGCACACTTACTGCTCTTTTTTTTTGGCAAGTGATAATCACTTTTACAGACTGACACATTATGAATCCACTTTTCAGATTTTTTAAAAAGCCCATGTCCAGACTGCTTTTTCAGACCACCACCATGTGTATCCTGGGTGACTGCCTACATACCAGCAAGGGCAACCAGCCTTAGTGATGCTGAATGTATTTGCATTACAGACTGAAACCTCAAACCCCACTCGCTTGTAAATACTGTGCATGATTCTACATGGAAAGCAGATGGGTGTGTGCTAAGAGTCTGCTTCTGCACCAAAAAATCGCTCCCCCTTTTTCCTACTAATGCAACTGTGAAATCACCAGAGCAAAACGCAATAAATCTCTGCCTGTCATTCCTATTTGCACACAGAGTCATGTTTTCACATTAGTCACAAAACGAAATTTCTTTGCCAATTTGAAAGCACACTTACTGCTCTTTTTTTTTGGCAAGTGATAATCACTTTTACAGACTGACACATTATGAATCCACTTTTCAGATTTTTTAAAAAGCCCATGTCCAGACTGCTTTTTCAGACCACCACCATGTGTATCCTGGGTGACTGCCTACATACCAGCAAGGGCAACCAGCCTTAGTGATGCTGAATGTATTTGCATTACAGACTGAAACCTCAAACCCCACTCGCTTGTAAATACTGTGCATGATTATACATGGAAAGCAGCTGGGTGTGTGCTAAGAGTCTGCTTCTGCACCAAAAAATCGCTCCCCCTTTTTCCTACTAATGCAAATATAAAATTACCAGAGTTGTACACAATAAATCTCTGCCTATATTTCCCAACATGTGTAACCTGGGTGACTGCCTACATTCCAGCAAGGGCAACCAGCCTTAGTGATGCTGAATGTATTTGCATTACTGAGTCCAACCTCAAACCCTTAAACTATTCTTTTTTTATACCAATACACCTTAATTTATCGTGAAAACATAGTCCATATTATTTTACATGTTCCTCACATTTAAATTTCTCCCAAAACAGAAAATAATAAACACAACTTCAACAAAAAGAATTACATTTCTATTATTCCTTTCTTAATTTACCATATACATCTCCTCTCAAACTCTAAACTCACCTTTAAAATTAGTTAGTTGTGAAAGAAATGTGGCACTCAAACAGCAGATTATAAGAGCCAGGATCTCTGTTCTCTACACCTCTCTCCTCTCAGCAGAACCAGATAATGGCAAAGTTTCCCTCTATTTTTCCACACATATACATGTAAGTTTCAAATCTCAGTGCTTCCCCCTTTTTTTCAAATGTAATCACACATTTCTATTGGTTGAAAACCAACCCTTTTCCAAAAGTACCCTTCCCCCAACTTGACTTCTGCCTAGTACCCTTCCCCCAACTTGACTTCTGCCTGCTACCATAGCAACAGCTCATGGAACACTGCTGTGTGGAGTTAGGTCAGAAGTTCGCCAAACAATGTTTCAATTCCACAGAGCAAGAGTGCTTGACTTTTCAAACCTTACAGCAAATCCATAGTACTGTTCTTTGGTAACACATTTTTCTGTACCAATACAAAACATGCTTCTATAAATTTACACATACAGCCTAGTTTTTAGTGTAGAATGGTATGAAACAGCCAATCAGTTCTTTTTTTTATAAAAAAATATGTATGCCTCCATTTCCAAACTGTCTTTCATTTCTTTTTACCATTCTACTGAATTACACCTCCTGAGTGCATCCAGATCTCCTTTGAAGATGTTCACAGTGTGGATTGTAGGACACAGCTATGTCTTCTGGAGTGAAAAGTTTGCAGAGAAAACAGGTATTGTGAGAGACCTTGCTTTGCCAAATGTAGACATTAAATGGATTGGTCAGAGAGGGTTAAAGTGGCACCAATTGATGCCATTGGTGAAATCCTTCATGCAAATCCAACACCCTGACCTCATAATAGTGCACTGTGGTGGCAATGACCTAGGCACTTTGACTGGGGTAGGTCTGGAAATGCTTATGAAGGACACCTTTGCACAACTGTTTTCACTTTTCCCTAAAACTGCCTTTGTGTTTTCCAACATATGCCAAAGGCAAAAATGGAACTGGTCCAATCATTTCTGTCCGCAGATTGACAAAGCAAGAAAGCATGTCAACAAATCTGTTTCTGCTTTCCTCCGTGACTATGGTATGGGTTCCATTTACCACAACAACTTGCGTTACGACATGCAAGACAATTATAGAGGAGATGGTGTGCACTTCAATGATGAAGGGAACAGAGTCTTCCTCTTGAACCTTAGACTCTGCATCGGTACTTACTTGTAGGTACCACTAAAAAATAACTTCATAAACACAACGGCTCTTTTTAGAGCCCCCTAATATCTAAACTCTTAAATCTGCATTTCATTTCTTTTATTTTTTTTTTGTTACCGTACGCTTACCGTACGCGTACCCCGTGATTTTTTTTAAAATCAATAAATGTTTTCTTTGTACTTTTCTGTCCTTCTTTGACCCCCTCACAAATGTAAGGGGGTCTGTAACTCTCCTCCTTGCCCCCTTTTCTTGTTATCACTCTTTTTTTTCTGAGTGAAACACACGAAATGGCGGCCGCCGCTTCCTGGTTTCGGCCGATTCGAATGTTTACTAAGATCTAAGAGCCAATCAGAATCGCGCTTGCGCACGCCACCGTACGCGTACGGTAAGCGTACGGTAAGCGTACCGTAAGCTGGCTCAGATATATATATTGATTTAAAGGCTATTTTCTCAGAATCTACTGAACGGATTTACACCAAACCTACAAAAGGCACTTCCTTGACCTGAGGACTACCTCTCTGCCAAATTTCTAGTAATTCTGTTCAGCCGTTCGGGCTGTAGCCCTGTCTAAAGGTCCTATGGAAAAATGCATGGGAAAAACGCGTTTTGGGACCCCCCTTTTATCTCAGCCCCCGCTTGATGAATCCCCCCGAGACTTTCAGGGTAGGAGCGGAGCGTAGCGCCCCACCTATTTTGAGAAATTCGCGAGGATTCGTCGACCGGCGCCAAAGTTATTCAAAATAGAATGTTGCGGATTTCCTATGGAAACGTGGTCCTAACTATAACTACCTACTGGCGACCGCCAGTAGGTAATATATATATATATATATATATATATATATATATATATATATATATATATATATATATATATATATATATACATAAACTTCTCTGCTTCAATCACGTCCTTCTGTCAAGCAAACACGGATATGGACCACCATTGAATTGTGCAATTTGATTTATTTTCGACTATCCGCCATAGCTCTTTTCATACGGAAATAAATATAAATGTAATGATGCAAAATTCTTCTGATCTGTAATACAGGCAAAAGTGTGTGACTTTGGGAGAACATGGCGGCCGGCTAGGAGGTCCGGCCGTGAGCCCTGATGGAGGCTTACAAAAACGATTGTTGCATCCCTTAGACGACATGATCCTTGCCTGTAATTAAGACGGGAAAGATTAAGAGCATTTTAAGAGCATTTGGGTTCATTCTATACCCGTATTAGTACTCCGCCCTCTTGGTGACTCCTGGGGGCTTTTCCATGAGAGGAACGCCGGAGATTCAAAACCGGCTTCCACGGCTTCCAGGTCAGTACAATGCCGGAGAGGAGGCAGAGGCGGGGCCCTGCGTGTAGCTACGTGCCTACCTGCCAAGCTGAGGAGGCGTTTGGGCAGAAGCAGCGACTGGGTTCCAGAGACGAAGGAGAGTATTGGCAAGAGTGATTTTCAGTGGTCCACCGAGCAGCTGCTTTACATGGTTCTTGGACTCAGGAGGATGGTGTGAAGGGAAGGGAGACGAGAAGGAAGAGCCGGGACATTCAGTGTATATGAAGCCAGTAAGGAGGCAGGGAAGGGCTAAGAGAGGGGCTGTTCCAATCTTTAAAACTGAGTTACCACAGGAAGAATTGGCACAAGTGCTGCAAGCAGCAGTTCCAGCATTAGACTCCATAAAAGAGGGTGAAACAGAACTAAAAGATTTTTCAAATAAAGAATCCACGATAAGTTTTATTCAAGGCACAATTTATTCCTTGAGGAACAGACGCTCTACACTGGACCCCTTAGGGAAGATGGGTCAAATTTCAACAGGGGAAGAACAAGTAACTACCCCAAGTGGAGATGCAACAAAACATCCAAATAAGAAGCAAAGGGGTCAGAAAACAAAGGGCAGAACTACAGCGGGAGTATCAACTAGAGCCACCAAGGCTGCAAAAATTGAACAAGCCAGGAAAGGAGCTAATCTAAAAGTAACACCCTCTCTTCGCTCCTTCTTTAAAGTACAAGAAAAATTGGAAATTAAAAATACAATACACAAGGAAGAAAGCGTTAACAGAGGGGTTAAAAAAATGCAGAAATTAACATCTCTTTCCGGTGACAAAAGTGTGGAATCCCCAAACCGCTTCCAAATCCTTATGTCGAAAGACCTTGTAGAGGAAAACAGATCAGATGTCGAGGAAGGCGTAAAGACGGAAGACAATCTATATCGAAATATGCCTTCTAGCAACCAGGGAAAAGGCCTGGAGTCTCCATTGCAGGGTGGGGTGAACGACTTGTTCGGGGCACTAATGACAGAGATGAAACTGGGTTTTGCCAAATCTGAAAAAAATCAGGAAAAAATACAGGCATCCTGTGAGGCATTGGAGTCTAGAGTTAACGCCTTAATAGACCGGGCATCAGATATGGAAAATAAAGTAGTGCAAACTAGGGAAGAGGTGAAAACTTGTCAGAGTGATTTCGACAAACTAAGATCTAGCGAAAAAGAGCTTAGAGATAAGATCGAGACTTTGGAAAATAATTCAAGAAGAAATAATATACGAATATTAAATATTCCGGAAGGTTTAGAAGGACAGAATATAAAATATTTTGTGGTAACTCTGTTGAAAGAATGTTTCCCAGAACTAGAAGAGAAAACTCTAGATGAAGATATTCAAAGAGTACATAGAGACCCTTTTAGACAGAACAAATAAAGGAAAAACGCCCGGAAAATACTCATAAACTTTAAAACCTACACTTTGAAAGAAAATATTTTAAGTAAGGCCTTAAAAGTAGGTACTTTCTCCAGGGGTAACCACAGCTTTAACATCTGATCTGACATATCTAAAGCTACACTAGATAGACAGTGGGTACTTGGGAACTACATGCAAGAATTGAGAACACTAGGAGCCACCGTCCAGATGAAGTTCCCAGCTCTACTAAGGATCATGTGGAAGAACAAGACATACAATATTAGGGATCCAAAAGAAGTAGAGATATTACTTTAACAAATTAAAGCAAAACAAATAGGGCCAGATAAGATATAACATATTATAAAGCCTCATAAAGACGGAGCTCAAAAAAGGGCGATCAGGATTGTCCAATGATAAAAGGGAGGGTTCTCCAGGGGTGGGTGATGGGTGCAATGTTATTGTTTCTTTAAAGCACAAGTTTATGGTTTCTTTGGTGGGGAGCAATTGGAGAGAAAATCAAAAAAAGAAATTGTTCGATATGCAAAATGCAAGGAAGCCAAGATCCCGGTAATCATATAACCAAGTTAATACCTGTAAGGTCGGTGAGGAAGAGAGTAGGAAATAAAGATGACTGATTCTGAGGGTAAAATAAAGAGTGTAACCTGGAATGTAAATGGGCTGAGAATAAGCAGAAGATGACAATTTTTTTTGAATACCTTAAAATATTAAAATGCGATGTAATAATTTTACAGGAAACCCATCTTTTAAAATCTGAATATCCCGAAATTATAAAATTCGAAAAATGGTTGGATAAATACGTTTGTACAAACCAGACGTGCTGTATTAAGGGAGTGGCAATAATTGTTAAAAAAAACTTCAAAAATAACTATTGTAGAAGAGTACATTGACTCGAAAGGCAGATGGGCAGCTGCTAAAATTAAATTAGAGGAGAAGTATCTTTTTGTAGTTGGGTACTATGGTCCAAATACGGACGACACAGCTCTGCTACAGTCTTTATACACTCAGTTAATTAGCATATCCATTCCAATTAATTTGGGTGGAGATTTTAACTTATTACTAGATCCAATAAATGACAGACACCAACCTGGGAGAGCTTTAAACCTCCCTAAAATGAGGGAATGGATGAACAGACTTAAGGAGGATCTGGGTCTAGTGGACATTTGAAAGAGCAAAGGCGATTGAAATAATAGATTTACTTACAACAATCAAAAATATGGTCATGCATCAAGAATCAATTTTTTCTTGATAGATAAATTGTTAAGCAAAAGTGTAATCAAAGTAGAACATGTACCTGCCCACCTATCCAATCATATTTTATTTCAAATAGAAATAAGTCAAGGTTACCTTCAGGGGGAGGCTAGGTGAACGTTAGATTGCACACTTTTGTCTGATGAACAAGTCATGGAGAAGTTGAAGCATATAACAGAAGAATACTTTCAAATTAATGCTAATGGAGAAGTTCCCATGCACGTAGTGTGGGACGCCTATACAGCGGTTGTTAGGGGAATCCTGATCGGCTTACCCGCAAAAAGAAACAAGGAGATTAGACATACAATAAGTCAATTAGAATCAGACATTTTAGATCAGTATAGGATTTTTGAGACAACAACCTCTAATATAGAATGGGAGACAGCAAAAGAGGAAATCTCCAAAAAGAAATGTGACTTATCAATCTATCTGGAGGGAAGGGTAAGTAAAAGATGGGAAGCTAGCAGATTGTCAAATTATGAATATGGGGAAAATAGTGGGAAACTTTTAGCATGGAAAATTAAAACTGACTCCAACAGGAATAACATTATGGCAATACATAGTGGTCTGGCGGGTGGAAAGGTGGAGAATAAGATGGAAATATAAGAAGCCTTTGAAGATTTTTTCCAATCTCTATATGAGGAGGATCTAGTACCCATATATCATGTAGTAGACTCCTATCTGAGAGATTCCCTGACTCCAAAGTTAGAGGTTGGGCTTAGTGAAGCACTAAATGCAGGAATTACTACTGAGGAAGTGCTGAATGCACTAAATAGATCAAATAAAGGGAAAGCAGCAGGCCCAGATGCCATCCCCAATGAGTTCTATGTAGCTTTAAAAGAAGCATTGACTCCTAGACTAGTGAACCTGTTTAATAACATTTATTTGGAAGGACTTGCACCCCCTAAATCTTGGAATGATGCAACCATTAGCCTGATCCTGAAACCAGGGGAAAAAACCCTTAAATGTGAGTCATATAGACCCATATCTCTTTTAAATAACGACTACAAGATATTTACACAAATATTGGCCACACGACTAGGGAATATCAAGCGTAAACTTATACATATCGATCAAAAAGGGTTCATAAGGGGCAGACAACTACATGACCTTACTCATCAGCTTATTGAAGCTATCAACATTGCAACTCAAGAAAAGATCCCACTAGCAGTTCTCACTTTTGACGCTGCCAAAGTGTTTGATCGAGTGAATTGGTCATTTCTGCAGAAAGCTATATCTCACTATGGCCTAGGAGGGAACTTTTCGAGAGCAGTAGGGAACATATATACAGCCCCAGCAGCAAAAATACTTATAAATGGCAGCTTATCAAAAGCAATTAAAATTAAAAGAGGGACAAGACAGGGCTGCCCGTTATCACCCCACCTTTTCAACCTATATGTAGAACCTTTGGCAAATATGATAAGGAGGTCCCAGGAAATGGTCCCATTTCAATTTAAGGGATGGATCAATACAGTGGCTCTATATGCCGACTATTTAATGGTTTACACAAGTGATCAAAACAAATCCTTTCCCATTATTACAAAGCTACTAACTGATTTCGGAGAATTTTCAGGTTACCAAGTGAATAATCAGAAAACAGAAATAATGTACTGGAATTTAGAATCATAAATAGCTGAAACAAAAAATAGAATTAAATACTTGGGAATAGAGGTTTTAAAAAACATAAATGAAATTTCTCAGGTAAATTTAAATTTAAAAGTTAAGGAAATGAGGAAGATATTAAAATCATGGAGCTGTTTATCTCTTTCATTTCTGGGACGATCAAATGTTATCAAAATGTCCATCCTATCAAAGTTTACCTTTTTATTTAATACAATACCACTGGAATTCGAGACTCATGGTTAAAAAAGATTCAAAGCAAAATTAATGGGTTGATATGGGCCTCCAAAGGTGTGAGAATAGCGTGGAAAAAGTTATGCCAGAAGAAACATCGAGGGGGCATAGCAAGCCCAGACATACTTTCCTATTTTAGGGCTTTCCACTTTAAAAACATAAGAATCCTTTTCAGACACCATGCCTCCTATTTTTCTTATTGGAAAGCTGCTACAGAGGAAGACTATTGTCTATACAAATTCGGACAAATTAAAGGTATTGGGGTCAGCATATGAGTTATGGTACGAAAGAGGAAGAAGGTGGAAGATTCCCTACTATAGTCGGTTGGCACCTATATGGAGGTCCTCGGGAACCCCTTACTGCTTAGAAGATGCTTTAGCAGTTAGGTTGAGGGAAGTAGGAATAACAAAATGGGGACAACTGCTGGATTCTGGTACTTTACGAAGCTGGAACTCAACGCTTGAAGGCACACAGGGGAAAATATCCAGAATCAAATATAATCAACCATTGAGTTGGTCAAAGGATCAAGAGAAAATTTCAGACACCATGGAACAACTAGAGACTGAAATATAACGTGACCCAAAAAGGAAAGACATATCGAAGTGGTATTGGCATTTGATAAAAATAGGAGATGAATTTACAACCCGAGATGATGTGTGGAAAAAGAACTTCCTAGCACAAGACTTGCAACATCATTGGCAAGTATCCTGCACCTTTTTATGGCAAATGATAGTTTCTGCACCTCTTAGGAGAAATCACCTTTTTACTTTACACAGGTCATATTGGACACCGGAAAAGCTATCCAAAATGAATAACCAAGTGGTGAAAAAGTGCCCAAAATGTGGGAAATCAAGGGCGAACGATATCCATATGTTTTGCCTGTGTCCTTAACTTGAAACTTTTTGGGAATAAGTGGGTAAGATTATCGATAAAGCATTAAATACGACCATTGAGGCAAGTCTTTTTATCATTATTTTTGGCATTTTGGATAACAATAATTCCATTACTGTACTAAGTAAAAAACAAAAATGCTTATTACTTATGTTAATTTTATTAACCAGACATGAGATATGCGTAAATTGGATCCTTGCTACTCCTCCTAAAGGGGTAGAATGGCTTTGTTCCATAAGGAAGGTCAGGATGCTTGATAACTCTAGAGGGAGGGGTAATAGAACTAAATACTGGGAACTTTGGGGCAAGAATATGAGGTAGGGTAGGGAGGGTTGTCAAATGATTTTACCCTATGCGATCTGACAAATTCGAAAGAATCAGCATGGTGGATCCATGACTGATTAATTCAACAAATTTGAGGGTTCTTGGACATGACCCGAGCTTGATACGAAAAGGGCGGCCTTCATCTCCTCGAAAGGAAACGTGATAAGGGGATCTTGTCTACCATAACCTCAATAATCGCATAAAAGAGGGTAAAAAAAGAAATACATGTTTTTTAAGAAAAATCATGGTAAAATACAGGTTCAAACCTGTGATGTCAATATTTATATACCCTTACACACTGATAACTTGTATTGTATAGAGTGCCTATCTTCTAAAATATTAGCATAAATGATCATTCTATAGCCCTTAACACAGTTATCGTAACTTATTGTTAAGCAGTCTAAAGTGCTCCAAGATAAAGTGCAAGTGTGTATCACCAACTAAATACAAATATTACCTACTTTATAAAGTGCATAAGTGCCTTAAAACCATAAATGGAAGCAGTACTAACTACACACTTTGATAATACTCCAAAAATTCTAAATTTCTTTTTTAATTTTTCTTTCTTTTGTTTCCATGTGACGGCACGAATGTCATATAATCTTCGATATATTACATACATCTCATCAATTCACAAACTTCTTCACTAGAAGAACCACAACCTAAAAACTATTAGAAAGCTTTTTTAGATCATGATTGTGGCATGGTTCATATCACATCATATATTAACAATGTAAACTGGTAAACAAATCCTCACTGGTATTGAGCCCCCCCCCTGGTATTTTAGTATCCAATTTTAAAATAAACCATGTTTCCAATTTTCTTAACAATGCATCTCTGTTGCCACCCCTCCTGAGATGTGGAACTGCAGCTAACAGATAATATTTGAGATGTTTCAAATCATTCCAATGTTTATCTTTGAAGTGGCGGGCAACAGGAGAAGTGGGGTCTGAGTTGGTAATAGCCCTAATGTGCTGTAATATTCGTTTATGGGCCTGTAGTTTGGTACTCCCAATGTATCTGAATCCACAACTACATTCTGGCACACAGATTACATATTCAGTTTTACATGTGAGGAATTTGTTAATATTTAATGCTTTATCCAAAAAGGGGTTGTATATGATGATCTGTTTTCCCCAAATTTGCACGCACGACATGTTTTGCATTTAAAAAAACCTTTTCGGTGGATACATGTCCTCACTTTCCCTACCTCTGGACTATTTTTGACCAGAACAGTACCCATGGAGGCAGATTTTCTGTATATGATGAAAGGGGTCTTCGGCAATATGTGTCCAATAATTGGGTCATCCACTACTAATGGCCAATTACGCCTCATAATGTTTTTAGTTACTTTTCTTGTTTGTTAAGTGTGAAAATCAGTCTAATTTGGTCTGAATCATGTCTTGTCTGTGAGCGATGACTAATTGTATCACATCCAGTACTATCGAACAATAGTTTGGATCTATTTTGTACTTTTGACTTTGCAATTGCTGTATCTAACATCTTAATGGAGTAACCCCTTGATAAAAATCTCAATTTACTCTCATGTTGCCTAATTATCAAATCCTCATTGTTACTGCAAATGTGCCTTAATCTGAGCATTTCCCCATAGGGTATGCTTTGTATCAGGTGCTGTCAATGGGAACTGGTGGCATGAAATACTGAATTTTTGGCTGTTTCATTGCAATGTAACGAGGTCACAAGTTTGTTATCTACGATACTGATCTTTACATCTAGAAAATTGACTCTGTGCAGACTAGCTGGTACTGTAAAATTCTAATTAATATCATTTTCATTCACTCATAGACACAAACTCCAAGGCAGTTTTTTGTGCCCCTCTAAATGATGACCAAATCATCAATAAATCGTAACCACATGTTCATTCAATATGGACTTGTATTTTACCCTGAGTACCAGCTCCTCCCACCAGCCCATGTGTAAACATGCATAGCTGAGAGAGAAGCTGACCCCCACAGCAACACCCCTAGTCTGTTGATAGATTTGATTTTGAAACATGAACCGATTGTTGTTTAGACAAATTGTGGTCATATTGATTAGCATTTTGGTATGCTGCAATAAATATATTGATCTGTTACTCAAATAGTCCTCCAAAATTCGAATGCCACCCTTGTGTCTGATGCTAGTGCAAAGCGATGTGACATCGAGTGACATGAGGATTTTGTCGTCTTGCCAGTCTATGTCACGTACCCTCCGCAAAAAGTCACTTGTGTCTTGAATATAGGATGGTAGACCGCTCACATCATCTGCAAAAAATAATCAATATGACGCGATGTATTCTCTAGTAGGCCGTTACGTGCAGATTTTTATGAACCTTAGGTATGAAATATCTCACAGGTACCACTGGATCACTGGATGCTCATTCTTAAGATAGTTGTATTTATCCATACTCAAAAGCCTGGCACTTTTTCAAGCAAATAATTTTGAATAATAATCATTGTTTGTCAATCGAACCGCTTGAACAGAACTTCTTTTATAGCATTCACTAACACTTAATTGGGATAATGCCTCATCTATATAATCTGTTCTTGGCCAGATAACTATGTTCCCACCTTTGTCCGAGTTTCGAATCACTATCTGGTTATTTTTCTGTAACTTGGAGATCAGTTGATGATATTGCCAATCCTGACTACTGAATTAGGGTCTAGTTCTTTGAAGATGATAGCTCAATTTATTTATTTTTTCAATCTGAGCCACAACCTGCTCATGGAGCTTGATGGGATTAAACTAAGGGGCATATCAACAAGGGCTTTATCTCTGCTTTTTTGGTTTTAAAAGCCAAAAAAGCAGAGATAAAACTAGCGCCCTATCAACAACAGGGTGCTAACACGCAAATTTGCATGTTAGCACCCTTTTACTCTACGCTTCCCCTTGCATCTCTAATGAGATACAAAGGGGGCGTTCCAGAGTTAAATAATAGGAGAAATGTCGCTAAGCGACATTTATCCTATTATCAAGAATGCCGCTAACCCTGTTAGAGACAAAAAAAGCAGCACTAACCGCGGTTAACGCTGCTTTTTTACGTCTGCTAATTTTCAGATTTAGCCATGATATCCTATGGAAGGAGGATATCATGGCTAAGTTTGCCTGTCCCTATCAACAAGGTAACGTGTGATTATCGCTGGGTTTCCAGCGATAATCTCACGTTAGCCTGTTAGCGTGTAGATTTTTATCGCTATTGAGATAAGCGTTGCTAATAGCACGCTATCTCAGCGATAAACATTCAGGCTAGCCGGCGATAATTATCCAAGCGCTAAGTGCGCTTTGCCATAATTATCGCCGGTTGTTGTTGATATGCCCCATAGTCTTGGGCTTGAACGGTGCATTGGTTCTAATAAATGACGCTGCAGGGGTTGGTGTAATTAAAGTGGTATGCATTATAATCTCCTCATTCATGCAACATTCACCACTGTTCTCACCCTGCCAATCTTGAATGTCCTTGAGTAATGCCACATCACCTAATGTCAAATTAATTGTGTCTGAAGCCATATTATCAGCCTGTCCAGAACTTGTATTGCTGTTAACCTTGAGTAGGAGATATTATATTCTTAGTTTCAATTTGTGTATAAATTTAAAAACATCAGTTCTTGTCTGTGCATAATTGAAACTCGTCTCAGGACAATAAGACAAACCTAATGAAAGGAGTTGTTTTTCCGCTTCATTTAAGTTGATTTGTGTAAAGTTGATTATCGTGTTGGCATCACGGGGACATGGATTCATTTGCGTCTCCACCTGCTGTTACTGGCTACTTGCTTCCTTCGTTTCCGGTTTGCTTTTCTCCTTTCACGTTGTTTTTTGTTTCGCCTCTGCTGGTTTTGGTGTTTCTCGGGCGCAAAGTTTGTCTTCAGTCTTGGAGTAAAAATCAAGCTAAGGATCATTTTTGTTTGACTGGACCAGCTTCACATCGATTCGTGTCAGGCTCTGATTCGCTCTTCACTGTGGAGCTCAGATCTAAAGTTGACGTATTGGCTTGTTATGGTTTGTTACTGACCTGACCGTTTGCGTTGTCACTTCTTCCACCTAATTTTGAAATTTTTAAGGAATCATATTTTTTGCCAAGTTGAAAATTTGCCCATTTTCGTAATCAGCTATGTCATGCTGAAACTTGATTTTATTTTCTCTCCGCAATCTACCCATCATTTTTTCCCGTAATTTGGGTAGTGCCTGGATGGGCCCCATTTTTACATGTTCCTCACTAATTATACCTATTTGTTTTTGCAGTTCCACTCGGTCAGTTTCCGCATATTTTACCAATATTTGAACCAGCCTCCAAGAGGATTTCAAATTGCATTCTGCCCATTCTTCCATCATATTAGGATTCGGGTTGTCATAACTGGAGTCAATCATGATCCTCAAGCCCCTGGGGGTGCTTCCTACATCCAAATAGCTTTGTAGAGACTTGTGTTCCCACCATTTGGACTGTTCCTGTATCATTAGTTTCTCCAATTTACGCAAAATATCCTTCAAATTGCCTGAACTTGCTTGGTCCTGTGTATGTGAGACCTGTGTAGAGGAATTGTCAAACATCGCTTCCGCTGCTGCCTCCCTATCCCACAGCGTGTCAGTGGACATTGTTCCTTGGTATCACGTTCCAATGACTGGTGTGGGAATGCTTTCTAAATAGAAATTCCCCACCCCGTTGTACACCTCTCAACCTGACTTCGACGGTTTGATTTACCTCTGAAATCCTCAGTGTACTCGGCGTCCTCAGGTGAGCCGACTCAAGTCCCGATGCACACTTCTGAGGGTAAGACTTATCGCCATCAGGGGGCCACCACATTTGTCTCTTCCAAACAAATTATTACTTCCGACTCACCGCGTAAGCTGTTCAGAGGATGTGACTTCAATATGCCTGGCTAACCATAGAGAAGGGGTCCGTATAGGGGCGAGGAAGTCATCCCGACCCAATATAGCAAATTCCCTTTTCCAATCACGTGCTTCTGTCAAACAAAGAAGTATACGGACCACCATTCAATTGTGCAATTTGATTTATTTTTGACTGTCTGCCATAACGCGTTTCGGCATTTATATAGAGATATGTATACATATCTATATATAAATATGTATACATACTCAATCCTGTTGAACTCTCAGGTGGATGTATGCATCTGTAGTGAGAGTGCCTTTTCTTTTTAAACTTTATTTTCCAGTTTCTTCTTACAAAGGAAATACAGATATGTGATCGTACATCATTCTGTGGTCACATTTTGTCACATCATTCCAAGTTAACATCTTAATCTGTACACAAATATATTCAACCAGTTACCAAATAAAAGAATCAATTGCAATAGTAACTGTTCATCATGTAAGGGTCCCTCTTAGTCTACCTCCCCCGCATGTACATTTGCACAAATCGTCATTCACAGCCCTCCACTTTCCATAAATTATCCTGCATCACAACGAAATGTACACATTTTTATGCAGAACATGTCTGAGAGATGCGGATGCAGGATTACCCTACTCCCTCTGGAGTTATGCCATGCTCTAGCTGAGTTTCAGATTCTTGTCGAAGTTCCTCAACGTATGACTTGTATGGTCCCCATAATATATTTGGGGTGAGAGGTACTGGGCATCAAACTTGCATAGAGCTCACTGTTTACATTACAATAGGCAAGGCTGTGTAGACAGCCCTGAACAGTTGGGGCAGATTTCAGCCCCCAGTGTAGTGCCACTTCCCTCTTTGCTAAATAAAAGACCCAGTAACGCGAACCCGCGGATTTTCTTGGGGAAGGTAAATGTATATCCTAATGAGGCAATTTCCGGGATTGGGGTCAGGGGAATATGTAACATCTGACCTAGCGTGTGATGGACTTGTTCTCAATAATTTTGCAAGTTGGGGCGCGTGAGAGTGCCTTTCACATGAATATGCAGAAAAAAGAAGACAGCACATAGCACTCACAAGAACATTTTCTCCAGCATTATTCATTTGTAGCAGACACGTTTCAGCAAGAATGGCTTTCTCAATACTTAACACAATACAAACATCACTGTTATCTATGGTTGATTTAAAAACATCATGAACTGTTCTAAATGATTAAAGGAAACTGTGGCAAGCAAAGGAGGACTGTTGTTATCTTGGTCCCAATACTTTTTGCAGCCACCATAGTTACGTGGTGCTTTTCAGATAAACATAAAAAGTTTTAAACATCTGAAAAATCCACAAAAATCAAGATAGTAATGTCTCAGTAAGACATTAACATTGAAATAGGCACACATGCCAAACGTCAGTAGGTAGATGTAGTTAGGGCCATTTTTCCATAGGAATTTTTTTTTTGACTTGCATATATTTTTGGCACAGTTTGACGAATTTTCACAACATTTTTCTCAAAAAGTGCCCTCTGATTCTGGTTGCGCATGGAAAATTTTGGGGTGATCTATCAAGCGGGGGCAGAGAAAAAGGGGGGGTCAAATAAATTGTTTTTACATTGTTAATTTTCATAGAGAATTTTAGACATGACTACAGCCCGAACCGCCAAACAGAATTACACCAAACTGGGAGGAAGCTAGCTCTGGTTCAGAAAGAACCCTTTTTGTTATTTGATGTAAATCCATTCAGTACTTTTTGAGAAGTTGAAAAAATATATTTTTTTCAGATATAGGTACGCGGATCCTCCAAGGATCAGACAGTCCTTGTGCTGAAATGTGAATGGCTGCAAACAATTCAACCAGGAAGTATCGACAGCCATCTTGGGACTTGGCAAAAAAGCATTTGTTTTAAATTTTTCAGCAGGAGTCGCACTGGATCTGTGGCTCCCACCAAGAAATAATTGAAAAAGAAGCACAGCCACTGTGCTTTTCTATAATTTAGCCCCCGGGTGGGCCAGGACCTGGGGGCATGCAGGATCACACAAAATGTAAAGAGGGGGCACACAGGCCTCCTTACTGAGGCTCATTGAGCCCCAGGGACCACCACCTCCAGAGGGCTAAATGAAGACAACTGGGGAGCTGTGCAGACCCACCATGAGCCCCGGGGACCACCACCTCCCCGTAGTTAAATAAGACCCATAAGTAAGTCCCCTAAACCAGGATTGCTCAAACCTCATTGGAGGCCCTGCCCCCTTTCTCAACCACTCTGCAAAGGGGCCTCCTGGTGCACTAATGTTTGGGGGATGAAGTACCCTTGGATGCTGAGGGTCGTTGGGGGCCAAGAACCCCTATTGTTTGCCACAAGTAAGTTCCCCACAGTGGGATTGTTCATTGGAGGTCCGCCCCCTTCCTCAACCACTCTTGTAAGAGGTCTTCTGGTGCACTACTGGTTAAAGGTGAGCACGCTTGTAAACTCCGCTCCGTCAACAGCAAAGTTTTTGCCTAATTCCATGCCTTTTAAGTGACCGCAAAGTGACAACACTCTGCAAACTCCACTGGAGAAGTGGAGTTTACCACCAACCCCTATCAGAGACTCACTCACATAAACACTCAGGCACTCATATACGCTCTTACAGCCCCGCTCATACTCTCTCACACCCACTTACAAACTTACTTAGATACTCATGCACCCACTGAGAACCTCATTTACTTACTCACACAATTAAGGGCCGATTACAAGTTTGGCAGTCCGACCATCAGAGAACCACATCCATCTCCTGTGATGGTGGACAACCACCGGTCGTATTATGAGTTGAGCAGGCAGAAATGCACACCTCCGCCCTGGAGATCCTGTCAGCGGTTCTGCGGTTGAATGGTGGCAGGGTGATTTGTCAGTGGCGAGCCAGCGGATACCACCAGATTAGCATATTCACCACCGCATGTATTACGATTGCAAAGTGACATTGGCAGTCTTACAGCGGTGGACAGCCAATGGCAGTTACTCAAAGGCGGTCAATAGTCGATGTGAGAGGGACTAAAAAATTTCAAATAATTTAAGAAACAAAAACATTGGCTGATCCCAAATATCACAGATCCAAAATTTCGTCACAAGTAGCCACACTCATAAAACACACCCCTAACTTGACCGACATCCATTGCCCATCTATATGAAACAGCCAGCTTTAGCACAGCTCACAATACACATTTCAATCTATTATTTCTAAAGTGTCCCTAACTAACCACCACAAACCTTTTAACAACATTTGCACAACCTAACCCATTATCCCCTTCTTAAATATTCCTTTGAATTCACTACTCTAATATTTTATTTTCACCTCACCATGGCAACCAAAACCCAGCCTTCACTGAAGGGGAATTGAAAGAAATGGTGGATGAAATCATCAAAGTAGAGCCCCAAATGTGTGGTACATAAGTCCAGCATTTTCCACAGTACGAGATCAGAAATGAGGACTGTCAACAGTGTGAATGCTGTTGGAAACACCCCACACACACAGCAGGACATTAGGAAGAGATGGAATGATCTCTGTAAGAAGGTTTGCAAGAAGTATAGTGAGCACCTCCAGGAGGCACAGAAAACTGGAGGTGGTCCTTCCAGTTTGCAATTACGCCTCATGCCCTGGGAGAAGAAGGTTTTGGCCATCATACAACCTGAGGGCTTGGAAGGAATATCAAGAGGAATGGACTCTGGTAAACTATACTACAAAAACTGAAACAATATCACAATGTCCTATCTGCTAGTAAATACACCTTTTCTGTCCACATGAATATCTACTCATTAAACATGGCACAAAGAACCTATCTCAAAATGTGGTTTATATAAAACAAGACTACAGATTTTTACTGTAAAAATGGTATCATATTCCAATGCTGTCTGTAAGTGCTGCTTCAAATTCCTACAACAATGGAAGCATGTAATATGGGAATATGTCAATGTGTGTCAAATCTAATATCTGTACCACATACAACTATGGTACAATACTCATCAGTGAAGTAACATATAACTACATATACCATGAGACCTGCTCTCTTCACCTCTACCCAACATGCTACACTCTTTACTCCCACTCCTCACCTGGCAGCCACCTTGTTATTGAATTAACACTGCTAAAGGAGATAAACTCTTCTCAGCCTCCACTAAAGTCACATCCTCCTAACCACATCTACACCCGATTGCGCTGTGCATGAGGCCTGCTCTCTTCACTTCCACCCAGCATGATTCACTTCTCACCCCCCTCTTCATGTAGCAGCCAACTTGCTACTCAAATATCAAACATGAAATCTGTCGCATAGAGATATGGTTAAAAATGAAATATGAGGCAAATAGGTTTGGTTTTTACTGTCATGGTCACAAACCCTTAGCATGTTGGCCTGAGGTACAGAATAACACAACTATACAACTAAGAAATCTGTTCGAAACAAGACACTTAGGTTTACAACAATGCCAACTGAGCCCATGCTCACAATTGAAAAATGAGAATCGATTTCTAAGCCTGGACGGTAAACTCTGCTTCGCTCGCGGAGTTTGTGAAGTTTCTGCGTTACGCGGAGCACGCGGAGGTCCAAAAATCTTCGCTCCGCAGAACAGAGTGTTTTTCCTTGCTTGCGTTCATCAACATCAAGTTGGCGGGTACAAGCGAGGAAAATCCACCTCCCGGCAAGAATTTTCCTCGTTCACCATTGTCAACATCAAATTGGCGAGCGCGAGCTTGAAAAATCAACTTCTCTGCGAGATTTCTCAAAGTGGGGGGTCAGATTTCTCATTGAGAGTGGTCGCGTATGCACGCGAACCCTCACGTTAAGAAACTGTCCGTTCGCGTTGAGAAAGCTGTTGTCAGGTAAAAATCTACTCGAGCGGCAGAAAGGAAAGCCAACACCCGTTTGCGCTGTGCATAGTGCTGTTTGGGATGATTGCACAGTGTGGACAAGCATATGGCACTAAAATCACTGTAAAAGGCATTTATTCAATGCACTCCTGCCGCTTGCGGAGCTCCGCGTTGAGCGGAGGAGTTTTTTTGCACTTCGTGGAGTTCTGCATAGCTGAACTCCGCGAACTCCTCCCAGGCTTATTAATAACAAAATCATTAATCCAAGGTCATTGTTGACTACTTAGCAAACAATATGCCTTATTGTATGTACAGATAAACATTGGAATCATACCCTGTCAGTGTAGGTAATTGGTGATGACACACTGAGGAAACAGCACATCCAAGAGAACGAGGATTTAATATTTTAAAATGTGATATGAAATAATTGCAGATTTCCATTCATAATGTCAAAAATGATTTACGTCACTAGTAACAGTTATCTGTTCTTCAGCTCTGCAATGGAATGAACACAAATATCCTAGATGTACATACATAAATGCTGCCATTAACTTTAATTTCCATTTAAATCCAAAGCTGATGAGCAGATAGAGAAAAGCCAGCAGAGGTCCTCCCAAGACCAAGACGATGAAGAAGCCCTTAGTGACCAAAAAGCTCCTGAAGCGTTGGACGTCGACAACCGGCGTAGCACAAGTGGGCAGTCTGGCCAGACCTCAACAGTTGGCCACACTGGGACCACACCTCCTACAGCGGCAAGAACAAAGCAGACAACATCTGTCCCCACAACCACTGCACCTAGCACAGGAAGTACCATCTCCTGCCCCCCAGTTCTGGCTTCTCAGACAGTCACCGCCACCCTAGTCAGTCAGGAGCCAGAACCCAGCCGGAGTGTGCAGTCTGTGTCTAGGGCAGAGGGCAGTGCATCTAGACATCTGAGGGGGGAGAATGTGGATCCCCAGTGTGATAGGGGTAACCAAGCTGCCGTAACATAGGTCCTGGCCATGAAGCAGGACTATCAATGTGTGTTGGTTGAGATTGTCAGCGAAGTTATAGAAATGACGGAGTTGCATGAGTCTACATACCAGGTGGTTGCTGCCATCCAGGGAGATGTTGCCGTCCTCAACGAGGTTGCGGGACTATGCACAGAGGTGGCAGGGTTCCACATGGAGGTGGCCGGCCTATGTTCTGAGGTGGTATCCATGATAGGGGTGCTGATAGCATCCTCTGTGTCACTGTCTAATTACCGAACACGTTGCTAAATTGTAATGGATGTATGGCTGAAATAGGTTGCAGTCAGCAATTCGCATGGTGGGTGTGTTGGACCTAAAGCGGTGGCGGATTAGAATAAAAGGGTAGGTAATTACTCAATTTGGCAGTAAAAGTGTGGCATGTGTATTGATTACAGCTGGCACATATTACTTTGGCTTTTATGTTCAGGCTCGTATTTTGAATCAAATGTTTTGCAGACAGCGATCACTTAAGGTATGTGTAAACTGCATGCAAAAAACATGGGTTTTGTATTGCTGGCAAGGATTGATGTGTCGGTAACTCGTTTGTGGTGATTGTCACAGTGGTGATCATGGTGAGATACATCATTCACTGGTAATTAGAAATGTTTTTCGGTAGACGGCACTTAATACTGGAGTAATCATTTGAGGTATTCACATGATTAGATCACATACTTAAAGGTGTGGGTACGTAGGAGTGACTTTAATTATACTGCAATTGTTCCTGTATGACATTGAAAGTTTTGGCAGGATAGTCATACATAACCGGTGTTGTTGGACTCATTTTTGTTTGTAGAGGCCCCTGAGGAAGGGACCACCTAAACAAAATGCATAGGGCAGGATAAATAGAGGACAGAGTCTATTAAACAAGAACCATCACAACTGATGTGACATAATGATGTTGGTATAATGAAGAACTGAAGTGATTCACAGGAAGCAGCATTCTGAAGATAACAAACAATAAAGTTTTTTTTTTAAGCAGATTTTGAAAGTACCGCAAGGGCCAACAAAATCCACAAGGAGACACAACATTAAGAAATTACCAGGCATGGAAATATTAATGGGTAAAATTTATATTTATAACTCAAAATAAGAACACACTGAAAACTGCGCACAGGCTTTCCCACCCCACCCACAGTGGCAAGCAAATGTCTATTCCCTGCACAACCAAATAGACAAAACAATACTATACACAGTGTAGTCAGCAACTCTCCCATTGAACTACTTTTACGGGGATTGTGATGGTACAGGAGGGAGATCAATACCCCGGTAGATGGCCCAACAAGACCAAATGTTCCTATGTTTTGGGGGGCAGCCCTTCGTTTGAAAAACTGCCATCTCTGCACCCATGCATTTATCTAGTTCTCTTTGCCACTTTCCCATTGTCGGAAGATAGGTGCCTTTCCATAGTTGAGCAATGTCCCTTTTGGCGATAGTAAGGGCGAGAAAGAGGAGATGCTGCTTATATCGGTTCCCACCTATTTCTTACATACTATGAAGTAAAAACAGATGGGGATCATACGGGAGGTCCCACACCAACACCTCTTTAAGGCAAGTCGATACCTTACACCAAAAGGGCTGTAGGTCCTCACAGCTCCACAACGTATGGAAAACGTCCCTTCCTCCCTGTCACATTGTAAACACTGGGGGGATGTCACAACTCCCATCCTCCAAAGACATCGGCGGGTATAATACAAGCGGTGCACATACTTAAACTGTATCTGGAAGCAACACAGCACCATGGGGACTAGCTATCGCCTCCTCCCAATCGTCATCCATCAAGTCGGGGATGTCATCCTACCACGCCCTCCTTGTTTTGTGTAGGGTCGTGTTGGAGTGCGTGTCAGCATCTGGTATATCTGTTTTATTTTATGCGCTCCTAGCTCCCCCATAAGAAGTAGGTCTTCCAACGGATGGAATTTGGAGAGGTCGGGTATATTTGCAAGCGAGGGAGTCAAGGCATGTGCAGTTGGAGCTACCTATAGAACTGAGTTTTGTAAAGATGGAAATCGTTCAGTAGTCGCTGGGGAGAGTTAAGGATGGTGCCCAGCATAACATCATGGAGGTTGGCAAGAATCAGATTTATATTGCGTGTCCACGAAATCTGCGGACAGGGGGACACAAATACTCCCAGATATTGAAACCCTTCTGTAGCATGTTTTAACTGGGATGCCCAGGTGCCTCTACCCTGATGGTCATATACTGGGAACAGCACCAATTTAATGGGGTCAGTATGAAGCCCAGAGTTTTGGCTCAAAACCCAGAGGATCTTCAAAATATGTGAGCCTGAAATCCAGGGGTCGGTCATAAAAAAATAGGACAACGTCTGCATAGAGCGCAATGCTTCCGGATGTGAATGTGGCCAGTCAAAGCCTCTGAGCACCAGATCCCTATGAACCCACACCACCAGGGGCTCTACAGCCAAGGCAAAGAGGAGAGGGGATAGGGGGCAGCCTTGATGTGTGCCGCGGCAAATAGGAAAGAAGGGAGAACGATGGCCAGCTAGAAGTATAAAAGACATAGGTTCGGTATGAAGGAGGCGCACATAAGCTAGAAAATGTGGACCAAAATTAATTGCTTCTAAGAGTTGGAAAAGGAACTCTGAGCTAAGGGAGTTGAATGCCTTATTATTATCTGCTAGGAGTAAGGCAGCGGGACGTCCCAGCTCTGGAGCCAACGCCATAGCATTGTGAAACCGGCTAATATTATGTTGGGTGGTCCGATGCAGCATAAAGCCAGACTGGCCCAAATGAACCAGGTCCAGAATGCGGGACCACAAACGGCCCGCCAGGACCTTCCCCAATAATTTGGATTCAAAGTTTATTAAGGAGATAGGGCAGTAGGAGGATGGATCCTGAGGTGGACGGCAGGGCTTCAGAAAGAGGACAATTTCGGCCTGACGCCAGTCCCAAGGCAGTAGTCGCTGCTCGAGGGCCTTGTGAATTGTACCCATTAAATGCAGACCCAACGCGGCTATATGAGAGCAAAGAAACTCCATAGGGAACACATTAGGACCCGGAGCACACCCCGGTTGCATCATATTGACTGCGGCTGTTAGTTCGTCAATGGTAATGGGGACATCCAATTGAAGGAGTTGCATGAGTCTACATACCAGGTGGTTGCTGCCATCCAGGGAGATGTTGCCGTCCTCAACGTGGTTGCGGGACTATGCACAGAGGTGGCAGGGTTCCACATGGAGGTGGCCGGCCTATGTTCTGAGGTGGTATCCATGATAGGTGTGCTGATAGCATCCTCTGTGTCACTGTATAATTACCGAACACGTTGCTAAATTGTAATGGATGTATGGCTGAAATAGGTTGCAGTCAGCAATTCGCATGGTGGGTATGTTTCCTAAAGCGGTGGCGGATTAGAATAAAAGGGTAGGTAATTACTCAATTTGGCAGTAAAAGTGTGGCATGTGTATTGATTACAGCTGGCACATATTACTTTGGCTTTTAAGTTCAGGCTCGTATTTTGAATCAAATGTTTGGCAGACAGCGATCACTTAAGGTATGTGTAAACTGCATGCAAAAAACATGGGTTTTGTATTGCTGGCAAGGATTGATGTGTCGGTAACTCGTTTGTGGTGATTGTCACAGTGGTGATCATGGTGAGATACATCATTCACTGGTAATTAGAAATGTTTTTCAGTAGACGGCACTTAATACTGGAGGAATCATTTGAGATATTCACATGATTAGATCACATACTTAAAGGTGTGGGTACGTAGGAGTGACTTTAATTATACTGCAATTGTTCCTGTATGACATTGAAAGTTTTGGCAGGATAGTCATACATAACCGGTGTTGTTGGACTCATTTTTGTTTGTAGAGGCTCCTGAGGAAGGGACCACCTACCCAAAATGCATAGGGCAGGATAAATAGAGGACAGAGTCTATTAAACAAGAACCATCACAACTGATGTGACATAATGATGTTTGTATAATGAAGAACTGAAGTAATTCACAGGAAGCAGCATTCTGAAGATAACAACAATAAAGTTTTTTTTTAAGCAGATTTTGAAAGTACCGCAAGGGCCAACAACATCCACAAGGAGACACAACATTAAGAAATTACCAGGCATGGAAATATTAATGGGTAAAATTTGTATTTATAACTCAAAATAAGAACACACTGAAAACTGCGCACAGGCTTTCCCACCCCACCCACAGTGGAAAGCAAATGTCTATTCCCCCGCACAACCAAATAGACAAAACAATACTATACACAGTGTAGTCAGCAACCCTCCCATTGAACTACTTTTACGGGGATTGTGATGGTAAAGGAGGGAGATCAATACCCCGGTAGATGACCCAACAAGACCAAATGTTCCTATGTTTTGGGGGGCAGCCCTTCGCTTGAAAAACTGCCATCTCTGCACCCATGCATTTATCTAGTTCTCTTTGCCACTTTCCCATTGTCGGAAGATAGGTGCCTTTCCATAGTTGAGCAATGTCCCTTTTGGCGATAGTAAGGGCGAGAAAGAGGAGATGCTGCTTATATCGGTTCCCACCTATGTCTTTCATACTATGAAGTAAAAACAGATGGGGATCATACGGGAGGTCCCACACCAACACCTCTTTAAGTCAAGTCGATACCTTACACCAAAAGGGCTGTAGGTCCTCACAGCTCCACAACGTATGGAAAAATGTCCCTTCCTCCCTGTCACATTGTAAACACTGGGGGGATGTCACAACTCCCATCCTCCAAAGACATAGGCGGGTATAATACAAGCGGTGCACATACTTAAACTGTATCTGGAAGCAACACAGCACCATGGGGACTAGCTATCGCCTCCTCCCAATCGTCATCCATCAAGTCGGGGATGTCATCCTACCACGCCCTCCTTGTTTTGTGTAGGGTCGTGTTGGAGTGCGTGTCAGCATCTGGTATATCTGTTTTATTTTATGCGCTCCTAGCTCCCCCATAAGAAGTAGGTCTTCCAACGGATGGAATTTGGGGAGGTCGGGTATATTTGCAAGCGAGGGAGTCAAGGCATGTGCAGTTAGAGCTACCTATAGAACTGAGTTTTGTGAAGATGGAAATCATCCAGTAGTCACTGGGGAGATTGAAGGATGGTGCCCAGCATAACATCATGGAGGTTGGCAAGAATCAGGTTTATATTGCGTGTCCACGAAATCTGCGGACAGGGGGACACAAATACTCCCAGATATTGAAACCCTTCTGTAGCATGTTTTAACTGGGATGCCCAGGTGCCTCTACCCTGATGGTCATATACTGGGAACAGCACCAATTTAATGGGCTCAGTATGAAGCCCAGAGTTTTGGCTCAAAACCCAGAGGATCTTCAAAATATGTGAGCCTGAAATCCAGGGGTCGGTCATAAAAAAATAGGACAACGTCTGCATAGAGCGCAATGCGTTCCGGATGTGAATGTGGCCAGTCAAAGCCTCTGAGCACCAGATCCCTATGAACCCACACCACCAGGGGCTCTACAGCCAAGGCAAAGAGGAGAGGGGATAGGGGGCAGCCTTGATGTGTGCCGCGGCAAATAGGAAAGAAGGGAGAACGATGGCCAGCTAGAAGTATAAAAGCCATAGGTTCGGTATGAAGGAGGCGCACATAAGCTAGAAAATGTGGACCAAAACTAATTGCTTCTAAGAGTTGGTAAAGGAACTCCGAGCTAAGGGAGTTGAATGCCTTATTATTATCTGCTAGGAGCAAGGCAGCGGGACGTCCCAGCTCTGGAGCCAACGCCATAGCATTGTGAAACCGGCTAATATTATGTTGGGTGATTCGATGCAGCATAAAGCCAGACTGGCCCAAATGAACCAGGTCCAGAATGCGGGACCACAAACGGCCCGCCAGGACCTTCCCCAATAATTTGGATTCAAAGTTTATTAAGGAGATAGGGCAGTAGGAGGATGGATCCTGAGGTGGACGGCAGGGCTTCAGAAAGAGGACAATTTCGGCCTGACGCCAGTCCCAAGGCAGTAGTCGCTGCTCGAGGGCCTTGTGAATTGTACCCATTAAATGCAGACCCAACGCGGCTATATGAGAGCAAAGAAACTCCATAGGGAACACATTAGGACCCGGAGCACACCCCGGTTGCATCACATTGACTGCGGCTGTTAGTTCGTCAATGGTAATGGGGACATCCAATTGATCTGTCATTTAGGTCGATAGTCGGGGGGATTATTATGTAGGAACTCCGCGATGGTATACCCAGAGACCTGTTCCCTATGCAGCGCAGAAAAATGGCGGTCAAATTCTTCCACCACCTCCATGGGTGCAGTACAAAGGACACCATCACCACCTAGGATGGTGGGGCCCTGCCTAGCTTGATATAGTCTATGTAGCATTTTAGTAGATTTATCCCCCCACTGGTATATCCGATACTGGGACGCCAACCAGATTTCCTTTGCCTCCTCTGTCAAATGATGGTGCAGCTGCTGTTGCGCCAAGGATACATTCCTCTGAAGAGCCAGGGTGGGCTCCAGAGAGCACCTCGCTTCCAGGGAAATGCACTGGGCCTCAAGTTCAGACCTCTGAGTGGAACGCTTGCGCTTGTCGTTAGTCCTATAGCTAATGTCCACTCCTCTATTTGTAGGCTTCAAGGCTTCCCACAGGGTAACTCTTGAAGGAGCGGAGTCTACGTTCAGGGAGAGATATTCTTGGATTGCCGTGTTGAGGCTCTCCTGATAATCAGGATCATGCAGATGCCACTGGGACATCCGTCATCTGATCAGGGGCTTTTGAAAATTTAGGAGGAGTGTCACCGTGACAGGCAAGTGATCCGACAACCCTCTCGTGAGATGTGAGATCTGAGAGAACCTGTGGCCATAATTCCGAGGTGGGAACAGGTAGTCTAAGCGGGACATGGATCCATGTACTGCCAACTCTTAGAAGCAAATCATTTTGGTCTACGTTTTCTAGCTTATGTGCTCCTTCTTCATACCGAACCTTTGGCCTCTATATGTATAGCTTGCTATTGTTCTATGTTCTTTCCTACTAGCCGAGGCACACGTCAAGGCTGCCTCCATCCCCTCTCTTCTTTGCCTTGACTGTAGAGCCCCTGGTGGCGTGGGTTCATATGGATCCGGTGCTCAGAAGCTTTGACTGGCCACGTTGACATCCGGACCGCATTGTGCTCTACGCTGAAGATGTCCTGTGTTTTTATGACTGACCCCTGGATTTCGGGCCCTAGTATTTTGCAGATCCTCCGGGTATTCGGCCAGAACTTTGGGCATCATACAAACCTCGCTTTCTCAGTGCTGTTCCCATTATGTGGCCATTAGGATAGCGGCACCTGGGCATCCCAGTTAAAACATGCTGCAGAAGGGTTTCAATATCTGGGAGTATTTGTGTCCCCCTGTCCGCAGATTTCTTGGATACACCATATAAACCCGCTCCTTGCCAACCTCCATGATGAGTCATCTCTACCGATTTCGTTAACGGACGGTCAGCCATTTTTAAAATGGTCTCTCTCCCCAGGGTTCTCCACCGTCTTCAGAATTTCCTGTACCACATACCGCGTGCGTGGTTTATACAAATTAGCGCCTTACAAAGTAAATCTTTATGGGGGAGGGGCAATTCGTGTAGCACTTCAGACCTGTACACAATCCACCTACTGTGGCGGTATCGCAGCTGCTGATGTATACTCCTAGTATGCTGCGGCTCTCCTGTTAATCATTAACGACTGGTGGTATAAGTCACCTACGGATTTGGCGTTCATGCTAGAGCATACGGCCCTTGGGAGGACTTCCTCCTCAGCTCCTTTATAGCGTGCAGAACATTGACCATTTGCCACATGCCAGTCGAACCTCGATCAGACTATGGTGGTACAATGTTCGACGTATTGGGTTGGCACATGTGGCTGACACAGGCGACGCCCTTATCATACGGTAATTATTTGCGTCCAGTGGCTGCACTAAAAGGGTTCCGTCAGTGGGACCTGAATTGTATCTCCACCTTGGGGGGTGTTATGTCGTGCACCGTTCTTAAATCATTCCAGCGACTACAGGAGGATTTCCAGCTCCACAAAACTCAGTTCTATAAGTACCTCCAATTGCACCATGTCTTGACTCCCTCCCTTGCAAATATATCTGACCTCCCCAAATCCCATCCATTGGAAGCCCTACTTCCTATGGGGGATCTAGGAGCCCACAAACTAAGACAGATGTACCAGACGCTGACGACGCACTCCAACATGACCCTACACAAAACAAGGAGGGCGTGGCAGGGTGACATCCTAACTTGACAGATGATGATTGGGCAGAGGCGATAGCTAGTCCCCGTGGTGCTGCGGTTGCTTCCAGATACTGTCTCATGCAGTTTAAGTATGAGCACCACTTGTATTATACCCGCCTACATCTTTGGAGGACGGAGTTGTGACATCCCCCCAGTGCTTAAGATCTGACAGGGAGGAAGGGACGTTTCTCCATACGGTGTGGAGCTGTGAGGCCCTACAGCCCTTTTGGTGAAGGGTATTGCCTTGCCATAAAGAGGTGTTGGCGTGGGAGGTCCCTCACAATCCCCGTCTGTTTTTACTTCATAGTAGGAAAGACATTGGTGGGAACCGATATAAGCAGCATCTCCTCTTTCTCGCCCTTACTATCACCAAAAGGGACACTGCCCAAATATGGAAAGGCACCTATCTGCCAACAATGAGGAACTGGCAAAGAGAACTATATAAATGCATGGGTGCAGAGATGGCAGTTTTCTCAAGCGAGGGGTTGTCCCCCAAAACATAGGAAAATTTGGTCTTGTTGGGTCATCTACCGGGGTATCGATCTCCCTCCTCTACCATCACAATCCCCGTAACAGTAGTTCTATGGGAGGTTTGCTGACTACACTGTGTATAGTATTGTTTTATCTATTTGGGTGTGCAGGGGAATTGATATTTGCTTGCCACTGTGGGTGGAGTGGGCAAGTCTGTGCGCAGTTTTCAGTGTATCATTATTTTGTGTTATATATACAAATTGTACCCATTAATATTTCCACGTCTTAATGTTGTGTCTCCATGTAGATTTTGTTGGGGCCTTGCCCTCACGGTACTTTCAAAATCTAATAAAATATGTTTTTTAAAAAAACATTATTGTTTGTTATCTTCAGAATGCTGCTTCCTGTGAATCACTTCAGTTCTTCATTATACAAACATCATTATGTCACATAATTTGTGATGATTGTTCTTTAATAGACTCTGTCCTCTTTTTATGCTGCCCTATGCATTTTGGGACAGGTGGTCCCTTCCTCTGGGTCCTCTACAAACAAAAATGAATCCAACAACACCAGTTATGTATGACTATTCTGCCAAAACTTTCAATGTCATACAGGAACAATTGCAGTATAATTAAAGTCACTCCTACGCAACTACACCTTTAAGTATGTGATCTAACCATGTGAATACCTCAAACGATTCCTCTACTATTAAGTAAGCCTGGGCGAAGCACTACGCTACGCTCGCGTAGTTTGCGAAGTTCGCGCTACTTCGCACTACGCGAACTGCACGTAGCACAGTGCGAACACACGTAGCGTAGTGTTGCGTAGTGCTGCGGTCATTTTTTGCTTGCTCGCGGTCCTCAATGTCAAGTTGGCGACCGCGAGCAAGCAAAATGACATCCCGGCGAGACTTTTTCCTTGTTCGCGATCAGCAACATCAAGTTGGCGATCGCGAGCATGGAAAATAAATCTCCCGGCGAGATTCCCGCGCGAGGAGGTCGGGTTTCTCATTGCGAGGGGTCGCGTATGCTCGCGACCGCTCGCGATGAGAAACTACCAGTTCGCGTTGAGAAAGCTGCCGCTCGAGTAAAAATCTACTCGAGCAGCAGAAAACTACAGCTCGCACTGTGCAAGATGCCATTTTCAATGATTGCACAGTGCCGGTTGCTTGTCCGCACTGTGCAATCATTGAAAACAACATCTTGCACAGTGCGAACATGTTACTACGCAGTTCGCGAAGTGCTACGCGTAGCTCGCGTAGTGCGAACTTCACTTTGCGTAGCTTCGCGAAGTGCTACTTCGCGAACTACGCCCACCCTTACTATTAAGTACCATCTACTGAAAAACATTTCTAATTACCAGTGAATGATGTATCTCACCATGATCACCACTGTGACAATCACCACAAATGTGTTACCAACACATTAGTTTCCTTAATCCATACCCTTTTTTAATCACTCTTACTTGAGTACTCACTTTGGCGTGGAGTCTTAAAAAATATCCATGAAAGAATGACACACTCCTGTGGTTCTGTGGAAATGTGACTTATCAGTATCCTATTGTTGCCAGAACCACAAAACCCATGCTGTTTGCATGCGGTTTACACATACCTTAAGTGATCGCTGTCTGCCAAACATTCTATTCAAAATACGAGCCTGAACAAAAAGGCCAAAGTAATATGTGCCAGCTGTAATCAATACACATGCACACTTTTATGCCAAATTTAGCAATTACCTACCGTTTTATTCTAATCCGCCACCGCTTTGGTTCCAATTCACCCACGTGCGACTTGCCGACTGCTACCCATTTCACGGATACATCCATTACTATTCAGCAACATCTTCGGTAATTAGACAGTGACACCATAGGATGCTGTTGATATCCCTCAGCACCCCTATCAAGGATACCACCTTCGGAACATAGGCCGGCCACCTTAGTGTGGAACCCTGCCACCTCTGTGCATAGGCCCGCAACCTCATTGAGGACGGCAACATCTGTCTGGATAGCAGGGACCTCCTGGTATGTAGACTCATGCAACTCCTTCATTTCTATAACTTCGCTGACAACCTCAACCAACACACATTGATAGTCCTGCTACATAGCCAGGACCTGTGTTAACGCAGCCTGGGTGCCCCTATCATGCTGGGGATTCACATTCTCCCTCCTCTGATGTCTAGCTGCACTGCCCCCTGCCCTAGACACAGACAGCACACTCCGACTGGGTCCTGGCTCCTGACTGACTAGGGTGGCGGTGGCTCTCTGAGAAGACAGGACTGGTGCCAGGAGATGGTCATTCCTGTGCTAGGTGCAGTGGTTGTGGGGACTGATGTTGTCTGCATTGTTCTTGCCACTGTAGGAGGTGTAGGAGGTGTGGTCCCAGTGTGGCCCACTGTCGAGGTCTTTCCAGACTGCCCAGTTGTGCTAGGCCTGTTGTTGACGTCCAACGTTTCAGGAGCTTTTTGGTCACTGAGGGTTTCTTCACCTTCTTGGTCTTGGGAGAACCAGTGCTGGCTTTCCTCCATCTGCTCGTCAGCTATGGATTTAAATGGAAATTAAAGTTAATGGCAGCATTTATGTAGGTACATCTAGGATATTTGTGTCCATTCCATTGCAGAGCTGAAGAATAGATATCTGTTACTAGTAAATCATCTTTAACATTATGAATGAAAATCTGCAATTATTTCATATCACATACTCGCGCTCGCCAACTTGATGTTAACAATGGTGAACAAGGAAAAATCTTGCCGGGAGGTGGATTTTCCTCGCTTGGGCCCACCAACTTGACGTTGATGAGCGCGAGCAAGAAAGAAACTCGGCTCCGCTATGCGCAGCAGAGTTTTTCAGAACTCCGCATGCTCCGCGTAACGCGGAGTGCTGAAACCTTCACAACCTTTGCGAGCGGAGTTTACCGTCCAGGGTTAGTAATCAATTCTCATTTTTGAATTGTGAGCATGGGCTCAGTTGGCATTGTTGTAAACCTGAGTGTCTTGTTTCAAACAGATTTCTTAGTTGTGTAGTTGTGTTATTCTGTAACTCAGGCCAACATGCAAAGAGTTTCTGTTCATGACAGTACAAATAGAAGCTATTTGCCTCATATTTCATTTTTAAACACATCTCTATGTGACAGATTTCATGTTTGATATTTGAGTAGCAAGTTGGCTGCTACGTGAAGAGGGGGGTGAGAAGTGAATCATGCTGGGTGGAAGTGAAGAGAGCAGACCTCATGATAGATGTGGTCAGGAGGATGTGACTTTAGCGGAGGCTGAGAAGAGTTCAGCTCCTTTAGTAGTGTTAATTCAGTGACAAGATGGCTGCCAGGTGAGGTGTGGGGGTAAGGATTGTAGCATGCTGGGTGGAGGTGAAGAGAGCAAGTCTCATGGTATATGTAGTTATTTGTTACTTCACTGATGAGAATTGTATAATAGTTGTATGTGGTACAGATATTAGATTTGACACACATTGACATATTCCCATATTACATGCTTCCATTTTTGTAGGAATTTGAAGCAGCACTTACAGACACCATTGGAATATGATACAATATTTACAATAAAGCTCTGTAGACTATTTTTTACAATGTTCTTTGCCAAATATAAACCACATTTTTAGTTAGGTTCTTTATGCGATGTTCAAGGAGTATATATTCATGTGGACAGAAAAGGACTATTTACTAGCAGATAGGACATTGTGATATTGTTTCAGTTCCTGTAGTATTGTTTACTAGAGTCCAATCTTCCCGATATTCCTTCCAAGCCCTCAGGTTGTATGATGGCCAAAACCTACTTCTCCCAGGGCATGAGGCGTAATTGCAAACTGGAAGGACCACCTCCAGTTTTTTGTGCCTCCTGGAGGTGGTCACTATACTTCTTGCAAACCTTCTTATGGAGATCGATCCATCTCTTCCTAATGTCCTGCTGTGTGTGTTGGGTGTTTTCAACATCATTCACACTGTTGACAGTCCTCTCCACATTTCTGATCTCGTACTGTGGAAATGCTGGACTTGGGTACCACACATTTGAGACTCTACTTTGATGGTTTCATCCACCATGGCTTTCTATTCCCCTTCAGTGAAGGCTGAGTTTTTGGGTGCCATGGTGAGGTGAAAATAAAATGTTAGAGTAGTGACTTCAAAGGAATATTTAAGAAGGGGATAATGGGTTAGGTTGTGTAAATGTATTTAAAAGGTTGGTGGTGGTTTGTAAGTGACATTTTAGAAATAATAGAATTGAATGTGTATTGTTAGCTGTGATAAAGCTGGCTGTTCTGTAATGAATGGCAAAGGAAGTCGGTCATGGTAGGGGTGTGTTTTAGGGCGTGGCTTGTGGGTGTGGCCACTTGTGACTACATTTTGGATGTGTGATATTTGGGATCAGCCAACGGTATTTTTTTTAGTAAACTATTTAAAATATTTTGGTTCCTCTCACATTGACTATTGACCGCCTTTGAGTAACCGCCATTGGCTGTCCACCGCTGTGAGACCGCCAATGTCACTTTGTACTCGTAATGCACTCGGTGGTGAAAATGCTAACCTTGGGGTGTCCGCTGGCTTGCCACTGACAAATCACCCTGCAGCGAGTCTGAGAAGGGTGGTAAACTGTGACTGTTTTACGACCGCAATTGCGGTGGTAAAACAGTCATACATAGAGCTCAAACTCTCTATTAGGAAGGGACACCCTTGGAACACCCCTTCCTAATAGCGAGTGGCTAATCCTATTTAGCGAGTCGCACATAATTTGCGACTCGCTAAATTGAGTTAGTACATGGCCCATTTATATTTTGCAAGTGCAAACGGGTCGCAAACCCATTTGTTGCATGCAAAATAGGGTTGTATATCTGGCCCATAGTGCTGTGAGAATCAAGTAGCAGGATCAAATCAGTCCTTATTGCAAGCCTTATTATGCACGCTTAATTATTCTACTATGTCCGTGTAAGGAATATGCAAGTTTAGTGATTCTACCATGTCTGTGTGAGGAATATGCAAGTTTAGTGATTCTACCATGTCTGTGTGAGAAATGGATCCCAAACACCACAAAAAACATAAACCTTGGGGAGCTAGAGGCCGTGCAGGTCAACCATCATGCACAACAGCCAACTCTACTCGGTGCAGAATAATCGAGTCAAGCCCAACCCATGAACAGTCAGTTATGTGCAACCAGGGATATCAACCAGGGGCTTGCACAGGACTAGAGGATTGACAATCAGAACCAGAGCGATGCCACCTCTTGGACTTTATCCTGCGAGATCGATTCCGCTGCAAGCCCACAGAGGAGTCAGACTCCAGCAGTGGTGGGGAATGCGGCTTCAGGTGGGCTCTTTCATCGGACCAGGTGAAGGCAGCTTCAGGAGAGTTGAAGAACAATATTTTGGAGGTATAAATCACTCGAAGCCTCGCAGGATACAGTAACATATAGGAGAGGTTGAGTTTGCATAGCCTCCGTTGTGCTGCAGTGAAAAGCTGTCTTTGTTGTTGCACAAGATGGGTGTATTCTGGAAAGATCATAATGGGCCATGAATCGAAGACGAGATTGTCTTTATTCAACTGGGCATATTGCAGCACTGCGTCCCGGTCAGCATAGTTTAGTAGCTTGGCAATGACCGTCTGTGTATTTTCTCCAGGAGGTGTCTTTCGTGTAAGCGGTACAAAAGGGGGTGGTGATGGACGGAGCATCAAAACCAATCAAACACTCACACCCAGTCAACAGATCTGGGTTTGATCCATCACTGTTCTTTCGTGTAAGCGCCCGATGAGCCCTCTCAACCACAAAGCACGTCGAGATCTTGTCCGCCGGCAGCAGATCTTTAAGTCATGACGTGGGAAAATGATTCATGGAGCCGCCTTCGCAGCCCTCCAGAAAACCAACAAAGCTGAGGTTATTGTGCCTGGCACAGCTATCTGCATCTTCGGCGTGGGTGGCAAGCTCCTGGAAAATCACGGTCAATTTATTGAGCTGCTGTTGGAGGGTCTGCACGGTGTCTTCCACAGAGGACACCCGCGTCTCGGCCTCACTGATACGGTCAACAGCCTTACGCGAGTCCTGCCGCAAAAATTAGACCTCGGTACCCACTGTGGCAATCGTGGCCTCCAACGTGTCCCTTGCATCAGTTATGGCAACAAGCAAGGCTGCATTATCTAGAACAGGGCTAGGGGGAGGGCCCATAGCTGCAGACATTGCAAACTGGTCCAGGGTGCTCTGTTTCAGTCCCGTAGTGCCAGGTTTGTCCTTCCCCATTGTCAGGACCTCCAGTGAACAGTGCCAAATACTTCTGGGAGATCTCATTCCAGCAAGATATATAGGAAGGCTAGGGCACCAATCCACCACGTCAGGATAATCTCCAGGAGGCACCCTGCGGCCGGTCCTCATGGACTCTGTCCACCCCTAGGACGCAAGCTGCACTGGATCTAATCCAGCCACTTCTGCAACCAGCGACAAACAGTCAAGCAGGCCCCTCTAAAGGAACCTAGCTTGCCGGACCACCAGTGCACGAAACGCCCCATTACCCATGTCTAGGGGCAGCACCCTCACCGGCAGAATGGCATGCCAGGCACAACGTATCCTCGCAGGAGCAGACAGCTAGCTCGGGGACACTGAACTCTAGTCACAGCGCACTCCCCTCGATCCTCCCACTCGTCCGCCATTTGCCGGCAGCTTGTTTTACCAGTCTATAATCTCTTGAATGGCTCAATGAAAGACAATCACACCAGGTATATATATAAAATATATGTATTTATTTCTAAGCATACCCTCCTAGTCTCTTTATGAGGCTAGAGGTCAAAACACATAAGTTACACTTCAAATATGACAGTAATAAGCACAAACAAACCTCAGGCCCTAGGGGTGAGCCAAACCATATACTAAAATAGTGGTATAAGAACCAAGACTTAACTAGACACAAGGCCTAGAGCCTTAGAATCGCTGGGACCCCAAGGAACCACCCAAGGTAGTGACACAGTGGACCCACGGGGGCCATGTGCAGTGTGAGAACACAGCCGCAAGCTCCCGTTAGCCTCTATGGAGAAAGTCGCAGTTAGATTTTTAAAGATCAGGGACACTTAGAAACGAACAAGGACCAAACCCTTTGGGTCTTAGGAAGTTCTAGGGTCAACACCCTCGGGAGAACCAGAGTACTCATGTTACCTCACCCAGGGAATCCGGGTGCATAGGTGTCAAATGGTGTCGGGTCGAGTCTTCGATTTCAATGGGAGCTGGCAAAAAAGTGCTGCTGCCGGTAAGATGCGAAGTGTCCGAAGAGATCCAAACCTGGATCGAAGATGAGAAGAACCTGAAAGCAGAGGGACAGAGTCTGGGTCACTTGCCAGTGACCAGGAAGACGATAGGCGAATGCCCACCAATGTCTGGTGCTTCAGGTGAAGAAGGTGAAGCTTGACTCTTGAGCCACAAGGACCAGGAGGCATCGATGATGACCAGGAGCTGGATTCAAGCTGTTCCACAAAGGATGTTGAGTGCTGCAGTGTTGGTGCCCGGATTGGCCCCAACAAGCCTTGGCAACAGCAACCCATGCAGAAAGGAGAAAGATGCTTCGGTGCAGATCAGCAAGGTCTGAGGGACTCACCACTTTGTTGGGAGTCAGGGCATGCCTGGAGCAACCAGAGAAGCCCAAGGAAAATCAAAGGTACCCCTTCAGGGACCCACCAGTCAATGGAACAGGGATTGCGAAGGGACCTCGAGAGGAAACACAAAATGGTGCCCATGGGTCACTCGGGGCGACTAGGCCAACAATCTTCGGTGGATCTTCTGCTTGAGGTGGGAGCTACAAGTAATCCTAAGCATGACTTGAAGAGACGTCGAAAAGTCAAAGCACTTGCAAAAATGCTTGGTGACCAGCAGTTCCGGATCCACAATACTCACTAGGGCTGTGGGTCTCAGCTTTGCTGGGGACTCGGTCGGCCTCTGAGATGTCTGCAAATCCTCTTCCTGGGTTGCAAATACTTTGGAGTCCGGCGGAAGCTTCGGAAATGCAGACTGGCAAAATGCTTTGTTGGTGCCTGCCAAGCAGGGGAGTCACTCCTTGACCCCAAGGGAGATTTCTTCAGTCCTCTAGTCTTTAATAGAGCGTCGAAGTTCCAGGATTCAGCTTCAGAGTTTCGTCCAGGGATATCTAAAATTCTGGTTACAGGGGTTCCTTGCTTATACCTAAGGAAGGGGTTGGACTAGCTCTGGGGACCCACCTATGGGAGGGTTTGGAAAGAGAAGTGGCTACACCCATTTCCTTTGTCAAGTTTCATGCCAGAGCAAGGGTTGGAAGCCCCTGAACCGGTTTGAGCTGGACTATGCACAGGGACACCAAATGTGCCCCTAGTGCAGGACTTCAAAGCACTCAGAGAGTGCTCCCACCCAGCCGCAATACACATCATCCTGTCTGGGAGGTGGTTACACCTCCCTGTGACAGGAATCCTATTGTCCAGGCATCCCCTGCTGGAGTTTCGGTCAGCAGCAGGAGACCACACCTGTGTCTGTGGCTGCAGCATCCATGTTGTGATGCCAGGCCTCTATTAGATTTCCACCGGGTATACCAGTACTGCCACGTCTCTCCCTCTAGAGGGGTGGGATCATATACTCATATCAAGAACTGATGTGGGGGTATGATTCCAAGGGGTTTGACACTAAACACAACATGTTTCCGTGCAGCCAGTCCAAAGTTAGCATTAACCATTTAAGATCTAATGCACTTAAGAGTTTATGGTCAGGCTGCACCACTGACAACCCCGGAGAAGAGATTCTGAAGGATGCAGCAGGGTTCAGCTCATGCCTGGGCACCCTCTCACATATAACCAAGCACCCTGCCTTCAGGGTTGATAAGGCCTGCCATAGGGGTAACTGATAGGTTACTATATGCAGTGACAGGTGAGGTATAGTGAACCTATACCCCAGTAAGGGGTGCATGCACCACCTTACCCAGGCTGCAGTAGCAGACCTGTGGTGTCATTTTGCATGGTTTTCCAGGGGTGGCACAATACATGCTTCAGCACCTGGTAGGCATCTGGGGTACCTATACCCTGGGTATACCATATACTAGGGACTCACAAGGGTACCCCAGATTCCAATATGGAGTGTACCTAAAGTACATGCAATCAATTTAGAGAGGAAACAGCTAGGCTGGGGTCCTGCATAGCAAGGGCCCAGCGAGACTAAAGTCGAAAAACAGTGAAACACCAGCAAAAAGAGGGGGAAAACATGTGAAGCAGATCCTACTCTCCTACATAACCCCTCCAAACATAGGGACATTAAACTAACCTTGACCAGTTGAGGCTTCATGTTCTAAGTGGAAATATCTGGAGAGTCCATCTGCATTGGCATGGTTACTCCCAGGTCTATGTTCCACTGTATAGTCCATTCCCTGTAGGGAAACGGACCACCTGAGAAGTTTGGGGTTTTCACCCTTCATCTGTTTTATCCATAAGAGGGGCTTTTGGTCTGTTTGAACAATGAAGTGAGTACCAAACAAGTATGGCATCAACTTCTTCAGAGCCCAAACCACAGCAAAGGCCTCCCTCTCAATGGCTGACCAACGTTTCTCTCTGGGGTTCAACCTTCTGCTTATGAAATCTACTGGTTGATCCTGACCTTCATCATTCAACTGTTACAGTACAGCCCCTACCCCCAACTCAGATGCATCTGTTTGGACAATGAACTTTTTGGAGTAGTCAGGACTTTGCAGAATGAGAGCAGTGCAAATGGCCTGCTTCAGGTCATCAAATGCCTTTTGACATCTAACTGTGCACTGAACCTTTTTGGGCATTTCCTTAGAGTTTAAGTCATTTAGGGGTGTCACTATTGATCCATAGCCCATGACAAGTCTTCTTTAGTACCCAGTCAGGCCTAAGAAGGCTCTCACCTGAGTCTGGGTAGTTGGAGCAACCCAGTCCATTATGGTCTGGATTTTGCTCTGCAATGATTGAACCTGGCCTCCACCTACAAGGTGGCCCAGGTACACAACCTGACTCTGCCCTATCTGGCACTTAGTAGCCTTGATAGTTAGGCCTGCTTTTTGCAGGGCCTCCTAAACATTCCTGAGGTGGACCAGGTGATCCTCCCAGGTGGAGCTAAAGAAAGCAATATCATCAAGATATGCTGCACTATTGTCTTCCAGGCCTGTAAGGACTTGATTCACCAACCTTTGGAAAGTGGCAGGTGCATTCTTCAAACCAAAGGGCATTACCACAAAATGATAGTGCCCACGAGGGGTAGACAATGCTGTCCTTTGCTTTGCATCATCAGCTAGTCTGATCTGCTAGTAGCCAGCTGCCAGGTCAAATGTGCTTAGAAACTTGGCTGAGGCCAAAGTATCTATTAGCTCACCTGCCATGGGGTAGGGATGGGCATCAGTCCCAGTGATTGCATTGAGACCCCTGTAGTTCACACAAAACCTAATTTCTCTCTTGCCATCTTTGGTGTGAGGTTTAGGTACCAGGACTACTGGACTAGCCCAAGGACTATCTGAGGGTTCAATAACTCCCAAATCCAACATATTTTGGACTTCTGTCCTTATACAGTCCCTGACATGGTCAGGTTGCCTGTAGATCTAATTCTTCACAGACAGACTGTGCCCAATGCCCACTTCATGAGTGCACCAGATTGTCTGACTTGGAGTCAGAGAAAACATATGTCTGTACTGATTGAGAAGCTTTCTGCAGTCAGTTTGCTGCTGGACAGTGAGGCTGCCTGCCAAGGCTAAACAATCAACTGACCCATCATCAGGGTTCTGAGAAAGCAGGTCAGGGAGTGGGTCACTCTCTTCTTCCTGTCCTTCATCAGTATCCATGAGAAAGCCCATGTCTGCCCTGTCAACATGGTTTAAGTCTGTTGACATGAAGTACCCTGTGGGGACTCCTAGGGGTTCCACGGTCTACCAAGTAAGTGACCTCCCATTTCTGTTCAACAATTGTTGAGGGCCACTCCATTTGTCCTGGAGGGCTGCTGGGGCCACAGGCTCCAACACCCACACTTTCTGTCCTGGCTGATAAACAGTCAGTACTGCCTTTTGGTCATGCCAGGCTGTTTGTAATTCCTGGCTAGCCTCAAGGTTTTTAGCTGCCTTTTTCATGTATTCAGCCATTTTGGAGCGGAGACCAAGTAAACAGTCCACTATGTCCTGTTTAGGGCGTTTGGGAGGAAACTCCCATCCCTCCTTCACCAGACACAAAGGACCCCTAACAGGATGGCCAAACAAAAGTTCAAAATGGCTGTAACCAACCCCCTTTTGTGGCACCTCCCTGTAGGCAAACAAAAGGTAGGGCAAAAGGATGTCTGATCTGCACCTAAGCTTTTCTGGGAGAACTTTGATCATGCCCTTTAAGGTTTTGTTGAATCTTTCAACTAAACCATTGCATTGTGGGTGATAGGGTGTGGTGAACTTGTAGTTCACTCCACACTCCTTCCACATTGCAGTCAAGTACTAACTAGACATGAAGTTTGCACCCCTGTCAGATACTACCTCCTTAGGAAAGCCTACTCTTGATAATACACCAAAGAGAGCTCTTGCCACCACAAGTGCTGTAGTGGTCATAAGTGGGATTGCCTCTGGGTACCTAGTGGCTTAGTCCACCACCACCAGGATAAATCTGTTCCCAGATGCAGTTTGAGGATTCATGGGACCAACAATGTCAATCACAACCCTCTCAAACTGAACTCCCACCACAGGTAGTAGTATCAGGGGGGCCTTTGTGGTTCTACCTGCCTTGCCACTGGCTTGGCAGGTCACACAGGAGTGACAAAACTCCTTAGTGTCTTCAGACATGTGGGGCCAGTGAAAGTGAGGGACAATTCTGTCCCAAGTCTTGTTCTGGCCCAGGTGTCCTGCTAGGGGAATATCATGGGCTAGTGTCAATAGGAAGCCCCTAAACTTCAGAGGTATAACCAACCTCCTGGATGCACCAGGCTTGGGGTCTCTACTCTCTGAGTAAAGGAGTCGTTCACCCCAATTAATCTTATGGGTGCCACTAGCATTCCCAACAGCTTCACCAGCAGCTTGCTTTCTGAGGGGTTCAAGAGAGGGGGAGTTTTCTGCTCCTGCCTAAGGTCTGACCTGGAAGAACCCCCTGGACCCAAGAACTCAACCTGGTCAACTCCCTCAGGAGACTGATCTGCATTCTGAGTCAGGTGGGAAGGCACTGCCTTAACCCTACTGCTCCTCCTCTTTGGAGGCACCTGGTCCATTCTACCAGAATCCATGGCCTGTCCAGCGTTAGACATTTTGGCCTGTGACCTAGTCACAGCAAAGACATGAGCAGGGATCCCTAACATTTCTGCATGTGTCCTGAGCTCAACTTCAGCCCAATCTGAAGTCTCTAGATCATTTCCAAGAAAGCACTGTACTGGTTGGTTTGCACTTACCACAACCTTCTTAAGGCCAGTTACCCCTCCCCAGGAGAGGTTAACAGCTGCCAGTGAATGGTCTGTTCTGACATTGCTAGCATTGGTCACTTGGTACATTTCACCAAGTATAATCTGCCCAGGATCCACAATATCTTTTGTCACCATTGTGACACTTGCTCCTGTGTCCCTGAATGCCAAAGCATCTTTTCCATTTATCAAAGGCTGCTGTCTATATTTGCCCAAGTTGTTGAGACTCACAAAGGAGGACATATCCATGCCTCCATCACAGACTAGGACAGCCTGAGGTGGAACTCTGACTAGGCCAGAGTCCATCTCAGAACCCAGGTTCAACCCTACTACACCCTTATTCTGAACATTACCACCACCAATTGTAGCTGTACTAGGGGGAACAGTTGCCTTAGGGGCACTGGTGGCTGGAGTTGCTTCTTTGCACTTGGTGCAGTCACTTGTCCAGTGAGTTTTCTGCTTACAGATTTTGCACCATGGTTTCTTTTGGCCTTTTTCCTTGTTAGACTATGAATCCCCACATGAAGAAGATTTTTGGGGACCTTGTGAAGACTTCTGGTCGTTACCCTTCTCCCCACCCTTGTCCGAGTTTTTAGGATCTTGCTTCTTGGGTTCACCACCTTGGTTCTGTACCTTCTGCCTCACCCTGATTCTGACCCACTCGTCTGCCTTCTTTCCCAATTCTTGGGGAGAGGTCAGATCTGAGTCCACCAGGTACTGGTGCAACAGCTGATTTTGACAGTTATTAAGGATCTGCTCCCTCATAATCAAATTGTACAATCCTTGGAAGTCATGCACTTTGCAGCCAAGTAACCAACCTTCTAGAGCCTTAGTAGCACAATCTACAAAGTCTACCAAGTCTTGATTCTGTGCCTTTTGGGTATCCCTGAACTTTAACCTTTATTGCTCAATGGTTAGGCCAAACCCTTCAATCAAGGCACTCTTCATACTGGTATAATCATCAGCATCCTCCTCTCTAACAGTGAGGAGCTTATCTCTACCTTTATCTGCAAAGGAGAGCCACAGGATTGCTGCCCTCTGCTCCTGGGGGACCCTTTGAACTTTACAGGTCCTTTCCAGTGCATTTATCCATGTGTGGATGTCATCCCCACTCTGGTAGGGAGGGACACTCATATTCAGGTTTCTATGGTCATGAGACCTCCCCCTATCTCTAGGGATGTTTCTGCCACCATGGGACTCTAGTCCCAACTTTTTTCTAGCTCTGTAGAGCTCTAAGGCCTCCTTATCTAGGGCTACCTGCTTCCTTCTGATTTCACGCTGAGCTACCTCATACTTAAGCAGTCTCTCCCTCCTCTCCGGAGAGGTTTCCCTCCTATGAGAGGAAATAGAGGTCCCTAAAGATGAACCAGAATGGTTAAACTCCACTGAGGGAGATCTAGACCTTCTAGGCCCACCACCAACTCTTCCAGGAGGGACAAAAAGGGGGCCAGTGTGGCCCTCCCCCTCATCTTCCAGGGGAGCTGGTTTTCCCAAGTCAAGATTATTCTCATCTTCCTGGTCAGCATTAGAGGTCAGGTCATGGGGAATTTCACCCCTAGGTCCTTCCTCATGTGCTGTCCCACCCACTCTGCCTGCCACTTTAGACCCTATAGGTCTTCTCAGATCATCCAGCCTGAGTACCTCTTTGAGATGCTGGGTGGTTGGACTTTTGCCTGTCTTCAGTTTCCTAGCTGGGCATAATGCTCTCAGTTCCGTGAATGGGAGGTTATCATATTTGGAAATTAGAAGCCCATTGGCTATTTGCAGGGACCCACTGGTTCCTGGCCTTGAATACATTACTAGTGAGGTGTGGTGTATTGCAATACCTACTCTAGTGTGGCCTACTAAACTCTCTTGAGTTGAAGAAAGGGTGTGCTAAGCCCTTAACACACAACTCTAAGTTCAGTAGAACTTACTGTATTCTAAAGCTTGTATTATATGTACCTAGGGTACCTTTAGTGGTTTTCAGTTAGTCACTCAATTGAGATTGTCTGGTAAAACAATAGCAAGCTGGAATACCACCGCTGCCACCAATGTGAGAAGTTGGCCTGGTATATGCTGTCCACTAATTATATTGGGCACCCTGTACCAGTCCAAACAACCCCTTATTGGTTATAGGTTAAAGACAACCTTTATTAAAAGCTATCCTAGTGTTAGGTATGGAGAGACGCATTCAGGCTAAGTCTTGAAGGAATGTAAAGCAGCTTGTTTAACCAGTATATAATCTCTTGAATGGCTAAATGAAAGACAATCACACCAGTTATATATATTCAATATATGTATTTTATTTCTAAACACACCTTCCTAGTCTCTTTATGAGGCTAGAGGTCAAAACACATAAGTCACACTTCAAATATGACAGTAATAAGCACAAATACACGTCAGGCCCTAGGGGTGAGCCAAACCTTATAGTAGACACAAGGCCTAGAGCCTGTAGAATCGCTGGGACCCCAAGGAGCCACCCAAGGTAATGACACAGGGGACCCACGGGGGCCGTGTGCAGTGTGAGAACTCAGCCGCAAGCTCCCGTTAGCTTCTATGGGGAAAGTTGCGGTCAGATTTTTAAAGATTTGGGGCACTTAGAAAGGAACTAGGACCAAGCCCTTTGGGACTTAGGAAGTTCTAGGGTCAACACCCCCTGGAGCACCGGAGAACTCGTGTTATCGCACCCAGGGAAGCCGGGTGCATAGGTGTTAAATGGTGTCGGGTCGCGTTGTCGATTTCAATGGGAGCTGGAAAAGAAGTGCTTCTGCCAGGAAGATGGAGAGTGCCCGAAGAGATCCAAGCCTGGATCGAAGATGAGAAGAATCTGAAAGCAGAGGGGACAGAGTCTGGGTCACTTGCCAGTGACCAGGTAAACGATAGGCGAATGCCCACCGATGTCGGGTGCTTCAGGTGAAGAAGGTGAAGCTTGACTCTTCAGCCACGAGGACCAGGAGGCGTCAAGGACGACCAGGAGCTGGATTCAAGTTGTCCCACAAAGGGTGTCGAGTGCTGCAGCATCAGTGCCCAGATAGGACATAACAAGCCTTGGCAACAGCAACCCACGCAGAAAGGAGAAAGATGCATCGGTGCAGACCAGCAAGGTCTGTGGGACTCACCACTTGGTTGGGAGTCATGGCACTTCTGGAGCAACCAGGGAAGCCCAAGGAAAAGTTACCCCCTCAGGGTCCCTCCAGTCGATGGACCAGGGATCACAAAGGGACCTCGAGAGGAAACACAAAATGGCGGCCCACGGTTCACTCGGGGTGATTAGCCCAACAATCTTCAGTGGATATTCTGCTTGAGGTAGGGGCTACAAGTAACCCCAACACGACTTCAAGAGATGTCGAGAAGTCAATGCACTTGCAAAAGTGCCCGGTGACCAGGAGTTCCGGTTCCATGCTACTCACGAGGGCTGCGGGTCTCAGCTTTGCTGGGGACTCGGGTCGGCCTCTGAGATGTCTGGAAATCCTCTTCCTGGGCTGCAAATACTTTAAAATCCGGCGGGAGCTTTGGAAATGCAGACCGGCAAAATGCTTTGTTGGTGCCTGCCAAGCAGGGGAGTCACTCCTTGATCCCAAGGGAGATTTCTTCAGTCCTCTAGTCTTTAGTAGAGCGTCGAAGTTCCAGGATTCAGCTTCAGAGTTTCATCCAGGGATAGCTAAAGTTCTGGTTACTAGGGTTCCTTACTTATACCTAAGGAAGGGGTTGGACTAGCTCTGGGGACCCACCTATGAGAGGGTTTGGAAAGAGGGGTGGCTACACCCATTTCCTTTGTCCAGTTTCGCCCCAGAGCTGGGGCTGGAAGCCCCTGAACCGGTTTGAGCTGGACTACGCACAGGGACACCAAATGTGCCCCCAGTGCAGGACTTCAAAGCACTCAGAGGGTGCTCCCATCCAGCCCCAATACACATCATCCTGTCTGGGAGGTGATTACACCTCCCTGTGACAGGAAACCTATTGTCCAGGCCTCCCCTGCTGGAGTTTCGGTCAGCAGCAGGAGGCCAGACCCTGTGGCTGCAGCATCCATTTTGTGATGCCAGGGCTCTATTAGATTTCCACCGGGTATACCAGTACTGCCATGTCTCTCCCTCTAGAAGGGTGGGATCATTTCCTCACATCAAGAACTGATGTGGGGGTATGATTCCAAGGTGTTTGACACCAAACACAACATATTTCCATGCAGCCAGTCCAAAGTTAGCATTAACCGTTTAAGATATAATGCACTTAAGATTATATGGTCAGGCTGTACCACTGACAACCCAGAGTAGAGATTCCGAAGGCTGCAGAGGGGCTCAGCTCATGCCTGGGCACCCTCTCACATATAACGAAGCACCCTGCCTTCAGGATTGATAAGGCCTGCCATAGGGGTGACTTATATGTTACTATGTGCAGTGATAGGTGAGGAATAGTGAACCTATACCTCAGTAAGGGGTGCATGCACCACTGTACCCAGGCTGCAGTAGCAGATCTGTGGTGTCATTTTGCATGGCTTTCCAGGGGTGGCACAATACATTCTTCAGCCGCTGGTAGGCCTCTGGGGTACCTATGCCCTGGGTACATAGTATACAATACACTAGGAACTTACAAGGGTACCCCAGAATCCAATCTGGAGTGTACCTAAAGTACATGAAATCAATTTAGAGAGGAAGCAGCTAGGCTGGGTCCCTGAATAGCAGGGGCCCAGCCAGACTAAAGTAAAAAACAGTGAAACACCAGCAAAAAGAAGGGGGTAAACATGTGAAGCAGATCCTACTCTCCTACAGGATAAATGTCGGATTAAGGTGGCGGGTGCACGGAGCTTATTCAAGCTGCGCACACCATGAATGCCGACCAAGCCACGCCCCCAACAATAATGTTTTGATTTAAAACTTAAATGAAAGATAAATTGTGCAAATTGCTTTTTGCAGTGATATGAAAAATTGAATGTTAAATACATACTCTGTGCACACAGATACTCAGGTGCATGTTTACTTCATACACAGCATTGAGAATTAGGATGGGGAATTGACAGCTCCCAGGTACCTTGTAGCATGCAGAGATTCATTAATAAGTTGATTGTTGGATTTTGTAAAAACAAGGAGTGCATTACACACACATTAGATGTTGTTATATGCACATGTAGTTTGCCTCAAAGCTCATTTAATTCAAATAACATATTGAAAAACAGTACACAGACACATGTCTTCACCACAGTCCTTCACCCCAGGAACTTAACAATTATGTGTTGCCTACATCTGGTGGTATAACACATGTACATGTTAGTCATATGTGACATGCACTTTTAAGACATAATAAGAAGACACATAAACAGTCACAAACAATTCATAAGCAATGAGGAATGAGGCTGAGTGTAGGCAGATTGACATTACCTGGCCTAAACCCAAACATTTTTTGTGATACATGATGGTACATGCATTTTTTTGTTTGACCAACACACCACTAGACAAAATTTTAAAAAAAACAAGTTGCTTGCAAAACCATCGTACTACAAGCTGTCCTGATGAAGATGTGTCACAGCCATCATCTATGACACAGTTTCCAGGAACAATTCATGTTCACTTTGTTCTTCAGAAATAGCAATACATACCAGTTGAAGTCACAACTGGATTGTATATACATGAAGATGACATGGTGCACAAACCTACAAGTGAACAACACAGTGATTAGATCTGCATAATCTGAATACACATACCTCATGTAGGCCTTTTCTGAGAGTCTATATTTTTTAATAATGATTTTCAAACTGGCGCGTTGAATCACCTTAAACACATCATGCTACAGCACGTTTCCTTGGCTAACCATGGACTGATTAACTCAAAAAATTTCCTCGGTCTGTACTACACCCTCGCAGTGCCTAGTGCAACTGTGAACACCATATCTCAAAGTACACTTACCTTCAGGAGAAGTACTTTCAGATGATTTCCTGACACACATCTGCACCATCATCCTCACTACTACTGTCATCATCACCTGGTATTTCCCAGCACCCACCAGCTGGGTTCCCATGCTCTCCATCCTCTAAGATGTACGGTATCTCCCGTCTCAGGGCAAAGTTGTGGATGATGCAGCAGGTCGCGGTGATCTGGCATACCTTCCCAGGTGAGTATTGGAGGGCTCCACGTCCTGTCCAGGCAGCGTAATCTGGCTTTCAGGAGGCCAAATGTCTGCTCCACTGAACGCCTTGTCCTTCCTTGTGCACTATTGAAGCATTGTTCACCAGGCATTGTAGGATTTCGGAGTAGCGTTAACAACCATGGACGGTTGGGATATCCCGAGTCTCCTACACATAATTAATCTACAATTCATCACACTTACCCTCTCTGTTTGGAATTGTGACATCACCCATGGCATATTACTGTTCTACAGGATGAAGCTGTCATGGGCAGATCCTGGAATCCGGGCATAGACGTTGCAGGTTGTCTGTCAAACAGACAACCTGCATGCTAATGGAGTGGTATGTCTGCAGTTCCTGTAAACTTGCTCATGGTCATTCGGTGCCACTAAGGGAATGTGTGCACAATCAATGGATCCAATTACATGTGGAATGTGACGTTGGCTATAGAAAGCTGCCTTCACTGCGGCTGAATCATTACAGCCAGGGAACTGAATGTAGCGTCTCACATCTTTCAACAATGCTGCAAGCACCTCTGTCAGGACAAGCCTAAACATCACTTGCAACATCCTACCCAATTTGCAACTGTAAACTGAAAAGAGCCAGGGGCCAAAAAGTGCAAAACAGACAAAACTTTGACAAGAGGGGTGATACTGTGGGGTTATTAAGCTCAGGTTGGATCTTCCGTTCCTACTGACTATTCAGACCCAGGATGGTCAGTCGTTTTAATCGGTATTTCTGGATAATTTGCCTCTCCTGCATGGTCTGGAGGTCAGGGAATGTACAGAACTGTGGAGGCCTCTCCTTCTCCCAGGGCACCTCAATGAGAGTGTTGTGGAACGTCATTGCACTCTGATTGCAACAGTAAAATATTTTGAAAACTAATGCATTGTACAAGTGTAACTGACATATATTTTTTTAATGCAGCAAACCAGGTACTGTGACTTTATTGCTGTCCATCCTGCCTTTACTATAACTCACCTACAAGGTCTCCATTCACATCCCTATACCTTGATTATGAACAACATCACATCATGTGAAATTAGCTGACATGACAAAAAGGGTGGTTGTCTGACATGTGTAAACTGGTACACCATCACACATCTTGCAAAGTTAGCCTACCTGTCATGTACATCTATGCATTACACAATGAGTACTATGTACAGCACTTTGACTGGGATTATGAGCATATGAAAAACTAAGCCTTTCACAATCACGCAGTGGTGCATATAAAACTGTAGAAAAAACAGTAACAAGTGTTTCTGATGCCATAGCAAACACATCACACTTGACCGCTGACATTGCAGTTGTTTAAGCTTGCACAAATAGGAAAATAGAGGCGTACACAGCCTGTGAACAAAGACTGCACGCTTGGCAGTTTAATGCATGGCGGTCTCCTTCAGAGGCTAACATTGGCTTCATTTGATCGAGGTAGACCAATGGCTATGTACGTCTACGCATACGAACGTGTACGCTGCAATTCAAACATACACTCATATAACTACAAACACTGCTGCCATTAACCACTATTAGTAATCAGCTGTTGTGTGTAACCTCTGGGAGCAACCATGTCAGGCCAAACTAATGCAAGGGCTCCTGCCTTCACAGATGAAGAGATGGAGACTAGGCCTGGGCTAAAATTTCGTTACGGTCGCGGAAATTGCGATAATTTGACATTTTCGCGTTCCGCGGAAAGCGCGAAAATGTCAAAATTTCCGCATTCCGCAGCTTAGCGATAATTTGTTTCTTGCTCGTGCTGTAAAATAATACATTCTAGAGTGCGCGCGATCGCCTTACCTGAATCCCCGCGTTCGCCGACAAGTTTTCCCGATCCGGTCGCGTTCTCCATGAGATGTTGGATTGTTGGTAGCCATTTGCGCTGTCTCGCGACAGTTCGCGCCCGCAGTGACATCATGCGTCGCGCGATCACGTCTTTCTTCTCGCGATCATGCACCGCGAGACAACTGAAAACAAGATGGCCGCGCCCGCGAGCAACCACATGGGTAAGTTGGCGAGCCGCGACCATGCAGAAAATACCGCGAACGGGCGGGGAAAAAACTTCCGCATCTTCGCGATATTTCTGCGTGTTCGCGGAAATTGTTAACATTTTCGTGATAATTTGCGAAAGTGAATTTCGCAAATTCCACCCACCCCTAATTGAGACCCTTTTTGGAGAAGTCCTACCAAAGTATGGCTAGCTCTATAGTTCACCAGAGGAGCAGGTATGTTTCAATTATTGCTTAAAGAATAGATACATATGTCGCTCCCCCTAAATTTAAAAGTCAAACATAATGACAAGCATGACTACAGTCAAAGCCCTTACACCTGTCCCTTTAACTTCCATCACTATGTTTGACAGATATGTGTTGGCATATGATGACACTTACCTTGTCTGCAATTACCAGCCAATATTTAGAAATTAGTACAGCACTACATATGAGAGCTGTGGCAGGGATAATCAACTGGATGAATGTCTAAATGTGGGATCTATTGGTATACTTATGTGATACATGTAAAAACTTTCTGAAAATGGGCATGTAACTAGATATCACTGTTGGGTGAACCTGGTTGGTGTTGCATCAGAGGAATGGTGGTGGACATCCACATGTGTCAAAACAGGTGACTGAGCATGAACTACAATGCTAGTATGAAAGCATCCTCAAAATTTGACACCAAGAGCAAGACCATTTTGTTAAACTGTCTTGAGGGACATTGGATGTTCTTCAATTAATGACATTCAAAAACATATGCAGTTTCAGTGGGAGCATGGTGCCTAACTCCCAAACTGACAATCCTGACTAGATGACACTATACCTGGGTCACCACAGCTGATTCAAGTTGTCACTTAACATGTTGCACAACATTGCCAAGTAACCAATCACATCTACTGTTGTGTAATATCATGTACATATTTCATGATCAGATTTGTCGTACTCTTGACACTCTTGTGTCTATTTGTGAGCATCAACTACATGATCATAAGGAGTCACATAATGCAGAGCATCCTCATGTGTGTGACAATGGCTGAAGGACCCCAAAATATGATTGGTTAGTCTCTATGAATCGTGTAACAGTGCTAATCTATCCTAGATGGTAAACCTTAGTAGCTCTGCCATTGAACACATGCACTATATTTAGGACTTGTATTAGTATTAGAGTCACACAGATGAATACCATGTTGTCCGATGTGAGTATGAGTCACCATTCATGGCAGATGATAGAATTCCATAAATACATTGGAGCATGTCACAGTAGTCACAAAGATGTTGTGTACTCCAGTACTGGCTTGTCATAATCATGGCACAATCTGCCATAGTCATCGCACCTGTACTCTACTGCCAAAGGTGACCTCTTCACTACTTCCACAGACCGTGTGTGTTGGCCCTGATCTTTGTTTTGCAGTGGTATTGGCCTTACTCCGGGAACTAGTGAAATGTTTCAAAGCATTTATAAAGCATATATGTGTGAAGTAACCTAATGTATGCCTGCAAGGCCCACAATGTTTAAAATTACATCAAACCTGTAGTAATGTACATCTTGCACATGTCACTTGTCCAGAAAGCAGAGATCAGTGCTGTAAAAGTCATTTGTCTTGCATATGCAGTCCATTAAGCATCTGTTTCATCCCTCCAGGTCAACGCCCAACTGAAGCAAATGATTTGGAAAGACATTACCAGGAAAGTGCGGACTCAGAGAGTCTTTCACCGGTGCTGCTTCCATTGCCGGAAGAGCTGGGAGAACCTAAGATGTTGGAACCAAAAGATCGCCCTAGCCCAGCTGGGAAAGTCTTCCTCACTTCAAAGAGGCAGTCACTGAACCCCGACGCCCCTCTTAGCCTGTATTCTTGTGGTGGCCTACCCTAAGCTTGATGGGCAGTTGAGGGCCACATATCAGCTAGGAGGGGGTGACTAAGGACCTGGACTTATGGTTCAACACCTCAGAACATCTGAAATGTCACATGTACCCCTAAATGGATCTATCTGCATTGTGACCTGCGCCATTTCCCATTACAGAGTACATGCCTGTGTAGTGTTGTCTGCCTTTGCCCACATATGTTTATAGGACCATCATCAACACTGCAGTATGCAACTACATCTATGGCTCTCCATGGCATGACCTCTGTGCCAAACATAATTGAAGTAGGCTATAAAGGTGTCAAGGACGTATGTATGAGGTTCAAGTACAGCATCAGATGTTTCATAACTAACAGGGATGTGAGGACATTTGTGGTTTTTCCCACATACTTATCAACATGAGAGTTTTGAGAATATCTAAATCTGATGTAGAGGATCAGGTACACTTGGTCTGAGGGCTCACAATACTGTATCACATAGAGAGGTCCCATGCAGCTGAGTTTTCATAAGATATGAATATCACAAACAAAGAGATTATAATTGCAAACATGACTATACTTGCAGATGAGTAGCATGTAATGGTAACAACACAAGTTGTGTAAATATGTGTATGCATTTGGAGAGCCACACCATACAATACATATATGAGAGTAATGGTTGTGGTGCTATGATGTCTCTTCCCAATGGTCTACAGGTATAACGTACTCCACATGGGCAAAGAGATCCCTTGAAAATAGCACACTTACCATCTGCTGTCACTACAAAAGCTCCAATATGGAAACGGTTGAGAATTAGTCCCAAATTGAAAGTGGAGATGTAGAAATGCATATGTAGTGTCAGGGCATATATATGCATGTGTTCATATGCCAAGTAAACATGTTGGTCACTTGTTTTACAAATTACTCAGGATGTCAGTCAATTTAGCAATGTTTGGGAAACAGAAACACCCTATAGTCAGCATGTCAATGTGTTTACTCAATGAACATCTGAGTAAGTAATCTACTACTTACAAACAGTGATGGATTTTGTCATTATACAACAGACGTAGGGCCAGATGTATGACCATTGATGTTTGCAAGTCATAAATTGCATTAAATTGCGAGTCGCAATTTGCGAGTCGCAAACATCAATATACAACAATGTCAGAGACACTGTTACCGATTCCAAATGGGGTCGCAAATTTCATGCCTCATGCATATTAATGAGGCACTTGCAATTTTCGACCCCATTAGAAATGGCTGACCCTCCCAGGTATGATGACCTGCTGGGTTCAGCAGACCTCCATGTCTGGGAGTGCTTTTAAATAGAGCAGTTTTTTTTAAATGTAGCCCGTTTTCCTTAAAGGAAAACGGGATGCATTTAAACAAAGAAAAATGAAACATATTTGTTTCATTTTTTAAGGGCAGGTAGTGGTCCCTGGGACCACCGCCTGCCTTTAAAAAATATTTTACCCTGCACTCACAAAGGTGAAGGGGTCCCCTGGGGACCCCTTCCGTTTGCGAGTGCTTTATCACCCTTCTGAGAAGGGTGCCAAACTGCGAGTGTTTTACGACTGCAATTGTGGTTGCAAAACAGCCTTACATAGGGCTCAAACTCGCTATTAGGAAGGGACACCCTTGGAACACCCCTTCCTAATAGATATTGGCTAATCTTATTTGGCGAGTCGCAAATGATTTGCGACTCGCTAAATACAGTTAGTACATGGCCCATTTGTATTTTGCATGCGCAAACGGGTCGCAAACCCATTTGTTGCATGCAAAATAGGGTCGTACATCTGGCCCATAGTGCTGTGAAAATCATGTAGCAGGATCAAATCAGTCCTTATTGCAAGCCTTATTATGCAAGTTTAATGATTCTACCATGTCTGTGTGAGGAATATGCAAGTTTCGTGATTCTGCCATGTCTGTGTGAGGAATTTGCAAGTTTAGTGATTCTACCATGTCTTTGGGAGGAATGGGTATGACTGAAGTATGTAATGTCTGGATAGTTGGTGTCCCCATTTCACAATCATGTGTGAATGGTTCTATTTCACAGGTGGGTTTAAACAGACCCTGCTGCATATATGGATTCAGAGTAGCGAAAAGTTGACACATTCAATTGTCAGATACTGTGTTTAATGCCACCGTGTGGGGAGTGATGACTAGCTCATGTAACAGACATGCAAGAGCTCTTGACAAATCAGTATCACTACTGTCATACCGATTAGGATTGTTTGGAAGTCAACATTGCTAGTTGGTCAAAGTGCTAATATTTTCCTCCTGGGAGTCTACAATGTTTATCATGACATAGCTATTGTTCCATTCCAGCATCTACCCAGCCTAGTGGAGAAGACATGGACCAAAATGTTAGGGAAGCAGCTGGTCAAATTAATTCCAGTCAGTACACTGACTCTGATGGACCCAGTGGCCAAGAGGGTGAGGGGAGTGCAATGGATGATCCAGATCTGACAACAATATCCAACGAGTCGGACTCCAGGGTAGTGGCCACCACCCAAGCGGGTGCAGTGTCATCAGTGTCCACCACCCCCCTGTTATCTCTGCCCTTCCTGCGACTTCCCAACCAGTTTCACAGCCCTCTTCCTTCATGGGGGCACCGTCTCCTCTGCTTAGGGTACCCCTACCCCTACCCCCATGTCCCCAGCTGCCCTTCATAAGGAGGCTTTTAACCTCAAGAAAAAGGTCTCTGTTGGGCAGACTGCACTGTAGAATGCCATCCAGAGTCTGGGTAGCCAATGTACACAGATGGCTGCCTACCTGGGTGGTATTCACAGTGGGATGTGTGCCCTACAGGTATCAGTTTAGGCTCCGGCCTCCTCCTTAATGGCAGCTATACACCTCAACCTTCCATTCAACATCCTTCACCAACCCCAATGCCTTGCCAATTACCACCCCAATATCCTACACCTATGCCTGCCCCAAGCATACACACATCTGTGCATGCACCCACTCAAACACACACCTGCTCGCACACAACCATCAACATCCGAGGCAAAACCCTGGACTGGATCACCTCCTTCCTCACCGGCAGAACCCAGAGAGTCCGCCACCATGATCACCTGTGGCGTACCCCAATGATCATCCCTCAGCCCGACACTCTTCAACATCTACATGGCACCGCTCGCCAACATTATCAGAGCACACCACCTCAACATCGTTTCATACGCCGACAACACACAGCTGATCCTCTCCCTCACCAAGGACCCCAACACCGCCAAATCCAAACTCCACGAGTGAATAAAGGCCGTAGCAGATTGGATGAAGACCGGCCGCCTGAAACTGAACTCAGACAAGACGGAGGTCCTCATCGTCGGCTCCACCCCCTCAGTTTGCGACGACTCCTGGTGGCCGACCATGCTGGGAGCTGCCCCGGCGCCCACTAACCATGCACGCAATCTGGGGTTCATCCTGGACTCAACGCTCTCCATGACCCAGCAAGTCAACACTGTTTCCTCCTCCTGCTTCAACACTCTCCGCATGCTCCACAAGATCTAAAGATGGATCCCCACTGAAACAAGGAGAACGGTCCCCCAAGCACTCGTCAACAGCAGGCTGCACTACGGCAACGCCCTCTACGCATGAACCATGGCTACACTCCAGAAGAGACTCCAGCGCATACAAAACGCCCCCGCACACCTCATCCTTGGACTCCCTTGCCACAGCCACATCACCACCCACCTTAGAGATCTGCACTGGCTTCCGGTCAAGAAGAGGATCACCTTCAAACTCCTCACCCACACTCACAAAGCACTCCACAATGTCGGACCAGAACACCTCCCAACCTGACCACATCTCAGATTTACCAACATTCTCTACCCGTGACCATTTCTTCTTGTCCCTAGGACTTTGCCCTGTTGGACATAAACCCAGCCTCGCTTATTCCATCCCTATCCCCTATCCTTCATCAGCCCTGCCCACTCATCCTAAATCCACTCCCAGAGAAAGGAAGAGAGGCTGGACCCATTTTACTCAAAATAAAACACCGGCGAAGGACAAAGTCCACCCCAAACCAAAGCCCACCCCTACTAAGCTCAAGCCCAGTCATTCCAAACCCTAGCCCACATGTCACTATTCAATCGCTGAGGTGCCTGCCCAACCCACCTGATACCCCTCCAGGGGAGTGTGTTCAGACAGTGTTCGACAAGTGATGTGGCATGTATCCTGTTGACCTGCCACCAAGCTTTTTGTTATGTCACAATGTAAGGCCTAATGTGTTCTTGTGTATAGTTGAGGTGCAATAAACAACTATTTATTTTGTTGAAATCTCAAGTGTAATGTCATGGCTTGTCTTTAAATTTTAAACTGTCTGGTTCTGTGAGGTTTTTCGGCATGTTTAGGTTTCTACATGTGTGAACCTCGTTCAAAAAAAAGTTAGGTGACTGAATCAGTAAATGGCACCATTGAAGGGGAACAGTTTGAGAGGTCCAAGTGTCACATGTTTTGACATATGCTGCCACACATAAAATGAGGCTGCTCTAAATGATGTTAGTTTTGCTTAATGGTTTTCAGGACAATAAAGACCTGTTTGGATTTGCTAATCAGGTTATGGTTAGATATCATAACAGGCAGATGTTTGTAGTTATCAAACATCACAGTTAAATGTTCGAGATACATTGTCATGACACATGTTGACAAAGTACAACAATGCTCATGTGCACACAGGTGTACACAGGTATATTTTTTACATGCTGATCTGACTGTGTCACGGACACAATCTTTGCATGTTTTGATGAGTCATGACTGCTATCTACTTTTAATTGACTTGCATGTCAGATAGGAAAGCGTAGAGCTTTCACTATGTGAATGGTGAGCGCAATGATATTATTTGGTAGAAGGATATGCAACTGTCTCTGTATGCACAGACAGGTATCCACATGGTGGTCTGATTGTCCACATGTTTATTAGAATCAAACAATGACTAACATTTATAAAGCTGTGAAGTATTTTATTTGACACACATTCCCCTGTATTGCTAAAGTTCGGGACAGTATTAGGTACCTTTTACATACTGTACAATGTTCGCACAAATGTCAATTACAATTGTCTTTGCATAGATTCCAGTGACTGGTGTAAAAAAAAATATATATATAGCCTATACTTGTAAGGCACCCTTTCAGCACTAAAACTCACAGTTTGACTAAATCTTTTAGTATTAGAACACCTTTGACATTTATTTTACATATCACAGTCATCGTACCTCTACATCTGTGCTTTTGTATGTAGAACATAGCATACTAACTCTAAAAGGAAAAACACAATCATGTGTCACATGGTGACCACTTTTGACACAATAACTACCAGTGTAGCTGTGGTTCAACACACTGCGGGTTTATATGAAATGTCATGCAAATTTTTGTTAGTGTCAGTTCCAGCATTGCTCCTCCCATTACCTAGATTTACCCCCTCTGTGTCCATGTCCTAACATACTTGTACTCATACATTAATTTAGCCAGGGTTCAGCGAGTACTGACATGCTTGTGTTGAGAGTGGACCCTATTGGAATCTGTCTGTGTAATCACATTCTGGCTCTTCAACATAGGTGCATATGTGCCATAGTACCAGAGTTCACAGTCTGTGGTGTATTCTCCGAGATTTCTTTGATCCCTGTTATTCATGTGCCTTAAGTAGTGGAGTTCGAACAAAGATGATTGCAACGGCCGATATCATTTTGTACGTTTTAGATTTCAGTACAATTGGCATCTACAGTGACTGTAATTACCAAATTGTTATGGTCATATAATTCTTGATAAGAAGTTCCATGTTGGAATATCACTCAGCAATAATCAAGTGTACCGTCACACTATGGTAGGTACTCATGAGTCCCTGATGTAGTCATATGAGAAGCCTGGATCTTAACCCTGTCAGCCCCGCCCCTTTCATAACAAATACCAGTTTTAATTAAATAATTACAAAATACTTCCTTTGTTTGCAAGCCTTAGTTTGGCATTTGCAATTTGCAATTTGAAAAATAACAGCAAACAAGATGGCTACTGACGGATGTCGGTTCCTGTACATTGGAAAAATTGGCGGAAGCTGAAGACTTTGTTTCACATTTGTGAATTTTGAAAGTCGCGGTCCAATGGCAGTGTACATGCGAGGCTAAGATCACCTATGTTGTGTACAAATACATAACGGTTTACAATACGCACTACTTGCCTCCTGACACTGCTGCAATCAACACCTTCTCTAGTACAGCTGCTGTTTGCTGTTTCTGTGAGCCATCATGATCCATGTAGAAGGTTTGAGGGTCCCAGCCTTCTACACAGAGGAGCTGGAAACCCTGGTTGAAGAGGTCCTCCCCCACTACAATCAACTGTACAACTCATCAGTCAAGCAGGTGAGTGCTTCACATACCTACTTCACTCTGTTGGTCTGCACAGCTTCATGTTGATCTGGTTGGAATGGTACTTATGTGTCTATTGTGTATCATGTGAGATGTGAAAGTGCGTCATAGAGGCATGCAATTATACCAAGATGTGATATATTGATAAGGTATGTTTACAAAGTACTTTTATGTTTCAGTTAAATCTACTAGCAACTCCACACACATTGTGGCATAGGTTGCAACTTACAAGAATGCATACAGGTTTTGACACATAGATAATGGATATATGATTTGTATTCATTGACGTAATCACATAAAGCAGGTTTTTACTTGTGAGACATTGCCTGAGATGTTCATGGGCACTCACATACACCTGTATTTAATGGTTTGTGTATGTACAAACCAAATGTGATTAATACACAAGGTTTATTCATCCTGCTGTCTGGACAAAGTCTGGACTGTTGAACACTAAACTTGAATTTTAAACATGTATAGTGACAAACATGTCATGAACCAGTGATGGTCCCATGCGAATGTGAAATGACTGAGTTTCACTTTACTTTTGGAAGACATTGAAGTTCTGGCTCCCGATGATCAAGGATGTCTGTAGTTAGTGAGCTCCCCTTACTTATGTGGTTTGAGTCTAAAAGATTTATCCTTGGTGTACACCAATTAGTTTCTGCACTTGCACGACATGTTAGGGAGTTAACACTTTGGTCTGTGTGATTACATTCATCATGCTTTGATACTCCGAACACACTGAAGGCTGTGCTGTTTGAAATGGTTATGGCCTTAACTAACGTCAGAGAGCAGTTTGATCTAGAATTTTGACGGTCTGCATTCAAGATAGGGATAGAATGTGTTACCAACTTGACACAGCATGTAGGGGAGCAGGTTCCTCAAATCTTGTAAATGTGTGATAGCAAGGTGTTAGATTTTGGGGTCTCTAGTTGGCACAGGTAGGTACTTGTGACAAATAGGGACCTAGTCAGGGTAAGGGGGTACACTCCTAAAATAACCCCTGCTCACCCCCTTGGTAGCAGACAGGCTTATCTCAGAGTGTGTAAAGCATTTTGTGAACACATGCAGTAATCAAGTGACAACACTACAGATGGACACCACACAAGTTTTATATAAAAAATAAGTATCTTTAATATAGACTTCTCACAGGACCACAAACGACAAAAATCCACAATACTGCTAATGTAAAATCTTAGAAATTAGCTTAGTTCTCTTTAGATCTTAAATGCGACACTTTGAGTCAATGTACCTTTAGATGCGACACGCAGGGCAACGAAAGTGTTGTAACGATGTTGATGCAATGAAAGTTTTGTGCAAAAAAATAAAGATGGCGCTTTCTTCGTGATGCCTCACGCTTACCGTTGATGCTTCGGCGTATGCTGTGACGTCGATCCTCTTCTCCGGCGATGCGAGAGCCTTTACCCGATGTGAGCCGCGACAGGCCCTGCAACAAGCTTCCCAGTGATGCAGCGGCGTCTGCTGCGACATCGATCCTCTCTCCTGGCGATGCAAGTTGCTTCCACAATGATACAAGCTGCGACAGGCCCTGTAACACTCTTCCCGGTGATGCGGCGGCGTCTACTGTGACGTCGATCCTTCTCTCTGGTGATGAGCCGCAACTGTCCCTGTGACACGCTTTTTGGAGATGCGGCTGCGTCTAATGCAATGTCGATCCTCTCTCCTGCGATGAGCCATGACAGGACCTGCAACCCGCTTCGCAGGGATGCGGCAGCATCTGCTGCGACATCGACCCTCTCTCCTGGCGATGCGAGGCACTTCGGTGGACCTGCGATGACTCAACGATTCTTCTGCGACATGCTTCCCGGTGATGCGGCGGCGTCTGCTGTGATGTCAATCCTCTTCTCCAGCGATGCGAGGCGCTTCGTGTTGTGAAGCGGCAGCGGCAGTTCAGCGACACTCTTCTTGCTCTTCAGTCGTACTTTCAGCTCCTTGCGACACGCAGTTCCTCAGAAGGCCCAATAAAGATGCAAGCATTTCAAAAAGAACTCTGGGGAGCTGGGGGTTGAAGTCTGTTGTCCCTGAGACTTCAGCAGGAGGGAAGGTCTTTTCCAAGCCCTTGGAGATCCTTCACAAGTTGATCAAAAGTGCACACAAAGTTACTTTCTCCTCTCTTTGGCAGTAAGGTAGCCACTGTAGGCCAATCCCCCAGTTTCAGGGATAGTTTCTCCTCAGCTTCTTCTGGCTCCTCTCCTCAGCAGAGGTTTCTTCTTGTTTCCCAAAGTGATCTAAAGTTCTTGGGTTTGGGTCCCAATATTTCTACCAAGTTTCTCTTTGTTTTCTGAAGGTAGAGAGGCCTTTGCCTAGTCCAAACCAGTTCTGGTCAGTCCTGAAGTACTCTGTTGACATGACTCCTTCTTTCCTTTCAGAGAGCGGGGCAGAGACATCAGACACTCCACAGGGGGTGGAGCCAGCATTGTGGAGGGAAGGCACAGCCCTATTCAGGTCCCAGGTGCAATACCTCCCACCCATCTGCATGGAGATCTATCTATTCAGCCCTGGCTGCCTCACCCTGCCTCCTGGAATTTTCATAGCCCCTGTCACTCAAACTCCAGAGAAGGAATACACAACCTAGCAGAGGCAGGCTTGGACAGTTAATCAAGAAAATACCTACTTTCTAAAAGTGGTATTTTCAAACACAGAATGTTAAAAGCAACTCCACTAAAAGATGTATTTTATCATTCTGAGTACAAGCATACTAAACTCAAATTTCTACCATGTTCCCTGAGTCAGTTAGGATTATAAGATGTAATAATCAAACTGCCCATTCTGGCTTATGGAGAACAGGTAGCCTTGCAATATTGAAAAACGAAAATGGCTGTAATTCACCATCAGGACATGCCACACACATCAGGGCTTGTCCTGCCTTGTACTTACAATGCACCCTGCCCTTGGTCCTACTATAGGGGTGTCTGACATGAAGAAAAGGGATGGTTTAGGGACTGGCAAGTGGGTGCACTTGCCCAGTCAGCATGACAGTACCAGACTGCACGCAGGCTCTGCAATGGCAGGCCTTAGACACACTTTTACAGGCTGCTTCTGTGGGTGGCACAACCGGTGCTGCAAGCCCACAAGCAGCATTTGGATTACCAGCCCTGGGCACTCCTGGTGCACTGTACTAGGGTCTGACAGGTAAACCAAACCAGGCAATCTTGGAATTACTAATTTACACATTAATTTGCAATAGGGAACACTTGCACTGTGGCACTGGACAGCAGTGGCACAGTGCCCTAAGCATCTAACACCAGCATGTGTATCCTTACACTTTTTTAAAACTTGTTTATCTCTGTTGGTGTCGGCTACTTTGAGACCCAGGTCTATGTAATTCCTACTGTTGCTCATTATGAAATTGGAATCTTTCATGAAGGCATACTGGTTCTGAACCTGCTGGCAGCAGGGACTGCATTTGTATTGTTACAAACAAGTTATGGATGTCCAAGTTTAAGGTTTAAGGCAAAATGGATCTATCACTGACACTGGTGTTGCTATGCCGTGAATGTATGGTTCAGTTCTTCGGGACAGCACAGTTCTGGAGCTAAATGAACATTGGTGTCTATTCTTTCTGCCAGTGTGGCATCATTGTGTTCAACCTGTATTCCGCTGTCTGTTGTGCCTGTATGAATTTGCACTTAATTTGTTTCTAGGTTAGCCAATGGAAGTTTCTTCTGACATTAGTGTACTATTGGCTCCCTAGGATTCCCATTTGACTAGTTGTCCCCAGCATACACCAATTTGGTAAATGCTTTTTTTGAAGCATCCAGGGATCCATCTGGTCCTAGGGCTATGGCATTGGAAATTCACCAGCAAAGAATCCTTTCCTCTTTGGTTGCAGTGGCAACAGGCTAGGAACATACTTGCTCATTTAACTTGTTTGGACCTGCTCCAGTGGTACCTCGTACTGCATTTGCTGGCACCATCAATGCTGCTTCGACCATTCAACGCAAAGAGATGTAGTTTGGCTCGGGGGGGGTGTGATTCGAGATTGAGGATCTTTGCCCTATACAATCTAGCTAGATATGTTAGTCGTACCTGTTTTTATGTTAGAGCGCATTTAAGTGGGCTGAGACTTCCACACAGCCTGTCCATCATTGGCATATACTTGACATGCTTAGGGGCCTCATTACGATGTCAGGCGGAAACATTCTGTCGGATACCGCCTTGTATTCTGGAACCAACCGACTCGCGGTTGTTGGTTCCGACCAACCGATTACGATGCGACTAAAAACTGTTCGGTTGGATTCCCATTGTTCCCTATGGGAGCCCTTGTTCTGCCCAACAACACGGGCTCCTATGAGGAAAATAGGGTGTATGTGTACAACCATGCACCCTGTCGCAGGCACCCCATGGTGCCTGCTACACAGTGCAGGGTTTTACAGGGTGGGTCTCTTAGGTACCCCCTCGGCCCCCAACCGTAGACCGCACGATGTGGGGGGCTGTGCTAGGGGCCCCCAAAGTCAGTTTCCAACAGCATATTCGTGTCAGACAGGCTGATGCTGAAAGGCTTTTGGAAATCGACATCGTAATCGGTCGGTCGGAAACGCTGTTCGTGGATGTGCACAATGCAGTTCCGACTGACACGGTTACTCCGAGAGCCAGTCAGAACTGATTTGGAATAACCGCGTGGTTTACTTTCCGACCACGAACATCGTAATCGCTCGGTCGGATTGTAAACCGACCGAGTCGGTTGGAAGGGTCTAGGAAATTCCAACTGTCGGGCAGAGGCTTTCCACCCGACATCATAGTGAGGCCCTTAGTTGTGAAATGCTTTCTGTCTCATTCTGTATGTTTTGCAGTTCATCTGGCTGAACTCAAGCACTAGATTCTCTAGGCAGATTGTTAGCATTTGCTTTGCTACAATGCTATTCTAAAGTTGGTCATTGATGGCATCCATTTGAGTGAGCTGTGGCTCTCATGTATGTTCATCATGTCAATTTTTTATGAACATATTTGTGAGACTTACAAAGCCTCATATTCACAGTATGTGGGTACCCTTCAGATCTGTGAAACATACATAAAATCAATTGGTAAATTATTTCTTTTAATATTTATTTATCTTCTCTATGTTTCATTAATGATTTTTGGCTAACCCTTGGACACTGACTACTAGGCCTCACAAACACTTGTATGATAGGAGCCCAGTGAACATAAATGGGCAGATATGTATGTGTGCTGCTCCATGACAAATAGTGCATTATTTGCATCCTGCAAGTAATTTTTATATTTTGCATTGTGGCCCCATTTCCAGTGACAATGTAGAGTAGGTACTTCTAGTGACCAAGTTATGTGTGCTTATGCTGAGAGTGTGCCTATCAAGTTTTAATGGGTTTGACATGAGTGGTGTGCATGCATTGTCAATAGGTTTTTGAAGGACAGACAATATGCTAGAAACTTTGAATAGACATTTGCATTTGAGCCAGACAAGTCTGAACAGGAATCTTTAAATTTAATTGTCAACTGATCCATTTTGTACATGCGTATGGAATCTTTTTTGGAGGGCTATTTGTGAGCATGGATATATTTTCACCTGTCTGAATGTACTGCTCATATGTTCACATGGACTATGTAGACAGTTATAGCATTTTTATACATAATAAAATTTGGACCCCTGTGTAGTCCTTGTAAAATTTCATTGACATAAATGCACAGGAGTGGCGTTTACTGTCATCGTCTAGATCTATTCTCATGTTCCGTGTGTTAATAGTTGAATGAAACGTGGATATGGAGGCGTGGCCAGGAACATGGCAGACTAGCAGCATCTGCCGGTGCTCCCACAGCCCAAATCATATCTTGATCGACATCCTGCCCTCCAAAGTGCCATCTGCTGCTCATAGGCGGTGCTATCTGTTCCCTACAACCTGAGGCACCCCAAGTAGTGTCCCAAACAAACTGAGTGTCAATGGTAGAGAGAAATGATAAGGTGCAGTGAAGAATCGCTGCTCCTCAAGATGATGGACGGGAAAATTTAGCCAGGAAGAACCGACTTGCGCCGAGCACGGGATCTCACTTTCCTGCCACCCCCGTGACATATTGATTGAAGAGCACATACTGGGAGGTACTCGAAGTGAGAAAACAGCAGCCCGACCCTAGTTCGGTGTGGTACGGGATCCCGGGCCCAGCCTGTGTGCAGGTGAGAGCAGGCAAACTGGGCCACATCCCCCGGTCAGGGTGGGAACGGAGGCTCGTGGTGAGCGGCCTCCAATTATACGTGGTACTCCAAAACCAGGTCCATGTGCACACGAGAGGGGCTACACACAGACCAAACTGAACCCCTGCCAGCTGGGAATGGAGGCACGGCATGGAGGGCCTTCCAGGGGCCCCCTAAACAATGAAGAAGGCTCTGGTCAGCTTGCGGGAGGCACTATCTCGTGGCCCAGTGAGCCATAGATGATTGGCAACAATGGCTACAGGAACACTGTAGGGGGGCCCGGACACGGGCACATGCCGCTGACATAAGGGAGGAGGCTCTTCTGGTGACCACCCTGAAGCTGAGCTAGACGAGATGCAGAGTAATGGAGAATAGAGAGCCCTCCGATGTGGGCTGCAGCAACAGAGAGAGATAAGATCTGATACCCTGCTGGTGCAGAGTTAATGAACCAGAGATCATCCGCTGGCGAAAAGGACTGTTTATGCTCAGACACCGGTGGCTTGGTTGAGCCCCCTCTCTTGCTCCCTCCCTGGTTGGCCCAGTGGCAAAGAGGAGACACCACAACAAGTATAGGTGTGGAGGCTGGACCTGGCAGAGACATCCAGGGGCACAGGCTGTGGAACGTGCCCTTCCCGAATGTCGGACCTGCAGGGAGTGACCGGGCTGGAAGGTGATTAAAATAGGGTTCAGAGTGCCTAGAAAGACAAACTTTATTCTGAGGGTTTCCTACCCTAAGTAAAAAGAAACAACAAGGCTCTCAACCAAGCTTAATGTCTCGGGTGAGAGTGCCTTATTGAAAAAATGCAGGTCACCTTCCTAGATCTACACAGTTCTGGCCCCACACCCGCACTTCACCATACGGCTATTGGATAAAAGATCTCAGATAAAGTGCCTCAACTACAGGGAGCCCGTTGGGTATTGCACCGCTGGCCCGATAAGGAGCAGCCCAGATGATGAAGCATGACACCTGAAAGGGTGTGTGAGGGCATTACAATCCAATACATGGATTCCCAACTCTAAACCCTGGCTGGGGTATAGTTGGTTCCTGTCTCCCTGACTCTTATACACTGACATTAAGTAACAGCATAATCCTATTTTTGAATCTTGACCCTGGGGCCTTTATGCTGGACCTCCTACTCTCGCAAAAGAGTAAAACGCCCCCTTGTCCCTTTATTTGTATACAGATCAAAGATTTATTACAATGTTTGTGAACACGTTCCCCATGAGGAAATATGAATTTTTATGATCAATTGTGTCCCCTATCTTAGACCCCAACGGCTCCATGTACATGCTACAAGTACATGTATGTTCCCTCCACTTCAAGTTATGAAGACGCAAATACAATTGTGTCCAACGTCAACATGTCCTCTTTCAGATCTGCCATGAATGGGTCAGATATTCCGTTCCTAAGTATGCTTTGCCACCGTCTTTATATGGTATACTTTTCACGTTTTCCAGCTCTGGCAAGGTAGGCCCTGAATTCTGCCATCGAGCCTTTTCCTGCTTCTGCCTCTGAATGCTCCAGCCTGGACCTGTATCTGTATCCATGACCTTTGTCTTACTTCCTGCGCGGCTAACGGTGCCTGGCCTGGCCTGTTGCCTGCCAAAACTGTATTCAGCCTTCAAGTTATCTGCTCCGCTCCTCATCCAATGCATTCCTGTCTAGTAGTTTAAGTAAACATCTTTCCAGCTACAGAGCAAAGGGCCCGGCCTTACTGTCTCCGTGCAAGTAATTCATGACTTCTGTTGCCATGGTAGGCCCATGCCCCTCGCATCTCATGTAGACACATAGACGCTTGTACACGCACTAGCAGTTAGTATAGGATAGCCTCTGCCTGAGAGACCTTTCCTTCCAGATAATATAGTTCCTTAAACACAAGATATTAGATACGATTTGGGATTAGGTTGTTCTGACATCTCAGACTTCTGTCTCCTCATGTAGGGCTAAATGTCAAGTCCCCTTCACCCTCTAGTTACACGTCAATCACACGTCATGCGGCTGCGCGCGCATCTCTGCCATGTATTTCTGCTGACATTGCAGGATTCTCTTATGGATCCACCCACTTGTGTCATCATCATAATGACGTTTCTAGTATACGCCTTTATGCACGCCTATTGTAACACCTTTTTCATTACGTATGTGTATTCTTATCTCTCTTCTCAGCTGTAACGCCTTCTGCATATGTCTTCACTGTAATGCATTTACTATAAATATGATAACCTGTCAATAATGTATTGCCGATCCCTTCCTGAACCTTCGTGGTGACGGAACCCGATTGCCTGGTTCGAACCATAATTCCTTTGTAAGGAATAAATTCCCTTTTATAACCTCAAATACCACGGATTCTGCCTCTTATTTTTACTGAGTTATTCTTATTGAATTTTACCGCATAAATTAAGTTTAGGTAATTTAAATTTACCACATAATTGGCGCCCGAACAGGGACACCTCTCACACCCCACGCGCCGGAGGTGCGTTGCAGACCCGGTCTCCTGCCACAGCCGGACGGACAACTACGCGTACCCACAGGCCAACGGGGGCGACTGAGGCTGCGGTCAACACCCAGACGAGGCGGTGAGGAGTGCGGAGAATCCCGACCAGAGCCTAGCTGAGAGAGCAAGATCCGAGGTATACAGAGGCCCACCAGATTCCGAAGTTCCGAAGTATCTAAGTCACGAGTCGAGTCCAGTCCAGTTTGGTCTAGTCCAATCCAGTTTCCGAGGCCTTCCGTTCCGTGCTTCCCGGTGAGTACCGTTGCTGGGGACGCATTTAGACGTGCACATTAGTTTGTGCCGGTCAAGACGGGTTTGGGTACACAGATCCGGTCTGCACTGTTTCAGCAGTGTATCTGTACTGTTTAGCAGTACATCCAGTATATTTAGTATTATGCAGTAACTAGTTTTATTCTAATTATTATTGTTCGTTCTAAAATGTTTTGATATGTTTTAAATGTCGTGGTATGAGTGATTGTTCGATCTTCATTACTGTGTTTCTTGTATTAATTGTGTTCAAGTCCGAGTAAGACCAAAGTAGCAAGGTTCAAGATGCCGTTATTCTCGAAATTAAGACAGATAAAAACTAGAAAAGGGATACTCGAAGAAGCCGTTCCCATTCCACCTAGGGACACTCCAGGGTACTTTATGTACCATAAACATGGCCTAGATGCCGTATTATATCTTGATTTATGGGTGGACTATACCAAGGATTTAGCAGAGAGTCAGAGATGGCCCGCTGCTGGGACATGGGATGCAGATTGCATCATGAGAGTAGAAGAAGCATTATGGAAAAAGAAAGCCAGACAGTCACAGAAAGATGCCATTGAATTATGGCGTAAAGAGTCGCATAGACGCGCAGAGAAAGCGCTCAGAAAAGAAGAGAAAAGTAGAGAGAATTCAGACAAAGCCCGAGAAAACATATTAATTGACGAAGGTATCCGAGTAAAAACAGAACAAGTAGACAGACAACGAAACACTCTTATGAATGGTATGTATCCTCTTCTGGCCGAGGGTTTGCCTAAGGCCACCCAGGAGGTACCAAAAGATCTGCCACCTCCATTACTCCCGATTAAAGTACATCCCAAGACCGCAAAGGACATTTTCCTTTCTTCCTATTTAGATGATGCAGCCCCCGAATATGCTAATGGTGCGCAGCCACGCACACCACCTGTTGACGATGCTCAACCCCAAGATCATCTGCCCCCACCTCCGCAGCAACAAACTCCTCCTCACGTTCTAAACGTTCCACCTGTTTCTACAGTCCTTCCTGCATCTACACTCTCTACCCTACATCCAACAAATCCTTTTGGACTTGGCACCTCAGGAGGTGCGACAGGAGGTGCGACAGGAGGTTTTTCCACGCCACCGCCAGCACCTAGGTTGACTTATAGGGATTTAGCGCACCAACGTACACCCCAAACGACTAATGACAAAATATTTAATGAGCCTCTTACAGATTGTAGATATGATCCAGTGCCAGGTAAACACGACAGAATGTTGCTATCATCAGTACGTTTACGACGAGTTTCGACCTATCTAATGACGCTACCAGGAATGATTGGTCATCTAGACAAAATATATCACTTTATCCAAACAGGGGAAGGTCCTGAAAGTATTGGCGAGGCCATGGAATACCAGAAAGTGGACATGCAAAAATTATTGTTACGCTTCTTCATAAACTGCTTGATCAGAAACAGAGATAGGCCTGAGGTAGATCCGGAGGAAATGCAAGTACTTACCAGATGGGGTCAGAATATAGCAGACGAAAAACATGATAAACAGAAGAGTATAGAAGTTATGCACCGAAAGATCAGAAAAGAAGTAGAACGAATACATGAAAGAAGATTAGAGGCAGATAAAACTGAATCAGAGGGAGAGGAGGAGGAACAGTCAGAAATGACCACAGGACAATTAGAATTACCAGCTAGAGAAACGATAGCTTATGTAGGAAAAGGAAGATCCTTCAATAATCCAATGCGTCCGATACGTCCAGAATGTAACAGAATTTTTCAAGCAGCTATCTCAAATACAAGGACCCCTGAACACTTATTCCAGGCTACTGATAAATTACTTCGAGAACGAAGGGGGTACCATGTGCTCGATTCTATGGATGAACAAGAATTAGCCAGGTCAGCAGTACAATGGGCTGACAGTTCTAAAAAATACAGTGATGATGCGTTAGCACACACGTTTCTGAATCTTACACCCGACGAACAGCGTTTAGCTAGTATATACATGATACAACATCTCCTTATATTGTATAAAAACGAACACTCCGATCCTGGTCCCCTACCTGATATACTGATAGAACTACTCCTGAATAAATGGAGAGGTCTAGGTACCGATCTAATTAAAGTAATTCTAGAATATCGACACAGATATAGTGCCTTTTTGTGTCCAGAACACGATTCAGCTCCCTCCATGGAAAGAAAAACGTATTACATAGACAGACAGAATCCCTTACGTGAAGTACACCCAGTTAGAAATGATGATAATACTTTTAGACGCGTGTTCGTGTACACGCCTATAACTAAAATAGAACTATTGGAAATGAAAAAATTAGTGCCCAGCCATGACAAAGATCCAGCAGGTTTTCACCGTGAACTAAAGGACATGTTACTCATGGGTGATTATACCTATCCTGACATTATGAAAATATTAAAAGTATTGTTGCCTGCCGGTATTTACGAGAAACTCAAAGAAAAAGAGTGGGAGGTGGGAGACCAAAAGATTGATTGGACAGCATTAGAAAACGAAGAAAATGCCGAACTGCAGGCGTAGGGCTTGGGGACAAAACTAAAGCATTACCAGGATTATTAGTACAAGTATTGCCACGTTTATTAACTACGAAAAAGGAAGACTGGGGTGCAATATCAGCTTGCAAACAAAAACCAGATGAAGACACTAGTGATTTCTATTCCCGATTTGAAAAATGTTTTGGTATTAATAGCGGCCTAAAAGCAAATAGCGAGTCATATCCACATCTCTTTGTAACAAAACTAGTCGAGAATTCCCTGCCCCAGGTTAAAAACAGAGTATTGAAAGTTGAGAGCACTTGGCAAGCTAACACTCCGTCACAAATGTTACAAATGTTACAGTATCACCAGAATAGAATTAGAGAAGAACAAGACCACGAACAAAGACGTATGAAAGACACGAAAATGAAAATGCTCGTCGCCCAGTCAGTTCCAGCTGACGGTCATAAAAAGGGTGCGACACAGTCCAGTAATTCAGCGGTTCCCGTTAAAGGGACATGCAACTATTGTAAACAGCCAGGTCATTATATAAACAATTGTGCAGTTCTGAAACATAATATCTCTACGGGTAAAACCAAGGAGAGACCACGTCCGCCTAGACAGGATCAGATCCAACAACAAGCACCTCAGAATGTACAGCCTATGCAAGCTGCACAACAGACCATAGCGGTACCACAGTCACAGCCTATTGCCGCAACACAAAACACGACACAACAGATGTACCAGTATGCCCAAAATGACTATCCAGATTATCAGCGATACACATGAAATAGCCTAGAGAGGGAAGTTGGCTTACCCCTTATTGAGGTTCCTGTAGATCAAGAGGGTCCTTATGTACAGAGTCAAGTATTAGGGAAAGACAGAAAGTTTTTACTTGATACAGGGGCAAGCAGAACAACTATAAGTCACAACGAAGTCCCAGGGGCACCCCTCTCAGGCTCACAAAATATTTCCCTTGGATTTTCAGGAAAGCCTACTATTAACGAAGTATCGCAATCGCTTCCACTTACAGTTGGTCCATTGACACGGACTACAGATTTATTGCTTACTAAATCATGTCCAGAAAACTTGTTAGGTATAAAGACATTGAAAGCTCTAGGAGCTATAATATGTTGTTCTCCGGACGGAGTACGACTATTTTTGCGTGACTTTAAAGGTCACTACGTGTCAAGAGACATGGATCACCGGTTACAGAATCTACCTGCACATTTATGGGCACAAGGCCCCACTGATGTAGGTTGTATGCACATTACACCATATCGAGTCACACTCAAAGCAGGAGTGGTATTACCACGAATGCGACAATACAAGTTACCTCCAGATGCTGTAGTGGCTTTACTGCAAATCATTGACGAGCTCATTGCACAAGGAGTGGTTGTGGAAACCGACTCCAATGTGTGTAATTCTCCGATCATTCCGATTCTTAAACGAACTGATCCAAAAGCACCCCCAGTATATCGATTAGTTATTGATCTGCGCGAATTGAATAAATGCATTGTACCACAATATCCCGTGGTTCCAGATATCTCTTCATTACTAACAGCTATTGATTCAGAAGCAACGTTCTTCACTGTAATTGACCTCAAGAACGCCTTCTTTTGCGTCCCATTCGATCCGGAAAGCCAATATTTGTTCGGATTCTGTTTAAATGGACAAAGCTTTAAATTCGCACGCGCACCTCAAGGATTTACAGAAAGTCCTAGCATCTATAGCCAAGCACTGAAAAGACAACTTGACAGTATCCACATGCCAGTTAACACTGCACTGCTTCAGTATGTCGATGATCTGCTGATCACCGCCCGAAGCGAACCCGAATGTGAAAAAGCATCACTGACGGTTTTACATTTTCTGGCCGACAAGGGGCACAAGGTGTCCCCTTCGAAGCTACAATTCTGTGTTCAGCAAGTTGTGTACCTTGGGCACTTGCTGTCCAAGGGGGGAAGACAGCTCACACCTGACCGCATCCAGTTAATTGTAAACATGCCACCACCCAAGACACAAAAGGAGGTACGGGCCTTCATAGGCCTCACTTCGTACTGTAGGCAGTGGATCCCCCAATACGCATTTCTAGCAAAACCACTCATTCAGTTGACAACCCAGGAGGCAGCGACATCGACTGTCCTCCCTTGGACTCCAGAACATACACAAGCTTTTGAATACTTAAAGAAAGCCTTATGCCAAGCACCTGTTTTAGCGACACCATGTTACAGTAAGCCTTTTACACTTTTTGTTACAGAACGTGAAGGTACTGCCTTGTCAGTACTAACTCAGGAACAAGCAGGATCACACAAACCGTGTGCTTACTTTCCTAGCACATTAGATCCCGTAGCTCAGGCTCTTCCTGCGTGTCTGAAATCAGTCGCAGCGACAGCTCTAGCGATCAGACAAAGCGATTCCATAGTATTAGGACATCAATTGACAGTACAAGTACCACACGCAGTAGAAGTTCTCTTGAACCGGACACAAACACAACACTTGACTATAGCACGACTGACGGGTTATCAACTAACATTGTTTCAGCCACACATAGAAATCAGACGTTGTAGTACATTAAATCCTGCCACACTTTTGCCATTAAGTGGAACAGACCCATTGGCACATGATTGTATTGAGGTCATTACTATTACGACGAAACCCAGACAAGACTTGACAGACATTCCATTATCAGATCCAGACCTGACATTTTATGTAGATGGTTCATGTATGAGAACAAGTACAGGAGAGTTAGTGGCCGCTTATGCAGTCACAACAGACACTGAAGTCATTGAAACGAATTGTATTAACACTTTGTCAGCTCAAGCAGCAGAGCTCATCGCTCTGACACAAGCCTGTATTCAAGCCAGAAATAAAAGAGTCAACATATACACAGATTCACGTTATGCATTCGGAGTTGTCCATGACTTCGGAGTCCTTTGGCGAGAGAGAGGTTATTTAACTTCTCATGGTGCCAACATTCAACACGGTCCCCTCATTCAAGCTCTGTTAGATGCAATACATCTGCCTACTGCGATATCTATCATGAAGTGCAAGGCCCATACAAAAATCACCGATATTATTTCCCAGGGTAACAATCTAGCAGACCGAACAGCTAAACAGACAGCTCAGAATCGGAATCATGCAACTGACTTGACAAAGACAATAGTTCCGACACCGACACACTGCATGACAGTTAAGGATCCCGCCCTTGACGTAATTGACATACAGACACATGCTACACCAGAGGAAATCAAGAAATGGACTGAACTAGGAGGGATCCAAACAGATCAGGGATGGATGACGAAGGGAAAATCTATATGGTTTCTCCCCGACTCAATGGTTCAAGTTATCATTAACACAATACATAGTCCAGCGCACTTAGGAGAAAAAGCTATGTTAGACAGTATTCAAAACATTTGGTTTAATAAACACTTACGAGCTGCAGCCAAACAGAAAGTCCGAACCTGTATGATTTGTTGTCAGTTCAATCCAGGTAAAGGCGTACCTGTAGAGCAGGGTGGATTTCAACCTCCTGATCACCCTTTTGAAGTCCTCCAGATGGATTATATCCAGATGGAACGTTGTCGAGGATTCAAATATGTCCTCGTAGTTGTATGTGCTCTTTCCCGTTGGACAGAGGCATATCCCGTCTCAGATTACACTGCCCCGACTACTGCCAAACAGTTAGTTCGTGAATTCTTCCCACGGTATGGTTTGCCCCGTATCGTGTACTCAGATAACGGCCAGCCGTTCTCATCCGAGCTAATGAAACACATTTCACTCTTGTTAGGCTATCAATGGAAATTCCACTGTGTCCGACATCCCGAGGCAGCAGGTCTCGTGGAACGTCATAACCAGACTCTGAAAATTCGACTTTCTAAAATCTGTAGAGAGAAAGGCGTCGACTGGATAGTAGCTTTACCAGTTGCACTCTTTTACATGAGAATGGTAGCACATTCTCGCACAGGGCTATCCCCGTACGAGGTGGTCTTCGGTAGGCCACCAAATATGTGGGGGACGCCTATACCTCGTAAAATCACTGATGTTGATTGTAATATGCTGACAGATTACCTTGCTTCCTTGATGTCTGCACTACAATCTTGCCGTTCACAGGTAGCTGCAGCCTTTCCCGACAACACCGAGGTAAAGCCCCATGAAGTGGTTCCTGGAAACTTTGTTTTCATAAGAAATTTCGACAGGAGGAGCCCGTTGGAGCCTCGCTGGCAAACGCCGAAACTGGTACTTCTGACCACGAGGACAGCAGTGAAGATTGAGGGTCGCAAGGGTTGGCTACACTCGAGCCATATCAAGAAATTTCATGGACTACCATCTGATTTGAACTCTCAGCCCTGCCTTCCCCTTCCACAGACTGATTCAAAACTCCCCCTGGTTGAGAAAACCGAATCACAAAACTATAAACTGAAACTAAGGTCTAACAAGTCAGACAATTCGATTGTTTAAGTCCTCTCCAAGGTGAATCGGTTGAATTAGTCTCTGACATGTATCCTCTAGACCGAATTAGAGAGAGAAATAGACAGAAACAGCTCAAGAAACATGCATACTGTAAATCACTTCGTAGTCACTGTGTAGTGAAATTATTAATTATGTTTTTTCTAAGTCTTTTGATTATTGCTGCAAGTATACTGTTGCACATGTACTATCCTATTTCCAAGCGTGCTTACAATGATACTGCCGAACATTCTTTTAGCGAATTACCTTCACATGAGTTGCCCTATAGACTTGCGCTGCGCAACAACACATTCATTAGTATGTTACATCATTCCCATCAGACCAGCAATGCTACAAATTGTTGGATATGTGGCCGACTCCCTCCCTATCAGAAATACAAAGGAGTTCTGCCTCTCTTTCCGTACCCGTTCACACACAATGGTTCCTGTGGCGCATGGTTTAGTTTGATTAATTCTTTAGATTCAAACACTGTAGTTTACCAGAGCAACTGGGTATGGGGAAACCTGAACTTAGTTTTGCTTAAAGCCTGTTACCCTAACAAGGAGGGACTTCCTAAAAGGACAGGAACTGACCTAGAAAATGAAGTATATGGATTAGGTAATTTTACACTTAACCTCATGATTCTGAATGTTTAATCTGAAGCTGCACCAGTCTTGCCCGCTATGTCAGTATTTCCAGTTAAAGGTGAATTATGTGTAAGAAAGAATGGTTCAGTACACATGGGTCATAGTAAATGTACCACTGTGATCGAATTCAGTGATCAAGGCAAGTCTACATTTAGAGCTTCTCGTCATTCCTACTTCATATGTGGTCATACCGCATATATACGTTTACCTCTAGATTGGGATGGTACCTGTTACATTGCATTCCTTCTGCCACCTGTTTTCCTAGCCCCTCCTGATTATCATAGAAATACCCATCTAGTACACAATAGACCTCAGAGAGATATCCCGATTGTTGACTACACTGAAACAGCATGGGAACAATATACAGACTTCAATAAAGGTCTCTTTCCTTACATAGGTGTTGTCTCAAATAGTAAACTGATACGTAGATTAACCAGAACCCTTGAAGCAGTAGTGAATGAAACTACCTCTGCCCTAGGCAACTTAACAGAGGAGCAGTCTGCGATGCGGATTGTTGTTCTCCAAAATCGTCTTGTCCTTGACGTCATCCTAGCTGATAGGGGCGGAGCCTGTAGGGTCATCGGATCAAGTTGCTGTGTTTTCATTCCAGAAAACGCGCCATCCGTATATAAAGCCATAACTCGTCTTCATAAGATTGCAAGCCAGATACATCAGAATCCAGGCACCTGGACATGGTCCGGTTGGTTCTGGAGCGTGTTGTCAGCCTGGGGATGGAAAGTCCTATCCTTCCTAGGTATTGGCCTTCTCATAGTATTCAGTTGTTGCCTGTGTCTACAATGTGGACCAGCGATTTGCGGCCTGTGCGCCACATCATGTATTCCACGTTCAAGTTCTCATTCAAAATCCCGGAAGAAGAAAGAAGAGCAAATGATGTTATATGAACAGATTGATGGATTCCTGAGGATCGATATTTCATGAAGGGTCCGTAGGGGACAAGGAGGGAATGAGGAAATATGAATTTTTATGATCAATTGTGTCCCCTATCTTAGACCCCAACGGCTCCATGTACATGCTACAAGTACATGTATGTTCCCTCCACTTCAAGTTATGAAGACGCAAATACAATTGTGTCCAACGTCAACATGTCCTCTTTCAGATCTGCCATGAATGGGTCAGATATTCCGTTCCTAAGTATGCTTTGCCACCGTCTTTATATGGTATACTTTTCACGTTTTCCAGCTCTGGCAAGGTAGGCCCTGAATTCTGCCATCGAGCCTTTTCCTGCTTCTGCCTCTGAATGCTCCAGCCTGGACCTGTATCTGTATCCATGACCTTTGTCTTACTTCCTGCGCGGCTAACGGAGCCTGGCCTGGCCTGTTGCCTGCCAAAACTGTATTCAGCCTTCAAGTTATCTGCTCCGCTCCTCATCCAATGCATTCCTGTCTAGTAGTTTAAGTAAACATCTTTCCAGCTACAGAGCAAAGGGCCCGGCCTTACTGTCTCCGTGCAAGTAATTCATGACTTCTGTTGCCATGGTAGGCCCATGCCCCTCGCATCTCATGTAGACACATAGACGCTTGTACACGCACTAGCAGTTAGTATAGGATAGCCTCTGCCTGAGAGACCTTTCCTTCCAGATAATATAGTTCCTTAAACACAAGATATTAGATACGATTTGGGATTAGGTTGTTCTGACATCTCAGACTTCTGTCTCCTCATGTAGGGCTAAATGTCAAGTCCCCTTCACCCTCTAGTTACACGTCAATCACACGTCATGCGGCTGCGCGCGCATCTCTGCCATGTATTTCTGCTGACATTGCAGGATTCTCTTATGGATCCACCCACTTGTGTCATCATCATAATGACGTTTCTAGTATACGCCTTTATGCACGCCTATTGTAACGCCTTTTTCATTACGTATGTGTATTCTTATCTCTCTTCTCAGCTGTAACGCCTTCTGCATATGTCTTCACTGTAATGCATTTACTATAAATATGATAACCTGTCAATAATGTATTGCCGATCCCTTCCTGAACCTTCGTGGTGACGGAACCCGATTGCCTGGTTCGAACCATAATTCCTTTGTAAGGAATAAATTCCCTTTTATAACCTCAAATACCACGGATTCTGCCTCTTATTTTTACTGAGTTATTCTTATTGAATTTTACCGCATAAATTAAGTTTAGGTAATTTAAATTTACCACACCCATACACCCAGCAGTGTGAGTGCCGGAGTTTACAGAAAGGGACAGAGGGAAAGATACAAACTGGCAAGTCTTCCCGAACACAAATGACAAATAAGAGACATGCACACAATGGGTGATGAAACATACACAGCACTGACATTGAATGTTAATGGGTTAGGTAGCGAGATCAAGCAAGGACTGGTAGCAAAATGCATTAAGAAACTCAAGCCTGACATTGTCTTTCTACAGGAAACCCACCTGATGGGGACTCACTTTTATAGGGAGGGATTCATACATAACACTTGTGCACGCGGGGTTTTCCTTTGGGGCTCGGAGTGTTGCTAAATTGATCAAGAACTGTTAGACAGCGACCTCAGAGGAGCCCGGAACGGGGGTCCTGACTACCCTGAGACCCACCCTCAAAGTATCGTAGCCGGGCACTGGCGGGAGACTCCCCAGGGGGAGGAATCTCGCAGCTAGGATCGTACTTCTGGCACCACACGACACAGAGTAATCACATCGGTTATTCTCAGAACCAATCTTTATCAAGTAGGTTATCACGGCAAATATGTACAAGGTGTGCACGGGTTCAAGAGTCTCGGAAAGGTAGGGGGGTAGCGGGACAGTCTTTGGCAAAAGTTCAAGCAGGGACGTATCCGGCGCACAGCTCACAATCCTCGAGCCGGGGGATACGGGGTCGTAGTCGGGGTCCGGCGGGACCGTGAGAGTCTGGGGGAGCCGCGAGTCACTCAGCGGGCTCAGGTACAGGTTCAGAGGTGTACGATCTTCAAGGAGCCGCGAGTCTCTCAGCAGGCTTAGGCACAAGTTCGGAGATGTTACGATCTTCCAGGAGCCGCGAGTCACTCAGCAGGCTTAGGCGCAAGTTCGGAGATGTTACGATCTTTCAGGAGCCGCGAGTCACTCAGCAGGCTTAGGCGCAAGTTCAGAGATGTTACGATCTTCCAGGAGCCGCGAGTCACTCAGCAGGCTTAGGCGCAAGTTCAGAGATGTTACGATCTTTCAGGAGCCGCGAGTCACTCAGCAGGCTTACGTTGTTCCAGCGTCGAATCTGCCGGACCGACCCGGAGCGCCCCTTGTTATAGGTCGACCCCTCTTTGATGTCCGGGGTCGGTGGAGGCAGGGGTCTTGTCACCTGGGGGTCGCTTGTCGGGGTTTCCTGCTATTGTCTTTTGATCTCGTTCAGGGCCGGGGCGGGAGGAGTCCCAGACACCCAGCAGGCGTGGAGCCAGCTCTCAGGGAGGCCGGAGGGCCGATCGAAACCCATCGTCCCAGGGGAGTCCAGAGGTGCGATAGAAACTGCTCCTCCCTCTCTCATCCCCCTGGAAGTGTGATGTCCTCCAGCCGGAGTGGCGCCTCTAGGCCCGGGTCGCGCTGGGGCCGGGCGGCCATCTTGACGCATGAAGGGGGCATGCGGGCCCGGGGTGGCCGAAAGGAGAGAGGCCATGGACGGGGATGTCCGGGCCGGGTGCGGGTGTTCTGGTAGGAAGGACCGGCTGGGCCGGGGGGTTGGGGCTGCAGGTACCAGGTTCCGGTGGTGCGGGTGCCCGGAGGGCCGTTCTGCGAGGCCGGGTCCAACACGCGTCCCCCCCAGCTGAAAGCCGGAGAGAACTGCCCATCATCTTGGGGGGTTCTCTTCGCTGAGGCGGAAGAACCGGGAGAGGCCGTCAGCGTTGGCGTGGTCCGTACCAGGGCGGTGTTCTACGGTGAAATCCATTCCCTGGAGGGAGATTGACCACCGCAGTAGCTTGGGGTTTTCTCCTCGCATCTGCATGAGCCACCGCAAGGGCCGATGGTCAGTTTGGACTCTGAAATGCGTGCCGAACAGGTAGGGTCGTAGCTTTTTGAGTGCCCAGACCACGGCAAAGGCTTCGCGCTCTATGGTGCTCCACCTCTGCTCTCGGGGCAGCAGCCGCCGACTGAGGAAGGCGACGGGCTGGTCTAGGCCTTGGTCATTTACTTGGGACAGGACGGCCCCAATGCCATGTTCGGAGGCATCGGTCTGGACTAGGAACTCCTTGGCATAGTCGGGAGCCTGGAGGACGGGAGCAGTGCACATGGCCTTTTTTAGAGCATCGAAAGCCTCCTGGCAGGCAGCCGTCCACTGCACCTTCTTTGGCTGTTTTTTAGATGTGAGTTCGGTGAGAGGGCCGACCAGGCTGCCATATCCCCGAATGAAGCGTCGGTAGTATCCTGTGAGTCCCAGGAAGGCTCGGACCTCCGTCTGGGTGATGGGTGGTTCCCAGGCCAGGATGGCGTCGATCTTTGGCTGTAGAGGGGCTACCTGGCCGCTCCCGACCCGGTGCCCCAGGTAGACTACGGAGCCTTGCCCAATCTGGCACTTGCTAGCTTTTACTGTGAGGCCTGCCTGGCGCAGGGCGGTTAGCACCCTCCGGAGGTGCTGGAGATGCTCACTCCACTCTGAACTGAAGACGGCGATATCGTCTAGATATGCCGCGCTGAACTGTTCCAACCCGGCCAGGACCTTATTCACCAGTCGCTGGAAAGTGGCCGGGGCATTTTTCATCCCGAAGGGCATCACGCGGAAGCGGTAGTGCCCGTCGGGGGTGGAGAAAGCGGACCGCTCCTTGGCCCCTTCGGTGAGCGCAATCTGCCAGTATCCGCAGGTGAGGTCGAATGTGCTGAGGAACCGGGCTGCCCCTAGTCGGTCAATGAGTTCGTCGGCTCGTGGAATGGGGTGGGCATCGGCTCGGGTAACGTCATTGAGCCCCCGGTAATCCACGCAGAATCGGAGCTCGGGGGCGACACCGGGGGCCGCTGCCTTCGGGACCAGGACCACGGGGCTGGCCCAGGGACTGTCAGAGGGCTCAATCACCCCCAGGGTCAGCATCTTCGAGACTTCATCTTGAATGCAGGACCGGACCCGGTCAGGAACCCGGTAGGCTCGGTGTCTCACCGGCGGGCTGTCCCCGGTGTCCACGTCATGAACACACCAGTTGGTGACCCGGGGGGTCAGAGAGAAGAGGTCGGCAAATTGTCTTAGGAGCTGGCGGCAGTCCGCTTGTTGTTGGGCAGTGAGGGCTGGGGAAAGGTTCACCCCCTCCACGGAGCCATCCTGCTCCTTAACACGCAGGAGGTCCGGGAGGGGATCCGACTCATCTTCGGCCCCGTCATCGGTGGCCAGCAGGAGGCTCAGTTCTGTCCGCACGAAGTGAGGCTTGAGTCGGTTCACATACAGGACCCGGAGGGGGTCCCGGGGCGACTGGACGTCCACCAAGTACGTAACTGGACTCTTTCGCTCCACCACCTTGTACGGCCCAGTCCATCGGTCCTGGAGGGCGCCAGGCTTCACGGGGGCCATGACCCACACCTGCTGGCCCGGCTGGAACTCAACCAGAGTGGCATTCTGGTCGTACCAGCGTTTCATCTCTTCTTGACTCGCCTCCAGGTTGGCCTCGGCCAGTTCTCGGAACTTCCTGGTCTGGTTCCGGAGGGCCAAGACGTATTGGAACACATCTCGGGGGGTGGTCTGGGGTGCCGCCTCCCACTCTTCCTTTACCAAACTGAGGGGACCTCGGACGGGGTGCCCATAGAGTAACTCAAACGGGCTGAATCCTAGGGACTTCTGGGGGACCTCTCTATACGCGAACAATAGGCAAGGGAGCAGGACGTCCCACTTCCGCCGGAGGGGTTCTTCTAGGCCAGCGATCATCCCTTTCAAAGTCCTATTAAATCTTTCTACTAGGCCGTTTCCTTGGGGATGGTACGGGGTGGTGAACTTATAGGACACCCCACATTGTTGCCACAGGGACGTCATATACTTTGAGATAAAATTAGTGCCGCGATCGCTCACGACCTCGCGGGGGAACCCCACCCTGGAAAAGATCCCCATCAGGGCCCGGCCCACCACAGGGGCCGTAATGGTGCGCAGGGGGATAGCCTCTGGGTAGCGGGTGGCGTGGTCCACTAGGACCAAGATAAAACGGTGGCCTTGGGAGGTGGGGGGGTCCAGTGGTCCCACGATGTCGATCCCGACTCGTTCGAAGGGGGTACTGACGACCGGGAAGGGTTGGAGGGGAGCCTTGAGTTTCCCTCCACTCTTTCCACTAGCCTGGCACGTGGGGCAGGACTTGCAATGGGCCTCTACCGCTGCTCTCATCTTAGGCCAGTAAAAATGGGTCACAAGACGGTTGTACGTCTTGTTCTGTCCCAGGTGACCGGCGAGGGGGACGTCGTGGGCTAAACCCAGGAGGAAATCTCGGAAGCGGAGGGGTACCACCAGTACCCGTCCAGATCCCAGCTCCACCGACTTCTGCTCACTGTACAGGATGCTATTCTCCCAATAGATTCGGTGCGTCCCGGTCTGGTCACCTGCGGCTTGGCCCTCGGCTTGGCGCCGCAGCCCGACCAGGGAAGGACAAGTGGCTTGCTCCCTGCAGAACTCCTCCCGAGTGGGTCCGCCCTCGTGGCGCCATTGGGCCAACTCGGGTAGATCGCCTAACTCAGGGACTGGGTCAGGGTCGGATGGTGTGGGTTCATCGCTAGCGACGGACCCTTCTGATGGGGGGACGGAAGGACCCTCGGCGGTGACTGTTCTGATCTCTTCGATCGGGGTGCTCTCGACCTCCCTCTGGGGAGTGAGTCGGGCGGACATAGATCGGGTGGTGGCGCACACCCACTCGGGGAGTCCCATCATTCCCAGGTGGGCCTTACGCTCTACGTGCTTCCATGGGGAACTCTCTAGGTCGTTCCCTAAAAGGCAGTCGACCGGCTGGGAGGTTCTTACGGCCACCTTGAGTTTGCCTATCACCCCTCCCCACTCAAATGGCACCAGGGCTACCTGGCACATGCTCTCTCTATTGTCTGCGGATATTACAGGGCAAAAGACGTTGGGGAGGATCTGCTCTTCGGGGACTAGGTGCCTGAGGACATCGGTGATACTGGCCCCGGTGTCTCGCTGGGCCTCTACTTGGTGGCCATTGATTTTGACAAGCTGCCCATACTTCTGGGTGTTGGAGGGGAGGAGGCTCCCAGGGATCATCTCCCTATCTCCCAGGGATACTAGGGCCATTGCTGCGGGTTCCCACTCTTCGGCTTCCTCCACCCCCTCCCCCAGGGCTACGTTGGCTATCTGTCTCGTCGGGGGGACTTGGGGGGCCATGGGGCACTCTGGGTCATTGGCGTAGTGCCCGGGTTTCTGGCAGCGAAAACATGTGACGGTCACCCGGTGTCCCCGTTTCCCAGGGGGCCCGGTTACTGGTGGAGGGGGCGCCGGGAAAGGTGGAGGTGGTGTCTTCGGGGGGCTAGGCTGGGACTCTCTCGGCCCTCCCTGGTTCCCTCCTCCTCTCTGGCGGGGTGGTCCCTGACTGGTTCGGGGGTACTCTCCTACCATGCCCCGGGAGACCCGGGTGTTGGTCCAGCGGTCGGCCTCCACAGCCAGCTTCCGGGGATCTGTGAGCTTACTGTCCAGCAGATGCTGACGTAGTTCTACGAAGCAGTTCGCAGCTAGATGTTCCCACAACATGAGATCAGTGAGTTCGGCCAGGGTGGTGACCTTGCTGCCCTTGGTCCACCCATCGAAGGCCCGACTGAAAAAGTTTACATATTCCACCCAGGTGGTGCCCGGGATCTTCCTGCAGTCCCGGAACCGTTGACGGTACATTTCTGGAGTGAGGCCGTATCTTGTGAGTAGGGCCTCTTTCATGTGGCTGTAGGAGGTCTGCAGGGAGAGGGGTAGGTCGAGCAGGGTGTCCCTTCCTTCGCTCAGAAACCGCCCCCACAACCCCGCCCCCCAGTCCTTCTCCGGGATCCGATGGGAGGTCATGGCGACCTCGTAGGCCCGAAACCATTGCTGAATGTCATCGTTTTTATAATATTCCTTGACCACATCCTTCGGGATGTGGACCTTCTGTTCCGCTGGGGAGACCGTCTCTCGGTTTCCTGGGGGCCTCCCTTCCTCGTTTCGGGCCTTGAGCTCGAGTTCCTTTAAGCTGCGTTCGTGCTCCAGCTGGAGCTTCCTTCCTTCGTGCTCCCGTTGGAGCTTTTTCTCCTCCAGTTCGCCTTGTACACGCATTTGTTCTACCGCTAGCTTTTTTTCCGCTAACTTCAACTCGCCCTCAATTTTGAGTTTGGCCAGCTCTAGTTCATGATTGCGGCTTCTCTCTCTGTCCGCGAGTTCTTCTGGGGAGAAGCCCCCGTCTGGTACGCCTCCTCGCACCTGATTGCTGCTGCTTTCACTTTGGGGAGGTTCGGTTTCGTCGGGGCGCTCCCCCGTGCCTTCCGGGCGGGAGGCCCCGGTCTCCACCCAAGTTTTCAGTGCTTTCTGCAAATCTTCCTTCGTGTTGAGACCAGTGGTAGCGATTTTAAGTTCTTTGCAAAACTGCTTCAGCTCCTTGTGTGTATATTCTTCTAGATGCTCCACCTGGAACACCCTGTTGGCGTTGGTTTCTGCGGGGCTCATGGCGCTTCCTTCTGCCATCCTTGTCAGTGGTGCGTCCGTTGTTCACGGTACGATCTCTAGGTGATGGGCCCGAATCCCGTCGCTTGCCACCAATGTTAGACAGCGACCTCAGAGGAGCCCGGAACGGGGGTCCTGACTACCCTGAGACCCACCCTCAAAGTATCGTAGCCGGGCACTGGCGGGAGACTCCCCAGGGGGAGGAATCTCGCAGCTAGGATCGTACTTCTGGCACCACACGACACAGAGTAATCACATCGGTTATTCTCAGAACCAATCTTTATCAAGTAGGTTATCACGGCAAATATGTACAAGGTGTGCACGGGTTCAAGAGTCTCGGAAAGGTAGGGGGGTAGCGGGACAGTCTTTGGCAAAAGTTCAAGCAGGGACGTATCCGGCGCACAGCTCACAATCCTCGAGCCGGGGGATACGGGGTCGTAGTCGGGGTCCGGCGGGACCGTGAGAGTCTGGGGGAGCCGCGAGTCACTCAGCGGGCTCAGGTACATGTTCAGAGGTGTACGATCTTCAAGGAGCCGCGAGTCTCTCAGCAGGCTTAGGCACAAGTTCGGAGATGTTACGATCTTCCAGGAGCCGCGAGTCACTCAGCAGGCTTAGGCGCAAGTTCGGAGATGTTACGATCTTTCAGGAGCCGCGAGTCACTCAGCAGGCTTAGGCGCAAGTTCAGAGATGTTACGATCTTCCAGGAGCCGCGAGTCACTCAGCAGGCTTAGGCGCAAGTTCAGAGATGTTACGATCTTTCAGGAGCCGCGAGTCACTCAGCAGGCTTACGTTGTTCCAGCGTCGAATCTGCCGGACCGACCCGGAGCGCCCCTTGTTATAGGTCGACCCCTCTTTGATGTCCGGGGTCGGTGGAGGCAGGGGTCTTGTCACCTGGGGGTCGCTTGTCGGGGTTTCCTGCTATTGTCTTTTGATCTCGTTCAGGGCCGGGGCGGGAGGAGTCCCAGACACCCAGCAGGCGTGGAGCCAGCTCTCAGGGAGGCCGGAGGGCCGATCGAAACCCATCGTCCCAGGGGAGTCCAGAGGTGCGATAGAAACTGCTCCTCCCTCTCTCATCCCCCTGGAAGTGTGATGTCCTCCAGCCGGAGTGGCGCCTCTAGGCCCGGGTCGCGCTGGGGCCGGGCGGCCATCTTGACGCATGAAGGGGGCATGCGGGCCCGGGGTGGCCGAAAGGAGAGAGGCCATGGACGGGGATGTCCGGGCCGGGTGCGGGTGTTCTGGTAGGAAGGACCGGCTGGGCCGGGGGGTTGGGGCTGCAGGTACCAGGTTCCGGTGGTGCGGGTGCCCGGAGGGCCGTTCTGCGAGGCCGGGTCCAACAAGAACCCTCCCCCGAATCTGCATAACTGAAATCTGGACAGATCCTGGTGGAACTTTTGTTTTCATCCAGGGGACTTGGGGAGGATGAGAGCTAATGCTGATCAGTTTCTATGCACCGCCACAACTGCAACCTTAAACCTAAGATGCAATAGAAAAGATATTACTAGAATCGGGCCATTCGACACACATTATTGGTGGTGATTTCCGTGACGTAATCAATCCAAACCTTGACTGGAAACACATCACCACAGTAACTCAAGTTCCCACTCCGCTAGCTGACTTTGTGACTTCACTGGGGCTGACTGACCTTTGGCGGAGACAACACCCACTAGACCGTAATTATTCCAACTTCTCCAGGACCCATTCAGTTTTCTCTAGACTCGATTACTTCTTCGCCCCAGAAGGGGAGATACAAACGGTGGACAAAGTGGAGTACCTTGCAAGGGGAATCTCTGACCAGTCACCACTGTGGTTGACGGTGGGAGGAAGGGGTATTAGACAAAGATCTGACTGGAGACTGAACGCCTGGGAGCTCTGGGAAAAAACAGTAAGGGGAATGATAAGGACAGAGATTGAGTTATACTTCCAAGAGAATGAGGGCTTGGTGGCCCCGCCACCACCATCTGAAACGTTAATAAAACAGTGATTCGAGGTAGAGTGCAAGATGTCATAGCACGGTAATGAAGGGAGGAAACTCGTCAAGTAGAAACCCTGGGACGCAAACTTCTGGAACTTGAGAACTGTATTACCCCAGACACCAAAGCCGATCAGTTCTGGCAAATAGAAATTACGTGCAGGAAGCATCAAGCCCTGACAGAACGGAAGGTGTAGATTCAAATTCAGGCCACACACCACTGACTCTAGGAGTCAGGAGACAGGGTGGGGAGGCTCCTGGCTTAGCATGGCAGGAGGGAAAGAGAGGCGAGCTGGGTGGCACAGGTCCAGGGGACAGAGGAACTACACGTTACCGCACACACCATCCTGGGGCATTCACAAGCTTTTACAGGGAGCAATATGAAACCAGGCCACTAGCAGACGAGTCCCAGATAGCAGAATACCTTAGTTGCATAGATACCCCCACCCTGACACGGGAAGCTAAAGAAGCCCTAGAGGTGGATATTACACTGACAGAATTACTAGACGCCATCAACAGACAGAAACCAGGGAAATCCCCAGGACTAAGTGGGCTTCCAGGGGAATTCTTCAGGCAAAATGCTAGTCTGCTAAGCCCCCACCTCCTATATATGTATCAAGTAACAGGAGGAGGGATCACTCCCATTGGATCGCTGTCAAGGCCATGGTCGGGGTTTTTCCAAAGTCTGGTAAACCCACAGAGAGCTGTGCTGTGGATCCTACTGCCCAATCTCACTGCTCAACATTGAAATAAAAATTCTGGCCTCTATTTTAGTGGCACAACGTTTAATGGTGATCACGTCCCTTAACCACGCAACCAATCGGGCTTAATGCCTGGCCTAGCTACACGCTTCAACCTTCGTCAATTGGCCAACTGACTAGACACTGTCAAAAATAGGTCCACCTCAGAGGTGTTCCTCTCCCTAGATGTGGAGAAGGCCTTTGACACAGTCCACTGGCCTTTTATGCAGCAAGTTCTTATGTAGTTTGGGTTTGGACAAGAATTCATGACTTAGGTGGAACTATTGTACACCAACCCCAGAGCTGGAGTCAGGGTCAATGGGGTGAAATCGGATGACTTCCCCATTGGACGAAGAACCAGACAAGGCTGCCCCCTGTCCCCCCTGCTTTTTGTGCTGGTCCGGGAGCCATTGACCTGCCTGGTTAGAGCCCAGCCAGAACTCAGGGGATTTCAAGACACTGGAAATCATCTCGCAGATGAACGGATAGCTCTCTATGCACATGACGTCCTGTTCTATATCACTAACCCTGACACTACACTCCCTTTGATACTGCAACTGTTTAAAGAATATGGCAAAGACACAGGTTACAATATAAACTGGGAAAAGTTGATTCTCTATCCCGTGGGAGGTTCTATTGACTCATGCTCAATACCGGAACATCTGCACATTACCAGAGGGGGCTTCAAATTTCTGGGGCTGTACATCTCCGTGAATGAAGCTGAGAACCTTAAACAAAACATCAAACGGGTTCTGACAGGATTGCTTGAAGATGTGGCCAGGTGGAGACGGCTCCCCCTAATGCTGTTAGGAAGAGCGGCTATGTATAAAATTATAAAGCTTCCCAACTGACTGTAGGTACTCCAAAACACATTCCACAGAGTCTCGGAGACAAATTTTAAGACAATCAACAATGAACTTCGCACACCCCTATGGGACGGGGACACCCTAGAGTGGCGTTACAAATGGTGCAGTGCAGCCAATATAATGGGAGAATTGCTCTGCCGGACATTCAAGCCTACTACCAGGCCGCACACCTAACTGTAATAAATGAATGGTGTCGAGCTGCGGGAGATCACCCCACGTACGCTCTGGAAAGTTTCCAATTTCAGAAACATACATATCTCCACTATCTTTATGGGGGAGCAGGAGCTCGAGACTTGCTACCTGCCACCCAGAGGATGACTAAGGGCTTGAAAGGGGTGGAGCGACAGATGAGATGGGATAAGAAACTAACTAGAGCAACACTGCTATGGGAGGGCAGGGGGAAGGCTTGTGAAATTGCTGGGCATCAAGGACTGGGACACGGTTGGGATTACGACATTAGGCGACATCCTCAAAGACAGGTGACTTAATCATCTTTGGGGCCCTCCAAACTGAATATCAACTGACGCATACTCAACTATATAAATACCTACAACTGCAACATGCCTGGATGGTGCAAAAAAATGATGCTACAGATATCCCCAAATATTCACCACTAGAAGGTAGATTACTGCAAGAGGATATACCCTCAAAAGCGGTTTCCTCAAAAGTGGTTTCCTGGACATATAAAACTTTAATTAACAACATCCCTGACAGACTAATATCCCTCAGGTCTAAATGGGAGAAAACCACGGGCCATCTCTAGGACATCCACTGGGAGGGGGTATTGATGCACCCAAGAGAGGTAGCGATTACGCTCTGATCAAGGCTGATATAACTTAAAGTCCTACACAGGATATACTATGACAGGGCGCAACTACACGCTTTGGGTAGGGCAGAAACGCCCAACTGTTTGCATTGTAAAACCAAGCAAGGCACTAACACTCATTATGGGAATGACAGCATATACAAAGCTATTGGTCACAAATAGTGAAGGAACTCAATGATATACTAGAGATGCAGATACCTTTGGACCCCACATTTGTTATACTTGACATTCCTATAGATATTGCTCTCCCTAGATACCAACTCTTACTGAGCAACTTAGGACTGATAAATGGGAAAAGAGATATTGCCCGACACTGGGGAGTTGAGAGCCTGCTCTCTCTGGTGGAATGGCGTGCCAGCATGGACTTGTATATGGAGGCTGAGAAAACAACATACATAGCTGGAGGATGTCCAAAAATGTTTATCGAAATATGGCAGCCATGGCTGAGATACTACAACCTGGAGATCGAGGGGGGTGGGGTATACAATACACATACCAATACAAAGGGTTAGTAAGTAGTAGGTGGATTTTCTCACTCACTAAGAATGCATAACTGGGGATGGCCATGGCTAATTCAGGGAGGGGCTGGAAAAGTGGTATTGGAGAAGAAATTCCCCAAGTGCAATCTCTCTATCACTGAAGAAACTATTGAATGCACTAACATCAAATCTACTGTATACAAGGCTCCCCTACTGATGTTTTGGCTGATGTTTAAAAATAAAAACAGTTTAAAAAAGAAATAAAAAAAATGAAATGTCCAAATCCACACACATAGTACTACTTGCTGGAATTACAGAGGTACTTGGATGTGGATAGTGACTTGCCACACAGATCCTGCATGAGTACATTGTGTATGTGTTGTTTCAACCTCCAAGTGTATGTGAATACCTAGCATACAGATCCTACAGGTAGATGTGAAACAGGTTACAGACATACTTGGGTAATGTAATGCTGAGGAAGCTTGTTAAATGGTTTGAATTCCAGAGTCTATGGTGTGTGTTAGTCATGTGATTGTCATTTCAGTATCAAATTATCCTTGTGAACATACTTATTATTAAATCGATCAAATCTTTTGTCTTAGTCATGGATCCATGGTGTTTGTGAATCACCAAAGTCTACCTCCTAGTCCCACACATAGTTGTGTCACATATGTCATGGGAATGGAATGCGCATATGCATTTGTGATAATGTAAATGTGTTGGTTAATATGAAGTAAGTGTCTTTTGGGAGCATTGATTGTGTATGTATGCTGCATATTGAGTACTATGTTAAATGACATAGTCTGAGAGGCTGAGCCTTCTGTAAATCTCCAAGGGCCAGGTGTACGAACCGTTTTTGCATGTGCAAACAGGTTTGCGATCTGTTTGAGCCTGCAAAAACCTACTGGGCCATGTACACAGCCTATTTAGCAAGTCGTAAATAGGTTTTGCGACTCGCAATTAGGAAGGGGCATTCCAAGGGCATTCCTTCCTATTTGCGACTCACAACCTATGTAAGAATGTTTTGCGACTGCAAATGCGGTCGCTTAAACACTCGCAATTTACCGCCCTCTTCAAGAGGGTGGCAATGCAGTCGCATATTGGAAGGGGTCTCCAGGGGAACCCACCGAACAGACACTCACCACCCTCACTAAGGCCTGCCCACACATACCAACTGAGCATGCACCAACAGACACCCAAACACGTGCAACATCAGATCCCCAGAGACTTTACTCTTTTTAACTGGGGAACTGCTTTGGGGAAATTTTATTTTTTGTTTTTACTTCCGCTGCTTGTGTCTTGTGGCATAACGTAGCCGGTCCCCGGTCCACCACGGTCTCCTAGTGAACGATTGTTGTGGAGGGACGTGGCTCCTTCCCCTGCCTCTGCCATTTCCGCTGATGGCTCGCCATTTAAACAGGGTGGAGGTCTGGCGGTGCAAAGACAGAAAGCTTATTACTAGGTGGCTGTAGCGCACGCCCATATGAATATACTGGTAGCGCTTGACAATTTCTTTTAATAACTTTACTCTTTTTAACTGGGGAACAGCTTTGGGGGAAATTTTCTTATCATTTTACTTCTGCTGCTTGTAGCTTGTGGCATAATGGAGCTGGTTCCCGGTCCACCACGGTCTCCTAGTGACCGATTGTTGTGGAGGGACACGGCTCCTCCCCCTGCCTCCATCATTTCCACTGATGGCACGGCATTTAATCAAGACGGACTCCCACCCGCGCAGCGGGTGCACTGACGGCGCGCCGAAGGCACGCCAATGGCAAGCCCGTCTGCGCCCATCAGCGTCCAGGAGGCGGCTGGGGTCAGGAACTCTGTTGGTTTGAATTTACCCTCAAATAAGGTACTATCATACGACAGGGAGACTCTCATTGAGGTGGGCTCCATTTTTCAATGTAAGAAAGCTATTAATATAGAGACCAGCCTTTTCTTAACAGGGTGTCAACACTGCAGCTGGGGTGATACTAATGACACCCTAAACACAATGCCTGTGCACAATATACAAAGACAGGAAGAGCCGGGTGTTATATCTAAGAAACAACTACACATCGAGGCTCTACTCTTAAATTGTCGTTCGCTTAATAAACACGCTCTACACATTTATAACATATTATTTGAGATTAAACCTGAATTTTTGTTTCTGACTGAAACATGGCTGTCGGACTCGTCTAATCCAACCATAGACTCAGCCATCCCCCGGGCTACTCCATTGTGAGGAAAGATCGGGCTGGAAGCAAGGAAGGCAGTATTGCCATTATTAGCAAAGCAGACATAGTAATTACTTGCATTCCCTTGGAGGAAATTGAAGGGACGGAATGTCTATGTTTTCAGGCTACCCTGTCCCCCCATCAGTGCCTTGCAAGAGTCCTTTTGTATAGACCCCCAAGGCAGGCAGGGGCGTTCTTAAAATCCATTGGCGATGTTATTGCTCCTGTGGCCTCCAGATTCAAACACTTCCTCGTCTTAGGGGATTTTAACATACATATGGATCAACAGGACACCTCTGAGATGATTTCATTACGAGAATCCCTAGATGCGCTCAATATCGTTCCATGCGTATCTGCCCCCACGCATGAGAAGGGTCACACCCTGGATCAGGTATTTGAGAATTGCTTAATTCAGACAAAGCCTCCTCTACCCCTACTTTGGTCAGACCACTATCTGGTCAGTTTTAGGCTACTTAAACTGACAAAGCAATTATTGACTCAGGTTCAGCAGCCATCTTCCACCTCCAGACCTTTTCATAAGATCACCCCGGATGCTCTTAAATACGAGCTAGACCTACATCCTCCTACGCTCACTGGTGACATACAGCAGGATGCAGAGGCTCTTGTAAAGTGGATTGCACAGGGCACTTTGACCCTTGCTCCTCTTACCCCATGCCCCACAAGAATAATTAGATGTTTAGCCTCCTGGTTAAACGATACCTTACGTCAGTGCAGAAAGGGCTGCAAATGCCAGGAAAGAGCTTGGAGGAAGGATTTTAAGACGCAAAATAAAAGGAACTATAAAGAGGCCTTAAGAGACTACCACAAAAAAGATACAGGTAGCTAAGAAGAGCTTCTTCGCTTTTGAAATTGAATCTGTGGGAAACAAAAGCAGAGAAAGTTTTGACATCGTCAAGAGCTTCTCCTCACCTAGGGCTGTGACCAGGCTCTCTCCCCCCTCTGACGAGTGGATTGGTAATCTAGCTAACTTCTTCCACACGAAGATCGTAACTATACAATCCTCGTTTGATGGCCCAGACGTGAAAGATGTGCCGGCCACCCTACGGACTGCTCCCCAATGCCAGGAAGATAGGACCTCCCTCTCCATCTTCCCGCCCATGCCCTAAGTGACATCTCTGGCAATAATGAAGGATTTGAAATCTGGCTCGCCTGTAGATCCATGCCTGGCCAAATATTTGCATCCATGGCAGAGATTTTGAATCCCACTGTAAACTGTGTTCTGAACATGTCCCTCCTTAACGGCCAGGTCTCAGTTTGCTGGAAGAGTGCGAAAATAATTCCTTTATTAAAAAAACCTACGGCTGATCCCATGGTGTTAACTAACTATAGACCCATTTCTCTTTTACCTTTCTTTGCAGAAACAGTTGAGAAATATGTCCACACAGTGATCAGCAATTTCGCAGAGGTTAACAACCTGTTTCAGCCTAGGCAGTCTGGCTTCAGGCAGAATCTTAGTACTGAGACGGCACTGCTGGAGGTATCTAAATCCATCAAAGAGACCTTGGATGCAGGCGGCAAAGTGGTCCTGGTCCTCTTAGATTTCTCTGAGGCTTTTGACACCGCGCACCACGGCCACCTCCTGCAGGTGTTGAGGGAGTGTGGGTTCGAGGGCACGGTGTTGAAGTGGTTCACCTCCTTTTTAGAGAATAGAAATCAGGAGGTCTGGGCACCTCCTTTTTCGGCCAGTATGCCACCTTTGAGTGTGGGTGTGCCTCAGGGCTCTATCCTGAGCCCTGTACTTTTCAATCTGTACATGGCCCCCCTGGCTACCCTGGCTGAAGAGAATGAGGTCACAATAATATTGTATGCCGATGACACTCAACTGCTGTTTACCTGTAGGAAGGGAGACGAGTTCAATGGGGGAATGATCAACAAGTGCCTGAAAGGGAGTGAAAATGGACAACACCCTCCCTATGGTATCTCAGGTTCAGTCGGCAGCCGGTAACTGTTTCGGTCTCCTGAAGATGCTCCGGAGGTTTTTATTTTTACTACAGACCCCGCATAGAAAAACAGTCATTCAGGCCCTTATCATCTCCAGATTGGACTACGCCAATGTCCTCTGTCTGGCGCTTCCCGGAGGTCTTACTCAACAGATTACAGGTGGTGCAGAACGCTGTTCTGAATCTTGGGCCCAGAAATCGGACCTCCCACCATCTTAAGAATCTGCACTGGTTACCTGTCTGCAGCAGAATTCATTTCAAAGCTCTGGTCCTGTCTTTCAAGGCTCTGCATGGTATGGGAGCAAAGTACATCTGCAGAAGAGTCTCTTTTTATGTACCTGGCAGATCTCTTAGATCTGCTCATCAACATCTTATGGTCATCCCTAAGTCTCTCAGAGCCCGCAAAGGCGGTCGCTCTTTTCAAGTGCAGGTGGCTGGACTTTGGAATAAGCTGCCTCTTCCTCTTAGGCAAGTCACTATCCTGCTTGCCTTCAGGAAAAAACTGAAAACCTGGTTGTTCCAACAAACTATATAACCGTCTCTTTCTTTTTTTTGGTTTCTCTTTCTCTCCTTTTTTCCCCTGCATCTTTTTTTTCTGTCTTAGCGCCAGGATACTCTACTGAGTAGATGTGCGCTCTATAAATCTGTTCTAACATAACATAACATAACTTGCCCCAACCACAGGCACATACACAACAGTGGCATGCAGTCACTCCACCTCGCAAAGCCCACCCCTTGCCATCCCACCTGCCAAGGATCCCATGGACACCCCTCCTGAACCAGGTGACATTCTTTCTGGGCCAGCCACTGCCCCACCTTCCATAGACAATCCAACCTCACGCATTCCCAAACTCAGTTCTCCCTAATTTACATTTTTTACTGTGCCAGGCCTGTCCACTAGATGCCCCTGCTTGAGGAGGTTCCCCAGTCAGTGCAGGCAAGTACTGTGAGGCAGCAAAGTGCCCAAGCACTTTTGAGAATTGGACTGGCAATTGGCCATGATAGTTTGTTACTTCTAATGAATGTAGCAGTTTTAAAAAAAAAGGAAATCATCCCATCCTTTCCTTTGCATAGTATAAGCTGTATGTGGCACCTGGATTACATGCGTGTACTCCGATATTAGTTTGATGGAGATTGATGTTCCTTTATAAGTGGTTGTTGTAATGTAACCTTTGTACATGTTGTGGAGTTCTACTGAATGGTGGAACATGGTCATGGATTGGGAATGTGGCCTTTAGACCAACTAATTGTGCCCTAGTAGTGTGTGTTTTGCCGTGAGATAAATATTTTTGTATTACGATGGTCAGCAACAATTTCCTTGCCCTGCTCCAATTGAGATATGTTGCTTATGTTTTCTTCTTTGAAGTGTTCAATGTGCGCCTCAAGACCTGGAGGACCTCAGCACTGCTTCAGTTTTCATAGTTCTGAATGTACATGTGTGAATTGGGCAGTGTGTGCTTTTCTTCTATTTACAATTGATGTCTGACAGATGCTGTGATTACAGTTTGTTTTTCTGCTTTACACTTCTCCGATACCTACTCATGTATTTTTTAATTATGTGAGACCTTTTTAAAACCACACATCTGTGATTTCCGGGGGCCAGTACTTCTGTGATTGTCAATGCACATGGTAGCCTCTTTGTTGGACCAATGGCGCTGACTTTATTCGTTACCCTGATGGTGTCATTGGTATCCTGTCGGTTATGTTCCGATAGTGCCCTTAGGATAGGTTTCCCACTGCTTAATGGCTATGGCATTGTATAACTTGGCTTTGATGTGAGGTATGTGTGTGAATCTACTTCAACATTGTGACAGAGGATTTTCTTTTTACTTTGTGGACTCTTTGCCATTAATGTGAACTTACGTTTATCAAGGGAATATGGATGTATGCATTGTGATGGTGTCATTTGGACTAACGCATCTTGTTCTGAGTTAGATTAGCAAGCCCTCATGGTAGTTGTAGTTAATTCACTAAGAAGAAAACTGATTATTTAAAAAATGTTAAAGTAGACAACTCGAGCGAGATGGTGGAATTGTGGCTGCAAAGATAGTTAGTTTTACAGTTGTGTGTGATATAGATTAGTGTGTAGTTTTTGAGGTAGAGGTGATGTGTATCACGGAAAAGTTACGACATTACTTTCACTTTTGAAGTACTGACACATTATTGTTTGTGCCCATTGTGTGTGTGTTGTTGTAATGTTTGTGTCATTGAGTGAACGTTACAGAACTACAAACAGAATTTAGAATCAGTGCAATGTCAAAATGTGGACCTAAGCCCGGATTCAAAATAGGTAAAGGAAAACTACATTATTTTTTCAGTGCCGACGCATTCACTCTGCATGGGTCAAAATGGGTACATGGAGTGGCGACGCTCACTGGCAATGTCGCCTTCCACAGGCTCTTCTTTGGAGGTGATTGATGAGGAAGAGCAATGGTATAACAGGTAAGATAGGCTTCATGTCAGCACAGGACCTGTGGATGTGCATAGAGGTGAGTTTCGAACGTACTTTTTTCCTGCCGCTTCTTGCCTGGAGGTGGGACCACCAGACTTCGCCATCTGTGATGCAACTTCTAATGGAGGGGCGGTCAGAGGCTCATTGGCCCTCTCCACCAGCTGGGCAGTCCGAGGTAGCCAGCAGTGTCAGCGGCGCAAAGACAGTCCACTGCAAGCCATTTGTAGCAACTCGTAATAGGGCGGTTGGGACTGCCAACAAAACTGCTGTCGCTACTGCACCACTGCCATGGCAGTCCACAGACTCCACAGACTACCAAAGTCATAATTGGGCCCTCAATGTCAAAGGTTCATAGTTACAGTTAAGTAATAACATGTGCAAATCCTTACAAATTCACTTTAAAAAGCCAAAGGTTACAGGGATGTTAGAATTTGGATATAGAATTTTAAAAAACCTTAGGAATTCCCTGAAAAAACAAAGGCTACAGGGATGCTATAGGTAGGTAATAGAATTTTTAAAAAACTTACAAATTCACTTCACAAACAAAGGTTACAGGGAAGTTACAGTTAGGAAAGTAATTTTAAAAAACGTAAAAATTCACCGAAAACACCAAAGGTTACAGGGACGCAGGGACGTTATAGTTAGGTTCAGACTTCACTTATACAAAACAAATGAAATTCCAGCAGATATAGTTACCTGAGCTAACTATAACTTACATCCCTGCAATGCACTGTTATGACCTTACATATTACAACAGTCATGACATGGTCAGTGATATTACTCATGACATAACTGATGACATCACAAATGACATCACTGAAGACATTTTCCATAGCACTACTGACACACCCTCTCACACCCCATGCAACCTCTCATACACACTCACACACTACACAACCACTCATATAGCCATTCACAGACCCATATAAGTATTTATACAAACACTCACTTAGCCATTCAGCCACTTACACAGGCACTAACTCACTCATGGAGCCTAATCAAACAACCAGTCTCTCACCCATACAGGCACTCATATAGCCACAAACATACCCATATAGCTGCTAATATACACAGTTATTAACCTATGCAACCACTAATGTGCTCACTCTCTCACCCATACAGCCTCTCAGCGGAGCCACTCAATGACCTATATAACCACTCACACAACCACTTGCATACCTCTCAGCAGAGCCTCTCACTCACCTATTCAACCACTCACACAACCACTTACATACCCATTCGCACATCCATGCCGCCATATACACATCCATTCATTCACCCATACAACAAACCCCACTGACACTCACTCTTCCATATAGCCACTCACACACCAACTCACTTAACCAAAAGCTCACTCAGACAGCCACTCACTCACCCATATAGCTACTTACATACCCATTCACTCCCTCATACAGCCACTCACTCACCCATACAGTCACTGACACACCCACTCACCCACTGTAGGAAGCTGGTTCTGTATATACTATACCAAAGTGAGGTATAGTGTGCACAAAGTCCAGTGGAACCCCAAGGGAAGGCAGAGGCACAGTTAGATAGAACTTTACTCTCTATTTGTGGTAGTGTGGTTGAGCAGTAAGGCAGTATCAGAGGACAATGTTTACCATTTATTGTACACACTCAGTCAGCAAATGTGTTCACATTCTCTAAGACTGAATTTCAGACCAATTGTTTTTATGTTAAAAATATTCTTTTAGTTATTTTATTTCTAGAACCAAGCAAGTCTGGCACAGGTAAACAATACATACTTTAGAGTTGTAAATTCTGATTGTAAAACAGTTAAATTGCATTTGTAAATGTACTATGGTTTGATTTACAGTATTGTTTCAGAGAAATACAATCACTTGTAAATACAGTACACAGATTTGAATGGGATTTTCAGTAAAATAGCAGACAAGTTATTTTTGGATTACTTTTCTTAGTCAGTGCCTTGATGCAGCACTGGCACATTTCCTGTAAACAGGTGAGTAAAGAATTTCTTTAGGTTTCAAAACTCCACACTTCGAAACTTTTTCAGGAAAAATTGTCAATGTTATCCTGCGGAGGAAAATATGGTTATCTTTTTTAGGTAAGTATTCGGTAGTGGGAGTTGAGGTTCTGGGGGTAGACTCAGGGGTCCCCCATGGTCAGTGATGCACTCTTGTTACACCCTCCGGTGCACTAGGGCGGCCAGGTGCAGATTGTTGAGGCCCAGTGTTATCCAAAGTGGGAGCAAAGCTCCTAGACTTTAGCTCAGGGCAAATGGGGAAACAAATTTGTACCAAAGGTGCACCCTCAGCGGCACTAGGGTGGCCGAGTGAAGGGTGCTGTTTCGACATAGGATCCCCTGTTGTTTCCAATGGAGAGCCTCCGGTTTGCAAACGCACTGCAGGCAGGGAGATGAAGGACTTCTGGGTGCGACCACCACTTCGAGAGGTAAGTTGGGAAGTTAGGGGTTGGTTAGGCACTGTTGGTTTGGGCACACAAGGCCATTGGGCATCGGGGGCAGGGGTGCCTTTTGGGGTCGGATCTTCTTACCAGCTCCTGGTTGTGGTTAGGGAGGCCTTCTGGATTTAGGCTGCAGGTGTCAGCTGGAGGCTTGAGGCAGGTCAGGGGTCACCGGACCTCAGTTTAGGATCACAGGGGTGACCTCCTCGTGGTATTTGCTCACTCGAGATTGGGCCGTGGATGGTGGGTGCAGAGTGGGGCAGATTCACGGTCTCCGGCTACAACCAGAGGTTGCAGTTGAACAAATCCGGTGTTCACGGGAGAAGCAGTCTTTGGAAGTGAAGGCAGGCAGGTCCTCATGGGTTTTTGAGGTTGCTGGCTGCAGGACACACCGGGATTTTGTAGGAGCAGGATCGAGGAGGAGACAGGCCGGTAGGGCTGGGGGCAAGTCAGTGGGCGTCTTCCTCTTGCTAGCTACTGCATGGCTGTTTGGTCCTTCTTCTTCTTTTCTTCTTGTTTCTTGTCTGGATCCGAGGAAGCAAGGTTCAGTGTTCCCCCTAAATACTAGATTTAGGGGTGTTACAGGTAGGTAAAAGGTATGGACCAATGGATCCCTTCCCTGGGGTGGGTACACCCACTATTATGCCACCCTCCAGTGGGAGGGGGCATGTTCCTGTCCCTGGTTGGCTGAGTCCCTCGATCTTCAAAATGGCATGGACGGAGAGTTGTGCTTCGCCTCGCCTCCCCCACCTGAGGGGTGGAGTTGGCAGAGGTGGACACACCTCCCTTCCTCACTTGTTTTTCCCACTGGTTCTCCCGTCCAAAGTGGGGGTCAGATCCAGTGGGGGCCAGTTGCTGAAAGCAGCAATTTGCCTGGGGAAGCTCACAAAGGCAGCAAGCCTTTTAAGCTTCCCTTTCATGAACCCTGCCCATCCTGGGGAGGAGGCTTAGCACCTTGTCCCAGGATGAGCATTGTTTCAGGCTACAGAAAGCAGCAGGCTCTCGACCCAGGGGTCCAGAAACATGTCTGGTGGTGGCAGCTTCTCAGTTTTCAGTGTAGCCATAATGGTGATGTGGAGTTCATAATGACAACCTACCAGCACCATATACTCTCAATGGCAGCACTGCACTTACTATGTCTAAGAATGGACTGGGACACTGTAGGGGTACAGGGCTCATACACTTGTACCCTCACCACTGGTATAGTGCACCCAGCTAGAGGGGCGACTGACCTATGCCAGGGCAGTGCGTTGTAGGCATGGCACAAAGATATGTGTGCCATGTCGACGCTTCACTTTGTTCAGCACCAAAACACGCAGGCTGCAAAGGAAGTGTGTGAGTGTAGTGGTATAGGACCTCTAAGGGTGGCACAATGAGTGATGCAGGCCTTAGAGGCCTTCTCTGGTCACAGTGCCCTGGGTACCTGTTGTACCATTTACCAGGACTGACCTGTGGCCAGAGATGCCAATTGGGTTTGTTTTGGGGGAAGAACACAGGCCCTGGGACCCTGATTGGCAGGGACCCAGGGCACATCAAGTAAAAGTTCATCAGTAGTCTGGCAGAAAGTGGGGGGGGGTTACTGCAACATAAACCCACTTTCCTACACCTACCCATATATATTTTTATAAGAAGAGGTGAAAACACTCCTCAAGAAAATGGAGCAATGTATTAACAAACATGAAGAGGAGATACAATGGCGTAAGGTTACCAATTTGGGAGGATCTACAGTTTTGATAAGAAGAATGAGCCATTCAGAGTGAAAGAGAGACTGAACAAAATGGGCCGCAAAACAGTGGATATCACCAACACGGAAGAAAGTTCTGAACAACAGGGTCTAATAAAGATGAAGCGAAAGGCATGAAAGACTTTCCTTTATTCTTGAAAAAGATACCCCTGGTAGCTCCCCTCAAATTTATAGACCAATTGTAACGGCTGACGGAAGAAGGGACAGAAGACACCCACTACAGACCGTGACAGATATCATCATCATCAACATCTTTACTTATACAGGTCCAGGCATCTGGTCAGGTGTCTGCTTCAGTGGACTCAACAGCACAAGCACAAGAATCCAGTCAAACCTTCGTGGGTCAGGCTGTACCTTCCACTTCAAGTGATACCCCCATACAGCCGCATATCCAGCCCATCCAGACATCTACAGTTGAATTAACTGAAATGCGACCAGGGGCCCAGGTACAGCTACAGACCCCGCCCCAGGTGTCTGATAGTAACAAGATGGGACCGATGGGCCGACCGACGGGCCAACCTCCGGGGGGTCAGAAGGGAGAAGAGAAGTTACAACAGCTTATGCCGGAATCTGCGGAATCCTCAATCCTCAATCGATGCAGCCCTCACTAAACAGATGGATATCAAGAACGTGCTTAATCTGATCCTTGAAGTGATAAAGGAAATGAAGAGATCTCAAGAAAATGAAATAGCCTCTCTTCATCAGCGCTTCGGAAAAACCGAAGAAGCAGTGGCCTGCTTTCCAGTAAAATTCAAAGAAGCGGAGTCCAAGATTGCTCAGCTGGAGGACCAAATGAGCTCCATGCTGCTGCGGGTAAATGAAGCCACCAAGGACAAGAATATTCTAGAGAACAAACTTGAGTAACTTGTAAATCACTCGCCATGATTGAACCTACGATTAGTGGGGGTTCCTGAGGGGAGTGAGGGATCTCAGGTACTACAATGGGTTGAAGTGTTCATCAAGTAGATGGTTCTGCCCGAGCACAATGGAGAATGGACAATTACAAGGGCACATAGAGTTCCCTCTCACCCGCTGCCTAACTCTAAGATTCCACACACCATCTTGGTCAACTTTGTAGACTATCAAATTAAAGAAAGGATCTTGACTAAGGCTGTACAGCAGCGGCAATTTCCCATTAATTAAATTTCGAAAAGTTGTACATTTTTAGACATGTCAGCAGCAGCTGCACACAGGTGCAACAAGTATGTCAAACTTCTTTACCTCTTTAAAGCCCAAGGTGAGCAGGCATCAATAGCTCAGCAATCTAAGCTGCGTGTTGTTGAGAGGGGGAAATATCATGTGTTTTCGAATTTAGAAGATGCTCAGTGTCTGCTGAAGGAGATCTCTGCTGTAAAATGAAACGTCAGATAGTATATTGTTGAAGTTCTCTATTGCCGGGGGAGGTGGGTCACACAGGGTGTAATTCCATAACACCCAACAGAGAAGTAGGGAGGGGTGAGATGTGGTTAGTGTGGCTGTCTACATTTCCAGAGGGGGGGGGTGTTGGGTGGGGGGGTTGGTTTTGGGTAGGATATAGCAGTAAAAACAGCAGCAGCAAATGGGGTACCGTAAACAGGATTGTGAGAACGTTTTTCTGTAACAGAAAATATTTTAGCAATTACTAGTAAGTGCTACATTATCTCGTTTAATGTGAATGAAATGCTAAACAAACAAAAGTATGGAGGGCTTATTAGATGATTGGCATCTGTTTTGCCTTAAGTGCTATTTCTTCAAGAAACCCATTTAAAAAACAATTCCCCAAAGCCTTTTCTCCCCAGAGTATTTTCCAATGCTTTTTATGCTTCAGCTGTGCTAGCCAAAAGAGGTGTAGCTATGAACTTTTGTAGAGGATTCCCTTGGGAGTTTGGTAGAGTCCGGAGAGACCCCTTCGGTAGATGGATTTAGGTTGAAGTCAAATTAAATGGGACGACATTAAACTTTGTAAATTACTATGGCCCAGTAACAGAAGACCGCACAGCATTATTGAAAGTTAATGAGCTACTTAGGGGGGATTCCTGGGCAGATTATTTTAGGAGGGGTTTTAATTTTATCCAAGATTTGAGGAAAGACATCTCCAATAAAAACAAGAAGCAGTTAAAGCCAAAAAAGTCCTAGACATCTTAAAACTGTAGCATTATTTGCTGGATCTCTGCTGCCAAATTAATCAGACAAATAATAAATGTACATGCCATTTCTGCCAATTCTAAATGGCTTCTTGTATTGATCTCTTTCTTATATCGCAAATATAGAGATAAAGAAATAGGGGCAAATGCATTTTCTGACCACTCTTTTGTAAAATTAGAGTTGGAAATTGAGGAGGGAAGGATGACAAGATCTAGGTGGCAGATGGATCGTCTCCTCCTTCATGATCCCCAATGGGTAGCTGAAGGAAAGGAATGGATATTGGAATATTTTAGGATTAATGAAGGGTTCAAGAAAGCCTTGCATGGGCAAATGATTGCTTTTTCTGCCGCCCAGGTAAAACAACGGCACGCAAAAATTGCCAAACTTCATCAGGCTGTGGATAGTGCCTTGAGCCATGTCACTGGGGGACGGGAATGTAGGGGGCCAGCTTGAGAGGACGACACAGGCACTCAGGGAATTTCTTTTAATTAAAAAGGACGTATCAACAACGTGTATATGAGGACAGCCAAATGGTTGGTAAATTGCTAGGTGGGTTAACTAAAACAAAACAGGAAGCCGCTTTAATCTCCGAGATCATAGATCAGAAGACCAGTGACACGAGAATGGAGAAGGAAGGCATAGCCTAAGTCTTTATGGAGCATTAGAACTTATAGTGGTGTATAGCTGCTTTTAATTTATAAGCAGCTATACACCACTAGATACGAGGCAAAATCAGACTAAATTCAATATTTTGAGGGGGTAAATCTTCCAAGTTTGTCAGATCTCCTTACTGAACAAACACAACGTGAGATATCAGAAACAGAAATTTTAACAGTTCCGAAATCTATCACAGTGGCAAAGGCCTGTGGTAACGATGGGCTGCCGATAGAATTTTATAAGACATTTTCTAAGGAATTGATTCTTTTTTTGATGAAGCTGTTCAACTATATTGAGAAGGGGGCTGCATTCCCTCAAGTTTTAAAGAGTCTATAATTATTAGTTTTGTGAAGAAGGGCAAAACTCACAAAGATGTTAATTCCTATAGACCGATAAGTCTTTTAAATGCTGAATATAAAATCCTAATGAAAGTTTGGGCCCAAAGTTTTACTCCCATAGCCCAGGAACTGATCCACAGTGATCAGTCCGGGTTTGTTGCTGGGAGGTCAATGTCCTCAAATACTGGGTTCTTAATACAGGCTCTCGACTTTTCTAAATTAATGAAACTCCAGCGCTCATCATGATGGTGGACGCTAAAAAAGCGTTTAACCTGGTTAACTGGGACACACTTTTCTTTGGTCTGGGCAAATTTGGTGTCCCTGTCCAGGTCATTGATATGTTGAGGAACATCTATCAGGGTGCCCAGGCTCAGGTGGTGAGAAACGCTAATCAAATCGGGACAGTAAATATCAAACGTGGGACCAGACAAGGGTGTCCGATGTCCCCATTATTGTTTACCTTTTTAATTGAGCCCCTTGCCACAAGAATCCGCAACAATTTGGCAATTAAAGCTCCAATACCGGGAATGGCAAAATTAAAACTGTTCGCAGATGATATTGTTTTATATTTAAGTCCTGAGAGCCTGAATCTGGACCGGGTTTTAACAGAATTTAGCCTGTTTGAATTCATTGGGGGGTACAAAATAAATCTGAACAAAACTGAGAGTTTTATTTTAAATACTGACTGTGATTTTCTCCCTTCAAATCTCAAATTCCAGGCTTTGAAAGCAGAACCAATACGTTATCTGGGAGTATTTGTCTGTAATCACTATGAGCAGTCATTTAATTTAAATTATCTCGTAATGCAGAATAAAATCAAAGTATTGTTGGATAACTGGTCATTTTTACCCTTAAATTTAATAGGCCGTGTAGCTCTAATAAAAATGTCCATACTTCCCCTACTAAATGTACCTTTGAAAATCAATAATAGCTATTTTAAAGAGCTAGAATCTATGTTTAGGGAATTTGTCTGGAGTAGAAAGGCTTCCAGGGTCAAGTTAGGAACACTGCAGCTAGAAGTTAATCATGGTGGGTTAGCATTGCCGAAAATTTGAACTTACCATGAGGCAGTGATTTTAGATCTTACAGCTCGTTTGCTGTAATCAAATGGATTATTAGACATTTTTCTTAGACAAAATGGTTCAGGAATCTGGATTGCAATTGCTGATATTTCTAAAAACATCTGCCGAAGAGGACCAGATACAAGACGGTACAGAACAATGCCTCTAGATTGCAATCCTTTTTCAAACAGGCCGGCTCCTCTGGATTTCACTATTAAAAGTTAGTGGAATGTAAAAATCTGGATCTTCAAATCCACTCGAGTCATCTTAAAAGTTGGAAGGATTGTGGTTTAGAAGAGCTGGGGCACTTTTTTATGAATAATAAAGTAATCTCCTGGCAAGAGGTCCAAAATAGATACGGCAAACGTAATAAGCTTGGCTTCTTTGATTACCTACAGATTGTTAATTTTATAAATAGATATAGTCTCCCTTTAAGCGGTGCCCCAACAAAGCAGATGAACACTTTATATTGAGCCAAATTATGTGGTATTCTCAGCTGAGAAAACGTAACGAATCCCCTCTTGTCGAGAAATTCTTGGGAAGAGTAACACATGAAACTAATTGTACTTTTTCTAGCCAGGAGTGGCAGTCTATAGCCCAGCTAGGGAGTAAGGCATAAAGAGCAGCCAATGGTCAGTATACTATACTCCGAAAACTCTCAGTAAAAGTCATCCAGAAGTGGAGAATAGCTGTTTCCAATGTCAGGCAGAAGATGAAGGGGATTGGCTGCACACATTCTTCACATGTCCAAAATTAGAGTCGTTTTGGGTGAAGATCTTCTCGGCTATAGGTCAGGCAATTCAGAAGAGGCTCAAGCCAGAGGTTGAGGTTGCCCTCTTTGGTATCTCTAGAGTAAGTAAAGATCTGACAAAAGCTGAGGAGACTTTTATTGTGATTTGTTCCCTTTTATGTGGCTAAACAAAATTAAACGAACTATGATGTTTCAAGAAGCATATGCCAAGCGGGTAGGTGCCAAAAGAAAATTCATTGCTGTTTGGAAGCATTTGTGAATTTTGAAACAATGGCGGGAATAGAAATTTTATAGACTTTTCTGCACTTTGGAGTTTTTAGCACTTTGCACTTTGGGTGCACTGGATATGTACATTAAAAAAGGCACACTAGCACTTTAATACTTTAGCACCTTTGTAAGATTTGCACAATTGTTAATGATTGCGATACTGTTTCAAGCAGCGCCTTAAAATTTAGGATGTAATCGAACTATAGCAGCATCATGCCTTTCTTATATTCTCGTTTTCATGTCAATTTTATGTAAATGTATAGGTCTTTAAAACAATCTTATTGTAAATTGTTGTGGTTACTGTAGCACTCTAGCACTTTAGTATTTTTTAAGTAACACTTGTGGGAGTTGAATGTATTGAGAAATTACAGATCCATCATCCTCAAGCTCTCTGACAAAGGTGGTAATGTCGTCATTCTTAGCGCCAACCAACACACCTGAGAGATGAGAAGGCAGCTGAAGGTAAAAGAATACTACCAGGCAGTGAGAAGTAACTCTATCTATGATTATCGAAAAGAATATCATGCCATGCTTCCGGGATGGGCAGAGCAGGGGCTGCTTTCTCTTAAGGAACATCAGTACTTAAAGATCGATCATCCCAGGATGCCGGTTATTTATTGTCTCCCGAAGGTGCACAAATGCATTCAAAATCCTCCCGGGAGGCCAACTGTCAGCATGAATGGGTCTCTGCTAGAGAACACCTCCAGATTTTTAGATTTGTTCTTATGTCATTATGTCACCAGTCTTGCATCGTACACACAGGACACAATTTATTTGCTAAGTAAGGTTAACAACATTCCCTTGCGCAGTGGTTACATCATGGTAATGATGGATGTTTGATCTCTGTACACTTCCATTTCTCATGACTACGATATAGAGGCCTGCTTCTAAGATCTAGGTCACTAACACTTGTGCAACCCACCACAATCCTTCTCACGATGCTCTCCATCTGTCTAAATCACGTCTTTCTTTCCGACAAAAAAACACATGTCCAGTAGCAAGGAACGGCGATAGGTGCAGCCTTCGCCCCTACATATGCTAAGATCTATATGGGTTGGTGGGAGAAAGAAGTTGCTTTGGCTTAATGTATTGACAACCACACTAGCAGGATCGCAATATAGGTGCGCTTCATTGATGATCTGTTTATTGTGTGGAATGGAGCTGAGCCGCAGTTGGTTGAATATGTTGCTATTTTGAACACCAATCCTTATAACATACAGTTGACTGCTAATTGAAGTACGTAGGAAAATGACTTTCTGGATGCAAAATTGCAAGTAGTGGAGGACTCTATACAAACCAAGGTCTTTGTAATTCCATTCTGTATGGTAATAATGGCTATTTGCGCTCTCTAAAATGGAGTGCAACATATAGTTGCAGAGCATTACGTGCATCACTTGCATGGAAACATAGACAAGTCTTTGGGCCTTTTGAGTTAGGAAATAAAGTCTATTGATTTGTGTTCACCCATTGTTTGTTGTTGATTTATGTTACATACACTCTTTTTAAATTTTACCTTAATATTTGTATCCTCTGCACATAAGAATCAAAAAACATTGTTTATTCTGAACGGAAGTATTTGAGGCCTGTGTTTCTGGGTCCATGTGGGGCTCCTTAGTCACAGTGAAGTTGATAGATAATGGGCCAGATACATCAAGCTATTTTGCGATCGCAAACAGTGTGAATCGCAAAAAATGAGCGTTTGCGATCGCAAAATAGATAAATGCAATGCATCAACCCAATTCGTAAAGTTTCCCAAGTATTCGCTAATATTAGCGATTACCAAATTTGCGAGTACCAAATATTGCGAATCGCTATTTGCGATAACAATAGCGAAGTCGCAAAGCAATGCATGAAAATTTGCAAATTGCGAAAAAATAAGGATTCGCAATTTTGCTTTCCCGAAATACCATCAAATAAAACTAGGTGATAACCAGGTGAACACACTCAAAACAGGTGGGAAATATCAGGAAAGTATTCAAACAGGCCCAGAAGGCCTCAGAATGTTTCACAATGGCAGCTCTTTACATCATGGTGAGTAGGATGAGGCTAAGAGCAGCAGCATAAAGGAGAAGGAGGAGACAGGAGCACATTTTCAGAGTGCACATTACTCTGTTGGGGCAGACAGAGGAGGAAATCTATAAGAAGTATAGATTGAATGCAGCAATGATATGTGATCTAATTAAAGATTTGGACCCACTACTGCAGCGTCAATCTCGCAGGACACATGCCATCCTCACCCATGTGAAGGTCTTGTGTTCCCTACACCTCCTAGCGTCCGGTAGCTTCCAGGGGGTAATAGCTACAGCTGGCAGAGTGTCACAAAGTTCACTTTTGTGTTTCTTTAACGTGTTCTTGGATGCTATCTTGCTGCGGATGCGCCAACACATCAGATTCCCAACTACCCCACAGAAATTGTTTGAAACTAAAATGGGCTATTATCAGATAGCCTACACACCCCATGTAATAGGTTGCATAGATGGGACACATGTAGCCATATGTCCACCCTCAGTGAATGAGTATATCTTCAGGAATAGAAAGTCATATCAGTCACTGAACATACAAGTGATGTGCAATGTGAAGTACATTATCATGGACATAGTGGATAACCAGGTAGTACTCATAATCCCTATTTCTATAGGCACAGCAGCATACATACACGTCTACTTGGGGGTGAATTTAGAGAAGGATTCCTGCTAGGTAAATGCATTACGCTGTCTCATGCATATCTACATTTTAATCTGAAACATTACAGTGACCAATATATATGCTGTTTCTCCACAGCTGACAGCGCATATGCTGTGCGTCCTTTCATCTTGACACTATACCTGCATCCAAGCACACCTAGTGAACACCGGTTCAATGCAGCACACAGGACAACAGGAAATGTGGTTGAGAGGACCTTTGGGCTGCAGAAAAGTTGCTTTTGCTGCATCCATTAAACTGGCTGCGCCTTGCAATACAGGCCAGTCATCTGTTGCAACATTATTGCCACATGTGCCATGTTGCATAACATAGCCGGAGGCGTACCACTTGAAACATCGGATAGTGACCCCGATGAGGATGAGGATAACACACACCCACAACATGCAGGAAGTACAGCGAGTACAGCTGAAGGGAGAACGCGATGTGCAGAAATCACAGAGAATTATTTTTGATGTGAGTAATAATCCAACCCAACACAATACTGTTACTTTGCCAACTCGATTCTTTCAAAACAACGTAAACTGTTGTGTTAATGCACACTTTCATAGCCTGAAAATAATGATGTCTACACATAATGGTATGTCATGGCACTTCACTTCAGTCTAGACAAATGTAGTTACTGGTTGCTTCACCAGTAACAATCGCTGTGGACAGGGCCACACTATTTCCTGTGTCCTCTCACCCCCATTGCCCGTTCTGGGGTCAGACACATCCCTTTGTGAGCTCTCTGATCCTGCTGTATTCCATGTGCTGCGCCTCCAGGAGTCCGGAACTGGTGTCAAGCTGCTACTGTAGCTGGAAGCATCCTCACTCCCCCCCCCATTTCACTACTGCCAGCAACAGCATTGGTCAGCATCTACTCCACAGCATTTGTGACTTGGACCAGTCCCCTGGCAACATCTCTGCAGCAATGGCTCATTTCCAACTGCATGGCTATTGCACGTCAGGATAGTAGTGCTGTAGCAGTACTACGATGGTTGATGGCCCTAGTGTACCCCTCCAAGAGTCCAAGTAATTGGGTGTGTTTTTTGTGCTGGAACACCTTATCCTCCTTTAGAACCTTGCATAGGTCCCTGAGTTTCACAGTCATCTCTCCAAATTGTTCTCTGCTTTCCCTGTGACCTTCCTGCACAGCTGTCATCAGATGCTTGATGCTGTCGCTCATGCCCCCCATTTTGCATGCAAGAGTCGAAATGTTTCCCTGCATTAACCGCATGTGTTTCACCTGCAGGCGCTGTACCCTTAACATGGCCCTCTCTAGACCATCATGCGATGATGAACTCTCGCCTTCGTCAGATCTTACCAGTGCAGCTGCCCTGCTTCTCCAAAATCGCATGTTCCCACGTTGCAGCTGTCCGCATGGTCTGGATTTTGGTGTTTCCACTGGTTGTGCTAATGTGGGCTCAGGTTGTCCCTCGTCCTCTGTTTCCAATGCTGGCAATTGGGCCTCAGTGGTCCTGCGATATTTGTGGGAGCTGGTGTTGTGGGTGCTGGTGAGACTGCTATGTCCTCTTCTGACTGAGACTCACTCTCTGGTGGTGCATGTCCATCACTGTCCTCAGACTCTTGGCCACATGCATCTGTGATGTGGAACAGTGCATGACTAGTTGGCATTTTGGACATGTGTATATTTTGTTACAATGTTTTGTTCAATAAAGTTATTTTGAATTACAGTGTGTGTGTAGACTGACTTCCCTGGCACAATGGATTTGCACTTATCTTGTTTTTTAGACACCAGACTTCCCCTGCGGTATTGCTGACTACAATTCCCATAATGCGTTAGTGTGTCATAAGTAAAAAAATGGACTGGAATACTATTTCCTGCACAAGCCAGATCTGACTTACACTGTTTGTTAGCTAACACCGAAATATTGATATGAAGTAGCATGCATCTTAACTTGGGAGGTACTGGGTGGTGCAGAGGAATCTATTGTTGTAACTCCAACTACTGCCTCTGGCTGCAGGGTAGACTCCATTAGGTCCTCCATGGCTGTGGGGCTGGCTTGGTCGATGGGCCACCTCCAGTTTTTATTGCTACGGCATGCCTATCCGCAACCCTTTCTTTGGCACGACTACACAGGTAGGACCACCTTTTGTGCAAGTCTTCAATGCTGCGATGAGCAACTCCCACTGCTTTAATTTTCCTTTGCATTGCCAGCCACAATTTCCTTTTTTCAGATTCGGGGACTTGCAGTGACAGTTTCCCAAACAATTTGTCATAGCTCCTCACCACCTCTTCGATTAGTAACTCCAATTTCTTTTCACTGAACTTCTTCTGCCTTTTTCTCTCCTTCAGGGGAGTTTCCTTAGCCGTTCTGCCATCTGCACCAGTTAAAAAGGAACAAACGTTCCTTAATTGCAGTTCTCCAGAAGTCTGCTGCCTCCTCCTTACTCTCAGCACACAGGTGACTGCATGTGTGTGGCCACTTCCTGAGTCTGACATCATCATGGTGAATAGTATTCTAGGATCACTATTTGCAACTCGCAATTTACAAAATCGCTATTTTTTGCGAGTCAGTATTTCGAAATCGCAATTTGCGATTTTGACTTTTACTGAATGGCTAAAATGTTGCCATTTTTTTCATGCATCACATTTTGCGAGACTCAAATTGCGATTCGATAAAAATCCCAAAATGCGAGTCACAAATGAAAAGTTTGATGCATATGACCCTAAATGTCTTGAATCTCCTTGGGATACCGGGGTGCTCTTTAGGTAAGCTTTGAGATGAAAGTCATATTTGGAAGTTTTAGTTCACATCAATCTGCTTACTAGGATACCTAGCCTTACATTCAGAAGTGGATAAATTAAACCAAGAGAATCACTCTCATTATAGTCTAAAGAGCCACCGAATTGTTGATCTACCAGCATGTCTGACTGCAATGTGTGCTGCGGCACTGAGCATTCAGGTGCTGATTTAACCCCTTCAGTGCCCATGACGAGATAGTCTCGTCATGGAGCGCGGTTGCGCTGTGCCCATGACGAGACTATCTCGTCATGAACCCCGCCCGCTAATTCAACGCCCGGCACAGGGCGGGGAAAGGGCGGGGCACTGAAGAAGTTAAAGTGTTTCGCTGCATGTGAAAAGAACCAAATCATTTGACAACATACCCATATTCACAAACACTTAGCTCTGGGTAGCTATAATATTCTTGAACTACTACTGGATTACTTTTGGTATTCATGGTAAGAAAGATGGGAAAGATCAAAGAGAATGCTGAGAAGAGACTGTGCTCAGTTTTCAGATACAGTGATGCCCTGTTCACTACATAGAAACACATTCCTTTTTTCAGTGTTTGGCAAATCCATACTGACTGCATATTACTTAGGTACCTGAGTGCACCACAAAGCGATGTGGCTATACGCACGGGACCTTAATGGGCCATGCACCTTAAAATGAAGCAGCAACAGCTGTTGTAATGCACTCCTGCTCCTGTTTTCAAAATACGTTTTTGACTTATGAGCATACAGTAGCTAATGCCAATGTGTCTGCAAATGAAACAAGCATTGGCATAGCCAATAGATCTTGCCTTTGTGACCTTATAAGTGTTTAGCCAGAGCCATTGGCTTCGCCCATGTTTTTGCTTACAGAGAATATGTTATGTAGACAAACAGTGACCAAAAGGTGACTTGTGGTCCCAAATAACTGTTTTAAATAAAGAGATGAGATGCAGAGTGAAAAGACACAAGCAACCAGCGCAAAACTGACAGGCAAGTGAACAACAGAGAAAAGAGAGAAAATGGTATGTAGATAAAAGGGAAACAAATCCAGGCAGAGGCAAAAATGGAAATGCAGAGGAATTAGAGATAGACAAGCTGAGAAACTGAGATGCAAAAAGAGAAAAGTGTCCTGGCATTGAATTGCAGAAATTCACACATGGAGGAATTGACAGAGCCCAATGTGCACAACAAACAAAACACGAAACGGTCAGGTTCTCCAGTTGGCGATTGCAAAATCCTGTGAATCAGGTTTGCCTGTAACAGCTGCTGTATCCATGCCCCCTACGCCCCAATGTTCTTGGAAGGTGATGTGTTCACCGGGGGTGCCTTACCAGTAGTATGCAGGAGGCAGAGCTGCTGCACCCTGGAGTAAATTACACAGGCCCGCCCCTTTGAGAGACCCTCCACCCCCAGTTTTCTCCCACATAAAGCCCTGGGTGGCTCAGACATCTGGTCTGGAGAAAAACAGAGAAGAAGGCAGGGCTGAGACTGCAGTTAAAAGCTGTGCTGTTCCTCTTTTTCAATATTTTTATTAGTAGGTATGATTGTATAGCAATAAAGAGATCTCAGAAATAGTTTATTCCTGAATGTGCTCGAGTCAATACCAAACGCAATGTAAGAAGGTTATCACGTAGCAAAAACAAAACAGTCATCCAATCAGTTCACAATGTGTGCAAGAGACTCTGTGAAGTAAATAAATGTAGTATTGCGTACTATACAATGCATTATCAGCATACATGAAACGTGACTAATGAATTCATCGGCATGCATGGGTTAACTAATAAGTATGATAAAAAAATAATTAAGACTTGCTTATAATCGATTGCAATATTTTCTTTCTCACTGAAAGCTTCTTGTGCACATAAAAAAGACAGTGACAGGGTTGTGCGCGATTACATGGGAATTATGAGTTTGAATAAAATAAATGCGAATCTAGCAATACTACTCGCCCCTGTTATGTTATGTTATTTGGAAAAGCATTCACCTTTTACATCTAGACCCTTCCATAAAATCACCCCTGATGCCCTGAGCATAGAGATCGCCTCACACCCCCTATCTATTAGTGGTAATATAGAGGATGATGCCGCCAACCTTGAGAACTGAATAAAGCAAGGTATCTGGACACTTGCCCTTCAGATCTCACGACCTTGTAAACCAACAAGACAATCCTCGCCTTGGTTCAATGAGGCCCTGAGGAAATGCAAGAGCTCCTGAAAATGCTTGGAAAGAGCGTGGAGGAAACATTTAGCACAGCCAGTAAAGAAACATAAAAAAAGGCGCTAAAAACGTATTACAATAGTATCCTGGAGGAAAAGAACATTTTCTTTTCAGCTAAAATTGAGGCCTCCGGAAACAAGAGCAAGGAAATTCTTAAGATTGTGAAACACTTCTCCTCTCCCAAAGCAACTGTCATGAAATGCATCCTGTCAGATAACTAGATTAACCAGTTATCATCTTTCTTCCATGAGAAAAGCTCTGGTATTCAAACAGAACTTTCAGCTCCTCATGTGACGCAGGCGGATCCTTCCTTTGCACCCCCTACCCTCACTCCGGCAAAAAATGCCTCCTTCTTCCAGTTCCCTTCCATGACTTTAGAGCAATCCTTGAAGATAATGAAAAATTTCAAATCTAGTTCCCTCTCTGACCCATGTCCTGCAAAAACACTAGCTGCCACAGCTGTGACTATTAACCCGGAGGACAATGCGGTTTTGAACCTTTCATTGAGCAGTGGCCAGGTCCCCTCCATTTGGAAGAGGGCCAAAATCCTTCCAGTTTTAAAAAAGCCATCTGCGGATCCCACAATAACATCCAACTACAGACCCATTTCTCTCCTGCCCTTTCTTGCTAAAACGTTAGAAAAATACGTGAACTCGGTGACCACCGAGTTCGTAGAAACCAATAACCTCCTCCACACGAGTCAATCTGACTTCCGTGCAAATTTTAGCACCGAAACGGCCTTACTCAAGATCTCAGAATCCATCAAAGAAACCCTTGACACAGGTGGAAGAGCGGCTCTGATCTTGTTGGATTTATCAGCAGCCTTTGACACCAAGCCCCACGGCCGACTCCTACATAGATTGGAGGAGTGTGGCCTCGGTGGCACGATGTTGAAGCGGTTGTCCTCCTTTTTGGAGGAAAGAAGCCAAGAGGTCTGCTCCCCCGTTTTTGCGGCCCACATTCCCCCCTTGAAAGTTGGGAGTACCTCAGGGCTCTATCCTTGAGCCCCTTGTTGTTCAATTTGCATTTGGCCTCTCTCGCCCTTCTGGCGGAAGACTGTGGTGCAACAATTATATCTTATGCTGACGACACTCAGCTGTTGTTCACCTGTAAAAAGGGCGAGGATCTTGACGGAGAGAAGATCAATAAGTGCCTAAGGGAAGTTTTTGCGTGGTTCAGACTTAACCAGCTACAATGCAATCTGGAGAAATCTGAAGTTATTCTTTTTGGCTCTTTCATCCAAGATACATGGAAACAATGGTGGCCGTCCAATATGTCACCCCCACAGGCATCAGCAGGAGTAGTGAAAAATCTGGGAGTAAAGATGGACGACTCCCTTGCCATGAAATCCCAAGTCCAGTCAGTAGCAGGTACCTGCTATGGCACCCTGAAAATGCTTCGAAAATGTCTTCCCCTCCTGACGCTCCCCCACAGAAAGACAGTGGTCCAAGCTCTCATCACCTCGAGACTGGATTATGTAAATGTCCATATATGGGCCTCCCGTAATGTTTATTAAATAAACTCCAGGTTATCCAAAATGTTGCAGCTAGGGCCATTCTTATGTTGGGTCTTTGAGTTCAGATTTTCCCCCATCTGAAGAACTTACATTGGCTACCCATTCGCAGCAGAATCCATTTCAAGGCTCTGGTGTTGGCCTTTAAAGCACTACATGGCACAGGTGCACATTACATCAGGAAACAGGTGACTTTTTACACTCGCGTCAGAAACTTAAGATCGTCACATCAACATCTGATCACTGTGCCCAAATTCGCTCTATCAGTCGAGTCTGCCCTGGAAGCCGTTTTCTCGCACGTACTGCCTTAGCGCCGGGACACTCTGTTGAGTAGCTGCACGCTCTACAAGTATTAAATAACATAACATAACATACTCGCCCCTGTAAGGGTTATTTGCTGCAAAGTATATTTTACGGGTAGTCAAGATAACACGAAGATGGCGGTACACACTCAGGTCCCTTTAACAGTAAGGACTCACAGTTATTCCAATGTAAGCACAGACCATATCAAAGTTTTCTGTATTACCACAATAAAAAGCAACCCACGTTACCAAATCTCTGCTAAACATACTGCAATATTATTTGCATCTGTAGAGCACATATTCTGCTACCAGAAGGCCTCTATAATAAATTAGGTAAAATGTGCGCACTGAGCGCTTAACATTAATTCCAAGCTACCCTTACGGTGGTTTATATTTCTATGGACATGCTTCTTTGATAAAATGGTTAAGGTATCTGGGGCAGAAAGTTCCTATTGTCCATTTTACACCAGCCCAGCAACCCCTACCAGGGGCATCGTAAGTATTTTACGGACCCTGGCCCAAACCTATTTAGGGGGCGCCTGTTCTGAACAGATTCTATTTTATTATCCAGTTCCAGGCCTTCCACGCTCTCTTTGGCTAGGTCCCTGACAGTGCACCAGCACGCCTGTCCAAATTCAAAATGTGTTTACATCTTATATTTAGGGATAGTGATGTGTGTTTTCAATATTGTAACACAGCAGCAGCTCACTAATAATTCTGCAAATAATCTCTTTGACCCCCTCCCATTTCTCTTATGTGAGGTCCTGTTTTGATTTAAAATAACTTTTTTTATGGATGTTGCATGAAACATGAACACAGCATTTCTCTACAGATTCCCCATAATAGACTCTCACTCATACCCACATTAAAAATACATTTAATGAAAACAGTATTTAAAACAATCAGTTTAAGTATTATTCAAGGTCTTCAGGGCGAGGCTCTGCAGAACAGAGCTGACTCTGTCAGGGTGCCCCCTGAAAGGCTGGGGCCCTGGGCCAGAGTCCACTTTACCCATGCCTTAAAACGCCTCAGAACTCTGCCGCCCTCAAGGGGATGGCTTATGTGATACAGAGTCTGTCACCTGAAAAACCTGCAGTAACTGCTGTAAATGTTATGTTGGGGGAGGGGAGAAAAGGGGGGGATAATCGAACGTGATGGGGCAGTTTGATCAGAATCCCTGTAATTTCTCCATTTGTGTGGTTTGTGTTGGGGAGGGACAAATAACCTGCCCCACCCCTTTTTCCTTTGGGAGGGGGGACCTAATCTAACTCTTCTATCTTTACCACTCCCCTGGATGTGGAGAGCCTCTCAGGGCACTTTGGGGCAGATTTACAAGCCCCTTGCGTCACTTTTGCTCCGTCGTTGCGTCACTTTTGTGACGCAGCGGCAGCGTAAAAGTTGCGGCCCATTTACAACATGACGCATCTAGAGAGATGCGTCACGTTGTGAAGACCTGCGCCACATTAAACCTGCGTCAGGTTTAATATATGCAGGGTGGGCGTTCCGTCGCAGGAAGCCCCATAAAAGTGACTCAGTGAAATCTACAAGATTTCACTGAGTCACTTTTACATTCATGCTGCGTCAAAACCCTGCGCCTGCTTGAAGCAGGCGTAAGGAGTGACGCAGCATGTTAGGCATAGGGCGGCCCTGAGCATTGCTGGAGTTGCGTCGTGCTTGCGACACGACTCCAGCAATGCGTGACTTTTCCGTCAACAGATGCGTCAGAATTTCTGACGCATCTGTCAATCCTTGCGCCATGGTGCGCCGTATTGTAAATACGGCGCATCCATGGTGACGCAAGGATTAGGAATGTTGGCGCAGGGAAAGTGACGCATCTCTACAGATGCGTGACTTTCTTGTAAATCTGCCCCTTTATGTTTAGAACTTGTGACCAGGGGCGCAAAGCAGGCAGGAAAGGGTTAAGGTGATTTGGGAAACGTAGATAATAGGGCAAAAAAATGCTGATCTTTATTCCAACAGGATGTGCATAAGATGTAGAGTGACCGACTTTGGTATTGGGAATCAGGGTTTGAGCCACCCAGTGCCTGAAAAACAAAAGTAGCGAGCTGCGAGGAGATGGTGAAAAGAAAAGGTAGTGCACAGAAACCAAAGATATGGCCACTAATGAAAGGATTCAAGTAGCAGGGCTAGTCGCCGGGGCGTTAACAAGACTGTCAGGAGGCGGGACGAATGTACATGATTAACCAAAGAAAGCAATGAAATGTGTGAAGGCCAAGCAACAAATGAAAAGTGCTGGGTGTGTTCCAACACTAAGAGGGATTACACCAAGCCTCGCAAAGCAGTGCATGTGCTGACTCTAGGCGCGACCTAAAAGGCAGCTTCAATTTAAAGGGAACTAAACTGAAGCGGGCCATGCCTTAATCCTATCTCTCCTAGATGTGCAGTGTGGAGGTGTGTAAAACAGGTGGTATAACTAGAATGCAGAAGTATCAGATGGTAATTCTCATGATTCTGGCATTCCTGCAATGCTGGTCAGGAATGACAGCATGAAAATATGAATTCTGAAACACCCACAGCGTAGACAGGGCTCTGTCACTCTCACATTACCATCTGACCACAGCATAAATTGTCATATAGATTTGAGGCTTCAGAGTGTAATTTTGTAGAGAGACCCCTAGGGTTTAAATGGTCTTAGCTTTTTCCCTTCTTTAAAGATTCCCAAAATAGCTTGGTTTGATAGGTGATTCCCAATTTAATAGGATTGTTGACTGACCCCCTGCTCCCATCGCGCTTACTTTGAATTCTTTTCACCGCTCTTCCAAGGGATCTCATTCCATAACTTCCCAATGGATTTAGTACAAGCTAATCTTACATTCACAAAACACACCCAAAATGAATTAAAATCTCGAGTTTCGCCTGTTGTGCTTTTGGGACAGTGTTGATGAACGTTAGTGAGGGTGGGGCTAGTGCCATACCTGAGTTCTGTTAAGGTATGATAAGAAGGGGTGCACAGGTGTGAGACTGAACCCCCCCACACTTTAGCCTAGCCTCTTCTGAGATGTTGAATACTACTGCTGGTCACTCATAATCATGCGCAACACACAACCCTTACTTGAGGCCTTGAAGACCTCAATTGTTTAATATTATCACATGAAATAGTAATTGAATGTGGAGGAATAAATTAATGATTGATCTTATAAAGACAATATCAGGAGGACAGTGCCAGATCCATCTAAGTCCGTGACATTTTAATTAAAAAGGGTGGTGAGGTTAACCATAATCCTAGGTCCTCCATAGATGAAAGAACAAGTCTTTAGGTTAATGGTGATTATTATTATTTTTTTTAATCCAATACCACAAATGCTACATCAGTGTTCCATATATAATATGCAAGCCACCTCTACTCCCCTGTAGTGGATGGGGATATCCTTAAGAGAGAAACACATTGGTGCCACCAAGTGACAAGGTGGTGCTGTCACCTAAGTTGAGGTAAGGAAATGCAACCCCTGACTAAGGCTCATCTGGGGTAATGGATGGGTTTCTTTATTGGTGCATCTCTTCCAGAAAAGAACATCCTATGGACCACATCACCAACTTATAGGGACAGATTTGTACTATCTTGCATGGCTTTGTAAAGAAATGTAACATAACACAGTTGCTAGCAATGCGCTATGTGACATTATGAGCTGGGAGGTATTCTATGGGTGGGCATTGGCCTTCCCATGCATGCACCAATGGATCCATTGTAATTCCACCATCAATATTGCATTGCACATAGAAGGAGGAAAAAGCAAATGTGATTGCCTAGTTCTCATGAAGGCACCTTTTGACCATAGTGCAAGAGTGCCTGTGTTAATGGCAGGATTTTTATTGTGTAGGACGTGATACCGTCCTGGAAAAAAAAAATGAAAGAGGCATATTCCTCTTTCTAATAGGAGAAGAGGAGAAGGATAGGAAAAAAAAGGTTTTTCTCCTTGTTATGTCATTCTATGGAAGATGTACTGACTTGCCACAACCAGGTTTCTAAGTCTTTGTAAGTCTAGAATTGCATCATATCTATTGGAGAATGCACTTGCACAGCAACACCCATGATCCACGCAAGGAAAGTCTAACTGCTCGAAATGTAACATAAAGCAGTTAAAGCTCCTGTGTTACTTAAAAGTTCTTTACAAAGGCGCACAAAGTGGCAAAAATAGCCCCTTGTGCTACTTTGTAAATCAAAGTTAAGCCCTTATACATCTGGGCCAAAGCATATGCAAAATGAATCTGTAGGCTTCAGCATATTTGTACATTAATCATTACATTTAAATCAGCTGTTGAACTATTTTTAATAATTATTTTTGGCGATCTAAGTGCTAATCTTATGCCAGAAATGCGCTTGCAAATCATACTATTTGTAAGGAAAAGTCGTGCTGTAAATTAAAATAAGGAAATTAGTGGTATTTACTTTCTGCAGCTCCTGGCTTCTGGGGGTTCAGTGAAGAGGGTGGACGTTGTTGAAGGAACCATGTTTAGATGAATAGAAGCAAGACCACCAAAAACAATATCTCCATCCTGGAAGTAAGCCTGATTGGTGGGCAGCTGCAGCTGGCAACTTGGCGACAGAGTTATGTCAGCAACAGCAGACAAGATGATCCACATGTGAAACCATATCGCTTTGTGAATAGTCATCTTCTCAAACTTGAGGTAAGTCAGAAAATTATCTGCTAAAAGAACACAATGAATGAATAGATGGGCACAATGATGGATTAATGATCGAATCAATAGATGGATAGATGGATTATGAGTGAATTAGACATCGGGTGGATGTATGAACAGATGAATATAAGATAATCATTGATATTGCTATTTATCTGATCCACTTTGTAGTTATAGTTAGACCCTATTTACCATTCAAATAACTTTTCTTGGTTTGCTAATAACTTTGGCACCTTTTGACGAATCTTCACAAAACTTTCCCCCAAAATGTCTATCCATCTCCACTCTTTCCTGAAAACTTTCAGGGTGAGCCATCAAGCGAGGTCAAGAAAAGAGGTGGATCCCAAAACGCCATATCACCAAGCAATTTTCCATAGGAAAATTAAACAGCAATTCCACAAAAATGGTTAAGTATAATTACAGCAAATTTGACAGAAAGCTAGATCTTGTTCCAGAAAGCACACTTTTTGTGATTTGGTGTAAATCTGTTCAGTAGTTTTTAAGAAACTAAGGCTCAAAAACATGGACAGTTGGTATTGAAGGAAGGCTTGCAAGAGTGCCGCGATCAAGCAACTTCAAACAATAAAGTGATCTGATTGGCTGAGAGGAGTTTTTTTTCCTGTTGGCCACCACGCTCCAGTGAGAGCAGAAGGTTTCTGTGAATAACCGCTGGAGCTCATGCTCTGATTGGCCGTTGGTTGTTACGGCAGCCATTTCAGAAAACAAGAACTTGGTCTCAATATCCTGAAACTTTTGTTTAAATAGGTAGCAAGGTAGGAGCACCCTGACCCACTGAGCCAAATAAAAAAGGGGGGGGTCCGCGATCCTGTGGGTCTCCTGCAGGAGGCATCAGGTTGGATTAGAAAAGTTTAAATTAATTTGATGTTCATATATCATATTTTTATTCAATTAAGTATCTCCATTTATTGTGTCACGCTTAATAGAAGTCTATTAGTGTTAGAGGAAAAGACTTAATTGAAGGCTCAGTGGTTCTCATTCTAGGTTTGAGGAGGCTCACCAGGCTGCTAGGCAAAAGGGAATCCTGTAAACAGAATCCGTTGTGGACGACTGCCCACCCCAATGAAAAATCCTCGACTACTTGGCTGAAATCTCTCTACTTTGACCACATCCACCTATGCTGAGCATAAAGCATAGCTGAATGCAGAGAGTGCCATGCTACGTTTAACTTTTCTTGCTTTCTTTATTATTTTTTTAAACCATCTTACCAAAAGTGTGATTGAGCTTGAAAATACAAAAACATCAATAGTGGTGATCGGCAGGAGCATTTTGACTTGCATATCCGAGTCACTGATTGTTTTTCCTGCCTGAACCTTCATTCCTCAAAAGTTTGTCTTGGGCAGGGTAATCTAGTGACGCGGGACTTATGCTGAGTAGGGCTTTCAGCATCTTGACCTGGTGACCCTTTGGAAGAGAGTCTGCCAAATCAAGGTTTTCCATTAGCTGACAAAACCGAGGACTCACTGGCATACGCCCTGTGCTTTCCCACCTCTAAATAAACTGAAGGAACTGCAAGGATGGTAATGGGCAGTTTTTTCAATTTCCTCGCATTTGCCAAACTTCAAAAATGCCCCTAGTTATGGTGTTTGGTATTTATTTAGAAAGGGGAAGCTCTGGTTAAGCAGATAAATAATCCTTATCTGCAGGAGATGGGGTGATTGGAGAAGTTTATTTTTATGATGCACCCCATGACATGGCTATATTGTTGCTTACTGTGATGTGCTACTATCTTAATGTAATTGTGGAGAAATGTTGTGAAGTGTACAGAAAATAATTTAGTATAAAAAATCAAAAGCAAACCCATATATTACGTAGCTCAAAGCAGTCAGTGAGTCGGTATACTATGTTGGAAAAGCAGTCTTACTTGCCTGCTTCAGAGTGTCTCTCAAGTTATTGATACTAAAGCCATCATTACAAGTTCCCTATTAAGGGCCTCAAATGAGGCCCCTTGCAGAACGTCACTTTTTTGAGGTTCCAGTGGTGCAATGTGTTGAGGCGTATATATAAGGCCACATAAAGCCACTTTACGTGGCATTTCATGGCCTTGTAAATATGTGCCCCTTTTACACAGAACATGCGTGAAGGGGCGTTCCATTGGTGTTCCCATGCAACACCGATTGAACATGAAGCATTCCCAGATTCGTGAGGCATCGTAAACCTGGGACTGCGTCAGGATCTAACGTCACCCCAGGAGTGGCATTAGGGAGGTGCAACAAGGAGAAATGTTTTCATTAAACCACGTTTTTCCTTTTTCGATGTGTGGTGCATTCTGCAGCACATATAGAAAGAGGAAATCACCTGAAATGATTGTCCCTTCCTGCACAAAACCAATCAGCCCCGCAATGCAGGCACCCTTGGACCATAAACAATTCAATAACAAATTAACAATTAATAATTAATTGATGATTACTTTTATCACTCACTTCCCACCCAACAACCCTGCAAACCCAGCAGCCCACTTCTAAATATATAGATAGATTACAAAATGTACATATTTATTAATACATTAAATACTTAATTATACTTTAATGATTATTCATTTTTAGACATTTCTCACTTAACTTCCCACCCTATACCGCTACTAAACCTGCAACTAAAATATAATAAAATAAGTCTGTATTACATAATTACATAATTAATAATCACTCCAATAATAATTAAGAGATCAATAATTCGTTTTTTGTTAATTATTTCTTAATTAACTTTCCACCCTATTCTTCTACTAACCCAGCACCTTGCAACTAAAATGTAACTAAAATATATCATCACTACACAATTTACATAATTAATAATCTATTAAATAATTAATAACATTATTAATACATACATTGTAAATTAATAATTACCTAATCAACTTCCCCCATACCCCAACAACTTCCCCCATACCCCAACAAACATAGCAGACATCACCTAAATATGAGTAAATGTAATCAGTATTACATAATAACCATAATTAATATCAATCAAATAATTAATGAAAAATTCCCAAATATTTAATAATTAATAATTACTTCCTACTTATTTAACTTTTGATCCCTATTCCCCTACAAACCCAACTTACTGTGAGGCATATTTACAGCAGAATGGAAGTAAACACTGCTAACGTCACGCTTCTCCATTGTGAAAACACAGGGATGTGCTGTATCCACAAGAATTCAATGCACCCCTGCGTTTCACCTAGCCCTGGCACTGAGCTCAGCTGCCTAGTGCCAACGCAGGCACCCTTGCACCATAGGTCCCCCTTCCAGCACATAAACAATCTTTAAATGCCGTTTTATAACTTCTATGTGTGCTGCTTAATGCAGCACATATAGAAGTTGCAAAAGTGCATTTTTTTTTACCTTCCTCTACATAAACAATCATGGGCAATTTACTGTTTCTATGTAAGCTGCTCAATACAGCACACATGGAAACAGCAAAAATTAGGAGAAATTAAGCATTTTTCCTCATTTTGGCTGTTTAAGAACAGGTTATTTCTGGTCTTAATTTTGGCACTACCTCCTATTTACTCTGCCCTTGTGAATAGGGGGCGGTATCAAAATCAATGGGTTATACAGTGGAACGCCCACCGCTACACCCATTTTCCTCCCCTTTCACTCTAAATACAGCGTAAAAGGGTGCCTTATTTACAAGGCAGTGTTAAGCCACATTAAGTGGTTTAACGCTGCCTTGTAAATAAGACGAGGTCCCTATCGCTATCAGAACGTTGCTGAAAGTGACATTGTGGTGGCAGTAGGGGGCTTGTAAACATGCCCCTATGTCACTGTAAAAGACTATGAACAATCCAATAAAAAATTCTAAATCATTAAAATTACAGACTCCCCAAAAATAAATATTAGTTATACAAGCAATAAAAAAATATTAAATTAATATATATACTAAAACACATTAAAATGATTAAAGAATGATATTCTTTATAACTATATTATTGAAAACAATATTAACAACAACAATATTCTTAATACCAGTATTACTTACCTGAAAAAATTATATTCCTAATAATAATATTTCGGTATCAGGAGATTTCTGAAGCACAATGTTCTTTTTTCCTGCTATTTCTGTCTCCCGATATTAAAATCAATATTTTGTCTAAATACAACACATTTCCACTAACAAGTCACTGCAGCTGTACAGGTCAAGGTTCCATACTTTAAGACTACATTTGAGACTACAGTTTTTTAAATTGTAGGACACCAAGATAAATGCAATAGACAACCTAACAAGATGGGAGAATGTAGATGTGCATATGTTACACCGTTTGTCTTAACAACTGAGAATTAGTTTTATCTCTACTAAAAGCCTACTAAACACTTACCCTTATTGCACATTTATAAATATTCTAAATATACTGCTATTTTGTTATTCTATTTTATAATTTTATAAAGCTCAACTGTTCTAGTAAGTGTAGCCTCGTTCTGAAGCTGGTACAACAACGTGAGAATTGTAAAAATTAGTGGTCAACTTTTTACTCCACAAAGTTGTATTAGACTCCCAAGGTCTTTGCTCATTCTTCCCACATGAAGGCATGATACTTGCTCATTTGTGCCTATATGTAGTTTATGTCTATCACATGTTCCTGCTTCCATTTGTTCGCATTGAGAGAAACTGTTTAAATATAGCATTAAAATGTATGGGCTTCAACACTGCATACTCCATGTGAGCAGGGAGCGAGGCTCCGGTCTGTTGAATTCAGTAAAAAGGGAAGGCTCAGAAGCGGCTCCTGTGGGAGTGCTGCGGGTGGGTGGGAAGTGAACTCTGGCTCACGGCCGACCGGAGTAATGTAAATAAATAAATAAATAAAGCGAATTTCATTGCGAGCGCTGAAACGCCAAATGGCGATGCAGCACGTGCAATGAAATTCATTTTATTTATTGATTTATTTACATTACTCAGGTCGGCCGTGAGCCAGAGTTTACTACCCCCCCAACCTGCCCCTCCCCCACCCCGACCCACAGCCCCGCAGCACTCCCTCCAGGAGCCGCACTGGGAAGGCTATTCGTTTTTTTTTCTGGAGGCCTGCTGATGTTATCAGTACCTGGTGGAGGAGTAAAAGTCATTTACAAGGACAGCATAAATGGGCTGTGCCCAAGGACATGGCCTCCAGCATTTAAGCTCTTTGCTTCAGAAGTCAGCCAGCAGCTTGTGTGTATGTATAATGCATATGTGCTATATGTGTTACTTGAATCAGGGCCAGATGCAGTTCTAATTTCTTTGGCTCACCGAATGCACAGGGAGCGTCATAAAAAAGATTAGCATATGTCACTATGTGGTACAAAATGTCGCAAGGCGCATACGTGTTGCAAATTGATATGTGACAATCAAAATTGCCCTGCATGATGCACCATAGGAAAAAATAAGGATTTCTTAAAGTACCGTAGCAAAGTGACAAAGTAAGGAATTGGTAAATTGCAGGGAAAATAGCAATTGCCTGCAATCTAGTACCGAATAATGAATCACATACACTCTGTATGAATGAATTAAAAATTGTGATTTATCACTGTACTGCTCGATTTTCCCGGCTCTCTTGTGATTAAGGGGAACTAATGTGACTTCAGTCTCTTTCCATCCAAGTCTAAGGGTTAGAGTAGTGTATAGAGCCTATTTATTAGGCACTTCGACATGATCCTGTATTCTTCCCCATAGATTAGGGTTTGCACATATATCCTAGAGGATAGATCCGTTAGTATTAGGGGTAATCTGTTCTATAGTGAGGGTATTTCATGGAGTCGTGCTGAATCCAGGCCTGGTAGGCCTTAAACGGGAGAGACTCCATCTTTCTTTTCGCTCCGGCAGCTTGGAAAGTTTCTAGGTCGAGGGTGATGTTTTAGTTATGAGGTGTTATTCGCTTGGAGAGAACCGGTTCAGGCCGGCCCTTATCAAAGGATTGTATTTTTCTTCATGCCGAAGACACTACATCAGGCCGGCCGGCTGGGAACGTGTCCTTGGTACGGGGAGGTACAAGAATTTGGTGGGCGGCAGGTTACGGGCTGGAATTTTCCATGAGAAAATGCACCTCTATATTAGTGAAAGTTTGAGGCAGATACTGGCACTTGCTTTTTAGTCCGTAGGCGGCATCTGGCCGTTAAGCAGTAAAGCTACTACTTATTCCAGGGAAGACAGGTGACAAACCTGAAGGTGGAGAAAAACCGAGAGATAGATATTCTTCTATCAGAATAGCCAAAGAAAAGAGAGTAGCCGATGAGGAAGAGGTCCCAGTGACTCGGGGAAGGAAAAGGGAGTAGATCCGTGACTGCGAAGGTGTGACTTCCAGGCGAAGCCGAGGCACAGACGAGAAGGGAACCTAGATGACCATTGAGTGCAGGCTACATACGACCAAGGTGATGTCAACCCCTTTATTATTAGAGTGTACAACTTAATCTATCACTTTTCTTTGCAGGTCATATGTGATATGTATTATGTGTCGTGAGCGTGTATGTAGTGACTAAATAAAGTATCCAGTTTGTAGTGAATCAACATGTGCTGCGTGTTCTTGTATAAGAGGGTAGCCTATTCTTCTAGTCAGCTGTGACTTGATATGAACAGATGTTAATCCTGATCAGGTAAGTGGTAGCTGAATAAGGGAGAAAGGAGCCCCTCAAACTGGGGAACAGGTTGTGCTCAACTAGCAGTCTTTGTGTGATCCGATACATAGTAACACTGGTTCCCTTGTTGTATGTCGTGGTAATTATAGGATGAACTTGTGCTAAGGCTGCCGTCTGGGCAGGAAGTCCTGGGTCCGTTTGGGACCGCGAGGCTAAGGCTGCCGTCTGGGCAGGAAGTCCTGGGTCCGTTTGGGACCGCGAGGCTGAGGCTGCCGTCTGGGTAGGAAGTCCTGGGTCCGTTTGGGACCGCGAGGCTGAGGCTGCCGTCTGGGTAGGAAGTCCTGGGTCCGTTTGGGACCGCGAGGCTAAGGCTGCCGTCTGGGCAGGAAGTCCTGGGTCCGTTTGGGATCGCGAGGCTGAGGCTGCCGTCTGGGTAGGAAGTCCTGGGTCCGTTTGGGACCGTGAGGCTGAGGCTGCCGTCTGGGTAGGAAGTCCTGGGTCCGTTTGGGACCGCGAGGCTGAGGCTGCCGTCTGGGCAGGAAGTCCTGGGTCCGTTTGGGACCGCGAGGCTGAGGCTGCCGTCTGGGTAGGAAGTCCTGGGTCCATTTGGGACCGCGAGGCCGCCACTGGTATTATAAGAGGTCTTGATATATATATATATATATGTATATATATATATATATATATGAGTAGGAATTCCCTGTCCTTAGGTGGTATGTATATATGTGGTTTCTTAGGTGTGAATAGGCCCTAGGGAGGGGGTAACGTTCTGGCTGGGTTCGAGAGGCTCTGTTGAGCGGGTTCTATCTGATCCAAAAACCCAAGCAGAACATTTGGCGTCACGAACCGTTTACGAAACCTGTGTGCGTTGTGATTGTCTTGTGTTTGCTTTCGGCGCGTGCGTGGTTTTGTTTGCATTTTATTTTTGTATACTTGTGTGTATAGTTTTTATTTTTCTTCTTTCTTCTTTTTCTTCTTTTTCTTTTCCACGATGTTTTCTAGAAGATCTAAGTCTACTTTTAAGTTGACCGTTGATATTCCCGGATGGGATTCAACGCCTTATGAAGCCTTGGCCCGTGAGTGGGCTGATTCTACTGGTTTGAGTGAGAATTGGAATTCTTCTTTGGAGCTGGCGGAGCCAGCTAATGTGATTACTTGTTTGCAGAAGGCACCCGTATCGAAGGGTGAGGAGATTCCCATTTTGGGGCGCAGAGGTTGGATTGTTCTGTCTGCGTATCGGATTCTACATGAGAGATTATTGAAATTACAGATCTCTCTTAAAGATGTGGAAGCGCACTTTGTTGAGATTCAGAATTCTCATACTTTGTTGCGGTGTCAAAATAAGTTGCTTGCTGATAAGCTGGAGACTTACCAAACTATTGCCGAAAGGGCGGCTGTGCGAATTGCTCGTTACAAATACAAGAACAGGCGCGGTCGGGTTTCGACGCGAAAGGTGCGTCTGGTCGTGGCGAAAGCCGGACTGGATTGGAATCCTGATGAATGGGATGGTAATATCTGGAACTCGAGTGATTCTTGTTCCTCGGGTGAGGAGTCTGCTAAGCACGAGTCTTCTCGTTTCCGTCATGATTGTAAGTCTGCTTCTCGCACCTCTGCTGGTGCACCCCGTGATTACGCTCGTTCTTCGGGTGGGATCGATACCTCTTACACTGATTATCCCTCTACGAGTACTGATCGGGCTCCTTGTGATGCTCGTCCCGCGGTCTCTGCGCATCCAGTTTTTCGTCGGAAGTTGCAGCAGTCTCCTGCTGCTCCGCAGGGTATTTCTTTGGACTCTTTAGAGGACTTTACTCAACAGGAAATTAGTGATATTTTGCAGCGATTTCGGCAGCGAGCTGGTGAGACCTTGCTCACATGGATGGTGCGCCTTTATGAACCGGGCGCTGCGGGCATTATGTTAGATAATGGCGATTGTTTGAAGTTTTGTTCCTTGAGTTCGGATTCTACTGTACAGGATCATTTTCGTAACTATAATGGTGGTGGTCAAATTTCTTTACTTCAATTGGCGACTGAGGGTTGTAATCAAAAGTATCCTACTGAGTCTGATTGGCCTCTGAATGACAAACCGTGGTATACTTTGCGCGACGCTGCACAACGTCTCAAAGAGGAGGTGATGAAAACGGCAATTTTTCTGGGTACTGCTGACAGGTTGCTTGATGGTTTGTTGACATCTTCTGTGCGGAATCGCATTATTCGGTCTTCCTCTGTTGCCTATAAGCAGGTTATGATGACTTTATTGATTAATCAGACTGGTAATGTGTTATCTACGGTACTGGAGTCAGTACGCCAGCTCGGTGAGTTGGGTGAGTGGTTTAAACCTGAACGTCAGTCCCGGCCTGACACTCGTACTCCTGGTGAAAATAAACTTACTAGACGTGATATCTTTTCTGGGCTTCTGGCTGATGGTGTGCGTAGGGAGGACATTGACGGTGAGACTACCGCTCGTTTGTGGGACTTGTTTCGCAAACGTGGCTTGGATCGGAAGGAGGGTGCCCGGCGTGTTCGGACCACTGAGTGTGATCGTGGTGGTTCTGACGGTAGCGATGATGACGACCGCCGTGGGCGCTCTGTTCGTCGTGATGATCGACGTTATGTACGTGATGTGTCCCCCCGTCGAGAGAGAGACAGGGAGAGAGAGGGGGAAAGAGAAAGGGGGAGAAATGATTATGTTTACAGCAGACGTAGAGATGATAGGGATCAATCCCCTGAGTTGAGGAAGAGAGAGGATCGTCATAGTTCGGTCGATCGTAACCCGCAGTATAATGCTGAAGCCTCGAATCTGTTCCGTACGGGGAATGGATATGAACAGGAGGTACCGATACCTAAGAAACGTGAGAGTCTTTATCCTGATTTGTCTTGGTACACAGAATGCAATAAGAATGACTAGGAAATAGGTCAAGCTCCGGTACACAGATGGGCTCACAGAGATAATAGACCCTATGTAGATATTGATATTTATTGGAGACATCGTAATATCCAAAGGGCCCGAGCATTGGTAGATACAGGAGCGGAGGCCACTCTTATTCATGGAACATCAAAGAAGTTTACAGGTCAGCCTTTTACTATTACCGGATTAGGTGGAAAAGAAACCCCTGCAGTTCAGACTTTGCTTGAAATGAGAATAGGTAGAATCCCTAGAAAAGAATATTCTGTACTAGTGGTGCCACTCTTAGAATTCATAATTGGAATTGATATTTTGAAAGGAATGATGTTGCATCTAGATGATGGGTGTTACCAATTTGGAACCACGCATTATATATCGTCCAGGCCTATACGGGTTGGTCGTTTAAGAATGCCCCCCATACAAGTTCCCCAGGCGACAAAAGTGGTTTGTCAGAAGCAGTATCGTATTCCAGGTGGCCATGAGGAGATTAGTACCACTATTCAGGAGTTGGTGGATGCAGGTGTTATAACCCCGGTTACTTCTGCATGGAATAATCCTGTTTGGCCTGTACGTAAGAGTGATAATTCTTGGCGCATGACTGTTGATTATCGAGCATTAAACAAACATACGCCCTCTTTGACTGTTGCAGTACCGGATGTTATTACCCTAATTGAAAGAATCCAAAAGCATCCAGGTACATGGTATGCGTCCATTGATATTGCTAATGCTTTCTTCTCTATTCCAATTGCCCCTGAGTGTCAGGAACAGTTCAGTTTTACGTGGAACGGGCGTCAGATGACGTTTAGGAGTCTTCCTCAGGGCTATGTGCATAGTCCTACAATATGTCACCGGCTGGTGGCAGAGCATTTGGCTGAGGTACCGGTTCATTCCCAAATTCAGATATGTCATTATATTGATGATGTTTTGATCCAAGGCGACACACAGGAGGAAGTTCAGACCCAATTGGATAGGATCATTGAGTGCCTGCGTGGGAAAGGTTGGGAAATCAACCCAGATAAATTGCAAGGTCCGTCCCAGGCTGTAAAATTTTTGGGTATTAATTGGCATGAAGGGCATCGTGAAGTGATCCCTCAGGTTAAACAGAAGATTCTTGATTTTGCAGTTCCGAGGAATAGGAAAGAAGCCCAGAGCTTCATTGGCCTGTTTGGTTTTTGGCGCCAGCATATTCCTCATTTGAGTCAAATATTGGCCCCCTTGTACCGGGTCACGCGTAAAAAGAATGCATTTGAATGGGATAAACCACAGCAAGATGCATTTAGTTTGGCAAAAGAAGCAATTCAACATGCTCTGGATTTATGGCCTGTACGTGATGGTGACGTGGATTTGAATGTGTCTGTACAGGGCCCTTATGCAAATTGGAGTTTGTGGCAGAAACAAGGCAGGAGTAGAGTACCGTTAGGTTTTTGGACCAAAAAGTTACCTGATGCTGGTGAGCGTTATACACCCTTTGAGAAACAGTTACTTGCTTGTTATTGGGCTCTGGTGGATACCGAGCAATTGACTTTGGGACATGATATAGTTTTGCGTCCTGAAATTCCTATCATGCAGTGGGTTCTGAGTTCGCCGAAAACTCACCGAATTGGACATGCTCAAGAGGCGAGTGTGATTAAATGGAAATGGTATATACAAGACAGGGCACGTGTGGGCCCGAAAGGAGTTGCTTCTTTACATGAGCAGGTGGCGCGAGCGCCGTCAACTGAGACTGAGAGTGAATGTTCCGTACCTTTAGCACAGGAGTCTCCTGTCAAGTGGGGCAAGCCTTTTGATGATTTGTCCGCAGCGGACAGAAACCATGTTTGGTTCACGGATGGTTCAGCGAGGTTTATAGGGACGACACGGCACTGGAAGGCGGTGTCCTATAATCCGGTCACACAGAAATTGCTGAGCACAACTGGTGAAGGTAAAAGCAGCCAATTTGCCGAGCTTTACGCTGTTTATCAAGTTTTGAAACAAGAGTTACCTGGTACATGTCATATTTTCACTGATTCTTGGTCTACTGCCAATGGACTGGCTGTTTGGTTACCGACTTGGCATTCCCATAATTGGAAGTTACATTCCAAAGAATTGTGGGGAAAAGAGTTATGGCAAGAGATTTGGGAGATGCTCCCACAGAGTACTGTCACAATCTTCCATGTGGATGCTCACACCCCGATAGATTCTCTTGACAAATTTTTTCATAACATTGCAGATGAGAAATCTAAAATTGCTGAGGCAGTGGTGGACAGGCAAGATTCTGACATTGCGGGATTGGCGAAATGGGCACACCAGAAGGCAGGACATTTTGGAGAGAAGGCCACTAGCAGGTGGGCTGCTGATCGAGGAATTTATATTCCCCTAGATTTAATTAAAAATGTTATCTTACACTGTCCCGTTTGTCAGCATATCAGACAGCGTAAAGTGCCCCAAATTGTTAAAGGTCATTTACATCGCGGAAAACTGCCCGCTCAAATTTGGCAGATTGATTATATTGGTCCACTTCCTATGAGTAGGAATTGCCAATATGTTTGCACTATTGTTGATACATACAGTGGCCTGCTGGTAGCCCTTCCCTGTAAGCAAGCTACCCAATTGAATACCATTAAAACATTAGAATTGATTATGATGTATTATGGTGTGCCATTCCAAATTCAATCTGATAATGCATCCCATTTTCGTGGAAGATTGGTACAGGAATTCTGTGCGGAAAACAATATTGAATGGATATTCCATATACCCTACTATCCACAGGCCTCGGGCCTGGTGGAGAGATTGAATGGCCTGCTAAAGGACCAGCTGCGTAAGTTAACAAATGACAAGTATAAGAATTGGCGAGACTTTTTGCCTCAAGCGTTATTGATTTTGAATAACCGTCCTTTTCTAAATGCTGAATCCCCACTTATGCGTTTGTTTCCTCCGAATGTTGATGCTAAGCCCAATGAAATCAGAGAGACTGTGATGTACTGGGAGATTACTCCCGGAGCTTTGGCTCCATGTAGAGCGACCCCAGGGTCGGCAGGTTTAGACTTGCATGCCATGGATGACACCTTTTTAAAAGGTAAGGATCGGGTCATCATTGCTACCGGTTTTGGTATTCATATACCACCTGGGAATTTCGGATTAATCGCCCCTAGATCGGGGCTGGCTGTAAAAGGCATTCAGGTGCTTGGAGGAGTAATTGACAGCGATTATCAGGGAGAGATTAAGGTGCTCCTGCTGAATAGCAGTGAGGTTGACTTACTGATACATCGCACTGACCGAGTGGCTCAATTACTCATTATGCCTGTTTTCAGTGGTTCATTAATGAAAGGCACTGCCCCAACTTTGCTAACTGTACGAGGCCAGAAAGGTTTTGGCTCTACGGATAACCCTGGGGCTAGGGTTTGAGTGCAGTCGCCTAAGAATCCCCCTGAACAAGCAGAGGTTATTGCCACCGGTCAGGACAATACCATTTTGGTTATGAGACCAGGGAAAGATAGCTGGGAGGCTGTCCCGGCTGACAAATGTTATTTACGAGAATGATTAATGCCTGTATTTGATTCTCTTTTAGATCATTCTTTGGACTGTTGCTGCAGGATGTGTCGGTACTGGACTCCTTTTGGGCTGGTACGACGAGAGAGGAGGGATCCCGTCAACCCGGGATGAACTGAGAACCCGAGTGTTGCGTTCCTTCGCTGCGTGGGATTCATCATCGAACTTTTGGACATCGTTAGCCAAGAGGGTGACTGATGCCCCTCACTTCTGTTTGACACCGATGAGATCTGTACATGATATTCTGGCGACCTGTCTGGTTGCTGTCCCTGCCTCATTGGAAACCCTAATTCACATTTTTAATGTTTCAAAGGCTCGTCCCAATGTTCTCCTGGGTGATTTTGCTACCCATGTATATTGCCCCTTATGCACCGAACTGCCGAACGAGCCACCCCCCATCCAGTCCCAAATAGTTACCTATAATATCACACAAGGTGATTTATGCTTCTTTCTTACGTGTAATCCTAGTGCGATCTCTGAATGTCTACGCCTAAAACTAAAAGGCGCCACTTCATTTACAGCTCATGAACGGACTTTGTGCTTTCAAAGGACACCGACCACCTGTGTTTCAGTTCAGAACAATATGACTTGCAATAGTTTGGTAGTTACCCCCAGTCATTATCGCACGATGTTACTACCTGCCGGATGGCTTTTCTCATGTGGTAATACTTCCTGGCCATATGTCCCTGCAAACATTTCCGGAGGCCCTTGTGCCATTACGAGACTCAGTTTGTTGATGTTTTCATCACATCCGAATGCCAACTCTCGTGTGATTCGAGATACTGTGATGTTACAGGAGGATTGTGACTCATCTTTGCATTTATATTCCAAGTCTGAATACCTTAGCCTAGCTATTTCACTTATTGGTGTTCCTGCTTTGGCAGTCTATAATGCCAAATCCATTGGGAAAATGGCCTGCTGGATGGTGAAATCCATTAATCATACTTCTACAGTCCTGTCCGACATGCTACTAGATGCCCAGGGTGAACGTAGGGCCATTTTGCAAAATAGAGCGGCCATTGATTATCTTTTGCTTAAACATGGACATGATTGCTCTGATTTTGAAGGTCTCTGTTGTTTTAACTTGTCCGATCATACACAATCCATTCGTGCACATATTGACAAGTTGCGTGACTTAACGGAAGAAGTTAGAAAACACGTTGACCAGGGCTGGTTTGACTGGCTCTTTAATTGGTTGCCTGACGTACACATGCTACGTCAAACATTAGGTGGTATTCTGATTGCTGTTGCTGTTTTGATTTCTATCTGTTGCTTTATTCAGTGTATTCCTTCACTACTTCAATTCTGCACACTCGGTACTAGACATAGATCAGTTAGCTTTGTTTCATATTATTCTTCTACAGATGTTAGCTCCATTTAATGAATGTATAATAGACTGAAGTCAAGGGTGAAATGTACTGCTCGATTTTCCCGGCTCTCTTGTGATTAAGGGGAACTAATGTGACTTCAGTCTCTTTCCATCCAAGTCTAAGGGTTAGAGTAGTGTATAGAGCCTATTTATTAGGCACTTCGACATGATCCTGTATTCTTCCCCATAGATTAGGGTTTGCACATATATCCTAGAGGATAGATCCGTTAGTATTAGGGGTAATCTGTTCTATAGTGAGGGTATTTCATGGAGTCGTGCTGAATCCAGGCCTGGTAGGCCTTAAACGGGAGAGACTCCATCTTTCTTTTCGCTCCGGCAGCTTGGAAAGTTTCTAGGTCGAGGGTGATGTTTTAGTTATGAGGTGTTATTCGCTTGGAGAGAACCGGTTCAGGCCGGCCCTTATCAAAGGATTGTATTTTTCTTCATGCCGAAGACACTACATCAGGCCGGCCGGCTGGGAACGTGTCCTTGGTACGGGGAGGTACAAGAATTTGGTGGGCGGCAGGTTACGGGCTGGAATTTTCCATGAGAAAATGCACCTCTATATTAGTGAAAGTTTGAGGCAGATACTGGCACTTGCTTTTTAGTCCGTAGGCGGCATCTGGCCGTTAAGCAGTAAAGCTACTACTTATTCCAGGGAAGACAGATGACAAACCTGAAGGTGGAGAAAAACCGAGAGATAGATATTCTTCTATCAGAATAGCCAAAGAAAAGAGAGTAGCCGATGAGGAAGAGGTCCCAGTGACTCGGGGAAGGAAAAGGGAGTAGATCCGTGACTGCGAAGGTGTGACTTCCAGGCGAAGCCGAGGCACAGACGAGAAGGGAACCTAGATGACCATTGAGTGCAGGCTACATACGACCAAGGTGATGTCAACCCCTTTATTATTAGAGTGTACAACTTAATCTATCACTTTTCTTTGCAGGTCATATGTGATATGTATTATGTGTCGTGAGCGTGTATGTAGTGACTAAATAAAGTATCCAGTTTGTAGTGAATCAACATGTGCTGCGTGTTCTTGTATAAGAGGGTAGCCTATTCTTCTAGTCAGCTGTGACTTGATATGAACAGATGTTAATCCTGATCAGGTAAGTGGTAGCTGAATAAGGGAGAAAGGAGCCCCTCAAACTGGGGAACAGGTTGTGCTCAACTAGCAGTCTTTGTGTGATCCGATACATAGTAACACTGGTTCCCTTGTTGTATGTCGTGGTAATTATAGGATGAACTTGTGCTAAGGCTGCCGTCTGGGCAGGAAGTCCTGGGTCCGTTTGGGACCGCGAGGCTAAGGCTGCCGTCTGGGCAGGAAGTCCTGGGTCCGTTTGGGACCGCGAGGCTGAGGCTGCCGTCTGGGTAGGAAGTCCTGGGTCCGTTTGGGACCGCGAGGCTGAGGCTGCCGTCTGGGTAGGAAGTCCTGGGTCCGTTTGGGACCGCGAGGCTAAGGCTGCCGTCTGGGCAGGAAGTCCTGGGTCCGTTTGGGATCGCGAGGCTGAGGCTGCCGTCTGGGTAGGAAGTCCTGGGTCCGTTTGGGACCGTGAGGCTGAGGCTGCCGTCTGGGTAGGAAGTCCTGGGTCCGTTTGGGACCGCGAGGCTGAGGCTGCCGTCTGGGCAGGAAGTCCTGGGTCCGTTTGGGACCGCGAGGCTGAGGCTGCCGTCTGGGTAGGAAGTCCTGGGTCCATTTGGGACCGCGAGGCCGCCACTGGTATTATAAGAGGTCTTGATATATATATATGTATATATATATATATATATATATATGAGTAGGAATTCCCTGTCCTTAGGTGGTATGTATATATGTGGTTTCTTAGGTGTGAATAGGCCCTAGGGAGGGGGTAACGTTCTGGCTGGGTTAGAGAGGCTCTGTTGAGCGGGTTCTATCTGATCCAAAAACCCAAGCAGAACAATCACGAAAACACATTTTGTCAAATGCAATATACCCTCCAAATGGAGGCGGGTTGTCACCTCGTGCCAAAGTAGGGAAATATATTTTGATGAAATCAGTGCACATAGCGCAAGTACAGCCTCTGACATTTTATTGGTTGTGTTATTGCCTAAGGAGTGTCCTCACTGAATGTGTCAATTTCTCAAAACCATCTTTTAAAGGATTGCTATAAGCCAACACTCTTCTACACATGCGCTAGGTAGTCCTCATTTGTGTGTGCAAGGCCCTAAGCAGGGAACATTCAAGTTATAGAAATTCAAATGGGCAAATAGTGCTTTAAATGTTTTCAAACTAGGCCCCCAGTCCTCCCAAAGCTGTGCAAACTTTTTTTGTTAGAAAAACTAAAAAAGTTAATGCAAAATAAGCCCCTTCTGCAACTCCAGGACACCAATATTCAAATTTAAACAATAAAGAAAAAATTTAAAAGATACAGAAAAATACTAATGCATGCCCTCAATCAAACAAACTTAGCTAAAAGTTTTTTTAAGTTACTTGAGTTGATACCTCACAATAAATCCTTGAAATCAAATGGTAATTACGCAGCAGTGATTGCAAACAACGTTAGTGATCCTTTCACCTCCAAATGAACTTGACCCAGGGATGGACAAAGCACTGGAAGGAGCTTTCTGGATAGGAAGAGGAAATTAGAGTCTCTGTGGTACTTCTTTTCTTTTGGAAAAAAAGTAAAATTACAAAACAATCTGTTCCGTGCTAAAAGTAACTCAAAAAACAATTGAGTTGTGTTTGCTGCTTCTCAAGTAGAAAATCTACTCAAGAAACAGCACTCAGGGGCTGCCAAATCTCACATGGTCCGTGACTGGCTACCCTCCCCTCCCAGCTTCCCACACCACACCTTGAAGGATTGTCATCAGCAGGTTGTCTTTGGAAGGCGGGGGGTCAGGGACCCCCCGGCCGTATTTATTATACAAAAACAATAAAGGATGACATATCAACATTACATCAATAACTTAAGAAACGCAAAATTCATCACATTAGATTTACAGTATTGAAGACAAATATCAAAGGCTAACCTTAACAAAATTCTAATACAGCGTGTTTCCTATCCAAATCTAACATCCTGTCTGAATTTTGCATTCTAACATTTCTGGCCCGATGGCAAGGTCGCTAACCGGTGTCAAGTCCTACTAGCCACGCCCTTATCTACAGGTGCGCATGCGCGACAGGGGACCGCCTACCCCGTCGGCATCATGAACTCCATTTAACCAACAAGGAGGGCCCTTACACTCTGCGTCATTTGCTGACGTCACGGTGTATGTGTGGGGTGGCGACCCGCCGAAGGAAAGCGTGACTCCCTCCCCCGCAGCTAGCGGATTTTCCTGCCCCTGAAGTTCTAGGAGGGACCAGTGGCCCCTCCCCCTGGGCCGCCCCCTCCGTGGATGGTGACGCCCCCCCCTAGGACCTTAAATTGCTGCTCACCGATCATGACCTTACCGCCTGACCAACCCTAATAAATACGACGATGAACCTAGGGAAAAAGGGAAAAGAACTCGCTAAAGGACAACTACACTAACTAAAACCAGACCATAGTAATACAAAGCATGCTGTACTAATGGGAAAAAGGCCTAAGTACACACAATATTACACTTTTAATGACAACATAATCACAGCTATAACGGGAAATAGGCCTAAGTACACACAACATCCATATTTGATCACAACCAATCACAGCTAAAAAAAAAAAAAAACGGGAAAAAAGGCCTAAGTTCAGATATGACCAAGGAGAAAAATGGGGGCCTATGTAAAACCATACAATCACGTCAACCTCCTACACATGTAACGGGAAAAAGGCCTAAGTCAAACTTACATAGTACCACCGACTAGCATTGTTTAGTACCTTGTTTTTAGGGCTGGTGGGTGGGGAAAATTAAACGCCCCGAGCGTGGGGGCACCCGAAAGTATGCGGGGAGCGAGCCAGGGGCAAGAGGGCGCCCAGCTCGCTCCCCAGGCCTCTTATGGAACTGTACCCCAGGGGGTCGCCAGCCCAGCCGGCCCGCCCCCGGCCGACCCGCCTCCTCCCCTGCCCCGGAAGCTGTACAGCCGCTTCCGGGTCACGGGGGAGGCATCAGCCTATCGGTGGTGGGGGCGCGCCTTGTGCGTCATACACCCGCGACACACCCCCACCACCGATAGGCCGGGGGGGGTGCCGCACCGCAATGTGGGCGGGAGGGCCGAGCAGCCCCACCTTTACACATGGTCCGTGACTGGCTCCCCTCCCCTCCCAGCTTCCCACACCACACCTTGAAGGATTGTCATCAGCAAGTTGTCTTTGGAAGGTGGGGGGTCAGGGACCCCCCGCCGTATTTATTATACAAAAACAATAAAGGATGAAATATCAACATTACATCAATAAGTTAAGAAACGCAAAATTCATCCCATTAGATTTACAGTATTGAAGACAAATATCAAAGGCTAACCTTAACAAAAGTCTAATACAGCGTGTTTCCTATCCGAATCTAACATCATGTCTGAATTTTGCATTCTAACATTTCTGGCCCGACGGCAAGGTCGCTAACCGGTGTCAAGTCCTACTAGCCACGCCCTTATCTACAGGTGCGCATGCACGACAGGGGACCGCCTACCCCGTCGGCATCATGAACTCCATTTAACCAACAAAGAGGGCCCTTACACTCTGCGTCATTTGCTGACGTCACGGTGTATGTGCGGGGTGGCTACCCGCCGAAGGAAAGCATGACTCCCTCCCCCGCATCTTTAGCAGCTAGCGGATTTTCCTGCCCCTGAAGTTCTAGGAGGGACCAGTGGCCCCTCCCCCTGGGCCGCCCCCTCCGTGGATGGTGACGCCCCCCCTAGGACCTTAAATTGCTGCTCACCGATCATGACCTTACCGCCACAGGCCAGCATTGTTACCCGACGATCTGGCCCCCCCACAACTCCTGCCTGAAGGTCATCCCTACCTCACAAAGCCCTTCAACCAAGCTAGGTTATTATCACACCATATTGTATTCCCTACCTCAGTCAAATGGACCCCATCCTGTAAGTACAATTCATCCCCCCAAATAGTCCTGTGAGGGATGGTCTGTAAGTGCGTGGTTTGGAAAAGTTTTTCTAACTTGGTATTGATCCTCTTTACCAAGTGATTCAATGCCCTGACGGAATCACCCCCACGCCACTGCAGCCGCGGTATCAGCTGGGATCAGACAACAGTGCAGTCAGGGCACACCATCCTTACCCACCCCACTGCTGAGATGATCTCTTCCAGGAGGACCCTCCTACTCAGTCTGGCAAGGTGAAGAATCACCACCGCCGGTGGTGCTGCATGTTGGGCGACCAACTCCGCAAAGAATCCCCGTAACTGACTGAGGCAGAGACCCCCCTCCCAAAGAAGGAAATGGACCAACCTTTGTGCTCTAGCTCCCTTCTACCCTTGTCTGTAAAAAAGACATTTTTTGCACGATTCACATATGAATGACCAACAATCCAAACCCTGCCTGACCGCGTCCTGTGTTCCTGACTGTTCACGCCACGATGAGTCGCCGATGAATCCTGATGATGACCCGAAGCAAGCTCTCTGCCTGCGTCACAGAGCGAAGGAACTGCAAAACCAGAAAAAACAACCCAATGTCAGCAATACTCTAGGTACTTTACAACATGTGTACCCGCACATACCGTTTGTAGCAATTGGAATTGGGTGACCATCTCCCGATTCTTCTAACACTGTTCACATGCAGACCCCTTGTGATTGCCTCAGTGGCAGCGCCTATCCTAAAGGAGTGTGTGCCAAATTCCTTCGGGTCAAGGCCCACCCTGGCAATAGTCAACTCCATGACTCTTCTGAACTGGTATTTGGTTAAAGGGGTGCCGTCAGCGTGTAGTAGGAGCGACCCACCCAACAGTCCCCCTCGCTGCCTGATGAAAGTCTCCACATGGTGTACCGGGCAGCAAGGATTATCCCTCACCCTGTGCAGTACCACAGTCTCCCCCCGCGACTCCTGATCAGTTTTTGATCTCAAAATTGTCACCCACAATGTGTCTCCCTGTATTGTTGTGTTCAGGTATTGGATACCCCCCTGCCTATCTGCCTTAGAGGCTGCCACCAACTCGCTCAGCCTCAACGCTCCATAAAAGGCTAATGTGAAAGCTGCTTTAAACAATTGTATCTCCCAGCCTGAGCTACAGATGTCATGCAATGCAGGCAGTAATGCCGTCAGCCTCCCCAAGCCTATTGGTTTCCTAGTATCAGCCGTGCTGCCCTGTAAGCGGCGCCAACCCCTCAGACCCTTCCGCACTGCAAAGCTGTTAGTTGGATCTTTTACTCCCTTTGCATGTGCATAGAAGGAGACAGCTGCCCTATGCCTGTTAGCTGTGGCCACTGAGCGACCCTCCAGATGCAATCTACCCAGATAATCTGAAAAGCTATTCTCTAGAGCCCATTTGGATTCCCAGTCATGCCCCAAGAAAGTGCAATATGAACCAAACGCCCCTTCATACGCTGTCCTTGTCTTGGGGGCTAAGCTATCCACCACGAGGTCCTGTAATTTGGGGCACCAATCTGCTAGAGCGCTGACGGGAAGTGTGTCGGTGTAGGCTCTGCTGATGGAAGATGTTCCCTGAATACCTGCATTTTTTGGCAAGTGAATGCATCAGCTGCATTATTAAGGACACCTGGTACATGTTTTGCCCTGAATACAACATTCAATTGCAAGCATCTCAACACAATCTCCTTCAAGAGGCGGAGTATGAACCTACAGTGTGCCGCTTGCTGATTGATGCACTCCACCACCGTCATGTTGTCTGACCAGAATATCACAGATTTGTTACGCAGAAGTTCTGGCCAGACCATTAATGCAACCCAAATGGGGAACAACTCCAGAAAACCAATGTTGGTTGTCAATCCACTGTACACCCATTCATCCGGCCACTTGAGGGTAACCCACTTGTTTCCAAGGATGGCACCAAACCCAACACTCCCAGCAGTGTCAGTCCATAAACCTAACTCTGCTGAAGAAGTGGGGGGGCCGGACCACACAACCCTGCCGTTGAAGTCCTCCAGGAATGCCATCCATATCTGCATGTACTGGCGTACCTCAAGCGACAGTCTAATGCGATGGTGTTTTTCTCGCAGGCCCTTCATAGCCTGCGCAATTGAGCGAGAAAAGGTGCGAGCCATTGGTATCACCCTCAACGCGAAATTCAACTGGCCCACTTTTTCCTGAAGCTGTTGTAACGAGACCTTCTCTTTGGCCAGGCACGCGCGTAGTGCCGCCTTGAATTTAGGCACCTTCTCCTTTGGGAGCCTAAAACAACCCTCAACCGAGTCTATTTCAATGCCCAGAAATTCTAAGCAAGTAGCTGGCCCCACTGTCTTCCCCGGCGCCAGCGGGAACCCAAAAACCCGCATGAGAGCGCAAAATTCCTGCAATGCCCGTGCGCACTTCTGGGACCCAGCCGCGCCCAGGAGGAGAAAGTCATACAGGTAGTGCAAGACCTGCTGATGCCCTGTTGCCTGCCTCATTACCCATTCCAAGAAGGAACTGAACATCTCAAAATAAGCACACGAGATCGAACAACCCATGGGCATGCATTTGTCCATGTAATACTTCCCATCAAACTTGAACCCCAAAAGGTGGTGATCCCCCTGATGCACGGGGAGAAGACGAAATGCAGACTCTATGTCAGATTTGGCCATCAATGCCCCTGGACCCAGGCCCCTAAGCAAAACCACCGCTTGGTCAAAAGAGGCATATTTTACACTGCAGACATTCTCATCTATAGCATCATTCAAGGATGACCCCCTTGGGGCTGAGAGATTATGAATGAGTCTATATTCGCCTTTCTCTTTTTTATGGACCACACCAAGTGGGGAACAAACAAAGTTAAGCACTGGCACCTCGTCAAAAGGTCCTGCCAACCTACCCAGGCGTAATTCTTTTTCAATTTTTGCAGCCACTACCCCTGGGTTATGCTTTACAGACAGTTGATTCCTGCACTCAGTCTTACCTGTGTACCCTCCTGCCGGTGCTGGAGCAGAGTTTTCTGTTGAAAATGTATCGAGTTTTAAGCTCCAGTTCATCTATATGTTTTGATTAAAAATACTAGTTTAAAAACACTAATTAATAGTTTGTTTTGTTAAAAGTCTGAACTAACCAACATTACTAATGAGAGGAAACAACTATACGTGGGATGCATATATGTTGCTTAATAATAATGTGCGGTTTTACTAAATGAGTGTTGTAAAAGTGCTATTTGTTTCGTGTTTATGCTTTTAAAATAACGTGTGCTAATGCTTTATTACTTTGCAAAAGGCTAGATAATTACATACACATAAGGGTATTAGTGGGGATTAACACTGTTTAATCATTATGCTGTGGTAACGTTGTTTTGTGTTTCTTTTAATTAAGATGGTCCGTTTTGGCCTAAAACAAGATGGCTGCCTTTTACAGCCTACGCTCGAGTGATTGAATTTTGATGAGAGGCCTTGCTGAACATGGTCGAGAGTCACCTGACCGCAGCCTTTGCCTGGTTAGAAAGTTTTCCGTGAGGACAGCAGCTCTGGGAACGTTTCCAGCTGTCCTTGGACAAGGATAAAGCCACAATGAACAATAACTAGCCTGCGGTGGCTCTGCTAAGATATCAAGGAAGAACATTTACGAAAGATACATTTGCAAGCTCGAGTTTCCTTCTTCCGTCTTTTTATTTTTGTGATTTTTCCTGAGCGGAGGTTTTCTAAATGTAACCGACTGGCATCCTTTCCTGCTCGCTCTGCTCAGCGGCTCAACGGATATTCAACATTTGTTTGTAACTTTTATTTGTTATTTTCTCTATAAATATGCTAGACTAGAGAGGGTCCCTGTCCCATTCGCGCTCATTACATCCATGATGTTTCTTGTGGTTCATCGCGTTTTGGACTTCTTCCTGAACCTATGCTGAGGACGGCAGCTCGAGAGACTTTACCGAGAGACCTGTCCTGACCCTTTTAGCTAGAATAGGTAACTATGAGAATATGATTTTGCTAATGATTGACTTTCATCTTGAACTAATTTAGATAAATAAGCATTTGTTTGAATTACAGTGTTGGGTGTTTATTTCTTTGTCGTTTATTGAGTTTCATATGTATTTCGTATGTTTAAAATCATGACTCAAGACAATGTCTTTAAGGTCGCATTGACCTCATTGTAGATGCAGGTTGGTTTAGGTTTTTTCTTCTATATTCAGTGTGGATAGAGTAATAGTGTGAATTTTAGTGTGATGGGCCCTAGCGTATGATGTGTGTATGTGCGTGTGACTGTAGGTTTGCTCTGTCCGTGGAAGTAGGGAGATTTTAAGTGCGCCGATCTGCAGCAGTTTCCTGGTAGCAGTATGATGGTTAGATTATTGTCTTGATCTGATAGATTGCTTGTACATTGGCTTTTGATTCATTGATTATTGATTGATGTTGGTATATGTACTAATACTATATGTTGAAGTCGTCGTGTTGAGTTTTATGTAGTGCTTCTGGAATTTGGGAGCTGGTGACGGTTCCGTAGTAGGGCAGAGGGAAGTGTGTGCTGCTCTCAGGAAAGACGGGATTGTTGGAATTACCTGTACGTATGCAGGAAAAACGTGTGACAATTGAAGTTGCGCGTCACATTGTCTGGGTTCGGAATTAGTGACATCGTCGTGTGTTACTACTAGAGATACATTTTCGGTATAAAAGGAGTATGTATGGTAGCGAAGGTTATCTGTGAAACTCTGGTCTTAAGTCCCAGGGATCCGTAAGGTTCGCCATTAAAGCTTATCGCTGGAGGAATAATAGGTATTTTCTGAGCTTGTCTGAAGGACTGGGCAGAGGTAAGCGCTGCTTGGTTAATGTGTGTTATAATTCTGTAGTGGGACAGACTGTTCGCTGTTCTCGGGAAAGGCAGGATTCTGTGTGCATGTACTACATTTTCTGGTGTGAAAGTGTGTGAATGTATGAGCATTTAGTTGATTGTAAGACTCTTTGGAGCAGTCCTAGAGGAAACAGTTAATAGATGCATGTTAGAAGGGCAGAGTAGAGGTATGTGCTACTGTGTCAACGAAAGTATTACTTCCGTGGTAGAGCAGAGGTAAGCGCTGTTCTAGAGGAAAGCGGGATACTTGCGAGAAAGAATTTTCTTTACTATTCTGTGGTTAGCGAAGCAGACAATGGAGATGTTTATATGTTGTAACTAATAGATTTTGTAGAATCTGAAACGAAGTCTACTGAGAAGGCTTTGTAAAGGAGGGGTAGACGAGTGACAGGAGACAGGAGCAGAAGCGACTGCAGCGACTGCTGACGTCATACAGACCGCGCTCTGATTGGGTAGTGGATTAGAACAGTGCTCGCGCTAGGATTGGTGCGTTAGTGTGAGCCGCGCAGGGATTGGAAGGAGTACAGAGTGACGTAGACGCTCCAGGATTGGTGCGTTGGTGTGAGTCGCGCTGTTATTGGACAAAAGATCCGCAACTGTACGGAAGGGATTAGAGAATATTGGTAAACGTTAAAATGTATTACCAACCGGAGGAAAAGAAGAAGAAATCCTTGTTCGGTAAAATAAAGAAGTGGTTCGACAAGGATAAGAACATAATAACCAGAGAGGGTGAATTGCTACCTCCAACGAGAACTCCTGCATCCTTCATGGTTGCGAAATATGGGTATCATACCTGTATTTGGTTAGATAACTGGGCTAAGTATACTAAGGACGATGGTGTCTTAGCATTCCCGGAACATGGTTCATATAATTTGGCCGTGTTGAGAAATTTACGGGAAAAGATGATGTGTCTAGAGCCTAGACCAAGGCCGACACAGTTCGAGGCGTTGGTGGAATGGGAAGATGAGGTGCATGAGCGAGAAAAGCAGAGGAGTGGAAGCAATTATAGGTATATTTTTGGGAGGAAATATGATCGTGAAACTCATCATGATCGAATGAGAAGATGACGAGATGCTAGTATGTCAGAGGGATTGTATCCTATGAGAACAGTTGAAGAAACGGAAGGGAGGAAGGGTACAGAAAAGGTGCCTGATGCAGAAGTGAGAAGGTATGGGGTTAATGATTATGAGGATGAGGTCTTGGATGACATGATTTACAAGAGACCACCTCCATATAGACCAGAACCAGAGTAGAGCACGCCAGTTGCTACTCCAATAAGAGAAACTTTGCGAATTGTGAAAACTGAGGTTGTGACACCTGATCTGAAAGGTGATAGCTCTTTCACGGATAGGGAAAGAGAGAGAGAGCGAGAGAGAGAGAATCGAGTCAGTGACGAGAAAACAAAAGAATTAGCCAGAACGACATCTGAGCTGACTGAGAAAATTAGAGAGCTAACGAGAAATCTTGAAGCTGTTACAGTGCCTGTAACGATTGGTCCGCTTGTGCCTATTTTTGATAAACAAAGAATGGGTGAAAATAGTTTGACAGTTCCTTATGTTGGAAATGGTTTGGTTGGTTCTTGCATTTTGGAGGAAATAGGAGGAAATAATTTGGGACAGTCGAGACATGACACCTGTAGTAGAGGATTAGATGTACAGCCTAATTCAGGATTGAATACTGGTTGTTTGGGAGGAACAATTCTGGAACCACAGAGGGTGACAGAACAAGTGAGTCCAGTGAAACGGTCTACAGAAATAACAGCTGAGGATTTGAATGATTGGTTGAAAGTTTTTCAAAAGAAGGATAAAGATTCACAGGCGATTGATGTGGCCAGGTTGCGCATAGAATTGGAGGAGCTTATTGCAGGAACAATTCCTACGGATATACTCAAAAACCATCATGATGGAGAGTTGTTATTTATGTGTAAAAGCATCACCTGGAGGGCTAAAAGTACACATGACAGGTTAAAGGCAATAGCCAGTGAACAAGGAGTTGACATGGATAAAATAAAAGTTTTGCAGAAGTCTTACAGGATGGATTTCACGGACAAAGATATTGAGAATCTAAATGGTGCTGGTAGAACAGGACAGATTAAAGAAATGATTGCCTTATTGCGAAAATGGGGTGATGTAGAAAAGTGGAAGGATAGGTGGTATAAGAAAAGGGAAGATTCAGTGGACAGGACTTATTCAGCTTTCCCTATGAGAGAAAAGGAGAAAACAGTGGATGCTTATCCTGTGAGAGAGATTCCTGGAGGAGGATATGTACATGTCCCATGGACTAGACAGGATATTTTATCATTTACGAATGATTTCCCTCGACTGAGAGAAAAGCCCGTCGAGTGGTATAGGCAGGTAGACAGGTTTGTGAAATTGTCAAAAGTACTGTGGATTGACCTGAATAGTCTGTTTGATATAATTGTTCCAGCAGACTTGTGGGCAGAGTGTAAAATAGTTATAGATTGGCCTGCAAAAGAGTATCCAAGAGATCCGAAAACAGGAGCACCAGATCCAGAGGTTATGAAGAAGTATGATCAGGTTATAGTGTTCCTGAAAAATAAAGTACCCCCGAAAGAGACAGACTGGGTTAAGATAGATCGAACACATCAGGAGGCAAAAGAATCAGTTCATGCTTTTTACGAAAGGCTGATACTGGCTTTTAAACAGTTCAGTGGAGATGAACACCTGGGTGACAAGGATTTGAGTCATTTTGTATACAGATTTGTATATGGCTTAAGACCTGAAATAAGTGAAAGAATACGTGAGCACACAGTTGATTGGCAGAGTAAAAAGATTGATGAAATCCTGAGACATGCAAAGTACTTCAGTGATGAGATTGAGGCAAAACAGAGAAAGCTGAAAGAAAAAGCAATGTGGGCACAGGTGAAAGTTGCTGAGAGACAAGAAGCACAGATGGTGGAACAAGCAAATAATTCAGGAAACAGGCCCAGATATGCAGGGAAAGGAAAGGGGAATTTAGAGGAGGCCAAGAAGAAGTTCCCTTGTCACAACTGTGGACAATTGGGGCATTGGAGATCCGAGTGTACCAATCCACCATTAGTGAGTAATGAAAATAAATCATTGAATCAACAGGTGCAGAACGAGGGGTGTAATCATCAGCAGCAACAGCAGCAGAAGGTGGTCAGACAGCAGAGTCAAGAGCCCAAACCGCCCTTGCCGCAGAATAGAGGGTCCCAAAAGTATAACCAGGACTCAGGATTCTACAATGATGAGCAGGTAAACAAATCGAGACGTTCAAACCCGGTACAACAGTACTGGTTAAAGAATGAGGGGAGTGAGTCTGAAGGGGACTATTGACGGTTCCGAAGAGAGGAGGAAGAGTGCATACTTGGTGCAACTCTAGAAATAGACCAGGCAGGACCATTTGTAGATGGGAAAATAAATGGGGAGAGTGTTACTTTTTTGGTAGACACAGGAGCGACGAGATCAACTGTCAGGTCAGCAGATATTAGAAATCTTCCTCTCTCGGACGAAGCAATCCAAGTGGTTGGTGTAGCCAATACACAGATTAAGACTCGTCTTACTGAACCAGTAAGGGTAAGGATAGGGAAATTTTCAGACATGCACAGATTGGTTGTCTGTGACACTAGTCCAGTGAACTTATTAGGTAGGGACCTATTGTGCAAGATGAATTGTACAATTTTTTGTACTCCGGATGGAATAGCTTTTGAGACACCAGATGAGGATGTTTTGTACCGAATGACTCTAGACAATAGAGAGAGTGAGATTGTTGGTACATATGCTGTGTTTAATCCAGATGATTTGCCTCAGGAGTTGAGACACACAGTGAAAACAGCAGTTTGGGATTTTACTGGAGAAGATGTGGGATTGATGAATAATGTAGATAATGTAGATCCAGTAAAGATTTCAGTGAAAGAGGGGATTGTTTATCCTAATATTCCTCAGTACAGATTGACACCAGAAATAATTGAGGGAATTACTCCTATAATTGACAATTTATGAAAACCGAGCAAACCTGACCTAATATAGTCAGGACGAAACACGTGTTGGCTGGCAGGGGGCTTGCATCGAAGAAGCTCTGTCAAGAAATAAAGACAAGACTTGAACAGCTGGAATTCATTTGAAACTTTTTTTGATGTGCACTAGCACCATTATTTGGACTTTACTTTGAACCCTATTGCTCGGTTTTCATAAATTGTTGATGTTTAGGGTAAACTTGGTTTGCCTAAATTACGACATTGGTGGTTGTCGTATTGCTTACCTAGTAGCAAGGGTTCTCATTTACATAAGTACGGATATTACATTTCTCAGCGCAAATTGTCCCTACCACTGTGGTTTCTTTTCTTACTCCTATAATTGACAAGATGATTCAACAGGGTGTTTTGAGAGAGATACTGAGTAGCCCGTGTAATTCACCGATAATGGGGCTGAAGAAACCCAATGGGAAATTCAGGATTGTACAGGATTTGAGAAAAGTTAACAAGATTGTGGTGGCATGTTGTCCCATTGTGCCAAATCCTTCAGTGATTTTGTATCAGATTCCTCATGATGCTGAGTGGTACACAGTGATTGATTTGTGTCATGCTTTCTTTTCAATTCCATTGCATTATGACAGCCAGCCGATTTTTGCATTTCGGTTTGGCCAGCGTATTTTAGCATGGTGTCGTATCCCACAGGGGTATACAGAGAGTCCATCGATATTCAATCAGTTATTGAAGAAATCATTGGAGAGTTTGATCATGCCTGAAAGCTCAGTACTAGTGCAGTACATCGATGACTTACTTGTGGCATCGAAGACACGTGAAGCTTGTGAAGTAGATACCAGAGGTTTACTGAATCATCTGGCAGATGGAGGGTTAAAGGTATCTCCAGCCAAATTGCAATTTTGCAAGAAAGAGGTGCATTATCTTGGACACAATATTGAAAAGGGTCTGAGAAAGGTGACTGATGACAGAATTAAAATTATCAGAGGAATGAGAGCCCCAATGACCCAGAGAGAAGTGAGGATGTTTCTGGGGATGGTGGGTTATTGTCGTCAGTGGATAAGTAATTTCTCCCTGATAGCAAAGCCACTGATTAAGTTGACAAAAAGTGAGGTGAGAGACCCATTGGAACTGGATGGAGAACAAATGGCAGCATCTGAAGAGTTGAAGAGCAGAATGTGTGAAGCCCCTGCTTTGGGAATGCCAGACTATGAGAAGGAGTTTGAGTTGTACTGCAGTGAGAGAAATGGTTGTGCACTTTCAGTGTTAATTCAGAAGCATGGGCAACTGAGAAGGCCGATTGCGTACTTCTCATCGACACTTGACCCTGTAGCTGGGGGTTTGCCAGGTTGTCTGAAAGCAGTAGCTGCTACATGCAGAAGCTTGGAACAGAGTGAGGGTATAATAATGGGATATCCTGTACGGGTATTCGTACCTCATGATGTGGCAATTCTTTTGACCAGAAGCAGAACTCAGTACATGTCACATAGTCGGTTGACTAAATATGAGAAAATCATTCTGGGAGCATCAAATGTGACTCTTGAGAGATGTGTAAATGTGAATCCAGCGACACTTCTACCAGATGCTGACAATGTGAATGTGGGAGATGATGTTGATCATGATTGTTTGGATGTGCTTGATTACTGCACAAAACCAAGACCAGACATAAGAGATTTACCATTGCCTGAGAGTGATCATGTGTTGTTTGTGGATGGATCATGTCTGAGGACTGATGATGGTGTGCTGAGTGCAGCATATGCAGTGTGCAAGGTTTCAGAAGTTATGGAAGCTTCGCCTTTGAAAGGAGTGAGATCTGCTCAGGTGGCTGAATTGGTGGCATTGACGAAAGCTTGCAAAATTGGGAAGAATCTGAGAGTGACTGTGATGACTGATAGTCAGTATGGATTTGGAGTCGTTCATGACTTTGGCCAGCTTTGGCTACAGAGAGGTTTCTTGACGTCGAGTGGGACTCCAATAAAGAATGCTGAAGTGATTGGAAAATTGCTTGAGGCGATACAGCTGCCTAAAGAACTAGCAGTTGTGAAGTGTGCTGCTCATGGACAAGGAGATGATTTTGTTACTCTTGGTAATAGATTTGCCAATGACATAGCACAGTATTGTGCGAAAAATAATCATTCGATTAATAGGGCACGAGAAAGGGAAATGTCTTTTTGTTCTGTGATGTTTACTAATGTCCTAGAAACTTGGGATGAAGTGAAACAGTTGCAAGATGAGGCAGGAGATGAGGAAATGAGAGATTGGATTAAGGCAGGTTGTGCCCCAAGAGAAACGGATCATGTTTGGATCTATAGAGATGGTAGACCAGTCATGCCTAACTCTATGTTGTCGACAATGGCAAGAATGTATCATGGCCAGGGACATCTGGGAAGGGATGCAATGATTAGGTCATTCAAGCAAACCTGGTATAATGCAAAGTTCAGGTTGATTGCAGAAAGCATCTGTCAGAGATGTTTGATTTGTCAGCAGTGCAATACTGGGAAAAAAACAGTGGTGAGTCTAGGAACAATAGGCAGAGAAGGAGGTCCTTTTACCAGAATGCAAATAGATTTCATTGAAATGTCCCAAGTGAACAGATTGCGGCATGTTCTAGTGGTAGTCTGTTTGTTCTCAAGATGGGTGGAGGCCTATCCGACTAGGAGGAATGATGGAATAACAGTTGCAAAGTTACTGTTGAGAGAGTTGATTCCTAGGTACGGGTTCCCAGTGAAAATTGAGTCTGATAGAGGTGGACACTTCTACAATGAGCTCATGGGTTTAATTTGTGAAGCATTGAGCATACAGCAGAAGCTACATTGTGCATACAGACCAGAGGCTTCTGGCGTCGTTGAACAGATGAATGGCACAATAAAAAACCGAATTGGTAAGATGTGTTTAGCCACTGGAATGAAATGGCCTGATGTCTTGCCTCTAGTGTTGATGACTATTAGGTCTACTCCAGATAGAACTACAGGTTTGAGTCCGCACGAAATCTTAATGGGACGTGCGATGAGACATGCTTTCGTGCCTGTCAACAAGTTGATGACAATAACTGATGACATGATTTTGGATTACTGTAAAGGCCTGGCTGACGCAGTTCATTCTGTGTTTCACCAGGTTGGAGAAGACGCTACCACACTTGAGAAGAAGCAAGCTCATGATCTGAGTCCAGGAGACTGGGTGAGGATTAAGGTACACAGAAGAAGAAATTGCTTGGTTCCAAGGTGGGGAAGGCCGAGACAAGTTATTCTGACTACGACAACTGCAGTAAAGTGTGCCGGTGTGAAAAACTGGGTGCATGCGAGTCATACTCTGAGAGTTCCAAATCCAAAGGATGGGACTGGTAAAGAGTATTTTGAAGAGTCAGATTCGAGTGATGATGAAGAAACAGAGCCAGTGAGAAGGAGAAAGAATCCTGAAAGAGCTGAAGGAGAAAGAGAGTCAGGTGATTCTTTCTTTCCAAAAGAGGCTTCAAGAGAAACATTGAGAGTTTCAGAAGAAAGATCAGATTCTGTAAGAGTGCCTGAAGTTTCATCAAGCAGTGGTTAAAAAAGAAGAGAAAAGAGCAATTCCACAGAGATTACTCCTGAATCAGATGAGGAGGTTGAAAATCCACTTGAGATTACACCTTGAAGAAGTAGGGTCAGAAGAAGATAGAGAGGGACAGATTGCGGAAGACCCCCGAGGAGGTGTAGGGAATATTCCTGATAAGCTAGGTGAAGGGACAAGCAGACAGCAAGAAGATTGCGTGTCGGAGACCCGAGGAGGGACAGAAATAGGGAAGTCTCAATCAGTGGTGGGAAAAACTGTGGAGCAAAAGAAAATTGTTGAAGAACAAGAGGCAAATGAGACAGAATCAGATGAGAGTGAGAGTGAAAAACCAGAGGGTCGAGTTCTGAGGAAAAGAACTTGGATCGGAGAAAGAAATAATAAAGAAGTAAGACCAAAAAGGAGTGTAAGAGGAGACCTTTGGCCTAACAGAATAAAGAGGCTGAGGTACAGACTGACACGAGTGAATTCATCGAAAGCTGAACAGGTGAACAAAGTGTCGAGTCAAAATAAAGCGAAAGAAGAGGAACAAAAGAAATCAAAAGAACCAGAAGAGATCAAAAGAATAAGAAAACCCAACCAAAAGTACAGGTCACCGGAATGGACTTATGTGGCACTGCCTGAAGAAGAAGAAGAAGAGCCAGAGAGACAAGTCAATCCGGAGGGGATCTTGAGAAAAGTGGTTGAGGAGAAATCTGTTGGAATCCTGAAAGTTATTCTGACTGACATTGGAGAAGAGTCGGATGCTCAGGATATTGAAGATCTGATACAATTTCATGTTGCTGAAGAAGAAGTGAAAAGTGATGAAAATCCAAATTGAGTGAACTGAAGGAGTCACTTGGAGAAAAGTGAAAGGAGAAAATCTGAAATTAGCTGTTTGAAATAATCTAGTGTTGTAGTGTTTCAGTAGTGGAGTAGTAGAGGCTAAGTCAAAAGACACTGCCAAAGTAGTAAAATGGCTAACACAGAGAATAATCAAAGTAGATGTGCCTTCTTGAAAAGATGGTGTAGAATGTGCTGCTGCTGTACTGGATTATTAATGCTATTATGGGGTGTACTAGCTTTACTAGTTACTTTTAGAGTTACGATAGATACTTATGGAATACATACTGAGAATGTGACTAATGTAGAGAAGAATTCACAGAAAGTAGTTCCAACTAGAATTAGTAACAGTTACATACACAAAGATAGGTCAATTAATGATTTTTCTAGCAATGTTTTTTCAAAATTGTTGTACGAATACGTAAAAACAATGGAAGTTAGGGATTGCTATGTCTGTATGCAGTTACCTGCATCCGTTTCTGAGGGTGTTACTTATCACCATTTACCAGCTACGTATGGAATTTCATGTAGTGTGTTAAGTAGTGTTTTTTATTTGTTAGGGAAAATAGATTATGAGATGTCTAACAAAGATAACATTTTTGGGCAATTGCCTATGAATAAAAAGCTGAATCCAGCTAAAGAAGCTAACATTTTTGGTGAGATTTTTATTGAGAAGGAAGAATTAACATTAGATTACATTTTTAGAAACAATTTAACTTGCAGTTCGAAAGAAGAGGAGAAGGCTTTTCTAAATATGGTAGAGGAAAGGAGAATGAACATGCATGAGAAGGCAGGGAAATATAAAGTGAGTGAGACAATTTGGGATATTGAGATGGGAAAGGAATTGAAGAATGGAGCTAGTCCAACTTTAGCCTTAGATGCACCACAGAAGGGTAAACTATGCATTACCAGAAGGAAATCCCAATATGATACTTATTTTGTTGGGACTAGTGAGTGTCATGATACATACTTCATTGCAACAGGATGGGGTTTTAAAGGTGGAGAAGATCCAGTTTTCCCAGGAGTGTATTATGTTTGTGGGAACAAGACTTATTACAAGTTGCCTGACCATTGGTATGGCACGTGTTATGTGGGCCTGGTCTTTCCAAAGATTTTCCATATAGATGGAATAGAAGATATAGAACACATTAATTTACTAACACGTTTTAAGAGACAAACTTGGTCGGAGATAGTAGGTGATATTTTTGGAGCTTTAATTCCAGCAGTGGGAATTTCTTTAAATGCATATGGAATTCGGAAACTGTCAACAGTGGTGGATCGCTTATCGACAAGTACCGCTGGAGGGTTTCTTTTGGTGAATACGGAAATGATTGCCGTACGTGCCATGTCTATGCAAAATCGACTTGCCCTTGATATTCTATTGGCCAAGGAGGGTGGAGTCTGCGGAATGCTGAAAGTTCAACATTGTTGCACTTACATTCCCGACGAAAGCAAAGACCTAAAGGTCTATATCAAAAATATTACTGATTTGCATGAAGAATTAGTACCACTGGAAGCTGAAAGTATCTGGACTAAAATAGCTAATAAGATAGTTGCTGTTAAGAGTTTTATTGCTAAGATAGGTAGTACCTTTATTGGTAAAATATTATTTCCTTTGACATGTGTAATTGTTGCTTTATTGTTACTAAGATTGGGGTGTTTGTGTTGTAAAAACAGGGGAGGGAAAAAGAGAATAATTAGAAGAGATGCTGAAAAGAAACAAAAGAGGTCAAAAAGAGACCCACAAGAAATAGAATTAGAAGAATTGAGGGAGAGTGTTTATTTGGAGACAAAGAGGGATGATGTGAGGGAGTCTGGTGTTTAATGTTGTGTTATAAAAGACATTTTCGATTTCTCCTAAAAATTGGGACAACATTTTTTTTTTGGGTTGGTTTTTGTGGTGATAAGATATCACCAAAGGGGGGATTGCTGGAGCAGAGTTTTCTGTTGAAAATTTATCGAGTTTTAAGCTCCAGTTCGTCTATATGTTTTGATTAAAAATACTAGTTTAAAAACACTAATTAATAGTTTGTTTTGTTAAAAGTCTGGACTAACCAACATTACTAATGAGAGGAAACAACTATACGTGGGATGCATATATGTTGCTTAATAATAATGTGCGGTTTTACTAAATGAGTGTTGTAAAAGTGCTATTTGTTTCGTGTTTATGCTTTTAAAATAACGTGTGCTAATGCTTTGTTACTTTGCAAAAGGCTAGATAATTACATACACATAAGGGTATTAGTGGGGATTAACACTGTTTAATCATTATGCTGTGGTAACGTTGTTTTGTGTTTCTTTTAATTAATATGGTCTGTTTTGGCCTAAAACAAGATGGCTGCCTTTTACAGCCTGCGCTCGAGTGATTGAATTTTGATGAGAGGCCTTGCTGAACATGGTCGAGAGTCACCTGACCGCAGCCTTTGCCTGGTTAGAAAGTTTTCCGTGAGGACAGCAGCTCTGGGAACGTTTCCAGCTGTCCTTGGACAAGGATAAAGCCACAATGAACAATAACTAGCCTGCGGTGGCTCTGCTAAGATATCAAGGAAGAACATTTACGAAAGATACATTTGCAAGCTCGAGTTTCCTTCTTCCGTCTTTTTATTTTTGTGATTTTTCCTGAGCGGAGGTTTTCTAAATGTAACCGACTGGCATCCTTTCCTGCTCGCTCTGCTCAGCGGCTCAACGGATATTCAACATTTGTTTGTAACTTTTATTTGTTATTTTCTCTATAAATATGCTAGACTAGAGAGGGTCCCTGTCCCATTCGCGCTCATTACATCCATGATGTTTCTTGTGGTTCATCGCGTTTTTGACTTCTTCCTGAACCTATGCTGAGGACGGCAGATCGAGAGACTTTACCGAGAGACCTGTCCTGACCCTTTTAGCTAGAATAGGTAACTATGAGAATATGATTTTGCTAATGATTGACTTTCATCTTGAACTAATTTAGATAAATAAGCATTTGTTTGAATTACAGTGTTGGGTGTTTATTTCTTTGTCGTTTATTGAGTTTCATATGTATTTCGTATGTTTAAAATCATGACTCAAGACAATGTCTTTAAGGTCGCATTGACCTCATTGTAGATGCAGGTTGGTTTAGGTTTTCTCTTCTATATTCAGTGTGGATAGAGTAATAGTGTGAATTTTAGTGTGATGGGCCCTAGCGTATGATGTGTGTATGTGCGTGTGACTGTAGGTTTGCTCTGTCCGTGGAAGTAGGGAGATTTTATGTGCGCCGATCTGCAGCACCGGTATCCTGAAACCCCAAGAAAATCCCTCCTGAAGTAATTTAGCCGCTCCGTGATCTGGGTATCTGTTCAGCCAGGGAATCATTGCCATGACATCAATGGGAGTGTGCGTTACTAAACCCTCCTCTAGTCTATTCAGGTTTCCTTCTCCCCCTGGAGCCCTGGTTGCCACCCTTAAATCTGCAGGAGGTCTTGGGGTGTGAGGGGTGCCCACACAAGGAACAGGCGTGTTTGAACTTACATGTGCCCGCTGCCGTAGTACAGGACCGTTTGTTGAAATCCCAACATACGCCCTTTTTATCCCCCCAACCCTTGCCCTTTCCTGGTACCTCACTTCCTTGCGCATGCCGAAAGGGCTGTTGCGGCTTGGCCGGGTATATTTTCTGTGAACCAGTTGCCCCCATCGCTGCTGCCCCCCCAGATATCTGATTGTACCATGACAAGGAATCCACCACATCCCATGCTAGAGAGGGATTGAATTCCTTAGCTTTCCTGAATGAAATGTCATATTCCTTCCACCCATTCCCCACTTGAGTCTCGCTCCACATGGCAATCCTGCTCTGGTAGCAGGCCATTTCAGCTTGTAAATTGGGCGACCTTTCAGCTGTAATGGCACTAAACACGGAAAAGGCCCTCATCCAGTTAACAAATGTCTCCTCTACTCTGAACTTAACCAACTCTGTTCTCCATTCACTGGGCAACATCCATTCCTTTTGTGACTTGGCGTATTCAAGTTCCCTATTATCGAGCAGTAAGGAGAAAATGTTGATATATTTGCCTGCCCAGATCATCTCTTTCACAGCCTGAGACACATGTTGCCCCAAATTCTCCTTCCTTGAGGGCATAGCACCATCTTTAAGTAAAGGCAAAGCCACCTCCTTACCACTGTCAATGGCTTGCGCCGTCGCCCCATCCTTCTTTGCCGTCTGCTCGCTGGCGGAACCTGTTGGGGGAGTAATTGGTGCCAATGGTGCCCCTTCCCCCGCCCTGGCCAACTTAATCATCTCAATCAGTTTCAAGGCTTCTGCTGAATGATCCTGAGAGGATGGCAATACCCCCCCCCCAACTGTAACCAGGGTAAAACAGCGGCTATCTGGGATGCCAATTCCACCGGGACAAAATTATTCGGGGGGGTTGGGACCCCGATGGGGGCAATGTTCACAGGGGTGGCAGGGGGAATGACCCCGACTGGGGCAACCGGCAATGCTGGTATAAGAGGAGCTGGCCCCGTCGGTGCCAATGGGGGCATAATGGGAGCATCCTTAGGCACTCCCCCTGGCAAACCCTCCCCCTCAGCTGTATTCTTGGGCGGCGCGCAGTTTTCTTGGACTTGCCCCTCTTAGGAGGGGTGACAAAATCACCTCTAGGCTGTGGTGGGTTGACTCTCCTTTTTGGCTTGACTTGTGGACCAGGAGGCCCGTCCAACCTCTGATTAATCTCTGCCACATTCCTACCCAACTCATCAACCTTACCCAAGCGCCTATCAATCGCCGTCATCCTGCGCATTATAGCCTGCATCATTTGCTCCATGCGGGAACTCTTATTAGCTCGTGCCCCCGGCATATTCCACAATCATAATACAATCTAATCCTAGCCAAGCACCGGCAATTGTACCTTCTTTCAGATGGAGGATGTGAAGATGGCCGTAAGCACCATGCAACTGTGACCGCAAAAACACACCAAGCTAGTCTTAGCATGTGGGCGAGCGCCAACCCCTTGTAGGAAAGTCTCAAGCCCCGCGGCCCCCCAGAAGCATGGGGGCACACGAGGTATGCGGGGAGCGAGCCAGGGGCAAGAGGGCACCCAGCTCGCTCCCCGGGCCTCTTATGGAACTGTACCCCAGGGGGTCGCCGGCCCAGCCAGCCCGCCCCCCGGCCGACCCGTCCCCCTGCCCCGGAAGCAGTACAGCCGCTTCCGGGTCACGGGGGAGGCATCAGCCTATCGGTGGTGGGGGCGCGCCGCGCGCGTCATACACCCGCGACGCACCCCCACCACCGAGAGGCCTGGGGAGGGGGGGCGCCGCACCGCCATGTGGGCGGGAGGGCCGAGCGGCCCCCCGTTGAACTCGCACTTTCCAGCTGGAGCTTCAAATTGTTTCAGTTGTCATTACGTTGTCGAATGGGAGCAAAACTCTACTATGCAGCGGTTTGTAGAATTCCTTTAACACTCCGCTTTACAAGAGTAATGCAGAGTGACCAGGGGGCATATCAACAAGGGCTTTATCTCTGCTTTTTTGGCTTTAAAAGCCAAAAAAGCAGAGATAAAACTAGCGCCCTATCAACAACAGGGTGCTAACACGTAAATTTGCATGTTAGCACCCTTTTACTGTACGCTTCCCCTTGCATCTCTAATGAGATGGAAAGGGGGCATTCCAGAGTAAAATAATAGGAGAAATGTCGCTAAGCGACATTTCTCCTATTATCAAGGATGTCGCTAACCCTGATAGAGAGAAAAAAAGCAGCGCTAACCGCGGTTAACGCTGCTTGTTTACGTCTGCTAATTTTCAGACTTAGCCATGATATCCTATGGAAGGAGGATATCATGGCTAAGTTTGCCTGTCCCTATCAACAAGGTAACGTGTGATTATCGCTGGGTTTCCAGCGATAATCTCACGTTAGCCTGTTAGCGTGTAGATTTTTATCGCTATTGAGATAAGCGTTGCTAATAGCACGCTATCTCAGCGATAAAAATTCACGCTAGCCGGCGATAATTATCCAAGCGCTAAGTGCACTTTGCGATAATTATCGCCGGTTGTTGTTGATATGCCCCCAGATTCTGACAATTCAGAACATGAAACGAACCATTTCACCCAGGTCTACCTCTTTCATTCGCATAACCAATCATTCTTTGGTCTGTGAATGGAGATTGAATATTCACTTTCTGATCTCAGCAGTTTTTCTATTATCCAAACCAACACCATTCCTACTCTGCTGAAGGCTAGTCCATTGCTTCTTGTTTGCTTCCTCAGGAATTCTTTGCAAACATTTTCCAGATAGCTTGTCATTTTCCTGGACAAACCCGTTTACTAATATTTCTAATTCAAGTGTCATAAAATTGACACTTACTTTTCATGCAGTATTCATCTCCATGTGGCTCCTGCATTGCCAATTGAAGAGTGTATGTGGTGTGCTGTCCTCCTATCCCTAGCTCTTCTGCACTCCAGAACTTTGAGTCTTTTTACCTGTGTACTGATTGTCCTCATCACCTGCTGCTGCGACAGTCATGATATGCAAATTTTACCATTCAAAATGAACAATTCAGGGGCATATCAGCAAGGAACGGCGATAAATAACGCAAAGCGCGCTTAGCAGTTTGTTATTTATCGCCGTCGATCTCTGGAATTTATCGCCTTGGTAGCGCGTTATCAACAACGCGTTGCTACAGGGCGATAAAAATTCCAGAGATAGCGGGAGAAATCGCCGTTTTGCAGGGAACATCGCTGGTTTTCCAGCGATGTTCCCTGCAAAAGGGCGATAACCTTGCTGGTACGATCCTGTGGTCGTAGCAGCATAATCCACCCCCTATGTTAGGGATGGGTAAGTCAGGATTTAAGCAGACATTAGTTTCTGGAGAAAACAGCGGTTTTCTCCAAAAACTAACGTCTGCTAAAATGCTGGGGCAGCCTTGTAAATGTCGCGATGTGCACATCAGCGATATTTGCAAGGCTGTACTGCCCAGTGACGCCCACTTTCCATCTCATTAGAGATGCAAAGGTAGGCGTCGGGAAAAAGGGTGCTAACATGCGATTATGCATGTTAGCACCCACTTGTAAATAGAGCAATAGTTTTATTTTCCGCTTTTTTGGCTTTTAAAGCCAAAAAAGCGGAGATAAAGCCCTTGTTAATATGCCCTTCGATAATTTCCGATTGCTGATATTTTCAAACCGCTAATAAACCAGGATATGGCCGTGAATAACGGAGAGGGAGTCTATAACTTTAATTTCATATTTATGATAGTTAACAAAATGCAATCTTACCTTCATGCATCAGTCTAAATGATAACTGGTGGTTCTTCTGATTGTGGACTTTTTACATGGAGTCGTTAAGATGTCTCAGTGCTCAGAGGGTCACTGGTGAAATCTAAGATTTGCAAGTCATGTTTGAATTTCTGCAAAGCTAAGTCATCATTCGTTGCCTTCATTCGAGGTCGATAAATTGCATACGATTTTATTGGCTAGCAGCCATAAAACGACAGGATTTGATACAATATTTCGGAGTCCTTTAGTAGACAGTAAGCCAAGCATAGAATGTTAACGCTTTTTCACAATATTATAGAACTGACGGGCATAGTGAGGTATTTATCTGTATGTAATACAACGAGGCAGCCACCCAGAAATATTTATTTCGCACAATAGGAATTTGTAAAACAGTTAACAAGAATGCTGCTCCTAGAACAGCAAATATTTCAGAAAGGTGTGTAGTACTTATTCCCTCACTAAACGTAAAAGGAGACATGCCACACTAATTGTACGGCTAATCTAAATGCACTTTTAGTAGCACACATAAGAATTTACTTTCATTGTTCTGTGGGATGAAAAAAGCTCCCACATAACACTTCTAAATATGTGTGTAAGCAGAACTTCGGACCAGGTATTTGAGCATCTGTACAGTATTCCGCATAAATATCGACCACAGAATATCGTGGGGTCAAACAACTATGGACGGGTGAATATCTAGGACCATAAATACCAGTGAGGAAAACACAGGAAAGTATAGGTTTACTTTCTTAACTTCACATATATGTACCTTTATGATATACATATCTTCAAGGAACATAGAGGTGGATTTAGGAATAATACATTCATACTTAGCAATATACACTTACCTTCAGGATATACACGTGCTAATGTGATTTACTATACTAGCAATGTCCCCAACGTAATGGTCTATAGATCTATTTGGAACACATGATATTATAGACAGTAGACTCTGTTTAAAGGAGACAATGAAAGCAAACACAGATATTTCGGAATACGGTTTGAAAATATTGGAATATCAAAGCTGATTTTTCTGGCTTTTCCAGTGTTTGTTTTTAATTTTCTATAAGTGTTTGCAATTGCCACTGTTTTGCAGGGTTGCACTTGTATATCCCTTGGATAACGAAAGATGATTTGAGGTATTTCATGCATTCACCCAATTTGATAAATACTCCAATTGATTGAAAAAATATATATATATATAAAGGTGGCATTTGCAAAAAGGTATGCTATTGCAGCAGGGACAGGAACGAGACATGATTGGCTAGACAAGTGAACAGAAAACGTCTTTAAATTGTGTGGGTTTAATACACATAAGGCCTGATTTATAGTTCTGCGGATGGGTTACTCCATCACAAATGAGACGGATATCCATTCTGCCATCTTAAAGGTGCATCCAATGGCAATTGTAATACGCAGTGCTGGCTCTAGAGCTGCTGGCGCCCGGTGAGACAATCATTTTTGGTGCCCTCCTCCGATGACCATCTTCCCGGATTCCCTCATGACCAACAGGCAAAAGCCTCATCCCTCCATAGGCTTCTCTCACATACATTGCATTTGTTATAAAGCACTGGTAAATGCTGATCTCACCAATAAGAATGTATATCTACCCAAACAAACACTTTTCAGTAACATTAGGAATAATTAATGAAAGACTGGGGGAGAAAACAAAACGTCCTAGCCTGTTTTATGCGGTTTGCATGCACCTCTATGATGTCAGTTCAGAACAGTCACTGCTCAACTTTAGAGTTGTACCTTATGAACTGCAGAGACAAAAGGATCTCTGTTATAAAGCAGTAATCCTCTCAACTAGCCACAAAAACTGCAGATGTGTGATCTGCCCAGTATTCATTCTTTGCAGCAGGCATAATAACCCTCTGTGCTACTTTATGGCGAGTCAAAACTGTCGCTAGACAAAACTCTGATCTCTCTCTAGCAGGAACATCAATTATAAGAGTTATCTTGACATTTTTAATCCTGTCTGAAACCTGGACATACAAGGAACTCAGTTGAAGGTATTTTGAAATCGCAAGTTATTGCTAACATACCGACCCCATTGAGGTCAGCGACCAGTGCAGCCGCACCTGTCGCACTGCCCTAAAGCCGGTCCTAGTAATACGGCAGATGAGATATCCGTTCGGTTTGTGATAGAGTAACCCATTTGCCGAAGTATAAATCAGTCAGATAAGACACAAAATCCCTCTTAATAGGCGATATCTGTACATGCAGAAGGTAATACAGTATATAAGCTATAATCTTTTTATTCCAACGTTGTGCATCTGTGATTGAACAGAGTGAGAAATTGATTGAAGGGCGATGGTGTAGCAGGTCATGGTAATGACAGGTCACTATGTGATTGTACAAAAATACTAAACTATAATATAACACACCGACAGCAAGAGAGGGAAACCTTTCTGGTTATAGCCATTCAGGCGATTTTGGTTTAATAACTGGATCAGTGCACAGGATTAAGTGGAGTTAATGTGCTGTTAGGGCAGACAGATGAAAGGTTCTGAGCCTTTCAATCAAAATTAATGCACTGTTGCAGAAAAGTTTGAATTAAACAAACGAGACGCTTTATTATTCGAATGCAGTGAATATTAGTATATTAGTATTGTAAAACGTTTTAGTGTGTTAGTTTTTTTCATACTGTAAAATTAATTTTCGAAAGAACACAAAGTACAGCTGGAATTAATATTGTAAGTTCTTTAAATCAAAACAACCTTTTCATTGCCCTGTGTAATGGGCAAAGATTTTCTAAAAAATCTACATTTATCCCAAAAGATTGTGCAATGAGATTTGTGGTTTGAAGAGATGTATGGCTTCATTTACAAGGCCCCTGCGCTGCTGGAACATCACTTTTAGTGATGTTCCAGTGGCGCACAATGCAGGGCCATATCGACAAGGCCACCTAAAGCCACCCTGCATGGTTTTTCATGACCTTGTAGATATGGACTGAGGCAACGTAGCACAAGTCGCTGGGTTGCCTCACCTGATAGGGAGGCATGCCATGGGCATTACATAGTTGTACCCACATTACACCTTTGGCATTTGGCACATTCCCAGTTTTACGAGATTTTGTAAATCTGGGAATGCGTCAATATGCCTATGCCTCCCAGGGGTAGTGTAGGGGAGGCCCAGCGACGAATAATAACATCATTTCTCCTCGTTTTTCCTCCTTCTATGTGTGCTGCATTGATTGTTTTTGTGCAGGAAGGTGCCCCTTCCTGCACAAATATAATGACCTATAAAATGCAGGCACACTTGCACCATGGCGGAAGGGTGTCTGCGTTGCTGCATGGCAGCCATTTGTGTGCCACCATGGGGGTAAGGACAGCAATGTGCCGTATCCGAGAGATACGGTCCATTTGTGCCCTTTTCTTTTGACATAGGGCAGTGCAGCAGAAAGACCTGCAGCACAGCCCTATGTCAAAAGATGGCAAATGAGGGCCTCATTTAATATGATTTGCCTGAGACAGTACATTCAGGGTCATTGCAAAACTTCTTGCAAAAACACACAAAAAAGCTTAGAAGGGGATTAGAACACACCCAGCACTTACCATTGGTCCGCTTCAATAACACTCTTGTTTCCTTGGTTCTCATTGGTTTAGCATCTTTAACTAAAAATGCAATATGTCAACCCATTGTCTCCAGCAAATTAGAATGTATTTTACCAGAAGTAATCATCACTAGAAAAGAGGCAGGACATGGAGAACTTCTTCAGCAACTCGGCGTAACGAATACGGTCATAGGGTATCAGGTCACTACTTGGAATATTGCTGGTTTTAATAGAAAAAAAGGTACTCCATCATGGTTAGACTTCATATCGGCTCAACATGATATTCACCTCCCACTGGCTTCGGGCCCAGGCTTCGCCTTCTGGTAGAGCCAAGGGAGGTCTTTTGATTCTGATCTCCATCAGCTTAAACAAATGTAAAATTAAAAGCTGTACTAATGTGGGTATTTATGCTCAGATTATGTGGCTGGTTTCCCCTGTAGGTAAAGATGTCATTCTGATTAAATTTTACAACAATGTGTTTAGCTCCCCTCGTGGCCTAATTATTAATGATCTGGAAAGAGAACTTGAGAAGCTGACCAGTATTATCAGAAAGCCAATCGTTATCCTTTGGGTGGGTGATTTTAATATTCAAATATGTCCATTATCTTTAACCAAAGTTTGTGGCCCCAGAAGGGGGGAATTTGATGATGATTGCCATATGCATTTTCCTCACTGCGAATATGGTATGGCCCTAAATGGTGCTATGGCTACATGGGACTTAGAACTGTTACATTGCGCTACTGATAAACACAATATGAAATGCCCCACCTTCACAGGTAGAAATGCTATGTCTAATATTGATCACATCATCATTTCCTGTAATAGTGCACATTTATTTTCTCCACCCTGGATAATGGACCAACCCACTAGTGATCATAACAGAATTTCTGTGTATTTACTATGCTGGGGCCCAAAACATATTTACAGTGCACCCCAAAGCTCATGCGTTGTCCCTACCAGACCAAATGGCGTCCGGATAAAATGGGCTGGTGTGGACCCATCTAAAATTTTGCATGATGTTGTTACCCAATGTCAGAATGAAATTGAGGTTTATCTAGGGGATGAGGTTGCTCCCACATTGATGTTAGAGAATTTCATCAAGATAAATAACACTGTGGAGAATCTTTTGCTGAAACCAGTCTGCAAAAATAAAAAACCCAAGGCGGGCTGGTTCGATTCCAGATGCACGAAGGCCCTGAGTAATCTGAAACAGGCTTTGAGATGTAATCCTAGAAATTCGGACTTAATCCAGGCCTTGCGTGCAGAAATTACTAGAGCCCTAAAAATTAGAAAAACTGAACTCCAAGAAATAGCCTGGAAAGATTTAAGCTTGGCAGCCGACACAAAAAATAGTAAATTGTTCTGGGATACTGTAAATAGCATCTTCTTGAAGGATGACCACATTCCTGAAATTAACTCTTATATCAACTGTAACGCCTGGGTAACCAATTTTTCTAATATTTTTAATCCTATTAATACAGCTGTATTACCCACCCAATCTGACCAGTATTCCGATGAATGGCCAATTATTCCTTTATCAATCAGCATAGAAGAAGTTACCGATGGTATAATTAGCAGCAAGAGGGGTAAGGCACCAGGACCCGACGGGGTTCCCATAGACTTTTATAAGAATGAAATTGTTCTATGGTCCCCTTTTTTAACAAGAGTTTTTAATGCTGCCGTTGAGACTCAATTCCCTTTGTCATGGGGTCAATCCATTATAGTACCTATACATAAGAAAGGAGTTAAAACCGACGTTTGTAATTACCACCCAATATCTCTACTTGACTCATCTATTAAGATTATGAGCAGGGTCATGTTATCGAGATTAGAAGCGTGGGTCCAAGAGAAGGCAGTTCTTACCCCAGTACAATATGGATTTAGAAAGGGAGTTGGTACACTAGAGCAGTGTGTCAATTTGGACCTCTTGATTGGAAAGTATACTTTAGCTAGGGAAGGAAATTTATATTTATGTTTTGCTGACCTTAGCAGCGCTTTTGATTTGGTAGACCATTCAATTTTGTGGCCATTATTGCTAGACATGGGCGCCCCTAAGGAGATAATTTATTTCCTAGCGAGATTGTATGGAAACCTGTCTAGCAAGGTGCGGTACGGTCTTTTAGGTGAACATACTCTTCCTTTTAAAGTTAAAAGAGGCATGCGACAGGGCTGCGTTCTGGCTCCATTGCTTTTTTCTCTGTTTATCAACGAAGCAGACGCAGCCCTGAAATTGTTTGAGTCGGATGCCCCAAGGGTTGATGGTATGCCTGTCCCAATTCTTTTATATGCGGATGACGCGGTTTTACTCTCCCGTACTCCCATTGGTTTACAACGTCTTATGGATAATTTTACAGCTTTTATTGTTAAGAGGAAACTTTTAATTAACAACTCGAACATAAGAATTTACTTTCATTGTTCTGTGTGCTGAAAAAACCTCCCACATAACACTTCTAAATATGTGTGTAAGCAGAACTTCGGACCAGGAATTTGAGCATCTGTACAGTATTCCGCATAAATATCGACCACAGAATTAGGGGTGGGTGGAATTTGCGTAATTGCGTTACGCAAATCTCTGCGAAACGGTAAAAAATCTCCGCGAACACGCAGAAATTCCGCGAACACGCGGAATTGCTTGTTCGCGATGCTTTTTCCCTGTTCACAATCGCTGTTTGCGTGCTTGGGCAGAAATATCTCACGAACACGCATTTTAAGAACGCGAACAAGCAAAAAATTTCACGAAGTCGCGGAAAGCAGAATTTTGGGCAATTTCGCGTTCTCCGCGGAAAGCGAAATTACCCGAATTCCGCAAATTGCGCGAGCGGAACGAAATTTACCGCCCAGGCCTACACAGAATATCGTGGGGTCAAAAAAACTATGGACGGGTGAATATCTAGGACCATAAATACCAGTAAGGAAAACACAGGAAAGTATAGGTTTACTTTCTTAACTTCACATATATGTACCTTTATGATATACATATCTTCAAGAAACATAGAAATGGATTTCCGAATAATACATTCATACTAAGCTATATACACTTACTTTCAGGATATACACATGCTAATGTGATTTACTATACTAGCAATGTTCCCAACGTAATGGTCTATAGATCTATTTGGAACACATGATATTATAGACAGTAGACTCCGTTTAAAGGAGACAATGAAAGCAAACACAGATAGTCCGGGTTTGAAAATATTGGCATATTTAGCTAGTTTTTCTGGCGTTCCAGTGTTTGTTTTCAAGTTTTTATAAGTGTTTGCGATTGCCACTGTTTTGCAGGGTTGCACTTGTATATCCCTTGGATAACGAAAGATGATTTGAGGTATTTCATGCATTCACCCAATTTGATAAATACTCCAATTGATTGAAAAAATACATATATTTATAAAGGTGGCATTTGCAAAAAGGCATGCTTTTGCAGCAGGGACAGGAACGAGACATGATTGGCTAGACAAGTGAACAACAAACTTCTTTAAATTGTGTGGGTTTAATACACATAAGGCCTGATTTATAGTTCTGCGGATGGGTTACTCCATCACAAATGAGACGGATATCCTTTCTGCCATCTTAAAGCTGCATCCAATGGCAATTGTAATACGCAGTGCTGGCTTTAGAGCTGCTGGCGCCCAGTGAAACAATCATTTTTGGTGCCCTCCTCCGATGACCATCTTCCCGGATTCCCTCATGACCAACAGGCAAAAGCCTCATCCCTCCATAGGCTTCTCTCACATACATTGCATTTGTTATAAAGCACTGGTAAATGCTGATCTCACCAATAAGAATGTATATCTACCCAAACAAACACTTTTCAGTAACATTAGGAATAATTAATGAAAGACTGGGGGAGAAAACAAAACGTCCTAGCCTGTTTTATGCGGTTTGCATGCACCTCTATGATGTCAGTTCAGAACAGTCACTGCTCTATTTTAGAGTTGTACCTTATGAACTGCAGAGACAAAAGGATCTCTGTTATAAAGCAGTAATCCACTCAACTAGCCACAAAAACTACAGATGTGTGATCTGCCCAGTATTCATTCTTTGCAGCAGGCATAATAACCCTTTGTGCTACTTTATGGCGAGTCAAAACTGTCCCTAGACAAAACTCTGATCTCTCTCTAGCAGGAACATCAATTACAAGAGTTATCTTGACATCTTTAATCCTGTCTGAAACCTGGACAGACAAGGAACTCAGTTGAAGGTATTTTGAAATCGCAAGTTATTGCTAAACATACCGACCCCATTGAGGTCAGCGACCAGTGCAGCCGCACCTGTCGCACTGCCCTAAAGCCGGTCCTAGTAATACGGCAGACGGGATATCCGTTCGGTTTGTGATAGAGTTACCCATTTGCCGAAGTATAAATCAGTCAGATAAGACACAAAATCCCTCTTAATAGGCGATATCTGTACATGCAGAAGGTAATACAGTATATAAGTTATAATCTTTTTATTCCAACGTTGTGCATCTGTGATTGAACAGAGTGAGAAATTGATTGAAGGGCGATGGTGTAGCAGGTCATGGTAATGACAGGTCACTATGTGATTGTACAAAAATACTAAACTATAATATAACATACCTACAGCAAGAGAGGGAAACCTTTCTGGTTATAGCCATTCAGGTGATTTTGGTTTAATAACTGGATCAGTGCACTGGATTAAGTGGAGTTTAATGTGCTGCTAGGGCAGACAGATGAAAGGTTCTGAGCCTTTCAATAAAAATTAATGCACTGTTGCAGAAAAGTGTGGATTAAACAAACGAGACGCTTTATTATTCGAATGCAGTGAATATTAGTATATTAGTATTGTAAAACATTTTAGTGTGTTAGTTTTTTTCACACTGTAAAATTAATTTTCGAAAGTACACAAAGTACAGCTGGAATTAATATTGGAAGTTCTTTAAATCAAAGCAACCTTTTCATTGCCCTGTGTAATGGGCAAAGATTTTCTAAAAAATCTACATTTATCCCAAAAGATTGTTCAATGAGATTTGTGGTTTGAAGAGATTTATGGCTTCATTTACAAGGCCCCTGCGCTGCTGGAACATCACTTTTAGTGATGTTCCAGTGGCGCACAATGCAGGGCCATATCGACAAGGCCACCTAAAGCCACCCTGCATGGTTTTTCATGACCTTGTAGATATGGACTGAGGCAACGTAGCACAAGTCGCTGGGTTGCCTCACCTGATAAGGAGGCATGCCATGGGCATTACATAGTTGTACCCACATTACAACTATGGCATTTGGCACATTCCCAGATTTACGAGATTTTGTAAATCTGGGAATGCGTCAATATGCCTATGCCTCCCAGGGGTAGTGTAGAGGAGCCCCAGTGAGGAATAATAACATCATTTCTCCTCGTTTTTCCTCCTTCTATGTGTGCTGCATTGATTGTTTTTGTGCAAGAAGGTGCCCCTTCCTGCACAAATATAATGACCTATAAAATGCAGGCACACTTGCACCATGGCGGAAGGGTGTCTGCGTTGCTGCATGGCAGCCATTTGTGTGCCACCATGGGGGTAAGGACAGCAATGTGCCGTATCCGAGAGATACGGTCCATGTGTGCCCTTTTCTTTTGACATAGGGCAGTGCAGCAGAAAGGCCTGCAGCACAGCCCTATGTCAAAAGATGGCAAATGAGGGCCTCATTTAATATGTTTTGCCTGAGACAGTACATGCAGGGTCATTGCAAAATTTCTTGCAAAAACACACAAAAAAGCTTAGAAGGGGTTTAGAACACACCCAGCACTTACCATTGGTCCGCTTCAACAACACTCTTGTTTCCTTGGTTCTCATTGGTTTAGCATCTTTAACTAAAAATGCAATATGTCAACCCATTGTCTCCAGCGAATTAGAATGTATTTTACCAGAAGTAATCATCACTAGAAAAGAGGCAGGACATGGAGAACTTCTTCAGCAACTCGACGTAACGAATACGGTCATAGGGTATCAGGTCACTACTTGGAATATTGCTGGTTTTAATAGAAAAAAAGGTACTCCATCATGGTTAGACTTCATATCGGCTCAACATGATATTCACCTCCCACTGGCTTCGGGCCCAGGCTTCGCTTTCTGGTAGAGCCAAGGGAGGTCTTTTGATTCTGATCTCCATCAGCTTAAACAAATGTAAAATTAAAAGCTGTACTAATGTGGGTATTTATGCTCAGATTATGTGGCTGGTTTCCCCTGTAGGTAAAGATGTCATTCTGATTAAATTTTACAACAATGTGTTTAGCTCCCCTCGTGGCCTAATTATTAATGATCTGGAAAGAGAACTTGAGAAGCTGACCAGTATTATCAGAAAGCCAATCGTTATCCTTTGGGTGGGTGATTTTAATATTCAAATATGTCCATTATCTTTAACCAAAGTTTGTGGCCCCAGAAGGGGGGAATTTGATGATGATTGCCATATGCATTTTCCTCACTGCGAATATGGTATGGCCCTAAATGGTGCTATGGCTACATGGGACTTAGAACTGTTACATTGCGCTACTGATAAACACAATATGAAATGCCCCACCTTCACAGGTAGAAATGCTATGTCTAATATTGATCACATCATCATTTCCTGTAATAGTGCACATTTATTTTCTCCACCCTGGATAATGGACCAACCCACTAGTGATCATAACAGAATTTCTGTGTATTTACTATGCTGGGGCCCAAAACATATTTACAGTGCACCCCAAAGCTCATGCGTTGTCCCTACCAGACCAAATGGCGTCCGGATAAAATGGGCTGGTGTGGACCCATCTAAAATTTTGCATGATGTTGTTACCCAATGTCAGAATGAAATTGAGGTTTATCTAGGGGATGAGGTTGCTCCCACATTGATGTTAGAGAATTTCATCAAGATAAATAACACTGTGGAGAATCTTTTGCTGAAACCAGTCTGCAAAAATAAAAAACCCAAGGCGGGCTGGTTCGATTCCAGATGCACGAAGGCCCTGAGTAATCTGAAACAGGCTTTGAGATGTAATCCTAGAAATTCGGACTTAATCCAGGCCTTGCGTGCAGAAATTACTAGAGCCCTAAAAATTAGAAAAACTGAACTCCAAGAAATAGCCTGGAAAGATTTAAGCTTGGCAGCCGACACAAAAAATAGTAAATTGTTCTGGGATACTGTAAATAGCATCTTCTTGAAGGATGACCACATTCCTGAAATTAACTCTTATATCAACTGTAACGCCTGGGTAACCAATTTTTCTAATATTTTTAATCCTATTAATACAGCTGTATTACCCACCCAATCTGACCAGTATTCCGATGAATGGCCAATTATTCCTTTATCAATCAGCATAGAAGAAGTTACCGATGGTATAATTAGCAGCAAGAGGGGTAAGGCACCAGGACCCGACGGGGTTCCCATAGACTTTTATAAGAATGAAATTGTTCTATGGTCCCCTTTTTTAACAAGAGTTTTTAATGCTGCCGTTGAGACTCAATTCCCTTTGTCATGGGGTCAATCCATTATAGTACCTATACATAAGAAAGGAGTTAAAACCGACGTTTGTAATTACCACCCAATATCTCTACTTGACTCATCTATTAAGATTATGAGCAGGGTCATGTTATCGAGATTAGAAGCGTGGGTCCAAGAGAAGGCAGTTCTTACTCCAGTACAATATGGATTTAGAAAGGGAGTTGGTACACTAGAGCAGTGTGCCAATTTGGACCTCTTGATTGGAAAGTATACTTTAGCTAGGGAAGGAAATTTATATTTATGTTTTGCTGACCTTAGCAGCGCTTTTGATTTGGTAGACCATTCAATTTTGTGGCCATTATTGCTAGACATGGGCGCCCCTAAGGAGATAATTTATTTCCTAGCGAGATTGTATGGAAACCTGTCTAGCAAGGTGCGGTACGGTCTTTTAGGTGAACATACTCTTCCTTTTAAAGTTAAAAGAGGCATGCGACAGGGCTGCGTTCTGGCTCCATTGCTTTTTTCTCTGTTTATCAACGAAGCAGACGCAGCCCTGAAATTGTTTGAGTCGGTTGCCCCAAGGGTTGATGGTATGCCTGTCCCAATTCTTTTATATGCGGATGACGCGGTTTTACTCTCCCGTACTCCCATTGGTTTACAACGTCTTATGGATAATTTTACAGCTTTTATTGTTAAGAGGAAACTTTTAATTAACAACTCGAACATAAGAATTTACTTTCATTGTTCTGTGTGCTGAAAAAACCTCCCACATAACACTTCTAAATATGTGTGTAAGCAGAACTTCGGACCAGGAATTTGAGCATCTGTACAGTATTCCGCATAAATATCGACCACAGAATTAGGGGTGGGTGGAATTTGCGTAATCGCGTTACGCAAATCTCTGCGAAACGGTAAAAAATCTCCGCGAACACGCAGAAATTCCGCGAACACGCGGAATTGCTTGTTCGCGATGCTTTTTCCCTGTTCACAATCGCTGTTTGCGTGCTTGGGCAGAAATATCTCACGAACACGCATTTTAAGAACGCGAACAAGCAAAAAATTTCACGAAGTCGCGGAAAGCAGAATTTTGGGCAATTTCGCGTTCTCCGCGGAAAGCGAAATTACCCGAATTCCGCAAATTGCGCGAGCGGAACGAAATTTACCGCCCAGGCCTACACAGAATATCGTGGGGTCAAAAAAACTATGGACGGGTGAATATCTAGGACCATAAATACCAGTAAGGAAAACACAGGAAAGTATAGGTTTACTTTCTTAACTTCACATATATGTACCTTTATGATATACATATCTTCAAGAAACATAGAAATGGATTTCCGAATAATACATTCATACTAAGCTATATACACTTACTTTCAGGATATACACATGCTAATGTGATTTACTATACTAGCAATGTTCCCAACGTAATGGTCTATAGATCTATTTGGAACACATGATATTATAGACAGTAGACTCCGTTTAAAGGAGACAATGAAAGCAAACACAGATAGTCCGGGTTTGAAAATATTGGCATATTTAGCTAGTTTTTCTGGCGTTTCCAGTGTTTGTTTTCAAGTTTTTATAAGTGTTTGCGATTGCCACTGTTTTGCAGGGTTGCACTTGTATATCCCTTGGATAACGAAAGATGATTTGAGGTATTTCATGCATTCACCCAATTTGATAAATACTCCAATTGATTGAAAAAATACATATATTTATAAAGGTGGCATTTGCAAAAAGGCATGCTTTTGCAGCAGGGACAGGAACGAGACATGATTGGCTAGACAAGTGAACAACAAACTTCTTTAAATTGTGTGGGTTTAATACACATAAGGCCTGATTTATAGTTCTGCGGATGGGTTACTCCATCACAAATGAGACGGATATCCTTTCTGCCATCTTAAAGCTGCATCCAATGGCAATTGTAATACGCAGTGCTGGCTTTAGAGCTGCTGGCGCCCGGTGAAACAATCATTTTTGGTGCCCTCCTCCGATGACCATCTTCCCGGATTCCCTCATGACCAACAGGCAAAAGCCTCATCCCTCCATAGGCTTCTCTCACATACATTGCATTTGTTATAAAGCACTGGTAAATGCTGATCTCACCAATAAGAATGTATATCTACCCAAACAAACACTTTTCAGTAACATTAGGAATAATTAATGAAAGACTGGGGGAGAAAACAAAACGTCCTAGCCTGTTTTATGCGGTTTGCATGCACCTCTATGATGTCAGTTCAGAACAGTCACTGCTCTATTTTAGAGTTGTACCTTATGAACTGCAGAGACAAAAGGATCTCTGTTATAAAGCAGTAATCCACTCAACTAGCCACAAAAACTACAGATGTGTGATCTGCCCAGTATTCATTCTTTGCAGCAGGCATAATAACCCTTTGTGCTACTTTATGGCGAGTCAAAACTGTCCCTAGACAAAACTCTGATCTCTCTCTAGCAGGAACATCAATTACAAGAGTTATCTTGACATCTTTAATCCTGTCTGAAACCTGGACAGACAAGGAACTCAGTTGAAGGTATTTTGAAATCGCAAGTTATTGCTAAACATACCGACCCCATTGAGGTCAGCGACCAGTGCAGCCGCACCTGTCGCACTGCCCTAAAGCCGGTCCTAGTAATACGGCAGACGGGATATCCGTTCGGTTTGTGATAGAGTTACCCATTTGCCGAAGTATAAATCAGTCAGATAAGACACAAAATCCCTCTTAATAGGCGATATCTGTACATGCAGAAGGTAATACAGTATATAAGTTATAATCTTTTTATTCCAACGTTGTGCATCTGTGATTGAACAGAGTGAGAAATTGATTGAAGGGCGATGGTGTAGCAGGTCATGGTAATGACAGGTCACTATGTGATTGTACAAAAATACTAAACTATAATATAACATACCTACAGCAAGAGAGGGAAACCTTTCTGGTTATAGCCATTCAGGTGATTTTGGTTTAATAACTGGATCAGTGCACTGGATTAAGTGGAGTTTAATGTGCTGCTAGGGCAGACAGATGAAAGGTTCTGAGCCTTTCAATAAAAATTAATGCACTGTTGCAGAAAAGTGTGGATTAAACAAACGAGACGCTTTATTATTCGAATGCAGTGAATATTAGTATATTAGTATTGTAAAACATTTTAGTGTGTTAGTTTTTTTCACACTGTAAAATTAATTTTCGAAAGTACACAAAGTACAGCTGGAATTAATATTGGAAGTTCTTTAAATCAAAGCAACCTTTTCATTGCCCTGTGTAATGGGCAAAGATTTTCTAAAAAATCTACATTTATCCCAAAAGATTGTTCAATGAGATTTGTGGTTTGAAGAGATTTATGGCTTCATTTACAAGGCCCCTGCGCTGCTGGAACATCACTTTTAGTGATGTTCCAGTGGCGCACAATGCAGGGCCATATCGACAAGGCCACCTAAAGCCACCCTGCATGGTTTTTCATGACCTTGTAGATATGGACTGAGGCAACGTAGCACAAGTCGCTGGGTTGCCTCACCTGATAAGGAGGCATGCCATGGGCATTACATAGTTGTACCCACATTACAACTATGGCATTTGGCACATTCCCAGATTTACGAGATTTTGTAAATCTGGGAATGCGTCAATATGCCTATGCCTCCCAGGGGTAGTGTAGAGGAGCCCCAGTGAGGAATAATAACATCATTTCTCCTCGTTTTTCCTCCTTCTATGTGTGCTGCATTGATTGTTTTTGTGCAAGAAGGTGCCCCTTCCTGCACAAATATAATGACCTATAAAATGCAGGCACACTTGCACCATGGCGGAAGGGTGTCTGCGTTGCTGCATGGCAGCCATTTGTGTGCCACCATGGGGGTAAGGACAGCAATGTGCCGTATCCGAGAGATACGGTCCATGTGTGCCCTTTTCTTTTGACATAGGGCAGTGCAGCAGAAAGGCCTGCAGCACAGCCCTATGTCAAAAGATGGCAAATGAGGGCCTCATTTAATATGTTTTGCCTGAGACAGTACATGCAGGGTCATTGCAAAATTTCTTGCAAAAACACACAAAAAAGCTTAGAAGGGGTTTAGAACACACCCAGCACTTACCATTGGTCCGCTTCAACAACACTCTTGTTTCCTTGGTTCTCATTGGTTTAGCATCTTTAACTAAAAATGCAATATGTCAACCCATTGTCTCCAGCGAATTAGAATGTATTTTACCAGAAGTAATCATCACTAGAAAAGAGGCAGGACATGGAGAACTTCTTCAGCAACTCGACGTAACGAATACGGTCATAGGGTATCAGGTCACTACTTGGAATATTGCTGGTTTTAATAGAAAAAAAGGTACTCCATCATGGTTAGACTTCATATCGGCTCAACATGATATTATTTGTCTACTGGAGATGTGGTGTTCTGATCCGATTTATGTAGAGGGCCTCACCTCCCACTGGCTTCCGGCCCAGGCTTCGCCTTCTGGTAGAGCCAAGGGAGGTCTTTTGATTCTGATCTCCATCAGCTTAAACAAATGTAAAATTAAAAGCTGTACTAATGTGGGTATTTATGCTCAGATTATGTGGCTGGTTTCCCCTTTAGGTAAAGATGTCATTCTGATTAATTTTTACAACAATGTGTTTAGCTCCCCACGTGGCCTAATTATTAATGATCTGGAAAGAGAACTTGAGAAGCTGACCAGTATTATCAGGAAGCCAATCGTTATCCTTTGGGTGGGTGATTTTAATATTCAAATATGTCCATTATCTTTAACCAAAGTTTGTGGCCCCAGAAGGGGGGAATTTGATGATGATTGCCATATGCATTTTCCTCACTGCGAATATGGTATGGCCCTAAATGGTGCTATGGCTACATGGGACTTAGAACTGTTACATTGCGCTACTGATAAACACAATATGAAATGCCCCACCTTCACAGGTAGAAATGCAATGTCTAATATTGATCACATCATTATTTCCTGTAATAGTGCACATTTATTTTCTTCACCCTGGATAATGGACCAACCCACTAGTGATCATAACAGAATTTCTGTGTATTTACTATGCTGGGGCCCAAAACATATTTGCAGTGCACCCCAAAGCTCATGCATTGTCCCTACTAGACCAAAAGGCGTCCGGATAAAATGGGCTGGTGTGGACCCATCTAAAATTTTGCATGATGTTGTTACCCAATGTCAGAATGAAATTGAGGTTTGTCTAGGGGAAGAGGTTGCTCCCACATTGATGTTAGAGAATTTCATCAAGATAAATAACACTGTGGAGAATCTTTTGATGAAACCAGTCTGCAAAAATAAAAAACCCAAGGCGGGCTGGTTCGATTCCAGATGCACGAAGGCCCTGAGTAATCTGAAACAGGCTTTGAGATGTAATCCTAGAAATTCTGACTTAATCCAGGCCTCGCGTGCAGAAATTACTAGAGCCCTAAAAATTAGATAAACTGAACTCCAAGAAATAGCCTGGAAAGATTTAAGCTTGGCAGCCGACACAAAAAAAAGTAAATTGTTCTGGGATACTGTAAATAGCACCTTCTTGAAGGATGACCACATTCCTGAAATTAACTCTTATATCAACTGTAACGCCTGGGTAACCCATTTTTCTAATATTTTTAATCCTATTAATACAGCTGTATTACCCATCCAATCTGACCAGTATTCCGATGAATGGCCAATTATTCCTTTATCAATCAGCATAGAAGAAGTTACCGATGGTATAATTAGCAGCAAGGGGGGTAAGGCACCAGGACCCGACGGGGTTCCCATAGACTTTTATAAGAATGAAATTGTTCTATGGTCCCCTTTTTTAACAAGAGTTTTTAATGCTGCCTTTGAGACCCAATTCCCTTTGTCATGGGGTCAATCCACTATAGTACCTATACATAAGAAAGGAGTTAAAACCGATGTTTGTAATTACCGCCCAATATCTCTACTTGACTCATCTATTAAGATTATGAGCAGGGTCATGTTATCGAGATTAGAAGCGTGGGTCCAAGAGAAGGCAGTTCTTACTCTAGTACAATATGGATTTAGAAAGGGAGTTGGTACACTAGAGCAGTGTGTCAATTTGGACCTCTTGATTGGAAAGTATACTTTAGCTAGGGAAGGAAATTTATATTTATGTTTTGCTGACCTTAGCAGCGCTTTTGATTTGGTAGACCATTCAATTTTGTGGCCATTATTGCTAGACACGGGCACCCCTAAGGAGATAATTTATTTCCTAGCGAGATTGTAAGGAAACCTGTCTAGCAAGGTGCGGTACGGTCTTTTAGGTGAACATACTCTTCCTTTTAAAGTTAAAAGAGGCATGCGACAGGGCTGCGTTCTGGTTCCATTGCTTTTTCTCTGTTTATCAACGAAGCAAACTCAGCCCTGAAATTGTTTGAGTCGGATGCCCCAAGGGTTGATGGTATGCCCGTCCCAATTCTTTTATATGCGGATAACGCGGTTTTACTCTCCCGTACTCCCATTGGTTTACAACGTCTTATGGATAATTTTACAGCTTTTATTGTTAAGAGGAAACTTTTAATTAACAAATCGAAAACTCTTGTAATGGCTTGTGGCAGGAATCCTAACACATCAAGTACCTATTATATTGAAGGCTCCAAGGTTCAGACAGTTAAAACTTTTAGTTATCTAGGAATCACGTTCGCAGGAAATAGGTCATGGGTCCAGGAGCAGGACAATGCCTGTTCTAAGATGTTGATAAACATTAATGGTATTTTTAGATTTGCCGCCAAACTAGGCAATCGATGCATCAGAGACATGTTGACAATTTATGAGATACGATGTGTCACTGCATCACTTTACGGGGCAGGTGTCTGAGGCCACTGCCATGGCAATAAATTAAAACAAATTGAAAATTCATTTTTAAAACGTCTATTGTGTGCCCCTATATCTGCCTCTACTGAATTGATCCATAGGGAGGTGGGCATTAAATATATTTCAGACTTGGCCCCTATACGCCCTCTCCTATTATGGAAATCTATATGGTCAAAAGAGGAGACTTTGTTCACGCAATCTATAATACGGGACTGCCTTAAATTGGAAAACTGTCTAAAAATACCCTGGCTTCATTATAATATCCATTGGTTCAAGTTTTTATTCAACTGTGATATTCGATTGGACCCAGAGTGTTCTGCTTCCGTTGCCAAAACTGAGATAAAAACAGTTATGCTGGCTAACAAAACTGAGGCTAGATCCCATGCTATCAAGACTCAACCAACTCTTGTTTTTTTATTTGCAAATGGATCTCAAACAGGGTTTTCAAAGTTACTTGTCAGTTGTGACCAGAGCATCACATCGTTTCGTGTTGACACGTCTAAGACTGGGTACTATACATCATCTTGTTAATTTCCCAGTCACGAAACAGAGTTCTACCTACCCATGCCCATGTGACGGAGTCTCCCACCAAAGCTGTTGCCACATGCTACTCTTTTGCACATTTTAAACCCATCTTAGAAAATTTTATCTTAAACCTTTTTTTTATATTATAATACCAGATCTTTTAAAAATGCCATGCAGCTGCTTTTTAGACTGGATGATCCACAATTGTGTTTTTATTTAGCAACATTCCTTATGAAAGCTATTAGTACTAGGAAATCTTTGATCATTGACAATTGACTGTATGCTTCTCTTTCGGTTCATTATGCATTTGCACTTTGAATCAGGCCCGTTTATGTCCAAGTAAAATGTTAGGGGCCCCTTGTGACTTATGCATTCGCACTTTTGTACTTGATTCACCATGTTTATGAACTATGATACTTTTATATTTTCAATCCCACTGTTTTTATATTCCATTTTGTCTTATGAACGTTTTGCTTATATGGTTGATTTATTTCACCGAATAAAAGCTTTCAAATTGAATTGGTTTAGCATCTCTATGCTTCTCTCTGCTTTCATTTAACTTATTCTGGTGTTGTCCCTGATGTGGAGCACTGACCAACTACACCTTCCTTCAGCCAGTGTCCTTCCACTGGCCGATAGCTTTTGCATGTCCTTTTTTTCTTTTTTCAGGTTGCACTCTATAAGAGTGCACATGTTTGTAGTCCATCGCCTCCTCACTGCCATCTGTTGTCTTACCCCAACCTCCCTCCTCTTCCCTTTCTTTGTGTTGGTTGCCGCTTTTTTGTGTTGGTGCCCCCATGCCACAATTTTCCTAGCTTTCTCCCCGCCCACTACACCCTTCTCCAACTGTTGCTTTCTCCTTCCTTGTAGGTTGTCCATCCCACCCTCGTTCCCCTCTGCCCATCGTTTTGTGGCCCATCTTGCCAACACCCACCCTGCCTGGCCACACCACAAAAAAAAATCAAAAACAACGACAGAGCCCAAAAACTCTTGCGTACTTAAGAGCCCTGTGTCTTGGTCGATGTGTTTTTTTAGTCATGCCGTACAGCAGTACAGCTGCTGTGCAAAATGGCTGAAAGTAAAGTAAAGAACAAAACGTGCTATGATGCTCCTAGCATTGAGCACATCATAGTGTTTTTTTTAACCTTCAGACACGTTGCACAACAGCCAATATGGTGTGCAACATGGCTAAAACAAGATAGATGCTTTTTTTGTCACAGTATAATTGTGCATTAAATACGTAGGGGCAGATTTATGAGCCCCTTGCGCCACTTTTGCGTCACTTTTAACATGGGAAAAGTGACGCAAAAGTGGCGCAAGGGGCTCATAAATCTGCCCCGTACTGTGCAGCGTCCGGTTCCTAAACGCGCACACCGCAATGCAACGTGAAATTAAAGAAAGCTGCATTTTTCCCATTCTAAGAGTCTCTCGTACACGTGCTTTTTATCTGGTGAGCTGGCAATGTTTAGTTAAAGCAGCACTTAAAAATCGGTCCTTTGGAAGAGAGGAATAGTTGAATGTTTTGTGCCAATTTTCAGACTTACATTTCTAGATTCATAGCTTGTTTCTGTGTGTGTTGACAGGCGGGCAAGACATTTATGTGGCCAAAGTTATAATTGACCACAGGACTGAATGAGGCTACTGTACCATCAGACAAAGGAGTGTCTTCGATTGTAAATCTCTCTTTGAAAAGATTCTATTCAGCAAGCAAACATAATTAAAACATGCGAGTAAATATAATCACCCGCTCAACTTCACATTTTCACAAACCCACCATTTTGCATACAATCATTATTCCACATTACTATAGTTTGACAGAGAATAAATTAAAAAGAACATACCGTTAAGCCTCTTCCATGACCTCCGTTATTTTTCCGGGTGACACCCTCACAGATAACCTTGACGAGTGTGCTCAGTGGGTACGTGTCGGTGCTTAGATATTTCTTTTTTTGCTGCAGGCTGAACAGTTTTGCAGCACAGTCCTTCCCAAACTTTTTAAAACCTCAATCCACTTTTTAGAACGACAAACCTTCACGACTCACCTAGCATTAATTGAAATGATACAGGCGTATTTTTTTTATAGAACTAAAGCATTATGTGGCAGCCCACTGTCGTTTACAGAAAACACATTTTCTATTGAAAAAGCCAGTAGATTAGGACAGACGTACAGTTTTACTTACATAACTATATGCAAACAAATGATGAGGTGTAGAAATCTGGTGAATATGTGTCATTTTTGTACACCAAGTAAATTGTGTTGATTTGTTTTGATCTCTTTAAAATCTTTGCTTTTATCACACTTCAGAATTACAAAAATGGTGCCTCCTGTTTTGCTTTCCTGCCCACTGAATGTATACAGTTCCTTTGCATGTATTTACAGCTACTGTGTATTTGAAAAAAAAACACACCCTACAGCTTTTCCTTATTCTATATCCCAACATAATTGTCACATAATTCTGTTTCCTTTTCTTTCTCTTACTGCAAAGTGAAAGGAGTTTATACACATCCATCTCCATGTTAAAAAAATAAGCACAGTCGATCAGAAGTTATACCCTGGTATTTGACCTCTCTATCTTTGAAGTGCTCCAAATGTGACAAGGTAAATACAGAATTACAAGGCACCTTCATTTATTGCTTGGAGTTTCACAGCCTTGCGACCCACAGCATGGGAAACACTGCTCTAGCATACCCAGGAGAAATCACAAACATAGACACACAACACACAAACATATTCACACAGACGCGTGCATTTACACACCCACACACATTCTGGCATACGTATTAAGAAATACATACAGCTGTGCACTCACAGACACACACAGGCACACAGGAAGGCATGTGGTGAACAGATACATACACATGCAAACACACACAAACATGCCCATACACATACAGACAGGAATGCATGTATTCACGAAAACATGCAGTACAAAGACACACACACGAGTTCACACATACATAAATTCCAGAGAAATTTGCTAGGACAGTTACTATAAACTCACAAAATCTTATCTACCTTTAATAATTGTGTGTCTTTTCCCTCTAGGATCTCACATCATAATATGAAGAATATGGCAATGGGTTTTCCGCGTGTGTTTTTCCCTCCTTTCCACCTGCCTTTTATAACCCATGCCAAGCTCTAACTAGAAGCCTGCAAACCTCCAGAGACTTCAGCATGACATTAACAATGTCCTGTTCTAATACCCATGTCAACATTTAATTGCTATGGTTATTTGACTGTTGCAGATAATAAATGAGTGGTGTGCCCAGAGCAGTAATTTTCAGGAGTGTAAGCAAGTAATAGTCATCATCTTGGATTTGTTGTGCTTTACTCCCTAAAGGCAATCACTCTTGCCTTAGGTTTATTTTAAGTTAGTGAGCATAGATATTAATATTTTTTCTCACCAAAGAAAACCTGTTATCGCGGCAAAGAACATGTGAGAGTGATGTAAACGTTACATCTTGCTTTCTGTAGAGGAGGGGGGATTCAAACAGGGTGGTCAGTAGTAGTAATGTCCATTCAGTGACATTACTTTGTATAACAAAAATAACTTTTCATCTCTTTAAAGTGAAATGACAGTTCAGGGTTAAATATGTTTTACCCATGCAGGAATATTTTACTGTTTTTTGCAGACACAACATGGTTCTAAATGCAGGTACATGTGAAGACCACATTGACATTTTTTATGCAGCCAGGGAGTTGCACGTCTACTTATTGTGAGTGATCAACACCAGGCAGTCTTTTTGAAACTCAGTGGTTTCACTGTACAATGTTTAGAGCTTGCAACTGAGAGCCAAACAGGAGAAGCCTTTGGAACACATCGACCTGTCCAAGATGGTGGTATTCGTGCTGCAAGCCACCCCATTAGAGGAGGCCTCTTTGATGGTGTGATATTCTGTCGTTTCCAAGCTCCCATCCCACACAACAGGCAGGCCACACAGCGTGACGTGGGAAGGGGGAGGGATGTGGGAAGGGGGAGGGGCAGGGTGGGGGGTAGTAAACAATCAGCCGCGGTCGGTAGTAGGAGTAACTGCAGGGCGGTGACGTGGGGAGGGGGAGGGGCAGGGTGGGGGGTAGTAAACTATGGATTACGGAGGTTTACAGGTAAGTTAACATATAAATTAATAAAACGAATTTCGTTGCGTGCACTGCAACGAAATTCGTTTTATTAATTTATATGTTAACTTACCTGTAAACCTCCGTAATCCATAGTTTACTACCCCCTCCACACGTCACCGCCCTGCAGTTACTCCTACTACGACCGTGGCTGGTAGTGGGTTGCATTTACGCCACGCTTGCATGTGTGTCTTGAGTGAAGACCACCTTTTGGTGTGCCACGTGTCACACTACATTCTACTCATAATTTCTATATAATTGAGATGAAATATAACTTGTCCAACATAGGCCGCTCTAACAAGTGATTCAACAAATCCTTCACAACAGTCAATAACTTCATCACAGGTTGCATTCATAGTTCTCCACCATTCTAGGTCTTCTGGTATGGAGATTCAGGTCATACAGATGCCTATGGGTTTCAGCTTTATGCTGAGCAGGCACTGGATTCTTTCCAGCGAGTTCTGGCCTTCCTCAACTTCAGGCGTGGCTAGGCCTGGGCACACAGGGAACTCAGCACCTCACAAGTTGCCAAAATCGCTTTGGAGCTCCTCCTGAACCCTCAAGTTTGGAATGTTCCCATCTTCCTATGTCCACTGTTTCACTTCTGAACTATGGAAACACTTCTGGCGACCTAATCATTACCACAGGCAACAACTATCATAATCCCCCATTTACTGGTCACTTTCAGGAGGATTCAATCAAATGGCAGACTGAATGTGCCACAACTACCAATTCACCAAATCACCAACCTGAACGTCATCTTCCTGTAAGCCACACACTGTGCTAGTGTGGGTGTTGCTCATTGCTGGCTGACATGGGTGTCCAGCAGCACCAGGGCCCAGGATTCAGTGTGGCAGATGATGTATTGAGAGGCATGGCCAAACAAGGCATATATTGGTAATGGAAGAGTGATGCTATGAGGACTGAGCGGCATGCTCCAAAAAAACGTGGATCACTTCCTCCACATCTTTGTGTTGTTCTGCGCCAATCCAAATGGATTTATGCAAAGTCCTCATTGCTGTATTGACTTCCCCGTTGGCTTGAGGTCACCAGGGGGATGATCCTGCAAGGAGTAATGTTCAGAGACCCAAGTTAATCTTATAAGTGCCTACTATAAAAAGGTGGGTGATTGTCTCTTTTAACTTCTTCGGAAGCTCAAACTTAGCCAATATCTTCTTTAGCCAACTCTTGTTTGTTCAAAATTATAATATACTACCTATATTTAGGACACACAACAGTAGGCTATGCACACTCAACCCACTGGGCTAGTTTCCCCTCTGGCTTACACCTTGTGTAGCATATACTACTAGGGCATGGGGAGTAATTGTATATTCTACAAAACCAACAGATCAATTTGCAAAACATAACTTGTATTCATTCATCAGTTCCTTGAGAAATATAAATCTTCACACACATAAGAAATTAAATCAGTGTTCGATCACATCTTAATCAGATCATTCATACATATACAGAACTTTGTCTTTAATATCACTCATAATGAAAAATATCAATGTCTAATGATGATCAAACATTGCGCCGATCGATGATTTCATTTAATAATCTTATTCTCACTTGATACGATCGGTTCTTCAGGCAAAATTATTTGTAAAATCCATTATCCTCAACCTGATGGCAGATGGATAGCCAGCACATGTTTTGCAGTAACAATGCCACTTTAATAGGAATGTAAAAAAAATGCCTGCTTCAATCTCAAAAAAGATTTAAATCATTGATATTGTAACACATTAGACTAAGTGTGACACAGCGGAGCAACTGTCATGGGTTTGCTCAGCTCACTAAATGGCAATACGTTGTTCCCTCTTCTGGAGGAACTGTTTTTTAGTTGCAGTACTCCCCCCACTTTCTGCCCCTTTTTAGCTACTAGATGCTGGTTTTTAACTCTGACAATGCACTGAGGCCTGCTAACCAGACCTCAGTGCCAGTGCTCATTCCTTTAAAACAAGATATGTCTGATTGTTTTACAAGTGGCACAGGACTTTAGCACCCCTGTAAGTCCCTAGTAGATGGTACACACTGGTACTTAGGGCATGGATACTAAAGAGGGTCCCTAAGGGCTGCAGCATATCATATACCACCCTAATGGACCTACACACAAATTGCAAACAGACTGCCATGGCATGCTTGCTGACATGGTGCTAACCGTGAGTGAAAACATAGCGTGGCACATTCTTGTGTGCCATGCAAACGTCACTGCATTGAGTACATGTAGGTCACCACTACAGCAGGCCTTGGAGCATTAATGCAAGTTGCAGTATATTTTATGTGAGGACATATATGCATGGTTAGTAATCCCCCTGTGATGTTTATTTCTATTACTAGATATTACAAGTGAGTAGTGAAGCCATCTTAAGGTATGTACCTGGCACTGGTCAAAACGAGGTACTCAGCTTCATAACGGCTTCACAGAACCTATGGTGTTTGGTATCAAACACCATGTCTTAATAAATCTTAACTGATGCCAGTACTAGATGTATTATGACAGGCACCCAGATAGTCCCTTAGAAGTGCCCCCTGAAATCTTGCTAGTCCTCTAGTGAGCTGGCTGGCTGGACTTTTCCAGCGTGCCACCACAGATGAATTTCTGACCATCTGCAGGTGAAAGCCCATGCTCTCATGAGGTCAGGAACAATGCCTGCTCTGGCAGGAAGGGTTTTTACCTCCTCCAGCAGGATGGCTAATGAATCTGCATACCAAGGCCAGAGGCTTCAAAGCCTCTGCAGCCTTTGACATGCAACCCTGGCTTTACCTCCTCCAGATCTGGATAATTCCAGCCCCTGGCCTTAGGTCCATTTGGCACCAGAACTGGTGGGAAATTAGCTATGGAAGGAGGCGTGTTCAACCTCCTGGTTAGTCACACCCCTAAGGTGGGCTGCCTGAACTGAGCACAAAAATTTGGATTTTACCATCTAAGTAGAGGCGAAATTAGGTACTGTGGACAGGGTGATGCACACTCCCAACAGAAAGTGGTCATCTAGGTGGTGTAGTGACCCCAGGGCTAAGGAGTCCATTAGCTACTATCCTTCACTCCTCTCAATGCTCCTGCATTCAGTAATTAGGTGGTTCCCTGACACCAGCAAAATAGATAAAGTCAAGACTTCAACTACTGGAAACCAAAGAAGAAAGAAGCAGGACCAAGGGAGTGAGAACTAAACACATGCACCAATGATTGGCGCCAAATCCTGCCAGGCTGCTTGCACTGCAATAAGCACTGGAACAGACTTTTCAGATAGCTAGACTACCTCCCTAAACCCCTAGAGGGCTGCCCAGCACCTCAACAACTGGGAAAGATCTCCCTTTGAGAAGAGGAGCCGTTCCCTTTTGTCCTGCAGGCAGGATTGCAATTTCCAGTTTACTGAACTACTGACCACTGGACTCAACAACACAGCAGCCACCTCGGAAGAAGTGTGTCATGCTCCCAGAGGTCAACCCCATCTCCCCAGTGAGTAACGAGACACTAGACCCCCAAAGAGCCCTCCAGCACCAATACCCAAAGAACCAGACCCCTTGCATGAGCCAAGACTTGTTGGTGGTCCAATCCAAACATCAACCCTACAGTGACTGCCTGGCAATAAGGGACATCAGCACTGCAGAAGCCAGCACCGAGAGTGGCCCAAATGTCCTGTTGTGTCCCCATCGCAAGGTCATCACCTTAAGCAAGTGCCCCTGACCACAGCAACCCACCAGACAAAGGGCCACTGCACCCAAGCCCCACATCCCTACTTCAGCATGTCCAACAGTGTCTGTAGCACTCAGAGACCCCCAAGACACTAGCTCACCTGTGAGCCTCACTGAACTGGTCCCCAGGTCCTCGCCTGCAGCTTCTTTCTGCAAGCTCCCTGAAACCGAATGCCTCTGACTACTGCGTCCCATGTGACCAAAAACCACTCACTGCACACAAGCCCCTCAACCCGAGTCCAGTTTGACCGACAGTGCACCCCGACTCCAGAGACCCTAAAAAGTCAGGCCCCTCTTTGGGTTCAACTGGACTGGTCCACCGGTCCCCACTTGCAGCTTCTTCTTACAGGTGCCATTCCCCATTGACTTCAACGGGGTTTCAGACACCAAAAAGCACCACTGAACCTGGATGCCCCAGAGTCAATTGAGTTGACCTGTTGCAGCTGCCTTGGACCTTGCCCCTACTTACCTTAAGTCCAGAAGAACAGTCCTGTAAGCCATTCACAAGTAACTGTATGCAGAATATGTTTTTTTCCATTGGATTACATTACCCCATTACACTGCAAATACAGTGCATTTTGTATTTCTAGTAAAATCACTATCTCCAAAAGTACACACCTAAGATTTAAGTTCTTGATGTTAAAAATATATAAAAACAAGTGTTATTCTTCTATATTAGTATTGAGTTTCTTCTTGAGTGTGTGTCTCATTTATTGACCCTCTGATAAGCCTATACTACTCACCCACACTATCACAAAAGAGAGCATTTCGGTTTATTTATTAAACGCTGTAAGCCAAAGAGCGTTGTCTGAACTTTCTACATAGTGTTCATCTTTTTGGTACACTATATAAAAAGCCAGCTTCCTACATCTTTCACCAAGCAGAGGATAAGGTGCACCCTAGTCCAAGATCAAGGGTGAGTAGACCCCATGACTTTCTGCTGCTGGGTAGATGAGAACAGCATCTAAACCTGCAGGGTTTGCATGGCTCGTGTTCATGCTTGCACCAGGTCATTCTTTGCCTGTTTCGTCTTTGGATCAATTGTAGCAACAGTCTGCATGTACCAGTTCCTGCAGGGCCAAGTGGCAGCTGTTGGGGCCACACACCTGAAAGTCAGGACCTGTGCCGGGGCGACTAATGTCCCCCCTCGACCTCGGGGGACAACACTCGACACTTCCCGTCTGGTCTCAGGAGTCTCGTTAAGTGTCTCAAAAGGAAGGGGTATTGGAAGAAAGAAGAGAGACAGAGACTGTTCTCCCTGCCGCCTGGTCCAGCCAGGCAAATGTTTCTTCAGGAATGCAATGGGTCGCTGTCAGTGTTTTGTCAATTGGTGTGTTCTAACTACGAACAACAAAAAGCAGATATTAGTGACACACTTACAGAGATCCTCGAGGCGTAAAAGAAAACAATGATATGAAACATTCATGCAATCACCTGACACCTTGGCAGAAATCTTTCTCAGCTATCTACTCTCCTCATGTACTCTGATACGCACCTGGATCATTTGTTCTCACTCAGGGTCAGGATTACGTATTCAAGGCACCAACAGGAAGTGTGGCTCAATGGTTAGAGCGGCAGACCTCGATGCAGAGCACTGGTCCGGGACCAGGGTACGATTCCTGTCGCGGCAGGGTTTCGGGCTAAAAATTCCGCGGACGGGTTATTCTCGCCTCAGTGCCTATTCTAATCATTGGTCCCACGCTGCAACTCTGGGCAATAGCTTGCTTAATCTCCACAACGGCCCCACAGTGCTGGGGATGCCTGGCTTCACCCTGGGGATGCCCAGGAGTGGACATTTCACAGGGAAAGGCCGGAAGGGTTCCCTAGCGGTATGAATACAGCACCGGGAGACCCCGGTCCGGGGTAGCTGTGCGCTATATAAGTGCTAGCACATTTTACAGGCACTAGGATCTCCAAATAGGATGCGATTCATTCACTGCCATATAACATGCTTACCCGCTATTGAACTGTGCCCTCAAAAAGCAGTTTAGAACCCATTTGAGCTCAATATCAAACTAACATTCAGCAATAAATCATAATATAATAAAAAACAGAAATGTAATAATGCTTAGCTGACAATTGGGAGCCTCTTTTGCCTGCAGCAGGTCTGTAGCAGGCCGCCCCCTGAGGGAACACAGAAACTCCCATTAAAGGAGATTCATCCTTTATTTATAACCGAGATCTATTTGCTAATTTCTTCAAATTCATTCAAGCCCTTTGCAATCGTGTCCAAAGAGTGTATCCATCCAAATGGGAGTTTCTGTGTTCTCTGTTTGCCTTCTCTAGATTACTCACTAGGGTTCTAGTGAGTTGCACTCTGTACAACCGTAACCTGATGAAGAATATGCCCCAATTGGCCTCTCATAAAAGATCCTTTGTATACATCTAGGTACACCACATTCAGGGAGCATCCACAATTTAATACCGAGTTTAGGATATTGGATGTCAAACACCTTGCTGTATGTCAAATTTGTGGGTGTGATGAATCAATATGAATTAGTTCTCATTATGTATCCTCTTTAGAATGTGGACAATTGCCTGACAACATATGCTGGCACCCTTGATATATGTAGGAATTGATCTGCATACAATGCTTGAACCAGTGCCCGACAATTCACATTTCCTTGATGACATCCTTGCTATATGTAATATTCGATATGTACACCACATTCAGGGAGCATCCCCGCCTTTTAGATACTGAGTATGGGATACTTTGCTGTATGTCATTTTGCGGGTGTGATGTATCAATATGAATAAGTTGCCATCATGTACCCCTTTTTAGAATGTGGACAAATGCCCAACAATTTTTGCTGGCACCCCGGACATATGCAGTAATTGATCGGAATACAATGCTTGAACCAGTGCCCGACAATTGACAACCTTGCTATATGTAATAATCGAGATGTACACCACATTCAGGGAGCATCCCGTTTTAAATATCGAGTATAGGATACCACATTGTGCGGGGGTGATGTATTATTATGAATTAGATTCCATCATGTACCCTCTTTAGAATATGGATATTTGCTCGACAATTCTTGCTGTATACAAGGCCTTAACCAGTGCCCGACAATTAACAATTCCTTGATGGCATCCTTGCTATATGTAATAACCGATCTGTCTACAATGCTTTAGACTGTGTTGACATAATGGCTGTTTTTGTGTTTCTCAATTTTCGTAAATTTCCGTTTTGTGCATACGCAATGTTGGTTATATGTGTGTAATTTGTCCTTGAAATTCATTCAGTGCATGGTTCGCTTAATATTATTATCTGCGAATCTCCCATAGTTTCTTCGAGTTAATTTGTCCTTGACTCAGTACCACTGTGCCCGGTCTGAGTCTTTTAACTCTTTCCTTGATAACGTCCCGGTACCGTCACCCTTACGCTGACGCTCCCGTTTTAACTAGGCGTCCTCGCGGTGCGTGGTCACTTGATCACGAGCACTACGCGTTTCGGACGTCTGCCGGATTATAGCGGCCTCAGGTAAAACATCCACCACCTCAATCTCCTCCTCCTTAAGTACATTCTTCGGCGTAACCTTTAAATCTAACTACGCTGTATTATATATTAATTTCAGTTTGGCATCCATCCCAGCTGTGACTACAAGAAAAAGATTATAAGTGGATTGGGACCACTAAATTAAGGTAAATCTTAATTTTCGCCTCCTTTATTAATCCAACACGAGTGGGATTTTGTATGGCAATTAATAGCCGTGCTTTTTAATTTTGCAGCCATTGATTAAACACCCACCTAGTGGTACTTCACAAGTGGATTCAAGAAGCATGATGCTCATCCCACATGTACCGTAAACAAAGAGATATCGCCTCACGCATGATAGCGGGTAAGCTTCTTAAGGGCCCATGAAGTGGAAACCAATTAAGTAGCCCTATGCTACATCCTTATTCTACCTTTTATTAATTTTAGGCACTCGACAAGGCCCAGCACCTATCTAGGTTGCCCCCACAGTCCTGATGAAGATCCGCATGGCCAAGGTTCAAATTCCCTCTTTAGGCCACTAAGACGGATCGAAACGTCGACGTCCTACATGCATGAGCCTGGGATACGCTGTTTTTCCCACGCGCTATATTAGAATTGGTTTCTAATGGATTTTGCAATTGTTTAACTCATTTTTCGCATAATTTGATAAACGTAACCAGGCTTCTTTTTGGACGGTGATTGACAACCAGTCCAGTGTCTAACTCCTTTAAGTATTTTATGTCACAATCTCTTGAATACTTTTTCTTTCCTTTCACTTTTTCATACTCAAGCACCCTTATTATTTGCACGTTCCCCTTGGAGCAACCTTGATGAAAATAACTGTTTAAAGAAAACTATAAAAATAATAAACGTAATATGAATTTTTGATGTTGGTTTGTTGCATGTTTGACTTTATGATGAACATTGTATTCAATACTGAGAGCTACATTCTGTATCAGCAAAGCAGAAAAACAAAGCCAAGTGAGGCATTGTGCTTGGTGTGCCTATTTGCTGCCTATTACGACGACCATTGCTGAACACTTAGACTCATGTTCTGCTGACAGAAGGCAACGTGTAGGTTGCCTAACAATGAGGTAAACAGCTGTTCACTCCACAGTGAAAACATGCAGGGTGCATGGGCGTTGTATCGATAACAAACAACAACCAATGGCAACAAACATAAAAAAAACAAGCATCGGTCCAGACAGAATATCCAAATTGATGTGAGGGCCAAACAGTGACATGGTTGACTAGTGACCCCTGGGGATGCCAGCAAATTATACAGGGCATTGTCTGGGTATTTCTGACAGCAGCCAGTAGGTGCCCATTCAGGGGTGCAGGGCAGTCCAAGGTACGCAGGAGTGGTGGTCATACATTAATGTGTGGGATATTTCAGATAAGCGACCAGGGCCAATGCTGAAAATAAGTGCATACAATGTGTTGTCCTTTGTCTCTCTGGAAATGTTTAAAAGTACCAGAACTTTGTTGCTTATGTGCAGGTTGCAGTCAATCTTTTCTGATTATCATTGCGTAGCACTCTCTTGTGGCTGAGGGTAGCAACAACACTGTCAGGTGGATCCCCTTTTGAGGTTTTCCTGCACTTGATTGTACTTTTTAAAAATGAAGCTATGTCTCTTATAAAACATTTATTGTCTAAAATCTGCAGTGTAATAAAAGCTGGGCGGCATTGCTTCAGGCCCCATAGTTTTAAAATAGATATAATCCATCTAATTCTATTTGCAATGTAGAATTTGCAAAATAATACTATAAGCGTTGTAGTTTGCTGGGACACCTCATCGCACGGGCAAGAGCACAATGTGTTAGACCAATCGTTTGTTGATGGAAAACTTACCAAACGATGGAAAGTGCTCAGTCTGAAGATGGTCAAAACTAATCTATCGTACCCATTTGATGTATTAGTTAGATAAGGCTGAATGCCATGGGTACTTAGCAGCATTTGGTTTAAAAGTACCGTTGGGCGTGAGGTTTCCCCAGCAAATCTGATTGCCTTCAGATGGGTCATACAAGACTTTTTAAAAGCTTTTCTAGAGATGGAACCCATAGGGGGGGGTCATCAAAATAGCGTGGTTGCCCCATATCATTTGTGAAGTCTTTCATATATTTCAGCCAACGTATTTCAAGTGCGTAATCTAATTTAAGGCTGTCGCTTAAGATTTCACGATTAAATACTGTGTTAGTGCGATGCCAAAGGAGGACAGGCTGTGCTTATATTATATCTGTAATATACTAAACTCCCAATTCTGAATGACAGATAAACATCGAAGTGCTGCAGGGAAATGCCAACAAGAATCTTAGAAAGGCATTCTCTGTCTTTTGAATAGTGTTTACATCGAAGAAATCCCATATTCCAGCACCATATATGGCCGGGCTAACACATTTCGCGCTATGAAAGTGGAGCAATTCGGCTGTTTTTTCCCCCCCTAATTTCTTGGAGAAATTTACCAAGGCTGACGTTGCTTGCATAAAATGCAGGTTTCAAATTTTAATGGCTTGGCTCCACAATCCATTGGAATCAAATAGAATTCCTAAATAGGGATATGTAGTGGTCTTAACTATAACTATAAATGGCTCTGCTCTTCGCCTTGCCTTTCCCACAGCTCATGATAAAAGTTTTAGTAGTGTTCACTCTCAGGCCCATTATCACGGCATTGTCAGCGTAGAGAAGGCAGGCAGGGGGCGGCGGGCTATCTGTGTTAAATTGCGACACTTCCCAAGCATTGTATGCTCTAATCTATTAGTAGATAATGTAAATAGAAAAGGAGCCAAAACACAGCCCTGCCTAACGCCCCTCTCCACGCTGAAGGGCTCCGTACACTCACCGTTCAACCCCTACCAGGCTCTAGCAGTCGCATTGCTGTACAACTGCCTCCAAAATTGAATTAGTGGTGCCTCCACCCCCATGCTAGCTAGTGTGTTCCATAATTTCTCATGGATGACACAATCGAAGGCAACCGTGAGGTCTACGAAAGCCAGGTATAATTGTCCCTTTCTTGATCTCATATATTTGCCCATCAAAATACTGAGGTTTAGGCCGTGCTCTAATGTGCCCAGTCCTTTCCTAAATCCAAATTTGCAGATCGGATAGAACTTCATTGTCCTCCACCCACTCTTGCAATCGATTAAGGACTATGGGCCCTGCCACTTTAGCAAGAGAGTCAAGCAACGAAATAGGGCAATAGCAAGCTGGATTTTACCTGTCCCCTTTTTTGGAAATAGGTACCACTATAGATTCAGACCATGTTTTAATGAAGCCAGTTGCACAACAAGCTGCTAGCACTTGCATCAAAAGTGAGCCCTATAGGTCGGTGTTAAACTTAAAAAGATCTATGGGTCTGTATCAATCTGTCTGTTGGTGTCTAAGTGGATGTATGGGTGTGTGAGTGAGTACATGAGTGGCTGCATGGGTGATTGATTTTCTGAGTACCTGCACAGGTGTGTATATGGGTGATTGATGGGGTGTGTGACTGCCTGTATGGGTGACTGTATGGGTTAGTGAGTGCCTGTGTGAGGGGCTGTATGGGTGAGTGAGTGTATGTATGGCTATGTGGCTGAGTGATTGGATATGTTAGTTGTATATGGGTGAGTAATTAGGTATGTGGAAGACAGTATATGTGAGTGAGGGATATATGAGTGAGTATACGATAGGCCTGGGGGTAAATTCTGTTCCGCTCGCGGAATTTGCGGAATTTGCGGAATTTGTGGAATTTGCGGAATTTGGGTTATTTCATGTGCCGCGGAGAACGCAGAATTGACCAAAATTCTGCGTTCTGCGGCTTCACGGAATTTTTTGCTTGTTCGCGTTGTCAAAATGCGTGTTTGCAAGATATTTCCCCACGAGCACACAAACAGCGTTTGCGAACAGTAAAAAAGCATTGCGAACAAACAATTCCGCATGTTTGCGGAATTTCTGCGTGCTCGCTGAGATTTTTTACCGTTTCGCGGAGCTTTGCGTAGCGCGACTACGCAAATTCTGCCCACCCCTTGTATATGGGTGAGTGAGTGAATGTGGGAGTGGCTGTATTTATGAGTGCGTGCTTGTGTCAGTGATTATATAGGTGCAGGTGAGTGAGTATGAGTTAGTATCTATATGAGTAAGTAAGTAGGTGAGTGTGTGTAGCTGTATGGGTGAGTAAGTGGCTGTGTGATTGACTATAGGTGAGCGAGAAAGTGGGTGAGTAGCTCTATAGGTGACTGACTCAATGTGTGAGTGGCTGTATGGTTATATGAGTGTATATGTCAGTGACTGAATTAGTGAGAGAATGGCAGAATGAGTGGCTGTATGGGTGAGTGAGTGGATGTGTGCATAGATCTATGAATCAGTGAGTGGGTGTTGAAGTACTGTTATGGGTCTTTGAATGGGTTTATGAATGGTTGTGTGGGAGTGGGTGTATGAAAGGTTCTATGGGGTATAAGTGGGTGTTAGTAATTTTGTGGATGATGCCATCATTGATGTCATTTGAGATGTCATCAGTGATGTCACTGACCATGTCATGAGTGATGTAATATGTGGGGTCATAAGCAGTGCATTGTGGGGGCACAAGTTAAAGTTAGCTCAGGTAACTATACCTGCAAAATTTCACTGGTTTTCTATGAGTCAAATCCAACCATAACTATAACGTTCATGTAACCTTTGTTTTTTTCACAGAATTTTTAAGGTTTTTTAAATTCCATTTCCTAACTATAATGGCCCTGTAACCTTTGTTTTTTTCTGTGAATTTCTAAGGTTTTTCAATTACTATTACCTAACTATAACGTACCTGTAACCTTTGGTTTTTTGAGTGAATTTCTATGGTTTTGAACCAGTAGTTGCATTTGCAGAGTGGCGGAGAAAGGGGGCAGGGCCTCCAACTAGCTCTCAGAAATCCTGCTGTGTCAGACGTCCTGGTTGAAACAGGAGGGCTCCTAGGCCCCCAAAAACCCTCAGCATTCAAGAGGACCAACCAGCAGTGCACCAGGAGGCATGCTTGCAGAATGGTGGAGAAAGGGGGCTTGGTTTCTGAAGACCTCTCAGCAATTCCCTTGTGTGATACTTATTGGAGGTGATAGGAGGGCTTGTTGGCCCCAAAGGACACTATAGAGCCAAGGGGACTTAATCTCCAACCAGCACTACGCCAGAAGGTGTGTTCGCAGATTGGGGGATGAAAGGGGGCATGGCCCCAAAGTCATCTTAAAAATCAGGCTCTGTGGAACTTACAGGAGGCAACAGGAGGGCTTGTTGGCCCCAAGGATCTTCAGCATCCAAGGAGATTACATCCCCCATTCAGCAGTGTGCCAGGAGGCGCGTTTGCAGAGTGATGGAGAAAGAGTGTTTGGCCTCTGAAATCCTCTCAGCAATCCCGCTGTTTGGGACTTACTGGAGGTAACAGGAGAGCTTGCTGGCCCCCAAGGACCCTCTGTCACCAAGTGGACTTCATTCCCCAACCAGGTGAGTGGCAGGAGGCATGCTTGTAGAGTGCTCCAGCAACTTGCTGTCATTTTTGTTTCTTACTTTTCATTTTATTTTTTTAGGAGAGGGGCCAAGTGTCCCCCCTTCCCCAGGTCATTTTCAGTCCTGAGTATCACATCCCTAGCGGCCTGGCCTTTAAAAAAAAAAAAAAAAATGATAGAGGGGCAAGCAGCCCCCTTCCTGGGTCGATTTCGGCCCGGGGACCCCAGGGCCCAGCCTCGATTGTGGGTGACCTGGTCCCACCCAGGGCACCTGCTCAGCATTGATGAGGACTGTGGGGGGATCCAGAAGACCCCCGTGGTCCTTGCCTGCTTCCCACCTCCTTCGCAAGTTATAGTTAGCTCAATAAACATTTACTGGTGATTTTCAGTGTGTTTTTGCATTTTAAACATTCATTGTTTGTGTTGTTCTTTTGGTTGATTTGATTATAACATTTGACACTACTAACTCGGTCAACTAAGGTTTGGCATGCCAAGTTTTCATGAAGTTTTTTCTAGAGGAAGAAAGTGTTAAGAGGCGGAGGAGAAGTCTTTCATTTCCCATTATAGTTCACAAAGAAAATTAAACAGTAGAACTTTATTAAAAATGGATGATTAAATGTAGAGCCATCTTAGTATTTTCAAGATATTTATGTTTAAAAAAGAGGTACTGGGGAGGAATAAAAGGGTTATCACTTTAATATATATTGACAGTTGAAATGTCCTTTGGGATTTTGCTTAGAACTTTGGCTCCATTTGATAATTTGACAGACTTTGCTGGTATCTTTCAAATTTGTGAACATCTAGGAAGAGGGTCAGTGAAAAAGGGGTACAAGAAGTGCTTGATGGCTAATAAGCATGACACTGTGTGATGAATCTGGATCAAATTTGGCAGAAGCTAGGAAAGACTAGTGCTCTATTGTTGTGTCAAGTTTTGCGACAATCTATAAAAGGGAGCACAGTTAAAAGGGTGCAGGGTCAATAACATTTTAATTTGCTTATAACTTCAACACTATGGGCCTAATTAGGATGTTTGACAGACCACCACCTACAAGCCGTTGGTGGCGGTCTGCCAAACATCAAGGGAAACTATCTGTCCACCGGATTATGACACCGTTAGTCGGAGCACAGCGGGTAGGGGAAAGACCGCTACCTCCGACAGGCTCAAGGAGACCGTCGGGGAGCCGATTCGACCATAATCCCTACAATGGGGTGCCTGCTCAACCACCACCATAGCAATTATGATGTCCATTTCCCACAGCCTTTTCATGGGGGTCCGACCGCCATGAAAAGGCTGTCGGAAAGGGACTTTGGGACACCTAGCAGGGCCCCCGTCCCCATGGGCCCTCACAATGTGGCCACGAGCAGATGTGATGCCCCCCCAAACATCCATGCACTGTGTGCCAGGTACCACATGATGCCTGGAATATGGTTCTTGAATGCTTAAAACATCCCTTTTTTTCAATTGTGGCTTGTGCTGTGGCCCTCTTCTGGGCATAAGCTGCAATTGACAACATGGTGTTTCCGACCGCCTACACGGTGGTCGCATCAAAATCTGTTGGGTGAGACCTCTGACTACTTGTTGGGTGGTCCCACTACTGCTGTGATGTCCTGACCACCCTTGTAATAAGGCCCTATATAATCAGTCTGAGGTTTGTGTGGCAAATAGTTGCCATGTGATACCTAGTGTAAGAATATTAGGTTTTGTGAAGATACAAACAGTGTGCAAAGGCAAAAGGAGGGGCTAAAGAATATTTTTCATTAATTAGTAACTTTGATACAGTTTGAGCTACACAAAACGTGGCAGAAATATTACATATTTAACATTGTTTTGAAATTTTTCAGTGTGTGCAGATCCACCAAGGTCTTTTGGTTGGTATGCCAAATTTTGGCCCAATCTTCAATGTGGGGGGCAGAGGTAAAGTGTGAGAGAATAACCTTTCCAATTGCATCTGCAGGCAATTTGTAAATTACACCAAGTGCTGGTATTTCAAGTTTTGTGCAAACCCATTCGTAGGTAGGGGAAATATTTAAAGAGGAGAACAAAACATTTTTTAATTTACTAATAACTTTGCCATTGTCTGATCGGTATGAAATTTGGCGGGGATTTAGGGCCTGATTACGAGTTTGGTGGTCCATGGGACCGCCGAACCCGTGGTGATGGTCCACTCGCCGTATTATGACTACGGTGGGGGAGAACCACAGCTCCGCTGCTAACACCAGGATCCTTGATCTCATGGCATCGGCGCAGCGGTCAAAGGCAATAATATGCTAGTGGTGCAGCTGCTGCACCGCAAAGCATGTATGATATTATGAGTTCCTCATTATCATCCTTTTCATGGCAGTAAACCTGCCATCAATAGAGGGGTGGTTAGGAAACTAAGCCCCTGCTACCTCTGTTCATGGGGGTGCATGCAGAGGGGCACATGGTGTGCCCCCCTGTCTTTATGCACCCCATGTTCCAGTACGGAACGAAATGCACAACATTATGCTTTTTGGTCCATGCAGGAACATGCTTTGGTGTTCCCATTGCGGTGCCTTTTTAAGGCCCTCCACCTGGGACCGCCACAGAAACACCTACCAGACCAGAAGAGAACTCCTAATCTGGCAAGCAGTTGGCAAACAGCTTTGGTGGTGTTGCAGCAGGTGGAGGTGTAGCATCTCGCTGCCACACTGCCAAAGTCGAAATCAGGCCCTTAGCAAGTTGGCCTATTTAAGTGTTCTCAATTTCACCAGACCCATCAAGGACAGATGGGCAGATTTAAAGCGGGGTGAAAAAAGTTTTAATCTGCTAATAACTTGGTCTGTGTTTGATGAATCCAGGCAATATTTGGCAGATATTTACTGGTTTTAACTTACTTGTTTAGCTTACTGTTGGTTACGTAAACTTTTGAGCAGGTCCATTGTCGGGGGCAAAGATAAATGGGAGGGCAGTGAGACTTTCATTTGCTAAAAATGTTTTTGTTGTTCAATTAATCTGCATGAAATGTGTTAGCTAGCAAATTAAGCCTGATGGAAGGCTAGGCAAGCCCTGGCACGGACTTCCATCATGTACATCCAAAGATTTTTAGGTGCATAGCAGGCTGCGCGAAGTGGGAGATGATCGGCCATGGAGGGCTGGGCACAGGGCGTGGCAGTTAAGAGAACCCCATAGTGCACAAACTTTGTTGTGTGGCCATGGCAGGTTGAAAGCAGGGCCTCACCACAGTAGGGATTGAAAATAAGGTAAATCATTAAAAACAGTGACATTCACAGAAAAATAAGTGGTTAAAAGTGGGTCATGCTTCCAGCTCAAACACATTAAAGCACTGAAATTCTCCAGTTACGGTTAGCAGTGCACACAACATATGGTATTCTCATGCCATCTGCCAATACTCCCCGTTGACCTCATTATCACTCTTTTGTTTGTTTTTGAATGTGTGCTAAATTGATGATATGAGCATGTCATATGGCACACACATGTGGCACACACTCTCCATAAAGATTTTATTTTGAAATATTCAATGGCCTGGGTTGCAGTGCTTTCCTTGGACTTGCTGCTAGTTTGATTTGCCATCCAGTCTGCTCCTCTGAGCTTCTTCAGGAGTCATTCTGAACCTATTGTCCTTTAAACGCTTCTTTAGTAAGCTAATAACTGGGTCAGGAGGTTGGATGAGCTGTTATGTAGTGCCTTCATTCAAAGTTTTTCAAGATCGAATCATTTTTAATATCAGTCTGGGTTTCCTTCCTAAGGTAGAGAGCTGTTTTTTTGGGAGACTGAGGTTGTGCTCCCTATTTTTCATCCAAATTAGGTCCGGGATACATTTTAAATATGCTGAAGTAATAGGAGTGATTTAGGTAATTTCGCATTGCACTTTGACTCAGAATGACTGGTGATAACACTATTTTGCCAGCTCCCATAATTAAGAGTAATTTGTGGGGAAAAATCCTATTTCAAGAGCATATTTATGATAATCATGTTGAGTTGCATTTAATGCTATTTCTAAGTGCAAAATGCATTCTAACTGGGCCTGGGCGGAATTATAAACCAGCTCGCAGAGTTGGCGGAGTTTGGGTAACTCCGTGTTAGGCGCTTTATGTCAAGTTCCTGTTAATTTAGTCATCCACTGCTTCTAGGAATTATAATCCCATTGGTGCATACGAGGATCCATAAACTTGTGCTTGCAAGCATGAACGAGATTTGCCAGCTGCTAGCGAGTGATATTTGCTGGCCACTAGTGGGATTTCCGGTCGCAAAGAAGCCTAACAGCGCCAGTTTGTGCTGCCGGCGATAACGAGCGGAGGCATCTCTGTTTCTTGAATAGATGATCAACTCGAGAAGCAGCTGAATCAACTCGAAAATACCTTTTCATGTGAATATTCTACTGAACAGGTGGTTCAGGTTAGTGCAAAAAACTTTTTTTCATTTCCTTTTTGTTTAGCAGGAATGAAGTGCCTCAGAGATTCCAACTTCCTCTTCCTGTCCAAACGGCTCCTCCCAGGGCATTACCCATCTCCTGCTCACTCTTCATTTGGATTACTACAATTCCTGCTGCATACATATATTATTGGGCTTCAAGGACTTTCGTTTTGTGACATCACAAGTAAGTTCAAAACCTTTGTTCAAGGGTGTTGTTTGATAGAGGCATGCACCAGCATTTATTTGTACTTTTATTCAGTTTTTAAATTTGATTGTGGCTGTGGGGGTGGTTTGGAGATGCAGTAGGGACCAAGTATTTTTTTCATTTAATTGATATATTTTGTAAAGGAAAAAGGTTGCACAGATAAGTGCATTTTCTCAATATTTGTTAAATTTGCAGTATTCATTTATTTTGCCATGTGGCCTAGCCTGCCCATGGACAATCCAGCCAGTGTTAGTCACTAGGTAAATGAAACAACTGTTTCTGTGGAGGATTTTTTGTATTTCACATTTTCTTTTCTGGGAAAAGTGAATTTTGGTGAAGTAATATTTGATGCCTTGTTTGAATGTGTGTTCTTGCAAGATTTGTATAGCTAACTTTTCCTTTTATTTGACATTGATGGATTATCGGTAGTGCTTCCTTCATTGTTTACCATGCCTTATTTATCTGGACAGTGTGTTTGTTTGCCATAGGCCATCACTTTCTCTTTGTTCTACATGCCATGGCGACGGAGGCTATTTTGTGCAGTCAGTGTCCATAGGCCTGCATGTGTTCTTTGATGTCTATTCCTCCTTGCTTGTTGTCTCACCATGTGACCGGTGATCATTTTTTATAGCCAGTCAGTTGCTTTTACCATAGTCCTGCATGTATTCTTTTTGTCCATGCCTCCTTGATTGGTATTGTTTGACCATTTGGCTTGCAGCCATTTTGTGTAGGCAGTCAGTGTGCTGTTGTCGTATGCCTGCTTGCGTTCTTTGTTGTTCATGCCTCCTTGCTTGTTGTTTGATCATGTGGGTGGTGGCCATTGTGTGTAGTCAGCTAGTATGCTTTTGCCATAGTCCTGCATGTGTTCTTTATTGTCCATACCTCCTTTATTGCTAATGTGTGAAATTTCAAGATTTGGCCAGTGTGTTAAATCCAATTTTACAGTTGTAAAGGCCATTTTGGTCTAAGGACATTGAAGATGGTAAGCCTTTTTGTTTTTTGTTCAATTTTATATTTTTTCCCTGACATCAGTTCAATGTGCTTGAGGATCATTAAAATATATATGTACAGTGTTTATTTAATATTAAATGTCGTTTTTCAATTTTCCCCTGCGCCTCCTTGCCTCTGACAGGATTTCTCCTCTTCTCTAGTGAAACACTAGCAATTACTTTTTTACTATTATTTCATTTTACCCTGGCCTGCACCACCTGCCTACCATACATCTATTAGGCGTATGCGCACACCAGCATTCACCTTTTAATGGATTATTAAAATATTTCCTGGCCTCTACCCCCTGCCTGCCATAGATCTCTTAGACCATAGGCAGACACCACCAGCATTGACCTTTTTAAGGATTATTCAATTTTTCCCTGCGGCCATGGCCTGTGCAGGTATCTCACCTTAGAAGCAGATAAAGCTATGTTTTAAATGCATATGTTGTTGTTATTCTGATTGAAATATTATGTTATGGCTTTCATCGAAATGGTCACTGGATACACTATTATAGTTAATTAATAATTATTTTGGATAACCTCTTGCTTGTTTGCTTTTAGGTGCACAAGAAAAATCACCACCTTTAATGCCAGACAGAAGGCCGACACAAAAATTACACCACACCACCCACACTGCTTCTGAAGCTAAGTTCCAACGGACAGAGTTTGAAGATGTCCCACAATAAAAGACAGTGAGGAAGAGGGGACGCAGACTGCCACCACTGGCATGCAGCACTCCACCATTTTCAGGAAATGTGATGTGCTTGTCACACTGTCCTCAGGGCAGCAAGCTGGGAGTAGTACTCCTGCATCAATGGCACCACCCCAACCTAAGCACAAGGTAATGATACTCAGTGAGGAAGCCACTGCAATCATGACAATTAGAAGTGAATCTGATTGGATTTGTCTTAGCCACAAAGTACCCGATCGTCACAGGAAACTGAGAAAAGAGGACAACAGGCAACATTCTGAACAGAAGGTTAGGCTTCCTGCTGAGCAAGATGTGGCTCTTCAAACAATGTCTTCCTGATCTCCAGCAAGAAAAATAAAGGGTACTCCACCATCTTCTCCAAGCCCCCCTTCTGATGATCCAGACTGGACCCCGGCCAGGTTCAAGACCCGCCACAAGATACAATGGAAAAGGCAAGTTCCTGAAAGCCTTATAATTATGGAAAGATACAGTGATAAGTATGAGTCAGTGACTGTCAGTATCGAAGCCGGCTCAGAGGACACAGATATTATACCCTCTATTTAACCTGCTCAGAGGGGTGTGGCACTGGTTCCACCACCATCTCCAGCTTCCTTATCTACAAAGCTTCGGCTGAAACTTTCATTCACCACTTCCTCACTTGAAGTATGACTTCAGAGAGGCAATCAACACATCTACCTAACTCAAGTTCTTCTTCAGGCATTGGCAGTGGCAAGCTAAAAAAGTTCTGGCTCTTCTATACATTTAGAATGCAGGACGATAACAATTCAATATGCTCCATTTGCCATGCTAGTGTTCGGCAAGGTGAGCCTGGTTCACACTAGGGTCCTGGAGGCCAAACAACCCATATGAAAATACATCACGCAATCTGGTGGGAAGAGCACCTTAAAGAAATTACTGGTGGTGATGAATAAAGAGGTGAATCAGCTCCGATTATGGGGATAGGAGGTGATGCGGAAGAAGTGGAGGACGGCTTTCAACCAAGCAGTCCTGTCCCCAGCCGTTTGCCAGCATCACTTGCATCAGCAACTGTCGTGTAGTTCCTATAAACCTGTATAGGATCTGCAAGTTTAGACTGTGGGATTGGTGTCCAGACTGATTCCAGACACCCCCACTGGGCATGTACGCACGTATACCAGCTAGCTCACAGTGCAACTGTAAACTCCTCTTACCAAGGAGAGAATAGTTCTTGGCAGCTATCGAACATGACAACTCTGTCCCACCAGGGATCATGGAAACAGTACAGTACTTTTTGCTCAGTCACTTGTGCTCACTTTGTCTCAGAGAGATACACAGAATAAACGGTGGGGACGTTTTCAATAAGCAATTATTATACCAGCGTCATTCTAGTGCAAAATAGGTGTGCTGAAACAACCATAATACAGAACCACATATAAATGATTATAAGCACCAACAGAGTAAAAGGATGGTAGATTTCTACCATAGTGCTAAGACAATGAACACATTCAGGTATATAAATACATGCCAGTAATAATGTGTACTCCTAAGATGGGACCCTAACTATTTGTACCTAAGTGTACCTAGTATGTTTGTAGGTGTAGAGCCAAGAATCCCTTTAAGAGAAAGTCAACTCCATTACCTGAAGTGAGAGACAGTGGGACCCCATCTTGGTCTCCAGATGGACACCCCGCGAGAGATGTTAGACCACTGCCAGCTGGAGTGTCTGCATGCAGTTGCCTCAGCGTCTTGAGTCAGTGTGTCGGCATGGAAGTCATTTTTCTCCTCCCCTACCTCAGCAAAGATATGGTGGTACCCTCAGAGGATCTACCGTGCTGTGTCATGTCGGACTTAGGATGACAGAAGGAATGACACTTATACATAGTTAATATGCTGGAGATGGTAGTCCTGCTGAGTTTCCAAGAATCCTCATGCCTAATAAATGAGGGTAGTTATTAGGCAAAATCCCACGTCCTTTAAGCAGTACTGTAACTAGGTAAAAGGCTACTCCCAAGAACCGTGTAGTGTAAGGGCAAAGGAAATATAGGTGGAAGGTTTGGTTGCTACCTGAGCCTATATTGGGGTACCTATGTTAAACATATCACCCACTCGTCATCCGACTGGACGTCATACTAACATTTTAATGTACTTCTAGACATTGTACGCAAACAACTAATTAGTCCATAAAATAGTGTGTAAAAATCTAAAAATTTTAAAAATACTAAAATTGTATCTTAAGCGGTAAAAGTCTTACTAAATTATGTTTGTATATATAGTTCGAACAACTATAAGTGTCTGAGAGCCATGCTGTTCAGTAAAAAGAATAGTGTTATTTGTTTAAAAATTCTTAACTTGGTTGTTTTAAAGAAGGCTAAATATTTCCCAGCACACGATGAACCAAATGTTTATGTGTCCTTGCTGGGAGACGCAACATCACTGTTGCTTGCCATCGCAGATGATGGTCCCTGCAACACCTTACAGATTAGGTCAATCAAGCACAGATGATCTTCTGTATTGCCTACTGCTGACGCTCGGGAAGCATGTATGACATCCAATGCCTTAGTGTTTGTAGAGGAGCTGGTAACTGTTCCAACTGGAGCTTAAGCATCATTTGGTGGCTCTAAGAATGCAGACATCAACATGGGAATACGCTGAGGACACAGCAGTACATGGGCCATAATCGGGTCCAGTAAAGTATCCACATCCGTCGGCGCAACCAATAGAAGTGTTAGACAGGTATCCAACAAGCATTCTTGTCTGCAGAACAGGCATCAGAGGACAAGCAGAACAAAGTCGATCCAGACTGGTCTAAACGACAGGAACCAAGACTCGCTCAGATCACGATGGCGAGTGTGCCCAGATGGAGTACCATGCGATCATGGTATCGGTGCTCCAGGAGCATTTTTTCCGTCTCCTTGGTGACTGGGACATCCATTGCGTAGCAGAAAAATTACAATCAGGATTCCTGCTATTATTAACAGGATCAGGGGAAGTCCTCCAAAAATGCTTCAGAATACGGATTGTATGAATGCTGGAATCACTCAGAAGACTGTCTGAAATGTGCTTAGCAGTTCAGAAATTATGGTCTTAAATAGGTGTACTATACCCGTCGTATCAGACATGTTAAAGATATGATGTACCATTACTCCGAAATGGAAAGGGTAGTTAGTTCATACGAGTGCCTGTATCTCAGCTGAGGACCTTGCAACCTGAAGATCAAACGTCTCTCGGGCGGAGGTTTTGGGCACAGTTTTCTATAAAAGCATGTCTTTCATTCGGCTCAGAGAATCAAACCGTATAAATGAAACATTCAACCAAGGACATTACGGCACCTCCCTGACTCTGTGGGTTAGTGGAAACAATACTTGCATGCAACAAATAACCCTGGAGTTTATGGTGACAAGATATGCGATGCCCGGAAGCATCCCACAACAAACTTGATCATTCAGCATCAAGTAACTCCCGCTTGAGAGCAACTTGAACACCGGATTAGTCACGGCAGCTGGGTACTTTTTCAAATGACAGGATATGTTTGCAACTTAATCGTTACAGGCCCCGTGAAGTAATATATCCTGGCATATGAGGGATCTACTTAAAAAGTTCGGGCAGTGTATATTGCCTGGAAACACTTCCATGTCCCCACTCCTGCATCGAAATCTATATTGCAATTCCCAAGATTCCTTGATGAATTCCCTACCCATCGCTTCATATCTGCCTGCCTGTTGTTGTTCTAGGCAATACTGAAAATGGAAAGTTGTGACCGGTAATGTTAAATGGCTATGAATTAACCATTCAGTGGATGGTGACTCTGCCACAGTAGAAGGTAATTGTTCCAGTTTTTCAACACGCAGCATTGCATATTTTGCTCCTCTTTGTGCCATTGTTATCTGTTTCTTGGTTAGATTGTATGCAGAGAACAAGGAAGTGCTGTTGATAAATCGCTAAGGCACATAAACAGCACGCAATGATTGGAGCGTCCAGCTTAATAACATAATAGCACGTAGCTGAGACTGTCCGTGTGTCAGGACTAGGCAAGGCTGTTCTAAATTTAGTCGATATCATCCTGTTTCCAGGCTTAAATATGGGAGACAATTTAGGAGGTCGCCTATCAAGTGGAAGAATCTTGTTGAAAAGATGTTTTCATATAAGATTGGGCGATTTCCTTTCTACCGAACTTGGCGGAATTTCAATATGGCTGCCGCTTGTGCACCGAAGTTAGCGTTCTAGTTGATTATACAAAAAGAAGATTAGGAGCTGTTATCTTGCTTGTGCTTCTAGCCTGCTGCGTACTTCAACCATCAAGCTTTGAGGAGAAGCTGTTTCTGGCTATCACGCTTCGTTCAGTGACAAGAATTTTGGCGAGGAGTAGCGTTAGCCCCTCATTCCTTTGCCAGACATCATCTACAGTTTAGAGGTCATCTTTCCTGAAGCAGAAAATTGTAAGCCTCGCAGGAGAATTTAGGTTTTTCTGGGAGAATAAGGTTTTTCCTCAGTAAGGAGGAGTTCTTTGAGCTCTGGACATCTTCAGTAAGTCAGTTTTTGAAAGAATTTAGAGGAAAAAGCTGACAATAGGAACTAAGACATTTAGAGTCATTTATTTACAGACATTCCCCTTGTTCACAAGTCTTGTGAAGTAAGAGAAAGTGATTTGAATTCAGGAAGTCAAAGGGTAATACAGAGTTAAAGGTGACTAATCTGCAAGAGCTATTGTGCTTAATTTTGTACTCCATTTCTTATCTGCACTACTCATTTTAATCAGCTACTAACAGTACTAGTCAGCACAATAACATTCCTAAGTAAATATAAATATATATATATTTGTGGCTGTAAAGACCAGCATGAACTAATTCTAATAATATTCATATTCTACTAAAAAAAAAGGTTAAAAGGTTTAATTCTGTAGAGAAATGCCAATCCACTGTGTTGTTCAGGTAATTGAACAGTCTTGAACTGAAGTGGGTTGAGGTTTGGAATAGGAGAGGGAGTGTCAGTGTTAAGAAGTAATATTGTGCTTTGTGTTCATAGGTGCTAGGAAGACCCAAGCTGGGAAATTCCACTGGAAGAGGCACCACAGTGGCAGTCAGTTCAGTTCAGTAGTTCTTTATTCGGTTGTTAAAAACACCATAAAAGGATATTTATATACAATACATTCTTTAAAAAGACAATTAAATCAGCATCATAAGAACTCTGATAAAAAAAAAGAAATACATATTCACATGAGTGGTACATAAATTCATAGCAATCACAGTTTACACCTGTCCTCTAGTTGCTCTTAATCTCTGTGCAACTTTGATAAAATTCAGTATACAACACAGAGTCAGTGGATCAGCCGCCCTTTGTAAAAAATGTAGTGCAGGTTTAGTTTGAGTCAGTTTGGCCCTTTTCATGATATCAATTAAGAATCTCCGCCTCGGCATTGAATAAAATGAACAAAAAAATACAAAATGAAGGGTGTCCTGCGGAGACATATTGTCGCAGCCGCAGGCACCCTTCTGCTCAATCGAAGCAGTATAACCTAATGGGTCAGCTAATAAATGTGGTAAAAGATTGAGCCTAAAACGAGATATTAAGAATCTGTCCTGTGCATTATGCATGAGGTAGAGATAGGGTTCCATTCCCTCAGTAGTCTTAACAGAACTATGCGCATTCACTGTTCCCTTGATCCCTTCTTCTATCATTCTCCTTGTATTTCTTTGGGCCAGGAACAGTCTTTTTAGCTTGGGTTTATCATGAACTCTAATTACTGATGGGTTAACAAAAAAATCTGTATGGCCCAGATTCTCCAGATTGATCTTAACATACTTAAGCCAAGGTATGTTCATGCATCTTTCTCTTCCTAAGCAGTCATTCAATATTTGCCTACTTATTACTGCTTCTGGGTTTGTCCAGATATTAAGCCATGATAAAATGGGTCTGCACTTGACCATATCTTCAATGTATGGCCTCCCCAGCTCTCTATGGGCAATAACAGCTGGAATACTCTGGGGGATTTTTAGTACTGACCGTATGATTTTATTTTCATACCGCTGCAATTGTTCTATATCTGCAAAACCTCAAACTTCAGCACCATACATGGCTTTAGAGCAATAAATGGAGCTGTACAAAATCATTGCTTGTTCTGGAGACCAACGCCCTAACCTCTGCCCATAGCTGCTTATTGCACCATTTGATGATATTAATTTCCCACATCTCTCCTCTACCAAGGGGGTGAATTTTAACATCTCATCAAACAGTATGCCCAGATAGGAGAAGGTCTGCACCTTTTCCAATGTGTGACTCCCAATTCTATGTGTGAACTTAGCCCGAGATTTATTACCTACCATCATTACAAATGATCTGCCAAGATTGACCGAGAGATCTAAAGTTCCCATAAACTTCACAAAACCATTGATTAAAATCTGTAGACTTTTCGGGTTGCGGGCTAACAGAACCGCATCATCTGCGTAAAGCAGAACTGGAATATGGCGTGTACCAACTTTTGGGCAATCAGTATTTAAATTGATCAGGGTCAGCTGTAGATTATTAATATATAGTGAGAATAAAAAGGGCGCAAGAATGCACCCCTGTCTCACCCCACTAGAACACACGAAGGGATCAGTAAGGCTCCCCTCGATGTTGTAACGTACCCTGGCTGTAGTGTTCCTGTGTAATTCCCTCAGTATGGTGATCAGGCCCTGGTCAATACCAAGCTGACTCATCATTAGCCACAGTTTGTCCCTATTTACATGATCAAAGGCGGCCGCCAGGTCCATGAACCCTAAGTGAATGGTTTCATTACTTGTTTTAATGTACTTGGCGACTAACATGTAGAGATTCAAACATTGATCACTAGTTGACCTCCCTGATCTAAAGCCATATTTAATATCAGCAATGATTTTTTTTTCCTCGGTCCAATCAATTAATCTGTTAAGGATTACCCTTCCCAAAATCTTAGCAGAGACATCAATTAGCGAAATGGGCCGATAACACTGGGGGTTGTCTCTGTTACCCTTCTTAAAGATAGTAACAATAATGGCAGTTGACCAAGAATGGGGCAAACCAGACGTGATGGCTGCGTTTATCACCCTAGTCATGATCGGGGCCCATAACTCTACATTACTGATAAACAGGTCCGGTGGCAACCCGTCTGGGCGGGGTGCCTTGTTTTTAGTTAGTCCCTCAATGCCCTCAGTTATTTCTGCTAAGGTGAACTCGATCAGCTGCTCCTGAGAGACAGCGCCCCCCTCCGGGGCAGCGGTCTCCTTTCCATGATTATACAAACTCTTAAAGTGGGAGACCCCCTGCTCCGGTAGGATGTTTACACCAACCTCCTGGGCACTGTTATCATGAAAACAAGGTTTATTAATTATGCTCCAGAATTTAGTGATATCCCTTCTTTCCGCTGCCTCCCTTAAATCTGCCCACACTTCTCCCTGTAGTGCTAATTTTCTTCTTTTAACCTCGGCCTTGTATTTTGCTCTGCACTGGGTTACCCTATTTATATTCCGGGGCTTCTGTTTAAGGCAACTTTTTAACTCCCTGAGGGCCCGTGAACAATCCCTGTCAAACCATCTTGGTTGGTTAAGGTTTTTTTTTTGGGGTACGTATTGTCAAAAGCCCTTCAACCAGCCTAGTTATCCGCCCAAATGTGTTTAGTAGTTGTGGCCCTTCAATTTCAAGATCTAGACATTCTTCAATGGGCTGCTTCCCTTGCTCCATCAGGGCTCTATAAAATGCGGCACTCTCAATTTTTGCCCACTTAAGTCGCCTTCCTTGATCTGTCACCCTCTCGACAATGCCCCCCACTAAACACATCCTAGGTGAGACCTGATACTGGAGTTCCATTGTTAGGGGATTATGGTCACTAAATGGGCTCCACTCAATCCCAACTGCTATAATCCTATGCTTAAGGGGCCTAGAGACTAAAATGTAATCAATAATTGACGAACACCCTCTCCCTTTAAAAGTCGGAGGGAGAGTGCCATCATTCTCCAGGGCCATCTTATCTATCGTATGTTCCATGTCATGACTGATCAAAATCTTACTCACGTCCCTTCCTTCTGATGTATGGGCAAAATGAGGGCTTTTTTGGTAGGGCAGCGTGACCAATCTGAATTAATTGGGAACAGGAATGGGCATCAGTGAATATTTAAATCCCCCATGATTATATTAAATGGATACGATGCTCCGTTTGTGTGTAGGTATTCCTTACCCAATCTAGAGTCTAATACCCCCAGGGTATGATTTTCCTCCCTGCCTTCTCCCTGATTATAAACGTTGTAAAAAATCAGTCCGAGTCCCCTGCCCTCGAACCCTACCACCTGTATATTACGAGATGGGCTTGCTATATTGGTCCATTTACCTTGCACCCTTAGATCCACATACAGGGACAAACCTCACATAGCTCTACCTGAGCTGGATTTTAGAGCTGGGATAAAAAAACAATTATATCCCTGCATATAGAAGGGCCTGTTATCGATCACCCAAGTTTCCTGGAGGCTGATTACCTCAAATTGTTCGATCTTTTCCCTCCACTCTTGGTTATTAAACTTGCTTGTTAGGCCAGCCGTGTTCCAGGAGATAATGTTTAAGCCTCCCTCTAGCTTCCTTGCCTGACCCAGACTTTGAGTGTTATCTTGAGCCCCATTTAACCCTCCCGTGGCCCTAGACACCCTTCTTGTTCCCTCGCATCCCTGGGGGGTTTCACCTTTCTCAATCTCCCTTTCCATCCTGATGGGATGCAGTATATCTCCAGTGGATACAATTAACTGGTCAACAATCTCTTCCTTTCTTGCTCCCCTCGGTGTCACTAGTGAGACTGTAGTATCCATGAGCCGAATAGCTGGAGGACAGAGATCCTGTAACGGGCTCATCCGTCCTTCCCTCATGGCCACCGTGTTTTGAAGCTTTCCCTCATTTCTTGCTGTAACAATGAGCCGGGGGGAGAATTAGTCAGTCATTGTCCTCTAAGGACGTCAGTGGGGTGAACCTATTACTCCAGCTAGCCGATCCTCCTTCCCACATCCCTAACCTTTCTCCATAATGTCTCTGATTTGTGTGGGGGCTTGTGTAGGTTCTCTCCCTTCGTCCTTCCTGGTAACGTATTTCCTCATTGAGGGCAAGCTGGCGAGGATAAAAGTAATCCAGGGGCAGAGGTTTTATGTTCCCAGTGTAGTTTACTGTGTCTTTGCCGAGAATATGTTTTACTACACAGCTGTCCCTGAAATTAATAATGATACAATTTCCTGTAATATCTTTGTGCCTATTTCCAATCCAGTTCACCCTTCTGACCAGGAGGATCTCCCCATCTTTCCCCTTTGGCAACAGTTTATTATGGCTCAACCAGTGTGTGATCTTATTTTTTAGTTCCTGATGGGACTCCTTCTGTTCGCCCTTTAATTCTGGAACCCCCGCAAGAATCACCACTAGTGGGCACGCCTCTGGGGGTAAATTAATTGTTGGAAGAAGAGCAATAGGTGCTATCCTGGGCACACTTGCCGACTGATAAGTCGCCTGGTTGGTCTGAATTGTATTTGGGGAACTTAAATGGTCCCTTGGATTTATAAGTAAACCCTGTCCTCTCCCTCCTTTATACAATTCCCTCACATTTAAACTGGTGGTCACGGTCTGCTGCATTATATGGGCCTCTCGTATTGGTATCTGTATGCCTGGAATCTGTCCCTCCTCTGATCTACTAATTTGCCCCTCTACTACAGGTGCTCGATTGGGGTCAATTACATTAGTGATGGTAGTAGTATCCATCACTGGCCTGTGTGCCCTATCCCTATTTTTCACTTCATTAATTATTTTATCCAACCTACTTACAAGTGGTTTAATCTGACTTACAATAAAAGTTTCCAAATGAGTTTGTAGGTCAGCCACTATTTGCTATAGCCCGACAGGTGGAATAACGTGTTGTTTTGGCTCAACTTCCCTCCCTTCCCCTGATTTAGTTTCCGTGTTAGGCGGGGCACTGCCAGTTCTAGATTTCTTTAGTCTAGCTTTCATTGGGCCGGCTTTGCGTTTCCTGCATGCCTCTGTTAATGTACCCATGATATAGTCCCCCGTTTCCCCCTCAGGATTCTGCTGGGCACAAGGTAAGTCCAGGACACTAAGCTCTTGCGAGCGAGAGGGGGAAGTATCCACAATTTCGTGGTCTAGCACCTGGATTGGGTTCAATGGTTCAATTGATGGAGTAAGAGATAGGCGTCTCTCTGTTCGTTCAATTTCACTGGAGACTGCCCCAATTGCTTTTTGTAGCATGCGGTCAATTGCCATGGGTTGAACAATCTGTGGAGGGGGTATACCGTCTTCCTGTGTAAGCAGCTTTAGCGGGGTCGTCAGCCTAAACTTGGATTTGGCTGTTCTAACTGTGCCCGCCATTCTATCAGTAATGTAGCCACGTAACTTTGGGAATATTCGGCAATTTGTACTCCCGTCACCCACTCAATAAGACCCCCACAGAGTTTCCCGTTCCGCCTGTAAGGGCCTTCCACAACCCCCTTTGATCACCGCCTACTTTTTAATGACCCAATGTCTTTGCTTTCAGGCCGCTCCAACCACGATCACAGTTCTCCTGGAGCCAAGGTCTCTGCTAACAAGCCTAGAGGGATGGCCCAGCCCAACCACCTTCGGCCCGCCCTTTCCCTCACGACAGGCTTGTAGTTCAATAAAGTAGCACCACATACTACATGAATTACCTTAAGTCCTTGTGCACTTATTGCAGAGTCTGATATGAGTCCCCAAGTAAGTATAGAATTGGTGCTTACTGTAGATGGTGGCAATCGGAGCCGGTCAACCTTGGGAGCACAGGCAAGGAGTCGGCATTAGGGGGGTGGCCCAGCCCTGCCTCTTCCTGTCGATGACGGGCGAGGGACGGGCCCGCCCTTGGCCCAGGCTTCGCCCGGGCAAGCCCGCGCGCGTCCCGCGCTGCGGGAGGCGCTCTCGGCTTTTACGGGCTTCAACGCCCACTGGTGACGTCAGGCGTGTTGCTGGTGCTATGCCCCCTGGGATTTGTGGTCCCTGTTGTTCCCGCTGCTGCTGCCGTTCCCCTCACGGCTCGGACTGGGCAGGGGCTGGTCGCAGGCAGAAGGAGAGTCGGAGTCAGCCGTTCCCCTCACGGCGGTAAGAAGAGTGAATTAGTTAGCGCGTCCTGCGCTGCGGGAGGCGCTCTCGGCTTTTACGGGCTTCAACGCCCACTGGTGACGTCAGGCGTGTTGCTGGTGCTATGCCCCCTGGGATTTATGGTCCCTGTTGTTCCCGCTGCTGCTGCCATTCCCCTCACGGCTTGGACTGGGCAGGGGCTGGTCGCGGGCAGAAGGAGAGTCAGAGTCAGCCGTTCCCCTCACGGTGCTAAGAAGAGTGAATTAGTTAGCGCGTCCCGCGCTGCGGGAGGCGCTCTCGGCTTTTACGGGCTTCAACGCCCACTGGTGACGTCAGGCGTGTTGCTGGTGCTATGCCCCCTGGGATTTGTGGTCCCTGTTGTTCCCGCTGCTGCTGCCGTTCCCCTCACGGCTCGGACTGGGCACGGGCTGGTCGCAGGCAGAAGGAGAGTCGGAGTCAGCCGTTCCCCTCACGGCGGTAAGAAGAGTGAATTAGTTAGCGCGTCCTGCGCTGCGGGAGGCGCTCTCGGCTTTTACAGGCTTCAACGCCCACTGGTGACGTCAGACGTGTTGCTGGTGCTATGCCCCCTGGGATTTATGGTCCCTGTTGTTCCCGCTGCTGCTGCCATTCCCCTCACGGCTTGGACTGGGCAGGGGCTGGTCGCGGGCAGAAGGAGAGTCAGAGTCAGCCGTTCCCCTCACGGTGGTAAGAAGAGTGAATTAGTTAGCGCGTCCCACGCTGCGGGAGGCGCTCTCGGCTTTTACGGGCTTCAACGCCCACTGGTGACGTCAGGCGTGTTGCTGGTGCTATGCCCCCTGGGATTTGTGGTCCCTGTTGTTCCCGCTGCTGCTGCCGTTCCCCTCACAGCTCGGACTGGGCAGGGGCTGGTCGCAGGCAGAAGGAGAGTCAGAGTCAGCCGTTCCCCTCACGGCGGTAAGAAGAGTGAATTAGTTAGCGCGTCCTGCGCTGCGGGAGGCGCTCTCGGCTTTTACGGGCTTCAACGCCCACTGGTGACGTCAGGCGTGTTGCTGGTGCTATGCCCCCTGGGATTTATGGTCCCTGTTGTTCCCGCTGCTGCTGCCATTCCCCTCACGGCTTGGACTGGGCAGGGGCTGGTCGTGGGCAGAAGGAGAGTCAGAGTCAGCCGTTCCCCTCACGGTGGTAAGAAGAGTGAATTAGTTAGCGCGTCCCGCGCTGCGGGAGGCGCTCTCGGCTTTTATGGGCTTCAACGCCCACTGGTGACGTCAGGCGTGTTGCTGGTGCTATGCCCCCTGGGATTTGTGGTCCCTGTTGTTCCCGCTACTGCTGCCGTTCCCCTCACGGCTCGGACTGGGCAGGGGCTGGTCGCAGGCAGAAGGAGAGTCAGAGTCAGCCGTTCCCCTCACGGCGGTAAGAAGAGTGAATTAGTTAGCGCGTCCCGCACTGCGGGAGGCGCTCTCGGCTTTTACGGGCTTCAACGCCCACTGGTGACGTCAGGCGTGTTGCTGGTGCTATGCCCCCTGGGATTTGTGGTCCCTGTTGTTCCCGCTGCTGCTGCCGTTCCCCTCACGGCTCGGACTGGGCAGGGGCTGGTCGCGGGCAGAAGGAGAGTGGGAGTCAGCCGTTTCCCTCACGGTGGTAAGAAGAGTGAATTAGTTAGCGCGTCCCTTTTTGTTCCTCTCCATCCTCTTTCCCCCTGTTTACTGTGGGCAGATCCTTATCTAGCTTGCAGTGGAGTTGGGGAGCTGGGATAAGTTCTTCTGCGGAAGCTGAGTTCTGGTACGTGGTCCCAACAGATTGAAGCGCTGCTACCAAAATCTTCCACCGGGGCAGAACGGCTGAAGGTATTGATGTCAAGGCCTAAGCATCAATTTTAGAGGGGTTGCAGAAATAACTAAGTGAGACAATGGAAGAGAACAAGTATCTTAGAGAGGAAGTTAGAAGGTCAAGTCAGGAGGCTAGTTTCCTTCCTCAAAGATTTAATGATTTTGTTGTGAGCTCCAACCCTCTGCCTAAAGAGCAAAAGTCCTAACCCTTCTCGTCTTCCCCTTCTGCTGCTGAGTTAACTACACAAGTTATCCACTCAATTTCTCCTACGATCCCATTATCCCCTCCGGAAAGATTTAATGATGATCCACTCAAGGCTCAGATTTTTCTCACGCAATGTTTGTTACACTTTTATGCAGACCCATAATTTTTAGGGAAGACCAATCCAAGGTGGCCTTCATACTTTCTTACCTAAGTGGAGATGCAGCAACCTGGCCGATGCCACTGGTAAATTCCAATGATCACATCTTATACGATATTGAGGAATTTAAAGTAGAGTTCCTACGCATGTTTGATCGAAGAATCATTTCACAAACCACCGATAATGAACCCTTAGACTTAAAACAAGGAAATCGGGAGCTGGTAGCATATATGGCACAATTTAACAAATTGATTGTGGAAACCAACTGGCCCGAAGCTAAACATATGGCAATCTTTTACAGGGGATTAAAGGATGGATTGAAAGATGGACTGGCACAAATTCCTAAGAGGCCCACTGAGGTATCTGAGTTGATCGACTTACAGATAATCAACGTCTGTATGAGAGAAAGAATGAGCGCTGAAAAGACGTGAAACATTTTCTGCCTCGATATGATAGGGTCAATTCAGATGCAGTGAAAACTAATGACACAGTATCTAATGAAGAACCTATGCAAATTGGTACTGTGCGAGGTCCATTGACCAAGGAAGAGAGAGAGAAGAGAAGGAGTGGCAAGCTGTGTATGTATTGTGGAAGCCCAGGCCATTTCGTAAAGGATTGTCCCAAGAAACCGAAGGACAATACTTGGGTAAAAGACAGGCCCCACCAGTAGGAGGAGTTGCCCTGGTGGGAGCATCCGAGGAGACAACTTCAAATACTCAGCTACAAGTATATACTTTGCAATCTTCAGCCCCTCACTTGATAATTTCCAGTTTGATCAAATTCAGAGATACAGAAGTTTATGAAGTATCGGTCATGATAGATTCTGGGGCTACTGGAAACTTTTGCGTCATTCAATTTGCTAAATCATTAGGAATTTGTTTAATCAAAAAAGAAAAGTCGTAACCAGTTTGCACGGTAGTTGGCACCAACCTTTCTTCTGGACCCATTACCTACGACGCAGACATACGTTGATTGGGCCAGGTCAACACCGAAGTTTTTAGAGGTTTAGCCTCAGAGATGCCCCACAATTTCAGCTCATTTTGGGGCTTCCATGATTTCCATGACTTACCGAACACAATCCGAAGATCGACTGGGAGATAAGAACTATTGAATTGAATACTGAATATTGTTTGGAGCATTGCTTTGACTCTTGTACTTTAGATCCTCAGCCATCTCCGTCATTTCTATTGCCGAGCAGTCACGCATGATTTGTACAGTGGAAGTTCAAAATATTCCAGAGGAGTATCAAGATTTGACAGCAGTATTCGATGAGCAAGAGGCAAAAAAGTTACCCCCTCATTGTGAATACGATTGTAAAATCGGACTTGAATCTGGAGCTCCCTTGCCATCTAGTCGAATTTACGCTCTGTCGGAAGCTGAGAATAGTCATCTGAAGGAATATCCTGACCAATATTTAGCCAGCAGTTTTATTCGGCCCTCTCAGTCTCCGGTCTTTATCCCAAAGAAAGATGGAAAACTCAGAACTTGTCTTGATTATCGAGCTCTGAATCAAGTCACTAAGAAAAACTGTCATCCTCTTCCCTTGATTTCAGAGTTATTGGATCAGGTCAAAGAAGCTCGCATTTACACTAAATTAAATCTGTGAGGGGCTTATCATTTGGTGAGGATGGCTGAGAGCGACGAGTGGAAGACTGCATTCCGCACTTGCTTTGGCCTGTTTGAGTATCAGGTCATGCCCTTTGGCCTGTGCAATGCTTCTGCTGCTTTCCAGCACTTCATCAACGATATACTTCGAGAAATTTTGGATTGCTTCACTGTAGTATACATCGACGATGATCTTATTTTCTATGCAAACGTGGAAGAACATGTTAAACATGTACGAGCAATTTTAGAGAGGTTACTGGAAAGCCAACTCTATGTTAAGTTGAACAAGGGTGTTTTCCAGAACAGGCGTGTGGAATTTTTGGGCTTCATTTTGTCCCCGGAAGGTGTGTCAATGGATTATTCCAAGGTGAGAGCAATTAAAGATTGGCCCTCTCCCCGCAATGTCAAAGAAATACAAAGTTTTCTTGGCGTTGCCAATTTTTACAGCCGCTTTATGTCTAATTTTTCTAAAATCACCCGTTTACTGAAAAAGAAAGAAAGGTTTGCTTGGAACTCAGAGACGGAGGAAGCTTTCCAGTTACTCAAAGAACCCTTCACCACAGCACCAGTTCTGTTGCACCCAAGTCCAGGAGAACCCTTCCTTGTCAAAGCAGATGCTTCAAATTTGGCCATTGGAGAAATTGTGTCTCAAAGGCATAAGGAGGCTGGCCAACTTCATCCAGTGGAATATCGATCTCGGAAATTAACCACTGATGAAGTCAATTACTCAATAGCTGACAAGGAGTTGTTAGCAGTAAAGGATGCATTTCAGGAACGGAGGCATTATTTACTGGGTGTGAAACATGTAATCACGGTTTTTACGGATCATCAAATTTTACAGTTTCTCAAGTCCACTAGGACACTAACCCCCAGGCAATTGAGATGGTCACTCTTTTTAGCAGATTATAATTTTGTTTTGACCTACAAACCTGGATCAGCTAATGGAAAGGCAGATGCTTTGTCTCACTTGAATACTGTAGAAAAAGAAGAGATCACTAGAGAAGGACATATTATTCCTGAAGAAAAGATAGTTGGAAGCATTTTGTACTCCAAGCTTGAAGACTAACTCAAGAATTGCCTTTCAGAAACTGAAATGTTAGATTTGGTCAAGGGTGGAGCCAAAAGAGAAATTAAGACTGGAAAATCCTATTACGTAGGAAATCTCTATGTACCAAACAAAGAGTTATGTATTGAAGTCATTCGAATGTGCCATGACAATCTGTTGGCTGGACATAAAGGTGTGCAAAAGACACTGGACCTCATTAAACAAGAATTTTGGTGGTCAAACATGGAAGATCAGGTGAGACTGTATGTGGATGTTGTGGCCAGTGTGTGAAAGGAAAAGTCATCAGGCAGACTCCTCAAGTTTTGCTCATTTCGCTACCCATGGCCGCTTACCGTTGGCATACAATCTCCATGGATTTTATAGTTGCTTTGCCTTCCAGTCAAGGATATTCAACTATATGGGTGGTTGTAGATAATTTTTCTAAAATGAGCAATTTCATTCCGCTGAAGTCCATCCCCAATGCTTCACAGTTGGCTACCTTATTTACTCAACACATAGTGAAGTCTCAAAGGATTCCTAAGGTTGTGATTTCCGACCAGGGAACCACAGTTTGTGTCACATTTTTGGAGATCTTTCTTGAATGGTTTAGGAATAGATTCTCGGTTGTCTACCAGTTTCCATCTGGAGACTGATGGACAGACCGAGAGGGTGAATCAAGATCTGGAGCATTACTTGCTCATGTATCTTATGGATCAAGAGGGAGATTGGCCAACCTTGATTTGGGAAGCATAATTTGCTTAGAACAATTCAGTACACTCTTCCACTGGGTTTACCCCATTCTTTTTGAATTCAGGCAGACACCCAAATATGTTAATAGGAAAACTTGAAAGCGATTTTCCTGCTGTAGAACTGGTGGTACAAGAATTGCAGAAGGCATATTAGGTAGCCGAAAAGCAAACTCAACTATCCATGGGTCTGAAGTGTTACTCAGTGCTCAACAGCATCCTACACCAGTAACACGTATCTAATCACATCTAAGGGAAGCCCTAATTAGGGGATGGAGTCTCATCACTCACCGAGGTGACATGCTTCATCATCTGGGATCTCTTCCTGGTTGTAGCTCCTATTACAGCCGAGGGCTACAACCCCTTCACTGTGAGGGAGTAGCTCAGGGATGTTTTTAAGGGTTTCCCAGGATATACTAAAATCCACCAGGTAATGAGCTAAGGTGTATTGCTAGGTGATGGGCGCAGCGCTATAGAAAAGTGAAAAGAATATAGTCAAACTAACTACCAGGAGCAAAAAGGTTTAATATGTATCTCCTGGTGTCAGGAATAAAAACAGTGCTAAGGCAGTCTTGAAAAAATAAACTGCAACTATCTAGTTAGAGGGTCAGTCTACATGTTTCAGCTATCATGACCTATGGAGTGTCTAGCCTTCCTCAGGACCTAAAAAGTATAAGCTACTGTGTAGTTCGTGAAAAAAACAATAATGAAAAAACGTAAGTGTAACTGAAAAAGGAATAAATACAACTTATTGCACCACGGTTTCAGTTCTAGGATTGTGGTGTAGTTAAACCTGTGTGGAAAAAGATACAAAAGGAATAATCAGATACTGGTGTGGCAACTAGTAACAAAGAGCGAGAAGTAAATACTCTTTAACTCAACAACCTGTAATGTGTAGAAAACGACTGTATGAATATTGAACTTACCCGTAGTGTGCAGGTAAAGAACCTCACCTCACCTAGCCACTGCTCAGGATGTGAGGCACCGCTCTAGGAAAAAACATAGTTGACAGAGAAACCAGGCTCATAAGTATATAGAAGTCTGTCTGTAACATTTAAAATTGTAAAACAAAACTCAAATGCACTAAATACTGTGGTGATCGATGCATTTAGAAATGTCATATCAAGCTAGACATTCAACTGAATGATACAAAAGCTAGACACTGAAAAATAGCCTATATGAATGGGTCAACCCAAAAGGGGACCGACTGCCAACAAACTATAGATATGCAGGTATCTAGTTCCATGGTGTAATATGTAAGGTGAAGTTCACTGAACCTAAACAACCAATGAAGGCGAAGGAAGGCTCTTTGAATATATATAGGAGGATGTTTGCAGCACCAATTGCCGTAATCCTGGTTACACATTAAGCAGTGATGTGTCTAGTCAAGGTTATAGCAACTGGCATCCAGTAAAATAAACTCCACTGACAGTCAGCTATTGTCAGTGGAAACGTTGCATATGTTTAAGCTAGATCGGTAAAGCTTTCATTAGAACTAAAGAAGTTGTCATCAATTGATAATACCTGGAACTGACAAACTCAAACAAATAGAAAAAGTATCGAGATGAGACAATACAGTTCAACTCTAAATGAGCATTATATAAATGACTACTAAACCCGTAACTTCGCTAAAGCAAAATGTAGCAAGCAGTGCAAATGACTCACCTCTCCGTCGGTACCCCTGGCATTGACTAAGCCATAGTCAGAGGTGAGGCCGACCTCTGGAGGTAGTCATATTTATATGGAAGTGAATTGAGTAGTTGGGGTAATAGTCTCGGAGAGCTGATAGGCCCGATGTCTGGTGATGATGTAATCAGGCTCGCTAGGTGTACCTGGAAAATAGAGTCTTAGAGCATATAAATGCTCAAAACGGCGGAAGAGAACTCGTATGGAACTCGGCCACAGTAAAAAACAGTGGTAAATAAGATAATCACTCATAAATGCAACAAACCTAAGACATGTCATGACTAGGAGGTGGAAAACACAGACTGACAGGAGTAGCGTTAGCTCCTCATTCCTTTGCCAGACATCATCTGCAGTTTAGAGGTCGTCTTTCCTGAAGCAGAACATTGTAAGCCTCGCAGGAGAATTCAGGTATTTCTGGGAGCATAAAGTTTCTCCTCAGTAAGGAGGAATTCTTTGAGCTTTGAACATCTTCAGTAAGTCAGTTATTGAAAGAATTTAGAGGAAAAAGCTGACAATATGAACTAAGACATTTTGAGTCATTTATTTACAGACATTCACCTTGTTCGCAAGTCTTATGAAGTAAGAGAAAACAATTTGAATTCAGGAAGTCAAAGGGTAATACAGTTAAAGGTGACTAATCTACAAGAGCTATTGTGCTTGATTTTGCGCTACTAATTTTAATCAGCTACTAACTAAGGGTGGGCGACAATTTCCATTCCGCTTGCGAAAATTGCAAAATTTCGACATTTTCGAAACTTCCGCGATCCGCGGCGAAACAGAAATATGCGGTTCTAATTTTCAGAATAACACACATTCACTGGATGATGTCATCAGTGATGTCATCAGTGATGTCATTTGAGATGTCATCAGTGATGTCATGAGTGATGTCACTGACCATGTCATGAGTGATGTAATATGTGACGTCATCAGCAGTGCATTGCGGGCGCGCGAGTTATAGTTAGCTGAACTAACTATAACGGGGCAATTTCATTGGTTTTTTACGAGTAAAATGTCCAGCTAACTATAACATGTGTGAAACCTATGGTTTTTTCACTGAATTTCTAAGGTTTTTTAAATGCTAATTCCTAACTATAACGTGTGTGTAACCTATGGTTTTTTCACTGAATTTCTAAGGTTTTTTAAATGCTAATTCCTAACTATAACGTGTGTGAAACCTATGGTTTTTTCAGTGAATTTCTAAGGTTTTTTAAATGCTAATTCCTAACTATAACGTGTGTGAAACCCATGTTTTTTTCAGTGAATTTGCAAGGTTTTTTAAATGCAATTTTTTTTTTTTTTCTTCATTTTTTTCAAACATATTTTTAATTTAATTTTTTACCTTTTATAAAGACTATGCCTAATTTTTTAAAATCATTAAATATTTATTTTATATAAATTTTTTAAAATAAACAAGTAAAATTTATTTCCAGATTTTTTTTTTTTTTTTTTTATAGTACGCGTACCGTAAGCTCACGGTAAGCGTACGGTTTACGCAACGTCCGTAATCTATCTACGCTGGTTGCGTATAGTTACGTACTTTGCGTAGCGCGCGTACTGCGCGTGGGCCGCGTGCGCGCTTACGCAACACGCGCACGTTACGCGGAAGTGCCGGGAAATGACTGTTATGCGCATGCGCGGAAGCGCGTGTCTTTTTTACGCGCATGCGCACTTTTGCCGTAAGCGTACCGTAAGCGTACCGTAAGCGTACGGTAGGTCATGTGATCTTGAAACACAACTTTTGATTGGTTGAAACTACTTTCAGTTCTAGAACTCTCCTACACCACACCCATTCCCCTCATTTCTGCTTGTGATCCCTTGGGAGAAGGAGCTGGTTTGTCTTTGGGATACGATGGCAGAACAGCAGAGCTCTTCTGAGAGTGAGGCTAGCACCAGCAGCACTGTCTTGAGGCAGAGAGCGAGGAAAGTAAAACCTTCTTATGTTTGGGATTATTTTACTTTTCCAGAAGGCCAGCAAAAGGTGAATGCACCCTTAGTTACTTGCAAGCTGTGTCAGCGTGTACTTTCTAGAGGTAATCCTGACAGGAAGTATTCCTTTGGGAATCACACCATGATGAGGCACCTCAAGGATGTACACAAAAGGACACATGCTCTACTTTTTGGAGGTAACTCTTCAGAAAGACGAGCCAGTACATCCACAGCAGCTCAGCCTGGACCATCACCTGCAGAGCTTACTCCTTCTTCTGCAGCTCAGGTGAGCCCTTCATCTGTGGGGGGAGAATCTCCTTTTGCTGGCCCTCTGGAAATGAACCCTCGATTTCGGAAGGTTGATATTCATTGCACATTTTGTAAAGCTCTAATTTGTTATAGGGAGACCAGTGTTTCCCTAGTGAATAACAAAATAGATCAGCACATTTGTAGCTTTGAATGATTTTCCCATGGTTCCTTTCCTCTGTCCCTGCATGAACACAACGGTTCTTTTAAGAGCCAACCTTATCTTTCATCTTTTTTTTACATTTTTTTTAAAAAACTTTTTTTTTTTTTTTTTACCGTACGCGTACGGTAAGCGTACCTTTTTTTTTATTTTTTTAAAAAAACACTAAAAATCATTTTTCACATTACAAGGTCCTTGAGAGACTACAATTATTACTATTGACTTACCATACTCACTGAAAAAAATATTTATTCATTTGTTTTTTTAAAAAATAGTTTTTAAAATGGTTGTAGTTTACGAAAATTTTCTATATCGATCTGAAAAAAAAGAAAAAAGTATTAATATCTTTAAACCATTTTATAATACAGTACACATATTTACATTTTTTACCAAAAAATATTTTTGCCTTATTTTTGCTGTTTTCAGAATATATTGCATTTCACTATAAATTGTGAAAGCAATTGCATTCATCATTTTACAGCGGGCAAAAAAAAATAACAATCTCAAAGATTGTATTAAAAAAGCCCAGAATCTCTTCTCACTTAAACTTATCATTACAGAAATGCATATTATTCTAAAAAAATATCATCTAAAAACAATACTTTTTTCTTTAAAATACCGTCTGATATTTTTGTTTCAGGAGTATAATCACAATATTATATCTCAAATAACTCCAAAATACATCTGATTTTATTTCCTTTAGGCCAAATTGTATTTTTTTTTTTTCCCTGGAATAAATTTCCAAGGGAAAAGCATTAAAATTCTAAAGTTTAATCTGTCCAGATCTCACCGATTCTCTGTAACATTTTGGTTCACAAAAATTTTTTGAATAATTTATTTAGTCCACAATAGAATTGCTTACTTTTCCACATGGCCAAATAGTAATTTTTTAAATCATTTTTGTAAAAATTTCCAATGGCAGTCCAATAGCATTCCAAAATTTAAAATGTGCAGAAGTTACCGATTATCTCTAAATTATTGGTTTTTCAAAATTGCATTAAAAATTTAAAAAGTCCACATTACAATTGGTTATCTTTCCTTTAGGCCAAATGATAATTTTAAAAAATATTTTTTCTACAAAATTGCAATGGTAATCCAGTAAAATGGTAAAATTATTTTGTCCACATCTTGCCAAGTCTCTCTAAAATTTAGGTTTCAGAAAGATTAGATAGGAATTTGCTAAATCAAAAGGCAAACGTTGTTTGAAAATCAATTGGGAATCATTACACAGTGTCCAGCCTTTTTCACATTTAAGATAAACTGTGTAATGTCCAGAAGTAACAGTAGGTCCATCATGGAAAATTATTGCAACAGTTACAAAAGTTTTTCCTGAAATTGATAATTGCTGTCCTGTAAACTTCTTTATTAAAGTATCCAATTTTGAACCATCAGCTCTACATCGTTGCATCATTAAAATTACATACTGTCCGTATTCCCTTAAAATTAATGTTGAAAACATGTCAGAATTACACTCACCACATTTCATGCTATGATTAGCATCTTTAACTAATTTTGCAAAAGTGACTGTTTTACTCTCTGGCAATGTCAAATAAATAAACCTTTCATTATCAACAATAGAGCCACATATATTATAACAATTTTCACAACTATGTTCCCATTTATAAGAGAGACCAAAAAAAATGTCAATGGGAACTCCTTCTTCTTCCACTACCTGAAGAAAAAACAACAAGAATTCCTGTGCGTCTTGCTGTACATTTTGAGAAAACTGTGTTCGTCCTGAACATACATCTAAAAGTTTTCTAATGTCAGTAGCACTTTCTATTTGAGTTTTATCTTTACTCAGCTTTTGAAAAAGGAGACTGAGCTCTGAACAGAATCTTTTTCCCTGATTTACTATTATCTGCTCTTGCAAACTTTCCAGATAAAATACAACATTCAGCACTACATTAGCGTAGCAGTTGACACCAGAGCTATTTTCAAAATGACATCCTACAACCTGTTCTTCATTTTCCTTATTCTTTTTGCTTGCAATTACATCACTCCTCTTTTTTTTCCTCTTCTCTACATCTTCATTACAGATATTCTCATTTCTCCTTTTACGAGAAACTACACGTTTCTCCAACACAGGATACTGACCTAAATTAGGAGCATAGGTTCTTCTTAATCTATTATACTCCTTTACACAGTTTGTATCAGCACTAACTTTTGAATCATCAAAGTCAATCATGAATAAACCTGATAATGTTTTGACTCGTGACAAAGCTACATATGCCATACCTTCTTTGAACACAGTTGAACCAATGTTCACAAATGCACAATCTACAGTCAATCCTTGAGACTTGTGGATAGTTACAGCATATGCTAGTGAAAACGGAAACTGCTTCCTACGTACATATAAGTCTTTCACAAGCATGAAACGAACTGAACAACGACAAATGTCTTTAACTTCCTCTATCTGATCAAATTTTATTTTTAAACATTCAATTCCATCTTTTTTCTGATAATTAATAAAACCCACAACTCTTCCCATCGCTCCATTCACTAAGCCTTTTTCAACATCCAAATTTCTCCTTAAAAACACTCTACAGTTCATGCAAACATATAGATTTTTTTCTAATCCTGCTGTTTTGGAGATATTCTTCTCTAGTGAGTCCAATTTATTTTTCAGTTTGCCTGTTACTGTGACAGTAATTCTTCCATCCTCAATTTTGTCCACTGCTTCCAATTTCATGATGTCTTCATTTTCCAATTTCAAAAGCTCCTCATTAAAAATTGAGCATTCACGTAGAGTTGGCATTAAGCAGATGACACTTTTGTTTTGTGCAATATTCTTGTATATTTTCTCTGCAACTATTTCTTCCTTTGGAAATAAGTTATGTAGCAGCCGACTCTGTAATGCTTTTTTGCCAACTTCTGTGAGTAGTCCAATTCTGATATCTTTCAGAATACTTCCATATTCTTCATCGTTTGCTTGCCTCATATTAGTTGTAAGTTCCTTGTACTCAAAGAAGGACCAAATATTTGTATTACCGATGCTTCCCAATGACTTCTTCGTGTCTTCATGTGTCACAGTATTAAACACTGGTTGTCCTTTTACTGGAGTAAGTTGCAAAAGATCCCCAAAAACTATGACGTGTTTTCCACCAAATAACACGTCATAGTCTGTCTTCAAAATTTGCTGCATTCTTAAATGCACAAAGGCAAGCATTAAGTTTGATACCATGCTCACCTCATCAATAATGAGAACTTGCATCTTCTTCAATACTCTTGACACTTCTAAGGATGCTTCTCCAGTTAGCTTGTTGAATTGTATTTTGTTCTCATGCTCCACTGGTAACATTAGCAAACGATGTAAGGTGATTCCTTTTATGTTATATGCTGCTAACCCAGTTGGAGCAGTAACCACACAAGACAAAGTAGAATCCGTTTTTTGCTTTAGGTAGCTTCTGATGACTTTAATTAGGAAACTTTTTCCAGTGCCAGCTTGTCCGCTTACATACATCCTGATTGGATGAAATGATGTGCATGAGCACTCTTTTTTGATATGTAGAAATCCGTGATCAATTTTGTTTTTGATCTCTTCATAAATTTGTTGCTGCTCTTGATTCAGTTGTCTTTCCAAATTTTCTAAGTCTATAAATTCTTCTTGAGCTTGATTCATAGCCGTTTCCACTTCATTCATGGCTATTGATGCTTCATTTTCAACGATTGGTTGTCCTAGGGGATCTTGACTGTATGTTCCTGAACTTTGGCTGTCCTGAGAACTGTCTCTAGCTATTTCTGCTGCAATTGTAGTTTCCTGTTCAATTTCTTCATTTAACATTTGCAGATAAGTTGAGAATGTACTGCATTGTATGCTGTCTTTGCAAGCATTAAAAGAATCTTCATAGCTCTGGAATTCTCCCAGTAGTTCATCCTCTGTACGCCATGGTTTAAACAACTGTAAAAGATCCAAGTAGTAAAATTCTTTCTTGTCGGTAGTGTCGCAACTCAGCTTCCGGTGATTTATCAAACTTCCTTTGGTTTGCTTCACCAAACATCCTTCTTCACCAACAACTTTATATTTTCCACTGTTGATGTCTTCTGCAGCTTTCCGTGAATAAATGTAGTTCTGCAGCACTTCATAGAGACACATGTTCTCCAGATGATGACTTCTCTTGGGATAATATGTGTCCAACATGTTTGTTTTCAATATGTCTGTACTTTCTGGGTCATTCTCAGCCAAATATTCAATTTCTCCAACAGATTTCAGTACCCGATTTCTCATTGCTGCAAGGCCTAAACTTGCCCAAATTATTCTTCTTGACTTCGAGTAGAGACTTGCAGAAGATAACCTATCTGAACATTCGTAGGATCCAATTTCTCGATGCGATAACATCTTCAAACTAAAACTGTACAGCTTCTTACTGACAGTCTTCTCGTGAGAAATCTCTTCCCACATTTCCTTCAATTCTGTTTTTTCTGATTTCGTAATGTAAGACGTTACATATCGAGCAACAGCAATGGAATTGTCAGCAACATACTGTATATCCATGTTAGCGTTCCACATGGATAAAATGACTGGGTTGTAGTCATTTATATTTTTTGATTCTTCTTTTCTTTTAAGGTTGTAGGTATTCTTAGGTGATTTTCTTGTGATAGTATGTCTCACAGCTGACATAAAACTGTTGACTCTTCCATTTGTAAGAACAGGTCTAGGAAATCCAAATCGACATTTAGTGTAGTATTTTTCTTTGCTCTTGTATTTCCGTCGACAGTATTTTCCACACCGATGACTTTGGAAACGTAGAACTTGCTCCTTTAACTTGTTCTCTTCTGTGTTTTTAGGTATAGCACATGTTGCATATTCTTCAATGTAAGATAACACTGCTTCATCAGTATCTGTTCCAAACTTTGGGGCATCCTTGATCCACAGCAGCATATGAATATGAGGAGCACCTCTTGCCTGGTACTCTTTTCTCCAAAAGAAATCCACTACTTCTCCAAGGGGTGGATTTTTTTTATTGCAGATGAAGGACATCATAGCCTCAAATCTATGATTGAAATATCTGCAAACATTAACCGGATCCAATGAGCACAGTTCTCCTGCTGTCTTGTATTCGATGTTTTCAATGTTTGAATTGGCCTCTCGTAGAAAATCCAGTAAATCATCCCAAGCGTACTCGGCGCAGCTTAGGGTAAGGAACCATGTTGGTGTTCCTAAGTTGCGTAACATGCATTTTAGTTCACCATGGCGTCGGTACCAATATTCATTTGTCCCACGCTGACAAGCCATCAGATTGATCAGTTGTGTTTCCAAATGATCATCTCGGTGCTGCACTTTCTCCATAAAATCCTTAGCAGACACATTTTGTAAATGTACTCCACTTTTTAAAATGTGATTTACTGCATAAGACAGTGCAGACAAGTCGCTTTCAAATAAAAGATGGAACAAATAAGGGATACTTTGTCGAAATCTGGGATCTTCAGCATATAGTCTTGTAGTCCGATACTCAGAAGCTGGAATCTGTTCCGGACGTTCATCGTATCGTCCTCCTTTTCCTTTAGGAAACAGCTGGGGAAAACATCGAGCTTCCAAGCTCTCCTCCCATACACTCACGGGATTTCCTTTTGCTTTCTTCATCTGAAAGAGATCAATATTGTCTCCCATAACTTCTTTCGAATGGAGAGGATGTATGCTAAAATGTTCATAAATTTCTTCTTCCTTTGACTTGTCCACTTTTTCAATTTGTCCAGTTGGTGTTTCTGTGTCTCCTTGTAAATCTTCTTCTTCTTCTTCTTCTTCTATATAAATTGATTCATACCATTTGTTATTTTTTTTCAAATACAAATTTGCTCTTTGTACTTTCCGCACATCTACCAGCTCCTGCCAAATCTTCTTATTCTTTGTAGGGACACCATTAACCAGAATAATTAATGGTTCAGTTTCCAAAGTATCTGCATCAATAGTTTCCATATTTTTTTTCAAATCCAAGGGCAAATACACCACTCTACCTTTTAAACCTCTCAGTAAATCTGAAGGAGGTAATTTACCAGTTTTGGGCTCCATACGTACTATGGTCTGGAACGGATGAACACATTGAATGAGTATAGACTCATATGTATTTAATTCAGAAAGTTCAGCAGGAATAGCATCCAATTCTAAATTATTATGTACAGCTCTGGTCGGCATTCTATTTTCCTCTAACTTGTTGTAGCAGTATTTGCAAATACGCTGATCTTCACCCAATTCAAAACAATTTTCAAGAAATATATATGTGGCAAAATCCATCCACTTATAATTATCTTCATTTTCACTCTTTCTGTAGAGATCAACATTCCTAGTTTGTTTTCTATAATGAGTTCTGCGGCAACAAATACAAGTAACATTTGGTCTTTCATTAGAGACTATTGCAAATTTTGTTATGTGATCATTAAATGTGTTACTTACAGAGGGTTCTACATTCTCTTCCACTTCTGCCTCATTTACTGTGTCCTTCTCTGCACTGTTTTGTTCAGGACCAAAGTAACAAAACTGAATTTCATCAACAACCTTCTCTACATCTGATACCGTTCCTCGGAACAGAGCCCTATTCAATTCATTTAACTTTATTGCTGGACTTTTGGCAAAATACAACCGTCTCACAAACTTTCTCATTTCAGTATGATGAACAGCCAGCATCCTAAAATGATGGAAAACACTATTGCACACTTTTCTAGATAGACAAGCAAGAGAATGACCCTGCAAACCAGTATTCTCTCTCACTCTGCATGGATCCAGACTTTGAAGCACCTTAATCTTTTGTTTTACACTTTTTTTACTATATTCTCTTAGAAACTCTCGAAATCTGTCAATAGATTCCTGACGCACAGTGCAAATACTACTACAATTCCAAGTGTACACTGGGGCTTTAGGACGTCTCCCCATTGCCTCATCTGCCATCACTTGTACCTCATCTCTTGGAACCATTATCTCCTTCTCCATTATGCAACCATTTTTTACTTCGTATGAACGACCTCTGGTGTCAACTGCATGCAGCAAACTATTACTTTGAAAATAGCTTTCTTCATTAAAAAAAGGTTCACTACTTGAACTATGCATCCACTTTCCTAAAAACACTTTACAAAAGTTTGTTCTGTTCACTACTCTTTTGCTTTTGCTTTGTGATTTCAGTACATTAACCATTTTATCTAATGTACGCATCCTATTCAAAATTAATATGAATAGTTTCCTTTTTAATTCTAATGCTTTTGCTGCAATGGCTTCAATTTCTTTTTTTCTCTTATAATATTTAGCCTTTTGCTTATATTTCTTTATATCCTTTATCAAATTGGACATAACTCTTCTCTGAAACATTTTTCTACGTATCTCTTTAAATGCTGTTTTTCTGTTTATGTTAAACTTTTCAATTGCAGAAGGTATATTTGCATTAACTAAATCCTCAATTTTTTGCTGTTCTGTAGGTTTTGTTACATTTTTCCGAGAACAGACATTTTGTACATTTTTGTTTGTTTTCAATATTTTGTTTAGGAATTGTTTTTTTTGCTTACCAGAAGATTTTTTCTTTTTCCCAACATCAGCATCTTCTACTAACTTTGGTCCTCCAGTTGTCCTCAAATATAGTTTTTTTTTTAGCGTTTTTTGAGCTCGAGATTTTGTAGGCATCTTAAATTTTGTTCACTGTTCTTCAGCAATACCTGAAAAAAACTAAAAAAAAAATCCTTTATTGTATTTAAATATATTACTACATTTCTTTTCACAATAGTCACAAAACGAAATTTCTTTGCCATTTTGAATGCACACAAACTGCTCTTTTTTTAAAATTTATTTAAATGCACATGTCCAAGCTTTTTTTTTTTTTTCAGACCACCACCGTGTGTATTCTCTGTGACTGCCTACACTCCAGCAGGGGCAACCAGCCTTAGTGATGCTGAATGTATTTGCATTACAGACTTAAACCTGAAAACCCCACTCGCTTCTAATTACTGTGCATGACTATACATGGCAAGCACATGGGTGTGTGCTAAGCCTCTGCTTCTTCCCCCAAAAATTCGCTCCCCCTTTCCATCTAATGCAACTGTGAAATCACCAGAGCAAGACGCAATAAATTTCTGCCTATAATTCTTCTATGCACACAGAGTCATGTTTTCACATTAGTGCCAAAACGAAATTTCTTTGCCAATTTGAAAGCACACTTACTGCTCTTTTTTTTTTGGGCCAAGTGAAAATCTCTTTTTACACTTTGAAATCACTTTTACAGACTGACACATTCTGAAACCTTTTTATTAAATTTATTTAAATGCACATGTCCAAGCTGTTTTTTTTTCAGACCACCACCGTGTGTATTCTCTGTGACTGCCTACACTCCAGCAGGGGCAACCAGCCTTAGTGATGCTGAATGTATTTGCATTACAGACTTAAACCTGAAAACCCCACTCGCTTCTAATTACTGTGCATGACTATACATGGCAAGCACATGGGTGTGTGCTAAGCCTCTGCTTCTTCCCCCAAAAATTCGCTCCTCTTTTCCATCTACTGCAACTGTGAAATCACCAGAGCAAGACGCAATACATTTCTGCCTATAATTCTTCTATGCACACAGAGTCATGTTTTCACATTAGTGCCAAAACGAAATTTCTTTGCCAATTTGAAAGCACACTTACTGCTCTTTTTTTTTGGGCCAAGTGAAAATCTCTTTTTACACTTTGAAATCACTTTTACAGACTGACACATTCTGAAACCTTTTTTTTAAATTTATTTAAATGCACATGTCCAAGCTGTTTTTTTTTCAGACCACCACCGTGTGTATTCTCTGTGACTGCCTACACTCCAGCAGGGGCAACCAGCCTTAGTGATGCTGAATGTATTTGCATTACAGACTTAAACCTGAAAACCCCACTCGCTTCTAATTACTGTGCATGACTATACATGGCAAGCACATGGGTGTGTGCTAAGCCTCTGCTTCTTCCCCCAAAAATTCGCTCCTCTTTTCCATCTACTGCAACTGTGAAATCACCAGAGCAAGACGCAATACATTTCTGCCTATAATTCTTCTATGCACACAGAGTCATGTTTTCACATTAGTGCCAAAACGAAATTTCTTTGCCAATTTGAAAGCACACTTACTGCTCTTTTTTTTTTGGGCCAAGTGAAAATCTCTTTTTACACTTTGAAATCACTTTTACAGACTGACACATTCTGAAACCTTTTTTTTAAATTTATTTAAATGCACATGTCCAAGCTGTTTTTTTTTCAGACCACCACCGTGTGTATTCTCTGTGACTGCCTACACTCCAGCAGGGGCAACCAGCCTTAGTGATGCTGAATGTATTTGCATTACAGACTTAAACCTGAAAACCCCACTCGCTTCTAATTACTGTGCATGACTATACATGGCAAGCACATGGGTGTGTGCTAAGCCTCTGCTTCTTCCCCCAAAAATTCGCTCCTCTTTTCCATCTACTGCAACTGTGAAATCACCAGAGCAAGACGCAATAAATTTCTGCCTATAATTCTTCTATGCACACAGAGTCATGTTTTCACATTAGTGCCAAAACGAAATTTCTTTGCCAATTTGAAAGCACACTTACTGCTCTTTTTTTTTCGGGCCAAGTGAAAATCTCTTTTTACACTTTGAAATCACTTTTACAGACTGACACATTCTGAAACCTTTTTTTTAAATTTATTTAAATGCACATGTCCAAGCTGTTTTTTTTTCAGACCACCACCGTGTGTATTCTCTGTGACTGCCTACACTCCAGCAGGGGCAACCAGCCTTAGTGATGCTGAATGTATTTGCATTACAGACTTAAACCTGAAAACCCCACTCGCTTCTAATTACTGTGCATGACTATACATGGCAAGCACATGGGTGTGTGCTAAGCCTCTGCTTCTTCCCCCAAAAATTCGCTCCTCTTTTCCATCTACTGCAACTGTGAAATCACCAGAGCAAGACGCAATAAATTTCTGCCTATAATTCTTCTATGCACACAGAGTCATGTTTTCACATAAGTGCCAAAACGAAATTTCTTTGCCAATTTGAAAGCACACTTACTGCTCTTTTTTTTTCGGGCCAAGTGAAAATCTCTTTTTACACTTTGAAATCACTTTTACAGACTGACACATTCTGAAACCTTTTTTTTAAATTTATTTAAATGCACATGTCCAAGCTGTTTTTTTTTCAGACCACCACCGTGTGTATTCTCTGTGACTGCCTACACTCCAGCAGGGGCAACCAGCCTTAGTGATGCTGAATGTATTTGCATTACAGACTTAAACCTGAAAACCCCACTCGCTTCTAATTACTGTGCATGACTATACATGGCAAGCACATGGGTGTGTGCTAAGCCTCTGCTTCTTCCCCCAAAAATTCGCTCCTCTTTTCCATCTACTGCAACTGTGAAATCACCAGAGCAAGACGCAATAAATTTCTGCCTATAATTCTTCTATGCACACAGAGTCATGTTTTCACATAAGTGCCAAAACGAAATTTCTTTGCCAATTTGAAAGCACACTTACTGCTCTTTTTTTTTTGGGCCAAGTGAAAATCTCTTTTTACACTTTGAAATCACTTTTACAGACTGACACATTCTGAAACCTTTTTTTAAAATTTATTTAAATGCACATGTCCAAGCTGTTTTTTTTTCAGACCACCACCGTGTGTATTCTCTGTGACTGCCTACACTCCAGCAGGGGCAACCAGCCTTAGTGATGCTGAATGTATTTGCATTACAGACTTAAACCTGAAAACCCCACTCGCTTCTAATTACTGTGCATGACTATACATGGCAAGCACATGGGTGTGTGCTAAGCCTCTGCTTCTTCCCCCAAAAATTCGCTCCTCTTTTCCATCTACTGCAACTGTGAAATCACCAGAGCAAGACGCAATAAATTTCTGCCTATAATTCTTCTATGCACACAGAGTCATGTTTTCACATAAGTGCCAAAACGAAATTTCTTTGCCAATTTGAAAGCACACTTACTGCTCTTTTTTTTTTGGGCCAAGTGAAAATCTCTTTTTACACTTTGAAATCACTTTTACAGACTGACACATTCTGAAACCTTTTTTTTAAATTTATTTAAATGCACATGTCCAAGCTGTTTTTTTTTCAGACCACCACCGTGTGTATTCTCTGTGACTGCCTACACTCCAGCAGGGGCAACCAGCCTTAGTGATGCTGAATGTATTTGCATTACAGACTTAAACCTGAAAACCCCACTCGCTTCTAATTACTGTGCATGACTATACATGGCAAGCACATGGGTGTGTGCTAAGCCTCTGCTTCTTCCCCCAAAAATTCGCTCCTCTTTTCCATCTACTGCAACTGTGAAATCACCAGAGCAAGACGCAATAAATTTCTGCCTATAATTCTTCTATGCACACAGAGTCATGTTTTCACATAAGTGCCAAAACGAAATTTCTTTGCCAATTTGAAAGCACACTTACTGCTCTTTTTTTTTTGGGCCAAGTGAAAATCTCTTTTTACACTTTGAAATCACTTTTACAGACTGACACATTCTGAAACCTTTTTTTTAAATTTATTTAAATGCACATGTCCAAGCTGTTTTTTTTTCAGACCACCACCGTGTGTATTCTCTGTGACTGCCTACACTCCAGCAGGGGCAACCAGCCTTAGTGATGCTGAATGTATTTGCATTACAGACTTAAACCTGAAAACCCCACTCGCTTCTAATTACTGTGCATGACTATACATGGCAAGCACATGGGTGTGTGCTAAACCTCTGCTTCTTCCCCCAAAAATTCGCACCTCTTTTCCATCTACTGCAACTGTGAAATCACCAGAGCAAGACGCAATAAATTTCTGCCTATAATTCTTCTATGCACACAGAGTCATGTTTTCACATAAGTGCCAAAACGAAATTTCTTTGCCAATTTGAAAGCACACTTACTGCTCTTTTTTTTTTGGGCCAAGTGAAAATCTCTTTTTACACTTTGAAATCACTTTTACAGACTGACACATTCTGAAACCTTTTTTTTAAATTTATTTAAATGCACATGTCCAAGCTGTTTTTTTTTCAGACCACCACCGTGTGTATTCTCTGTGACTGCCTACACTCCAGCAGGGGCAACCAGCCTTAGTGATGCTGAATGTATTTGCATTACAGACTTAAACCTGAAAACCCCACTCGCTTCTAATTACTGTGCATGACTATACATGGCAAGCACATGGGTGTGTGCTAACCCTCTGCTTCTTCCCCCAAAAATTCGCTCCTCTTTTCCATCTACTGCAACTGTGAAATCACCAGAGCAAGACGCAATAAATTTCTGCCTATAATTCTTCTATGGACACAGAGTCATGTTTTCACATTAGTCCCAAAACGAAATTTCTTTGCCAATTTGAAAGCACACTTACTGCTCTTTTTTTTTCGGGCCAAGTGAAAATCTCTTTTACAGACTGACACATTATGAATCCACCATGTGTAACTACAACAAAAACAATTCCCATTTCTATTATTCATTTCTTAAGTTACCACATACATCCCCTCTCAAACTGTAAACTCACCTTTAAATTTAGTTAGTTGTGAAAGAAATGTGTCACTCAAACAGCAGATTATCAGAGCCAGGATCTCTGTTCTGTACACCTCTCTCCTCTCAGCAGAACCAGATAATGGCAAACTTTCCCTCTATTTTTCCACACATATACATGTAAGTTTCAAATCTCAGTGCTTCCCCCTTTTTTTCAAATGTAATGACACATTTCTATTGGTTGAAAACCAACCCTTTTCCAAAAGTACCCTGCCCCCAACTTGACTTCTGCCTAGTACCCTTCCCCCAACTTGACTTCTGCCTGCTACCATAGCAACATCTCATGGAACACTGCTGTGTGCAGTTAGGTCAGAAGTTCGACACACAATGTTTCAATTCCACAGAGCAAGAGTGCTTGACTTTTCAATCCTAACTGCAAATCCATAGTACTGTTCTTTGGTTACACATTTTTTTGTACCAATACAAAACATGCTTCTATTAATTTTCACATACAGCCTAGTTTTTTTTCTAGAATGGTATGAAACAGCCAATCAGTTCTTTTTGTTTTGTAAAAAATATGTATGCCTCCATTTCCAAACTGTCTTTCTTTTCATATTGCCATTCTACTGAAAGACACCTCCTGAGTGCATCCAGTTCTCCTTTGAAGATGTTCACAGTGTGGATTGTAGGGCACAGCTATGTCTTCTGGAGTGAAAAGTTTGCAGAGAAAACAGATATGGTGAGAGACCTTGCTTTGCCAAATGTAGACATTAAATGGATTGGTCAGAGAGGGTTAAAGTGGCACCAATTGATGCCATTGGTGAAATCCTTCATGCAAATCCAACACCCTGACCTCATAATAGTGCACTGTGGTGGCAATGACCTAGGCACTTTGACTGGGGTAGGTCTGGAAATGCTTATGAAGGACACCTTTGCACAACTGTTTACACTTTTCCCTAAAACTGCCTTTGTGTTTTCCAACATATGCCAAAGGCAAAAATGGAACTGGTCCAATCATTTCTGTCCACAGATTGACAAAGCAAGAAAGCACGTCAACAAATCTGTTTCTGCTTTCCTCCGTGACTATGGTATGGGTGCCATTTACCACAACAACTTGCGTTACGACATGCAAGACATTTATAGAGGAGATGGTGTGCACTACAATGATGAAGGGAACAGAGTCTTCCTCTTGAACCTTAGACTCTGCATCGGTACTTACTTGTAAGTACCACTAAAAAAATGACTCCATAAACACAACAGCTCTTTTTAGAGCTCCCTAATTTCTAAACTCTTAAATCTGATTTTCATTTATTTATTTTTATTTTTTTTACCGTACGCTTACCGTGAGCTTACCGTACGCGTACCCCGTGATTTTTTTTAAAATCAATAAATGTTTTTTTTGTACTTTTCTGTCCTTCTTTGACCCCCTTACAATTGTTAGGGGGTCTGTAACTCTCCTCATTGCCCCCTTTCTTTGTTTTCACTCTTTTTTTTCAGAGTGAAATACACAAAATGGCGGCCGCCGCTTCCTGGTTTCGGCCGATTCGAATGTTTACTAAGATCTAAGAGCCAATCAGAATCGCGCTCGCGCACGCCACCGTACGCTTACCGTAAGCGTACGGTAAGCGTACCGTAAGCTGGCTCAGATATATATATTGATTTAAAGGCTATTTTCTCAGAATCTACTGAACAGATTTACACCAAACCTACAAAAGGCACTTCCTTGACCTAGGGACTACCTCTCTGCCAAATTTCTAGTAATTCTGTTCAGCCGTTCGGGCTGTAGCTCGTTCTAAAGGTCCTATGGAAAAATGCATGGGAAAAACGCGTTTTGGGACCCCCCTTTTATCTCAGCCCCCGCTTGACGGATCCCCCCGAGACTTTCAGGGTAGGAGCGGAGCGTAGCGCCCCACCTATTTTGAGAAATTCGCGAGGATTCGTCGACCGGCGCCAAAGTTATTCAAAATAGAATGTTGAGGTTTTCCTATGGAAACGTGGTCCTAACTATAACTACCTACTGGCGACCGCCAGTAGGTAATATATATATATATATATATATATATATATTCACTGAAAAAACCATAGGTTTCAGACACGTTATAGTTAGGAATTAGCATTTAAAAAACCTTAGAAATTCACTGAAAAAACCATAGGTTTCAGGGGCGTTATAGTTAGCTGGACATTTCACTCGTAAAAAAACAATTGAAATTCCCCCGTTATAGTTAGTTCAGCTAACTATAACTCGCGCGCACGCAATGCACTGCTGATGACGTCACATATTACATCACTCATGACATGGTCAGTGACATCAATCATGACATCACTGATGACATCTCAAATGACATCACTGATGACATCATCCTTATGATAGAGTGGCAGACCTCCTCTCCCCCTAATATAACCTTTGATACACACATTCAAAAATAGAAACTAAAACTTTCAAAACAATGGACATACCAATATCAGTTACAACAACCTATTCAGTAATTCTAAGATCCACATACACATCCACTCATTCACCAACAGTCCTATACAGTCACTCATACATGTACTCACTCATCATATGTACCCATACACCTGTACATCCTGTTACACAACGCCACTCATCCATAGAGTTACTGACACACATAGTCACTCATGCTAATAAGGAATCAAACATCCATTTACTTGCATATACAGTTATACACACACCACCACACTTACTTCTACAGAAACTTACAAATACGTAGTCTTTTAAACAATCACTTATAGAAAGACATACTTATTCATACAGGAACTCTTCCAATCTCTCACTCTCACATATACTCACTTATATACACCAATAGTCACATATACTAGTTTAAAACATATGTAGTTACTCATAAAGACACTATTGAGACAGTCATTCCCTCACTAACACATCCATGCACACACTCATCCACCCATACAGTCCTGCACACATGCTGTCTTCAATACATACAAACAGTGAGTCACTCATTCATGCACCTATGCACTATGTAATACCCCCCACCGAACCATACAGACACTCAGACACTCATACTGATACTCAAAAAAACAACTAATAACCTATATAGACACTCATGTAGCTACTCACCAACCCATGCAGCCACTTATACACTAAGTGAGAGACTGATACAGATATTTACATATTTAAACATTACTCACTAAGCCATGTATTCACTAAGATACACTTAATCAGTCAGTTATACAATCAATTTTTCACAAAAAAAATCATCCATTTAGACACTCATATACCCATTTATGCTTCCATCGACCTTGTGATATACATATATAAAACATATGTAATTTTCAGAAAAACACACATTCACGTGATGATGTCATCAGTGATGTCATTTGAGATGTCATCAGTGATGTCATGAGTGATGTCACTGACCATGTCATGAGTGATGTAATATGTGACGTCATCAGCAGTGCATTGCGTGCGCATGAGTTATAGTTAGCTGAACTAACTATAACAGGGGAATTTCAATGGTTTTGTATGAGTGAAAAGTCCAGCTAACTATAACGCCCCTGAAACCTATGGTTTTTTCAGTGAATTTCTAAGGTTTTTTAAATGCTAATTTCTAACTATGCCGACAGAGATAGGACATGTGAAGAAAGAAGAAAAAACGCACAGAAATAAAAAATAAAATGCAGAAAGAAGCAACAGAAGTCCTCAAAGACGAAGAAAAGTGCAGGAAGAAGGATAACGTGCAGAAAGAACAAACAGAAGAGCAGAAAGAAGCCTTGTTGCAAAATCATCCTGTACCCTCAACTTTTTCAGACGGATACTGGTGGTAACTGAGTCTGACTAACCAGTCCTAGAGCCAGTGCTATGTTAAAAGACACTCAGAATACAGTGAAAACACCTACATACACTAGGGAACACTATGCGTTGGGGTCCCCCTGTGATCAGCATGACCTCCTCTGTAAGCCCCTAGTATATAATAAGGCAGGGGATTAAAACTACCTCTTAAAACGCGCCACAGGGCGTGTTTGCACACGTCAACTCAGGCCCTGTCCCCTCACTTCCCCACTGTGTAAACACGCCCTGTGGCCGTTTTAAGTTGGGAGATTAAGTCACCTTGAATCCTGAGGGTCCCTAGGGTCCAACTAGACCACTAGGTACCTCCAGTAAGCGCCACAGAGCTGTGTGGCAGAGAGGTGTAAAAAGTGGCATGGCCTGGACCACCTCTCTGCAACGCAGCTCAGTGGCGCTTACTGGAAGCACCTGGTTGGCTAGTTAGCCCGCAGGGGCCCTCAGTATTGAAGGGGAATTATTTCCCCAACTTAAAACGCGCCATAGGGCGTGTTTGCACACGTCACCTCAGGTCCCGTCCCCTCCCTTCCCCACTGTGTAAACACGCCCTGTGGCCATTTTTTAAGTTGGGAGATTAAGTCCCCTTGAATCCTGAGGATCCCTAGGGGCAAAATAGCCCACTAGGTACGTCCAGTAAGCGCCATTGCAGAGAGGTGTAAAAAGGGGCACGGCCTGCACCACCTCTCTGCAATGCAGAGCAGTGGCGCTTACTGGAAGCACCTGGTGGGCTAGTTGGCCCCCAGGGTCCCCCAGGATTGAAAGGGAATTATTTCCCCAACTTAAAACGCGCCACAGGGCGTGTTTGCACACGTCACCTCAGGCCCCGTCCCCTCCCTTCATCACTGTGTAAACGCACCCTGTGGCCGTTCTAAGTTGAGAGATTAAGTCCCCTTGAATCCTAAGGGTCCCTAGGGTCAAACTAGCCCACTAGGTACCTCCAGTAAGCGCCACAGAGCTGCGTTGCATAGAGGTGTAAAAAGGGGCGTGGCCTCAGAACACCTGTCTGCAACGCAGCTCCCTGGCGCATACTGGAGATACCTGTTGGGCTAGTTGGCTCTCAAGGACCCTCAGTATTGAAGGGGAATTAATTCCCCAACTTACAACTGGCCAGGGGGCGCGTTTGCAGAGTGCTGCACGGAGGGGGCGTGGCTTCCGGCACGATGCCGGTCTTTTATTTATTTTATTTTTTTAAGAAGGAGGGCTGTGTGGCCCCCCTTCTTTTTCTAATTTACTGGCCCTGGGGACCCCATCCCCCAGGGCCTGCACCCTCATTTGTTTTGTTGAACATTTTTTATTTGGCCCTCCCAAGGCCTTAATCGGCCCCGGGGACCCCAACCCCCGGGTCATGGCCTTTTTTTTTTTATTCTTTAGGAGGGGGCTGCGTTGCCCTCCTCCTCAGGCCACTTATGGCCCCGGGGATCCCATCCCCCGGGGCCGGCCTTTGTTTTTTAATATTTTTTTTATAAATATATTTATAGAAAAACCTAGGACATGCTGGACAAACCGTATGTACCTATCACCATGACGATTTGCGTGATATTCATTAAAAGGCGACTATGCATAGAATGAATCCACATGGAATGTATTTACACCGCTAGTGAAGCTCTGACATGTCTGACGCCCTACCGTGCCTAATCCCGGCGCCCCCGCCGGTGGATTCTCTCCAAGTAGACACCCTTGTCGTTTATTTATACAAACATGGGTAGCTATTGACGGGCATATTTAATATACACGCACACCGAGCCATTCAAAGCGGATTCGACAAAAATTCGACCAAACTATGCAAGAAACCCCCCTCAAGGTTAATAAAACACACATCCACCGCCGGATGTGTATTACTTTTTATTTTACTCTCTGGAAAGGAGACGAACCTCACTTGAGAGTCACAGCGTGCTCCTGGCTGAGCCCAATGCTGTGTTACACCCACCAGTGCCCGCCGAGTGCCTCACACCTCTGTGTTGTATTCCACCAGCTAGTGCGTATGCTATGACACTCTCTAGCCCATGTGCACTGTAACACCACCCCGTGAATATGTCATGCCACACTTGCCTTCGCACGGGTTTATATTGCCCCTTCTAACATGCCTTCCTTGATGCCTATGTTATAACGCACAGCGATATGCCATAATATTACAATCTGGGATCCATATCTTTGTCACAGTGCATATGCAACATTACACTCCCCAGCACATATTTTATATTACAACTTTAGAGACTAGTTACACAACACTACCCTGTGCATATTACATTCCAAGGCGCATATCGCATAGCACGCGCTAGTGCCTGTGCTATCTCGCGCTCTCCAATGAATCTGTCATTGCGCACAATGTATTGCATATTATATTTCACACCCCGTGTCATCTTATATCACTTTTTGGTGCATAGTTGATACCATATACTATATCTAGTTTTCATTTTCAATCGTGCTCTCAGGACTATGTTCTATATAACACTGCGTCCACCTACCCTTTTCACGGGCATTACATTTTGCGATGGGGGTGGAGGGTCAGGGGGTGTTTCTGCCAAGTGAGCCCGGAGTCACAGTCACAAACGTCCTCTTCTTCCTGAATAAAAGTGAGATTATGCTGCATACTTGTTTATATTTTAAGTAGTTCGCACAGACACACATTTTAAAAACAATAAAGTTCCTAATACCCACCTTCTCTGAACAGTTAGCCTGCTGCCCCATCCACCTCCTCCCTATCCTCTGTTGTCTGAATCCATGGACTAGCCTCCATTGCCCAATTCTATGGCCCATCATTGACCTCCTGCTTAGCCTCTGTGCTTAGCTTGCTGCCCCTATTCTCCTTCCCCCTGCCCTCTGATGTCTTTGTGCATGCCCCTTCTCCATCCTCTTTGCCCACCATGTTCCATGGACCTGCCACTCCTATCTACTCTGAGTGTTCTGTTGAGCTGCCACTCCCCTCCCACCTGCCTAGCATTGTCAGATGACTGTAACCTGTCCCTGCCACCTCCACACTCCTGTCCACATGCCATGCCCCTATCCCCTTCCTCCTGTCCTTCATGGTCCATTTTACTGCCACACCCTTCTGCCCTCCCTGGTCTATGTGCTGCAACTGCTCCTCCTGCCTGCCCGCGCGGTCTGTTGTGAGGCCCCTTCCCCTGAACTCTCTTGTCTGTGCCCAGGTCCTGACCCTCCCTTTTATCCTCCATGGTCCTTTGTGCATGCCCCTGCATCCTCCTTCTTGCCCATCATAGCCATTGTGCTGCCACTAACCCTCCCGCTTGCCATGCATGGTCTTCTGTGCTGCCATGGCCCCTCCCACCTTCCCTGTGTGGTCAGCTAACTGCCCCTGACCCCCTCCCACCTTCCCTCCATGGTCTGTGTGTATGCCATCATAGTCTCATTGTTGCTCTCCATGGTGTGTCTTGTTTCTAGTGCCCATCCTGCCTGACCTCCATGGTCATCTTGCTGCTCCTGCCCTGCCCCCTTGCCCGCAGCCCTCTTTTTCCATGTGCAGACCGCTATTCCCTCCCTCCTGGCTTGTCTGTTCCATTGTAATGCCCCTGATCCGTCCCTCCTGCCCTTTATGGTCTGTTATGCTGCAGCTTTCACTCCTGTCTGTCCATTATGGTCAGCTTGTCGTACTTTAAAATTTGGGACCGCGTAGGAGGCAGGGCCCTACCCCTGTCTATCCCGGTATTAGCGAACCGCGAATGGTCAATGCGGTATGTACAAGTGCTTTGTGTAACGTTTTAGCTATGAATGCACTATGTATACGTTATTATACATTGACTCCGTGGGTTCCATCTTGGAGCGGTGGCCATCTTATAGTTGCCCTCACATAGGCTACACTTTACTTTGACTTCTCTGTGACCTGTGCAAACTGACTCCACTGCCGGTTCCTTTTACTGCGGCCAAATGGGATTAGCATCAGGGCCCGAGGCATCATAAATTCCTTCTTCCCACACAAACCCTGACTAATCTCTTTCACACCTGACTCTTCCTGCTTTATGGCTTGTTTTGCAAACAGGAGGTGCCCGTGTTTATTGGGGCCTGCTGATATCTGATGAGGGATCTGAGCCTTGCTGGGTAAATAATTGCGGGCTGGCTGAACTGAAATGTGGGATTGTAATCATGACTCTGTTTGTTCTTTGAAGTAAAATATGTGAATGACCAACTGCAAGAGAAGGGCGGTGTTGCCCAGAGCGTAATATTCTCCATAAAAGAGAAGACTGGTTTCTGTTCTGGAGGCTGCCTCATTCAGTTGCTAAGGCTTCTGTGCGACGTAGTCTCACTCATTTGAGTTTAATAAAGATGTCTTTTCATATTTCAGCTTCTGTTGCCAAGTTCTTTGTTATATTATCAAGATATGCAGAATTTTATAATACCACATCAGGAAGTACTCGAAGTCATAGGGTGCTACCCCTAGCACCTCTGGGGTCTCAAAAATTGGAGTACTTCAAGCTAGCTACCATGGCCTCTTACCCCTCAGTTCTCTGTTGTCCATGTGCATGGTCCTGTCCCCTCCCTATTGCTTTCTATGGATTGTTTTGCTGCACTCCCGTCCTGCATGCGCTGTGTGGTGTATTGTGGTGTATTGTGCTGCTGCAAACCCTGATGCCTGGCCTGTAGGGTCAGTTTGGTGCACCTCTCCATGTCCCTCCTGTCCTCTGTTATCCGAGTCCATGTCCCTACCCCAATTCCTCCTGCCTACCGTGATCCAATGTACCATGCATGCGAACATTTTGAACTTGAAAGAGGAGATTGTAGACAGGAGACAGATCAAATAAAGCCCATTTGAGCTTAAAAACATTGGACGTTTCCTGGCTGAAACGGGTCTGTTGGCATGTATGGTTGTACTACCACTGCCTCTTCCTTCTGCCCACAATGGTCTATTATATTGCCACAGCCTCTCTTGCCAGTCCTGTATTGTTGGTTTGTTGCCCCTGCCCCTCTTTCCACTGCCCTCCATAGTCTGTTGTGCTGCCACTGCCCTTCCTGCCTGCCCAGTGTGGTCAAATTGTGGCATCTGCACTCTCCTACCTGACTTCAATTTGTCAGAGTCTGTGCCCCTGGCCTCTGCCTCTCAACAGTATCCCAATGAACAACTAGATTGCTAACATTCTATATTTATTACAAAAGTGTGGAACGCCTGACGTCATCTTGATGTAATCAAAACTGTAATACCTAGAGTATTTCCTTTAGAAATTACATACATGAGAGGATCTTATGTGCATAAAAATTATGGTTAGTGCTCTAAAAAACTAAAATGAGGACATATTTTCTGAGTTTTCAAATAGCGACAAACTATTGTCTCATGCTTTTCCCACAGAGGTTTGGATGGTGATCTATAAGCTAAACTGAGAACATATTTTCTGTATATTCACATTATCTTTCTCAGTCATGTGAGAATGAAGTCTGACATTCTCAGTAAAACATGTACATCCAACAAGGGCAGAGACTGTCAGTTGATTCCTTTGTGTTCTACTGCAGCTTCCCAGAGTGTTCTAAAAAACAACTAGAGCACTAACAGTCCTACTTATGACAAACGTATGGCACACCTGAAGCCATCTTGATTGGAATAAAGTGTTAACTCTTAAAACATTTAATTTAAAAAGGAACACAATGAGGGGGTTCATTTTACCATAGAAAGTATGATTAGTGCTGCAGAAAGAAAAATGACAGCACATTTTGAGTGACTTCTCAAATCCTCTTCTATTTCATTAAAAAATTCCAACATGCAGACTGAAACATGCACTTTGAATACCAGCAACAGACTTCCCTGGTGAGCAGTAGCTTTACTACAGTGATCTAATGAGCAACTAGAGTGTTAACATTCAGAATTTATGGCAAATGTGTGACACATCTGAATGCCTTCTTGATGGAACCAAAGTAAACAAGCATTGAAAATGCAATAGGTCTCGCCCTCGTTTAATTTAAAACAATTCTGTTTGTAATTAGGTGGCTTTTTAGCTTTGCTTTTATTAGTATTTTCAAACTTTCATGTAGATAACATGCTTATGTATGCATATATGTATATGTATGCATGCATTTATATTTGTATTTATATAGATATGCAGATTATATATATGTTTATATATGTATGTATATATATATTCACTGAAAAAAACAAATGTTTCAGGGGCGTTATAGTCAGGAATTGGCATTTAAAAAACCTTAGAAATTCACTAAAAAAAAACATAGGTTTCAGGGGTGTTATAGTTAGCTGGACATTTCCCTCGTACAAAACCCTAGAAATTCCCCTGTTATAGTTAATTCAGCTAACTATAACTCGTGCCCCCGCAATGCACTGCTGATGATGTCACATATTACATCACTCATGACATGGTCAGTGACATCACTGATGACATCACTGATGACATCTCAAATGACATCACTGATGACATCACTGAAGACATCATCCATTGAGTATGTGTTTCTGAACAGTTTTATTATGTTTAATATATATAGGGAAAGGCCTGTTGAAAAATAAGTGGGTGTACAAGTGTGTGAATGGATGATTTTCTAGGTGCGTAACTGAGTCTATAAGTGAGTCATTAAATGTATCTTACTGCAGACTAGTGACTAAACTGTGTGAATGTCTGTATGTGTCTGTGTGTTGGTGTATAAGTGGCTGCATGGTTTTGTGAATAGCTATATGAGTGTCTATATGGGTTATTGATTGGTTGTCTGAGTATCTGTATGGGTGCCTGAGTGTTTGTGTGGGTAGGGTGTGTGTGACTCTGTGACTAGATGTGTGAGTGGGTGATTCAGTGGGTGCATGTTTTTAAGAGTGCATCTGTGATGGACTGTATGGTTGGGTGAGTGTATGTATGGGTGTGTTAGGGATTGAATGTATATCTCAGTGTTACATGTGTCAGTAACTACATATGTGAAACGCAGTGTATATGTGTGTAAGAGTATATAACTATCTATATGTGAGAGTGTGTGATTTTGGGAGTGGCTGTATGCGCCATAGTGCAAGGATATCTGTGTCATGTGCTGTTTGTTTTTCTGCAGGAAGACACAGAATTTGTTAGTATTTTTATGAGTAAGTGAACTTGAGTGTTTTTAACTGTATAGGTGAGTAAATTTTACTGTGATTAATTATTTGCATGACTGACTAGATGTGTCAGTACCTCAATGGATGATTGACGGTGTGTGAGTGTCTAAATAGGTGTATAAATGCACAGAGTGACTGTACGTATGAGTGACTGTACAGGTGAGTGAGTGGAGATGTATGTAGATCTAAAAGTCAATGAGTGGTTCAGTAGTTATTGGTATTGGAGTAACTATGGTTGTCAAAATGGCCGTCTGAAATTTTGAGTCGGTGTATCAAAGGTTATATTAGGGTGTGAGAAGATGCACTAATTTATCACATGGATGACGTCATCAGTGATGTCATCAGAGATGTCTTTTGAGATGTCATCAGTGATGTCATCAGTGATGTCACTGACCATGTCATGAGTGATGTAATATGTGACGTCATCAGCAGTGCATTGCAGGGGCGCGAGTTATAGTTAGCTGAACTAACTATAACAGGGGAATTTCTAGGGTTTTGTACGAGGGAAATGTCCAGCTAACTATAACACCCCTGAAACCTATGGTTTTTTCAGTGAATTTCTAAGGTTTTTTAAATGCCAATTCCTAGCTATAACGCCCCTGAAACCTTTGGTTTTTTCAGTGAATTTCAAAGGTTTTTTAAATGCCAATTCCTAACTATACCGTGCATGAAACCTATGGTTTTTTCAGTGAATTTCAAAGGTTTTTTAAATGCTAATTCCTATCTATAACTTATCTCTGAAGATATCATGAAAAGCATTCTTTTTTAAAAGTAGGGTGCACATTAGTTTTGTGGAAAAGCATCTTTGTGATTGGTTAAGAAAAGGTAGTTTCAACGTGGAGTACATATCATAGGATAAAATTTGCTCAGCTCAGCCACACCTGCTACTTGCATTTGGAAGGCACTGTTCGAACTTAAAACAATCGTCAACTTTTAACCTGCACGTGTCGTTAAACGTTCAAGAAAATGTTACAAAAAAATATCGTAAAGTTTTAAAAAATTGATGAACTTTTAACCTGCACGTATTGTAGAATGTTCTAGAAAGTGTGTTGATAGAATACGTTGCACTTCTGACGTCTATGTGTTGTTGAATATTAAAAAAAACGGTTCATATGGAAAATTAAAAAGAAACCAATAGAGAAGTTTTGAAACCTAAAAGAATCAATGAACTATTCTAATTTATCCTTTACATGTATTTATGTGTGCAGCAACAAAATTATAGACACAACAGCACTAGGAAGAGGAAGAAGCAGGGAATGGGGGAGGGGGGAGATGGGCAGAATGGCACACATGCACAATTAAGTACAACACACATATAGACTAACAATGGCCAAAATGAAACACACCAACAAGGAGCACAAGTCACACAACCTGCCAACATCACACCACTGAATGAGCATAGAAGTGAAAACCACGCTGCATTCATACAGGATGTGTACAAAGGCCAGTCGTTGGTGTTGTGGGATGTCTGCGACCGTGGTCATCATGGATGAGATGCCCAGCATGTGGCACATGGTCGAGTTCACTGTGTGTTATGTTGCCAAACGGCTGCTCCTCCCTCCCACGAGCCCCCACACTTTTGTACGGTGAGCTGTTGTATCTCGTCCACTCGTACGGTACGCCATTGTAATGCCTATTTGCGCATGTTCTGCTACATTCCAACTACAACATCACAGTGCCGTTTGGAGGTGGTGCATGCCACTTTACAACATCGACTGCTGCGGCTCTTGTAACAGGCCACACCAGAACACAGAGACACACTTACCGCACTTCCTGTACACGGACATGTCCGAGACACCCCGTTCCCCTTGCTGGATAGGCACACCCCTGCACTGACCTGTGAACGACAGACCAGCACACGCCAGTTGTGCATGCAGAAGGATGCGTACGTAGCTACACATTCAGGCTCACTGCCAACGCTGAGGTGACAGCACACTGTGATGTTGCAGGGCTCGTGCCTATCATGCTAAGACAATGACCACAGGGACACACTTACTAAGATGTGGGTTTGGGGGGCATTGGCGGTCCTGGAGTTGTTGAGATGAGTCTACTGGCCCTCATGGGTATCCCTGTATCATGCTCATTGACTTTATGGCACCTGTGGGTGTTCTGGTGTGGCTCTTGGCTGTATTCCCTTTCAAGGTGCAGGTAGTTGTCCTGCTTAACACCAGCAGAAAGCAGGTGTATAATGGTGCTAACGTGTCTTATCGCCGGAATTTGTTTCGCATTGCAATTGATGTGAAAGTTGTGATGTGATTTTTTTCGTGTGCACAACAATATACGAACTGAGCAGTGTATCTCGTCAAGATCCAGCACCTGACGCACTATTGCCAATCAATATAAATACAATGAGATTTCTTAATAGATTTTGTGTGTACACTGTAAGTGCAGCCAATACCTCAGTGCAATACAATACAGGATTTTAGTATTTAGAATAAATCGCAAAGGTGCACTTCGTGTCTTTTTGCACGGGAACGGCTACTCTCCATTTCATTATCAGCACTTTAACGGAAGTAAAGTTGAGATAAATCTAACACACTATTCAGAAGTTGGTGCAAACTGCAGATATCACCAGTATTCCAGCGATAAGTGCCCCAAAATGTAACACCATGGTGGATTCCATCAAATAACAGTAATAAGAACAAGAAAGAGTCACACAGCAGTTAGGAGAACAACCAAAAACATTATTAATTTTTTTTCAAACTTTATTTTTTATAATAATAAATATATAAACGATAAACCATTTTCATTTTTTTTTTTTTATTAACATAAATATAAACAATAAACTAATAAACAAAATGTAACAACAATAATACAAAACAACAAGGCGGAACACTCCTGGTCTGTCGACGACAGACCTGGAAAATCAGAAAGATTGTTAAAAAACACACAACATGATATTCTCAACAAAATACCACAAGAAACAAATCACAGATATATAAAATGTATACAGCTAACAAAATTTTATAAGTTTAACTTACAAAAACTGTAAATGTCGCTGCTTTAAAATATTTACTGAATCTGAGGAATTGTTTTTGCAGAAGGCACCACGCCCACAACGTTTTTCTTCAGTGGTGAAGAAATTTGTAACTTTTTCCAAGGGGCAAACAAAGACCAATGCCACCTTCTTCATTCGCAAGATTTGCCAAAGAGTTCTGTTATGAGGGGATCCTAACAAAAAATACTTGTGTGGGACAGCAAGTATAATGAAACACCTAAGGACCCTTCATCCAACCAATCTTGCACGAGAACAGTACAAACAGATGAGAAACACTCCTGTTCTGTATCTGTAAAAAAGAATCACAAATAAATGTATATTAATAACTTTCAAATTTATACTATTCCATTACTGTACAAACACATGTTATATAAAAACTGACTAAGAAACTATAGCCCTGAACCACAAGTGTGGCGATCGTTAAAACACTACATGCATAGTGCCTACTACTTTGAAGCAGTTCATGCCCTAAAGCCTACCTCACTAAAAGACTACATGCTAACTGACTAAATGATTACAGTACTATAAGGAGACACACTGGGTGAGTGACAGGGTGTTTGCTAGAAGAGTATGAATACTAACTAGGGAATTGAAGGTGTGAAACACAACTGTGTAGGTGATTAGAGGACTGCATCCATACTGCATAGGTATTTAAAGCAGTCCATGTGCTAAGGCCTGGCTCACTGCATGACTACTGACTGAATGATTAGAGTACAGCAAGGAGAGTGCCTAGGTGAATTTATAAGTGCTAGGCTTTTCGCACAGGGAATGGATTAGTACCTGGTACTGAATGGGTCACTAGAGGAGTGCAAAGGCAGTCACAAGTGCTGGACTGTATGGATACTGACTAGGAAATTGAAAGTGTGAAAGACAAGTGTCTAGGTGGTTAGAAGACTGCATGCATAGCGCATAGGGGTTTGAAGCAGTCCATTTGCTAAGGCCTGGCTCAGTGTATGAATACTTAGGTACTGACTGAATGATTAGAGTACTGCAAAGATAGTATCTTGGTGAATTTATAAGTGTTTGGGTTTTAGCACAGTGAATGGATTAGTACATGGTGCTGAATGGGTCACTAGAGGACTGCAAAGGGAGTGACAGGGTATTTCCTGGCTGTGTATGGATACTGACTAGGGAATTGAAGGTGAGAAAGACAATTGAGTTGGTGGTTAGAGGACTGCATGCATAGTGGATAAGGGTTTGAAGCAGTCCATATACTAAGGCCTGGGTCACTGGATGAGTACTTGGGTACTGACTGAATGATTAGAGTACTGCAAGGAGAGTGCCTGGGTGAATTTATTAGGGTTTGGCGCAGTGAATGGATTAGTACATGATGCTGAATGGGTCACTAGAGGGGTGCAATTGGAGTGACAGGGTGTTTGCTGGAAGTGAACGGATACTGACTGGGGAATTGAAGGTGTGAAAGACAAGTGTGTAGGTGCTTAGAGGACTGCATGCATAGTGGATAGGGGTTTGAAGAAGTCCATGTGCTAAGACCTGGCTCAGTGCATGAATACTTAGGCAGTGACTGAATCATTAGAGTACTGGAAAGAGAGTGTCTTGGTGAATTTATAAGTGTTTGGGTTTTGGCACAGTGAATGGATTAGTACATGCTGTTAAATGGGTCTCTAGAGGACTGCAAAGGAAGTGACAGGATGTTTCCTGGAAGTGTATGGATACTGACTAGGTAATTGAAGGTGTAAAAGACAAGTGTATAGTATGTTAGAACACTACATGCATACTGCATAGACATTTGAAGCAATCTATTTGGTACTTAGAAACTGACTAAATAATCAGACTACTTCTAGGACAGTGCTTAGGTAAAACTTTTACATTTTCAGTTCTGCCACAGTGAACAGAATAGCACATGGTACTGCACCTTAGTGTCAAACCCTCACTCATTTTATCAATGCATAAGCAAAGACTAGCTTCTAATGCTACTAAAACTTGACAACATGAGAGGTTTTAAATTAGTTATCCGTCAGCAAATACACAATGTTACCAAATGCTTCTCTCACAGTGGTTCTCAAATGCACACAGACTCACAGTGTAATTCTAGACAACAACCACTATACCTAGGAGTTTACCAAAAATCATTCACTACTGTGGAACTGGTAAGCAAACTGCACACCATCTTCATATTTCAGGACTGCACTTTTATGTCATAGCCTGACTCATATAATCAAAGCATAAGCAAAGACTGGCTTCTAATGCTACTAAAACTTCACAACATGACCGGTTTTAAAACAGGTATATGTCAGCAAATACACGATGTTATCAAATTCTTCTCTCACAATCCTTACCCAAATGCACACAGACTCACAGTGTGATTTTAGACAAGCAACACTATCCTAGGAGTTTACCAAAACTCATTCACTACTCTGGAAGAGTTAATGGTACTGCACACAATCTACATATTTAAGTACACCACATCAGTGTCAAAGCATGACTCATTTAATCAACGCATAAGCAAAGACTGGATTCTAATCCTACTAAAACTTCACAACATTTAAAACAGTTATCTCTCAGCAAATACATGATGTTTCCAAATGCTTCTCTCACAGTGATCCCAAATACACACTAACTCACAGTGTGATTCTAGACAAGCACCACTATCCCTATGAGTTTACCAAAACTCATTCACTACAGTGCAAGTGGTAAGGGAACTGCACACAATCTACATATTTCACAACTGCAATTTACTGTCAATGCCTGACTCATATAATGAAAGCATAAGCCATGACTGTCTTCTAATGCTACTAAAACTTGACAACATGACATGTTTTACAACACTTATCTGTCAGCAAATACACAATGTTACCAAACACTTCTCTCACAGTGGTTCCCAAATGCACACAGACTCACAGTGTGATTCTAGACAAACAACACTATCCCTAGGAGTTTACCAAAACTCATTCACTACAGTGGAAGTGGTAAAGGAACTGCACACAATCTACATATTTCACAACTGCAATTTACTGTCAATGCCTGACTCATATAATGAAAGCATAAGCCATAACTGTCTTCTAATGCTACTAAAACTTGACAACATGACATGTTTTACAACACTTATCTGTCAGCAAATACATGATGTTACCAAACACTTCTCTCACAGTGGTTCCCAAATGCACACAGACTTACAGTGTGATTCTAGACAAACAACACTATCCCTAGGAGTTTACCAAAACTCATTCACTACTGTGGAAGTGGTAAAGGAACTGCACACAATCTACATATTTCACGACTACACTTTAATGTTAATGCCTGACTAATTTAATCAACGCATAAGCAAAGACTGGCTTCTAATGCTACTAAAACTTGACAACATGACAGGTTTTAAAACAGTTATCTGTCAGTAAATACACGATGTTACCAAATGCTTCTCTCACAATCCTTACCCAAATGCACACAGACTCACAGTGTGATTTTAGACAATCAACAATATCCTAGGACTTTACCAAAACTCATTCACTACTGTGGAAGGGGTAAGGGGACTGCACACAATTTACATATTTAAGTACAGCACATCAGTGTCAAAGCATGACTCATTTAATCAACATATAAGCAAAGACTGGATTCAAATGCTACTAAAACTTCACAACATGACAGATTTTAAAAAAGTTATCTGTCAGCAAATAGATGATGTTACCAAATGATTCTCTCACACTGATCTCAAATACACACTAACTCACATTGTGATTCTAGACAAGCACCACTATCCCTATGAGTTTACCAAAATTCATTCACTACAGTGCAAGTGGTAAGGGAACTGCACACAATCTACATATTTCACCACTGCAATTTACTGTCAATGCCTGACTCATTTAATGAAAGCATAAGCCATAACTGTCTTCTAATGCTACTAAAACCTGACAACCTGACTGGTTTTAAAACAGTTATCTGTCAGCAAATACACAATGTTATCAAATGCTTCTCTCACAATCCTTACCCAAATGCACACAGACTCACAGTGTGATTTTAGACAATCAACACTATCCTAGGAGTTTACCAAAACTCATTTACTAGTCTGGAAGAGTTAATGGTACTGAACACAATCTACATATTTAAGTATAGCACATCAGTGTCAAAGCATGACTCATTTAATCAACGCATAAGCAAAGACTGGATTCTAATGCTACTAAAACTTCACAACATGACAGGTTTTAAAAAAGTTATCTGTAAGCAAATACATGATATCACCAAAAGCTTCTCTCACACTGATCCCAAATACACTCTAACTCACACTGTGATTCTAGACATGCACCACTATCCCTAGGAGTTTACCAAAACTCATTCACTACAGTGCAACTGGTAAGGGAACTGCACACAATCTAAATATTTCAGGACTGCACTTTTCTGTCAAAGCCAGACTCATTTAATCAAATCATAAGCCATAACTGTCTTCTAATGCTACTAAAACTTCACAACATGACAAGTTAAAACAGTTATCTGTCAGCAAATACACGATGTTACCAAATGCTTCTCTCACAGTGGTTCCCAAATGCACACAGACTCACTGTGTGATTCTAGACAAACAACACTATCCCTTGCACTAAACCAAAACACATTTCTTCATCTAGAAGTAGTACTACATTTTAGTATAGAAACATAACATAACTCATTTCACAAATTCAGAAAAAATGACTGGTTTCTAATTCTACCAAAATATAAAAACTGCACAGTTATCTGTTTACAAACACATGAAAAACACAAATGCTTATCACAGAATGGTTTCTACATGCGCACACATTGTAGAGAAAAAAGTACTCCCTACACTTTAGCACGAAAAATACATTAGTCTGATTAAAATCAAAATAGTCTACATACATCCCCTCACAATTAAATAACTCATCTTTCAAGTTCTTTTGTAGATTAAGAAGTATATCAATCACTCACCATATTTTCTTTTACAGAATCTCTGCACTGTGCACCTCTCAGCAAAAGCAAAGAATGAAAAAGTTTCCCTTTCATTTTCCACACATATACATGTAAACATCAAATCACAATCCTTTGCACATAAACTCAAAAGCAAATACACATTTCTATTGGTTAAACATTTCAACCCTTTCCAACTGAAATACATTTCAACCCTTCCCCCAATCTGCCTTCTGCCTGTTACCATAGAAACAGGTCATGGAACACTGCACTTAGCTCACAGGTCACAAGTTCAGCACACAATGTTCCTACACAAGGCAGGAAGTGTGCTTGACTTTTCAACATATCAGCTTATCATATATAATGTTCCTTACAATCTGTTTTTGTTAACCAATAACAATCATACCTTTAAAAAACAGAAATATACACCCTACCTTTCACTGTAGAAAGTTGTCATACAACCAATGATTTCTTGTCGTTTTTCAAAAAACGTTGCCGTGGATCCGCGCACCCACAGCGAGAGAATCCGTGCATCCAACGCAATAGGATGCGCGCACCGTGCGCGCATTTCCCCGTGTTTTATTTTAAAAAAAGGGGGGCCCAGGGGGTCCTTCTGGGACCCCCTAAGCACCTCTAGAGGGTCAGCGTATTTCCACTCTGCCCCCTTTATATGTTTTACACACTTATTCCCCTTGCATCTTCAGCATCACTTCTACCGAGGCAGAAAATGGCCGCCAACAGTTCCTGGTTTCGAATGTAGAGAGACACTCGACAGCCAATTAGCATTCAGCGCGCGATCGGGAAGGTGCGCGCTCGGTTCGGGGAGGGTGCGCTTACGGTGCGGGTACGGTCCGCGGATCCTCCGCGGCCATAGATATCACTAACTTTTTTACCCTAATTTTCTCAGGAACTACTGAACAGATTCACAACATATATGCAAAAGGCACGAGTATGAACTGAGGACTACCTCTTTGCCAAATTTGGTGTCATTCCGTTCAGCGGTTCGGGCTGTAGCTGCGACAACAGATCCTATGGGAAATTGCATGGGGAAAACGCGTTTTGGGACCCCCCTTTTTTCTCGGCCCCCGCTTGACGGATCACCGCAAAACTTTCAGGGTAGGAGCGGAGCGGAGCTGGCCAAAAGTTTTAAAAATTTTGCGAGGATTCGTCAACCGGCGCCAACGTTATTCCAAATAGAATGTTGCAGATTTCCTATAGAAAATAGGTCTTAACTATAACTATCTACTGGCGACCGCCAGTAGATAATACACATACATATATATAAATGCATATATATGCATATATATATGTGCATATGTGTGCGTGTAGAGAGAAGTAGAGGTGAAGAGGTGTAGAGGTAGAGGTGTAGAGTTAGAGAGGTAGAGGTAGAGAGGTAGAGAGTAGTAGAGAGAGAGGTGGAGAGAGGTAGAGAGGTGGAGAGTAGAGGATGAGTAATAGAGAGTAGAGAGAAGAGAGTGAGTAGTAGAGAGTAGTAGAGAGTAGTAGAGAGAATAGCAGAGAGTGAGTAGTAGGAGAGTAGTAGAGTGAGTACAGTGAGTAGTAGAGAGTGAGTAGTAGAGAGTGAGTAGTAGAGAGTTGTAGAGAGTGAGTAGTAGAGAGTAGTAGAGAGTGGATAGTAGAGAGTGAGTAGTAGAGAGTAGTAGAGATTAGTAGAGAGTGAGTAGTAGAGTGAGTAGTAGAGAGTAGTAGAGAGAAAGTAGTAGAGAGTGAATAGTAGAGAGTAGTAGAGAGTGAGTAGTAGAGAGTGAGTAGTAGAGTGAGTAGTAGAGTGAGAAGTGGACTGAGTAGTAGAGAGTAGTAGACAGTAGTAGAGAGAGAGTAGTAGAGAGTGAGTAGTAGAGAGTAGTAGAGAGTGAGTAGTAGAGAGCAGTAGAGAGTGAGTAGTAGAGAGTAGGAGAGAGTGAGTAGTAGAGAGTGAGTAATAGAGAGAGAGTAGTAGGGAGTACTAGAGAGTGAGTAGTAGAGAGTAGTGGAGTAGTGGAGAGTGAGTAGTAGAGAGTAGTAGAGAGTGAGTAGTAGTGAGTAGTAGAGAGTAGGTAGTAGAGAGCAAGTATTAGAGAGTGAGTGGTAGAGAGAAGTAGAGAGTAGTAGAGTGAGTAGTAGAGAGTAGTAGAGAGTGAGTAGTAGAGAGAGTAGTAGAGAGTAGTAGAGTAGTAGAGAGTGAGTAGTAGAGAGTGAATAGTAGAAAGTAGTAGAGAGCGAGTAGTAGAGAGTGAGTAGTGAAGAGTAAGTAGTAGAGAGTAGTAGAGAGTGAGTACTAGAGAGTGAATAGTAGAGTGAGTAGTAGAGAGTGTGAGTGGTAGAAAGCAGTAGAGAGTAGTAGAGTGAGTAGTAGAGAGTAGTAGAGAGTGAGTAGTAGAGAGTAGTAGTAGAGAGTAGTAGAGAGTAGTAGAGAGTGAGTTGTATAGAGTAGTAGCAAGTGAGTAGTAGAGAGTGAGTAGTAGAGAGAGTAGTAGAGAGTGAATAGTATAGAGTGAGTAGTAGAGAGTAGTAGAGCATGAGTAGTAGAGAGTGAGTAGTAGAGAGTAGTAGAGAGTGAGTAGCAGAGAGTAGTAGAGAGTGAGTAGTAGAGAGTGAGTAATAGAGAGAGAGTAGTAGGGAGTACTAGAGAGTGAGTAGTAGAGAGTGAGTAGTAGAGAGTAGTGGAGTAGTGGAGAGTGAGTAGTAGAGAGTAGTAGAGAGTGAGTAGTAGAGCGAGTAGTAGTGAGTAGTAGAGAGTGACTAGTAGAGTGAGTAGTAGAGAGTAGGTAGTAGCGAGCAAGTGGTAGAGAGTGAGTGGTAGAGAGAAGTAGAGAGTAGTAGAGTGAGTAGTAGACAGTAGTAGATAGTGAGTAGTAGAGAGAGTAGTAGAGAGTAGTAGAGTAGTAGAGAGTGAGTAGTAGAGAGTGAGAAGTAGAAAGTAGTAGAGAGCGAGTAGTAGAGAGTGAGTAGTGAAGAGTGAGTAGTAGAGAGTAGTAGAGAGTGAGGAGTACAGAGTGAATAGTAGAGAGTGAGTAGTAGAGAGTGAGTAGTAGAGAGTAGAAGAGTGAGTAGTAGAGAGTGAGTAGTAGAGAGAGAGTAGTAGAGAGTGAGTAGTAGAGAGTGTGAGTGGTAGAGAGCAGTAGAGAGTAGTAGAGTGAGTAGTAGAGAGTAGTAGAGAGTGAGTAGTAGAGAGTAGTAGTAGAGAGTAGTAGAGTGTAGTAGAGAGTGAGTAGTATAGAGTAGTAGCAAGTGAGTAGTAGAGCGTGAGTAGTTGAGAGGGAGTAGTAGAGAGTGAATAGTATAGAGAAGTAAAGAGTGAGTAGTAGAGAGTAGTAGAGAGTGAGTAGTAGAGACTGAGTAGTAGAGAGTAGTAGAGTAGTAGAGAGTGAGTAGTAGAGAGTAGTAGAGGGTGAGTAGAGAGAGAGAGTAGTAGAGAGTGGTAGATAGTGAGTAGTAAAGTAGTAGAGAGTAGTCAGTCAGTGTCAGTCTGTGTCAGTCAGTGTCAGTCAGTCAGTCAGTGTCAGTCAGTCAGTCAGTGTCAATCAGTGTCAGTCAGTCAGTGTCAGTCAGTCAGTGTTAGTGTCAGTCAGTCAGTGTTAGTCAGTCAGTCAGTCAGTGTCAGTCAATCAGTGTCAGTTAGTGTCAGTCAATCAGTGTCAGTCATTGTCAGTCAGTGTCAGTCAATCAGTGTCAGTCAGTCAGTCAGTGTCAGTCAATCAGTGTCACTCAGTGTCAGTGTCAGTCAATCAGTGTCAGTCAGTGTCAGTGTCAGTCAATCAGTGACAGTCAGTGTCTATCAGTCAGTGTCAGTCAGTCAGTGTCAGCTAGAGCAGCTCTGCTGACCTGGTTCTCATGCTCTAACGCAGCTCTGCTGACCTTGTTCTCTGGTTCTAAAGCAGCTTTGCTGACCTGGTTCTCTCACTCTAAAGCAGCTCTGCTGACCTGGTTTCTCTGGCTCTACAGCGGATCTGCAGATCTGGTTCTATGACTCTAGAGCTGATCTGCTGACCTAGTTCATAGGCTACAGAGCAGCTCTGCTGATCTGGTTTTCTGGCTCTACAACAGCTCTGCTGACCTGGTTCTCTGGCTCAAAAGCAGGTCTGCTGACCCGGTTCTATGGCTCTAAAGCAGTTCTGCTGACATGGTTCTCTGGCTCTAGAGCAGCTCTGCTGACCTGGTTCTCTCCCTCTAGAGCAGCTCTGCTGACCTGGTTCTCTCCCTCTAAAGCAGCTCTACTGACCTGGTTTCTCTGACACTACAGCAGCTCTGCTGACCTGGTTGTCTGGCTCTAGAGCAGCTCTGCTGACCTGGTTCTTAGGCTCTAGAGCAGCTCTGCTGACCTGGTTCTCTGGCTCTAAAGCAGCTCTGCTGACCTGGTTCTATGGCTCTAAAGCAGCTCTGCTGGCCTGGTTCTCTGGCTCAAATCAGCTCTGCTGACCTGGTTCTCTGGCTCTAAAGCAGCTCTGCTGACCTGGTTCTCTGGCTCAAAGCAGCTCTGCTGACCTGGTTCTCTCCCTCTAAAGCAGCTCTGCTGACCTGGTTTATCTGGCTCTACAGCAGATCTGCTGATCTGGTTCTCTGACTCTAGAGCTGATCTGCTGACCTAGTTCATAGGCTACAGAGCAGCTCTGCTGATCTGGCTTTCTGGCTCTACAACAGAATGAATGAATGAATGAATGAAAGGAGATTTGTAAACGCGCTACTTAGCCCGAAGGCATCAAGGCGCCTAACCAAAAGCAATTCAAAAGAAAGGCAAAAATCAAGTCTAAGTGTAGGCATTGGCAAATAGCCACGTCTTAAGGGCCTTCCTAAACGCATGCACGGAGGGAAGAGATTTGATCTCCAAAGGCAGAGTGTTCCACAGCTTAGGGGCCAGAGTTGAGAAAGCTCTGCCACCCCACTTAGCTTTACGTATCCGGGGAACTAAGAGCAAGGATTTATTGGCCGACCTGAGGGTTCTAGAAGGTGTATAAGGGACCAACAAGTCCCTCAAGCCTCCGGACCTGTTGGTGGCCAGAGCCCTGTAAATCAGAGACAAGGACTTAAAGGATATCCTGGCCTCGATTGGAAGCCAGTGTAGGGTCCTTCTAGCAGTGTGGGCAGAGGCCCGTTCGGGCAGGTCCAGAACCAATTTAGCAGCAGCATTCTGCACCATTTGGAGACGGGTTAACAGGCCATTGTTAATGCCTAAATAAAGAGCATTGCAATAGTCGAGTCTGGAACCTATCAGTGCCAAAACAATTTGTTTCCTGGCCTGAAAGGACAAATAGTGCCTGATCTTCCGTAGGATGTTTATAAGGCCCCAACAGGTGGAAATGGTCCTCTTTACCTGTTGGTCCATCCTCAGGAGGGGGTCAATCAAGACTCCTACGTTTTTGGCCAGGGTCGTCGGTATAGGACACACACCCATAGTGGAAGGCCACCAGTCAGCCGACCAAAAATCCTCCTTTCCCCCAAACACCAGAATCTCTGTCTTTTCCCCATTAAGCTTCAATGAATTACAGACCATCCATTGAGCGACTGCCTTCATACAGTTTTTAAAATTGGAGGCAGCAGAGATGGCAGGTTGGGCAAAAGACAGCAGTATCTGTGTATCATCGGCATATGAGATTACCTCCATCCCAAAGGATCTAATGAGCCTGGCAAGTGGGGTCACATAGATGTTAAAAAGGGTCGGACTTAATGCCGACCCTTGAGGGACCCCGCTCTGCTGACCTGGTTCTCTGTCTCTAAAGCAGGTCTGCTGACCCGGTTCTATGGCTCTAAAGCAGCTCTGCTGACCTGGTTCTCTGGCTCTAGAGCAGCTCTGCTGACCTAGTTCTTAGGCTCTAGAGCAGCTCTGCTGAGCTGGTTCTCTGGCTCTACAACAGCCCTGCTGACCTGGTTCTCTGGCTCTAAAGCAACTCTGCTAACCCGGTTCTATGGCTCTAAAGCAGTTCTGCTGACCTGTTTCTCTGGCTGTAGAGCAGCTCTGCTGACCTTGTCCCTTGGCCTTAAAGCAGCACTGCTGACCTGGTTCTCTCCCTCTAAAGCAGCTCTGCTGACCTGGTTCTCTCACTCTTAAGCAGCTCTACTGACCTGGTTTCTCTGACTCTACAGCAGCTCTGCTGACCTGGTTCTCTGGCTCTAGATCAGCTCTGCTGACCTAGGTCTTAGGCTCTAGAGCAACTCAGCTGACCTGGTTCTCTGGCTCTAAAGCAGCTCTGCTAACCCGATTCTATGGCTCTAAAGCAGCTCTGCTGACCTGATTCTATGGCTCTAAAGCAGGTCTGCTGACCTGGTTCTCTGGCTCTAGAGCAGCTCTGCTGACCTGGTTCTCTGGCTCTAAAGCAGCTCTGCTGACCTGGTTCTCTCCCTCTAAATCAGCATTGCTGACCTGGTTCTCTGCCTCTAGAGCAGCTCTGCTGACCTGGTTCTATGGCTCTAAAGCAGCTCTGCTGACCTGGTTCTCTGGCTCTAAAGCAGCTCTGCTGACCTGGTTCCATCCCTCTAAAGCAGCTCTGCTGACCTGGTTCTCTGCCTCTAGAGCAGCTCTGTTGACCTGCTTCTATGGCTCTAAAGCAGCTCTGCTGACCTGGTTCTCTGGCTCTAGAGCAGCTCTGCTGACCTGGTTCTCTGGCTCTAATGCTGTTTTGCTGACCTGGTTCTCTCCCTCTAAAGCAGCTCTGCTGGCCTGGTTTCTCTGGCTCTACAGCAGCTCTGCTGACCTGGTTCTTGGACTCTAGAGCAGCTCTGCTGACCTGGGTCTCTGGCTCTAGATCAGCTCGGCTGACCTGGGTCTCTGGTTCTAGAGCAGCTCTGCTGACCTGCTTCTTACGCTCTAGAGCAGCTCTGCTAACCTGGTTCTCTGGCTCTACAACAGCTCTGCTGACCTGGTTTCTCTGGCTCTACAGCAGCTCTGCTGACCTGGTTCTCTGCGCTCACGATGCACGCACCCGACTTTGCGAAAATATATTTAAAAATAATATAAGTTTATTATAAGTACAAATATATTATTTTTATGAATATCTTGGATAATCTCTTGTCCTAATTTGTATATTAAAGACACATACATATAATTTTGGAACATACATTTTTTTTGAGGGAGTCGCGCACACAGCGCGCCCCAACATGTATATGACGTCACGCGGGACCCGCCACCGTGCAAGCATCTCGTACCATAATGCGCATGTGTCGCGAATGCGTGGGAGCAGGAGTCGCGGACTGGCCGCATACCAATCGCTCACATCACATAATATTAAATGTATATGATGTAACTGAAAAACACGCAGCCGTCGCACACCGTACGCGGATCCTACACAACTTTTCTAAAATGGTGGCTAGAATCCGCGCACCTACCGTTATGTGTATGCTTTGAGTGCGCGACTCCGAAAAAACAATGGAATTTAAAAAAAAAATAATAATAATAATATAAATATATTAAAATAAAAAATGAAAACAAAAATATTAATCAATATTTCAGTTTGAACGTTTTTTTAAAATATATAATGTTATTTAATGAATAAAATATTTATAAATAAACAGTTAAAAAAACTGTATAAAATCAGTCCAAAAAAATAGGTATAACTAGTATCACACTTAAAAATGAGCTTTTAAAAAACCTTTGAAATTCCCTGAAAAAAACCCATAGGTTTCAGAGACGTTATAGTTAGAAATTAGCATTTAAAAAAGCTTTGAAATTCACTAAAAAAAACATAGGTTTCAGAGACGTTATAGTTAGAAATTAGCATTTAAAAAACTTAGAAATTCACAGAAAAAAACATAGGTTTTAGGGGTGTTATAGTTAGCTGGCCATTTCACTCGCACGAAACCATAGAAATTCCTCTCTTATAGTTAGTTCTGCTAACTATAACTCGCGCGCCTGCTGTGCACTGCTGATGATGTCACATATTGCATCATTCATGGCATGGTCAGTTGCATCAGTGATGACATCACTGATGACATCTCAAATTACATCACTGATGACATCATCCACGTGACAATCAGATACACCTCATCTTACACTTGTATAACCTTTCATCACTCACTGTAAAATACAGAGTACCAGATTTGAAACCATTGACACACCAATACCAGTTACTACATACCCACTCACTGATTCCTAAGTCTACACACACAACTCCCCATTCAACAACAGAATCATTTATACATGAAGTCACTAATTAATAGAACACTATCAAATGCACTTATACACATATATAGACATTGACACATCAGCAGTCATTTTTTTAAAAATATATATGTTTATTAGCATTTTGTATCATTCAATAACAATACAATCAAAAGCAAGCACTTACATGAGACAAACTACGGCACAGCTTCCGTTGCACTGTCATCCCCCGCTGTTACCCAATGGTATACTAACTGATTTATCGCTCCCCCTGCGACCCTTACGGTGTAGTCCCTTGTAAATCCACCGTCCAATGTCCCCATGCTGGCAGACTGTAAGCGTCTGCGCAGAGACTCCACTCAAATGATCTGTGGTGTAATCGATACAACTAATCCAAAAACTAACAACTGCCCCGTGTTACAACCCCTCCCCTCATCCACCACCTCCTACCCACACCCCCTCCGGCATGACTTATTGTCTGGATACATATCAATGCACTCATGTCTTTTACTCTACACCATAGACTCTCCTAACACAAGACCACTGACAACCCATGTGTGATAGTGTCTTATCCCTCAGGGCTCTGCTAACTAGACTCAGGGGAGGGCAGGTCCTGCACCACCTCCGTTTCAGAGGCCGCGTCCGTATCAGTGTCGGCGGACATCAAAAGTTCCGCCAGTGTACCCCAGGCACGGGCCGATTCCAACGCCCTATCGCTATGAGCACGGGTAGCCAACTGTACCCGAACGACCGCTTCACAATCTGCCCACCGAATAAACTCCGCCCTCCACTTCTGCAATTTCGGACCCCGCTGCAACTTCCAATTAGCAGTAATTTCCCGCTTGGCCAAAACCAGTCCTAGGTCCATAAATTTACTGGTTATTTTATTCTTGGAAGTGTGAGGGAACCAGTGCAACAAGCACGGACTCATACCAAATTCGATCTCCCTGTCCGTAATAGTGCAGAGTAACGACCACACCTCCCACCAGTAAGCCCTAATCTGAGGGCAGCTCCATAGCATATGGCAGAAGTCAGCTCCCTCTACTCGGCATCGGGGACAGGGCGCCGTGAGTGCGTGAAAGTAGCGTTAAATCTTAACTGGGGTAAGATAAGCCCTGTGTAAAATAAAAAATTGGATCTGTTGGAAACGAGCATTTCTAGAACATTTCCAAGGGCGCTCGAGCAAGTCAGCCCACACTTTATCTGGTATGTTCCTATCGATATCCTCCTCCCAACGCCGTTTCAACCTGTCGAGGGGGACCAGCCGTTCGCAAGTCATTCGCCGATATAAACACGTGATCGCTTTAATGGTGCCCGCCGCCAGCACCACGTATTGGCAAGCCATAGATGTCTGCGGCGCCGATAACCCACCCTTCCACCGACGTTGAATAGCCGACACCAATGCCGCATGGAGCAGGTAGTCCCCATACCGCTCACAAATGGATTCGTAGGGCAACAGTACGCTATCTTCGTACAGATCCCCCACTGTCGTCAATCACGCATCACACCACCCCATCAGCGCCGACCAGTTGCCCCCATGCGGCAGCTGTTGGCACATTAATAGTGGGATCTCTGGTGTATATGGACGGGCTAGGACACAGGCGGGGATCTGCCCTCCTGTGCCATCCCCAATTCCTCGGAACTCTCGAGCCACCGCCTGGGTCAACCACTGCAACTGAGCAGCTAGATAATAGGTCTCCAGATCTGGAACCGCCAATCCGCCCTCACCCCGCGGTCTCATCAACTTATGTAGAGCAACCTGACGGCGGCCGGCATTCCATAGGAACCCCGTGATCATCTGCTGGAGTCGTTTAAACAGCGACGTCGGAACCCAAACTGGAAGCTTCCTGAAATAATACAACAGCATGGGGAGCGCCACCATCTTGAGAAGTGCCACCCTTCCCATCAGGGACAGCGGCAGTGACTGCCAGAAGTCCATACTACCTCGAAGACCACGCACCGCCCTGCCAACATTGCCCTCCACTAAGTCTTTGCGGTCATGATCCCCCAATATATGCTATACAGGTGTATTCCCATTGTACCTCCTCCGCAGTCCGGGGGCCGCCTGCTACCTTGGAGGCCGGAAAGAGACACGATTTAGACCAATTCACCTTTAGCCCTGCTAAGTCCTCGATACAGCTGAGCAGCCTCTTAGCGCCCACCAGGTCCCCCAGGGTATTATTTAAAAACAGGAGGAGGTCGGCCGCATATAGTGCTATGTAGTGAGTATCATCATTCACCCGGAGACCCTCGAACCAACTCCCCGTTCGGGCCTGAGCCGCCAATGGCTCTATGGCCAGTGCGAACAGCAGTGGCGATAAAGGGCACCCCTGGCGCGTCCCCCTGACCACTGCGCAGGGGGAGGATATTAGACCTCCCGTTTTAGTGCGGGCTGTGGAATCCCTGTACAACAACGCCGTCCAGGCTACGAAGCGATCCCCCAGCCCGAAGGCACGCAGAACCTGAAATAAATACGGCCATTCCAGGGTGTCAAAGGCCTTTTCTATGTCGACCGAGAAAACGGCAGCAGTGTGCGACTTATGAGACTCAGCCTCCAACACCCGGAGGAGGCGTCGAACGCTGCCGGCCATATTCCGTTGGGGGATAAATCCCGCCTGGTCTCCATGAACTAGCCGAGTCATATAGGGCAGGAGCCGAGAGGCGAGAATCCGACTCAAGATCTTATAATCGGTGGTGAGCATAGCCAGTGGCCGGTAGGCAGTCACGTCAGAAGGGGATTTCCCAGGCTTCAGCAACGGCACGACCAGCGCCTCCCGCATCATGGCAGGAAGCCTACCCACTTCCCTCGTCGTATTATAGAGGGACACCAGCTTAGGCGCCAAGACGTCAACATAAGCTGCGTAAAATTCGATCGGGAGTCCATCCACTCCAGGAGACTTCTTCCGCGCCATGTGTTTGATTGCACTCCGGACTTCCCCGAGCGTGACGTCCTGACCCAACAAATCCACCTCCCCCTTGTTAAGGGCTGGTAAGTCCCCTCCAACCAGGAAACTCTCCAATCGGCCTTCGTCTAAGACTACTCTACTGGTATACAATTTCTCGTAATAACCAGCGAAGATAGAATTTATGCCCTGCTGGGTGTAACACATCTCCCCCGTTGGGTCAGCCAGTGCCAACACAGGGCCCGACTGCTTCAAGGGATTCGCAAGCCACGCCAACAATGCGCCGGATTTGTCGCGCTCCGCATGAGCTCTAGTCAGATATTGCTTATGGTCGTAACATCGTTACCTCTCAACCCCTACCGCCACTGCCTCGTGGGCCTCCGACAGGTCCCCCTGCCCCTCTGGGCGCTCTGGACGAGCACGCTCCAGGGCGCGCAGGTGCTGATCCGCAGCATCTATGTCCTGAAGGAGGACCCTCCGCACCCCTATCTTCTGTGCAATATAGAGCCCCCTCACTACCACTTTAAAGGCATCCCACTCTACCTCCAGCGAGGAGGCAGTACCCACGTTCTCCTGGAAGTACTGGGTTGCCCCTTTACCAATTGCTTCATGGAAGACCGGGTCCTCCAACAGCTCTGGATTAAGCCGCCACGCAGGGATCACCGGGCGCCACGGGACCCAGCACAGCCGCAACAGCAAGGGATTATGATCCGACAGCGTTCTGGACAAATACTCACTGTGCTGAACCGCCATGTGAATATCGGGGGAGCAAAGTACTGTGTCTAATCGCACATGCAATTCGTGAAGCGGAGAGAAAAAGGAATAGTCCCTCTCATCTGGGTGTCGCTCCCTCCAGGTGTCCAGCAACCCCCAGTTCGCCTGCCATGCGCCTCGGGCCCTGGCAGCCACAGTAGATGGCGCCATCAGGAGTGGTGGATGGGACCTGTCGAGAGCAACATCTGTGACTGAGTTAAAGTCGCCCCCAAGCATGACCGGGCCAGATAAGAACGATGACAGCTTACGGGACAGTGAAGCGAAAAAGGCCTGCTGCTCAGTGTTCGGGGCGTAGATACTGCCCAGTGTAATGTCCCTCCCATCCAGCCTGCCCTGTACTAGCACATAGCGCCCCTCCGGATCCACAGCCTGCTGCACCATTTGGAAGGGGACTCCAGCTCTAATCCACACCAATACTCCACGCGCAAATGCAGAATACGAGGTATGGTATACCTGCCCCCTCCATCTACAGCGGAGTGCCATCCCCTCTCCACCCGCTATATGTGTCTCCTGTAGAAACGCCACTTGCACCCACCTCCGCACAAGGTATGCATGTATCTTATGTCGCCGGCTCATGGTATGCAAACCCCGTACATTCCACGTGATACACTTTAGGTCGTTCAGCGTCCTCATGGTACATAATATGTCCAGTGCCTTAAGGTCAACCCACTATGGTCATGCCGGAGACCCCGAAAAACATCCCTCAACACCCTTGCCCCCTCCCAAGGACAGTAACCTCAAAACTAGTACCCATCCAAACAATATGTAACTTAACAGGCATTCCTCTGACTACTTCAGAGGTAGGGGTGAACATAGCTGGCCCAGGGTTGGCTCTACAGCCAGCCAGCCAACATCAACCACATAGGGAAAGACTACCCTCCCAAGAGCCACCCAACCCGCACATAAACAATTTACTACAACGAGGCATCCAATGCATTCCCAACCCGGCCAACACAAGTTCAGACCAGTTCATCCACACTCTGAGGCGTGATCACCGGAAGGCTCGTACTGCTGGTCGAAGAGTTATCTGCTCCACTCCCTGCTGAATCCTCATCGGAGTCCCCCTTCTCATCCCGCATCGACGGGCTGGGTAATCCTGACACGGACTCTGCCGCCCTCAAGGCCGCCGCCCTTTCCAGCCCTGCCTGCTCAGTCGAGGGCCCCGCCCGGGCACTCCATCTCCACCGCCGCAATCCAGATCTGTCTGTCAACCCGCCGCGGGGCGCTGACCGCCCTCGCCCGTCCACAGCCGACAGCCCGCCTGTATATTTTTCCAAACACTCCCAGGCATCCACAGGAGAGTCAAAAAAATGGGATGTTTCATCAAGGGTAACACGGAGGCGTGCCGGGAACAAGAGGGAATACTGCAAGTTCTCCTTTCTCAGAGCTTTCTTGACCTCCAAGTATGAGGCCCTCCAGCGTTGGACCTCCAGCGTGTAATCTGGGAACAGTGTCACCCTGCTGTTACCCACTATGAAAGGGCCCACGGTTCTCACCCTTTGGAGCAACAGGTCCCGATCACGGTAGTGGAGGAGTCGGGCAATCACTGGCCTCGGCGGCCTTCCCGGCGCAAGTGGACGAGCCGGGACCCTATGGGCCCGCTCCAGAGTGTAGAAACCAGACAAACCCTCCGGGGTCACTACTGTTTGAAGCCATGACTCGAGATACCCCACCATGTCGTTCCCCTCCACACCTTCTGGCAGGCCTACCACGCGGACGTTGTTCCTCCTATTTCTCCCTTCCGCATCATCCGCTCTATGTTCCAGGGTGTTCACCCTCACCGTGAGCGCTTGCAACTGCTGGGCCGTGTCCGCTTTAGCCGGTAGTAACTCCGCTAGGCTGGATTCAGCGTCCTTGACCCTTCCCGCCAGCTTCTTGTGCTCATCGCGCAGCAGACCCAGCCCGAACGACACCGTAGCAATGTCCTGGTGGAGGGTAGCTTTCATGTCCGTTATGGCTGCCAATATTTCCTGGAGTTGCCGTTGAACAGGGTCTCAAGCAGCCCCCTGCGGCAGGCTGGGGGGCGCCTCCGCCGACCCACGATCCGAGTCAGCAGTCCTGGGCCTAGGCTTACCCATGGCGCCAACCCAGCGAGCCGGTCTCCAGGCGAGATTCCGCTTATACACAGGCCAAGAGATCCCCGGTCGGGGGAACCCACCAACTCCCACGTCGCGGCTCACGCACCTTCACCAGGGGAACCCAGCCGAGAGTGGCCACAGGCCACCGATCGAACCAGCGGTGTCTACCCCACAGCCGCTCACACCAGGGAACGGGGCCCCGGCAGCAGTCGCTGGCCACAGACAAACCACTCCAAGCCGCAGTCCGCAGGCAGGGTCAGCAATTCGCGCCGCCATGGGCGACAGCGGCCAAGGGTGGGCGGCAGCAGTGCAGGGCAGTGGCAGCCCCAGTGGCACAGTAGATCCAGCTCCAGTCATCCAACTAGTCCCCCAACAGACCTCAGGGTGCTACAAACACCCCCAGACAGGAGCCTCCACTGCCGGAACACCCGGGGGCCACAGCGACAGCACCCCCCCACAGGGGCGTCCAGGATCAGCTCTCCAGCACGATGGCAAGACTCACCCCCTCTCCACTCAGTAGCGATGGGCCCCACCAGGCCGGGCCCCACACAGCGATCAACCTCAGTCATGTCTGGGCAGGGCAGCAGACACCCTCAGCACTCCTCACCATAATAGGGCCGGCGCAAAGGCGCCTGGTGCCCCGGAAGCACCACCCCACTCCTCCAGCAGGACTGCTCGGATGAGAGCCCCCACAGCGCAGCCAATGTCCCGGCGCCTCGCCCAGCAGAGCGGCCACTCGGTGGTGCAGTATCCAGGAGCCCCCACCAGGAGCCTCCCCACAGCAATGGCGACAGCCCAGGGTATGCCACAGTAAGTCCAATCTCCGTCTTCCAGTCAGGGTATCTCTAGGGCTGCACTCCTCCGGGTCTCCTACAGCAAACACCCCCCAGGGAAGCAGACCCCTGCGTCCAGCGGTCCCTCGGCGTTCCCCACAGGCCAGCCACCGCAGCACAGCGCCGAGCGCTCCAACCTCCGACCCGCCTGTCGATAGCAGGGCCAAGCCCAGGCCACAGTCAGGGCTACCGCTCACTTCGACAGCAGGGAAGTCGGGGGCAGCATCCGCAGTCCGCTCCGGGGCAGCTCCACCGATACAAGCACTCCTCCCCTCCGGGCTCCACGCTCCCAGCACCGCCGCTCAAGCTGCGGCCCGCACACCACGTGTGAGCAGCGAGCTCACGTAGTTTCGCGCGCCGCCCCACGGCTTCAAGCGGGATGGGCGGCGCTCCGGTCAAAATCCACCGAGGGTACTACTCCAGCATGCCTCGGCACCCGCTGCCCAAAATTTCAGCGAGGGGGCCAGAAGTCGCCAGGACCCTACAGCAGCAATTGGGAGGGAGTCACATCCGCTGTTCAGGAGCTATCGGTGGTATGATGGGCCGACCTACAGGAGCCTCGCCGCTGTGCGGCCATCTTGTTCTAGCGCCACCTAGCGCCCCCATCAGCAGTCATCTTAGTCGGTTATGCAGTCATCCTACTCACTCGTGAAAAAAATTAATCACACTTTCATTTACTCACTTACACAATTATCCAACAACACCTCATTTATTCAAACACATATTAACTCATAGTTAATATGTTAAAAAATCACCATTACAATTATACACTCATTCATATAGTTACTCTCACAATCACTGACTCTTACACATACTTATTTATATACACCAACTCTCACATACAATGCCTTTTATTTTTTTACTTTGTTGAAGATGTACAACTAAAACATATATTCGCTCACCAACACACAAATAAATACACTCAGTCACCCAAACAACTGTTTCCACATGCACTCTTAAACCTACACACCTAGTCAATCAACCATTCACACATCTATGCATAGAGTTACACACAGCCATCCAACCACACACAAACTCAGTGTCCTATACACATACTCACCCAACTAATCAATAACTAATATACACACTCTTGTAGTTAGTGACCAACTGATGTAGCATGTTATACAACAACAGAGACAGTGATGCACACATTCACATAGTTTAGTTACTTATCCATGTATTAAGTGAGACACTTTTAATTACTTACTTAAACAGACAGTCAGACAGATACTAAATCCTCCATCCAGACAGTTATACATCCACTCAATCTTCAATACAGATTGGTATATATATAATACATATTTAAATTTCAAACTAAACCACATTGACCGGATGATGTCATCAGTGATGTCATCAGTGATGTCATTTGAGATGTCACCAGTGATGTCATCAGTGATGTCACTGACCATGTCATGAATGATGCAATATGTGACATCATCAGCAGTGCATAGCGGGACCGCGAGTTATAGTTAGCAGAACTAACTATAACAGAGGAATTTCTATGGTTTTGTACGAGTGAAATGGTCAGCTAACTATAACACCCCTGAAACCTATGGTTTTTTCTGTGAATATATATATATATATATCCAAAGAAAGGTTGCCCTCGAAAAGAAAAAGCCTCATTGGAAGGTTAAACAGTCCTTTATAAAAGGTGCGGTCGGCAGCAACAGACAGCGTGAGTCCATAAAATGACAAAGCCTGACGCGTTTCGGGTCTCACACGCCCATGGTCACAGGCATAGGCAAAGGAAAACAAAGGAGCTGAAAGCAGTTCCTCTTTTTAAATTCAATGCATGTCCCGCCCTACTGGGCCCTCAAAGCACTGTGGTATTTAGAGTCCCGCACCTTTTACCTCTGTGGGTCAGCTCTTGGAATCCCAATTACAGACAAAAATTGATCCCAGTGGATTGGCATCACTCCATCCGCCAGCGCTCTGCCCATATCAAGCCTCTATTAAGGACACCAACCAGTCCATGAAGACATGCATATGCTGTCCTCCGGGCCACGTTTGAGCGGTGGGCAATTTCCACGACTGGACGTGCCGTTATTAATCCAAAGAAAGATTGCCCTCGAAAGGAAAAATCCTCACTGGTAGGTTAAACAGTCCTTTATTAAAGGTGCAGTCGGCAGCAACAGACAGCGTGAGTCCATAAAATTACAAAGCCTCGCGCGTTTCGGGTCTCACACGCCCTTGGTCACAGAAATAGGCAAAGGAAAACAAACGAGCTGAAAGCAGTTCCTCTTTTTAAATTCAATGCATGCCCCATCCTACTGGGCCTCAAAGCACTGTGGTATTTAGAGTCCCGCATCTTTTACCTCTGTGGGTCAGATCGTGGATTCCCAGTTACAGCTAAAAATTAATCCCAGTGGATTGGCATCACTCCATATCAAGCCTCCCTTCGTCACAGATCATAGATCACACACAATCACTACATTCGCTGGAGGGGCCCATAACACCAACATTCATCCTTCCAATAACCTGTTGCCAAGGAGGCGATTGTTCCACTCGCTGTAATGGAAGGAAATACTCATATATCCCTATTTATTCAGACCTGAACTTCACCTTTAGTACTCCTCCCATGAATAGGCCATGGATCAGCTAGCTGCAGGTTGGAGTGATAACAAAATCTATAACATTTTTCTCATAATAACGACCCAACACAGTTCTTGGAATGAATCTTAAATTTTATCTAAATAATTGAAATTCGAGTCTCTGGTTTAATCAAGCAATAGATCATCATAGTTATCTATTCAGGCTAAAAGTCGCCTTCTAAGTCAAAATCTTGGTCATCGGTTCATACTGTCAGAGTCTTAGGAAACAGCTGTCCTGCAGTGTCACCGTCTTCTCCGTCAGCATAACGTCAGGAAATCGAAAATCTTCTGAAGGGTCTCGCTTTTCAACCTCTCTATTCTACCATTTTTATAGTAAAATTACATTCCAAAGAGTAACAAATGATATTTTGAACGTTTCTAATTGGTCCGTTTAAAATTGTACATCTTTCCCATACGGATAATGTGTCTTTAGATATAGTTCTTATTTTCTCCTCGGAATAGTATCTTTTCATTGTTTCTTTCAGAGCAGCTGGCTGGTAGCCCGGTGTGTCCTTGGGTGGCACAGTAGAGTTAGGGTCGTTCAAAGGCCACTGCAGCTGATGGTGACGCATGCGCACTTCACCCAGAGACGTTCACAAATGAAGTCAATTCGTCTGATAGGGATGTCAGCCATTTTGTGGCCACCAAATGGTCAACTTAAGCAAAGAAACACAAAAACGTAATTAATACATGGAAATGACTAATAAAATGTTATCCCCTTACTAATACCCATATGTGTGTGTATTTATCTAACTGAAGCAACACTTAATGCGGGTTATATTCACATTAATAATGCACAAATCACGAATACATCACAAAAGCAACATATAATCATGCAATTTCTAATTGTCTATTATTAATATGCATACGAAATTAGTTTACGTTATTAATTAGGCATGCAAATGCAATTCCCACGTGTATTTCTTATATTAGTAATGTTGGTCAATTCACACAGCAAACAATTAGTACAATTACTATTAATTAATTATTCTAATTAATCTAAAAATGCAAAATGGAGAGGGTATACAATTTTTAAAGAAAACCCCACTCCAGCACTACGTGAGCTGTACGCTGCGTCCGGCCACTCCGCCTAGAAGATTTGTTTTTTTCTCAAATCAGGTATTTCCGGGCGTTTTTGTTGTTTTCCTTGCTGTAACAATCTTGGGGGAAATGGCTGGACTGGACCCAAAATGCCCGCGCCTCAAATTAACCTGGGCTCGTCTTCTGCTCGTGTGTGGCAGTCTATGTAAGACAATTCGCTACGCAAGCGCCATGGGGAGGCAATACGTCATTCAGTCATTGTGAATGTGATCTTTAACCCATGGCATTTACAGTTGCATGTGGTCTCGCATGCTAATCACTGCCTGACCTTAAAAGGGCGAGGGGTTTTTAGGCATTGAAATCACCCCGTAGTGCCTGACCTTTGAAATGGTGGCTCTAATTGGGATGCTTTTTCTCTTTTAATTTTGATGGTGGCTTTTCAGGCCTGTCAACAGTTGTTTTTTTGCATATGGATTCATTACTTTAAACGGCTGGCTCTATATCAAGCCCGCCTCTATTACAGAAACTCTGGAAACCGTCTGTTGGACCTTAAAATTGGATCTTTCGTGGTGTCATCTGCAGCTTTTTTTTTTTCTTCTGGTATTTCTATTGTTGCTATGCCTGCATATCATGAGATGCTTCCCACCAATCTACAAACTTTAAGGGGTTTAAATAAAAATGTGGATCCTTTCCTGGATATTCTCAGCTTTACTTTCTCGTATATACATTGAGGCTATATATACTTCCCTTGAGGTGTACTCCTCCACTCTAATAATTTACCTTGGCGGCTTCTGTCACTGGACCTGCACAGCAAGTGCTCAGCGCCCACAAAAGTGTGACCCTTACGCCACCTCACCTTTTTCCACGGAGACTTCTAGATTTGATGCTGTGTCCTCTCTCCTCCTTATTCTCCTCTGTGAGCTCCTTTCCTCTCTAGGTGATCTGTTTAAAATGGAGATAAGGCAAGATCCCAAAAGTCTCAACGCCTTCATCATCAATTACCCATGTAACCTCTCTAAGAATGCAGCAAAAAAACACAGACACTGAATCCTCAAAGCGAAACTCTAATCTCTGACCCCTATTTCTGCACAAACAAGGGCCCTGTGGTTAATGACTTCATCTTTTATACCAGTAAACATGCTTGCTGGCATACTGTGCTCTACTCCAAGTTGCGTATTTCAGCTGTTAAGAAAGCTCCTCACGGTCTCAAGATAACAACGTTTCGTTTGCCCTCCCTCAAAGCCTCCACCACTATCACCATCTATAATAATGGGATCATTCTAATACAAGCCTCAAATGACAACCTTGCTAAGATGGCTAATATTTACCCCACCCTCAGAAAAGCGGTATACGCCAATTCCACTGTTCCCTACTAATCCACCACCTCTTCAATGGGTTTACCTATTACTCCCCCATTAACAGCTGTGAGTTCCTCACTCTCCCTAAACCTTTCCACGTCAAGTGACCTTCCCACCTTCCCCATAATGTTGCCCTCTGCTAGGCTAGAACCTGTGCAACGCTCCCCTTCTGCCCCAGATCTACCCAACCCTCAGCGCATTGTACTCACCCCCTTGTCAAGACTCCAACTTCACCAACAAAAGGCCCTCTAGTAGTCTCCTATTCCTGAATTTCTCACCACCACCGTGGACTTCCCAGGCCCTGTTCTATCCACCCTCAGCACAATTGCCTCCCCCCATTGCCATGGCTCCAACCCCACCATCAAAAGGTCCTATAGTACTCTCCAATCAGTGTCCTATCCTGGAACTTATCACTACCAACGTGGTCCCCACAGACCTTCACCAAGTCCCTCCGACGCCGCTTGCCTCTCCGGCACACCCTACATCCCTCGCCCATAATTCAGACTTAGCAGTTTGCCTAGATGATATGTCTCTACAACTGCTCCGTCTTACGGCTGAGATACATGACCTAAAAGCCCTCTCAACTGATCTTTTCAACATGTTCAGCTCTTGAAATTGGCCCAAAGGCACCACTGGGGACATGGATCACATAGGTCATTTGTTAGACCCCTCCCTTTCGAAACACATTCCTTCGCCTAACTCCACTCCATGCCCCAGAAGCAATGAGTCCCTCTCGGCATCCTTTGATCTCCAAGATCATCTCAACTCTTGTTCTTCGCAGACCAAATCTAGCCTGACCCCACCGAGGCATATCCACTCCATCCTCTCCAACGCAAATAGAGTCCCTCCCCGCAATCTGAGACCTAGCAACTCTGACAACCTGACCAGGGTGAAAGTCACCCAGACCCCTTCCTCCGTAAATCCCACACGTCTCAAAAGTACATTATTAAACTGCAGATCAGCCAGAAAACACGCCTCAGATATCTTTGACTCATCCAACACAATGACTTAGATATTATCATTCTCACGGAGACTTGGCTAAATCCAGCCTCCAATCCTATCCTACATCTCCTAGTACCTCCCACTCATGATATTATCAGGCTTGACAGAATTCTGAGCGGTACAAAAGGGGGTGGTGATGGACGGAGCATCAGAACCAATCAAACACTCACACCCAGTCAAGAGAGCTGGGTTTGATCCATCACCGTTCTTTAGCCCACTCTGCCACCCCAGTTCAGACATGGCCATATGCAAATCAGTCTGACCCTGTGCCTCATGGGAACAGTCCAGCCCGATCTGCCAAGCCATGCCTTCCCCACCCCCTTTTGTACCACTTTGTTCACCATAATTTGGCAGGGTATGCTTAGACGTGAGTCCCTTGCTCACTTTGCCACTGGATTCAAGCAAGCCTGGCTGAAGACGGCTGAAATGCCAGAAACCGGTCCTAGGAAGCTTGTTTCTGGTCCAGGGAAGGCATGGCTTGGCAGTTCGGGCTGGACTGTTCCCATGAGGCACAGGGTCAGACTGATTTGCATATGGCCGTGTCTGTACTGGGGTGGCAGAGTGGGCTAAAGAACGGTGATGGATCAAACCCAGATCTCTTGACTGGGTGTGAGTGTTTGATTGGTTCTGATGCTCCGTCCATCACCACCCCCTTTTGTACCACTTTGTTCGCCATAAGTTGGCAGGGTATGTTCAGACGTGAGTCCCTTGCTCACCCCCTTCTGTACCACTTTGACAGAATTCTGAAGCTGGGTGAGGGTCTAGCCTATATTTACAGTACTCTCTCGATTGTGCACTTGGAGTCGTCCCCCCATCTTCTTGTGACTACCTCTGTCTTAGCATTGCAAGTAAGAACCTACCGATCTGTAAACTACACACCTTTTACCACCCAATGGGGGACAATCTCCCTTTCATTGAGCAATTAACTGATTTCATCGCTAGCAATGTCGACTCTGCGGTGTCACAAATCTTCCTTGGGGACTTCAACTTGCATTGGTCCAACCCCAGTGACCCTGCGGTATCCTGCCTTAAATCATTTCTAAATGATCTAGATTTAATTCAGCACTGTGACCAACCAACCCACATTAAAGGTGAAACTCTAGACCTCATCATCTCCAAAGAACAGACCATCACTTTAGACTCTACAACCCTTTGTGATTGGTCGGACCATCACAGCATCCTCTTTTATATCAACAGGAAGGTGCTGTTGAAGAAGGGTCAAGCTCTTAAATCAAAGATATGGAAAAGGGATCTCAGGTCAATTAAGCAAGAAAGTCTAGCTTCCCAATGAATATCTGTCCTCTCCTCCCAAGCCGACTTGGTTGAGGTGCAAACTCTCACGGACTCCTACAACTCGATCATGGCCATCATCATGGATGACGTTGCTCCACTCAAGCTTAAAAATACCGCTTCAAAAATATCCAAACCATGGTACAATGAGAGCTTAAACTCGGAACGTCGCAACCTTAGATCTGTTGAACGCTCCTGGCGATCCTATCCCTCTCCGGACCAACTAAAACTCCTGAGAGAGGTCAGGAGCCTCTACAATAACCAAGTCAAGAGAGCTAAGTCTGACTATTTCAGACTACAACTAGACCAAGCAGCAAACCGTCCCATGAAATTTTTCGATCTCGTCAAACAGCAATCGGCTAACAGTCCTATCCTTTCTGATCATTGTGGCAACCCACCCTCCTGTGAGAAATTTGCATTCTTTTTCACGGAAAAATCACGACTCATCACTATCGACCTAGCCTCTAAGAAGGCGCTATTGCCGTCCTCTATTGCTGCCTCACCCCATGACGTCTCTGAAAAGTGCAACTCAACCCTCATGATAGCCAAGAACAATGCATCTTGGTGCACCTTTTCCCCTTTTAGTGAAAGTGACATAAAACAAATTCTCCAGATTATTAACGCGTCTAACCACTTCAGTGACCCGTTGCCTCCGGCCATCTTCAAGGAAATCAAGAGCGCTCTCATCCCCACCTGGACCAGGATTGTAAATGCTTCTTTATCTCAAGGCTCGATCCCTGACTGCCTAAAAGCAGCCCAGGTCTCACCCATTCTAAAAAAAAACAATGCTGACAAATCTGATCTCAATAATTTCTGTCCTATCTCCAACATCCCCACTCTAGCGAAACTTCTTGAAAAATGTGTGCAATCTCAAATCTGTGCTCACATAGAGACTTACCAACTTCTTGACCAGCATCAATCTGGTTTTCAAAAGGGACACAGTACCAAATCAGCCCTCATACTCGTTATGGATGACATTTTGAAAATATTAGACAAAAATGAATCCTGCCTTCTGATCCTCTTTGACCTTTCCTCAGCTTTCGACATGGTTAATCATGACATCCTCCGATCCATCCTACAAAACAGAATGGGTTTCTTGGATCGGGTGCTTCTATGGTTTTCATCCTTTTTTCGGCATCGAATACAAAGAGTCAAGTCAAATCATTCTCTCTCTCAGCTCTCTCCAGTACACATGGGGGTCCCCCAAGGATCCGCCCTTTTACCGATCCTCTTCAACCTCTTCTTGGAACCTCTAGCTAACGCACTAAACTCCACAAACATTCTCTTCCACATGTATGCCGACGACACACAACTCTATCTGAAAATTTCATCCCCGGAAAGCATCATCTCACTTAACTCGATACTGACATTTACGCAAAATTGGTTAACTGAGAACCATCTCCTACTCAACGCCTCCAAAACAGAGTTCATGCTCATTTACCCCAAACCACATCCCCAAGCTAGATCTCTAGCTGTCTCACCTCACTGCTTTCAATTGCACTTCGATCATCATTGACTCAGCCAAATCGTTCGGGGTCACCTTAGACAAGCACCTGAATATGAAGTCCCATGTCAGCAATGTATGTAAGGGTGCAAACCACTTGTTGAGAACCCTCAGAAATATCAAACCTTTCCTGCCTCGAAGTGATTTCAAGCAGGTGGTCCAAGCGCTTGTTTTGCCAAGGTTAGACTATGGCAGTGCTACTCTCTGTGGCCTACCCAAATATGCCTTGGCCCCATTCAGGGCTTCACTGAACACCACTGCTAGATTGGTTACAGGTGCCAAAAGAAATGAGCATATATCCCCAGTCCTTAAATCTCTCAACTGGCTACCCTTTGAAGCCCGAATTCAGCTTAAGATTGCAGTCCTGGCGCACAAAGCCCTTCACCTCAATACTCCTGCGTACCTGGCGCAAAAACTTGAACTATCTTGTGGTGAGAGGGCATCTAGAAGCGCCTCTACATTCCTCTTAAAACCTCTCATCCTTAACAAAAAGAGAACTTGTCACCGAGCCTTCTCCGGGGCTGCCCCAAAGATATGGAACTCTCTGCCACCTGAAGTACGCAGCCTCTCCTCGACAACGGCGTTCAAATTGGAAGCCAAAAGATTCCTAATGAGCAAATTCTTTCCATAAGGGAAGGAGGTACATCCAACTCGTCTGACTTTGTTCTTTTCACCTTGGTACCTCCAGCTACAATGGATCTTCTCCCCTGTTTTTTTTTTTTCCCACATGTGGACACCTGTTTACTGTATTATCTTCCTTTTTTGCTGCTGTTTCCCAATTTATATCTATACTACCCCCTTGTTCTTTCTTTCTGCCTACTGTAAAGTGCACTGATATCCTTCGGGATCTTATTCGCGCTCTATACCACTTTACAAATAAATAAATGGCGATGAATTCCAGCGATAGCCAGCGTTAGAAGAAAACACGCTAAGCACGTTCAGCGTTTATTATCGCTGCTGCTAGATAATACGCCCCATGGAGTCTAACAGTGGATTGTAAGCCATATTTAGATCGCCACCTATAGTACCAGATCGGCATCTGCTTGTCCCATAAGCTCTGGAACGGCTGGAGTGTGCATTCCCTGTGCCATATCACTTACAGAATGCAATGGCCTTGTGGGTGTAGTAAACATTTGGCACTGTCCGTTCATTTCAACGGTGTTTGGATAAAATATTTAGAAATAAATATCGACACACACTGACATCAAGTTTTTAATATCATGATACCGAAATATTGTTGCCCCTGTCGCCGTAGGGGCCTCTGAGAAAGGCGCTAGACCACAGCAAGCCACTGTCAATGACTCGCCCTGTAAATCAGTTGCCCATCTTGTGGAAATCAGATCAGTTTGCTCATGTAGTCACAGCAATTTCACCGCCATCTCTGAAGCAGGTAGATGTTATTTGGATGCCCTGTAAATACCGACTTGATCAGGATATTGTCTCTGGAAATTCACTGCCATGTAGCCATCTTAGACGACCCCCATTCTCAGTTACCCTTAGCACCGAGAGATTGGCAAAGCCTTCTATTAGGCTTCCATAAACAGTGATAGAAATATATTTGGCATGATATATATATATATATAAAAACTTTGAGTGGCTCCAAAAATCTAAAGTAACGCAGCACAATTCATTGAATTGCATTACCCCTGCCCTGTAAAGGTATTCCATGGGCGTTCCTACACAACTCCCATGGTTTTTGGCACATTCCCAGATTTACAAGACCTTGTAAACCTGAGAATGGGTCAAAAAGATACACCTCCTCAGCAGAGGTGTAATGAGGAGAAATATTGTATTTCTCTTAAATTTTTCCCTTTTCTACATGAGCTTCATTCTGCAGCACACATAGAAAGAGGAAATGCCTCTAAGGATTGCTTTTCTGCAGACAGGTTTTTCTTCCTGAACAAAAACAATTTCACCATGAAGCAAGGGTGCCTGGGTTGGTGCTAGAGAGGACAAAAGTTTACCAGCGCTAGGAAAGGACAGGAATGTGCCACATAATGTTAAATGTGGTGTATTCCTGCCCCTTCACACAGTGCAGCAAGGTGACTTGGGAGTGGCATAACGCAAAATGATGGGACCCCCCCTGCAGAATGTTATGAGGGACCCTGAGTCTCCCAGACTTCACAGATATTCAATTGCCTTGGGCTAAATGGAGGCCCCCTTGAAGGGGTAGGGCTCACTAGAGAGCAGGGGACCCTTGGGAAGCAGGGGCTCTAGAGGCCTGTGTTATGCCCCTGGATGAGTGTAATTTACAATTTTGGCCAGAATTCCACATCAAAATAAGCTAATTAAAGCTAAAGACATCAAATCAGACCAAGTCTGCAAACCTGCTTTTATCAGTGTCTTTTGTGAAGCCATTAACAATTCCAGGCCTATTAACAGATCCTTTTCTCCTACAATTTACCACTGGTTTGGAGCTTTGGACTTCTGCAAGACTGTTCAGGGTCTTAGGGGCCTACCACGGCCAGCAAGAGCATCTGCAGCTCTCTCATATTGTTTCATAGGGGCCTGGGCTCTTCAATGTCTGCAGTCTCAGCAGCTCAGTATTCACTTCTAGGTCCAGTGTTTTTGCACCCAGATTTAATGAATGTAGTATTGTAGACCTTGCAATTCCTGTCCTAGAAATAATGGGATACTCAGAATAGCTCCAGGAAATTCATACTGACGGACTAATTCAGAGAAGCATTGTGAAAGTTGACTGAGCTGGGGAAATGGACTTTACATGATCATTAAAGGCCCTTGAACATGGATGCTACCAATCGTGCTGTCATTCTTCTTCCCAGTGTGTCTCTTCAATGTTCAGGAACTAAGGGGCATGTTTATTAAATAGTGGCACAGTGTAGCATAGCAAGTCACCTTGCTTCGCTGCCCTGTGTCACTGGAAAATGACAGGAATGCATCATGTTTAAGACATACAGTGCATTGCTGACTCTTCCCACAGCACTGGCGCACAATGGGCTACCTAGCGCCAATGCTGACACCATTGCACCCTGGTGCGAGGATGCCTCTGTTGCATACAGGATTGTTTTTTTCTGCAGTAAGGGGCACCTATCAGCACAAAAACAATCCTGAGAGGCATATTCCTCTATCTATGTGTGCTGCAGAATAAATAGAAGAAGGAAGTAACAAGGAGAAATTAAATGATTTCGCTTTATTATGCCTCTCCTGGGGAGGCGTATCTTTTTGGCTAATTTCCAGGCTTACAAGGTCTTGTAAATCTGAGAATTTGTCAAAAACCATGGGAGTTGCTCTGGAATACCCATGCAACACCCCTGAAACGCCTTCTCAGGGCAGGGGTAACACAATGCAGTGATTTGCACTGTGTTGCATTACACTACATGTTTGGAGCCACTCACATTGGCTTTGCGTGACTTCAATAATCTGACTTGGAGATTTGCAGCAGGCATGTACCACATTGCATGGTGCAAACATGACACAGTCAGCTCATAAATATGCTTCTAAATATTTCCAACCGACCAATGTTTATAAAAAGCCTTAGTATGGCACCCACATACATCCAATTTAAACAATGACAACATGTTAATTAGTCTTAAAGGATTTTGTAATATGTATTTATCCATGATTTACAGTATCAATAGTTGCTCCAAAATATAAAGTGAAATTAGTGCTCAAGGTAGTGCTTGTGATGTGATGGGAATGTGAAAGTAGAAGTGGTGATAATTACAATATTTACAATCATGAGATAGACCTGTTTAACAAAGTTTAAATGACTAACTAAAAAAATCCCAAGTAGTGAGACATTGTAAGTACGTATTACATCCTCCCCATCTGGGCATAAATAACAAGTGCAGGTCAAAGTACAGAAACGTTTCCACCCCAGAGAATGATGGAAGGCCAATGGTTCCTTAAAACAGGGTCTTCCTCAAGAAAATGAAAAGGAGCAACTTAAAAGGTAGGTAAAGGTATCATGAATATTTACCCAAAATAACCTTGAAAGGTGGGTGTATGAATCAGAATAAGTGGCATCTTAGCTCACCTCAGTATAGGAGTGCCGCACAGGCAGTGAAAACCTTTGGGGAATGGGCTGTGGAGCTCCTAATCCAGAAAATGGCACACACGGTGCATGAACACAGAAGTCCAGTAGGAGACTTTTAGTTTATGCGCTGAAAAGTTAATTAATTGTGGCACATTAGTGCTAGGTACATTGGCCAACTTAAAATGTTAACCAACTGGTCAAAGCCAATACTCACAGAATGAGAGCTTCAGGGAAATATGGCCATATTACTCAATACTGAGAAGCCATTGTAAACAGGGAGACATTAATCACCAAGGACAGAATTAATCTGTAAATTTCTGAAAAGTAGGGCCAAAACAAAAATGAATGCTAATTTACCCAGGAAACAGAGTTCAGTAAGTGTACTGCTGACATACTGTGCTAAAGGAAACATTTAACTTTTAAATGAAGGAGGAACTCTGAGAGCGTGTTGCATCTTGGAGAGCGCATGGTGTAAATGTCTAAAAATAGGCACAATGCTGACGTGCACGCTGCTGCTTCCACGTCAGGAATGCAGCTGCTAGCTTCAGCTCATGCCAGCAGTAGTCTACGTCACCGCTAACTTCAGACGAGACTTGTGAAGGGCCCAAGCAGCACGGGGTTAGACAACAGAAAGGCAGGAAACAACACATTGGAGGGCAGCGCCTTGTTGAATGTATAAGAATTACCACAATTAAAAATTATTTGCAAACAAAATGGAATAATATAAAACACTAATGGATTGATCCTCTATTAACATTAAACAATCAGAATGTCATTGATACATCAATCAATCAATCAATCAGGGAAGTATAAGCACGTTACTCACCCGTGCGGGTCTCAAGGTGCTGGGGGGGGTGAGCAGCTCCGGTCAGTCGAAGAGCCAGGTCTTGAGGGTCTTCCTGAAGATGTCCAGGGTGGGGGCATGTCTGATGTTGATTGGAAGCTGATTTCAGGTCTTGCCTGCAATGTAGGAGAAGGTCATTCGCCCGGTTCTTGCTCTGTGGATGCGAGTGGATTCGGCGAGGGTGAAGCCGACGGACCGGAGGTTCCTCTTGGGTACGTGGAAGGAGAATCTGTCATTGAGATATTGGGGTCCCGTGTTGTGGAGGCATTTGTAGGCGTGGGTGAGTATCTTGAAAGTCACTTTTGTCTTGATGGGGAGACAGTGGTTTGCGCAGGTGCTGGGTGATGTGATTGTATCGAGTGATTGAGCCTCTATTTTGTCATTGTTTAAGTTGGATGTATGTGGGTGCCATACAAAGGCTTTCTATAAACGTTGGTCGGTTGGACTATCAGTTGTTCCTACCATTACTGGCCCAGGTCCAGCTGATTACTGGGTTTTTCCTATTGTTGTCTAAATATGTTGGAGCATTGCGCAATTCGTCTACATTATTAGACCAAAAAAGACGCTCCAAATGTACATTGAAATGTACCTCAATTACAAGGTAGCTATTTTTTGAGTACTCTTAGACAAATCTCTAAAATGTATTCAATGTATAAATATGTTATATACTCCCCCATCCTTGTTTCCACATGTGGAAAATCAGAGGTGACGAGAAGAGATCAATTAATAAATTAATAAAGATGAACTTATAGGAATTCATTCTACCTCAAATTTGAAGGTTGCAATTGCAATGGTTTGATGTGGTATAGGTATATTTATTTTAGGTTTATGAGTGTATGGGCATATGTGTGGTATGAATAAGAATGTGTGGTTTATCAAGGGGAGTAAAGATGTGTAGAGAGTGAGATGTTGCGGTATATTTATTGTTGTATAGAAATGAATTATTGCGAAGTAAAAGATCTTTGCTATGAAGGACTTACACGTATAGAAATGAGTGATAACGTTTAAATCATGACATTTTTTCAATTAATGAATTGTGAAAGGTTTTTGATATTAACAGTGGACTCTAAATCCATTGTTTTAATAGGATTGATACAATGTAGAGAGACCAAATTCTGCTGATCTGTGAGTAGGGGGAGGCAGGTTTGGATCTAGCTGGTTCTCCTTTCCCCTGTTCCACTACAGGCATCCTTTTCAGGGGTTCTGTTTTTACTCTTCTGCATTTACCACAAAATAGTCATCGTCTGCTGCATTGTTTGCAGACAATAACAAAAAAATGTGCTTGAATTGTTCAAAAGTTATTCAAACAGTGCCATGTGTTGCAGCACAGTGGAAGGCCATTTGGAAAGGTTGACTGGTCCCCTTTATGGTGCCTATTTCTTTATGTGGGTATAATATAGGTATTAATTAGATGCAACAAATTGCCAGACAGTGTTCACAGGTGTAAAATAGAAAATAATGCTCTAATACTACCACAAAATGGGCCGCATTATGCTGCATATTTGCTTTTGCTTTTCACGTAATTTACTCGCCCATGCTGCATAGTTAGGCACTCCCATGCTGCATAACTCCACAGGCCCTGGTTATTACTAGTGTGGCTCTGATTACATCCCTTCTTTTGTCAACGTTTGCCTAGATTTTTCATAGGAAATGAATGGTCTTTCAGCTCAATGAATGATCCCTGATTATGCCATGCTCTAGCATCAAGTGTTACAAAATTTCTTTGAACTTGATTGCCAAATACATTTTTATTTTGCCACTTAAAGCAAAATATATTGCAAGTCTCTTAGTATGTAGGAATGTCTGAATTTTCTTAACCTGTGAGTTACTCTGTTAATCAAACATCCACATCTTCTTTACTGCTGAGGCTGCCTGTGTAACATAGTGTAAGATAACTTGTTTAGCTTTGTTCTCCTTCCTAGATGGAACCATTGCACCTCCCTGCTATTAACACAATATTGTATTTCATAAGTATTTTCTATCAAGAGCTGTGTCAGAAGGGAGCTGGGAGTGTTTATATACCTGAATAACTTCAAGATATGCCATTGGACAGTCCCTCATAAAGAAATTAATTTTAATAGTGTCCTGTCCTTTAACTCTCCTTTTTCAATATTATAGAGTGCACATTTTGAAGTAACACTGCTTACACAAGTTCAGAAAATGCCCAAGAACCCCTTAAATCTAGGTACAATAAACCACAGACAATTTACAATTTTCATTAATCTGCTCATCTCCTATGCAATGAATTATGTATTTTCAATGAATTGGCTCTTCATCTGTCCCATTATTCAATGAGAGATAATTCCGGAATTAAGCTCACATATCTCTTAGGTGTGACGTTAGTGGCAAACGTTCAATTAACAATTCAGTTTGTTCACTGTAATAAGTAAGTTCATGCTATCTTTTTCGGATGGTGGGAGCTCATCCTTGCCTCAGTGTTGCACAACTAATCTCTTTACCAGTAACTATGCTAACGCTACAAGTCTATGGAGAACAAAAGGGTTTTTTTGCACCCATACGAGGAGTGCAGTGAGTGGTGTAACTCAGTCTTTACCCAGAATTCCTGGAATTTAACACAGTTCCATGCAAGATGTATAAAATAATCGCCCTCCCTCTTGCATCTCTCACAATTTGGATTAGTTTTCGACCCCATGGTTGTAGTACCTCTGCAATAGTGTCTATGTTTGTATGATGGATCAGGTGCAGTGTGCTGCTGGGTAGACGATCACCTGTCTAAGCACAGCAGTATGTTCACACCTCATCGTATAATGGTGCTTCCAGATTCTCATTCCAGGCATCCCTCGCTGAACAAGAGTACCCAGGGAGTGACAACTGTATGGATTTGTATATTGAGGATAGAAGTTTCCCAGTGTTCTGAACCATGAACAGTTTCCTGTGGTCTAAATTGTTCAGGTTCTCAAAGAACGCCAGGCGTGACTATCCTACTTGTCAACTTAATTCTGTGTAACAAATAGTGCTCAAGAAGTGTCAACGAGGCTTGTGACGGAACGATGTCTAGTGTAATGAGTGTATTGCCTTTGTATGAGTCACCCCATGTTTTCTATATGTTTTGTAGCTGAGAGCTGTTTTCCCCTGCCATTTTGTCAAATTCTGGGTAGGATTGCATATTTGTAAAGTTACATTGTTTTTTGTTTAATCTGATCGCATGCTTGTATAGTGTAGCATTGAGTAGTAATTTCTGACTTTGATCAAATGTTTGAACCACAGGTCGTCTTCCAGTGGCAGGGGTGTGCCATCTGCCTCTCCACTGTTAGATGAGCAGTGTACCTGGGGGAGATGTGACCAATAATAAGTGAAGTGGGCTAGGGTGCTCAAGTAATTAAGTTCCACGTCAAGCATAGTTATATAGTAGCTTTAGCATATCGCATGCTAGTCTAGGTTTTTACCTGACCCTGCCAAATGAATACGTTTAATATTTTGGAGAATCCCTTGATGAATGGAATGGGATGTATGATGGAACAATGAGTGCCTTTACCACGCATGCCTTAACAACGCAGTTTTAGAACGCACTTACCACTACAATGCACCTTTTCACTACGAAACATACTACCATGCATATACATATAGTATCATAAAAAATGTCATAACCACTCATACCAGTCATACCATTACCACATAGTGCATCAGCATGCATACTGTTAGAACACTTTATTACAACCAATGCAGGAAAGTACTTTCACTGACAAAATATAAAAAATGCAAAGAAATTCAAATAAAAAAGGCCACAAAAAAGGTACAAACTAATATTTTCCAGAAACACATTCTACAAACAAAACAAATAAATAAAGCATGACACAATACGACTATTATTCAAAACATGGGTTGCCAAATGCAATGTTTGCAACTTAGTCCTGCCTTGATTTTTATCCCTTACTTTCTCCTTTCCAAATAATAAATGGCTCTTGTTTTACAACCGAAAGTAAAACAAATGTTTTCTTTTAATCAACAAAATAATAAACAACATTTACACAATGAAACTCAGTATAAAATGTACATTTCAAAACATATCTTTATTTAAATTTTCATCTACCACACCAAACATATATAAAGGGCCATCCTCCATTTAACATCCACTACTACAGTAACTGCGTTCAAGAGCACTATAAAATTCTTACTGAAGGGAGACTTGACTACCAAGAGCTATACCATCAACCTGTCCAAGTAAGTGGAACTTTCAAAGGAAAATACTTGTATTTGTACTACCTAGTTATATCACACAGCTAATAATTTATATTCTCCTCAATTTACAGATTTTGACAACAATATTGCAACTTTATAAAAAGAAAATCCTAACTCTACTGAATGCTTACCTTAGGGCAGTAGCTGGACAGTAACTAAGAGGCAAAATTGCTATTCTAACTCTACCAAATGCTTACCTCAGAGCAAGTCCATGGCAGTGACTAAATGGCAAAATTACTATTCTAACTCCATTATCTACATAATTTAAAGCAGGTGTTGGACAGTAACTAAGGGGAAAAATTCCTATTCTAAATCCATCTAATAATTATCTCAGGGCAGATGCTGGAAAGTGAATAGGGGATAAATTACTATTATAACTCCACTGCATACTTACGTCAGGGCAGGTGCTGGTCAGTGAATAAGAGGCAAACTTAATATTCTAACTTCAAGGGGTAATTACCTCAGGGCAGGTGCTGTACAGTGACTAGAGGAAAAATGTATATTCTAACTGCACAAAATACCTACCGTAGGACAGGTGCTGGACACTAAAGAGACAAAATTACTATTGTACCACCACCATCTACTTGAGACTTAGGGCAGGTGCTGTACTCTGACTAAAGTACACATTTAGCAGTTTAAAAGCACAAAATATGTAATTAAAATGTAATGTTCAAGTTCATAAAATACGTACTTTTCAAAAACATTAACAGCATATTTTTTCTTATTAAAACAGATATAGATCTAGGAAATAACTTGAAATAAAAAAACTATAAGGCATAGCCCAAGCAACAAAAACATAAATATGAATGTAAGTATTGAAGACATATCAAAAGTAAAACATAAGAAAGACATCATAAAGCTAAAAATGAATGAACAGCTGACAAATAACATTTTTCTTTTTAGAACAAATGCCAACAACATTCAAGAAACAATTTACCTAAATAATACTTCAAGGTACAAAACACCTACTAACAACAACATCCCTCAAAACATCACCAATTTGAAGGTAAATACAAGTTAACAATATCAAAACATTTTTTTCACAGGTGAAAAATAGTAACTAACAATAAATATTTATTTTGTCAACAGAGAATCTGAACTTTATTTCTCTAGGCACAGAAAGATAAAAATTACAAAAAAATCATTTTATAACAGGCAAATAAAGAAAACAACAAATATAATAAGATAACAAAACATAGATTAGACTGTTTTTCTATTTCTCTTTTCTAACAGAACCAACATCAATGGCATAATCAAGCAAACTAAGTGAAATCCTGTTGAGGCAACAGACTGCTAAAGTATGCTGTCTACCTTTATTGTAAGGACAGGTATAGTGAGCCCAGGGGTCATTGGAGGTGTGTGTGGTACTTTTTATACCATTGCACAGGCTGAGTGGTTACTCTGGAAGACACCACAGTTAGGACAACTGAGTTTAACCACTCTGCGTCTGCAATAAAGACTGAAGCACATGAAAACATTCAAAAATTAAAGAACTGGCATCCACCTCCAATGAGCCCTATCAGTGGCGTAGCTAGGCCTTAAGGCCCGTGGTGGCTGCTGCATTTGCCGCTCGTGGCCGCCTGATCAAAAAGCGGGGGTGGGGGGGGTGGTGCAATTCTTGCAGCCGTGATGGCCGCAGGTAGGAGATGGGGAGGGGAGGCCGGCCGCCGCCCCCAAAACTTGTTCCACCTGGGGCGGTCTGCCCCCACCAATCCCCCCAGCTACGCTATTGAGCCCTGTGGCTCAATTTCAGAAAAGGTATCTAAAACCATTACCTTGCACATAGCCAGTAGTATGCCCACAATTCTCAGTATAAGGAGAATGGTAAAAAGAGAAAAACAGGCAAGTAATCCCCAAAGAATAACAACACTGACTTATTCTGACATTAACATCATCTCCTCTGAATTAACTAACACTTTCTCTAAGGAACCTTTCTTACTGCATGACAATGAAAACCCTCAATAAGAATACTAATATTTAGCACAAATGATAACCTTTTAACACTTTTAAATATTGAAATTTGTATAATGAATGGAACTTTTAAATCAACAGCACATCTATGTGCCCACATTTACACTATTCACGCTAACATAAATAACACGACGGTCCAATTAGTATATAGGTTACTCTTCGATTAGCAATCCTCAACATACCCTGAATCGCTAACAGTTATAAAATACAAAACAATGAATAAAAGTCAAAGAAAAGTAATAATAATTGACTTTGTATCATCAATGATTAATACAATTACAAACATATACCCTACCCCCTAAATGTAAGGATTTATTTAACTTTTCTCAGGCATATTGGCGGAAAATTAAAAAAAACACCCTTAGTTGAGAATTACTCATCAAATAGCAAGCTACATTTTGAATTTTGAAAGCTATCTGCCTTATGCTGTGCACCGCCTGATAGTGTAGGCGTGTACTACACAGCAATTTCTGAATCCAAATTTTTTACACAAAACAAAGAGAAATTGGCACCATGACTACATTATTTTGCAGATACATGGATTGGCCATCTAAGTAGGTCAGGCCACAGGAGGAGGCCAAGATATCACATTGAATAGTGGAACTGTTACATGGCCACTTTCGAGGGAGGTGCACAGACTAACAATGCCATTGAAGGATGGCACAATTTCTTTAGCAATTCAATAGGCAAACTTAACCCAAATATATCATTTTTTGAAACTTTTGCGGAAGTAACGTTTTCAAGAAGCTGGACTTGCGCAATCACTGTCAGGTTGCATGAAACCATGTACATCCAAAAAGAGTAAAGAAATGTCTGCCAGACTATTGGGTCAAATTCAACAATTTTCCTTGATGAAGACTTCAGACTACCTGGACAATATTGCATAAATATTACATTACTGATACTAACTAATGATTCCCTAAATTACTTGCCTGTTTCAACTATCCTATACAATTCAATTGCCAGTTTTCTAAAAAACAAAAAACAAATCAAAAGAAATTCTAATTTCTACCTGTAACTGTCTTCTTTCGTTAACTCTTGGTAGCTTCTTAAGCAATGTGTCACCGAGAGTCACGAGTACTCTTATCATCTCTTATCATCCATATATGTACAAACTAACATCCACAGAAACTAAATATAAACTCCAGATAAAGCATGGTTTTAAATGTAAAACCATCACCTTCGACTTAACTATTACAAATATATGTAATGTGAGTCTAAAAAAGCATGGTAAAAATACAAACATTGTTTCAACAATTTTCCTGTTACAGTAGCCAGATAAAAAAATAAATTTTCCCAAAATAAAATGATTTTTCAAAAAAGACAGTAGTAATGCAAAACTCTTGATGTCAGCAATAAAAAAAGACATCCATTTCAGAAACTCTGCTAATAGAACCTTACAATAAACATAGCCCCTTAATACATACTAATGTAAAATTATTTTTTCTTAACTGCCAGCAGCTCTTCCTTGCTTTCAATCTTGATCATGACACTCCAGCAACTGTAAAAACATATGTACAACCGCGAGCGTCAAGAACAAAAGTAAAAACTTAAAAAGGACAATATTAGCCATTGAACTTAATGGTGAACCTTGAAAATAAAGGTAGTACATGGTGAAAACATATGTTACATTTTACAAAAAATACATTATTTACTATTTATTTACAAATTTGTCATATTATTATACTATGCCTAAATAAATAATATAAATATTAAATACTTGTATTATTTTCACATTTTTTCATATATGTAAAAATGTTATTCTGACAAATGAATATTTTTAAATTAACTAATAATATTTTAAAGATACCCCTATATCCTTTATATCCCATCCCTAAATATTCATTTTACAGTTTCAGAAAAGTTTATCATTTTATTATTATTATTCATTCAGCAAAAGTACAAATATTAAATATTAAATCTAATGTATTAAATAATACCTGAGTATAAATATACTTCTCCACCCAATATCCCTTTCCCTTGCATCCAATCCTGAAATATTAATTTTTAAAGAAATTTTAAATATTTTTAAACCCCAATTTATTATTACCCCCTAAACCCTAAAAGTACCCTTGCTACCCCAAAACCCATACCCACCCTAAAACTTAAAGTTACCCTTGGCACCTCAAAACCAAAATGTACCGTGAACCCTAAAATTAACCTTGGCACCCCAGAACATATAACCTTACACCCCAAAACGCAAACCCAACCTAAACCCTATACTTATCTTATACTCACATGTAAAACACATATGCCTTTACCATTAATTTCTTTACAACGAAATGTGTTGTAACGGCATGCGTGGTAAAAGCATATGCATTGTAATGCCATGCGTTTTAATGACATAGAGATGTAATGTTCATGGCGTTGTAACAACCGCGTTGTAATGGTTGTTTCCCCCGAGTTCCCCTATGTACCAACTAGCCAGGGGTCTGTATGTTGTAGTATTGCTGTGTTTAGAGGGGGACAGAGGCTCAACTCAGGAGATGATTCAATAGTTGAAATTCATGATGGCTTTGGGGAGGCTGTTGCTGTGTTCTGGTTGGGGGATGCTGAGAGCAATGTTCAAGTCCTTGTCAGAGATGCTATTACAGTTTTAGCAGGCTTGTCTGGCATTTGTGTGTGTGTTGGGCTGGGACAGGGATGCTGAACTTGATGATGGTTAGTCTGTCCAGGAGACTGATGTGGGCTTGTCCAGTACTACTTCTTATTTTTTTGTCCTTTTGACGTAATTTTACTAACATATTTATATTTTTCTAAATTGTTTTGAGATTCTACTTTTGTTGTGTTTTACATTGATTACTGTTTAAGTAATGCATAATTGCTTTGCACATTGCCTCTAAAGTTAAGCCTGGGTGCTCTGGGCTATAGTTACGAGAGGGTTGAGCACTGGTTTCTTTATAGACATCTGTGGTTCACCATAACAAGGATTGTGATTAATATTTGAGTTGGGATTTCAACCCACTCAGCTAATAACCTAATTGTTGACCTTCTGGGAGGAAAGCCAAAAAAAACATAAGAACTTAGGGCCCGATTAGGATGGCAGGCAGACTTACGTCCTCCCACCACCCTATCGGAAACGGGACCGACCAACTAGCCATCGGCGGTCCCGCCGTAGGGATTACCTGCAAGGCGGTCACACTGTGTATTCTTTGCATTGCGGCAGTGGTGCTGGCTGCAGCACCCACCGCAATGCAAAAAATGCTCCCTGCACTACGTGGCAGGCACCATGCGTGCCTCCCACATGGTACAGGGATAAGTAGGGTGGCACCATAGGTGCCCCCCAGTGCCTACATCAGTGGACCAGGGGGAAGGGGGGCAACTACGGGTCCCAAAGTCCTTATCTGCCTGTTCATGGTGGGCTAACCGCCATGAACAGGCGAGCGGAAAGAGACATCAGAATCCTAAAGTGGTGCCCAGGCACCACCATTGTAGGGAATACAGCCCCCTCAATTACACAGGTGGGCTCAAGGAGCCCGTTGAATGCATGGCAGTTGGTCTTTCCAACAACCACCCATCCGCCCACCATTGAAATATGGCGGGCGGATATGATGGGTCTGATGGCAGTGGGACCGCCACTGATGGCTGTCAGTGGCAGTCCTGCTGTCATCCTAATCGGGCCCTTGGTTCCTCTCTAGGCTCCATGAAGGGAGCACCAATACATCCCTGGGAGAGCTAACATTCAAAATTCAGGAAAGAACAGAAGGCCATAAAAGCATTAATAATGATTTGAGACCAATTCTATTTCCTCATTTTTCCAGAAAAGGTAGGTCCACCGAAATGTCTTGAAGACAAACCAACAAACTGTCCATTCTCAGCCTACTAGATTGCTTGTCAATTATTTGCTAAGACCTCTCAACATTAACACCATAACTAAACATCAAATCTCCTGTGTACTATTTGATTTTTGATTTTGATCACTTATATCGCGCACGAATCATCCCCAAGGGGATCTCTCGGCGCTCGCAACAAAACAAGATCTGCGGTCAGAGAGAAGGAAAGAACTGTTAGAAGAGCCAAGTTTTAAGCAACTTTTTGAATGGGGTCAACTTTGAACATTGGTGAATGTGTTCAGGGAGGCTATTCCATAACTTAGGGGCTAGATAGGAAAAAGCACGACCCCTATCCTTACTTTCCTGATTTTATTTTCGCACAGGGTTTTGCGATTGCAGGATCTGAGCTGTCTTGAGGGCTGATACCATTTAAGTTTGTCCCTGAGGTAAACCGGTCCCAGACCATGTAAGGATCTGAAAACCAGGCACAGCATTTTAAAGGTTGCCCTTATTCTAACTGGCAACCAGTGAAGTTGGCGCGAAAGCGGCAGAGAGGGAGTTCTCGCAGGCTTATCAAGGGCAAGTCGGGCTGCTATATTTTGTACCACCTGTAATCGAGAAAAGAGATCTTCCTGGATACCAACCAATAAGGAATTTCCATAGTCCAGGCGACTCATTAGCAGGGCCTGAATAAGAGTTTTTCTGGCACTCAGCGGGATCCAAGGGAAAATCTTCCTTAGCATCCGCATAGTACCAAAACATGAGGAAGCCAAGGTTTTGACCTGGGTCTCCATTGAGAGCTGGTTGTCTAGAAAGATCCCCAGGTTTCTAGCGCAACTTCTAGGAATGGGAGCTGAGCCCAGTTTTGATGCCCACCAGTCAGGGGTCCAGAAATCCGCAGCTTTGCCGAACAGGAGAATCTCCGTCTTAGATGAGTTAAGTTGTAAAAAATGACTACTCATCCATTCGGCAATATCAATCATGCAGGCTGCAAACTTAACTTTCGTGGCTGCGGGATACTTTCCGAAGTTGATAATCAACTGCGTGTCATCAGCGTAGGCGATGGCCTCAAAGCCACAGTTTCTAATGATAGACGCTAGGGGGGCCACATATAGATTGAATAATGTGGGGCTCAAAATAGAGCTCTGTGGAACCCCCTTATCTACCCCTACTGAAGATGATACGAAGGACCCCAGTTGGATGGATTGAGATCTATCGGATAAGTAGCTCTGAAACCACCTAAGAGCTAGGCCGCCGACCCCCACCTCCCGCAATCCACTTAACAGTATAGAGTGGGAGATGGTGTCGAAAGCTGCTGACAGATCTAATAACACCAGCATAACCAGAGAATCCTGATCGAGCAACAGCCTGATGGAGTCAGTGACTTCAAGTAGAGCAGCCTCTGTGCTATGCGATGTTCGGAACCCTGACTGTGTAGAATCCAAAAACGTATTTTCTTCTAGATAATTGGACAAGTGACCATTTATGATGGATTCCATAACATTAGACCAACCAGGAAGAAGAGAGATGGGTCTGTAGTTAAGAACTTCCATAGGGTCCGCTGATACCTTCTTAAGTAGTGGCTTGACACGGGATACCTTCCATTTTTTCGGGAAGGTGGCTGTCGCAAGCGACATATTACAGATGGTAGCCAAGGAATCTGCAAGGATAGAAGACAACTCCTTCATAGTCCTAGGTGGCATTGGATCCAGAGGGGATCCCGACTTGATTTTAGCCAACAGAACCTCAACCTGGGCAGCTGTAATGATAGGAAAAGCATCTAAACCAGGTGAGCATGGTACTGATCTAGGGACCATGCTGTTATTTAATTTGCCATGCTCCTCAAAGGTACGATAAATCATGGAGATTTTGTCGGTGAAATGTGTCGCTAGTGCATTGCAGAAATCCTGAGTGGCTGGAGGGAGCACCTCATTATTCCGAGGGCATGTAAATTCTCTCAGAATCTTGAAGAGCTCCTGCGAGGAGTTCTTAGCCTCCAATATCCGCGTACTCAGATGGGTTCTCCTAGCCATTTTACAGTTGTTTAGATAGATTCTATGAGCTGCCCGATACCTATCTCTATCTGCCAATGCTTTAGTTTTCCTCCATCTTCTTTCCAAAACTCTAATGCCGGATTTCTCCTTTTTTAAGGCTTCAGTGAACCAAAGTGCCGGAGCTATTCTTGGCGCTATTTGCCTTGACCTTAATGGAGCAATCACATCGAGTGCCTCTATAATGGCGGCCTCGACTCTCTCTAAAGTTGCATCGCAGTCAGTCTCCCCAGAGAAAGGAGGAGAGTAATTACGGCTGAAAGAGGCGGCCGTCACTCTTTTCCATGCTCTACGGGGTTCACTGCGATGCTTAGGTCGTTTGGGGCGCCCCAATGTATTCCAAGAAAAACAAAGTGCCAAATGGTCTGTCCAGTCCACCTTCATCGGAGTCTCTACTTTCAAATCCAACATATTAGAAAAAATGGTATCCAAAGTATGGCCGGCACGATGAGTCGAGACGGTCACTCTAGAGGTAAGCTCTAAAGATTCCATACTTGCGTGCACGCTTGCTGAATCCCTATTTGAGAGGACCTCCAAATGGTCCTCTCCAAATGGTACTGCAGGTCAACCAAGATACTTTACAACTGTTGCAGATCCGATTGGAAATTAGGGGGGCCACCAAAGAGCTCACATCAGAAAGACTTCCGGTCTGGATGGCATTCCTGCAGATTTCTATAAGACATATGCCCCCCTTTTAAAGGTGGAAATCAGACACAGCCTAGCAACTACAGACTTATTGCATTAATAGATGTTGAAGCTAAGTTATATGCTGCCTGTCTGCTAGAACATCCTGAAAAATATTCAGATGACAATAAACTGATCCCGTGGCCCCAGACAGGGTTCAGGGTCGGTTCAGGCACAATAACAATCCTTATAGCACTAACACTATTTGACTGTGTACCCTGAAGACATCTACGGAAAAAAATCCAATGCAACTTACTGAATGCCATCAAAGAACTATATACAGAAACCTGAACCCAGGTAAAAATTGGTGATGGCAGCTGTGTAACAAAGACAATTGACACTCACAATGGATTACAGCAGGGGTGTGTGTTAGCTCCAAGCCTCTTTCACTTGTATTTATCCAATCTCAAAGAGGCACTCTATGAAGAAAATAGCCATCCACCAACATTAGCCAGGGAGGAAATCAGGCACCTTCAGTATGCTGATGCCTTTAGTATGCGGATGACGTAGTGCTTCTAAGCCAGACTCAAATTGGGTTTCAACGAATGAATGCATTGGCTAAGTACATGGACCGGCACAGTCTTGAACTAAATTTAAGTAAAACAAAGGTAGTGCGGTTAGTGGATGCCAAATACAAGAATCGCATGTGGCATCTGCACAGGAAAGAAGTCAAGGCAGCCGCCTCATACAAAGATCGGGGATTTAAAATCAATGAAAAACGTATTTACAAGCAGCAGCTTTCCGCAATGAGAGCAAAAGACCAAAATGTCCTATACTGCTTCAAATTAATAAAAAAGAAATTAAGCTCTCCATCCTATAGCTACCTACTATCCTTCATGTCCACACAGCCAATGCCTTCCATGACCTACGGTACCGAAAAATTGAGTGTTCCTGACATTTCAACTTTAAATAACATCCAAACAAAAGTTTACAAAAACATTTTCCTCATTCAGCAATCAGCTTCACTGGCTTAAGTCCGAATTGAGTTTGGTTTGCCCAATCAAATATTCCAGAGCAAAGGTGCATTCATCAAACTATGTGGAAGGCTCAGGGCATCCGAAACTGATTCTATCGAGAACCTGTGCTGGAAAGAAATAGAAGATTAAAGAGAGAATGAAACACATGGTTCCTGGGGTTGCTTCCTGATTATAGGGGAGTTCTCTGCTCTCGAAATTTGGAACTCCCGCATGGGGAAACTGGCCCTCAACAAAGTAATTAACATGACAACAAAACTCATGCCTCACTCAACGGATGAGAACATCTTATTACAAAGACGACATGCTTGCACTGTGATTAGGTCTTATTGTACCAGAAAACCACAGGACTATTTAACAGCTAATTTTTCAACTGTCTTAAAAAATCAATTTATGAAATTATGCTTTGGTATGTGGGGAACAAAGGATATCATTCCCTCCTGTAAAGACTAGCATCAAAATTAAGACTATAGACTGGGCGACGAATCTCTCCCACATATTCAAGAAACATTTATTAATATGAACATTTGAACATGCAGAGAAGCCGTAATCACCTGGTTAAGCTCGATCCCCTTGGTCTGCAGGAGGGAAAACAATTTAAACACATATTTAAAGGAATTGCGTCAAATTCCAGATGAAATTTAAACCAACCAGTTGAACCAACTCCTAATACATGCTCAAGCATTTGCCAAACATAAGCCAGTGTGGTGTCAATGCGATCCGATAATGGAGCAAATTTCCAAATTGCCAGAAATAATGTTCACGTTTATCCAAGATCTAAGGAATGAATCAAAAATAAGTAACATAAACAGAATAGAGGGCCTCCTAAAAGCAAGAGATGTGAATGGATCTGCCCTGGAGATGGTGGTAAATGCAACAGAATATGATCCAGAAGGGACGATATAGGCTGCAAAGAAAACCAGCCAGTAACACAATAGCAAAACTAAATGGAAAAAAACAACCTAAAAAAGAAATCACAGGCAATCATAAAGATGAGTGCAAATACCCCAGAGACAGGAGAAATCAGCAAAAAAAGACCTAAAGCTCCGGAAGCTGTCGTAACTTGTGAAATCCAGATGGACATGGGGATAATGGCTGATCAAAGGCCTTGGGGATAAACAATGGCCCGAAGGAACAATAACAACACCCTCACTGAGGCGGACAACTGGGAAGGCCTATCAAGGGAAATAAAGAACTAATATGGAAAATTAACAGGAAGGGCCCAAGTTAAATTTCTACGGGTCTAACTAGATCACACGTGGCCCACCCAGTCTATCCTATGTTTAACCAGAAGGAAGTGAGAGATGCCACAGAGACTCCAGTACAGAAACAGATGCAAGAACAGGGGGTGTACGATCTGGACAATGTAGTCAGGGGCCACAGCCATAAGGATCAGTGGCAGCTCTGGCCATAGGGAAGTGGGATCTTGAAAGCACTCACACAAGACCCCATACAGATATGAGCACCCAAACTATTACAGCGCAAAATGAGAAGGGAACATGTGAGCTTATCAAAGTGCCAAAAATAGTCTCCCACCCAGTGGACCAGTCGGGCTGGAAAATGAAGAGCCAAGAAAGGAGCAAAGGCATATTTTTTTACAAGAGTGCATTTCTAGCTGCACTAGAGCGAGAGACAGTTGTGCGAAAACCCTTATAGCTCGCACCCTACTGGATACCCCTGGGATTTAAGAGCAGGAACTTCTAGTAAGAAAATCCCAATAGCTAAACCACCCTAGTAGCCCAACATAAACAATGTACATTGTAACCTTTCAACCAAAATATGTCTCAAGAGGCAAATGAGGTATCCTCAACAGTCAAAATATGCGCTAACTAACTTCTAAAATCCCAGACTTGGGATGTGTGAGGTCCGAAGACATTGAATCCATGGCCTTCAGGTCACCCGGACCGAGGGAACACCGGTAACAAACTGAGATAGGACTAAAGGAAGAGCTAATGGTCCACAGATTTGAGCCAAACAGTTCCCTGTTAGCACTCTGGGGAATAAAACCTCCATGTTATAAGAACAACCGATATCCAGCAATCCTCAACCCCTCCCCCCACACCCCAGACAACATAATATGACTAGGCAAGATGGCGGTCGCGTCTGTGGCCGAGTGAGCACTGCAACTGACCGCGTCCCCGAAACCCACAGAAACCCATAGAAATGGAGATTTGAGGCAGCAGAAGATTAATTAACCACTGCTCATATCTTTAAAATACAGAATATTAACAGGAGCAAGCAGCAGCATATAATTATCGCCATCTGGAAATGCTTTGGAGTTTACTTACGAGATGGAGAGATCCACTATCGGGCTCCTGGGCATTGTCTCTGCTTCTGGTGCGGTATACCTTTCTGGGAATCAGCTGAGACGCATCTAGGATCTGGAGTGAGGTGCTGAGGGTGAAGATGCCCCTCAAGAATACGAGGGGAGCCAAACAATGCGGTGGAGCTCAGGCGGTGATCGCTTCGACAAAGCAAACAGAAAACGCCCAGGAACAGACACAACAACAGGGAGTGGTGACAGAAGACACAGGCAGTGAATTACATTCTGGGAGCTGTCGTACTGCGGGGCCAGGGAAGAAAACCCCTGCCATCTTTCTCGTCGCTAGAAAAGTGAAGAGCTGCAAACCGGGTAGCTCTGTAATGGTGGATGTTGGTGAGGCTGGTGTACCATTGCAATGTGGTGAGGTGAGCGGTGAGAGCGCAGGGGATATTGATAATAGTCTGGAAACAGTAATAAATGCAGGGAATTATGTAGGTCAGATGGATGGCGACTCTGTTTTATCTACTCATGGGGCCAGTGGAGAGTCAAGCAAGCAGTATGCTACAACCAACGCAATGGGGGGGTCAGAACCTGGTCTAAATACAGTAGAAATTAATTCTGGGAACACGAAGAAAGATAAAAGTACCAGTGCCGGCGCTATTGATAAAAGTCAAGCATCTGTAGTGGGAGAGCAAGCAGACCATGGTGAGGCACAGGAGTTGATTGAAGGTGACGTGGGTGAACATTTCATTTTGATGTCTGATCACTCCAATTCATCAGGGGACGAGTCTGTACAACTATCTGATGGCCCAACTGGCATGCCAAATGGTCAGTGGAGTGAAACCAGTAGTATACATTTAGATGAGACTTCGGGGAATTGGTCTAGGATGTCTGGCCTGGATACAATACGGAAAAAAAATGCTGCAACAATGATACCTAGAGAAGGTTCTAACAGAGTCCCTTTAAGTAACCAAACATCACCATCTCTAGGCCCAGCCGACACTATTGAGGATATGCGACAAGGGCATCCAAACTTCATGGATCGTACAGAAGAAATCTCTCTGGCAGTTATATATGAGACAATAATGTCACTTAGAGAAGAGACCCGGGCAGAGAGCCAGAAAATGCAGGGAGCGTGCCGCAAATTACAAAATTCACTTCGCCGAGGTGTCAAATCTTGTTCCGAATTTACTGAGCAGATAACGGAGGTCAAGAATCACATTTCTAATTTAGAGGATGCAATAACTGCTCAAAAGACCGTGACAGATGACTTGGCAACGCAACGTAGTGATATGGCATGGAAGCTTGAAGACACGGAAAATCGGCTTTGCCGTAACAACTTAAGAATCCTGGGAGTTCCGGAAGGCATTGAAGGGAGCGACCTGTGGAAGTTTGTGGTAGGACTGTTCACCGAAGCCTTCCCTGAACTGACGCAGTGGGTAAGGGACAATGAAATACAAAGAGCCCATTGGTTCCCCTTTCAACAGAACTCTAATCAGGGGGCAAGCAAACCGGTGTAACCAAGAGCAATCCTTATATGTTTATCTAATTTTTTATCCAGGCAAGCCTTATATGATTTGGCTAGGCCAGATAGGAAGAGAAGGGGGAAGAGGGTTGAAGTTTTTGTTCGCCCTGATTATTGCCATCAAACGGTGGAAAAAAGGTGGCAACTTAGGTAGCTCATTACTCCATTTCAGGCTAAAGGGGCCCAGGTATTCCTCATGAACACCGCCAAGCTTAAGATTATATATAAAGATAACACCAGTTTTTTTACATCAGCAGTCAAAGCCAAAGTGTATTTACATGATATTAAATTGTAAATTATTGTACCATGAAAGGATGTATGCTTAATGAGAGGAATGATATCCTGGCTACACCCCGATGTCTCTTTTGACGTTTATTTACTAACGATGCGACACATATTTTTTCTTTTGAGCACATCTGTATTAATGTATTAAAGTATATTGGAGCAAAATTGAGTACTTGCACTTAGTAGTGCACGGGTGGGGGAAACTCTGTGGGTAAGGGGAGGTGGTCTGTGCTGGGGCAGGGCTCTCCATCATCCAAGACCCATGGGTCTTGCAGCCTCTATGGATGGGTGGATCTGCTATGCTAGCAGAAGAGACCAAGGGGTGGGAAGGGGAGGGAAGGATGGGATGCAAGGGGGTGGCTGCTCTGGGGGCACAGGGATTGAAAAATGGGGCAAAAAAAGCCAATAAATGGTTGTTTGCAAAGTAAAAGAAGTAAGTTATTGTGTTGCGAGAAAGGGATCTGTTGTTTTTTGCAGTATGAAGAAGGTCATTGATGAGTATGTTTTCAGTTTGTTCATTTAATGTTCGGGGTTTGAAGGAGAGAGCTAAGCGGCAAATTGTAGAACAAGAAATAAGGGTATAAGGTACTGGCTTGGGACTACAACTAGAGGTGTAGCTATATTGGCTAAAATATGTAATTTAATGGTAGGGAAAAGTCTTGCCGATAAATATGGGCTCTGGGTCATTGTTGAGTGTAGTATGGCTAATAAAAAGTTTACAATTTGTTCGGTGTATGGTTCAAATCATGATGAAGCCCAGATAATAGACTATTTAAATACCAAGCTAGCCTCCTGGGTATCTCCTCTGATTCTATGTGGGGATGTTAATATTCAGTTGGAAGAAATTATGCAGGGCTCTACTGGAGATAAGTAGTATGGTCGGAAACCTAAGGTTAATAAGGCCCTACAGCAGCTTATATATGAACATGGGTTGGATGATGCCTGGCCTCAATTGAAGCAATCAGACCCAGGATACACGCATTACTCCTGTCCACATCAGAAATTAGCAAGGCTTGATTATTTTCTGGTTACTAAAACACTCTTAGCCGATGCGCAAATACAGACCTTCCCAAGAATAACCTCAGATCACAACCCAATATTATTAAAAATCAAATTGCAAGGAGTGGTTCGACCTTGGGGTGTTTTTTCTTTTGATCGGAAGCTATTGTTAAATTATCAGTTTGTCAGTCACATAAAACAGTGGTTGAAACAATTTCTCGACATAAATCGGAACACCACTAAAAAGGCTACTTTGTGGTATGCTCTAAAGGCAGCACTGAGAGGAGAAACCTTGAGTTTCGGACTACACATACAAAAAAAGCAGACACAGCTAACTTAGGAACTGTATGATAGCCTCGAACAAGCTGAATATGCGTTAACTCGTGCTGTGAGAGAAAAGAGGGATAGCTCTCAAGCACAAGCTGAGATAGCACGTTATGAGATCAAGTTAAAAGAGGAATAGGCAAAAGACAACGCCAAAAAATATCAAACATATCGAAGGGAATGTTATGAGTTTGGGGAAACCACAGGCAGGTGCTTGGCCAAGAAAATTAAGAATAGGCAGGTAAAAGACACAATTACCGTGATTGAAGATGCTAACGAGAAAGTTGTAGAAACACCGGCGGAGATCTTAGACATGTTTAGAGTTTTTTATGAGGGGCTATATACAGAGGAGTATGAAAGTCAGGATAGATCAGGAGTATTTTATAAAGACCCTTATAGGAAAACACTAAGTGTAGAAGATGTTGCATACCTAGAAGGACCCATAACTCTGATAGAATTAGTGGAGGCGGTTGGATCCTTAGCAGCAGGGAAAGCTGCAGGGCCAGATAAGCTTCCACTTGAAGTCTATAAGACTTTTTTAACCGAAATACAGTTAGATATGTTGACAGTTTTTCGGGAGGCTCAGAGAGGGGATGCACCAGCATCATGGGATGAGGCGGGTATAGTTATAATTTTTTTAAAAGATAAGCCATTTATGCTACCTGGATCTTATTGACCTATTTCGCTTTTAAATTGCGATGGAAAGATTTATGCAAAAATTCTAGCAACATGTCTCACGTGTAATAACCCCTATAGTATCAGTTCGCCAACACGGGATCATCCCAGGAAGAGGCACGGTCAACCACGTAGGCAGAGTAGTCACTATGTTGGACATTGCTAATGTCCAGAAAACATCTTGCGGAGTAGTGCTACTTTATGCTGAGAAAGCCTTTGACCGTGTCTCTTGGGAGTTCCTGTGGGCTACTATGAGGTGGCAAGGCATTGGACCTGGGTATATTCAAGCTCTGCGAAGTATGTATAAAGCACCTAAGGCCAAAATATGTGCAGTGGGTCTTGAGTCTGATTCAGTTGTAATATCAAGAGGCACCCGGCAAGGGTGTTCCTGTTCTCCTCTATTATTTGCCCTATATATTAACCCCTTTTTAAATCTATTGGAAACTAGGCTAAATGCGTTAGGAGCTCGGTCTGGGATGGGAGTTCTCTTAGCTCCAGTGGGAGCTATTTAGAGGTAAACTACCTGCTTTGGCAAACAATTTCAGCATGCAGTTTAAACTTACCAGGTCAAACGTGGAAAAGAGAGATGTGGTTAAGGATGAACAACACCCAAGGTGGGGGAGAGAAGTAAATAGAGCTCAGATTGAATCCCCCTGGCAAAACCCAAACTGTGATTGGCTTGTCAGGCTACTAAACACATGCTTCTGATGTGGAAAAGGGCACACAACATCGGAGTAATGTATTAAAAGTATGTTTTTGGAATGTGAGAGGGATCTCGAGGGATGAAAATAAAAAAAACGGATCTGGAAGAGCTAAGAGCATTTGATGTGATATGCCTTTAAGAGAAGTGGAATCAGGAGGAAGAGCATTTGCAAGATTATGTCAAATTCATCACCCTGGCAAGACCCTCAATACACGGCGGCCACCCAAGTGATGGGGTAATAAACCTACATTAAGACTATCTGGGTCATTGATGCCACCAAAATATGGGCTAGTAATGGAAGTGCTTTCATTGTTAAAATTACCACAATAAACTCTCTTAATAAGAAAATGTCTAACTCAGTCATAGTTGGAAACATTTATTCTCACCCTGCACAAAAATGGCATACAGCAATAGATCTATTTGAGAAGCTTTGGGGCGTCTGGGCAGAGCACGGGGATGCCATGTATTTAATTGTGTCGACTTCAACTCAGATCTACTGGGATCAACAACAAATAACGGCCTGGAACGTAATAAAAAACATCTATCAGAAAATCCCCGTAACAGATCCACTAGATCAGAAGAAAGATGTGTTTGGCTCTTTCCTTGCCACCAATCTTCAAGCCATAGGCCTCCTGTTCCTGAATGGCAAGCCTAAAGGCGATATTCCAGCTGATTACACCCATGTATCCCTGTACAGATTAGCCACCCTAGATTATATCTGGTGCCCCTCAGGTGACTTCCATCTCATCGACAGTCTGCACATAATGCCAAAAAGCATCTCAGTCATCTAAGACTGCAAATGAGAGAGAGCCAACTGTCATGTAGTTCCTACTAATCTATATAGAATCTGTGCATTTAGACAACATAATGCCAAAAAGCGTCTCAGTCATCTAAGACTGCAACTGAGAGAGAGCCAACTGTCATGTAGTTCCTACAAATCTATATAGAATCTGTGCATGTAGACAACATAAACTAAGGGATTGGTGTCCAAACTGATTCCAGACATCCCCAAAGGATAGTGTCAGTCTGCAGACCAGCTCGCTCACAGTGCCACAATGAGCCCCTCTTACTAAGGAGCTAATAGTTTCTGGTAACTATCGACCATGACAACTCTGACCCCTCAGGGATCGTGGAAACAGTACAGTACTTTTTGCTCAGTCACTCGTGCTCGCTTTGTCTCAGAGAGATACACATAATAAACGGTGAGGACGTTTTCAATCAACATTTATTGAACCAGCGTCATTCTAGTATAAAATACATGTGCTGCAACAACCATAAGACAGAAACTGATGTATATGGTTATAAGCACCAGCAGAGTAAAGAATAGGTAGAATTCTACCAAAATGCTAAAACAATGAATATATGCAGGCATATGAATACATGCCTATAATAATGCATACTCCTACAATGCAACCCTAAATAGATGTACCTAAGTGTACCTAGCAGGTATGTAGGTACAAGAATCCCCTTAGGGTAGAGCCAACCTCTTTACCTGATGTGGGAGAGTGAAGTACCCCATTGTGGTCTCGAGATGGACACCCCGCAAGGGATGTCAGACCACTGCGTGCTGGAGTGTCTGGGTGCAGGAACCTCAGCATCTCGCGTCAGTGTGTCAGCATGGAAGTCTTTCTCCTCTGGTTTGCCCAGCAAAGATGTAGTGCTTATATACACAAAAGGTACCCTCAGGAGTTCTAACTAGAAGTGTACTATGTGCATGTCAGGCAAGGGTGACGATAGAGATGACCTTTATACAGAGTTATTATGCAGGAGATGGTAATCCTGCTGTGATACTGAGAATCCTCAAGCATAATACATGAGACTAGTTTTCGGAGAAAACCACACAACAGTCATGGAGCACCTAACTAGGTAAAAGGTCAGGATCAGATACATTATGTAGAATAATGGTAGGACAGATGTAGGTAAAAGGTTGTGTAACTACCGAGGCCTATATGGGGTACATTGGGGTTCACAACACCCACTCCTCATCCAACTGGACGACATAATAATAAATACTAAAATATGCCTGTTTAAAAAAGCATAAAAACATTGTCAAAGTATGAGTATAAAAACATTTAAAAACATGGTATATGTTAAAAAAGTAAATGATGTAGTAGTAACAGTGCCCTATGAGTCCTCTAGAAAGTCAAAATACTGTGAGACCAACTGAGCATGCCGAAAGCTACAGTTCTCAGTGAGAGCAGAAGAGGAAAAATAAAATAAAAAATGATGTTTTTGAATTCCAATTTTAGTTGTTTTCTAAAAAGGTCCAAATTTTTCCCAGCACACAGAGAGTCAAATGTTTATGTGTCATGTGCAGGAGGCGCAACATCACTTTTGCCTGCTTTCGCAGACGACAGTCCCTGTAACACCTCCTGGATCAGGTCAATGGAGCTAAGGTGATCTTCTCTTGTTCCCACAGCCGTTGCTGAAGAAGCACTTGATGCCTGTAAGACTGGTACAATGCCCGTCTCCATTCCAACAGCAGCTGAAGCGTCCCGTGGTGGCTCTAAGAATGCCGTCATCAGGATTGGAATACACTGAGGACATTGCACTATAGCGGGTCCAGCAGTACATCCACGTCCGGAGGCACAACCAATGGAAGTATTAGACAGATGTCCAACACGCATTTGTGTCTACAGAATAAGCAGCAGAATAATGGCAAGATGCAGTCTACCCGGACTGATCTAAACAATAGAAACCTATGCGCGCTTAGCCACTTAGCTCCTGAAGCTGAGTTGTGCCCAGATGGAGTACCAAGCGTTCACGGCAACGTCGCTCCAAGAGCACTTTTTCCATCTCCTTGGCATTGGGGAAGTCCATTGTGTAGAATTTTTTTTTAAATCAGAATACCCACTACCAGTACCAGGATCAGCGGAAGCCCTCCAAAAATGCTTCCAAATACGGAGTGTATTAAAGATGGAATAACTCTGAAAAACATCTGAGAGGTGCTTAATAACCCAGAACCTATTGTCTTAAATACGTGTACTATCCCACTCATATCAGGCATATTAAAGATATGATGTACCATTTCTCCAAAATGGAGTGGGAAGTTAGTTCAAACTAGAGCCTGTAACTCGGCTGAATACCTTGCAACCTGGAGATCAAAAGTCTCTCGAGCTGAGGTTAAGGTCACTTTCTTCTGTAAAAGTATGACTTTCAGTCTGCTCAGAGAATCAAACCGTGTAAGAGAAACATTCAATGAAGGCCATAATGGCGCCTCCCTGACTGTGTGGGTCAGTGGAAATAATACTTGCATACATCAAGTAACCCTGGAACTTACTTTTACCAGATATGCGATACCCCGTAGCATCCCGCAACAACCTTAATCCTTCAGCATTTAGTAACTCCAATTTGAGAGCAGTTGGAACACTGGATGACTAATGGTAGCTGGGAATCCTTTCAAGTGGCAAGATAGGTTTGCACAAGAAGCCTTACAAGCTCCGTGAAGCATAATTTCCTGGCAAATTATAGACCCACTTACCGAATTCTCACAGTCTGAACCGCTGAGAAAAACATTAGTGTCCCCATTCCTGCATCTAAATCTGAACGGTAATTCCCAAGATTTGTGGATGTAATCCTTTCCCATCGCTTCATACCTGCCTACCTGATGGTATTCTAGGCAACATTGAAATTGGAATGTTGTAACAGGCAATGTTATATGGCCATGAATTAATCATTCTGTGGATGGTGACTCAGCATTGTACATTTCACATCTCTTTGTGCAAGTGTTAAATTATAAGCGGAAAGACGAGAAGTACTGTTAATATATTGCAAGGGCATGTGACCAGAGCGCAATCATTGCCGTGTCCAGCTTAACAATAGAATGGATTATAACTGTGATTGCCCATGTTGTAGGATGGACAGATCCTGTTCCATTATATCTATAGCAGAAGACAGAATGTTGGCCAGTGAATAAATCATTGATGTTAATGGGGTCATGCCATTTCTGACCACTGACAAAGCCTTTTCTAAGTTAACCCTGTCAATTAAACGCAACCTCTCTGCAGCTTCCTGTTGCGAGATCTTCCAAGCTTTGCTGTAACGAGTGCATAAGAAGCGTTTGTGGTGTGGTTTCCAGGGACCTCACAAAAATCCCTTAAATCCATGTCATCTGAGAGTAAGGACAAGTGTTGTTTCACCTGGGACAGTGTTGAGGTTTTAAGCCAATCTAGGCATAACTTCCCAACACTGTAAGATGTCACCAGCCCCGGATGTTCTCACTGTACATAACGTCGGTCCAGCCTATGGATACTAAACCCTTCGGTGTAACCCTTGAATCTTGATTGACACCCATTTGTGTCTATTGGCAAAACTAACCAGCCCTTCCAATTGGGGTCTGAAGAATTGTATGAACCCTCATCTATGATGTAATCAAGTGAATTTTCACTATGTTGTGTATAGCTTTCCCAACCATCAAAGTGTAAACGCGAGGGAATCCGAGGTGTGTTCACATCTTAAATCTTGGCTAACCCAAGACAGGAAGTTTGTTGCATGGTATCGTTCAGGAAAATAATTTTTTTGTGGTATGAGCCTTGCTCTAAATAACACCTCAGTTCCCTGAACTTACCAATCTTAAGTCCCCCAGACAGATTTTGTGTCTATAGTGTCCCTCCAAAAGTCAAAACCTTGTTAAGAAAGCTGGGAAATAAAGGAAGCAGAGCATATCTGTTTTGTGTTTGTGAGCATATTTTTCTTCGCAGATTTAGCTGCAATCTTATAATAATATGAGGTCGGGTCTGAAGTGTTAAACCCAGATAAATAAGCAAACTTTTGTACAAATGTTTGTGAACTACCTTTCGGTAGTGTTGGGCAATGTTCCCATTGATGGTAGGTAAAAATATAATGTGGAATACTTGTCTTGTGCAAGAAATTATGATCATACTGTTGGTAACAATACATGGTGTCAAAATCTGATGTTTCATCATACAGTTCATTTTTTGAAAAAGCAGCACTTTGTTCTAAATCAGATAGCATGCTATTCACATTTCTAAAGTCCCAATTGTCAGAGAATGTACTGGAGGTGATATCATTTAAAGACATTTTAAATACATATGGTATTTGCAAAAGTTCAGTTGGACCAAATACATCATATGGAACCCTATCCTAAACTATTGCTTCAGGAATTGGAACTGCTGTCATGTTCACAAAGGACAGGTCCCTTCTTGATGACATATGTGATTTCAGGACCAAGTTCACATGTTGTACTGCGGAGCGTTCTGGCTTGATAATGCTCATTGAGAAGTAGGAAATAGGAAGTAACTACACCTATCCAGAGGACTAGGAACAGTAGACCAACTACAATCCAGCGCTGTAGCCAGGGAGAAACAAATGAAGTCTTTTAAAGCCGAAGATAGATGTTATATACTTTTTCTTTGAGGGAAGCAGAAGCTGGTGGTGACTCAGGTTCACTTGGATCAAGAGAGAAGGTATTAAAATTGATGAAGTAGCCAGATGCTGTTTGATCTATCTTTCTTAGCAGGTTTTGTTGAACTGGCAGATGACTCATTTTGAGGTAGAGGAATATTCACATAGATGTCAATATTAGGCCGAATTGAGATCTGTGTTTCATTTGTGCTTTGTTGTTCAATTTCAATAGGCAAGAGTTTCATTCCATTGTTGGCAACTTCGTTACATCATAGAGTAGAATATTCAAATGTTATTAATCTTTCTGTCTGAACTTCCTGTATGGTAGAGAGAGGAGATCAGCTGCTACCCAGGAGCCCATGTAGACTGCTATTCAGTATCGGCCATTTAGTTTGGTTTGATCAGATCAATGGAGACAAATCGCTCTTCTTTTTTGCCGGCAAGAGGCGGAAGAAGTATTGTTTTTGTTCCTTCAACAGCCAGGACAGGTACAGGTGTTCTGTATGATGGCCCAAATTATTTTTTGTCCACAATCTTTTCTCTGATCTTTGGGACCCAGGCAGGTCTTCCCAGAACAGCTTTAACTACCCCAGTGGTGGTGCGATTTACTTGGACGTTGCTTTGTGATGCCCGGAATTCATTGAGTTCCTGTAAAACAGCCAAATGATTATTGATGCTGAATTCTTTTTAATTCGCCACTGGGCTGCCACATTTGAGGTCAGGTACCCACAGTCTCATCCCAGACAGGACCTCATATGGGGCACTGCCTCCCAGGGAGCTTCTTGGCATGTTATTTAGTGTCCTCTGGACCCCATATAGGTGATTGACCCAACTGCCACCCGAGCCTAGTACCCTTGCTGTTAAGGATTGCTTTAAGTTCCAGTTTTTTTCTTTCCACAATCGAATTACCTCTGGATGATAGTGAGGGGGACAGCAATGCTACACCCTAACTTCCAATGGCTTCCTTGTTAGCCTGAAAGCTAACCATGGGGCTATGGTCAGAATGTAATGTGCCTATTGCGTATGTCCCTATGAAGATTGACAAATCTTTTATAACAGTTTGGGCGTCAGCTGAGCACTAAGGCAAAACCCAGAGGAATCTAGAGCATGAATCCACTACCACCAAGATGAACTTGTAAGCCCCGTCAGATTGTAAGGGGCCGCAGTGGTCCAAATAGACACATGCAAGAGGTCTGCCTGAAATCAGTAGTGGTGTTTGTGGTGGCCGTGCTACGTTGGAACCCTTCACCTGCTGACAGATGTTGTACTTAAAAACACATGATTTTGTCTGTTTGGTAAGACCTGGCCACCAATAGCGTTGTTTCAGCAATGAAACTGTTGCAGTGATACCCGGGTGTGCTGAGCCTAGACCCTCATGTGCACAGCTAGTATTAAACCTAACCTGCGATCCATGTTTGGTATTACTCTCTCCCCTACTCTTGGAATTTGAGCATACAGTATATTTTTTGTATCTAACTTGTAGGAGTACTTGAGTGGAAAATCTTTTGGCAAGGCTGTGCTGTTTTTGCATGAAGCGATGACAGCCACCATTTTCTGTCCGTCTACTCTCGTGCGGGAACAAGTGATTGCAGCTAAGGCAGCAGTTCGCACAGTCACCTTGGGGGCTTCATCAGCCAATTAATTCCCTTCAAAGTGCACGCCAACATGTTGATGACTCAGCATATGAATCACGTGAGCCCGCAGCAAGCATTTTTGCAGCTCTGCGTTAGGAATGCTTGCTTTTGTAACAGCCTTCAAGGTTGGTACCGGAGTTACGACAATTATTCTTTTCCTTGAGCCAGTGCTCTTTCTCTCACTACAGCAGTCTTTACAGCTGTCAGTATTTTTTCAGTTGATGCAAAACGCATTTCAGCGTTTGTTTGCCAATGTGATTTGTATGCGATGGGTACCATGTCGCCTTCACTGAAGGTGAGGTAAGTGTACCCGGATTGACCAGTGATTACACAGATCACCAAATTTGTGGTGTTTATATGTGTGTGTAAATACTTGGAAGCTATCATTTTTTTAAACATACTTTCTTGGGGTTTTTGTTGAAACAAGCAGTATGCATCACGTCTCCATTGCAATTTCAATAACATTTTCATAACATGTTTATTTAGCCTACTTCAATCTAATCAGCAATTGGATGGACAATGCCGGGAAACATCATTTACAATGCGGGGATTACATCGCGATGCCATTACATCGCGGTTTTACAACACAAGTCGTTACAACGACTTGCGCTAGATGGCGCTCTAGGACAAGGAATAGTGTAATTTACTATCCAACACCTTCCCTACTGTACGTAGACTGGAGTTGGAATAGTAAATTATACTACTCCTAAGTCCAGCGCCCTCCAACGCAAAACCGCGATGTAATGTACCGCGATGTAAATGTATGCGTTGTAACGTCATACATCCGACAATGCCATTCTGGTTCTAAGACATTTCTCCTTGTACCTAACATATTACCCAACTCCCTTCCTCCCACCCCCTTTCGCAGATCTCCAGCAGCCAGACTTCGTAATCATATTCTAGATTGTTTGTAGTCCCTCTGTTCTCCCGCCGTTTTCCTGGTGTTCTACTGCTCTGGCAGTGACCCAAGATTGCAATAAGCCCCTGCCCCCTGAGGTGTGTTCTATGTCCTCCTCCCCCCACCCCAGTATTCTGGGCATCTCTAGGGGGACCCCCTCTCAAGGAATGTCTCCCCTGATGTGAGCTCTAGTTCCTTTAAGCTATCTACCAGAGCTTTCCAAGCCCTAGCTCTCTCCAGTGAACCAATATCTCTTTTGGCCTTCCTAAGTAGTACCCTCCACTCACAGGCCACCCACTTCTCTAGCCTTCCACATAGTGACCCTAGGCCCTGCAGGGGATTTCTAATGTCGCTTGATCTACTGCTTGGTTATAATCAGGGCAAAATCTTGAAACCTGCTGGTGACCCACAGTTTGGAGTTGTGCGGAAATAATCCCAGAATACAATGTGCAGGGGTATTTGGAACTGGGCGCTCTATATTACCTCCCCTATCACGGCAGTGATATCTGTCCAGTAATTATGCAATTCAGGACACGCCCACAGCATATGTAGTAATTCTGCCCCCCTTCCCTGAATCTCAAGCACTTTGCTTGGTCACTATGGAAAAATGTATTGATTCACCCTGGATTGAGGTATGCCCTGTGCATTTTAAATAATAATAATAATGAGTCTGAAGCGGGCGTTTCTTGAGGTCCTGGGGATTCCTATCCATTTATTCTCCCATGGTTTGTCATCTAGCGGGACATTCAGGTCTTATGCCCATCTGGTTCGTAGCTTTGTCAATGGTTGTATCAAGTACCTACTCAGGGCGCCATATAGGCATGAGACTGCCTCAATTCTGCATCCCCCTGTGCCCATATAGCTGCAAGAATTCTTGGAAGCTATCATGTCAGCTTGTAGGGAACAAAGTAATACTATCTCTGTGTGTTCCTGTGCCCAATGTTGAACTGAGAAATCAGGTCTGATTAAATACTAGAATGGTTTTGCTCTTTCTGTGTAATCCAAAATGAATGTTCTGTCAAAATGTAGGAATCCTAAAATGGATTGTAAGTGTTTCAGCGTCTTTGGTGGTTGGAGCTGCACACATTTTTCCCAAAAGTTAGCTGCAAGGCTTATCCCTTCATTCAGGAGCTCATATCCCAAATATAGGACATTAAGTTAGGCAATTTTTGAGTTTTTATAGTTAAATTTGAAGCCTGCAGAAGCGAACCCCCGGAATTATGTTGTTCACTCAGTTCAAATGATCCAATAATTCATCATCCGTCAGATAGATATCATCTACATAGGACAATGGCTCCTCGTCAAAATGTTGAAGCAGCTCTGTTACTCTTGCTGAAAACAGCCCTGGGTTACTTTTATACCCTTGGGACATTCAACACAATTGACTCTGAGAGCTTAGGGCTGGAAATGCTGTCAAATATCTGCTTTTAGGAGCTATATTCTGGCAGAAAATTCCATTTGAGATGTCTAATGTTGTTTTGCATTTTTTCCACAAAACGTTATTCATTAATGCGGCACTGTGTGGATTCTGTACTGCAAATATCTTTTTGCATGTGTTCGAATGCCTGTGGTCCAAAACTATCGGGTTTCATTACAGGAAAAAAAGGATTATTCATGGAAGAGGTGCAATTCTCTATTATACCTTGGTAATCAAGTTGATCTAAGATCTCCCTGACTTGTTTTTTCATGTCATGCTTTAATGGGTACTAACTCTGTGGAGTTGGTGTATTTTCTGCTGGGATTACATGGTGAGGTGACTCTGCATCCCACCCTGCATGATTGCGGTATAATGCTAGTGCTATCACCCACTCCTGCACATATGAATGTTTCAGTGGTTCTGGAACAAGGTCAGAGAAAGCTGGTAAAATTACTTGTTCTCCTTTTAGGCATTCTATAACATACTCAGGGTGCCAATCCTTTTCTGGTAGAAGAATGTTGTATTCAAAGGAAAGGTTATCCCAAAGCGGACCTTTAACTTTCCTGGGTATACCCCCTCATATGGAGAGTTATTTTAAAAAACTGGTGTGGGACACTTACCCTAGTATCAGGTGTCTCCACTGTGATATTTTCATTCAACACCTCTGTCACCAGAAATTCCATCAGGTTCTGGCGAGCTATTGTTACTTCTGCTGCACTGTCTAGCCTCGTCAGAGCCCATTTCTCATTCAGAAGCTGAGTCCTCAGTAACCTGGGCATTTCTTATTTTAAGTCCTGCTACTTTCTTCTTCTTAAATTAAGGTTTTGATTTTGGTTTATCTTCTTTTTTGATATTAAAGTCTGAACTGCGTTGTGTGTCTCTTGACTTTGTTCATTCTTCAGATCTGTATTCTGACCGTCCTTCCCTCTCTGAGTTTTTAGATGAATCTTGAAAGGAACGAGAGGAGTGTGTATCAATATCCTGATATCTGTCAGGTTTTTTAATATTATCACAATTTCTCAGTTTATACCTCCTTTTGGACTGCTCCTGCTGAGGAGACCCACCCCCTCATTGTGATATTTTATTATTTTTTTATTATCCCATTTCTTTTTCTAAGAATCAGGTGCTTGCTTGGTGTTATCCTTTTTAGGACTACCCATTACTTGTGGTTTCATAGTCCTGGCTCCTAAATTATCTCTGGCTAATTTGACTTATGTATCTTTTATAATGTTTCGTAATTCTTGCTCCTATTAGTGCATTTCCTATGGTGTTGGCATATAGCCAAATCTGCTGCCTCCCCTTTTATGTTTGCTATGGAGGAATATCCAGGATCCCATCTCTGAACTGGGGGTATACCTAAAGAAGTCCATCCAAGCACTGGAAGTGGAGGATATTGTCAACTTAGAGCTCCCGACAATAATTGCTAAACTCACAATGAAGAATGCAAAATCCCTATCGATGGCAGAAGATTTAAAATACTTATGGGCATATTTGTGAGCCACTTCACGTCACTCTTGCACCCCACAACGTGGTGCAAGAGCAATGTAAATTACAAATGTGATTTATGAAGCCCCTTAAAGCCATCTTGCATGACCCTGAGTGGTTTCATAAATCTCAAGTAATGCATTGCAACAAACGGAACTCATTGGTTTGCATTACTCAGCATCAGGGAGGCATTTCCATGAGCGTTGCATAGGATTTCTCCCATGCAACATCCATGGATTTTGATGCATTCCCAGATTTACCAGAAGTATTAGACCTGGGAATGTGCCAAAAACCTGCCACTTCCCAGGTGAGGTGTAACTAGTAGAAATGTTTATTCCTCCTCTTTTTTTCCTCTTTCTATGTGTGTTACATTCTGCAGCACACATAGAAAGAGGAAACATCCTCAGGAAATTGTTTTTGTGCAGGAAGGTGCCCCTTTCTACACAAAAACTATCCTCCTTACATTGCAGGCACCGTTGCAGCATGGTGCAAGTGTACCTGCATTGGCGCTTCACAGCCAAAAGGACACCAGTGCAGAGGAAAGGGCAGGAATGTGCTGTTTTGACCTAAATATGCTGCAGTCCTGCCCTTTCCCTGTCATGTAGTGCAGCGGAGCAAGGTGACTTACTGTGCTGCACTACATGACTTCCATAAAAATGGCCCATAGGGAACAAAAAGCATGCAGCTGTGCTATCGTATAACCAACTTCAGACGCCTTCCATAGTATCTGTGTTCAGAGCTCCCCATCATAGCAAAAATCAGCCTCATGAGATGGTGATTCAGCCGGAAACCTCTGAGATACTATTGATTCAGGCATCCAACTGAAGGCACAATTAAACAATGCAGACTGTGCAACAAATCAGAGGAGTCATTTTCGTCTGCAAGAGTTTACTTCCACTTAGGAAATTCTGGCTACGACCAATGTTCCGCATTTTAAACCTTCGATAATGTAGGAATGTCATCATCATCTGCTGTCTAAAAGGCAAACAAATCAGCTCTCTTGTTGCCTTATAGGGTATATTAGAGAAGTCTCAGAGGAGCACAAACTCGTGGGCCATACAGATACCGGGCTGGGAACCTAAAGGAACCCTGTCAATTTTGTCAGACCGGTCCCCCGGGTTGGCGGGGGTGCAAGCATGAAGCACTGCTGCTTACCAAAACTGCCCCCCACACTGCTGTTTTTGTTACTGGGGGCCAATATTACAGCATCGCTGCAAAATCGGCCCACAGTAACAAAACCGTCCCTCAACACTCTAAAACCGGCCTCCATTCTTCCAGCATGCCGAGCGAATGCCTGTTGCCCACTACCGCCAGTTCGGTCTTGCTCTGAAGCCTTCCAGAAGAAACTGGCATAAAGAAATGACTCGTAACTTGATCATGTCAGTATACCCGTGGAAGCCTGTGACAAACGACCTAAGATCATGGGTCAGATTGAAGGAAGAGCAATAAGAGAAGGTTTGTTTCTTGAATATTCCTTTAAAATGTTGTTGGGGGTTTATAGGGGTGAAATACAATGATGGCAACATTTTAATATCTATGAAATGCTGCTTTTTGGGATGGGACATGGTCCAGGAATTGTTTGTGATGAGATGATGGGAGGATGTCTAAACTTGACATAGGTTGACTTGGTGTTGGGTACGTGTGGGTCAGGGCAGGTGCCCCAGGATGACCAAGCTGATGACAATGGGTATGGGAAATGAAAATTAATGAAATGTGCCATAGGGCACCACCGAAATTATAGTGTAATAACAGGATTTGTGCAATACTTACTGAAAGCACACCTTTTGATAACATTCAGTGCAATAATGGGATTAGTACAATTATTATCGATGGCTTAACTATGACATTACTGAGGTGAGATTAAATGGTTGGTAAATAAAATGTGGAAAAAGGTTCATTTGCAGATCTGTTCATATTACATACTTTTTACACATGAGGATGGACGGGGGCATGAATGTATATATTGTACTGTTATTATTTTAATTAATCAAACAGTCAATAAATTAATTCTAATTCCCCCAAGTCTGGTTATGGACTTTAGACATGCTAGAGCAAGACTTAATATGGGATGGAGGTAGACGTATGGTTTCCTAATGGATTATGCAATAAATGACCTGGTAGGGTGATCTGAGAGCCCCAGAAATTGAGTTATACCACGTTGCAGCCCAGCTACAATAGTTGACCCACTGGGTAGCCGGTCATCAAACAGAGAACCTGAGAAGGTATGGCCTGTGATGGAGAGAAGGAGCTCTAGTGACTGTCCTTTTGGGGATGCGTCCCTCGCTAGAAACTCCACCGAAACTACTGGGCATGGAGTTACTCTCCTGAGGTAAACTCCTCAAATATTCTCACTGTTTCCCACTGTACGAAGTAGCACATGTTCTGTAGGCACTGTAGAACACAGGCTGCAAGCAACCACTGCCACAAAAGGTACTGCAGGTCCCCTTACATTTGGAGATGGACGGAAATTAGTCTCCTGGCTTTACAAATTGACCTTACACATGACCCAAGCAGCCTTAAAACAACTCAAGAAAAGGGGACAGGATGGAATAGACCAAGTGGTGTGGGACAAAGATTGCGTACCTTACACCACACAAACTAAACAGGATCCATGGGACAGATGGTAAGACATGTCCAAGATGTAACATAACTGATGCAGATTTTTTACCTATGACCTGACTTGTCCTTGAATAGTACAATTATGGTAAGCAGTAATAGACGAGCGGGAATGAGCCTTTAGCCCTACTGACCTCCTAAAGTTGGAAATATGCTTAGTAGGTTTAAACCCCACCTGATCGACAATTATGTTTAAGAATCTTACCTTGGTCCTTGCTAAGAGAGCAATTGTATTGCACTGGAGATCCCCTAAGGATCGCTCTCATTGCAGATGAAAGGAGGAGATTGAACAATGGGTGCTAGTGGAAAAGTCTCCCATTTCAGAGATGATGGGGCTAATATACAAATAAATTGGCCTAGCGCAGAGCCGCAGGTCTTTTTGCTGTACTGTCCTATGCCAATTTGATAGGGCAGGAATTCACTGTACCTACGCGATATGGTGCATTCCTGACCTTTCAGCCGGCGCACTATATGGTTCCTAGTGATGTAGCGAAAATCACATTTTTATTCGTAGGGGTGCACTATAATCACATGTGTAGAGCACACCTTTATATAATCCTTTGTATAGTAACATAACATGTTAGAATTTGAAATGTATTAACCTAAAACGTGATGTATTCTGGGCCATTGAAAGGTAACATGGAGAATCAATGTAGAAAGTGAGTGTAACTAACAGAAACCATTAATGTGAAAAATTGTGAAACTGACAATTATCCATGTACTAAATGTGTCATTTTACATATAGGTACAAGTATTCACCATATGTGTCTTAATTTCTATTCAATTTCGTACAGCTCAAAATATGCTTTCATATGTTAGCTGAATTTCGTAGGCCTGAAATTCAGTTTCTTGGAAACTCCTGCTTTAGAATTAACAGGTTGAATTTTATGTATGCTGTGGAATTTTTTGTTTCTCACGTTTGTGCTCCAGGTGAAAGAAGCGCATTTGTTAGCTAGAATAATTGTGTTGCTTGATTAAAAAAAGGAAGGTCATTGTGCTTCACACAGGAGAAGGACTGGGAACCATAGACAGAATGTAGCGAGGAAACAACACCATTGTCCCATGGAAAAATCCCTTCAGGATCGTACCCAAAGCAGATAATGTGACTCACAATGGATCTTTGGAATGTTATCTATGAATAATGTGTTGTTGGGAGTAGGGCAAGCGCCCACTTCTTCTTTTGCCTACGGAGAGAGAGCATCTGAAAATTAGCTCTTTCTCTATAGATTTAAGAGACTTCTTAGGAAGACGCCACATGCTGACACCTTTTATCCTTCTTACTGAAAATGCTTAAGTAGGGATGACACTTTAGAGTTACTGTAGGGATAGATTTAATGTTTTTCACTCACCAACCCTCAACGCAAGGGAATTTGGACTCATGCTTTCTGATCTTCTGCATTCTACTTCTTGAACTAATTGTGCTATTAAATACGGAGTCTTGGCTTTATGCTGATTCCGCTGTATTTCTACACCCTTGTATTGAGGTGTCTTTATGTTCAGTTGTTTCTGGCTTTGTAATAAATCAAACTAACCTTACGTAGTTGTCTGTGTTTACTATGTATCCAAGCAGAATATAGAGTAATTGATTGGCTCCCTAATGACTTTTCTCTCCCCCAAGCTTTCATGCTACAAAAAAGAACCATTGAATTGTGTTTCTAGAACAGGTCCACAACTTACAGGCCTACAGTTAGTAGCAGTGTAGGGTGGTTCGCACATGAAGCTGGGGAAGAATTTAGAACTAGTCTAGAATAGGTGGAACCTAGAACCACAAAGCCCGAAATAGAGCCCAATAACCGAGAATGGAAGGCGATGGACTCCGGCGGAGAGTGACGGAGTTTGATGGGGCGGCGAGATCAGCGGTGGACGGAGGAGTGAGTATTAACAGGGTGAATGTTGTGTGTTAGATTGCAGGAATGATTTGATTGTGTGATGTCTGGCGGAGTTGGTGTGAGAGTTGAGTGAGTGTGGTTTTGGCCCAACGTGGCCCAAGGATTGAGATTTGAGTTGCAGGTCCCAAAGTGGCCCTAAGATCCTGGAATATATTAAAGGTACAGAAGACACAGAGATTGAGATGGTAATTGTCTGACCGAAGAATTGAGGAGTTGTCGTGAGACGTCATTAGCAGTTCCACCTATGACAGGGAACTTTGTGTGAATGGGACGTATGGGAATCGTTTAGTGGACCTTGTGAGCTATATTGATTTGAGTTACCAGCGCAGGTCAAGGGTCACTGTGTTCTTAGACGATTGAATTCTATTGATCCTTTATATGGCAGACTATTCTGTATTTTAAAATGATTGTGTGAGTGAATACGTGCAGAGAAATTGCGAAGGAGGGTAAGCCTCTGTGAGGAGTGAAGGTGACGTCAGAGAGTTTCACGCTGCAATAGGTGGTTGGGGTAAGGCTGTGCTGGGATTTGTTGGTAGTCATCGGGGAGTGTGGTTAGAAGGGACTGTTCCATCATAATCTATTGAACAACAAACTGCAATTAAAATCATGCGATGATTTAGGGGGTTGCGAGATCTGTTCAGGGGTGATGGAGAGGTCATTACTCAAGTGGTTGAAGAGATGCCACCTGAGAATACTCAGGCATATTACATGGCAACAAACGTTGGGCTCCACATTATATTTTGGCTTCAAAATTGGCATAAGATCACTGAAAAGGAGGGTGAGGATCAATGCTTGCATTGAGACCTTTGCCTAGACCAACACAGTTTGATGTGTTAGATGCCTGGATGCATGTAGCACATGCTAAACAGAGGGAGAAATACCAAGGGAGGATATAGAAAACTGCAAGGTCAGATCAGAATGCACAGGGGGATGCACAGCTTATGAAATGGAGAGTGAGTACCAAAAAATGAGCAAGGTTATACCCGGTGCTGGTAGGGAGAGGGAGGTCCCCAGGACAGGAGTAACAATACCAATGAAAATGACAGTAGTGACGGGTTGTTATCTGAGCGTCCTCCACCTTATAGTCCACAATCAGAGGACAGGGGGGCAAGACCTGGGAAGTGAAGAAAATGTGGGAAGTGCAGTGGCTCAAGTGGGTTCTTGTTCAGGAGTTGTAGGAAAGGTATCCGCAGGAGTAGGGGGGGACAGGAATGCCTACCTTGGGAGGTATAGAATAGAACAGAGCAAGCAGTGCTTCACGGTTGCCAGAAGCTCTTAAGGTACTGGTCACTATTGGCCCTATTGTCCCTGTGTCTGATTCGAGTTCAGTGGGAAGCCTTAGTCAGCGACAGTACATTCAGGTTGAAGGGACTAGATTGGGAATAACAGGGAGAATGAGTGGGAATTGTCCATCCTTTATGCCTATGGAATCTTGTACCTCTTTTGTGGCTACTGCTGACCCTTCTGTGGTATGCATTGGTACTATACAATCTATACCCATGGCAAGCACTAGTTCAGACTTATGTATGTGGTACATTCCAGTGAGAGGACCAAGTGGTGCAACCCTAGAAACAAGTGCATGTCAGGGAGCCTCTGTAAGTCAGCATGTCCTAAATGTTATAGACTTGGAATTCTTGTTGAGAGACCATAATAACAGAAAGGAGAGTCAGAGCAGTACATTGAGTCAAAGTACTATCAAGGCTGCAGTGAAAGCAAAACTATTGGATGTGGTGAGGCTGAAGGCTGAGGTGGACAAGATCATCAGTGGGAATTTACCTTTGGACAGAATAGAGACCTATGAACCAGATGACATGTTGTTTCTAGCAAAGGATATCACCCAAAGGGCACGACAGGCACATGAAGTGTTGTCAGAGTTAACTCAGAGGTGTGGAGTAGTTTTGTCTCGAACAAAAACCTTATAGGGAAATCATAGGCTCACTTAGCTGGAAGAGAAGAGGGTGATTGGGTTGAAGACACTTATTCAATAGCTGGTCATAGGAATAAGGGCTTGGAGTATGCTGGATAAGTGGGAGGAAAGATGGCCAAAGAAGAAGAGTGTGAGAAAGGTGATGAGAGAAACACCACCTTTAGGAGGGGGACACAGGGCGTCGAGGCATACCCATTATGGGAGGTGTCTAGTGTAGGGTATGTGCATGTTCCTTGGAGTAGGGGTGACCTTGCTGCATATACAAAAAAAATTCCCAGGTTGAGGGAGAAACCTGCTGAATGGTATAAGCAAGTTGATCGCTTTGTTAGGATCTCAAAGGTGTTGTAAATACCTTGTTCAAAATTGTGGTTCCTAGTGATCTGTGATCTTCTTGTAAAATAGTTATTGAGTGTCCTGCTGTTGAGCCAGAGAGGGATCCAGTAACCCATGGTCCCTCACCAGTGGTTATGAAAAAGTATGATCAGGTGATCACATGTTTGCAGTCCAAAAAAGCCACTCAAGACATAGATTTGGTTGAGATAGATCAAACGACCCAGGAACCTAAATAGTCAGTACATGATCACTATGAGAGGCTAGTACAAGCCTTGAGGCAGTACAGCAGGTTAGACACATTCGATCCTAAGGATATGGGATGATTAGTATCAGAGTTTGTGACTGGCCTGAGGCTGGAAATCAGCCTCATGATCCAACAACACTTATTCTTTCACACTTTCATGCTGGGAAAAAGAACCATTGAATTGTGTTTTGAGAACAGGTTCAGAACTTATGGGTCGGCCATTTCACTAGCACCAACACAGGCACCCTCTCACCATGGTGCAAGGGTGTCTGTGTTACTGGCAGGATTGTTTTTGTTCAGGTAGGGGCACCTTTCTGCACTAAAGCATTCCAGAGAGGTGTTATCTTTGTTCTGTGTGCTGCAGAATGCAGCACAAATGGAAAGAGGAAAAAACAAGGAAAATGAAAACATTTCTCCTCGTTGAGCCTGCTCAGGGGAGGCATAAGGTTTTGGTGCTTTCCCAGGTTTGTGTGATTTTGTAAATCTAGGGCACGTCAAAATCCTTGAGTGTTGTGTGGGAACACCCAGCACAAGTCCATGGAATGCCTGCTTGATGCACAGTAAGTCAATGCAGCCCTTTGCGCTGCCTTCTCTTACTCCATATCTATAAGGCCATGCAAGGCCACTCAGGGTGCCTTTGCGTCCCCTCATAGATATGTTTAAGAGTCTTGAACCATAGGAGTGTCAAATAAAGTGGCAGCGTGGGCCTCTTGTAACTAAGACTCGAAGAGCTGTAGGAACCTGCGCACCCACCCAACAGCTTACGCCTGGCGACCTTTATGAGGGTGGAACACGCTAAACCTGTATCTCCCTGATTTCTGGTCTAGATAGAACTGGATCCCAGAGTGTGAAATGTGGGAAACATGAATGAAGGTCTGAAAGTGGCGAAATGCTTAATGTTGAAGCATTTATGTGTTGCCCGGTAATTATTGAGTATTTGTTTGCAAAATTCACCATATCAGTCTGTTATAGCATTATCGGGAAACAAAGGGATTGCTGGGATGCAGAAAAGCACCGAATGGGAGTAGCCGACCGAGTATGTTACTAGATACAACACAACTGGTCTGTGTAATGTTGCGGATGCCAGGTTACTCCTATATCTTATTGACAAAGATGTGCAGGCAGCCATGGCTGAAAATTGTGAAAATCAATAAGTTTAAAAAATATTTTTTTTACGGATCCCATAATGAAACAAAAGAGTTTAGAACAGACCTACTCACAAATATTTACTAGAGGACCTAAAGCAAGTTTAATGGTTTAATGTTTTGTCTAAGGCCTACACTGGTGTTGATAGAGTTTTGGGGGAAGCCAAAAAACACAGAAGCAAAGTGAGGTTGAATAAACAAGAAATATACATTCTCCCTTGAAACTTACTTAAATCAAAATAAATACTCATATAATGCATTCAGCACCAATGGGAATATACACATTAGACCTCTCTGTCTGTGCAAGCAGCTAATCAGCAACCTCAGTCCATCAGCAGTAGCCAGCATGCTGCACGGAAACACACACTGTCTAGCAGCATCAAGCATCGGAAATCTGGCCCAGCTTCCGGTAACACTGCACCTCAGACCCTTTTCTTTGCTCCAGCTGCCATGCAGCACACAGGGTTCTTTCAATATTTGCTCTAGTAGTACTCCTGTTCCACCCGCATGCCCATTAATAGAATTGGGATCAAACAATGGGCACATATGACAAGACTAGTTTGGGGCTCTCACTGTGATGCTGTTCTGGAAATCCCCTCCTCAAAAAAACAAGCTTTGGTTTGTAAAAAAAAAAACACATTCTCTGTAGACAAGAAATATTGGTGGTGCTGTTTTTGGTTTAAATCTTTTTGATTGAATTGTCATAAAACAATACAAAGCAACTCCTCACCTGCATCCGTAGGTTGGTGAGGTGGACTATGAATAGTGAGTAAACACAGGAAGGGAGTGGATGGAGAAGATCATTAGGAGCGAAGAGGGGGAATGAAAGGGGGGACTGTAAGAGAAGGCTAATAGGGTTCTACCTGACAACTCCCAGTACAAAGAAAAACAGTGGGCCCAGGTTATTGGGTAAAGAGTACAAACTAGGAGGTTGCCTTTACTACTCAGTCACTGCAATGTTTTGTCTAGGTAAGGCGGAGTACTCACGGAAAATGTCCATTACAACACAGGCATCATATCATAATGCCTTCACAACGCAACTATTACAACGCATTTGCCATTACATTGCATGCCATTACAACCATGTGCCATTACAACTAATGCCATTACAATGCATGCCGTTACAACACATGCCATCACAACGCATGCCATTACAACACATTTTAAGGTAAGTAATGGAGGTAAGTGAGGTAAGTTTTTATTTTTTATTTAAGCTTATAAATGTTTGGGAATGTATTAATACTCAGGTATTCAATTTTATTTTTAGGTAAAAATTGATATTTATTTTAGATAAAAAATATTATTTTTGCCCTCACCACCACTTTCCCTGAGACAAACACCGGTCGGAGTGAGAATAGTAAATTTGCCCCCAATACCATCCAGCACTTTCCCTGAGGCAAGCACCGATCGGAGTAGGAATAGTCTCCCCCATCCAGAAACCCTATTTCCCTTGCATCCCGTTCCAGGGGATGGTTATACAATTTTTCTTTAAAAAAAAAACAAAAGAAAAACTATCATCCGTTTAAATGGTATGCGTAGTATTAGTATGCATTGTAACTGAATGCCTTGTAATGGTAGTTTTAATGTATCTCAACGAACATGTGTTGTAATGGTATGTATTGTAAAAACATGCTATGTAATGGTAGTTGTTTTGTAAAAACTGCGATGTAAAAGTATGCGTCGTAATGGTATGCATTGTAACATCATATAATCAGTACTCGCAGGTAGGCTGGACCTGAGAGTTCCCTGAATTCCTGAGATAAGAATCATACGCATGGTCCCCACATCTTGTCAAATTGAGGCAATTTGCGTTCCACTACGGCTGCTAACTTATCCATGCTCAGAGGTCCCCAGAGGTTATGCAGCCAGTCCAGCATTGTCGGAATGCCACTAATACCCCATGTAGCCAGTATTACTTGTTTCACCACACAAAGGGAAATGGCAATAGCTCTGCCATTTGCAGGTCGTAAGGGGACTATGAATAATGAGCAAACAAAGGAAGGGAGTGGAGGGAGAAGATCATTAGGAGTGAAGAGGGGAATAAAAGGGGAGACTGTAAGAGAAGCCTAAAAGGGTTCTACCTGACAACTCCTAGTACTAAGAAAAACAGTATGTCCAGGTTATTGGGTAAAGAGTACAAACTAAGAGGTTGCCTTTACTACTCAGTCACTGTAATGTTTTGTCTGGGTAAGGCGGAGTACTAGCGGGAAACATCTATTACAAACACAGGCATTATATCAAAATGCCTTCATAACACAACTATTACAACGCATGTGCGATTACATCGCATGCCATTACAACGCATGTGCCATTACAACTAATGCCATTACAATGCATGCCATTACAACGCATGCCATTACAACACATTTTAAGGTAAGTAAGGGAGGTAAGTGAGGGAAGTTTTTATTTTTGATTTAAGCTTATAAATGCTTGTGAATGTATTAATACTCAGGTATTAATTTTTATTTTTAGGTAATAATTGATATTTATTTTAGATTCAAAATATTATTTTTTCCCTCACCACCACTTTTCCTGAGGCAAACACCAGTCGGAGTAGGAATAGTAAATTTGCCCCTACCACCATCCAGCACTTTCCCTGAGGCAAGCACATGTTGGAGTAGGAATAGTATATTTGCCCCTACTGCCATCCAACACTTTTCCTGAGGCAAGTACCGGTCAGAGTAGGAATAGTCTCCTCTACTCAAAAACCCTATTTCCCTTGCATCCCGTTCCAGGGAATGGTTATACAATTTTTTTTTCAAATTTAAAAGAAAAAACTATTATGCTTTGAAGTGGTATACGTAGTATTAGTATTCATTGTAACTGAATGCATTGTAACAGTAGTTTTAATGTAGCTCAATGAACATGCGTTGTAAAAACATGCGGTGTAATGATAGTTGCGTGGTAAAAACTGCAATGTAAAAGTATGCGTTGTAATGGTATGCATTGTAACACCATATATTCAGTACTCGCAGGTAGGATGGACCTGAGATTTCCCTGAATTCCTGAGATAAGAATCATACGCATGGTCCCCACATCTTGTCAAATTGAGGCAATTTGCGTTCCACTACGGCTGCTAACTTATCCATGCCCAGAGGTCCCCAGAGTTTATGCAGCCAGTCCAGCATTGTGGGAATGCCACTAATACCCCATGTAGCCAGTATTACTTGTTTCACCACACAAATGGAAAGGGCAATAGCACGGCCATTTGCAGATCGTAAGGGGACAATGAACAATGAGCAAGTAAAGGAGGGGAGTGGAGGGAGAAGATCATTAGGAGTGAAGAGGGGGAATAAAAGGAGAGACTGTAAGAGAAGCCTAAAAGGGTTCTACCTGACAACTCCTAGTACTAAGAAAAACAGTATGTCCAGGTTATTGGGTAAAGAGTACAAACTAAGAGGTTGCCTTTACTACTCAGTCACTGTAATGTTTTGTCTGGGTAAGGCGGAGTACTAGCGGGAAACATCTATTACAAACACAGGCATTATATCAAAATGCCTTCATAACACAACTATTACAACGCATGTGCGATTACATCGCATGCCATTACAACGCATGTGCCATTACAACTAATGCCATTACAATGCATGCCATTACAACGCATGCCATTACAACACATTTTAAGGTAAGTAAGGGAGGTAAGTGAGGTAGGTTTTTATTTTTGATTGAAGCTTATAAATGCTTGTGAATGTATTAATACTCAGGTATTAATTTTTATTTTTAGGTAATAATTGATATTTATTTTAGATTCAAAATAATATTTTTGCCCTCACCACCACTTTTCCTGAGGCAAACACCGGTCTGAGTAGGAATAGTAAATTTGCCCCTACCACCATCTAGCACTTTCCCTGAGGCAAGCACCTGTTGGAGTAGGAATAGTAAGTTTGCCCCTACTGCCATCCAACACTTTTCCAGAGGCAAGTACCGGTCAAAGTAGGAATAGTCTCCTCTACTCAAAAACCCTATTTCCCTTGCATCCCGTTCAAGGGAATGGTTATACAAATCTTTTTTCAAATTTAAAAGAAAAAACTATTATGCTTTGAAATGGTATACATAGTATTAGTATCCATTGTAACTGAATGCGTTGTAATAATAGTTTTAATGTAGCTGAATGAACATGCGTTGTAAAAACATGCGGTGTAATGGTAGTTGCGTGGTAAAAACTGCAATGTAAAAGTATGCGTTGTAATGGTATGCATTGTAACACCATATATTCAGTACTCGCAGGTAGGATGGACCTGAGAGTTCCCTGAATTCCTGAGATAAGAATCATATCATGTTCCCCACATCTTGTCAAGTTGTGGCAATTTGCATTCCACTACCGCTGTTAATCTATTCATGTTCAGTGGTCTCCAGAGTTTATGCAGCCAGTCCAGCATTGTCGGTTTGCCACCAATACCCCATTTAGCCAGTTTGACTTGTTTCACCACACAAAGGGCAAGGGCAATAGCTCGGCCCTTTGCAGGTCATTAGGGGTAGGTTAGTGCATTGGGTAAACCCAATAGGTTGTAGCCAGGGAACCTGGGTAGGTCAGTGTTATACATATTGTTAATGTCTGCCAGTCGGTCCATCCAGTATTGTTGTATTTTAGGGCAGTGACAGTGAATGTGCATCAGTGTGTCTTAGTGTCCGCACTGCCTCCAACAGCTATCTTCCCCACCCGGTTTCCATTTAGTTGTTCTGGCAGGTGTGTAATCCCAGTAATACAAAATGTTTAGTAAGATTTCCTTACCAGAGGCACTACAAGCCTATGTGCAGGCTTGGTGCAGAACATCTGTCCATTCCTTAGGGGTGAAGGGGCGTTCACACTCTAGTTCCCATCATCACTGTGCTGGGGATTTGGTAATAGCTGGTGAGGCATTGAGGAAAGCATATATGTCAGAGAGGAGGCCTCAGTACATTTTACAGGTGAGGAGCCACTTCTCAAAAGAAGTGAGGGTTTGGCTTGCATGTGGCTGTGGCTGTATGTGTGTCAGTGTAGTCCAGTGTCTAATGGCAACATATTGCCAGTTTGCATTGGAAGGAATGCCATAATTAGACTGGACTTGGGTGAAGTCCATAAGGCCGTTCTGATCAAATAGGTCCCCTATCCTCTCACATTTGATCATCTGCCATTGTAGAATGCTCTCCCCAAAAGGCAGGTGGGAAGTCGGGATTCCCCAGAATCCGCTTCTGTAGGGATATGTCAGTAGAAAGTTTCTGTGTCAATTGTACCGTGTCCCAAGTGTCCATTGTCGCCCTAACTATGGGAGAGATCTAGACCCCTGTTGGTCGTTGTGACCTGGGAAGCCGGGGTAGTTTCCAAATATAGATCTCAGCTATGGATTGATCTATAAAGTACAAGTGCTTCTCCATGCTAAGTCTGAACCACTCTACTAAATTTCTAAGCTGTGCCGCTTGGTAGTAGCGTGCCAAATGAGGAATACCCAAACCACCCTCGCCATAGTCAAGTATGCTTGTTTCTTTGCCATGCATGCTTTTTACCAGCCCATATGTTGTCTTCAATTAAATGTTACAGTTTACCAATGACATGTGAGGGGGACTGAAATGGCAGTGTCTGCATCACATACAATATTTTAGATTGTAAGGTCATTTTAACTGTAGCAATTCTTCCCAACCAAGTAAGAGAGCCTCCCTGCCATGAGCGCAAGTAAGATTTAGTAGTGGAAAGCAGCCTGTTGTGGTTGCATTTCACAGTACTTTCTAGTGTTTGGTGGATTTGTAGTCCTAGGTATGTGACTCCTTGAAAGGCCCAGGTGAAGTGGAAAAGTCTTTCTAATTGTAATTGGTCAGCCTTGGAGATGGTGAGGCTAAGGGAAGGCCTCTAGTTCCTGAATCAGTGGGGGAAGTGACATTAAAGGTTGTGTAAAAGCTATCATAATATCATCCGCATACAGGGCTAATTTTTGCTCCCTGCCTCCCATGGTAATTCCTGCTATTTGACGGTGTCCGTGCACTCTTTCGGCAAAGAGCTCCATGTAAAGAGCAAAGATGAGCACCGATAAGGGGCAGCCCTGTCTCATGCCATGCGCTACACTAAAGCATTGAGACAGCAGCCCGTTAGTTCTAACCTTAGCTTAGGGATTAGTGTAGCTGCATCACACCCAGCACTAAAATCTGGCACCCAGGCCAGCCTTGGCCAGCACCAACTGAAGATATGGCCAATGTACTCAGTCAAATGCCTTCTCGGCGTTGAAAAATAACAGGAGAGCGGATGTGCGGGAGCCATTAATTTTATCTATAAGATGACGGGGGCGCTTGGTGTTGTCACTGCTACCTCGTTCGGGAATAAACCAGGTCTGATAGGAGGCTACCAAGCCCTGCATGTAAGGGGAGAGACGGGCGGTGGTTAAAATCTTGTAGGCTGGATCTTTCCCGGGTTTGGGGAGTACCATTGTAATGGCTTTTCTTATAGTGTCAGTTAAGTTGCTGGAAGTGCTGAACGAGTTATGTAGTTGGGCCAATAGGGTGGCAAGAATAGTTGCAAACGTTTTATAAAAGTCAGAGGTGTAGCCGTCTTGGCCAGGTTCTTTGCCTGGTTGCTGGAGAGTTTGCTGCAGGGATTCTGTTTGGAAGCAGAAACATTGTCACCAGTATGTAGGGGCTGAGTGACATTACCACATCAGTCCCTATGGGTCAAATCCGACTAGCTCATTGTGCCTCACCTGCCCTCCTAACCTTCCCAGAGTAACAGGTAAGTTGGCACCCCAAAACACAACACTCTAGTCCCCCAGGGGAAACATCATCACCTTTCGTTCTTTCACTCAAGCATTGTTCAAAGAAGAGAGTTACTAGAACAGTTGACAATATTTATTGTTATGAAGCAACAGTGCTGCATTTTGGAAACATATGAAACTTAGCAATGTTATTAGCATTTTCAAAAAACTGTAAACAATGAAAAGCCCCATCATGTTGAATGATATATCTGCCTAAGTATATCCTCACTATGTGAGCACAGTAATATATCAGAGATCTCTGGGATTAGTACCGGGCCCCATACCTGTCATTTGCCGATAGCTGGTCTGCATCTCAGATTGCACAGAGCTGGCACGCTCATCCTGGGACCTTTACTCTGCTAGAAATTCTCCTCTCTGTTTTCAAAAATGGCAAGTCTCAGTTTATATGATAAGAAATGTCATGCTAGAAAGTAGCAGCTGGTTCTCTGTGTTATGTCTATTAGTTAGAATGTGTTAGTGACCAACCACAGTGGAAAACAGGGCACAATGTTGTTCGACCTTGTATGAAATGTGCAGATTGAGTTCCAGTAAGAAGTACTGAATAATAAAAACTATGCAGCCTATTTCTAAAATAATAATATGGTACAAAAATAAACGTATTACTTTGTAACAGGTGCAAAGAAAAAGTGGCATATGACCTACAGTTAGGCTAAAATAAGGAAGAACTAAGTGGGCACTAAAGGGAACTCACTACAAGTTATAGCCCTGATCACCTCATTGGGATGTATGTCCCTATCTAATTGTGAGGCATCTTCAGAAGGTATGTGTTCTGTGTGGACCTGGGCCAAGTTTATTTCAGCACCGCTCAGTGTTAGTGTCCCTGCTCTATATAGTGTCGAGTAGAAGCATTCAAATTCTTGTGTGATTTGTACGTCCTGATACAGTCTGTCTCCCTGTGACCACTCTATCTCGGTTATTTTCTGTTTGAGCACCTAGGCACATAGCCAAGTTGTGCCTTGCCATATTGCCTCCAGCACAGTATTTTTGTCTAGTACGAATGAGGGCGTATTCAGCTGTGTGAATGTCTAAAGCCTTGAGTTATTTGAGTGCCAACAGGAGTTGAAGTCACACTTTATGAGAACCTGATTGTTTGTGGGCCTCCTCTAGTTCTTTTAACCAACCCTCCAATTGAAGCTGCTTGTCCTTTCTATCATTATTGAGACTGGCACCAATAGCTATGAAATTACCTCGCACTACTGCTTTCCGTGTGTCTCACACTCTTGCAATGGTAGTGTCGGAATGCAGCAGACATAGAAAGAGGAGAAAACAAGGAGAAATATATGCTTCTCCTGGGGAGGTGTATCTTGGCCTACCCGTTCTTGTAAATCTGAGAATGCATCAAAATCAATGAATGTTGCATTGAAACACCCATGGAAATGCCTCCATGGTGCAGAGCAATGCAGAGCAATGGAGAGAGGAGTGGGCCTACCATCCAGAGAGGTCAACCTCAAAGTGGGGAACCAGGTTTGAGTGTCAGCAGGGACGCTCGACATCCTGTGCTTTTGGGCACTCATAAATATGCCCCGGAATCGCTAGTGTAAGAAAGACAGTCTGTGGGGAATCTGAATCTAAACACCCCAAATACATTCTTAAAATGACAGAATTTTGTCATTATCAGTGACACATAATTTCAATTTAAGTGATGTCATAAAAGATGCAATTTCAGTCTCATTAAACTTTACAAAACTTTCTCACAAGTAAATTTGACCTTCAAAGTAGTAAATAGGATGTACAGGCTACTTGCACTTGCAGGTGGAGGTAAAAGGCCTCCATTTAATTGAGAAATTCCACCACAATATTAAATACCAAAACATTATTTTCCGCATGACATAGGGCAGCACAGTAAGTAATTTTGCTATGCTCCCCTATGCCTATTCGAAAGGATACGATTGAACCGTATTTACAAGATACAGTGATTTGGTTTCTTTCAGCCTGCGCAGGCACAATAATTGCAGCCAAGCACCAATGCAAAGGCTGTTGCAAGGGTGTCTGTGTTGTTCACAGGATTGTTATTATGCAGAAAGGGGCACCTTCCTGCACAAAAATAATTGCGAGAGGTGTTTTCCATCGTTCCATGTGTACTGCAGAATGCAACAAATGTGGAAAGATAAAATCAGGAGTAATGTAAACCTTTCTCCTCATAATGCCTGCTCTATGGAGGTGCAAGCTTTTAGCGCTGCCCCAGCTTCTCAAGATATTGTAAATCTGGGGCAGCGTCAAAGTCCACGGGTGTTGCGTGGGAGCGCCCACAGCAACACCCAAGAAACGCCTCCCTAACACAGTGTACGGCAAGGCGGCGACTCGCGCTGCTTTACCTTGCTCCATATCTACAAGTCCACGAACAGCCCTACAAAAAGTGACGTTCCAGCAGGCCACAGAGCATGTGAATATGCCCCTAATTATTCATGTTTCGCAAAGCAAAGTGGCAACTAACAAGAAACATTTTAAAATACAGGCCTACATTTGCTAAAGTCAGTTTAAGCATGGAAAGATACACTGTCATCACATTTGTGTGTTGCATGTTAATCTTCATCAAATCCAATTATACCCCATTCTCCATTCAAAATAGCGACGGTGGAAACTGTTATGTGAAGATATGAAAGGCTTTCTCCAAAATATGGCCTCGGCTGGTTTTCAAAGGTTGGCACTTTGCTGCTGCCATACTGATTTACTGCCTTCTTAGGTATTTCTTTATATTTTGTATTCCCCCCTTTCCTCTATTCTTTTAATTTAGACAAAATACATTAACTAAAGAAATGTTAAGATGTGAAAGAGAAGTAAGGACATCATATGCTCACCTTGGAAAAAAATCTCGAAATAAGTAAATGGTTTACATTTTTAAAACAATAACATGACAAACCAAAGTGTCCTAGTAAGATGTGTTGGTTTTTTCATCAGCACTATCTGCGGTGCCTCGCACTGCAACTTTGTTTACAACTATAAGATTGAAACATGGCAGCACTCTGAAATGGAAGTGTCTGCTTTCACTCAATCAGACTTAAAATTGCAGTGCGAGTGCTCACAAGGAGGCCTTCACAACATTGCCTGGTGGGCCGCATGTGGCCCCCAAGCCATACAAAACCAGTGGTCTAGGACCACACTGGCTCTGAAGTAGCTACTTCTACAACATATTATTAAATAAATAATAAATGTTGTTCTATGAATTGTACACCACATTACAACTTGCTATTTGAAAGCAAACTCTATTGCATTTGCTGTTGGACTATTAGGATGTCATTCCCAAACTTTTCTTGTGCTGTGATATAGACTTTGTGTAGTAGTAGGTACCTGCGTGCTACATATGTGCTACATTCTCTAGTAGGTGAAGACATTTATAAAGAAACCAAACTATGCATGAACAATTGTTAGCATTGTTATCTATTTTTCAAACTTGACTTTGATTTTGATGATAAATAAGCTCTTGTGTTCCACTCTGGCCTCCAAAATATTATGAATACTTTGGGAGCAAATATACAAAAGAGAAGTCCAGCACCAGATGACAAAATGGCAAAAATCTCAACAGCCATCATATACTTTCCCTTTGTGCTCAGATAAGCTGGTATGAATGACAACCAAACACTGACAAACACTAGCATGCTGAATGTGATGAACTTGGTCTCATTGAAGCTGTCAGGTAAGTTCCTGGCTAGGAAGGAGATAAAGAAACTGGCACAAGCTAAGAGTCCCATGAAGGCAAGCATACTGTAGAACCATCCAACAGAGCCCTCATTGCAGCCAAGGAATATCTCTTGCATGGCCGGGCTAGTGCTGTGTTCTGGGAAAGAAGGGGAAGTTGTCAGCCAAGCAACACCAATGGCCACTGGAAAGAGTGTGCAGGCGGTAACAAAAGTGTAAGCAATCTTTGGACTTAAGAACTTCTTGAGATTGCTTTTGGGTTTTGTGGCTCTGAAGACAATCACAACTGTGATGGTTTTAGCAAGCACACAAGAAATACACAGGGAGAAGATGACCCCGAAGATGATTTGCTGCAGCATGCAGGTCCATTTCGTGGGACGGCCAATGAAATTCAAGACACAGAGGAAACACAGCATGAGTGAGATGAGCAGGAGGTAACTGATGCCGCGGTTGTTAGCTTTCACCACTGGGGTGTCCCGGTGCCAAACAAAGATTCCAAAGACACTAGAGGCATTGAGGAAGAAGAAAATAGACATTAACGCCAATATCATACCAAGAGGCTCCTCATAAGACAGGAAGCTAATAGATTTTGGTATACATCTGTCTCTTAAGGTACTGGACCAGTGGTCATCAGGGCACTTCATGCAGTCTGCAGAATCTAGGAAAGACAATGAAAATGTAGGTGAGGTAATCAATATATAAAAAAAACTATTAGTCTTATGGATCGCAATGATTATTGAAAGCAAAAAGCAAGTTTTTAGCCACTGTCTAGATTCTCTTTTAAGGCCTAGACAACCTGTAGCCATAGACACATCATATTCGTCATAACAGTGATGTCGTTTTAAGCTTTAATAACTTTGCCTTCAGCTGGGAAACATTTTATGGGCTAGGAAGGATCCCAAAAATTCCGAAATGTTTGGAACATTTCTGTTGCAGCGGCTGATTTTTTTTTCAGAGAATTTTTACGATTTTCTAAGAAACAGAAGCAGCAGGAAAACAAATATTGCAGTGCCAGTGCAAATAAGTCAGACAATCTGAATGTCCTGGATACTTAAATGGAGAAATATTGATCTACTTAATATAGATTACTGATTACAATGTAAATATACCTGTTATTATTACAACATAACAAGGAGATATTTATATCCGGCAAGTGGTTAACCAAGTCCAATATCGATGATTTCTGTCGGGCTGGAGTGTGGGCAAACAAGGTCCACTGACTAAAGAGTGAGAAAGTGGGAAAAGCAAGAGGGAGGTGAGAGGGGAATAGGTATGGGGGAAAGAAGGATATAGCTATGCTGGGAAGAGATGGGGTAGGGCCAAAGGAAGATCCTTGAGCAGGATGTCACCCAACTCAGATTCAGAGATAAGGCGAATATGATCCCTCATGACACAAACGTAGATGTGTGGGGGAACTTATGGTGGTTTATTTTTCTGTAAATATTCATCAAGTACATCACCTAGTTCTTGGGGGTGGAGGGGCCATGAAATTAGTATAGGATATTATCAGCGCATCTAACTGAGCACAATAAATTCCACCATTTGACAAAGGCTGTAGGTGTAGAGGATTTCCAAACTGAAAGGACGGAATTGATGCCTAGGGAGAGGAGATCTATCAGTAAGGATTTGGAAGAGTCAAATTCCTTTGCACGTGCGTTGGCTTGGAGGTCTTGAATTTTGGTCCATAATAGGGATGCCATCTTGCATGTTACAAACATGGGTTGAAGGTCCCCATGAGCCTCCAATTAGTGCCAGCATGTGTCCGAGTCCCTTAGTCCCAGTTTGTGTAGTCTGGAAGGGTTTCAGAAACTTTTTTGAATAGACCAGAATCTAGACTTTGCAAGGACAGGAGTGATTTTGGCCTCAAAAGCGGAGGTCCAGATCCTGCGCCATGTCATTTCGTCAAAGGGGTGAGTACTCATTGTCTGGGAGTGGGATTCCCATTTCCTGCGAATTAATTTCAGGGACCATCCGTTATGTGTGTCAAGTAGTTTATATAGGTGGGAAGCCGTGTGTCCTTTTCTTCGAATGGCTGCTAAAGGAGAGGGCAAGTCTGGTGTGTGAGGGGGCTTCAATTTGTTTTAGGAGGTTTTGATTCATATAAATTTGTAGAAGTCAATGTTAAGTAGGTCGAAGTTCTTTTGCAGGGTAGAGAAGGGCGCCAGCATATTGGGTGGTCTTTGGTTAAGAATGGTGTTGAAACCTTTTTGGGCCCACCACATCTCCCAGAATAGATTTTTTCCATCTAGTTTAATGACACAATTATACCATAGTGAAGTAAGGGTCGAGCCCTTTCTACAGTGGTCTAATCGTTTGTCTAACAAGAGGCGAGATGTTACAGTATCCTCTATAATTTAGTATGAGTTAGCAAGAGAGAGTTTCAAGATGTTATAAATTGTAAGGATGGCGCTAAGGGGGAGTGGTGAAATGAAGCTGGCCTCAATAGTAAGCCTTAGGGGGGTGGTTAGGCTCCTGTGGGTTGAGCCACCACCCACTCTGTGCAAGCAGGTAGGCTCTTTGTTAACAAGGGAAGTACAGGATATTTAATCCCTCAAGAGGTTATATTTCTTTTTGGGGATGTCGTGAAGAGCCGTGTCTTTTCCCCTACCAATTAAATTCAGATATGGTGATGTCCACTGACCACTGATTTGAAGAAGCTTGGAGATAAAAGCACGCAAGCATGCTGGATATGAAGTTGATCAGTGGGGCTATCATCATCTTCACTGTTCCAACATGCCCCCACCAGGTGATGTTTTTGGGTGACCATGTGGCAAGAAAATCTTACATTTTGTTTAGCATTGTTTGCTCACATGCAATGTTTCAGATCTTGAGAGAGCCACACGCCCAAGTATTTGAATGCTGATGGCTGCCACTTCAAGCCAAACTCGCCAATGACATCAGCTGTTCAATGTACATTTAGGGGGAATACCTTTATTGTATCTATATTTAAGGAATAGCCCTGATAGTACCTACTTGTTCTTCCATAATAATTGGTATGGCTATCGGGGCATCTTCTGTAAACAGTAGTATGTCATCCGCATATGCGGCAACGTATTGTCTGCCAAAGGCAAATTGGAAACCTGAGATTCCTATGTTGTTCATAAAGGTGGTAATGAGAGGTGCAATAACCAGTAGGAAAAGCAGGGGGAGAGACAGGGCACCCCTGATGGGTGCCCTGTGAGAGGTTAAAAGAATGGGAGAGGTGGCTGTTCACCCTCACCCTCGCTGTCGGGCCTGAGTAGAGGGTAATGGTCATGTGTATAAAATCCTCTCTGAGGTCATATTCATGTAGGATGGAGTGCAGGAAAGTTCACAAGCCCTTATCAAAGGCCTTTTCTGCATCAAGGGCTAACACCATAGTCAGGGAAAGGCACAGTTTTGCACTTTCTAGGGCATGTCAGAAGGTCCTGTTATCTGCTGGAAGTCTGCCCTTAAGGAAGCCTGTTTGTGAGTTAGGGCTAAGTTTTTAGATGACCTATTTCAATCGGCAAGCGGCAATCTTTGCATATATCTTGCAATTAATGTTAATCAGTGAGATTGGCCTATGGTTTTTGACGTTCATGTGGTCTTTCCTCTCCTTTGGCATCACTACAATGATGGCTTTTGGTGAATACTGCATGGAGGGGATCGGACATTATATCAGCAAATGTTTTACAGAATTTAGCTGAGTAGCCATCTAGGCCAGGGCCTTTTCCCCTTTTGAAGAAGAGGATATCACTGGTGATTTCCTCTGGTGTTATTGGTTTATTCATCTGTAATTGATCTTACTGGTATATTTTTGGGAGATCACAAGAGTGAAGCTAGTCATAGATTTTAGATAAGGGGATGGGTGTATGTGAGTTGAAAACCTCTGTGCAGAACTTTTTGAAGGAGTCAAGTATGCACGGGGTGGAGGTGACGTTCATCCCATTAGGGTCTCTTATGCCGCAATATTGGAACTCTTTTCTGTGTATTTTAGATAGATTGCAAGGGATTTGCATGTTTTTTTATTATTACACAATCTGTCAGCTTTGTTTGCATCAATCCATTTTTCGGCTCTTCTGCTTAGTATTTTATTCTATTCGTACTGTTCAGGCGCACAGTTTGGGAAGGAATGACAAGAGTTTTGAATGTCTAAGTTTGATGCTGACCTTTTGAATAGCACCCTTCAGCTCCTTAGGGTGAGATGAGATGTCTTTATTTTAAGCAGACACCATATTTATTAGTGTCCCCTCACTGTTGCTTTAAGAGCATCCCAAAGTGTTGTCTGCGAGGTGTCATTGGCAGAGTTTTTCTTGAGGAAGGTCGTAATGGCCATTTCTATCTGGGCTTTATTTCTAGGACCATCAAGAAGGTCATTGCTCAAATGCCACTGACGGGATGGAGGTGTGGGTTCACGGAAAGTTATTTTAATTGACACACATGAATGATCAGATATCACTATAAGTTCAGTTTTTGGGAAGTGGGCAAGATGGAGTTGGGAACTGCTTACGTAATATAGTCAATGTGTATGAAGAAGTGGTGTGGAGAAGAATAAAAGGTGTAGTCATTACCTGTGGGGTAGTGGAAACGTCAGATATCTATTAAGTTGCTGTTTTAGAAGAAATATTCATTTGTTTATGCTCTCTGTTTCCTAGAACTTTGTAGGCTGATATCCATTTGAGATTGGCATCCATGGGGAGATTAAAGCCCCCTCCTAAAATAACACCTATGTTGTCGGAGAGGTCAGATATCTGTTCGTCTAGGTCATTTCGAAAGTCTGAGGTGTTATCATTAGGTGAGTAGATGTTTACAGTGAAAACTCTAGACCTCTTTTTCATTTTGGAAATGATCCACCTACCAGTTTGATCATGGGTGTGTGATACGATGGATAAACCCAATTTGTTTTGAGATTAAAGTAACTAGCGCATTTCAATTCAATTCAATAAAAGCTTTATTCGGAAGCAAGGCACATCCATAAAAGCAAGGTACAAATACGACAAATACAGCAAGTTAAAAAAGTACATGTAATGACATTGTAGTGCTTAAAGATTTGATCTGTGCCTTATACAAAGTTTTAGGAACATAGCAATGTTAAAACAGATTGTAGGAGACTCCAGCATTTGAAGAGCCAATAGTGCTGGACGACATTCACGTATTGACAATTGATTCAAAACAGGTTTCAGCCACCGTTTTCTAGGTTCAGTAAAATATTTACAAAAAAAAGTGACGTGCAAAAGAGACTGTAGAGAAAGATCATCACAGGGACATGTGGGAAGAACCCTTGACCAGTCATTTGGGTTGGGAAAGGTAATTAGTCGGTGGAAATTGTTAAATCTAAATCTGGTGAGTAAGAAAACATCATAAATTGGAAAGGAAGAGGACAAATAAGGCTCAATTTTAAAAGAAGTTTGAATTAATACGGAATGCTGGACCGAAGGTTTATGTGCTTCTGTAGTTAACCGGAGATTATCAAGATGTTTTAGACATTCCGCCTTGAGTGATTTGCGGGAAAGTCTTAGCATGTTATGTGGTGCTGAATAGAAATTAGGGTAACCCAAATCGTCGAGGAAGTTGCGAACGTAATTTAGCCAGGTAATTTTTTCAGAATGGTCTAACTTTTGACAGTCAGTAATGATTTCTTTGGTTAAAGACGTCTTGTCTGAGGTCCAGATGCGGTGCCACAGAAGAATCGGTTGTAGTCGGATGAGGTCAGTGATGAATGGCATTCCAAGTTCTTGGTGGCAGGCGTAGGTAGGTGAGGAATGAGGGAGTGATAGTAAATATCTTATAAAGGAGTTTTCTGTTTTTTGGATAGAATCTACTCGGGCATGACCCCAGATACCCGCACCATAGATAGCAGTTGTAATACATTTTGGGTGGTAAACTTCCAGGATTTCTTTCGTGGATCACTTTCCGAGTCTCTGGGTAAAGGACACTAGAGCCATTGTGGCCTTTAAAAACTGATGGTTTCTCGACTCAATTGCCCTTTTCCAGGTCTCCCTGTTGTCTATTACCACTCCTAAATAGGGATAAGTTGTTGTGTTCTCTATCTTGGTGGTGGTGATAAAGATGCCTGGGCCCTTTAGTGATGTTTTGCCAGAGGACATGATGAAAGTTTTGTGTGGATTAATTTTTAGGTCAAGAGTGGACATGAAGTTGTAATAGCGGGTCAGGGAGCGTTGGAGTTCTAGTGGGGTGCGGGCGAGAATTACCGCGTCATCGGCATATAATAATGCGGGGATCGGGCGGTTTTTGATCAGGGGTAGGTCCCGGCTCCCTTCCAGCATGGCTGCCTCCAAGCCATTTGTATAGATGGTGAAAAGGAAGGGGGCCAGGACACAGCCCTGTCTTACTCCCCGTTCTACCTTGAAAGATGAAGAGAGTTGGCCCCCTGTGCCGAACCTCACTCTGGCAGTAGCGCCAGAGTAAAGTTCACGGATGTAATTGACTATGGTCTTATCCACCCCCATGTCCAGCATAATTGACCATAGTTTTGCGTGTGAAACGCAGTCGAACGCTGCAGAAAGGTCGACATAGGCCATATGGAAGTTGCCTCCCTTTGCGTTCACATACTTTCCTCTTAGCAACACTAAGTTCAGGACCTGGTCGATTGTTCCCAAGCCCTCTCTAAAGCCATATTGTAGATCGGAGATGATACTATTATGGTCTGTCCAGCATTGTAGCCGGTCAAGTAGAACACGACCCACCACTTTACCAAGGGAATCAAGCAACGAGATGGGACGGTAGCAAGTCGGGCTGTTGCGGTCCCCCTTTTTAAAAATTGGAACCAATATGGACTCAGACCATGAGTCCATAGGTCCTGTCTCACTGGATGCATTTAGTAACTAGCGCATTTGTTTGTTTTGGGGTGTTGATATGCTAAGATCGGCAATCCAGGTGCTTTACAATTTAACACCATGAATGGATTTTAGTTGGGTCTATTGTACCAGAATTATGTCGCCCCCCAGTTTATGACAGTAATCTGCCGCCACTCTTCATTTGACAGATTGGTTAAGCGATTAAGGGGCAGATTTACAAGAAAGTGACGCATCTGTAGAGATGTGTCACTTTCCCTGCGCCACCCTGAGAAGCCCTTGTGCCACCATGGAAGTGCCGTATTTACAATACGGGGCACCATGGCGCAAGGATTGACAGATGCATCGGAAATTCTGATGCATCTCATGGGGCAAAAGTCACACATTGCTGAACTTGTGTCGCAAGCACAACACAACTGCAGCAATGCTCAGGAAGGCCTATAATCAATGTTCTGCATCACTCCTTACACCTGCTTCAAGCAGGCGTAAGGTTTTGACGCAGTGGCATCTTAGAAGTGGCGCAGTGAAAACTTGTAGTTTTCCCTGCGTCACTTTTATGAGGCTTTTTTTGCGTGGGAACGCCTACCCTGCATACATTATACCTGACGCAGGTATAATGTGACGCAGGGCTTTACAACGTGATGCATCTCCCTAGATGCGTCACATTGTAAATGGGCCGCATTTCTACGCCGCCTCTGCATCACAAAAAGTGATGCAGCGGAGGTGCAAAAATTATGCAAGGGGCTTGTAAATCTGCTCCTTAGTGTTTAGTGAAATAATGTTCAGAGATTGTGTCATCAACATATATCGATGTCTCTTTGGGGAGTCAGGTGGCGGTATGGGAAGGTGAGGGACCACGGAAACGGACACATTGCATTCCATCATCAATAAGAAGGAAATATATCTAGTAGTCAGGGTATGAGCCGATTCAGTCAGCCTGAGGAAAAATAGAGGCTGGTACTGCCCAGGTAGCCGGGGGAGGGAGAGACAGGGTGGGTAGAGAGAATAGCTAAAAGGAGAAAAGCCAAAGAAGCACAAACAACACTTGAGACTGCAACAAAAGCAACAAAACTATAAACCATTAATCCCAGCCTGCACATTAACCCACCCCTGGAATGTACGCTAGATGCATTTCCTCAACAATGTTATATGCGGGGTACCTAGGGCCATGAGCTGGCTAATCTCCAAACCGGCTGGGTGACTACCCAGCCCTGCAGCTGTGTATGGTGCTAAGAGTCTAAGGGAGGGGGGTGATAGGGGGATGTTGTGGGGATGTGGAGTGAGGGGAGTAGGGGAGATAGGGTAGATAGGGACTTGATTAAGTCCTGACTCTGTGAAAGGAGTAGATATTGCAGTACAACATGTGAGTATCTGCGTTTGTAGTGGGTATGTTTTGTGGGTAGCTATAGTAAGTGATATGGAATATCATCATCATAAACTTTATTTTGGTCGTTTGACCATAAAAGTACTAATACATAAAATTCATAAGTACAGAACTATTAAGTACATACAAAACAAAATGTATATATAATGATAATCAGTTAAAATTGCTTACTATTTAAAAAATACAAGTGACACAAAGCACTAAGACACAAGATGCAACAAGGGCCAATCTGAAGGAAATAGTGCACAAAAATGCCCACTATAGAGGCTTAGTGGTTGGCATAACGCTAAAAGGGTAAACTAGTTAAAATCACAACATATACATTTACACAAGAAATAAATATATAAAGATTAAAAACTCCATAAAAAGCACATACAAAATAGTTTCTACATTGTCTCGAACTTTATTGTTGCAGTTTCAGGACAGACCTTCAAATTGCCCACATAATGCAGGGAAACGTTGCTACTGAGCAGACTACCAGTAAACTAGCGTCAGATTTTAAGTTGTGCAGCACCTCAAGATAGCACCGCATACTGATGCTTTTACAAACGGGAGCTAGCCATTTGGCTCTCGGCCGTTTGTACAGTGGGCAGGCAAGAAAGATATGACCAATCGGCTCATCACCATGAGAACAACCTGGGCAATATTGTGAGTCAGTGGATGACAAATGGAAGCTGTAAGAGAGTTCACAGGAAGTGAGCCAAATCTAAATTGTATAAACAACTTCCTATCCTGGGGGATCGTGATAGCCTCGGGATAATAATCGTATGAGGGAATCTGTTTGAACTCCACAAACTCTGTGATTAAACACCACAAAGCAAGTATGAAAGGGAAGACTGAATCCACCCAATGGCAGTAATGTTTCTTTAGCATTTCCCTGGTAGGCAGCTGTTCAGGATCCATTGATTCTTGCAGTCCCTCTAGATGGATTGGGATAAGCAAAGATTTCACCTCCTGGACCCAAGGAACATTCTTAAATCGATCAAGTGCCTGCACTTCATAGAGGGCAGCAACATATGAAGACAGCTCTAGGGTTGATTTTAAATGGAGCCAAAATAGCAAGGCCTTCTTGGTAATGGTAGCTCATCCCATGTCCAGCCTTAGTGGGTGAAGAGGGTTACTCTGTGGGAGCGAAACTAAGGGCCTCCGAAACCTGTTCCCTGTAGTCAGCAGACCTTCCTTCTTCTCGAATCCCCACAATTCCACTCCATACAACACTGAGTTTATTGCATTTCAGTCATATATATGGTGAGGAGTTGCTATCGGTTTACTATGGGAGGACCTGTGCTCATTTATCAAGGCCCCAGTTATCTGTCTATGTTGCTGTGTGTGCTTTAATATCTGGGGCTTCCAGGAAATGTCGTTGGTGAGAGTGATCCCCAGATAATCAATAGTACTCACTCTCTCCAGTGAGACCCCACCCAATGTTAACTTCCCTTTATATGACTTATGTGGGTTCAACATTAGAAGCTTTGTCTTGGACGTGTTAACCTCCAAGCCGCGAGAGTCACAAAAGGCCTTTAATCGGTCTAGAGGCAGTTGTAATCCTCTAGGGGTTTTGGAGACTAACAAAGTATCCTCAGCGAACAGCAAAGTAACTACTTTGTTGCCTCCTAGGGTGGGGGTTTAATAAAGTAAATCCACACCAGATGAAGATATGTGGTAAGAGGTATTTATTACAGCCTCAACCAACAGCCAGCATATCAACTGTCATCATAGAACCCTCACATGACAGAACCTCAGGATTTACTTTATTACAGCCTCAACCAACAGCCAGCATATCAACTGTCATCATAGAACCCTCACATGACAGAACCTCAGAACAAGCTGGTTCCATGCCTAGTGTTCTGGCATGGAGCCATGTTACATCATTACAGGGGGCATCTGCGGGGACCTCAGAGAGGTACTGCACTACCATTTATATCTAATTAAAAGAGTGTGGGTGCCAGTACACAACCTTGCCAGACCCCCTTGCTGATTTTAATTTGATCAGTAAGCTGCCCTTGATTGCCCCAGTGAACCCTTGCATTGTTAGACTCATTGAGACGGATGATATGTGCTAAAACCATGGGAGGAAGGTCCATCTCTTTGAGGATAGTCCAAAGCTTATCTCTTGGGACTAGGTCAAAAGCAGACCTTGGATCAATGAAAGCTTCATAGAGGCTTCAATGTCCAATAACCACAGTTTCCAGGTCAATAAAAGGAAAGAAAAGGCCTGGTCAATAGTACTTGTTTTTGCCTGAACCCGGCTTGATATACAGACAGAATACTATGGCCGGTGATCTAGGCCTGTATTTTGAGAAGGAGTGTGTGTGTGAAGACCTTTTGTACACAATCAATGAGGTAATAGACCTGTAGTTGGAAGGTGCAGATCTATTGCCCTTCTTGTGTACAGAAATTACCTTTGCTCCCTTCAATGAAGATGGTATTTGAGTGCCTGCTGTAATCCCGTTAGCTAGGGCCAAAATGTAAGATGCCCATTTCTCTTGATCATTAACAAAGACATCGCCTGGAATAACATCCGGCGAGGGGGCTTTAGCCCTTATAATGAAGTTAACGCTGGACGTGAATTCATCTCTTGAGAAGAAATCAATGGCAGTAAAATGGACTCTACCATTGTGGAAGTCATCCTTCTCAGGGACGCAGAGCCTAGAACAGAGTAATGAGAAGTGGTCAAACTAAGCTGATGTTGAGATATCGTTGGTCAGCTGCGTGGGTCTACTTGCATTCCCCTAGTTACTAGGAGCCAGAAATTCTTAGAATCATTATTAGCGCAGGCCTCACTAATTTGTTCCCATCTATTCGTGTCCCATTCCCTTTCCGCTCTTGTCTGAGCTAGCTTAGAAGCTTTCCTCCCTTCCAGTGTTTGCATCACATCGTTAGTGCTGATGGTGTGGGCTAGTTGTTTACGAAGGCTCCTGCACTTTTTTTTGAACTAGGCGCACTGTGACCTGGGCTTCTTGCATTTTTGCTGGTGACGTCTTGGTTCTTTAAAGCAGGTAGCTAGTTGATTAAATAAAAGGTCACGGCGGGCCTGGATCTTGTCCAGACCTTCCTGATGGATGGACAATCTATGTAAGTCCACAGTGCTTTCCAAAAGATTAGACTTGATTATTTTAGGCTTATCTTCATTCATAACTACCTGCGACCATTTTAGCCGCCTTCTATCATTCGTTGGATAGACCTCCCTAGACATAAGGGTAATGTTAGAGGGATTGAAAAAGGTATCCCATGGGGAAGCCAAGTGTAATTCCAGGGGTTTGTGGTCGCTGTCTGTGGTATGACCCACAGTCATATCGACCACTCTAGGCCACATTCTCAGGTCCAGAAGAAAGTTGTCTATACAACTTAGATTGGTGGTTCTGGGTTACCATACCCAGCGGCGGACATTATGAGGAAATAAAATAGCGTGAGTGTAAGTCAGTAAATGTAAAGTAAGGCATTACAGATCCTGTCTGGTATGGGTTCATGAGATGATGCTACAGCAGATTTATGTGTAGCAAGAGTTAATTAGACCGCATCCCGAGGAGCAGGGTCTAGTGAGACCAATGCCTGCTCGCAGGTCAAGGCTATTACCAGTGTATTGGGCATAGATTCAAATATGCCTATACTCTTTAACATCTAATGTCAGGTAAAAACATATGAAACATCAATAGTAGAAAGAAGATCTTATGTCCTAAATCAGATCTTTACAGCATATGACAGAGATGCAAATCTGATATGGTTGTGTGTATACTCTGAACCTATAGACACTGGAATATCCAGGGTGAGTGCATAAGCAACATCAACCATAAATCACCATGTAGCATCAGCAGAGCAGTGACTGCATGGAGCACAAAGTGTAATAACCTTTTTCCTGATTGGGAAGCCTGGTCAGCCCCCCATAGATTCATGGTTCCCTGGAGCATTGTGGGAGTACAGCTATTCTTGCAAGGTGGATCAAGCCAACAGTTGACCACTTAGAAGCTTTAAGGAGTAGCCTACCGCTGGGCACAGCTTTCTCGCAAAGCCTACTTTAAGCGTTTTAGTGAGTATTTGCTCTCCTTATTGCCCTTGCATCTCCACTCCGTCATCTTGAGGATTCTTAGAAGCATCCCTGGCCCGTGCAGGTAAGAGCAGTGTGGCGGTCGGGCCGGGTTGGGGAGATTTCAACAGACGATGGCAAGGGAAAATTAATTATTTATTTCATTTTCCCTCATGGTCGTCTGTCGAATACCCCTCAACCCGGCCCCACTGCCCCACAGCTTTTACTTGCTTTGAAGAGTCTTTGAAGAGTCTTTATTGATGTCTTTACATTTTGTGGGAGGGAAAGCCGTCTGCCAGGGTCTGGATGGATTGTTTCAGTTTTTGTGTTTATGCAATGAGCAGAAGCTTGGGGTACTTCAGTTCATTTGATCTTGTTTCACAACTCTCTTTTTCTTGGCGCTGCTTGGGTAGGTGATGGGTACTAAGATAATTCAAGTGATTACTCGAACGCCTGTTTAAAGAGCCATGTTTTTTTAAATTTGCACAAAGTCGTGAGATCTGTACAGGATCTGATTTCTAGGGGAGTTCCAGTACCTAGTACCCAATGTGGCAAACATGGATCCGCCAAATCGTTTCTGGTTAAAGGAGGGTGTTGCCAGGAGGTGCATGTGGGTGGATCTCAGGTTCCGGTTTGGTATATATCTGTTAATCAAGCTGTTGATAAATTTGAGGTTTTGCCATTCAGGGATTTAAAGATGATGCAGCTCATCTTAAGGGCGCATCTTTGTGATATAGGGAGCCAGTGTAGTTTCCTCAGAAGGGGGGAGATGTGTTGGCGTTTGTTATCCTGCAGGATCAGTCTGGCCGCCTGGTTCTGTGTCAGTTGGAGACGGTGGATAAGATAGACCGGGATGCCAAAGTATAAGGAGTTAACATAGTCAATATGCGAGATCACCATGGCGAGGATTGCCTGCAATTTTGCTTCCTGAATTAGGAACTGGCTGATATTCTTTATTTTTCTTAGTTGGAAAAAGCATGTAGAAGATACAGATCCTATTTGGGTTTTCATGGTGAGGTCATTACTGACTGTGACTCCCAAGGTTTTGGCATGCTTGGATGGAGTCGGTGGTTGTCCAAGTTCTTTAGGCCAAAATTGGGGGCTCCAGGGGTTAAGTGTGCCTCCCGTGAGGATCAGTTCTGTTTTATCCGGGTTTAATTTCAGTTGGTTGCTGTTCATCCAGTCACGGATGAACAGCATTGTTGACTGACATTCGAGGATGGAGGCCGGAGAGTTATTGATAGGGAGTATCAGTTGGAAATCGTCTGCGAAGTTGAAGGTTTGAATATTCCTTTCTTTTAATGTGTGGATCAGGGGAAGAAAGTATAAGTTGAATAAGTGAGGGGAGAGAGAGGATCCCTGGGGGACACAGGTATTTTTAATCATGGGGGTTGTAAAGCCGCCAAGGTGTACTGCCTGTGATCGGTTTGTTAAGAAGGATCTGGTCCACTCGAGGGCTATTCCTTCGATGCCCGCATCCCTGACACGGTCAATCAAGATGTTATGGTCGACCGTGTCAAAGGCAGCGGAGAGATCCAATTGTACCAGGGCTTGAGGGAGACCTTTGTCCGCTTTTTCTCTCAGGGTGTCCAATACAGATAATACCACTGATTCTGTGGAGTGAGCTGGGCGGAAACCTGCTTGATGTGCATCCAGGTATTCCGATTGCTCTAAAAAGGCAGAAAGAACTTTGGCTACATGTGCTTCGAGCAATTTGGCTAGATAAGGGAGCAGTGAGATCGGTCGGTAATTAGTTAGGGTTTTTGGGTCAGCTCCTGGCTTTTTTAGGAGGGGGATGATAATGGCCTCCTTAAAGGTCTCCGGTACCTGACCCTGAAGTAATGACTCATTTAGGAGGGTCACGGCTGGACTTGGGCACGCAGTAAATGCTTCTCTTAGGATCCAGGGGGGACAGCAGTCCCTTGGAGATCCAGACCTAACTTTTGCCAGTAGGTCATTGAAGGTTTCTTGATTTATTATTGGAAATTGTTCCAACCTGTGTGGGTTCTTAGGTTTTATGGGACATGCAGGGCTTGGACAGCTGGGGATACTTGATTTAATGATTTTGGGGCAGATTTACAATAACTGGCACATCCCTGCATATCAGCAGGGAGGCGCCAGTTATTGTGCGTCACGGCTCCGTCACCATAGATGCGCCGCATTTACAATGCGGCGCACCATGGGGCAAAAACGGACAGATGCATGACGCATCTGTGCCGTAAAGGCGGCACATTGCTGGAGTTGCGTTGCAAGCGCGAAGCAGCTCCAGCAAGGCTCTGGTGTGCCCTATTGTTACAATGCTGCGTCAATCCTTATGCCTGCTTCAAGCAGGCGCATGGTTTTGACGCAGCATGGGCTCAAAAGTGACTGAGTGAAATCTTGTAGATTTCACTCAGTGACTTTTAGGAGGCGTTCCTGTGATGGAATGCCCCCCCCCCCCTGCACAGGAACGCCTACTTCTGACGCAGGGCTTTACAACGTGACGCATCTCCCAGATGCGTCACGTTGTAAATACTCTGCAGCATGGTGCTGGTTTTGCGCCTCTGCTGCATCACAAAAGTGACACAACGGCGGCGTAAAAGAGGCGCAAGGGGCTTGTAAATCTGCCCCTTTGATTTTTTCAATGAAGAAATTGTTTAAAGAATCACATAAGGATTGAGAGGGAGTGGGTTTTAATGTTACTCTGTCTGGGTTGGATAATTCATTAATAATTGAGAAGATGTCTTTGGAACGTTTTGTGGAGTTGATGATTTTGGACGAGAAGTATACGGCCTTGGTAGCCAATATAGCCTTTTTATAAATTCCACGTGCCTCTAGGTAAATGCTTTCGTCGTCAGGTGAATATTTATTTCTCCACTTCCTTTCTGCGTGTCACAGAGCAAGTTTTAAATTCTTTAACTCAGGGCAAAACCATCTCTGGGCTTCATGGCGACGTGCACGAGACGGTTTTTTGAGGAGGGCATATTTATAACTGGCTGTCATCAACCAGTCCGAGAGGGCTTTCTCGCTTTGATCAATAGAGGGTTGACCAGTAGGAAAAGTATTGGTCAGTGATTCCAGAAACTGTCCTTTATCGATAGTATTCCAGCTCCTACGTGCTCCAAGATCATGTGGTATTGTTTTAGTCGGGGTAGGGATATTTATAGTAAATTTAATAAAATAGTGGTCAGACCATATGCAGGGGGTGACTTCTAGATTGACTAAAGACAGGTTGCTAGTCCACACCTGATCTACTGTGTGCCCTTTGATGTGTGTGGCAGTGGAAATATGCTGACTTAGGTTGAGTAGTTCCGTTAGTTCTACTGAGTGACGTCCCCCTGCTGGGTCGTTGGCCCAGTAGTTAAAGTCGCCGGCCATCAGTACTTTGGCATGGTTTGTTACGAGGTGTGTCATTTGTTCACTCAGGGATTTCAGGAACTGTGGCATGTTCTGTGGTGGTCTGTAGAGTAGCACGCAGACCAAAGGGGTAAGATCAGATTCTAATTTAAGTACTAGGTTGTCCATTTGAGGTATATCTAGGGGAGTGAGTGCCGTGAATTTAAGATTTTGGTGCACTATAGCTGCTACTCCCCCTCCCTTTTTTCCCTGTGGGCGGTTGGCTTGGAGGATATAAAACTCTTTAGGTATTGCTGCTAGAATGTCGGGGCAGAGTCTTGTGTTAGCCAGGTCTCAGTTAATAGTAAAATATCTGGTTTCTCTGATATCAGCAGGTTATGTATGTCTTGTTGGTGTTTAGTCAGGCAGCGGGTGTTTAAGTAGATAATCGAGAGAGCCTTTTCCTTGTTCATAGCCTGAGGATCGGTGAGTTCCCTAGTATCTGTGGGAAGGTTGAATTCGGGGAAGGAAGATCTTATTTCCCTTATCCCGTTCCTGCTTAATCTTGCACGCGTGAGGTGGTTGACCTCAAGCTCATTAGAGTGGATCATTTTTAATTCAGTTGATGAGTATGTTGTGATTTGGGCATAATGGGATGCCTCTTGCCCCTGCCGTCCGCGGATGGGCGCAGACGGGCTTGCCTTTGGCGCGCCTTCGGCACGCCGTCGGCGTGCCCTCTGCGCGCGTCCGCTGCGCTCACGTGCTGCTACCAGCATTAGTAGTCGTAGTCAGCCTTGGCTCCTCCCCCCACTTTGCCTGATTGGCGCTCAGTGGTGGCGTGTCTACCCGGAAATGAGTCCAGCCAGCGATGCGGTAGAGATTCAGCGCAGTGATAACTTTTGTGAACAATTTTAAAAAGTGAAGTGGTAAGCTCAATTAGTGATCAGTACAATTATTACAATTTTAAAAGCAAACAACAGCGTGCGCGGCAATTGTTACAGGCAGCGTCACCTTTTCCAAGTTATCGCTCCCGCGCTGCTACCAGCATTAGTAGCACTAGTCAGCCTTGGCTCCTCCCCCCACTTCCCTGATTGGCGCTCAGCGGTGGCGTGTCTGCCAGGAAATGAGTCAGGCCAGTGATGTGGTAGGGATTCAGCGCAGCGATAACTTTTGTGAACAATTTTAAAAAGTGAAGCGGTAAGCTCAATTAGTGATCAGTACAATTTTTAAAATTTTAAAAGCAAACAACAGCGTGCGCGGCATTTGTTACAGACAGCGTCACCTTTTCCAAGTGATCGCTCCCGCGCTGCTACTGGCATTAGTAGCCGTAGTCAGCCTTGGCTCCTCCCCCCACTTCCCTGATTGGCGCTCAGCAGTGGCGTGTCTACCAGGAAATATGTCGGGCCAGCGATGCGGTAGGGATTCAGCTTATGTCCTTAGGAGATTATCCCCAAGAACATTGTAGGTATGGATGTCTGAGCGACCACAACCATTTATTATGATCTTATTGGTATCAAGCCAGAACCAGATCAGAACTGGTGCTAGACAGAGTATGTTGTTAAATTTTAAGTAGCTGTGACATTCTGAGTATGTGGTAAGATTAGGGAAGTTTGGTTGGAAGTAGATCACTTTGTATCTGGTCGCTGGATGCTGTGGGAGATGACCAAAATATCACATATGATTTCTCTGGACACCAGCGGATGCCATTTTGTGAAGGCCAAGACTGTATTGTTAACAATAGACGTTTGGTTGCTTTATGAAGTGTGCAATACCGATTCTTTGCCGTTGATGCTGGATTAGTCTTGTATGGCTTATCTGCAGCCTGTTATTGATGTTGCGAATGCCCAGGGGCCCAGGGAGATGTCCTGAGATCAGTTTGGTTGCCAAAAAGTACTATGCTGCACTGCCCTTTGCAGTGTTCTCATACAGCCTACGGTGTCATCAGGGGAAGGAAAGGTGTTTCTATCTCTCTTACATCTATGTAGGACATCCCTGGATAAATCTCTCATGCCGAAGTGGGAGGATGGTTGTAGCGATATTGTGGGGGCCATCTACCTTAAGCGCTGGCTCATTAAATGGTGACTGAGATGGGTGGGCGATGCACGCTTGCCACACAGCCTCAGGCTTGGAGAACGAGCAATCCGGGGCAGGCTCCATTGGGAACAAACAGATGGGAAGGTAAGCTTTTTTATCACAGCCACTCTGTGCACCTAAGTCCCCCTTCACCCAAATTTGGGACTCAATATGGCTTGCAGTTGGGTTACGATGCTGCTTGCAGTTGGGTGTATATCCTGCAGTGGGTGCAGGTGGTAAGAGCTGCCATGTTGCACATACGGTCATTACCTCCTATTCCATCTTCCTCGCCACAGTAATTAACAGTGAGCATTCTGCTCCTACAGAAACTCCAAGTAAAAAGCTATGTACTAGTCTCCCTATCTCTCCAATATGGCCCCTAGTGGCAACAACCAATCAGATAAAAGGACACAAAAGTCTCAACACGACCTGTTTTTTTGTTTCTGCACTGCTCCGAGTGCTGTTCATGTTTCTGTTATTCAGGTGAGCTGGGGGCATCGGTCTTGCTTTCGCGGACTCTTGAGCCCTATTCTGAGGGGGGGTGCTGGTTTTCATATGTGTATGTTTCCCTCCCCCTTGGTTGGCACCTTCTGCATTTTCCCCTGTCCTGCTCTAGCGGACGCAGGGTTTTGCCATGCCTGTCTTTGTTATAATGCCGAGTCCTGCCTTAGCGGACTCGGCGTCTATTGATTACTTCCAACGTGTTTGTTTTCTTTCATGTTGCTGAGTCCTGCTTTAGCGGACTCGGCGTGTTTTCTGATCACTCGTGGTTACCTCCCGCTTGCATTTATATGACTGCGTCCTGCTTTAACAGACTCGGAGTGTGTCTGATTTTTTAATTATGGACGGGGACGGCTGAGTTGACTCGCGGTTACCTCTTGCTTGCACTTTTGCAGCCGAGTTCTGCTTAGCGGAATCGGCGTATTTTATTGTTTTTTCTTCGCTCCCGGTCACGCTGGTGGGTTGTGTATGGGTTCATTCCTCCCGAATGGCCCTCTCATTATGTGTGCTACAGTGTCCTGCTTTAGTGGACTCGGCGTACCTTGACCATTTCCGGCCTCCCTGTTTGCACGCGGGTTCCCTCTCCCTTACCGTTTCATGGAGGGGCGCGGCATTATGCTGTCGTCTGTTGAGGTCGGAGCATTGTATGCTGCGATTCTTCTAGGGCTCGTTCTGTGACGTGCTTGCATTGCGGCATGCCAATCGCAGTCTGGGGCATTTTATTCTCTGGTTTCCATGGTGATGGTATGCTTTTTGAGTGCTCCGGCTTGCCGTAGTGGTGTTGCAGGTCATTCTTGTATGGCAACTATGGAGGCTGATGCTGGGTTGGATTCTGCGGCCAAGGAGGGTTCTTATGGTTCTCAGGACGCAATGCCTTCCCTTGCGTTGATTCAACAGATGATTAATGATGCTGTGGCGGCTGCCTTGCAGGCCAAGGTCTCTGTTCCTCCTTCTAAGAAAGCCAGATGTGACCCTGGTCCTTCCCAGGAATCAGACGGGGAGGAGGATGTGGACCTTGAGGGTCTCTTTGTGCAGGGGTCGGATCTTAAGGATGTTCTTCACCACATCCCTTCCAAGTCCGAGGTGAATGTGGAGGATGCTGATTTCTTTGCGCAGTGTCAGAGGAAGGAGCCCGAGTCATTGCCTCTCCACTCCTCTGTTTTGCGTGTGTTGGAGACGGAATGGAAGGATGTGGATAGGAGTAACTTTCCCAGGTTTCAGACCAAACACTATCCTTTGCAGGACTTTACAGCTAAGTTTCCTGCCTCTGTGATAGTGGATTCTTTGATGGTGGGTATGCCCTCTCAGGGGACTATTATTTCAGAGGATGCTTCCCCGGCTGATCATGTTGATAAAAAGGTGGATTATGTGGTGAAACACAATTTTTCCACTGCCAATATTTCCATTAGAGCTGCTGCCTATTCCTCCTATGCCATCCAATCTGTTCTCAAAGATTTTCAATCCTTGGCTGAGATGTTAGACCATGGCGAGGTTAATTCCCCCACGCTTGCTCTGATGGAACAGCAGGTTCGTCTGCTTTCTGGCATCTCCTTTGATTCTTTGGGGGAGGCGGCTTCTGTTGCGGGTTCTTCTGTGGCTGCTAGCCGCCATGGAAAGCTGATTCTGTGCAGATGGGTTTGCTCATGAAGATCCTTTTTTCTGGTGTGAAGTTGTTTGGGGCCCCCTTAGAGGATATGGTCAAGAAGTCTGTGGAGGATCGTAAACTGCTGTCTCCTGATAGGGCTGGGTGTTCCTGTTTGTTTTGGGGCTCGTAGGGCATTTGGTCCTGCCCGTCAGGGGCGGGATCCTCAGCCCTTTCGTGGGAGGGGGTGTGGCCGGGGTGCTCCTTCCTTTGGCAAGTCCCGGTTCACTGACAAGTCTTCTTCCTCTTTTGCCCCCTCCAAGTCATGACTGGATTGATCTGGGTGTGGGTCCTGTGGGGAGTCAGCTGACTCTCTTTCTGGATGCCCGGAACCATACTGTTTTGGATCAATGGGTTCTTCAGGTGGTGTCGAAAGGCTTTTCCCTTGGTTTCGTCCGGACTCCTCCAGACTGTTTTTGAGTCACTCCTTTCCCCAGGGACTCTCTGAGAATTATGGCTCTGTTGGAAGGCGTCCGTTGTCTGGTAGCGAAGGGCACTGTCATTCTGGTTCCCGTGGATCAGCAGGGGATGGGTTTGTACTCTATTCTCTTCCTGGTGGAGAAGCGCACCGGGGACCTCAGACCTGTTTTGGATCTAAAGTGGTTGAATTGGTTTATTCCTCCCATGAAGTTCAAGATGTCTCCTTACAGGTGATCCTTCCTCTGATCAGTGAGGGGGATTTTCTGGCCTCCATCGACCTGCAGGATGCCTATCTCCAAGTGCCGGTACATCTGAATTCTCTGAAGTTTCTCTGATTCTGTTTTCTGGGTCAACATTTTCAGTTCCAGGTATTGCCCTTTGGCCTGTGTTCTTCTCCACGGGTCTTTACTAAGGTTCTGGCCCCACTATTGGGTCATTTACATGGGCGGGTATTAAGATCTTTCCGTATCTGGATGATTTGTTGATTTCTGCTTCTTCTCTTTCTAAGGTGGAGCTCCATGTCCAGGAAGATTGCCGGGTACTGGAGGGTCACGGCTTTCTAGTGATTCGGAAGAAGTCCTGCCTGGTTCGTTTTCAGGATCTGACGTACATTGGAGCTCAATTTATGACTTAGTTGGAGTTGGTGTTCATGACTCCTGCACGGAAATTCACTTTGATGTCTGCAGTTCGATCCCTGTCGTCAGAGACTTGTCCTCCTGTGAGAATGTGGTTGAGGGGTCCAGGGTCTCATGCCTGCATCCTTGTTGCTGGTTCCGTGGGCTCATCTTCACTTATATCCAATTGTGAACCACATTTTGTCTCATTGGTGCCCCTGTGGTCAGGATTTCAATCAGGGGGTTCCTGTGACGGCCCGGGTGAGGGAGGATCTGGGTTGGTGGCTGGTCGACGTTCATCTGTCCCAGGGTCATCCGTTTCTGATTGTCCCTTCTTGTGTGGTCACGACGGATACCAGCGGATTGGGCTGGGGGCTACTCTGGGCAATGCAACAGTGCAGGGTGAATGGTCGAAGGATCTGATAGCCTCGTCATCGAATTACAGGGAACTGAAGGCAGTTCAGTTGGGTCTCTTGGCTTTCTCTACCCTGCTGGTGGGTCACCATGATCAGGTCCGGATGGACAACCAGGTAGTCATGTCTTACATCAATCACCAGGGGGTGGCAGAGTTCATTTCCTCAGTTGTCTCAGTCGCTAGATTTGTTCTTGGGTGGAATCGAATCTGGAGTCCCTGTCGGCGGTTTATCTTCCAGTTCAGGAGAATATCATGGCAGACTGTCTGAGCCGGGTCTTTCCCTCCATGCAGTCTTTGTTTCTGACCCGGACGTTGCAGAGGAGGTTTGGGTGTCCGGTGATGGACTTATTTGCGTCTCCGACCAATGCCAAAACCTGTTGCTTCTGCATGATTAAACCTTGTTCGGACGCATTGGGGGTGGATGCGATGTCCTTCCCTTGGCCAGGGGGTCTGTTGTATGTTTTTCCTCTGGTTCCCCTGATTCCGGTGGTGTTGTTGAAGATTAAGAGGGAGGGAGCTTTTGTTCTTCTGGTGGTCCCAGATTGGTGCCGTCGCCCTTGGCTTCCACTCTTGTTGGATATGGCGGTGCGCCCGGGTTGAATGTTGCCGTTCGATCCATTTCCTTTGATGGGCCATCTGGTTCCTCTTCCTGTGTTCCGGTCAATGGGTCTGCAGGCTTGGCTCTTGAGAGGGAATACCTGATCCATAGTGGTTGTTCTGTGGAAGTTGCTGGTCTTATATAACAGTCCAAACTTCCCTCGACGTTGAAGTCTTACACTAAACATTGGGACAACTTTGCTGGTTGGTGTCTTTGACATCGTTGGTCTGTTGAGTCTTTGGATCCTGCTCGTGTGCTGGATTTTTTGAAGGAGGGTTTTGATATGGGTTTGGCCCTTTCTACCCTCCATGCTCAGTGGGCTGCCATTTGGCCTTTCATGGGTTGCCTTTTGTGTCGGTGGAACCGTTGGTGGCTCGTCTTTTTAGGTCTCTTGCCTTTCAACGTCCCCGTCCGATCCTGTCTCCTCCCCGTAGGACCTTCCGTTGGTTTTCAGGGTGTTGCAGTCGGTTCCATTTATAGCCTTTGGAGACGGTTGGGTTAAAATATTTGACTCTCAAGGTGGTATTTCTGATTGCTATTGCTTCTGCCAGGTGTGTTGGGGAGTTGGGTGCTTTCCTGTGGTCTGCTCCTATTTTACAGTTTCTAGGTGGATGATAGGGTGGTTTTGCGTCCTCACCCTACTCTTGTTACTAAGGTGGCCTCTGTCTTTCATAGTTCTGCTGAGGTGGTCATCCCTGTCTTCTTGCCTGTCCCTTTGTCGCCGAAGGAGTCTCTGTTGCATCTGTTGGATGTTAAGCGCGCCTTGGTCATTTATTTGGACCACACCTCTTCCTTTTGTAAGGTGGACAACTTGTTTGTCACTTTTGGTATGGCTAGGCAAGGGCAGAAACCGTCTCTTTCCACTCTCAGTGGGTGGATCAAGGAGGCTATTCTTTTGGCATATGTTTCTCAGTCTGTGGTTCCCTCTCATCCTATTAGGGGGTGTTCTACTCGTTCTGTTGCTGTTTCTTGGGCCGCCTTCAAAGTTGTTTCCATGGAGGATATTTGCAGGGCGGCCACTTGGTGTTCACCTCATAACTCATACCATCATGTCTCATTACCGGCTTGAGGTTGGGGGCGGAGCTTCTGTGGCCTTTGCTTCTTCGGTACAGGACTCTGTGGTTTCCTGAGTTGTTTATCTCTCTCAGTTGTTGTCAATAAAATTTATTTTTATACTGACTTCCTTGTATGGGTTGTGTTCCTTACATGAAGCTGTTATTGCTTTGGTATCAGCTCTCTGTTAATTACTGTGGCGAGGAAGAAGGACGAGGAGGTAATGCCCCGGTTACTTACCGGTAATCTTCATTACTCCGAGTCCTAGTCTTCTTCACCACAGTATAGTTTCCCTTCCCTCCCGGCCCTCTATGGGGGTTTCATGTCTACGGCTGTGTGTTTCAGGTCATGTTGGGACTTTTGTGTCCTTTTATCTGATTGGTTGTTGCCACTGAGGGCCATATTGGAGGGCTAGGGAGATTAGTACGTAGCTTTTTACTTGGAGTTTCTGTAGGAGCAGAATGCTCACTGTTAGTGACTGTGGCGTGGAAGACTAGGACTCGGAGTAATGAAGATTACCGGTAAGTAACCGGGGCATTTTCTCAGATGCCGGTGTGGTAGTTGATTTTGGGATTTCTTTGGGAGCAGCACACCCCCAGCGAGCAGGCAGAGTGCCTACTACCTATAAGTAGGGTCTGGTGTGGATTGTAGTGATGTCCATGCAGCCAATGAAAGTTTTGAGGTCTGCCATGTCTCTCATGCGGCCTCGTACAGGAGTGCTCACAATCACAGCTAATCACTGATAAGTCATGATTGAGCCAATTTTAACTTTTTCCAGAAGCTCCAATGGACCAAGGTTCCTTTGTAGTTGGCTTCAGTTGATTTTGGAGCGATGGTTGCAAGTCCGTACTCTGATATTGCAGGGCTGGGAGTGGAGCAAAAGTATTTAGCCGCCATCTTGCTCGGACTCAAACCACACTTGCTTAATTAATTTTAACAAAACTTGAATGAGGTGAAGTGAAGTAGTGCAACTTGCTATATGGTTTGAATTTGTAAAAAGCTGTTCAGCACCTTTTCTAAAAATGCCTTAAATATAATGGACAACTAGGGTCAAATAAATTATAGACATCTGGACAGTGGGGTTGCCATGTTGGATAGAGCAAGTAGGTCACTGAAAAACTGAATAATCAAGGAATCTGATTGGACAAGTGAAAATTGTGTGGGCCGCTCCAATGCAGATTGTATCATTCTGTCCATCATGAACCACAAGATCAAAGTCCAAGTGGTGTGTAAATGTACCAGGAAACCTGTTATATGCTGTTTGAATTAAATACTTATTTTTTGGCAGTTAGCTTCAGAATTTGCTTTTTCAAACAAGGAAATGTTTATTGAAAACAGTAAGTGAAAAAATAAATTAAATGCTTGACTGTAGGAAATTAATTACATAGTTAAAAATGTAGGGTATTTAAAAAAATATACTTTGCTTTAGTAGAAAATCATTCTGTCTAGAAGGAAGATATTTTTAAAGCTGGTCTTGGCAAGATGCATCTCACAACAGTTACTGATTGGAATTAGAATGCTTAGCTTTTGTTTACCTTTAATGAATAGAATGTTGATTAACTAGTGTATAAATGTAAAGATCTGGAGAGTATTTTGGGGTTCTCATTGTGATGTTAATCTCAAAGTTTAGAAAAACATGCTTTGGCTTGTTAAAACACACATTCTATATCTAGGCAGGAAGGATTGCTGATGATGTTTTATATAAGGCATATCTTTCAAAGAGTGCTGCTGTGAAATATAATGTTCATGTTTTGCCACGTTTCATTCACAAAATAGTTAATAAACAAGTTAATGTTGCAAAGAGAGCTTGGAGCTGTCATGAATGACAATGTGGCCTATAACTTACAGAGGCCGCTAAAATATTTTCCACATTTCAAGAGTTCTTCTGATATATGGGTCCCCATACCACTCCATACACTGCAATACCATCACTTAATAATCTATTATGTGTCATATATGATATCACCTGCATTGTCACTGATGATATAATTTAAGATGTTACCAATGATTTATATGACTTACATGCGAGATTATGAAAGCGCATGGTGGCTTGAGTTATGGTTTGCTTAGTGTATATTAACTAGAGAATTTCAAGGTGTTTAGGTTTTCCCTTGGATCAATACCTTTTCTATTTGTGAGTTTTCTCAATTATTTCCTGAGTTTTTTAAATTAACTTACATTAATGCCTTACCAGCAATGGTAACCATAATGTACCCTTAAATATATTTTCAGTGACTTTTTATAGGCTCTTTATACTTTGCTGCATTGATCACACATATTGGTATAATGCACAGTACAGAACGTTTCAGCCATGTGCAAGCAGGCCCTGCATCAGTCAGTGCTCCATGGTGCACAGCTAAACACAGTGGCTGTGGCCTAAGTGCCTGTCTGACTTGTGCCCAGGCCACAGCATCATTGTATCCACTGCACACAGCCTTGGTTTTGGTTAGCGAGTCCCGTGTGACCCTCCGTACTACAGGTCTCGATGTGCATGGCTCTTGAGAATGAGCATGTATACACAATAAGGTATTGGGGAAGTATCCCCGTACCTGAAGGGTTTGAGGGGTTTCTCAGTCGGAGTATGCTCTCCCGAAGCAGAATTATAATCACAAAAAATACCCCAATGGACCAGCACGTGGTCAGTGGAACCGATTATCCAACTGTACAAAAAAAGAGAGGGGACTCTCTAGTGAAAGGTTGCACCTAACTCAACCATGGATGGGAGGAAGGAAAACACTCTTTGTTTAATTACCCTCACACACCCTAGTGGTGTCATGCTTCATCATCGGGTCACCCCGACACCTAAAAGTCGGGGTGGACTCAACCACAGTGTTGGGAGCTCTTTGGATAAATGAAGACCAGGGGGATTAAAGATTAAAAGACCTCAGGCAGACCCATGGTTTCCCTTTATTCTTGGGTCTGTCTGGGTTATTAAAAATCTTAAAAACGAGTCCGTAGGAGTGTTATGGACCTAAGACCCTAGTGCCGACATGTTCCAGTCCTGGGTGGCCGTGTAGGTCCTGGACTTTCTTCAGGGCAAAGGATAACCCCCCTTGAGAATTATAAGGGTGGGAGTCCCTATCCTATCAATGAAGCGAGGGCAGAGTAGCTACTCCTCGTATGTATGTAACAGATAACTTATCCGTTATGTGTGATCCTCCATCTGTGAACATAAATAAAGGACAAAGACAGACAACACACACCTTTAAAATAACATCATTTCAGTATTACTGTTGTGTTTATAACCATTTGGGTGCATGGTAGAGACCAGACATATTTGTAAGCCATAATCATGTGCAAGACCATGTCATAAGTCTCATCCCATTTTGTGCCACTCATCTCTTTATCTGTAACACACTAATTCTATGTGACAGGTTTATCGTGTAGTGGCGATTTTATTCGCATGCTAACACTATCTGCATGTTAGTATGTGTACATTCCAGAGTGCCTACACCATGTGCCAGTCTCTATGAACAGCTCGCCACGTTTATCCTTCCAACTGTGTACATTAAAAGTGATAATAACTTGACATATGTCCACGATTCATACAACTATACCATATATTCTTCGTCATTCATTCAATTCCTTACCCTTCTTGGGGAGGTTGAGTGCATCACACATGACCGGTAGGATACTATGGGTGGTCCTGAGGTAATCATCGTGTTCAAGTTAGGTTCTTTTTGAGAGATTAGGAGAGGAGAAGATGTGGACATCTCAGTACTTCAGAAATAAAGGAAGAAGATCCTACACCTTGCCTACGTAGTCGGACACCAAATGTGTCTGTGTGCGCTGTTAAGTACTTACTTCTGTTCAAGATCTCGCCCCGCTTCTCATACCTAATTGGTACCGGTCCTCGGCTTGTGCATAGAGCCTTCGGGGATCGGTGTTTATATTTTGAAAGGTAGCGTGGGAAAAGCTGCCAGAGAGTCGCAAAAACGCCCACATTCTGGAGACCGGAAGTGACGTTGCAGTGTCATTGCGTGAGCCACGTGAGGCGTGGGTTAGATACTAGGGATTTGTTGTTTTTTGCGGGACACTTGTAGTTCCGTGTCCTAGGAGGACTGCAGTCTATATTAGGATCTGAGGCAATATACAACTCGCGTCTCATAATCGCGCAGAATGGGCCTCATTAGTATGGCCAAAGTGAAAGGCGGATCATTAAGGGATATATTAGTTTAAGGCTGTGAAGACTGTAATAGTAACAATAAGACCTGCGACGTTATCGCGTGTGCCACGTGAGGTGTGTTTGGATACTAGGGAATTGTAGTTTTTTGCGAGACACTTGTAGTTCCTTGTCCTTGTGGGATTGCAAACTGTATTATGATCTACGGCAATATTCAAGCTGCGTCTTATAGTCGCCCAGAGTTGGCCTCATTAATATGGTTGGAGTGAATTTTTAGTATAAGGCTGTGTGGACTGGGATTGTACTCATGAGATCTGCAGTACCTCATGGGAAATAGAGATCCGATTGAGGGTGGATAGTGTATACTTATATTCCAATTGGTCAGTCATAAAGTCATGCACATAAGACCATCCCATTGCCTTATTCTCCTCCCGAGAGGCCAACTCTTCACGACTATAAGACGCAGCTTGAATGATGCCATAGATCCTAATACAGTTTGCAATCCCACAAGGACACGGAAGTACAAGTGTCCCACAAAAAACTACAATTCCCTAGTATCCAACCCACACCTCGCGTGACCCACGCGATAACGTCACAGGTCTCATTGTTACTATCCCAGTCTTCACAGCCTTAAACTAATATATCCCTTAATGGTCCGCCTTTCACTTCGGCCATACTAATGAGGCCAATTCTGTGCGATTATGAGACGCGAGTTGTATATTGCCTCAGATCCTAATATAGACTGCAGTCCTACTAGGACACGGAACTACAAGTGTCCCGCAAAAAACTACAAATCCCTAGTATCTAACCCACACCTCCTGTGGCTCACGCAATGACGCTTCAACGTCACTTCCAGTCTCCAGAATGTGGGCGTTTTTGCGACTCTCCGGCAGCTTTTCCCACGCTACCTTTCAAAATATAAACACCGATCCCCGGAGGCTCTACGCACAAGCCGAGGACCGGTACCAATTAGGTATGAGAAGCGGGGCGAGATCTTGAACAGAAGTGAGTACTTAACAGCGCACACAGACACATTTGGTGTCCGACTACGTAGGTAAGGTGTAGGATCTTCTTCCTTTATTTCTGAAGTACTGAGATGTCCATATCTTCTCCTCTCCTAATCTCTCAAAAAAAACCTAACTTGAACATGATGATTACTTCAGGACCGCCCACAGTATCCTACCGGTCCTGTGTGATACACTCAACCTCCCCAAGAAGGGTAAGGAATTGTTATGTTATGTTATGTTATGTTATATGGCACTTATAAAGCACGCGTCTACTCCCAGGGGTGTCCCAGGGCTGAAACAAAGAACACGCAACAACTAACAGAAAGAAAAGCTCTGCTTGCGAAAAGTAATCCGAAAGATTTACAGCTGAAACAGCCAGGTCTTTAATTTCCGCCTAAACGTGAGGAAGTCTTGCGCCTGTCTGAGACCGAGAGGCAGAGAGTTCCATAAACAAGAGACTGCCACTTGAAAGGATCTGCCCCCAATCCTCGACAGCCTGACCTTAGGAGTGAAGGTCAGAAGCTGAGCGGAAGACCTCAGAGTGCGTTGGGGAATGTAATGTTGAAATCTTTCATTGAGATAAGGAGCGCCAATCTTATGGAAGGCTTTAAAGACCAGCACCAATGATTTAAAATGGATCAGTTTCTGAACTGGGAGCCAATGCAGGGAGACCAGCAAAGGGGTCGTGTGTGTCCTGGGACGTAGCAGAAAAATGGCTCTGGCCTCAGAGTTTTGGATCATTTGAAGACGGCCAACCAGATACGCAGGAAGGCCTAGGTAGAGGGAGTTGACATAATCCAGCCTAGAGATCACCAAGGCCTGTACGACCGTCTTTCTATGCGAGACAGGAAGTAGGGGAGGAAGTTTTGCGGCATTCTCAACAACCCAAAGCACGTTACGGCCACTGATTGAATGAATGATAAAGAATATATGGTATAGTTGTATGAATCAAGGGCATATGTCAAGTTATTATCACTTTTAATGTACACAGTTGGAGAGATAAACGTGGCTAGCTGTTCATAGAGATGGCACATGGCGTAGGCACTCTGGAATGTACACATACTAACACGCAGATAGTGATAGCATGCGAATAAAATCGCCACTACACGATAAACCTGTCACATAGAATTAGTGTGTTACAGATAAAGAGATGAGTGGCACAAAAGGGGATGAGACTTATGACATGGTCTTGCACATGATTATGGCTTGCAAATAAGTCTGGTTTCTACCATGCACCTAAATGGTTATAAACACAACAGTAATACTGAAATTATATTTTAATGGTGTGTGTTGTCTGTCTTTGTCCTTTATTTATGTTCACAGATGGAGAATCACACATAACGGATGAATTATCTGTTACATACACACGATGAGTAGCTACCCTGCCCTCGCTTCATTGATAGGATAGGGACTCCCATCCTTATAATTCTCAAGGGGGGTTATCGTTTGCCCTGAAGAAAGTCCAGGACCTACACGGCCACCCAGGACTGAAACATGTCGGCACTAGGTTCTTAGGACCATAACACTCCTACAGACCAGTTTTTAAGATTTTTAATAACCCAGACAGACCCAAGAATAAAGGGAAATCAGGGGTCTGCCTGAGGTCTTTTAATCTTTAATCCCCCTGATCTTCATTTATCCAAAGAGCTCCCAACTCTGTGGTTGAGCCCACCCCGACTTTTAGGCGTCGGGGTAACCCGATGATGAAGCATGACACCACTAGAGTGTGTGAGGGTAATTAAACAAAGAGTGTTTTCCTTCCTCCCAATTATGGTTGAGTTAGATGCAACCTTTCACTAGAGAGCCCCCACCTCTTTTTTTGTACAGTTGGATAATCGGTTCCACTGACCATGTGCTGGTCCATTGGGGTATTTTTTTAAATTATAATCTTGACAATGAGCACCTGGCGCAGGGCCTGTAGGAGCCCACACATCACCAAGCACAATGGTGTGGCTCATGTCAGCTCCTATGCAAGACAATACAGCAGTGTCAGAAAGTCCATTCTTGGCTACCCCTAACAGGCTGTGGACCAGGGCCTGCATCAGCCGCATGCCAGTCTGTCAGCTACACATGCCTACGCCTGCTGTCAGGAATTTCACCATGCCTGCTTCATTGTTCTCACTCCTTAAAACCTTTGCCTATGCGTGGTGGCCTCTAGGCTCAGGCTTTGGTGACATACAAACTAGCTGTGTTGGGCCTTCAGGCATGTGTATCATCCTCTGAATTTGAGGACTCAGAGGTTTGAGATGCAGGTGGCCATTTGTCAAGCCTCCATGTAACCTTTAGCATGTACTCAGTTCAGTAATTTCAACTTTCATGCAAATTCATCAAATAGTACTACATCTACTAATAAATCATAGGAATTTAGGTTTGTTTTTAACTTTAGCACAAATTTCCACAGAATTTGGCACTTGGTTTGTTTACCTCTCTACTTTTAGCCATGGCAAGGTTTGTGGAGTTCCAGCTATATGAAAAAAAGTTAGGGATGAGTAAAAAAAGGAGCAGTTCACATGCAAGTTCCTGTGAGTAATTTATCTCCACATTACCTCGAAAGCTTCTGAATTGAATTACTCAAGTATAGCATGATAGCAAAACTGTACTCAAAACGTTTGCTTTTGTGGTTTTATGTAAAGCTGCCCAGTAGTGTTCAAGATATTTATGTTTGAAAAGGTGTTGGCCATGCTTGGAAGAGCAAAACATTTCAATATCAGTTGAGTTTATAAGCTTGAAACTCACAAGTCGTACTTTTTCGATGAGACATCTTGAAATCTGGAAATTTCACACAGAGAAGAACATACATGAAGACTGTTCCAAGGAACAAAGGACATGGATCAGTAAACAAAGTAATCTACAAAAAGTGTAAATTAAGGTTAGCAACCTATGAGGAAATTGTCCAAGCAGACTGAGGATGAATGATGAAAGGTTCAGGTCAATCTTCAAGTAAAGTTTGATCGATGAGTTGTGCATTTTGTAATACATGGAAAGCATGCAATTGAGGCCTATCAGAAATTCATGAGTTTTTCAAAACAAAAAAATAAAAGAGTATGAGTACTCAGGCATTTGTACCTATGTTTGGGGTTCAGGACCTTGCTGTAGGCTAATCCCTGCACCCACTTGTTAGGAGTTACAGGTTTATGCAAATTGGACCTGTCCTCATAGCACAGCTATTATCTTCAGAGAGAAAGGTGAATTGAAAAATATAAAGAAGGGTTCATCTCTTACTTCCCAATCCTTGCCAGTTGCAATAAACTCAACTATCCAATCAGTAGTTGTGCTTCTTTTAAGTTATGGTTGCCCTTTACCATTACAATATTGTCCCTTTCTGAGTTTTTTCAGAACTGGGTGAAGCCCTCAGTACCACGTTGTGCACTGGAGGTGGACAGATCTCTGTTCAGAGCAGATGTTGCATGTTTTTTTTAAATTTCTGTGTCACTATAACGACAAGTAGAACTCGGGAGGGGCCACTAAGTTTTGGAAATGGCCATCTTTTCAGTGATTTACCCTCAAGTTTTGGCCTTGACTGTTTGTGCTGGCCAAATAACTATTTTGGACTTTACTCCTTCTAACACAGGTAACATGGCTGTGTTCCCCCTTTCAACATGATGAAATTGGCATACCCATGTTTGGCATATTAAACTTACTTATTTGTCTCTAGTATATAGTACAAAGGTGCACCCAGGCCTTGTAAGTTTTTTGTCAAGTTAGGTAACTTAATAATACTGCACTGCCGGAATGAAATGCAAGCTAAATATACCCTAACACAGTTCATGCATTTATTTGTCGTCAAGTTAGGCAATTAACAATACTGCAAGCCTTACTGATATTTCGTGATGTGGCTCATTAGATCGCCACGATTATTTCTTTACATCGACTAATTCAAGTGTGATAATGTTTTCGCTACATTATATTCGAAATGCCATTTATTTAACATTCATTGATGTGGCGTTCCCATGACTCTGTGGGCCCTAGTCTTTTCTTTACATTATTCAGATAGCCGTAAATGAAAAGGATAATGTCTAATAGCGGATTGTAGCATGCAATAATCTCTCGGTAAGAGTAGCCACTACTGTAAAATATTGAAAAACATTTTATGACGAGCTAAGTTTTGAACATAGCCGATTTTAGTGATATGGACGCACTGACGATTCATTGTTGCCGAGTATATAGTAACTTTGGACTCAAGCTGTATTGTATATCATTATCAAGAACTAAACAGAGTATTCAGATGGAATGTATTCATATATTCTGAATAGAAAATCACCACGTAGATCAGTGGTGTCTGATTTTTAAGACTTACATGAGATACACAATCCTGGTTACTTCTAAAATAATTGAATGTCATTTTGGGATCAATTATCTGGGTGACATGATGATACTAGTATGCTGTCACTTTTTCAGATTGGCTGACACAAATATTGAATGACAAGATTAATTCATACGTCATACGAAATCGACAATATTCCTCCGTCATCCAATGCAACAGGTATACTATATACATTGTTTTCAAATGGGCTACATTACATAAATATCAAGAAATAGGACTGTAGGATAATATGTATGTCTCATTTACAGAGCGAGGAAAGGAGCACCAATGAGTGTCCCTATAAGTGAACCATTTCTATAAAAGTTATCGAAGATTTGCTTTTTTATCAAAAGTAAGCACTCTGATTTTAATTTATTTGTTAAAAAAACTGATAGGATGAAATATCCCCTATATTTGATTGATTATTCATTTAGAAATTGTAAGCTTGAAGTCGATATAATAAAATGCCAGTGGAAGAACAACAATTTCCATGTATAAATGCCAATTATCGTTACACGGGTTATCTTTGATTTTATTTTAATTTGATTTAGAATGACATAAATGTAATGATATACATTATGTTCTTTTAGGGGTCATTGCCATATGCAGTTTCTTTTGTCCTGAAGATGGTCTTAAAGATTTACATCACAGAAGACCGAAACGTCGACTGTACTGTCCAATTCCCTAATAATTTATGTATTCTTAGTGACTGTCTTATTCATTAGGATTCTTGTCACTTTTACAATTAAATAAGGAATGGATGTTTCTACTCATGAAGTATAGGTCGAATTGTGGTGTACCTTTCTCATGTGTATGCATTGAATTCATTTTACTTCTGACTGTACCCTGCTAAATTTGATTTACAAATGAAAATATATTCATAAATTGATTATAAGATACTCCCGTGTTTGTTCTGTTGCTTTAACTCTCTGCGCATTCATTGCACAAATTATTTAATTTATTTGATTGTTGGTTCATGATTTTACTACAGTGGACTATCAAATAATTATCTTAAAGAAAATTGACGAAAAATCAGCTTTCTTGAACAAAATCCCTTGTTGGCACACCTTACCTAATATTTACAAATGGACTGCAGCACCCTTTGTGCCATCCACTCCAGTGACAATATAAACCTGACTGCAAGCCTACCATGTGTAGCCGAGCCGTGCAGTTTTCAACTGCAAATTCTACTTGTGGAAACAACCCCTTTTGACAAGCCTTCCTTTCAAATCTTAATGATTCGCCCCTAAGTAAGCCTTACTGCCCATAAGTGAGGACCTGTAAATGTTTAAAGCTGCATAGGAAAGGCTCCAAATGCAATTTCATTGTAGCAAGGCTGGCTGTTCCACAGGAAAGCATTGAGATACAATATTCAATTTAATTATGTTATATTCGGCTAGGAAAAATCAACACATTTAATTTTTCAGGGTCTTGTCCCCAAACGAAGAGCTGATTACCCCCTGCAGCTAGTCAGGAGCCAGGGCTGGGTATAAAGGGTTTCTGTGCACTTCAAAGACCCTTCTTTGAAGTCACCCCATTTCAAAGGCACAACTCGTTAAGAGTAATGGGTCTCTGAACCCATCAAATCAGACACTTCTGGACCTGTAACTGAACGCTGTCAGAAGAACTGCTATGCTGCATCAAGAAATTACACCCTGTTGAACATCTGACCTGGAAGTCTTGCTTTTCTGATATGCTGCCGTGCTGCTCTCTGACCCTGCTGAGGGAGAGCTGCACTCTGCCTTGCAACCAAAGTGTTCTCAAAAGGCTTGTTAGCTTGCCTCCTGTTGATTGAGACTCAGGGCTATCAAAGTCTCTACCCCTGCTTCTGTGCCTGAATCACTGGAAGTGGACCCAGATACTTGCATCAGAGAAATCCCCACATCTCCAGTTTGTATGCAGCAGAACCGGCGCATCAACCCTTCTGCAGGAGTAGAATCAGCGCATTGCTCTCGGAACCAATGCATCGCTGTGAGAGCCTGACGCATCAGAACCGCGCATCATTGCAGCAGCAGTGTAGCCAGATCAATGCATACCCTTAACTGCGTGGAGGAAACCTGGTGCATCGCACTTTGGAACCAAGGCATATCAGCTCAATTCTTCACCCTCAGAACCAGAGCATCGCCACCACTGTGCGGAGAAAATCGATGCATCACTGTGACTGCGGGCTCTACATCGATGCATCGCTCGTCTGCACCCGCATCTTGCTGTTGCGACCAGGATCAAGGTACACTGTTCACTGGGCCAACATGGCTCTTGTCCCAGGCCTTTGCTCCATTGCAGTCAGCCCGAGCTGTTGACTTTGCCCTGGTCCAGAATGATCAGATAACCCCCATTGGCGATTTTGCTTCCAAGCGCTGGAACACTTTGTTTTCTTTGAAAATTCATATCTTGATTTCTACTTACTGGATGTTTGTCATTTTGGTCTTGATTTATTTATAATATTATTGTCTATTTGTCCAAACAAGTGTGGAGTCTTTTGTGGTGTTTTTATTGTGTTACAATGTGTTGTTCTGCCCAAATACTTTACACATTTCCTCTTAAGTTAAGACTGACTGTTCTGTGCCAAGCTACCAGAGGGTGAGCACAGGTTAACTTTTAGTGTGTATCTTACTTACCCTGACTAGAATTGTGGTTCCTGCTTGGGCAGAGTGCATACCTCTGCCAACCAGAAATCCAGTTTCTAACAACTTGCATTATCATTTATCCATGGGTCTCATTGGCTCCATTAGTGCCTTGCTGCCAACTGCTGCTGTTCCTGAAATTATCAAAATTATATGAGGTGGGTATATGTCCTGGTATTAATAAGCAATATTTTGTGAAGAACTTTATGGAGGCATAGATCAACTGGGTGTGTAGGCTATGTATGTCACACTGGCTCACATATACATTGGCATCTTTAATTTGTGCACACCTTGGAAATGTAACCCATCCAGTGCTCCAATGATGTGTGGCTTCATTTGTAGTTATGGAAGCCCCCTTTTGTACTGCATAAACATACATACCCACTACGGATGGGGTAAGGCTATTATTGCCTGATACCAAATGAGCCTACAAGATGATTGTAAGATTCCAGGACTGTGCTGCTGCAAACTGGAATCTACCATGAACAAGCATATGCAGGTCTGTAGTTAACTTCAGAGATGGAGGTAATATCTGGCCTTTCTAAGTGTTGAATGCAATGCCTTACACTATCACTCCTAGTGTACTCAAAATTGTCTCTGGTGGGAAGCTGTATAGTGTGGTGACTTGCTCACCTGCACAGGGTAAATGTATGTGTTCCATCATCCTGTGTATCCAGTGCTGACTCCTCCCCCCTTATCTTATTAATATAGCATGTAGGGCTAGTGGGCAACCTATCTGCTAAAAACGTCGTATTATATTCCTCAGGCCTTTGTGAGGAAAAAATCAACAGCTGTAGTTGTATTTATGTAAGTTTGTGAGGACAATTGGTCATAAAAAGAAAGATGTACTAAATTGTGTCAGAGTTGATGACATATATATTTAACCCATTTTATGCTGGGTGACGTGTTTCAGTGTATAAATTTATGTTGAATTCAATTTTTATTTGTAAGGTCTGCAAACCACCCAGTAGACATCTAGGAGCCAGTAAATCGGGGAGTGCTGGCCTGTCTTGGGACAATTAGAAGACAAAGGTTTTCAGCTGGAATTCAAGGATGGGGCTGGGAGCCCCCACGTAGTAGGAGAGTTCATTCTAGGCTTTCGGGGCAATGTTGGCAAGTGATTGACCTCCGGTTCTGGCCATATTGATGCAGGGATGTGGGCGAAGACTAGGTTAGCTGATCGAGGGTATCTCGATGGGGTGTGAAACAGGTTCTAGTTGCTGAGACAGTGATGTGTAGTGCTTTGTAGGCATGTGTGTGGAGTTTGAAAAGGGGGTACTTGTAGATTGAGAGTCAGTGGAGGTCTTTGAGGTGCTTGGATATATGAGTGCAGTGTGGTAGTTTGAGTGTGAGTCATGCCGCTTCATTCTGTATCACTTGGAGTCTTTTGGTGAGTTGAGAAATTATGCCAACATAGAGGGTGTAGCCATCGACAAGCCTGCTGATCATGAGGCTTGCATGACAGATCTGTAGGTGTTCCAGAGGGAGCCATTGGAAGACTTACCTGAGCATTTTTAGGGTGTGGAAGGAGGTGGAAGCAACCGTGTTGACTAGATTGGCCATGGAGATTCAGCTATTAATCTAAATGCCCAGGTTCCTAGCAGGAATGGATGGGTTGTGAGCCGGGCCTAGCTTGATGGTTCACTCATTCAGGGACCAGAGAGAGGTATTCTTGCTGAAAAGGACCACTTCTTTCTAGCCTCTTTTGTGTTTGAGGCAGATCTTTTTTATTCAGTCTTCTACCAAGGACATGAAGCAGGCAAAGTTGTATTGGGTAGTGGGAGTACCTTCTGACAGGGAAATGATAAGATGAGTGTTGTCTACGTAGGAGATCATGCTGAATTCAGAGGATTACATTATTCTGGTGAGGGTGGTCATTCAGATGTTTAACAGTGTGGTAATCATCGACAAGCCTGCTGGTCATGAGGCTTGCATATTAGATCTGTAGGTGTTCCAGAGGGAGCCATTTGAAGACTTACCTGAGCATTTTTAGGGTGTGGAAGGAGGTGGAAGCAACCGTGTTGACTAGATTGGCCATGGAGATTCAGCTATTAATCTAAATGCCCAGGTTCCTAGCAGGAATGGATGGGTTGTGAGCCGGGCCTAGCTTGATGGTTCACTCATTCAGGGACCAGAGAGAGGTATTCTTGCTGAAAAGGACCACTTCTTTCTAGCCTCTTTTGTGTTTGAGGCAGATCTTTTTTATTCAGTCTTCTACCAAGGACATGAAGCAGGCAAAGTTGTATTGGGTAGTGGGAGTACCTTCTGATAGGGAAATGATAAGATGAGTGTTGTCTACATAGGAGATCATGCTGAATTCAGAGGATTACATTATTCTGGTGAGGATGGTCATTCAGATGTTTAACAGTGTGGTAATCATCGACAAGCCTGCTGGTCATGAGGCTTGCATATTAGATCTGTAGGTGTTCCAGAGGGAGCCATTTGAAGACTTACCTGAGCATTTTTAGGGTATGGAAGGAGGTGGAAGCAACCATGTTGACTAGATTTGCCATGGAGATTCAGCTATTAATCTAAATGCCCAGGTTCCTGGCAGGAACGAATGGGTGGTGAGCTGGGCCTAGCTGATGGATCACCCATTCAGGGACCAGAGAGAGGAATTCTTGCTGAAAAAGACCACTTCTTTCTTGCCGCTTTTGTGTTTAAGGCAGTTCTTTTTTATTCAGTCTTCTACCAGGGACATAAAGCAGACAATGTTTTCTTGGGTAGTTGAGTACCTTCTGATAGCGAAAGGATAAGGTGAGTGTTGACCACATAGGAGATCATGCTGAATTCATAGGATTAAATTATGCTGGTGAGGATGGCCATTTAGATGTTTAACAGTGTGGTAATCAGGGAGGAGGCAACACAAAAAGTTGATGTATGAAATGCTGGAACATTGTCAAGCATTCACCCTCAGTCACAGATCTAGCTTTAATCCATCGCTATTTTGCTCACCATGCATTCCAGCTGTTGCTCACTTTGCCACTGGATTCAAGCTAGTCTGGCTGATGATTGATGAAACCCCAAAACCAGTCCCAGGATTCTTGTTTCCGGTGCAGGGAGGACCGGGCCTGGCAGCTCGGGCTGGACTGTTTTCATGAGGAGCAGGGTCAAGAATGATTTGCATATGGCTGGGTCCGAACTGGGGTGGCTATGTGTGCAGAAGAACGATGATCGATTCAACCCAGATCTGTAACTGGGGGTGAGTGTTTGAAAAGTTTCAGCACTCCCTCCATCACTTTATTGGGTTTGCTATGTTTGCCCTAAGTGGCAAGGGTATGCCCAGATGTGGGTCGCTTGCTCATTTTGCCACTGGATTCAAGCTAGACTGGCTGATGAGTGGTGAAACTATGAAATTGGTCCCAGAATGCTTGTTTCCAGTCCAGGGAGGACCTAGCCTGAAAGGTGGGGCTGGACTGTTCCAATGAGGAGCAGGGTCAAGACTGATCTGCATATGGCTGGGTCCAAACTGGGGTGGCTTAGTGAGAAAAAGAACAATGATGGATTCAACCCAGATCTGTGATTGGGGGTGAGTGTCTGAAAAGTTTCAGCCCTCCGTCCATCATCTTATTGTGTTTGCTGTAATCAGTGATGAGCCTTGTTGGACATTGCAGATAAGGTTCATAGCCTCAGATGAGTAGGTGCCTAGGATAACCAGTTGGGTGCATCCTAGAAAGAAGGAACTTCTCCATCATAATGGGGCTCACAAATGTCAGCATTGTGGAGGCGTTGGATGAGGATGGGGTGGGATACAATGTTGAATGCTGCTAAGAGGCCAAGTAGAATGAGTGCTGCTGTGTCCCCTTCCCCCATGATGAGATTTATGTAGTCAATGGCCACAATAAGGGTTGCCTCACTGCTGTGACTGGGTGTGTGGTGATCCCACACAGAAACGTAGGGTAAATGTGATTTTCTTTCAATTAAATTTGAGGATTGCAGGGGATTCAGGGTAGAAAAACGTTGGGGGATCCATGCAAACCCTACCTCCCTGGAGTCCCCCGTTTGTCTAGTTTTCAGGAATTTCTGGGTTAGGTACGTTTGCCTAGATGGCGGCCGAGCCCGGGACCAAAAACGCAGATGCCTCTCTTGCAAAACTTGGTGGTTTTGTGATAGGTAATTTTGATGTCTCCCCAATATGTTTTGGGCCCTTTCCTGCCTCGAGTACTTGGCCCACCCACACAAGTAAGGTACCACTTTTATCGGGAGACCTGGAGAAACACTGGGTGGTAGGAAATTTGTGTCAGCCCAGTGATCCCACAACTGTCCCACACAGAAATGTGAGAAAATATTATTTTTTTCAGCTAAATTTGAGGTTTGCAGCGGATTCTAGGTAGGAAAACATTGAGGGATCCACGCAGGCCATACCTCCCTGGACTCCCCCGGGTGTGTAGTTTACAGAAATGTCTATGTTGGGCAGGTTTTCCTAGTTGCCTGCCGAGCACAACCAGGTTTTGTGATAGATAATTTTGATGTATCGACAATACATTTTGGGCCCTTCCCTGCCGTGGGTACTTGGCCCGCCCATACAAGTGAGGTACCATTTTTATCGGGAGACTTGAGGGAATGCGGGTTGGTGGACGTTTATGGCTTCTTTACAAAGTTTGAGGTTTGCAAGGGATTCCAGGTAACAGAACCTGGTGGGAGCCACACAAGTCACCCCATCCTAGATTTCCCTGGATTTCTAGTTTGGTCTGTTTTCACAGGAAAAATGCGATGTGCCCATGTTGCTTTTTGGGCCGTTTCCTGATGCGGGCACTAGGCCTACCAACAGAAGTGCGGTACCATTTTTATCTGGCGACTTGGAGGAATGCTGGGTTGGTGGAAGTTTGCTACTCCACGCAGATTCCAGAACTTTCCATCACAGAAATTTGAGGAAAATGTGTTTTTTCATAAATTTTGATGCTTGGAAAGGTTTCTGGGTAACAGAATCTGGTGCGAGCCACACAAGTCACCTCATCCTGGATTCCCCTTTGTGCCTAGTTTACAAAAATGTCCAGGTTTGCAAGGTTTCCCTAGGTGCCGGCTAAGCTTGGGTCCAAATTCCACAGCTAGGTACACTGCGAAAAAAAGGCCAGTTTTCACTGGAAAAATGTGATGTGCCCACGTTACATGTTGGCCCGTTTCATGTCGCGGGTACTAGGCCAACCCACACAAATGAGGTACCATTTTTATCAGGAGACTTGGGAAAATGCTTCGTTTATGGAAGTTTTCGGCTACTTGCAGATTCCACAACTTTCCATCACAAACATGTGAGGAAAATGTGATTTTTTACAAAGTTTGAGGTTTGCAAGGGTTTCTGGGTAGCAGAACCTGGTGTCAGTTACCAAAGTCACTTCATCCTTGATTCCCCTGGATGTCTAGTTTTAAAAAATGTACAGGTTTGATAGATTTCCCTAGGTACTGGCTGGGCTAGGGTCTGAAATTCATAGCTAGGTACATTGCGGAAAAAGCATCAGTTTTCACTGGAAAAATGTGATGTGCCTATGTTGCTTTTTGGGCCGTTTCCTGCTACGAGCACTAGGCCTACCAACACAATTGAGGAACCATTTTTATCAGAAGACTTGGGTGAATGCTGGGTGGGTTTGTAGCTCCCCAAAGATTCCAGAACTTTCCATCACAGAAATGTCAGTAAAAAAGTTTTTATTGCCAAAATTTGAGGTTTTGCAAGGGATGCTGTGTAACAGAACCTGGTAATAGCCACACAAGTCACCCCATACTGGATTCCTCTGGGTGTCTAGTTTGCAAAAATGTAAAGGTTTGCTAGGTTTTCCTAGGTGCCGGCTGAGCTAGGGTCCAAAATCATCCGCCTGGCACATTGCGAAGAAAGGGTCAGTTTTCACTGGAAAATGTGATGTGCCCAAGTTGCATTTTGGGCAGTTTCCTGTCACGGACACTAGGCATACCCACACAAGTGAGATCCCATTTCTATTGGTAGACTTGGGGAAATGCTGGGTGGGTGAAAGTTTGTGGCTCCTCACAGATTCCAGAACTTTCCATCACAGAAATGTGAGGAAAATGTTTGTTTTTTTACAAAGTTTGAGATTTGCAAGGCATTCTTGGTAACAGAACCTGGTGAGAGCAACTCAAGTCACCTCATTCTTGATTCCCCTCATTGTCTAGTTTCAAAAGTGTACGGGATGTCTAGTTTTCCATAGGCGCCAGCTGGTCTCTAGGCTCCAAAATCCACAGATAGGCACATTGCAAAAAAAGAGTCAGTTTTCACTGGAAAAATGTGATGTGCCCAAGTTGTGTTTTGGCCCTTTCCTGTCACGGGCACAAGGTTTACCCACACAGGTAAGGTGCCATTTTCATCGGGATACTATGCTGTGTCCCTGGAAGGTTGGGTTTTATGCAAATTCCAGAACTTTACATCACAGAAATGTGTGGAAAATGTGTTTTTTTTGTTTTACAAAGTTTGAGGTTTGCAAGGGATTCTGGGTAACAGAACCTGGTGAGAGTCACACAAGTCACCCCATCCTGGATTCCCCTAGGTATCTAGTTTGTAAAAATGTACAGGTTTGCTAGGTTTCCCTAGGTGCCGGCTGAGCTAGTGTCTAAAATCCACAGCTAGGCACATTGCAAAAAAAGGGTCAGTTTTCACTAGAAAAATGTGATGTGCCCACATTGCATTTTAGGCCGTTTAGTGTCGCGGGTACTAGGCCTACCCACACAAATGAGGTACTATTTCTATTGGGAGACATGGGGAAATGCTGGGTGCATGGAAGTTTGTGGCTCCCTGCAGATTCCAGAACTTTTTATCACAGAAATGTGAAGAAAATGTGTTTTTTTTAAAACAAACTTTGAGGTTTGCAAGGGATACTGGGTCACAAAACCTGGCGAGAGCCACACAAGACACCTAATCCTGGTTTCCCCTGAATGTCTAGTTTTAAAAATGCACAGGGTTTCCATCGGTGCCAGCTGAGTTAGGGTTCAAGTTCCACAGCTAGGCACATTGTGAAAAAAGGGTCAGTTTTCACTGGAAAAATGTGATGTGCCCACGTTGCATTTTGGGCTGTTTCTAGTCACGGGTACTAGGCCAACCCACAAAAATGAGGAACCATTTTTATCGGGAGACCTGGTGAAATGCTGGGTGTATGTAAGTTTGTGGCTGTCTGCAGATTCCAGAACTTTACATCACAAAAATGTGAGGAAAATGTGATTTTTTACAAAGTTTGAGGTTTGGAAGGGTTTCTAGGTAACAGACCCTGGTGAGAGCCACAATAGTCACTCCATCCTTGATTTCCCTGGATGTTTAAAATCTTGGTTTCCTGTTAGACCTGGCTTTTTCAGCGGGTTTACCCTCAGACTTTTTGGCCTCTTGTTTTATTTTGACCCTGTTTTTGTTGGTTTTAGGATTCTGGGCCCTATACCTATGCTGATTAGTGCTAAAGTGCAGATGCTTTCTGTGTGAATTGTGTTTATGGATTATTGTTTCTATTATTGGCTTATTTAATTTATTGCTTAGACCCTATTACAGCACACTGTGTGTGCCCAGGGCCTGTAAATCAAATGCTGCTAGCGGGCCTGCCACACTGATTGTGCCACCCACACCAGCAACCCTTCAGAGGGTTTTCAGACCTGCCATTGTAGCGTTTGTGCACAGTTTGAACTGCCATGTCGACCTAGCAAGTGCTCCCACTTGCCAGGCCCTAACATACCCTTTTCTTACATGTGAGTCATCCCTAAGGTAGGCCCAAGGTGCCCCCCTGGGCAGGGTGCAGTGTATGTGAAAGATAGGACATGTACTGGGTGTGTGACAGTCCTGATGATGAAACACTGTGCATTTCGTTTTTTCACTATTGACAGGCTATCTGTACCATAGGATAGCATGGGAGATACTTTGTAACATCTTACAAGTACAAATTCTCATGGGGACAAGGTATTAAGATGGAGTTAAGGTTTCTCTGAACTCAGAATTAAATAACACATGTTTTAGTAAAGATGGTTTTTAACCTGTGGGTTTGAAAATGTCACTTTTAGAAAGTATGCATTTTCTTGCTTAGCCATCCTATGTGCCACTATTGAGTTGTGTATTGCCTGTCTGGTTCTGGAGTGACAAGGGCTTGGGATGTGCATTCACTGCAGACAGCCACTGGTGGGGGGGGGGGGGGGGGGGTTAAGGTGTGCCCTGCATTTCCTGGATGACTAGAGCTGGGCTGAATAAAACTGGGTCGCATTTAGAGGAGCTGGAGGAGTTTGGTTGGAGGAGTTTTGCTTAGACATGAATAAGCCCTGTCTCTTGTGCACAATGCTATCTTCACCTCCTGCCTAGAAGCAGGACCAGAGAGGACAGAACTTGTTTAGACTGAGCTGAGAGACTTTTTGACATGTGGTATAAATATGGGGCCCGACCCAAGAACTTTAGAACACATCTGGACTCAAGCGGAACCTCTCCCAAGGAGAAGAACTGGAGAAGCTGAAAGGAGAAGTACCGCCCCATTGCTGTGTGGATGTTTTGCTGGGTTGGCCTGCAGTGGCTGCTTCTGACAAGGAGAGGACAAAGACTGAACTCTGCTATTTATCCTGCTTGAAGAAGATTTCCAAGGGCTTGGTACAGAGCATGTCTCTTATTCCGAAATCTCAGGGACACAAAGACTTAATTTCCTGCACCTGGAACTGTTGTTTCAGCTGCCACAGAGGGAAAAAGAAAAACTGACACTGGCGAGCGACGCCTCGACCTGCAATGAAGCCGTGGGCACCAGTCGTAAAGTGCACAACGCACCACTCCAACTTACACTGCATCCCCGACGCCTGCCAAAGCTGCCCTGTATCGACTCTGACTCCGTCACGGAAGTTGCTGCCTGCATCGGAGCCAAGGGCACCGCTCGTGACACTCACGATGCACCCACCCCGACTCGTACCACAGCCCCGACCCCACCGATGCCGGTGCTTCTTCATTACGGAGCCGATACCTGACGTGGATGACCTCCTGAATCTATCGACCCTGCACCATCGTAAGGAACCAACACCTCACCGGCAACGTAAAGTCACCTTCCAGACAACAGTAAAGAGCCGACGCCTCGCCTCCCCTGCATCGGAGTAAGGAACCAACCGCTCACCTCCCTTGTGGTCGTAAGGAACGGACACCGCCCACCACCTGCGATGCATCACCTCCCCGATGCTGGGCACCGTCTTTGTTTTCATTGTTTGCCAAGTTTCTGTTCTTTGGGGTCCATGTGACTCGGGACACCTCGTGATTTGTGCTGTACTTTGGGATTTTCATCTGTTACGACGTCATCATAGCTTTATTTTTGTGAATAACCTATTTTTTATGATATCTTGACATATGTATGGTGGATTTTTGTCATTTTGGTGTTCTTTGGTTTAGATAAAGATTTCCTATTTTTCAAAACTGGTGTGGTGTGCATTTGTAGTGTTTTCACTGTGTTACTGCATGTGTGCACAAATGCTTTACACACTGCCTCTGAGATAAGACTAACTGCACGTGTCAAGCTACCAAGGGGGTGAGCAGGGGTTGTCTAAGGGCGTAACTCCCTTACTCTGACTAGAAGCAATGGTCCCTACTTGGACAAAGGTGCAAACCATTGCCAACTAGAGACCCCCATTTTCAGCATTTCCCTAGGTGCTGACTGATCTAGGGTCCAAAATTCACAGCTAGACACATTGTGAAAAAAGGGTCAGTTTTACTGGAAAAATGTGATATGCCCAAGTTGCGTTTTGGGCCGTTTCCTGTTGCGGGCACTAGGCCTACCCACACAAGTAAAGTACCATTTTTATTGGGAGACTTAGGGGAACACAGAACTGTAGAACAAGGGTTATTACAATTGATTTCTGAACATTTCTGCCTTCCACATATAAGACAATGTGTAAAAAAGGAGTTGTTTTGAAAAATGTCTTCTAATTCACATGCTAGTATGGATACCCACAATTTCGGAGATGTGCAAATAACTACTGCTTCTAAATACTATATTTTGTTCCCATTTTGAAAATACCTATATTTAACTCTTTATATTTTACCAAATGTAACACCATTGTAAGGTGCAGCTCAAGTATTGGCTCTGGGTACCTTGGGTTCTTGGGGAACCTACAAGTCCTATATATCATCACAACCAGAATGGTCCAGGAAATGTAACAGTATATTGTTTAAAAAAATCTGCCATACTTAGAAGAAGTGACAGGTGAAAATGTTGTCACAAATGGCAGTTTTTTTCAACTCGATGTAATATTTTTTTATTTCAACCCTTAGTTTCCATAGGAAAACATTGAAGGATTTACACAAATGACCATTTGCTGAATTTATGGCTGCTTTTCAGAAATGTATAGCTTCCTGGGATCCATTGTTGCTTTTACACCAATTCCTACCACTAACTAGAAGGTGGTTGAAAGAACATGAAATAGGAAAAATAGCTATGTCCCATTAAAATGCCAATACTGTGCAGAAAATGTTTGCTTTCTGACAAAAGTCTGCCTGTTCCTGAAAGCTGGGAAGATGGTAATCTTAGCACCACAAACCCTTTGTTGTACCATTTGCAGGGAAAATAAACATGTGCTTTCTTCCGCAGCACTTTATCCTCATTTTCCCCCCAAATGGCAACATTTAGCGATATTTTTGCTAATTTCCTGTTCCCATCCAGGGGAATCCACAAACCCATGGTACCTTTAGAATCCTCAAGATGCAGGAAGAAAAGGACTCAAATTTGACATGGATACCTTATGTGGACAAAAAGTTACAGGGGGCCAAGCGTGAACTTGCCCAAATAGCCCAAAAAATGCTTAGTACGGGGGGGTCAGGCCCAGCAGCGAAATGGGTCAACAACAATTGTATGCATTTTTTATTTACTGTAATGCATTTTTATCTGTTTGATATTCTTTTATGATTATTTTTAAATAATCGAATAAAGATTGAGATCGATTGATAGCGAATGTACAAAGATTAGTCTCATAAAAGATGTCTTACAAGAACTGCTTTCATTATTAATGTCATCAGTACCGTGTTATGGATGTTTGAACAGAAATCAAAGAACAGAACCCGAAAATGAAAGGACTTGCTTTTTTCTAACACACCATGGTGATGTGTGGTTAACTTTGAATCATGTAAATGGAAGTGCAAACTATAATATTTTGAAATAAATTATAGTGAAGAATTTTTGGGATACTAGAACACTGTATTCCAAACAATGACTTTCCCTGGAAATCCAGAATGTGTGGACAAACTAACCCAGACCAGGCCGAAAAACTAAACAACACATATATTCCAGAATTCACTCATTAGGAGTGAAAATCACACATTTAGTGGTGAGCCTCCCACTCTGCAGAGGAGAGAGGGATAATAAATCAACGTCTGAGCAGTCCCTGTGAGGCCATGCACCATTAAATTCATTGAGTTTGTCATTATTTAACCAACTTAAACATCCTAATGTGACCCACCTGTTTGGTTGGTGATGCTTCCTTTGGAACATAAAACACACTCAAAGCAACATTTAGGCTTCCCTTCCAAGGCTGATTTCCTGTAACCTGGTAGACACATTTCACTGCAAATGGAGACAGGTACCTGAAGGCAAGAAAGTGGTAAAGAGTGCAGATGAAAATATAAAACATACATTAACCAGGTATTGTTCTGTAGTGCTTCAATACAAGATGATTTTGGCAGTAGCTAAACCCAGCCAAGTTCTTGAATGCTGCTTTTTCTCGGACCTACCTGTTCTAACTTGAATTGAGCATATGCTAACCAATTAGTTTGGACCAACAATTTAGAGGCTGATACAACAAACCTTGTCACTTTCAAATGAACCTTTTTCTGTAAAACTGAACATGCAAACTTCACATCTATAGTTGTGTCATTGTCAGTCACTGGATGGAGGTATAAGGAGTCTTCCCCAAGAGAATGATACCAGCTGAAGTTTTGGATATTCACAAGTATCTGCATGTTTAACGTATGCCTGGACAACCCAGACATAAGTGGAGCAGAAAAGGTGAAAGGACTAACAGAACCATTGGCGTGGCTATTATGTTATGTTATGTTATTAGAATTTATAGAGCGCACGATTACCATATGGTGTCCTGGCGCTAAGCACTGAAAGCCTACGCTAAAATGAGAAACTAAAACTGCGAGAAAAACCATGTTTTGAGATTTTTCCTAAAAGAAATGAAATCCGATGCATTTCTAAGCATGAAAGGGAGTTCGTTCCAGATTTTTGACGCACCATAAACGAAACTCCTTCCTCCCCAGTTTGCCTTTTTTATGCAAGGAATTTTCACTAGCTTAGCTCCAGTAGATCTGAGCATTCTACATGGAGTATACCAGGAAAACTTGTTTTTGAGAAACTCGGGACCTGTCCCGTTCAAGGCTCTGAACACTATACACGAGGCTTTGAACCTAGCTCTCAAGTGGGTAGGAAGCCAGTGCAGTCTCTTCAGATCACCTTTAACTGACACAAATCTAGGAGTCCGGGTCAAAAGTCTGGCAGCGGCGTTTTGAATGACCTGCAACCTATTTTGATGTTGTGACTGCATATTAACATAAAGACTGTTGCAATAGTCAAGACGAGATAATATGAGTGCAGTCACCACCGTACGGAGACACCCCTCAGACAGGTAGGACCTGATTTTTCTGATCATTCTGAGTACCATAGAACATCCTGAAGTGACCCTGCTCACTTGGTCCCCCATGCTGAGTTTTTCATCAACCACCACTCCCAAGTTTTTAGCTTTCCTACAAGGTGTGGGGCAGAGACCGAGAGAGTCAGGCCACCAATCGGGTGTCCACATCCGAGGATTATTTCCAAACCTCACCACTTCTGTCTTAGCTGAGTTCAGCTTAAGGCAATTAGCGGACATCCATCTGGAGATGGATACCATGCACTCTGAAAAACGGGCTCCTGTTTCCTTTTCAGCTCCCTCCTTCACAGACAGCACAATTTGCGTGTCGTCTGCGTAGGAGGTGAGTTGGAACCTTAATGATCTAATGATGCCAGCCAGGTGTGCCACATAGATATTAAAAAGTGTGGGGCTAAGAGAAGAGCCCTGCGGCACCCCGCATGGCAGGGAGAAGGGTTCCGATGTATCGTCATTAAGTTCGACTATTTGTAGTCTATCCTTCAGAAAGGAAGCAAACAGATTGCATGCCTGTCCTATTATCCCGATCTCTGACAGCCGATTAAGCAGTACCTTGTGATGCACGGTGTCAAAGGCCGCGGATAGGTCTAAAAGGATCAGCATAGCGTTTCCTCCTTTGTCCAATACCTCTCTAATCTCCTCAGTCGATTTGATAAGAGCCAGCTCGGTGCTATGATGAGTTCTAAAGCCATATTGAGAGTGATCCAAGGAATCGTTCAGCAAGAGAAAGTCACTGAGTTGTCTGTTCATGGCTTTTTCAAGCATTTTGGCTGGTAGGGGAAGTCTGGAGATAGGGCGATAGTTAGTTGGATCTTTAGGGTCCAAAGATTGTTTTTTTAAAAGAGGAAGCACTGAGGCCTTTTTCCAGGGGCTGGGAAAAATTGCGGTACGAAATACATTATTGAACAGAGGAGTCAAGACCCTGCAGGTTATATCTGCAAACTGTTTAATTATCCATGTGGGACAAGGATCGCTAGGAGCACCTGATTTGATATTGCTCATCAGTTTCATTGTTTCTTCTGTGTTCAAAGGAAGAAAATGATCCAGGGTGCTGGCCGGGGGAGGGGGTATATTAGTGGTAGAATCCATATGACTTTTATTGACCAGGTCTGACAAAGAAGAAAAAATAGTTTCCACTTTTGACTTAAAGAATACAGCGACAGTATTGCAAAAGTCAGGTGCGACAGCAACGTTAGGCGTCCTGGGGTTTGATAGTTTGATAACTGTTTTAAAGAGCTCCTTAGAGTCAGATTTGGCTTTTGTAATTTGAAGTGAGAAATATTCTTTCTTGGCTACCAGGAGGGATTGTTTATAGCTCGCAATCGCTGATTTAAAGTCCATTTTATCAGCCGTTGCATAGTTTTTTCGCCACAATCTTTCGGCCCGTTTACATAATCGTTTTTTTTCTCTGAGCTCTTCTGAATACCAAGGAGCAGTGGGTAAAGCCCTTTTCGGTATCCATTTTCCGGGGGGAGCTGCAAGGAGACACGCATCGTCTAACCAGTTGTTATACAGGCGCGTTGCTACTTCAGGATCGGTCGAAGCTAAAGGCATTGATTCCATGAGGAAAGATTTTAGATGTATGACATCGACTTTACCCCAAGCTCTGGTCGTAATATCCTTCTTATCTTTTGAGTCCATAGGACCCCTCATAGCATGCTTAAGTTCAAAGGTAATTATGAAATGATCGGACCAGGTAATCGGGAGGACGGAGATGTTACCCAGGTCACAGTTATTTGAAAAAATCCCATCTAGGGTATGTCCTTTTATGTGGGTGGGGAAGGAGACCAATTGTTCAAGGCCTCCTAAGGCCATAGTACTGTTAAGCCTGGCCGTGTCAGGGTCTTCCAATTTTTCCAAATGGAAATTGAAGTCTCCTAACACGACAAATGTTTGTTGGCTCAGACCTTCTTCTAATAATATATTCAAAGAGTTTAGAAAATTAATCTTCCCTCCTGGAGGGCGGTAGATTAAGATCCCTTTGAAAGGTTTATAGGGTGCGGAAGAGATGTTAAAAGACAAAGCTTCGCAGCCTTGATCATACACAGGTAGGAAAAGTGGGTTCAGTGAGTCATGATATATCACTGCAAGCCCTCCGCCCCTTTTGTGAGTTCGATCAAGGGAGTAGCAGCAAAAGCCGATAGGAGTGGCCTTCACCAAGTCAGGACCCGAAGTGCTGTCCAACCAAGTCTCAGTAATAAATGCAAGTTTAACATTGTTGTCTTCCAAAAGAAGAGCACATTCCACTGAGTGATTAACAAGCGATGTTGCATTAAATAGGACACATTTCAGGTGATTGTCCCTTCCGACATTTTTATCCACGTCGTGAGCAGGTTCCCTATGTTGAACAGGTAGATTAAGTAGGGTTGGAAGCGGGACCATACACTCCCTACATATTAAAGACCCATCCGCTCTGTATGCAACATCATTAGCATCAGGAATAGAGCCCGGGGACAATTTGTGACACTGTAGACCTTTATCTCTGTGATTCCACATCTGTATGTCCTTACCAGTATAGATGTACCTTCCACCTGGTGAGGAAGGGCCAGGGGGACTGGCCCTAGGCCCGGCCTGGGCGCGGACGGGCGCAGACGGGCTTGCCTTGGGCGCGCCTTTGGCGCCCGCTGCGCGTGCCCGCTGCGCGCGTCCGCTGCGCGGGCGCGACAGCGTCCTCCTAAAATACTCCCCCATGAACCACTAGACCGCTAATCGGCGGAAGTGGTGTTCTACTGGCCGGAAGCAAGGCTCCGTGAAAGTGCGGTGCATATAGCAGCAAACAACTCCCACTCCCCACTCCGAAAGGTTAAAAGCATTTAAAAATACAGGTAAAACAAATACGAATGTATTTCTAAAAATATAAAAGATTTGCTCACAGTGTAATCTCGTTTTCAGTTTTCTAAAAGCGCCACAGCGAGCATTAAACACAGCTTCGCAAGGCGATCAAGTGCTGCGCGGGCGCGACAGCGTCCTCCTAAAATACTCCCCCATGAACCACTAGACCGCTAATCGGCGGAAGTGGTGTTCTACTGGCCGGAAGCAAGGCTCCGTGAAAGAGCGGTGCATATAGCAGCAAACAACTCCCACTCCCCACTCCGGAAGGTTAAAAGCAATTAAAAATACAGGTAAAACAAATACGAATGTATTTCTAAAAATATAAAAGATTTGCTCACAGTGTAATCTCGTTTTCAGTTTTCTAAAAGCACCACAGCGAGCATTAAACACAGCTTCGCAAGGCGATCAAAGATATTAGTGATGCAAAAGGTGCAGTGGCACTGGGGCCTATTCTATGAGGGTGTCCACTAAATTCAAATTATGTATTATGTTAAATATTCATTAAAGAGCCCATTTGACATTCCTGCATTAGGAGCCATGACAATCTTATGGTGCCATTGAACAGACCAGCAGCTTTTTGCATGTATATGAGAAGAAAAATGAAAACATGCCATGGAGACAGATTTTCTATCGGAAGCTAAAAGGGTAGAACAGTATTTTTGACTTTTCTAGCAGCGTTGGGGTGGTGATGAATGGCAAATGTAGGTGCAATCTCAAAATTGTAAACACTTTTGCTGGTGAATTTCCAGGGTACAACCATGTCTGGTAAGTAAGTTCTGATGCTTAGAAGTATCTTTAGAAGAAACGGAATAATGTGATATGAAAGGCTGGCATAGCAACGACAAGTAATCAAGTTAATGCTATCAGGTAAATACAGGTGCTGCCACAGATGCAAAGGCCATTGTTAAAGGCTTCTGCAGACTGTGGTGCTACACAGTTTCATGTTTCCCACTAACTGCAACAATCCTGGACCACTATTCCTATGCCTCTTACACCTTTTTGTTAAGTATCCATAAAATATAAGCTAACAAGACCACAATCATTCCTCCACATTTGCCAGTAAAAACCCTACTATCTATAAAAAAACACATTAGGGTGAAAGAAAGAGCTGTGGCCTTTTTTGGGGCCAATCTTACCCCAGCCGAAGCTTTTCAAGAGGTCTCAATTTTGGTTTACCCAGATGTAGCATTGTGTCCTTCCCAACATTTTTTTTGTAACTCATTTGTTCACATTTTATGTTCTTTCTTCACAACATGCCAATGGATGCAGCTTTTGACACAGCTCTGGTCCTGAAAGAAGGTGTGCTGAGCAGTCGGTACCCTAAGCAACACGGTTCAGAAGCCTTCATCACTGAGCTCAACTGATGGATAGGCATGGCACTGTGACTGGTATGTAGAAACAATACTTTATTCTCTTATTGTAAGAAATTGGGTCGTTGGCTGAGGAGGGCAAAATCCCCACTCAAGCAATAATCACAATCCTTATCAGGATGAACCACAAAAGTCACACAATTAACATGTGCTTAACACTCTAATAGTTTAGCACAAGAGCAGTCAGGCTTAACTTAGAGGCAATTGTAAAATATTTATGCAGCACACATACAGTAATGAAATGAAAACACAACACAATATGACAACACAGCAATCAGTAGAGCCAGGGATAGTCAATTTTAAAGTTTTACGTGGAAATAGCACCTGAAAGCGTAAAGTGCCACTCACAGTCATCTGGCTTTGCTAGACCAGGGAAAAGGACAAGTTGCGGCCGAATGAGATGGCACCAAGGGATCAGGACCTGGGGGCACTTCTTGGGAATCTGGACTCACTTGAGAAGAGGTCAGTAGCATAGCTAAGGCAGGTCCAGGCTCCTCCAGTTGCAGCTGGTCAGCTGGGCAGTTGCAGAAGGGCCTCTAAAGCTTGTTGCATCCCTGTAGCTCACATAGGAGGTCAGCCAACTGATCTTTGAATTCACTATGGGCAGCCTGGAATGAAGGCAAGTAGGTTCAATCTTCCTTCTCAGACAGCAAGCAGTCCTTCAAACAGCAGCGCAATCCTCTTGAAGCAGGGCAGATCTTCTTATAAATCTTCCACAGGTCCATGAATGTCCCGAAGGGTGACTCATGATGTTCAATATTAATACCTTGTTGCAGTAGTCTTTCCCCTAAAACTAGGTCTGGAAAGTTCTTCCCCTTCCCTTGGTCAAGGCTTCAAACTGGCTGGGGGTGACAAAACACAGGGCAGGCCTAATGTCAGGTTCCTTTGTGTGCGCTGTGGGAAAAGCCCTTTGAATTGTAAGTGAGACTGTGCATAGCTACTCCTAAGCCATCCTGTCAGGCTGGCCCATCCTGTTCACACCTAAGCTCGCTTTGTGCAACTGTCTGTAAGCAATACCCAAACCCCAAACGACAGAACTATTCACAGTCATGCGATCCAGGAAACTGGCAGAAGTCACAGTTGGCTGGGACAAGAAAATGCGAACTTTTTTAAAGTAAACTTAACAACAAAATACCATGGTTTCCTCGAAAAGATCATTTAGCCAAATCCCTCATGGCAACGGAAAAAAACATTACAGTGAACAAATATGCACAGTTATATTTGTACAAATGTATTCTTTTTACTTAGGTACAATAGTGAAAAAACAGCAAGGTACTTCAAAAAACTGCATGGTGCGAGTGAGTTGTGACAAGGGTGGCTGGTTGTATGCATGTGACATAAGCAAACAAATAATACACTGTTGCTGATTGGAGGAATAGTTTTGACAACATAGAACTCAATGTCAGTGTCCGAAGCTTAATTGAAAAGAGCTAATGACTTCAATATATGATTTGAATTTGCATGTGATGGTTCTCCGAAGGACATGCTTTTAACTTTTAGTATTTCAAGGGCACAGTTCATTTCATTTGGTGGTTTAGTTCCTTCTTGAATGATGAGCTTTGGGCTGTTTTGTCTCAGTAGTCACCATTTATCAGATTTGATTGCCCATCAGACCTTTAGAATTTGACAATAATTCAACCCAGTTAATTATATTCTTGTTTTGGTTTTCCACTTTTATGATTTTGTGAATTTTAAAGTGTTTTCACATAAAAGCAGCGATCACTGATTGAATCATCTCAGCTTCTTTGCACAGTTGAGCAGTATTTGAAAACCGTACCTTAATTTCAAATACCTGTACCTAATGTAACAGTTATTGATAGCAGGGGAAGAAAGATGGCGGCCACTTGAACCAGGCGCAGGCAGCTTCCAACAAGGTGGCAGCAAGAATTCTGTATGGAGTCTAAAGCTGAACTATGATTAAACCCCAGCACAATAGAAGATCAATAGAACTCATCTGGGCCCTACCTTGGATTCAAGCAGTGCTGTGACAGGCAGAATCGCTGATCGCAAGGACATCTGTTGTCGGGCGAAGCAGTGTCCGCAATGGGGCCCAAGTCAATGGCGAGGAGAAGAGGTGCTATTCAGCGGACAGTCCACCAGATAGCCCAGCAGATGTCGGCGTTGGACGGAGATCCTGCACTAGCTCAATAGGGACGCTGGCAGAAGACCCGGACCGAAACAAACAGAGATGGGAAGGGAAGGAGTGCGGTTAAGCAGCCCCAGCAACACCAGACTGGTACCTCGGTGCTCAAGTTGCTCCGAGGCGCCGGGAGTGGTTCCTGACTGCCGGAAGCACAGAACAGGACTGTACTGCAGCTCAGGTAGGCGGCCAGAGCATCTTGCAGGCCGGCAAGTTCTTACTGGGCAACGCGGGCATCGAGGGCTGTGGGGAGGACGAGACATTGAGTCAGCTAACCGAAAATATGCCAACAGGGACTGGCGAAAGAAAACTGGGTACGCAAAGGCAGCATGAGGTGGACAAAGAAGGTCAAATCCTGGGGCCAATAGTGGATGGGAACATGGGAATGAATACTGAGGAGATAGATAGAAGTAGCAAGGGGGGCTTCTCAGGGCTTTCCTCCCAGCTACAGATGCAGAGATAGGAAGTCTCTCATGCTGCCCATGCTCCTAATAAAGGCGATCCACTTGCACAAGCTATGTCCAAGGATATGAGCAAGGGCCGAGGGCATGCTGGTGTAACAGGTGAGCCCATGTCAGTCTCACTCAGCTTGGAGCTGCGGGAAAAATCAAAATCACCTTAGAGTACGAAGTTCCAAGAAAACGGGAGCACGCAGTGAAAGGGAGCAGGACTCAGAGGCTAATGACTTCTTATTTTCCATATCGGATGCTACTTGGTCAGATGTGAGATCAGCCTCCGGGTCCAACACAGATTCAAGTGAGACGGAGAGCATACCAGGCACCAGCGGTGTGAATTCGACTGCTGCAACTCGAAAGACACACTATAAAATGGGCAGAACAGAAAACCAGAGGTACAGGGAATTAAAGTAGGACTACTCCCCAGGTGACCAACTGGTTGGGGACAATAATAAGGACCCCAAAGATGGCCAGCCCGCAGCACCTCCTACATTGGATACTATTCTGCAATGCATAATTACGCACCATGAAGATGCCCGCTTGGAAAGTAGAAGCTCACAAACCACAGCCCGGAAACCGCAGGAGGCAGTGAGGAAAGTAGCCAAAACCTGCAATGCTATCAGATCAGAGACCAGTTGACAGACCTCGAGACAAAAACAGCTGCCCTTGAGATGGACTTCACCGGAAACAATGGACAAGCAGAAGCTCATGAGTCATGACTGATCGACATCCCATGGAAGCTCGAGGACAGTGAAAGCTGTCAGAGACAGAATAATCTGCGCTTCTTGGGAATTCCCAATGGGAAAGAGGGATCAGACGCCCAGATGCACATGGTCCAGCTGCTGCAAAAATTCTTTCCAGAAATAGAATGTTGCAGCTGGTCCCACGAAATCCAAAGGGCGCATCGAGTCCCATTTACACTTCGGCAACCAGTCAACCCTGATGCTAAACCACAAGCGATTCAGGTGTATTTTGGAAACTTCCTGCTGAAACAGAACATATTCGAAAAGGCTAGACCTGAGGCTCAGCGGGGCTGGGATGGATTTTCATTCTTTACCAGACTTGACTTCTGTCACATTACTGTTGAACGCCGATGGCGCTTACGCCAAATGATTACACCTTTCAAGGAGAAAGGGGCACTGGCCTTCCTATTGAACCTGGCCCACCTGAAAGTAATCTGGGGTGATCATACCAGTTTCTTTACCTCAGAAATCAAGGTTAAAGAGTTCTTAATGTGAGGCGGGGTATAACTGTATGACCTAGATGTTATTAGTAATATTGTTTATATGGGTAAGGGCTCTTGGAAGGTTTTAGGGACCCCTAATGTGAATGGATAGGAATCAGTGGGCAAATTCAATTACCCCCCAAAAAAAAGACAAGGAAAAAGAAAAACAAATATATAGTAGGGGGTGAGGGGCTGAGGACTACCCACCACTGTCCTGTTTAGATCAGAGAGGGACTAGTCTCATAAATATTCATGCTGGGGCAAGGAATTTAGTGGACTAAAGTAGGAGGGGGAAACAAAAAGGGAGGGGGGAAAAAGGAAGAAGGGGATTAAATGTTCACATAACTTAAGATACTATTGTCTTGAGATAACCGATGGGGTACAGAGATATCAGATAGGCACACACACGCACAAATAAGCCACCAGTTGGAAGGGGCACTGCCTTTCATCCTTCACTGACCGACACAGGTCTGTTTTTCACCTGAATGGGGGGGCAGGGACAGGTGGGGGAAAGGGAGAGTGCGGGATGGCAGAGGGTCAGGGTGGAGGGGGAGAAAAAAACAGAAAAGCAGGGTGACTGTTGTAATCTAAGGAAGGAGGCAGGAAACAGCGTGCATAACTTAAAGCTTTATAGCAATCAAGGTGCCGATTCCGATCCGTTAAACAAAATTACCGTACAACCCGTATCCGTATTTGACGTAAGAATCGTACAAGTCCCGTACAACCGGTGAAGTACGATTTGTACGTGAAAAATATATACGAATCGTATTGGGAAAAGTTCTTCGATACGCACCGTACATACGCACTGTTGGCCTATGTACGGTGCGTACCCCAACAGCGCGTATGTCCGCACCATGCATATGCAATGTTGGGGTACGCACCATACATGATGACACGTACGATGTGGGTGATGGCATGTACGTCACGTACCGGGCCCCCTTTTCGTCGTGCATTGCAGCGTACTTCACTTTTCCAGCACTTTTTGGCTCCCGTAAAAAAATATCCGTGCGGAGTGCTGTAGGTACGAATCGTACTTGCTGGTCCATAAAACGCTGCCTGACTCAGTGTGGACGTCGCGTACGCGCTGTCCAGGATCAGAATAGTAGGTATTTTTTAGCCGTACGGTGTTTTGTACGATTCGTGCGGAAATGGTATTTCTGTACGAATCGTACTTGCTGGTTTGTAAGGTGTATTTCCCGGGTACGAGTCGTACGGAGAATACGCTCCGTACGACCATTCGTACCAGGGTTTTACAGGATCAGAATCGGCACCCAACTTGGGTGTTTAAAATGTTTTAATAATGGGTAGGTTAGTCATTTGCTCAATTATTGTTGGGAGACTAAATGACAGGGGGAAGAGGGGTAGGGTAAGTGTGGTACTCAGATCTCTGGGGGCAGATATAATCTGCCAACAAGAAACCCACATCCCGTGGCAGAAGAGAGGGCTCAGTGTAATTCCAGAATACACACAGGTAGCCTGCTCTTCCCAGAGTACTATGGCTAGAGGTGTCGCAATCCATTTTTTTAATTGGCTGTCCCCCACAAAACAAATACTATCGAACGAATGGGGGTGATGGGTAATAGTCTCCGTATCAGTTGGGCTTAATGTATGTACAGTTTACGGGCTTCATTTTTATGATCCCGGGATGCTTGAGGAACTGGAGTTAGAGCTCATCTCCTGTCCTTCCCCCCTTAATATCTGTGGCGATTTTAAAATTCACTTGGAAGCAAGTGGCCCTTTTATCAAGGAATATCAGAGGAGAAATCCACGAGTGTTTAAAGCATTAGTTGCTCTGACCTCTAGCCATAGACTGGTCGATATTTGGTCCTGTAGGAAACCAAGGGACTTAGGCTATACTTACTTTTCCTGCCCTCACAGGAAATACTTTAGGCTCGATTATTTTTTTTGCTTGTGCCGCCCTTTCGGATGGTGCTAATATAAGGAAGATGCCGAAAGTACTGTCGGATCACAACCATTTGATGCTGGAAATTACGGTGCAGGGCCATCAACGTTCTCTAATGAAGTAGAACTTTGATAGGAAATAATTGGTCACTGAGGGGTTCATAGAGCATATTAGGGGATGGACCTGACAGCTCTTCGATATAAATAGGTTCAGTGCCTCCAGAGAAATAGTGTGGGATATGTTTAATGCTAGCTTAAGGGGGGAGATTGCTAGTTTTATTGGACTACATAGGAAGAGGCAGCAATAGGAATTACTCCGACTAACAGATCAGTTGACGAAGTGTGAGGAGGAGCACACAGCTGCCATCGCTCAGAAACAGGGAGAGCTACAAACTCAATTGCAACTAGAGGTCATAAAGAAAAAAGAAGAAATGAATGGCTTTTACAATAAATCAGTGGTGGAAGCATTTCAAACCTATTCCAGGGATAATTATGAGTACGGAGAGACTACAGGGAAGCATTAAGCATTACGCCTAAGACAAAAGCCAGTTACAAATAACATCTTGAGGCTAAAAAGGAAAGACGGGACCCTGGCTACAGATCCCCGAGAAATGTTAAGTGTATTCACAGAGTTTTATAGGGATCTTTACCAGACTGAGGATGAATCTCCAGAGACCACTGGACTTGAAGATGATGTGAACCCTCATACCCTGCAGGAACTAGAGGCAGATATCTTGATTAGTGAAGTTACCGAGGCACTCCAGGCGATGGCTACATAGAAAGCAGCAGGCCCCGATAGAATTCCGATGGAATTGTATAAAGTACTCCAGCCAGAGCTTTCCCCCTTGCTCATAGATCTCTTTTCGGCAGAACAACAGAAGGGGCTCCGACCTCAATCTTGGCAAGGTACCAACATAGTTGTATTTTTGAAGAAAGGGAAACCCGCCGAGGACCCAGCCTCATATCGACCCATTCCCAGATTAATGCCATTGAGAAACTATACACTAAGATCATCACGCTACGACTTGGCAAAGTTATTACCTCATTGGTGAGACCATGGCAACATGGTTTTATACCAGGGAGATGGACTACGGATCATGCACGTCCGTTAATCTCCTTCTTTGACATAACAGATGTCGAGGGAGAACAGATGGCCCTGATTCTCCTCGACCCCCAAAAAGCGTTTGATCGAGTTGAGTGGGCATACTTATGGACCAACTTAAGTTCCATTGGGTTTGGTCTACGCATATTAACGGCTATGTGAGCTATGTATTTACAGCGATACGCTAGGATACAATTGATGAGTAAGGAGTCCGAAAGGATTGTGATAGCTTGAGGGACAAGACAGGGATGCCCTTGCTCACTAATTCTCTTTGCGTTATATATCGATCCGCTTATTCGTTCAATCATGCAAGACCAGTGGATCAAACCTATAGTGGTCAGGGGGTATAAGACCAAGGCTTTAGCATATGCTGATAATATAGCTGTCGTCAGCCCTGACCCACTGGCAGCAATTGCGCAGATTGAAGTCTTGGCTAAGGAATTTGGCTGGCAGTCGGGATATCGCTTGGACTCTGATAAGACTAGTATTGTCTGCACTAACAGTATTATCTGCCAGGATCCCTGCAGGACCGAGGTATCTACCTATCTTGGGATCGACATCTCGGCGAATGTCGGTTCTATTTGGGCAATTAACTCGTCTCCCCTTATATATAAGATCAGCAGAGATCTAAAAAGAATAGATAGTTTACATATGTCTATAATAGGAAGGTGTAACGTGCTCAAAATGACTATGTTTCCGAAAGTTTTAAATTTACTTTGCTGTATTCCGTTAGAGCCTGAGCCTGCTTTCTTTAAAAAACTAGATTTAATATTCTTCCAATTTATCTGGCATTATCAGAAGGTCAGATGATCATTAAAATTCCTGACCCTTCCTCAAGATCGGGGGGGTGGGCAGTTCCCAATTTACTATATTACTACTGGGCCATAACATTACAACAAAAGGCCATCCTGTTTAAATCAAATATGGGGGCTGAAACAGGCGGGTGAGCACGGGAATGGAAAGTCTCACCCTCAATCTTTGAGTTGGCTCTAGGTGGAGCAGCACCAGGGGTTCTACTCAGGCAGTTGGAGGTTAGTTATTACAAAAAAACAAGATTTAAGCGTCTTAGAGCGGCTTGGAACATATAGCATAAAGTCTGCAAGTTCTTAAAAATTGTAAGGCTCTAGAGATACCTACCCCTGTGGCGATCACCAGTTTTTCCGGCCCCTCTCTATGATGGAATTGGTAAACATTGGGAATAGGCAGGTGTTAACAGAATGGGATGTCATTGGTAGGAATGGAATGATTTCCTTTGTAGAGCGGTACAAAATTGACCCGAGATCATATTTTAAGTATGTCCAAAATAGGGAGACCATCAGACCCATTGCATCAATTATTACCTCTACTGAAAGGAATCAGCTGCTAGAAATCATCCTATATAAAAAAATTAAGGATATATATTGTTTTATGACAAAAGCCACTCCGGATGACCTAGTAAAAACTGAAACTAACTGGGCAGGCAAGTTAGAGAACCAGGACGTGCATCTAAGCAGGTCATTGGCTCTGTCCAAGAAAGTATTTTTATCTGCCAATCTAAAGGCCCAACACTTCAAAGCAGTTTTTCACTTCTATTTTACCCCAGAAAAACTGTTTGGTTGGGGGGAAAGGGAAAACGATCATTGGCCGAGATGTGGGCAAGGCCCTGCAGATCTGGCCCATATGTTTTTTGATTGCAGTAAGCTAAATCCCCTTAAGAAAGGGATTGAAAACTTCATGCATAAGGTGTTTAGACAAGATGTGTCTATTTCGCCAACTATGAAGCTGCTAGGTTTTGATTAGAAAGCACAACTGGCACCAACATAGGTATATTTTTGTTTTATGGCAATGGCAGTAGTCCCATTGCTGATCGCATCAAAATAGAAGGATTGATACCCTCCGGCGTATCAAACTTGGTATGCCACAATGCTCCAAATATATAACTTACAGATGGCACTGTTCAAATGCAAAGGACCAAGGCGGGGAGAAGAGGCAGGAAAATCTGGGGCCCTCTGATGGAATAGGTCCGATTCATAAAGTCTCTCTGTTTTTTTTTCCTTCAATTTTTTGTTATTACGCAGTATGAAATGTTTAATCAATATTGTGCAGATTTAAAAGATTTTGTTTTTTCTCTTTGTTTTTCTATATAAGAGGAATTATATGGTTACTTGGATATATGGTTATTTGTAATATCGATATTTGTATTTGTATAGATCCATTTCTCTAAGTAACTACTGCTTTTTCTGGGAAATAATAAAAAAATATAAAATGGAGGAATCATATATTGATAACAGATGAGATGCTTGTGTTTGCTTTAGCTCTTTAGTCATCACTCCTAACAAGCAATACCCATAAACAATACTATTCTTTCAATGAAGCTATGCAGAGCAGCACGATCCAATGAATCCACTAGCAGGGAACATGGAACTAAGATGCTGTGGCAAGTTGGGTGTTGTTTTATTCATCTTTTGTTTATATTATCGCCATCTTCGAGCTTGCCCTATGAAACTTAAGACGTGCACTTAGCAGAGATACTGACCTTTGGCCTGGCGAAGTTCTGCTTTATTGTAAGTGATCACCTTATTTCTGATAAATGTACGCCCTGTGGGTATTTTTGACGTCAGCATAACTGACCAGTTCTGCATTTAATTTCTGCTTTTGGGGATATAAAAATGAGACCCACCGGTCACTCCCTTGGACTACCACTCTTTCATGCTGTAGGTCACGGAGGGTGTGGGTATTCCCCAAGAGCTCTTGATTTTTTATCTAGATTTTGACTTTTTTAAGATACAATTTAATTTGCCATATATTTGCTATTTTGTCTTTAAATTGGTGTACTCTTATTTAGGATTTAATGTCTACATTGCAAATGCAAAGCAGTTTTTTTCTTTTGTCTTAACGTATGCCTTCCTTGTATTTCAGCCAAATTTGTCTTGCATTTTGAGAACATTTCTCCTTATCAAAGTTATGTTTTTCATATTGCATTTACAGATGTGTCTCTGAAGTTTTAAACTGCTCACTTCATATTGCATTCTTTGAAATGTTTCTCCTTTAAAACGCTGGTTCTTTGGTGTATGAATTCCATTGAATATGATAAAAAAAGTGCTTTCTGATATGGCGATTCTCTGTGAAACCAAAATCATTTTATTTTTGTATCCAATTATCTTTTTCTTGAAGCTGCGCCTTCTAATAAATTGCTTGAACCTTTTGGCTTGGTTTCTGCTTCTCACACATTTATTTCCTTCATTTTAGTATGGGCATACCTGAGCACCCCGGCTCAAGTTAAGCAGCCCAAAAGCCCTCTCTGTAACACAAGCAATACACATAAATAATACTTTCAATGAAGCTATGCAGAGCAACACGATCCTATTAATCAACTAGCTGTGGTAATTAAACATAATCTGGACTGCTTCTTTTATTGCGTGGATTGCCAGATATGGTATCTTTCCCAAGTTTTGTTCAGAAGTAATGGTTAAATCGATCGATAAAAGTGTGAGCCAGGAAATTCAACAAATTATTATCTCAATCATCTGACTTTACAGCAAACCTCGATACACAATAGTGTTGCAGCACTTGCTGGCTTAGCTCACAGAGCAATTTCTGCTCACCCCTTAACTGCTCTCCTCTCTGGACTTCTGAGTGGAAGTCCATGGAGACAAACAGAAGTCTTACATAGCTGCTTTATTGACTTCAGCACTGCATTCAGCTGGCTGAAAAGCAGCCATTTGAGTAAATTAAAACACATTGTGATATTCCTCTGGGTATTCTTTTCATTTTGCATGCTTTACACACTGCCAATTGAGCACAGGTTGAAACAGATCTCGATGGACAAATACCTAAGGGCCACATGTATCAAAAATATATTTTACATGTCTTAAATAGCGAATTTTAGGTAATCGAGATTTAATGAATGCAAAACGGTTTGTAAGATAACAGCCATTAGCCAATAGTGATTCCTACAGAGTCGCAATCTCAGTTAGGTAATTGCTATTAGGTAATATTACTTCATTTGTTCCTATGTGCCTAAAGGCCCCCAGGTGCTCATGGTTTTACATTATCTAATTTGCTATTACCTAATTAGTAATCACAAATTAGGTAATGCAAAACTCAGGGTGTCTGGGACCTAAGCCCCCCTGAAGTACCTCAAATAAAATGTGCACATGTAAAGCGCACACGTGCCCTGGGAACATGTGTGAACTACATAGCACTTTGAAAACTGTATTTTGTGTGTATTTTACAAAATTTGCACATGATTGCCATTGACCTGGAATCGATGGTAATAGCATTTCCTAAATGCACAGTTTGCATTTAGAAAATGCTTGGTACATGTGCTTACAGAATTGCACATTACGATTCACTATTTGCAGTTGCAATTTTAGGTAATCACAAAATATTGCGATTACCTAAAAAGCACTGCTAAAGCCTTCCATACATCTTGAAAGGATATTTTGCATTCGCAAACTGCTGAAATTAGCGTCTCGCACCGTTTGCAAATGCAAAATAAGTTGATACATCTGGCCATATATGCGTATCAGTGCCCAATGGTATTAAGCAAGGTTTTGTGTTAGCATATGTTTTGTCTGGTTTTGTTTGATTTATACCTTGTTTATTTACCAAAAAATGCTTTATAACACTCTATCTTCCTCAACTAAATTAGGCAAAGTCTACATTCCCCCTGTCTTTTGCATGCAGATGATCTGATGGTTCTGGACCTTATCACAGTGGGATCCATATGAAGATGGAGGTTGTACATGATTTTGTCCTAATAATAGTTTAACAGTGAACCTGAAAAAAATACATATTCTTATTGTGGCACAAATAAATCCAAATTTTATGAGTATTGGTAGTCAGTTGTGGGACGAGAGATATGCTTGTATTACTCTGTAAAGTTCAATAAAAGTCTGTTTAAAAAAAAAAATGAGTATTGGTAGTCAGTTGAAACCTTTGGAGAGCTATAAATCCTTATCCATCAGTTTCTCAAGTTAGTTGAGTTGCCGTGAACATTTTAAATGACCTAAAATACAATCTCAAGAATTTTTAATGAGCGATATACGTTTTTTCGGGAGTACAAGAGCACAATTATTGCATTGCACAGTTAAAATTTGTCCATCAACCCTGATTGGTGCCACAGTTTAGGCATAGGATAAAGTGTTTTTTGGAAGACCACTGAGCAGGGCTGGACTGGGAACAGCAACCTGCTTTAACGACCCCTGGACCGGGGTCTGCTAGTGAGAAGCACCGCTCCCGCTTTTGTTACATGAGGCCGATATTGCAAAACAGCTGCAAAACCGACCCTCTGTAACAAAACTGGCCCCCACAGGTAAAAAACTGGCCCCCACCCCTCTGGCCCACCGGGTAAATGCCCGGTGCCCGCTACAGCCAGTCCAGCCCTACCACTGAGAGTAGATGTTTAAAATGTAATGGTAATGTTCAATGGTGCTTGCCCTACATGGGGAGTCAAAATGTCTATCCTGGACTTAAGCTGCGTGAGTTCATCATATGAGTTGTTTCAGCACATTAATCATTTGTTAGGGAACTGTTTTTTATCTATTTATTTATTTTACATTGGACTACAGTGCAATGTAGTACAATGTTGTGGTCACTGGAAGAGTTAAAGCAGATACAACCACTTGGTTCCTGGATAAAGAAATCAGCTACATTGGGCATTGGAGCCTTTCAACCCCAATAATAGCCCTCAACAACTCATCTTATTCACAGAGGCGGCTAGTAGAGAATGGTGATGGCGGGTGGGGAGGTTATGAAAAATAAAGCGCACTTACATTTTCCACCGGCCGCATCTCTCTTCACTTCTATGCTCTTCCTGACCCCAGTCCAGAAGAAGCTGCAGAAAGCACAGGCTCCCCTGAGCCAATCACAACACTGCAATGCAGCATTATTATTGGTCTGAGCGCCATCGATCGGTGCTGAGATCAAGAGCCTATGCATATTCCCTCCCAGGCTGTCCATTACAGGCTGGTGGGGAATATGCAAAGTGCCATTTCTGCTTAGCTGGCCAAAAACAGCCGGCCAAGCAGGCATGCACATTTAGTGTGCATAGTCCACTCCTCCTCCCTGAGCCACCAGCCTAGCCCCGCCCCACCCTAGCCCAGCCCTGTATCAACCAAAAATAAAATGATAATAATGTTAAGTTATTATCATTATATTTTTTCCTTTTTAACTGCTCTAAGAGCAGTGGGGCAACGCTCCTCCCACTTAGCGGACAGTGTCCCAAAGGATGGATAGAGATAATATGACAAAGAAAGAATCAGTTCGTTTGAACTTGCAACGTGTAGTTGTACTATCAGAATTTTATGTTCACAAATTTTGAGGTATGTATATATAGATGTGCATAGGTTTACTTTACTTGACTCCACATATATGTACCTTGTTGAAATACGTATTTCTATGGTACATGTAAGTAAGTACATTTTATTTCAGTCAATTAAAACCCTAAAATGTTTTACATAGTATTGAAAGTGCATAATAAGCTGAAAAGTGCCCAGTGCCATTATTTCATCCTTTGGAGTCTTCTATGGCAGCATGTAAATACAGAAATGAGATATTAAAACAGTGCGAGATCTAAAACCTCAAGCAAATCAAATTTCATCATCAATAAAAAGCAGTAGAAAAGACTTAAAAATCAATATACAATTCATCTGTATGAGCGATCGAATTCGCATCACTATACAGTCCGCCAAGTCTTAGATTTCTGATGATTTCCAATGTCTATAGTCGTTTGTCAAATGTATCTTGTAGGGTTTTCTGTGTGAGTCTTACAACATAGTAACCTCTCTGTTCTGTCCTTAAATATAATGAATCTGAAAGTGACAGTTGCTAAGTCACCCCTCGTGCAGAAAAGTATTGCTTGGTGGCATGGTCTAATGCAGAATTTGATAAACACTGAGAAAATACTGAGGGCCATATTTATGACCTACTTTGCGTCGCTCTTGCACCACGCAACATGCAATGCCAACCTTACATCATATATCTGAAGCCACACAAAGCCACTTTGCGTGGATTTCAGTGGCTACAAAAAATATGGAGTAATGCAATGCAGCACAAATCGCTGCGTTGTATTACTCTGCCCTGGGTAGGTGTTCATTGTGAGTTGTGGGGGTGTTCCCACGCAACTCCCATAGTTTCTGACGCATTCCCAGATTTTCAAGACCTTGTAAACCTGAGAATTTGCCAAAAAGATACACCTGCTCGGGGGAGGCGTAACCAGGAGAAATATGTTTATAACACATAGAAAGATTTTGTGCAGGAATGTGCCCCTTCCTGCACAACAAGAATGCTGCGTACAACTAAGGCACGTTGCCATCATGGTGCAAGGGAGCCTGCATTGGTCATAGACTGCCAAAACTGTGCCAGCGCAAGGGAAAAGGGCAGGCATGCGCTGCATTGTATTAATACAGTGCAGTCCTGCCCTTTCCCTGTGATGCAGGGTAGGAATTCGCTCAAAAAGGGCAGAGCGGATGCCAAGTAAATGCAGTAGTTTCGTAACAAGCATAGTCTGCAGATACTGGCAGATATTTTATCCTGCAAATAGATCACAACAGGAGAAAAGTCCAAAGCATATTATACAATATGTTTTATCACAAAGGCTCTGCCTGCAAGACTTGGAGGGCCATAATATTGCTGACCCCTATGCGTTCGTGTTTGCCCCCAGCAGCATATTCTTCTAGATTTAAGCCTGTACTGTAGCTGCTTCTGCTTGCTCCTGGTAAAATAAGTATTTAAGAAGTGATGCTTCCTAGGCCAGTTACTGGATTGTTGGGACAATCTCCAGCCTAATCTGTGCTTGAGCAGCATTGTAAGGAAGGTGAAATAACAGGCAATAAACTTTGCATTGTGATACTTTAAAAAAGGTTTTACAAGCTTGTCAGGAAAAGATACTGCTCCAAAAGACATCACTGGTATACTTTTTGCTTTTATAACTCGTAATATCGGGGCCAGTGATTGGCTAAAGGACTTATGAAGACGCTCTTGGAAGGCAAAGATTAAAGATGCCATCTTAGGTTTCAGCATTTTAGGATGCAGAAGATGCAAGACCTGGTCTGGCCCAGTGGAGGCTCTTGGATGTGCCCAGTAATGCTGTTGACTTAACACACTGGATATTTGATAAACAGTTCTGCAAGATTTTGCTCCATTTGATATGGAGGTATTATGTCATGGTCTTCTAGAGCCTAAGGCATATTTTGTGGAAAAGCAAAGTCTTCATTTATTTTCTAACTTCGATGTGGTTGCTGCTCATCCTTACTTTCTTGGGTAGGTTGTTCCAAGTGTACTGGCCTATACAAAAAACAATCTTTCACATGTATTGTTTCTTATGAAAGGGGAGATGATTAGTGACAGTGCAATTCTTAATTTAACTCTTTTGAGTGCAGAGTTTGAATTTGGATTGGAGAAGAATTGGTGCAGTTCTGTGAATTGCCCTGAGTGCTTTGAAAGAGAGGCTTCTTGTGACAAGTAACCAGTGTAGAGTCTATCGGGCAGGGTAAAGGTGGTCATGTCTGTTTAAATTAACAACTTATCTGGTGGCAGGTTCTAGATTCTTTGAAGTTTATTGGTGAAGCATTTTGTGAACCCAATGTACAATCCTTTGGCATGGTATAGATGTGACTGTACCAAAGCTGTTGAGGCTTGAAATGTCCCGGGATAGCCTACGTAGTCTAATGCTATTCTAATGTTGATGACGCTATTTGTAACAGTGTAGACCTTTCTTTTTAGGTGAGAGAATGGAGCCCATGGCCAACCCTAAATTCTTAATTTCTGTTGATGTGAAAGGAGGAGAACCAACTTCTATCCGCAAGGCTGTGAAGGGTCATAAGTGTTTCCACAAAGTAATATGTAGTCATTTTGTAAATCCATATTTCTTGAGATCTGACAGGTTACAGTCTAAAGAAAATCCTGGTGTCATTGGCATAATTGCAGCTGGTAATGTTAAAGGAGTGTGTAAGCTCAGGGCAGGCAGGTGTATGCTGAATAAGAGAGGAACACTCATTGAGTCGATTAGGATGCAACCTAAGTGACTGCCAGTGGCTGAGATTAATTCAAGAATTCCATCCAACACCTTGTTGCAAATGGCTTCTTTTTAGCCTATTACTGTACCTCCACCACCTTCTTTCATCTTCTTAAAATCCCTAAATCCCCCACCAACAAACCCCACCGTAGTGGCAGCCTGCCCCAAGCAAAAATAAACACTGCCCAACCACAAATTCTTCTGGCTTTAGCTCTATAAGGAAGCTATTCTCAGATTGGGAGTAAACAAATATTGGTTTTGTTAAAACAGAAGATCCCAAATAGAAGGAGGTGGTGAAGAAAAGATGCTGCTGTTAGGAAAAGCAGTCCTTTTTCTTTTTGGCCTTCTTTAGAAGTTAACTGCTGAATTCCAAATACTGTGCAAAAAAGAGTTTGCACAGAGATCAGAATCATGTGTCATGTGTTAATTATCACACTCCTATATTCTCCCCAGATAGATTCCTGCAGGTCAAGCCTGATAACATTTACCAGGGGAAAATACAGAGAAAAAGGCTAAACCTGCAATTTTGGTGTGCAAAGGGTCGAACCTACAAGCTATGCATCACTTTCATGTTGAACAAAATCAAAATATGTTGCATTTGTCCCTCATGATAAATACCTCCACTCTGGGTAACAGTGTTTACCATATGTGATAAATATCTCACCTCATTCCAGTAAACTTGTAATGAGGGCCTTAGTCGGCAAACAGTATCATCAACATCTGCTGAGCACAAGGAAATTTCAGCTACCTCAAAGAATCCAAGCAGCCTTTCTCCAAGGAAATCAAAACACAATCACTATCTATTTTCAGCAAGGATTCACTGTAATACCAAACCTGAATCCATGTAAATAATGCAAACCTGGCTACAATTGACCTCCTGTTCTTTGTTTGGTGGATAAGAGGGTTTGTAGAATACATAGAGGCCCTATGTCTAAAATAGAAAGTTATTACCAGGAACTATTGTATAACTATTAACGTGATCAGCTGCATCATGAAGTGCTATGATTGGTTGCTAAAATAAAGAAGGAGAGTGCTGTTCAAAGCACTCAACTCACTACACACATGGACTTGTTTGTGAGCTGCAGACTAAATGGGCATCATTTTCCTTTAAGACAGTTAAGCGAAGGCTATTAATCAATGCAACCAGTATGTATCATCTTGCAGTTATTTGGAATGTTCTCCATGGAGGAATACAAACAGATGTGACTATATTGGAAGAGTTCAATAACTAAGTCTAGAAATGGCTTCAATCCAGTGGTCTCAGGAACAGATTTATTGCCATTGACAATAGTAGTAACATTCTTGAAGCCATTATATTGTATTGTTTTATATATCAGCATTGATTCACTTAAACTAAAATTAGACTTCAGGTCTAAAGTTAGACTTTAGGTCTAAACTTAGACTTCAATTCTAAACTTTGACTCCAGGTCTAAGTTTAGCTTTCTGAATCGGGCCCTGAGTGCGGTGCATGTGATACTCAACATGCAACTCTTGAAAAGACTTAAGAGACACATTATGGAGCATGTCTCCGAGAATCGTTATACCAGTGGCGTCCCACCTAGCTGCAACCAGGGGATGTCTGGACCCCTTCCATTGAAGATTCTCTAACGTGCCAACCCATCCCATGGCCTTCACAGTGGCTGTAAAACAGACAGTGCTACTCGGGTGGGAGCACTATGTCTCCACCGTATAATAGATGTGGGAGGCTATCTTGGCCCAGTACCCACCCCTCCACCGCTTAGGCCAGGTACTGAAACCCCAATAAACACCAGTCATTAAGCGCCAAGAAGTTACCCACCCTGAGTATAGCAGCAGGTTTGGTGTGGCGATGCTGCCCTCAAAGGTTGGCCTGCAGCACCTTTCAAGATCAACCAGGGTAACCCCTCACCCCACAGGAGATCCCATATCAGAGCATTGGCTATGGTAAAGAAGCCCTACCCCACCTGGAAGGAGTTGTTTTGAAGCTGGTCTAAGAGTTGTGCGAGGGAAACCATTTTGAAGATGGCCGAACACCCATGCAGAGACAGCGGGAGGCAGGACCAAAATTTCACATCTTTGGCCAGACCCACCCGTTAACATTGATGGTTGGCCTCGTAGGCCAGTGCTTTGCCCTCAGTAATGAATACCCCCAAGTACCCGAACCCCGATGGGAGCACCCAGAACTCTGGTTCCCGTGGCAGGTCCATTGGGCACTGGGCAATAGGGTAAATGGAAGACTTGGTCCTTTTCATGCGAGTAGGTCCCGAAGGTGTGGAGGATTTGCAGGGCTCGAGGGTCCGTTTCAGATGGATCGTCTAGGAACATTAAGGCGTCATCTGCATACAATGAGATTCTGTCACTAACTGCCGGGGTCCATTAGAGGCTACGAAACATGGCATCCACTAACAACCAGGCCGCCAAGGGCTCTATCCAAGGGCACAAAAAGCAAGAGGGAAAGCAGGCAGCCCTGGCAGGTGCCCCACTCTACTTTCAACCAGTGGGATACAGTACGACCAACCTGCACTCTCGCCTGAAGGCCCTTCTATAGCAGTTGAACACAGCTGATGAACTTTGCCCCGAAGTGAATACGGGTCAGTAAGGTAAACAGGTTTTCCCAGTCTACTGAAAAGAATGCCTTCTGGAAGTCTACAATTAGCAAAGCCTGATGGCTGAGTCGATTGGTGTTTAATTCAATGGCTTTGTTGACCCTCCGTATATTGTGCTTAGCGATCTGATAAGGCATGAACCCAGATTGATCAGATGAACCAGGCGCACAATCACACCCGACAATCAATACCGCCCACACCTTGACCTCTATTTTCAACAGAGATATTGGTCTGTATTCCTTGCAATGGGTTCCACTGAAGCCTGGCTTCAGGATCCCCACCATGTCCACCACTCTGAGGTCCCTGGGCACCTGACCCTCCTTCATGGCTTCATGAAAGGTCTGCAACAGATGTGGGCCTGACTGGGGCCATATAAGCTTCCAGAATTCTGACGGAAAGCCTTTAGGCCCCAACGCCTTACATGACTGAAGCTGCGTAAGGGTCCCTTACGCAGCTTCGGTGATATCCGTTTTCAAGATGTCATGGTCCTCCAGGGCCAGACGGGGAATATATGACATTACAACGCATACCGTTACAATGCTTACTTTTACATTGCAGTTTGTACAATGCAACTTCCCCATTACAACGCATATCATTACAACACATGTTCATTGAGATACATTAAAACTACCATTACAACACATTCCATTACAATGCATACTAATACTACGCATACCATTACAACGCATAATATTTTTTCTTAGATATTTCTTAAATTTCAATTTCTTTTTGTGTTGGATGGTGGTGGGGGCAAATTTACTATTCCTACTCCGACAGGTGTTTGGCTCAGGGAAAGTGTTGGATGGTGGTGGGGCAAAATTATGTAAATTTGTATTAATAATATTACTTAATTTTAACATCACTTAAACTATATATCAATAAATCAACACTTACCTTCATTACTTACGTTAAAATGAGTTGTAATTGCATGCGTTGTAATGGCATGCATTGCAATGGCATGCGTTGTAATAGCACATGTGTTGTAATGGCATGCTATGAAATGGTACATGCGTTGTAATAGTTGCGTTGTTAAGTCATTACGATGTAATGCCTGTGTTGTAATAGACGTTTCCCCCAGGCGGATCACCAGCAGGTCTCCACAAACTGGTACAGGTCAGTATGTGATCCCAACTGGTTAGGACGATAGAGCTGTTGGTAATATGCAGCAAAAGCTCCCACTATGGCCTCACTCCCAGTTATTTACAAGCCCCCATCTGTGCCAATGTGGGGTCACAGGAGGCATGGGGGATGCACAGCCAGTGCAGTGTTTTGCTTGCTTTGTCTCCCCATCGATAATTTTGGCTGCACGTGGCCATCCAAACCTCATGTGCCTCCAGCATATGTTCTTGCCTCAACAGTGTCTGGGTTTATGGGGAGTCTTGCAGGATTGAATCTTCTGATATAGCTAAATAGTGCTGCTCAAGCACTATTTGTTGAGCTTGGCCCTGCTGCCCCTCAGTATAGCTGATAATCTCATCGAAAGTGCCCTTAGGAGCCTCCCAAAGAACACCCGGGGAGTCCATGACCCACAATCTTTCTTCAAGAATCACTGACTCGTATGGTGACAAGCCTCGCAGAACTCCTCACTCTGGAGGCTCTAGAAATTCATGTGCCACTCCACAGCCAATCGCCCAGTTCCCCAAGTGAGGTCAAGCAGTATTGGCGAGTGTTCTGACAATACCCTTGCTAAAATCTGGACAGAGTCGGACCAGCGCTTAAAGTAATCATAGTGGAAAAGCAATCTAAGACAGGGACACAAACACCATTGAGATCCCCACCCAGGATCCACGTGGTGTCAGGAAGCTCTGTATCAAAGTGGCTTAATGTTCCCACAAACTCCGAAGGTGAGAGGTGAGGGAAAAAAAGAACACAAAGAAGAGAAATCGGTGATGCCTGTAGAATGTCAGACACTGCCACATAACATCCCTTCGTGTCATGCTACACCCTTGACACCACCAGGGGAATATGTTGAGAGATCAGGATGGCAACTCCCTTGAGCCATGATGGAACCTTGGTTTGAACACCCCAAGAGCCCCCTATGCGCAAGGAAAGGACAGTGGTTGCCGATAAGATGTGTCTCCCTGGGAATTAAAAAAAAATTGGTGTTAGATTTGTGAGCCATCCTCAGAACAGCCCCTCACTTTATCGTGTTCAGAAGTCCATTGACATTCAATAAGAGGATGCTAAGCTTCCCCTGAACGGTGTGTGTTTGTGAGTCAGTCATTCCTTCAATGTAGTATCAACTCAAATGACAGTGTTTGTGCCCTTGGCGTGTAACGTCTATGTGACAGTGGAGTGAGTGCACTGATACGTAACAGCACCAGGTCATACTGACGCAATGCAACTAGGGACAGTAGTCAACTGGGCTAACTTGAGATGTATGTCTCCCTTGTCGTGCAACCCCCCTCCCATACCGCCGCCAACCCCCCACTACCAACCCCATCAAATCCAAAAAACAAAAGTTAAAACTGCATGAGGCTTGGATTACCGGCAATCCCCAGGCCACCCCACCCCAGTAAAATATTAAGATACCCATCAGGTCAAATTAGGAACAATCAAGCTGGAGGCTCCTGTGAGGGTAAAAGCTAGCCAGGGTCTGCCACCTTTTACGAAAGTCCCATGTCCACCTATAAGGATTCCCACCTCACAGGAGACCTCTTTGGATCAAGCGAGCGAGCCCTGTGCTCTCCGTGGCAGGTTCTGAATTGGGGAGCCATGTGCCTCAGGCTCCTCCTCCCCTCTTGCCCCCTTTTCCCCCACCTGGATTGAGCTACCACTGCACAGATTTACTCCACCCAGTCCCAAGCCATCTCCGGAGTATCGAAAAATAAGCTCTTATCATTAAAGATGATTTTCAAGCAAGCCATGAATAGGAGCATGTACTGAATGTTCATAACTCACAATTTTTGCTTCATGTCATGAAAGGATCTCCTTTGCTGCTGGACCTTTATCGTATAGTCAGAGAAAATCATTTCATTTCATTTGGTCTTTATTTCGATAAAATTTCATCATGAAAGACGTTTTACAATCATTATTAAAAATACAATTTCGGCTAAACCAGAAAAAAAGACATAAACCTTAAAACACAGAAGTGAAGATGACAATCACAGCATCACTCAAGTAAACTATTAATTCCTATTTCGGATGATCCAGACCCAGCCTAGGAATTTAGCCACAGCGATTACAACGCTTTCGCTGGTGTCGAAACGCAAAATGTTAAGGGCAACAAAACCCTGCCGGGTACCCATATTTTGACATAAAGGTTTAAGCCATTTGGCCCGAGGTGCAACGTATGCTGGGCAGACAAAAAATATGTGACCAACTGAGTCTACACAATCGGAACACCAACTACAGGTATCACGTGAACCACCCTTCCATTTTTTTGTAAATGAATTGGTAGGTAAGGAACCTACCCTGAATTGGTGGTAGAGTTTCCTATCACTAGGCCTGGTAATGGTGTCCCAATATTCTTCAAAAACAGGGGCTTGTTTATATCCAAAGAACCTGCCAGACAATGACTCGGGGGAAACAGATAAGATATGTTTTTGAGAAATCATTGACCAGTAGAGGGTTTTAAAGCATTTTTTGGGTGGAAAAGAGTTGTTAACTGGGTCAGTCCACAATGTACCTAAACCCATAGAGTCCAATAGTAATCTAACATGCTTACACCAGGGGATGTCACCCGCCCCCAAAATACAGCGAACATCCATAAATGCTTTAGCATATGGACCCAGTTCAGGGACTGTCCATAATCTCCTCCAGAAAGCCAGAGGTTTAAACCTGGCGATGTCATCAAAGGAATGGCATCCAAGGTCTAACAGAAGCGGTTTCACTGGGGTTGAGCTGGGGAGTCCCGTTAACTTTCTAAAAAATTTGCTTTGAGCTTTGACCAGGGGAGAAAGATCAGCGAAACCCCAGAGTTCAGCGCCATACAAGACAGCTGAAGTGATCCTAGCTTCGAAAATTTTGATTGGGGGACCTATCATTTTCGATTGGGATTGTTTTTGTTCCTTGATCAAGCTGCCCGATAATTGGGCAAATTTAAGAGAAAGAACGTCAATTTAGGGTCTCCAGTTCAACTTATTTTCAAATACAACACCCAAGTAGGTCATGACATTTGTACGTTCCAAAACGTCGTTGTTCATAGACACCTGGCCCCTCACAGGTTTCCCTTTGTTAAAAACCATATATTTGGTTTTAGAGATGTTAACTGCCAGGTCATAGTCGGAACAGAAAGTAGAAAATACGTTCAAAGCCGACTGCAGCCCGGACAAAGTTTGTGAAAGGAGTAGGGTGTCGTCCGCAAACATAAGGAGCGGTATTTTGGAACCGCCTAACATAGGGGCATCCGTAGGTTTATTGGAGAAATATTGGACAACTCTGTTGATAAATAATAAGAATAAAGTAGGTGCGAGGACGCACCCTTGTCTGACACCTCTGTTAACATTAAATTTATCAGTAACCTGCCCTTGGTTACCCCATCGAACTTGGGCGAAATTATTTTCATGTAACCTGATTATGATGTTTAAGAGATCCGGGGGCAGCCCGAGCTCCGCTAATTCGCCCCAAAGTTTGGTCCTATTGACTAAGTCAAATGCAGACCGAAGGTCTACGAAAGCTGCATAAATTGTACCACTGCAAAGATAAACTGTTTTCCAGACAATTAGTTGGAATTTAAATGCCTGGTCAATGGTACTAATGCAGGATCTAAAACCAGCCTGTAAAGGCTAAATAATATCATCCTGCTCGGCCCATAGCTGGATCCTTGCCAAAATCATTCTTGCAACGATTTTTTGGACGGAGTCAATAAGACTAATGGGGCGATAGTTGCCTGGGCACGAGCGGTCGCCTTTTTTAAAGATGGGCAGGATCTCTGCGCCCTTCCATGAGTCAGGAATGGAAGCCCCCTTAACTAGTGCATTAGCCAGAAGGGCGATGTAAGGGGCTCAGTTACCAGGATCGGATTTAAAAAGGTCCGCAGGGACACAATCGATACCTGGTGCCTTACCACTGGGAACCTTCGATAATGCCATCTTAACCTCTTCGATGTCAAACTCGAGGTTAGAAGGCGTAGTCGAGTCCCAACTTGTTGGTTGAGTAGGTATAACAGCCAAGTTGGCATCAGAGAACTGGGATTCGTAATGGGATACCCAGTTGTCCGGAGAGACATTATTGGAGGGGACCTGAGAGTTAGATGTATTACCCCACTTCAAGGTATGCCAAAACAAGGATAAGTTCCTTAGTTTACTGGCTGCCAATAGATCACTCCAATGGTCGTTGTCCCAGTCGCGCTTCGCCTGGACTTTGGCCCTAGTGTAGAGTTTTCTCGCAGATCTAATAATGGCCTGATCCTTGGTAACAATAGCTGCTTTCAGATTATTATAAGAATCTCGGCAGTTCTTATTATACCAGGAGCTTTGTTTGGGGATCTTGGATGTCGTGGCCCTACGGGGTTTAGAAAAAAGGGACTTTAGGTCCGAGAATAGGTTGACGTGTATATTTGTGGAATCGACAACGTCACCATTTTCGAGCCTTAGGGACTGTAAATCTGCCAACGCTGAGGAGACTTTAAAACTAATCTCAGAGAGTAATGCACTATCGAGGGCAACCTTTTCCCAACGCACTCTACGGTGATTATTAGTTAAGAGGGCATTAGCAGTCAATATCTCAGATTGAGTGCTTCTGAGCTGGGGAGAGAGCAGGAGTGTCAGAACCAGGGGGTTGTGGTCACTCTCGATACGCTCACAGACCATCATATCGCCCAAGGTGTGCCAATACTCCACTTTTATTAGGGCGTAGTCAATTCGGCTACTGCGGCCTCGGCCATCGGAAAAGGTCGCTTTACCAGACATATCAGAAAGGGTACGTCCATTAGCTGCCCTAAATCCACGTTCCATGCATAGACTCGTCCACTGAACAGCGGATTCAATCCATCGTTTGATGGGTGTGAGGGTAAGGGGAGGAATATTCAGGATAATATCAACTTCCATGGTCAAGGAGTCGCATTCGGGGTACAATGGCTCAAAACAACAATTGAGATCACCTATAATTACAACATTGGTACTCGGGTCAACGGTCTCCAGAAACTCATCCAGTTGTGAGAAAGTGTTATTTCCACGACCTCCTGGAAGACCCCGGTAATATACATTTATTAACAAGGTTGGGGGTTCATCTGTGCAATGCAGAGAAATAATCAAGAGATCGGGATTGTCAATGGGCGTTTCTGTTAAGCTGTACTTCAGGGTTTGCCTGACCCAAAAGCAGAGACCTCCGGAGGGGCGGCCCCTTTGGTTACTGATAGCCCCCTTGTAAAAATTCACATACCCAGGATAATAAATAGGGTCGACAGCCCATGTTTCCTGGAAAGCCAGGATATCGTGAGAAGATACCCAGGCAGACCAGTCCTCATTGGTTAATTTACTACGTAGCCCCGCAATGTTCCAAGAGGCCAAGGTAAGGACAAGGGAACTAGGGGGAACCAAGGGCGTTGGGGTACGAGAAGAGGTCAGAACCACAGGAAGAGGTTCAGCGCTATCAGAAACCACAGTCTTAATCACAGGAGTGCAGGGGACAATACGTGCAGAAAAAGGAGGAACTGTGGGCAACTCACCGACATCAAGAACCAACTCAGGACATAAGGGGTTAGTGATGGTAGGTGCACATAGCGGGGGTGTGTGAAAACTCTCCAAGTCTGCAGAAAGAGGGTGGGGCTTGTTAAGGGGGACAGGTTGAGAGACACAAGAAAAGCTAGGGGGTGGAGTCCCCGAGACCGTGTAGTTACTTCCAGGCTTACCCTGGTCGATGGGCCTATGAGGAACAGGGCCACCAGGGGCCCCTGAATCAGAGCCCACCCGACGGGGGATGAAAAATGGTCAATCAACCCCATCCAAATTACTCAACGGGGCATATGAATTGAGTAGAGGAAGATGAAAGTCCAAACCCTGCACTCTGCGAGGTCCCCTGGTTACCCTCTCCCAACCAGATGGCTAAGCATTAAACTGGGAAAATGATGCGAGGGGATAAAAATATGACAGATCCGTAGCAATAATTCCAGAGGCACCCGTGGTGTTAGGATGGGAACATAGATAGCTCACCACCCTAGGGTCTCTGAAGTTAACTAGCACACAATCCCCTTCTACTCTCTTAACCCCGCTACCCAGCCAACACACCCTGCGAACAGTCAGGATTTCTGCGCAGGCAGAGGCTGGCAATGGCCTATTACGGTTTAACCAGTAAATGACCTTATTTTTTAGCTCAGAGTGAGACTCGGTCTTATCCTGCGAAAGACTAGGGACACCCACCAGAATGGCAGTCTATGGATGGGACTCAGGCGGGAGGTTGATACGAGGAAGTTTTGGTAGAGAACCAGCACCCTCAACAATAGAATGTCTAGTGGTGGGATTATTTCTATTGATGTTTATATTACTAACTGAGGCATGGTGGGAAGTGGTACAAGGTGGCTGGTGAGGGATGTTCGCGATGGGGGCTTTGGGAGCTGGTAGATCGGAGAGAGCTCCAATCGTTGGAATAGTACCATTGGGGGCGACCTCGACCACAGCAGCTGTATCAGAAGTTAATGAGGTCCCGGATGGCAATAGAGACGCAGAGTGCTTCTCTATTATAGCCAAGTTGGTATGCATCATAGCCTCTAGTTTTTCAAGTGATTGGGAGAGTCGATTGACTTTCTCATATAATGGTAGGAAAAAGGACTTGAGTAACTGTTCCATAGGCTCAACGTGATCAGCGGACGAGGAGGATGAAATGGACAAGGATGCAGGGAGGGGGGTAGACACAGGACTCACATCAACGACAGGGGTATTGTGTGACGTGAGGGGGTGAGAAGCAGGACAGGAATTGGAGGTTTTGGACATTTTGATGTCATTAACACGTTTACCCTTAAAGTGCACTCCCCTACGTCTGATCGTCCCCTGGGTTGACTGTGGCATGGCACCCAGTGTCGAATTAACAGTGCCTGTCAAGACAGTAGGGGGCTGTAGATGGGTATCTAAAACAATTGGGGGCAGACCAGGAGGAGCAGAGCCATTAGTAGTAGCTGGGGAGTTATCCGGTAAACCAGATGCTGAGCAAGCCTCTAAACCTAGCTCAGTGCTATCAGGATGGTCAGGGATTGGTTGGGGTAACCTACGATCAGGGGAAGAAACTGTCATGAGGCTACCCAGGGATGATCTTTTAGCAGACAATTCCAGAGACAATCTTTTTTCGGTTAAAACTATTTCGTGCTCAAGGACGCGGGCAGCTCTAGTAATAAAATTATCCAAAGTTCCCGAAACACAACCCCCAGTGCTATCCTGCACTAACTTCCTGCCTGACCTCAGGGACGACATCCTTGTGGTCAGCAGGCAAGTTGCGGATGTCGATTCCAAGAAAGGTAATCTAATATGGAAATAAAACTTATATTACACGAGCAGTAGCTCAAAAGATGAGAACTGGCCTGTCTCGTCCGCGCCCGTCCACGAACGGCCACAAACGGCCCGCTCTTAGCCCGGTCTTAGCCCGGTCTTAGCCCGGTCTTCGCCCCGAGCTGCGTACCGCGCGCGTACCGCGTGCGCGTTTGGCCCTGTACAGATTTAAGCTTGGGGCGTAGTCAGGGGCGTGAGCGGGAAGAGGAGCCAGGTGAGCACAATCAAAGGAGCGCAGTGCTCTGTGGTCCTCGCAGTCCCGTGGGTGTAGGAGTCTGCAGCCTGCCCCCGTTCAGCAGCGTAGCGTCCAGGCAGGTAGGGGAGCACCAAAGAGAAAATCATTAATAGAAAGGACTGAAACATCAGATACTCCATCCTGCATGCCACACGAAGGATGGCATACCGATCAGCATAATTAAGTACTTGGGCTATGAAGGGGTGAGACAGGGAGCCAACAGGATGTAAATGTAAATGTATATGTATATGTACTTATATAGCGCGCGAATCACCCCTAGGGGTATCTCAGCGCTGTACTCATACCGCTGTAGGAACCCTTCCTGGCTTTTCCATGTGAAGTGTCCACTCCTGGGCACCCCCATGGTGAAGCCAGGCATCCCAGCGCTGTTGGGGCCGTTGTGGAGATTAGGCAAGCTATTGCCCAGAGTTGCAGCGTGGGACCCATGATTAGAATAGGCACTGAGGCGAGAATATCAGGTCCGAGGAATTTATAGCCCGAGACCCTGCCGCGGCGGGAATCGAACCCTGGTCCCGAACCAGTGCTCTGCTTTGAGGTCTGCCGCTCTAACCATTGAGCCACACTTCTCCACTGCTTGATGCTTTGCGATTAGGGCTCTGTGCGACCTCTTCACTATAAAACAGGCTGAAACCTCCCAGGTGGTCACCCAACTCTTGAGCCAGTCAGAGATGAATAGAGTCTGTGTGGTTCCCTCCGTCCCCTCGGGAATTCCCACAATGCTCAAAATATTGTTCCAAGATCATCCCTGAGCCTCTTCTGCTCGAACCTCCAAACGACTGACCATGTAATATAGAGATGTGTGGCAGTACTTGTGGGATTGAAAAGTGCCCTCAGTTTCAGAAACAATGCCCTTGACTTCTGTGACTTTGTCCACTGTGTTCCCCAGGCCTTGTCGGAAGAAGGATAGGGTAATCTTTTTGGTTCAACGCTTTTTTTCCTTTTACAGTATTTCTGAGGTCCTGGATCGCCTGTAGTGTATAGAACTTTTGAAGCCCCTCCAGACACGTGTTCCCTACTTCCACTGTGCCAACATCATCTACCAACACAACTTGCTTTGTGTATTTGTCTATCTTCTGTTGCGTCATGGTAGTGGAATGCTAGCCTCATAAAGTGATGCAGGCCTGCATTATGGTTAGGGGCCAGATGTCCAGGTCCAGGGGTTCAAGACTGGCACGCCCCACCTCACATCATTGGTTCAGTTCCATCCCCAGCTAGGCTCATCGGCAATCCAAGAAATGGCAGTGCACTCCTCACCATTGAGCCTCTGCCCCATGAGACCTCCTGTCGCTGGCCGCACAAGACCCTCTCCTACCACGGGAACGCCCACAGGGGACAGCTGCTCCAATGCATGTCTCAGGTCTCATCGCTCTGTGGTGGCACCCAACAGTCACATATATTGGCCCCAGCTCCCGCCGGGTCTGCCTCCCACAAGACGGTCACAGAGAGGGCCAGTCAGCTGGCACCATGCAGCTCAATAATGCCACAGAATGAAGATGTCCCTGCAGGAGCCAAGCGGCTCGAAGGCGTCACTTGGGGCAAGAAGCTCCCATGGCACAGGGAGTGTCAAACCACAGGAACACACCACCCAATGCTCAGGAAAAGTAGGTCAGCACTCAAGGTAATGGGGCGGGGGAAAGGAAACAAAAATGCTCGCCTGTCTAGGCATTCAGGGATCCTCCCTTCCGCTTATCCAAGGACTACCTAGATGTGTGGGGGCAGTTAATGGGAGATTTGACCCACTTCCACCTCACCACCAGTCATTCTTGGGTGGTGTCTCAGCTATCATGTCCTCTGACCCCCTTTCTGCTCCTTGGTGACAATCTCGCCACTGCTATGAGGCACTGGGCCATGATCCAAGGCCAGCGAATGAGGGGCCTGCTTCAAGCACGGCCTTTCTCTCGCACCCAACTGTCGCGGAAGACCAGGGCCTCGCTTATGACTTGCCTAGACCCAAGCTGAGAGAGGAGCTGAGGGTAGGCCCCACACCAAACAGCACAGTTTCGGGTGTGGGAGCCCCCCGCAGCTCCAGCTGTGAGTTTTGGGGGGTTGTGCCACCCTCTGATGTAGTGCACTGGCGAAAGGTGATGACGTGGTGAGCAGTCAAAATATCGAAAATTAAATATCGACCTACACTAATATCGAGTTGACAATATCGAAGGGACAGAATATCGATGTTAAGAATATCTATGGACAGAATATCGACCCTAAGGTAAGTAATATCGATTTTTTTTATATCGATGTTAATAATATGGAAGTTAGTAATATCGATATCAAATATATATCGATGTTACTAATATTGAAGTTACTAATATCGATATTTATATTATTGTTATGTATTTTAATATGTATTTAATATGTATGTGTTATATGTTTTTTGTTAAGTGTTCTGCTGGTTTTAAAATAAATGTATACAATTTTTAAATGTGAATAATGGTTTTTTAAGTCAATTTTGTGTGTTAGAACCGTAGCGGGTTGTGGGTTTATAGGGGAATAGGGTGGGAAGTAATTTAATTATATGAAATTATTTATACATTTTTAGGAATTATTAATTAATTTTAATTAATTTTTGCCTTTAAGTTCTGTAGCGGGTTGTGGGTTTATAGGGGAAAAGGGTGGGAAGTAATTTAATTGTAATTAAGTAATAATTTATTTTCATTTATTGGTATTGATAATTATGTTATTGTTAATTAATTATCAATTGATAATTAATTTGCATTAATTGGTAATTAGTTTTTATTAATTGATTAATTGATAATTATGTTAAGTGTAATATTTCATTATTGGAGTGTGTTGTGCGTTTATAGGGGAATAGTGTTGGAAGTAATTGAAATCTAATTAAGTAATTATTACATTTGTTTTTGGGTATTGATAATTAATTTATTGGACATTAATTATTAATTGGTAAATATTTTAAATTATAATATGTTGGTTATGAAAAATAATTTATTGCTTATTAATCATTAATTGGTAATTAAATATGTTTACATATTATTTATTGGAATTTCGAATTAATATATTAATAAGTAATTATTATTTCATATTTAATGTTTAATAATTAGCATTTTTTGGTATGACAATTATTTATTTGTTCAATATTTTTTAATTGGTAATTAATGTTTAATAATTATTATTTTGTGTATAACAAATATTTAATTGTTCAATATATTTTAATTGGTAATTCCTTTTTAATAATTAATATGTGTTTTGTTATGAAAAATATTTCATTGTTCACTATTTATGTTGTAATTAATGTTTATTAATGATTATTTATTGGTATTTATTATTCATTTATTGCTAATTAATTATACATTGGTAGTTGTGTTTGTAATAATTATTTATTGGTATTTGTAAATAATTTAGAGTTATTTAATAATTAAATCAATAATTATTTAAAATAATTATTTTATTTATAAGTATATTATTTTTAAATTCTACGCTATCCAACACTTTCCCTACTGTTGCACTCTCTGGAGTTGGAATAGTAATTTTTACCCCTACCCTATCCAACACTTTCCCTACTGTTGCACTCTCTGGAGTTGGAATAGTAATTTTGACCCTCACGCTATCCAACACTTTCCCTACTGTTGCACTCTCTGGAGTTGGAATAGTAATTTTTACCCCTACGCTATCCAACACTTTCCCCACTGTTGCACTCTCTTGCGTGGGAATAGTAATTTTGACCCTTACGCTATCCAACACTTTCCCTACTGTTGCACTCTCTGGAGTTGGAATAGTAATTTTTACCCCTACGCTATCCAACACTTTCCCCACTGTTGCACTCTTTTGCGTGGGAATAGTAATTTTTATCCCTACGCTATCCAACACTTTCCCTACTGTTGCACACTCTGGAGTTGGAATAGTAATTTTTACCCCTAAGCTATCCAACACTTTCTTTACTGTTGCACTCTCTGGAGTTGGAATAGTAATTTTTACCCCTACGCTATCCAACACTTTCCCTACTGTTGCACTGTCTGGAGTGGGAATAGTATTTTTTACCCTTACGCTATCCAACACTTTCCCTACTGTTGCACTCTCTGGAGTGGGAATAGTAATTTTTACCCTTACGCTATCCAACACTTTCCCTACTGTTGCACTCTCTGGAGTTGGAATAGTAATTTTTACCCCTACGCTATCCAACACTTTCCCTACTGTTGCACTCTTTGGAGTTGGAATAGTAATTTTTACCCCTACGCTATCCAACACTTTCCCTATTGTTGCACTCTCTGGAGTTGGAATAGTCATTTTTACCCCTACGCTATCCAACACTTTCCCTACTGTTGCACTCTTTGGAGTTGGAATAGTCATTTTTACCCCTACGCTATCCAACACTTTCCCTACTGTTACACTCCCTGGAGTGTAAATATTAATTTTTAGCCCTACACTATCCAACATTTTCCTTACTGTTGTTTTTGTTGGAGTTGGAGTAGTAGTTTTATTCTCTCTGATATTTAATATTTTTTCTATTATTTTAGCTAATGTAATATATAATTAATAATAAAAAATATTCAAATTAAATGTAAGTTTTTTTAATTTGTTATACGTAATTATTATTTTTTTATTCATGTTATTGTTATATGTGTATAGATGTATTGGTAATTTATAATATTTTTAAATAATTTATAAGTTATTACAATTAATATTAAAACTAATTATTAAGTAAGTATATATATTATATGTATATGTTTAATTGATGTTTTATTAAATTATATATATATATTAATTATTAATTTTAAACATTATAAAATATATTTAATTATGTTTATTTTATTTATAAGTATTATTTGGTTTATTTTACATTTTTTAAAACTAAAAAAAACGATATTTGTTAATAACGATATTTTTTACATCGATATTTTATTTTCGATATTTTTGTACTTACCATGTTGTAGATAGGATGTCGATATTCTTGACATCGATATTTTTGCTCTGATATTTTAGTAGGTCGGTTTTTTGACCTTCGATTTTTTGTCAGTGATCCGATGACGTCACTCCCTCCAACCCCCAGCCCACAGGATGGGGCTTCAACGGCCAGCCTCCCATGATTGCTGCTCACTCCTCGTGGCTGGCGTCCGGTGCTTCCTGCGGCCTGCAACAAGCAGGACTCTCCACTTCAGAGCCTAGTTTCAGGTGTCCCATGGGGGTGCTGTTGTGTCACCTTAGCTAGGAATCAACCCAGGATAAAATGCAATGGGGACCGGTGACTGGATGAGGATTATTTGCGTGGGGCGCAAGAACTCTCTCACAGAGCAAACACTTTTGCTGGCTCCCAAGGCACATCCCCTAGACTTGGCATTTTTGATGTTTTGGGTAATCATTTAGGGTGCAGGTATCTCAATGTCTGCAGAAGTGTTATTTGATTGGCCCTAGGTTAACTACACATCAGCAGTTCTTCTGAGATGTCTCAGTTTCTCTTAACTCAAAATCTCAATCTCTTTCTTCTTCAACAAGTTTGTCCCTTATTAGGAGAAAAAAAAGAAAGAATCTGCACATCTAGTGGACAATGACAAGGAGGAGAACCATTTGCTAGCACTTTTGTTTAACTGGAAAAGAGGTAGAACAACATAGACAAGAAACTGCCAATTACTTTAAAATAATGCTGGCTAGTGGCTCGAGTGGTTAATGCAGTGAATAATGTAGCCTAACTTGCTTTTAAAAAAAAAAATGTTTGGGTGCTCAGTCATTAAGGGTACCTGCAGTGACTTGCCTGGGAGTGGTATTTACTTGGCTTTTTGGTTAATGACTTAAGCAAGCTTGTGTTTCTCAATCTGAGACCCCGCAGACCATGTTTACCTCAACTGTCAAATCTTGTCCTTTTCTTCTCTCGTTCTCTTCTGCAGGAAACCTTTGTGGTGCTTCTGTTCTGACTTTTTATTCCATTCTATTTGTGTGTCTTGCAGATAGCATGGCTACCCGAAATGTGCTTTCAGCCCTAGCTACATTGGTGAGGGTTTAGGCATTTAATTGTTTTCTGAAACTTAATAAATTGTCACCTAGTCTCAGGCAGATAGGTAATGAGTTCCAGAGTTTAGGAGCAAGATAGGTGAAGAAATGACCACCGCCTCTCGCTCTCTTACCTCTGGGAACAGCATGAAGGCATAGGTTGTTCTGGTGGGGATTGATGAGCAGATGAAGGAATTGCGGGACCCTCTTTATATTTTGCCCGATGTGTGATGCATAGTGACTTGAATTGTATCCCACTGCTTATTGGAAGCCAGTGAAGGGTAGCGAGGGCCAGGCATGCTGGTGGGTTTTAAGGATGTTCAGCAGTGTTCGTTCCATGGCATTCTAGATAATGTGTAGTTTTTTAATAACAGACAGTGGGCTACCCAAATGAGGCAATTGCCGTAATCATGGAGAGTTGAGACCTGCTTCCATGCCATACCATGCCATGCTAGAATTCACTTGAATATTTTTTTGCAATATTTTCTTTTTTTTTTATCAAAAATATTTCTAAACTGTGTTGCTTTGTGGTCTAGGTAACTCATTTTGTGAATCTGTAGGCTGCTAAAGACTTTTTGAGTTGTAGTAATATTTACATTTCATCTTCCAATGGGAGTGGCTGAATGCTGTGTTTGTCCTATCTTTCTCAACTTCTCCTTAATTCCCCACTATACATCCATTGACAAATTACCAAACCTTTTCCTTCCTAACTAATAAATATATTGTTCTGCAATGAGGTAGCAGAGCATATAGAAATTTGCTGTCACCGTATCTTTTTTAGAACAAATGTTGCGGGGGTCACACCTGTGCGGGCGCCAGTAGGAGCGGTGCTCGGAGCAGGTATTTTCCATGACTAAGGTGCAGGAGGCGACAAACTAATGAAAAATAAAAGCAAACAAGAAATGGTGAAACTGGAATGAGAAGAGGAGAAACAGTGTGGGAGATGCAGGCCTGTGTGATAGTGCTATACCCTAGCCATAAAATGGTCCTCGCATGCATTGCAGCACTTGTGATTTTGTACCACTTTTTTAGCAAAATATACATCCCCACATACATTTTTGACACTAGTCACTAATAATGCATTTTGGTAAATTTTGCAAGATTTTGCTTAACATTGAAGGACTTTTGTGAAATGCCCTATAGCAAAATCAAGCGAATTTTACCCTGAGTTACTCATTTCCTGCTATCATTTCCTTGTTTTATTTCCTCCAGCCTATCCTTCGCACTGCCTTACATGGTTCCTTCTTCTCTTTCTATATGATTCTCCTTCCTCTTATATCATTTACAAACCCTACTTGTCTTCCTTCCTTATTCTTCCACTTGAGTTTTTTCCTGCACTATGTTTTATTCCCCTTTCTGGTCCTTCTTCTTTATTTCTTCTTCAGTTTCTTACATTCCACGATCTCCTTCAATAGACGCTTTCTATTTGGTCCTTTTTTTCCATCACTTTCTAACAATGATGACAACTGAATAGTGTAATTTGGGCACTATTAATTCTGTTAATTGTTATTTCTGTTATTTGTTGTCTGTTAGGACTTGATAAGTGAATAAGAGGTGACATAACTTTTAAAACTGGTTTCAACTTCACAAAGGAAGGTATACATCTTAAAGGCTTTTTTATAGAGCATTCCATACACTTTGCCCTTGTATCCATCCTTATTCTTCCTACTTTGCTCGTAAACTCTTTCTTTCATGCTGTTAACTGGCCTTCCCTCTTCTTTGGTCTCTGAGTGCTACTTTTTACCAGCACTCAGAACAATCCAACTCTGATCCAGAACTTTACACCCTCCTCCATCCACAACCACACACACACACAATCCATTAATCAAGTAGTGCTTCCACTTATAGCCAGGACTATTGCATTAGATAATGCTTACTTTTTAGACTGAATTTTTCCCTCTTGTAAGGTTTTCTCCTGCAGTTTCATTGGGATCTTCAGCTTTAGGGCAGAGCAAGAACCTGTGAATTCCCTTGATGTGCTAACTTGGCGTACCTACAAACCAGCTTTGTTATTCCAAATAATACTCTAACTTGTGTAGCTGGCAAGAACGTTGTTATAAGATTGGTTAACACAACTAGGTTTCTATATAAAATATATCGCTCATATTTTTATTACATTCTAGTTGTGATCGGTCTAGTCAACTGTAATAGGGAAATGACAAAGCACTCTGTTGTTGCAATATCTCAATGCCGGTGATAGGTTAGACCACAACAATTCCTACTGCTAGAGCCAGCAGACAGTGTGAAAGGGTCGTAGAGAGTAGAATTACAACAATGTTCAAACAATGAAAGGGAGTACTGCCTATTTAATTGTTAGGAACATTTGTTACCGTCATTAGCTCAAAGGAAAAATGTATGGCATTGTGTTTATTTTTGACATGTCTAGTGCCTTATGTTGGCTCGGGATCAAAACCGGCCTAACAGAAGCCTTGTTTTAAGAATTTAAAATGGTGAGAAGAGTGGGATAGGTAGGGAATAGGATAAAATAGCTACTGGCCATAGTGATTTAATATGCGGAAGCTCAAGATCTACTGAGATTCCATATGGGGGTAGTCGTTTTATAGTTCAGGAGCACAGAACGATAAGTTAGCCTTGGTTGACACTGTAGGCTCGACCTTTTTGCCATGCAATAATATGAAGAGAGTAGACTCAAATTTACCTACTAAGGTGCCGATTCCGATCCTGGAAAAATGTTCCCCGTACGACTGGTATCCGGTCTTTTTACCGTACGAATCGTACAAGTAGCGTACAAACTGCCAAGTACGATTCGTATGGGAAAAAGTCCATACGAATCGCATTCGGAAAATTTCCCCACACGTCCTCGGGTCGGAAAAGGTGTCCGACACATCCCCGGACGATTTTACTTACAAATGTGAAAAGTGAAGTCCGAGCGCGCAAGTACGATCCATCCCGTGCGTCCGATGTTACAACCGTATGGAAAATGCACCGTACGGACCGAACTCCCATAGCAACCATGGAGACATGTGCCCGCATACGCGCCGAACACCCCCCCAGCCCCCGTGAGTACGTGCCGTACCCCCCCAGCCCCCGTGAGTACGCGCCGTACCCCCACCCGTGTATGTACACCCGTGTACGTACGAGTCGTACCCCCACCCGTGTACGTACGAGTCGAACCCCCACCTGTGTATGTACACCCGTGTACGTACGAGTCGAACCCCCACCCGTGTATGTAGCGCTGGGGGTATGCACCGTACATACACGGGTGGGGGTACGACTCGTACGTACACGGGTGTACATACACGGGGGGGGTTCGACTCGTACGTACACGGGTGTACATACACGGGGGTTCGACTCGTATGTACACGGGTGGGAGTACGACTCGTACGTACACGGGTGTACATACACGGGTGGGGGTTCGAATCGTACGTACATGGGTGTACATACACGGGGGTTCAACTCGTACGTACATGGGTGTACATACACGGGGGGTTCGGCGCGTACTTACGGTGGCTGGGGGGGGTACGGCGCGTACCGGGCCCCCTAATCTGGTCGTTTCGCGGCGTACTTCGCTTTTCCGGCACTTTTTGGGTGCCGTAAAAATATTGCCGTCCGGACTGCTGTCGGTTCGATTCGTACTTCCTGGGTCGTGAAACACTGCCTGAAAGCGTCCCGACGTCACGTCGGAGCATTCCCGGATCACATTCGTATGTATATTTTCGTCGGTCGGTGTTTTGTACGACTCATACGGAAATTGTGTTTCCGTGCGAATCGTACTTCCATGTTTGTAATGTTTTTGTCCCGGGTACGAGTCGGACGGAGAAAACGCTCCGACCGACGGTTTGGACCCGGTTTTTCCAGGATCGGAATCGGCACCTAAATGTAATGATAATCTTGTGGACTCCCGTGTTGAATCTGCCCATACTACGGGCAATGTTCAGGTCACAAGTAGGATTAGTCTTGTGAGAAACCTATTTTGGAATGTAGCGGGTTTACTTTCTAAACTCTCCAATCCCGCCTGGCTTGATTTTGTAATCGTCTATGATATTATTTGCGTCCAAGAATCTTGGATGTATAGTGCAAAGCATATTAATGGATTTAAAACATTTTTCACTGCGGCCATTCCCTCTAGCCATGGGAGACAAAAAGGTGGCCTCTGTACATATATTTCTTATACGTTAAATGTAAAAAAGATCGACTTTCTGGTATCTAATAGCTTTTATCAGGTCATAAAAATGACCATTGATACCTCAAACTGCGCAATCTTAGTACATTTTTATAACAATATTCTTGTTCTGCAAATGGAGGTAGTTTTGAGAGGTCTACAGAACCATTTGGATAAAGCTCAAACACAATCTATGGTGGATTACTGCATAGTTTAGGGAGGCGACTTTAATGTTGGCCCTTGTACACGACTAGGAGATGGTAATTGCGGTTTAACAATTGATGAGAACGGTAATTTCCATTTTTTGCATACTTCCCTTGGTGAACAAATTAACCTGCATAAGTATTCCCTGGACTTGGGCTTTGCAAATGATTTGTGCTCCCCACCGATTCCATTTAGCTGTACATTCAGTGGTCGTGGTTTGTTGCCAACTATAGATCATGTTCTAATCTCTAATAGGTTTCCCAATAGACTACATGATTTTGTTACACATGCTGTCGCTTTTAGGGACCATTCTCCTATTAGCGTCAACCTAGAATTATTGGCAAGGTACTATCGAGAGGAACTAGGTTTGTAAAATCTGTTGACAATTTAGTCCTCAATAGATTTAACGGCTATACGATTAAGTGGAAGGGTATACACTGTAAAATGTTAACTAAGTCGCTACTAAGTAGCTGTAAAATGGACTTTAATACTTGTCTCGATGAGACAACTAAAGACCTTGATGTTCTTAATTCATTTCATTCAATCACCCAGGCTATCCAGCTTGACCTGTCGTCAGACGCTAATGGACCTCGTATTGGTAAAACTGGTTGGTTTGATACAAATTGTACCAAAGCTCATGTTGCATTAAAAATAGCTATTCATAAGACTCTCAGAGATGTGGAAGCAATAAAAAGAGCCAGGACTGTGTATAAAATAACATTGAATGCACGAAAAAAGGCCTTAAGAGTAGAATTATGGGAGGCCCTTAAGAAAGCCTCTGAGCTAAAAGATACCAAAGGCTTTTGGAAGGCAGTGAACGCTCCTTTTTTGGCTCATTCAAACCTCCCCTATATTGAAATCTCAATTAGTGAAGATCAGTGGGTAACTCATTTTTCCAGGCTATACAGTCACAGTACAGACCTGCTTTCCAGCGATGATCCCAGCCCTAGTTATAGGAGTCATCTCCCAATAGCAATTGATTTTAATGTGGATGAGGTGGTCACGGCGATCAATGCAAGCTCCAGTTTTTAAAAAGGGTGATCGTAATGACCCTGCATGCTACAGACCCATCTCGCTTCTTGACTCACTCGTGAAAGTGGCAGGGCGTGCTATCTTGAACAGATTACAGAACTGGGTTGAGGACATTGGCGTACTTTCAGAATTACAGAATGGGTTTCGCCAAGGGCTTGGTACTATAGAGCAGGGCTTAAATCTAAGCCTTTTATGTGGAAAACATATTCAGGCCAAACTGGACAACCTCTTTATGTGTTTTGTTGGTTGATGTGAGCTCTGCTTTCAATTGAGGTGATAATCAGAAACTATGGAGTATTTTAGAAACCATGATGGTGAAAATGCCATTGCTTAATTTTTTAAAACAATCATATCAGGACGCCCAGGCTAGAGTCCGTTATGGGTTGGCTGGTGTACATAGCTGAAATTTCCCTGTCGGGAAGGGGGTAAGGCAGGGATGTGTCCTAGCCCCCCTCCTTTTCAGCCTCTATGTAAATAACTTGGGCGTTACCCTTGCAAGGGAATGCCAGGACCTTCCATGTATTGGTAGACTGCCCATAGGAGCATTGTTTATATGCCGATGACGCTGTCCTCCTGTCACATACCCCGTTAGGTTTGCAAAAAATACTTACAAGTTTTGTAAATTTCATGACAAGGATAGATTTGAACGTTAACATTGCAAAGACCTTTGTCATGAAATGTAGTTAATGCAATGTTAAGTGTTGAGACATCTACATAAACTAAAAAAACTTGAATTTACTAGTAACTTTTCCTATCTGGGTATCATGTATGAAAGGAAGGGATCCTGGGTCAAAGCCATTAACACCAAGAAACTTTTGTTTGCTACATTTTGCAAGGAAATTAGGCAAGCGCCCAATTAACGATTTGCTTATGATTTATAAAGCTAAATGCTTACCCGTGGCAACTTATGGCGCTGGTATGTGGGGGTCATACTAATGTTGAGTCCCTACAGCTAGTCAAGAATAGGTTTCTGAAATTTCTTTTAGCTGTTCCAAATAGCACAGCAACCTATATTTGCCACACTGAACTGGGATTACCTCATCTTTTGGATTTAGTTAAAATCCAGCCACTTTTACTTTGGCATAAGGTATGGTCAAGTTCTGAGACTGGACTTAATCGGGACCTGATTAATGATTGCTTGAATTTACAACGGGCCAACCGCATCCCCTGGTTTAAATTTATCAGGGATTTTGCAACTGACATAGGCTTCCCCGAGTATTTTAGTAACCCCAATCTGTGTCGTATTTCCAGGAAGGAATTAAAGCAAGTATGTTTAAATCACCTGGATAAGTTAAGACTGTCCATTAATATTATGAAACTATCTGTCAGAGATAACCAACTGCTCCTGACTCAATTGGGGGTACAACCGTATTTAAATATCTACTCCAGGGAACTATGACAGGATGCTGTTGGCCCATCTGCGTCTAGGCAATTTTCACACCATGGTTTCTTTCCCAAAGACGAATGATTGGTGTGTACCTTGTGCCATTGCCCTTGTGACGACATTTCCGTACAGTCTTCATTCCATGTCATCTTTTTCTGTAAATTTTATTCTTTACTTAGGAAAAGTTGGATATTGCCTATTTTAAAACATTAGGGCCTGAGACAATGTCAACCCTCTTTTATTACAATTGCTTGATGAGCCCAAGTTTTATTTACATATTGCCAAATTCTTGAAGGGAGTGATCCGCTCTAGGAAAACCATGCAAGCCTATGACATTTTTTTAAATTGTAAATAAGTTAATGATAGAAATATATCTCTCATTTAATATTCATTTGATGTTATTTTATTATTTTTGAAATATAATGTGTTTTTATTGATGGCTAATCCCATATATATGCTCTGTAATTTAGTGCAATTTTCCTTGTAACTTTTTAATGATTTGTGCTTTTATGATTTAATCTTTCTAAAATCGAATAAAGCGTTATTTGACTTTGACATGTCTCGTGCTTCTTATATGAAAGCAATTCCCACAAATTTGAACCTGCTTTTTCTTGCAGGAAATTATTTGCTGAATTCTGGCATGTTTAATTTCAAACAAAGATCCTGCATTTAGGGCCCAATTTAGAGTTTGGCAGACAAAGATTTCCACCAAATACATGGGGGAATATCCTGCCATCAAACCCTTGGTCCACCCACTCTGGGAAGACAGTCATCTTTCCGACAGAGGTGCCACTACTGGCTCTGCCATCAGAAAGCTTAGTCTAACAGGACGGCGTACGCGGCTGTCAAAGTAAGGATATCAAACTTTCCATCCTAGCGGACGGTCCTATGTATTTTAATTTACTTGTCACCATCAGAAACAAGCATTTGCAATGCAATCGGTCTTGCCTTTGGGACCTTATATGTATTTAGCTATGCAACACATTAGCCTGGGTGCTGAAAAATCTAGTGTTCTTTGAATGAATGAATGAATGAAAAAGTTTATATAACGCTCAGCTACTCCAAAAGGAGTGTCCCGGCGCTGCAGAATCACATAGCTGGTTACCCAAAGATGGTGTAACTTCCAAAGAGCCAGGTTTTTAAAACTCATCAGATCTCTCACACGTCTCAGGGGCAGTGGAAGTTTGTTCCATGCCTGTGCCCTCAAGAGGCTGAAAGATTTGCCACCCCTGCGCGGCAGGCGAACCTTCGGGACACAGGCGAGCGCCCCCGCTGTTGATCTAAGTGCTCTATTCGGAGTGTACCAACCAACATGTCTTGTAAGGTAGCTGGGCCCTTTGCCATGAAGAGCCTTAAAGAACTTTACTAAGGTCTTAAACTGTATCCGCTCCCAAACTGGGAGACAATGTAATGCTTTAAGATGCAGCGTCATATGGGACCTCAGTTTTAGGCGAAGAATCGCCCTGGCTGCAGCATTCTGCACCACCTGAAGACGTTGCAGGAGGGAGTCTGACACATCCAGATAAAGGACATTCCCGTAATCTAGTCTTGATGTAATCAATGCCTGGATCACGGTTCTCCTACAGTCTACCGGAAGAAGTGGAAGAAACTTTTCACCATCCGTAACAATCCAATACAGGTCCCAACTAGAGCCTGAACTTGGGAACGCATAGTAAGAGTATCATCAATACTAATTCCCAAGTTTCTGACTATAGCTTGAGCCACACTGGGAGGAGAAAATTCCTCCGGCCACCATTGAGTCCTGTACTGTAGGTAGGCCAAAGAAAACTATTTCTGACTAGTCAGAATTGCACTTCAGCTGGTTTTCCTCCAACTATCTGAAGACGTCGGTGAGGCAAGATCTAATCATGCCCCCATCAAATTAATGACCTCTGTTGCAAGAGAAAACCAGCTGAGTGTCGTCACCCCATAAGATTATCTTTACCCCATAGAACTCTACCAGTGTAGCTAAAGGGGACATATATAGATTAAAAAGCGTGGGGCTAAGACAAGAACCCTAAGGGACTTCAACTTGTAGACTAGGTAAGGGAAAGGAGAACGGAGGGGTTCAAATCACCTGCTCTCTCTTCTCCAAATAGGAGGTAAGCAAGGCTAGAGCCTGACCCCCAAAGTCCATCCTTTCCAGTCTATCAAGGAGCCTCCTATGTGGCACCATGTCTAACGCTGCCGACAGGTCCAACAATATAAGGATTGCTTTACTCCCCTGATCCAAGATCTCCTTAAGATATTCTGACACCTCCAACAATGCCGTTTCTGTGGGGTAACCAGCCCGAAAACCTGACTGAGTTGGGTGTAAGAGATCATGGGCTCCAGCGAACTCCACCATAGATTTATTTATGTGCTTTTCAAGCACTTTGGAGAAGACAGCAAGGAGGGAGATGGGCCTGTAATTTATGGGTACCAGTGTGTCAGGGGCATGATTTTTGCCTGTTTCCCAAGAGGCGGCATAATACCTGCAGCCAATGAGGAGTTCAGGACCTTGTTTATCTGTTGATTGACAGTGGGGGCCAAAGCTGGTAAAAGCTTTGTAGGAGACGCATCCACTGGTGAGCCTGATTTCAGGTTCATCAGATTGGAGAGTGAATCCTCCATTTCATTTGCCAGAAACTCTATTAACTGAGGACCTTGTAAGGGTTCACATCATGGAGAGGAACTAATGCGTTCTCCCTCTGTCCCTGATCCAGCTAGTTTATCCTTAGCAGATACCAAGAAGGACTGCTGGATAGTCATTATTTTGGCATGAAAAGATTGAGCAAGCAGGTTCGACCAGTCCGCTGACAATGGAGCTGCTCCGCTAGTTACCTTTGGAGCCACAAAACACTTTACGATCCCAAAGATCTCTTTGCTCTTATTTTCTGCCAATGTTATTTTATTCCTCCAATAATTCTCCTTAGCATCTTTCACCAGTTTATAATAAACTTTTTGGGCGGCCCTATAGGTCTCTCTATTATCTTGGAGATAAAGATTACGCCACTTCCTCTCCAGCTTTTTACATTCCCTTTTACTGGTTCTCAGTGATTCGTTGATCGAGGTTGCTGATGGCGACAACTTCTGGAGGTACATACTGGTAACGGTGCTGTGGCATCAATATTCAACCTTAACTAATGCTCGACTGCACAAGCATTCACTGCAGGACTATCTAATAATATAGGCACGGTAGAAGCGAGAGCCTTCTGTAAAAGTGGTAATGATATCTTGTGCAAAGCTCTAAACTTATAATCAGTGGCTGTAGAATCTAGACTTTCACTCTTCCCTATAATTGGTATCCAGAATGGGGGGAAAGTAAGTACCAAACTGCATGACACACCAGGTATGGGAACACATGGAGAGAAATATCGCCTTTCAGCGGCATATAGTATAGTCCAAAGCTATGTTTTTAATATAAAATCAGGGCCTTCGGTGGTCATAGCACTGAAAATATAGGATTTGAAAAAATATTATTGTCTACGGGTGCTTATGGAAGACAATTTCTAGGGACAGGAATTTAAAGAATGCTAAAGTAATTCTGGTATTTTACTGAACTCTGCTGGTCGTTTTCTATCAAGAAAGTTAAATAGAGGCAGTTGCTGAAAAAATTAAAAAAAGAAAGTCGCTCAGCACAAAGCAATTCTGGTATTTTTATGACCTCTTCTTTGCATTTTTTATCAAGTCAGTTAAATAGAGGCAGTTGAAAGAGAAGAAAGCAATTCTGGTATTTTACTGACCTCTACTGGTCGTTTTCTATCAAGACACTTAAATAGAGGCAGTTGAACAGATAAAATGCCCTAAGTGGAAGTAGACAAGTCCTAGGGTTGATCTCCAGAGCCCACAAAGTACATACACATATAAGTATATACTAAAGTATATACAAGAGCTCATGAATGTTCGACCTAAAAAGCTGGTGCTCTTGAATAGAAAAAAAGACAAATTACCCTCACATCCTGGTAAAAAGCCGGGGGTGTAGGGATCTTTCGTTATTTTGTTCTTCATCACTAACTACGGCTGTTGAAGTTTCTTTTAAAAAAACTAAAAAGTCTGTTCCACAGCCTGCAAAAAAGCTTGCATTGCATTTAGTGGAACTGAGTGTGCTGGCAACTCCTCTGAGGTCACATACCACCACATTTTAGATGGTTGTAAGGAAAAACACGCATTTGCCATTTTTTCACTCACTCTAAATAGTTCAGGTGGACATATGGTAACACATCTGATGGCCCTAACTCCTTTAGATAATCGGAGCAGTATGTCAGCGGCAGAAACTAGGCAATCATCGCCACTGACATACTAAAGGTCTGTCCTATTCTAAATGAGTTGCGTGGACCTACAGTACAGAGGAAAGGATACTCTATCACCTTTGTGACAAAGTATGCCTTCTGCCATATTCTAAATCAGGACCTTCGTACGAAAGTAGCACTCGTCATCAAAAACAAATTGACGTCGATGGCTACCTGGGTGTGAACACTGGACCTTTCCCACTCATAGCTTTTCCTGCCTTCATTGACAGCCTAACTAAGCCCTTGTCCTTTACTAACCCCTTGTTGATCACCTAGACGATGGATCTAGCCTGTTACCTTCCCTTGCTGAAGACTCTACCTTCTCAGAAAATTTTCTAATCTTTGAGTGGTACCTGCCTAGGCCTTACATCTGACCCACAATCTATCATAATTCTTAGCCTTAACTTTGTTCTGGTTTAGCGTGACCACTTGCCTGCAGTTGGCACTGTGTGCTTTTTGAGGCTAAAACTTAACACAAAAATGTAAATATTCCAGGGGTTGAGCTCAGGCCTAAGTTGCTGATCTAACAAGATGGCAATAGTACTGAGGAGATTACCATCCACCCCAAGTAATAATCCACTTTTTCACAGTATTTTATCCATGATATTAGGCCTTTCTCCACGGCTAACAATTAGGATTATTTGCAGATTACATTGCAAAAATAGTGTTTGCAATATTTTACTAGAATAAGAACAAAATAACTATCACATCTTCCACAACCTTTGCACTAGTTTCTGAGTGGTAACACTGCACCCACAATGAGTAATAGCAGTGCTCGATTATCTCATAATTCTGGTCTCTCTTCTCTTTTTTTTTTTTTTTAATTTTTTATTGAGCAGAGCAAAAAGGTACATGCATATTTTTCAAGAGCAACATTAGAAACACCACAATTAGACCAACCATTGATGTTGATTGGCTACTTACTAAACAAAGTGCAAAGTGCAATGCATTTTCATATTTTATAAACAGTCACATATAATTTCATTGTCTGTTGAAAAAAAAAAAAAAAAAAATAATTAAAAAAAATAAATAAATAAATAAATAAAGTGCAAATGCAAAATGTAGCCACAGGTTAACTTATAGCTCAACTAAGACACAAAACAGACACAAAATTCACTCAAGACAAAAAATTTAAATCCCGATTAAAGTGCCCAGTGCGATAGCAGTCGAAGTTAACCTTGGCGAATACAGTACTCTTAGCATCACAGATAAAGTGCAAATGCAACATTTGAAACCAGAATTAGACCCACCATTGATGTTGGTTGTTAATAGGCTACTTACTAAGCAAAGTAAAAAGTGCTATGCATTTTCATATTTTGTAGGCAGTCACATATTCTTCCACTGTCTATTGACAAGTTGGCAGATAAAGTGCAAATGCAAGATATAACTACGAGTTAACTTATAACTCAGCTGAGACATAAGATTCATCTTAAATCACTCAAGACTGACATTAAAATCCAGATTATAATGCCCAATGCCATAGCAGTCAGAGTTAACCTTGACAAATACAGTACTCTTAGCATCGAATAAAAGTATAAACGAATAAGGTGCAAATGCAAGATAAAACTACGGAGTCGCATATAACACAACTCATCTTATAGCTCTAAAGACCTAGTTAGGTTCTAAATTAAAGTATCAATATATATGCAACCAAAATCTACCTTGTTAGAATACAGGATTATTAACATTATTACTGTTTAAGGTGCAATTGTACTAGCAGCAAAGATTAGTCGTAAAATACAACATATCAGGCAACTGGGTAAAATACAAAATACAAAATACCAATGGCAATCATTTAAAAGCTGCTGAAATCACATAAAAGGAGAGCAACATTAACATCATTGACCCCAGTATAAAACTTGTACAAGTAGAAAATCGTTTCCCCAATCCATTTGGGGATCAATGATAATGTAATAATTAAAATTGCATTGTTCTTTAGCAATTAAAAAATCCCTGCGCCATCTCTAAGACCTATCCTTGAGTAGGAGTAATGCTTCAAACTTTTTCCAATTTTTCTTATATTTCCTTTTACCCCCTACTCTTTTGGCATATGCCTCTTCAAATTTCCAAATCCTTTTCATTTTATTAAACCAATTTAGATGATTTGGAATCTCCTTAGATTTCCAATTTTGAAGTATCAAAGAACGCGCCACCATACAAGATATTGCTACAAGAACCCTGTCGGAGCTAGATAAATTGGCCTCGTCCCTGGAATACCCGAATAATGCAGTTTCGGCCTGGGGAGAAACACTTATGCCTATAACTGCTCCCAAATCATTGAAAATCTCCCCCCAGAACTGTACCAGTTGCGGGCAAGAAAAAAAAATGTGTAGCCATCCTCCTTCCTCCTCCTGGTGACAGCGGAAACACCTATTGGGATGGTCTGGATATTGTTTCTGAATCATAGATGGGGTCCAATAAGCAAGCCATCTTGATAGAAAGGACATTCTTTTAAAATTAGCGGCACGTAGAGACCTATGCCCTAGAAGGCATATTTTTTCCCATTCCCTAGGGCTAAATCTGCAACCAGTATCCCTTGCTGTTTTTTCGATATGGGAGACTGTCCCTTTTGCCTGTTCATCCTTCCGCAATACAGAATACCATTTCCCCAGTCCCAAAAGCTTGAAGTCATAGAGTTCTACCATGGTATAGTGTGGAGTATTCAAAATACCCTCCATATTGGAAATAAAATGAGCTATCCGCATATATTCAAGAAATGTGGGCTTTCTACAACCTTCTGTCCTATCCATTATCTCTTGCCAGGATATTATTTTGTTATGGGCGATAAAGTGTTTAAGTTGAGAAAACCCACAGTTCCTCCAAATCTCAATATGTCTTAGTTGCAATTGTAGGCCCAGACTGTTGCATTCTCCCAGACCCAAAAATTGAAAGCCAGAGGAGCTATTTTTTTTAAAAACTGCTTGAAGCCTAAACTGAACTTCTCGTAGAGACTTATAGCGGGTCCTCTTGGGTAATTTAGCAGTTTTTAAAAAAGCGGGCATTTGCGTTCCCGCTTCTATTATCATTTTATCAATAAAAAAGCTATCATAAATGCACTTATAAAAAGTTAAGTCACCGACTAAATTCAATAGGGCAGCCTGATAATATGTTCGTATCTGCGGAAGTGCTAGACCTCCTTGATTTATGGGCAGCTGTACTGTACTTAATTTTATTCTGGGAACCTTTTTTGCCCAAATAAATTCCCTAAACAAAGTATCTAATTCATTAAAATAGGTTTGATTAAGGCGAATAGGGACATTTAAGAACAAAAAGATTAATAGAGGAAGAATGGACATTTTAATCAAGGAGACTCTCCCTATAATTGTAAGGGGGAGTATTGACCATTGTTCGAAAAGGCTCTTAATCTTCTGTTTAGTTCTAAGATAATTTAGTTCAAATAATTTATAATACTGATTAGTGACGTAAATACCCAAATATCTAATTGGGTCAGTTTTCATAGCTTGGATTCTCAAATTATCAGGTAGAACATTAAGATCAATATTAAGAGCCAATATCTCGGTCTTTTTTTCATTTATTTTATATCCACCAATTTGTTGAAACAAAGAAAATTCTTTAAGGGCAAACTCTAGATTTTCTTTGGTGGGGGTTAAATACAAAATGATGTCGTCGGCGAACAACTTAACTTTTGACATCCCTGGTATAGGAGCAGAAATAGCAGCATTATTACGCATTTTTGACACCAAGGGTTCAATAAAAAAGGTAAAAAGTAACAGGGAGAGTGGGCAACCCTGCCTAGTTCCCCGTTTTATTATAATTTCCCCTAGTTGTTCCTGATTAATAACCACCTTAGCGCTTGCACCATAATAAATACTCTTTAACATACTAATAACCTGTTGTGAAAAGCTGATACTCCTTAACGTTAGGAACAATGTTTGCCAATTCACGAGATCGAAGGCTTTTTCAGCGTCAACCATGATTATTGCAGCAGGGATTTCGTTTATATTAAAAAAATCTAAGGCATGAATTAAAAATTGAGTATTAGTAGCCATAGATCGACCTGCTATAAAACCTGTCTGATCCTTATGTATTATTTCTTGAGCAGCAGGGAGGAAGCGCTGAGCCCATACTTTCATTAAAATCTTGTAATCAGAATTAAGCAAACTGATTGGCCTAAAGGAGTTCACATCTAAAGGGTTCTTATCTTTTTTCACAAAAGATATTATTATAGATTCCTTGAATTCAGTAGATATAGTTGCACCCTTTCTAATGTCATTAAAAAGTCTCTTTAAAGGAGATGCTAATTCTTTAATAAAGACCTTATAAAATTCGATCGGGAATCCATCCTGACCACATGCCTTTCCCCCTGCAATAGATTTGATAGCATTTATGATTTCTTCTTCCGTTATTTCATTATCTAGTTTTTTAATTCTGTCCTCTGAGAGTCTAGGAAGATCAATGTCCATCAAATACTTTAAAATGTGTTCATTATTAACCGGGTATTCAATTGAATAGAGCTGTCCATAATGATGGAGGAAGACCTGTGAGACACTCTCCCTATCTGATACCACTAATTCCGTGACAGGATCCCTGATGGAAGTGATTAAAGAGGATTCCATTTTTTTTCTGGTGGAATTAGCTAACAGCTTCCCCATTAACTGACTCTCTTCATATATTTTTTGCTGATAAAATTCCCGTTATTCACCAAAAAACAAAGTTTACCACCTCCTCACTCCCCTGTATCTTCACAGTCTATTGATTTCGGCATGTCTTCGCCAGCAACTGGATCAGCGCCCACAGTCGGGGGACGAGACACCGACCACCATAACTTGGTGCCATCAACTCCAGGTGTGCAGGTAGTTACTCCTGTTTTGATCCAGGATCTGCCAGTTTCATTAGATCAACTTGAGTTAAGTCAAACTCCAGGAGGTCCGCAAGTTCCTCGGCCGCAAGCATTGGATCTCTGTTTGCAATCTCAAGAATTACTTTCAACTTTACCATCATCCAATGCAGGAATCGTACCGAAACTTGGCTCGGAGAAGTCTGAAAGTTTTCAAATTGACATCCGTGATATGCTGAATTTAATTTTAGGAGAGATAAGGGAAATGAAAAAGCTTCAGCAAATGGAGATCAATACCCTCAACCAGCGTCTAGATAAAATCGAAGAGGCTATTATGGGTCTCCCCACTAGATTCTCTGAGGTAGAGGCCAGAATTTCCACCATTGAAGATCAATTGGTGACGGTGATGACCGAGACAAAAGAAGCGGACAAGAAGAAAAGATATCTTGAGAACAAGGTAGAGGAGCTGGAAAGTCATTCCAGGAGGTCCAATCTGCGCATTGTGGGGGTGCCTGAAGGGATTGAAGGCGCTCAGACTCTCCTTTGGGTCAATACGTTCATAAAGCAGCAAGTACTACCTGACTATGAAGGTGATCTGTCAATTACTAGGGCACATCGTATCCCAGCCCAACCCTTTCCAAATTCTCCCTATCCAAGAACAATTCTTCTAAACTTTGCTGATTACAGAGTTAAAGAAAAAGTATTGGCAAAGGCTATCCAACAACGTCAATTCCCCCTCAACGAGACACAGAAATGTAGAATTTTCTCCGATATGACAGCTGTTGCTGCTCGAAGAAGAAAAGAGTTCGTTAAGATGCTAAATCTCTTCAAGGCACATGGGGCTCAGGCCTCTATCGTTCAGCAATCAAAACTAAAAGTATTGGTGAAGGGGAGGATTTTAATGTTTTCAGATATTGAGGAGGCCCAGACTTGCTTGAAGGGGATATCAGGTTCCTCAGCTCAGGCGTGATTTTTTTGTTGTATTCAAGCTGATGTGGGATATCCGTGACAAAAACGTTCAAAAAAAAATAAAAATGTTTTTCTTTGGTTTGTTCTAATTTGGTGTGGGAGGAGGGGTGCGACCATGATCGCCCCATGGGGTGTAACAGCATGACACCCAGGTATAAGTATGGGAGGTGGGAGATGTGGCCTGCGTGGTGTAGGGGGGGTGAGTTCCACATCTTCAGGGGAGGGGTTATTCCTAGGGTGGTGGGGGGTTGGGTGTTAGCAGGAAAAAGAGCAGTAGCAGGAAGGTTTGGAATAATTTATAGAGTAAAGAAGCATGGCAACTGGAAACTGTAAGATTTTATCATTGAATACCAATGGGATATTAAATAAGAAGAAATATGGTGCACTTATAAGATGGGCCGCTTTTCTAGACCCCCATGTTCTCTTTCTTCAGGAAACTCATCTTAAGTCCAACTCCCCCAACTTGTTTATCCCTAAAAAATTCTCCAAGGCCTTTTTTGCTTCCTCTGGGGCAGCAATGAGGGGGGTAGCAATTTATTTCTCGAACAAAATGAATTGGGAGTTTCTTCAAGTATATCGAGACATTTTAGGGAGATGGATCTGGGTAACAACCAAAATTGGGGGTCGGATAATAAACTTTATTAACTACTATGGCCCATTATCCGATAATGTAGTACCCCTGACTCAGATCCACGAAAAGCTGATTAGTTCTCCTGGACAGATTGTCTTAGGGGGGGATTTTAATTATATTATGGATATTAGGAAGGACACCACTAATAAAAATAAAAGACAGTCGAAGCCCAATACCAAAAAAATGATGGAGACAATTATGGAACAGTTTGGGCTAGTGGATTCTTGGCGGGATCCCCATCAAGAAACTGAATCCTTTACCTTTTACTCCAATCGTTTCTCTTCGGCCTCCCGACTAGACTATCTATTAACATCTAGATCCATACAGGTGACAAAGGCGTGGATCAGTAGTAATTCTTTTTCTGATCACGCACTGGTTGGGGTCTCCTTGCTTTTGGGGGGGAGAGACAAGGAACGATCTAGGTGGCAGATGGATCGTCTCCTTTTGCAAAATGAAGATTGGATTTTGGGATTTAGGGAGTGGATTGTCCATTATTTTGAGATCAATGATAACACCGCCACCCCTTTTGCTATCTGGGGAGGTTTCAAGGCTGCGGCCCGGGCCCAAGTAATAGCTGTTATGGCCGGTCAGTCTAAAATTCGGAAGTCTCAAATTGAGAACCTTCAAAACAAAGCAGATCAAGAATATGCCTTAATGTTACATCACTCCCCCAATTCCTTCAACGAAGCTAGTAGGGAATTAAGAGATTTTTTTATCTTGGAGGAAATATGCAACTCCAAAATATATCAGCAAAAAATATATGAAGAGAGTCTGGTCTCTCTTCTCGACATTATTTTATGATATAAAACAAAGGATTACTCTCTGAAACAAGTAAAACTGCTGGTGAAATGCTTCATGTGTTAATACCGCCTGTCATCTAGCATCCATTTGAGTGAATAAAGATGTTTCTATACCATCTTTGACCCATATTTAATATTGTGCTAAAAAGGTCAGTATGTCCTTTTACTATTGTCCTATATCATTAATAATGTCATATAAATAATTTGTCGTCAAATATTTTCCAACTTCCCCCTCATTATAACAGATCCTGGTTCTCCCTTTTAAGTCTGACTTTAGTCAAGGCTTTTTAAGTTTATTAAAATTCTATGTATAATATATTTACTTAACAGGCCTTCCAGCCAGTTCTCTTCCTTTATTAGTCTATTGTTCTGTCACTTACAGCATAGAGCATAGGGCAATGGGCCAGCCTTCTTCAGTCGCTGGTTAACGTCAATCCGAGTGACTGCATTTTGCTCTTCCACAACACAACACTTCATCACACAAGTTAATTCCCTCCTTTTCCTGTGTTTTTATCTTTATTTTATTATTACGTTAGTGCTTATTTTGCGTTTAGAGCATGATGTGATATCTCAATGCTTTCTACCAGCTATACATTGTGCTTCTAATGTGAGTTCAGTGCACGTTCCATCTTTACCAGTTATAAAAGTGTGTGGGAATGACCTTTGTTTATCTGACTGCTGCTATTTCATAGTTTGCCAGATTGTGTCCATTTAAGACCGTTCGTTATATAGTTATAGTCTTTTTAGTATCCCACAATGAAGTGCATTTATAACTGCACTCCTGTATGTCATGTTGGTATGTATTTTAATTGAGAACTACAGTTATACTAGTAAACAAAATTGTTTTGTGTGTCCTGCCTATATGGCTTTCCAGTTTGCCTTCAGGGCTCCTGTATGTCATGGTCATATAGACATTTAACACGTATTGATAAATGAAGCTGTGCTATTTATTTCAATATCTATCTATCTATCTATCTATCTATCTATCTATCTATCTATCTATCTATCTATCTATCTATCTATCTATCTATCTATCTATCTATCTATCTATCTATCTATCTATCTATCTATCTATCTATCTATCTATCTATCTATCTATCTATCTATCTATCTATCTGTCTGTCTGTCTGTCTGTCTGTCTGTCTGTCTGTCTGTCTGTCTGTCTGTCTGTCTGTCTATCTATCTATCTATCTATCTATCTATCTATCTATCTATCTATCTATCTATCTATCTATCTATCTATCTATCTATCTATCTATCTATCTATCTATCTAACTATCTATCTATCTATCTATCTATCTATCTAGCTGTCTATCTATCTATCTATCCCTTTTTATCTATTTATAATAAAGATTTATAAAACATTACAAAAACGCATTAGCAAAGGCAAGAGGCTGGCAGACAACGGCAGACCAATTGGCTTTTTTATGGTCTGGTATTAGCTAAGACCAGTTATAGTTTACTAAAATAATGTGCATAACACAGTTAGGTATATGAGTTTTTAACCACACTTCAGCCATTAGTCTGTAGTTGTGTCATTCAGATTTGTCCTCTTTCCACTACAGCATGCATCATGGGTCAAAGGGCTAGACCATTCCCACCATTGGTTGACTTCACTGTGAGTTATGCCATGTGTCCATTCACAGGAATCACATTTGTTCAGTGTCAACGACTACTATAGCAATGTGTACTTTTTTTAAACCCAAACATATTTTTGCCCTTAGCCAATGTTTTTGAGATTGGTGAGGGCCCAGTAGCTTCCCAAACAGTAAAGATTTGCAAACACGATGAAGGACTAAATATGTATTGACAAAGCAAAAGGCTGGTAGTCAACGCCAGCCCTATTGGCTTTGACAATGCTCCTTCGGGTCTGCCATTAGCCAAGACCTTTGGATTTTACTAAAAGTATATTTATCACATACTAACTAAATAGAAACTTTCGTCAGGCCTCTTCATCTTTTAGTCTGTTCTTGTATCATTGACCGATTATTCTTTTACTCACTAATTGACTAATTTAATTGTGAGCGACAACATTTTATTATTTTACAAGGAGCACATCTGCACACAGTAGGTTCCTTCATTTCCAGGGACTACTATAGCAATGTGTGCTTTTGAAGACCATAATAATAATTTTGTTTTTAGCCAATATTTCAGTCCTGATATATTGGTGAGGGCACAACAGCTCCTCAACAACAAATGTGTTAAATAAAATAATCACAAAACAACCTTCTCATAGCCAAAGGACTGGCAGCTAACTATGGATTTATTGGCTTTCCAAATGCTTGTTATTATTAGAGGTTCTGCAGTTACCAGACTATTTCTTTCCTGCCAGCTTTATTGATTTTCAGTGCTTTCTTTCTGATTTTCCTAATTTAAAATGTGAGACACTGCATTAGACAGGAGGCGATGTTTGTGTAGGCCAATGTCTTGCTTGCTCTCTCTGACCTATCAGAGATTAATTAAGGTTTTACTTTAGCTGAGGGAGTCTCCAAAGCCCCATATATGTCTGAGCGGCAGGTAAGAAGGAATCAGCACACCCAAGATGAAGTGTGCAGCTAAAAGTTAAAGCAGAGGTACCTTAGGTACATCCAACATGGGGGCATATTATCAAGCACGGCATTAAAATTTAGCCGCAAAAAACTGCTGCTAAAGCGGCGATAATGGGCTTGATAATATGCCGCAGACAATTCCAATAGAAGCCCATGTTGACACCAGAACATGGGCTTCTATGGGAATTCTCACGGGCATATTTTCAAGCCCATTATCGCCGCTTTAGCAGCAGTTTCCTGCCGCTAAAGCGGTGATAATTTTAACGCCGTTTCTTGATAATATGCCCCAGAGTTGGCTATATGTCGGAGTTTCATCAAAACTATTCGCCATTCACATAACTTGCATTTTGATTATTTCTAGATTTGTACTTTTTTTGAGATTGTCCCCAAAATTATGGCATTCATCCACCCGTCCTGGATCTGAGTTGGACACCCTTGATTTAAGGTTATAAGGCTCTGCCACAGTATCCTCATTTGACTTTCATACCAGGCACACAGCCTTCGCATCACAAAGCTTTATAATATAAGTAGGTGCTAGTAACTACTGGAAATTCAGGATTTAAACAGGAGATAATCTAATTTACTCACAACCAAATAATTGTGAATTGGGTTAGAGTGTTATTTTTACCTTTTTAGTGTACTAGAAATGAAAAAAAAACTGATGTTACCAATCCTAGTCAAATGAACACCTCATTAAACAATGTTTTGACATGACTTTGACCACACCTTTTCGTCTGTACAACAATAAAAATAGACTGTATCAACAATAAATGTTTTTACATAAAGTCCGTTGCCCCAGCAAATTGCAATTTTAAGTGCTGTAAATCGGCGGTGGTGTAGAATGATGGCCATATCCGTAGAGAATATCTGTGGGCATAATGCAACAAGTATTTTTGTGGCCAGTAAAGATTTTTAAGAATCAACTTATGTGGTAATAGGTTGGTTCTTAAAAATCTGAATCCTTTTGTGTCAGAGTCTGACCTACATCAAGGATATAAATGAGGTAGGTCACAAATTGAGATTCACTGCGAGTGAAAGTAAGCACAGGAATGATTACCAGCTGGGAACAGCAGGCCACCCTGTCTGTGATTGCTTTCTGATGTAGCAATCTTTTTTTTAATGCAGTTCATTTTCCTTATAGGAGATGGGATTGTATTAGAAGGAAAAGTTTACTTTTTTTGTTTTTTTTTAATGAATTAAGAGCGGTTCCCTGGACACCTTACCTTTCACAAATGCATTACCAAGTTCTTTGAGGTATTGGCAAAATGTGAATGTTTTGTGACCAGATTTCAGTCAGGAAGCATTGATGCATAAGATTCTGATTTGGTATTTGGAGCATGCCCAAATACTGAATCATTAATATCCATTTGGAATCCAATTTTAAGAGTCAGAAAAAGGTTTTAGACTCCTAATATTTGATTAGATTATAAGAAATTTTAACATTTGCAAACACAGAATGTTATCCGCATTGTAAAAGGGTTGTATTTGAGAAACCTGTGTTCTTTTACCGTATGAAAACCTCCACCCCATTCAATTGCACTTCTGTTGATGACAAGTTTCTGGCCTTTTGGTGCATTAGCCTCATAGGTGCCCACTTTCAGAAACCTGCTTGTGTCCTCCGAAGTCATCTGCCAGTTGATAATATCCAGCAGTGGTGGAGCATCTCCGTTTTCATCGAAAAACACCTCTTTACCAGCTGAGTTCTTTGTCCGAACGTTCTTTAGGTAGTGCAGAAGCTGGAAGGAAAGAAAGCTTCATCTCTGTAATTGTATGGCAAGGCAAGATACTATGCATTAACTTTCCTAATGCAAAAGTCACAGCAAGATAAATATCTTTCAAAAACATATAAGAAACGACGAGTGAAAAAATGATCAATAAAAAGACCTGCATTAACTATTTTCCTTGTATATTAATCAATGAAAATGCTTATGTTGTGACGGGGCTGCCCCCTGAATAGTGCCCAGGTGTGGGCCAGTGCCCTGAGTGCCCAACTGCATGTAAATCTGGTCTCCTGACTTTTATTTTGGCCCTGCCATCATGCCAATTTAGAGTGCACACAGAGGCCAAGGCCTGTCCCTGAAAACGCCAGGTCCAATACCTGCTCTGTCAACGTGAAGGGCAACAAGCATGATTTCATAGTTAACAGAGGACGACTGTCTCTGACCTGGGTGCTGCACTTTGAGCAGTGATTTATAAGTTTATCAAACCTTATTATCTGTGTCAGTGATAATATGGCCTACAGAGCTCTCTTGTGTGAAGTTCAGTCACATATGTCAACCAAAATTTTGCATTGATGTCACATTTGTATGTTGAGTTCATGTGCATGTATAGTGAGCCTGTGATGTGTGTGTGGTAGTAGGGCTTTGTGTGTTAGAGTCTGAGTGCTGAAACCAGTGGGATCCATTTTAAATTCTTCTGGTTCAGCATGGTATAAGATGAAGAATGAGGACAGCTCCCCCAGACAGTGAAAATGTATTGCCTTCATTCATGTGGCTGGTTGGTGGCTATGACGAGAATGAAGGCTGGGCTCTATGTGTAAAATTCCATGTAGACTTTACTAGCAAGGGGATCCTGATTAGTTCTTCGTGAGCACTGTCGTTTGGTAAAAGGAATCGGTGATTTTTAGTAAAAAAGTTTCTGTGGTTGAAGGTTAGGAACCTTTTAGGCCTGTCATGCCCTTTTGTCTCTCCGTGATCACCTGTTTAGATGATAGCCAGATGAAGAGACCTCACATTTCACTGTGCCCCTGTGTTGGCTGCTTGAACACAGCCACAATGCTGCATGATGTGAGAAAGATCACTTTATACAAAGTCTGTATCTGTACATCAGCCTGAGAAGGACTTTTGAAAGAGAACTGAGCCAATTCGGTATGACGTTTGAAAAAGTGAGTCCACATCCTTTGTCCAAAAGACTCTCCATAAAGGTTGGATCCATGCCAGTTCCAAGTGACAAGGAATGGAATGCTCAGCAGAGTACTCACAGAGCAGTTGTGTAATCTGCTCTGCTGTCTGCTTGACAGCAAGTCTTTCTGACCTGAGATGACATCAGCTGAAGTCTGCACTTTCAGATGGATAATCTGTGTGGTGCCAAGAAGACTGCCTGCTTGCTAAAATAAGAAAGGTGCGTGCAGGCCTTGCCGGAGGAGAAAGCCTAGAGTGTTCCCGATGTGTGGAGCAGCTGGAGAAACCAGACACTGACATAGAATAAAAAATGACTGACCCATAATTTAAAAACTATTCCAAGATTGAAGGTCATGCATGCATAAGTATTTGACACATGGTTGCATGCCACCGTCAACACAAATTGACAAATCAAATGCCTTGGAAATTAACAGTCAAGTCCGATTTTGGTTTTTCCAATACCTGTTATTAGTAGAAACATACAAAACAGAATCAAATCTCATTCACACTCTACAATTAACTTAATCTCCAATCTATAACCCAGAGATTGTTTGTATGCAACTAACCGTTAACTGGAAAGCCTGATTGGTGATTGCTGCTTTCGCACACAGTGATGTAAACATAAAATAGCCTCTTCCCCTATCAGCAGTTGCTATGAACTCATGGTGGATTAGAAAGTAAAGAAATGCATCTACTGGGTGTGATCATGCGACAACTTCCTGCAACAGCTTATCTGCACACACGCTAAAAGACACAGTTCAGGTAGAAGGCTCCTATTTTTTTCAAGCCAAACATTTCTTGAATTTAACTTACCTCCATCTAAAACATTGCCCCATTCAATGCAAGTCAATGAGGAAAATAAAATATCTTGTTTCAAAATGTTGGCAAGTATGTATTTACCACAGAGAGAAAGACAGGCATTCACCGTCACCATATGTAGCTGTACTGCAGTGGGGTTGTTAGAAATGGGGTCTCAAGTTGGCAGATGTATGCACTTTTTCCAATTAGGGACTACCACTCTAGTCAGAGTAAGTCATATACACAACCTAAACTAACCTGTGCTTACCCTTTGGTAGCTTGGTACAGAGAAGCCAGGCTTAACTTAAGAAGCAATGCGTAAAGTATGGGTGCACTCTTTAATTACAGTAAGTCAATGAAGACACCACAAAAAGACTCCACACCATTTTAGAAAAACAGAGACTGTGTATCTGATTAAAACAAGTAGAACTTGGGATATTAATTTTTAAATGTTAAATGTGAAAAAAGTGCTTACAAGTCTTTAGCGATTAAAAGGTTAGTTGAGGGTGCGTGGGACCAGTGAAATCCAAAGTTTAGGCAGACCCCGCTCGACAGCAGACCGGCTACAGGACACAGTCAGGTCTCGCAGAAAAAGTACCTTGGATGGAGCAAAGCGTCGATGTCAAGGGCCCCAGACAAGGAGTTGAGGCAACACTGCGTTGTCGTTTATCCGTGGATGGAGGCAAGCGTCTTCCTCGATCCATGGATGGAGGCAAGCTTCAGCGCCAATCCGCACCATCGATGGAAGCTTCATCTAGGAACCCCAGTACAATGCAGGTACTCTATCATCATCAAATTGTGCTGTCCATCGGCGTAGAGCTGCGCTGGCTGTAGAGCTGCTGTCATCAAGCAGCCACTGCTTTGGGCGATGCGTTGGTTCTGATCAGTGCAAAACCGCTGCTACGTAGGTGTAGAAAAGATGCAGAAACTACCTTCTGAGGCCCAATACTGGAGGAGGTACCTCAGGTAAGGGTAGGACTCACAGATTGCTGAGTCCAGCAGCACCAGAAGAGTTGAAGGAAGTCTTTTGAGACCCAGAGACTTCTGAAAACAGGAGGCAATACAGCATGCCCTTCGAGAAATTTGGGTTTGAGGATGTAGAGAGCAGGGCTAGTCCCTCTCACTCAAACGGCAATGAGCAGCAGGCAGCCGGCCAACACAGCAGAGCAAGTTGCAAAGTGGTAGTCCTTCCAACAGCATAGCAATCACCAGGACAACACAGCACAGCAAGTAGCAAAGTGACAGTCACTCTTGCACCACAGCAGCTCTCTTCCAGGCAAAATGTCCTTGGTTCCAGTATAGTTCTGATTTGGTAGTCTCAGGGGTCCAGTATGTACACACAACTGGGCCTTTGAAGTGGGGGAGACATCAAAGAGGCCTTTGAAGATCACAAGTTTCCTGCCTTTCTTGTCCTTGTTCCAGACACACTACAGAGGCAAGCCAATGTTACCTTGTTTTTGAGTACAGAGCATATGCACTTTAGCACTGGGTAGTAGTGGTAAAGTGCCAAGAATCCTAAAGCCACCAAAAATGAGGTCAGAAAAAAGGGTGTACAAAGGCAACATGTTTGGGGGTGACACTGCAGAAAGGACTATTTCCAACAGGGGTGTTTTGCTTTCTAAAGGGGGTCTGACACCTAGGCACTTAGGTCACAGATGCAAGTGAATCAGAGCCCTCCATATGACTACAGCTCATGCAGCACCACAATAGCAGACTGGTTTATTTACATTCTGTAAAATAAGAAATGTGGTGGAAGGATCACTCTGAATGGGTCACAGCCAGTGGCATAACGCAGGTCCTTGCAGCCAATGTGGCATGGGGATATATACATCCTGCATCTTGGGGTTGGTGGTGGTGGTGTGATATCTGCAGGTGTCAGGGCCTTATCATCCTGAATGTTGTGTTCCCTCGGTGCCTCTTCTGTCTCCCTCTCAGCAGTCTGTGGTGCAGGTTCACCTGTGGATACAGAATTTCAATTTACTGACGTGCCTGGCGGCACTTGTGTTCCATTAAATTACATGTTTGCCATTGAAACTGACAGTCCCCCGCTTGCTTATTTACTGATGTGGGTCACATGCACTTGGGTTCATTGGAATAACTGGTATGCTATGTGTTAATTAGGACTAAATCGCCCAGGATGCATTGCTGGTTGTTAGCAAATCATGGACCGGAGTGGGATTCATACTTGCTTATTGGGGATTGGGGATTGGCGGGGGGCACAGCATGCTGTGCATGCTTCTTACCTTGTCTGTTGTTTCCTCTGGCTGAGCTGTCTGCGTCTCTGATGCCAAGGATACTCTCCGGCTGGAGGGTGGACTCCACCATTTCCTCCAGGGGTGTTGGTACTGGCGCAGTGAATGTTCCGCCACCTGTCTGATTGGCTTGCTTGAGCCAGCCACCCTCTCCTTGACACGTTTGCGGAGGTCATACCAGCGCTTCTTGAGTTTGTCAATGGAGCACTGGGTGACACCAATTGCATTAAGTTTTTGCCTTTATTACGAGCCATATCTTCTGTTTCTGCGATTCCTGAACATGCAATGAGTTCTTGGCAAACAACTGGTCGTGGTCCTTTACCACCTCCTCAATTAGGACCTCCAACTCCTCTGAGAATTTGTGTTTCCTATTCCTCTGTGCCTGCTCCTTTCCCTTCTCCTGTGTGTCCATGCTTGTTTTTGGTGTCTGCTTGGGGATTACTGTGCAGCTCCTGGGTCTGTGCTCCTGCTCCCTGCCTCTCCCACAGCTTCAGGCTCAGTGAAACAGCATGTGTCAGGCCACTTTCTGGTTGTGAGGTCATCAGGCTGCACCCGATTAGTGAATTCGCTAATTTGCGATTTTTTAAAATTGCGATTTCGCTAATACTGATTCGGTAATGCGGATTTGGTATTTTTTTTTGCAATTATTACCAAATCACAAACTTTTAGCGATTTTTTATCAACATCGGATTTTGTGAGTTCTTAATAGCGATTCGGTAAAAATCGCTATTAAGAACTCGCTATTTGGTTTTTACCTACATATGGCCCTAAGTGATTTGCTAAGAATCACAGGACTCAAACCTGGCCACCTTAGCCGTTAAGCCACACCTGTTCATAGAATACGTAATGGTGCATAAAATGGGGACTCACATATCAATACAATCTATTGGGCCCTCATCATTAAGCACATGAAAACCACAGGAAGCTTGTAAAACCACTAGAATACTAATATGTTGTCTAATTCAAGGACTACCTTTGCTAAATTAAATCATGGGTTGGGTGTTAATCACTTATTTGCCCCCTCTAATAAACATCTCACACTGAGGTTTCAGGAATCGTTATTATTACGTGTGGACTCTATAGATATCTATAGAATTGGGTAAATCCTCTTATTCAAGTAGACATACCCACCGAAATAATAATTCACTGTGCATTTAAAAGGACTGTATTTAAAGATTGAAATGATTGCCATATAATGAAGCTTGTACATTTTTACTTAAACCCACCAGACATTTTAGTGCGTGAAAACCCCATATCAGTCAAATCGTACTGCAGTTCAAGTTAACTAATTGGTGTTTAATGATCTAACTTTAAGGGAAGATAATTAATTCAACAAAAGCAGACAGGCTGTGTGAGTGTGTTCATTTTTAAGGTCCTATTCAAGATGAACTTAAAGAAAAGAAAATACATCTTCAAAAATGAGCTAGGTGGAGGTGAGCACAGTGTTTGGACAAAATATTGAATATAAAATATGGTGATAGTGAATTTCTAAGGTTTTTAATTTAATTTCCTAACTATAATGTCCCTGTAACCTTTGTTTTTTAGTGAATTTCTAAATTTTTTAAAATTCGAATTCCTAACAAAATTGTCCCTGTAACCTTTAGTTTTTTAAGTGAATTTGAAAGGTTTTTTCTCTTGTATTTGTTAAATATAATGTTGCTCTTACCATTGTTCTTTTTTACTGAATTGATATGATTTTCTGAATTTTGTATGCAAACTAAAACTTCTCTATAACTTTTGTTGTTAATTGTATATCAGTATACTTTTTTTCTTTAATATCTAGTTGTAAGTTGTAAGTGATGAGAGTTCGTATGTGGGAAGATTCATTTGAGTTAGTGTCTGACTATCTGTGAGCATTTCAGTGCATCTCTGAATAGTACCATCTCCGTTTGAATGCATGTATAATTGATTACATATGTGTAAATGGATTTTTAATATGATATTTTATTTAGTAATGAATATGGTTTAAATAAATAGTGTATTCTATGTTGTGCATAGTCAATTTTATTTTATTTTTTAAATTAGGAGTAGTGTATTTATGGCGACCCCTCACGTATGGTGTGCGACTCTGATGTACTGTATATATTCATTCTACATATATGTGTAATAAATTGAAATATGTCAATTTTACTATAATGAGTAGTAATATACTAAACATGAACCTGTGCTGATAAGTGCAATTCATGTCTATTGTGATTTCCATTGATTTGAAGATGTCGCAACAGTCCCCCGCACTGTTGCCGCTCCTATTTCCGGAGTTGCGTAGGGGGCTTGACTCCAATGGAGTATGGGTGGTAATATTACATATATATGGATACTTTTATGGATTACTTTTATGTTAGAGGTTTACTAATATAGTTGAGAAAACATCTTAATATTAATTAAAAGAAATTTTAATGGTTGTTTTGGTAGATTTTAGGGAGTCGCAGCACTGTCGAGCACCATTGTAGCACCTATTTCCGGCTTCATGCATGGTCAACCGTCTTTTTAACATTAGTAAATCCTTTAATAAAACAGTTTTTAAAAATACTTTACTTAAAGAGGTATAGTTATAGTCAAACGATATAGTGTTATTTTTAAGATAATTTAGCAGAAATAACATTTTAATATGTTTTATGGATTCGTGTATGTATGTATGTCAGTCAGAAATAAAATGATTTCACAGATTAAACAGCTTTCCATCACCAAGGAAGACAAAGCCCACCACTTTTATTCTTTATTTTGGTGTGGCTGTACCTGTTCTCACTTATCCTGAGAACTTTCATTTTGAAATCTTTCTGGTGTTTTCTCAGCTTTTTATTATTGATAATGGCAAGTGCTTCAGAGATGGAAGAGCATGAGGAAGAGAATCTAGATGAGGAAATTAAAGAATCTGCGAAGAAGAAGAAGGAAAGCATTGTATGGGAATTTTGAGAAGGTGAAAAAAAGGTAAACGCTAGGAAAGTTACAAGTGAGAAAGTGCTGTCACAGGGGTCAGAATGCAACTATTTGTGCGGAACATTATTGATGTATAAACATCTCAGCACAATACACAGCATCCAGCTTGCTAGGTCTGAGATATGAAGATTGAGAAAGCAGGAAGGGGGACAAGCTGGACCATCTACAGCACCCGGAGAAGTTCTCAATGTGTTGGATACCATGAACAATCAACATTGTTAATTTTTCTTCTTTAAAAGCACACCATTTGTTATGTGCCTTGTTGTTTTATTTTTTTATGAAAAATGTAAAAAAAAAACACTGTGGGAAAGTGGGTTTCTGTTGCAGTAACCCCCACTCACTTTTTGCCAGATTTCTAATGCACTTTGACTTGATGTGCCCTGGGTACCTGCCAATCAGGTTCCCAGGGCCTGCGTACTTTTCCACATCTGTACCTTTGTACCCACAATTGGCACCTCTCTGGCCACATGTAAATCTTTTGTAAAAGGCAACATGGGTAGCAAGGGCACTGCAAGCAGGGAAGGCCATGCCTGCAACCCACTGCTCATGGTATAGGTATGACACCCCTCTAGCTGGGGGCACTATACCGCTGGTGAGGGTACAGTTGCATTAGCACTGTACTCCTACAGTGTCTAAGTCCACTCTTAGACATTGTGGGGCAGATTTACAAGCCCCTAGCACCACTTTTACTTCACTTTTCCCATATTACAAGTGACGCAAAAGTGGCGTAAGGGGCTTGCAAATCTGCCCCTGTAAGGGCAGTAAAGTGATAAAGCGTATATGGTCTGGGAGTTTGTCATTACAAACTCCACAACACCATAATGGCTTTACTGAATTCTGGGGAGTTTAGAAGCAAACTTCTCAGCATAATAAATCCACACTGATGCCAGTGTGGGATTTATTATACAATGCACTCAGAGGGTATCTTGGAGATGTTCCCTGAATAACAACCAGCGTCTGGTGGGTACCCTGACTGGTAAATACCATCCTGCCGCTACGAGACAAGTTTCTGAACCCCTGGAATGGGAGCCATCCTTCCTTGAGCCCAGAAACAAAGCCTTTCCTGGGCAGAGGTATTCACACCTCCCCCAGGTCAGGAAGAGCCATCTGTGGCAGGGGAGCTTCAAAAGCTTTGCCGCCTTTGCAGCACAACCCCCAGCCTCTCCTGCTATTGGGAGCAGGCCCCCTTTCTGGCTCACCCCCTTTTCGGTTGGAAGACAGGCGGGAAAAATTAGAACAGCCCAGAAGGTGTGCCCACCTCAGCCAATCCCACCCCTCAGGTAAGAGAGGCGAGGTGAAAACACTCTTGCAGATGGTTGGCACTATCTAATCAGGATTAGGGATTGTGCCTACTCCTCTATGTGGGGTGAGCACACCAAAGGTGTAGTCACCCTTAAGGTCATAAGCCCATTGGCTACTAACCAGACACCCCTAAAGGCCCCCTAAATACAGTATTCTGGGGCAGCCCTGAACCCAGAAGGCAGATTCCCGCAACCTACAAAGAAGAAGGACGAAAGAAGACACACAGCATAGGAGACTGCAGAGAAGAACTGACTACCGGCCAGTCTGCAGAGCTCCTGTGCCAAAACTCACCTTGTAATGCCGCCAGGGACCTTCAGAACCCCTGGGAGTACTTACTGCCTTCATCAAAGACTGGATGTCCTCGGAACAGCAGCTGTGTTCAAAAGAAACTCTAAAGACAGACTCTGAGCCTGCTGAAGACAAAGAAACCCGATGCCTGGAACCACCACTGCACCCGTCGCCTACGGCCTGAGTCCCAGTGGCCCACTGGTCCCAGTGAGGTCCCCCAGCGCACTAGAGGTTGAGTCCACCATGGGTTGACCCCTCCAGGGCTTGTTGACACCACCTGCAGCCGTTACACAGAGACCTCCCAACCATGAGTACCCTGGTAAGGTGAAATCCGACCTCAAAAGGCACCCATGCATCCAGCCACCCTCAGCCCTGGAGAAGAAGACCTGAGGTGCACCTATGTCCCCGAGCCTTCTAACTTAATTACCCAGCTGTTGGTTCCTCCCGGAAGACTGCGTGGACCGAGCTTGCAGCTAAAACCAAAACCAGCATTCTCCATAGGATTGCTTTGGGCTCCCAACCCCTCCTAAGCATTCTGCACCCGGCCGCCTCTTCGCCGCTGGTGGTGTGGTCTTAGTGCTGACCTGAGACCCCCTTTGCCCTGATGTTAACCCTAGGAGTTTGGCGCCAAAGACCGAGTGGCCTGCCCATGAGCAGCCCCCAACCAAGGTGCCCCCAAGCCCTATTGGCTAACATTGGCATCCTGCACTCAGCACCCGGCCACCCTAGTGCCCACTGGTGGGGCAAATTGAGTGCCTACCTGGACCTTGGCATACCACCCCTAGTACACAAAGTAATCTAAAGTATCTCAAATGTAATTTAAAAGTATTTACTGTATGATACAGACTACATTTAAAAGTGGGACAAACCTATAAGAATTGTAATTCCAAGCACAACTGTATTTCCTTGAAATGTCTTGCACTTGAAAGTATATTTTACCCACCTGTGTCAAATCCATCAAGTACATTTGTTTTATAGTTACCTAATTGGCCCGGATTCTGTCTGTGTGTGTGTGTGTGTATCTGTCCCTGATTGAGTGAATACAAAAAATACTGAACACACCCTCTGGATAAGCCTAACTGCTCACCCACACTACAGCAAAGAGAGCTGTTGGTACTTTCCTAATTTAGCCTCTGCTATACTTCTTGGACTCTCTGGACTCTGTGCACACTATACCTTGCTTTGGCATAGTATGAACAGAGCCAGCTTCCTACAAACGCCCCAAATAATTCAAAATGTTAAAAAAAATTAAAAAAAATTCAATTTTGTTTTTTTAAATCCTTCTTCTCAAAGCCACCTTTTCTGGTTAAAGAAAGGAAAACTGTATGTTATATGCATGTTTGTAATAGTGTCAATATGTCTTGCTGCATGTTTTGATGTGTAAGTTAGTGTATATGTAATTGACTGTGCATGTAACTAATTCTATTTGTGATGTGTTTGTGTGTAAGTTGTGTGACTGTATGACAGAGTGTATCAATCGGTGTATAACAGAGTGACTGACTGTGACAGTTGAAACATTTCTGAGTATTAGAGTGCATAAATGCCTGTATAGAAATGCAAATGTGTATTGACTGTTTGTATAGGTGAATAAGTGGCTGTGTCATTACTTCTGTAACTGAGTTAGAAGGACATAAGTAAGTACCTTTATTAATAAATTGCATATTAGTGTATGTATGAGTAAATGCCAGGGTTTGTGCATAGATGCGTGACTGAGTAAGTGAATGTGAGAGCTGTTGCTCTATATGTCAGTGAATGGATGCGATAGTAGTTGTATGTGTTTGCCTGGTGTACGAGGAACTACACTTGTGATGGACTGGCTATGTGATTGAGAGTATAAATTAATAAGTGGATGTATAGGTAACTGTATGGGTGATTATGTGAGTGGATGTTAATGGCTGTATTGGTGAGTAAGTGGTTGTCTGTCTGAGTGAAGTGCTATGTGAATGATTGTGTGGGTGAGTGAGTGGTTATGTAAATGTGTTGTATTGGTGAGTCACTGAGTGTTGGAGTAGGGGTTTCCTTAAATGAGTTTTAGGCATGAGTAGTTGCACTGTATAGTATGTGTGAATGCCTGTGTGAGTGAGTGAGTGGATGTGATAGAACTGGTATGGAAATGAAAATGGGCATGTTGGTGGTTATGTGGGTGTCTCAGTAAATGTGTGATTGGTTGTATACATGAGTGAGTGGCTCTGTTGAGAGGGTGTATGGGTAAGTAGGTGTGTGAGTGGTTGTATAGGTGAAAAAGTAGATGTGTAAGTAGCTGTATGGCTATATGCATTGCTGTTTGTGTGAGTGACTGTTTGCCTGAATGGGAGTGTACTTTATGGCCTAGCTACTGCCTGCAGTAGGGATGAATTATATGTGGAAGAAGAGCAGGTTAAGGCTAATAAAGGTATTTTACATACCAAGGCAACCAGAAGTAGAACTGCATACACAGCTCAAATGTACCAGGTTTGTGACATGTTAAAAGGGCTGCTTCTCTGGAAGGGTGCATTGGTGGTGTCAGTTTCTTTTAGTAGATAAGCGAATTGGTGTCTGAGTCCCTATGTGGGGGTGTATTACATATGTAACTAAGTTTCTTGGTACATCACTGCCTGTCTTTCTTACTGCAAGGATCCGTAAATGTATATGTAATGGGCAACATGGATTTCCTCCAACATCTGTTAGTTACAATAGGGTTATTTAACTTAGTGTGCAATCACCTATATTTAGATGCTTGTGAAACTGTCTCAGTGGCTGTATTAGTGGCTCTCCACTTTTTTATGTGCATGTATGAGATCGACATCAGGGTGAAAGGTTGGATGTATAACTCAGCATATGAATCTGAAAGTGTTAATGTAGCTCACTGAAACTTCCAACTATATGTGTTAGCTTTTATGTGCATTGCCGCAAGCTCAATACCCTAGCTACAGGCTACAGTAGGGGTGAGTTTTATGTAGTAGAACAGAAAGTTGAGACTTGTCAAGGGGATTTAAACGTGAAGTCTGCCTAGCAGAATAACTGGATGCACAGTTTCAAGTACAGTAGGCCAGAGGCATGTTTTTTTTTCAAATATTTTTGTTGCAGTCCAGCGATCAATAGTGGTACTCCTGACTCATAATTCCAGGGCTACAACATTTGGAATAGGGGTCGTCAGGATAATAGATCACAATGTTTTAGCAACAGGATGCAGTGACAATATCAATGGCCCCCGCAGGGGAAGCAGGTCTTAAAAACAATAAGTAATGAACCGTAAACAATCAAACATTGTTATGTTATGTTATTGGGGTTGCTTATATAGCGCACGGCTACTCCAGGGAGTGTCCCGGCGCTTTCTGACCCCAAACTGAGAAAGAAGATGGAAGAAAACACAAACATAACAAGTTACTGCTTGTAAAGCCAAGTTTTCAGGGCCTTTCTAAAGGCAAGCAGATTAGAAGTATGGCACAGATCCACAGGCAAGGAGTTCCATAGTTTTGGGGCAAGATGTGTAAAGGAACGACCACCTATCCTGACCCTTCTAATGGGAGGAACCGTTGCCAGGCCAAGACATTCAGATCGGAGAGATCTGGTGGGTTTATAGAAAAGAAGCCGTTTCTGAATGTACGAGGCCCCAACCAAATGCAGTGCCTTGTGGGCTAAAGTGAGAGCCTTGAAAGTAATCCGCTTCTTAACTGGGAGCCAATGAAGGGAAGAAAGCAGCTCTGAAGCCCGAGCTTGTCGAGGTAGGCCAAAGATCGCCCTTGCTGCGGAGTTTTGAACTACCTGAAGTTGGTGCAGGAGGTAGTCCGGTAAACCCAGGTAGAGGACATTTGAGTAATCAATCCTGGAGCAAATCAAAGCCTGTACCGTCAGCTTCCTGTGGACTAAAGGGAGCAGAGGAAGAAATTTTCACAGCATTTTTAACAGACCAAAACAGGTGCTGGAGAGACCTGTGATCTGTGTTTTCAGCGAAAGGGTGTTGTCGATTTTGATCCCCAAGTTTTTTGCAACCACAGAGGAAGAGGAAGGGGGTGACATACACACCGGCCACCATTCCTGCAACGGTGGATCTGCTTGACAGCCGAAGAAAAGCACCTCAGATTTATCAGGGTTGCATTTGAGGCTGCTTCGCTGAAACCAGTCGAAAACAGCCCCCAGGCAACCACGGATGCTCTCCCCGTCAAACTCCATGCCCTTCTTGCAGGTGAAGAGAAGCTGGGTGTCGTCAGCGTATGATATGATCTGGGCACCCATGGACTCCGCAAGTACCGCCAGTGGAGTCATGAAGATGTTAAAAAGGGTCGGGCTCAGCACCGACCCTTGTGGGACTCCAACATCCATAGGCGGCACCTCTGCGGAGTACGGCGGGGCCCAGACCACTTGTCGACGACCCGCTAGGTAAGATCTCAACCAGCTCAACACCGTTCCACGGAGACCAATCTCGTGAAGTCTTCTCAAGAGGGCCTCATGCGGGACGGTGTCGAAGGCCGCCGACAGATCCAACATCACCAGCATAGCTCTTCCCCCTGCGTCGAGAACTTCCTTAATGGCTTCGTTTACTTCCAAAAGAGCGGTCTCGGTGCTCAAATTGGAGCGGAAGCCAGATTGGGTAGAGTGGAGTAACCCCTGATCTTCCAAGAAGGAAGAAAGCACAGAGTGGACGTGCTTCTCGACGATCTTAGCCAGACTGGGCAGGAGAGATATGGGCCTATAGTTCGCGTGTATCTCTGGATCAAGGCCTGGTTTTTTTAGAAGGGGAACAACCATTGCCTTCTTCCATGCTGGCGGAACCATGCCACTGGACAGGGATGAATTCAAGACAGTGTAGATCAGGGAATTAAGAATCTTGGCATTCCTAGCTAGAAAACTCGCCGGACAGGGGTCAAGCGGAGAGCCTGATTTAATTCTGAGTAGGAGATCCAAAGAAGTAGATTCCGATAAAGGTGGGAACTCCGATAGAGTGGGGCACGTATCAGATGGAAAAGACAACAGATTTGAATCAATCATAGGTACATTGGGGACAGCCAGAGGAAAGGATTCTTGGATGAGTTTGATTTTCATATTAAAAAAGATGGCCAGCTCCTTTACCCAAGGTTCAGAGAACTTATGCTGGACTGAACTCGATTTAGGAGAAACAAACTCTTTGACAATGGAAAAAATTTCTTTACACGAGTTTGACGCAGCTTCAATTCTGTTGGTGAAATAATTATTTTTGGCCTCTAGGATAGCCGCATGATAAGATTTGATAGATGCTTTGTAAGCGGACTTAGCTTCCTGATCGTACTGTTTCCGCCAGAGTCTTTCAGCTAACTTACAGTTTCGCCTAGCAAGAGTCAGTGATTTAGAGAACCAAGGAGCCGAGCTACGCTTAATGGATGAGCGAGGCGTAGAAAGAGGAGCAAGATCATCAAGCCTATCCGTAAGCCATTTCTGAAAAGTTTCAAGGTCTCTTTCGAGATGGCCGGATAGGATACAAGGATGTTCTTGATACGCTTGAACAAGGCTCTCCTGAGTAATTTTATGAAAGGGTCTACTGGGGTGCCTAAGTTGGTCAGAGTTAGTACAAGAGATTTTGCTTCTACCTTGAATTAGAAAGCTGAGCAGGGAGTGGTCAGACCACAAAACAGGAGTGGGACGGGACATAATGAGGGGAATGGTGGAGAACACTTGGTCAAGAGTGTGACCCTTATCATGAGTTGCACTAAAGATGTAGGGAGTTAGACCAAGGGGAGCAGTGATGTCCGTGATTTTAATAGCTTCACTGTCCGACTCGACATCCATGTGAATGTTAAAATCCCCAAGCATTATGCAGTGTTCCACCTTCAGGCATAGAGTGGAAATAGCTGATTGAAGCTCATCGAAGAAGGAACCACGCAGACCAGGAGGTCTATAAACTAGGAACCCTGAGAATGATTGGTGTGGGGAAAGTGTAATAGAGAAGGCGAGGGATTCGCAGCCAGAGATCGGTGAGGAAGGAATGATTGCACAAGCAAAGGATCTTTGAACTGCAAGAGCCACACCCCCACCTTTACCCAGTGCCCTATCCTGTCTATAGACTATATAGTCGGGAGGAATGGCTGCCGCAATATCAGGGTTAGAAGACTCATTGAGCCAGGTTTCTGTAAGCATTAGACAAAGTGGTTTCTCAATGGTCAATAGCTCAAAAATGTCCAGAGCGTGTCTATGCAAAGAACGGGTATTTAACAGTAAACACTTAAAATTATTTACGGGGAGTAAGTGGGGTCCCTCAGAAACCCGGTAGATGTTAGGGTACCATCCACAACCAGGACAGCGACATTTACCTTTGTAACGGCCTGGAAAGACAGGCCGACAGGACGTAATATTCAAGTTATAGGATAATAAATCCGTTGCGGAGTAGGTAAGCCTATGGCCAGAGTCTGCCGCCGCGCCGGTCGCTGCCGTGACGCGGACGGGCGCAGACGGGCAGGACTCTGGCACGACTCCGGCACAGATCCGGCGCGTCCGCTGCTCGCGTCCGCTGCGCAGAGACATCCCTGCCCGTTTTTATGACGCTGCCAATCGCGTCACGAACCACAACCCGACCCAAGATGGCCGCCAAAACCGGTGCTCTGCTCTCGGCGTCAACACTCGGCCGAGAGCAGGACCGGAGCAAGAGGGGAGGGGGTGAAAGGGATCTGAAGCGCTACTGAGCGCAGGGGGACACAGCACATCAAATACTGCTCAGATGTAGCCACAGTGAAAAATACACAATTCGATTTTTAAAAACAGCTAAAATAGCTAAAATAAAGTGGAAAGGCAAGAGACCTCCCGGCTTCCGCCTCAGGAGGGGGAAAAGTGCGTTTGCAGTCAGAATTGAGAGATCTCATTAGTTCCTGATCAGCTATCTATGATATGTGGGTGTTCCCATCGTTACTCCGCAATGCCAGGTGTGCCCATGACATTATGTGAAGGTGCCATTTCTAAGGAAAGGAGCATGTCGGTGAGAGAGCAGGAGGTCTATACCATGTTCGTGCATCACAGGAGGCAGCAGGAGGCATAAGCTTCTTGTGGATATTCAATGTTTGTCTCCAGATGTGATAGCATCTGGGAGGGTATGTTCTGGGGCAGTCATTCAAGCCAGGTATGAAAGTATCAGGTGTGAATAAAGCAGTGGACATCGGGCTAGCTACGACTGAGTGATCATTGTAGTGCCCATCGAGCCAGTCCTAACAAATGCAGAGGAGCTGATTGTCATTCAAGGGGGTCGTTCATCTGGTATGGCTTCCACTGTGAGTAAGAAGGTTTCCCAGCACTCACTATCTGTCCGGGAATCACCTCTCATGCTAAGCAACCTGAGTGTGTGTGTTTCAGCCCTAGTCCAAGTCAGCAAGTCATGCACCCATCGCTGTGTATCTGGGGTTGCAGAAGACTTTCATGCTATGGCTTTGCTGTGCTTAAATAATACAAAAGCCAGATCTATAAATTGGTGTATATGTTTTTTGCCCTTTGCTCTGGGACAAAACTCCAGTAGGCAAGATTTAGGAGTGGAAGTGAGAGTGTGCATCGCCATGTCAGCAACCAGCTCAGTTATCTTTTTCCACGAAGATTGCAATGAGGGGCATGCCCAGACCATGTGGAAAAAGTCTGCTTTGTGCAGTCTGCATCTGGGGCTTTCTGGGGTGAGTGGTGGAAACATGTGTTGGATACGGTGTGGGAGGAGATAAGTTTGGTGAATAAAACTGAATTGTCTATAACAGAATCGGGGATTACGGAACATAGTTTTTGCCAGCTGCAGGGCACAAGCCCAGGTCCCGTCAGAGAGAGGTTAATGGAGTATCTCACCCCACCGGGCATGTGCCCTCACTGCGTGGTCTTTTGGGGGTTTGTGGAGAGCCATATATAAAGCTATAATGCCGATTTGGGTGCAAGTGGCAGATAGGAGGGCATGTAGCATCGGGGAAATGGTGGGTTTGGAGTTGTCTGCTTTCCATGTCTCCTGGATAACATTCTGGAGAATCCTGTGTGTGAGAAACTATCTATCGTTGAAGGCAAATGACTCCGCCAGGTCCTAAAATGACATGAGCGTGCTCTCATTGAAGAGGTCACCCAGCAGTGTGAGCTCCACCTCGCTCCAATGAGCTGGGTCAGGATGTTGTGCTGCCCTGGGCAGTGTAGGCAAATCCCAAATAAGTATTGCTGGAAATATGAAAGCGCAGAGCCTTTGGAATGTACATATCTGCAGCAATAAGTGCGCGCCACCACCAGCTGTCTAAACTTGTATCATGTACTGCATGCTGAATTGGACAGCCACGTGATGGTACTCACATCCTTCAGAACAGTGGACACTAGGAGGCTTTCGGGATGGTGCAGATTGCACAGCCATGCCATCAGCCCCAGCAGCTGTGCGGTGGCTTAGTAGCTCAACGTGGGGTGCCCCCAAGCTGCCGTCATTAAATAGGCATTGTATTTTATTTAAGGCTACCCGATAATGTTCCGAGCCTCATATCAGTTCAAACAGCAACCTGTTCAACTCCTGAAAGAAGCTCTTAGGTAGCATTCGTGGGAGGGCTACAAAGAGGTACAGCAGTTGGGGGAGAACCAACATTTTAGATATAACCACCCAACCCAGCAGAAACAGTGGGAACGAGCACCAGAAAGGCAAGGAGCCCATGGCCTAGTGCAGATTACCCTCCTTGAGGTCTTTTTTCAGCGTGATATATTTGTATACCTAGATACTTGAAGTGTCATAGCACCACCGTAGACAGGTCCCCGGGGGATCCTCCCATTCGGCAGCAGGTGTGCACACCAGAGGGACTACACAGGACTTATCCCAGTTAACACACACGTAGCCCAGAAATCTCACCAAAAGTATTTAATATCATCATAAGGCCTGGAAGCCATGCAGTCACATCTCAGAGGAAAATTAAGGTTTCGGTAGCATAGAGCGATATAATGTGGTATACATCCTGTTCCCATATGCTCGCCAATAAAGCTGACAGGCCAGGGGCTCAATGGCTGTTGCAAACAGGAATGGGGACAATGGACATCCCTGTCTTTTCCTTGAACGAATATCTACCCTGTTCGAGATGACCTTTTGCTAAAATAACAGCGCAACCGCAAACTCAGACGGTTAAGTCTGCTAAAAACGACCGTCCTGTTTTTCCTAAACAAAATTGGAAAACCAAAAAACAGAGGGAGCAGCAACAGAAACAGGGGTCACGTCCTGCCTCACCAATACCAGTGTCTACTGAACGCACATATGTGTTGAGCGATCACACGCGTATAAGTTCTCCTGATAGATTTCAGGTTCCTGATCAACGTTCTCCTCGTTCTCCACAGGAAACATCGGTCTCACAAGCTGGTGGAGGTGAATGCGGCAGAGGTCGGGGTGCCTCTCAAGGACGTGAGCAGCCCCGCCCAACTGATGGTAAACGCAAGCAGGACGACTTTCCGCGTCAACGACCTCAGTTTCAGAAAAAGAAAGTTGCTGCCCTAACAGCGAGGTATGCCACAGATAGTGAGAACACAGCTTCAGAACCTGACATGGGCAGTAACACTGCTAGACAGCGCAGCGGAGGTTACAATAGTGGAAGCTAGAGCTCACGTCGCAGAAATCCTTGGAATATCAAGGCGTAATTGAAACATGTGTGCACCCATGAATAATCCTCTTTTCACTGTGACCAAACCTGATGGGTCGTACTGCCTAGTTTTGGATTATCGGCATTTGAACTCTCATTGCCGGACGTGCGCGGTACAGAATACCCACAGTTCTGCCCTTGTTGATATTCTCGTGAGGAAAAGGTTTAAGACCACACTTGACATTTCAAATGGCTTTTATAGTCATAATCTTTCCTCTATTAGTAGTCAATGGACAGCCTTTACATCTAGCGGCAAACAAAAACAGTTGAAAAGATTAGCCATGGGCTATAAGAACAGCCCAGGCATCTTTGCCGCACGTGTTGTCTCTCTGTTAGAGAGCATTGACCCTGATGCCTACTCGTATGCTGATGATATTTATCTCACAGACGATGCATTTTGGCCGCATCTGTGTCACGTTGACCGCATCATTGTTATGTTTGCGGACCTCGGATATAAATGTAACTTTGCAAAATTACACATTGCAGAGTACATAGTGTTTTTTTAAGGGCTATGAGCTCAACAACGAAGGACGAGGTTTAGCACTTCACTTCCTGGAGAAATGCGCATGTTTGCGTGCTCCGACGACTCTGAAAAAACTCCAATCCTTTTTAAATTTCGGGCGTACTTACATTCCCGATTATGCCCAGCGTATCAAGCCGCTATATGCCTTGGTACAACCTACTTTTACCAAATCGTGCTGGCTTCCTGAACATTCAGCTATACTGCACTCTTTGCAAGCTGATCTTCTTGCATCTAAATACTTATTGACACGTGATAACCACACAAACCTTGTAATAAGAATTGTGCCTGGCGCAGTGGGTTTCACGTACTTAACATTTAATGAGGGATACACAGTCCCTATTGCTTACAAGTCACACATGTATACTTCAGCTGAAATGCGCTTTTCCACCGTCAAGAAACTATTGACTGCTGTACAGATGGCAATTCTGAAAGAGAGAGCGCTGTCACAGGGCAAACGCATGTTGGTTGTCACACGGTATCCTGCCCTTGAGGCGGTAACAAAGGCCAGTGTACCTAATTCTAAAGCTTTGCATCCACGTTGGATACAATGGGCAACTTCCTTGACGTCTCCGGATGTCACATTTATCTTTGATTCCTCATTGCAAACTCAGGAGTACTTGAAGTATGAATTTGTTCATCAAGCTCCTCAGTCCATGCGCCTGCTTGAGGATTACCATTGTATTATTTACACTGACGGTTCGGCGCAACCAGCAACAGAATCTAAGCATGCTTATTCAGCGGCCTGCGCAATAGTGGCTGGTACCATTGTGAATGGAGAATTCAAGTCAGATGTCGTGCAGACTCAGACATTAGGAGACTGTACCACCCAGTTGCCAGAGCTACGGGCTCTGGTGCTTGCACTAGAGTTTGCTGATCCCCGTGTGCCTACTCTTATTGTAAGTGACTCTTACTACTGTGTTCAATCTTTCAACAACATTTTATTCTTTTGGAATCAGAATGTATATCGAGATTACAAAGCTAGCACAATCAAACATAAAATGCTTTGGGTTCGAGTCGCAGAATTTAAAGAACGTCTGCCTCTCGTGAATGTTATTCATACTGTTGGGTACCAGCACTTAGAAGTACCAAGGGTGGGCGACAATTTCCGTTCCACTCGCGGAAATTGAGAAATTTCGACATTTTCGCGCTCCGCATGGAACTCTAAAATGTCGAAACTTTTGCGATCCGCGGTGGAACAGAAATATGCAGGGCAGGATTCATTCTGGCACGATGCTCCTGTCATTAAACCTCAACAGGAAGCACATACAGATATAAATGAAGCAGGTGCCCGAGTTGACGGTCAAATTCAGTAACGCATTAATCAGCACTAAAGATTCATGAGCACGGTGGAGGCTAGGCAGGTGTGCTTTCTCCCCATATCTACCGTCAACAATTTGCTGTAATCCTTGATGGAGGTCTGTGCATCCATGAGTTTCGCAAGCGCAATCCCTGTGTAGTTCCTGACACCAGGAGGTTCTGTCTCCTCATCTGCTGCTCTTGTCGGTCTCTGACCCTTTATAACCAAGTGGCATGTGAACTGCATAGAAGCCGCGCCATTTGGCCACATCCCACACACCAGCAGTGTGCAACGTCTTCCCTCCCTTTCAACACTATGATGGACAGCTCACTTGAGGGACCCCGGCGCCCATCGGCACAGTGGCAAAAGTTACAGACACACATGGTTGCATGAGACAACTCTTCTGGCCCTTTACGCAGCTGTAGTGTAGGAAAAGCACTATACATTTACCCACCGAGGTAGCACTTACTGATTAGCCAGTAGAAAGTACTCCAGTTGAGTAGAGATATTGCACAAAACGGTGGCATCTTCTTGGATAAATATGCAGGGCAGGATTCCTTCTGGCACAATGCTCCTGTCACAAAAATTCAACCTCAACAGGAAGCACTTACAGATATAAATAAAGCAGGTGCCCGAGTTGAAGGTCAAATTCAGTAACGCATTAATCAGCACAAAATCTCCGCGATCACGCAAAATTTCACGTGATCACTGAGATTTTTTGCACTTTCGCAAATTCCGCCCATCCTTAAGGAGTACACGCTGCTGGCAACAGTTTAGCTGATGTAGCAGTAAAAACAGCAGTGGCGACATATCTGGTAGCAGCAGTTACAAGATCCAAAGGAAAATTGACGACGACATCTTGGCACCTATTGCTGCCACCGAGAGGGGAGATAATTACCCTAGAGGTTTCCCTTCTAAATACTCTTATAATTTAAGTCCTGATAAAGTATCGTTCCCTATGTGAGAATTAACGACGTTGGTGACAGATTGATTCCCAACGCGGACTGCAGGCTTTCTTTGATAACAGCCGCTCACAAAGGTATGGCCTCGGCTCATGCAAGCATCTCAGCGACTGTCACTATCTTGCAACAATGTTACTGGTGGCGCGAATTGTATAAACAGACTCGTGATTACGTCCTTACTTGTGACATTTGCCAGCAGGTTAAACCTTCAACTGCTGCGCGTCCACCTCAAACACAGTTGTACATATCTAATAAACCACTTGGGTGTGTTTATTTAGATCACTGCGGTCCTTTCCCCTCTGATACTGCGTACATGTTTATCTTAGTTGCAGTGAATTCGTGCACACGTTTTCTATGGGTTTGGCCACAAAGGAGTGCTGATGCATGAACTCTCATCAGGGATTTGCGTGTCTTTCTGAGAATTTTAGCATGTGGTACCCTCCATTCGGACCAGGGTCCGGCGTTCGTCTCTCAGGCGTACAAGGAAGCCATGATGTCTTTGGGGGTCCAAGTCAAATGTTCGTCTCCATACCGGCCTGAGGGCAATTCTGTTGTGGAACGAATAAACTGTGACTTAAAGCAGTCCTTGACAGCCAGGGTTTTAGCTACTGGCAGGAACTGGTTGGCCCATTTGTACATTTGTATAGCGTACAACGTGCACTTAATAATCTCCCTAGAAGGTCTCTGGGTGGGCGGACCCAATACGAATAAAAATGGAATAAAAATGTTTGTCCAGGACCTTGATGGTCTACACATGGCGGCGTCGGCCACACCCTTTGACGTAGATGATCATTTTGCTGTGTTACAGAATCTACAAGAGGCTCGAGACAGTTTTGCAAAGGAGCACTTGCCCTCCACAACTGATGCTGTACTTCAGATTCCGGTAGTTGGCTGGCTACTTCGAGTTGGTGACCTGGTCCGTGAGGTGGAGAACAAGACGGAGTTTGGCTCCTCTTATTGTGCACCTGTTCCAGTGCTTGGCGTGCAGGGTACAAGAACATTAATTTTACCTCCACTTCCTGGTCGCAAGGATAACAGGTACATCTCCATTGTCAATGTCAAACTACGACGAGTGGCTAATTCTTCTAATTCTTCTCAGTATGACTCCAGCGGTCTCTTGTCCAGCAATGCTGATAAATTCTGTTTTGGCTCCGGCAAATACGAACTGGCCTGACATTGCCATTGAGATGCGTACAGTTACTAATCCTTTATTGACTCCACCGGCTGGTGGTCCCCATGAAGATACTGAGTATACCTATCCCAGAGATGTTTCGTTGCCTGGTGTGCAATCAAGTGCAGTCAACTAGTCACGTTTTTCATTTGACACTAACTCTACAACATCGAGTGCCCCATCGAAATTTCTATTTTTGTTGTTTGGTTTAAAAGACATTTTTTAATTCCCCCTTGGACTTACATTTGGCTGGTGCTCATATCTATTTTTTTGTTCATGTCAATTGGATTTGTGGTTGTCTTTTTTTGTCTGGTGAACGGACATTATCTTACCGAAAGATCTGCAATTAGATTAATTGATCGAACTTTGGCACCCCACTCCTCATCACACATCATAAAGAGGGACCAATCTTTTGTTAACATTACTGCCTGGTCTGTGCTAGATGGGATTGTGTGGGATGCTGTAAAATTTCAAATTCATGGCCCTACAGAGGTGATTAATGTTCCCAATGTACTTCGTGTTTCTATAGGGGATGTTGTGAAACGAAACATATGTTCTGATGATTGGGATGTCCAAGCCATTGAGGCTCTTTTTTCTGATTTGAAATGTTATGCTGCTTTTGATGCTGAAGATTTGTACTTGGACTCAGCGAGTTATTTTGCTACTGACACTATGGCAATCATTTCCTGCATAAAGCGAAAACATTTAGAAATGTTGTTAATTTCACACAATGGGCACATTGCCCAGCTCCCATTGAAGGTAGTTTGAAAACTTTATTGAAAAATGTACATATTTTACGGATTTCAGTGAATCTAATCCTGAAGCCTTTTATTTTTAAATATCTGCTAAATCCACTTCCAAAGTTAGGCTTACACACACTAAATTAGTGTATTCAAAGTCCTTTGTGGATGAATTGGCTATAGGGGGCAATGAGCTGTGGAAGGATACCATTGATCTTAAATCTGTTTGGGGTTTTAAATGCTGGCAAGTGCAGGGCACCAAAGCTTTGCATCGTGCATACCTTATCCCGAACCACATTTTGTTTTTGAATTCTACTATTTTTCAAACTACTTGTTTTGGATTGGTGACTTCTAAAAAAATGAATGCCCCTACCATTCCTGATCTAGGTGCTTACCCGACCTGGGCTAATCACACAGATCTGTCCCTTGATGAATTGCAGTCGCTAATTACAAATACATCCTTCAATATTTCCAACATAGATCCCCAAGGATGGTTATTATGGCAAAAAACTTCAGATTCATGCCAACATCGTTTTCTGGGTCTGAGTTCAGGCTATACACAGGTTAGGGTGGACCCCCGGTTTGAAACCTCCCATTCTGTTACTACCTATTCAGTAGGCAAATTATGTCAAAACTGGGTTAAACATTCCACCTTAGTGTCAGTTAAACTTCATTTGTCCCAATTGACTGATTTCAATGATTTTGTTAGAGGCCCTGTGGGAGGCAGGTCCAAGAGATGGGTATATGCTATTTACAATGAAGTTTGGAAATTATCTCAAATTGAAGCTGCTTCTAGATTGAGAGCTATTGAGCAAGCTAATTTGGAAAAAGTGCTTGCTGTCATTGATGATAGCATTAACACTCTTTCTTCCAGAATTTACACATTAGAAAATATTGTTTCATCTGTTGTGGATATTGTACAGGATGACATGTCTGTTTTATACCATGGTCAAAATCAATTGCTTTCTATAATGCAGTTTGCATGGACTTTACAAACATTGAAGGCTGGGAAAGTTCCCTGGGACTACATGAATACATCATCTTTATTTTTGCCATTTAATCTGACTACAACAGTGTATGTCCATGAAAGGTGCAACATATTCGCTATTGCATATTGAAAAGTTGGAACCTTTTCCATTTTCTGTGGCCGAATCAAACTCGGCTGTGTGGCTTATACATGGGCTAATCACACTACCTTTTCCTTTGTTTAAGTTCAGCTCATGTATGAAACACTATGCCTTAGGCAGATATGAACCATTGGGTAGCGCTTTTCTCCATGAAGTTTGGTCACTCCCATTCACATACAGGTGCCTAAAAGAGGGTAAAGAGGTTTATTTAAAAGGAGAGGAGTGCACTTCTACACCAGATCATTAGTTTGCAAGAATATACAATTGCATGGCGCGTGCAACGTTCACGCACCAAATTTAGCTTGCATTTTAAAGGGAAATCCTGTGCCAGCTATTACACCAACTTCCACATTACTAGCTAACGGTAGTTATTTGCTTTTAAATAATGAAGCGTGTTGCGGGATGCTAGCAGGGATTCCGTACATTGTAACTGTTCCCAATGTGTAGTTTGTTGCAAAAATGTGCTTTTCCTGCCCCCGCATGGGAGACTCGACATATCTATCTGGCCTTTCATACCAACCTTGAAAGCAGAGTTCAACAAGATGAGCAGAATAAGGGCTCTTTTGGCTGCACAATCTGTGTCAGGCGACAGCCTGCCCCGGCTGCTCCAACTTCGTAACCGGATGCTTGAAAACTACGGAACACTACCTCTGGCCACTTTGAGTGTAGCCTATGGATTGTCCTTCCGGTTCTCATACTTTACTTGCATGCAACCTGTTTTCCATTGCCTGGAATGTTCATTTGAATGGGCCCTGGATTTGTGCCTCTCAAACATGGTGTCTCCTGCCCCGGATTATGATCGACTGATGAGTCCCTTAGTAGCTCATGAGTTGGACTGTTCTGGTATATGGATTATTGCCTGTGCGGCTGCGCATGAAATCCTAGGAAATTGGGATATATGTGCAGCGGGCCATGACTTCCTAGCACAAAGTTATCTCGAAGAACACACAAGTTTTCTTCTGATGGTGCTAGAGGCTCCGGCTATCAAAGAACATGTATGTTCATTTGCTTTATTAGATTGGATGGCTGAATCCTTTATTGATTAGTACAATGACTTCCTCTTGGAGGCTGTTGCAACATACTGTGCCTAAACGTTGATGGATTAAATTGGCAATCGTCCATCTTCCACATGTACTAACGCAAAAGGTTGTACTTTTAACTTGTTTTCTCCAGAATGGCCTGTATACCGCCCCTGCTTGATTTTTATTTTTTTGTTTTTTTCCTACCTTACAAATTCGAACTTTTCACTACCTATCATCCGGTTCGGCAAAGTATGAACTTGGTTCTGTCTTATTCGTACTTGAACTCTGCGTTCCTACATTGCTTACCTATGTTGTTCGTGGTCCGATCAAGGGAGCTTGTAGTGAAGACAGGGTTTTGCCTGCACACATTGCTATGTTAGCAGAAGCGTTTTAGACGTTAAACGCCATCTTGCCACTTTGCCGCTTTTGCACACAATACTACACGCAACCGTTATTATAAGTAAAACTGCTTGCTTGCTTTTTCTTCACATGAGAACGGTCTGTTTTTCACATCCCTAGATTTACACCACGACCTTAGTCTGAACACTGTGTGCAGAAGTCTTCAAGGTCAAATAACAATGTATGCTATTGCATTCAGGTTGATCGGCACACGCTCTAGACACAACAAGGACACAGCTGCAATTATCTGAAACACGGGTGCCTTTAATATTGCAATGCATGCATGATACTGGCACTTGGAGAACACCTTTCCAGACACAGAGAGCTTTGCTGATCCTGTGATGTGATTCACCTAAGCTGATCTTGGAGGCATGGGGTTCTCCATTCAAACCTAGAGAACTTCTATTATTATAAAACTAACTTCTAGCCAAGGGAGGGTGGTACACAAGGTGCTATAAGACCTGTTTCCACTATCACTATAATATGATTTCTCCCTTTGTGTTTTATGGAATTGTAACAATGCTGATTGTTTAATTTCTAATTATTTGCCTGCACATGTTAGCCAAAATACTGCATCTTTGAGCACTTAATTAAAATAAGCTTTTTAAACTTTTCTGTGTCTCTGATTACTCACGTTGTAGACTGATATGAGAATAAAAACGAAAGAGTGTTCTTGATTCCCACCATTCCTGAGAGTAACCTAAGTGGCTTGTTCTGGGTTGTCTAATCATTGGTAGCTTCGCTTTAGTACGGAGAACAAATGAAACACTGATGCTAGTCGGATAGGGGTTCTGGGTACTGAGGTGAGTTTTTGGGTACACCACAATTCACTGAGGGCCTGGTTTCCTGCGCATAGTTCTGTGCATGAGCAGAATCCCCACAACAGTGCGCAATTCTGGTTGCCCGATTGGCCACCCGATTCTCCAGAGTGGAGATCGCGATCTATATTTGAGAGGTCTTTCGGCAGCCTCTTACGTATCCTCCAGGAGGCTGCCAAGCAGTGACCCTGCACCACCACTTTGAGGGCATCCCATTCAACCGCTGGAGACATTGCACTCCCTGCATGAAGGGTAAACTATTGATCAATACAGTGGGTGGGAAGGGGGGATCAGACAAAGCCTCCAACTGTAGTCACCAGGTGGGTATGGTTGGATGTTGTCGTCCCCACTGCAGGGTCAGCCACAAGGAACAATAGTAAGATAGGGTGCGTGCAAGGTATTCCGCCCCAGATAATTGTGCTCCTAATTGGGTTGCACAAAAAATAGGTCAATTCTGGTGTGGAAGTCATGGACCTGTAAGTAAAAGGAATACTCCCGATCTAGGGGATGCAGGTGTAGTCATGCATCCGAAAGGTGCATTCGTGACAACCATTGACCAAGGTGCTGTATGGACCATCGTGTGGCAGCAGCTCTGAGTGGGAGAGTTGAGCGATGAAGCATCACATCTGGGACACAATGAAAATCCTTGGCTCAAAGTCCGGGTGAGTATGGGTCTCCGACTAGCGCTGTTGTGAGGGTATCTAAATATTCACCCTTTTCAGTGTTGGGGGCATAGATTGTGCTGAGTGTGAGAGGTTTACCATCTAATTGGCCTTCTAGATCACAAATTGACCACCTGTGTCCACTCTATGAGTGTCCACCATGAAGGGTACCCCCCGGAGACACTGTAGTTCTAGAGGCACTCTTGTGGTTTGACACCCAGTGATGACCTTTGACTACCATTTTTTTAACTGACTTTAGTGTGTTATTTCATCCTAGCCTGGATGTACGACGGTCCTGCTTATGCCTTGCTTCTCTTGTAATTTTGCTGTCTTTCAGTGGGAGCTGTCACAGAGTAGGACAGCCTTGCCAAGAACGGAACGTGTGGAATGTGCATTTGAAAGTGTGAAAGGGAGAGAGAGTTGTGGAATGTACTTTTTGGTCTCGAAGTGCAGTGTTGTGGGCAGTGATGCACACATGTACTCGGTGTTGTACATTGAAATGAAGTGCGTGAATCTATAAGCAGTAGTGCACAGTTGTGCATTGTGTCGTACAATGATGAGAATTATGAAGTTCTTACTATTGGCTTTGACATGGCCTCATGTCATTCTTTTTTCCTGGCTTTGTCTTGCTTCAGCTTTTCTGCGTGCACAGCAGCGCTTTAAAGTTGCTTGGGCTTTTCACGTTCAAGGTCTTTTTGTTTTTGTGAGGGATTGTTTATGTACTCTGAAAGGCTTTGTGAGCTTTGTCAAGATGAGGCTGGAACATGCAAGATTTGGAGAAGGTGACGTGAGAACTCCTTCTTGCCATGGGAATGCTTGCTTGGAACCTGGCCAGTTCTGGTAAGATTCCTCTGGCCCGGGGGAGGTCTTTCTCAAACCTTCTAGTGTGTTTAAAGCTGAGGGTTGCTGACTCAGAAACTGGGAGTTTGGAATCCGAACAAGGACGAACGCGTCTATTTCGGGACAACCTGGTTGCTGAGCTCTGAACCCCAGCTGTGAATCCCCCGGTCAGAAGTGGGCTAAGATGCAGATGCAGTGTTTGCACCAGGTGATGTATTGAGTTTTGGTTATTGCCATTATGATGTGAGCCAGTGGCTGTAATCATTTGATGTGTTGTGTTTGAGATGTGTGAATGAGTGTGCTTTCTTTGTGATGATAGAGTGAGTCAAGTTACACCTCTAAAGTTCTCATTTGATCTATTCAGTGTATATATCTTTCTGATGCTTTGCAGGACGTCCAGGATATTTGCTTGAGTATTATATCATATTATTTGCTGCTTGTTTATTCATCAGTATTATTCATGCATTATATTTACCAAGTGTGTTATTATTGCTTGCATATAAACATATATATATCGCTTTGTGTATTTGAATCTTGTGCATTTGACATCTGGGAAAGCCTTTCTGATAGAGAACATTGTGTAAAATAAAACCCCAAGCCTTATTCTAAAAGAGAGAGCCCTTGCATTTTGTAAAATAAACCCTTTTCTAAAGGTGCTGTGTTAAAGTCTTTGCTGTGCCGGGTGCTGGGCTAACGTGTGGAAGATTTTGTATTATCTGATAGGCGCAAAGCAAAACAGACACCCAAATTAAGACTTCTTGAGCGAAGGAGGATTCGGAAGTTCTGTATACCTGCCTCCTTCATTTTGGCATGAAGTCTATGTAATTCAGTGCCATTAAGGTGTGTTTCTTATAAGCCTGGGCGTTGAACTACGCTCCGTTCGCGGAGCTTGCGAAGTTTTGGTAACTTCGCGCTTCGCGCAGAGCGCGAAGTTGCAGATTGCTACGCAATCTAGCGCGTAGCGTAGTAAATTTGCTTCCTCGCGCGCTCAATATTCATTCTCGCGCGCGCGGTAATGTCTTACCTTGATTCTGCGATCGCCAACTTGCTTTTCTGTCTGTTTGCGAGCGCCACGAGATTTGTACTATGGCTGCCCAAGCCCGCGAGAGTGTGCGACCCCGAACACGTCATTGGTGAGCGCGAACTGACTTCCGGCGGCTGTTTTGGTAAGATCGCGATCCCGAACATGGAAAAACTGCAATCTGGCAAAGAATATCTCGCGAGCTTCATAAAACCTTCTCTAAAATGATCATTTTGCTCAGAAAACTCCTCAGATTGTGATCTTGCTGTAGTCTTTGTGTAAGAAAGAGTCCTTTAATTTTTTTAACACTTTTTTTTCAAGAGGAAGGAAGTGCCCCTGACACTACAACTTCCTGTTCCTGTCCAGCAGGCTCCTCCCACGTGCTTTGTGCATGTGTTGTTCACTTTCATTTGGATTTGGAGCTGGAAGGATCACTTTTTGTGTCTGTCTGCTGCATCATACCATTTTTTTGGATTTATTTGAGGAATTTTTGATTTGAGATTTAATTTACGACAAGTAAGTTGGAGAATTGGTGTGTTTGTTTCATTGGGGCTTGTTTGTACATACATTTTTCTGGGATTTTTATTGTTTTTAAAAATTATTGTTGTGGTGGGTGGCCTGTACTACTTAATATGGGCCTAGTTGTTTTTCTCTGCAATTTCAGCCAGTAGGGTACCCATGGGTCCATGTTTTGTGGTGTCTGTAGAATTTCTACATCATGTAGGGCATGGATGGCATAGGATTGAAATGCTAAACGTGGCTGTGGTGTATTTCACTGTTGGTGTGTGTGTGTGATTTACCTTTGTTGGATGTGTGTGCTTGTGGCCTAGTAGTCTTCCACTAGGCCCAGAGGTAGTCAACCTCCAAGCTGTGGTGCGTGATTTTACATGTACAGTTGGTGTTGTCTGGTGATTTTCCTTTACTCCATGGATGGCTTTGGATTTTGTTGCAAAAGGTGTGTTTGGGGTGCAATAGCATTTTTTGGGTGTGTGCTAAACAAATTGGGCTATTTTGGCCTGCATGTAAGGCAAGGGATTCAGCTCGCGAACGGCCATTTTAGGAAGGCATGCATTGTGCCTTTGCCATAGGCGTCCATTGACTGTCTCCCATTTCTTGTGGTTGTTGTGGGTGTGTGGCGGCCATTTTGTGAAGCCATCGAAGCAGTGTGCTTGCTTTTGCCATCCGGTTCCAAGCTTGTGGCCTAGTAGTCTTCCACTAGGCCCAGAGGTAGTCAGCCTCCAAGCTGTGGTGCGTGATTTTACATGTACAGTTGGTGTTGTCTGGTGATTTTCCTTTACTCCATGGATGGCTTTGGATTTTGTTGCAAAAGGTGTGTTTGGGGTGCAATAGCATTTTTTGGGTGTGTGCTAAACAAATTGGGCTATTTTGGCCTGCATGTAAGGCAAGGGATTCAGCTCGCGAACTTTCGGTAACTCTGCACAGCGCGACAACGCGGACTTACAGTTTTCGTCATTTTTGCGCTCGCAATATGCGTGTTCGCGCACGCGAGAAAGCCTTTTTGTACAGTTCGCGATCCCGAACACGCAGCTTTTGCAATCTGGCAAACAATATCTCGCGAGCAACATAGACCCTTCTCGAAAACGCTTTTTTGTGCATTTCTGCACAAAAAACTCCTCAGGCTGTCATTGAGCTGTAGGTTTGGAGCAGGGAGAAGCTGTTATTTGTCTGGAAAACATTTTTATGAGAGGGATTAAGTTCCACAGACACTACAACTTCCTCTTCCTGTCCTTTCCAATCACTTTTTGTGTGTTATTGTGGTGGGGGGGCTGGGCATGTGTGTGGCGGCCATTTTAGGAAGGCATGCATTGTGCCTTTGCCATAGGCGTCCAAACTTGTGGCCTAGTCGTACAGTAGGCCCAGGGGTACAACTCAGCAATCATCACGGCGGGTTTTTTTCCCTTGCTATTCTTCTTCCTAAGTGTACACTACACAGTACAAATACAAAAGGATCCCTGGCCTTGTCAGTCTCTTAATGGCTGGCTACACTGTTGATGTTGTTCACTGACTGCATGAAATTTAATAATTGTGATGACCACCCACGAGACACTAATAAATTATATATTATATTATGGATCTTTTGACTGATGTTCTTCTGGCTTTTTGCTTTTAGGTGCACAAAAGACAGAGGTGTGTCATCATCATCCACTGTTGTGGTGCCAGACCGACGTCCTGCTGCTGTAGTGTACACAACGTGACGTGTCAGTGACCTGACCAGGCATCTCTGCAACTTGTGCAACTGAGTGCTGTTTTGACATCTGTTGAAGATGCCCCCAAAGAAAGCAGGTAGCAGGTCCTCCGGTACCAAGAAAGTTGCCATGGAGAAGAAGGAACAGAAGAAGAAGGAAGTGTCACTTAAGTCTGGTGTGCCTCCCAAAACCTTTTTTGGTTCACCAAAAATGAGGCCTGCAGCAGCGGTGTCGGGGGGGCAAGCTGGGGGCAGCACCTCCACATCAGTGGGCCCAACCCACCAACCCATGCCCAAGCAGATGAGTGTGGAAGAGGTAGCCAGCCTTATGGTAGAAAGCAGTGATGCTGAGCCTGAACTAAACTTATCGCTATCTCAAAGTAGTACACAATCCACGCAGGAGGGAACATCATCAACACAGCAGATAAGTGGTCAACAGCCGCAGCTACCGCCCGCAATAGTAGCTGTTCCTCCTGAAGTAGGGGCAGTTCAGGAAATTGAGCCTCATGCAGAGGAAGAAGAGGAAGCCACTCCTTTAGAAGTTGCATTGGCTTTTAAATCCCCAGCAAGGAAAAGGAGGGTTAGTACATCAAGTTCTTCACCAAGCCCCCCTTCTGATGATCTAGATGTCACTTGGAAGCCACAAACTGAGTCTGAGAGGGAAACACATCACAAGAGCAGGCATGGCAAAAGGAAGGTTCCAGAAAGCCTTACACTTATGGATGTTGATGTAGAAGAGCAGGTTGATGATGATGATGATGATGAGCCAGTCATCACAAACATCACTCCCGGGCCTGAGGAGATGGAGAGCAACATTTTTACATTATCCAAAATGGATGCGAGGGATGTAGCACGCATACCTCCAACACAGGTAACACCAACACGACCTCCAGCTTCCATATTTACATTAGCAAAGGGCCGGCAGCGTCCTACATCCAGCACAACAAGCACCACCTCAGCAGAAGTAGGTAGTGGTCCTGCACAGAGTCAAATTCAACACACACCCTCCAGTTCATCCGGCATTGGAAGTGGGAGTGGCACCTCCAGCAGGAGACAAAAGTTAAGCTCCCCAGTGTGGGACTACTTTACGGTTAGCCCAAAGGAGGAGAACATTGCTGTATGCTCCGTTTGTCATTCCTCTGTTAGACGTGGAAAGCTTGGTACAAACTATGGTACCGGAGGCCAAATGACCCATCTGAAAAAACACCACGCAATCCAGTGGGAGGAGCACCTTAGGCTCATCAAAACTGGAACCATTGCTGTTGGGCATAAACAAGTAGAAAGTCCGCTCACGGTGGAACAGGAAGAAGAGGGAGACATTCTCTGTGCTAGTGGTAGACAAAGTAGCCCTGTCCCCAGCACTGCAGTGGTAACACCCACATCCTCAGCCACATCTCATTGGCACAAGAGTAAGAGCCAGCCTGAGACACCAAGGAGTACTGTTGGGCCAAAAAGTGCGAAGTCGACCACAGGAAGGAATACCATGCAGCCTACCATTCTTAGCATGTTTAGTAGGCCGGAGGGGCAGTACGAACGCAATCACCCAATAGCACGTTTGTACAATGCTAAGCTGGCAAAAATGTTAGCACTGGACCTTCTCCCTTTTTCTTTTGTTGAAGGGGTGGGTTTTCTTGAGTTTGTGACCACCATCTGCCCAAAATGGAAAGTTCCCAGCCGCTACTATTTTGCAAGAGTTGCTGTTCCAGCACTACATCACGACGTGCTGGAATTGCTTGGAAAAGCCTTAAAACAGAGTGCTGTTCAGAGTATACACCTGACAACAGACATGTGGACCAGTTGCCAAGCCACTGATTACATGTGCATCACTGCACACTGGGTCTCTTTTTCGGGTGTTAAAGATAAGATATCTGACGGCGTTGTTGACACCGCTGAGATTTTTAAAGACACTCGCAAACATGCAACTGTAGCCATGTTTGCAATGGAGAAATCTCATACTGCTGCAAAAATTTTGGATGAGTTTAACAGCAAGGTGTTTGAGTGGCTGCGACCAAGAGGTCTTACCATTGGTTTTGTTGCCACGGACAATGGCAGTAATGTAGTTCGGGCCATGAAAGATGGTGGGTATTTCAGGGTGCCATGTTTGGCACACTGCATTAACATTGTTGTGCAAGACTTTCTGAAAAATGAAAGCAAAGTCAGCAGCTTACTGACCACCTGCAGAAGAATATGCACACATTTCAACCATTCTTTTAAAGCCCGGAAGGAGCTGAGGGTGATTCAACGTGAGCATAAAATGCCAGTCAAAGCACTCATCCAAGAGGTGCCAACACGTTGGAACTCAACGTATTACATGCTTGAGCGTCTGTTTGAGCAGTACATACCACTTAATGCTTATGTCATGAAAAGGTCAGGGGATCCTACAGTGAAAGGCATGAGAGTTGAGATGGCCCAATGGGACCTTGTCAAAAGCCTGACAGAGATGCTACTTCCTTTTGAGGTCTTCACCCGTGAAGTGAGCCGGGAGGACTGTACTATGGGCCAAGCTATCCCATTGTTGTACATGCTAGAGCAACAGCTGAAGGAGGTGGCAGAAATGTACGCAGATGTGGATGACAAAGTAGACGCACATTCTTTGGCAGACACCTTATCCGCTCGCTTATCTCACAATACAAGGATTCAAAATAACATTCTGTCAGATCCACATTACATTACTGCCTCAATTTTGGATCCACGTTACAAATTATTGCTGCGCAGTAATGAAGTCATTCCTTTTTCAGAAGTGAATGTTGCCCAGTACAAAACTTTGATAGCTGAGGAAGCCACTGAGTTTGAAAACGAAAGGATCTTCATTAAAGGCCCGCCCCTCCAGGGCAGAAAAAGTACTGCAGGGCACCCAGAACGAAGTTCTACTTCAGAAGCCAAGAGCAGTGCGTTTGCCTCCCAGCAGTCAACACTGCCAGCAGCAATAACATCAACAGCACCAACAGGATCATCAGGCACATGTACAAAAACGGCAGGTGATTGGTTTCTACGGAAAGGGTATTGCACATCAATGACTGATACAAAGGCAAAAGAGGCCCAGGAAATCGGAGCACCCCTGAACATTGAGCGGATGGTTCAGGCCTATCTAGATGACACAACAGAGGTCTACATGGAGCAAAGCCCATTGGTGTATTGGTATGGGAAAAGAAGCCAATGGCCAGTGCTCAGCAGGCTGGCGATAAAGTATGTGGCTTGCCCTGTTGCAAGTGTCTCTTCAGAGCGTGTTTTCAGTGCTGCTGGTGCCATTGTTACTGTCAAAAGGACCAGTCTCTCGCCCAAAAGTGTTGAGAGGTTAACCATGATCAAAATGAATCAACACTTTATACCACCAGAGTACAAAATACGTGAATCACAGGAGGAAGAGGAGAGTGACTGTGTGTATCTGTTTTTCTGGTTCAAAATCTACATTCACAACAAAGCCATCAACAGTCTCCTTTTTTTATTTCCCTATTGGAGTTGCACGTCTGTGCATAACTGTCCACTCCACTCCTCAGGGTCCTGCTCCATGTTCCTTACTCTCCCTAAGTACATTTCAAGCAAGTCAGACATTGGATGGAGATGGAGAATAGTACAATACATGTTGCCTCTAACAGTCCCTCCATAAGAAGTGAAACGTGACTCCACCTATATTCCATTTTGTTTCCAATCCGAAAGAAACTCATCACTGACTGGCAGAAGGCTAGGCAGGCATCAGATCAGACAGCCAAAGAGAACACCAAGACAGGTAATGAGTGATTATTGTGAATGATGGTGGCATGCATTGCATTGGATGCTGGCTGACTACGAAGAATTGTGCATGCCATGAAGTAGAACTATACTAGTTTATCGACAAAGTACAAGTGACTCAGGTGTGGTGACAGTTAATGTTTCCTTGTTGTTTAATAATGACCACATTGTACTCCTACCACTGCAGGTGCCGGCCAATATCCGTTGCAATTTGGTAATATGGAATATATTATAAACGTAATCAGTCACTACAGACTGAGTTGGTGTTGGAGGATACGTACCACACGGTCACCATCATTGAGGATGCTGAGCATACTATCTTTGCACACAGTCAGTTGGATTGGAGAAAATTTATGGAATAACAGGTAAAAAGTTTGAACAAGAACCACAGCAGACCTAGGCTAGATGTCCTTGTAGTGGTGTGGACTGGAGTAGAGTGTAGTGGTATGACGGACAGTGGCGCATTGATTTAGTCACTTCATTGGGAAAATTCTAGGTTGCTGCAGTGCATTTGACATTTCTCTGGCTCGGTCAAAATGTAAGTAAGGGGTAGGGTGCCTGGCCTGTGCCGCGGTTCTCCTGTTCTGTGGCTGTGCTGGCTCCTGAATCCTGTCCCGTTGTTGTTGTACCTTAATGCTTGCTGTAGAGTAGACACACTATGTAGCCTATCCAAGCTGCCTCAGTCTGAAAGTGTTCTCTCCAGAGTGTTGTCTTGCACTCCACTGTAATTGAGTTTATTGTTGTAAAGGCTGTAATTTTTCAATACCCCGTTTGTTTTTCCATCTACACTTACAGGCCGGCCTTTACCCTGTGCTACAGTGGGAGAAACGACTCACACGTACCTTACCAATACGCATCAGGCTTTTCATGGGCTGACATAAAAGGTAAAAAGTTTGAACAAGAACCACAGCAGACCTAGGCTAGATGTCCTTGTAGTGGTGTGGACTGGAGTAGAGTGTAGTGGTATGACGGACAGTGGCGCATTGATTTAGTCACTTCATTTGGAAAATTCTAGGTTGCTGCAGTGCATTTGACATTTCTCTGGCTCGGTCAAAATGTAAGTAAGGGGTAGGGTGCCTGGCCTGTGCCGCGGTTCTCCTGTTCTGTGGCTGTGCTGGCTCCTGAATCCTGTCCCGTTGTTGTTGTACCTTAATGCTTGCTGTAGAGTAGACACACTATGTAGCCTATCCAAGCTGCCTCAGTCTGAAAGTGTTCTCTCCAGGGTGTTGTCTTGCACTCCACTGTAATTCAGTTTATTGTTGTAAAGGCTGTAATTTTTCAATACCCCGTTTGTTTTTCCATCTACACTTACAGGCCGGCCGGCCCTTTACCCTGTGCTACAGTGGGAGAAACGACTCACACGTACCTTACCAATACGCATCAGGCAGGCAGTGATACCCAAGATTGATGTGCGGAGTGTCCATGGAAGGGAGGACCAAGAAGAATGACGAGAATGATGCAACTCCTCATTTGGACCAGGATAATACAGTAACTTTAGTATCATCATTCGTCTTTACATTTATTTGCTTGCTTTTTTCTCTTTAATCATTACGACTGTGTGTTGTGGTTTGTTTGTTAATTGATCCAACTTTTTTTTAGTTTCCTTAGCTAGCTTGAAAAATGAAAGTAAGCCCGGTAGAGCAGGTAATTGGGTTCGGTCTGAGCTCTGAGGGCGTCAGACAGGCAAGGCAAATTTCAATTTCGTCCCTGACTGTACTGTCTCATTGGGTCATAGTAGTTATAGTACAACTCATTATCTCATTAACCATCAAGGTATCATCCTCAGCATGCATGCATTTGCTTTCTCTCACTTCATACTTTGATTTCTTTGATAATGGATCATGGTCGTCTTACAAGATTGTGTTTTACTTTTGTTGTGTCCATGCATATTGTCTGTTTTTCTTTCTCAAACCTTTCCCAAAACCCCACTTCCCATCCAATCATCAATCCCTAACCCTCTTCCCCCGGGCTGTGTGATTTATATTGAGGTGTGATGTGATGACTATGTACACCAATTGATCACACGCTTGCTGGGGCAGATGTGGTGAAAGCAACACTAATTGAATTTCAACTAAGGCAGGGCAAGGATCTTCTTCTGCTTGACCACCCATGCTGTAGTTTACTTTGTGTTCTGTTCCACTCCTCCTCCCTGAGTCTCAGTCAAGTGACTTTCTCTTTCTTTTTTCAAACGCTATTGCCAGTGTCTACTACTACCACCACTATAATGGCATCTACTCCGTCAATTTGGGAAACCAACCATGCAGCCATCAGTGTGCCGAACTTCATCATCAATCACAGGTAAGATAAGTTTGGTGGGAGGTATGGACTAGGAGGAGAGACTGACAGTACTATGACAATTAAAAATAACTCAGTGAGGGGTACTGCATCTATCGGTTTGTGTGTTACAAAATCGGCAGATCTTTTAAATCAAACACTGGCTGTGGGCATGCAGCAGCACGGAAACAAAGTAAACAAGCATGTAACTTACATTGAATTCGGAAAACTGTAACCCACCACAAAAAACATTAACATCATATAAATAAATAGTAAGTATATTTTTAATATCCCCTAACAAAAATAAACTATCCCGCTCTGACCTAACCCACCCCCCTCCCTAACCCCAACGAAACGAAAGTCCAAAGTCCCAATGTCCGTTGAAATCCCCAACGCCCACAAACCCACCCACCAACAAAAGGAATTAAAAAAGGGGCAAACGACGAGGTCCTCTATTGTCGGCGGGCCTTAAGGTGTTTGTCCACCAGGATCTTGACCCGCTCCTCCATGTTCTCCTCCCAGCGGGCCATCCGGCGGAGCAGCTGGCGGCGAAATGCCCTAAAGTTGCTTCCAGGGTGGGGGGCAGCAGTGCTGGAAATCGAGGCGCGGCGGCGGGCAAATGCCGGACCACGGCGCCGTGAAAGTGGAGGCCGGGCCTGACTGGTGCCCGGGGCATTGGAGGAGGCTGCAGCTTCAGCCGCCTCCTCCTCCTCCTCCTCCTGAGCCACCAGCCGGCGATAATGCTCGAAGATGGCCTCCAGTTTCCGGCGCCGGGCCCTAGCGGCCAACTCCTTCCTTGATGGTTTATTGGAAGGAGTATCATCTATATCAAAAAAGAAAAAGAACATGTTGGAGCCAATACTCTTAGCAAAACAGGAACACTAAAATCATTCAACACATAGTGTCACAGTATCACTAGCAAGCACAGTTCATAACATTTGGGATTTGGTGCTGGGGTAAGTATCTCTAATCCTACTTCCTTGGACTCTAACATTTGTGACCGTTTCAGACATTATTTATAAATATAATCGTACTATGTATGTACTGCGGTACACCAGTCGTGCTGTTCTTATCTGTAGTTTAGCCCAATTACATAACCTTGTTGTAGGCGGCATGCCAGGTCCATCAGCTAAGCTTGCACCCAAGAGAAACAGATATGAGCCACATGATGATGCAGACTCACGTTACTTTTATTTACTACTACTGTCTGCAGGTGGGGAAGCTCATCTTTTTGTCTGACGCCTTACGGCCGTTGGCACTGGTCATACTCTGTTACATGAGGGCAAATGGCATGCACAATTTCACTTACACCCTACCATGGGTACTACAAAAAGGCTGATTATTTATTTATCGGATCCAACGATCATTGCTTATATTCATATTATAGATGCTGCTAGTGCTAATACGATATACGACATCAGGTCGGTAGCGGTCGGTGGTGGGAGTGCTGCCGGTCGGTGACGTGGGAAGGTGCAGGGTGGGGATAGTAAACGATGGATTAAGGACATTCACAGGTAATTAAAGAATACATAAAAAAAAAAACATTGCTGCACACAGTAGCACACACTGCATCGCATTCGGCGGTGCAGTGCGCACCTTGAAAATAGTTTTATTTATTTTTATGTTGATTACCTGTATTTGGCCGTAACAGTAATACACAGTTTACTCGCCAGTGCCACCCACCCGTCCCCTCCCCATGTCGCCGCCCGCCAACAATCCCACCACCAACCGCTACTGCAGAGGGTACTTTGCTTTCATTGCTTGTGTAACCAATATACATAACCATTAAACAACAGATAGGCCACCCTTTGCAGGCTGGCTGCCCCAATCGTAAATACATTAATAATAATAGGTAGGGAGTGGTCCCCAGAGTGGGAGGAAGGGGTTTCCGCTTGATAATATATGACGTGCTTGCAAACTACTGCAAGTGTACTGTATGCTCATAATACTACCTTGATTCCTCTAGGCTTTGCTACTGTCGCGCAGTTTCTGTTACATTTTCTTCAAAGTAAGAATCTCCAGTGACACTTTCCACCTATACTGTCTCTTGGTGATAGTACATCCAGGCATACATCCATTAAAGTAAACGTCTATCCTTTTGTATATATCTCTTAACAAACCTTAGTTGGTTTCACCAACAAACACCCATGCTTCTGCTCCTTCCTTCCTTGCCTTGGCTTTGAGTTTGAACCAAAAACACCGCTAATTCTTGCTATCTAGTACTATCCACCCATACTGTGTCGCCCACCCAGGCAGGCATTCTTTCACCTTCCACCCATCCTTCAACAACCCATGCATCTGATCTCATTACTATCAGACTCCTATACATGCTTCCAACAACATATCCTTCTCTGCCGGTCAGTCATATTGTTTATCTCGCCCGTCCTTCCACCCTTAGTGCTTTCCCTCTATGTTCAACACATCCATGAAGGTCATCTGATCTGAGTTTGTCTTCTCCATAAAACATTCACAGCTGATTTTGGAGTCAAATAGAAGAGGCCATTGGTTACTCTACTCACGCTGGTAATGCTACGTAAAGGGTGTCTTCTTCAACCGTTGTATAATGTCGCACAGTACAGTGAAATAGTGAACACAGTTCCATCTAGCTGTAATGTCAAGAAGTAATGAATATAACTTACCGCCGCCGGCCACTGCTGCTGGATCCCCCCTGGGCCCTGTGTCTCCTGCAGGTGCCGCCAGTTTGCCTGCCCCCTCCGGAATGGCCGCATCGCTGGCCCCGATGGCACTGGTGGATGGTAGTGTGCCTAGAAAAAAGCATCAAAATTTTTTTAGATGCCTGTAACCCTCCCCCTATTTTAAGTGTTCACTTGGAACATTGAACAAAAAGTTAATGCGATGCAACATACATCAGCACTAGACAGTAAGTACAGTCAGTAGACAGACACTAGTAGGATATGGTTCCACTTCCTAGGGTCATCTAGTCCTACTCAGCTCTTTTGAAAGTTAGCCTGAGCCATGAGTAACCCTTTTAGATTCATCATGTCGACTACTACTCTTTTGGTGCATATTATACCTGCCAGCGTATTGACATGTGCAGTAGATGCCTTTAAGGCCGCTTGACTGTTGCGTACAAGTGAAGAGGTCGAAAAAAAAACAACATATTGACTTTGTTTAGTTTATATTGCTTAGCCATCACACATACATGTTACACTTTTTGGCATGACTGCAAAATGCTAGCATCATTCACCAGTATACTATCTAACGGCTAACTCGCAGCGTTTTTCTCATATATCATAGGCGAAAGATTCCCTTCTACAAACCAGAGATTTACAGAGCATAGTGGCTGCAAGATGATGTAACCAGTATTTCTACGTTCTACGGTGAGGGATCTTCCAGAATTATAAAGATCTTGGCTCTTGTTCTTGTTGTCAATCATGCACTTGTAAATGTTTACTGTTTTAATGTTAGGCTTTTTGCTGGCTTATTGACTATGGCTGTCGTAAATTAAATTTCATATTAACGATGTACAGAGTTTGATACTTGTTTCAAATAAACCTTTTGAACTTACACATAGACTCTGTGGCATTTGGTGTGGTGGAGTGGACTTACACAAGTGTGTGAGCATAATGGTGTTTGTTATTATGTTCTGGATTGTCTCTGTCTCCGTCATCATCAACATTGTGTATCATCTTCGTGGGGGGGTCGGGAGTGGGACCCTAATGTGAGACACTATAGCTAGTCTGTCAGGGGATCCTGGGTTCTTCGGACTGAGGTGTGATCAGTAAGATCCAACCTCCCATCAGCACCATCCTATTTTGTTGTGCATAGTTCTGTATGTGGCTCTGCAGAATCCTAGACAATAGTAGTATCATGTACTATCCGATCAAAAATACTAGTCAAATATCTGGTTGGGCATTTTGTTTGTGGTAATTGTCAAAGCCTCATCATTGAGAAGACTTCAAGAGGACAACCCAAAGGACAGGACCCAGTGGCTAGAGCTATTGGTCAATCAGAGTTTTATTGTTGCAAAGAAAACCTTCTATTAAAGAGTGGGCAACTGTGCAAGCTTCGCTACACACAGAGTAATAATAGTAATAGTAGTAGTAGTATTAGTAGCACAGAGAGTCATAGCAGAGGGAGTTAGAAGCAACTTCGAGGCAGGGATAAACAGAATTAGTAAACAGATAGTCAAGGTCACAGAAGTAAGCTTTTGTAAAAAAGAGATTCAGAAAGTTGAACCATAATTTAGAGTTTGGGAAAGAAAAGATGCAGTAACATAACATTTAGGGAAATATAAATGTCAATCTAACCAATGGAGGACTTACTGGGGCCAGCTGCAGGAGCCTCAGTAGAGGAGAGGTCCTGGGGTTCCCCCGCCGACTCCGACCCCGTCTTCTTGCCCCTGGGTGGTGCTGATGATCATGTAAAATATAATAAAGAAAGAGACCAACATTAAGGAGTGCTGTGAGAAAAATAATAAATCATTTGGAAAAACAATAAGTCAAAGAACATTTTAGGAAACAACAAGTGCAATAAAATTGACCTATCTAATCAGATGGATCGACTACTGGCTGCTTCCTAGTGCATTTACGGATCGTCTACTTATTTATGAACACTCCAGTGTTCCTTGATCATTCTGATTCCAAATACTAACAAAGCCTAGTAAGTACCACCTGACCTACACCACCTATTCCAGACGGGCCAATTGTTCACTAAGTCTGCACTTCAATTTTTTTCAGCCATCAAATGCATAGATGATGAGATGGAGGACACATGCATAGTTGCATACATTAGTGCATACATACAACAAATTGTGGGTTGGTTGCATAATGCTGATCTAGTTCTGCTACTGACTGACCATGCTAAGCCTACCACTCACTAAACAAAGTACAAAAGGTTCGACGGAGGACTGGGGTAAGCAGCACTCAGTGACAGAGGATGCGTCACGCAGACCGCATAAAACAATTAGTAACTACTACTAACAAACTAAACCTAGTATCCAATATCCATCCACCACTATTTCACAGTAGGACAATGGAAGGACTAGAGTCTCTCTAGCAAATCGCATTACCTAACTTCAGTTCTGTAAAGTAAACTCTTACATAATCAGCATCAGCACAAGCTAGCGCAAACTACGTTGCAAACAAGTAAGAGTACCACCGTGCACCTGGGTCCTTAAATCAAAGAACATTTTGCTTTTTGGAACGTAATACCAGCAACGCTTGGCACGCAGCAGTAATCTTGCTGTTCATCTAATTTAATATACACAATCAGTTACTCACCAAGCCCGATGACCTCGACACCTAGCAGGTCCAACAGGTCCTGCTCCCGGTCCAGGATGTCGGACCACCGGTGAGCTAGCTGGTTGTGGGTGCGCCGGATCCCAGTGCACCGGAACACGGCCCGGCGCACCTTCGCCCACCGACGGTGCCGCTCCTGGGTAGCGTACCCGGAGCCGGGCCTGCCGCCTGCTGCCAAGGTCAAGGGGAGGAGGCGCTGGATGAAAAAAACAAGAGCCGCCACCTCCTCCTCCCCAAACAGTTGCCGGGCCTGCACCCCTGCAGGACGCATTCTGCCGCAAGGCAGGCGGCGCTTCTCTGCGCCTGCAGGTCCCTTGCCCTTGGGACTTGGTGTGCCCTTGGCCATGGTTCTGGGGTGGGTGGGAGGCGGAAAAGAAAAGTCCGAAGGGGAAAAAAAGTTAGGGGGAAGAAGATAGAAAGAACTTTATAAAAGTAACAAAAACACAGTAAAAGTAGAAATAAAATGCAAAATATAAACTGAGGCAAACAGAGAGATAGATAATAACTAAAAAAAGTCAGGAAAAAGGCTTTAAAGACAAAGGATTGCTGTGATAAAGGGAGGATACAAAAGTAGGCCCAGAAACATGGCATAGAGTGAAAAACAAGATGGCCGCGCCCATTCACGACCGCGTGGGTAAGTTCGCGCGATATTTCTCGCGAACATGTACAATTTATCGCGAACAAGTAAAATGCGCTCCCGAACACGTGAATGCACATCGCGAACACGCTATCCGCGACCCGGAACAGGAAATAAGGCATCGCGAGCGGGCGGGACTATAGAAAAACAAGATGGCCGCATACATTGGCGACCGCATGGGTAAGATCGCGAGATATATCCCCCGAGCATGCAAACAGTTCCCCGAACATGCTTACCGCGCTCGCGAACAAGAAAAAGCCATCGCGAACAGGTTGCCACAAGCAACTACACAAGCTCGCGAAGCTTCGCGAAGGTCGCGTAGTGCAATGACATCTTCGCGAAGCTTCGCGAAGCGCGACTACGCGAACTACGCCCAGGGTTAGTTTCTTAGAGCATGGCTATATGTATCTGGTTCCATTTGAGAGAAGCATAAATGTGATAAAGTTTAGATGTGTGGCCATTCTGCATACATTCCAGGTAATTATGTGATATTGAGGGAAATGGGTTTCTGGTAACTCATTCATCATGTAATGCATTGTATGTAGACTGAGGACCCTATGAACTTGCTTTGTCCCGCCTTGTGGTAGGTGTGAATCAGGTAGACACTACATATATCCAAGGTGTATGGGGTTTCAACAATTACTGGGTGGAGCATTAATAGAGCATCTCAGTTAAGCATGATAACAAAAAACAACGGAGTCCCCCCTAGGACAGTAGCTGTGGTAAGGCCCATCCATAGAAAATCCCCAAACTATACATCAAAATCAATATAATACAAAAAAAAGCACAAAAGAAAAAGAAAATCGTTTCTAGAGTCCACTTAGAAACATGTGGTAGCATTGGAACCAAAATCAAAGTCAGGGGCTGTCTGTAGCCCTGATGAGGTAGCAGCATTATACATACCACCTCTTACCTGCCGGCTATTAGCCTATCTAGTGAAGTACACATACAGTTCGGTACCAGAGAAGTGACAAGCCTGGGAGGCACGATCACAAGTAATCAGTAGATCTGAGAGCGACCTTTGGACCCCAACTGACCCCAATGACTGAAGCGGGTGAAGCACTCAAGTCAGACCCCAACTCCAATGGGCGTTCATCTTGGAGAACTGCAAAATAATTTGTGCTGTGGAGGGAGGCTTCCACCACCGCTTAGGCTTGTTCCTCCGCCGTCTGGGCTTTCGATGGACATGCCCTAAAAGTGTGGCACCCGTGTCTTCTCTGTTTTGGTAATAACCATTCGCTTTCATGTTGATCCAAAGAAGGGGAAGGTAGGATATCCTTCGCGAGGGGCCATGTCCACACGTCCTCCGCCGAGTGGAAAATGTGAGTCTTGTCACAATCAATGATGCATAGCCTGGCAGGAAATAAAACAGTATATTTCAGGTCCAGTTCACGGAGGCGTTGTTTAACGTGGGAGTATAACCCCAATCGAAGCTGCAACTCCATGTTGAAGTCAGGATACTCCGTGATGTGAGCATTTTCATGGGCTATAGGATCCTCCTTGGTGCAGAAATACTGTGAAAGCAAGTAACAATTGCGATAGTTAAGGAGTGTGCTATGATGGAGCATTGGGGAGCCCCTAGTCGAGGGTGTCGTCTAGGCATGCGAGGAGCCCTTTCGACTGAGATTAAGACAGGCACCTTGCCGTCCAGGAGATTCTTTACCAGCCATTCTCCCAAGAACAGCTCCACTATGTGCGCTCAGGAAATCCCATCAGGTAAATGTTAATACGCCTTGAACTACCCTCATCATCCTCTGCTCCATTATGCATGGTAAGAACTTCAACTTCCCCCTTCTTCAGAAGTTCATGCATGTCCTGCAGTGAGGGCCTTGCTGCAGCCAGTGTGGACTCATCCTCCTCCACTCGCTCTGCAAGTCTGTGGTTATCAGTCGGCAGCAAATTGACCTCCACTGTGACAGTCGATACAGGTCCCCAGTGAGGCTTTTGTGTCCATGAAGGCCTGAAGTGCCTAATCAAATTGGGCAGAGTGGGAAAGGAGCATCTTTTCTAGGTGCTGCAGGCAGCAATGCTCTTTTCCACTGGTGTGGAGTTCACTTCAGGATGTGTGCCACCCGACAGCAGTGGTTTATTGGGCTTTGGTTTCACCATCATTAGATGGTACCAGGGTAAGTTCACGGAGAAAGTATGGGAACAAACAGTCTGGGCTCTCGGCCAGGTATATTGCTGGGATTAGTGGGCAGTAGGTCCAGCGAGTACAGGACAATGAGTATTCACATGGAGTGAGGACAGATCATCCTCCATGGAGAAAAAACCTACTGTTGTTCTGCCAGGTAGTGCAAGCCCTCCGGGGCCCACGAGGATACAATGCATATCATGCAATGGCGGGGATGCAATGTGTGGTTTACCTCCTTAGATGGGAATCACCCATAAGCCACATAAGTCCAGGGGGGCACCTCAGGAGCAATAAGGAGGTACAATGTTATGTTAGTCATTGAAGGGGCTCCATACAGCAGGCAGTGCTCACTGTGGAGCCCTGAAATGATATGCGCAGGCTGGTGCAACACAGTGCAGCCCAGAGCCATCAATATTCCCCTGAACTGTCTCACTTCCTTAGCTCTGCCAGGTCCACTGCTGTGATAGCCTCAGCATCAACAGCATCAACAGCATCAACACCACTGGCTCAGCAACCAGGGCATGCAGGGTAAGCAGGCAGCCAAGCAACAGGGAAGTAGCACCTGATACAGGTACTTATCAGCAGGTAAATCAGGGTCCTCTCTCCCTCCTATTTACTCCTTTTGTTGCCTGTATGGTTGGTATTGCATTTGTTTTGGTTTTGCTTTACTCACATAGTCCCCACCAGTGTTGATGGTCGGCCCAGGATGGTCCACGACTCTGTTTGCGGGACTGTGGCTGTTCCCATCAGTCGGGCCTACAAGCGGGCAATCCATGGCTGATACGCCCATCGGAGATCCACAGCCCGGTTCCCCACTAGGGGCAGCAGCCACAGCAGTCAGTGCCAGGAAATGCCCAAAGGTCACACGGGCAGGCCGGCTTGAAGTGGTGGGGCAGCACAGGCCTCCACAGGTCTCCAACACCAAGTTGGGCAGGACATGGAGGGGCACAACCAGTCTACTCACCTCCGTTCCATGAGTCAAAAGTGAGCAATCTGTAAAGGAGAAGGGGCCCGCAAGGTCATGTCTCGCAATCTCTGTCTAGGGTCTCCCAGCACTCCTGGGTCTTGTGGCTGGGTGTCCGGTAGTCACCGGGCAGGTCGGGCCCAGCCTGCTCTCACCAATTCAACTCCGGGCCAGATACAACCCAGGCTGCAGGTTGAGAGGTGTTCACAGCACCGGGTGACTCCGGGGCCCTGGGGTCAATCATCTGTGCTGTGCGCTCCAAGGGGCCACATCCAAAGAGCCCATGTCTCAGGGTTGCAGCCAGGCTGTGGTGGCAAACCTGACCCTGTTCACCACGCGAAAGTCACTGGCAGGGAGCACTCACTCTCACAGAAAAAGTGGTCCACCATGCCCACCGACCACAGACCTCATGCAGGCAGTGGGAGTCAGTGATAGCTAGAATGTGGGGGATTAAAACAGGATAGATATCGGGCTTGGTTCAGAACTCCGAATTACGCGTCTGCCATCTTAGCCATGCCTGCAGGCCTGAGACATGTCTAAAGAATGACTTTTCTGGATGGTTGACTTTGTAATGTTATTTGTTTACTAGATAGCTGAATAAGTGTCTCAGTCTCTATGTGGGGGTATGTTGCCATATATAAGTAAGTTTGTTGGCTCATCACTGGCTGTCTTTCTGTAGGGCTCTGTAAATGTATATTGAAGGGGCGGCATCGATTGCTTCTGAGGTGTATTAGTTACTATTGGCTTATTTAAGTAAGTGTATCACTGCCTCCATTTGTGTTAGATATGTATGAGCTGTGTCTGTGCATGTAAGTGAATATTTAGATGCTTGTGAGACTGTGGGGGCTGTATTAGTGGTTCTACCGTTTTCTATGTGCTTGAATGAGTTTGAAATCAGGGTGAAAGATTGGATTTATAACTCAACATATGGGCTTGAAAGTGTGCATGTAACTCACTGACACTTCCAACTACATGTGTTAGATTTTTTGCACATTGCAGTGTACCCTATGCCCTACCTACAGGCTAACGTAGGGGTGAGTTTTATGTAGTAGAACATAAGGTTAAGGCTTGTCAAAGGGTTTTGAATTCTAAGCCAAACTGGCAGGATAACTTGAGGCATTGCTTCAAGTGTACCAGGCCTGAGGCATATTTAAAAAGCAACTTTCCAGTATGTGTCACTTTCCTGTGATGTGTTTATGTTTACTAGATATGTTGATCAGTGTCTCAGCTCTTATGTGGGGGTGTATTTCCATATGTAAGCAAGATAGAAAGTATATTTTGCTACATCTTAGAATGCTGAACTCACGTCACTATTAAAAAAGGCAGAAACATATATTAATATGTGTGCTTTAAAAATACAGTATTATTTCAATACATATTTCTTAAGTATACCACTATAGTACAATGTGATACAGTATTCCTTGCCCTTTTTTACTGTTCTCAGCTTTCATTCTACTTCACTATACATGGTGGTCTGTATGCAGCTTCAGCTACAAACAGTAGGATAAAACCAATATATGTTACTATGCTTGCATTCACTACAATCTTCTAATTCATTTTTTTTGCCTAGATTGGGGTTCTACTGAAAACAAATGCTTCTTATGACATTTTCTAGAATTATTATTATTATTATTATTATTATTATTATTATTATTATTATTATTATTATTATTATATCTGGTACAGTAATATGAATAAATGCATACTATAGTTGAATGTTCAACATTCTCTTCAAAATATCACTCCTACTATGCTGATTGATGTCTAAAATACTGGTGCTCCATGTTGATTAAATCTTATACATTCTATTTTTATAGAAATAAGGACGTAGCACTTTCTTTGGAGGAAGAAAACATAACTTTTTCATACTTCAAAAGATATTTCACAATTGACTTGAAGGTTGCTATATTTCCATTGTGTTCGTCCACTTTTGAACTTTAACTATACAGCTTTATCCACAGATGGTATATGGACTTCTTTGCACAAGATAGAAAGACGGACTGTTGTATTAAAGACTACTTTTTAAAGACATCATCTCCAAAAGGCCAAATGATGTCCTTGGAATTTTGGTTGAAGAAACAAGAGATAAGAATTTTGTAGTTTGAACAGTAGTTTTACTTTGAATTTAAAATTGCTATCATCGCAATCCGTCTATCCGCTGTCAGTCTTTCAATAAACAGTGTAGTATCCAGAGGTTATATTAAGTCCTTCATGAAAGATGATAGCCATTGTTGTGTAAGTTCTCCCAGAAATTGATATTTGACCTGCTTTGAAATTCATAATTTCAGTTTGCAACTTAGGTCTATATGTCTACACTTAATCCTTGAAATTTGTGGATAGTTGCAGCATATGCTAGAGACAGGGGGAACTGCTGTTGTCAGACATACACGTCCTTTACAAGCAAAAAATGTACAACACATTGCCCAATTTGCTTTACACTTTCAACCTGATCGCATTATATTGCCAAGAATTCTTGATGATCCCTGTTTGGAAAAATAACTAACATAATAACTTTACCCATAGCACCATTGACTTATCCTTCTTCTAGATTGAAATTATGTTGTAAAATAACTCGACAGTATTTACAGATGCGTAAACACTTCTCTAAGCTTGCAGTCTTCGATACAGATTTCTCCAAAGAATTCAATTTTGTTTGTAATTTTTCAGTTAGGTGTATTCTTACTTACTGGTGTTCCATTTTATCAATTGCTATAATGTCCAAAATCTGCTGCTTTTCCAATTTCAGTAGTTCTTCATTAAAGTTGGAACACTCTTGCAGTTTAGCCATTAAACAAACTATGGATTTGTCTTCTGTAATTAAATTATACATTAGTTGTACTGGTGTGTTTTGAGGCGTAAACAGTTTATTGAGTAGTAAACTTTCCAAAGCTTGTTTACTGTCTTTTGTCAAAACTCCTGTTCTTTTGTCCTTTAGAATATCTCCATATTCTAAATCAGATGCTTGTCGCGTACTTTTCGGTAGTTCATTGTATTCAAAGTTTAGCCAAATACTTATATTGCCAATGCTTCCCAAAGAAATTCTTGTTTCGTTATGGAGAAGTGTCTTGAAAATAGGTTGTCCTTTGACGGGAGTAAGTTGCAGTAGGTCCCTGAAGACAATTAAATGTTTTTCCTCCAAACAATATGTTGTACTCTGTTTTCAAAATCTGTTGCATTCACAAGTACACAAGCATTAAGTTTAAGACCATGCTTATTTAATCAATTATAAAGAACTTTAGATTCCTCAGTACTCTTGAGAGTTCATGACAAGCTTCTGCAATTAACTTCTGATATTCCAGCTTATTATCATGTTCAACAGGTAGCATAAGTAGCCGATGTAAAGTAATTCCTTTAATGTTGTGTGCTACTAATCCAGTTGGTTCTGTTACTACACATGATACATTTAATTATGTAATCCTGATAATTTTAATAAAAAATGTTTTCCTGTTCCAGCTTGACTAATTCTGTATAATAGAATAGGTTTAGATGATGAACATTGATATTCTTTCTTTTCGTGAAGGAATCCATGTTGTATTTTCTATTTTATTTTTGAAATCAATAGTATCCTATCTGACTTGTCCATTACAGTTTCCACCTCATTCATGGCTAGTGCTGTTTCATTCGGAATAATCAGCTGTCTAAGAGGATCTTAACTCGATGGTTCAGAATTTTGGCTACTTTGTGAACTTTCTTTAGTTATATCGGCTGCGATGATTTCTTCTTGTTCAATCTCATTATCTAACATTTTCAAATATATAGGAAAGACTGAACACTGAATACTTTTTTTTTGAGCATTGAAATAATTTTTGTAGCATTCATAATCTCCAAATAAATCTGTTTCAGCACGCCAAGGCTTGAAGAGTTGTAGAAGTGCTAAATAGAAGCATTCTCTCTTATCTGGAGTTTGACAACTGAGTTTTCTATGGTTAATTAGATTTCCTTTTGCATGTTTGACTAAACAGTCATCACATCTCACATCCAACTACAGCACACGTTTTCTTCTTATATGTTTTCTCTTACATTCCTTTAATACCTGGAGTGTTGAGGTCTTCATAGAGGCATATATTTTCCAGATGTCGACTCCTTCTTCGATTATGTGTATCTGACATATTTGTTTTGAGAATATCAGTACTTTCTGGCTCAAACTCTGCTAAGTATTAGATTTCTGGAAACTACTTCAATACTCTATTCCCTGTACTGGCTAGAACTAGACTTACCCAAACGGTTCCTCTTGACTTTGAATACAAACTGGCTGAGCTCAATAAAACTGAACACTCATACAATCCTATCACTCTATGTGAAGGTACCTTCAAGGTGAAGTTGTACATTTTTTTGCAGAGACTCTTTCCCGCAGAAATCTACTCCCACCTCTCTTTCATCTCTGTTTTCTCTGATTTTGTGATATATGATGTGACATAATGAACAAAGGCAAACAAATTGTCTGCAACAAACTGAAACACATGTTTACATTGGACATTTTCAAAATGACTGCATTATAGTCATTGATATATTTTGGAGTTTCTGTTCTCCTTGGGTTGTATGTGTTTCTGGGTGATTTCTGAGTTGATGTGTGTCTTAGTGCTGACAAGAAGCTGTTTACTCTTCCTTGTGAAATGACAGGTCAGGGGGACTCCAAAACAACAACTTGTATAACATTAGCTTTGCATTTGTATGTTTGACTGCAATACTTTCCCCATTTAAGTGTTTGAAATCGTAAAACTTGTTGTCTCAAGGTATTTTTAGCACCATCTTTGGGGATTGCACATGTGACATACTGTTCGATGAAAGACAGGACAGCCTCATCACTATCTGTCACAAATTGTAGAGCATCGTTTATCCATAACAGCATGTGTATATGAGGAGCACCTCTTGCTTGGTACTCTTTTCAGCAAAACAATTTGGTTACTTCACCTAGAGGAGGATTTATTTTACTGCAGATGAAATATATCATAGCTTCAAACCTGTGGTTAAAATATCTGCAAATATTGGAAGAAAGAATACAGTTCTCCAGCTATCTTCACTTCGATGTTTCTGCTTAAATTTTCCTTGCCAAAATTTCTAGCAGATCATCCCACGCATACTCAGCACAACTCAGTGTTAGACACCAAGTAGGTGCATCTAAATTTCTCAACATGCATTTGAGTTTACCATGACGTCAATACCAATACTCGTTGGTGTAACGTTAGCATGCCATCAAATTGATTAAGCTATATTCCACGTTTTCATCCCTTCCATGAACTCTGTCCATAAATTCTCTTGCAGAGAGATTTTGGAGATGTAGTTCAGCCTAGACTTCAATATATGGTTACCAGCATACTAAAGACCAGATAAATCACTTTCGAACAAAAGATGAAATATGTAGGGAATACACTGCAAAAATCGTGTATATTCTGAGTATAATCTTGTTGACCGGTATTCTAATGAAGGTATATGTACACGTGGTCATCAATGCGTCTACCTTCTCTAGTGAGGAAGAGTTGAGGAAAACACTGAGCTTCCAAACTTTTCTCCCATATACTCATGGGAGTTTCTTTTGTTTGCTTCATTTGAAATAATTCAATGGCATCACCAATCACTTCTTCTGAATGTAGATGAGGGATGCTACAATGTTCATAAATCTCGTCTCATCTGGATTGATCTACTTTTTTAAACTGCCCACTTGATGATAATGTTTCATCCTGAACATATGTTGCATCTTCAAGAACATCAATATTTCTATAAAAAAACATGCCTTTGTACCCGGTATAATGTTGCATTTTTAACTCTACTAATATCTTATTACTCTTACCAACTATTTGTATTCTTTGTAGGCACGCCATTTACTGAAATAACATGTAGTTCATGATCATCTCTGTCTAGACCAACAGTTTTAATATTCTGTTTAAAATCTAAAGTTAAGTACACCACTCTTTCTTTAAGGGTTTTTTGTAGCTCAGTTGGTGACAGCTTCTCTGTCTTAGGATCTATGAGAACTATGGCCTGGAATGGGTGTACAGATTGTAATAGAATGGAATCATTAACATTTAAATCTGCTAGTTCTTGAGGAATAGGAACCAATTCTTACTTGTTATGTACTGCTCTAGCAGGCATTTTGTTTTCTCCCAACTTGCTGTAACAGTATTTACATATAACTTGATGAGTAGACAAGTCAAATTGCTCTTCTACAAATGAATAAACAGCAAATTATTGCCACTTATCATTGTTTTGTTCTTCACTTTTTAAATACAAATCAACTTTCCTAGTTTGACTTTTGTAGTGAGTGCGACAATAGCAAATACAAACACAGTTTTGGTTTTTCAGAGGGAATTGGTTAAAACTTTGTAATCTCTTCTACAAAGTTATGAATAGTAATGTCTGTGTCCTGTTCTACTATACCTGCAGATGGTAAGCCCTCACTTTCCCTACACTCCTCTTTAATAGCAAAGAAATTAAACTGAACATCATCAAAAACATTTTCTACCTCTGCTACTGTGCCATGCAAAATAACTATTCATTTTACCTAAACATAGAGAGGAGTTTTTACAAAGTAAAGTCTCTTAACCAACTTCTGCATTTCAGAGTGATAAACAGCTATTATTCGGAAATTATGAAAGGCGATTTGGCATACTTTCTTTGATAGACACACGAGTGAATGTCCTTGTAAATTACAATACTTTCTCACTTTGCATGGATCTATACTTTGCAACATTGCAATTTTCTTCTTCAAACCTCTGCATGAATATTGAAATATAAAATATCTCATTATATCAATAGATTTACAGTGCAAACACTACAAATACTACTATAATTCCACTTATATACAGGGGCCTGTGTACGCCTTCCCTGTACCTCTTCAGCTATTACTTCCTCAACTTTTCTAGGAACCATTTCCTCTTTTACAACTGGAATACCATCTTTCAGCTCATAACATTGACCACTTGTTTCAACTGCATGCACTAATGTGTTCCATTGAAAGTAGCTTTCTTCATTAAAGAAAGGCTCAGTGCTTTATGTATGTTTCAATTCACCTTTAAAGATTTTACAAAAGTTATTTTTATTCACAAGTCATTTTTTATGACTTCTCTTCATAATCATCGCTGTTTTATCCAGTGTTTTCATAACATTTTGTTTGAAGGAATATCTACCAAAGTTTCTATGTTGTTTTTGCTTATAAGCTACTGCGCTTCTCATATGCTGTTTTATATTTTTCTCTGAATTGTGTATTGCCCTACTTCTCAACATTCTTCTTCTTATCTCTTTGCACTGTCTCTGTCTGTTAGATTACTTTTTTGTTTAGACCACTTTCCACTTTGAATCTGAGTTAATATTTTTTGTTTTTGAGTTGTTGGTAACGTTTTCTTTTTGGTCAAATCAGTTTCAAGATTATTTATTTTTTCTAAGTATTGTTTAAATAAACTTCTTCATCAGCTTTATTTCGACACAGTAGTCATAAAAGCACATACAAGTAACAAAGAAACAATGAAAAGACGAATAGTAAAATATTACAATGAAAAGGCAGACATGTGCAAAGGATATTTCATTACCAAAGCATACATGGGAGATAAAAAATATCTGATAGCACATAGATTATATTAAACATAGGACCAGCAAAATAGGATCAGGTAGAGGGCACATTTAGTCTTCTTATCCTCCACATTGATGCAAGAAATGAGGCTACTGCAAACACTATTTATCTAGATAAATCAGTCTTAAAAACTCTGTAAGCTTCCCTACAGTGTATGAATCCAAGATTCCTACAAATAGGTAGAATCCAGTATTTCCTGCTATTCTTATAAGCCGGGCAGAAAAATAGTATATGTAAATCAGACTCTGATGCAGCATCACAGCTAGGACAATTTTCCAGAGTGGAGACAGACCAATTGGCTGTGTATGCTCTTACAGGAAGTGTGCCAAATCTCCACTGGATGAATAATTTCCTATTAAGATGGGGTCTAATCTCACTGAGTGCCTCTTCAAAATGAGAATCATCTTTTGAGATTAAAACATTTTTGGCTAAAGTAGAAGATTGAGATTTTGTAATAGCATTAGCTAATTTAGCCGCATAGTAAATAAAAGTCAATTTTTTAGCGGAAATAGTGAAATAGGCTGTCGCTGGGGTTGTCCAGAGATCAGAAAGTCCAAGAGCATCAAATTGGGTCCTAATGTACTGAAGCCAAGGAAATTTGCCTGCACTCGGGAAACTCAATATTTCTGCTAATTAATTCCTATAAGGCTGTAACTCCGGGGTTGTCCACATCCTTCTCCAGAAGATCAAGGGTTTCAGGCCGAGGACTTCATCTATAGGACGTACACCCAAATCAAGTCTTAAAGGAAGTAGAGGAGTGCTTTGAGGAAGTACTAAAAGAAGTCTTAAAAACTTACATTCCGCACGTACAATCTCAGGGCAACATTTGGATCCCCAAAGTTCAGCGCCGTAAGAAATACGACCACGTGCTTGAAGTTTATATATTTCGAGTGGGGGCACTAGTGGTTTTGCAGAAGAAGAGTTATAAAACTTCATAATCCCACCAATTGACTGGGCTAGCTTTAAACGGGCCTTGGCTTGATGAAGGGCCCAAATAAACTGCTTAGTTCTCCTACCAATAGATTTTGTTTTCTGGAGTTTATTCTGTCCATCATGTCCTGTTTTCAAATAGTACTCTTTCTTTTGAGGTTTTCTCTTTAATTTCTTGTTTGCCATCTTAAATCTTCTGTTTTAACCAAAGTAGATGTCTGATAAGAAAATAGAGCATAAATTAAATTTAATGTTGTATGTTGTAAAAATATAAACATGGGCATCATAACTATATATTATGTTATTATTTTATAACATTCTAGTTTAGCTGCTTATATCACTGTCTAAAGAGATGTATTACTATCTATCCCCTTTTTTATGTGGTTACATAATATTCAACTCAATGTAGAAGACTGAAAGTATAAGTAAGTAAATGGGCCTGTAAGTGAGTACACAACTCTCTCAAACTTCAATGTACATGTGCTACCTTTTAAACACATAGCAGCGTGCCCTATAGCCTAGGTACAACATACCTTAGGGATGATTTATATGTAGTAAAAGTACATAATTGTGTACCCTATGAAATACGTACAGTCTACTTTGGATGTTATTTATATGTGATTGTGTAACTGAAACATTTATCTACACATGTTACCTTTTATGTATTAAGTAGTATACCCTATGGTTTACCTACAAGCTACCTTAGGGATGAGTTATAATTGGTAGAGCAAGACATTAAGGGTCCTGAAAAGGATTAAGGTGTCAGTATACCTAAAAGATAAAAGTGGATGCATAGCAAAAAGTTCACCAGTCTTGACACATGCTTAAATGACTATTTCTCTGGAAGGGTGACTTGCTAGTGTGAGTTGTATACTAGATATCTGAATGAGTGTCTAAGTCTATATGTGGGGGTATGCTTTCATATGTAAGTTTGTAAATATATATATGGCAGAGGTGGCATGGATTGCCTCTTGGTTCTGTTAGATACTACTGGGTTACTTAAGTCAGTGTGTCACGGCCTCCATTAGTGCTAAATACATAGGAGTTGTGTCTGTGCTGTGAGTGAATGTTTAGATGATTGCAAGACTGTCTGTGGTGCTGTATTAGTAGCTTTCTCCTTTCCCATGTGCTTACATGAGATTGAAATCAGGATGAAAGACTGGATGTATACCTCAGCATATGAGCCTGAAAGTATGCATGTAGCTCACTGAAACTTCCAAATATATGTGTTAGCTTTTATGCACATAGCAGTGCAATTCATCGTGGGTTCTTTGAAATCTACGGTGAGAACCAGGGCCTGTCTGGACAATTAGTAACCCTTCTTGTTAGAGGGTACACTCTGTTTTATTGTTTAGTATGTGAGGTACTCCAATGGGGACCTTTTTTGTCTATTATTGATTTGTACTGTATTTTACATGTAATTTTATTGTATCATGTTTTAAATGAAAATTTGGATGTTGTGAAACTTTTATGGTTTTCTGCACGTGAAACCAAATAAAGTTGTTTTTGATTGGATTTGTGTACTCTATGCCCTAGCCACAGTCTACCGTAGGGGTGTGTTTTATGTGGTAGATCACAAGGGTAAGGCTTGTCAAGGGGTTTTGAATGCAAAGTCAGCCTAGCAGTATAACTGAATGCACTGCTTCAAGTGTACCATGACATATTTAAAGAATAACTTAGATGGGTGGCTTGGTAGTTTCAGTTGTTTACTAGATATCTGTATGAGTATCTCAGTCCCTATGTGGACATATGTTTCCATATTTAAGTAAATTTGTTTGTACATCGGTGGCTCTCTTTGTGACTGTATAGCTCTGTAAATGTATATGGCAGGGGCGGCATGGATTGCTTCTAAGGTGTGTTACATACTATTGGGTTATTTAACTGAGTGTGTCAGTGACTTTATTAGTCCTAAATATATGAGTTGTGTCTGTGCATGCGATTAATAGTTAAGATGCTTATGAGACTGTCTGAGGGACTGTATTAGTGGCTCTCACCTTGTGTATATGGTTACATTACATTCAAACCGGGGTGAAGGACTGGATATACAACTCAGCCTATGGGTCTGAAAGTGTGCAGGTAGCTCTCTAAAATGTACAACTACATGTGTTAGTTTTTATGCACATAGCATGGTACCCAATGCCATAGCTACAGACTACTGTAGAGGTGAGTTTTATGTGTCAGAAAAGCCAGTTAAGGTTAGTCAAGGGGTTTTAAATGCAAAGTTGGCAAGCAGTATACCTGGATGCACTGCTTCAAGTGTACCAGGCTTGAGACATGTTTAAAGAGCAACTTCTCTGGATGTGTGACTTGGTAGTGTCAGTTTATTAGATATCTGAATGAGTGTCTCAGACCCTATGTGGGGGCATGTTTCCATATGTAAGTAGGTTTGTTGATACATCGCTTTCTCTCTTTGTAACTGTATGGCTCTGTAAATGAATATGGATGAACCAGCATGGATTGCCTGTAGGGTGTGCTAGTTACTATTGACTAATTGAAGTGAGTGTGTCACTGCCTCCATTAGTGATAAATACATACGAGTTATAACTGTACTTGTGAGGGAATGTTTAGATTCTTCTGACACTGTCTGAGGAGTTGTATTAGTGGCTGTTCCCTTTTCTACGTGTTGACATGAGATTCAAATCAGGGTGAAAGACTGGATGTATAAGTCAGCATATGGGTCTGAAAGTGTGCATGTAGCTGACTGAAACTTTCAACCACATGTGTAAGCTTTTATGCACATTGCAGCGTACCTATGCCCTAGCTACAGACAACCACAGGGGTGAGTTTTATTTTGTACAACAGAAAATTAAGGCTTGTGAATGGGTTTTACATGCATAGTAGGCCTAGCAGTATAACTGGATGAGGAGCCTCAAGTGTACCAGGCCTGAGACATGTTTAAAGATTAACTTCTCTGGATGGGTGACTTGGTATTGTCAGTTATTAACTAGATGTGTGAATGAGTGTCGCAGTCCCTATGTGGGGTATGTTTGCATATATAAGTAAATATTGGTGACTCTCCCCTTTTGCATGTCCTTATATAACATCAGGGTTGAAGATTTAATTGATAGCTGAACATATGAGCCTGTACGCATGCTTGCAGTTCACTGACACTTCTAACTACATGTCTTAGCTTTTATAGATAAAAAAGCATACCCTATGGGCTAGCTATAAGCTTCCGTAGGTGTAAGTTATATGTGGCAGAATGAATGGTTAAAGCTTGTCAGGCAGTTTTAAATGCCTAGTTGCCCTAGCAGTAGAATTAGCACATACTCTCATGTATACCAGGCCTCACACATGTTTAAATGATAATGTTTCTAGGTGAGTGACTAAAAGAAACAGAAACTAAATGTACGATTTGTTTGGACAAACTGAACACTCGAACAGCAAGTGAGATTACTGGGAACACAACCGCTGGTCATAATCCACACACAACTAGTATAGTGAGGCAATTAAATCAACCATGTATCCAGAGTTCCCAGGACATAATACATTATGCTCATACTGGATCACGTTCCATTGTAGGGAAGAAATTAGATAATGCCTTGTCTCCATTAGTCAACATTAGACCCATAGAAGTTTCACAACCAACTGAATTCTTAGATCTTTCCCCGGCTGCCATCCTATATGTAATTGTCCTGTCAAATGTTCCACCTCTACTACCTCAGAACACAGAATCATGGGCTTCTCTCAGGAATGAGGCATTAAACTGGCTAGGGGTAAGATCAGGCATGACTGAAAATTTGTTTGAAGATATGAAGATGGTAAGGCGAGTTAAATGGCTGGGTAGGACTCTCTACCTGGAGAGTTGTCTGTCTTTAAAAACACCTAGACTGGTGAAGACTTTCCTAAATTAAACTAGGCCCACTCACATTACTATAAATACAATCTCTGCTCTCCCACTTGGTTATTTTTATCAACCAGGCTCACTCGCTGCCTTCAATCAGTCAGTGCCCTCATTTATTCTAGTACCATCAACCAACTGACTTTACAATGTTCCAACTTTTAATAGGTTTCAGGAATTAGAAAACCTTGATGGAATAGATTGACTAGTCGTGGAGTTCTGAGAAGGAACAGAGGGGAGACAGGAGAGGACAAATGTATTGTATAACCCTGTAAGGGGGGATCAACTCTAGCATCAGCTAGTTCAAGTACTTCACCTTTTGCTGTCTCTTTACAGCAACCCGCTGGGCCTATTACAGATTAAACGTTAATTAACAGTGCACGGAATTGTCCCCACGCTGAAAATATAGTTTTTTTTGTTGAGGAACGTGGCAGGTCTCCGGAACAGAATTAATAACCCGGAATGGCTAGAATTTGTTGTAGACTTTAATTTTATCTGTCTTCAAGAGACCTGGCTCAAGGAACTTGTCCACTTGAATGGGTTTAGAACGTACCACGTCCCTGCTGTTTTAACTACACATCGTCGATCCAAAGGAGGCCTATGTATCTTTGTTTCTAATAGCTTACCATCTGTAAGAACAGTGAAAGAATTAACCAACCCTTATTACCAAGTAATTGTTTGTGAAGGCCCAGGCCTTGCCAGGTTTGCAATGATTCATTTGTATAACAACGCTCCAAGCGGTGAAACTACAACAAAATTGCAAAAATTGTATGAGTATTTGGAACATTTGGATAATAGTAATAGGAAGAAGTTTTCTATTCTGTGGGGAGGCAATTTTAACATTCAATTATGTAGTTCACCTGCTGATAAAATATGTGGTACGAATAATTTAGATGGTGTGTGTTGAACACATTTTATTCACAATCGATATGGAGATACATTAATTGAACTTATTCACAAATTAGACTTATCATTTTCGAATGAAATTTCATCTGCGTATGCTCCATTTAGGTATACTTTTAACAGGAGAAACAACAACAGTATAATTTATTATGTTTAATCATCAAACAACTTTGCCAACCATGTTTTTAACTTTAATACTCACTCTATCCCATTAAGTGATCACTTTCCACAGTCTGTACAAATTTCAACAGCACTACTCACTAGAAAACAGCATGGGCATGGATCAGCTCGTACTGGAGAACTCAAGTTAGTTACTCTCAATGGCTATTCACTGCGGTTGCAACAGATCATCCCGGAGGGGTTTTTAAGAAAACAAATCCAGAATACGGGGGAAGCCTTTGAGATCTGCCTAGATTATACTTAACAATCAAAGGAGATCAATAATGCTTTTTTGACTATTACGCAGGTTGCGAAGGAGAGCCTCCACTCCACTATGAACATTAACATAGATAGAAGTGGCTGGTTTGACTCACTATGCACTAAGGCTAATATGAGGCTAAAAGAGGCACTACACAAAAACCCTAGGTGCAGAGCTCAGGTCCAGTATTGTAGATCTGCACATCGATAGGAGTTGAAACAAAGGAAAATATGGCTAAGAGAAGAGGCATGGGATGCCTTAAGCGAAGCAAGTACAAATAACGATAATAACACATTTTGGAAGGCAGTTAATCCTGCACCATTGAGAGAGGATGCTGGTACTGGGAGTATGGTTGCAATACCTGAGGCTGACTGGATCTAAAACTTCTCCAGAATCTATTCTTCACCCACCCTTAAATCTGACCCCGTCCAGGCATTTAACTCTAACAACAATCTAGATCTTAGACAATCCTCCAGTCTTACTCCGATTAGCTTAGAGGAAGTCAACAACGCAAGAATTGTAAGCAAAGTGGGAAAGGCACCTGGTCCCGATGCTATCCCTGTGGACTTGTATAAAGCTAATATTGCTTTGTTGGGACCCATTCTACCCGTTGTTTTAATGGCCTGTTGTAACTCAGATTTTCTCCCCACATAGGCGGAATCTATAATAGTACCAATCTACAAAAAAGTAGACTGGCATAACCCTGCCTTTTATAGCCTGATTTAATTGCTCAGCTCACTAGTGAAGATAGCGGGCCGAATAATTTTAAATAGGCTTCTAGAGTGGGCTGAATCTAAAGGTATTCTGCCTGACTTTCAATACGGGTTCCGCACAGGGGGTGGGACTATAGAACAGAGCCCTAAATTGAGTATGTTTCTGGGGAAATATACCAAGATCAGAAGTGGGAACTCATATCTGGGATTCGTGCCAATAAAATCCTGGATACCACTATAGAATTTACTAATATCTTTTCATATCTGGGAGTTTTATTTGACAAAGATGCCACATGGAATAGTGCCATTAAGACCAAGGCATTACTATTTAGAAGCGCCTGTATGGCCCTAGGAAAATTTGCCACTAGATTAGGTACAAATCCGCTTTGAGAGATGCTCACTATTTATACGGCTAAATGTGTTAGCAAAGCACTCTATGGGGCGGGTATATGGGGGTACGCAAACTGTACGGCATTGCAACTCGTGGAAAATGAGTTTCTGAGGTATTTGCTTGCCACCCCCAAAAGTGCTTCAATGTTCGTGTGCCACACAGAGCTGGGTGCACTTTTCTCTCACTGACTTACTTAAGATGTTATTGTGGCACAAAGGTGGGTCATCTGAACATACTGCCCTAAACAGCTCCATTATAGAGGATTCTTTAAAATCAACCCTGCATACACGTATGCCATGGTTGACATATATACGGCATTTTTGTCAGGATTTGGGGCACCCAGACTATTTTACTAACTCTGAGTCCCTAGTTGAAATTAGTAGGTAAGATTTAAAAAGCAATTGTATAATGCACATGGGACCAAAGTTACGACCCTTGGAATTAACAACTCACAATTTGTGACAAATTGCGAGGTGCTAACTCCAAAGTACAACAGTGTCAGAGACATTGATAGCGATTCCTAATGGGGTCGCAAAATGCGAGGCTCATCAATATTCATGAGCCACTCGCAATTTGTGACCCCATTGGGAATGGCCAACCTCACAGAGACAGTGGCCCGCTGGGGTCAGCAGACCACCATCTCCGTGACTGCTTTTCAATTAAGCAGATGTTTTCCTTAAAGTAAAAGGAAAACGGGATGCATTAAAAAAAAAAAAAAATAACGTTTTTGTTTCATTTTTTAAGGGCAGGTAGTGGTCCCTGGGACAACTGCTTGCCCTTAAAAAATATTTTCCCATGCATTCCCAAAGGGAAAGGGGACCCCTGGGGACTCCTTCCTGTTTGCGAGTGCTTTACCACCCTTTTGAGAAGGGTGGTAAACTGCGACAGTTTTGCGACCGCAATTGCAGTTGCAAAAGAGTCATACATACCTGGAGGACTCGCTATTAGGAGGAAACGCCCTTCGAATGCCCCTTCCTGATAGCGACTCACCATTCCTATTTTGCGAGTCGCAAGTAATTTGCGACACGCAAATTTAGGAATAGTACATGGCCAACTCGTTTTTTGCGGTCGCAAACAGGTCTGAAACCCCTCTGCGACCACAAAATACGGGTCATACATCTGGCCCTTAGAGAACATAGGGTTGTCTGCCAAGCTATTAAAGCCCACTGTTTTAAGAAATCAGCTTATTTTAACTAGCTATGACATGCGCCAATACTTGAGAGTTGTACCGAATCAAAAGCATAGATTCATTTTGACTCGTTTTAGAATGGACATCTTTCACCGTATGGTTAGCTTCCCCGAACCTACTGATTGGTCTTAAAATGTATGTAAATGCCCCTGACACAATGCATGTTGTACTCTTTTGTAAATTTGATAAAAGTGGAGGAAATGCTACATTCTAATCCCTTTAAAACATTTATCGTTCACCAAATGTCACACGGAGTATCTTTATTTACAGACACTGCCCACCATTGATATCTGTGTAAGATTGTCATGCTTTTTATGGAATGTCTTTTATGACAGAAAGAACATTTTGATAGACGACATGAATAACCCAGTATGAAAGTGGATAAGCAATCATATGACTCGCGTTGATAAATCAGCTTACCCTTTATATGGAAAATACTAAAATATTGTTTTTATAAATAATTCTATTAACATGATTCAATATAAGAGAGTAGAACAGAAATGTATGGCAGGCCCAGATTTGAGGTTTTTACACTCCTGCATTATCCATCTTTGATTGCATGTATAGAATTTTAGTGGGGGAGGGATAAACAAGGTACAGATGCATATTTAATCTGGTATGAAATTAAATGTTTTAAAATATGTATCTTTGATAATGAAATGGGACTTTTACTCTATTGTATTTTTTATTTTAAATGTGGATCTCCTTCGATGTGCTTTTATGATCTAATATATTTTGACCGATTAAAGATGATGAATTGAATTGACTTGGTAGTGTCAGTTCTTTAATATATATTTTATTAACTGCCTTAGTCTCTATGTGAGAGTATGTTTCCATATTTAACTTACTTTTATCAAACAAAACTTGATTACTTTGTTACAGTAGCGTTTTGTAAATCTATCTATAACAGGTGGCATGGATTCTCCTCTGGTTCTCTTAGTTACTCTTAGGATATTTAAGGTAGTGTGAAACCGGCTCCATTAGTACTACATACCTAGCAGTTGGCTCTATGTGTGTCACTGAATGTTTAGATGTTCCTTACACTGTCTCTTGGGCTGTATACGTGTCTCTCTCCTTTTGCATCTACTTATATCAGATTGAAATCAGGATTGGAGAGTGAATATACAACTAACCATTTAAACCTATAAGTGTATATATAGACCAGTTAAACCTTTAACTTTATATGTTACCGTTCATGTACATAAAACCATATAACATATCCTAGGAACAAGGTATCTTACACTTCACTTCATGTACTGACAAATATTTTCAAATATTTACATGTATGTAGTACATTACACAAATAATGTTGTAAACCTAATAGATTAAACTTTCAGTAAAAACAGCCTTAATATAAACATATACATCCAATCACCATTTTCACACATACAATACCCTGCCTCTTATTCGGTGACGTGTGGTTCGATGCATGAAGAAAAAAACCATCCAAACGCAGGTGCTCCACATCGCTCCCAATAATCTCGAAGTCTCCTTTGCTTGATGCTTAGAATTTGGTTTTATTCAGGATAATCAAAACACGAAAAAAACTTCCCAACACTTTTCGCAGATCAGTGTCTCCTTGATCATGGGTTAGGGCATGTACACGTTTCCATTCAGTTAATATTTTTACCTCTGTGCAAGAACAGTTATAATGGAAAGAGGACTATGACAGTCAACCACCATAACAGACTCGTTGTTACTGTGAGCGCCATTATTGTAAGAGAACGTTCACATGCTTTTGTATCTCCACATTCAAATAATACATCTTATTTGAATATTGGAAACTTGGGTTTGCCGAATATGGCCATTGAATGGTTTGGCCAAAGAGGTTTAAAGTGACGCCAATTGCTGCCTTTGGTTGAGAGTATTGCAAATTGCCAACATCCAGACCTTTTAATAGTGCACTTTGGTGGCAATGACCTAGGTCCTGTTACTGGGGTTGGTTCGGAAATTGCAATGAAACAGAACTCTGGCCAATTACTGACCCTTTTGCCTCACATTCTCTTGGTGTATTCCAAAATATGCCAAAGGCAGAAATGGAAGTGGTCAAATCAATTCTGTCCACAGATTGACAAAGCCAGGAAACATGTTAATAAAGCTGTTTCTCTATTCCTCAGAGACCATAACATGGGCGCTATCTACAACAACAATCTGCATTTCACCATGCATGGAATTTAGAGAAGTGATGGTGTTCACTTTACAGATGAAAACAACAGTGTGTTTCTCAGCAACCTGAAACTCTGCATCCAGTCTTATGTAAAGCTGTCACATACTCACAATAAATACAAAGGCTCTCTTCAGAACCACCCTATTGCCCACTACTAGAAAATATTGATTTAAAATACCTTTAAAAAAAAATCAGAGTTGCGACCTTGTCAAGAATCCACAAAGCAAAAGCACGAATTCAAGGTACAACAACACACTTTACATTTATAACTCTAATTTTATATCTATATATGTTACAATGATTTTGTGAGTCTCTAACTGTGTATGCAAGTGGGTACATAAATCTGAGTGGATCTGTGAGGGAGTACATGAGTCTCTGAGTGAGTCAGTGAGTGGGTGCCTGATTGTCTGAGTGGGTCTGTGATTGAGTGTGTTAATGTCTGAATAAGTTGTCGAGTGGGTGCATCAGTCTCCCAGTGGATCTATAATTGAGTGCTTGAGCATCTGAGTGGGTCTCTGATTGAATGAAAGAGTCTGTAGTGGGTATGTGAGTTGGTCCATGAATCTCTAACTGGGTCTCTCTCTGCCTCTGGAAGAGTCTGACTGGGTCTGTGAGTGGGTCTGTAAGTGTCTCAGTGGGACTTGAGTGGGTGCATCATTTCCTAAGTGGCCCTGTGACTGGAAGCATCAGTCTCTGAGTGGGTCTGTGAGTGAGTGAGTTCATAAGTGTCTTAGTAGGTGTTTGAGATGGTGCATGACTTTGTGCATGAGCTTACAAGTGGGTGTGTGAGGCTCTCAGTGGGTCTGTGAATGGGTAAATGATTATCTTAGTGTTTCTGAGAGTAGGAGCATGAGTGTCTGAGTGGGTCTGTGAGTGGGTGTGCAAGTGTCTGAGTGGGTCTGTGAGTGGGTGTGTCACTTTCTAGGTAGATCTGTAAGTGAGTGCATGAGCATCTGAGTGGGCCTGTGAGTGGGAGCAAGATTCTGTGAGTGGGTGTGTGAGTCTCTCAGTGGGTCTGTGAGTGGGTGAATGATTGTCTTAGTGGGTCTGTGAGTGGGAGCATGAGTGTCTGAGTAGGTCTGTGAGTAGGTGAGTGAGTCTCTGAGTGGGTACAAGAGTCTGTGAGTAGATCTCTGGGCAAGTGACTCTAAGAATGAATCTTTGAGTGAGTGTGTGAGTCTCGGAGTGACTCTGTGACTGGATGTATATGTCTCTAAGTGCGTCTGTGATTGGATATGGGAATCTCTTTGTAGCTCTGTGAGAGCATGCATTAATGCCTGAGTGAATGTTTCCATGTTTTTTTTTAATTCATGTCAGCGAGGTTCACAACTTCACTGCAACATTACACAGGGCTGCGCTGAGCGCCGTGAAGGGGGCACAACTCTGACTGCCTGAAAAAAAACATGAATTTGGGCATTTTTAAATTATAAAAAATACATTACACACCACTACAATACACCCATTTGGTCATGTATTTCTACCCTGAACCCTTCTTTTATTTTATCATTTACCTGGAACTGCTCCCACTTTATAAAATGGTGGTCAAGCTTTTTTTTCAATTCTGCGAGGTTCACGTCCCCACCACGACGTTACACAAGGGTTGCGTTGAGTGCCACGTTGGGATCACAGCTCCATATGGAAAAAATATTTTTGCATTTTCAAGTCATAACAAATACATTACACACCCCTAGAGTGCAGCCATGAGGTCCGGGTACTCCTATCCTGACCCCTTCTATTCTTACATTTATGTTCATCCCCTGGGACCGGCTCTGTTTCATAATTTGGCGGCCGCAACATTTTAGACAGCTTGTGGCCAGCCAATTACAGCACTCCTCGTGGCCCATGGGTCCGCGTAGCTGCACAGTGTAGCTGCAGATCCTCTGCACCCCCAGATACACAAATGTTGATTTTGGTTAATATTTCGGGTAACATCTCTAAAACTACTGAACGGATTTACACCAAGTAACAAAAAGGCACTTCCCTGGACCAGCATCTACCTACCTGCCAAATTTGGTGTAATTTTGTTCAGCAGTTCGAGTTGTAGCCGTGTAGCTGGGAAATAACATGGGGAAAATGCATTTTGGGACCCTCTGGTTTTCTCGCCCCCCCCCCCCCCTTTACGGATAAACCTGAAATTTTAAAGACAGCAGCCGAAGTGAGAGGCACACTAATTTTGAAAAGCTTGTGAGTATTCATCAAATGATGCAAATGTTATTGGCAAATGAAAAAACACTCTTCCTATGGAAGCTAGGTCCTAACTACAACATTCAACTGGCCACTGCCAGTAGGCAATGAATATATATATATATATATATATATATATATATATATAATGGCGGCTTGGCGAAGTGCTAAATAACGCACCGAATTGGAAGGAAGAAGTTGGAAACGAGCGTTCGAGATATATATATATAGTTATAGTTACAACCTAGCTTCCATAGGAAAAGCATTTTTTGATTTGCTAATAACTTTGGCGTCGGTTGATGAATCTTTGCAAAATTCTCCAAAAAAGAGTCTATCCAGGTCAGCTCCTATCCTGAAAGTTGGGGGTGATTGGTCAAGCGGGGGCTGAGAAAAAAGGGGGGTCCCAAAATGCGTTTTCCCCATGTTCATTTACATAGGAAATGTTGTGACGAGCTACAGCCCGAACTGCTAAATGGAATTACCCCAAATTTGGCAGAAAGGTAGAGCTTTGTTCAGAAAGCGACCTTTTTTTTAAATGGTGTAAATCCATTCAGAGAAATTCAAAGAATAAGAGTCAAAATTAGAAAAATAAAAGTTTAGATGTCTGGGCGGAGCCTAAGTCCCGAGCACGAGCTTCACTGTGATTGGCTGTCAACACTCCAAACCAGGAAGTGTTGGCAGCCATCTTGTGACTCCGTAGAAGTGAGTCACCAGAAAACAGAGAAACAAAGGTATAAAACAAGAGAAGGGGGCAGGGTAGAAACACTCTTACCTCCTAGCCCTGCTCAGGGGGTCCCAGAAGGACCCTCAGGGCCATAGAAAGCATTTAAAAAAAAAATATGGGCAAAATTCACACTGGGGTCACGGGTTCCCGTGTTTTATTTTAATGAGACCCCGGGATGGGCAAGGTCCCGGGGGCATTTCTTAAATAATATTAGCAGGGGCTCGCTGTGGCTGTGGGGGCCCTCTGTGGTCCCCGCAGACCTGGGGCTTCACTCATGTTGGGAGGGGGGTTGCATGGCCCCCCTCCTGGAGTCCTCCATGTGCTTATAACTTTGGCATCGTTTGACGAATCTTTACTAAATTTTCCAAAAAGTTTCTCTTTTTTGATCAGCTCCTATCTTGGAAATTTAGGGATGTATTGAGGACGTACAAGGTTGGTTGTTGATTGAAAGCAAGTTTATTGCAAGATATTTGGACCCACGACCGGAGCCATCCAGCTGCGAAGACATATTAGAGGGTGATTGGTCAAGGGGGGGCTGCGAAAAAAGGGGAACCGAAAAAGTGTTTTCTCAATGCATTTTCCATTGGGATCTTTAGACAAGGCTACAAGTCAAACCGCTCAACGGAATTGCGCCAAATTTGGCAGGGAGAAAGGTCTTGGTCCAGAAAGCACGCTTTTCTTGAAATGGTGTAAATCCGTTCAGCAGTTTTTGAGATATTAAAGGAAAAAAAGATGAATATATCTGGATAGTGACTAACTCCCGAGCACGAGCTTGCCTCTGATTGGCTGTTAACACTTCATACCAGAAAGTGTTCTCTGATTGGCTGCTAACACTTCAAGCTAGGAAGTGTTAGCAGCCATCTTGTGCCTCGCATCGAGTTAAAATATAAAAGAAAGGTCCGGGGGCAATTTAATATACCGGAGCTCTGTCTGTGCAAGATACCCCTTTCACGATGCGTCTCCCTACATCAGCAGGTAACGCACCCTTTTCCCCCATCAACAGCATACCTCCAACAACATTCTTGGGCCCGCAAGTCTCCCTCTAAGAACCACTTGCCGGCCCACAGCTCTTCGGGTGTGAGTTCTCAGACCCGCAGTTATATCCGTGAAGCCAAGACTGGAAATATATTTTGCAGGTCTCTCTCTGAGAGATATGCTCTTCACGGTCCCTCTCCCCACATCACTGTTCCGCAGCTATCCCTTTGGAACTTGATGGCCCACACCTTTCCCTATACCAGTCCGCCCACAGGTGTTCCTCTGAGAGCTGGCCCGCAGCTCTCCCTCTGTGAACTGATGGGCCGCAGTTCTCCCTCTATGAGGCCTGCCAGTCATCTCGCACCTCTTCCACTACGAGCCAGCCCGCCGGCTCATAAGTCTCTGAGAACAGATGCAATGGAGGCAACGATCATGCAGGTCCGACACCCAACACTGCTCCGACAACCCCCAGCAGGATCTCCTTGTCCGTCATCCCCCCTCACCCCCACCCCCCACAAACAAATGTGACAGTCACGTTAGGGAATCTGAAACGTAAAAAATTGGGTAATGTTGTACAATTATTAATAAGAAGATGCTTGTGAGGTTGGACAAATTTGAATCTTAGGCATTTATGGATTTACATATAAAACATGTTATTAAAACAAAACAACAACAAATAAAACTATGTACAGCTGTTGCAGCGTGGAATGTCAAATTTCCCCTCATTCACAGACCAAATATCGCAATAACACATTCACCTCTTTCTCCTTTTTCACATTTTCTCCTTTTCTGGTGGATAGTAATACATTTTTCTGTCTTCCGTGTATCGCTAGTCTCTCCTTACAACTGTACCGCTATTCTGTCCAATCTTAGCGCGACTCACACTAACGCACCAATCCGGAGCGATTACGGCACCTTTGCAATCCTCCAATCCCAGTGCGACTCACATTAACGCACCAATCCGGAATGTCTACGTCACTCTGTGCTTCTCCACTCCTAGCAGGGCATACACTAACGCACCAATCCGGAGCGTTCTACGTTTCTGACTGACTGGCCAATCCCAGCACGATCGTTCTGACGTCAGCAGCCGCTGCCGCAGCTCCTGCTCCTGTCTACCCCTCCTTCACAAAATCCACTCTAAGTTTATTTTTTTTATTTTTTCAAATTTACAATTCAGTTAGTAATAACACAAAAACACCACTATTGTCCGCTTCGCTAACCAAGGAATAGCAATAGACCTTTCTCAAAAGAATTACGTCTTTCCCAAGAGCACCGCTTACCTCTGCCCTGCTACAGAAACGTTACTTCTGTTGATAAAGTAGCACATCCCTCTACCTTACCCTTCTTTCAAGCATTAGCTAACCGTTTCTCCAGAATTAGGACACCTAGTAGGAGACCCAAACCTCCTGAGAAATAAAACTAGAGTTTCACAATTAACCCGAATGCCTTCACATTCACGCACTTTCATACGAAAAAATGTAGTACATTCACACAGAATCCTGTCTTTCCCGAGAACAGCGAACAGTCCGTCCTACTACAGAATTATGACATACGTTAACAAAGTAGCACTTCCCTCTACTTTATCCTTCTAGCAAGCTCAGAGAACACCTGTTACCTTTCCAGTGATAAGCGTTATCGGAATGCCATTTGGACTCCTGGTACTTAAGACCAAAATTTCACAGGTGACCTTCGCTATCATACACACTTCTCTCATACAGAAAGTTTCTCTAATGGCAACACATGGTGATGTCACCGAATCGAACCCAGACAATGCGTCGTGCAACTTCAATCATTACACGTTTCTCCCTGTGTACCTACAGGGCAACAACAATTCCGTCTTTCCCGAGAACAGCGCTTACCTCTGCTCTACTATGGAACCATTACAAACTTCCGACTTCCTACATCCCAGAAGCCGTGCAAACAACATAGAACTCGACGCAACTCAACATAGAGTGTTAATACATAAACCAATATCAATCAATAACCAATAATCGATAAGCAATATACAAGCAATAATCACCAAACCAAAACAATAACAACCATCCTCTGCTACCAGAAAAACTGTTGCAGCGTGGAATGTCAAATTTCCCCTCATTCACAGACCAAATATCGCAATAACACATTCACTCAAATACATTCATTGGTGGGGCCCATAACACCAACACTCACACTTCATTGATCTGTTTCCCTAGAGGGATAAGTTTCCAAACGCTGACATGAAAGGAATATCTTTTCACCTAAACCCTAATGCGCATTGAATACTTTTATTAACTTCAAACCTCGTGATATTCCCCTCATTTGGCGATTAATCAGTAAGTTGTATTATAGTTTGGTAATTCAATTCATTTGTTTATACTCTTCTCTTATTCTAATTTCTTCAAATAATCGAAACAACACGTTTGTCAATTAATCAAAACATCGTTTATCTAATTAAATTGCAAATTGTTAGAAAATCATCGTCCAAACCTCAGAACATCATATTTACCTAATCTGACTATCAGTCGTCCTCTAAGTCAGTCAAGTTGTGGAAAAATCTTTAAATCCATCAAAGTCAGGCCGCAATTCAGTCTCTCAAAGATTCAGGATAACAGCTGTCCAGCAGTGTCACCGTCCTCTCCGTCAGCATAACGTCAGGAAATTTGCAGCAAGACAAATCGAACGACAGGACTTATTAACTCCCTATTCTACCGTCTTTTATAATGATTTTAATGTCAAAATGTGTCAAGAATGAGTTTTAGACAGTCCTGATTGGTGGATTTGGGGTCACTCGGTGAAGTTCTCACATAGTCCGTAAGATTAAGTCATCGCACTTGCTGGTTCCGGTTTTGAAAGACAGTTCATTGTTGAGGTTGCTGGCGGTGACGCAGGCGCACTTCACCCAAAACCTCATGGGACAGTAGCAGTCATGTTGTGCGTCTCAGTCAGCCATCTTTATGAAGGCCCAAATTGTCAACTTAAGCAAAACAAACACAAAAACGTAATTAAAACATTGAAATGGCTAATAAAATGTTAAACCCTCACTAATTCCCCTATATGTAAGTAATTATCTAGCATAATAGCAACATTCAAAGCGTTTATATTCACCCAGTGATGTCATCTGGTGCAACTTACAATTACATCACAAAAGCAACATATATCATGCAATACTCTAATTTTCTACCATTAGTATGCGTACATATATTAGTATACAATTAGTTTAGCCATGCAAAATGCAAATCCCGCATGTAATTCTTATGTTTATATAATTGGTGAGTTTTCACTTCAAACTAATTAATAATATTACAATTAGTTGATTATTCAGATTAATATAAACATGCAGAATAGGGGGTATACAACATTTTGTACTACCCGCTCCAGCACAGCCATGTCATGTCATCGCTGGACCATTTGTGAATCACAGCCTGCAAGACAAAAAGAAAGATAAGATGGTGCGTCATGCGTCCAGCAAAGGAGAAAAAGAAAGAGAGAAAGACTGAGAGAGAGGGAGAGAGAGAGAAACAAAGAAAGAGTGAGAGAGAGAGGAAGAAAAAGAAAGAGAGAAAGAGTGAGAGAGAAAGAGAGAAAGAGAGAAAGAGTGAGATACAAGGAAGAGAGAAAGAGAAACAGTGTGAGAGAGAGGAAGAGAGGAAGGGTGAGAGAGAGGAAGAGAGACAGAAAGAGTGAGAGAGAGGAAGACAGAGAAAGAGTGAGAGAGAGAGGAAGACAGAGAAAGAGAGAGAGAGAGCAAGATAGAAAGAGTAAGATACAAGTAAAAGAGAGAGAGAGAGAAACAGTGTGAGAGAGAGGAAGAAAGAGAGAGAAAGAGTGAGAGAGAGGAAGAGAGAGAAAGAAAGAATGAGAGAGAGAGAGGAAGAGACAGAGAAAGAGAGAATGTGTGAGAGAGAGAAAGGAAGAGATGGAGAGGGAGATGGAGTGTTAACACTGGAGAAAATCTTCGCAGCTCACGTTTGTGCCACTGGTGTGTCTCCAACCACGTGCCGGGACATAGTGCACCTTCAAGTTTAGTCATCTGAAAGATAGCATTGAATTAGTAATTGCAGAGTACATACAACTGCACACGCCTAATTCTTTGTTTTGCCAATGCGCACTCAGGCTGCTACAGCCCATCCACTCCCACTGCTCGGAGGTGTCTGTGCGCTCTTGTGCGCCCAGGCTGCTGCACACTATCCACTCCCACCACCCAGATGTGACTGCCCGCTGCTGCAGAAAGAAGCCTCTCTGCTCACCTTCCGCCACTGGCGTGTGTGTAAGAGGGTCCGCCATGTGCCGAAGCAACTTTCTCAGGCGTTGTCAGGATGGCCACGCATCATTGCCGGCTTGACACGTGTTCAGCTGTGGTGGTGTTGAGGGGGACGTTGATTTGTGAATCACAGCCTGTTAGATAAAAAGCAAGATAAGATTGTGCATCATGCATCCATCAAAGGAGAGAGAAAGAAAGAGTGAGAGGAAGACAGAGAGAAAAAGAAAGAAAGAGTGAGAGGAAGACAGAGAGAAATAGAGAAACAGTGGGAGTGAGAGGAAGAGAGAGAGAAAAAGAAAGAATGAGTGAGAAGAAGACAGAGAGAAAGAGTGAGAGAGATGAAGACAGAGAGAAAGAGTGAGAGAGAGGAAGAGAGAGAGAAAGAGTGAGAGAAAGGAAGAGAGGGAGAGGGAGAGAGAGAAAGAGTGAGAGTGAGGGAAATAGAGACAAAGAGTGAGAGAGAGGAAGACAGAGAAAAAGAGAAAGAGAGGAAGAGTGAGATACAAGGAAGAGAGAAAGAGAGAAACAGTGTAATAGAGGAAGAGAGAGAGACACAGTGTGAGAGAGAGGAAAAGAGAGAGGAAGAGAGAGAAAGAAAGAATGAGAGAGAGAGGAAGAGACAGAGGAAGAGAGAAAGTGTGAGAGAGAGAAAGGAAGAGATGAGAGGGAGTGTTGACACTGGAGAAAATCTTCTGCCACCGGTGTCTCCAACCACGTACCGGGACATACTGCACCCTCAAGTTTAGTCATCTAAAAGATAGTATAAAATTAATAATTGCAGAGTGCATACAACTGCACATGCGTAATTCTCTGTTTCGCCGAAGCGCACTCAGGCTGCTGCTCCCCATCCACTCCCACTGGTCGGAGGTGTCTGTGCACTCTTATGCGCCCAGGCTGCTGCACACTGTCCACTCCCACCGCCCAGAGGTGACTGCCCGTTGCTGCGGAAAGAAGCATCTCTGCTCACCTTCCACCACTGGCGTGTGTGTAAGAGGGTCCACCACATGCCGAAGCAACTTTCTCAAGCGTTTCGTACTCGCGGTAAAGCAGAGCGCACAATTCAAAGTGGGTGTTGATTGTCAGGATGGCCACGCATCATCGCAGGTTCCACACAAGTTCAGCTCTGGTGGCACTGAATGGCGGGAATTCCATGCTGGGGGGCCTCAATTCGTGAATCACAGACTGTTAGATAAAAAGCAAGATAAGATTGTGCATCATGCGCCCATCAAAGGAGATAGAAAGAGAGATAGAAAAAGAAAGAGTGAGAGGAAGACAGAGATAAAAAGAAAGAAAGAGTGAGAGGAAGACAGAGAGAAAGAGAGAACAGTGAGAGTGAGAGGAAGAGAGAGAGAAAAAGAAAGAAAGAGTGAGTGAGAGGAAGACAGAAAGAAAGATAGAAAGAGTGAGAGAGACGAAGAGAGAGAGAAACAGTGAGAGAGAGGAAGAGAGAGAAAGAGTGTGAGAAAGAAAGAGCGAGAGAAAGAGAGAAACAGTATGAGAGGAAGAGAGAGAGAACAAGTATGAAGGAGAGAAAGGAAGAGATGAAGAGGGACAGTGAGTGCCCATACTGTGGACAAAACCCTCACAGCTCACCTTTACGCCACCGCTGTGTCTCCAACCTCGTGCCGGGACCTAGTAGAGCCCTCAAGCCTCCCACATCTGAAACATAGTACAGAATTAGTAATGGCAGAGTATATACGACTGAGCACGCCTAAATCACTGTTCCGCATTTGTGCATCCAGGCTGCTGCACATCATCCACTCCCGCCGCCCAGAGATGTATTGGTATTGTATTGTATGCAATATTTGTAGAGCGCGGCTATCACCCAACGGTATCTGGGCCCTATAGTACATGAATCATCATCAAACGGTGGAGGGGAGTAATGGGAGTACAAGCAGGACACTTTCAGAGCTGTCAAGCTCTAGGGAACAGCCATGTTTTGATCTTCTTTCTAAACTGCAGAAGATCATGAGACTGTCTAAATTCCAAAGGGAGGCTGTTCCAGAGTTTGGCAGCAGCAGAGCTAAACGCCCTGCCTCCTGACTTGGCTCTTCGAATCTTCGGGACTTTCACCAGACAGGCAGTGGCAGAACAAAGGCACAAGATGTCTGCCGACCCCTGCGCACCCAGGCATCACTGCTCACCTTTTCGAGGACAGGGCACCCTGCATATCATGCAGCCCCGCTCCGCAGGCTACCAGCAGGGCACACACAACCTGAGCTGTCCATACCGCCGGGTATATGAAATTTTTTCATTTGGAAAGGGGATAGTGACTCCCTCAGTAAATATATCGCATGGTTGAATGCAAGCGATAGTAATCTGAGTTTTACAGTTAAGAGCAGTGCCCATTCTGTTGAGTTTTTGGACATCCTGATCTCAGGATTTAACAACATTTTGGAGGTTAGTTTGTTCAGGAAACCTACTGCCAAAAACACAAATTTTACAATATCAGATTTATCACCCTAGTATCCAAAAAGACTGTATCCCATTTTGTGAGTTCCTTCGGGTGAGGAGAAATTGCAATAATATGCTTGATTTTCATTTCCATGGTGATGCTCTCAGAACTAGACTTTTAGCTAGGGGATACCCCAAAAGATTGGTGCGTCATGCATACAAGAGGGCAAAGTACTATTACCGTGATGTCCTTTTGGAGGGAGTACAACGTGCATCTAAGGAGCAAGTGGTCTGTGTGATCAATCACTCTCCTTCAAATTTTAAGATTAAAAACATCATCCAGAAGAATTGGAAAATCTTAAATACCAATGCTGATGAAACTCAGCTACAACAACCCCTGGTAGTCTATCGCAGAAATCGTAATCTACGTGATATTTTGGTTCATACCAGACCTAGTACACAAAGCACCATGCGTCAGACTACTATAGCGGGTCTTCCGGCTGTGACGGGAAACCACTCTTGTGGAGCCTGTCATGCCTGTGACTCCGCTGTAGTTACTGATCTGTTTGTGTATCAGGGATATAATGCAAAGCTCAAAGACCTTACAAACTGTAGAAGTCAGAATATAATTTATATTCTCACTTGTCAGTGTGATTTAGCCTATATAGGTGCAACGTCACGTGAATTCAGGGGAAGGTACAGTGAGCATAAATCTGCGATACACACCTGTAGGGTCGCTGCCCCACTTGTCCAACACTTTCTTGCAAAACACCATACTGAAAAAGACATTAAATGGTGTATTTTAGAGAAGGTAAAAGGTCAGGCAGGGACTCCTATGGAAATCTTACGAAAAAGAAGAGAGACTTTTGGGATTTTTACTTTAGACAGTGTAAAGGAAGGTCTAAATGAGGAAATCCAATGGAACATTATGAAACCATGGTGAATTTCTATACACTGATGATTATATAATTGAGATGACCCTTGGATTATTAGAGTCAGCTTTGTCCCTCCGATAACCTTTAGGTAGTCTATTGACTGCTTGGGAGGGAGATTCTTAAGGGAATTTTGGAGTACGATTTTGGGAAGTTTGAAAGCGGACGGCTGTCCGTTTCTGTGTTTGTGGTCTTGGGTCTGTAAATCAATTAATATTTGTTGTAATTCTCTACACATCGTTAGTAGGGGCAGTGCATAGGATGATGCTGAAGATTTTAGATTGAGAATAGATTATACCCTGGTACCTAAAAATTGATTTTACTAATAGGTCCGGATGGAGAGATTATCGTCTTAGCATGTGGCGAGTTAAGCGTTTGCCCTTGTGACCTTTGTGAAAATTCCTTTTAAGTTTTCTTTTTATTATAATTTGTGATTTTGTAGTTTTAATTTTTAAATTATGTATTTAGGCATAAGAGATCGAGAGCAGTTATATGTTATGTCTTTCAGAATTTGTTCACCAACCACAAGATGGCGTTATCGGTCTGACTACGATAGTCCTTTGACGCTGTCAACTATATACCACGTATGTTTTCATTTTTCTGTTGCGATAAATAGCAGACTTAACTAAGATGGCGCCTTCAGTAATAGAGGTGGATGAGTCTGTCGTCATTGTTTGGGAATTCACCAGGTGATGGCGTTATCGGTCTGACTACGATAGTCCTTTGATGCTGTCACCTATATACCGCGCATGTTTTCATTTTTCTGTTGCGACAAGTAGCAGACTTAACTAAGATTGCGCCTTCAGTAATAGAGGTGGATGAGTCCATCGTCATTGTTTGGTAATTCACCAGGTGATGTTGCTTTGGTGATTTCGCATGCGCCGTAATAGGGATCGGATTAGTATAAATGGAGACATTTCACGCGGTGTATCTCACCGTTTTACAGGAAAGAGACTTTGTGACCTCGGCACGGGAATTTTGTACGGATACGCAAATCGAAATAGGTGAGCAAGGAGATAAAAGGATTGGGTTTAAGTGTATTGGTGTAGTTTAGATTTAAGCAAATGGAGAGTGCTTCTTTGTATCCGTTTATATGTGGACACTCTGGTGAATAGTGTAAACTACTCAGTGTTTGCCGATTTGGAGTTTTTTTGCCCAGGGGACTTACGTACAATACTTTGTCGAATCTGAATATATGATTTGCAATATTGAGTTTTACTGCTTCTTGACTCCGTATTAAAACGCGTTATTGAAGTCCTGTCCTCTCTCTCGATAGGGATACCACGAAGATTTGTAAAAACGTGAATTCCACCAGTGATTGTCTTGGGGAAAACAGATTTGAACATCGATACTGATGAGATAGAAATTTCACTGTGACTCCAGAAAGGGATACAATACAAAGGTATTATAGTTTACCTACTTTCATTTTGGAGACAAACTATGATAGGGATGCCATTTAAATTGGGTATAGGAGTTATTGTTAAAAATGAAAACGTTCTCATGCAGGCATTCGGAGCACATGTATAGACATATATCGAGTGGACAGTGGCCCCTATATATTTGAGGAGTAAATAGAAGGTGCTACTTGTTGGTAAGTAAAGTACTGTGTCTGAATATAAGAAAGGCCCATATATAATGGAGGATAGTATAGTTAAATAAGAGCTAGTGAAAACTTACAACCTCCTTTTGTTTTCATCTTGTCAGGAAACGGGCATATTGTTACACAGGGCATTATTGTTGTTGCTGTTTTGTGTAATATCAGGAGTTATCTTACCCCAGTATCAGACTTGTACACAGTAAGTACCATTTTATAAAATCCTGGAAGGGCAAGACTAGAATTTTTAGGCTGTACCCAGAAGTACTTCTTTCATGTAATATAGTCCCATTTGGATATGATAGCTAAATAAGCTTCTTTTGTACTCACCAGATTACTTTCTTCTATTCTTTCTTCTTTAGTAGGGGATGTAAAGTATTAAAAAGGGCATTGTCACACTTACTGGGATTAATAATATCTGTACTCCTGTACGAGACAAAACAATACTTGTGTACTCGATCACTGTTATACGTTGTAAATGTTGGTTATCTGGTTCAATCAGTGTCTTTTAACTTTTAGGTAGTCTTGGGCTAGTTATCGATTTTGTTTTATATATTCTTTTAGGAAATCCCAGGGTTTGAGAACCTCTGATGTGATAAGTGGCGGGTCCTGATGAAGGTGGCTTCTACGTCTCTTTACGCCACCGAAACGCGTTGACCGAGTCCTCTTTAAATCCTACTATTTTTAGTAGACCCTAACCAACTTAAATGCGTTAACTGGGATAGCTACATAGATTTATATATGGGATGTGTATGGTATGTGGATGTATGAATGAGTAGTATGAGTGATTTGTGTTCTCTACCTGGGTTTTGCTTAGAAAAATAATTTTGTATTAGAGATTTGATGTAAATAATGGAAATGTATAATATTGATAATGTTATAAATGAATAATGATTAAAAAGGATAATTTCAAAACAAAATAAATAAAAGTAAAAGAAATAATTATAGTGGTAAATTGACTTCTTTGCCCAATAGCCCATGCTTCTTTACATGTTTTTAGTAGTTTGAAAAATAAAAGAAATAATATACAGGTCGTGAGGGCGCCTTGTTTGTTTGATTGTTCATTATTGTTTCCCCTCTTCTCCCTGACCTTTTGGAAAAGTAAATTGTGTAGAGGGGGTCCCAATATTTTTTGCATTACATTGCATACCACCGGGATGGGCCATCAGCGCAGGCTGCACACCCGCTCAGCAGTTACAGTACCCGTACCTCAGTGGACCGAAAGTCACTGTCCTATGCCGGTGTGCCTGAGCCGGCCGCAGTGCATCCCGTGCGAGCAACTCTGAAATGGCGTTGAGCACGTGCGCCCGGTCTTTTTTATTGGGAGGGTCATGTGTCCCGTGACGCCTGTGCTGGATGGGTGTGGTGTGGGTGTATACTAGCCGTGAGGGAGTGGCTGTGGCATACAGACAACTAGGGTGTGACCAGCAGATCACTGCAATGAAAATCTGGGCCATGTAGCATTGTTGTCCTTCCCTGTAAGCGTAAGTAGAGTGGCCTGGCCTGGCATATGCCAGTCCTGCGTGAGGCTGTGAAGAATGACTCCGAAGCTATGGGCGTTGCTCCATCGTGAGCTGTATGAGGAATCAACTGATGCGGCACGATTGCCATATTGGGGTAGGTCATGCACAATTGGGCTATATTATTTACAGTTGTGCGGTAAAATTTTGGTTTGTGCTAGTTGCCAGATTATAAATATATATACTGCGATCCAGCAAAGTAGTATGCTAAAGTGCTTTATTAGACAAATATTTACTTGGCAGCCTGCTGCAGCATCAATTCCAATGCATTCACCGCCTGCTTGACGATGTCCCTGCTCCTCCTTCCTTAAAGTAGCAATATTGGGCTTCTTTGGGCTACTTTTTGGTTGGCTTTGGGCTAGAGAATGCTTAAAAAAATCTGGCAACACTGGCATGCGGTTGTTATTGTTGTAGTGCTGCCATCACCCGGGTAGCAAGCGTCAATGAGTCACTCTGTGAGCCAAATCCCACAACATGGCCAACATGGAAGGTACAGGGAATCACTGACCCTACATTCATCTATAGTTCCACACAAGAAAGATGGTGGACATGACACATCTGTGTGAATGTGAATGTTTATTGCTAATTCAGTGGAGTATTACAGCTGTAACAATACAGGGCCATGCAAAGCCCAAATTTCAGTTTTTGGGACATGGAGGGCAGCCAATTAGAGACAAGCTCATTGTCGGAGTTAGGCTGCGCCAACATATGTACTTATACAATCACTCCGCCAATCCCCACGCACTTATAAATTCACTATACACTCTCCTTGAAGTACTCTAATCATCCAGTCTCTACGTACATACTTGTACAATGACCGAGACAAAGTTACATAACTATAGTTTTCTCCCACTGTCAAAGGTAAGTTGGTTGCATACGCTGTCCAGAGCACAATGTAATTTGGTAGGGCCCAGGGGCAGCAGGTTGCATACATAATGAACACACGGACACAGATAGATAGTGGATCTGGGTACGGGCAAGCGCGCTCGACTCCTTTTATTACCAAGGTCACATGTCCAGTGACGTCTGTGGCAACAAGTACAACAGTAATCATTGGATCAGACACAGAGATTCAATCGTAAAGGGTCAATGATTTGTGATGCACTAAGGTAGGGGCACCAGATGTGAAATAATACATAAAAGATTCTATCGTCCATGACTTGTGGTACACTGAGGTAGGGCCACCAGATGTGAAATTATACACAAAATATTGTATCATAAAGGGTCCATGAGTTGTGCTGCATTGAGATAGGGGCATTAGAAGCATTCAGCGTGTGCACAGCTAGTGATGATGCGTGGTCCGGGTGGGCCGCACTGGGAGCAATGTCTCTTGCCTACTGGACTGCGTCATCTGCAATTGTGACTCGATCTGAATTGTGAGCCCTGCTGTCCGCAATGTAGATGGAAGGCAGTAGTCAGCACAGACTTCGAGGAATGCTTTTTGTCACTTCCTTTTGACAAAATCCGAGGACATAGAGTACAATTCTGTCTGCAATTAATAAATCATGTCTCACTGTTAATTGTGAGCTCTGCTGACCGCAGTGTAGGTAACAAAAGATGAAATATGTATGGAATACATTGTCGAAATGTGTAGGTTTCAGGGACATTATAGTTAGTTGCCTACTGGACTCTGAAATTAATGAATCAAGACTGAATTCGAACTGTGAGCTCTGCTGGCCGCAGTGTAGACTGCCATTCAGTGTTCCTTTGGACTTGCAAGATGAATTTGGTCATTATACTAAAGCTATAATTGATATCAAAAAAGTTCTTGAAGCAAGGATACTATAAGGATATTGTGTCGGTTTCAAGGACGATGTAGTTAGTTGCCTACTGGACTCTGTAATTAATGAATCAAGACTCAATTTTAATTGTGAGCCGTGCTGACTGCAGTGTAGGACAGAGGCAGCGGTCAGCAAGGGCCCACAGCCATGTGGCATTGAGTTGAGCTGCACAGTTAGTGGCATCAGAAGCATTCAGTGTGTACGGAGCCTGCGATGATGCGTGGTCCGGGGTAGCAATGTCTTTTGTCTAATGAATTCTGCCTCAAAATGGCTACGTGGCGATGAATTGTGGTGCAGTGAGTTAGTGGCACTTGAAGCAACCAGCGTGTGCGCACCCTGCAATGATGCGTGGTCCGGGTGGGCTGCACTTGTAGCGATGTCTTTTGTCTAATGAATTCTGCCTTAGTAAGGCCACGTGGCGGTGACTTGTGGTGCACTGAGTTTGTGACACCTGAAGCACTCAGCGTGTGCGCACCCTGCGATGATGTGTGGTCCTGGCGGGCCGCACTGGTAGCAAAGTCTTGTGTGTAATGATTTCTGCCTTAAAAGACCACGTGGCATTGACTTGTGGTGCACTGAGTTAGTGGTACCTCTGGAGAAATGCTCCTTTAGATATGATAGGGAGTCTCAAAGAGAGAGGGTACAGTAATTCTATCCTCTCACGGGCACTGAGGAAGACAGATGACAGGCACAGTGGTAACCATGTAGAGTGTATAACTGAGTTTTCATCATCATTTTTTAGGATCATTAGAGAACGGATAGGTGCATACAAATCAATCAAAACTATTATAACTGTATCTTTGAATTGTAGTTAATATTAAGTAAGCTGAGCATTAGAATAATATTTCCTGTATATTTTACTATGATTACTTGCACAGTAGGGTATTTTTATAGCAATGGTAGTGAGTTTTTTTTTACAGATTATAGAATTGAGAACACATATAAAAGAAAAAAGAAAAAAAAGAAAAAAGATGTTGTTAGACCTGGCACCTTGGCGTGAGTTTCCCTTCCACTTTTTGATGGTGTGCCTCGACTGTTTTGCTGGTGTTGTCCGCTCAGGGCACTGCGCCACGGCTAATCCGTGCCGCAGTGCAAGTGCTCCCTAAGTAAAGTGTACCTGTAATTGATGTCCATGATTGGTTGATTGGATTCACTGTCAGTCCCCAGTAGAGTGCACCAGGGGTGCCAGGGCTTGTGAATGCCAATGCTGCTGGTGGGCTTGCAGCGCTGGTTGCGCCACCCACGGAAGCGGCCTTGTAAAATGTGTCTAGGGTCTGCCACCGCAGACCCTGTGCGCGGTCCGGGACCGTCGCGCTGACTGCGCAAGTGCCCCCACTTGCCAGTCCCTAAACCTTCCCTTACCTACATATTAGCCACCCCTCTGGTAGGCCCAAGGGCAGGGTGCATTGTAGGCATAAGGTAGGACATGCCCTGATGTGTGTGGCATGTCTTAGTAGTGAATTACAGCTATTTTCGTTCTTCACTATTGAAGGCTACCTGCTCTCCATAGGCCAGAATGGGCTGCCGGGATCACGCCGACGCTGTGACCCCAGTGGACTCAGAGAGCATGGTAGAAGTGTCAAGTTTAGTATGCCTGAACTCAGGATGATAAAATACTTCTTGTAGTCAAGTTTATTTTAACATCCTGGGTTTGTAAATACTACTTTTAGAAAGTTAGTATTTACTGACCTGACCATCTCAGTCCGCCTCTGCTGTGTGTATGTGTTCTGCCTGGCAACAGTAAGGAGCAGGGTTGGGGAATCCCCAGAGACAGGTTGGCTGCCAGGTGGTGGGTAGAGAGATTACCCCTGGATGGGTGGGAGGAGTACACCTTGACTCTTGAATAGACCTGTGCTCTGCCACCACAAAGCCGGCGCCACCCCCTGTGGGGCGGCTGATGTCTCTGCCCTGCTGCTGAAAGGAAAGAGCAGAGTCACCATAACAAAGTGCTCCAGAACTGGACTGAGCCAGGCCTAGGCCCCCTGGCGCTAAAGAACAAAAGAATCATGGTATAAAAGTAGGAGCCTGGCTCCTAAGAAATCAGAATCCTGTTTACCACAAAGAACCTCTGCCCGACTAGAAGGAGAAGAAGACGCTGGAGGAGCTGGCCTGCTGCTTGCCTTGCTGAGAAAGGAGAGGAAGAGACTTACTGAAAAGACTTTGCTACTTTGTGCTTGAACATTCTCCAAGGGCTTGATCTGAGCTTGCCCCCTGAACTGAACCCCAGGACCAGTGGGTTCTCTGTGCTTCTTGCTCGTCCTCCAATTCGAGCCGTGTGTGCATCCCGCTGGAAAAGAGACTGCGCCCCTCATCGCCCCTCCTAGGGCCGTGACACTCAGAAGCTCGCCTGCCTCCAACCCGTGAGAGCCCCGCTCCGTCCCGAGCCGCTCTCTGTTCCCGGGCCAGGCCGCCTGCATCCCTGTCACCGCCTGCCATTGGAGTGCGCTGAACGCGCTATCACCCCTCCTGCCGGAAGCCGTCCGACGACTGTGATCTACGCCGGGTCATCCAGCTGCACTGACTGTGCCCTGTGACCCCGCTTCGCTATCCCCGGACATCTCAGGCCGCGCCGCCCCCGCTGTGGAGACCCTCCTGCACCGCCGTGCCAAAGGGTCGCGGGCCGCGCCTGCCTACTTGCCCACACCTGCTGATTGAGGACCCAAGAACACTTCCCGAAGTTAAGAGTCGCACCGACCTGTGCCGACTCTCCTAATCACGAAAGAAGTCCAGTATCGGGCTCGGGGCCCGCAACGCCTTATTTCCCCGTTCGCAGGAACCGATCTCTGTGAGTACTGGAGCTACAAGTAAAGAGACTACAAACTATCCATTTGAAACTACGAACCAAGAACATTTGCCTGCTGTATAACCTGGTGGCATAGCGAAAACGTTATTGGTCTTGTGATAAGTCTGCTGAGATATATATACCTTATTTTTACATAAAGAATCGTATTTTTATATATATCCAAGTCTGGTGTCCGTTTCTGGGGGGATTGATGTATTTACTGTGTGTATGATTGTAAGTGCTTAACCAACAACGCCTGAGGAATCGCCTTGGCTGCTCACGCCACGCACCTAGAGGGTGAGCAAGGGTCATTCGCGAGGGGTTATCCTGCGCCCTGACGTGGAGGAGAGGGTTCCTGCTTGACACAAGGGCAACCTTGCGCCAACCAGAGATCCCCGACTCTAACATTTGTTGGCAGCGGTTGGGATTTCGGATTTGCACTTATAATTTGCATACAGTGAATTATTAATCACCAGATAGTGAGAGCAGACCAAATAACGCAGCCACAGGTTTTCATTTGTTGAACTTTGTTGAGACATCTGCCATTACTGCAACCATGCCTGGCTCGCACTCCGCTGGAAGAGCACTCTCTGTGATTTCCGGAATCGATGAGGTGGATTGGGAGAGACTGGAAGGCTACTCGATGGAGCAATTGAAAGGCTACAGTGTAAAATTCCGAGTCCCCCATGCTGGATTCAAGAGGAGAACCCAGTACGCCAAGGCGCTGAGAGCCTGGAAGGAGTCACGAGACCCACGGAATGCGGGGGACATCGTTCCACCCGACAACCTTGAGGAGCCCAGCAGAGTCCGGTCGCCAGAGGAGCTGGCAGACAGGGCAGCCGACAGGGCGCATGCAATGGAGATGGCAAAGTTGGCAGGACAAATGGAAATGGAAAAGCAGAAGTTGGCCCTGGAGGCACAACAACGCCAAATGGATCATGATATCCGATTGAAGGAGTTGGAGCTGAAGGCGAAAAGTTTGGACACCGCTCCTTCTGGTGGCAGCACTCCACCAGCGCAGGTAGAGTCCAAGGTGTACATCCCCAAAGATGTAGTAAAGGAGTATTTCAGAAAGGATGACATAGGGCAGTGGTTTAGGGCCTACGAGGTGGCCATGTCCTCACACCGGGTCCCCGAGAAAGACTGGGGAGCGGGGTTGTGGGGAAGGTTCCTTGCTGAAGGGCGGGACACACTGTTAGATTTACCCTTAGAAGTCCAGACCTCATACCCCCATATGAAGGAAGCTTTAATGAGCAGGTATGGGTTAACTCCTGAGCTATATCGACAGAGGTTCAGGGAGACCAAGAAAATCCCTGAGAGTACGTATGTGGAATATGTGACCTTTTTCTGCAGAGCGCTGGATGGTTGGGTGAAGGGTAGCAAAGTGAATGATTATCAAGGGCTGCTTGATTTAATTGCATGGGAGCACTTGTCCAGTCAATGTTTTCCTGAGCTACGCCAGCACCTGATAGATAGCAAGCTGTCCAACCCGAGGAAGCTTGCTGAGGAGGCGGACCGCTGGCTCAGCACCAGGGTCCACAAGGGTCCAGTGGGAGACTCCGCCAAAGGTGGGCAGGGTCCCCAGCAGAAGAGTGGGGGGGACAAGGGTAAACAGAAGGGGTTCCAAAAAGGCCCCCAAAGTAATTCCCAAGGGAACCAGCAGAAGGGTTCTCAGCCTCCCCCAACCCCGCAGCAGAACGGGGCCCCGACAGGTAGACCTGTTCCAAAGGGGCCCTTCAATTGTTATAAGTGTGGTGAACCGGGTCACATTGCCTCTGATCCTAAGTGTCGCCTGTTTGGAAAGACCGCACCCACTGGTGCTCCACCCCGGCAAGTCGCTAGTGTTAACTTTGGGGAGGAAGTAGCAGTCCAGGAGGGTGGGGGTCCCGGGCAGATGACCCTAGTCTCGCTAGGAGACAGTGAGATGGTCCCTGTAACCTACCTGCCCTCTAACACTAAGAAATATGGGCAGGTGGTGACCATCAATGGAAAGAAGGTGGAGGCTCTTAGAGATACAGGAGCCAGCGTGACCTCGGTGAGGCAACACCTGGTGTCTCAAGAGCAGATTGTACCCAATGCCTACTGTAGGGTTGTCAATGCTGACAACGTAGAGAGTCGTTGTCCAATGGCTCAAGTTCCCTTTGAGTGGGGGGAGGTCTCTGGTACTCTACAAGTCGCTGTGAGAACTGACATGCCTGTAGATTGTCTGCTAGGGAACGACCTGGAGAGTTCCCCTTGGGAAAAGGTGGAGAAGACCACGCATCTGAGGATGGTGGGTCTACCCGACTGGGCGTGCGTGACCACCCGGTCCATGGCAGCCAGTAGGGGTGTTGAGAGGGTCCTGGAGCCTGAGGGAGAGGTCCAGGAACCGGCCTTAGGGAGAAGGCGCAGGAGGCGCGGGAAACCGGCCCCCGAAGTTCCCACGGCCCAGGAGGAAGTAGACCCTGAGGGGGATGCTCTGGAGCCTACCGGGGAACAGATTGCCGAACTGGGAGATCTGCCTGAGCTGACCCATTGGCAGCAAGAAGGAGGTCCCTCCAGGGAGGAATTCTGCAGGGAGCAGAAAGAATGCCCTTCTCTCGTGGGTATGCGGCAGCAGGCTGCAGACCAGGCCAACGGTGTTCAGGCCAAAACACACTACGTGTACTGGGAGAGTGACCTCCTGTATTCCGAGCCTAAGGCTGCTGAACCTGGGTCAGCCCGTGTGCTGGTGGTACCCCAGAAGTTCAGAACCTTCCTACTGGGGCTGGCTCACGATGTGCCGTTAGCAGGACATTTGGGGATGGACAAGACCTATGACAGGCTTGTCACCCACTTTTACTGGCCCCAAATGCACAAGAATTCCGATTCCTACTGCAGAACCTGTCAGACTTGCCAGGCAAGTGGTAAGAGCGGAGGGAAGCACAAGGCTCCTCTGCAACCTTTCCCTGTGGTCGGTACGCCATTCCAACGAGTGGGTATTGACATTGTGGGGCCTCTGGACCCCAAGACAGCCCTGGGCAACAGGTTCATCCTGGTCTTGGTGGACCATGCCAACCGGTACCCTGAAGCCATCCCTCTGAGGACAGTGACGGCCCCCGTGGTGGGACGGGCACTGATGGGAATTTTCTCCCAAGTGGGATTCCCTCTAGAGGTGGTGAGCGACAGTGGGACCAATTTCATATCCACATATATGAAATCCCTGTGGAAGGAGTGTGGGGTAACTTACAAGTTCACCACTCCTTACCACCCCCAAGGAAATGGGTTGGTTGAGAGATTCAACCGAACCCTCAAAGGCATGATCATGGGCCTGGACGGTCCAATGAGGTGTAAGTGGGACGTCCTCTTGCCATGCCTGCTCTTCGCTTACCGAGAGGTGCCACAGAAGTCTCTAGGGTTCAGCCCCTTTGAGCTTCTGTATGGTCACCCGGTAAGAGGACCTCTGAGTTTGGTAAAGGAAGGCTGGGAGCAATCTCCCAGGAAACCTCCCCAGAATGTATATAGTTACATGCTGGCCTTCCGAAACCAGACTCGGCGTTTCAGGCAACTTGCTGAGGCAAATCTGGAAGCCAGCCAGGAGGAGATGAAGCGGTGGTACGACCGGAATGCCACTCTGGTAGAGCTTCAACCTGGACAAAAGGTGTGGGTCTTGGCCCCAGTGGAGCCGTGTGCACTTCAGGATAAGTGGACAGGTCCATTTGAGGTTGTGGAGCGCAGAAGTCCTATCACCTACTTGGTGGACATGCAGACTCCCAGGAACCCTTTGAGGGTCCTACATGTTAACCGCCTTAAGCCCCACTTAGAGAGGACCGAAGTGGGCATGCTGCTGGCCACTGATGATGGAATGGAAGAGGAGACCGAGCCTCTTCCTGACCTCTTAGTGGCCTCTGAGAAAGATGGGTCAGTGGATGGAGTTAACCTCTCACCCACCCTGACGCCCGAACAACAGGAAGACTGCCGCCACTTGCTGGGACAGTTTTCCGACCGATTCTCCCTGGTTCCTGGTGTCACAGATTGGTGCGTCCATGATGTGGACACAGGAGACAGCTTACCTGTAAAGCACAAGGCTTACAGGGTAACTGACCGGGTCAGAGCTTGCATCAAGGAGGAGGTCTCCAAAATGCTTGCGCTAGGGGTGGTTGAGTCCTCCAGCAGTCCTTGGTCCAGCCCCGTGGTCTTGGTCCCAAAGGCTGCTGCGCCGGGAGCCACACCTGAACTCCGGTTCTGTGTGGACTACAGAGGACTCAATTCAGTCACGAAGACTGACGCGCACCCCATCCCCAGAGCTGATGAGCTCATTGATCGGCTGGGGGCTGCCCGGTTCCTCAGTACGTTTGATTTAACGTCTGGGTACTGGCAGATCGCCTTGACCGATGGGGCCAAAGAGAGGTCCGCATTCTCTACACCAGATGGGCACTTCCAGTTCCGAGTCATGCCATTTGGGATGAAGAATGCCCCTGCCACCTTTCAGAGGTTGGTCAACCAGGTACTGGTTGGGCTGGATGCGTTCAGTGCCGCCTACCTGGATGACATCGCAGTGTTCAGTGCCACCTGGCCTGAACACCTGCGCCACCTCTGGGAAGTGTTGATGGCGCTGCGCCGAGCAGGCCTCACGATCAAGGCAAGCAAGTGCCAGATCGGGCAGGGTTCCGTGGTGTACTTGGGACACCAAGTGGGGAGTGGCAAGGTGGCACCCTTGCAACCCAAAATTGAAACCATCCTGGCTTGGGAACCCCCCAAGACGCAGACCGCAGTGAGGGCCTTCCTGGGGCTCACTGGGTACTACAGGAGGTTTGTCAAGGGTTATGGAACAATCGTTGCCCCCTTGACAGAGCTGACTTCGAAGAAGCAGCCCAGGAACGTGATTTGGACTGACACCTGTCAGAAAGCTTTCGACACCCTGAAGACTGCCATGTGCACGGCGCCCGTGCTCTTGGCCCCTGACTTCTCCAAGGAATTCCTAGTGCAGACAGACGCTTCAGAGCATGGTGTAGGGGCTGTTCTTTCACAGATGACTGAGGAGGGCTGGGACCAACCCGTAGCCTTCATCAGTAGGAGGTTACTTCCACGGGAAAGTAGGTGGAGTGCAATTGAGCGAGAAGCATTTGCTGTGGTCTGGGCGCTGAAGAAGCTAAGACCCTACTTGTTTGGGTCTCACTTCCGGGTTCAGACGGACCACAGGCCCCTCAGATGGTTGATGCAAATGAGGGGTGAAAACCCGAAGCTGTTGAGGTGGTCCATCTCCCTACAGGGTATGGACTTTACGGTGGAACACCGTCCTGGTACAGATCACGCCAACGCTGACGGTCTGTCCAGGTATTTCCGCCTTAGTGACGAGGAACGCCCTGGGCAAGGGTAGTTCTCCCCACATTTCAGCTGGAGGGGACACGTGTTAGACCTGGCACCTTGGCGTGAGTTTCCCTTCCACTTTTTGATGGTGTGCCTCGACTGTTTTGCTGGTGTTGTCCGCTCAGGGCACTGCGCCACGGCTAATCCGTGCCGCAGTGCAAGTGCTCCCTAAGTAAAGTGTACCTGTAATTGATGTCCATGATTGGTTGATTGGATTCACTGTCAGTCCCCAGTAGAGTGCACCAGGGGTGCCAGGGCTTGTGAATGCCAATGCTGCTGGTGGGCTTGCAGCGCTGGTTGCGCCACCCACGGAAGCGGCCTTGTAAAATGTGTCTAGGGTCTGCCACCGCAGACCCTGTGCGCGGTCCGGGACCGTCGCGCTGACTGCGCAAGTGCCCCCACTTGCCAGTCCCTAAACCTTCCCTTACCTACATATTAGCCACCCCTCTGGTAGGCCCAAGGGCAGGGTGCATTGTAGGCATAAGGTAGGACATGCCCTGATGTGTGTGGCATGTCTTAGTAGTGAATTACAGCCATTTTCGTTCTTCACTATTGAAGGCTACCTGCTCTCCATAGGCCAGAATGGGCTGCCGGGATCACGCCGACGCTGTGACCCCAGTGGACTCAGAGAGCATGGTAGAAGTGTCAAGTTTAGTATGCCTGAACTCAGGATGATAAAATACTTCTTGTAGTCAAGTTTATTTTAACATCCTGGGTTTGTAAATACTACTTTTAGAAAGTTAGTATTTACTGACCTGACCATCTCAGTCCGCCTCTGCTGTGTGTATGTGTTCTGCCTGGCAACAGTAAGGAGCAGGGTTGGGGAATCCCCAGAGACAGGTTGGCTGCCAGGTGGTGGGTAGAGAGATTACCCCTGGATGGGTGGGAGGAGTACACCTTGACTCTTGAATAGACCTGTGCTCTGCCACCACAAAGCCGGCGCCACCCCCTGTGGGGCGGCTGATGTCTCTGCCCTGCTGCTGAAAGGAAAGAGCAGAGTCACCATAACAAAGTGCTCCAGAACTGGACTGAGCCAGGCCTAGGCCCCCTGGCGCTAAAGAACAAAAGAATCATGGTATAAAAGTAGGAGCCTGGCTCCTAAGAAATCAGAATCCTGTTTACCACAAAGAACCTCTGCCCGACTAGAAGGAGAAGAAGACGCTGGAGGAGCTGGCCTGCTGCTTGCCTTGCTGAGAAAGGAGAGGAAGAGACTTACTGAAAAGACTTTGCTACTTTGTGCTTGAACATTCTCCAAGGGCTTGATCTGAGCTTGCCCCCTGAACTGAACCCCAGGACCAGTGGGTTCTCTGTGCTTCTTGCTCGTCCTCCAATTCGAGCCGTGTGTGCATCCCGCTGGAAAAGAGACTGCGCCCCTCATCGCCCCTCCTAGGGCCGTGACACTCAGAAGCTCGCCTGCCTCCAACCCGTGAGAGCCCCGCTCCGTCCCGAGCCGCTCTCTGTTCCCGGGCCAGGCCGCCTGCATCCCTGTCACCGCCTGCCATTGGAGTGCGCTGAACGCGCTATCACCCCTCCTGCCGGAAGCCGTCCGACGACTGTGATCTACGCCGGGTCATCCAGCTGCACTGACTGTGCCCTGTGACCCCGCTTCGCTATCCCCGGACATCTCAGGCCGCGCCGCCCCCGCTGTGGAGACCCTCCTGCACCGCCGTGCCAAAGGGTCGCGGGCCGCGCCTGCCTACTTGCCCACACCTGCTGATTGAGGACCCAAGAACACTTCCCGAAGTTAAGAGTCGCACCGACCTGTGCCGACTCTCCTAATCACGAAAGAAGTCCAGTATCGGGCTCGGGGCCCGCAACGCCTTATTTCCCCGTTCGCAGGAACCGATCTCTGTAAGTACTGGAGCTACAAGTAAAGAGACTACAAACTATCCATTTGAAACTACGAACCAAGAACATTTGCCTGCTGTATAACCTGGTGGCATAGCGAAAACGTTATTGGTCTTGTGATAAGTCTGCTGAGATATATATACCTTATTTTTACATAAAGAATCGTATTTTTATATATATCCAAGTCTGGTGTCCGTTTCTGGGGGGATTGATGTATTTACTGTGTGTATGATTGTAAGTGCTTAACCAACAACGCCTGAGGAATCGCCTTGGCTGCTCACGCCACGCACCTAGAGGGTGAGCAAGGGTCATTCGCGAGGGGTTATCCTGCGCCCTGACGTGGAGGAGAGGGTTCCTGCTTGACACAAGGGCAACCTTGCGCCAACCAGAGATCCCCGACTCTAACAGATGTATATTTTTATTTTTACCTGTTTATGTAGGAGCACTTTAGCACTTTATTTAAACCCACTTGTTAGATATCACCTAGAATAATTTATTCAGACATTATGTAGAAACTTGAGCCCGCTAAGTTAAGTTGGAGATGATGTCTAAGTGGCTATATTCATTATGCATTTATGCAGATAGGAAATGTTTGGTTGTTGGAAGGAGGAAGTTTATCGTTACATGATAGTAGAGATATTTGTGACCCATATTTGTGCAATTTGCACATATTGCTATATTTTGCACTATCTTCTGTTTACATATTTATTGATATTTTAACTATGTATACATTTCAGGTCCCATTGTGCAGATGAAGAAATAGATTTTTTAAGAACTTTTGAATATTTATATAATTATTTATATATTTATATATTTATTTAATCAGCTATTTTGCACTTTGAAGCATTTATGCCGTTTACAAATTACAACAAACAAACAACTAAAGTGATAAAAAGAATTTTCCAAATGCAATGTGACATCTGTCCAAAAAACGAGTGTTTAAATGTGAAAATCAGTGGAGTATTTCTTCTATGTCTGGTGGTGAAGGTCATGTGATTCACTATGCTATCTTAAAAAACAATGACTGTGATCAAGGGCACTTTGTGCTCGAAACGCGTCGCAGAGGAGAGTTTGTTGAATAAACATCTACCTGCCAGAGCCGTTGGGGTCCGTCTCTCTCTTGTTCGCCTGGAGTGAAGTGGAATCTGGAGGGTATGCTTTTTTGATATTATCTACTAGCGGTCGCCAGTAGATAGTTATAGTTAGGACCGAGTTTCCATAGGAAATCGGAAAATTCTATTTTGAATAACTTTGGCGCCGGTTGACGAATCCTCGCGAAATTTTCAAAACTAATGGGGCGCTCCGCTCAGCTCCTACCCTGAAAGTCTAGGGGTGATTCGTCAAGCGGGGGCTGAGAAAAAAGGGGGGTCCCAAAACACGTTTTCCCCATGCATTTTCCCATAGGACCTTTAGTCGAAGGTACAGCCCGAACGGCTGAACAGAATTACTTGAAATTTGGCAAATAGGTAGTCCTCAGGTCAGGCATGTGCCTTTTGCATATATGGTGTCAATTTGTTCAGTAGTTCCTGAGAAAATTGCAGTTAAAAGCACATAAATATCTATAAGAGCGTAATTCTGATTGGTGGTTACATGTCAGTCAACATTCGAATCGGTCGAAATCAGGAAGTGTCGGCCGCCATTTTGTGTGTTTTTTTTGTGTGACAGTGAAAAAGAAAGGTGGAGAACGTGAAAAGGGGGCAGGGTAGAGAGTTCCTGACCCCCTAGCCTTTGTCAGGGGGTCCCTGAAGGACCCCGAAGGGTGAAAAAAACATTTTATATTTTTTTCCAAAAATTGCGGGGTGCGCGCACGGTGCGCGCACGGTGGCAAAAAATTTGTCAAAAACATAGATTTAAAAATCATGTGTAAGTGTTTAGATGTTGGTTGGATCTAAAAAGAGCCGTTGTGTTCATTGAGTGTTTTTTGGTACCTACAAGTAAGTACCGATGCACAGTCTAAAGTTCAAGAGGAAGACTCTGTTCCCTTCATCTGTGAAATGTACACCATCTCCTCTATAAATGCCACTCAGAAGCATTGGTTCATAGTAGTTTCTGTTCCAGAATCTTCAAACACCACACCCACTCCCCTCACTATTTCATCTTATTTGCTGGGACAAGGAGCTGAACAGCTTTTCCAGTACTTGAAAATGGCAGAACAGCAGTCTACTTCAGGGAGTGAGGAGGAGACCTGGATGCACCCAGAAGTCTGTGAAAAGTACACCATCTCCTCTATAAATGCCACTCAGAAGCATTGGTCACATTGAAGTTTCTGTTCCAGAATCTTCAAACACTACACCCACTCCCCTCACTATTTCTTCTTATTTCCTGGGACAAGGAGGTGAACAGCTATCAATTTTACTTGAAAATGGCAGAACAGCAGTCTTCTTCAGGGAGTGCGGAGGAGACCTGGATGCACTCTGAAGGTGTCTTTCAGTAGAATGACAATATGAAAAGAAAGGTAGTTGTAAAATGGAGGCTTACATACTTTTTTTTAATAAAAAGAACTCATTAGCTGTTTCTCACCATTCTACACTAAAAACTAGGCTGTATGTTTACATTTTTAAAAGCATGTTTTGTATTGGTTCAGAAAAATGTGTTCCCACGGAACATTACTTTGGATTTGCTGTTAGGTTTGAAAAGTCAAGCAATCTTGCTGTTTGGATTAGAAACATTGTGTGCTGAACTTCTGACCTCTCTGCTCACACCAGTGTTCCATGACCTGTTGCTATGCTAGCAGGCAGAAGTCATGTTGGGGGTAGGAATCATTTGGAAAGGGTTGAAATTTTCAACCAATAGAAATGTGTCTTTCCATTTAAAAGAAAGGTGGAAAACGTGAAAAGGGGGCAGGGTAGAGAGTTCCTGACCCCCTAGTCTTTGTCAGGCGGTCTCTGAAGGATCCCGAAAAGTGATAAAAACATGTATTTTTTTTTCAAAAAATCGCGAGGTGCGCACACGGTGCGCGCACGGCAGAAAGAAATTGGTAAAAAAATAGAATTTAAAATTCAAGTTTAAGTGTTTAGATGTTGGTTGGCTCTATAAAGAGCCATTGTGTTCATTGAGTGTTTTTTGGTACCTACAAGTAAGTACCGATGCACAGTCTAAAGTTCAAGAGGAAGACTCTGTTCCCTTCATCTGTGAAATGTACACCGTCTCCTCTATAAATGCCTTGCATGTTGTAACGCAAGTTGTTGTGGTATATAGAACCCATACCATAGTCTCTGAGGAAAGCAGAAACAGACTTATTGACGTGCTTTCTTGCTTTCTCAATCTGCGGACAATATTGGTTGGACCAGTTCCACTTTTGCCTTTGGCACATATTAGAATATACAAAGGTAGTTTGTGGAAAAAGTGACATCAATTGCACAAAGGTGTCCTTAACAAGCATTTCCAGACCTACCCCAGTTAAAGTGCCTAGGTCATTTCCACCACAGTGCACAATTATAAGGTTAGGCTGTGTGAGATGTAGAAAGGATTTCACCAAAGGCATTAATTGGTCCCACTTTAACCCTCTCTGACCAATCCATTTAATGTCTACATTTGGCAAAGCAAGGTCTTTCACAATACCTCTTTTTTCTGCATACTTTTCACTCCAGAAGACATAGCTATGACCTACAATCCACACTGTGAACATCTTTCAAGGAGGTCTGGATGCACTCAGAAGGTGTCTTTCAGTAGAATGGCAATATGAAAAGAAAGATAGTTGTAAAATGGAGGCTTACATACTTTTTTTTAATAAAAAGAACTCATTGGCTGTTTCACACCATTCTACACTAAAAACTAGGCTGTATGTTTACATTTTTAAAAGCATGTTTTGTATTGGTTCAGAAAAATGTGTTCCCACAGAACATTACTTTGGATTTGCTGTTAGGTTTGAAAAGTCAAGCACTCTTGCTCTTTGGATTAGAAACATTGTGTGCTGAACTTCTGACCTCTCTGCTCACACCAGTGTTCCATGACCTGTTGCTATGGTAGCAGGCAGAAGTCATGTTGGGGGTAGGAATGATTTGGAAAAGGGTTGAAATTTTCAACCAATAGAAATGTGTGTTTCCATTTGAAAAAATGTGGGAAGCAATGTGATTTGAAGTTAACATGTATATGTGTGAAAAAAGAGAGGGAAAGTTTGCCATTTACTGGTTCTGGTGAGAGGTGTACAGCTCAGAGATTCTGGCTCTGATAATCTGCTGTGTGAGTGCCACATTTATTTCTCAACTAACTACTTTTAAAGGTGAGTTATGAATTTGAGAGGGGACGTATGTGGTGTATTTTGATATAAATAATAGAAATGTGTTTCTTCTTTTAAAGTTGTGTTTTACATTTTATGTTTTGGAAGATATTTAACTGCCTTGAACTTGTAAGATATTATGGAGTATGTCTTCACCATAAGTTAAGGTGTACTGGTATCACCCAGGAATACTGTTTTGTGCCTAGAATCACACCATGAGTCTGTGTGCACACAGGGATTGTTGTCAGAGATTTAATTTGTGTTGCTCTTGTTCTGTAAGACTTGCACTCGTAGGAAAGGGGCAGCTTGTTTTCTTGAACTGTGATGGTTAGCATTCAGCAGAAATCACTATCTCACAGATGCGAGGCAAATGCTAACACATTTGAAAACAACAGGGTAGATTTTCCTTCGACTCCTGCAGTGGGTGAGGTAGTTCCTACATGTTCAAAAGCCCAATTAACCCTTACCACATGTGCTCTTACATACATGTATGCAGTCTTCATGCAGTTGTGCAAGTGTCCATGCAGATCTCTCTTGCACCTGACAATACACAGTCTCCAGAAACACACTCTTAGCACACAGCCAGGTGCTTCTCCTGCACTCCCATGCTTACTATTCAGCACTGTGTGGTATTTCAGATAGCAGTGTGTAACGCTAACACATTCAACATCACCAAGGCTCATTTCCTTTGCTCTATTCTAATCACTCACCCAGGTTCCACATGCTCATGGTCTCAAGTAGCTGTTAGGACATGTGCTCTTTTCTGCCTCTCTAAACTATAAGGAAAATGTGTCAAGCTGTTACAGTAATTATCACTTGCTCTACCACAGTATTAAATGTGCTTTGAAATTGCCAATCAAATATCGTTTTCTGCCTAGAATCACACCATGAGTCTGTGTGCACACAGGAATTGGAGTCAGAGATTTAATTTGTGTTGCTCTTGTTCTGTAAGACTTGCACTCGTAGGAAAGGGGCAGCTTGTTTTCTTGAACTGTGATGGTTAGCATTCAGCAGAAATCACTATCTCACAGATGCGAGGCAAATGCTAACACATTTGAAAACAACAGGGTAGATTTTCCTTCCACTCCTGCAATGGGTGAGGTAGTTCCTACATGTTCAAAAGCCCAATTAACCCTTACCACATGTGCTCTTACATATATCTATGCAGTCTTCATGCAGTTGTGCAAGTGTCCATGCAGATCTCTCCTGCACCTGACAATACACAGTCTCCAGAAACACACTCTTAGCACACAGCCAGGTGCTTCTCCTGCAACACCATGCTTACTTTCAGCACTGTATTTCAGATAGCAGTGTGTAACGCTAACACATTCAACATCACCAAGGCTCATTTCCTTTGCTCTAGTCTAATCACTCACCCAGGTTCCACATGCTCATGGTCTCAATTAGCTGTTAGGACATGTGCTCTTTTCTGCCTCTCTAAACTATAAGGAAAATGTGTCAGGCTGTTACAGTAATTATCACTTCCTCTACCACAGTAGTAAATGTGCTTTGAAATTGCCAATCAAATATTGTTTTCTGCCTAGAATCACACCATGAGTCTGTGTGCACACAGGAATTGTTGTCAGAGATTTAATTTGTGTTGCTCTTGGTCTGTAAGACTTGCACTCGTAGGAAAGGGGCAGCTTGTTTTCTTGAACTGTGATGGTTAGCATTCAGCAGAAATCACTATCTCACAGATGCGAGGCAAATGCTAACACATTTGAAAACAACAGGGTAGATTTTCCTTCCACTCCTGCAATGGGTGAGGTAGTTCCTACATGTTCAAAAGCCCAATTAACCCTTACCACATGTGCTCTTACATACATGTATGCAGTCTTCATGCAGTTGTGCAAGTGTCCATGCAGATCTCTCTTGCACCTGACAATACACGTTCTCTAGAAACACACTCTTAGCACACAGCCAGGTGCTTCTCCTGCACTCCCATGCTTACTATTCAGCACTGTGTGGTATTTCAGATAGCAGTGTGGTATTTCAGATAGCAGTGTGTAACGCTAACACATTCAACATCACCAAGGCTCATTTCCTTTGCTCTAGTCTAATCACTCATCCAGGTTCCACATGCTCATGGTCTCAAGTAGCTGTTAGGACATGTGCTCTTTTCTGCCTCTCTAAACTATAAGGAAAATGTGTCAGGCTGTTACAGTAATTATCACTTGCTCTACCACAGTAGTACATGTGCTTTGAAATTGCCAATCAAATATCGTTTTCTGCCTAGAATCACACCATGAGTCTGTCTGCACACAGGAATTGTTGTCAGAGATTTAATTTGTGTTGCTCTTGTTCTGTAAGACTTGCACTCGTAGGAAAGGGGCAGCGCATATGATATAAACAAACTATATTCACAAATCTCAAGGATTAACTGTAGATAGTGCTTTTGTAAACATTGGGTCTATAGTGTTTAAAGAAGGTATGGCATATGTTGCTTTGTCACGAGTGAAAAAATTATCTGGTTTATTCATGATAGACTTTGATGACTCAAAAGTTAGTGCTGATGCAAATTGTGTAAAGGAGTATAATAGATTAAGAAGAAGCTATGCTCCTCATTTAGGTCTGTATCCTGTGTTTGAAAAACGTGTTGTTTGTCGGAAAAGGAGAATTGAGAATATCTGTAATGAGGATGTACAGAAGAGAAAACAAAAGGAGAGTGATGTGATTGCAAGCAAAAAGAAAAAGGACAATGTTGAAGAGGTTGTTGGTTGTCATTTTGAAAATAGCTCTGGTGTCAACTGCTACGCTAATGTAGTGCTGAATGTTGTATTTTATCTTGAAAGTTTGCAAGAGCAGATAATACTAAATCATGAAAAAAGATGTTATTCTCTGCTGAGTTTCCTTTATGAGAAGCTGAGTAATGATAAAACTAAAATAGAAAGTGCTTCTGATGTTAGAAATATTTTAGATGTATGTTCTGGATGTACACAGTTTACTGAAAATGTCCAGCAAGATGCACAGGAATTCTTAATGTATATGCTTATGGTACTGGAAGATGAAGGGGTAGAAATAGAAAATATGTTTGGTCTCTCTTATAAATGGGAGCATTGTTGTGAAAACTGTATGAACACATGCAGCACTAATGTTGATTCTGAAAGGTTCATACATTTAACATTACCAGAGAGTAAAGCAGTGACTTTTAGTAAATTAGTTGAAGATGTAAATCACAACATGGAATGTTCTCAATGTAAATCAGAAATGTTATCAACGTTATTTTTAAAGAAATATGGACAGTATATAATTTTAATGATGCAACGTTGTAGAGCTGATGGAACAAAATTGGACACTTTAATAAAGAAGTTTACAGGAAATCAATTATCAATATCAGGAAAGACTTTTGTTGCAGTTGCAATAATTTTCCATAATAATAATAATAATAAAGGGGTTTGTAGAGCGCATGGTGACGCCTACCGGCGTATCCCCGCGCTGAGGAATAGAGTCAGAGATCAGAGGAGGGGAAGAGCCTAAAGGGCAAATAGGTGTGTTTTTAGAAGTTTCCTGAAGGTGGCTTCATTTTTTGCTAACCTAATATTGATGGGAAGGGTGTTCCATTTGGTTGCTGCCAGGGAACGAAAAGATCGACCTCCCATTCTGGATTTTTTTATACGGGGGATCATGAGGAGGCCCTTTCCCATCGAGCGAAGTGCTCTGTTAGGCTCGTATGGGACAGCTAGGTCAGACAAGTAGGACGGTGCACTGTGAGAGATAATTCTAAAGCATAAAAGAAGGGCTTTAAAAAGAATTCTCTTCCTGATGGGCAGCCAATGAAGGGTTGCCAAGGTGGATTTAGAAGCAACTCTTCTGGGTAATCTCAATACTAGCCGTGCTGCCGAGTTTTGTAGTACCTGCAGTCTCCTGATGTTCTTTTCCGAAGTACCAAGAAGAAGTACATTGCCATAGTCCATGCGAGAGGTTACTAGGGCCTGAGTCAAGGTACGCCTGGCCTCCAAAGGGAGAAGGTCCAGGGTACGGTTGAGAGTTTTCATGACCCCAAAGCACTTCCCTACAATTTTATTTACATGGCTGTCAAAGGAGAGTTTGGTATCCACCCAGACACCTAAATTCTTTGCTTCTCTGCCGGGAGTAGGCAGAGGCCCCAGACAGGATGGCCACCACTCCTTGGTCCAGCTAGTGTCCTTGCCTCCAATTATCAACACCTCAGTCTTCGAGCCGTTAAGTTTGAGGCAATGTTGGGTCATCCAATCTGCAAGATTGCTCATGCAGGTTTTAAAATTTTCAGCAGCCAAGGAGGGAACTTGGGACAGGGAGATCAGCAGTTGAGTATCGTCGGCGTAAGAGACTAGCTCTACGCCGTACGATTGGACCACCCCTGCCAGTGGGGCCATATACAGGTTGAACAGGGTGGGACTCAGGGCAGAGCCCTGAGGTACCCCCTGTTCTAACGCTATGCTGTCCGAGAGAAAATTGCCTCTCTGAACCTGAAAGCTCCGGTTGGTTAGGAAAGCTTTCAGCCAGCCCAGTGCCTTCCCGGTGACCCCAGCTTTGTTTAGACACTGTAGCAAGATGAAGTGTGCTACAGTGTCAAACGCAGCACTGAGGTCCAGCATAATGAGTGCCATGGTCTTACCCTCATCTGCGCCTTCCCGTAAAGTTTCAGTCGCTCTCAGGAGCGCTGTCTCTGTTGATGGACCTTCTATAACTTCTGGTCATTACACAGTTTATCTAAAATGTGAAAAAGGCTGGACACTGTGTAATGATTCTCAATTGATTTTCAAGCAACCTTTGCCTGCAGAATTACCAAATTCCTACTTAATTTTTCTAAAACCAAAATTTTAGATACAAATTGCACCATCTGAAGAAACCATTATTTCGATTTTATAAGATTACCATTGGATATTTCACCTAAAAAGGGTTTAAAAATTACCATTTGGCCTCATGGAAAGGTAAATATTTCTATTGTGGACTTCTTTGACCGATATTGTTTTGGTGTATGTGCTTAAGCAACAAGATTTACAGACGTTATTTATTGCAAATAGTTATTGTTCTTAGAAAATATTTTTAATATATATGTTACATTTCTGTCAAGGTATGTTTTACTGAGGATAGATTCAGGGCTTTTTTAAACAATCTTTCAGATTGTTAATTTTTTTGCCCGCTGTTAAGTGATGAATGCAATTGATATCACTATTTTCAGTGAAATTCAATATATTCTGAAAACAGAAAAAAAGGGCAAAAAATGACTTTGTTAATTATGAAAATATGTGTACTGTATTCTAAAATGTATTGTTTTTTTCTTTTTTTCAGCTCTAGAAAGAAAGAAAATTTAGGAAATTGAATCCATTTTTCTTGTAATTAAAAAAACCCATTTATTTCTAATTAATTTATTTTGTTGGTCAGGTAAGTTTAAAATATCTGTATTTCTCACCCCTTCACTTTCATGCTCCCTTTTCTTCACTTCTCCTCTGCTTTTCTCATTCCCCTTCCCTCTCTCTTCTTCCTTTACTGCTCTTTCGTAACTCCCTCACTTCTTCTCTACTACTCCCCTAGGTTTACTGCCTCCATCACTATTTTTTCAACCATGTTTCTCTCCCTGTCTCCATATGTCTCAGTCATTCTAACTGTCTTACTCCTTCTCAGTTCCTTGCTCTCTGTCTCTGTTTCTGTCTCCCTCCCTTTGTCTGACTTACCCTTAATTTCCTTAACATCTCTGGGGCAGATTTACAAGCCCCCTGCGCCACCACTACGTCACTTTTCATGACGTACTGGTGGCGCAGGGGGCTCCTCCATATTTACAAGGAGAGAAAAAGCCACCCTGCGTGACTTTTCCTCTCCTCGTAAATACAGCCACTTCACACGCAGCACTGTGCGTTGAAGGGGCGTTCCATGGGTGTTGTTGTGGGTGTTCCCACGCAACACCCATAGAACTAGACACATCTCCAGATTTACGAGAAATCGTAACTCTGGAGATACGTGTGAATGCTACGCCACCCCTAGAGGTGGCGTAGCGAGGTGCAATGAGGAGAAATGTTTTCATTTCTCCCCGTTTTTTCCTCTATCAGTGCGTGCTGCATGCTTCAGCACGCATTGAAAGAGGAAAAAGCCTCTTGTGATTGTTTTTGTGCAGGAAGGTGTCCCTTCCTGCACAAGAACAATCTCCCCACCACGCAGGCATCCTTGCAGCATGGTGCAAGGGAACCTGTGCCGGCGCATGGCTGCAGTTTGTGCGCCAGCGCAGGGGAAGCATAGAGATGCGACATATTCTTGTAAATATGTCGCATCTCTGTGCTTCGAAACTAACACAGCACGGTGTAGCAAAATTACTTGCTGCACCCTGCTACGTTAGTTTGTTATAAATCTGCCCCGCTGTTTCTACCACTCCTCCTCTTTCCATCACTCATTTTCCATCTATGTTAATTTTTTAACCTTCTCTGTCATTCTCCTTCCCTCACCTTCCCTAACTGTCACTATCCTTTTCTCATAGTCACTCCTATTCTCCTACTTCACTTCCTCCTGTCTGTATCTCACACCCCTTTACCTTTTTGCATTCTTTCCTTCACTCTCCCTCACTCTGCTTTGCTCATTGAAATCCTGACTCCCTTTCTCTCACTCCAGTTTCCTAAAACCCTCCATCCCCTCACTCCCCATCTCTCACTTTCCCTTACCCCCTTTTCTAATCCTCATACCTGTTATCTCACCATCACTCCACTTCTCTTACTTTCAATCCCTTTACCCTGCTGTACTTCATCCACTTCATCTGTTACTCCCTTTTCCTATCTCCGTCCCTTACTCCCCTTTTCTCACTCACCACTCCCTCACTCTCCATTACTCACTGCCATTCCCTTACTCATTCACTCTTCTTACCTGTATCCTCTACCTTTAGTCCTTTTGTTGCAGTCAGTCTTTCACTTCCCTTTCATGACTGATCATACTTTCCTTTTCTCACTCATTCTGTCAGTCGTTTCCTCCTCTTCACTCAGTCATTTCAATCATTTCAATCATTCATGTATACACTACACATTCATTCAATAAAATTACAACACAGTATATTAAGAATATAGCTCTTCTTGGAGAAGTGAAGTGAGTTCTGAAAAGAACTGTTTTTTTAGTCGAGCAGCAAAAAAAAAAAAAAATGAAAAACTGTTCACCAGGAACAAAAAAAAAAAAAATTATGGGGTGGTGCATTTGTGCTGTTGGATTTTATTCTCTATCAGGTTAATACTGCTCTCACCATAACAGAGAACAACATTGCACTCATTGCACCGGATATGAGCCCTCTGGAACAGAGGGTGGATATCCAGAGGTCTGGAACCTGGTGATTCTGCGGCCGCAGATGATGTGCTCGGCTGAGGGCCTGGAGGGTTGGCTCTTGTGGCTGTTCTACACTCACGTGCATAAGCCACAGGATGCATTGTTTGAAAGTGCCTCAACATAGTATAAGTACTAAAGGAGTATTTTTTCTTAGGATCTCCTCGAGACAAAACAACTCCACAAACAGTGCAGGTGACTTTTGGGGCATTCACCTTCTTCTGACCCTCTGGAAAAGTAAAGAACTTCCAGATGAAGGAGTCCTTCTGTTTCCTCTGCCTTGCTGCCACAAAGGTCTCCTCCTCACTCTCTGAAAAAGTCTGCTGTTCTGCCATTGCTGTTCAGCTCCTTCTCCCAGAAAATAAGAAGAAATAATGAGGGGAGTGGGTGTGGTGTTTGAAGATTCTGGAACTGAAACTACTATGAACCAATGAAAAGTGTTGTTTCGTAATCACATGACTTGCCGTGCGCGCACCGTGCCATGTCATTTGAGATGTCATCAGTGATGTCATGAGTGATGTCACTGACCATGTCATGAGTGATGTAATATGTGATGTCATCAGCAGTGGATTGCGGGCGCGCGAGTTATAGTTAGCTAAACTAACTATAACGGGGGAATTTCAATGGTTTTGTACGAGTGAAATGTCCAGCTAACTATAAACATGTGTGAAACCTATGTTTTTTTCAGTGAATTTGCAAGGTTTTTTAAATGCTAATTCCTAACTATAACGTGTGTGAAACCTATGTTTTTTTCAGTGAATATATATATATATATATATTACCTATTGGCGGTCGCTAGTAGGTAGATATAGTTAGGAACTATTTTCCATAGGAAATCCGCAACATTCTATTTGGAATAACTTTGGTGCCGATTGACGAATCTTCGCAAAAATTTCCAAACTTTTGGCCAGCTCCGGTCCGCTCCTATCCTGAAAGTTTCACGGTGATTCAACAAGTGGGGGCCGACAAAAAAGGGGGGTCCCAAAACGCATTTTCCCCATGCATTTTCCCATAGGACCTTTAGCCACAGCTACAGCCCGAACTGCTGAACGGAATTACACCATATTTGGCAAAGAGGTAGTCCTCAGTTCAGACTCGTGCCTTTTGCTTAAATGGTATAAATCCGTTCAGTAGTTTCTGAGAAAATGAGAGTTAAAAGTACATATATATCTATGGCCTCGGAGGATCCGGGCACCCTATGCGCACCCAGCGCGCACCCTGCCGTGCACAAGCTGTATACAAATTGGCTGTCAACACTCCAAATCAGGAAGTGCTGGCAGCCATCTTGTGCCTCGGTAGAACTGAGGCACAAGAAACCTAAGAAACAAACGCGCAAAACACGAAAAAGGGGGCAGGGTAGAAACACCCTGACCCCCTAGGCCTGCTCAGGGTGTCCCACAAGGGAAAAAGCATTTTTTTTTTTAAATCATCGAGATTCACGCACCCAGCGCGAATTTCGTCCGAAAATAAAAAAAAATAAAGCGTGGGCTCCTGCGCTACATATGGTAATTTGCCCCCGGGGGGCCAAATCCCGGGGGCATATTTAAAAAAATGGGTGGGGGCTCTCAGTCCCTCCCAGCCCCAGGAACCCCCACCCCCTGGGGCAACTTTAAAATAGGTGGGGGGCTCTCAGGCCCCCCCAGCCCCGGGGATTGCCACACCCCGGGGCTTGTTTAAAATGGATGGGGGGGCTCGCAGGCCCCCCCTGTTTGCAATGGCAGGGTGGGAGCCACGAGGCAGGGCGGGAGCCTCCCGGCTACCATCCTGCCATTGCAAACTGCTTTGCTTCAATGAAGCAAGAGCAGCGAAACCTGCTCTCGCTTCAATGAAGCAAAGCAGATTGCTTTTCCACATGGGGAGCAGCCTGTTAGCTGGAAAAGCAATGCCGGCTCCCGCAGGAGGCGGGGAGCCGGCTGGGACCGTGGGGGGATTGGGACCCCCCACGGTACCCAACGAGGTGGCCAAGCCCCGGGGGTGGGGTCCCCGGGGCCATAAGTGGCCCGGGAGGGGGGCCACACGGCTCCCTTCCCATTGATGAAAAAATAAAAAATCAATGGCTGGCCCCGGGGGATGGGGTCCAAGGGGCCTTAAGTGGCCAGAGGAGGGGGGCTACGCAGCCCCACTCCATAAAAAGATTTAAAAAGTTGGCATGCCCTGGGGGATGGGGTCCCCGGGGCCCGGAATTGGCCATGCGGCCCCCTTCCCGTACATATTTTTGGGAAATTTGAATTTGGGGGTGAGGCCCTGGGGGATGGGGTCCCCAGGGCTACAAAAGAGTAAAAGGAAGGGGGGGCCACACAGCCCCCCTTTAAAAAAAAAAAAGAACCGACCGTCCCTAGGCCCCGCCCCCTCACAAGCACACTCTGCAAACGCGCCCTGTGGTGCATTGTAAATTGGGGAATTGATTCCCCTTCAATACTGGGGGTCCCTGGGGGCCAACTAGCCCACCAGGTACCTCCAGTAAGCGCCACAGGTCTGCGTTGCAGAGAGGTGTTCCAGACCATGCCCCTTTTTACACCTCTCTGCAACGTAGTCTTGTGGTGCTTACTGGAGGTACCTGGTGAGATAGTTGGACCCCAGGGACCCTCAGGATTCAAGGGGACTTAATCCCCTAACTTAGAACGCGCCACGGGGTGCTTTTGCACAATGGTGAAGGTAGGGGGCGGGGCCTGAGGTGATATGTGTGCAAACACGCCCTGTGGCACATTTTAAGTTGGGGAATTAATTCCTCTTCACTCCTGAGGTCCCCTAGGGGCCAACTAGCCCACCAGCTACCTCCAGTAAGCGCCACAGAGCTGTGTCGCAGAGTGTTGTAAAAAGGGGCGTGGCCTCTGAACACCTCTCTGCAACCCAGCTCCCTGGCGCATACTGGAGGTACCTGGTGGACTAGTTGGCCCCCAGGGGACCTCAGGATTGAGGAGGAATTAATTCCCCAACTTAAAACGTGCCACAGGGTGTGTTTGCACACATATCACCTCAGGCCGCGCCCCCTTCCTTCACCATTGTGCAAATATTCTTCTAAAATCAGCCGAACTACGAATTCCGATATACTCACCTGTTATCAGGAGAGAACCCAGTGCAGCATCTTTTAGCCCAGCACTGACCCTGAAAAGTAATTCTAAGCGTACTTACCAGTAACTTGTATTTCCTTCCATAGGAATCCATTGTGTGGTTTTCAGCAGAAAAGTTTCTAAGTGTCCATTTTTGAAACGTACAAATAATCCTCTAAAATCAGCCGAACTACGAATTCCGATTTACTCACCTGTTATCAGGAGAGAACCCAGTGCTGCAACTTTTAGCCCAGTACTGACCCTGGAAAGTAATTCTAAGCGTACTTACCAGTAATTTGTATTTTCTTCCATAGGAATCCATTGTGTGGTTTTCACCAGAAAAGTTTTTGTGTCTATTTTCACAAACTAAAAATATTCCTAAAAAATCGTCTCTATGACTTAAAAACATTCTTTCAACTGTTTACAGGAGATTCACCAGTGCTTGATCCAGGATCCACCACTGAGTAAGAAAAAGTAACGATAACACTACTTACCTGCTAAGTGAATTTTCTGCCATAGGATAACATTGGTGATTCTATGTGAAAAAATGTCTAAGTGTCAACTTTTAAAATACAATAATATTGCTTAAAAATCACTACTGTAACCAAAACGCTTTTACTCAACTGTTTACAGGAAATGTGCAAGAACTGAATCTAGGATCCAGTCCTGTGGTTAGAAAAGTAATCCATAAAGTAACTAATTGCATTTGACTAGAAATTCACATTGAGCTCAATGTTGCATTGTGTTTGAAATTGTGTTGCCCATTGCAACAACTGTAACTACTGTACTTAATAGTCTAATGCCTATATGCAAAGTATTTAAACTAAAGTAATTCATTCTCAGACATTACATGTTGTATTGTAATGTATAATGTAATTATAATGTAATTTAAAAAAATCTGAAAATAAATAGTTTAAAAAATGTAGTACATCAGTATCAAAAAAATCAGTATAACAATTATTACATTAAAAATTGTCATTTACAAAACCTTTAAAATTCACTGAAAAACCATAGGTTTCAGGTAGGCCTGGGCCAAAATTCCGTTCCGTTCGCGGAAGTTGCGATATTTTGGCATTCTCGCGTTCCGCGGAAAGCGCGAAAATGTCAAAATTTCCGCATTCCGCAGCTTAGCGATAATTTTTTTCTTGCTCGCGCTGTAAAACAATACATTCTCGCGCGCGCGCGATCGCCTTACCTGAATCCCTGCGTTCTCCGACAAGTTTTCTTGACCCGGTCGCGTTCTCCACGAGATGTTGGATTTTGGTAGCCATTTTGCGCTGTCTCGCGAGAGTTCGCGGCCGCATTCAAGTCATTTTTCACGCGATCACGTCATTTGTCGCGCGATCAGGTATTTCTTCTCGCGATCATGCACCGCGCGAGTATGAGAAGATTGAGATCTCGAACATGTCATTCTACATCGCGAGCCAGAGAATGAGGACGCGGGCACATGAAATCGAACGCGAACAGGAGAAAGAGACCGCGAACACGTCATATCCAACGCGACAGGGACAAAGAAGAGAACGCGATCATATCGTTTTCGACACGCCGGCGGAAGTAATGTGAAGCTGGAGAACTCAACAATGTAAAATTTACAATTTGGAGAGGAATATCGGCTCTAGCAGCATGAAACCATCTGCAAATACTGATTTTGGATGAAAAGAACTCCTTACATTCACATTTGGCTTTCCTTTTTTGTGCAAGGACTCCAGGAGTCATTTTTTTTTTACAAAGTGGAGAGAGGGAGGAAGTGACACAGATTCTCCAACTTCCTGTTCCTGTCCAGCAGGCTCCTCCCAGTGCTTTGTCCATCTCCTGCTCATTCTGCCTTTGGATTTGGAGCTGGAAAGATCTCTCTTTTTGTCTGCTGCATCATTGCAATTGGATTTCAGGATTTTTGGAATAGGATATTTTACAAGTAAGTGGTTGTTGTGTTTGATTGTGGGCATTGCAGTTGTTGTGTAACTACAATTTATTTTTGATAATTAATTATCATCATTCCTTTTTTTTTTTTTTAATTTATTTTAATTTTGTGGGTTGTAGTAGTAGGCCCGAGCTAGCCATGGGCATGGCCTCATGGGTGTGTGTGTGCATGATGAAGCAACTGTTCCTTTTGTTTTTTGAATATATTTCATTTTCAATCACATTTAGGGCATGGATGGCATTGGATTGAGTTGGGGAAGTGTGTTTTTTGGGGTGGCCTTGCTGATGTTGTTGGGCCTGGACATGTGGCTGGTGGCCATTTTGAGGCCTAGGCCTGCAAGCTTGCCTGGCCTTGTCTGCCAGCAGGCCTGCTTTCATCCACTGCTACCAGAGCAGGTAGCCACAGCTTTAGTAATCTACTGTTTTCTGTGTGTTCTGTTGATTTTAGACATCATTTTGGGCATGGATGGCATTGGATTGAGTTGGGGAAGTGTGTATTTTGGGGTGGCCTTGCTGATGTTGTTGGGGCTCGCCATGTGGCTGGTGGCCATTTTGAGGCCTAGGCCTGCAAGCTTGCCTGGCCTTGTCTGCCAGCAGGCCTGCTTTCATCCACTGCTACCAGAGCAGGTAGCCACAGCTTTAGTAATCTACTGTTTTCTGTGTGTTCTGTTGATTTTAGACATCATTTTGGGCATGGATGCCATTGGATTGAGTTGGGGAAGTGTGTATTTTGGGGTGGCCTTGCTGATGTTGTTGGGGCTCTCCATGTGGCTGGTGGCCATTTTGAGGCCTAGGCCTGCAAGCTTGCCTGGCCTTGTCTGCCAGCAGGCCTGCTTTCATCCACTGCTACCAGAGCAGGTAGCCACAGCTTTAGTAATCTACTGTTTTCTGTGTGTTCTGTTGATTTTAGACATCATTTTGGGCATGGATGGCATTGGATTGAGTTGGGGAAGTGTGAATTTTGGGGTGGCCTTGCTGATGTTGTTGGGGCTCGCCATGTGGCTGGTGGCCATTTTGAGGCCTAGGCCTGCAAGCTTGCCTGGCCTTGTCTGCCAGCAGGCCTGCTTTCATCCACTGCTACCAGAGCAGGTAGCCACAGCTTTAGTAATCTACTGTTTTCTGTGTGTTCTGTTGATTTTAGACATCATTTTGGGCATGGATGCCATTGGATTGAGTTGGGGAAGTGTGTATTTTGGGGTGGCCTTGCTGATGTTGTTGGGGCTCTCCATGTGGCTGGTGGCCATTTTGAGGCCTAGGCCTGCAAGCTTGCCTGGCCTTGTCTGCCAGCAGGCCTGCTTTCATCCACTGCTACCAGAGCAGGTAGCCACAGCTTTAGTAATCTACTGTTTTCTGTGTGTTCTGTTGATTTTAGACATCATTTTGGGCATGGATGGCATTGGATTGAGTTGGGGAAGTGTGTATTTTGGGGTGGCCTTGCTGATGTTGTTGGGGCTCGCCATGTGGCTGGTGGCCATTTTGAGGCCTAGGCCTGCAAGCTTGCCTGGCCTTGTCTGCCAGCAGGCCTGCTTTCATCCACTGCTACCAGAGCAGGTAGCCACAGCTTTAGTAATCTACTGTTTTCTGTGTGTTCTGTTGATTTTAGACATCATTTTGGGCATGGATGCCATTGGATTGAGTTGGGGAAGTGTGTATTTTGGGGTGGCCTTGCTGATGTTGTTGGGGCTCTCCATGTGGCTGGTGGCCATTTTGAGGCCTAGGCCTGCAAGCTTGCCTGGCCTTGTCTGCCAGCAGGCCTGCTTTCATCCACTGCTACCAGAGCAGGTAGCCACAGCTTTAGTAATCTACTGTTTTCTGTGTGTTCTGTTGATTTTAGACATCATTTTGGGCATGGATGGCATTGGATTGAGTTGGGGAAGTGTGTATTTTGGGGTGGCCTTGCTGATGTTGTTGGGGCTCGCCATGTGGCTGGTGGCCATTTTGAGGCCTAGGCCTGCAAGCTTGCCTGGCCTTGTCTGCCAGCAGGCCTGCTTTCATCCACTGCTACCAGAGCAGGTAGCCACAGCTTTAGTAATCTACTGTTTTCTGTGTGTTCTGTTGATTTTAGACATCATTTTGGGCATGGATGGCATTGGATTGAGTTGGGGAAGTGTGTATTTTGGGGTGGCCTTGCTGTTGTTGTTGGGGCTCTCCATGTGGCTGGTGGCCATTTTGAGGCCTAGGCCTGCAAGCTTGCCTGGCCTTGTCTGCCAGCAGGCCTGCTTTCATCCACTGCTACCAGAGCAGGTAGCCACAGCTTTATTGATCAAGTGTTTTCTATGTGATCTGTTGAATTTTTAGACATCACCTTCCTGAGAGTGTAGTGTGGCTGTACACAGTACTAGTAGTATAACATAGCTCTAGTTAAAAAAAATTCATAAATGGCTAGACTATCTTTTGTTTGCACTAGTACAGTACTAAGTAACTGAACCACAAAAACAAATGCAACATTTCACTGATGTTCTTCTCCTGTCTTCTTTGCTTTTAGGTGCACAAAAGACAGAGTAGGAGGTGTCATCGGCATCACCTGGCTACCCGTTGTACTGCCAGCCAGACAGAAGTCCTGCTGCGCATCACGCCCACGTGTGACCAGAACTTGTTGTGCATCTGCCTCCTGCCTGACGTCGGAATAAGATGGCCCCAAAGAAAGGTACCAGGTCCAGTACCAAGAAAGTTGCTGGTGAGAAGAAGGAACAGAAAAAGGAAGTGCCATTAACCACGACTGGTGGTGTGCCGGCCAAGGTTTTTTTTGGCACCAAAGCGTTGTCCGGGAACCAAGCTGGGAGCAGCACAGCGGTCCAGCAACCCCACCAACCTAGGCCCAAGGGCTTTACTGTCGCAGAGGTAGCCAGTCTACTAACGGGCAGCGATGTTGAAGAAATGTCATTACCGCAAAGTAGTACACAATCAAGTTCAACGCAGGCGCAAACTCAGCAGATCAGTGTGCAGCCGCCGCAACAAGAACAGCAGCAGCAGCCGGCGCAACCAGAACAGCAGCAGCAGCCGGCGCAACCAGAACAGCAGCAGCAGCCGGCGCAACCAGAACAGCAGCAGCAGCCGGCGCAACCAGAACAGCAGCAGCAGCCGGCGCAACCAGAACAGCAGCATCAGCCGGCGCAACCAGAACAGCAACAGCAGCCGGCGCAACCAGAACAGCAGCAGCCGCCGCAACCAGAACAGCAGCAGCAGCCGCCGCAACCAGAACAGCAGCAGCAGCCGCCGCAACCAGAACAGCAGCAGCCGCCACAACAGCCCACCATAGTAGTTGTTGCTCCTGACGTAGGGGCATTTCAGGAAATCGAGCTTCCTGCAGACAAAGCGGAGCGAAGTCAAACCACTGTTTCAGAACATCTATTGTCTTCCAGACCACCAGCAAGGAAAAGGAGGCTTAGTCCATCATCTTCTTCTTCAAGCCCCGCTTCTGATGATCGTGATGACACTTGGGTCCCACCAGCTCGGTCTGAGAGTGAAGTACGCCACAAGACATTGCTTCTGAAAAGGAAGGTCCCAGAAAAACTTAGAGTTATGGAGGTAGATGTAGAAGAGGGGGGTGATGATGTTGATGAAGACGAGCCAGTCATCACGCACATTACTCCCGCCCCAAAGGGATTGGAGACCGACATTCTAACCCTATCCAGAAAGGCTGCTACTGAGTGGGATGCAGCACGGATCTCACCAACACAGGTTACACCACCACTACCTCCAGCTGCCATATTTTCCAAGGCCCGGCAGGGACCTACATCCAGCTCAACCACCTCAGTAGGAAGTGGTAGTAAAAGTCACAGTGTAGGTGGACAGGGTCACATATTTTCAAGGACCCCCTCAAGTTCATCTGGTGTTGAAAGTGGCACATCCAGCAGTGCCAGAAAGTTCTCCTCCCCAGTTTGGGACTTCTTTTCTGTTAGCGCCAAGGAGGAGAACATTGCTATATGCGCAATTTGTCGGCAAGGTGTTCGGCGTGGTAAGCTTGGTACAAACTATGGTACCGGAGGACAAGCAAGTCATCTCAGAATACACCACACTATTGTGTGGGAGGATCACCTACTTAAGTTAAAAGAAAGTAGGAAAACTAAACCCTTTGAAGTTGGTCAGGAATCAGGGAGCGATATTATTGTGGTGGCAGGTGAAGAACAGGGAGGCATTTCTAGCCCTGTCTCCAGTAGTGCAGTCACTGCAGTGGTAACGCCCACATCCTCCTCAGTAACATCAGAGTGGCACCGCAGTAAGAGCCATACTCAGAGTGTGGGTGAGACACCAAGGCGACCGGCGGCGAGTACCTCAATGAGACAATCTGTGTCGTTGAGCCTTAGTGGCTTAATGGCACCACTAAGGAAAGTAAGCCAGCCTACCATTGACAGCATGTTTAGGTTGGAGGGGCAGTTCCAACGCAACCACCCAACGGCACGATTGTACAATGCGAAGCTGGCTAAAATGTTAGCGCTGGACCTTCTTCCTTTTTCATTTGTGGAAGGGGTGGGTTTCCTTGAATTTGTGTCTGCCATCTGCCCGAAATGGAAAGTTCCAAGCCGGTCCTATTTCGCAAGAATTGCTGTTCCGGCACTACATCATGATGTGCTGGAATTGGTTGGACAAGCTTTGCAGAAGAGTGCTGTGCACAATATCCACCTGACAACAGACATGTGGACCAGTTGCCAAGCCACAGATTACATGTGTATCACTGCACACTGGATCTCTTTTGTGGGGGTTAAAGATCAACTATCTGCACGAGGTGTTGTTGACACAGCTGCGATTTTTGAAGGTACTCGGAAACATGCAACTGTAGCCATGTTCGCCATGGAGAAATCTCATACGGCTGAAAACATTTTAGAAGAGTTTCGCACCAAGGTTTTGGAATGGCTGCAGCCCAGAGGGCTTGGTATTGGTTTTGTTGCCACAGACAATGGCAGTAATGTACTTAAGGCCATGGAACTTGGTTCCTATTTCAGGGTTCCGTGTTTGGCACACTGCATAAACATTATAGTGCAAGACTTTCTGAAAAAAGAACCCATAGTAAGCAATTTACTGTCCATCTGCCGAAGAATATGCACTCATTTCAGCCATTCTTTTAAAGCTCGGAAGCAGCTGAGGATCCTCCAACGTGAGCGTAGGGTGCCAGTCAAGGCACTCATCCAGGAGGTGGCAACACGTTGGAACTCAACGTATTACATGCTTGATCGTCTGTACGAACAGCACAGGTCACTCAATGATTATGTCTGGTACAGAAGCAGTGATGCTAGTGTTAAAGGCATGACCCTTCAGAGGGAGCAATGGACCCTAATTCAATGCCTGACTGAGATGCTGTCTCCTTTTGAGGTCTTCACACGTGAAGTCAGCAAGGAGGACTGTACAATGGGCCAAGCGATCCCATTGTTGCAAATGCTAGAGCATGAGCTGAATAATGTGTCTGAATCCTACAAAGGTGTAGAGGACAGAAGGCAAGCCCATGACTTGGTGGAGAGCTTATCCAGGCGCTTATCAGAAAATGTAAGGATACAAAATAAAATTTTGTCACAAGACCATTACATTTGTGCCACAATTCTGGATCCACGTGCAAAATTAGGACTATTCCTTTCTTTTTCCGACACTGATGTTGCCCGCTACAAAAGTTGTATAGCTGAAGCAGCCATCAAGTTTGAAAACGAAGGGCTGCTAATTAAAAGCCCGCCACATCAACCCACAACAAGTACTGATACTGAAGCAGGCCATGCAGAATCAAGTGCAACTTCGTCGGCTGAGGGCAGTGCGGTTGGCTCACAATCGCAACACTCACCATCACCATCGACTACAAAAACAATAACTGGATCATTCAGCCGAGTACAATCATTATCAGATTGGTATGTAAAGATGGGCCGTAAGCACAGTGCTGATGCACAGAAAAAACAGCACAAAAGCTTACCAGCAGCAACCCTGAACATTGAGCGGATGGTCCAGGCCTATCTGGACGACCCAACAGAGGTGTACGTTGATCAAAACCCAGTGCAGTATTGGTATAGGAAAAGGTCTGAATGGCCACAGCTCAGCAGGCTGGCAATAAGCTATCTGGCTTGCCCTGTCGCAAGTGTCTATTCCGAACGTGTTTTCAGTGCTGCTGGTTCCATTGTAACCTTGAGAAGGACCAGTCTATCTCCCAAAAACGTGGAGAGGTTAACAATGATCAAAATGAATCAGCACTTCATACCACCGAATTACACAATGCATGAATCAACAGAGGAAGATGAGGACAGCGGCTCAGGTGACGGAAGTATTGTGTCAGATGATTACCTACTACTGGACGATCCCCCAGAGTTTGAGGACGAGCTATACTTCCCTGACAATTAGGCTCGCACTTACTGTCTTCCTCCCTTTTTTCCCCCTTTGTTTGTGTCTGTTGTTCCGGTTATAAACTTGTGAATCGCAACCAATGCATTATCACCGTCTTCTAATCTTCTAATTTAAGATACAAGTTTCAGGTGTCTGCCATTTGACACTACAGTCCTCAGAATCCAGCTCCTCCGCTCGATCATACTGCATCTCCTGGTCAATTCCATTTCCCTCATGAATGATGATTGGATGATGGTAACAACAAATTCAAACTTTCCTCGTCCTTCCAAAACAAGTGGACCATGAATCTGATGACTTCTATAGCTATCCTCCTTCAGAGCCGAGAGAGACTGGCCATTAACTGAAAATAAGATGCAACAGGTAATGATTGATGCCATGCATTGTCCGCAGAAAAGCAGACTGAGTGATGTAGATTTTGTTGTGTGTGTTGCGCATGAATGAATTGATGTAATTGTGCACTGCCACTAATCAACTTTCTACAGAACACACTAGTAATTACTAATTTTCCTCTTCTGGCAAACAAGAAATGTGTACTTCTCTCCTGCATCTTGGTGATACATTGCTTTTAATTCAATACAGGAAGGGCACTCACTCAATCTGCGCAATGCAAATGACTGTGACTTAACAGCACCGTCCATCATGATGATGGCGAAAGAGACGGCCTGCAGCGTTAACGAGATGAGATGCAACAGGTAATGATTGATGTCATGCATTGGCCGCAGAATAGCAGACTGAATGATGTAGATTTTGTGGTGTGTTTCGCATGAATTGATGTAATTGTGCACTGCCACTAATCAACTTTCTACAGAACACACTAGTAATTACTAATTTTCCTCTTCTGGCAAACAAGAAATGTGTACTTCTCCTGCATCTTGGTGATACATTGCTTTTAATTCAATACAGGAAGGGGACTCACTCAATCTGCTGCGCAATGCAAATGACTGTGACTTAAACAGCACCGTCCGTCATGATGATGGCGAAAGAGACGGCCCGTTAACTTAAGATGAGAAGTAACAGGTAATAAATGATGATAATTAATGGCATGCATTGGACACCTGACTCTGAGCTATTGATCTTTGTGTTTGCGTTGTTTGTTGTGCACAAAGTGAATGATGTCAAAGTGTACTAGTGTTAATCTATCTTTCTGTACACAATAAAGAATGACTCAAGTCAGTAATATTTATATTTCTACTCTTGTTGTGTTCTAAAAATTACACTTGTACTGCAGGCCGATCTTCAGTCAGTAGAAGTATCAGAGCTGATGATGAAGTCAGGAGGATGTTTCATGAGTGGCATAAAACGGAAAAGCCTAAAGGTAAACACGTGAACCACAACCACAGCACACCCAAATGTCTGTGTAGAAGTTGAATAGAGTGTAGCGGTGGGATGACTGCAGTGCATTGATTTTACTAACTTTAACTGTAAAATGCTATGTCTGGAATGGATAATGTGCTTTGCGTTTGTCCAACTCTTTGAGAGAAAAAAAAAAAGGACTCTAAAGTGTTAACGTAGGATGTGCTAATGGTAAGCACTGTGGGCCTGATCTCTCCTGTTACTGTTGAAGGTCTATGCTGGAAACAGACTACAGTAGAGATGATGCATATGCATACATGCCACCTCGGAAAGTGTTCTTGTTGCACTACACCATCACTTGTGCATTTGTTTTCACTTTCTTTCTGAATATCCCCTTTGGTTTTCAATCTAAAATTACAGGCCGGGCCTTGTCCAAAACTTTGTAAAACATTACAATGCATATTAATTACCTTACCAATCAATCACCTTTTTATTCCAGCCGGGCAGTGGCGAGTGGTGAGGCGACACACCCAAGATTGATGGACGAGAGGAGCAAGAGGAATGCCGAGATGCAAAAAACCAGTCCACATTTTTGACCAGGATAACACAGTAACAGTATCCACTTTTCACTTCTTTTAAATAATTTGATTAATATCTTGTATACATTCTTTACAACAGTGTGTTCTTGGAGTTGTTATTATCAATCATCATTACGTTTGCTCTGTGTTTACGATTCTTCACTACCAATATTTAAAATTTCTATTTGCTATCTGTTAAAGTTTTAAGGCCGGAACAGAACAAGAAATAGAAGTGTATGTAATCCGGGTCTCATCATGCATGCATTTCCTTTTTTATACCTTAACATATGGAATGGATATGGTATGGTAGTCTTCAATGATTGTCGTTTGTTTGTCTATGTATGCATACTGTTTTTCTATGTCAAACCTTTCCCAAAATCCCCCTTCCCATCCAATCAACGGACCCTAACCCTCTTCCCCCGGGCTGTGTGACTTATTGTCGAGGTGTAACTAAATTAAATGTACACCAATACTTAATCACACACTTGCTGGGGCGGATGTGGTGAAAGCAACACTACTTCAATTTCAATGCAGAGCGATGATCTTCTTCTGCTTGCCCACCCATGAGTAGGATATTTCACAGGTTATTTTATTTAACAAAGGAACATATACCTCAGCATGAATTGCCGGCATTGATTTGATTTGTTTGTTGTCATTCCTCATATACAGCACTAACTGTTAGACTGTAGGCATAGCCAAGTCGACAAAACTATAGTTTGTAACTCTGTCTAGTAGGCTATCCTCATAATATCCAGCATTCATTTTTTTTGTCAAATATTTGTGCATATAATTGTTGCTCGGTAAATTCTGTGATGTACTTCATTCAACTACTCCTCTAACAGTCTCTCAAAGGCGATTGACTATCTCCTTTTCTTTTTTTGGAAATGCTGCTACCCTGCCAGTGTATACTACTACTATACTACCACCACCACCCCAATCATGGCATGTATGAAAAAGGAAACCATCTTCACCATGCAGCCAGTGCTGTGCCACAGTTGGACATAAACATCAAGCACCGGTAAGAGAGAAGTTTGGGGGAGGCAGAATCAATAATGGACATGTTGTCAATGATGTCAGTTTCAAACACCACTCCAAAGAATGCATAGTAGGACCAGTCAATGAGTGAGGTGTGTCGCATCTATCTGTTTGTGTCTTATACAGTCAGCAAATTATTGAAATCAAACACACGCTATGGGCGGCCATGCACCAGCAAAGAAACAGTGTGATGTAAAACAGTTACCCCACCTACAAAACATTAACAACATTGCATGTAACATAGAAAAATATATTTAATTGACCCTAACAAATAAACTAAACCCACAAAAGCTGACCCACCCCCCTCCCTAACCCCAACGACTGTCCATAGAAATAGAGAACGCCCAAACGAGTGAGGAAACAAACAGGAATTAAAAAAGGGGCAGTGACAGGGACTAACTGGTGGGGCGGGACTGGAGGAGGACACGAATCTGGTCCTCTAAATGGGCGACGCGGCGTCTAAGGCCGCGGCAGTTGCAACCACAGTGGGGGGGGGCACCGGAGATGGCACGGTGGCGGCGGGCAGCCGCCAGACGGTGGCGCCGTACCGCTGGAGGGCGGTGGCTGGGGCCCGGGGCACTGGAGGAGGCTTCAATTGCTGCTGCACTCTCCTCCTCCTCCTCGGCTAGGACCACCAGCCGCCGGTATTCCTGCTGGATTGCCTCCAGCTTCCGGCGCCGTGCCTTGGCGGCCAACTCCTTCCGGTTGATTTTCGGAGTAGCTGTGTATCAAAAAGAGAAAAACAAGACAATTGTAAAATATAGTCTTAATAAAACAGTAGGACAAGGTAATTATTTATACACATAGTGGCATGGTAGAGTAGCACTATAAAATAAAGCACAGTAGTACATAACATTTTAAATGTCGCCCGTCCTTCTTCCTTCCACCTGTCTTACACTTTTTAGTTGAACAGTGCACCAGGTGCTCTTCTCCATAAAACTTTCAAAGCGGAGTTGAAATCAGATAGATGAGGCCATTGGTTACTCAATACTCTGGCTCCTAGTCCTATACCAATTAAAGGGAATTCTAGTCTTCTAGTTCACTCTTCAAACGTCCCCAAGAACTCATACTTACTTACGACATCGGATAGCGGGCGGACTTTGTCCGCCCGCCATCCGACTGCTAAAAAGGGTGGGGGTCCCGTGGGGACAATTAATTAGGATGATGCGCCCGGCACAGTGGCGGGCGCACCCTGTTATTTTAAATTTAAATTCTGGTTGGCTTTGCTGAAAGCAATGCTAAAATGTTGTGCTGCTTTTCCAAGCACAACATGACGGGCCTCGCACGGAGCCTGTCACGTTTTGCTTTGAAAGTCGGGGGGTACCATAGCATCGGTAGGTACCCTCCATGGGGGCCCCCAAGCATACTCTGCAATGTGTGCATGCCTTTCCGTGGCGGACGGTAATGCCGCCACGCAAAGGCATTCCAAAATGCAGATTATATGGCTGCCGGTGTGGTGAGAGAGACACCACCGCCATATTGAACCCTTTTCCGCCTAGACATGTCTGAATATTTTCTACAGGGATGGCGGGAGGTTTGCCCCTGCTGTGACGGCAGTGAATTCCAGCCAGCCCGGCGGGGGCAATACGCCCACCATCCTAATGGGGCCCTAATTCACAACTTTACAGTATACATATACATACAGTACACCTTTGCAGTGAGTGTGCTGTCAAGTTCAACAATAGTTAAAGATTATGAATCTAACTTACCACCGCCTGCCACTGGTGCTGCCACTCCCCCTCCGTTGCTATCTGCAACTGCCGCATCCTCGCCCTCGGCGTCGCCTTCGCTGGCCCCAGCAATGGTGGTCGGTAGTGCGCCTAGAAAACATTACACATTTATTAGGCAACATATACACCTCCCCCCTATTGATCAGTAGCAAGGTTGAAAAATGAGTTAATACTAACATAAATCACTAGTACAAATCAGGTAGTAGTAGAGTAGACACTAAGTTATATGATCATTGTAGCATTTGCTTGATTAGCCCTAGCCATGCACATGTGACGTTACCTTTACCTTGCAGCTTCTTAAGACACCTTTGAGCCCACATGACCTGCCTCACACTGCTACTGTCTAGTCTACGCGCTGCGTACAGGCGGTCAACAAACATTAACCAGCCACTTTTTTAGGAAGAACTGGTGTACTACTGTTACTGTTAGTCCATATTGCTTATCCATAGATGCTACACTTTTTGGCACGGCTGAGAAATGCTTGCAAGTTGCAATATACTAACGCACACCATTTCTTTTTTCGCATTACAGACGCAAGATTCGCTTCTACGAACCAGAGCTTCTGAACGATGCACCAACTACCAGTACTAGGTTCTTCTGAGGTGAGGGGTCCCTTCACTCACATCTTCATTTATAAATGTATATAAACTAAATTGCTATGGGATGGTGGTGCTGCCTTCCACCACTTCAGTTATCATGATTTAATTCCCAACTCTATTAGTGTAACAATGTATTTTGTTTTAATGTTATTGATTTGCCGGTTGGTGCTGCTAAGATAACAGTGTACAGACCTTCTCAAATTGAAATAAAAATTTTAAACTTACATAGACTTCGTGGTATTTGGTGTGGAGTGGACTAACTTACACGATTGAGCAAATTAAAGTAAGGGTGTGCATGTGAATTGCTTCCACGACAGAGGTTGGGTGTGTTAATGTTCTGGGTTGTCTACTTGTTGGTTGTCTTGGGGGGAGGGTTCCGAGACCTAATAGGTATGACAAGACAGTACTATAGTCAAGCAGTGGAATTGTGGTGGGTGCGGAATTTCTGATTGAGGTGTGCAAGGAAGGTCCAACCTACCATCACCAACATCCTATTTTCTGGTGCAAATGTATGTGCAAGATCCCTACAACAGTTGTATGTCCTATAGGGTATCATATCAAAATATTAAGAAATCTGGTAGGGCTGTTGCTGTGAATTTTCAAAGCCTAAACATCAACAAGAGTAAAAAGTAGTACAAGACAACGACCCAACGGATTGTACGAGCTACTGGTGAATATGAGTTTTATATTACAACCTTTCACAAAGAGTGGCACTGGGCAAGACTAGCTACTACAGTACAGACAGACAGACTGATAGTATGTAGTAGTACTCAGTCATCGTAGCGGAGGCAGGGATAAGCTTTTTGAAACCGTACAGATCGAAGGATAATTGGTGGTAAAAAAATAGCATTTGGAAACACACTATAGTTCGGGAGAAATGGGGCAGTAAAAGTTATGGAATAAGAAATATTATTAAAAACAAGAAGACTTACTGGGGCCAGCAGAGGAGCCCTCAGCGGTGTCCTCCTCGTGGTGTTCCTGTCCCGCCGACTGCCCAGTCCCTGCCCGTCTGCCCCTGGGTGCTGATGAACAGGAAAGATATAAGAAAGACAAACATTGATGGATGGTGTCAACTTAAGCAAATACAATTTTTTTCAACAACGGTCAAAAAACACTTATCTAAACAATTGCAATAACTACATTGACCGATCTCATCTGGTCAACATGTAATATCGGGGGATTCGCAGTTCGACTACTTAAGTTACTATTTATCAACAGTAATCCATTCTTCCATTCTGATTCCAGAAAACTAAGTTACAAGTAAGCCTAAGTATTAGTACAACCTACCACCCAACCTAGCCCACCTATTCCAGGCATGCCAATTGTACATTAAGTATGCATTTCGACTGTATTCCTCAACAATGTGTATGATCCAATCATGGAGGACACATTAACATGACTACATTTTTTGTATATACACAATTTTGGTTTGATTGATGCTCATCTGCTACTGCTAAGTAACTGCAAAGCCTACCTCCACTCATTGAACAAACTAGAAAGGTTCTAAAGACTGGCGTACTAGCAGCACGTCACGTAACTGAGTGAGGGGGCATCACGCATACCACTAACCAATTAGAAGCTCATACAAAGTACCTAAACCTATGTATCAATCCGCCCCTATCTATTAGTGACAGGACAAAGTAAGGAGTGGACATGAGTCACTGTAGCATTACGTAACTTAATTTCTCTAAAATAAACTCGTAAAGAATCACGCTAAGCAAGCGCAAACGCAAAGCTGCAAACAAGTAAGATTAGTAGTAGCGCAGAAGAGCACCTGTGTCATAATCACAGAAGACTTTTAAACATTATTAACCTGGAATGTATTGCAAGCAGCAACATTCTATCTGGTTGGAAGGAAAAAAAGATATTCGCAATATATAACATAGAGCAGAAGAACAGACACAAAGTTGTAATAATTAAATAGGTACTCACCAAGCCCCGGGACCTCCACTCCTAGCAGGTCCAGCAGGTCCTGCTCACGGTCCAGGATGTCGGACCACCGGTGCGTCAGCTGTGCCTGGGTGCGCCGGACCCCAGAGATGCGAGACACTGCCCGGCGCACCTTCCCCCACCGCTGCCGACGCTCCCGGAGGCCGTACCCGGACCCAGGCCTGCCACCTGCTGCCAGGGTTGAGGGGAGGTGGCGCTGCACAAAGAAAATTAGTGCAGCCAACTCCGCCTCCCCAAATAAGGCCCGTGCATGCACCCCTTGTGGGCGCCGCCTTCCGCAAGGAAGGCGGTCGCGGCTCTGGCTGCGCCGGCGAACAGCCCTGCCCTTGGACATGGTTCTGGGGACGGGGCGGGAAAGAAAAGGTAAAATAAATAAAGGAGTAAAGGAAATAAATAGCAGGCAATACAAAGAGAAAAAGTAGCTAAAAAACAAAAAAAAAGGTACACAAAAACCAAAAATATAGAGGCAGGAAAATAGTTAGAGAAATAATAAGTAATAAAGATCCGAAAAAAGTGGCTATAAACAAAGGATTGAAAAGATTTAGGGAGGATTGAAAATCAGGCCCCAGAACCATGCAATAGAGTGGAAAACAAGATGGCCGCGCCCGTTGCGACCACGTGCGCAAGTTCGCGCGATATTTTCTCCCTGAGCAAGCAAAAAGCCACGCGATCAAGTAAAAGCGATCGCGAACAGGAAATATCGACCGCGAACATGCATTGCGCGACCCGGAACAGGAAGTAAACAACGCCAGAGGGCGGGACAAGTGAAAACAAGATGGCCGCGCCCGTGAGCGACCGCATGGGTAAGTTGGCGACCCGCGAACACGCAAAAAATACCGCGAACAGGCGGCAAAAAACTTCCGCATCTTCGCGATATTTCCGGCGTGTTTGCGGAGATTTTCTGCATTCTCGCGATAATTTGCGGAGGTTAATTCCGCAAATTCCGCCCACCCCTAGTTTCAGGCCTGATATAGTTAGGAATTAGCATTTAAAAAACCTTTGAAATTCACTGATAAACCATAGGTTTCAGGCCTGATATAGTTAGGAATTAGCATTTAAAAAACCTTAGACATTCACTGATAAAACAATAGGTTTTAGGGGTGTTATAGTTAGCTGGACATTTCACTCGAACAAAACCATTGAAATTCCTCCGATATAGTTAGTTGTACCAACTACATCTCGCGCGCCCGCAATCCACTGCTGATGATGTCACATATTACATTATTCATATTATGGTAAGTGACATCACTGATGACATCTCAAATGACATCGCTGATGACATCACTGATGACATCATCCAGTGGTTCATTATTTAAATATCTATTATATATATATATTGCAATTTGCATTGAATGAGTGGATATATAAATATAAATATCTGGATGGAGGATTTAGTAGCAGTGTGATTGACTGTTTACTTGACTAATTTATAGTGTCTCACTAAATATATTGGATAGTGACTAAATTGTGTAAATATCTGTATCACTTTGTCAGTTGTTGTGTAAACTGCTGCACCAGTTGGTTACTAGCTACGTGAAAGTCTATATTAGTTATTGATAAGTTAACTGAGTATTTGTATGGGAGAGTGAATGTATGTGTGGTTCGGTGGGAAGTGTGTGACTGCCCAAAGATGTGTGAATAGTTGATTCAGTAGGTATATGAAGTTAAAACTACATGTTATAACAGTTGTTTGGGTGAGTGAATATTTTTATGGGTGTGGTGATGAGCCAATATATGTCTCAATGGTACATGTCCAACAAACTAGAAAAATAAAAGCCAGTGTATGTGTCAGTTGTTGTATAGAAATAGGTATACATAAGAGTCAGTGATTGTATGAGTGACTATGGATAACTGTATACTTGTAATAGTGTTTTTATTACACACTAAGTATGAGTTATTATCTATATGAAGAGATGAAGTGGTGTTTTTATAAGTGTATAGCTAAGTAAAAGTAAGTATGATCCACTGCTTGCATAAGTGAGTAGGATGACTTCATAAGTGATTAGGATGTGTGCTGGTGTGTAATGTCGATATAGGTGTATAAGTTTATTTGATACTGTTCTATTGATCATTGACAGCATGTATGAGTGAATCTATAGGTAAGTGATTAGATGTGTGTATAGATCTAGAATTCCCTGAGTGGGTGTTTAGAAACTTGTATTGGTGTGTCAATGGTTTTAAATCTGGCACTCTGCATTTTGCAGTGAGTGATGAAAGGTTATACTAGTGTATGATGAGGTGTATCTGATTGTCACGTGGATGATGTCATCAGTGATGTCATTTGAGATGTCATCAGTGATGTCACTGACCATGTCATGAATGATGTAATATGTGACATCATCAGCAGTGGATTGAGGGAGGGGGGCTGCATGGCCCACCTCCTGGAGCCCTCGAGGGCCCTGGGGACCGCCACCCCCCAGGGCCGGCTCCTACAGTGTCCTGGGGTGCCCACCCCCAGGACACTGTTGTTTGCTATGAGAGGGTGGGAGCCTCCCGCCCTCCCATAGCAAACTTCGTTTGGATTTTGAAAGCGAGAGCAGGGAAACCTGCTCTCTTTTTCAAAATCCAAACGATATTGCTTTTCAACACGGGAGCTGCATGTCAGCAGCTCCCCATATGGAAAAGCAAATCCGGCTCCCGTAGGACGCGGGGAGCCGGCTGGGACCGTGGGGACATTGGGGCTCCCCCCACGGTCCCCAATCTTTTGGGGTGCGCGGTTCCTAACGCGTTGGGTGGGCGGATCCAAGGAAAAAAAGTGCATTTTTTTAGAGATAAACATCAAGCTTGAGTGTTTCGTTCTTGAGTGGCTCTAAAAAGAGCCGTTGTGTTCATTGAGAGTTTTTGGTACTTATAAGTAAGTACTTATAGAGAGTCTAAAGTTGAGGAAGACTCTGTTTCCTTCAACAGTAAAGTGTACTCCATCTCTCCTATACATCTCTTGCATATGAAAACGCAGATTGTTATTGTAAATGAATCCCATTCTATAGTCTCGGATAAATGCAGAAACAGATTTATTGACATGTTTCCTAGCTTTCTCAATCTGTGGACAAAAATGATTGGACCAGTTCCATTTGTGCCTTTGGCATATGTTAGAATACACAAAGGCAGTTTTGGGAAAAAGTGAAATCAATTCCGCAAAGATGTCCTTCATAAGCATTTCCAGACCTACCCCAGTCAAAGTGCCTAGGTCATTGCCACCACAGCGCTCTATTATAAGGTCAGGGTGTTGGAGATGCATAAACGATTTTACCAATGGCATCAATTGGTGCCACTTTAACCCTCTCTGTCCAATCCATTTAATGTCTACATTTGGCAAACCTAGGTCTTTGTGAATGCCTTTTGTTTTCTGCATACCTTTGGCTCCAGAAAATATAGCTGTGTCCCACAATCCACACTCTAAGCATCTTGAAGGAAGATCTGGATGCACTCAGATGGTCTCTGTAAATGAAATGGCAGTTTGAAATGTAAGATTTTTCTAAAATGGTGGCTAAGATGCAGTTTTGAAAAAAGACAAGAAATCATTGGTTGTTTGACAACCTTTTACACTGAAATGTAGGGTGCATGTTTCTGTTTTTTAAACGCATGATTCTTATTGGTTAACAAAAACTGATTGGAAGGAACATTATATATGATAAGCTGATATGTTGAAAAGTCAAGCACACTTGCTGTTTTGATTAGCATCATTGTGTGCTGAACTTGTGACCTGTGTGCTCAGTTCAGTGTTCCATGACCTGTTTCTATGGTAACAGGCAGAAGGCAGATTGGGGGTAGGGTTCAAATTTATGTCATTTGGAAAGGGTTGAAATTTTTAACCAATAGAAATGTGTGTTAGCTTTTGAATTAATGTGGGAAGAAATGTGATTTGATGTTTACATGTATATGTGTGGAAAATGAGAGGGAAACTGTGCCATTCTTTGGTTTTGCTGGCAGGTGCACAGTGCAGAGATTCTGTGTAAGAAAATTTGGTGTGTGACTGATATACTTCTTAATCTACAAAACAGCTTGAAAGGTGAGTTATTTAATTGTGAGGGGATGTATGTGGTCTCTTTTGATTGTAATCAAACTAATGTATTTCTCTTGCTAAAGTACAGGGAGTACTTTTTTGTCTACAATCTTATTGACAGTGTGTGTGCATGTAGAAACCATTCTGTGATAAGCATTTGTGTTTTTCATGTGTTTGCAGACAGATAACTGTGCTGTTATTATATTTTGGTACAATTAGAAACCAGTCATTGTTTATGAATTTGCAAAATGAGTCATGTTTCTACACTAAAATGTAGTACTTATTGATTAAGAAATGTGTTTTGGTATAGTGCAAGGGATATGTTGTTTGTCTAGAATCACACAGCGAGTCTGTGTGCATTTAGGAATCATTTTGAGAGAAACATTTTGGTACTAATGTGTAATAGAAAATTTTCTGTAATGTGTGCAGTCACCTTAGATCTTGTAGACTAATAAATGTATTTTGTACAAGGGCTAGTTGGCTGTCTACAATCACACTGTGAGTCTGTGTGTATTTGGGTAAGCATTGTGAGAGCAGCATTTGGTAACATCATGTATTTGCTTGCAGATAACTGTTTTAAAACCTCTCATGTTGTCACGTTTTAGTAGCATTAGAAGGCAGTCTTTGCTTATGCATTGATAAAATGAGTCAGGCATTGACAGTAAAGTACAGTACTGAAATATGTAGATTGTGTGCAGTCCCCTTACCCCTTCCAGAGTAGTGAATGAGTTTTGGTAAAGTCCAAGGGATAGTGTTGCTTGTCTAGAATCACACTGTGAGTCTGTGTGCATTTGGCCAACCATTGTGAGAGAAGCATTTGGTAACATCGTGTATTTGCTGACAGATAACTGTTTTAAAACCTTTCATATTATCAAGTTTTAGTAGCATTAGAAGCCAGTCTTTGTTTATGCATTGATAAAATGAGTCAGGCTTTGACACTAAAGTGCAGTACTGAAATATGTAGATTGTGTGCAGTCCCCTTACCCTTCCACAGTAGTGAATGAGTTTTGGTAAACTCCTAGGGATAGTGTTGCTTGTCTAGAATCACACTGTGAGTCTGTGTGCATTTGGAAACCACTGTGAGAGAAGCATTTGGTAACATCATGTATTTGCTGACAGATAACTGTTTTAAAACCTGTCATGTTGTCAAGTTTTAGTAGCATTAGAAGCCAGTCATCGCTTATGCATTCATAAAATGAGTCAGGCTTTGACAGTAAAGTGCAGTACTGAAATATGTAGATTGTGTGCAAACCCCTTACTCCTTCCAGAGTAGTGAATGAGTTTTGCTAAAGTACAAGCGATAGTGTTGCTTGTCTAGAATCACACTTTGAGTCTGTGTGCATTTGGGTAACCATTGTGAGAGAAGCATTTGGTAACATCGTGTATTTGCTGACAGATAACTGTTTTAAAACCTGTCATGTTGTCAAGTTTTAGTAGCATTAGAAGCCAGTCATTGCTTATGCATTCATAAAATGAGTTAGGCTTTGACACTAAAGTGCAGTACTGAAATATGTAGATTGTGTGCAGTCCCCTTACCCCTTCCAGAGTAGTGAATGAGTTTTGGTAAACTTCTAGGGATAGTGTTGCTATCACACTGTGAGTCTGTGTGCATTTGGGCACCACTGTGAGAGAAGCATTTGGGTACTTCATATCTTTGCATACACATAACTGCTTAAAAACCTTTCCTGTTCTCAACTTTTGGTAGAATTAGTAGGCAGTCATTGCTTATGTATTCACCCAGGAACTGTCCTTGCAATACTGTAAACATTCAGTTAATATCCAAGTAGTAATGGAGTGAGGCAGGCCTTAGCACATGCATTGATTCAAATGCCTATCCATTATGCATGCAGTCCTCTAACCATCTACACAGTTCTCTTTCACACCTTCAATTCCCAAGTCAGTATCCATACACTTCCAGCAAACACCCTGTCACTCCCCTTGCACTCCTCTAGTGACCCATTCAGCACCATGTACTAATTCATTCACTGCGCCAAAACCCAACCACTTATAAATTAACCCAGGCACTCTCCTTGCAGTACTCTAATCATTTAGTCAGTACCCAAGTACTCATGCAGTGAGCCAGGTCTTAGCACATGGACTGTTTCAAACCCCTATCCACTATGCATGCAGTCCTACTTGTCTTTCACACCTTAAATTCCCCAGTCAGTATCCATACACTTCCAGCAAACACCCTGTCACTCCCCTTGCACTCCTCTGGTGACCCATTCAGCACCATGTTCTAATCCATTCACTGTGCCAAAACCCAACCACTTATAAATTCACCCAGGCACTCTCTTTGCAGTACTCTAATCATTCAGCCAGTACCCAAGTACTCATGTACTGAGCCAGGCCTAAATACATGGACTGCTTCAAACGCCTATCCACTATGGATGTAGTCCTCTAATCACCTACACACTTGTCTTTCTCACCTTCAATCCCCCAGTCAATATCCATACACTTCAAGGAAACACCCGGTCACAGCATTTGTACTACTCTACTGATCCATTCAGCACCATGTACTAATCCTTTCACTGCGCCAAAACCCAAACACTTATAAATTCACCCAGGCAGTGTCCTTGCAGTACTCTAATCATTCAGTCAGTACCCAAGTACTCATTTAGTGACCAGGCCTTAGCACATGGACTGCTTCAAACCCCTATCCACTATGCTCGTAGTCCTCTAACCATTTACACACTTGTCTTTCATACCTGTGATTCCCCAGTCATTATCCATACACTTCCAGCAAACATCCTGTCACTCCCCTTGCACTCCTCTAGTGACTCATTCAGCACCATGTACTAATCCATTGACTGCACCAAAACCCAACCATTTATAAATTCACCGAGGCACTCTTCTTGTAGTACTCTAATGATTCAGTTAGTACCTAGGTACTTATGTAGGGAACCCAGACTTAGCACATGGAGTACTTCAAACGTCTATCCAGTATGCATGCAGGCCTCTAACCACCTACACAATTGTCTTTCACACCTTCAGTTGACCAGTCAGTATCTATAAACTCCAATAAACACCCTGTCACTCCCCTTGCACACCTCCAGTGATTCATCCAGCACCATGTACTAATCTATTCACTGCGCCAAAACCCAAAAATGTAAAAGATTCATGCAGGCACTCTCCTTGCAGTACTCTAATGATTCAGTCAGAACTCAGGTACTCATGCAGTGACCCAGGCCTTAGATAATGGAATGCTTCAAATGTCTGTCCAGTATGCATGCAGGCCTCTAACCACCTACACACTTGTCTTTCACACCTTCAATATCCCAGTCAGTATTTATACAGTTTCCGCAAACACCCTGTCACTCCCCTTACACTTCTCCAGTGACCCATTCAGTACCATGTACTAATCCATTTACTGCACCAAAAGCCAAACACTTATAAATTCACCAAGGCACTCTCCTTGTACTTCTCTAATGATTCAGTCAGTACCCAGGTACTTATGTAGTGAACCCGGTTTTAGCACATGGACTACTTCAAATGACTATGCACTATGCATGCAGGCCTCCAACCACCTACACAATTGTCTTTCACACCTTCATTTGCCCAGTCAGTATCTATATACTCCAATAAACACCCTGTTACTCCCCTTGCACACCTCCAGTGACTCATTCAGCAGCATGTACTAATCTATTCACTGCGCCAGAACCCCAAAACTTACAAGATTTATCCAGGCACTCTCCTTACACTACTCTAATGATTCAGTCAGTACCCAGGTACTCATGCAGTGACCCACGCCTTAGCCCATGGAGTGCTTCAAACATCTGTCCAGTATGCATGCAGGCCTCTAGTCACCTACACACTTGTCTTTCACTTTTTCAAATAACTAGTCAGTATCTATAAACTCCAGTAAACACTCTTTCAGTCCACTTCCACACCTCTACTGACTCATCTGGCACTATGTAGTAATCTATTCATTGCACCAAAACACAAAAACTTAAAAAGATTAACCCAGGCACTCTCCTTGCAGTAGTGTAATGATTCAGTCAGTACCCATGTAATCATGCAGTGTCTGAGGTCTTAGCTCATGGACTGTTTAAACGTCTATCCACTTTGCATGCAGGCCTCTAGTCACCTACACACTTGTCTTTGACTTCTTTAATTAACTAGTCAGTATCTATATACTTCAATAAACACCCTGTCACTCATCTTGCACTCTTCCAGTGACTGATCCAGTACCATGTACTAATCTATTCACTGCGCCAAAACCGAAAAACTTAAAAGTTTTATCCTGGCAGTCTCCTAACAGTAGTTTAATGATTCAGTCAGTACGCAGGTACTCATGCAGTGAACTGTTCATTACCACATTGACAGCTTCAAAGGTCTATCCAGTATGCATGCAGGCTTCTAACCTACTATACACTTTTCTTTAACAGCTTGAATTCCCCAGTCAGTATGCATGTACTTCCAGCAAACACCCTGTCACTCCTCTTGCACTCTTCCAGGGACTTATTCAGCACCATGTAGTAAAGCATTCACTGCGCCAAAACTGAAACACTTATAAATTCACCCAGGCACGCTTCTTGCAATAGTCTAATCATTCAGTCAGTACCTAAGTACTAATGGAGTGAGGCAGGCCTTAGCACATGGATTGATTCAAACGTGTTTCCACTATGCATGGAGGCCTCTAAGTACCAACACAATTGTCTTTCAGACCTTTAATTTCCCAGTCAGTATCTATAAACTCTAATAAACACTCTGTCACTTCAATTGCACACCTCCACTGACTCATTTGGCACTAAGTACTAATCTATTCACTGCGCCAAAACCCCAAAACTTTAAAAGATTCACCCAGTCACTCTGTTTGTAGTTCTCTAATGATTCAGTCAGTACTCAGGTAGTTTTGCAGTGATCCAAGTGTTACTCCATGGACTGTTTTAAACGTCTATCCACTATGCATGCAGGTCTCTAGCCACCTTCACACTTATCTTTCACTCCTTCAATATCCCAGACAGTATTCATACATTTCCCGCAAACACCCTGTCACTCCCCTTATACTTCTCCAGTGACTTATTCAGCACCATGTACTAATGTATTTACTGCACCAAAATACAAATACTTATAAATTCATCCTGGCACTCTCCTTGCAATACTCAAAACATTCAGTCACTATCCAAGTACTATTGGACTGAGACAGGCCTTAACATATGGATGGATTCAAACACGTATCCACTATGCATGTAGGTCTCTAATCACCTACACACTTGTCTTTCACACTATCAATATCCCAGTCAGTATCCATACACTTCTAGCAAACACCCTGTCACTCACCCAGTGTCTCTCCTTATAGTACTGTAATCATTCAGTCAGTTAGCATGTAGTCTTTTAGTGAGGCAGGCTTTAGGGCATGAACTGCTTCAAAGTAGTATGCACTATGCATGTAGTGTTTTAACCATCGTCACACTTGTGCTTCAGGGCTATAGTTTCTTAGTCAGTATTTATATAAAATGTGTTTGTACAGTAATAGAATAGTAGAAATTTGAAAGTTATTAATATACATTTATTTGTGATGATTTTTTACAGATACTGTTTTTCACCATTAATATAGAGAAATCATGACAGAAAAAAAAAAGAACAGAGACAAGAGAATTACTTGAAGAAACATCAACCACAAGTATTGAATGAAGAACATAATGTGGCTAAAAAGAAAAAATATTTTACAAGAGAGTAGTACATAATTTGCTGAGAGATGTGAAGAAATATAAATAGAGAGCTCTGTTTATAAAAAGAAGAAGCATATTGAAACCATTGTTGAAAAGGCTTTTGATGTAAAAAGGAAACTATTCATTTTAGTATTAAACAGAATTTGATCACTAGATAAACCAATCCATTTAATGAAGGCCAAAAGTAGGAGGAAAAGAGTAATTAATAGAAAAAAATGTTGTGATTTCTTTTCGGGAGAATGGAAACAGTTCCAGTTCAGAGCCTTTCTTTAATGAAGAGAGTTATTTACAGAGCAATAAATTATTGTATGCAGTTGACACCAGTGGTCGAGGTTATGAGGTTAGAGATGGTTATCCAATTGACAAAGAGAAAATGGTTGAAAGAAATGCAGAAGAAGTGATAGCTGATGAAGTTCTAGGGAGACTTCCTAAACATCCTGTGTACACTTGCGATTGCAGTAGTATTTGTAGTGTACATCAAGAATCTATTGATAAATTAAGTCAGAGGTCTTCAATCTGTGGGGCGCGACCCCCAGGGGGGCCGTGGAGTCATGGGAAGGGGGTCGCGCTCTTCCTTTTCTAAAAGAAAATGTTCCAGACATGGTCGTTAAAATGCCTTCCCTGGAGCCGTATTCAGGGACTCTGCCATGCTGGGAAACAGAAACCAGGCAAACAGTTAATCACCTTTCTGCCAGTGTACTGGTGGCCTGAAAGAAATGCATATGTGCACAACGAGTTAATCTGAAAATCCTTTACATTTGCTGATTAACTCGTTGTGCACATTTGCATTTCTTTCAGGCCAGCAGTACACTGGCAGAAAGGTGTGTTTAACTGTCTGCCTGGCTTTGATTTCTCAGGAAAGGAGAGTGCTGTTGAAGTTCATTTATTGAATCACTTGAAACTTTTGGAGTGGTAGTGCACAGAGTTAACCGAGCTGTGAAGTGCTTGCTTTTAATTGTCATTGTATTTAGATAGCTTTTACTATCCCTGAGAATGTGTTGAAGGGACAGTTATGTTAAAAAAAAATGCATTACATAGGGTCTAGATATTACTAAAATCTATGGGCCTCATTTACAATGAAGTGGTGTAGGGCAGCTCCGCAAGTATTTTTGCTGCGCTGCGCTGCCCTATGCCAATTCAAAAGGGCAGGATTGGACTGTATTTATAAAATACAGTGCATTCCTTTCCTTTCTGGCTGCACACAATTTGGTGCCTAGCGCCAACGCAGGCAGCCTTGCACCATGGTGCAAGGGTGTCTGCATTGTTTGCAGGATTGTTTTTGTGCAAGAAGGCACGCCTTTCTGCGCAAAAAAAATTCATGTAGCCTTTTTCCTCTTTCTATATGTGCCACACAAAGAAAGAGGAAACAATTGAGGAGAAATAGATATTTCTCCTCATTATGCATCTCCGGGGGCAGCGTACAGTTTTGACGCATCCTCAGGTTTACAGATGCTTGTAAATCTGGGAATGTGTCAACGCCCATGGGAAAACCCACCACAACGCCCATGGAACGCACCCACCCCCTGACGCAGTGTAAGGCAACACATCAACTTGCGCAGCATTGCCTTACACCATATGTAGGAGTCCATGAAATGCCACACAAAATGACTTTGCGTGGCCTCATAGATATGGGTCTGCACAACCAGAGCGTCATAAAAAATTATTCAGCGCAAGGGGCTTATAAATAAGCCCCAATATTTTGAAAGCAGCCCATATATTTTGGAAGCATCATTTTATCATAAAACATTTTGCGCATTTTGTAGCAGTCTATCTTATACTGTGTGCAATGCAAGTATAAAATAAAGGCATTTACCACTGAGTAACAATTTTTTTAAATGTATCCATTATTCATTGAAGCTGCCTGTCATTTTATATATAGCTACCGGATGGTGAAAGACCTAAAAAATATATGTATGTTTTAAATATGATGAATGATGTTCACCCACCTCCAGTTACATGCAGCTGTAAATGCCAAGCTGTCAGCATCCCATGAAATATAATATGCTTTTCCTCTAATGCCGTGCAATAAAGTTGCAGCCCATGCATTACAGCTATTATACCAAGGGCCACTGGAATTATGTGATTGTGAGGCCGCAGAGATTTTAGCATGATTATAGATCTGCCACATAATCTGCTGATTTTAACAAAAAAACATATGTATTCAAAAGGTTCAAAAGTTAATAAAAAGCAGCAACAGGTGTTGACGCTTAGTAGAAGGCCATTTGTAGAGCTGTGCTGGTCACCTTTTTGTTGCTTATTGCTATATTTGGGTGTTAAACTGGTACTAAGGAGGTGCAACCACAGATTGACCGTTTCTCTGGTAAACATTTATGGTTGTCAATGATACAGAGTACCAGGTTTTAGAAATTTTTGTTCGGTCCTTATGCCTAAAAAATGTTGATGGGGGGTCTCGGCATCAAAAAGTTTGAAGACCACTGAATTAAGTAGTTTTTAACGAGCATATAGTAAAAAAAGTGTTAAACAAAAGATTAAGGTGTTGCAAGGACTAGACCCTTGCAGAGTGAGAAAAAATACTGGTTTGCAAGGTCATTCTCTGGATTGTCTTTCTAGGAAATTTTGTCAAAGTGTTTTTCACCATTTCAGGATTATGGCAGTACATCATACTCAAATGCGGAAGTTAGTGAGAAGATTGTATTATGCAAAAAGTCCAGCACTAAAGTTAAATGAGTTGAACAGTGCTCTTTTGCGTGGGTCAGTATCAGATGTGAAGATGGTTTGTGATGATATTGAGTTTTGTTACTTTGGTCCTCAGCAAGAGAGTGCAGAAACTGACACATTAGTAGAACAAAATGTTGAAGACAATGTAGAACCCGTGATTACAAAAAATGTTGAGTATGAAATCACAAAGTTTAAGGTAATTTTAGGTGAAAGACCAAATGTTTCTTGTATTTGTTATCGGCGAAGTCACTATAAAAATCAAACTAGGGGTGTCAATCTGTATTTAAAAAGTGAAATAGAAGATAATGATAAGTGGAAGGAATTTGCAACTTATTTGTTGGTAGAGGATTGTTTTGATTTGGGATCTGAGCAGCGTATTTGCAAATATTGTTATAACAAATTAGATGAGAATAAAATGCCTGCTAGAGCTGTTCATAATAATCTAGAGTTGGTTGGTATTCCTCCAGAGCTGATAGATTTAAATACCTATGAGTCTATTCTCATTCAATGTGTGCACCCATTTCAGGCTATTGTTCGTATGGCGCCTAAAATAGGTAAATTACCTCCATCAGAGTTACAAAGAGGATTGAAAGGAAGAGTTGTGTATTTACCGTTAGATTTAAAGACAAATATTTAAAGTATTGGTGTAGACCATGCAGAAAATGAACCACTAGTCATTCTAGTTAATGGTGTTCCTACTAAGAATGAGAAAATCTGGCAAGAGTTAGTGGATGTTAGAAAAGTGCAAAAGGCATCATTGTATCTGATAAAAAATAATGAGTATTATAGAAATGTGTTTGTAGGAGAAGAAGAAATAGATTTAGCAGAAGATACTGAAACATTAAGTGGACAAATTGAAAAAGTGGACATGTCCAGATGTGAAGAAATATATGAACATTACAGTGTACATCCACTTCATTCCAAAGAGGTGATGGGGTATACCATTGAGTTGTTCCAAATAAAAAAACAGGGGAAGGACCATGAGTGTAAGGGAAGGGAGCTTGGAAGCTCGTTGTTTCCCGCAGTTGTTTCCAACAGGAAAAGGTGGACGATATGATGAACATCCTGTGCAGATTCCTGCATCTGAATATTGGACAACAAGATTATATGCAGAAGAGCCAAGATTTCGACAATGTATCCCTTATATGTTTCATCTTCTGTTTGAAAGTGACTTGTCTGGACTTTCATATGCAGTAAATCACATTTTAAAAACTGGAATGCATCTGCAAAATGTAACTGCAAAGGATTTTATGGATAAAGTGCATCAGAGAGATGATCATTTAGAATCTCAGTTGATTAATCTGATGGCATGTCAGCGTGGGACTTATGAATATTGGTACCGTCGTCATGGAGAACTGAAATGTATGCTACGGAACTTGGGAACTCCTACATGGTTTGTTACACTAAGCTGTGTTGAGTATGCTTGGGATGATTTACTTGAATTTCTTCGAGAGGCAAATTCCAATATAAAAAATATTAAATACAAGACACCTGGAGAATTGTGCTCTTTGGATCCTGTTAATGTATGCAGATATTTCAATCATAGATTTGAAGCTATGATGTCTTTCATCTGCAATAAAAAGAATCCTCCTCTTGGAGAAGTTGTGGATTTCTTTTGGAGAAAGGAGTATCAAGCAAGAGGTGCTCCTCATATACATATGTTGTTATGGATCAAGGACGCTCCCAAATTTGGAACAGCTGCAGATGAAACTGTTTTGTCTTTCATTGAAGATTATGCTACATGTGCCGTACCCAATAGCAGAGAAGATAAAAACTTAAAACAACAAGTCTTACGATTCCAAAGCCATAGGTGTGGAAAATACTGTCAACGAATGTACAAGTCAAAGGATAAGTTCTATACCAAATGTCGTTTTGGATTTCCACGTCCTGTATTATCCAAAGGAAGAGTGAACAGTTTTATGTCAGCTATGCGACATACCATCACAAGAAAGTATCCAAAAAATACCTACAACTTAAGAAGAAGCGAAGAATCAAAATACATAAATGACTACAATCTAGTTATTTTATCCATGTGGAACGCTAACATGGATATTCAGTATGTTGCGGACAATTCCATTGCTGTTGCTCGATATGTAACGTCCTACATTACTAAATCAGAAAAGACAGAATTGAAAGATATGTGGGAAGAGATTTCTCACAAGAAGACTCTAAGTAAGAAATTATACAGTTTCAGTTTGAATATGTTATCGTATCGTGAAATTGGAGCATATGAATGCTCAGATCGGTTATCATCTGCAAGTCTATATTCCAAAAGTAGAAGAATCATTTGGGTGAGTTTAGGTCTTGCAGCAGTGCGAAATCGGGTGCTGAAATCCATTGAATATTTAGCAGAAAAAGAACCAGAAAGTACAGATATTTTGAAAACAAATATGTTGGACACATATTACCCAAACAGAAGTCATCATCTTGAGAACATGTGTCTCTATGAAGTGCTGCAAAACTACACTTTTAAACGGAATACTACAGAGAACATCAATGATGGAAAATATGCAGTGATTGGTTCCGAAGGATGTCTGGTGAAACAAAGGAAAGGAAATTTAATTAATCACAGGAAACTGAGTTGCGACACTGCTGACAAAAGGGGATTTTACTATTTAGCCCTTTTGAAAATGTTCAAACCGTGGCGTTAAGAACTGGAATTACTTGGAGATTTTCAGAGCTATGAAGATTCATTTAATGCTTGTAAAGATAGCATACAATGCAGTGCTTTTGCAAATTATGTGAAAATGTTGAATGATGAAATTGATCAAGAAGCTACAATTGCAGCTGAGATTGCTAGAGACAGTTCTCAAGACAGTCAAATTTCTGCTGCACTGAGTCAAGATCCACTAGGACAACCAATTGTTGAAAATGAAGCAGCAAATGCCATGAATGAGGTGGAAACAGCAATGTATCAAGCTCAAGAAGATGTAATACAGTTAGGAAACTTGGAAGAACAACTAAATGTTGAACAGAAACAAATATATCAGCAAGTGAAAGAGCAGATTGACCATGGTTTACTTCATGAAAAGAAAGGGTGCTCAGGTACATCATTTCAACCTATCCGAATGTCTATGAGTGGTCAAGCCGGAACAGGAAAAAGTTTCTTAATTAAAGTAATTACAAGTTATCTGCAGACAACAACTGAGTCGCATTTGTCTTATGTTGTCACTGCTTCAACTGGGTTGGCAGCACATAACATTAAAGGAATTACTTTACATCGTTTACTAATGCCACCAGTAGAGCATGAGAACAAATTGGAATACCACAAGCTATCTGGAGAAGCTTGTTGTGAAGTTTCAAGAGTCCTGAAGAAAATGAAACTTCTCATTATTGATGAGGTAAGCATGGTCTCAAACTTGATGCTTGCCTTTGTGCATTTAAGAATGCAGCAAATTCTTAAAACAGAGTATGACGTTTTATTTGGAGGAAAACACGTCATCGTTTTTGGAGATCTACTGCAACTGACTGGTAAAAGGACAACCGGTATTTAAAACACTTGCACATGAAGATACCAGAAAGTCCATTGGTAGTGTTGGTAACGTGAACATTTGGACTTATTTTGAATACAATGAACTGACAACAAATATGCGACAGGTAAATGATGCTGAATATGGAAGTATTCTTTAAGATATAAGAATTGGAATTCTGACAGAACATGGCAAACAAGCTTTGGAGAGTTGATTACTTTGCAATTTGTTTCCAAATGAAAATGTAGTTCCTGAGAAAGTGTACATGAAAATTGCAGAAAATAAATCAGTGATCTGCTTAATGCTAGCACTGTGCGAGTGTTCTATATTCAACGAAGAACTATTGAAACTGGAAAATGAAGAAATTATAAAAATGGAAGCCATCGATAAAATAGAGCATAAAGGAATCACTATTATTTTGACGGGAAAGTTGAAAACAAAACTGGATTCTTTAGAAAAAGAAATATTTAAAACAGCTGGTTTAGAAAAGACACTATATGCATGTGTAAACTGTCGGGTAATTTTAAGGCGTACTTTGGATGTAGAAACATTTTTAGTTAATGGAGCAATGGGTAAAGTGATGGATTTTGTTAATTATCAGAAAAAAAGAAGGAACTGAATTTTTAAAAGTTAAATTTGATCAGATTGAAGAAGTTAAAGAAATTGGTTGTTGTTCAGTTCGTTTTTTGCTTGTTAAAGATTTATATGTACGTAGGAAACAATTTCCATTTTCTCTGGCATATGCAGTGACTATTCATAAATCTCAAGGATTAAATGTAGACAGTGCATTGGTGAACATTGGATCTACCGTATTTAAAGAGGGTATGGCATATGTTGCTTTGTCGCGAGTCAGAACATTATCTGGTTTGTTTTTGATTGATTTTGATGAGACAAAGTTTACTGCAGATGCAAACTGTGTAAAAGAGTATAATAGGTTAAGAAGGGCGTATGCTCCCAATTTAGGTCAATATCCTGTATTTGAAAAGCGTGTGGTTGGTTGAAAAAGAAGGTTTGAGAATATCTGTACTGAAGGTGTAGTGAAGGGAAAAGAACAAGATAATGTTGTGATTGCAATTAAAGAGAAAAAGGACACTATTGAAGAGATTGTTGGTTATCAGTTTGAAAATAGTTCAGGTGTCAACTGCTATGCTAATGTAGTGGTCAATGTTGTGTTTTATCTTGAAGGTTTGCAAGAACAAATTATGCAGAATCGGCAAAAAAGATTTTGTTCCTTGTTGCATTCTGTTTATGAAAAATTGACAACAGATACAAGTAAAATACAATCTGTTTCAGATGTTCGTAATCTTTTGGATGTGTGTTCTGGTTCTACACAATTTACACAAAATATCCAACAAGATGCTCAGGAATTTTTAATGTATATGCTTACCATTTTTGAAAATGAATGTGTAGAAATAGAAAATATTTTTGGCCTTTCTTACAAATGGGAACATCATTGTGAAAATTGCATGTATATATGTAACACTAATGTAGACACCGAAAGATTTCTGTATTTAACATTACCAGAATGTAAATCAGTATCTTTCAATAAATTAGTTAAAGGTGTAAATCAAAACATGGAGTGTAGCCAATGTAAATCATAAATGTTATCCACATTATTTTTAACTAAATATGGACAATACATAATTTTAACGATGCAACGTTGTACAGCTGATGGAAGAAAATTGGATACTTTAATAAAGCAATTTGTAGCAACACAACTATCAATATCAGAAAGGACTTTTGTAGCAATTGCAAAAATTTTCCATGATGGTCCTTCCACAACATCTGGACATTGCACTGCCTATCTAAAATGTGACAAAGGCTGGACACTTTTTAATGATTCCCAGTTGGTTTTCAAACAATGTTTGCCTAGTGAATTCCAAATTCCTACCTAATATTTTTAAAGTCAAAGTTTTAGGAAGATAATTCACTTTCTGAGGAATTTATTATTATAATTTAATAGATTACCATTGGACAATTTACATAAAAAGGAGTGCAAAAATACCATTTGGCCTCAAGGAAAGGTATATGTTTGAATTATGGACTTTTTCGTGCTCATTGACTCGGTGAATATTTTAAAGCGACAACATTTACAGTTTTTATAAGTTAAAGTTATAACATTTTGTTAGCCATAAGCATTTCATATATGTGTAATTAGTATTTTCTGGTATTTTACTGAGAATAGCATGTTGGTTTTTTTTAAACAATCTTTTTGATTGTTTTTTTGCCCGCTGTTAAGTGATGAGTACGATTGAAATCACTATTTCTAGTGAAATTCAATCTATTCTGAGAACAGCAAAAAAGGCAAACAAATTACTGTTTAAATTATGCTGTGTTGTAAAAAATTTATTATTACATGTTATAACTTTCACAGATCCTAATTCTAAAATAAGCAATTTACCCCAATTTACATTACAAAAAAACATCTGAAAAAAATGTGTACCATTTTTAATTTCTATTACTGTGAAGGTAAGTTTAACTAAGTATTAATATGCAAAATGGGCAGATATGCAAGAAGCTACAAAGTTTGAACACGTTTTTAAAAACACTCTGTTTATACCTATGTAGTTTTGAAATCTCTCTGTCATCGAATATCATGTGACCTCCAAAGAAACAGATTTGAGTGGTTCATAATATTTCCCATTGTACCTATTGAAGGACCGCAATCATTTCAATCATTCTTCTTTGAGCATCTTTGCAGACAAAACTCTGTGCTTACCTTCTATCATTCGCAAGCAATTTTCCAAACAGAAATATGTCACTTTTTGTAACATAGTTATTGCGCACACTCTTTCATATTTACTAAGAGAGAAAAAGGCACTCTGTGTACTTTTTCTACTCCATGTAAATACAACCTCATCATACACACCACTTTGCGTTGAAAGGGTGTTCTATCAGTGTTGTTGTGCGTGAGTGCACTGAATACTCATAGAAGAAGACACATCTCCAGATTTATCAGAAATCATAAATCTCGATATGTGTGTGAATGCTGCACCATTCTCCAATTGGTGTAGGAAAGCACAACAAGGAGAATTGTTTTCATTTCTCCTCATTTTTTAATCTTCAATGCATGCTAAAATGTTTAGCATACATTGAAGGAGCAAAATGCGTTTTCTGATTGTTTTTGTGCAGGAAGGTGTGTCTTCCTGCACAAAAACAAACACCACATGACACAGATATCTTTGCACTATGGTGCAAGGGTGCCTGTGTCACCACATGGCTGCAGTTTAAGCAGCCGTGCAGAGAGAAGCATAGATTTGCAACATATTTATGTACATATGTTGCATCCCTGTGCTTCGGAAGTACTACAGCACACTGCAGTTAAAGAGGTTACAGAGTGATGCTGCAGCACTTCCTCATAGTTCTGCACTTATACATTCACCATACGCTACTAATGCATTCATTCAGTCAATTACGTACTACACATACATTCATCTAAACTTTCGCACACTAACAAACAAATATAGCTCTTTTTTTAAACCAGGAAAGTTAGTTCTTAGAAGAACTTATTTTTTTCTTCTTTTTTCTTTTATATTTTTTTTTTGGTTTTTTGAACAATTTTTATTTTTTTTTTGGGTTTTTCTTGAAAAAAAAAAGGAAAAAGCAGAACTGGAGGAACAAAGCAATGAACTTCAGGGAAAAACAAAAAACTAGCAATGATGATTCTCTTGCTTTCGACAGATAAGATCAATCGACTGCTCTCCATAGCATAATACAGCATTGCATTTTATGCAGAGCACTTTTAGGGTTTGAAACTGTGGACGGATGTCCAAGTTTTGCACAGATGGATCCACCCTTGAAGTGCTTGGCTGCGATGGATCTGATGGAGCTGGAAGAACTCTCATTCTGTGGCATTCCTCTCGAGCAAGGTTCACCGGATGGAGGGTCCTCAGATGCTTCATCATACTTGCTGTTCCGCAGGAATATTTTTAGTTGGGATCCCCACGGGAGAGCACTCGCTGGCAGATGTTGCAGGTTACTAAGGTGGCATTGGTTTTGGTTTGCCCCTCAGGAAAAGTGAAACATTTCCACACCACAGATGAATATCTTGGTGGGCATGGTGGTTCTTCCAAAAAATCATCCACAGATGAATGAGGAGATCCTGGAGATGCCTCCTGCCCTGAAGCCATTGTTTTAAAAAAAAAGTTAGAGCTAAGTATAAAAAAGGTTCTTCTCTGCAGAGAGATGCTCCTCCAAAGAAGGTCAAAGAAGAATGATTGAAATGCGTGGGGTCTTTCAATAGTTAGAATAGGAAGTGGAATGAACCAATCAAATCTCTTTTTTTCAGGTCACATGGGATCCGCGCACCGTGCGCATAGGCAGCACGCACCGAGCGTGAATCCGCGAAATTGAATTGAAAAGGAATATAGGATTAGAAGTAAAAATATATTACTTTTATGAGTAGTTTAGAGTTTGTCTTCAATTAATATTCACATGAAATACATATATATATATATGTTTTTTGACATTTAAAATATTTCGCAGGATTCGCGCACCCACGCGTCATACACGCACATGACGTATCGCGGAAGCGCGCAAGCATCGCGTAACGTACGTGTCGCGTATAGGCTTGGAGTCGCGTACCGGTCGCATTGCAATCGCGCACAAAAATACGTACCCAAGGCATACCGTACACGGATGCTTACGCGCAGGGATCGAGAAAGGTGCGCATAGGGTGCGCGAATCCCCCAAAAAATGTATATAAAAATAATAAAGTATTGAAAATATAGTTTTAAAAATATTTTTAAAAATATCAAAACATATTTTACTTTTTTTTTTACACAAATAATAGTTTTTAATTTTTAAAAGAATTAATTGAAAAAATAAGTTTAAAAAATGGTGAAAAAAAATATAAACAAAACATAATTAAAGGAATTGACACACTCTAATAGAAAAATGTAGAAATCCAATGAAAATCATTAAACATCATAGCTTTAGAGAGAAGTTATAGATAGGAATTAGCATTTAAAAAACCTTTGAAATTCCCTGAAAATAACATAGGTTTCAGGGGTGTTATAGTTAGCTGGACATTTCCCTCGTACAAAACCCTAGAAATTCCCACGTCAGCTAACTATAACTTGCGCCCCCGCAATACACTGCTGATGACGTCACATATTACATAACTCATGACATGGTCAGTGACATCACTGATGACATCACTGATGACATCTCAAATGACATCACTGATGACATCACTGATGACATAATCCAGTGACTGTGTGTTTCTGTAAAATTTAAATATGTTTTATATATATATAGGGAAAGGCCTATGGAAGAATGAGTGGGTGTATAAGTGTGTGAATGGATGATTTAGTAGATGCTTGACTGACTCTATAAGTGAGTGATTAAATCTATGTAACTGCGGACTAGTGACTAAACTGTGTGAATGTCTGTATCTGTCTGTCTGTTGGTGTGTAAGCAGCTGCATGGGTTTGTGAACAGCTACATGAGTGTCTATATGGGTTATTGATTGGTTGTCTAAGTATCTGTATGGGTGCCTGAGTGTTTGAGTGGATAGAGTGTATGTGACTGTGCATAGAGGCTCGGCGGATCTTACACGCCCTCACACATGCACTCATTGTCACGTGCCTCAGAGGTACTCTCATGCTTGTGGGGGGTGCACTCTCTCCCCTCCATAAGTACCTCTCTCTCCCAGAAGATTCACGCACTTCCTGCTGGTTGGCGAAGAGTGAGACACAAGCTCTCACGTGACAAGGTGGGGTATAGCGCCCACCAAGTGCCTCTCTGGTTTAAACAAGCATCGGCATACAAGTAGAACATGGTGACCAGTACGGCGTTTTTTGCTCTCCCCCAAGCCCCAGTGACACACTCAGGAGTGACACCCTCAGTAATGACACACACCGTAGTGATACATCCTGGAGTGATAACCTCAAGAGAGACACACATGACTGACAAACTTAAAAGTGACACACCCAGGAGTGACACACTCTGGAGTGAAAGTACATGGGCCCCTGTCCCTGCAGTCTGGACTCATTAAGATGTGGCCTAACTGTTAGAGCGAATGACCTCAAAGCTGGGTTACCAGGTTCGAGTTTCTGCGGCTCAACCTCTTGTGATTCTGGGCAAATCACTTCATCTCCCCACACCTAACAAAACAAGGATGTGCCCATCTGCAACAGCTGGTGCTCGTGTATAGCGCCATGATACCTCCGGGTTGAGTTTGAGCTATATAAAATTGCAAGACAAAAAACACAGCTCTGCGGATCTTACACGCCCTCACACATGCACTCACTGTCATGTGCCTCAGAAGTACTCTCGTGCTCATGGGGGATGCACTTTCTCCCCTCCATAAGTGCCTCTCTCTCCCAGAAGATTCACGCACTTCCTACTGGTTGGCGAAGAGTGAGACACAAGCTCTCACCTGACAAGGTCGGCGATAGCGCCCACCAAGTGCCTCTCGGGTTTAAACAAGCATCGGCATACATATAGAACATGGTGACCAGTACGGGGTTGTTTGCTCTCCCCCACGCCCCAGTGGCACACTCAGGAGTTACACCCTCAGTAATGACACACCCAGTAGTGATACATCCAGGAGTGATAACCTCAGGAGAGACACACAGGACTGACAAACTAATAGTGACACACCCAGGAGTAACACAATCTGGAGTGTAAGTACAGGGGACCCTGTCCCTGCTGGCTGTACTCATTAAGATGTGGCCTAACGGTTAGAGCATATGACCTTGAAGCTGGGTAACCAGGTTCAAGTCTCTGCAGCTCAACCCCTTGTGATTCTGGGCAAATCACTTCATCTCCCCGTGCCTAACAAAACATGGATGTGCCCGTCTGGAAAAGCTGGTGCTCCTGTAAAGCGCCGTGATACCTCCAGGTTGAATTCGAGCTATATGAAACTGCGAGACAAAAAACACGGCTCTGCGTATCTTACACGTCCGGAAATTGCTTGTACTGTCTCCAAGCAAGGAAGCTAGAGATGTTTAGGAACGACTGTTGTGGCACAAAATGCCATGAAGGTGCTTGTGTGTGGCATAGAAGGACTCCCTGCAGATAAATCACGGATTACAGTGCCATGACGTTTTCGTCACCTTTTTCTGCCGTCCAAATTGGACGGCCTCGCCTGCTAAAAGGTTTCTTGCTTTATGGGGGCCAAGTGTTTGGCCCCATAAAGAAAATAAGAAACCTTTTATGCCAGCAGGAAGTCAGACGAGCCAGTCCAACTGGGACGGCTCTAAAAGAGAAAAGTGTACGTCACTGGAAGCTCTTTTTCAATGGCTGGCCACCGTTTAGCATAAACGGTGACGCCAGCCAATGGAAAAGAGGGGCGGGGCTTAAACCCAGCTAGTGAAAGCTACCCAAAAACATAAAATCTCGCCAGCGAGACCGCGCATGTCTGCGCAGCCTACGCTAGCCGAGACCTACAAATAGTGTGGGGGGGCCCAATTCCCCCCACACTGCCCCGGGGACCGCCACCCCCCAGGGCTCTAACATAATATAGGAGGGGGGCTCACGGCCCCTCCGCAGCCCCGGGGACCGCCACCCCCGGCGCTTCTTTAAAATGGGTGGGGGGGCTCTCAGGCCCCCCCAGCCCTGGGGACCACCACCCCCCATGGCTTGAAAACATTTGGTGTGGGGGGCTTTCAGGTCCTCCCAGCCCTGGGGACCCCAGGGCCGGCTCCTGCAGTGTCCCGTGGTGCCCACTCCAGGGGACACTGTAGTTTGCAATGACAGGGCGGGAGCCTCGCGGCTCCCGTCCTGTCATTGCAAACTGCTTTGCTTCATTGAAGTGAGAGCAGGGAAACCTGCTCTTGCTTCAATGAAGCAAAGCAGATTGCTTTTCCACATGGGGAGCAGCATGTTAGCTGCTCCCCATGTGGAAAAGCAATGCCGGCTCCCGCAGGATGCAGGGAGCCAGCTGGGACCGTGGGGAATTTGGGACCCCCTCACGGCCGGTACAAAAGGGGGTGGTGATGGACGGAGCATCAGAACCAATTAAACACTCACAACCAGTCAACAGATCTGGGTTTGATCCATCTCCGTTCTTTAGCCCACTCTGCCACACCAGTTCAATCATGGCCATATGCAAATCAGTCTGACCCTGTGCCTCATGGGAACAGTCCAGCCCGAACTGCCAAGCCATGCCTTCCCTGGACCGGAAACAAGCTTCCTAGGACTGGTTTCTGGCATTTCAGCCGTCTTCAGCCAGGCTTGCTTGAATCCAGTGACAAAGTGAGCAAGGGACCCACGTCTGAGCATACCCTGCCACCTTATGGCGAACAAAGAGGTACAAAAGGGGGTGGTGATGGACGGAGCATCAGAACCAATCAAACACTCACACCCAGTCAACAGATCTGGGTTTGATCCATCACCGTTCTTTAGCCCACTCTGCCACCCCAGTTCAGACATGGCCATATGCAAATCAGTCTGACCCTGTGCCTCATGGGAACAGTCCAGCCCGAACTGCCAAGCCATGCCTTCCCTGGACCGGAAACAAGCTTCCTAGGACCGGTTTCTGGCATTTCAGCCGTCTTCAGCCAGGCTTGCTTGAATCCAGTGACAAAGTGAGCAAGGGACTCACGTCTGAGCATACCCTGACAACTTATGGCGAACAAAGAGGTACAAAAGGGGGTGGTGATGGACAGAGCATCAGAACCAATCAAACACTCACACCCAGTCAACAGATCTGGGTTTGATCCATCACCGTTCTTTAGCCCACTCTGCCACCCCATTTCAGACATGGCCATATGCAAATCAGTCTGACCCTGTGCCTCATGGGAACAGTCCAGCCCGAACTGCCAAGCCATGCCTTCCCTGGACCGGAAACAAGCTTCCTAGGACCGGTTTCTGGCATTTCAGCCATCTTCAGCCAGGCTTGCTTGAATCCAGTGACAAAGTGAGCAAGGGACTCACGTCTGAGCATACCCTGCCACCTTATGGCGAACAAAGAGGTACAAAAGGGGGTGGTGATGGTCGGAGCATCAGAACCAATCAAACACTCACACCCAGTCAACAGATCTGGGTTTGATCCATCACCGTTATTTAGCCCACTCTGCCACGCCAGTTCAGACATGGCCATATGCACGGCCCCCAATGAAGAGGGCCAGCCCCGGGGGATGAGGTCCCCGGGGCTAGTAGTAGCCCGGGAGGGGGGCCACGCGGCCCCCTCATAAAAAAACACAGAAAAAAATGCACAAAAAAAAATGGCCCGGGAGATGGGGTCCCCGGGGCCATAAGCGGCCCCCTTCCAAAACAATTTTTTTTTAAAAAAACGGGCCATGCCCCTGGGGATGGGGTCCCCAGGGCAAAATATGGCCTCGGGACAGGGGCCACGCGGCCCCCTTCCCGATTAAAAAAACCCCCAAAAAACCAAATTGAGGGCAGGCCCTGGGGGATGGGGTCCCCAGGGCCAATACATTAGAAAAAGAAGGGGGGCTACACAGCCCCCCCTTCTAAAAAAACCCCAAAAATGGGATCAGGCCAGAGGCCACGCCCCTCCTTGCACAACTCTGCAAACGCGCCCCCTGGTGCGTTCGCAGAGGGGGAACTAATTCCCCTTGAATACTGGGGGTCCCTGGGGGCAAACTAGCCCACCAGGAACCTCCAGTATGTGCCAGGGGGCTGCGTTGCAGAGAGGTGTAATGAGGCCATGCCCCTTTTTACACCTCTCTGCAACGCAGCTCCGCGGCGCTTACTGGAGGTACCTGGTGGGCTAGTTGGCCGCCAGGGGACCTAAGGATTCAAGGGGACTTAATCCCCCAACTTAAAACGTGCCACGGGGTACGTTTGCACAGTGGTGAAGGTAGGGGCCAGGAGCTGAGGTGATATGTGTGGCACGTTTTAAGTTGGGTAATTAATTCCTCTTCAATCCAGAGGTCCCCTAGGGGGCCAACTAGCCCACCAGGTACCCCCAGTAAGTGCCATGGAGCTGCGTTGAAGAGTATTGTAAAAATGGCCGTGGCCTCTGAACACCCCTCTGCAACACAGCTCCCAGGCGCATACTGGAGGAACCTGGTGGGCTAGTTGGCCCCCGGGGGACCGCAGGATTGAAGAGGAATTAATTTTCCAACTTAAAACGCGCCACAGGGTGTGTTTGCTCACGTCACCTCAGGCCCCGCCCCCTTCTTTCACCATTGTACAAATATTCCTCTAAAATCAGCCGAACTACAAATTCCGATTTACTCACCTGTTATCAGGAGAGAACCCAGTGCTGTATCTTTTAGCCCAGCACTGACCCTGAAAAGTAATTCTAAGCGTACTTACCAGTAACTTGTATTTCCTTCCATAGGAATCCATTGTGTGGTATTCAGCAGAAAAGTTTCTAAGTGTCCATTTTTGAAAACGTACAAATATTCCTCTAAAATCAGCCGAACTACGAACTCCGATTTACTCACCTGTTATCAGGAGAGAACCCAGTGCTGCATCATTTAGCCCAGCACTGACCCTGAAAAGTAATTCTAAGCGTACTTACCAGTAACTTGTATTTATTTATTTCACGATTTTTATTGCGCAAACAAATACCCGAAGGTGTCTCGGCGCATGTGACAAAAACGAGAGACCAAACCGCAGGATTACTGATTGAACAGCCATGTCTTTAAGAGCCTACGAAAGCTTATCAAATTGGGGGCAGTTTTTATGGTGAGTGGTAAAAGGTTCCAGAGTTTAGGTGTGGCAACCAGGAAGCGCCTGTCTCCCCAGGTTGCCGTTCTCGTGCGAGGTAACGGAAGCAGGCAGGAGTTGGCGGATCTCAGCTGTCTCTTGGGGCTGTACAACTGGAATGCTTTAATCAGAAACTTTGGACCGACGCCATGCACTGCCTTATAGGCAATGCAGAGGGCCTTGAATTTAATGCGGCCCTCTACTCTTAGCCAATGCAGGTGACGAATGGCTGGAGTAGTTGGCTGGCGGCGGGGGATGTCAAGAAGAATTCTTACAGCAGCATTTTGTATGGACTGCAACTTAGATAGAACGAGTTTCTGAGTATTAAGGAAGAGGGCGTTCCAATAATCAATTTTGGAAAACACTAGGGTAGAGACCAGGGTCTTCCCAGCTGAGGTGGGAAGGTAAGGCAGTATTTTCCTAATTTTCTTTAAAATAAAGAACGCAGATGACACAACCTTGTTGACATGAAGGTTGAATGACAGCTTGCTGTCAAAAATGACTCCCAGGTTTCTGGCCTTATCAACTGGGACAGGAGGAGAGCCCAGCTGGTCAGGCCACTAGGCAGAAGACCAAACTGGGGAGAGATTACCAAAGGTCATGACCTCGGTTTTGTCCGAGTTAAGCCTCAGACAGTTGGAGGACATCCAGGTACTGACAGCAAGCATGGCGCTTTGGAAATTAGCTGCCACCGCTGGGCCGTCCTTGTGTATTGCCAGAACCAGTTGGGTATCATCTGCGTAGGATGTAAGTCGCAGCCCATGGGCCTTTATTACCCTCGCTAAGTCTGCTACATAGATATTAAATAGCGTTGGACTTAGCGAGGAGCCCTGTGGGACTCCACAGGGGAGTGCAGAGACAGGAGAATAGAAGTTACCCAACTTCACTGTCTGGGTACGGTAGGCAAGAAAAGATGAGATGAGATTTCTAGCCATACCGTTTATCCCCAGGGCTGTGACACGGTCGACCAGAATATCATGGTCGACCGTGTCAAAGGCTGCTGACAAATCCAGCAGAATCAGGACAGCCGCACCTCCCTGGTCCATAATGGCTCTAATCTCATCTGAAGCTTTTATTAAAGCGGTCTCAGTTCCATGACCTTTCCTAAAGCCAAACTGCGTTTCGTCGAGAAGTTGGTGAGTATCGATGAACTCTGAGAGTTGTTTATTCATCAGAGATTCGCATATTTTGGCAGGAAAGGGGAGACACGCTATTGGTCTATAGCTGGCCAGAGCTGTGGGGTCCAGGGAGGGTTTCCTTCCGTAGGAATCCATTGTGTGGTTTTCAGCAGAAAAGTTTTCAAGTGTCTATTTTCACAAACTAAATATATTCCTAAAAAAACGTCTGTATGACTTAAACACATTCTTTCAACTGTTTACAGGAGGTGCACCAGTGCTGGATCCAGGATCCACCACTGAGTAAGAAAAACTAACGACAACACTACTTATCTGCTTAGTGAATTTTCTGCCATAGGATAACATTGGTGAATGTATGTGAAAAAGTTTCTAAGTGTCAACTTTTAAAATACAATAATATTCCTTAAAAGTCACTACTGTAACCAAAACGCTTTTACTCAACTGTTTACAGGAGATGTCCAAGGACTGAATCTAGGATCTAGTCCTGTGGTTAGAAAAGTAATCCTTAAAGTAACTAATTGCATTTGACTAGAAATTCACATTGAGCTCAATGTTGCATTGTGTTTGAAATTGTGTTGCCCATTGCAACAACTGTAACTACTGTACTTAAAATTATATTGCCTAATTGCAAAGTATTTAAACTAAAATAATTCATTTTGAGAAAGTATCATTTGTATTTTAATGTATAATGTAATTATAATGTAATTCAAAAAATAAAATATCTAAAAATAAATAGTTTAAAAAATTTAGTAAATCAGTATCAAAAAAATCAATATAACAATTAATATATTAAAAATGATCATTTACAAAACCTTTGAAATTCACTGAAAAAACCATAGGTTTCAGGCCTGATATAATTAGGAATTAGCATTTAAAAAACCTTTGAAAGTCACGGAAAAAACCATAGGTTTCAGGCTTGATATAGTTAGGAATTAGCATTTAAAAAAACCTTTGAAATTCACTGAAAAAAACATAGGTTTCAGGCCTGATATAGTTAGGAATTAGCATTTAAAAAACCTTAGAAATTCACTGAAAAAAACATAGGTTTAGGGGTGTTATAGTTAGCTGGACATTTCACTTGAACAAAACCATTGAAATTCCTCTGATATAGTTAGTTGTACTAACTACATCTCGCGCGCCCGCAATCCACTGCTGATGATGTCACATATTACATCATTCATGACATGGTCAGTGACATCACTGATGACATCTCACATAACATCACTGATGACATCATCCACGTGACAATCAGATACACCTCATCATACACTAGTATAACCTTTCATCACTCACTGTAAAATCCAGAGTAGCATATTTGAAACCATTAACACACCAATACAAGTTTCTAAATACCCACTCAGGGATTCCTAGATCTTTACACGCATCTAATCACTTACCTAAAGATTCACTCATACATGCTGTCAATGATCAATAGAACACTATCAAATATACTTATACACCTATATCGACATTACACACCAGCACACATCCTAATCACTTATGAAGTCATCCTAATCACTTATGCAAACAATGGATCGTAGTTACTTTTACTTAGCTACACACTTATACAAACACCACTTCATCTATTCATATAGATAGTAACTCATACTTAGTGTGTTATAAAATCACTATTACAAGTATACAGTTATCCATACAGTCACTCATACAATCACTGAGTCTTTTGTATACTTATTTATATACAACAACTGACACACACACTGGCTTTTATTTTTCTAGTTTGTTGGATATGTGCCATTGAGACATATATTTGCTCATCACCACACCCATAAAGTTATTCACTCACCCAAACAACTGTTATAACATGTAGTTTTAACTTCATATACCTACTGAATCAACTATTCACACATATTTGGGCTGTCACACACCCCACACACATTCACTCCCCATACAAATACTCAGTTAACTAATCAATAACTAATATAGACTTTCACGTACCTAGTAACCAACTAGTGCAGCAGTTTACACAACAACTGACAAAGTGATACAGATATTCACACAGTTTAGTCACTTTCCAATATATTTAGTGAGACACTATAAATTAGTCAAGTAAACAGTCAATCACACTGCTACTAAGTCCTCCATCCAGATATATATATTTATATATCCACTCATTCTTCAATGCAAATGTCCAGCTAACTATAACACCCCTAAAACCTATGGTTTTTTCAGTGAATGTCTAAGGTTTTTTAAATGCTAATTCCTAACCATATCAAGCCTGAAACCAATGTTTTTTTCAGTGAATATATATATATATATATATATATATATACATATATCAAAACACACACACAGGGCTTGTAAATGAGCCCCTGTATTTGCATATCCACGGATGAGTGGAGATGACAGGTGTCTGCCCTTGAGAAGTCATATGATTTTTATAAAAATAAGATAACTAGATTTAAAACAATCCTGTGTGTAAGAAGCGAATGTAGGGTGATGTAAATTAAATCACAATCAGACTGGGAACCTAAAGAGAAAAGGAGAAACTTCCCAGTAAAGGAGGTTGAAGAAGTATCTCCACTAAGTGCAAACGTTAGTTAAATGACTTAAACAGTAGCAGTCACTGCTATGCAGTTGGTTTATGACAGGAACAAGGGATACCAATGCATACAGAATACAGGTATTGCAGATAATGCTGCAAGAAGTGGTATACGGTTGCTTTAAGCGTAATATCCAATAGAGACAGTCCAATGCAAATTCATTGTACTAGCGAAGTAGTGCTTTGCAATATAATTTCATAAGTAGGTGGCAAACAGGGGATGCCTACATGAGGAAAACAAATAATAGAAGTCAATGACCACAAAGCTATGTAATGTACAGACTTTTGAGACAATGAGATAGATTGATAGTGAGACTCCTTGAATTAAGCAGGAATTGCAACGGTAACGGATATCCTGTATGCCAAAATATAAATCCCATTCTATCGTATGGGATTTATATTTCGGCGGATGGTATATCAGTCACCGTTGTGATAGAGTAATCCATCCACCAAGATCTAAATCAGGCCCTCGGTCTCTTGTATCTGAACGGACCTACATGAGTCAAAAAAGTGGCAATGTACCTGCAGAGTTCTTCCAGCTCACATTAATGGTAACCTTCATTTAGGTCAACAAGAGAGAAGCCTTTCGTTCTGTTCAGCTGCATCATCATGTCCACTACATGGAGACCAGTATGCCTTTCTTTCGCGATAACTTTTTTGGCCTGGCACATATAAGCACAATTGAGCACACCGCCTCCACTGTCCTTTTTCAGCACCACATCTATGGGGGAAACCCACAGTATAGGACCGGTGGAGCATTCAATGATTTCATCTTTCAGCAGTGTTTCTAGTCCTTTCTCAACTGCCCATTGTAGGTGAAAAGGGACTCTGCGGTGCCATTGGGCAACTGGGAAAATTCCCTCATTAATATGCAGTTGGACTTTCATTTTCTTGAGTCTTCCTAGGCCATGAAACAATGACAGGAACTGACTCACTATTTTCCTATAGAAAGGTAAGACTAAAAAGAGAACCCATTATATTAAAGCAGTGGGTTGAGTTTGCTGAAACTCAAAATTTTACATACATTGGCAATACAAATTGGTCACTGGGGCTCCCAGTTGAAAATTGAGAAATTGACATTTTTAACATCTCCTGTAGCCTTCTTTAGATTTGAAGCCAAAATTGGGAAAAACGCTTTAAGAGAATTACTGTTATTGTACAAGAGCAAATGTTTAGTTAGTGTCAGCTATGGGGCACCCTTGTGGGGTAAGGCAAATTGTTCATCCTTACAGACACAGGAGAATAATTTTTATGAGGAATTTTGGGAGTGCCCAGATCAACTTCTGCTTATATTGCACATAACAAATTGGCTGTCCCTGAACTTGAAGATAGCATGAAGATAGGTCCGCATAAACTTTGGCCCAGTACATGGAGCGAAGTAAGCACCAGCTTTATCAGAGATTATAGCAGACTGCCTAACACTCGAGCAAAGAGAGAAATTTCCATGGTGGTTTATGTGAAGAATATCTTAAAGGAGGTGGGTGGAAATATTAATACTGAAGTTCCTGTTACTGTTTTATGTTATAACAAGAAATACTTTAAAGCAATCCTCAGGGGAAACAGAGGGGCCTAAAGGGAAAACAGAGAAAGCTCTATATTGACTGTGCATAGTTACTGTTCAGGTTATGTTCAACAAGAAATTCAAAGCAATCTGTTAAGCGTACCAAATAAGTAACATAGATTTTATCGTAAAAGATTACTGATAGGCACTCTGCACTTTATGGTAGCTCTCCCTTAAATGGGGGCTTGGGCTTCTAAGTTACTAAATGCCAATGTGATGGCAAATTTTCCCAGTCAACATTGCACTTTATTTTCTTTTGCAAGTTTTATAACCGGTCTTTATGCCTGAAAAATATATCGATTATCAGGATGCATTCATTTTATTTGCAAACTTGATAACGTGGGCTTATGTTATGCAGTCTCTGTTTTCATATTAATTGCTATTAATAGGAGGAAGTCTTACTCACATTTAGAGGATTTAACATATGTGGTCAAATAATGTGGGGACTTTGACTCTGCTAAACATACATCTACCAGTGTTTTCAATGATGACTGGTGAGTCTATTCTTGTATTTTACTTTGAATATAGTCCTCACTTTTGGCACTATTACACATCTTCTCCTCTTGATATTGTCCATGAAGTTTGAAGCATTTATAGATTGCGATTAGATGTTTTTCTATGTATCATTGAACATTATATATATTTATAGTGATGTTCTCCATGTGGATCTTGACTCTTGATATAGATCTGATGCTGCTTATTTTAACCCTTTTAATATTTATGATGCTTTCTTGTGTTATTAAGTCGTATTTTACTGTATCATATTTCGTAATTCATTTGTGTATTTTTATCTGAATGGAGATTTATATGATGACTCACAATTCCCGATTGATCACGTAGGTTCTAGTTGAGAGATATCAGTCCCATGTCAGCAGCAGCGGAGTAGCTAAGCAGGCATTCATTCCATAAAGTTCCTGGAAGAACATGAAGCAGTGCCTACTCTGACGTTGTTTTGTGTTCCTTTTTATTATTGAGGAGTTATTATTCATTTACATCTTCCAGCAAGATTACACATACAAAGGCTGCATTGTTTCTGATCAAACATAGATAAATAGTACACATTAAAGAACCATCAATCATACATAAATACAGAATAAAACAGAGATAACTACTGGTAGAAAAGATTTCTCATTGTTATAAAAGCAGAAGCCCTTGAGACTATACCAATGTACACATCATCAAATGACAACCAGGTAAGAACTCTGACAAGGCCCCCTTGACCGGTTCCCACAGTTTCCTTAACTTATGGCAGTTTGGAGAGTTTTCAATAATTTCAAGCTGCAGCCCACAGAGGAATTTTAACACCCACCACCAGGATAAGGAATCCAAGACTTTTTTGCAGCCAAGTATAAGCAATCATAAGCATTGCAGAAGTTACAGCAAAAAAGAAGACACCAGCAACCTCCACTACGACATAAAGAGAGTGTCCAAACAACAGTTTGTTTGGATCAGGGGTAATGTTGGTCATACAAAGTTGATTTATCAGTACAAACACCTTGCGCCAAAATTGTAATATAAGGCCACAGGTGGCAAAGACATGCAAGGTATCCACCTCTAGCACATCGCACCTGAAGCAAGTCGATGTCTCCCGCAGGCCCCACTTATACAGCTTAAGTATTGTGCAATATGCATCATTTAAGAGTGTGCCTTGAGTCTTCAAATATTAAGAGTGCTCTGCGCCAGTATATTAGTGTACTGTATCTCAGACACAGAGACATTGCACTGTAGGTATCGAGACCACTTAGTAACAAGTACCACAGATTTATTACCCTTACTCCCCTGATGGCCCAAGATCAAATAAAAAGTATGCATGAAGCCAGGCTTGTGGTACATACAGATGTTGCTGCCTGAGAGCTGCTCCACAAAGGTTTATAATTGCAAGTAGCACAAGGCCCCAATTTTGGGGAGCCTATAGTCCCTACACAGATCCTTAAAAGATACAAAGGTTCCATTCTTGTTTTATGTTGCATGGTTGCTGTAAATGACCCTTGTAACAGTTAAGCAGCAGTCTACGTGTATACTTTTGTGTTTGACGGGGCATGGCGTGGCTTAGGAGATTAACTGTAAAACTTCTCTACTGGCATGATATTAATCGACGTACCACTGTCTATAATGAAGGTTATAGGGCAGCTGTTTACCTTTACTGTAAATTTAGGAATGTGTTCACCTATTTTGATCTTCTTTGTGAGCAGCTAATCCAACATATGTATGTTGTTTCTTAGTAGATACCATCAGTGCACAGCCATTTTCTTCATCGTCGTTTGATAGTGAGGTTTGAAAACCTTTGTACAGTGAGTTTGAAGATGATTGATCTAGCCTTGTTTTCAGTTGTTTTAGTTAATGTTGCTTTTTTGTTTTCCATCTTGTCCTTCCAACGTGACGCACTTGTTTTTTTCTGCAGTCAACACACAATTATGAAATGGTTTCCTTTTCCACAACCTTTGCAGATCTTCCCAATGGCTGGACATTCTCCTTCATGTGGAAATTAAAATCCACATCAAAAACATAGCTTGGACTTCTTTTACAATGTTGTCTTACTTGTGTCTTGTTTTTGAATGTGCTTGTTCATCATTGTCAAAGCTGATTTGCTGTTTACTGTTTCCTCTTCCATCTCAGCAGCTTGCTGGTTTGATCTTTTGTCTGCTCTTGCAGCCACCATCTTTATTGGTGATACAGTAGAATCTGCAGCGCTTAATGAATGCATCAAGTCTTTCAATAAACTCATCCATTGTTTCACCAAACTGTTTTCATGCTTGGTTGAAGATATATCTTCATGGTTAACATTCAGCATTGGATTGAACTTGGGCTTCAATGCTTATTTTACCCTTTGATATGATTTTGCATGAGTTTGTGCAATTTTCTTTATCACTTCTTTCACAACATCACCATCAAGGTTTTTTAATTATTGGATGATTTCTCTTCATCTTCTTCTTCTAGTGCACCTATGAAATCATGGAATGGTTCAATCCATGCAGCCCACCTTGCAACAATGTTCTGCCTCTTTGAGGTTTCAAATGGCAGTGGTGGCTTCAGGAACATGGCTGCATTGTGTTTGGCGCTCTACTTTTCTGTCATTAAGAGCACGTCATTCAAACAGCTTTTGTTGCACTCTTCACCACAAATATCTTCTGCAAGCACAATCCTTTTGACTGAAATTGGGTCACCACGCCCAATTTGAGGTCATATGGCCCTTTACTTGCCTGTGTTGCTAAGTACGTTTCCATTTTAATACCTTGATGTCACTGCCTTTGGTATTTACTTCACATGTATGATGGCTCTGTGTTGTGATGCAATGCAACACCTCTTAGTTCAGTCTTACCAGCAGATATGCTCATCAGCAAGGCCTTCAACTTCTTCAATGGATGGGTAAGGGCTAAAGCAGTGCTTTGACTCTATATACACCAACCGCAGACTGCTTTGCATCAACTCGGGGCTCACTTCGTACGCATCAGCAGTTTGCTGTACTCTCGCAAACTCTCAGGGATATCAGCCTTTTTTTTTTTTGAGCACGTATTCTGTACTCATCGCCAGTTATAGCGCCTTCCCCAGTCTGTGAGCATTCAAATGAACATGCCACACATGGAACGCTATAGTAAATTTCTTTATTCCTCAGCATCCACACACTGCTCTCATTGCATCATAACTTCTGTAACCACACCCCAACACCTCCCAGCAGGTTACTTTTTCCTGTCTAGCGTCCGCCGAGAACCGAAAGGGTGCTAGCGCCTATATATCAAGACATTAGAGAGTTCAATTAGCCCCTGGAGGGAAGCCCGCCAGTCCACAAGGTCAGAAGAGACTCTGTCTCCACTCCAGTAGTATAGGATCATTTGCAATATTTAGAGGTTCTAGAGATGCCTATTGGTAGGCAGGGATCACTGTGCTTTCAGTAGAGTTGGTGCTATGAAAGCTCTGCTGAAGACACTAAGGTTTGTTAAGTGGGTATAATGTTTGATGTAAAGGAAATGGTCAGCCACTGTCTAGAGTGGCACAGTGGGCAAAAAACAATATGTTGCAATGCTACCCAGAGTGATAGTTTAGACTATTTGCAAGCCTTTCTCTCCATCATCTTTCTTTTTGTTTGGTCTAATGCCTTAAGAGGCCATGGTTATGTGTAGACGTGGGTTCATTAATTGTTATGTCACAGGATCTATGCTATACCTCACTGAGGGTTTCGGTCTAGCAAGACTGAAACTAGTCAGGGGTTGCTTGTATTCCATTCTAATGGGTTCCTCACCTATTGGTTCTTGATGGACTGTTACCCTGAGGAGCAGGGTCAGTACTCATTTGTACAAGGTGAGTTGTTTCTCTAGAGTAGGAGATTGGGCAAAAAATAATGGTTTGGAATGCTACCCACGTGACTGCAAGTGGTTTAGACTATTTGCCAGAGCTTTAGACTATTTGCAGCCATTCCTCCCATCACCTTTCTTGTGTTTTCTCTGTGGTGTCGATACTTTTTCCATGTGCGTAAGGCCATTTCATGATTTTTCTGTATGGGACCGCCCTGCACCATGGTGTTCGACCTGTCAACCTGTCATCATCAAGTGATGGTCTTCCCCCAAACTTTTTGCCTGCTTACCACCTCTTTTTGCGGATTCTTTTTGTTGGCCTTAGGACTCTGAGCACTTTACCTCTGATGGCCAGTGCTAAAGTGCAGGTGCTTCTCCCTTAAATATGGTAACATTGAGAGTATACGCAATTGGTATATTTAGTCTACTTGTAAGTCCCTTATAAAGTGGTATACCTTATACCCAGGGTGTGTAACCTAAAGGCTATTAGTGAGCTTGCAGCAATAATTGTGCCACCCACATAACAAGCCTTTTAAACCTGTCTCAAGCCTGCCACTGCAAGGCCTGTGTTTGCAGTTTACTGCTACTTCGATGTGGCATTTAAAGCCCTTTGACAAGCCTTAAACTCTGGTTTTATTACCCATACGTCACCCTTAAGGTAGGTCCTAGGTAGCCCATAGGACAGTGTGCTGTGTAAGTAAAAGGTTTGGCATGTACTTTTAAGTTTTTTATGTCCTAGCAGCGACAAGCAGCTATATTCATTCTTCACTACTAGGCCTACTCCTCTCATAGGTTAACATTGAAAATTCCTTAACACACTTTCAAGCTGTAATTCGAGATTAGATAAGAGAATCTGCATCAGGTTTTTATCTTTTGAATGATAATGATAAATCCTCTTTCCTGGTGAAGTTGGATTTAACATTACTGTTTTAGAAATGCCACTTTTAGGAAATTGGACATTTCACTGCTCTCACTGCTCTTCCTGCTCTGTGTGCCTGCAGCCTATGCATCTGGGTGGGTGAGAGCTACACTTGTATATTCCCTCTAGACAGCCACAAACACAAGAAGGTTAGGTGTGACAGACATCTGCATTCTGATTGCTCTTCTGGGTCAGAAAGAGAGGGGGAGCTGACACTTACAACGGAATAGTCAGCATTCTGTTCCCACACAAAGTGCCGATTACCCCTTACTGATAGTCTGGAGCTACGGTTCGGAAGAAAGGACCTATGTGCACTTCAAGAACCCTTCTTTAAAGTCACCTCTACCTCAAAAAGCACAACTGGGCGTAAGTACTGGGTCTCGGACCCCAGCAGGACAGTACACCTCTGGACTTGTGAAGAACTCTGCTAAGAAGGACTACTATGCTGCTACAAGGACTTCCACTCTGATGGACTGCTGCTCTGGAGGAACTGCTTTTCTGCTCTGATGGGCTGCCTGTTGCCTGCTGCTTGCTACCCTCTGCCCTCCTGAGGAAAAGGACTGGACCCATCTCACTTGAACCCAGACTGACTCCAAGAGATTGTTGGCGTGCCCCCTGTTCTGAAGGCTGAGGGACATCAAAGATTTAATCCAACCCGAAACAGCACATGTATTATGTAATTTGTGAGTCCTGCCTTGTCAAGAGGCTCCAATGCCTGCATTGTAAAGGAGTTATTCAACAAAGCCTTCACTAACTGTGAGGATCAGAACCGATGCATCGCCTCCCTCCATGGGATAGACGCTGTTGCAATGCCTCCTCTGCTTCTCGCATCGAGTCTTTGATGTCACGCTTCCTACATCCAAGGTAATTTTTCAGCGGGACCTCTGTGAGTCCAGTAGCCAGCCTGCTCTCTGTTGCAGTTGGCCTGAACATTAGATTTACCCAGGTCTAGGGCCACCAGATGTCCCAGATTGGTGCTTTAAGACTCTAATCACTATATTTGTATTTATACAAATTCATTACTCCAGTTCTACTAATTGGATAGTTTGTCATTCTGGTCTTGTTTTGTTTATAAAATTATTATCTATTGTTCTAAACCTGTTTGGAGTATTTTTGTGGTGTTTTCACTGTAGTACTGCGTGTGGGTGTGTGTGAGTGGGGCACAAATACTTTACACATTGCCTCTGTGGATAAGCCTGACTGCTTTGTGCAAAGGTACCAGAGGGTGAGCACAGGTTATCTCTAGCATGTATCTAGAGTACCCTGACTAGGATTGTGGTCCCTACTTGGACAAGGTATATCCCTCTGCCAACTAGAGACCTCATTTTAAAACACATGATAGTCCTAGGCAGAGAACTTAAGTGAGGACTGGCCTCCGGAAATAGCCTGGGGTGACTGTCACTTTTATCTAATTACAGTGAGGTGGATGGTCTTTGTGTCAAAGCTTGCTGGAGCAGGAGCACTGCAGATAAGATGAAATGATTTAATTAGATTAGATTAAATGAGGCCCAGTTTGTTTTTAGCGGGGTTGCAAGTACTGAAATGTTGTACGTAATCTGTTTTTGCGAGGGCTTTCAAAATAACATGCACTAAATGGTAAAATATGTTAAACATTCAAACTCAGGTAAATATGTAGATAGTTCTTACTTGCCAAGGGTGAAATTTTGGGAAATCTGCACAGGTTCTGTTAGAAAAAGGGCCCCTCATAGGCATACAAGATTTCAAATCATGTAGCGCCTGTGCTAATGCATAGATGGCGTTATATGCCTTGTAAGCGTATCTGAAGTTATTCACATCGAAGGCTGACACATCTAGAGTTTCCAATTTTTCTGTTTGCGTACAAAACCTCTTTCCATCCGTCTCTTTTCCGGGCATGGTTCCATTGAAATCCTCCTGCCAATGACAATTAAATGCATGTTCCCAGAACTGTTTCACATAGATGTCATTGGTAAAAGTAGATGGATGAATGCTGTACAGGAACTCCTTAAACATCGGAATCTCTCCACTGTACACTGCAAACCCCACTGTACCATGGAGTGTTTGCCATAAGTCTTTCATAGAAAATACCAGAGAAGGAAACCAACCGGTGTTTGCAATCCAAACTTTACCAACAATATTCTGTGCATAGATTACTTTAAAGAAAGAAATCATCTGAAAAGAAAAGGTGATGCAGACTAGGACTCTTGATGTAGACTGTTGAATAACATTGACCACATGAGATAATGATTTTTCTGTCATATGTGTAGCCAAGGTTTCATAGAATTCAACACAAATGCCACTTTGAGGAGCATTTCTCAGTAGATTCTGGCCATGTTCCACACTAAAGTCATTGTCTGAAGCAAGAATTCCTATCCACGTCCACCCAAAGTGAAGACACAGCTCAATGAAAGCCTGGGCCAAATAGCTTACATTTTCAGTAGTCCGGAGAAAAGATGGAAACTGCTTTTTATCACTCAGTGTGGATAGCGCTGCACCATAGCTGATCTAGTTGGAAGAAAAACACATTCAGGTGAATATGAATAATTGTCACATACTATTCTAGAAATGTAATGTGTATCATTGTGAGTTATGGATTCTTGCACGTCCCCCTAAAAGTGAAAAATGCGTAGTCCAAAAGGTTGAGGGGTTTTATTTCAAAACCTGATATGTTGATGCCAGCTGCTAATTGGCTGTCTAATCCCCAAATACAGGCAGAAGCAGACTGTAATGTGAGTAACAAGTCAGGCATGCGCAGTAATTGTCACTGATACCCGGATTTATATTAAATAGGTCAGGTGTTTTTTGTGTTATGATATTACCATATTAGAAAAGCCACTTTTAGAAAGTGGACATCTTTCTGTTCATAACTTTGTTCTTTGTGCCTGCAGCCTGACTCCAATACACAACTGATCTGGGTGACAGCTACACTGTGTGCATTCCCTCTAGCTAGCCACAAACAAAGGAAGGGCTGGGTGTGACACAGGACTCTTCTGCATTCGTCTGCATTCTCATAGCCTTCCTAGGCAGGAATGAGGAGAGTTAGCTCACACTTATAACTGAATAGATTGTGTCCTGTCCTCACTGAAAGGACTTGTAATAATCTCCCATAGATAACTGGCAAGCAGGGATGGGTTAAAAGGGATCCTTGTGTACTTCACAGAACTTGTTAGAAGTCACCCCCTACATCAAAGGTACTTTTGGGTATAAGTGCCAGGTCTCTGACCCTACCATATCAGTACATTACTGGACCTGAGAAGAACTCTGCTGGAGTGAAGACTGCTGTGCTGCAAAGATTTTTCGCTGAGACTTACCGTAATGAGGAACTGCTTCTCTGCTTTGCTGAGCTGCCCTGCTGATCTCAGCCCTGCTAAGGACAAGTACTGGACCCTCTCACATGAACCCAGTGTAACCCCAAGGGCTTGTTGGCTTGTCTCCTGTTTTCTGAAGTCTCAGGGACACAAACTACTTCCTGCAAATCTGCTGGTGCTGCTGCACTCTGCCATCTGTGAGTCCTACTCTTGCCTGAGGTGCCCCTGCAGTTCTGGGCTTCAGAAGTGGGTTCTACAGCTGTTTTGCTATAAAACCAATGCATCGTCAGCACTGCACCGGTCAAACCCACGCATCACCCTTCAACACAGATGCTGTTCAACGAAAGCGGTTTCACAACCGGCATGGCCTGCCAACTACGCTTTGCACGCGTCTTGATGACAACGCAGTGCCTCCATCTCTATTGGGCTCTACGACAATGTGAGACCCCACTGCATTGATCGAAACCGATGCATCATGGTCTTGGCGTTGACTCTTACTTCATCCAAAGTACTTTTTCAATGGGTCCTGCATGGGTTTCGTAGCTGTCCTGCCCTCCATCTCGCTGAGCCCAATCTTTGACTTTGCACCAGTCCCTCACGACCTCAAGTAACATTTTGACCTCTAGTGACTTCTAAGCACTATTTCTAGTTTATTGTTTAAAAATTCATATCTCATCTCCTACTCATTGTATTTGGGTTGTTTAAATCAGATAACTATTCTCTAATTTTCTAAACCTGTATGAAGTCTTTTTGTGGATTTTTCATTGAGTTACTGTGATTTAAGTGTTACACAAATACTTTACACATTGACTCTTAAGGTAAGCCTGACTGCTCTGTGCCAAGCTACCGGAGGGTGAGCACAGGTTAATTTAGGGGGTGCAATTGACTTACCCTGACTAGGCTGGTTGTCCCTACTTGGACAGGGTGCAAACCTCTTCTAACTATAGACCCAAGTTCTAACAGGGCCTCATTTATAAGTTGGTGGAAAGCCCATCATTCTTCTCGGGGGATAGAGAAAATGAGTCTGCCACCTGGCGCAGGGACTGCCCTTCCCGTTTATAAAGGATCATCAAGCAGGCGGTAATTTATCATGAATTGTCCGGAACTTTTATCAAGGTGGGGCCTGCCAATGCATTTCGCTGTTTGGTGTAAGGCTTCTTCAGCATAAAGAAGGCCTGTACTAAACAGTTTACTTTTTTTATTTTCAAAATAAAAATCCTAAAATAGAATTTTTATTTTGAAAATAGAAAATGTAATGCTCCCCTCCCATGGGAGACATCTCCGAAGAGGGGGGTGTTATTGCTCACTGCTATGGTCTTCATGGGGGTGATAGACAGTAAAAAAAATGGTGATATGTCTACCCACCCTGACTGGGCTGACAGACCTATATCCATTTCTCCGGCGACAGCCCTTACTCTGTTGGGCCATCGGAAAGGGTTGGATATGGTGGTGATGGAGTAGTTACCGCCGTTGACAAACCTATGCTCCGCCTGCATCTAAATTCAGCGGCTAGACCATTATGTTGGCAGTAAGGATACTCCATCGTCTTTACAACAGGGTATCCTTACCTCCAACATATAAATTAGCCCCTTAGTTTTTAACAGGGCTGGCTTTAGCATTGGTGGCACCCTTTTCAGCAATCTTTGTTGGCATCCCCACAGTGACATGCTTATTCCAGTGTTCCCACACTACCATCCTTCAATGGTGCCCCTCATCTCTCCTTGATGCTTCATTTACATTAGTTTTATAATGTTGTTCATCCCAATATAGACTGTCAGAGTGCTTCCCATCACAGACATGTTATTCAGAAACAATAAGCCATTCAAGTGTGTATATCCATGTATAGGGGTTGTTATTTAAGACAATGAGGACTACAAGGTGTAGGAGTCACATGTCATCCATACTGGTATACATTATATCTTAGGAGTGCTTGGTGTAAAGACAGAAAGGTGCAGATTAACAGAGAATGACTCGGCCCAGGTTGACATGCAAAGCTGTACTGTCCACCCCAACTGTTGAATCCGTTATACTTCACAGACAGCCTACTACAGCCTTTTATTTGCTATTTTGAGACTCCGACTACAGATCCCCAGCCAAGGGTACAATTACACACCCTACCAGTGGCTTACTACTGATGACAAAAATGGGTCACTCCATCAGATGATTCCACGTGCCTTGCATTGTACTTTGGAGCAAACAAACAAATTACTACCTTTTGGAAATGTAAATAATATAACAATGCAACTTATACACCGTCATCAAGCTTTTAAAAGGGCCAATAGGACCAAGTACATGTTGGCTGTGGCATTTTAAGAGAATTAACTAGGAACCTGATTGTGACATGGAATAAAACGACTCACAGAAAGAAATATGCTGCTACAGACTATTCTGTATTCAATCAATCAATCATAGGCATTTATAGAGCGCTCTACTCACCCGGAGGGTTTCAAGCCGTTGGGGGGGGGGGGGGGTTTGTGCTGCTACTGCCCGAACAGCCAGGTCTTGAGCTTCTTCCTGAAGGCGAGGTGGTCCTGGGTCAGGCGCAGGTCGGTCGGGAGGGAGTTCCAGGTCTTGGCGGCCTGGTAGGAGAAGGATCTTCCTCCTGTTGTCGTTCTTCGGATGCGGGGGACGGCGGCGAGGGCGTGGCTGGCTGATCGGAGGTGTCGTTTGGGAGCGTAGAAGTTGATGCGGTTGTTGAGGTAGCTCGGGCCTTGGTCGTGAAGAGCTTTGTGTGCGTGGGTGAGGAGACGGAAGGTGATTCTCTTGTTGACCGGGAGCCAGTGCAGGTCTCTTAGGTGTCCGGAGATGTGGCTGTGTCGTGGGATGTCGAGGATGAGTCTGGCTGAGGCGTTCTGGATCCGTTGGAGTCTCTTCTGGAGCTTGGCGGTGGTTCCGGCGTAGAGGGCGTTGCCGTAGTCCAGTCGGCTGGTGACGAGTGCCTGGGTGACATTCTTCCTGGTCTCGGTGGGGATCCACCGGAAGATCTTCCGTAGCATGCGCAGGGTGTTGAAGCATGACGAGGAGACGGCGTTGACTTGCTTGGTCATGGAGAGGGAGGAGTCCAGGATGAAGCCCAGGTTGCGTGCGTGGTCTGTCGGTTTGGGTGCGGTGCCCAGGGCGGGGGGCCACCAGGAGTCGTCCCAGGCGGAGGGCGAGGATCCCAGGATGAGGACTTCCGTCTTGTCCGAGTTCAGCTTCAGGCGGCTGGTCGACATCCACTCGGCTACCTCTTTCATTCCTTCGTGAAGGTTGGCTCTGGCGGCGGTGGGGTCGTTGGTCAGGGAGAGGATCAGCTGGGTATCGTCGGCGTAGGAGATGATGTTGAGGTTGTGTTGGCGTGCGATGGCCGCGAGGGGGCTCATGTAGATGTTGAAGAGGGTTGGGCTCAGCGAGGATCCTTGAGGGACGCCGCAGATGACTTTGGTGGCCTCTGACTTGTACGGTGGTAGACGGACTCTCTGTGTTCTTCCGTCGAGGAAGGAGATGATCCATTCCAGTGCCTTCTCCTGGATTCCGACGTTGCGGAGGCGCTGCACTAGGGTGCGGTGGCAGACGGTGTCGAAGGCCGCGGAGAGGTCTAGGAGGATGAGGGCCGCTGTTTCTCCGTTGTCCATCAGGGTTCGGATGTCATCGGTGGCAGCGATGAGGGCGGTCTCGGTGCTGTGGTTGGCTCGGAAGCCAGACTGTGAGGGGTCGAGGGATCCGTTCGTCTCGAGGAAGGCGGCCAGTTGCTTGTTGACGGTCTTCTCGATGACTTTGGCTGGGAACGGGAGCAGCGAGATGGGGCGGTAATTCTTGAGTTCGGTGGGGTCCGCTGTTGGTTTCTTGAGTAGAGCGCTGAGTTCGGCATGCTTCCAGCTCTCAGGGAAGGTGGCGGTGGTGAAGGAGGTGTTGATGATGTCCCGCAGGTGGGGTGCGATGACGGCGTCGGCTTTGTTGAAGACGTGGTGAGGGCAGGGGTCGGTCGGAGATCCGGAGTGGATGGAGTTCATCATGCGGACGGTTTCTTCGGTGCAGATCGGGGTCCAGGCGCGGCGGGTGGAGGTGGGGGGCGGTGGTTCGGTCGGGTTGGACGTGGCGTTCGTCGGTAGGGTGGTGAAGCTGTTGTGTATGTCCGCGATCTTGTTGTGGAAGTAGGAGGCGAGGGAGTTGCAGAGTTCTTGCGATGGGGTGGTGTCGTTGTTTCCGGCGTTGGGGTTGGAGAGCTCTTTCACGATGTTGAAGAGTTCCTTGCTGTTGTGTGCGTTGTTATCCAACCGGTCCTTGAATGCAGTTTTCTTGGTGTCGCGGATCAGTTGGTGATGCTTCCGGGTGGCAAGCTTGAGGGTGGTCATGTTGTCCGGGGTTGGCTCCCTTCTCCAGGCTTTCTCGAGGGCTCGGCAGTTCTTCTTGTATTAGGTTTTACTTACATATAACTTATTTATGTGCTCCCATATCTTTCTGCAAGTACAGTAGAAAGCAGAAGTCATACTTTAAAAGCTAGAATTACACCCACTAGGTAGCAGGGTGTAAGATATTGTGGAGGTACCACCTGAAAACCATGCTTGATTGTTTCTCTATACTGTGAACCCCTGGATTTTTGTTAGGTATGTGCAACACATTTGTAACCACTGCTATTTACTGTTAATGAATTGTGTATCTCAGTCCAGCAGCAATATAACCATTGGTGGACAGCAGTGGTCTCTCTGAACCTTCTTTCTGATCGTACTCATGCAAACCATCTCTAGAGCCTTGTGATGTGTTGGCTTCACAATCAACTTTGACAGTTAAAGGAGCTTTGGGATAGCCCTTACTCTCTATTGGAGCTCCTTATTTTGATGGAGATCTGTTGAGTTGTTCTGAACCCCCACTCTGTAGCTTTTGGTGGTGGGCCACTTCCATTATGGACAGCTCGGCACACACAACCCCGGCCCACTCTCTTTGGCCACTCCACAGCAAGCGGTGGAATGAGGACTCTCTTAAATGGTTGCGGTAAGTAACCAAGTATTTGAATGATTTGAGGAGCAGACAAAGTTATGACATTCAATTGGCTTTGCGCTTAAATGTATATTTTTAACCACCTGGGGCTGTATTACATACGTGCCCTGAGGGTGTAAGTGGTGTTTGCGTCCCAGGCCACTTTGGTATTACAGATGAGGCTTCAGTTGCTGTGCGGCCCCTTCCGAAATACTGATAGCGCTGGTGATTTATATTCAGGGGTCGTTCTCTCATTTGAATGGGGGCGTGTCCCATACAAATGAGGGCATCCCTTTGCCTCTTCACCCGCCACCATATTACAGACGCGGGCACATAGGCAAATAACCTGTCAGGGGGCGTGTTGGAAGTGAGTCACCTAAAAGGTGGCACACTGTCAGTGCGCCCCCTGAGAGCAGCCCTGTGGAGGGGGGATGAGGTTCCCATGGACCCCCAAGACATCCCCTTGCAGGTGGGTGCTGTCACTATCTGCACCTGCCTACAAGGGTATCTCTAATCCCCTTTAAAAGTGCAGGCTGGTGCCGCCTGAACTGTGAAAACACAGAGCGGCTTTAAAGCATCCACTCAATTTTTAACTTAGATGCACTTCCCTTAGGGCAGCGCATTCACCCTAATAGGGCGCATCTTTCTGGATTGCGCTGGGTGCACCTTTAGAAAGGTGCACCCAGTGCAATCCAGGAAAATGCGCCCCATGTATAATATGACCCATGGTTGATCTCTGCTTCATAGCACATCAGATTATAACTTCACTTGCACTGTATTTTCACAATACACTCCTTTTCAAAACCTGGTTGCATCCACCTTTGACATTATCACTCCGTATGACATTTAGCATTAATTTGCGTAGTGGTGCGGTACCTCTGCCGCCTTTTTATTCAATTTGCGGCCACCGATCTAAAGATTTTTGGAGGTGCTTTGTTTGCCCAACCTTAACACAGGCTGGTGTGGCATTGAGAATCTACACGTGTGTTGGGCTTGGCCCTTTTTGCAGGGTCATCCCAGAACTTTTTGCCTTCCTCCTTGAATTTGTCTGACCTGGTGTTGGTGGTTTTAGGACTCTCGGCACTTTATCACTGCTGTTCAGTGTTAAAGTGTATGTGCTGGTAAGATTTGTCTACACCTGTTTTGGCATATTTAATTTACCTATCAGTCCCTTGTAAAGTGGTATCTCATATACCAAGGGCCAGTAAATTAAATGCTTCTGGTGAGCTTGCAGTGCTTCTTGAGCCACCCACCAAAGTAGCCTTTCAAACATGTCTCAGGCCTCTGCCATTGCAGGGCCTGCACACTCAGTTTACTGCCGCTGTGACGTGGCACTTAAAGTAGTTGCCACGTCTGTGACTCCCCTTTTACAAAACATCAGTCACCCCACAGGTAGGCCCTAGCTAGGCCTATGGGCAGGGTGCAATATAGGTAAAAGGTAGGACATGTGCCTTAACTGTGTGGCATGTCCTGGTGGTGATAAACAGCCAATTTGGTTTCTCACTGCTGTGAGGCTGCCCTCTCATAGGAATGCATTGGGGATTCCCTGATATGTTTTTGAGTGGTAATTCCTGATATCAGAGGGGTGCCGTGATCAAGTTTGGTATGTTGGGAATAGTGGTAACACATGCTGCATATTGGTGTTTGCAGATTTATTATCACTATTTTAGAAATTGCACTTTTAGAAGTGGGTATTTCTGTGTGCTGTGTGCTTACTTGGGACTTGTGTCCGTCGGGATGCTGGACGGCCTGGAGTAACTGCTGTGGGACCCAGTTGCTGCCTATAGGGGATGGAGGGTTGGCCCTCTGCTGGGAGGCCCTGCGTACAGCTATGCTCTTGTGGAGGTCTAGCAAGGAAGTGCTGCCTGCTCCCTGTTGGTGGCTCCGGGTGGGAGGCGGGTTGAGCACTGTACTTTTCTTTTGATCTACCCTCTAAACCCAGCGCGTGGTGAGCGCTCCGTTTCCCTAATCTGGAGGGCCTGAGAAGGGTATTGTGCCCATAGTGGCATGGAGAGCACTGCAGGATTGCTGTGCCCTGGGGGTTTGGAGACCTTACGGGGGCTCATGTGGGATGATTGTCCAGCAGGGGCAGATCGAGAAGTCACGCCGTTTCCAAAAAGCAGATGGAGACTTCGCTCCATAATTACCAGTGGGCCGGAAGTCAGCGGAGGCTCAGCCTGACTGGGTAGGGCCTGTGCAGTGGAAGCAGACAGTGTGGGCAGGATGTGCCCGTAACCAGAAGTCAGGCTGTTGCCTGGTTGTGGGCAAGGTGTTCAGCACACTGTCCGCGCAGCTGAAGAGGCGCCGGTGTCTTCATTCCTGGAGTCTGGCAATTGAGGTCTGGGAGATCCGCGCTGCAACGAGTGGGCAAGAGTCTTTTTGTTGCTCCGTACTAGGGGAAGCAACGCTCCCCCTCTCGGCCGTAAGGGAGGAAAAAGCAAGGTGAGGAGCTGTGTCGGCATCACCACATGTGGCCAGAGTGGCAGCTGCCCCGGATGGTTATGGGCAGCTGCTGGAGTGACCCTTGGCCCCACAGCACCACCTTTGGGGGTATTGGAAGCTCAGGGTAAACCTGGACAGAGGTCCCGAGCCTCAGTGGAGGAAGGGCCCTCCACAGAAATCACCGTGCAGTCCAGGTAGTGAGCACAGAGGTGCTGGGACTGCTGATTGGGGGCCAGTGGGCTCCCAGAGAGATTGTTGCCTATAAACAATTAAGTTTATGCCTGAGAAGGGCTAATGCGATGTACACTGTGGCAGGTGTTACTATGGTGCACGGCTGCTGATGTTATGCATAAATGTGTTATGCTCCTGGTGACCCCTACTGTAATGCTCCTGCTAAGGGAATGTAATGTGCTATAGTGCACAGCTGGTGGGTGCACCTTATAAGTGATTATGGTGCACTGTGGCTGATTATGTTTTGAATAATATTGTGCTAAGTGTACCCTTACCAGTAGTTACTGGTTGTTTTCACTAACTGTGAATTGCGATGGTTATGACAGTGGCCCGATTGGCCCTGTAGTGTATATAATCCCTGTAAAGTCATACCAAGTGCCAGATGGCACAGTGTATATATGTGATTACATTCTAATATGTTTAATGAATAATAGAAAGGCTATTTTTGATATAACCTTGTGTGGAGTTTCTTTTGTGGTGTGCCTAGTGTCGCTGCTGTGTGAGTGTGTTGCGCAAACGCTTTGTACATTGTCTCAGAGATGAGCCTGACTGCTCGCCATGCTACTGAGGGGGTGAGCAGGGGTTATCTTCGGTGTGTAACTCCCTTGCCCTGACTAGAGGGGTGGTTTCTGCCTGGCTTATGCGAATGCCCTAGCCAACCAGAAATCCCATTTTTAACAACGTGCCAACGTCGCATCTCCACTTTGACTGCGGCACACATGACATGCACAAAACTCTCTGGGAGAGTGCTGTCAATCTACAGGTTACTTATACCCTTATTCATCACCAGTTGTAGCATCGTATCCAGCCCAGGTACTCGCCATTGACTGCCACAAATGGAGAGTAGTTATACACATCTTCATTCTTCAGCGTGTAATCAAGAGCTCAACGTTCTAAACCTGTATTTACTTTATTACCCTCCAGCACTTGTGTCACAGGTCTATGGAGTCCATCAGGAACCAATAGAATTCCGTCATTCTTTTATGTACGTGAAACTACACTCTTGAATTTTGCTACATCTATCAAGTCTTATTGCCACAGTGACGTCCCAGGACTAGAAATTTCACAATTGCTGGGTGCATTGCCAAAGGAGTGCTAGCCCACTGGTCATATCGGGGTGCATGAGAAAAGCTGACGGTCTGTGTGCCTTCTCTCAGGAGTGAGGATCTAGCACACAGGAGAAAGAGAGCTGGGCAGCGCACTGATTCAGCGTTGACTGATCAACCACATTTTATGATTAAAACTGAGACTGAGAATTTGAGACTAAGCACAATAACTTGGTGGGCGGAATTTGCAAAATTAACTTTCGCAAATTATCGCTAAAATGTTAAAAATCTCTGCAAATACGCGGAAATATCGCAAAGATGCGGAAGATTTTTCCCGCCCGTTCATGGTATTTTCTGCGTGGGCGTGGCTCGCCAACTTACCCATGCGGTTGCTCGCGGGCGCGGCCATCTTGTTTTCACTTGTCTCGTGAAAGACGTGATCACGAGACGAATGATGTTACTGCGGGCGCGAACTGTCGCGAGACAGCGCAAATGGCTACCAACAATCCAACATCTCGTGGAGAACGCGACCGGGTCGGGAAAACTTGTCGGCGAACGCGGGGATTCAGGTAAGGCGATCGCGCGCACGTGAGAATGCATTATTTTACAGCGCGAGCAAGCAAAAAATTTCCGGTAAAATGAGGATTGTGGAAATTTTGACATGTTCGTGCTCTCCGCAGAACGCGAAAATGTCAAATTATCGCAATTTCCGCGAGCGGAACGGAATTTTAGCCCAGGCCTAGTGATAACTGCACCTTACGTATAATCATGCTAAGAGCTCTTACCTCAGAGAGGTCTGCTTAGAACTGGGTGGGTTAATACCCTGCCTGCCTTGTGTCCCCCAAAAAGGGATCAAATGATAGGAGGGTTGATTAATCACGTCAAAGATGATTTCTACTTTCGAGGTAGGAGTTATGACTATTAGGATAAATTAATTTTATGGTTTTGATTTTTCTTTTTGTTTTACATGATCCCAACAGGGATGAGTTAATTACCCATGCCATTCAGTATATTCTGATGTTACTCAACTGGGGACTATTTAAGGCTTCTTACGACTAAACACGTGCATACTTCCCATTTTCCTTAATGTCCAGAAAAACAATAATACCAATTGGTCCTGCAACTATAGTTGTGTGAGCCATACTCTGTTGCCAAAAGATATGGAGAACGTCCAATCAAAATGTGGCGGATGATCTGAGGTACTTTGACTGATGGCCGAGGGCAGTGGGGCTGTCATTGATAGAGCCAATGGGAACTCCACCAGCAGAAACATGACAGTTTGCCTGGCTCTATAGAAAGTGGGCAGACTCTCCGTTTGGTGGACAGGGTGCTAGATATCATTTGTAGCAGAGCACCTTGTCACACCAAATGCTAAATAACTCCTCTGTTTTATTTTCATTACATGATAGATTGGACTTTTGCATACTTCTTAACAGAGAGCTAGAATCTTTTAGAAATCATTTTTGTTTATGTGATAGCATGAAGCATAAATCCTTTTCCCTATTTAGAATTAATTCTTTTAACATTTGCAATTTTTTATGTTGTCGTTTTTTGTATCTCGAATGCTAAATTCTTATCATATATTTTAGACTATTGACCTGTTTAATTTTCTTCATTGGATTTTCATTGGTTTCAGCCACCACCCCATGCTTTTGTGTCCATTGCCTGTATTTTTTCAAGTCCCTTTGCATGGAGCATACGTCATATATAGACTGGGTTATAACACAATGGACAACCACTACAATACCCCTAACATGTGTAATGACATACAACTCCATTTCCAGCAAAGAAACTTGAATCATCCAAAAGAACTGGAGAATACTCACGAGTATTAAATTAAACTGGGAAAAAACACTGTTTTCATACAGGAGAGCGAAAAGTCTTAGAGACAGTCTGCCATCCACACGCCCCCAACAGCAAACAACCACACCAAACAATGTTCTAAATGATTGGGGACTCACAAATGTGCTGGGCCACTTCCCCTGCGGGAACTGCAGTGTGTGCCATCTTACCAAACCAAAAGAAAGACTTAGTTTAGAATCTGGGAAGAAATGGCAGATCAGAAAACACACCAACTGCAATTCATGCAATATTGTCTACCTCATCACCTGCCCATGCGGACTGCATTATGTTTGGATGACAAGCCAGAAAAAGAAAATCCAGTTATGTGAGCATAGAAGTAACATCCGCTGCAAACGCAGCACGACAAAGATGACAGAGCATTTCCTCGAACTTGGCCATACCACCAACGATATGAGATGGGTGATAATTGAACAACTTGACAAGGGCACTACCAACCTATAAAACTAGGGGTGGGCGGAATTTGCGAAATTCTCCGCAAACACGCGGAAATATCGCGAAGATGCGGAAGTTTTTTTCCCGCCCGTTCGCGGTATTTTCTGCGTGGTCGAGGCTCGCCAACTTACCCATCCGGTTGCTCGCGGGCGCGCCCATCTTGTTTTCACTTGTCTCGCGGTGCATGATCGCGAAAAGAAAGACGTGATCGCGCGACGCATGACGTTACTGCGGGCGCGAACTGTCGCGAGACAGCGCAAATGGCTACCAACAATCCAACATCTCATGGAGAACGCGACCGGATCGGTAAAACTTGTCGGCGAACGCGGGGATTCAGGTTAGGCGATCGCGCGCACGCGAGAATGTATTATTTTACAGCGCGAGCAAGAAACAAATTATCGCTAAGCTGCTTAATGCGGAAATGTTGAAATTTTCGCGCTTTCCGCGGAACGGGAAGATGCCAAAATATCGTAATTTCCGCGAACGGAACGGAATTTTGGCCCAGGCCTATACAAAACAAACTCTTAGATAAGGAACAACGTTGGGTCTACCACCTATCCACACATCTAAATGGTCTGAACGATAACATTCCATGGAACTCACTCCATAGAGTTTAAATGATGTCACATGCGATGTCTGCATTCTAAGTACATGACACTTATTACAACATTCAACAATAGTGGGTATTCTAACTATGACAGCATCCACTTATGACAAAATGCAATAGTGGGTATTCTAACTGTTATGCATGCACCCATAATGTGACTATTCCACCACTGGAGCAGTGATTAATCCAAATACCCAACATGATAGCCGGGTCATACATGCAGCAATAATGCGACTAATCCACTACTGGAGCAGTTCCCCACATGATAGTCCGGTATGGTGGCAGACAGACATACTGTCCTCACACACCAGTCTACATATGCTGCCCCTACAGTTAACAACATTCATGTACACTGGCGTATATATGCTCTAACTATGAGTTCACTGCACCGTGACTAACACGCACCAGTGGGGCGAGGCTCATTGTCCCAACGCCATTCATTTGTAGATTTACTTCCTTCTACATGTGCCTACATGTATTTATCATTTATCTTAGCGAATATCCCTCAGCTCGGTAATGCTATGGCCTGTGACTAACATGCACCAGCAGGGCTGAATAACACTGCATATTCAGTCTTCCCACTTTCAAAAGTTTGACAGGATGCTGAATGACCCTGTCGTATTCCTCTTGGCATTTTTTCCACACTACTTTATTGGTACCTCGAACAAAACACATTCCCACACACCAACAGGGCGTGTCGCATCCACCCACTACCATTGACAAGGGGATGTATGGAAGTGGCCCCAACATGCTTATACAACATTTTACATCTACGATCAACATAACTTTATTGACATCAGCGATGCAACACATTTTCCCACCATTTCTAGCTGCAATCAGGTAATTGCAACCATGGCGCGTTCTTTCCCACACGGGTTTCTGCGCGATGTTCCTCCACGCCAACAAGGTCAGCACTCTAGCCAGTTTCTACTGATCACATGAAATACGCTCCTCTACGTAGCCATGCCCTTTCCAGGACCTGCTATTTATACGTGCCGGACCCCGGCTCAGTTACCGGCGGGATCCTGGTAAGCACAGAATAGGTTTGAATAGTGGGATGCCATCCTTGAAGAAGTAAGTTCATACGCATCATCTCTTTAGCGATATCGCTACAAGGTTGACACCTGTCACCCTGCCTGATTTCTAGATATTTACTTACTTCAACTTTACCGCCCGCAGTGTGTGACTACAGAAGGCTCCCCCTTACAGGATCCATCTGATCCTTTTAAACTTGGCTGAAGTAAGACACTTTTCCGTTTCTTCCTCCGCAAACTGGTCTTCATTGACCTTCCATCCATGTTTTTTATTGTAACATTATGCACATTTTTGCAGGCAGAATACGCACATTTTTTCAGGCATAAGCGCTATAATATGTTTGCGCTCACAGCCACAGACCTAATGAGTTTCACTTATTAAGCAGCCAGAAACGTCAATCTCGTTTAGCTGGCATAGTCGCTACCATTTTCCCGCTCTCACTGTCACTGGTTTAGCCCAGTAAAACCATTACTGATAGCCGATTTTTTAGCGTGTACTTGTGACCACACACTGTTTTGCGCATACTCGTTAACACGCATGGTATTCACATGTGCAATTTTCATGCATGTAAAACCCTTTACCATGCATGACGTTCTCTACAAAGGCATATACATGTTCATCGCATGCACCTCCCTTCACAGGGTATTTTTCACGACAAGTTTTGACTCACCCAATGCATTAGAGCACAGCAAGCACGCAGCATGCAAGTAAGGACAGTCACATGTTCTATGCATATGTTTTAAATGTTTTGTATGTCCTTTATGTTTTGTGTTTTCTCTTACAGATTTCAGCCAATAAGTGGGTTCATAAGTACGGTGCTTCCACTACATACACAGCACACCTTAGCGTGTGTGCCGATATCTCACTCACGTGGCTACCTCCACTTTTTTAGCCACCTCAATGATTTTTTAACACTGTGGTCCTGAAGAAAGCCTCACGATTACTGTAACAGGTTGAAACATGTTGACCTACACCTAAGGGATATTGAAGAAACATTCTTATCTTCGCTATATCCCGGCTTTAGTTTACCATGTCCTAAGATCCTTTAATTAAAGTTTTTTCCATTTGGGCATTTCTTAGAGACATTTTTAACCTCACTTCTCACTGAGCACCCACCTCATTGAATCACAAAACCCGCTCCGCTGTAGTCAGGCGTTTTAGCACAGCAGGATTGCATTCAGCAGCCCAGCTGGGACACCAATGATGAAGCCACCTAGGTTGGTGGGTGAGGGGTCTTCTTACAAATCCATTGGATATTTGTATTCTGCTACATCATATTGAGTCAACATAAGTGGTATCACTTATCTGTGGGTTCGTCCACGTTGTTTTCTACTCCCATTGTTTATTAGCCAGCAAAAATCGCAGCTCAAAATTGAATATGAAATTGAGATATAATGCCACTTGGACTCATGGCTCGAGCTTCAGTCAGGCACAGTTGCTCTTAGATCACTCACAGACCAGCATACATCTCTCTCATTTCAGAGTTTCTGTATCAGGTCAGCTTATATTTCCAGGCTCTGAATGAAGAGCCTTGGATTCAAATGAATCATATTTGATCCTGATCAGTTCTGCACCTTTGCTCGTATCATTTTTCAGTGTATTGATTCTTTCACTCCTCTTTTCAAAGTCTGCATAAGACATCCTCCTTGGAAAAAAACTCCCTCTGTCTGCTGCTCAACATTGAATGGCAAAAACAACAATTGATGGACAGAATGCAGAACAATGTCATACATTCACCCCAGTACAGAGATCTGGGCCTAAATCCATTGTTTTTTTGCTCCCCATGCCATTCCAGTTTGAACCCAGCCATATGCATATCAGTCTTGACCCTGCACCTAATGGGAAAAGTCCAGCCTGAACTGCCAGGCCAGGTCCTCCCTGGACTGGAAACAAGCATCCTAGGACCGGTTTCGGGGTTTCACTCCTCATCAGCCAGGATATATTGACTCCAGTGGCATGGAGCGCACGGGACCCACGTCTGGGCATACCCGTCCCACTCGGGATGATGAATGCAAAAACAAAAATTGATGGACAGAATGCAGAACAATGTCATACATTCACCCCAGTACAGAGATCTGGGCCTACATCCATTGTTTTTTTGCTACCCATGCCATTCCAGTTTGGACCCAGCCAAATGCAAATCAGTCTTGACCCTGTGCCCAATGGGAACAGTCCAGCCCGAACTGTCAGGCCAGGTCCTCCATGGACTGGAAACAAGCATCCTAGGACCGGTTTCGGGGTTTCACCCCTCATCAGCCTGGATAGCTTGACTCCAGGGGCATGGAGAGCACGAGACCCACGTCTGGGCATACCTGTCCCACTTGGGGTGACAAATGCAAAAACAACAATTGATGGACAGAATGCAGAACAATGTCATACATTCACCCCAGTACAGAGTTCTGGGCCTACATCCATCGTTGAATGGCAGCAAGGAAGTCACTTGCCTGTCTCCATTCACTTCCTTCACCTAACAAGCTGTAAACAGCTTTAGTCAGTACATTGCTCTGAGTCACCGGTGCAAATATATCAGCAGCCTTACTATTGTTTATTAATCATCTCTTTCGTGCACTTTCCTTGATGCTCCTGTATTTCCATTAGCTGAAACAATCCATGCTATTTATTCTTAACCTTAATGCCACCACTTCATTAACAGGTGCTCTCCTCTATTGCCTATGGTGTCAAAAAAATACGTTCCGCTTTTCCTGATCTGGGGTGGTAGCCACATCCATATTAAAGTATGCTAATTTCTCTATATTTGGGGATCGTAAAGTCCGCACTGACGATCTGGGTAACCCTGATACTACTGTCCTTATTGGATCCTTGGTTGTACTTGGACTCAATGAGATTGTCCCCACCATTACTCATATGGCAGGCCATCTGCTGGACCCTATTTTTACTAAGCATCGTGCCACGCGAGCCCTATCAATCACAGTGCTGTACCCTTTATGCTTTCTGTCTTCCTCCAAAGCTGATACGTCTGAGTCTAAGTCCAAGCTTCTTTCCATTAGGCTTTAGTCCACCTTCATATGTTCCAACCTCACCTGGGGTTTCAAAGGCATTTAATTTAGTGTCTCCTTCGATATTTCGGCGTCTGCTTACCACTTTAACAAATGAATAGCTGATGCTGTCAATTAGGCTGTCCCTTTTAAAATCCTCTCATCCCTTCACAAATACCTTCCGCTACTTGATTTACTAAAAATCTCAGTAATGCCAAACATCACTGTAAAGTTCTAAAAAGGCACTGCTGTCTTTCCTATAATACATGCCCATGAAGCTTTAAGGGTAGTTGCAATAGACACCAGAGGAGGATTTGAGCAGCACAGATTTCATTTTATGTCAACAAAATGTAATCTTCCAATAATTCTTCTCATAAAATGGTTTCCCTTATAAAGAATCTTCTATATCCTTCTGCTTGTATTAGGTTGACTACTTCTTATACCGTTCAAACCATACCCGTCTCTTTATTTTCTAGAATTGCCCTGCTTTCAGAATACCAAGAATTTGTTGTTGTGCCAGTTTCTATGAACTAATGAGGTTAAAGATTCACATGGTCTCTCATTCTACTCATTTACATAGCTTACTTGGTGGTGGATTCTGTGACCAGCCCTTAAAATGAATCCTTTGATTTTTAGCGTCTTGCAGCTCAGTCAGTCTACTTATCATTCCACATTCACCTTCCTGACTTGTGGAGTCCCTCAGGATTCTTCCAGGAGTGCAACATCATTTTATGTCTTCGTATCCCCTCTGGCAAAATTAATTCTGTAGTTTGACTTTGATATTATGTCATTTTCCGACAACACTCATGTTGTCCTTTCTATCTCAGATCATCCTCACGCCACTCAAAGTAATTTCTGTTCTTGGATGAGAACAGTAGATTTCTGGACGAAGGATCACTGTGTCAAACGAATGGTGACAATGCCAAGGTTCGATTTTTGCTGGCTCCAAAAACTAATGGCCCCGATTCTGGTGGCCACCTGAACTTGGGAAATGCCATACAATTCTGCCAAAATGTGACTACCTGGAGGAGGTATGCAGTCTTTACCCCGCAGAACGTTACCATGCAGGTAAGTACTATGCAGGTAAATACCATGCCGGGCCCTTTATGGTCCATTACTCATAGAACATTATCAGCCAGGTAATTCTTTTTTTAAATAACATCATTATGTCATTTAAAACAAAAAGGTAGATTTAAGGATTAAGGGAATGGGTAAGGGCTCAGGGTGGTAAGGGTAAGGGATGGTAGAAGTAGAGAAAGGTAAGGTGTTTTAGGGTTTAGGGTTTTGGGCCAGGTAGTGGTAAAGGGCGAGAAGGGACTTCTGGGTTTCTCAGGTGGGTAGAGTTAAAGAGAGGTGTAAAAGTAGCATATTGTATTAGAAATAATGCCTTATATAGGTTTTATTTAGTTAGCTTAACGAGGCAGCATTAACAATAGTGCTGCTCGCATTGAAAATCAGTGCATTTTTATTTGTTGTGTACAACCTGCACACATTTGTGTGCATTAATAGTTTTAATAGGATTATCGAAATTCAGCTACTTCGATGGTCTCTGCCCTTTTGTGCAATTGCAACTTATCACTGGCTTCCTCGGGAAAGGCTGTTTTTATGTTGCAAAACCTCTGTTGTTCTGAATGGCAAGACTTTTTGACTTTCCTTTCTGACTATTCTATTTGCTGCTTAGAGAAGGCTAGATGCTTGTGGTCTTTTCTGTATTTAGGCCTATTTACTACTCTTTAATGTCTTAAAGCTAGATGTCATTTTGCATTATTATGATTTTGGTTTTATCCTAATTCCCTTGATTATCTGACTATTGCTTTCTGTAATTATACTCTTATTTGAATAAATCTACAAATACTGAGAATTGGCAAAGTCTTGTGTGCAGGTTTTTTTATTGGTATGACTGAGTGTAAAAGTTCAGGATTTGGGGAGAGTAGAGGTAAAGGGAGGTTAGAGGGTTTCATGTTTTAGGGGTGGTTAGAGGAAAATAGAGGTAAGAGGTTGTTAGGGCTGAGAGATTAGTAGAGGTAAAAGGAGATAAGAGTTTTTAGACTTCAAGGATGGTAAACGCAAAGGGAGGAAGGGATTTTAAGGTTCAGGGTGGGCAGCAGTAAAGGGAGGTTTAGAGTTTTAGGGGGAGGAAGTGGTTACAGGAGGAAAGGGTTTTTTTAGAGTTCAGAGGTGGGTAGAGGTAAATGGAGGTAAGAGATTTTTAGGTTTCAGGGCGAGTAAAGGTAAAGGGTGGTAAAGGGTGATTAGGGATCATGGGCCTGTATTGGTAAAGGGAACTAAGAAGCTGTTATGCTTCAGGGGAAGGTAGAGGTCAGGGTTTTTAAAGCTCGGTGTGTGGAGATAAAGGGAGATATGTGTTTTATTAGGCCTCAAGGGCAGGTAGAGGTAAAGGGAGGTTTAGAAGTTTAGAAATGGGAAGTAGTAAAGGAAGGTAAGGGGTTTAAAAAAAGGGGTGCTACAGGGCTTAACCCCAAAACCAAAAAAATGAAAACATATTTTAAAAATGGAGTATATGTGTGGGAGTGTTTGTGCATGTGTGTCTGTGTGTTTATGTGAAAATATCAGACATTGCAACTGCATTGTGTGATAAAGGCATGTATTGTAAATCCCTGTGCGGTATTACAATGCATTGTAAAGATCAACATGTTGTAATGCTCACTTAGTAAGGGCATATGGGGTAAAACCCTTGATTGTAATCAATCAATCAGTAGATTTGAAGAGAACTTCTTGTCCCCGTGAGGGTATCCAGTTGTTGGCAGGGTCCAGTTGATTAGACGATTAGCCAGGTCTACAGGGACTTTAGCAACTCTGAAGAAGATGGGGAGGTCCGTAGATTAAAGGGTAGCTTGTTTCATGTCTTTGGTGCTAGGTATGAGAAGGAGCTACCTACGCATCTTCTATGTTGGATGCAGGGGGTGGGGGTTAGAGAAAGGGACACTGAGGGGAGGTGTCTGGTGAGCTGATGGAAGTTCAGGTGGTGGTTCAAGTAGCTGAGTCCGCAATTGTGTAGGGTCTGCATGCATGGGTCAGGATCTTAAAATGGGAAATTTTCTGTACAGGGAGCCAGTGAAGTTAGGGGTGATTTGGGTTTTGTCTTGGGAGATCCAGGACAAGTCTGGTTGCAGCGTTCTGTATGGTCTGTAGTCATTGCAGGAGTTGAGTTGCGATCTCTGCCTATAGAGAGTTACCATAGCCCAGTCGGCTGGAGATGAGGACCTGGGTGATAGTTCATCTTGAGCTTTGGGGTAATATCTGATATTAACAACATCAGACTTCCGCTCATTAGGGGTGCTTGTGATTTGGTTTCCGAAACAATGGGTTGCATACTGGAAGCTGTTCTGGGATTTATTCATGAATAATCACAGCCACAAGACATGTCCTTCTGATGAATATGGAAATATGAAACAAGCGTCAACAATTAAAAGCACTCAACTGAGCCTGCATCCATCATGCATTTCCAAGAACTGGGAGAGTCTTGCCAGTTAGTAGTCGAACTCACCCACTGTGATCAATTCCATTAAAATCCTGGGTTTCATCATTGATAGGAATCTGCTTTTTGCTAAGCAAGCTGCCAGACAGTTGGGCACTGCATTTTCCTCATAGGACACCAAGTAAAACATATCTGTCTTCTTCCTGAAGCTTGTAGGAAAACTATTATTAATTCTCTCATAACGTCACGCTTAGATTATGGCAACTCACTTTACCTGGGAATTCCGAAGTGTCTTATATTTCCCGACAGTGAAAAATGCAGGCACAAACTGGTCCTGAATTATCTATCACATCCTCTGTAACCTTGTTTCAAAGGCCTTCACTGACTCTTTGTCAAGAAAGACTTTATATTTGAAAATCTGTTGCCCACGGAGCCCACAGCAGTTCGTACCTAGCCTACCTGAGGAAAATATTCCAGACATTATTTTCCTCCTGGATTTGTGTTTGCTTCCTCAAATCTAGTTTGCATTCCCCCGCATCAAGAGGAGTCACATGGATTCATGCTTCTTTCCATACATTGCAGCAAAGCACTAGAACTTTCTGCTACCTTCTGTTTGGACAGTGTCTTCTCCAACCACTTTTGAAGAGAAACTGAAAATGAGACTTTTTGAGCAGATTTTTTTACCAACAACTACTTCCTATTTATCACCAGGACACCCTTCTAGCTATTGGTCACACTCTACAAATATTGAATTTAGTAAAACCAGTAGAAAGCCCTACATGAAAAGCGAATTAAACATGAACATACAAAAAGTAAATCATAATTTATTATAAAAACAGTTCTTCCTTCAGCAGAATACCTGTATGAATAAATACTTTTTTGGCAATGAACAGCAGGACACAAGATGTGGGTTGCACTCAAGGGTCTTTTGAAGGAATCATGGAAAAACAACAGGTGTGGTAGGTAGTTTGGTGCTTGGTATCTGTATGACATGATTTCAGGTGTGGAGTTGTGGGTTAGTTTGGGATGCCAAATTTTAAGGACTGCATAATGTATGTATAGATTATGGGTCTGTTTGGGGTTAGATGATGTTAAGGCAACCAGATACTCAACGTATTTTGGGGGGGTGATTGATTAATGAGAGATCTGAAAACAACGGACAAGCAAGATTCTGGGTAAAGACTTCTGTTTTTAAGTCCCTAGTTTTGATGCAGAGTGGGGAAAGAGGTGGCATCATGCATAGCATTGGCTTCTTAAGGAGGCGGGGTAGAGGGGTGAACACTGCCTGCACTGTGGACAGGAGTGTGTACCTTTTTGCTTGAATTCTCCAAGGTTATGCAATGTTACATTAAAGTAATGGACAACAACATCTGCTCCAAATTTACTTAAACATAACTATTCAATGTTCTCTAATGCAATGTTGAATATTTTTTAAAGACAAATCTATTCAAAATGTTTGAATGTGAAAAAACAGATTGGCACAAATGCAATTAACGCAGTTGTATGCCACAAATCCATGTTGCCAATATATACAGGTTGAGTAAAAATATCATGCTTAGCTACCCTAAAAGTGCAACAGTACTTTCCAGGAGTACGTCTCTAGTCAAAATAATATTTCAAATGAGTGGTGATGTTCTTTTCTTCTTTCACACATTTTTACATTGCAACACGTGCAAGATAGGAAATAGTATAGGTCCTAAAAAAGGATTATTAGGATGTTTTACTGATTACACATAGTAAAATTAAGGTACCTGCTATTTACCTACCTGCATGGTAAAATGCTGTTTACTTGGCTGCAAGCAATATGGTGTATATTGTTTACTATTTGCACCATGGACTTAAAAATAGCAGATAAACTTCACTATTTACCCTGCAGATGGCCAAATGATAGAGATTCTGCACTGTTTGGCTGGCAGCGTTGCAAATAGCAAAAAGACTTCACTATTTACCCAGCCGCCAGCTAAAAAGTAGAGATTCTGCACCGTTTGGCTTGCAGCCATACAAATAGCAGAAAAAAGTCACTATTTACCTCGTCGAAAACCACAGAGGTTTTGTACTATATGGCTAGCAGACAAGCAAACACAAAAACTTCACTCATGCAGCAGGTATGTACAATTAGGCCTGCATCCATTCAAATAGCAAATTATTGTATTTATTGATGTGGTTTCTTATTACCTAGCAAACACAATCTATTATTTGACCAGTAGACTGGCAAGTAGCAAATACATTTCAAAATTTACCCAGCATCTGTCTAAATAGCAGACATGGTGTACTGTATTGCTAGTGGCCTTGCAAATAACTTTAAGAGAAAGTTAATTAATTATTCACCTGGTGGCTGGCTAAATAGTAAACAGTATGCACAACTTGGCCGGTAGCCATGCAAATAGCAGAGGAGCCTCACTATTAAGCCGGCTGCTTTCTAAACAGATTACCGTTTGCTTTATTATGCCTTATGCAGATTTCAGGAGGTACTTACACCAGGTGGAAGTGCAAACAAGGAGTGAACACAATTGGCATCCATTTCCTTATGAAAGTTATGGTCTTGTATTATTTCACTCACAAAAAGTGGTCACAAATTCAGCACATACTTTTTGGAACAATCCAAATCAGAAACTATACATTTTTTAAAGCAGTCCATGTTCCCTAAAGGAGAAAGTGCTAGTTTAAAAAACACATTTTCAAGTTTCTGAAAATTCCACCCACTGAGGCTGCCTACAAGATTTCCAAAGGGAAGGGGGGCCTAAGAGAAAGTTATCACCTGATTTACAACAGCAATTTTAGTTACACACAATCAAAACATTCCTATCCAATTTTAAAAGGGGAGGGAGGAAACCCCATGCCTGAACCCTCCTATTTGGAGTTCAGAAGTAATTGCAAAAGTCCTTTTAGTTGTGAAAGAAATAATTTTCCCACTCATCAAAAGAGTCTTGTGGATAATGATCAGCACTTTCATGGTCACAAACCCTGTATTTTTGTGACATGAGGTCCTTAGTGCCAACACTGGCATAGATGTAGGCCCTGACTTATAGGTCTAAAGGTCCCAAATGGTTGAATGTTTCCAAGTTATTTTGACAGACATGGCACAGAATGTCACTCTATTATACTATGTGCCAAGACATAGAAATCTGGGAGGCCGTTTATGGATCTGTCTCGAGCTCCACAAATGCTTCTACTCCTTTAAGTTTACCTGCAGAGTTGACTAACGATAAAGGTGATTAGAACCATTGCAAGACTAGTTAAAGCTGTGTATTCTTTTATAGGTATGTAGATGATCTTACTCACAAAGCCATAGAAATGTACCAGGGCCTGGTATAGAATTACCAGAAGGCTCCATGTTATCAGAACATCACTCTTTCTGCAGCAAATCAGTGCATTCTGGAATTATTAATTATGGTTCTATTCAATTAAACAAATCAGACAAACAACTTAAACCAATGATTTGTACATGATTTGTAAAGGCAAAAAGCAGAGCTTTAAATGTTATATCCCAGTGACAGAGAGCTATCTAGTACTTAGGGAGATTTGATCATAGGGCTCCGGTGGAACATAGTAAAACAGTTCAATTGAGAGGCTTCATTCCAATCTCATGACAGAAGGACCATGAGGATGAGGACAATATCTCTGTCATTTGGAGTTGTCTTCTATTCCTGTTGACAGCTCTCTACATTGACAGAAACTGCTGTCATGGCTGTTCCTGTCTACACATGAAACATTTTAAGGAGAGTACCATCAGACATGAAGGCCAGCAGCAAACTTTTAAAAAACTTCGAAAGCAGCAGTTTGTTTTTGAAAAACAAAAAACATACAGTCCACCATGCTGGGAGCTTGGGGTTCATTAGGTTTTTTCCTGTCCCTTACAGCCAGGTTTTATTCTAAATAGGGAAGATGGTATAAAGTCCTTTATTTGGTGGCCCTTACTCTGTTGGGTCATCAGAGGAAGTAGTTCGTCAAGGAGCCACAAAAAAGGAATGGGACTATAATTAATTGAACTGAATGTCATTGAAATGCCAAAGACATTTCACAATCAATTCAAGAAAAGCATGTTGGCTTTAAAGACAAAGAAGAAAAGAAACTAACAGACTTTTGTAAATAAAGTGAATTTATTACAAATATTGTAAGGAATAAGAAACTGACTAAACAGAGATGTTTTGTTACCTCTATTCTTGTGACCTGCAGATAGACCACTTCGCAGTTCTACTTTACTACTCTTTTTCCAGACAGTGGATGTGGATCCACTATTAAGTTTGCAGAACTGATTTGGGATGAGTCTCTTTAAATACGATTTTCTGGTTGAACCTCCAACACTTTGTGCTAGGTGGTGGCTCTCACAACAGTGTCAATAGTGTTGATCCAAGCTGAAATATCCAGAACAAGGACACAATAAAGCATGAGCTCTCAGTACCTGGCTGACATCAGCCTTCCTGAGCCACAGTCAAAGGCCAGCCCTGCTTAGAAATTTGACACCTTTAGCAAGAGAAAAGGTGTCCCTTCCTGCACAAAAACAATCCTGCCTACAACAAAGGCATCATGGAGCAGGGGTGCCAGTGTTGGCAATATTCTGCCAGAACAACACCTGGGTCTCCACCCTCAACCCACAGGGATGCAGTCAATATAAGCCCACTGTGTAAGTAAGTTGTATCAACGATCCATCATGTCATGCAAAATGCATGCCACTATTTCATGCACTTAGACTTTCATCACACAAGGAGTCTTACTACTGCACACTTACTACATATCTATTGCACATACACACACATGAAATGTCAGTGCAAAGATCTAGGGGTCACCAAAAATCCCATCTTTGGGCCATCTGAAACAAGCCATGAAGGGACTTCATCACCCTCTATTCTTCATATCAGAACCTTCTTCGGATCCTTAGATTCCCTGTGCCGATTGCCATAGCCCTTTGACCCCTTCATTAGCCAATAACCATTTTTCCTGGCTTCAGCCATCTGAGGCTCTCAAACCCTTTTTGTCATCCTTCACAGAACACACTTATTTTCACCCATCCAACTTTAAACTCATCTGCCAAGTTTCAGTACCTATGCCCTCAGGTCCGAATCTTAAACTATTAAACCAGCATCAAACAGCCCTCTTTGTAAGCACTGATGTTTCAGCAAATACCAGTTCTATGCTTTGGCTGAAGAAGTGAGGATTTCTAGGGGTTGGCAGCATAAACAGCATGAAAAAGAACCATTTACAATAGTCATATCATAATACATGTGGCACAGACTCACATAGGTGTCCTTCTGCTCCCTGTCTTCATCCTTCTTTTCAAGGCCTTCCATGCCTTTAGGCGCTGGTCCTCCTCCTAGTCCTGCTCCAAGTTCTCCTTTTCTAGGCTGTGTTGGTCCTCTTGATCCTCACCCTGGGCCTGGTTCAAATAGCTATGTTCACCCTGGTATTCGTCTCCTGAATCTGGTTCTCCTGGTTGTAGTCCTTCCTGACCTTGTGATTTACACAAACGGATCTAGGATATAGAACCACACTTATTTAGCTTCTGGGAAATATAGTCACATTTGGTGCGTTGACCAAGGAGAACCAGACCCTTTTGGTTCCCTTTGTTGTGAAAGAGCCTTCCACAGCAGACAATTACAAAAATATTTTGGTCCGCACACACGACAAGCAGTCCGTTCATTCAATGATAATTCACACAGATGTATATTCCTTCAATCTTTATTTTCATATTACTCTCCTCAGTAGCCAATGCGTTTTGTCCTCTTGAAGGACTTCTTCAGGGCTCCTCAATCCATGTATCTGTCCCACTGAGTGTCCTTTCTTCTTGACGACAGGAAATACAATCAGATCCCTCTTCTGTATCGCTATGTAAGTATAATCCTATGTTTGCAGAGGTAATTTTCTTGGGCTCCCTATTAAGATGCCGTTCAAAGTAGATATGTCACGGTCCTTATAAAGTGCAGAAAAAGGGACCATAAATTCGTCAATCTCGAGTCGTCCTCAGCCTAAAAGTTTCAAGGCAGGCAAGCACTAAACGGACGACTCCGTAGACAGTATATGGTCAATATTGACCCATTCCTGCACAGATACACCAGTACGTAATCCTAGTCGCAAAGGTACGCTGTATCACCTTGTTCTTCCTGGCCAGGCTTCTGGTTCATCCTTGTATTAGCCTTTCCTGGGCCTACTGACTCAGGTACTATAGTGTAGTTCCTATGTCCCCTTATAGGCTCTGCGCATTGGAATAATATACACTATAGTTGTGACATAGGACTGAGGTCAATATGCCTCTATCGAGTACATTAATCTTAATTACTTTGTGTGTCAGCTAACTCAGAGGCCACTAGAAACTCCTTGAATAAACAAGAAGGGAGTAGTTTCTGGCAATCGCATAAACATGACAACTTTGTTTCCCTTAGAGCCGGAACATGTCTCAGAATCGTGGAAACAACAGATAACAGTTTCACACAGTCAATTGTGCCTTCTTAGTTTCTTCAGAGTTACACAGAAATAGTAGACGGGCGTTTCAATAAAAGGATTTGTTGAACAGTCTTGTTTCTCATGTAAGAGATATGAGCTATTACAATCGCAAGACAGTATGCGAAATATAATACGTAAAGCGTAAGCAGTAAGAAGAAATAATACTGCAATAGCATTGTCTTTTAGCTATGACAATATTCATATATACATACATAAATAACACAGGCTAAAAAGTGGATACTCGTCTGATGCTTCTAAATAGTTCTACCCCAGTGTACTTAACCTAAGTGTAGTACAAGGTAAGAAGTGGGTGCTGTATTCTATAGTATGGTAAGCTATAGTTTTGCATATGCCGAGTCCCCCTAGGTTCTAGTCAGCTCCACACCTTAGAATGAGAGAGGTGGGAATCTCTTTCCGGGTCTCAAAGTCTAACACCACGCGAAGGAAATCAGAACACTGGAAACTGGATTCTCTGCGAGCAGGGATGACAGCGTCTGGTCAGTGCGTCAGGCAGGGACTCAAATTCCTTCCGAACTTGCCATGGCGAGCCGTATCGAGCTGTGCAGCCGCGCCGTGGTTTGCCATAGTAAGGGAAGGTATATTTATACCTTTAAGGTTCTTAGGAATGTTAGCATTGAGGTTAAGTCGGGCAGAGGAAGACGTCATGAATGAACCCCTAAGGAATAGTAGTTCATGCATAATAGATGAGTTCTTGGAGAAATCAATAATCCTAGCTAGGGAAAGTCCCAATGGCTTAAGGGTCTGGTCTCTAAGAACTCGTTGTGATGTTGGGATGGACGGATGTAGGTGACCATACCTGTATTTGGATAGCATGGCTAATGCCTAAATAAGGACTGGGATTCTATGTCTAAATAAGAGCAATGCAAATTGTGCCTATATAAGGACATGATTTAGGAAAACATATATACGGACATCTAAATTGAAACACAACAGTACTACTGATCCTCTCCCTAATCATGCTGCTCTACTGGGTCTTTATCCACCTAGCCCTAATGTTCTGGTTCACCAAGGGCCGGCACTCCTAGTATTCCTAGTTTGGGTTATCCTGCTTCTTCTTGCCCTGGTCCTTGTCCACCCGGTACTGCATCCATTGGTCCTGGTCCTCCTTATTTAGTATTCTTGACTGGGTCTGGTATTTTGCTTATAGTCTGTTCCCATTTGTGCTTGTGGCTTTGGTTGGCCTTGTTACCCTGATTTTCATCAACCCGGCTCTAATACCCCAGCTCTAATACCCCAGTTGTTAGTTCTCCTGCTCCACTGGGAACTTCAGGTCCTGGTCCCCTTGGTTCTGACCTCTCTGGTCCTCCTCATCCTTGTCCTGCTTATTCTGATCCTTCTAGCCCATTTAATGTTCCCCATCTGGTCACTAATCTTAATGGCCCATGTCTACCTGCTCCTGACCTGACTAGTTCTTCAGGTCATCCTCAAACATTTCATGATACTCTTGGACCTGGTCCTCCTGCATGTTGTCATCCTGGACTAACGTGCCCACTTTTCCCCGATCCTCCTTGTTAAGATCATCTTGTTCTTGGAGTCCTGGCTTGGTCATCATGGCTCTCATCATACTGGCCTTCCTTGTCCTCTCTTCCCTCCTCTTCCTGGTCCTGCTTATCCTGGTATGCCAGGTCCTGATACTCATGGGCCTCTGTGACTTGAACTTCCTTTTCCTCTTGGTTGTGCTCCCACTCATCCTCCTTATCCTGATCCTCTTAGTTCTTGTCCTGCTTGTCCTGGTTGCCTGGCCAGCTCCTCCTGATTTTTTGGGTCCTATTCTGCTAGTCCTCCTCAATCTTATTCTGGTTTGCCTAGCAATGGTCTTCCTATTTGTGCCCCTCACAGTCTGTATTCTTTTATTGTTTGTTTACCCACTAGACTTCATACTTTTCTGTCTGGTCTCCCCTGATTGGGTCTTTGTAAGCCAAATTCTCTTGGTGGTGGCCCACCTGGTCATCCAGGTAAGTCTTGGCCCCCTTTTCCTTGTTCTTCCTTTTCGTTCATGGTCCTTTTCAACCTCGTTCATTTGACATGGTCCTTCTGATCCTTCTCACCCTGCTCATCTGATTTCTAGCATATTAGTTCCTTGTCCAGCTGATCCCCTCGGTCTACCTGGACTCTTGTGCCCTGGTCCTCTTAGGCCTTAACCTCTTAGACCATGTCTTCCTGGTTTAGAGGATCCTTGTCCTCCTGACCCTGAGCCTCATCCTCATGGTCCTTCTGGCACTGCACCCAATGGTCCGGGCTCTAAGTGATGATGTGCAACTTTGCCTAGTGTGGTCCACCCTTACCGGCAAGCCACTCCACCCTGCAGTATGGCTGCTCAGCCTGCAGCGCAGATGCCTGATGCAGTGAGTCTCGAGCTTGGATCCGGTGCCAGCTGCATTTGCGGCTAAAGATGGTTTGGTTTGGGATGTGTAGAGTAGCCCCCCACCGTCTTTTTGAAAATTTGAAAACCTGGGACGAGGAGCTGGAGGGGTGTTGTACCAACAGTAGCATTCTCCTTACGGACACTGGCTGCTAGAATCAATATTGGCACAGACACCTCCCACTCTATTACTGTGTGGCAAAGCATTATAAAGATGCATCTATCCAGATAGAATGAGAGAGCCTCTTGCTGTCACCTAAAGATACACTGGGCCAATTTTCTGGGCTCTCTTGGTCCTGGTTCTATTTGTTTGGGTTCATTTGAGCCTTGTAAATGTAGACCTGGTCCTCCTGGATATCAAGGGTAGTCCCCATACCCTTCGTGGATCTAGCTGTTCTGGTCCTACTGATCTTCCTCACCCTGTTCCTGCTACCCAAGGTCCTGTACTTTATAAGCCACTCTGTACTCTTGGCTCTGGTCCTATGGTCATGGTCGCCCTGGCATTCATAGGCCTGTTCCTGGCCCTCCTAGTAGCTGATCCTCCTTACCCCGGTACACCTGGCTCTGACCTCCTGGTATTCTTGGTACTGATCCCCTTATCTTCCTTGATTATTCCGGCCCCCTGCACATTATGCCTGCAACTGGTCTTCCTGGATCGTATCCTGATCATCCTGGCCCTGGTCTTCCTGCTCCTCGTCCTTTTGATTTGACACAAACTCATCATGGTCCTCTTTAACTGGTCCTACTGGGTCTGGCCATCCTATTGCTCATCTTCCTTGCCATCCTCTTCCAAGCCCTATGACCTGGACCTCCAGGCTACAATCATCCTGGTCCTGATGTCCCTGAAACTGATCCTCCTTACCCTGGCATTCCATGTCCAACTATTTAGGGTCCTAATCTTCTTTGCCCTGATCGTCTTGGTCCCCCAAGCCCCTTGCTATCTAGTCCTCTTAGAACCATTCCTTCCTACTCTGTTTGCCTGTTCACCTTGTCTCAGCTACCTGGCACTCCCATCTGAAGTTATATTATTCTTGTTTTTCATAGTCTTTGCCATCTCAAGATGTTTTGCCAATTGTCCACGATCCTCTTGGTTCTGTTCCCTATAGTTTGGGTTCTCCTGGAATTAGATCTCCTCGATCTTACCCAAGTTCCATTCTAATCTTGGTCTACTTGGTACTGGTCGTCCTAGTTCCTTCTTCTCCTATTATGTGTGTTATTTTTAAGATTTGCCTTTTGACCATCATGGCCCTTCTTGGTTCTCCTAGTATTGGCTATCTGGCCCTGTTTTTTTCTGGTCCTCTTAGTCCAGGCCACCTTGCCCTGGTTCTCTTCACCATCATCCTTCTAGCCCTAGTACTGCAGGTTCTGGTCCATTTTGCTTCTTGTGTCCTGGCACTCTTAGTCTTTCTCCTCTTGTTTTGGGTTGTCCTGGTTCTCCTGGATCTGCTCCTTGTCCATTTAGCCCTACTGGTACTACAACCATTGATCCAGGTTCTCCTTGTTCAGGTCATCCTGAGTATGGTCTTTATGGTCATGGTCCTCCAGGCCATCACTGTCCACCCCACTTGGTCTTTTAGATTTTGGTTGGTCGTCCTGCCTCTGATCCTTCTCTCTCTGGTCCTGCTGCATGAAATGATTTCTCTGTCCCATTTGATAATCTGAGCCCTGATCCCTCAGAGACTGATCTTCATGTCCTTATTAGTCCTGTTTCCAGTCCTGATGGTCATGATGCATCCTGCTCTGGTATTCTGGTTGCCCCTGGTACTGACCCCATGATCTTTCTATTTCCTGCTCTGGTTATCGTATAACCCAGGGAATACTGGCTACTTGCCCTGCTGATCTTGATATTTGCAGTCCTCTTGTATCTGCTCCTGATCTTCCTGACATGCTCCTTGCCAGCATGGTCTGCAACTTGTCCTGTCACACCTTATCCTAGCCATTCCTAGTTTGATGTTTCTTGAACTCCGTTTCATGATAGTCTAAGACATTCCTGTCCCTGTACTTCCTGGTCCATTGTCTTTCTGGTTGTTGTCATTGCCATGTACTTCTGCTTTTAGTCCTTTGAATCCTGAGTATCCTTTTTCACAGATTCCTGGTCCAAAACCTTTCCATCCTCCTCACCATAATTCTCATCTGTCAGTCCTCCTGGTCCTGCTTTGCCTGTTCCTAATCCTTCTGATATGGTATCCTGGTCTATGTTGTCCTGCTTTTTTTCAGGTACTTGTTTATCTGTTTCTCATGTAACAGGTCTTTTTGTGCCGGTCCCACTGGCCTTGGTTTCCTAGCCCCCCTAGTACCCATGTCCTTCTGGTCTATCCTAGTCCTACAAATCATCCTGGTGTCCTTGGTTGCATGCTCTACCTTTTTCTTGTCCATCTGACCATGGACCCCTCTATCAAGGTCATCCTAGTAATGGTCTTCATGGGTCTGGTCTTACTGAGCCCTGTGGCACATGTCCTCCTATTCCCTACGGTGAAGGTCACCCTGGCTCATGTAGCCCTGGTGTAGGATGCATGTGAGTCTGACACTCATACATCTTCTGATCCTAGTCCCACTGGGCTTGGACTTGCTGGTTCTTTATACACATCCTGCTCATTTTGTTCTAGGATTTCCTGGCCCTGCTAGGCCTAGTCCTTTCTGGTCATGGTCTTCTCGATCTTGGTCCATTTGCTTCTGGTCTCTTTGTCCTCCATGAGCTGATCTCTGTGGGTCTGGCCCATCTGTGTCTGATACTTCTTTCCACTGGTCTCCTGGTCCTCCTTGGGCTGCCTACCTGAGAATGCAATTCATGGTCTAAATCACCCTCACCCCTATGGTGCTGGTTGGTGCACTCAGACCATCCTATCCCTCGTTGTTGTTATGTTCCAGGGCCATCTGTCCCTCCTACCCCTAGTCCTTCTTTTCCTTTTGGCCTCTAGCATTGGTAACCCTGGTCCAGATGGATTAGGTCTCCTTGGTCCAGGTTCTGTTTGCTTTTCTTGTCCTGGTGCTCATACCTGTGGTTTGTCGTAGTGTATACCTTCCAGCATCTATTCTCCTACTGCTCCTCATCCTCCTCAAGCTTGTCTTGCTGCTTCCTTTCAGAGAGCCTCCCACAAAGTTTTTAGTCAGGTCCAGCCTCCATGCTTGCCCCTCAGATTTTTTTTGGGGGCTTCTGGGTTTCTTTAGCTAAGACACCACTGTCAGAAAGTGAAATTAGGCCTAATGAGAGACTTGGGCCTGATGACGAGCATATATGGCTGAAACCCACTCAACTGTATGAGTAGTATTAAAAATTGGGATTATTTAGCAGGCTGCTGAGTGAACTACCCAGTTCAATTATTTAACTGTCTACTGCTTTCACTTCCCTATTCCACAGAAGTCCCAGTACTGTGTCTTTCTCTATTTACCTTCTGCAAATGTCCCAAAGCAATGTGCTCCCAATCCTAAATTGTCTATACTGTAGGTATCCCTCTCTGTTTGGCCCATATACAACCTATCTGTCTGCATTCCATTTATGCTGCTTGTCGATTGCTGCTGTGTTGCCAGGTTTCAAATGCTAAGCAAGCATAATCCATCCTAAAAAGAAGCCTAACGCTAGCACGAGGCCTCGGACAAGATGCCCAAAAAGAGCGCAGCACTCCAAAATTATCAAAAAGATCATAAACAATTAAAAAACATGTATTTGCATAAGTGAATGCAACATTTATGCAATATGGTTTAAATCATACTCATTATTATTTGAAGACCGCCAAATACTCCTAGACTGCAGCCAAAAATGATCTGTGTGCCATATCCTGAAGCTTCTAAAACAGAAGTTTGATTCCTGCATTTCTTATTTGAATATTAAAATGGCATACATGTTTTTATTCAAAATTTATTTTACAGTTTTTTCTTCTACAAACAACTCAGCTTAATTCATGCACTTAGCTTTGTACAACGTTATTGTACATTTGTATGTGTTCTTACTTTTAAATGCTTCATACATGATGCATCCCCGATACAAGGTCGCCACCACCCTACCATTGTTTGAAGTCCCTTTTTTCTTCATGGCTAGCTAAATAAAGCCTCCTTCACACTATATATCCGGCTCCCAGTCAAATTGTACAGCATCGCTACTATTTAGCCTATGTCCAGCTAAAACAGCAGAGATGATGTACTATTTTGCTGCACACTGGGTAAATAACAGAGATGATGTACTATTTGGCAGAAGGGCTTGTAAATAGCCACTTCCTTAAATGTATTTGTAAATCATTGTACAGTTGTTTTTAACAGGTGCTGCCAATTAAGAAGTGAGTCACAAAATATAGACCAGTAACCTACTTATGTTTTCTATACACACACCATAACAATTAATTCAAATCAAATCAAATCAAAGAAAACTTCATGCGATTGCCATGTGAAACAATCATAAAAGCACATAAAAAGACCACAATTATGTTCATGAGTTAAAATATCACACAAGTTGAAAATCTCAGTCATAAATGATAGCAAATATTCTACACAATGTGATCGATCATATTTCAAATTACAGATAAGAAGAGATTAAATAGACATACATTTCCTTTGACTCAAGACTCGTTTTAAAAATGTTAACATCCTAAAAACATTGTGCACATTATCCAGAAGTTGTAATGTAAGAAGTGCCAGTCGACATTGCCGGAGCCCCAATAATTACAAGATCGGTAATAAACAGACTTTCCGGGCATCAAGATACAATTTACAAAAAAGTACAACGTGTATCGTAGACTGTACTGAGTGGTTGTCACAGGTAAACAAATCAAGATCTTCTGTCCAATCATTCATTTTAGGGATAGTGACAAGTCAGTGAAAAACCCCCAGCCTAAATCTAGTCAATACAAATCTGTCATAAACACCTGGTACAAAAGTTAAATAGGATTGAATATTAAAAGTGGTTAAGATCAATTGATTGTACATAACGGTCGGCTTTATAATCTCTGAGGATATTCTGATAGTGTCCAGGAGCCTCAAAGCCTCTTTTTTTAGGTCTTTCCTCGTTATGTCAATAGTTCTTGAGTTAGCAAAATATTCTTAGTGACCTAAATCTTGTAAGAAGTTCCGGATGTATCTCAGCCAAGGTATCTTCAGGGCCCCTTCTAGTTTTAAAGTGTCCATCAGGATATCTTGGTTTACCTTTGTTTCTTCTCTGGTCCAGAGCCTGTGCCATAGGAGAACTGGCTCTAGTTTTATTAGATCAGAAATATACCAAAGACCCAGCACTGCTTGACAGATAGTTGATGATGTACTGTTTAGGACAGATAAAATATATCTTAGAAAATAATTTTCTGCCCTTTGAATTGGAAGCAGGTTAGCAAAACCCCAGACCCCTGCCCCCTAAACCGCAGGGAAGACACACTTTGCTTTATAAATCTTGATCAGTTCAACTGGTGGTCTCTTACATAGTTTTTTTAGCAACATTTTTCACGGCGTTTGTTGATCTTTATAATACTTGTTTTTTTGCTGAGACTGCTTGTACCCAAGTATCGTTTTGATCAAAGAGAATTCCGAGGTACGAAAATCTCTTAGTGACCCCGATCTTCTGTCCTGCCACAAACATATCCTTACACTTCTTGCTACCGTGGCCACACCGCATAATGAAGGTCTTCGAGGTGTTCACTCTCAAGCCTAGATCTCCCATAAAGCTAGAAAAAGTATCTAAAATCCTCTGGAGGCCTACTTGTGTACGGGACATCAATACTGCATCGTCTGCGTATAAAAGTGCTGGTATTGGACGTCCAGCTACTTGGGGGAAATCTTGGTTTCCTTGCAGGAGTGCGTCGCCCAGACCATTAATATAGAGGTTAAAGAGAAAAGGGGCCAGGACACATCCTTGCCTGACACCTCTGCTGATTGAAAACGAGGCTGAGCATTCGCCCTGTAAGCCACAACGTACACAAGCCTTTTCATCAGAATAAAAACACTTCAAGAAGTAAATAATCTGTACATCAACCCCCATATCTTCTAATGTTAACCAAAGTTTACTATGGCTCACTCACTCAAAGGCTTCTGGTAGATCCACAAACTCTAAAAACAACTTTCCCTTCTTCGCCCTAGTGTACTTCACAACCAAAATCGAGAGATGTAAACTCTGCTCTACCGTCCCCAAGCCTGGGTGGAAACCATATTATAAGTCAGACAAAACTGAATTTTCCTCAGCCCAGTCCTGTAAGCGTTCTAGTAATATGCGTCCTACTATTTTTGTCATGGTATCCAACAAAGATATTGGTCTATAACATCCTGCATCCTGATAGTCCCCCTTTTTAAAAAGAGGAACTATAGTGGATTCCACCCAGGTAGGTAGAAACGTTGTACTACAGCTAGCAGTAATTACCTGGACAACAATTGGGCCCCAGAGGGAGGTGTTTGATTAGTATAAATCGACAGGTACCCCATCTGGGCCTGGAGCTACCCTGACTTGCAGAAAGTTCCTGGTTCACCTCGTCCAAGGTAAACTGCAGGTCTAAATGGGGAAACAAAGTTACCAGAGTGTGATCCTCTTCACTGTTACTACCTGTCACATCAAGATTTACCTCGCCATTATACAGTTTGGAAAAATGTTTAATCCATTGTTCTTCAGTAATGGCGATTTCAATAGATGGTCCTCCTTCATTAGTCAAATAAGGCGCTGTGACCACCTTCCAGAATGCCGTGCCATCTTTCTGTAGAGATGCTTCATGTAGGGCCTCCCAAGCCTCGTTCTTCAAAATATTTTTTCTATTTGTAATAGCTCGCTTAAAATCTGTTCGAGCCTGTCTTACTTTGTCCAGATTTCTCGGGGTTTCATGTAGTGCGTCTTTTAATCTAGAGTATGCTGAGGTACACCCTGAATCAAACCAGTCTCGTTGTTGTCCCTTCTTATGTTTCCTCCTGAACAGAGACTCTCTTACTGCATCAGTTATTGTCTTGAAAGAGGATAAGATAGTGTCTGGGGCCGCTGTTTCACTCAGACAAATATCAAAAGAGGAATTGCATTTAGCGGCCACAGTCTTGGTAATTGCGTCTTGGTCTACCATCGTCCAGCGCAAAGAATATCCATTTGTTTTCCCAATGGCTATGTTGTCTAACAACTGGTCGTCTCTATCTTGGCTGTTGTGTACAGTTGGAATTAACAGAGCCGAAAGACAGAGGGGAAAATGATCACTCAGAATGAATATCATTAACGGCAAATGAGTGAATTATTTGATATTAAGATAAAATCTATTGAAGAGTGTAAACCTCAACCATTGAAGGTCCATGGCATAGGGGCAGGGAATGGGCATAGTTCAATCACAAAACGCAAATCAAGACTATAAGTTAATTCATTCAACAGCTCTCCCAGTACAGAGTGCCGTAAATGGGTATTACTTGTTCCATCATCATTTGAGAGACCACATGAGTTATCACCTACATTGGGGCACAGTGCACAATTAAAATTCCCTGCCAGCACTAACACAGTATCTTTGGACTTGTTATTAATAACAAATTTTAAGTCACTAGTTAATTTTTTGACTATGGATGCAACTTTTTCTGAAGAAATATTATTGTAAAAGTTAGCTAAAGCTATACAATGTTTCCCACCAACATGAATAACAATCATTTGATAATACACTACATTTATAGGCATTTTTATCTTTTAGACATTTAGACTACTTGATACATACATACATAACCCACCCTTGGCCCTTCCGTTCACTCCATATACAGCAGACATATGGTATATCCTGAACCCATTCCGATGATGCACTTCCTTAAACCATGTTTCCTGGAAACAAATTATCTTAAATTTTAATATAAAGTCCCACCACGTAGTGTCATTCAACTTGGAGTGAATACCAGAGATATTCCATGAAACAGTGTTACGATGTACTTGGTTGCTAATCAGTACAGCATTTAACTGTAACTGCAACCTGGCACCCCTACTATATTTCTACATACATTTTCTGTGTCTAGGTGTACTGGAAGTTCATTTGTGGCGTCCGGACTTAAGTTAATACTGCTTAAATCTATTTCCTTCAGCTTCCTTGGGACAAGGGGGGCGGTCATTTATCTCTCTCTGTATGGGCCGAGCCACAGGACTACTGTTCTGTAGACTGGCATGACTGTTCCTTACATCATAAAGGCCAAAATTAAAGAAGGTTTTGGCCGACAAATCCTATGGGACATTTTCAGTAATGTTGTCATATAAAATACATGGAGTCTCTTGTGCTAGGAATGATGATCAAATCTTGCACTTAAAAAATAGTCATGAAAAAGTTACCTGCAGAAGTGAGAAATGAAAACAGACTAATCTGGGTCCATATCAATGATCCCCATGCCAAAGTCGAATGCATGTAATTTGCAGTGGATCCTTTGTGCTGGACATGTGATCACTGATCATGCTAATTTATATTCTTGATTTTGTGCAAAATTGAACTAATGAGTCAAAACCTGTAAGGTGTTTGATGGGATACAAGCCAGAATATGGAGCACAAAAATAATGTGCTGCAAAAGTATTTTGGCCAAAATATTGACCGCGAAAACATTGCGAAGTTAAGTATATAAAGGTATGATTTGATTTACTATTCTTAGCCCCACATCTGCTTACATATATAACCTACTGTGGTCGCCAGTAGGTAGTTATAGTTAGGATCTAGTTTCCATAGGAAAAGCATTTTTGGATTTGCCAATATCTTTGGCGCCGTTTGAGGAATCTTTGCGAAATTCTCAAAACTAATGATTCACTCAGGTCAGCTCCTGTCTTGAAAGTTGTGAGGCGATTCGTCAAGCGGGGGCTGAGAAAACAGGGGGGTCCCAAAACTTGTTTTCTTCATGTTAATTTCCATAGGAAACTTTAGACAAAGCTACAGCCTGAACCGCTGAACAGAAGTACACCAACTTTGGCAAAAATGTAGGTCTTGGTTCAGAACGCAACCTTTTTTTAAAATGGTGTAAATCCGTTCAGTAGTTCCTGAGAAATTAAAAAATAAAAAATATCGATACCTGGTGGCCGAGGAGGACTTGCAACCCTCCTGAGCATGAAATTCATTTTGATTGGCTTTCAACACTCCAAACCAAGAAGTGTTGGCAGCCATCTTGTGACTCGGCATAACCAAGTCACAAGAAAAAAGGATAAAAAACAAGAAAAGGAGGCAGGTTAGAAAAACCCTGCCCCCCTAGGGTCTGGCTGAAAAAAAAAATGAAGCACGAGCTCCTGCGCTTTGTTTCTTTAAGCCCCTGGGTGGGCCAGGTCCTGGGGCAATGTCTTATTAGGGTGTTGGGGCCCACGGTCCCCCCAACTCCCAGGGACCACCACCTCCCCAGGGCTTTTTTACTAATGGGTGGGGGGCCTCATGGGCTCCCAAAGCCCAGGGACCTCCACCTCCCTGGGGTTTTTGTTATTAATAGGTGGGGGGCCTCGCAGGCATCCAAGCCCCGGGGACTGCCACCTCCCTGGGGCTATTCTAAAAAGTAAGTGTGGGGGGCTTGAGCCCCCCCACACTGCCCCGGGGAGAACCACCTCCCCGGGGCTATTTAGATGATGGGAGGGTGGCGCGCAGTCTCCCTACTGGAGAACTAGATGGCCCTGGGGACCGCCACCCCCCAGGGCCGGCTCTGGAAATGTCCGGGGGTGCCCACCCCTGGGAAATTGCAGTTTGCAATGGCAGGGCGGGAGATCTCATTGCAAACACTGCTTCACTTCATGGAAGCGAGGGCAGTAAACCTGCTCTCACTTCCATGAAGCGAAGCAGAATTGCTTGTGGACAAGGGGAGCTCCATGTCAGCAGCTCCCCTTGTCCAAAAACAATGCCGGCTCCCACAGGAGGCGGGGAGCTGGCTGGGACCGTGGGCACATTGGGGCTCCCCCGTACTCTGCAACGTTGAGGGCCAGACCTGGGGGATGGGGTCCCCAGGGCCACGCGGTCCCCCTACAGGGAAAATATATATTTTTAAATTCTTAAAATGAGGCCAGGCCCTGGGGGATGGGGTCCCCGGAGCCAGAAGTAGCCCAGGGGAGGGAGGACTTGCGCCCCCACCCTGGGGAAAAAAATAATAAATTAGGTCAGGCCTGTGGCCAATAGTGGCCCCGGGAAGGAGGGCCACGAGCCCCCCTTCCCATTTTTTTTTTTAAATAAAGCAATACTCAAGCCATGGGGAATGGGGTCCTCAGGGCCCAAAAATATTTATGGGAAGGGGGGCCACACAGCCCCCTTCCAAAAACCAACCAAAAAAAAGACAGCATCCTGCCGGAGGCCCGCCCCTCCATGCACCACTGTGCAAAGGCTCCTCCTGGCGTGTTGTGGATTGGGGGATTAAGCCCCCTTGAATACCACGGGTCCTTAGGGGCCAACTAGCCCACCAGGTACCTCCAGTAATGCCCACACAGTAGGATTGCAGAGAGTTGGTCCGAGACGACGCCCCTTTTTACACCACTCTGCGGCGAATACACCTCTTATCACACTGCTGGTGGGGTGATAAGGTCCTCTTGTGTCCTGAGGACCTAAGGACTAAAGTGGACTTCATCCCCTGAGCAGCAGTGCACCAGGAGGTGCGTTTGTAGAGTGGTGTAAAGAGGGGGCATGGCCTCAGACCACTCACAGCGATCCAGCTGTATGGAGCTTATTGGAGGTAGCATGAGGGCTAGTTGGCCCCCAAAGGCCCTCAGGAGGCAAGGGGACTTCATTCCCCAAACAAGAGTGCACCAGGAGGCGCGTTTGCAGAGTGGTGGACAAGGGGGAGTGGCCTGTGTCCAACTTTCAGCAATCCCACTGTGTGGGGCTTACAGGAGGTAAAAGGTAGGTTAGTTGGCCCCTAACCACCCCAGCAGTAAAGGGGACTTTAATCCCCATCGAAGAGTGCCCCAGGGAGTGCGTTTGTAGACTGATGGGTGAATGGGGCGTGGCCTGCTATGAGAATTTACCAATGCTGCTGTGTGGGACCTACTGGAGATAACAGGAGGGGTAGTTGGCCCCCAAGGTTTTCCTTGGGGGCCAACTACCCCTCCGGTTACCTCCAGTAAGTCTCACACAGTGGGATTGCTAAGAGGTCTTTGGAGGCCATGTCCCCCTTTCTCTACCACTCTGCAAACGCACCTCCTGGCACACTACGGGTTGGGGGATGAAGTCCACATTTCTCCTGAGGGACTTTGGGGGCCAAGAAGCCCTACTGGTACTTCCTATAAGTCCTGCACAATGGAATTACTGAGCACTGGTCGGAGGCCCAGCCCCCTATCTACACTACTCTGCAAATGCAACTACTACATTATAGTCAGAAATTAGCATTTAAAAAACCTTTGAAATTCACTGACAAAAAACACAGGTTTGAGGGACTTTATAGTTAGTCGGACATTTCACTCGTACAAAACCAGAGAAATCCGGCTGCTATAGTTAGTTGAGCTAAATGTAACTCGTGCCCCCACAATGCACTGCTGATGACGTCACATATTACATCACTCATGACATGGTCAGTGACATCTCTGATGACATCTCAAATTACATCACTGACGACATCATCCATGTGATAATCTGATGCACCTCCTCACACCCTAATATAACCTTTGATACAGCATATTTTCTGTAAATTCACATTATCTTTCTCAGTCTTGTGAGAATGAAGTCTGACATTCTCAGTAAAACATGTACATCCAACAAGGGCAGAGACTGTCAGTTGATTCCTTTGTGTTCTACTGCAGCTTCCTAGAGTGTTCTAAAGAACAACTAGAGCGCTAACAGTCCTACTTATGACAAATGTATTGCACACCTGAAGCCATCTTGATTGGAATAAAGTCGTAACTCTCAAAACATTTAATTTAAAAAGGAACAAAATGAGGGGGTTCATTTTGACAAAGAAAGTAAGATTAGTACTGCAGAAAGAAAATTTAGGGCACATTTTGACTTCTCAAATCCTCCTTTATTTCATTAAAAATTTATGACATGCAGATTCAAACATGCACTTTCAATACCAGCATCAGACTTCCCTCGTGAGCAGTAGCTTTACTACAGTAATCTAATGAGCAACTAGAGTGCTAACATTTATGGCAAATGTGTGACACATCTGAATGCCTTCTTGATGGAATCAAAGTAAAAAACTGAAAGTATTTCCTACGAAGGAGACTGTAGTAAATGAGGAAATTAGGAAACTTCATGACAAATAAGTCTCCCAAGATGGCCACCAGAGACAAAAGAGCCCAAATGTAGCACAAATCTCTCCCAGATGTAGCCCAAGTATAGCCCAATGACAGAATGTCCCAAGGTGTTCTTAAGAAGAACTAGAGCGCTAACAGTCCTACTTATGACAAAGGTATTGCACACCTGAAGCCATCTTGATTGGAATACAGTGGTAACTCTTAAAACATTTCATTTAAAAAGGAACAAAATGAGGGGGTGCATTTTGCCATAGAAAGTATGATTAGTGCTGCAGAAAGAAAAATTAGGGCACATTTTGAGTGACTTCTCAAATCTTCTTCTATTTCATTAAAAAATTCTGACATGCAGACTGAAACATGCACTTTCAATACCAGCAGCAGACTTCCCTGGTGAGCAGTAGCTTTACTACAGTGATCTAATGAGCAACTAGATTGCTAACATTTAGAATTTATGGCAAATGTGTGACACATCTAAATGCGTTCTTGATGGAATCAAAGTAAAAAACTGAAAGTATTTCCTACTGAGGAGACTGTAGTAAATGAGGAAATTAGGAAACTTCATAACAAATAAGTCTCCCAAGATGGCCACAAGAGACAAAAGAGCCCAAATGTAGCACAAATATCACCCAGATGTAGTCCAAGTATAGCCCAATGACAGACTGTTCCAGAGTGTTCTTAAGAACAACTAGAGCGCTAACAGTCCTACTTATGACAAACGTATTGCACACCTGAAGCCATCTTGATTGGAATAAAGTGATAACTCTTAAAACATTTCATTTAAAAATGAACAAAATGAGGGGGTTCATTTTGCCATAGAAAGTATGATTAGTGCTGCAGAAAGAAAAATGAGGGAACATTTTGAAAGACTTCTGAAATCCTCTTCTATTTCATTAAAAACTTCTGACATGCAGACAGAAACATGCACTTTCAATACCAACAGCAGACTTCCCTGGTGAGCAGTACCTTTACTACAGTGATTTAATGAGCAACTAGAGTGCTAACATTCTGAAACTATGGCAAATGTGTGACACATCTGAATGCCTTCTTGATGGAATCAAAGTAAAAAACCGAAAGTATTTCCTACTGAGGAGACTGTAGTAAATGAGGAAATTAGGAAACTTCATAACAAATAAATCTCCCAAGATGGCCACCAGAGACAAAAGAGCCCAAATGTAGCACAAATATCACCCAGATATAGCCCAAGTATAGCCCAATGACAGAATGTCCCAGAGTGTTCTTAAGAACAACTAGAGCGCTAACAGTCCTACTTATGACAAACGTATTGCACACCTGAAGCCATCTTGATTGGAATAAAGTGGTAACTCTCAAAACAATTAATTTTTAAAGGAACACATTGAGGGGGTTCATTTTGCCATAGAAAGTATGATTAGTGCTGCAGAAAGAAAAATTAGGGCACATTTTGAGTGACTTCTCAAATCCTCTTCTATTTCATTAAAAGAATCTGACATGCAGACTGAAACATGCACTTTCAATACCAGCAGCAGACTTCCCTGGTGAGCAGTAGCTTTACTACAGTGATCTAAAGAGCAATTAGAGTGCTAATATTCTGAATTTAGGGCAAATGTGTGACACATCTGAATGCCTTCTTGATGGAATCAAAGTAAAAAACTCAAAGTATTTCCTACTGAGGAGACTGTAGTAAATGAGGAAATTAGGAAACTTCATAACAAATAAGTCTCTCAAGATGGCCACCAGAGACAAAAGAGCCAAAATGTAGCACAAATATCACCCAGATGTAGCCTAAGTATAGCCCAATGACAAAATGTCCCAGAGTGTTCTTAAGAACAACTAGAGCGCTAACAGTCCTTCTTATGACAAACGTATTGCACACCTGAAGCCATCTTGATTCGAATAAAGTGGTAACTCTTAAAACATTTAATTTAAAAATGAACAAAATGAGGCGGTTCATTTTGCCATAGAAAGAATGAAAAGTGCTGCAGAAAGAAAAATGAGGGCACATTTTGAGTGACTTCTCAAATCCTTTTCTATTTCATTAAAAGAATCTGACATGCAGACTGAAACGTGCACTTTCAATACCAGCAGCAGACTTCCCTGGTGAGCAGTAGCTTTACTACAGTGATCTAATGAGCAATTAGAGTGCTAACTTTCTGAATTTATGGCAAATGTGTGGCACATCTGAATGCCTTCTTGATGGAATCAAAGTAAAAAACTGGAAGTATTTCCTACTGAGGAGACTGCAGTAAATGAGAAAATTAGGAAACTTCATAACAAATAAGTCTCCCAAGATGGCCACCAGAGACAAAAGAGCCCAAATGTAGCACAAATATCACCCAGATGTGAAATGAAATGAAATGAAAAATTATATTTGTATAGCGCGTAACTACCCGGAGGCCTCGTCGCGCTTCAACAGATAACTGTAACGGGCTCCAAGGTGCATTAACACGCTTTTGTAAACAAATGAGTTTTTAGGGCTTTCCTAAATGCTAACCGATTGTTAATCTGTCTAATAACCAAGGGAAGAGAATTCCAGAGTCTAGCAGCAGTGTGAGAGAAAGAACGGCCGCCCCATCGGGCTTTAATAACCTTTGTTGTGGTTACTAAATGCAGTGAACCAGAGCGAAGGGCTCTGGAAGGGATGTAAGGCACCACAAAGGGGAGCAGGATGGAGGGGCCGGTGTGATGGAAAGCTTTGTGCACAATGCACATAGCCTTGAACTGTGCTCTGGCAGCCATTGGGAGCCAATGCAGCTCCTTTAGAGCTTTCTTGGCTGACTGCCAACGGGGAATGTTAAACAGTAATCGGGCGGCACAATTTTGGGTGACTTGGAGCCTATTAATCACCGCTGCAGGGGCGCCTAAATATAAGGCATTCCCGTAGTCCAGGCGGGAGAGAATCAGGGCCTGGACCATGACTCTCCTCGCCTGGAAAGGAAGCAGGGGGAGGACTTTGCGGAGCATTCTCATTAGCCCAGCGCATGTTGAGGCAGTTTTGGTAGCTTGGACCGAGAAGTCAAGCGCACTCTCAAGCCAGATTCCAAGGCTCTTTATCTGGGGTTTGGGGAGGGGAAAAGTGCCAAGACATGTAGGCCAGATAGAGGCCAGAGTGATCGGTGGGGAGTTACCCAATAACATGATCTCCGTCTTCTCCCCATTAAGTTTCAGACATGAGGAATGCATCCACTTAGCAACAGCCTCTAGACACAGGCCCAAGGTGTTGGACGACCCCTCCGTGTGGTCCAAAGAGACCACCAGTTGGGTGTCGTCCGCGTAGGTGACAATACGCACACCGAAAGGCTGGTCTATGTTTGCAAGAGGTTGCATATAGACGTTAAAAAGTGTGGGGCTCAGGGACGAGCCCTGCGGAACCCCACAACTAAGTGGTTGCTTAGAAGAAACCATCTCGCCCTCAAACACCTGAAAAAAACGTTCTTCCAGGAAGGAGGTCAGCCATTCCAGGGCCACGCCCGACACACCCATGCCTTTCAAACGGTGTAATAGAATGGCATGGTTAACGGTGTCGAACGCGGCGCTGAGATCGAGTAGTATGATGGCTGCTTTTCCTCCCTGGTCCAACACAGCTCTAGTCTCTTCTGTCACTGCTATGAGAGCAGTCTCGGTTCCATGTTGAGGGCGGAAACCTGTTTGCGAGGCACATAGTAGGTTGTTAGATTCTAGATAGTCTACTAAGATGTTATTAATGTGCCTCTCGAGCAGTTTGCTCATCCAGGGAAGTAAGGAGATAGGGCGAAAGTTGGCCAGGTTATTCTGATCTAGAGTGGGCTTTTTCAGAAGGGCCCTTACCATCGCACACTTCCATAGAGCTGGGACAGAGTTAGAAGCAATAGAAGCATTGAGGACATCCAGGATAACAGAGCGGATGATGTCGATGACTTTAATGAGAGTCTGAGGAGGTGCTGGGTCATTAGGGGAACCCGAGGTGACTTTAAGGATTATTCCATCCAGTAAGGTGGAATCTAGAAATGGGAATTTGTCCAACGAGCAAGGGATAACCGTATCAGGATCCAATGTAGTGGTGGGCTCCGGGTCACCACTACCTGTGGAAAATGAGGAGTAAATGGTTAAAATCTTCTGAGAGAAGAAGGTGGCTAAATTGTTACAACGAGTTTTTGCGCCGTCAGGTGACTGGTGCTCCGGAGGAGGGGGGGAGATTAGAGATTTGGCTATCTTAAAAATTTCCTTAGGGGAGTTTGCAGCTAGGTGGATTTTAGATTCGTAAAATTGGGCTTGGGCAGCTTTGGTTTCGTTTTTATAGAGCTTTATAGCAGCTCGATACTCCACTTTTTTTGATTGTGAATGTTCTTGTCTCCAGGCTCTCTCTAGTTTACGACAAAATTGTTTCCTAGTCCTGAGGGCAGGCGAGTACCAGGGAGCAACTTTGGATCGATTTATTAGATGTAAGGATTCCTTTGGAAGGACTAGATCAAGAGTATTGGAGATCCAATGGTCCAAATTGACAGTGGCTGTGTCGGAATTAGTCACCTCCGGTGGTGGCTGCTTGATGAGAGCCAATTTCCATTTAGCAAGTGGGAGTGCAGCCCATTTTGTTCCCCAGTGCTTATTATGAATTTGAGAAGTGGGAGAGCTGTTAGTGGACCATGAAAAGGGTACCAAAAAATGATCGGTCCAGGGTAATGGGATGGGTGTTTCAGTGGCTAGGCTCTCTAAATTACTGTAAATATGATCTAAAAGATGGCCCCTGATATGCGTCGGTTGAAAACCTTTCTGGAGCAAGTCAATGGCCTGAAGGTTAGATCGAAGGCTGTTGGCCACTGGGTCAAGTGGGTCATCCAGGTGCAGATTCAGGTCGCCTAGCAGAGTAAAATTTGCCGAAGAAAGTGCTAAATTGGCGACTATATCCGTTATATTAGTGACAAAATTGCTGGAGAGACCAGGTGGTCGATAAACTAATGTACCAGAAAAAGTGATAGAGGGGGAAAATTCAAGGGTAAAATGTAAGATCTCACAGGCTGGTGTAGAGGATGGGATGACACGACATCTAAAATTGTCCCTATAAATAATGGCCAACCCTCCCCCTCTGCCTGTCTTACGGTCCAATCCTTTAAGAGTATAGCCTTGGGGGATAGCCCACACAATTGTAGGATCAGAGTCTAACTGAAGCCAAGTCTCTGTTAAAAAAAGGACCTCTGGTTTAAGTTCTTCTATCAGCATGGCCAATTCAGTATGGTGTTTTGGTAGGGATCGTCAATTGAGGAGAAACATCTTCCATTTGTGCATAGGGGGGTGTTTCCCTGAGTTTAAAGGTGATGCACTCCAATCGCAGGTTTTGCAGCGGGCCTTCCAGTTCACAGGCAAGACCGAATGTAGACAAGAAGCTTTAGGGGTGGATCGGAATGCAAGCAACAATGGGGCACTATCTGTGACACGATGTAGCCCAAGTATAGCCCTATGACAGAATATCCCAGAGTGTTCTTAAGAACAACTAGAGCGCTAACAGTCCTACTTATGACAAACTTATTGCACACCTGAAACCATCTTTATTGGAATAAAGTGGTACTCTTAAAACATTTAATTTAAAAAGGATCAAAATGAGGGGGCTCATTTTGCGATAGAAAGTATGATTAGTGCTACAGAAAGAAATGTTAGGGCACATTTTGAATGACTTCTCAAATCCTCTTCTATTTCATTAAAAAATTCTGACATGCAGACTGAAACATGCACTTTCAATACCAGCAGCAGACATCCCTGATGAGCAGTAGCTTTACTACAGTGATCTAATGAGCAACTAGAGTGCTAACATTCTGAATTTATGGCAAATGCGTGACACATCTGAATGCTTTTTTGATGGAATCAATGTAAAATACTGAAAGTATTTCCTACTGAGGAGACTGTAGTAAATGAGGAAATTAGGAAACTTCATAACAAGTCTCCCAAGATGGCCACCTGAGACAAAAGAGCCCAAATGTGGCACAAATATCACCCAGATGTAGCCCAAGTATATCCCAATGACAGAATGTCCCAGAGTGTTCTAAAGAACAACTAGAGCGCTAACAGTCTTACTTAGGACAAAAGTATGGCCCACCTGAAGCCATCTTGATTGGAATAAAGTGGTAACACTTAAAACATTTAATTTGCAAAGGAACAAAATGAGGGGGTTCATTTTGCAATAGAAATTATGGTTAGTGCTGCAGAAAGAGAAATTAGGGCACATTTTGACTTCTCAAATCCTCTTCTATTTCATTAAAAAGTTCTGACATGCAGACTGAAACATGCACTTTGAATACCAGCAGCAGACTTCCCTGGTGAGCAGTAGCTTTGCTACAGTGATCTAATGAGGAACTAGAGTGCTACCATTCAGAATTTATGGCAAATGTGTCACATCTGAATGCCTTCTTGATGGAACCAAAGTAAACAAGCATTGAAAATGCATTAGGTCTCGCCCTCGTTTAAGTTAAAGCAATTCTGTTTATAATTAGGTGGCATTTTAGCTTTGCTTTTATTGGTGTTTTTCAAAATTTCATATACATACCATGCATATGTATGCATATATGTATATGTATATGTTTGCATGAATGTATATTTATATAGATATGCAGATTATATGTTTATATATGTATATATATAATTCACAGAAAAAACCATAGGTTTCAGGGGTGTTATAGTTAGCTGCCCATTTCACTCGTACAAAACCATAGAAATTCCTCCGTTATTGTTAGTTCTGCTATCTATAACTCACGCGCCCGCAATGCACTGCTGATGATGTCACATATTGCATCATTCATGACATGGTCAGTGACATCACTGATGACATCTCAAATGACATCACTGATGACATCATCCACTGAATGTGGTTTAGTTTGAAATTTAAATATGTATTATATATATACCAATCTGTATTGAAGATGGAGTGGATATATAACTGTCTGGATGGAGGATTTAGTAGCTGTCTGACTGTCTTTTTAAGTGAGTAATTAAAAGTGTCTCACTTAATACATGGATTAGTAACTGAACTATGTGAATGTGTACAGCACTGTCTCTGTTGTTGTATAACATGCTGCCTCAGTTGGTCACTAACTACATGAGTGTGTATATTAGTTATTGATTAGTTGGGTGAGTATGTGTATGGGACACTGAGTTTGTGTGTGGTTGGATGGGGTGTGTGTAACTCTATGCATAGATGTGTGAATGGTTGATTGACTAGGTATATGGGTTTAAGAGTGCATGTGGAAACAGTTGTTTGGGTGACTGAGTGTATTTATTTGTGTGTTGGTGAGCGAATATATGTTTTAGTTGTACATCTTCAACAAAGTAAAAAAATAAAAGGCCTTGTATGTGAGAGTTGGTGTATATAAATAAGTTTGTGTAAGAGTCAGTGATTGTGAGAGTAAATATATGAATGAGTGTATAATTGTAATGGTGCTTTTTTAACATATTAACGATGAGTTACTATGTGTTTGAATAAATGAGGTATCATTGGATAATTGTGTAAGTGAGTAAATTTAAGTGCGATACATTTTTTTCATGAGTGAGTAGGATGACTGCATAACCGACTAAGATGACTGCTGATGTGTCAATGTCTATATATGTGTATAAGTGCATTTGATAGTGTTCTATTAATTAATGACTGCATGTATAGATGATTCTGTTGTTGAATGGGTAGTTGTGTGTGTAGACTTAGGAATCAGTGAGTGGGTATGTAGTAACTGGTATTGGTGTGTCAATGGTTTCAAATATGGTACTCTGTATTTTACAGTGAGTGATGAAAGGTTATTCTAGTGTATGATGTGGTGTATCGGATTGTCAAGTTGATGATGTCATCAGTGATGTCATTTGAGATGTCATCAGTGATGTCACTGACCATGTCATGAATGATGCAATATGTGACATCATCAGCAGTGCATTACGGGTGCGTGAATTATAGTTAGCAGAACTAACTATTACGGAGGAATTTCTATGGTTTTGTACGAGTGAAATGGGCAGCTAACTATAACACCCCTGAAACCTATGTTTTTTTCTGTGAATTTCTAAGGTTTTTTTAAATGCTAATTTCTAACTATAACGTCTCTGAAACCTATGTTTTTTTTCAGTGAATATATATATATATATATCAGTGAAAAAACCATAGGTTTCACACGTTATAGTTAGCTGAACATTTCACTCGTAAAAAAACAATGAAATTTTCCCGTTATAGTTAGTTAAGCTAACTATAACTCGCGCGCCCGCAATGCACTGCTGATGACGTCACATATTACATCACTCATGACATGGTCAGTGACATCACTCATGACATCACTGATGACATCTCAAATGACATCACTGATGACATCACTGATAACATCATCCAGTGAATGTGTGTTTTTCTGAAAATTAAATATGTTTTATATATGTATATCTCAAGGTCGATGGAAGAATAAATGGGTATATAAGTGTCTAAATGGATGATTTGTTTTTTAAAAATTGATTGTGTAACTGACTGATTAAGTGTATCTTAGTGAATACATGGCTTAGTGAGTAATGTTTAAATATGTAAATATCTGTATCAGTCTCTCACTTTGTGTATAAGTGGCTGCATGGGTTGGTGAGTAGCTACATGAGTGTCTATATAGGTTATTAGTTGGTTTTTGAGTATCAGTGTCTATATGGTTCGGTGGGACGTATTACGTAGTGCATAGGTGCATGAATGAGTGACTCACTGTTTGTATGTGTTGAAGACAGCATATGTGCAGGACTGTATGGGTGGATGAGTGTGTGTATGGGTGTGTTAGTGAGTGAATGGCTGTCTCAATAGTGTCTTTATGAGTAACTACATATGTTTTAAACTAGTATATGTGACTATTGGTGTATATAAGTGAGTATATGTGAGAGTGAGAGATTGAAAGAGTTCCTGTATGAATAAGTATGTGTTTCTATAAGTGATTGTTTAAAAAACTAAGTATGTGTAAGTTTCTGTAGAAGTAAGTGTGGTGGTGTGTGTATAACTGTATATGCAAGTAAATGTATGTTTCTTTCTTTTTTTCATGAGTGACTATGTGTGTTAGTAACTCTGTGGATGAGTGGCATTGTGTAACAGGATGTATTGGTGTATGTGTACATATGATGTGTGAGTACACGAATGAGTGACTGTACAGGACTGTTGGTGAATGAGTGGATGTTTATGTGGTTCTTAGAATTATTGAAGAGGTTGTTGTAATTGGTATTGGTATGTCCATTTTTTTGAAAATTTCAGTCTCTCTTTTTGAATGTGTGTATCAAAGGTTATATTAGGGTGAGAGGAGATCTGCCACTCCATCACATGGATGATGTCATCAGTGATGTCATCAGTGATGTCATTTGAGATGTCATCAGTGATGTCATGAGTGATGTCACTGACCATGTCATGAGTGATGTAATATGTGACGTCATCAGCAGTGCATTGCGGGCGCGCAAGTTATAGTTAGCTTAACTAACTATAACGGGAAAATTTCATTGGTTTTTTACGAGTGAAATGTCCAGCTAACTATAACGTGTGTGAAACCTATGGTTTTTTCACTGAATTTGCAAGGTTTTTTAAAAGCTAATTCCTAACTATAACATGTGTGAAACCTATGGTTTTTTCAGTGAATTTGCAAGGTTTTTTAAATGCTAATCCCTAACTATAACATGTGTGAAACCTATGGTTTTTTCAGTGAATTTGCAAGGTTTTTTAAATGCTAATTTCTAACTATAACGTGTGTGAAACCCATGGTTTTTTAAGTGAATTTGTATGGTTTTTTAAATGCTAATTCTTACCTATAACATATGTGATTCCCATATTTTTTTTTTGATTTTGTATGATTTTTTTATTATAAATTCTTATCTTAAATGTGTTTTTTTTTTAAAAAAAACAAGTTTTTTAAAAACTTTTTATTCTCTTAAAACACTTTTTTTTTTAATAAAAAATATGCAATATATCAAGTTTTCTCTTTTTTTTTTTACCAAACAGGTAAGATATATTAGTATAACATAGAAAATATATATATATATATACATATTTTTTTTTTAGTGCGCGTACGGTAAGCGTACGGTAAGCTTACGGTTTACGCAATGTTTGTAATTTATCTACTCTGTTTGCGTATAGTTACGCAAACTGCGTAGCCGCGCGTACTGTGCGTGGGGCGCGTAGGCGTGTACGCTACACGCGCACGTTACGCGGAAGTGTTGTAGAGTGACTGTTTTGCGCATGCGCGCGAGCGCGTGTCTTTTTTACGCGCATGCGCACTTTTACCGTAAGCGCACCGTAAGCGTAACGTAAGCGTAACGTACGCGCACGGTGGGTCATGTGATCATGAAACACAACTTTTGATTGGTTGAAACTACTTTCAGTTCTAGAACTCTCCTACACCACACCCATTCCCCTCATTTCTGCTTGTGATCCCTTAGGAGAAGGAGCTGAGTTGTCTTTGGGATACGATGGCAGACCAGCACTCTTCTGCTGAGAGTGAGGCTAGCAGCACCACCATCAGGCAGAGAAGGAGGAAACAGAAGGGCTCTTTCATATGGGAGTATTTCACTTTTCCAGAGGGTGAGAAAAAAGTCAATGCTGCACTGGTGACTTGCAAGCTGTGCCAGCGTGTACTTTCGCGAGGTAATCCCAACAAGAAGTATTCCTTTGGGAATCACACTATGTTGAGACACCTTGAGGATGTGCATCCTAGGACACATGCACGACATACTAGGGGCAACCCTTCAGTAAGTCGAGCGAGCACATCCACAGCAGCTCAGCCGAGTCCTTCTTCGGAAGCTCAGCAGAGCCCTTCATCTGTGGGGGCACAATCACCTTTTTCTGAACCTCTGGAAATGAACCCTCGGTTTGGTCGGGTTACTATGCGGTGTTCATTTTGCCATGATCTAATTGTTCACAGGGAGACCAGTGTTTCCCTCATTAACAACAGAATAGATCAGCACAAATGTCCAACCAGCTAATGTTCCCATACTTCCTTTCCTCTGTCCCTGCATGAACACAACGGCTCTTTTAAGAGCCAACCTTACCTCTCAACTTTTTTTTATTTTTTCTTTAAAACTTTTTTTTTTTTTTACCGTAAGCGTATTTTTTTTTTTTTTTTTTTTTTTTTAAAACACTAAAAATCAATTACCACATCTCAAGATCCTTGAGGAATTAATAACTAAATACTAAAAATCTTTTTGAGATAAAGTGGAAGAAAGAGACCTTCTAATTTCTCAGTTACCTGTCCCACCCAACAATTTAATTTTTAATTAAAATGTAATTGAAATTACTTGAAAAAATGGTTGGTTTTTTTTGAAAATTTTCTTTCACAATCTGAAAAAAAAGAAAAAAGTATTAATATTTAATAAATCAATATATTACACAGAGTCATGTTTTCACATTAGTCACAAAACGAAATTTCTTTGCCAATTTGAAAGCACACTTACTACTCTTTTTTTTGGCAAGTGATAAACACTTTTACAGACTGACACATTTTGAATCCACTTTTCACATTCTATAAAAATGCACATGTCCAAACTGCTTTTTCAGACCAGCACCATGTGTAACCTGGGTGACTGACTACACTCCAGCAAGGGCAACCAGCCTTAGTGATGCTGAATGTATTTGTATTACTGACTGAAACCTCAAACCCCACTTGGTTGTGAATACTGTGCATGATTCCACAGGATAAGCTGGGTGTGTGCTAAGAGTCTGCTTCTGCACAAAAAAAATGGCTCCCCCTTTCCATCTAATGCAACTGTGAAATCACCAGAGCAATACGCAATAAATCTCTGCCTGTAATTCCTCTTTGCACACAGAGTCATGTTTTCATATTAGTCAGAAAACGAAATTTCTTTCCAATTTGAAAGCACACTTACTACTTTTTTTTTTGGCAAGTGATAAGTACTTTTACAGACTGACACATTTTGAATCCACTTTTTAGATTCTTAAAAAAGCACATGTCCAAACTGCTTTTTCAGACCAGCACCATGTGTAACCTGGGTGACTGACTACACTCCAGCAAGGGCAACCAGCCTTAGTGAATATGATGCTGAATGTATTTGCATTACTGACTGAAACCTCAAACCCCACTCGGTTGTGAATACTGTGCATGATTCCACAGGATAAGCAGCTGGGTGTGTGCTAAGAGTCTGCTTCTACACAAAAAAAAATGGCTCCCCCTTTCCATCTAATGCAAATGTGAAATCTCCAGAGCAATACGCAATAAATCTCTGCCTGTAATTCCTATTTGCACACAGAGTCATGTTTTCACATTAGTCACAATACGAAATTTCTTTGCCAATTTGAAAGCACACTTACTTCTCTTTTTTTGGCAAGTGATAGACACTTTTACAGACTGACACATTTTGAATCCACTTTTCAGATTCTGAAAACAGCACATGTCCAAACTGCTTTTTCAGACCAGCACCATGTGTAACCTGGGTGACTGACTACACTCCAGCAAGGGCAACCAGCCTTAGTGATGCTGAATGTATTTGCATTACTGACTGAAACCTCAAACCCCACTCGGTTGTGAATACTGTGCATGATTCCACAGGATAAGCAGCTGGGTGTGTGCTAAGAGTCTGCTTCTGCACAAAAAAAATGGCTCCACCTTTCCATCTAATGCAACTGTGAAATCACCAGAGCAATATGCAATAAATCTTTGCCTGTAATTCCTCTTTGCACACAGAGTCATGTTTTCATATTAGTCAGAAAACAAAAATTCCTGTGCCAATTTGAAAGCACATTTACTACTCTTTTTTTTGGCAAGTGATAAGTACTTTTACAGACTAACACATTTTGAATCCACTTTTCAGATTCTTAAAAAAGCACATGTCCAAACTGCTTTTTCAGACCAGCACCATGTGTAACCTGGGTGACTCACTACACTCCAGCAAGGGCAACCAGCCTTAGTGATGCTGAATGTATTTGCATTACTGACTGAAACCTCAAACCCCACTCGGTTGTGAATACTGTGCATGATTCCACAGGATAAGCAGCTGGGTGTGTGCTAAGAGTCTGCTTCTGCACAAAAAAATGGCTCCCCCTTTCCATCTAATGCAACTGTGAAATCACCAGAGCAATACGCAATAAATCTCTGCCTGTAATTCCTATTTGCACACAGAGTCATGTTTTCACATTAGTCACAAAACGAAATTTCTTTGCCAATTTGAAAGCACACTTACTACTCTTTTTTTTGGCAAGTGATAAACACTTTTACAGACTGACACATTTTGAATCCACTTTTTAGATTCTTAAAAAAGCACATGTCCAAACTGCTTTTTCAGACCAGCACCATGTGTAACCTGGGTGACTGACTACACTCCAGCAAGGGCAACCAGCCTTAGTGATGCTGAATGTATTTGCATTACTGACTGAAACCTCAAACCCCACTCGGTTGTGAATACTATGCATGATTCCAGAGGATAAGCAGCTGGGTGTGTGCTAAGAGTCTGCTTCTACACAAAAAAATGGCTCCCCCTTTCCATCTAATGCAAATGTGAAATCTCCAGAGCAATACGCAATAAATCTCTGTCTGTAATTCCTATTTGCACACAGAGTCATGTTTTCACATTAGTCACAAAACGAAATTTCTTCGCCAATTTGAAAGCACACTTACTTTTCTTTTTTTTGGCAAGTGATAAACACTTTTACAGACTGACACATCTTGAATCCACTTTTCAGATTCTGAAAACAGCACATGTCCAAACTGCTTTTTCAAACCAGCACCATTTGTAACCTGGGTGACTGCCTACACTCCAGCAAGGGCAACCAGCCTTACTGATGCTGAATGTATTTGCATTACTGAGTGCAACCTCAAACCCTTAAAGTATTCCTTATTTTTACCAGTACACCTTAATTTATCGTGAAAACATATTCCATATTATTTTACATGTTCCTCACATTTAAATTTCTCCCAAAACAGAAAATAATAAACACAACTTCAACAAAAGGAATTCCATTTCTATTATTCATTTCTTAATTTACCATATACATCCCCTCTCAAACTCTAAACTCACCTTTAAAATTAGTTAGTTGTGAAAGAAATGTGGCACTCAAACAGCAGATTATCAGAGCCAGGATCTCTGTTCTTTACACCTCTCTCCTCTCAGCAGAACCAGATAATGGCAAATATTCCCTCTCTTTTTCCACACATATACATGTTAATTTCAAATCGCAGTGCTTCCCCCTTTTTTCAAATGTAATCACACATTTCTATTGGTTGAAAACCAACCCTTTTCCAAAAGTACCCTTCCCCCAACTTGACTTCTGCCTAGTACCCTTCCCCCAACTTGACTTCTGCCTGCTACCATAGCAACAGCTCATGGAACACTGCTGTGTGGAGTTAGGTCAGAAGTTCACCAAACAATGTTTCAATTCCACAGAGCAAGAGTGCTTGACTTTTCAAACCTAACAGCAAATCCATAGTACTGTTCTTTGGTAACACATTTTTCTGTACCAATACAAAACATGCTTCTATTAATTTACACATACAGCCTAGTTTTTATTCTAGAATGGTATGAAACAGCCAATCAGATCTTTTTTTTATAAAAAAAATATGTATGCCTCCATTTCCAAACTGTCTTTCATTTCTTTTTACCATTCTACTGAATTACACCTCCTGAGTGCATCCAGTTCTCCTTTGAAGATGTTCACAGTGTGGATTGTAGGGCACAGCTATGTCTTCTGGAGTGAAAAGTATGCAGAGAAAACAGATATGGTGAGAGACCTTGCTTTGCCAAATGTAGACATTAAATGGATTGGTCAGAGAGGGTTAAAGTGGCACCAATTGATGCCATTGGTGAAATCCTTCATGCAAATCCAACACCCTGACCTCATAATAGTGCACTGTGGTGGCAATGACCTAGGCACTTTGACTGGGGTAGGTCTGGAAATGCTTATGAAGGACACCTTTGCACAACTGTTTTCACTTTTCCCTAAAACTGCCAATCATTTCTGTCCGCAGATTGACAAAGCAAGAAAGCACGTCAACAAATCTGTTTCTGCTTTCCTCCGTGACTATGGTATGGGTTCCATTTACCACAACAACTTGCGTTATGACATGCAAGACATTTATAGAGGAGATGGTGTACACTTCACTGATGAAGGGAACAGAGTCTTCCTCTTGAACCTTAGACTCTGCATCAGTACTTACTTGTAGGTACCACTAAAAAATCACTTCATAAACACAACGGCTCTTTTTAGAGCCCCCTAATATCTAAATTCTTAAATCTGCATTTCATTTCTTTTTTTTTCTTTTTTTTCTACCGTACGCGTACGTTGAGGTTACCGTACGCATACCCCGCGATTTTTTTTAAAATCAATAAATGTTTTCTTTGTACTTTTCTGTCCTTCTTTGACCCCCTTACAAATGTTAGGGGGTCTGTAACTCTCTCCCTTGCCCCCTTTTCAAGATATCACCCTTTTTTTTCTGAGTGAAACACACGAAATGGCGGCCGCCGCTTCCTGGTTTCGACCGATTCGAATGTTTACTAAGATCTAAGAGCCAATCAGAATCGCGCTCGCGTACGGTAAGCGCACCGTAAGCGCACGGTAAGCTGGCTCAGATATATATATTGATTTAAAGGCTATTTTCTCAGAATCTACTGAACAGATTTACACCAAACCTACAAAAGGCACTTCCTTGACCTGAGGACTACCTCTCTGCCAAATTTCAAGTAATTCTGTTCAGCCGTTCGGGCTGTAGCTGTGTCTAAAGGTCCTATGGAAAAATGCATGGGAAAAACGCGTTTTGGGACCCCCTTCTATCTCAGCTCCCGCTTGATGAATGCCACCGAGACTTTCAGGGTAGGAGCGGAGCATAGCGCCCCACCTATTTTGATAAATTCGCGAGGATTCGTCGACCGGCGCCAAAGTTATTCAAAATAGAATGTTGCGGATTTCCTATGGAAACGTGGTCCTAACTATAACTACCTACTGGCGACCGCCAGTAGGTAATATATATATATATATATTCACTGAAAAAACCATAGGTTTCAGGCACGTTATAGTTAGGAATTAGCATTTAAAAAACCTTGGAAATTCACTGAAAAAACCATAGGTTTCAGGGGCGTTATAGTTAGCTGGACTTTTCACTCGTACAAAACCATTGAAATTCCCCAGTTATAGTTAGTTTAGCTAACTATAACTCGCGCGCCCGCAATGCACTACTGATAACGTCACATATTACATCACACATGACATGGTCAGTGACATCACTCATGACATCTCAAATGACATCACTCATGACATCACTGATGACATCATCCAGTGAATGTGTGTTTTTATGAAAACTAAATATGTTTTATATATGTATATCTCAAGGTCGATGGAAGAATAAATGGGTATATAAGTGTCTAAATGGATGATTTGCTTTTGAAAAATTGATTGTATAACTGACTGATTAAGTGTATCTTATTGAATACATGGCTTAGTGAGTAATGTTTAAATATGTAAATATCTGTATCAGCCTCTCACTTTGTGTATAAGTGGCTGCATGGGTTGGTGAGTAGCTACATGAGTGTCTATATAGGTTATTAGTTGGTTTTTTGAGTATCAGTATGAGTGTCTGAGTGTTTGTATGATTCGGTGGGGGTAAGATGTAGTGCATAGGTGCATGAATGAGTGACTCACTGTTTGTATGTGTTGAAGACAACATGTGTGCAGGACTGTATGGGTGGATGAGTGTGTGCATGTGTGTGTTAGTGAGTGAATGACTGTCTCAATAGTGTATTTATGAGTAAATACATATGTTTTAAACTAGTATATGTGACTATTGGTGTATATAAGTGAGTATAAGTGAGAGTGAGAGATTTGAAGAGTTCCTGTATAAGTATGTGTTTCTATAAGTGATTGTTTAAAAGACTAAGATTGTGTAAGTTTCTGTAGAAGTAAGTGTGGTGGTGTGTGTATAACTGTATATGCAAGTAAATGGATGTTTGATTCTTTATTAGCATGAGTGACTATGTGTGTGAGTAACGCTATGGATGAGTGACATTGTGTAACAGGATATATAGGTGTATGAGTACATATGATGAGTGAGTACATGTATGAGTGACTGTATAGGACTGTTGATGCATGAGTGGATGTGTATGTGGATCTTAGAATTACTGAATAGGTTGTTGTGACTGGTATTGGTATGTCCATTGTTTTGAAAATGTTAGTTTCTATTTTTGAATGTGTGTATCAAAGGTTATATTAGGGTGAGAGGAGGTCTGCCACTCTATCACAAGGATGATGTCATCAGTGATGTCATGAATGATGTCATTTGAGATGTCATCAGTGATGTCATGAGTGATGTCACTGACCATGTCATGGGTGATGTAATATGTGACGTCATCAGCAGTGCATTGCGGGCGCGTGAGTTACAGTTAGCTGAACTAACTATAACGAAGGAATATCAATGGTTTTGTACGAGTGAAAAGTCCAGCTAACTATAACGTGCCTGAAACCTATTGTTTTTTCATTGAATTTCAAAGGTTTTTTAAATGCTAATTTCTAACTATGCCTACAGAGATAGGACATGTGAAGAAAGAAGAAAAAATGCACAGAAAGAAAAAAAAGAAATGCAGAAAGAAGCAACAGAAGTCCTCAAATACGATGAAAAGTGCAGGAAGAAGGATAACGTGCAGAAAGAACAAACAGAAGAGCAGAAAGAAGCCTTGCTGCAAAATCATCCTGTACCCTCAACTTTTTCAGATGGATTCTGGTGGTAACTGAGTCTGACTAACCAGTCCTAGAGCCAGTGCTATGTTAAAAGACACTCAGAAAACAGTGAAAACACCTACATATACTAGGGAACACTATGCGTTGGGGTCCCCCTGTGATTAGCATGACCTCCTCTGTAAGCCCCTAGTATATAATAGGGCAGGGGCATTAAAACTACCTCTTAAAATGTGCCACAGGGCGTGTTTGCACACGTCACCTCAGGCCCCGTCCTCTCCCTTCCCCACAGTGTAAACACACCCAGTGGCCGTTTTAAGTTGGGACATTAAGTCCTCTTGAATCCTGAGGGTCCCTATCAGTGCTTAATTTGTGCCTGCACTTATTTCTCAGGGCCGGGTCTAGAAACTTGAGAGCCATGGGTATGCTAGTGTTGCAGGTGCCAACTTTTAAATTGTGAAATTTCTTTAGTTGCTTGGGCCTTGATCGGAGTTGGCCAGCTGCACAGAAAAAGTGAAGCGGTGAGCGGGACTGTGGTCGGAGGCAGATTCAACTCTCTTCAGGGAGAGGCAGGCCTTGGTGCGAAAGGAACAGTAGGCCTTGGCGCAAATTGACTTCTAGGGCACTCCTGGCAGCATGAGAGCTGATTGGGTGTTCCCATCCAAGCCCCCGGCCGTGGCGCGAAGGAATCTTTCAGAATACTGAGAAGGAGAAGCTGAGTTCAACGAGAGGACAGGACATGGAGCAAGCAGAGCAAGTGGCAGAGGAAACCGCTGTGAATCCTCTAAATGTACTGTGAGCAAACGAGTGCTGGATAAAAGGTCAGTGCAGTTGGAGGAGAGAGATTTCAGACAAGCAGTGTTAGTACCAGAATATGGATACGCCTGCAGAACTTAAAAACATCTGATGATCAGTCTTCTTGGTAAAATGGGGAACATGTTAAAATTATATACATCTTCAGTTTTCCCCAAGGTGACACATGGAAACTTCTTTGCGAACAAACGTGCAGATTGCTGCTGGGGCTCATTTATGGTAGGAAAATAAACGATTATGATTAGCACAGAGTCAAGTGCCATATTTTGTGTAAGAATTAGGAAAAATATTGCAAAGTAATTTGTGTACACTTTCATACAATTACAGTAATGCAATTAAAATGGTGCCAGCTATGTAGGTGAGGCAGAAATGAGTGAATCATTGGTTTCATCGTCTGATTCCTGGAGTATGAATAAGTGCCTTGTGGCTCTCCATTCATAATCAGCCTCACAAATTACGCGCCCATTAACAGTTCTGTGTCACAATCAGCAAGCCCAGACACAACACAACGCAATACATGATATGGCACTCTTGTAATTAAATGCCACTCCGGGGAAGAGATAAGCGGGGACAATTAATCCGTGAAAAGCCAAATGTTCTCCGATGGGCTCTTTTCCTTTGTGATCATGTACATATGTTTTAAAGTCTACTTTTGAAATATCTGATCAGCCATAACAAACAAAGACAAAAAATGTATGGCATCACTCAGCAATTGCATATGAAATCCTTTTTAGCGTGGCACACCAGAGAAAATATGCTTTTTAGAGATTCAGCAAGCAACACTAAATAAATGCATTTCACTTAATTCAGGACAGAAGGCTGCCAGAACAAGGACCATGGTTTATAATTGTGAAGTTAAGACATCTGTAATGGAATTCCTCCACACTCTTCACTAAGTTCGCTGGCCTGTCATTCTTTCAGAGTTTGCTTTAAAGTAATACATTCCAAAGTATAAATCATTAAGGGCCTATATTAGCTCTCCATACATCCAGTGGTCTCTCTGTATATGTGTTAGCCTGTCTTGTCTGTATCTATAAGGCCATGCGTCAGCTTAATTGTTTGTTTCTATGCCTCCAGGTCTGTGTCCTTGTCCGTTGTAGGTAGAGCCTCCAAAACAGTGCACGCGCTGTTGTAAGGCATATTGTGGGCTTTTTAAGAACATAAAGGAGCTTATAGCCCTCTCATTGATTGTCACTGATTGGCTTTCCTGCCATTCTATTTTGCTTGCTTCTTATTCAATGGTTTTCCTTTTCCGTCTTGTGTCTGCCCCTCCCAAGAGCCCTGCCAATTTACTTGCATCCTTCCGAGTGCTTAATTTGTGCCGCTGGTGTCCCAGAAGGCAGCCTAGGGTCTCGAGTTGGGTAGAGCCAACCCAGGTCCCCCCCCCTCTTTTCAAAACATTTGTGGAACAGAGGAAGATAAACTCAAAAAGGGAAAGCTTACAACGCTTCCCTCTCTGACCCTGCAGGGTTCGGTATCTGCCCCCACCCAATTGGTCTGGCGATAATTATAACTCTCGGGATTTCTGGAGGAAAGGAAGTAAGTAAACCAACAAAAGGTATAAAGATCACCACCTCTCTATGCTACTTCTTTAAGGTTTAGTCCAAAAAGGGAGAAGCACATAACTCCATATCCACTTAATCCTCTCCTAGTGGAGCAGAGTCACAGGAAAGCTACACCAGAACTGTGGAGGGGGCAGGGGAAAAGGGGGATCTCCCTTGGTATCTGCTTTTCTTCCCCCATTCATACCTCACTCCTTTGATCCTCTCCTTCACTTTCTGCCCTACGTCCGCGTTTCCTCTTAATCGCCGCCTCCCCTCATTAACTGCTTTTAATTTTTCATCTTTCATTTCCACTCCCTTTTACGCGCTCCCCGCTGTCTGCTCTTCTTCCCTTGCCTTTCTCCTCTTTCCACTTTTCATTCTCATCATGTTTCACTCCAATCTTGCACTCCCAATCTCTGCTTTCCCCACTTTTTTCCACATTCTTTGTCTACCTTTGTATCTTTGTATCTATCCTTGTTTTCAGACCTCTCCTTCTTCCTCCCTTTCCCTTTTTTGTTTTTCCTTCTTGTACATATCTTTATATCCACTCCAGGAATCTGTGTTTGATTTCAGGGTCATACATTTAAATCTTGGGGTGGCCACTCAGTCTTTCATCTTTCTGGGGTCGATAAAATAAGTGCCCTTGAGCTGGATAGCAACATTTTTAATTTGGTGTCAAGGCTCCCTCTGCTGAATATGTGCTTTACAAACATACATGGTGTGTTAAGGACACAGAAATGTATTTTAATCTTTTGTTTTTCAATTTCTTTGCAATATTACACTGTCATTATTCCCTCTGTCCCTGCTTCATCCAGTACCTTTTCAAACGCGCATTCATTCCCTTGACCTCCTTTCTTTCCTTCGTCCCATCTTTTTCCTTTTTCTCATCCTCCGCACCTCCAGCCATACCTCTTTTCTTCATTCCATTCTTGCTTCCATATATCCTCATTCATTCCCCATACTTCCTCCCTTGGTGCATTTTTTCCTCCATTTATTCCTTACTTTCTGTTTCCCTACTACTACTCCTTTAATTTCTTCCTTTATCTTCAACCCTTCCTTCTGCTGTTCCTCCTCCTTTTCTTTCTTCATTCTATTCATCCATTACACATTGTTCACTTCTATTCTCGCACTATTCCTTAATTTCTTCCTTGCACTTTCTTTTATTTTCTCCTTCTTTCATCCTCACTCCAGTACTCTCCTTTGCGCCTGCATTTGTTGCTGCCTTCTTTAATGTATTCCTTCCTTCATCCCTTCCTTTCTTTTAAACAGCGCAGTGCAAGCACATTCTCTTTAGTTTGCAAAACTGCTTCAAGTCCTCAAATGGCCTTTCCTAAAGCTGCATTTTGAGATTTACACACATTCTATAATTTGAGTTCATTTTTAAGTTGTTGTCATAGGCTTCCTATATGTTATATTATGTCATATTGATTTGTATAGTGAACTAATCACTCAAGAGGGTGTCCAGATGCTTGGGCAGGTATGTATGTGCAAGGCCGCCGAGGTGCTTATGTGAAGAGCCAGGGCTTCAGCTTCTTGCGGAACTCAAGAAGTGAGGAGGTAGCTCTGATGTGTTGAGGCTGATGGGTGTTGGTGGGTGGAGCCAACACATGAAGTGGGTGGAGCTACTGGAGGAAGTGGGAGGAGCTGGAGAGTGGGCGTGGCCTCCTAACAAAATGGGAGCACCTACACTTAATATTTTACCAATTAAGCACTGGTCCCTAGGGTCCAACTAGACCACTAGGTACCTCCAGTAAGTGCCACAGAGCTGCGTTGCAAAGAGATGTAAAAAGGGCAACGGCCTAGACCACCTCTCTGCAAAGCAGTGCAGTGGCACTTACTGGAAGCACTTGGTGGGCTAGTTGGCCCCCAGGTCCCTCAGGATTGAAGGTGAATTATTTCCCCAACTTAAAACGCGCCACAGGGCGTGTTTGCACATGTTAACTCAAGCCCCGTCCCCTCCCTTCATCACTGTGTAAACACGCCCTGTGGCCGTTTTTAGTTGGGACATTAAGTTCATTTGAATCCTGAGGGTCCCAAGGGTCCAACTAGCCCACTAGGTACCTTCAGTAAGCGCCACAGAGCTGTGTTGCAGAGAGGTGTAAAAAGTGGCATGGCCTGGACCACCTCTCTGCAACGCAGCTCAGTGGCGCTTACTGGAAGCACCTGGTGGGCTAGTTAGCCCATGGGGGCCCTCTGGTTTGAAGGGGGATTCTTTCCCCAACTTAAAACGCACCATAGGGCGTGTTTGCACACGTCACCTCAGGCCCCGTCCCCTCCCTTCCCCACTGTGTAAATGCACCCTGTGGCCGTTCTAAGTTGAGAGATTAAGTCCCCTTGAATCCTGAGGGTCCCTAGGGGCAAAATAGCCCACTAGGTACGTCCAGTAAGTGCCATTGCAGAGAGGTGTAAAAAGGGGCACGGCCTGCACCACCTCTCTGCAACGGCGAGCAGTGGCGCTTACTGGAAGCACCTGGTGGGCTAGTTGGCCCCCAGGGTCCCTCAAGATTGAAAGGGAATTATTTCCCCAACTTAAAATGCGCCACAGGGCATGTTTGCACACGTCACCTCAGGCCCCGTCCCCTCCCTTCACCACTGTGTAAACGCACCCTGTGGCCGTTCTAAGTTGTGAGATTAAGTCCCCTTGAATACTAAGGGTCCCTAGGGTCAAACTAGCCCACTAGGTACCTCCAGTAAGCGCCACAGAACTGCGTTGCAGAGAGGTGTAAAAAGGGGCGTTGCCTCAGAACACCTGTCTGCAACGCAGCTCCCTGGCGCATACTGGAGAGACCTGTTGGACTAGTTGGCCCTCAGGGACCCTCAGTATTGAAGGGGAATTAATTCCCCAACTTACAACTGGCCAGGGGGTGTGTTTGCAGAGTACTGCAAGGAGGTGGCAGGGCCTCTGGCTCGATGCCAGTCTTTTATTTTTTTTAAGAAGGAGGGCTGTGTGGGCCCCCCTTCTTTTTCCAATTTATTGGCCCTGGGGACCCCATCCCCAAGGGCCTGCCCCCTACATTTTTTTTTTAAACAAAAAAGCAAATTGGAAGGGGGCTGCGTGGCCCCATCCCAAGGCCTTAATCGGCCACGGGGACCCCAACCCTCGGGGCATGTCCTTTTTCTAAAAAAAAATCTTTAGGAGGGGGCTGCGTTGCCTTCCTCCTCAGGCCACTTATGGCCCCGGGGACCCCATCCCTTGGGCCGGCCTTTGTTTTTTATTATTTAAAAAAATATATATATTTATAGAAACACCTAGGACATGCTGGACAAACCATATGTACCTATCACCATGACGATTTGCGTGATATTTATTAAAAGGTGACTATGCATACAATGAATCCATGTGGAATGTATTTACACCGCTAGTGAAGCTCTGACGTGTCAGACGCCCTACCGTGCCTAATCCTGGCACCCCCGCCGGTGGGTACTCTCCAAGTAGACACCCTTGTCGTTTATTTATACAAACATGGGTAGCTATTGACGGGCACATTTAATACACACACACACCAAGCCATTCAAAGGGGATTCAACCAAAACTATGCAAAAAAACCCCCTCACAGTTTAAAAAACACACATCCACCGCCAGATGTGTAATACTTTATATTATACTCTCTGGAAAGGAGATGAACCTCACTTGAGAGTCACAGCGCGCTTCTGGCTGAGCCCAATGCTGTGTTACACCCACCAGTGCCCGCCGAGTGCCACACACCTCTGTGTTGTATTCCACCAGCTAGTGCGCATGCTATGACACTCTCTAGCCCATGTGCACTGTAACATCACCCCGTGAATATGTCATGCCACACTTGCCTTCGCACGGGTCATATTGCCCCAACTAACGTGCCTTCCTCGATGCCTATGTTATAACGCACAGCGCTATGCCATACATATTTCAATCTGGGATCCATATCTTTGTCACAGTGCATATGCAAGGTTACACTCCCCAGCACATATTTTATATTACAACTTTAGAGACTAGTTAGGTTACACAACACTGCCCTGTGCATATTACACTCCAAGGTGCATATCGCATAGCACGCGCTAGTGCCTGTGCTATCTCGCGCTCTCCAATGAATCTGTCATTGCGCACAATGTATTGCATATTATATTTCATGGCCAGGTTCATCTTATATCACACTTTTTGGTGCATAGTTTATACCATATACTATATCTAGTTTTCATTTTCAATCGTGCTCTCAGGACTATGTTCTATATAACACTGTGTCGACCTACCCTTTTCATGGGCATTACATTTTGCGATGGGGGGTGGAGGGTAAGGGGTGTTTCTGCCAAGTGAGCCCGGAGTCACAGTCACAATTGTCCTCTTCTTCCTGAATAAACGTGAGATTATGCTGCATACTTGTTCATATTTTAAGTAGTTCGCACAGACACACATTTTAAAAACAATAAAGTTCCTAATACCCACCTTCTCTGAACAGTTAGCTTGCTGCCCCATCCAACTCCTCCCTATCCTCTGTTGTCTGAATCCATGGACTAGCCTCATCCCTCCTGCCATGCATGGTCTGATGTGCTGCCACTGCCCTCCATTTAGCATGATGTACCAGTCCACTCCTCCTGCCCTCCATTGCCCAATTCTATGGCCCATCATTGACCTCCTGCTTAGCCTCTGTGCTTAGCTTGCTGCCCCTATTCTCCTTCCCCCTGCCCTCCGATGTCTTTGTGCATGCCCCTGCTCCATCTTTTTTGCCCACCATGTTCCATGGACCTGCCACTCCTATCTACTCTGAGTGTTCTGTTGAGCTGCCACTCCCCTCCCACCTGCCTAGCACTGTCAGATGACTGTAACCTGTCCCTGCCACCTCCACCCTGCCTGTCCACATGCCATGCCCCTATCCCCTTCCTCCTTTCCTACATGGTCCATTTTACTGCCACACCCTTCTGCCCTCCCTGGTCTGTTGTGCTGCAACTGCTCCTCCTGCCTTCCCCGCGCGTTCTGTTGTGAGGCCCCTTCCCCTGAACTCTCTTGTCTGTGCCCAGGTCCTGACCCTCCCTTCTATCCTCCATGGTCCTTTGTGCATGCCCCTGCACCCTCCTTCTTGCCCATCATAGCCATTGTGCTGCCATGGCCCCTCCCACCTTCCCTGTGTGGTCAGCTAGCTGCCCCTGACCCCCTCCCACCTTCGCACCATGGTCTGTGTGTATGCCATCATAGTCTCATTGTTGCTCTCCATGGTGTGTCTTGTTTCTAGAGGACTACCGGGGGGTAGATCTTCACCAATCATTCAGTATCTGGACACTTTTATCGATGGGTTGGAAAGCCCCAAATCGCTGGTAATTATGGGTGACTTTAATTGCACTTTCGAGCCCTTAGGGATTGAAGACGGTAAATTTAGTACTAATGAGGACAGTAATTGGGGTGTTCCATCATTGTTTTTAGCTCCTATCAAAAAGTGGACTGAGGCGGCCCTTCAATTAAAAAGTTTTTCTTATGGGTGGGGCCTGAGAGCCATTAATGGGAGAACTGTCTCAGACAGTAATGGTAGTAATACCTTCTCCAATGGGAAGAGTGGCAGCAGGATCGATTATATCTTTGTTATCCTGGATTTATGGTCTACCGTTCTGGATATGGCCGTGATCACTAGACCAGAAAGTGATCATGAACCTCTATCCATGAGGTTAGTAACCAAGCCACCAGCGAGCACTGGCCCTTCTCGGGAAATGTTGGCAGGAGATATTGAGCTATCAAATGACTGCCGTCGACTGAAGTGGGCTAAAGTAATTGATAATGTAAGCATTCAAAGCCTGCTCCGAAAGTCTTTAGAGGACTTACTCTTGACTCTCAGCTTATAACTATTTAGAAGATCCTCCTCAATGTCTAAAGGGAGAGCATGAGGCTCTTTTTGACAGATTGAAATCATTGCTCACCATCAAAGGGAAGTAAAATAGACCCACCCGATCCAAATCAGCTAAATGGTATGATAAAGATTGCTCTGCAGCTTTCAAATTGCTCTCCCTAGCAATTAAATCTAACGATATTCAGGCTATTAAAGCAGCTAGGGCGTCATATAAAAGGGTGCTTTCTAAGGCTAAAGAGAGTTTTGACAAGGAAAGATGGGAGGAATTAGCTAAAGCTTCAGAAGAGAAGAACTGGTTGAGATTTTGGTATCTAATAAAATGGGGAAGTGGGGTGTCTGAGCCTACTCCCCACAACAATGTTCCCCCAGACAAATGGGTCTATCACTACCAAGCCCAGTTCACTTGTCCCCTAACCTCTGTGTCTGACTTCAATGATATTGTAACCACGGAGGTATTAACCTTCGGCTTGGCGGAGATTGAGACAGCCATTGAAGCAGCACCGGCAGGCCGGGCGCCTGGTCCGGATTGTATTCCCACGGACCTTTTTAAATCTGATAAAAAAAACTGGGCCATTTACATTCTCTTTTTGATAAATGCCCTGGCTCGGGGTGCTCCCCTGCCTGTGTCTTGGCAAGGCGTGGAAATTATACCTATTTTCAATAAGGGAGACCGTTCCAGCCCATCCAACTATAGACCCATTAGTTTAATTGATTCCCTCCAAAAAATTGTGGCTCGGATCATATTACTTAGGGTCAATGAATGGATTGACGAGTCTCAGGTATTATCTACATATCAAGCTGGGTTTCGGTCCCATGTTAGTACAATTGACCAGGTTTTCAGATTCTCAATGATTTATTGGAAAACGGTCATTTTGACGGGGGGAACCCTGTTCGCAGCCTTCGTAGATTTAAAATCTGCTTTTGACTTAGTCCCCCGTAGTAAGTTGCGGGATTCTCTTAAGGAGGCTGGCATGCCCCTGGCGCTTTTATCGCTCATTGTCAAACTTCATACCTCAAATTATGCCCAAGTTAGATGGGGACAACAGGGTGAGCTTACTGATAAATTTCCTGTTAACAGGGGCGTAAGGCAGGGCTGTGTTTTAGCACCGACCCTGTTCTCTTTGTTCATCAATAGGGTTATTTCTTACTTTGCAAATCACCCAACCGATGCTCCTTCATTGGATGGCTCTAAGGTCCCACTCCTCATGTTTGCAGACGACACGCTCATATTGTCTAAAACACAATCTGGTCTGCAGCGGGCCCTAGATAGATTTCTGGTCTTTTGCAATGACCATGACCTGGCAATTAATGTTGATAAGACCAAATATATGGTGATGCACAAAAGCAAAATACGTAAGAGTAAATTGTCGATGAATAACATTCCGTTGGAACAAACGGACACGTTTACCTACCTGGGGATCACCATTGGTCCGTAGGCTGATCTGGGAGCAACAAATAGATCTACTCGTCCTCAAACATAACCAACTAGCTGGTGCCTTACTGAAAGAACATAAAGCTTCACATACTAAACCAGTGGGGCCTGCCACTGCCCTGTATAAAGGGAAAATAAGAGCTTCAATCATCTACGGGGCTGAGATATGGCACTACGACAATCTTCCCCACCTAGTCATAGCCCAAAATAATTTTTTGCGCTCATTGACTGGCCTCCCCCAGTCAACACCCATTCAACCTCTACTGTTAGATCTGGGTTGTAGGGCGTTTGACGATGATGCTAGGTTAAGACCCCTCTCTTATTGGAGAAGACTGTGGACAATTCCTGAGCTACTTACTTATGCAAATGCAGTCTGGTATATCAAAGATCAAGATAAGCTTAGGAGAATAGCCTGGCTCCAATATATCAAAAGTGGTTTGCATGACATGGGATTGGGCCATCTTTGGTCTGACCCTAGGGGCAACCAATTCCCCAATAAATTGGACTTTAAAGCCCTATATTGGGAATCCAGGTTTGGGAAACTAAGGTCAGGTGTAAACAGTAGCTTCTCATCTGGTCTCTTTATGGATCATAAGTACATAAGTAGCTTTGAACCATATTGGAATTTTATCTCTAGACCAGACGACCGCAAACTATACCACCAATTTAGAGTGGGGTCTCTCCCACTTAACTCCTTCAGGAATAAATGGAAGGATGGCCATGATAGGTTCTGCCTTACAGGCTCAACACAGGATGAGTCAATTACTCATGTTTTGTTTGTGTGCCCTGCCTTTGCTCGCCCCAGGTATACATGGCTCAAGCCGATCTGCTCAAATTTATGAACCAGATCGCTTAAGACAGCACTGCGTATTCTGAGAACTAATACGCGAGAAGACATAGTTATTGCAATGGCTAAATTTTTGAGCTGGTCATGGGCCATACGTAGATCTATTGTGAAGAGGGCTACTCCTCCAGAACCCCCTATTTCTGACATTTAATCGTATAATTGACCCAGCTGTTATCTATCAAGTTTTTTCTTCTTTTCTCCCTTTTTATTTGCTTTTATGATGTAAGGAAAGATCGCTATGTTGATTTAATTACATTTTAGCAGTTTCTTTCTGGGCTGGACCCAGTCATGTAATGTTCTTCAGGATTTTAGATCCCGTGCTCTTATTTTATTCTTAAACCACCTGTATTCGTATTTGAATCTTTTTACTTCTTTCTTTTTTAATCTTGCTATAGTGTATCTTTCATGATGTAACAATCGAATAAAGATTTTTCTGAATTAAAAAATCCGGCGGTGGATGTGTGTTTTAATAACCGTGAGGGGGGTTTCTTGCATAGTTTGGTCGAATTTTTGTCGAATCCCCTTTGAATGGCTTGGTGTGCGTGTATATCAAATGTGCCCGTCAATAGCTACCCATGTTTGTATAAATAAATGACAAGGGTGTCTACTTGGAGAGTACCCACCGGTGGGGGTGCCAGGATTAGGCACGGTAGGGCGTCAGACACGTCAGAGCTTCACTAGCGGTGTAAATACATTCCATGTGGATTCACTCTTTGCATAGTCGCCTTTTAATGAATATCACGCAAATCGTCATGGTGATAGGTACATACGGTTTGTCCAGCATTTCCTAGGTGTTTCTATAAATATATTTTAAAAAGAAATAATAAAAAACAAAGGCCGGCCACCTCCTAAAGAATTTTTTTAAAAAAAGGCCATGACCCGGGGGTTGGGGTCCCCGGGGCCGATTAAGGCCTTGGAAGGGCCAAATTTATTTTTTTCAACAAAAAATATTAGGGTGCAGGCCCTGGGGGATGGGGTCCCCAGGGCCAGTAAATTAGAAAAAGAAGAGGGGCCACACAGCCCCCCTTATTAAAAAATATAATTAATAAAAGACCGGCATCGCGCCGGAGGCCACGCCCCCTCCTTGCAGCACTCTACAAATGCGCCCCCTGGCCAGTTGTAAGTTGGGGAATTAATTCCCCTTCAATACTGAGGGTCCCTGAGGGCCAACAAGCCCAACAGGTATCTCCAGTATGCGCCAGGGAGCTGCGTTGCAGACAGGTGTTCTGAGGCCACGCCCCTTTTTACACCTCTATGCAACGCAGCTCTGTGGCGCTTACTGGAGGTACCTATTGGGCTAGTTTCACCCTAGGGACCCTTAGGATTCAAGGGGACTTAATCTCTCAACTTAGAACGGCCACAGGGCGTGTTTACACAGTGGTGAAGGGAGGGGACGGGGCCTGAGGTGACATGTGCAAACACACCCTGTGGCGTGTTTTAAGTTGGGGAAATAATTCCCTTTCAATCCTGAGGGACCCTGGGGGCCAACTAGCCCACCAGGTGCTTCCAGTAAGTGCCACTGCTCTGTGTTGCAGAGAGGTGGTGCAGGCCGCGCCCCTTTTTACACCTCTCTGCAATGGCGCTTACTGGATGTACCTAGTGGGCTATTTTGCCCCTAGGGATCCTCAGGATTCAAGGGGACTTAATCTCCCAACTTAAAAAACGGCGACAGGGCGTGTCTACACAGTGGGGAAGGGAGGGGCCGGGGCCTGAGGTGACGTGTGCAAACACGCCCTATGGCACGTTTTAAGTTGGGGAAATAATTCCTCTTCAATCCTGAGGGCCCCTGCGGCTAACTAGCCGATCAGGTGCTTCCAGTAAGCGCCACTGAGCTGCGTTGCAGAGAGGTGGTCCAGGCCGTGCCACTTTTTACACCTCTCTGCAATGCAGCACTGTGGCGCTTACTGGAGGTACCTAGTGGGCTAGTTGGACCCTAGGGACCCTCAGGATTCAAATAAACTTAATCTCCCAACTAAAAACGGCCACAGGGCGTGTTTACACAGTGGTGAAGGGAGGGGACAGGACCTGAGTTAATGTGTGCAAGCAAGCCCTTTGGCGCGTTTTAAGTTGGGGAAATAATTCCCCTTCAATCCTGAGGGACCCTGGGGGCCAACTAGCCCACCAGGTGTTTCCAGTAAGCGCCACTGCGCTGCGTTGCAGAGAGGTGGTCCAGGCCGTGCCCCTTTTTACATCTCTCTGCAACGCAGCTCTGTGGCGCTTACTGGAGGTACCTAGTGGTCTAGTTGGACCCTAGGGATCCTCAGGATTCAAGGGGACTTAATCACCCAACTTAAAACGGCCACAGGGTGTGTTTACACAGTGGGGAATTGAGGGGACGGGGCCTGACGTGACGTGTGCAAACACGCCCTGTGGCTCGTTTTAAGAGGTAGTTTTAATCCCCTGCCCTATTATATACTAGGGGCTTACAGAGGAGGTCATGCTGATCACAGGGGGACCCCAACGCATAGTGTTCCCTAGTGTATGTAGGTGTTTTCACTGTATTCAGAGTGTCTTTTAACATAGAACTGGCTCTAGGACTGGTTAGTCAGACTCAGTTACCACCAGTATCCGTCTGAAAAAGTTGAGGGTACAGGATGATTTTGCAACAAGGCTTCTTTCTGCTCTTCTGTTTGTTCTTTCTGCACGTTATCCTTCTTCCTGCACTTTTCTTCGTCTTATAGGTTATTAGTTGGTTTTTTGAGTATCAGTATGAGTGTCTGAGTGTCTGTATGGTTCGGTGGGGGGTATTACGTAGTGGATAGGTGCATGAATGAGTGACTCACTGTTTGTATGTGTTGAAGACAGCATGTATGCAGGACTGTATGGGTGAATGAGTGTGTGCATGGGTGTGTTAGTGAGTGAATGACTGTCTCAATAGTGTTTTTATGAGTAACTACATATGTTTTAAACTAGTATATGTGACCATTGGTTTATATAAGTGAGTATATGTGAGAGTGAGAGATTGAAAGAGTTCCTGTATGAATAAGTATGTGTTTCTTTAAGTGATTGTTTAAAAGACTAAGTATGTGTAAGTTTCTGTAGAAGTAAGTGTGGTGGTGTGTGTATAACTGTATAGGCAAGTAAATGGATGTTTGATTCTTTATTAGCATGAGTGACTATGTGTGTGAGTAACTCTATGGATGAGTGGTGTTGTGTAACAGTATGTATAGGTGCATGAGTACATATGATGAGTGAGTACATGTATGAGTGACTGTATAGGACTGTTGGTGAATGGGTGAATGTGTATATGGATCTTAGAATTACTGAATAGGTTGTTGTAACTGATATTGGTATGTCCATTGTTTTGAAAATTGTAGTTTCTATTTTTGAATGTGTGTATCAAAGGTTATATTAGGGGGAGAGGAGGTCTGCCACTCTATCAAAAGGATGATGTCATCAGTGATGTCATTTGAGATGTCATGAGTGATGTCATGAGTGATGTCACTGACCATGTCATGAGTGATGTAATATGTGACGTCATCAGCAGTGCATTGCGGGCGCGCGAGTTATAGTTAGCTGAACTAACTATAACGGGGGAATTTCAATGGTTTTGTACGAGTGAAGAGTCCAGCTAACTATAACGCCCCTGAAACCTATGGTTTTTTCAGTGAATATATATATATATATATATATATATATATATATATATATATATATATATATATATATATATCTTACCTACTGGCCGTCGCCAGTAGGTAGATATAGTTAGGACCTATTTTCCATAGGAAATCCGCAACATTCTATTTGGAATCACGTTGGCGCCGATTGACGAATCTACGTGAAATTCTCCAAACTTTTGGCCAGCTCCGGTCCGCTCCTATCCTGAACATTTCACGGTGATTCGTCAAGCGGGGGTCGTGAAAAAAGGGTGGTCCCAAAATGCGTTTTCCCCATGCATTTTCCCTTAGGATCTGTTGACGCAGCTGCAGCCCGAACTGCTGAACGGAATTACACCAAATTTGGCAAAGAGGTAGTCCTCAGTTCAGACTCGTGCCTTTTGCTTAAACGGTGTAAATCCGTTCAGTAGTTCCTGAGAAAATTAGATTTAAGCGTACATATATATCTATGGCCTCGGAGGATCCGCGCACCCTCCCTGCACCCTCCCCGATCCCTCCCGAGCACGAGCTGAATGCTAATTGGCTGCCAACAGTCTGAATCAGGAAGTGTTGGCAGCCATCTTGTGCAGAACGGAGGCACCAGAAAACCGAAAAAAGGCGCAAAATGCGACAAGGGGGCAGGGTAGAAACACCCTGACCCCTAGGCCTGCTCAGGGGGTCCCACAAGGACCCCCAAGGCCCAAAAACATTTTATTAATTTTTTTAAAATGCGGGATGTGTGTAGAGTCTGCGCATCCCTCTAACGAATAAAAGAAATGAAGCGCGGGCTCCCACGCTTCGTTTACAATTGGCCCCCGGGGGGGCCAAGTCCCGGGGCAATTTTTAATAGTAATGGGGGGCCCAGAGGGGCCCCCCAGCCCCGGGGAAAGCCACCCCTGGGGCTTTTGAGAAATACGTGGGGGGGCTCTCAGCCCCCCCCAGCCCCCGGGACCGCCACCCCCCGGGGCTTCATTATAGTTGGGAGGGGGGGCTCAAAGGCCCCCCCAAGCCCCGGGGACCGCCACCCCCGGGGGGCTTTAAGTTAATGTATGTGGGGGGCTCATGGCCCCCCCGCAGCCCCGGGGACCGCCACCCCCCTGGGCTTGTTTGATTTTTAAAAAAAACCTGTGTGTGGGGGCTCGAGTTTCCACACACGCCCCGGGGACTGTCACTCCCTGGGGCACTAATTATTTAAAATAGGGCGTCCGTTACGGACCCCCAAGCCCCGGGGACTACCACCTCCTGGGGATTTAAATTATGTGGGAGGGGGCCCCCCTGGAGCCAATGATGGCCCTGGGGAATGCCTCGCCCCAGGGGCCGGCTCCTGCAGTGTTCCGGGGTGCCCACCCCGGGACACTGATGTTTGCAATGGCAGGGCGGGAGGCTCGCGGCTCCCACCCTGCCATTGCAAACTGCTTTGCTTCATTGAAGCGAGAGCAGGGAAACCTGCTCTCGCTTCAATGAAACCAAGCAGATTGCTTTTCCACATGGGGAGCAGCATGTTAGCTGCTCCTCATGTGGAAAAGCAATGCCCACTACCGCAGGAAGCGGAGGCCGGCTGGGACTGTGGGGGGATTGGGATCCCCCCACGGTCCACAACGAGGTGGCCAGGCCCCGGGGGATGGGGTCCTCGGGGCCATAAGTGGCCGGGGAGGGGGGGCCACACGGCCCCCTCCCCGTTACAATTTTTTAGAAAAATAATAATAAATCAATGGCCGGCCCGGGGGATGGTGTCCCCGGGGCCTTAAGTGGCCACAGCCCCGGGGGATGGGGTCCTCGGGGCAGATTAAGGCCTGGGGAGGGGGGCCATCATCCCCCCTCCACTGTTTAAAAAAAAAATTAGGGGGCAGGCCCTGGGGGATGGCGTCCCTAGGGCCAAACAATAAGAAAATAAGAAAAAGAAGGGGGGCTACACAGCCCCCCTTCTTATAAAGTGTTAGACGGACCGGGAGGGTCGGCCGAGGACAAGGGGAGAGGTCTCCGGGGAGAGCCGTCTCCAGCGATCGTACAGACCAATAACTTCCCCCCCACAGACAGATACCACACCAGGAGATGAGTTAGCGTTCTTTATAAGCACTTCTTAAGGTACGATGAAAAGGTACAAGGAGGTCTGGACTCAGGGGTCCCCTCGATTCAAGTCTCTCAAGATGGGAAAAGGGGGTAGCGGGATAGTCTGGTTACCAGTCTGGTAAGTGAGGTGGTATGGTGGGTAGCTCACAATCCTCGAGCTTGGTGGTCTAGCTGGTACGGGCCGCGGCAGCGCCAGCAGGTCCCAGTGAAGATGGTCGGTACACGGTCCGCGGCAGCGCCAGCAGGTCCCAGTGAAGATGGTCGATGTACGGTCCGCGGCAGCGCCAGCAGGTCCCGGTGAAGATGGTCGTTACAACGGGCCGCGGCAGCGCCAGCAGGTCCCAACGAGGATGGATGTTGCAGAAGGCCGCGGCAGCGCCAGCAGGCAGGTCGATAGTTCACAAGATAGGGCTACGGCAGCGCCAGTAGTCCGTCAAGGCTGAGTTCTCTCGGTGTCTCTTGACTCCAGGATACAACTGCCTTCCTGCTCCGGAGCTGCTCCAGTTATAGGGCAGGTGCCCTTTGATGTCCGGACCCTCGCACTTGGAGGTCGGAGGGTCCGGGATGAAGGTGTCCAGATACCCAGCGGGGGGTGGAGCCGGTGCCTGGGGGAGCTGGAGGCGATCGTCACCTGGCGGGGGAGAGTCCTTGGCGCTTCGTTCTCCCATTGACCTGCCAAGTGGTCCGCTCACCTCCTGGGTGGATGGTGGTGCCGGGATGTCGGGGCCGGCCAGGCCCAGGGTTAGGGTCGGGGGGAGGCCACGCGGCCTCGTGGCGCAGGGCCCAAGATGGCGGCTTGACCCGGCCGAGGGAGCCGGTGGTGGCTTGGGCCCATGATACATGGAGGTCCGAGGGCAGGAGTTCCGTCGGGAGACGGGGTGCGGGTGATTCTCGTGGGTCGCGCCTGGGGGGCCGGGGCTTGGGCCCTGTCATGCGGGGAGGGAGCAAGCCCTTCGTGTGGCCTGTCCAACATAAAGAATAAAAAAAAAAAAATGGGATCGGGGAGGAGGCCACGCCCCCTCCTTTCATCACTCTGCAAACGCGCCAGGGGGCGCGTTTGCAGAGGGGGAACAAATTCCCCTTCAATTTTGGGGGTCCCTGGGGGCCAACTAGCCCACCAGGAACGTCCAGTATGCACCAGGGGGCTGCGTTGTAGAGAGGTGTTCTGAGACCACGCCCCTTTTTACATCTCTCTGCAACGCAGTTCTGTGGCGCTTAATGAAGGTACCTGGTGGGCTAGTTGGACCCCAGGGGACCTCAGGATTCAAGAGGAATTAATCTCCCAACTTAAAACACGCCAGGGGACGCGTTTGCACAGTGGTTAAGGTAGGGGGAAGGGCCTGAGGTGATACTGTGCAAACACGCCCTGTGGCGCATTTTAAGTTCGGGAATTCATTCCTCTTCAATCCAGAGGTCCCCTAGGGGACAACTAGCCCACTAGGTACCTCCACTAAGCACCACGGAGCTGCGTTGCAGAGTGTTGTAAAAAGGGGTGTGGCCTCTGAACACCACTCTGCAATGCAGCTCTGTGGCGCATACTGGAGGTACCTGGTGGGCTAGTTGGCCTCCAGGGGACCTCAGGATTCAAGGGGAATTAATCTCCCAAATGAAAACACCCCACGGGGTGCGTTTGCACAGTGGTGAAGGTACGGGGCGGGGCCTGAGGTGATATGTGTGCAAACTAGGGGTGGGCGGAATTTGCGAAAGTGACTTTCGCAAATTATCGTGAAAATGTTAAAAATCTCCGCAAACACGCGGAAATATCGCGAAGATGCGGAAGTTTTTTTCCCGCCCGTTCCCGGTATTTTCTGCGTGGTCGCGGCTCGCCAACTTACCCATGCGGATGCTCACGGGCGCGGCCATCTTGTTTTCACACTTCTCGCGGTGTATGATCGCGAGAAGAAAGACGTGATCTGCGGGCATGAACTGTCGCGAGACAGTGCAAATGGCTATCAACAATCCAACATCTCGTGGAGAACGCGACCGGATCGGGAAAACTGTATGTATTATTTTACAGCGCGAGCAAGAAACAAATTATCGCTAAGCTGCGGAATGCGGAAATTTTGACATTTTCGTGCTCTCCGCGGAACGCGGAAATGTAAAATTATCGCAATTTCTGCGAGCGGAACGGAAATTTAGCCCAGGCCTAGTGCAAACACGGCCTGTGGCGTGTTTTAAGTTGGGGAATTAATTCCTCTTCAATCCTGAGGGTCCCTGGGGACCAACTAGCCCACCAGGTACCTCCAGTAAACGCCACGGAGCTGCGTTGCAGAGTGTTGTAAAAAGGGGCGTGGCCTCTGAACACCTCTCTGCAATGCAGCTTCCTGGCGCATATTGGAGGTACCTGGTAGGCTAGTTGGCCCCCAGGGGACCTCAGGATTGAAGAGGAATTAATTCCCCAACTTAAAACGCGCCACAGGGCGTGTTTGCACACGTCACCTCAGGCCACGCCCCCTTTTTCACCATTGTACAAATATTCCTCTAAAATCAGCCGATTTACTCACCTGTTATCAGGAGAGAACCCAGGGCTGCATCTTTTAGTCCAGCACTGACTCTGAAAAGTAATTCTAAGCATACTTACCAGTAACTTGTATTTCCTTCCATTGGAATCTATTGTGTGGTTTTCAGCAGAAAAGTTTCTAAGTGTCCAATTTTGAAACGTTAAGATATTCCTCTAAAATCAGCCGAACTACGAATTCCGATTTACTCACCTGTTATCAGGAGAGAACCCAGGGCTGCATCTTTTAGCCCAGCACTGACTCTGAAAAGTAATTCTAAGCGTACTTACCAGTAACTTATATTTCCTTCAATAGGAATCCATTGTGTGGTTTTCAGCAGAAAAGTTTCTAAGTGTCTATTTTCACAAACTAAAAATATTCCTAAAAAATCGTCTGTATGACTTAAACACATTCTTTCAACTGTTTACAGGAGGTTGGCCAGTGCTGGATCCAGGATCCACCACTGAGTAAGAAAAACTAACGATAACACTACTTACCTGCTAAGTGAATTTTCTGGTATTGGATAACATTGGTGATTCTATGTGAACAATTTTCAACTTTTAAAATACAATAATATTGGAGGGGCGTGGCTTGAACGCCTAAGTGTCATTGCGGATCCTGCGTGAGCTCCGCTCCGTTGCGGGACTCGGAGTCTTATTTGAAGCTTCATTTTCGTAGTCTTCCTATAAGAAGGGACTGCTTTGCAATGTGGATATCGCGGTGAGTCCGCTGGCCGCCTTTTTCCCCGCAATTCTTTGATTTTGACGGTTTTTACCGTAGCGGCTGTTTTCTCCCTCAGAGATGCGAGCGGCCGCCATTTTGTTGTGCATTTCCGCGGCGCTCGCATCCCCCTCTCCTGTTTGCATCTTCTCAGAATGGCATCTGCTCTGGGGCTTTTTTTTACTCCAACTTGTTTTCATGCTGCTTGAAGCCCACCACGGGTATTAATATTGACGTTAATGTCAGATTTTCAACGTCTCCCGTTACAGCAATGCATAGACTCGTCGTTTGCTACAGTCGACGTGCTTCTCCTCTCCTGCACTATATAGCATGAATTGCCTCTTCTGTTCCTGATTTCTTCAATTTTGGCTGATTTATGTGAGGTGCTTCCTGCCTGCCGTCGCTGGGCCGCTTTCAGTCAAGGCATGGTTCCACTGAGCTCTGTTGCTGTGTCCATTGGTTGTACTGCTCTTGGGTTAGATCTTGCCTCGTAAGAATTTTGGCTTTCTTACATATCCAGTTGCCAAGTCTTGATCTGGCGCAGTACCCCTGCTTGAGTGGTGTTGTTACTTCCCTGCAGTAAAGTGACGTTTGGGTTTTTTTTTTTTTTGTCGCTTCGGGATTGCTGTGGGTCTGACTTTTTGTTGTTTAATGATGGCCAGTGATCCCCCCATGTCCAGGCCATCGGTTTCTGGTACAAAACCGAAAAGACACAAAAATGATCCACCCTCGCCAATTCTATCATCACAAAATCCAGTCCTGGATTCCATCCTGGATGAGGTTCGAGGCCTTCAGCCCTTCATGTCCGCTACCAATGACAAGCTTAAACAAATTGAGGAAAGATGGATTGTTATGGAGGGTAAGGTGCTGGACCTTGAGCAACGGGTCAGCGACATACAAGATATCTCTACAAAGATTCCTCTCCTTGAACAAGAAATTCTTAAACTAAAACTCCACACAGAGGATCTTGAAAATCGCAATCGCAGAAATAATTTACGCCTTTTTGGCCTGCTGGAAAATGTTGAAGGGGCTGACCTAGTATCATTCCTACAAAAATTCCTTCCAGAGCTTTTAGACCTTCAGTCTACATGCAATCCTCTCAACATACAAAGAGCGCACCGGTTGGGTCGGCTTCAGCCATCTTCCAACAAACCACGTGGTATTATAATGTTGTTCTTGGAATTCACCCAACTCATGCAAGTTTTGAAGGCTGTGAGACACAAACGTCATCTTATCTGGTCTGGACATAACATTTATATATCTCAAGATATATCTAATGCTACCAATGCCAGACGCAAAGAATTTCTTGCTCTTCGGCCTCAGTTGCGACAGCTCAATATTCAATATGGAATTCTTCACCCCTGCCTTTGCAAGATCACTCATGGGGGTCGCACACGTTCCTTTGAGGATCCGGAGAAGCTCAAACTTTTTCTTCATAATTTCTCCTCACATGGCATGGATACTGGCTCTTGATTTCAGTCACAGTGTTGGAGTGTTTCTTCTTATTTGTTATATTGTCTTTCCTGTTGTATTCTATTGATTCTCTGTCCTTCTTTGCTCTTGTGAGGCTCATAGTCCATTCATTATTTTCTACATCTTCTTTCATTGTGGTCCGCATCCTTCGGTGTCACTGCGCTTCCCGCTCTTAGATCTTCTTTCTCTTTACAGATCTGGTTGTTTTTCCTTGATCTGTTTACTTTTCTCCACGTCTCCCTTTTACCTCTCTCTTCTTTACTTTTATTTTCCTTTTCCTCGTTTTTTCTCATTTTTAATATTGTTTCCATGTACAGGTTTTTTTCCTAACACTTGGTCTTTTGTTTTACTTACTGAAAAATGTCTTTCCTTCTTTTTTCTTGTCACTCCCGCAGTTCTGTGGTCCTCTGTCCGTACGTTCCCCTATATCCAGAAGTATGGTTAATGTCGTTTCGTGGAATGTCCGTGGTCTGGGTCACCCCGTCAAGCGTCAGAAGGTATTGTCTCATCTAGCTAAACTTAACACCCAGGTTGCTTTTTTACAGGAAACCCACTGCAATTATAAGGAATAACTTAAACTTAAACGTCAATGGGTCAATCAGATTGTTTTCTCTCCTGCTACTGACCGTCATGGTGGTGTCGCTATTTTATTTCACAAATCTATTAATGCACAAATTGTATCATCTGAGTGTGATCCGAATGGTCGTTGGGTATTGACTGAGGTTATCATAAATAAAAGACAAGTGACTTTTTTCAATATTTATGGGCCTGTTAAACCAGACACTGAATTTTGGCAATCTATAAAACTGAAACTACTGCCCATTTCCAATTCTAATATTGTGGTTGGTGGTGATTTTAATAACTGGTTATACCCGTTCACAGATAGGCAATCCAAATGCAAATTCAAACCTGACAAATCCCACAAATCATTTCAAACAGCCATTTCTTCTCGCCCACTATTTAATACCTGGAAACATGTAATCCTGATACCTCAGAATTTACTTTCCTTTCACCTGTACACCATACTAGATCTCGTATTGATTATATTCTTGTTTCCAAATCACTGCTACCTTGTCTCCAGTATTCTGACATTGGGTCGATCTTTATATCTGACCATGCCCCTATCTCCACCCATATTGACTTATCTCTCACCACTTGCAAACAAGGTAGATGGCGTTTCAATAACTTCCTATTATCAAATCATACTTTTATTTTAGAAGCAACCTCTTTTATTAAGGAATTCTTTTCATTCAATAATTCTTTAGATACCTCCTTACACAACAATTGGGATGCTTTTAAAGCATCTTTCAGAGCCTTCACTATTGCCTATTCCTCAAAGAAGAAAAAATTGCTGCATACTAAATATAAAGAAACTTTAACCCACATAAAAGCATTAGAACATAAGTATTATTCTTCCAAATCCTCCTCATCATTACAAGAATTAATCAAAGCTAAATCCACCTTGAATAAGATAGCCACAAAGGATGCCTGTAATATTCTCCTCAAGATTAAGTCGAAATCTCACGGAGGCCAAAACAAAGCTGGGAAAATGCTAGCAAATTATCTAAAAATTAAATCAGAACATAAAGCTATTGGCCCCATTCACTCAGAATCGGATGATTCACTCCTTTCGTCTGATTTTGATATTATTGCCACATTTCAATCATATTACAATCTTTTATATACAGAAACTACCAAGCCCTCTGAAGAAGATTTTGCTTCTTTTTTCCGAAATATCCCCAAGCCCAAAACTTCCCATGACAATTTCCAACCCCTTGAAGAAGATATTTCCTTACAAGAATTAACTGATGCTCTTAAATCTTTGAAGAAAGCAAAAGCGCCTGGCCCCGATGGCTTTTCAATTGAATTACTTTCTGCTTTCTCCTCAATTTTTGCGCCCAAATTATTAGAACTTTTTAATTCTTTTATCTCCAATTCCCAAGCCTGTGGTTCTTTTTTGGAAGCCCTTATCATTGTAATCCCCAAACCAGATAAAGATTCTTCCTACTGTAACAATTTTCGTCTTATTTCACTAATTAATTATGACTGTAAAATTTTTGCAAAAGTATTGGCTTCCCGTTTAGAGAAAATTATACCTTTACTCATTAATTCAGACCAAGTTGGTTTTGTTAAAGGTCGTTTGGCCTCTGATAATGCCAGAATGTTTTCCAATATTCTTGCTCTTAGTAAAAAATATCCTTCCCCACTAGCTGCTTTATCCTTGGATGCTGAGAAAGCCTTTGACCGTGTCAATTGGGAGTTCTTGATTCATACTTTGCGTTGGTTTGGCTTTGGTCCGAATACACCAATCCTAAAGCATGTATTTTTGTTAACGGTCTTTTTTCGCCTTATTTCTCCCTTCAAAGAGGTACGTGTCAGGGTTGCCCCCTCTCACCTTTACTTTTTCTGTTATGTTTAGTGCCATTTCTGGAACGTATCAGAAATAATCCTCTCATTCCTGGTTTTAATCTCAAGACTCAACAAATTAAGTTGTCTGCATATGCTGATGATGTTCTTATTTATATGTCCAATCCTGTATCTTCCCTACCCCCCTTTTTGCAGGAAATCGCATCATACGCTAAGGTTTCAGGTTACAAGTTAACTTCTCTAAAACTGAGATTTTACCCTTAAATCCTTCATGTTATAGGTATATGTTTGAGTTGTCTAATTTCACATGGTGTCCTCAAAAAATCAAGTATCTCGGTATTTGGTTCTCCCCCAATATTCGTGATACTTTATCTCATAATTTCTCTGCCTTAAAACTTAAAATTACTAATTTGGTAAATCTTTGGTCTCCTTTGTTCCTTTCTTGGTGGGGTAGACTTGATACAATTAAAATGATGATTGTCCCTCAGATTCTGTTTGTATTATCTATGATTCGTTTTAAAATTCCTAAATATTATTTCTCTCAGATTAATTCGTTATGCACCAAATTTCTATGGAATAACAAACATGCACGTATTGCTTTGTCCAAACTGATTCGACCTAAAAATGAAGGGGGGGTAAGATTCCCTGATTTTAATTTATAGCATAATGCATTTTTGATTCGTCAATTTTTTGCTTTGTCCAAGGATTATCAGGATTTACCTAAACCTTCTTGGGTTAATGTTGAATGCTCATTGTTAAATGACTTTTCAATTCGAGATGTTATTCACATGACTAACTGTTCTTTTATTTCCAAATATCCTATTTTGAAACATTCTCAAGTTTTGTTACACACACTTTTCTTTCAGAAATTGAATAACTACCAATCCTTTCTAGCGTCATCCCTTTGGTTTAACAAATACATTAAATTTCGACACAAAGCTTTCTACTACAAACAATGGAAAGAAAAGGGCCTTTTTTCATGTACATCAACTGATTGTTAATAATGTGATTCTTTCTTTTCCTCAGTTGCAAGAATCTTTTCAACTACCTGATTCCTGTATTCAACAATATGATACTTTAGTTTCAGTTCTACAGGGGTGTCCATAGAAATTCCTTTCTCTACCAACTCCTACTTCCTTTCTTCCTGATTCTTCACTATTTCAAATCTCTCCTGATGCTGTTCCTAGTGCCTCTTTTATCTATAAATCTGTATCTACTCCTATCTGTTCACGGATCAAATCTAAGGTGGAACTGGAGTGGGAACAAGACCTCTCTTTGACTCTACCGTTGTCACAATGGGATACGTTTTGGCAGAAACTATTCAAGACTTCCAAAGCTGCTAATCTCACACAGTCCCTATTTTTTATTTATAATAGAGTCGTCATTACTCCCCTTATGTTACATAAATTCAACCACTCTGTCACACCATCTTGTTGGTCTTGCCCTAATGCTGAAGGTTCTTTAGTACATTTATTATTCTATTGTCCTAAGGTTTATGCTTTTTGGAATATTATATGGTCAAAATGTACACTGATTTTTTCTCATAATGTACAACTTAATATTCAAAATGTATTTTAGGCACTGTATCGCCAGACTTTGATCTAGTTACTCCTGTTTCACCATTATTGGATTTATTTCTTGCTGTGGCTTTTAAAGTTATACTCTCTTGCTGGAAGGACAATTCTAAATTATCCTTTTTTGATTGGTGGAACTATATATGTGATGAACATAGAATTGCATCTATTCCTCAATCTTCCATTCACCTACAAATTAAATCTGACCTACTTTGGCTACCCTTTACGTCTTTTCTATCATCAACAACATAATCTCTACCTACTCTTAATATCTTGATCTTTTTCTCTTCCTTTCTGTCTTCTCCCTTTCTTTCCCTTTTCCTTTCTTTCTCCTCTTATCCTCTCCTTATTTCTTTTTCCTCTTTCCCTTTTTGATAAAAAATTAATATCCTATTTAAATAGTATATTCATTTTAACTACCTATTTAGGATCTTTGTATTTTACTGTAGTATTATAATCCTTGCTTTTGTTTTCTGTTCTTAGCAATATTTGTCTCTCATTGGCTAAGTACACATGTGTAATCCTGTACGTTTCTTTCTTCAATAAAAATTATTTAACTAAAAAACAAAATACAATATTCATTAAAAATAACTACTGTAACCAAAACGCTTTTACTCAACTGTTTACAGGAGATGTCCAAGGACTGAATCTAGGATCCAGTCCTGTGGTTAGAAAAGTAATCCATAAAGTAACTAATTGCATTTGACTAGAAATTCACATTGAGCTCAATGTTGCATTGTGTGTGAAATTGTGTTGCCCATTGCAACAACTGTAACTACTGTACTTAAAAGTCTATTGCCTATTTGCAAAGTATTTAAACTAAAGTAATTCATTCTGAGAAAGTATATTATGTATTGTAATGTATAATGTAATTAAAAAAATAAAATATCTAAAAATAAACAGTTTACAAAATGTAGTAAATCAGTATCAAAATAATCAGTATAACAATTAATACATTAAAAATTGTCATTTACAAAACCTTTGAAATTCACTGAAAAAAACGTAGGTTTCAGGCCTGATATAGTTAGGAATTAGCATTTAAAAAGAACCTTTGAAATTCACTTAAAAAAACATAGGTTTCAGGCCTGATATAGTTAGGAATTAGCATTTAAAAAACCTATGAAATTCACTGAAAAAACCATAGGTTTCTGGCCTGATATAGTTAGGAATTAGTATTTAAGGGGTGTTATAGTTAGCTGGACATTTCACTCGAACAAAACCATTGAAATTCCTCCGATATAGTTAGTTGTACTAACTACATCTCGCGCGCCCGCAATCCACTGCTGATGATATCACATAGTACATCATTCATGACATGGTCAGTGACATCACTGATGACATCTCAAATGACATCACTGGGACATCATTAGGATTTAGAGTAGTGCAGTGGTGTTTGTTTATTTTAGGGGGTTGTGCAGGGGATAGTGTTTCAGGGTTTAGGGCAGTGCATTGGTGTTTGTGTAGTGAAGGGGGTTGTGCAGGGGTGGTGTTTTAGGGTTTAGGGCAGTGCATTGGTGTTTGGGTAGAGTAGGGGGTCGTGCTGGGGGCAGTGTTTAAGGGTTTAGGGCAGAGCAGTAGTGTTTGGGTAGTGTAGGGGTCGTTTTGGGGGTGGTGTTTTAGGGTTTAGGGCAGTACAGTGGTGTTCGGGCAGTGTAGGGGGTCATGCTGGGGCTGGTGTTTTAGGGTTTAGGGCAGTGCAGTGGTGTTCGGGCAGTGTAGGGGTCGTGCAGGGGGTGGTATTTTAGGGATTAGGGCAGAGCAGTGGTGTTCAGACTGTGTAGAGGGTTTTGCAGGGGTTGGTGTTTCAGGGTTTAGGGCAGTGTTGTTCGAGCAGTGTAGGGGGTCTTGCTGGGGGTGGTGTTTCAGGGTTTAGGGCAGTGGTGTTCGGGCGGAGTAGGGGGTCTTGCTGGGGGTGGTGTTTCAGGGTTTAGGGCAGTGCAGTGGTGTTCAAGCAGTGTAGGGGGTCGTGGTGGGGCTGGTGTTTCAGGGTTTAGGGCAGTGCAGTGGTGTTCCGGCAGTATAGGGGGTCGAGCTGGGGCTGGTGTTTCAGGGTTTAGGGCAGTGCACTGGTGTTCGGGTAGTGTAGGGGTTTGTGCTGGGACTGGTGTTTCAGTGTTTAGGGTAGTGCAGTGGTTTTTGCGTAGTGTAGGCGGTTGTGCTGGTGGTAGTGTTTTAGGGTGTAGCGTACTGCAGTGGTGTTTGTGTAGTGTAGGGGTTCGTGCTGGGGGTAGTGTTTTAGGGTTTAGTGTAGTGGTGTTTGGGGTAGTGTAGGGGGTCGTGCTTGGGGTAGTGTTTTAGGGTTTAGGGTAGTGCAGTGGTGTTTGGGTAGTGTAGGGGGTCATGCTGGTGTAGTGTTTTAGGGTTTAGGGTAGTGCAGTGATGTTCATGCAGTGTAGGGGTCATGCTGGGGTTGGTGATTCAGATTTTAGGACAGTGCAGTGGTGTCCGGGCAGTGTAGGGGGTCTTGCAGGGGGTGGTGTTTCAGGGTTTAGGGCAGTGGTGTTCGGGCAGTGTAGGGGTCTTGCTGGGGGTGGTGTTTCAGGGTTTAGGGCAGTGGTGTTCGGGCAGAGTAGGGGGTGTTGCTGGAGGTGGTGTTTCAGGGTTTAGGGCAGTGCAAAGGTGTTTGGGCAGTGTAGGGGGTCATGCGGGGGTGGTGTTTCAGGGTTTAGGGCAGTGCAGTGGTGTTCGGGCAGTGTAGGGGGTCATGCAGGGGGGTGGTGTTTCAGGGTTTAGGGCAGTGCAGTGGTGTTCTGGCAGTGTAGGGGGTTGTGCAGGGGCTGGTGTTTCCGGGTTTTGGGCAGTGCAGTGGTGTTCTGGCCGTATAGGGGGTCGTGCTGGGGTGGTGTTTTAGGGTTTAGGGTAGTGTAGTGGTGTTTGTGTAGTGTGGGGGGTAGTGTTTTAGGGTTTAGAGTACTGCAGTGGTGTTTGTGTAGTGTAGGGGGTCATGCTGGGGTAGTGTTTTAGGGCTTAGGGTAGTGCAGTGGTGTTTGGGTAGTGTAGGAGGTAGTGCAGGGGGTGGTGTTTTAGGGTTTAGGGCAGTGCAGTGGTGTTTGGGCAGTGTAGGGGTCGTGCTGGGGGTGGTGTTTTAGGGTTTAGTGTTTCAGGTTTTAGGGCAGTGCAGTGGTGTACGGGCAGTGTAGGGGGTTGTGCTGGGGCTGGTGTTTCAGGGTTTAGGGTAGTGCAGTGATGTTTGTGTAGTATAGGGGGTCATGCTTGGGGTAGATTTAGGGTTTAGGGTAGTGCAGTGATGTTTGTGTAGTGTAGGGGGTCATGCTGGGGGTAGTGTTTTAGGGTTTAGGGTGGTGCAGTGGTGTTTGTGTAGTGTAGGGGGTTGTGCAGAGGGTAGTGTTTTAGGGTTTAGGGTAGTGCAGTGATGTTTGTGTAGTGTAGGGGGTCATGCTGGGGGTAGTGTTTTAGGGTTTAGGGTAGTGCAGTGTTGTTCAGGCAGTGTAGGAGGTCATGCAGGAGGGTGGTTTTTCAGGGTTTAGGGCAGTGCGTTGGCGTTCTGGCCGTTTAGAGGGTCTTGCTGGGGTGGTGTTTCAGGATTCAGGGCAGTGCATTGGTGGTCGGGCAGTGTAGGGGGTCGTGCAGGGGGTGGTGTCTCAGGGTTTAGGGCAGTGCAGTGGTGTTAGGGCAGTGTAGGGGGTTGTGCTGGGGGTGGTGTTTCAGGGTTTAGGGCAGTGCAGTGGTGTTCAGGCAGTGTAGGAGGTCATGCAGGAGGGTGGTTTTTCAGAGTTTAAGGCAGTGCAGTGGTGTCCTGGCCATGTAGGGGGTCTTGCTGGGGGTGGTGTTTCAGGATTCAGGGCAGTGCAGTGGTGTTCGGGCAGTGTAGGGGGTTGTGCGGGGCATGGTGTTTCAGGGTTAAGGGCAGTGCAGTGGCGTTTGGGCAGTGTAGGGGGTCATGCAGGGGGGTGGTGTTTCAGGGTTTAGGGCAGTGCTGTGGCGTTCGGGCAGTATAGTGGGTTGTGCAGGGGGTGGTATTTCAGGGTTTAGGGCAGTGCAGCGGTGTTCGGGCAGTGTAGTGGGTCATGGTGGGGCTAGTGTTTCAGAGTTTAGGGCAGTGCAGTGGTTTTCGGGCAGTGTAGGGGGTCATGCTTGGGCTAGTGTTTCAGGGTTTAGGGCAGTGCAGTGGTGTTCGGGCAGTGTAGGGGTCGTGCTGAGGCTGGTGTTTCAGGGTTTAGGGCAGAGCAGTGGTGTTTGGGCAGCGTAGGGGGTCGTGCTGGGGGTGGTGTTTTAGGGTATAAGGCAGTGCAGTGGTGTTCGGACATGTAGGGGGTAGTGCAGGGGGTAGTGTTTCAGGGTTTAGGGCAGGGCAGTGATTTTCAGGCAGTGTTGGGGGTCTTGCAGGGTGTGGTGTTTCAGGATTTAGGGCAGTGCAGTAGTGTTCGAGCAGTGTAGTGGGTCGTGCTGGGGATGGTATTTCAGGGTTTAGGGCAGTGCAGTGGTGTTCGGGCAGTGTAGGGGGTCATGGTGGGGCTTGTGTTTCAGGGTTTAGGGCAGTGCAGTGTTGTTTGTGAAGTGTAGGGGGTGGTGCTGAGTTTGGTGTTCCAGAGTTTAAGGCAGTGCAGTGGTGTTCGGGCAGTTTAGGGGGTCGTGCTGGGGTTGGTGTTTCAGAGTTTAGGGCAGTGCAGTGGTGTTTGGGCACTGTAGGGGGTCGTGCAGGGGTAGTGTTTTAGGGTTTAGGGCAGTGCAGTGGTGTTTGTGTAGTGTGCAGCGTATGCACTGTGTCGCTAGGCAAGACCTAAAAAGCATTGCACCAAGATCCAGGAAGTGTTGGCAGCCAATTAGAGCCAAGCTCGTGCTTGTGTAGTTAGGTCCCGCCCAGATATATAAAGGTTTTTTTTCCTTTTATATCTCAAAAACTACAGAACAGATTTACACCATTTAAAAAAGGGGCGCTTTCTGAACCAAGGGCTACCTTCTTGCCAAATTTGGTGTAATTCCGTTCAGCAGTTTGGGCTGTAATCATGTCTTAAATTTCCTATGGGAATTAACATGGAGAAAACACGTTTTTCAACTCCCTTTTTTCTCGGCCCCCACTTGGCGAATCACCCTGAAACTTTAAGGATCGGAACTGATTGGAGCGGGACCAACGTTTTCAAAATTTCATGAAGATTCGTCAACCGGTGCCCTTTATTAGGAAAAGAAAAACACTTTTTGAATAGAAACAAGGTCCTAACTATAACTATCTACTGGCAACTGCCAGTAGACAATTTATATATATTAAGCCAGTATCAATAAAATGAATATATTTATTATGGAAGTTATCTTTATATGGAAGGTGATGACCACTTTACAACATTTATGTATGTATTAGGTGATCGAGTCCCTTCGGAAAGAACAAATATGTTTTTATGTCAATTGTGATGTCATTAGCACTTGCACTTTAAAAAGCGGAGTAAAATGTTTGTGAGTTGACATGTGATCAAGGGCGGGATAGCCGAAACGCGTCATGGCGGACTGGCAGTAAACTAAATAGTATTGCACGACATATGGGCCCACGCTCGTCTTTTTCCTGCAAATGAAATTGGAGTTATGAGCGAGTTGAAGCATAGTTTGCCGGATTGACTTCCTCCGGCTCGTGGACCCCCTTCCTATAAGCGGCTCAGTATCAGGCTAGTCACGTCCCTGGCTACCTGTCAGCAGCATCACTGGCTCATCGTGCGGCCTTGGCAGGGACCCCCGGGGCACCAAGTGAAGTTCCGAAAGCGGAAAGGATGGAGCCCCCTGTAAGCCAAGAAAAATAGCGTACTATCAGCGATTTCGGCGGTCTGCATCAGCGGTTTCTCGTTTCAAGGTGAAAACTCAGAGAAGCATACATCGGGGAGAGGAACTGCATATGATACGACCAAGGCATCAAACTTACGCAACAAGTGACATTCTTCAGGTGGGGAGGTGTGCAAACCAGTAGAGTCCTCGAGGTGTTCACCGAGCAGGGGATAACTCACTGGAAGATATATACAAATTAAGCCAATATGTCTGCAGACACACTTAGAGACCGCGAACTGGCTGCAGAGGGGATGTTTTCAGACTCCCCCGCTGAAATACAAGGTGCCAGCAAAGCAACTAATGAGGAGTCAACTAACAAAGGCAAATGGCTCAAGGATAATTTTCTAGTACTTGAGAAACTCAAACGCCAAGAACAATCCAAATGGTGGGAGGCAAGGTCGCTGCAGAGATATTTAGATGTGGGGAGAATCCCCAGAGGTCTCCGGATAATGATTGCCCCCAGCTATGAGGCACCTAAACCACTCATGATGTCTGAGTGGGCAGAATGCAATCTGGAATTGTCTCGTAGATTGGTCCAAATTTCAGTAAAATATGCAGACATTGATAGAAGTGAGTTACAAGTTAAAATCAAAACTTTGGAAAAAGAAATGGAGCAACAAGGGGATCCCCAAATTAAACAGAAATTGAAGGAGGAAATAAAAAATCGGTTACATAAGGAGGAAGATAGAATTAAAATGAGAAAAACCTACAAATTCAGGAGGGATCGTGATGATTACGCAAACAGTCAAATATTTACGTTTGCAAGAAGATATGATTCAATGAGAACGGCAACTGCCAATAAACGCATGCAAAATACTGGGCAAATGCAAAGAGAGCATAAACCAATAGAATCACCTTCTATTTCAGATCTGAGTTCGGCAGCAGAGAGTGAGTCAGAATCGGATAATGTGGGATACAGATCTGAGTCCAGGAATATTAGATTGACCTTGGGGGAAGGGGCGAAGACCTAGAAATTTTAAAACAAAGCAGGATGGAGTCATTGCGACCACGCAACAAAGTGCCCGCCAAAATAGGGCCACCCGGAGAAGAAGGGGGTGAAGAGAGGCAAAAAGAGCACGCCAAGAAATGCGGGCGTGGGAAGGGCACACAAAAGTTGATGAAGGCACCAAGAACATTTTACCTCACGATGACAATGTTCAGGGAACTAACACCATCATTAATCTAGCTGGCATTGATTTAACTGCAGGAGAGCAACAGCTCTTATCCCTCGGTCTCTCCTATTGTCCTGAATCAAATTTTTATTATACCCAGACTAGAGTGGATATATATACATTTATTCGGAAACTCAAATTAAAAAAGTTTCATCACCAACGGAATAAACAAGGAGACTCTGATATTATGGCTTCGCCTATGATAGAAACAGAAATCTCTGAATTAATGGCATAAGACTATGGGCTGTTACGGGACTTACATGATCTAGAAAGGGGAGATATGCCTACATCTAATGCAAATGCAACTCAAATAGATTCAATAAATCCCAGTTCCCAACAGGCTCAGATACATGGAACATATGCCAAACCATCTACTCCCTTCCGGACTAAATCTAAATTTGTTCCTATTATGGCCAGAGATTCTATTGATGATTTTAATGAGCAAATTGTTGCACAAATCAAAAAATTAAACATAACCATCAACAAGACAGAAAGGAAACATACTAATCAGGAAATATCACCAACTTATTGATAAACTCAAAGAGAACCACAAAGTGATAATTCATAATTCCGACAAAGGTGGGAATATCGTATTATGGCCTGTAACTGTATATATGGAGGAAGCGTACAGCCAATTAAATAATGTGGAATGTTATAGGAAGATTTCTCCTATAAAGTTTAAAGATACACAGGAACTTCTATTCTCACAATTGTTGGCTTGGAAAAGCATGGGTTTGTTAAGTTGGGAAGAATTCAAATATCTTAAGAAAGAACATCCCACTATCCCGGTGATTTATTTTATACCAGAGGCACATAAAAATATCAGTAAACTACCGGGAAGACCCATAATAGCTGCCTGTGACGGTCTTTTGGAGAACTTATCCAGATATATTGATTTTTTCCTGCAAGTTTGGGGCTTGTTCATAGATAGGAATGACATATGCCTCTTCCAGGAAACCTGGGCTAGGGAGGAACATCATTGGAGTGGTTTTGTCTCATTTTCAGTCCCGGCAAGGTGGGAGGGAAGGGTAGACCATCAGGTGGCTTAATAATTTGGGTGCGTTCCCACCTGGGCTGTAGAGCTAGGGTTTTGAATATGTCATCAGAGGATCTCCAATGTGTGATTTTAGAATGGCCGAATGATTCCAGGCTTGCTTTGGTCAATGGTTATTCAAGACCTGTGAGTATTACATCTGAGTCTGGAACCATTGAAGAGCTCTCTGTATTTTTAAATATGATACCTCAGGGCACTACTCTTTTGCTAGGGGGCTATTTTAACTGCCATCTCGAGCCGCTTATGGGTTTGACGGATAGTGCTATTCTGGAGGAGGATGAATACTGGAAAATACCTCCAGTAGTGGGCCCTTCACCTAACTCTTGGGCGCCTTTGGCCATCCAAATCACGGCCCTAACTTTAAAGTATTCTATTAGGGCCTGCAACGGCCGATCAAAATCAGACATCCCCTCAAAATGTACTTTCAACAAGCCCGGGCATGAGTCTCGCTTGGATTATATATTTGTTGAAAGTTGTGCTTGGGACAAGGTCATTGATTTTAGGTTAGAAATTAGGGGTGATAGTGATCACAATCCGTTGATCCTAGAATTTCTATCCCCGGACAACCCCGAAGGCCCATGTAACTCAAATGATGGCCTAGATGCCAGGTTCCTCCTATCCAGTAACAGGCGTAGGGTCAGGTGGGAAAAATTAGTCACTTATCCAGCGTTAGTGGCAGAACTTTATGCGCAGGTAATTCCGGTACTGGAAGCTATAGGTGCCTTAACGTTGCAGCATCCCACTACCGAAATATACCAAAAATTCGGAGATCTAAATGTGGAACTAAATGCTATTTTGGCTGAGGCCTTCAATCCTATAGCGCCCAAAGACAGAAGGAGGTGTAATCGACCTACATGGTATAACACCGCCTGCAGGAAGCTAAAAACAGAACTCCTCAGGGCGGTGAAGCTTCATAACAAGGAGCTAATAAGAGAAAAACGACTAGAATACAAGCAGTTAATATATCATGCCAAGAGGGAGTGGGACAGTGATAATTGGGCTAATTTACCATCTGCATTAAAATTAAGAGATGCCTGAAAGTTTTGACAAATTGTTAATACGGGGTCAACCGACCCTTTACCGGCGATTGTACCTAATATCGCTGCTAATGTGTGGGAAGATCATTTTTCCACCCTCTATGGAGGGGAGTATTCCACTTATGACATCGAGCAGGGGGGACTACTGTTCAACTCTACTATCGACTTATATGAGGTCGAGTTCATGGTAGAAGAGGTTTTTGCTGTATTAACTAAACTCCCAGCCGGTAAAGCGCCTGGGCTGGATAAACTTCCAGGTGACCTCTTCAAACACGAACCTAAGGTTTGGGCCCCTTATTTAACGGGTTTATTTAACGCAGTCCAAAGGGGCATGGCGGTACCAAGTACTTGGTTGAGAGCTGAGATAGTCCCTATCTTCAAGAAGGGCTCACCTCTCCTCCCAGCCAACTATAGGCCTATCAGCCTCATTGATGTGCCCCCAAAAAATTTTGCAAGGCTGATTTTAGATCGCCTCAGGGACTGGATAGAAGAGTGCTCCATTCTAAGCCCTTACCAGGCAGGGTTTAGGAAGAATGTGTCTACTACGGACCAGATTTTTCAACTGACCCTGTTATTTTGGAAAACTGTCAAAGTTGATGTTGGGTCATTATATACTGTTTTTGTGGACCTCCGTGCGGCCTTTGACCTGGTCCCACGGGCTAAATTATGGTCCGTCCTTTTACAACTGGGCATTCCTGCCCCCCTATTGAATATGATAATTCGATTGCATAGGGGGAACTACGCACAGGTCAGGTGTGGGAAAAATGGTGCTCTATCATCCAGATTTCCCGTTGACAGGGGAGTCAGACAGGGTTGTGTTTTGGCACCTACCCTGTTCTGCCTCTATGTCAACGGAGTATTTACACATCTGAATGAGGTTATAAATAGTGATGCCCCCAAGCTCGCTGGATCTCGGGTCCCTGCGATTATGTTCGCCGATGACACCGTATTACTTTCGAAGTCCCCGATGGGCATTCAACGAGTGCTGGATGGTTTTGAGACTATTTGCCTCGAACGGGGCTTAGAAATAAATACTCTCAAAACTAAATATATGATTTTTAATCCACCAGGCAAGGGGGGCAGTAACCTATGGCGGTGAACTCTGGGGCTTTCATTGCCGTCCAGAGATCATAGTCACAGAAAATAAATTTTTAAGGCAGTTGCTGGCCCTCCCCCCTAGTACTTCCTTATTACCACTTAGGCTTGATTTGGGCATTAGACCCATAGACGAGGAATTGGGCCTTAAACCTCTAACATTCTGGCGGAGGATCTGGATTACCCCCGAGCTTCAGGATTATAGGAAAGAACTCTTGGAAGTCTTAGGGCTCCCTAATGTGGGGAAACATCCTTGGCTGAGGTATGTGAAAGAGGAATTGGGGAGAATGGGCCTCCTGTTGTTGTGGTCTGATCTGGTGACAGCCTGCACTAGTGTTTCACGTAACCATCTGGTTAATCTGTATTATGAAACCAAACTAACCGCTTCTATTCAGAATTCTCAATCCGCTATTTTAACACAAACTTTTATAGTGGTTAAAGATCTTTACTTCTTTGAGCATGTCTTAAATGATATCAGCCCACCTGTAGCGAGGAAATTGTATTTGCAGTGGAGATATGGTACCTTGCCTATTAGAGCTCTTACGAGTAAATGGTCCCCGCTCTCCCCAAAAAATTGTCCTGGTTGCGCTTTCGATCAGGAAAATGAATTGCATATACTATTTTTTTGCCCTGCTTATCAAAAGTTTAGAAGGTGTTGGATTGTTCCTCTGTGCAAAAATTTGGGCTTTATGCATTGTGTGCAAGCTTATCGAATTTTGAAAACAGACTTAACTACTGTAATAGTTTTTGCTGTGTCATCATTTCTGGCAGCTATGTGGAGGAAAAGAAGGATCTGTGATAATCTTGTTTGAAATTATATCCTTCCATTATAGTTTCATAGTTGCCATGAGGAGATTCCCTAAACTTTAGATTGTATGGAGGTATAATGTATTGATTACTATTATTGCCATGTCCCATGGGCGCTCTTATTTATTTCTGTTGTTGTAATAACTGTTTTATGTATATTTGCACTAATTTTTATTTTTTCTATAATGCTTAATTGTAAGAATTCTTTTATGACAAATGTCGAAATAAAGAAAGATGATGATGATGATGAAAAGGACTTAAATCATATGTACAGGACAGATGTGAGTTTTGAAGAAAAATCTATTATTGTTTAATGGCAAAATGTACCAACAAATTCAGGGTGTTGCTATGGGGGCTAGCTTCTCCCCCAGTTATGCCTGTTTCTTAATGGGATGGTGGGAAGAGCTGGTCCTCATGCAACAATTCAAGCAGACTTATAAAACAAAAGTCGTAACTTGGTAACGTTACATTGATGATTTATTCATAGGGTGGGATGGTGATGTTAAAAGTAAGGGTGGGCGTAGTTCGCGAAGTAGCACTTCGCGAAGCTACGCAAAGTGAAGTTCGCACTACGCGAGCTACGCGTAGCACTTCGCGAACTGCGAAGTAACATGTTCGCACTGTGCAAGATGTTGTTTTCAATGATTGCACAGTGCGGACAAGCAACCGGCACTGTGCAATCATTGAAAATGGCATCTTGCACAGTGCGAGCTGTAGTTTTCTGCTGCTCGAGTAGATTTTTACTCGAGCTGCAGCTTTCTCAACGCGAACTGGTAGTTTCTCATCGCGAGCGGTCGCGAGCATACGCGACCCCTCGCAATGAGAAACCTGACCTTCTCGCGTTGGGAATCTCGCCGGGAGGTTTATTATCCATGCTCGCGATCGCGAACAAGGAAAAAGTCTCGCCAGGATGTCATTTTGCTTGCTCGCGGTCGCCAACTTGACGTTGAGGACCGCGAGCAAGCAAAAAATGACCGCAGCACTACGCAACACTACGCTACGCGTGTTCGCACTGTGCTACGTGCAGTTCGCGTAGCACGAAGTAGCGCGAACTTCGCAAACTACGCGAGCGTAGCGTAGTGCTTCGCCCAGGCCTAGTTAAAAGTCCCACTGATTTTATTGCTCAATTGAATAATAATGCAATCAATTTACATTTTACATCTGAAATTAGTAAGGATATGGTTACATTTCTAGATGTTCAGGTCTAAGTGGTAAACAATAAGTTGTTAACCACACTATTTAGGAAACCTACAGCAGGAAACACTCTTTTGCATGCCTCTAGCGCACATCCACCCCATCTCATTAAAAGTATTCCTTATGGGGAAATGTTGCGCATTAGACGAATATGTAGCAATGAGGAAGACAGCCACAAAAAACAAGTGGAAAGTCGCCCTAGGTTTCTAGCTACGGGATACAGGACTGAGATATTGGATGCAGCAATAGCTAAATCTAGAATATAGGCACGAGCAGATGTATTGCAATATAGAGAGAAAGACATTAGTGAAGATACTATTCACCAACCTACCAGATTGATTTTGTCTTTTTCACAGCAAGAGAAACAAATTAGGGCAATTTTTAGATGCAATTGACCCATCGTGAAAGACGATCTAGTGATTGGCAAGTTTCTGCCATCTATTCCAGCTGTGAATTTTAGAAAAGCTAACAGGATGGGGAGTGTGCTGGTAAGAAGCAATTTAGAGGACCAGGGAAAAAGTATGTGGCTCTCAGCAAGAAAAGGATTCTACAAATGTGCAACATGCAAAGCCTGCCAATATGGCGTTAATACTACATCATACACAACTGTATTTAATGCCAGGGTACAGAATATAGGACAACATCTTACATGCAAGTCAGAGTTTGCTGTGGATGTTCTGTCATGTAGCTGTAACCTCAAGTATATTGGCAGCACCAAATTAGCAGTGCACAAGAAGATCCTGCAACATGTTTGTGCCATTAACAACAATGATGATAGCTATCCAGTGGCAAGACACTTTGAAATCTGCCACAGTAGTAATCCAAAGTATCTGAAATACTATGTCATTGAGACCATACCTCCACAGAAAAGAGGTGGAGACAGAGAATCGAAACTGAGATGTTTAGAAACTACTTGTATTTTACAGTTTGATTCTAGACAACCTAGAGGCCTTAATGCTAGTGAGGACCTGTATACATTTTTATGAATATAAATGATTGTTGAATATGAGAAGGAAAAGATAAAGATTGTAAAAGATATGTATAAATATGAAATGAAGCTCAGGCCTGAATGCAATGAATTATGAATTCCTCTTGTAACAATTTGAATTTACTCTAAAGAAGGATTTTAGCAGGACTTTTATGACATTTTTATGTATATATATGATATTTATAGTTGGATTTTAGAGATCATATTTATATGGAAAGTGTATTTTATACTTCTATTTAATCAATATGAATTTCTTTGGGGATCGACTATGAAATTTTCAGTATATTTGAAATTGTATGGATATGAGGTCCTTAGCACGGGTGCACTTTATATTTGACTTTTTGCACTTTATTATCTGCCATTGGATGGGACTATAAGTATTGTACAGGGAAATCTCAACCAAGGCGGATAAAGCTAATATAAATATAGCAGTATTTTTTACTGATGGTGAAGATAGTTTGCTTTTATGCTGGAACCAGATATTATTATTTTTTAATTTAATTTTTACACACAATTCACAGGTTGGGTTTGCACTTTTTTAGCTTCACAATTTGGATATGGAAATAATTTTAGGATTAATTTCAGGCATTTTAAGCCGGTATCAATAAAATGAATATATTTATTATGGAAGTTATCCTAATATGGAAGGTGACGACCACTTTACAACATTTATGCATATATTAGGTGATCGAGTCCCTTTGGAAAGAACTAATATGTTTTTTATGTCCATTGTGATGTCATTAGCACTTGCACTTTAAAAAGCGGAGTAAAATGTCTAGGAGTTGTCATGTGATCAAGGGCGGGATCGCCCGAAACGCATCATGGCGGACTGGCAATAAACTAAATAGTATCGCACGACATATGGGCCCACACTCGTCTTTTTCCTGCAAATGAAATTGGAGTTGTGAGCGAGTTGAAGCATATATATATATATATATATATATATATATATATATATATATATATATATACGTTTTGTCATTGTCCATTAAGGTAAGTACAGTAAATGTATTTAGTACCTACATACATTTAGCTTCAATATACTGACTACAATAATTTTGTGGCACAGTATTTAGAATTTAATATTCTGGGAGCGTACCCTGTGATAGTGTGCACCCAGATTGTTACAGTCTTCCTCTTCCAGTAGCTGTTGTTTAGCAAAAGAATACATTTTTCTACATATATTTTACCTATGAAACATACTGCAGGTTATTATGAGAAATATTTTACTCAGAGAAGAAACAACTATATATAAGAATTAGGTAGGAATTGCAAAAGTTAATATAGTATCATCAGAGCTTCCTCCTCTGATCTTGAATTCAGCAGAATCTGAAGCCCTGGCTTTTCAACCAACGAACCTCCCTTAGGAAGGGCTATGGGCTTGTTCAGCACCAGGATACCCTTGTGGGTGAAGTGTGCTTTATAAATACATGTAAAATACATTATACACATCATTGTATATACAAGGTCATTACAACATAAATATTCAAATACATTATCATGGATTATTGATATCGCTACTAAACAAACTATACAATTTGTATCCATATTATACCTGAGGATATCTGCTGGCACCAAGGATTCTGGCCATAGGAAGGGCTGCTGCAGATGTAATATCACCAACGATAACTGATGGTTTGAACTTAGAGGAACAGCTGTAATTTGGGACAGTCTTCTGGTGACCTGATAGCAACCACAAAGTCCCCTCAACAGCAGAAGCTTCGGAATTACAAGAGTCGTAAATCTTGAATCCCAGGTCTATTTGTGGTAGAATTGTAGGATTCTTGTTTATTTCCATCGTGGCGAAAACCATGGCGAGAACACATTGGTAAATTTCTGTTTCAATGCTGCAAAAAAGAAAACAAATGTGGCAACGTTTTTGTGAGAGACGTTTATATTATGCCATTAAAAAACTAATGGGGTAAGTATCCTGCACATTTTCAAGATAATAAGTAGCAGTAAATTATGTGAAGGAGGTTTAAGAATGAGCTACACTCAGAATCATTATTATGTGAAGGAGGTTCAAGAATGAGCTGCACTCAGAGTCATTGTACCCTAGCCCTTTACTTTAAAGGCTGCGGGGAGTGGAATCACCTTCCACATTCCTACTGCTGTTGGGATGTACCATTGTGTGATAACATATTGTCTCTATGCATGTGAAAGCTATTTCATAAGTAATGGAGGCCAAAATGAAATGAACAGGGAGGTAAGAAAATACTGAAGGGCATATTTATGAGAGGCTTGTGCCGGCATTGCACAACGAACTGTGACGCAGCAGCGGCTCAAGCAGTAAGTCATATTTATAAAACACTGCATTTGTCATGATGAATTGTTTTATAAGGCTTGTGTGGGGCAAAAGCTGCGCCAAAACCAGCTGCGCCATGCACAATTTAATATATGCAATGTAGATATTCTCCCTCAAAATCTGACATAAATCTAATGCAGTCATATTTATGGGTTTGCCAATGCATGACGCATTGTTGGAAAGCACAACACAGCCTGAAATCTGCCAGAATTGCTGTGCATCAGCTACCCAGGCAAGGGAAATGATGCAGTGTCTGTGGTATGTAAACAGCAATCCCACAAAACAATGTGGACAGCTCAACTGTGCCCTGGAGGTCGTCATCCTGCAACTAGGAGTCGCTAAGAGACCACTACCACGTAGGCAGCAAAGGAGGAGGGGACATGTGTGCTACAAGCATATATCCCTCAGAGAGGATGAGATCATAACATTCATAAAATTCTACAGACTCAGGAGGGAGTCCATCATTCATTTGCT